>NC_090279.1:8958240-11916481 GCF_040414725.1 Anabrus simplex | reverse complement strand
GAAATATACACAGCAGATTTTATTTTATCATTTCATGTACTCTTGTAAGTGAAGAGGGTCTGGGGGAAGCTACACAGAGTAGTTCTGCTCCCTTTATCGGTTGAACACCTGTTGTTATTGAAATAACGGAGAGAGAAACCACTCTGGGAACGCATCAGACAGTTGTAGTCGACTGCAGAACGAGGGAAGTTCGTGGTGCAAGTTGCAGAGAAAGTGCCTGATTTATGCGGTAATTTTAAGATCGTGTGTGTGAAGGGTAGTGATTGGATGAGTGAGATTTTGAAAATGAAAATGTTATCTGTGAAAATGAGTGGCTAAGTACGAGGTTTGCTGGTGATGATGTAACCAGAATGCTGAGAATGTCACCATTGTGCAGGTCTGTCTATTTTATATTATGTTGTAGTTAGTTAGTTACTGTTCTGTCCCAACAAATTTTCCAGATGCTTGTCGGGTTGATATTCGTAATTATCAGGCGAAAGGCGTTGTAAATTTTAGTCAGCGTGTGAAAATTTCAGTGTGTAAAGTTCATGTCAAGAACGGTAAAATGCGACGCTTAATATTTTTGTGTTGAGATGAGATATCATTCAAAGTGCGGATTTGTGGACGTTATAAGTGTAAATTTGTCGCGGCGAATATCGAAATTTCAGGTGTCAGTTGCATTCAGAAATGTTGGTCGATAATAATAATAATAATAATAATAATAATAATAATAATAATAATAATAATAATTGTACCGGGCGGTACACCCCCACGCCGCTTATTTAAAATGTGCGCCAATTGAAACTCCCCTGCTGGAGGAAGTCTGAACTTTATTGACGGTATTAACTTTCTACATTCTCAGAAGATGTCACCACGTGGAAAACTTTGAGTTTTTGAACTGTGTCATTTTTGATGTGTTTTTGTTTCGCTTGAAGTAAGAAGTGTGAACTTTCTCTCCTAGAGGACACTACTGAAGATCTACAATAGTGCAACCTAGTGCGGAGTCAAAGAACTATTTTGTTGGAGAAAATTTAATTTCAAGAGTTTGTTCTTTGTTAAATTTCTTTCTGTTATTGTTTAAGTTGGCTATATTTACCCCTTTCTTCCCCTTGTTTTGAATGTATCCAATCACGAATTTCTTCAATTAATTTCTGACCAATCTGGTGTATCTTCCCCCAACTTGAATCCGTTGCGGGGTCCTACCCAATAAAATCTTTGTGGGAGGGTGTTTTCTTTCCCCTAACGCCTAGAACTTTCTGCGAGAGTATTTAAACTGCTGATTTTAGGGTCTCCGGGCCACTTCTGTTCCATCTTTCAGTGTGTAAGGTACACAGCAGGGGGCGGGAAGCGCCTCTTTCTTCTCCTGCCGTTCAACACAAGGTAATGGCCTATTAATAACTTCTTTTCTTGCTAGGTCGGCAGTTTAACTCTCGCGGCGGGTTCGAAGCGTTTTCATCATGTAATCTTTTCCTAAAATGTAATTACTCCTTTCATCTATTCGCTGTTAAAGCTACATATTGGGATAGAGAGTGCTAACCCTCTCGAGCTCCCACTCACATTATTTTGAGGTGAACTTATTTTTCCCAACCTATTCTTCGTTAACGTAATGTAAATTGTTTCTTTTTAAGTCACCTCTTTAGTATGGGATTAGCCCTTGTATTAACGGCCTAGTGCCAAGTAGGTCTTAAACAAATGTATTAGGAGTGCAGATCGCCTCCTCTCAAATTGTTACTTTAGAGGTCATGTAATTATTCTGTTCTCTCTTAATAGACCTCAGTAGGTTGGGTATTTTACCCCTGTATATATGTCCCTTGAGGACAGCTTAAAGGTAGAGTTAGGAGTGGCCTATGATAGGCTTGTATTTTAAGGTAAAATTACCCTTTCTTGAAAATTGTGTTGTCTGCGCGCCTCAAGGAGGCTTTTTGATGTAATTGGAAGCAAATGTTTCTGGCATAATTGGGGGTTTTCGGCCCCTTTGTTGAATGGTGTATATTGGAAAGTTGGGCTCATTGCTCAAGACTTATGTATCTGACTTTTGAAGCCCCAAATGGGGTACCTATGTAAATGTATTTTTCAATTGTGGTTCGGCTACTAAGTACCTGTCTATTTGTTATCACTTAATTTTGAAAAGAAAATATAACCTGGTTAAATTTTAAATTAGTTTCACTTTAGTAGCTTGAGACCTATTCACCACCCAGCACCTTCTTTCACGTATAACTACCACAAAAACACGGTAACAATAATAATAATAATAATAATGTCTACCGCGGGATAAGGAAATTCTTCTATGTCAAATTGCATTTAACCAGTTATTTTTACAAGGATCGCAGGCATGTTTAGGCGATTTCGGTGAAATTTGTTAGAGTCACAGTCATTAATGGGAAGGAAATTTTGAGACATCGTGTATACTTGGGTTGCGAAAGGTCGATGTGTGCTCTTGGACTCTTGAGGTTCGAAAGTCGTAATAATAGTAAAGTAAGAGATGTGTTTAATAATGGTTGTCGTTTCCACCAGGGGATCGAAGTATGAAAAAGGGTCTTGAAGGAAAAGGGGATTGAGAGCGATGGATTTATCTGTACGTGGAGATGAGAGAGAAGTGATACCGCTGGAATAAAGCGATGAGAAAGTGTGTTGAGACAAGCTGTATTTTTGTAGAGGAAGTATTTAGGAAACAGGCTGTGTTGAGACAGGCTGTATTGTTTTCCGCAATCAATCCGAATTTGAGACGACTATGGTGTGAAGCATTGTAAATTTATAGAACGATTCCAAGTGAAAACGACTCTAGTAAAATGTTAAAGTCTGGGTAGTAAACATCCAGTGATTTTTGTTAAGATAATGTGCGATCTCAAGGATCAAAGAGCGCTTAGGACCCATGGTTGGGTTGTACTAAATGTGTTCACTGGATAGGTCATTGATAAGATGGTTGGAATTGATGATAGGCGATCTGAGAATTTCGAATGCGGTGGTGATGATTATTATTTTGAAGGCATCCACTAAAAGGGTAAACGTGTGTTGGAAATTTTCATTCGCTTCCCTAACACTTCAGTGCACAGGCTGAGATTGTGTTCGAGGTGGAGAATCGTTCGTCACGTCTATTTATTTTTGAGTTCACATATTATAATGAGGTAGACACTTACTGTATTTTTCGAGAGGTAGGCACTTACTGTATTTCGACTTGCATTCCTTTGATAATAGAGACGTTGGTTCCGTCGTGTGGTATTTGTCTGACCAAATTTAGCGTTGAATATCAGAGTTTGTTTGAAATTGCTGGTCACCTGATATGTTAAGAGAGGTGTAGTACGACCCACTTTGACGCCCGACGATAGGTTTAGGACGTCACAGGTTATTCTTGGAGTCACTGATGATGAGACGTCCTAGGTCACGCCCGACGATAGAATTTGGAAGGCATCATGTACATAATGATTAGGTTTAGGGTGTACAGATTTCAAGTGAGCCCGACGATAGGTCTGGGATGGTAGCTGTACACACTCAAGTCTCAGTTTAGATGTTTCTTTTGTTTTGTTTGTTGAAGCGGCCTGGGGGAAGGTAGCGTATACAATACGATATGATTTTATGACGAGGGTCAATGCGGAGCTCTCCATTGAGATAACGGGACTGCTATCAGACAAGTGAGGGGTGTCCAAGTGTTGGATATCGGCTCGACATAGATTAAATATTTTTACTGTGATAATTTCGTGCGTGTTAAGCGTTAATGACTTCGAGATGTTAATTTATTTTTACGGACTTTATTGTTTTCTCGTATTGACGTCCGTTCTCGTTTGATAGTGTGCATGTTGACACTCAGTGTATTAGTGTGAGACTTGAGTTGCGAATGCGGTTTCGATTCGTCAGCCAGTATTTTATTTTATTTGCAATCTTGTCATACTTTCATTTGATTCATAGTTAACGTAAGTAAGTAATCAGTTTACAAGTAGTGTGTTGGGACAGACAGTAAATAGAGAGATCTGTACTGGTAGCATTGTTTTTCAAGGGAAAGAATTCCTTAAAGTTGTAGTAAATTTTAGCGTGGACTGGTAATTTTATTAAGCATAACAAACCCATTTCTAACCTGAAAATCGGTTCGATAATAATACTTTTCAAGTGACTTTCCACTTTTTATTTAACTTCAGTGTTTGGCATTTCTTCTAAATGCATGATTAGTAATTGTTTCCTGCATTTCGCAGTTTTGTTCCTTTAGAACGACATAACGTAAGATCCTCTCGGATCATGTTGTTGTTGGTTCCTTCCGAACAGCTGTTTGGGGTGATGCACGTTTAGCATCGGGATTACCTTATCACTTAAGGGTGTCATGAATGACAAATACATGGTGGAATTTTATTTCAATTGTGAATGATGCTGTTAACTTGTAGTGAACACCATGCTTTCCCATAATATTTCGCAACCTATCCAAAGCAACTGATAGTCAGTTTGGTTCGATTAAGGGTCCATTCGGCGGGTGTTCCGTATCCGTGAAGAGTATTCGACTGGTGGATAACCTTAATTGAGAGAAAATCAGGCGTTCTACTTGTTGAAAGTCAGATTTTCCACGGATCGTGTGGATTAACTCTCAGTTCTCGTTTGGAATAATAGGTGCCCGGTTTTCAGGTCTTCCCTTTTTCAGTTTTTCAGTTTCGCTGTCCACTAACATATTAGCTTCTCTGAAGCAAATCTTCGGCATTGTAAGAAACAAATTGGCGTTATGTAATGTGACTGTGTTTGAAACATTCAAAATCAATAATTTATAGTATTTATTTTTTTCGCAAGAATGCATATAAAATTAATGATGTTATCGTGCTATTTCAGTTTAATAAAAGTTAGTAAGCACATTTTTGCTCCTCATTTCAAGTAGTTAGGCTTTCTTCTGAACCCCATCGTTTGGTTAAGATCGTGACCGAATTTATTCCCGCAACGACCCATGATTTAAGAGTTCTAGATTGTTCTACTGTAGCAGCCGTGGCCGACCAACGATGGAATGGTAAGTTCAAGGGTTCAATATATCTATAAATCTTTTAATAGGCACAACAATTTTTTTCTTTTTTTGCTATTCGCTTTACGTCGCACCGACACAGATAGGTCTTATGGTTATGATGGGACAGAAAAGGCCTAGGAATGGGAAGCGGCTGTGGCCTTGCACAACAAATCATCGACTATAGGTAACAGTGAGGTCCACAATTATTGCACAAGAATTCGGAATGATTACCACACGAGTCTCCACCGCTCTAAAAAGATGGACCATAGCCCATATATGAATGGTATATTACTCTGTAACATGAAATATCGGAATGGTAAAACATTTCAAAAGTCATTAAAAGTTCTCTTAATTAATAGGTGCCTGTCCATAAATGGACTGTATGTCAGAATTTGTGTTTTTCATTTATATATACTGTACATTAGAATGTATGATTTTTATTGTATATAGGGTATAAGTAGCTTGTCTGACAACTGTAAAACTACAGAAAATAAATAAAAATTGAATTGAATTTCTAATTTCTTGTTTGCTCCTGACTACATTCCCATTACTGTTTCTAGTGCTGTGATGTTCTTTTTGTCAGATCTCTTGCTTTTAACAAGGCTGTACAGCATCTTCATATTTCCTTTATATATCTTCCTGTAGTTTTGGGATAAATTCACCCCAGCATTTTTCCTTGTCTTCTCCCACAACCCTATTTACATCTAATTTCCTATTTTGGTATTCTTGGTAGCTTACATATTTTCTCATCTCTCAGTTGCCTTTTGTCACTATTTCTGGCTCTTTCAACATCCCTCACTTTGATGGTCTTATTTCTTTTTTTTATCACCTCTTTCACTCTGTCATTCCACCAGGACATCCTGTTATTCATTACTTTTCTGCACATACTTCTGCACACTCCTTCTGCACTACCAATGAAACTAGATTTAAAATAATCCATTCCACATCACTACAGCTGGACTCTGACATGGGTAACTTGCTATTGATCACTTGGAACTTCTGTCTTTAATCCTTGGTATCCTCTTCCTGGTCTTTGTCTTCTCCACTTGGATTCCTGTCAGGTCTGCCATCAGAAGCTTACGGTTGCTATCAAGACATTCGCTAGGAATAGCTTTCATATCTCGCACTCATTCTTCACACCTCGGGTAATCTACTACTGACTTATAACTACCATCCCAGCTGAACCATTTTATTTTATGACTTCATTTCTTCTGGAACCACGTACTTATCAGCAAGTTATTCCTCAAGTACAAGTTCTCCTTCTGTGTTCCTTGTACCATATCTGAAAGGCCCCAAAATCCCTTCATATCCAGTTAAATTTACTCCTACCTGGCCATTACAGTAACCCATTAGTATTTTTTAGGTTCTTCTCATTTTATACTGACTTCTACTTATTGGAGGAAGCCAGCTTTTATTCTTCACTGCAGCCTTGCTGAGGGGGATAAACCTGCACAATCGATTCTGGTGGTACTGGTGGTGATTATTGTTTTAGGAGGAAGTACAACTGGGCAACAATCTCCTATCAACACCAATCAGAGAGAAAAAAGTGAAGGAATCCAACACTTTGAAATGAAGGTAAACAAAAATATATAGAGTTAAGACTTTTACGATCTCATGGCTGATGATGGACTAATATCAATATGCCAAAACTGGTATCATGATTAAAATAAATTGAATTAATTTTGTATTGATTAATTGGATTATGTCATTTGTCTGCAATAATTAAAAGAGTAGCATTAGAACATTTTTCCAAATTTTAGGCTGGGAAAACTTGGGAGAAAGGAGACGAGCTGCTCAACTAAGTGGTACGTTCTGAGCTGTCAGTGGAGAGATAGCACGGAATGACATTAGTAGACGAACAAGTTTGAGTGGTGTTTTTAAAAGTAGGAAAGATCACAATATGAAGATAAAGTTGGAATTCAAGAGGATAAATTGGGGTGAATACATGTTTATAGGAAGAGCAGTTAGAATTTCCAAATTCTTTGCAATTATTTAAGAAAAGAGTAGGTATAAACAGATAGGGAATCTGCCACCTGGGCAACTGCTCTAAACGCAGATCAGTGGTGATTGATTGAGAACAAGTGTTGACCAAGGGAGATTGGATAGGATATATGAAAGTGAGGAGCCTGACAGAAGCAGGTGGAAGCAATGTTAAGACTCAGCTAAGAGCCGTGTGGTTGCCAACCCACGCTCCCAAGTTAGGAGCTTCTGAGGCACCTTTCAGTTGCCTCTTATGACAGGCAGGGGATACCGTGCGTGTTATCCTACTACCCCCACCCACAGGGGGAAATATATTCTGGGTTGTGACCACGAGGCCCTTAGCTGAGTCTTGACATTGCTTTCACTTACTTGTGGCAGGCTCTCACTTTTTCTATCCCATCCGACCTTCCCTGGTCAACAGTTGTTCTTTTCGGACCGCGATGGCATTAGCGTTTCGAGGCCTAGGAAATTTTTCATTTCCATGCACTTTGTGGTCTTTATCTTTCTTTGGCCGATACCTTCACTTTTTGAAGTGTGGGACCCCTTCTATTCGTTTTCTTCTGATTAATGTTAATAGAGGATGGTTGTACTTCCTCTTAAAACAATAATCACCACCACTTTGTACTATATAGCTGCATGGGTTATCAATAAACTAGTTAAGAGAAGCTAAGAACATCACTTGTCACATATGTGCAGAGTATTTTTGCCTTAGAACCCAAAGAAATTACCACATGAATGGATAACAAGTTACCGTACATAATTTAATGCACTCAACACGAGAGGCATTCCGTGTTTGTCAGCATACTGGGGTAACCTTTTAGAAACGCAGTATCGGTGATTACATTCTTAATAAAGAAAACACTGAAGGTAATTTACTACAACTGCGTTTTAGTACTGGTAATCATAATATGACACAGGTACTGTACAGAGTTCTATGTTTCTGTCTGTAAGATTATGTATTTGACAGATGACATCAATAAAAAAAACACAGTAAGACCAAGTTGTTAGGAAGTAAAAGAGTAGGACGTGGGCTTTTCTGTTGATTCTTGTTCCAAAAAAGAAAATTCAGGCTTTGTTTAATTATCTCCCTATTCAAATAGCTGTGAATATATTCATGTCATTTAAGTGTTATACAGTTATATATACATGAACAGTAGATGATCAATTAAATTCAATATGAAAACTAGTTGGTATTTTGTTTTTATTTCAATGTACGGTACCGAAATCACCTAAATACGAATACACTTGCCTTTGGTTACGCTCGCTTAGAGACCCAATATGGCGGCTCCATAAGTAGCATTCGTGACTTGACCTCCCTATACTGACCGTGCTGTCTAGTGCTGGGGACGGAGCAGTTGCTCCTATGATTGCAATCGGTAGTGCGAGTGCAGCGCTCCCTCTGGTATTCTCCGGTAGTAAACTGTTGCTTGGAAACCAATCGGTGTTTTCGGTGGGCGAGCGGAGGACGGAGGAACAGTACTGAATGTGTACTCGCTTACAGTTCCAGTAGTGGAGCGCAACGGATGTGCTAGCGACGTAGAAAATACAGCTTTAAAAGTACGAAGAAGGCGAATATATGAAATATATACTTTCTCATTTATCGATAGTGTTTCATAATATACACTGACTGACAGAGCAAATGCAACACCAAGAAGGAGTGGTCAGAACTTTATGCCAATTGCAGGGTAGACTGACGTCACTGAGGTATGCTCATGATGTGAAATGCGCCGCTGTGCTGCGCACGTAGCGAACGATAAATGGGACACGGCGTTGGCGAATGGCCCACTTCGTACCGTGATTTCTCAGCCGACAGTCATTGTAGAACGTGTTGTCCTGTGCCACAGGACACGTGTATAGCTAAGAATGCCAGGCCGCCGTCAACGGAGGTATTTCCAGCAGGCAGACGACTTTACGAGGGGTATGGTGATCGGGCTGAGAAGGGCAGGTTGGTCGCTTCGTCAAATCGCAGCCGATACCCATAGGGATGTGTCCACGGTGCAGCGCCTGTGGCGAAGATGGTTGGCGCAGGGACATGTGGCACGTGCGAGGGGTCCAGGCGCAGCCCGAGTGACGTCAGCACGCGAGGATCGGCGCATCCGCCGCCAAGCGGTGTCAGCCCCGCACGCCACGTCAACCGCCATTCTTCAGCATGTGCAAGACACCCTGGCTGTTCCAATATCGACCAGAACAATTTCCCGTCGATTGGTTGAAGGAGGCCTGCACTCCCGGCGTCCGCTCAGAAGACTACCATTGACTCCACAGCATAGACGTGCACGCCTGGCATGGTGCCGGGCTAGAGCGACTTGGATGAGGGAATGGCGGAACGTCGTGTTATCCGATGAGTCACGCTTCTGTTCTGTCAGTGATAGTCACCGCAGACGAGTGTGGCGTCGGCGTGGAGAAAGGTCAAATCCGGCAGTAACTGTGGAGCGCCCTACCGCTAGACAACGCGGCATCATGGTTTGGGGCGCTATTGCGTATGATTCCACGTCACCTCTAGTGCGTATTCAAGGCACGTTAAATACCCACCGCTACGTGCAGCATGTGCTGCGGCCGGTGGCACTCCCGTACCTTCAGGGTCTGCCCAATGCTCTGTTTCAGCACGATAATGCCCGCCCACGCACTGCTCGCATCTCCCAACAGGCTCTACGAGGTGTACAGATGCTTCCGTGGCCAGCGTACTCTCCGGATCTCTCACCAATCGAACACGTGTGGGATCTCATTGGACGCCGTTTGCAAACTCTGCTCCAGCCTCGTACGGACGACCAACTGTGGCAAATGGTTGACAGAGAATGGAGAACCATCCCTCAGGACACCATCCGCACTCTTATTGACTCTGTACCTCGACGTGTTTCTGCGTGCATCGCCGCTCGCGGTGGTCCTACATCCTACTGAGTCGATGCCGTGCGCATTGTGTAACCTGCATATCGGTTTGAAATAAACATCAATTATTCATCCGTGCCGTCTCTGTTTTTTCCCCAACTTTCATCCCTTTCGAACCACTCCTCCTTGGTGTTGCATTGTCACTGTCAGTAAGTGTATATATCCGATAAAAATCCATGCAAATAGAATACACATTTTTCATTATATTATCTTTGAAGTGTAATATATATGATAGACTATGACAAGTAGTGTCTGGCCCCGCGGTGTAGGGGGCAACGCGTCCGCCTGTCACCCGGCGGCCCGGGGTTCGATTCCCAGCCGGGACAGTTTATTTAAATTGTAATGATTAATATCCCTGGCCTGGGGACTGGGTGTTTCTGATGTCCTTAATATTCCTTTCCTCACACACAACATTCCACACTACCGCCATTCCAATTACACGCAGGTTCATATAGGAAGGTGCCAGATCCACACGGGTCGACGCCCCGAACAAAAAGCATTTTAAAGAAAATGACCAGTGTTGAAAAACAAAGCGAGAAGGTTGAACGCTAATCACTCGATCACCGCCGTTTCCTTTTCGTGACCCCAACGCACCGGTACATATTCGACGCGAAAATTTTTCTTGCGATTTTCTCGAGAACGCCTTAGTAGTACGCCTTACTACTTGCACATTTTGTTGTCCTAATGGACTTCTAAATGTGTACAAAGTTTGAAGGTAGTCCGTGATCCGAACGTCGTGGCCTCCCCTTATTTGCGTCTATACTTCCTCTGCTTGTTGTGTTTTGTAGATAATGCGATGTACATTAGAAAATAATTAAGGTATTAGTTTGATATTTAATCACATTTTAGATGGTATTCATGTTTTAGAATATTTAAAGGAATTTAATAAATTTTTACAGAAATTTGTACCACAAATGCCACGAAGACCGTGTGATGCATGGCATTTCTTTGAAACTGCTGATGATAAACATCAAATTCTGCGGCCGCATTTACGCGACGGGTGGTAGTGCACCACATCATATCAAGGACGAAATGAGCAGGTCGGCTTTAGCACCAGAAAACAACATTGCTGTATTAAGCGAAACAGTTATGTTGTGAGAAAAAGGCATTGGATAGACGGGTGAAATACCTTCACGTTGTCATACCAGCAACGTGTTTAAACGTACCGCTACAGTACATTCGCTCGGTAGTTTACTCGTTACAACCGGGTGATGACGTCACAACAACTGCTGCGCTCCGCACCACTAGCCAGCGCTCTACCGTCTGAACCACGGTTACTACTGTTGGATTTTTTATTATGGACACTCGAGTTTAGGCTTTAATTACAAACGAACCAATAGGCCTATTGCAATGCGAGGTATACCAATATTTTCCTTGTTTAATTCTACATTAGCGTATATAAGACACATTGTTTTCGACGTTCATTAAATATTTTTTATTTGTGGTTATAATAAATATTGCCCGAGTTTTTGGCTTCTTCTCTAGGCAGCGCTCACTTAGGAATATATACATGGAAAACTACTTGTCTGATGGTAATGAAATTTTTATATGTTATAACCACATGTATTTTTTGTGTAATACTCAAGTTGCAATTTTTTTGAACTACCCCGAAAAAAGTTCTTATCATTTTTCTAAAGCAACTCTTTCTCAGTCCAGGATAAACGTACAACAGCAAACTTGGGCTTGTTTTGAAGCACTCAGTCATGGTTATCAGAAACTACAACAACTGTAACCGTACAGTTTGGTACCGAATTCATAAAGAGTAATATTGAAAGGAGGTTTTGTGTACGCCGGACCGTGCAATGAACAGCAGGCCGGGTGGTGAAATCGGGCGCAGTGTTGCCGCGTTCAGTAGTAACCACGCGCGCAACGAACACAGCTTTTCGTTTACTTTCAACCTTTAATTTTATTTCCTCTTATAAATTCCACTTCCCATCACCTTTTCTCATAAGGGCTTTGGACCTTCAAAGACAGGTTTAAAAATGGTTGACTTCCTAATTTAGAAATATCACATTGTACAATTTTTACAAGAGTTATTTGCATTATTATTTACATATATTTACAATATTTAATTCTATCAATTTTCTTCGTCTGAATAATCACTGTGTTCCGATGAATCGGTGCTGCTGTCATTCATGTTGATTATGACTGGCTCGAAATAAGCGACGTTTTCAGACAGTCCATCTTTTTCCCAGCAGTGGTCTTCAATTATCTTAGCGTGTTTAATGCATTGTTTCCAGAGTTCAGGGGTGACGGTACGTAAGGCTTCTCGGCATAAAGCGTTAATTGCTTCCATACCTCTACCATTTTCTAATGTGTTAGCCATATTTGTTTTTGCTATTTATCCTTTTACGTAAGCCCAAATGAGCTCGATTGGATTAAGCTCGCAATGGGCCACTGGTAACCAAACAAGCTGTACATCTGGTCGAAGTCGTTTAGTCAGTTGTTCCAGCTTCTTTACCGGTGTTTGAAACTAAGGCCTGGCAAGGACAATCAGCTCTGATTTCGTTAATTTGTTATAATCGTCAACTCCAGGTGGTAGTGAAATATTCTTTGATGTTATCCAGGTTATAATTTCAGGTTTCAGCCATGACATGTTCGGGTTTTTAGATGAGGGATCGACCATCGTATGATATGAAGCTTGATCTATAACGACAGCCGACCTTTGAGGCAATAAACCCAGGACTTTCGTGAACCATTATTCATAATGATTTGAGTTCATCTCATTGTGGTAATCACCACTGCCTTTCTTGCCTATAAAGCAAAGTCCTGCACCGTCAAGAAATCCTTCTTCACTTCCGATGTGTAAAATTATGATGCGTTTCCCAGCTCCAGACGGTGTTTTGAACCCTCCACGTAATCTATAAATTTGCTGAATGTACCCTCTGTACAGATTATAGTTGTCAAAGTTGTTTTTTAAGGCTTCAACCACGTTTTCTTGCCACCCATATTTCATAGTATGGTTCTGTCCGCACCACGTCTCGTCTGTAAAGAAGATCTTGAAGCCCTGTGCTCTTAAGTCTCTAATTCGTCTAAGGTAGGTATTTCGGGATGCAGCGAGTGTCACAGATTCCATTAGCACTGGTTTCCTGTTTAGTTTTTTGAATCGGAATCCCAAGCTTCGAACTACTTTCAAAAGTGTAGAAATTGACACATCAGGAAAATCCGGCATATTTTCTAACAGTTTCAAGCGGAGGCTTCTAATTGTGGGAAATATCTTTTTCATATGGAAATCGTGCATATTTCTTGGTATTGTGCCCAAAGTAAAATCATCGAGATGGATTTTCGGACGCCCCGGTCTCACACACTGCTTCTTTCTTGACCTGGATGACGTATTTCCTTCATTCTCCTTTGAAGCGACTCCTACTCTCTTCACTGACGACAGAGATAATCCAAGACAATCTGCCACCTTCTTGTACACAGGGAACCTCCTGTCCCCTACTTTTTCCCCCTCACATTGAAAGAAACGAATAGCACTCAAAATCATTGCAAGTTCACCCTCTGATAACGGCGGTCTCGGAGGCATCTTGAAGTGACGTGGCCAACATGCAGAACATAGGACAACTGAAAATAGCTTGCGGATAAACCAAGGTCATGGGCATTCCGTTGCACAACTGCCCGGGGCGAGTGTACTGTGTTCGTTGCGCGCGTGGTTACTACTGAACGCGGCAACACTGCGCCCGTTTTCACCACCCGGCCTGCTGTTAATCGCACGGTCCGGCGTATACAAAACCTCCTTTCAATATTACTCTTCATAAATTCGGCACCAAACTGCACGGTTACAGTTATTGTAGTTTCTGATAACCATGACTGAGTGCTTCAAAACAAGCCCAAGTTTGCTATTGTACGTTTATCCTGGGCTGAGAAAGAGTTGCTTTAGAAAAATGATAAGAACTTTCTTCGGGGTGGTTGAAAAAATTGTAACTTGAGTATTACACTACAAATATATGTGGTTATAACATATAAAAATTTCATTACCATCAGACTAGTAGTTTTCCTTGTATATATTCCTAAGTGAGCGCTTCCTAGAGAAGAAGCCAAAAACCCGGGCAATATTTATTACAACCACAAATAAAAATTATTTAATGAACGTCGAAAACAATGTGTCTTATATACGCTAATGTAGAATTAAACAAGGAAAATATTGGTATAACTTGCATTGCAATAGGCCAATTGGTTCGTTTGTAATTAAACCCTAAACTCGAGTGTCCATAATAAAAAATCCGACAGTAGACTAGACGGTAGGGGTCACGCGCAGGCTCGCTTTGGCTGATGACGTAATCTGATCCCCACTGCCGGGCTTGCACTGAACACGACCAATTTTAATTGTGCGTTTCTATTAATGATTTGCTTGTTTTTATTTAACCACTTGCTAAATATTTTTCAGTTTTGTCAAATATAATTGCCAGTTGTTATGTGTAGGTAATTATGTTGTAATTTATTTCAGTATTTTTCAGAACATTACAAGTAATACAATAACATTGTGCTTAACACGAACTATTCCAGTAGCTTTCTCACTAATAAATTATCTTTCGCCTCGCAAATAAAGTATTTACGGTTCGGTTTTTGTATTTTCTATCCATCCAGTGATTTTAGAACGATTTTATACGTACCGTAGTTTTATTTCTAAAACTAGTTACAAAAATTAAAGAAACATGACCAATCGCGCGGGATGCTTTTTATTTATAAATGTGTATTGGCCGGAGGAATGTTGGTAAAAATCCCCTGAAGAAACGTCAACCTCTTCCACCACATTAGGGGTCACAATTTTTTGGTGGGGAAAGAGGTTTCCACAGGCTTAGGCATATAGATATGTGGTGCGGAGAAAACCCTCAGTCAGAAAATGCGATCAAATGTTCAATATTTAAAATCACCTAATGAACACTCCTAATTATTATTATGGTAGTAAAACTGTATAGATATTTACATTATATAGGTTCCACACAAAATATTTAAACCAGATTTTAACTTGGTGGTTTTACATTACTTCAAAATCAGTCTATCAAACAACTCTTAATTTTTTTCACAATTCTTTTTTCATTAGGAGTTCGTTTACACCTCCTGCAAGAATTCATGTGCCTATGTTTGTTTATGATTTTCATCCTTATGAACGTTCTGGTTTTAACGAAACAAAAAACAACGAAATCTTCAAGATCAGGATGTTTTTCTTTTCTTTTTTCCTTTAAAAACCTAAAATCTCCTGGACATTTCTTAATGTAGTTTCCATGAAAGGCACTAAATTCAGTTTCCATTTTCTTCTTCTTAATCTGTTTACCCTCCAGGTTTGGTTTTTCCCTCGGACTCAGCGAGGGATCCCACTTCTACCACCTCAAGGGCAGTGTCCTGGAACGTGAGACATTGGGTCGGGGGATACAACAGGGGAGAATGACCAGTACCAAGCCCAGGCGGCCTCACCTGCTATGGTGAACAGGGGCCTTGTGGAGGGGATGGGAAGATTGAAAGGGATAGACAAGGAAGAGGGAAGGAATTGGCCGTGGCCTTAAGTTAGGTACCATCCCGGCATTTGCTTGGAGGAGAAGCAGGAAACCACGGAAAACCACTTCCAGTATGGCTGAGGTGGGAATCGAACCTACCTCTACTCAGTTGACCGCCGGAAGCTGAGTGGACCCCGTTCCAGCCCTCGTACCACTTTTCAAATTTCGTGGCAGAGCCGGGAATTGAACCCGGGCCTCCGAGGGTGGCAGCTAATCACACTAACCACTACACCACAGAGGGGGACTGATGTTTACTTTTGTTATCTAATTCCTTCCTCAAGATTGCATTATTAACATTTTCTGCTTCATTGGCGCCTGCGATTGTAAAATTTGCCATATCTCCTTACGATGATTTCGCTTTTGTGCCCTTATTTCACTATCTTTACAGAACTGACTCGCTAAATCATTACTACTCAGTGGCAAATTAAATGTCAGGCCGTAAATCACGTCAAATTTTAAAGTTTCACTGTTCTTTGGAAAACGATGCAATTTAATGTCTAAGTCTTTCTGATGTCTATCATGGTTAGAGCTACCAGCGGCAGCACAACACACCATGGCACAGCACAGCACAGAAAAATTAAACTCTTACACTGTTGAGAAGGTAAACACCATCACTAGACTAATGGTGTTCTGCTTCGTTTAGCGAACATGGGGAACGCGTGGCGTCAGGAGGCGTGGCTTGCTACTGCGCACCCAACTGATGACCCCTACCGTCTAGTCTAGTAACCGTGGTCTGAACTACTCAGCCCGGTACAGCATATAAACAATTCCTATCAGTTATTTCTCTTCAGTAACAAAATAATGAGCTACGAGTATAATTTATGTAAGAGCCTCGTATATACAACCTGTTTACTTGCAATGGAATATAATTAGTACTTAAACATTTTAACTATTATAATATTGTAAATACATTGCAAGGGCATAATATATGGCAATATTTACGCTACATTATTCTATCCACCTGCACCTATTGCAAACTGAATTTCTTCTTCTTCATTTATCTGTTTACCCTCCAGAGTCCGTTTTTCCCTCGGACTCAGCGAGGGATCCCACCTCTACCGCCTCAAGGGCAGTGTCCTGGAGCTTCAGACTCTGGGTCGGGGATACAACTGGGGAGGAAGACCAGTAACTCGCTAGGCGGCCTCAACTGTTATGTTGAACAGTGGTCTTGCGGGGGGATGGGAAGATTGGAAGGGATATACGAAGAAGAGGGAAGGAAGCGGCCGTGACCTTAAGTTAGGTACCATACCGGCATTTGCCTGGAGGAGAACTGGGAAACCACGGTAAACGACGTCCAGGATGGCTGAGGTGGGAATCAAACCCACCTCCACTCAGTTGACCTCCCGAGGCTGAGTGGACCCCGTTCCAGCACTCGTACCACCTGGGCCTCTGGGGGTGGCAGCTAATCACACTAACCACTACACCTCAGAGGCGGGCGCAAACTGAATTTCAACAGATAAAAATCTGTTATTCATAGCGTTACAAATGATGAGGCAATCTTGAAACCACTGCAGCATTTGAATGACAAGCGTAGAAAAACACATTCATCTGTGGACTTAGTACTGAAACCTAAATTGTAATTCCACCCAAGATCACCGTTACTACATTGCCCACATTAAAGCATCTGAATTTTCCGCCAGTGAATTCAATCGGAGGACTACCGGAGGTCTCCAGAGGAAGAGCGAAAACAATTGCTTCGCTCCCCTCCTAACGTTCTCAGCTCTAGCCAGTCTGTCTCCGTCTTAGCTGTGTCATGTTCCACAGTTTCATCTGAGATTGCATCGGTTCGTCATTGGACGTAGAGCTGGGAAACGGAGCAGTTGCTCCTATGATCGCAATCGGTGGTGCGAGTGCAGCGCTCCCTCCGGTATTCTCTGGTAGTAAACTGTTGCTTGGAAACCAATCGGTGCTGAATGTGTGCTCGCTTGCCGTTCCATCCGTGGTGCGCAACGGATGTGCTAGCGACATAGTAAATACTGCTTTATAAGTATGACGAAGATGAATATAGGAAATATGTACATTCTCATTTATCGCTCGTGTTTCATTTGTCGATTACTTTTGTAACAATTTGTTTCACGGCATGCCGTCTTATGGCGACGATGTGATAGGAACGGCTAAGGAGAGTAATTTCTAGGCGTGAAAAGGAAAACAACGTAAAACCATCTTCAGGGCTGCCGACAGTGGGGTTCGAACCCACTTTCATCCGGAAGATAGTGGGATCGAATCCCACTGTCGGCAGCCTTGAAGATGGTTTTCCGTGGTTTCCCACTTCTCCTCAATGAAAATGCCAGGATGGTACCTAACTGAAGGCCACGGCCACTTCATTCCCACTCCCAAACCTTCCCTATCCCATCATCTCTTAAGACTTATCTGTGTCGGTGCGACATAAAACAAAACCCAAAGTCTCACGCTCCAGGACACTGTCCTTGAGGCGGTATAGGTGGGATCCTTCTCTGCGTCCGAGGGAACACCCAACCTTGGAGGGTAAATTGATGGAAAGATGATTATTATTATTATTATTATTATTATTATTATTATTATTATTATTATTATTATTATTATTATTATTATTATTATTATTATTACTAGCTGATGTACCCGTGCTTCGCTACGGGATTGAATTCTCGGAGAGACTGACCTTGTTGTTTTCTTAACTGAAGTCAGCATAGGTCATTACAAAAACGTCGGTAGGAAAGTAGCTATTAAAAGCAATGATATCATATAAAATACTCGATCGAATGAAAAAACGCACATTTTCTCACTTTTAACGAACAGGACTACGCTGCCGATCTAACAGTCCAAAGTTCCAGAGCTGGAATGATCAAAGCCGCAGATAGCCGTGATCCGTGAACACCCTTCATCTTTTTTCGGCAGGGAGGGGGTCGAATAGTGGAGACTCCCACGGCATAAACTAATCTTTTTCCTAGGAGTGCCCGATGAGTCGGAAAATCTTAATACACTACACTGGCGGCGGAAAAGTCTATCTGACTTGGAGACAAATTTATCCTCCAAGCAAGAGGAGAAACCCACTCTTCACTGCTAATTTGGAATAAAATGAATGTAGAATTTAATAAAAGTAAAGAGGAAGAAGCTTTAATTAAGATGTCTCTTTTCAGGGCCGAATTTTGAGTTATTTAGTGAATTGTGGTGCTATAATTTGGAATAGGCCTATATTGTTATTCTATACCAGGCCATACTACTACTACTACTACTACTACTACTACTACTACTACTACTACTAAATGAGCCTCTACCTTAAGTATGCACGCTGCACATTCAAAACAGCGCGTCAGATTAGGAATCGCATAGCTGGAGCACTATGATGAACCTGTGTGTTACGTACCAGTTGTATCGGAAAATGTATGAACCAGAGGAATGGCATGCTAAAGAAGAAAGTTTTCTATCTCCCCAGCTATTTCCCGCTAATATTCAGTCAGGCTGTTATATTCGGTACGCAGCAGTAATCCCATCTATTGGAGTTGAGAGGCAGCATAAGAGACAAAGGACATCACATCAAACAATGGTCAACGTAATGTCACTGTTGATCAATGCTATGTGCTTTTGATATGGTAGGTCTTCACATTTAGTTTTCTTCCGACTCTAAAATACCACTCATACCATAGTCGGTACGGTAAAACTGATTAAAACATAAATGATCGGAAATTGTATTCAATATAACTTTTGTTATGTAATACTTTTCGATAGCACCAATAACATAGGTATTTAAAAATTAAATTTTAGGTGCCTTCCCCTAAACTGCAATTCCATCCAGGGTGAATAAATTTGTTTATAACTTAGACTGTTGTTTCTCATTCCCCAACGATTTTCATTAAATTCTATTAACCCATTTTCTCGTGGCTCGGCGTTGATATGGACTTAGCAACAAAATTACAGTTTCATCTGTTTTATCACAGTCGGTACGGTAAAAATGTGTAAGACATAAATGGTCGCCGTTGCAACATTGCCCACATCAAAGCATCTGAATTTTCCGCCAGTGAATTCAATCGGAGGACTACCGGAGGTCTCCGGAGAACGAGCGACTACACATGCCAATTTTCATTGAGATAGGACCACTCATGACGTAAATATTCAAGAATTAATTTTTTTGCCCTCCCCCTAAACTACCATTTCACTCAGCGTGAGTAAAATTATTTATAGTCTAGATTGTAGCGACTCATTCCTCGGCTTTGAATACCAATTTTCATTACAATAGGACCACTAATAACATAAATAGTTGAAAATTACATTTTAGGCCTTCCCCTAAACTACCATTTCTGTCAGCGTAAATAAAATTATTTATGGCCTAGATTGTAGCCATTTATTCCCCGACTTTGCATACCGATTTTCATTTAAGTTCTCTTTAGCCGTTTTCTAGTGATGCGTGTACATACATACATACATACATACATACATACATACATACATACATACATACATACAGATAGACAGACAGACAGACAATACGGAAAAATAAAAAGTTCATTTCCTTGTTACTGTGGATATGACCGATACAGAAATGTCATTCTTTTCAAATTCTGAGCAATGTACAGACAAAACTCTTATTTTATATATATAGATTATTATTATTGTACTCCCATAACCTCTTCTGTGGTTTTCTGCGACGTTAAGGTGCCGATATTTTGTCCCACAGGAGTTCTTTCATGTGCCGGTACACCTGACGATCTTCAGGTACTGCCGAGCAAAGTCGGAACTGAAACCGCAAGCTTGAGCTCAGAAGGTCAGCGCTCTACCGTCTGAAATACTCAGCCCCGTACAGCATATAACCAGTTCCAATCAGTTCGTACTCTTCAGTAAAAATTGAAATGGCGTATGGCTTTTAGTGCTGGGAGTGTCTGAGGGCAAGTTCAGCTCACCAGATGCAGGTCCTTTGATTTGACATCTGTAGGCGACCTGCGCGTTGTGATGAGGATGAAAACATGATGAAGATGACACATACACCCAGTTCCAGCGCCAGCGAAATTAACCAATTAAGGTCAAAATTCCCGAACCTGCCGGGAATCGAACCCGGGACCCCTGTGACCAAAGGCCAGCACGCTAACCATTTAGCCATGGAGCCGGACGTACTGTTCCGTAATAAATGAGCTACGAGTATAATTAATGTAAGAGCATCGTATATAATGCATGTTTACATGCAATGGAATATAATTATCACTTAAACTATTTTACTACGAGTATTAATAACATTGTAAACGCATTTGCAACGGTATAATTTATGCCAATATTCAATCTACAGTATTCCATCCACCTGTACCTATTGCAAACTGAATGTCAGCAGATCAAAATCTGTTATTCATAGCGTAACAAATAATGCGGCGATCTTGAAACAACTACAGCATTTGAATGACAAACGTAGGGGAACACATGCATCTGTGGAATTAGTACTGAAATCTAAATTGTAATTCCTCCTAAGATCACCGTTGCAACATTGCCCACATCAAAGCATCTGAATTTTCCGCCAGTGAATTCAATCGGAGGACTACCGGAGGTCTCCGGAGGACGAGCGAAAACAACTGCTCCGCTCCGCTCCTACCGTTCCCAGCTCTATCACTGTCGCACTATAAGCGCTTAGAGGGAGCGCCGGAAGGAACGACAATGCTGCCAACTGTTGCTTGTACAGCTGTCTTCTTCTTGCATTTCAGACACCCCAAATGACTTTTTTCTTGCCGTGCGGACAGTATGCGCCGCGGCCATAGTTAAGAGCCTCTCGAAGGGAGTGTGGCACCCCAAGGGAGCCACTGTTCTCATGACAGAGCTTGGCCTGGATTTTAAATGATAGGTTACAGCTACTAAATTACGTTTTTTCTTGCCGTGCGGGCAGTATGCGCCGCGGCCATAGTTAAGAGCCTTTGTTCTCATGACAGAGATTGGCCTCGAGGTGCAAAAATACCTTAAAGCTAGTAAATGATCTTTATATCCCGCGCCGAGGCCATTTCAAACTTCCCTGGCCGCTTCATAATTTTTTTCTCCTGCAATGGTTGGTTACACAATCTTGGCCTCATCCTAGGTTCAATGACGTCATCCTCAACCATACGTGAACCAATCACCGATAAAAGCAATGGAGTATTGCGTATAAAACAGTATTTTTGGTTATAAAAGCAAATGTACTTCTAAGGGCGGGCGGGTTAGTCCCTGGCTAGCGTATTGAACACATCCCTCTTCCACAATCATTTTCAGGTGAGAATAGCAGCATTTAAAATAATATTTTATGTTTTAAACCTTGCGTCCCTCTTTCTATATTTCTACCCTGTAAAGTAATATACGAGTAATATCTTATTAGAAATAGGCGTCCTTACTTTATTATTGTAGAATTTTTGTGTAGTATAGTAGAGGTATCTGTAGAAACCCTCTTACCAAAATGCTGTTGTTGCAATTAGGAGAGGCTTAACTGCAGTATAGAATTGTGTAATTTTTGTGTATTCCTTTCGGTATTCAGTGATTAACAATAGTTTTCATCTGTTAGGGTGTTGTATTATCCGCACACTTTATCTTGCGCATTTGTGAACGGGGGTGAGGAGTAAGGAGGGAGCTGTCCCGGTATCGATAGTTCTGCCTGGTGCTGCCAACTGAATGAAAACGAAATCTAAATTGAATCGAGAATATGATCGATCGATATGAAATTTCTAAACCGTTATCATCTTAAGCCAACAACTAAGTCACATACACATTATATAACATTATAAAACATTTCTCGATGCAAATCTTGTTCCTAGCATGAATTCTATAGTTTGACTTTGTTGTGTAAACAACAACAGTACTAGTACGTAAAGTGTACGCCAGATGTCGCGCAACGATGCTTAAGCGATTCATAGTTTGTGTTTCAAAGGTTGCCAGTACGAATCTCGAAGATCGCCGAGGTCGACCGATTCAGCACTAGGGTGTAAATGCACCAAGATAAAGTGTGCGGATAATAGATTACACATAGAATACGACTAAGTAGTATTATAGTGTAGTAGTATATTAAGTACCTAATTGTTGTGTGATCTTTGAGTACTATCCTAGACAATATATCTTTTTCTTTTTTTCACAAAACAAGTTATTTATTTTTCCTTTCCTTTTCATTTTTTCTGTAATGAATGGCTAAAGAATGCAAGTGTATGTACTGTGGGTGTGACGATGCATTGAGGGGTATGAGGGAGGAGTTGGAGAGTTTGAGGGAGATAATTAGGATTCTCACAGAAGACAGGAAGGAAGATAGGACTCCCTCAAACAACGTACAGGTTACAGTAAGTGTACAAGAGAGAGAGGAAGGAAAGGAGGGAACTGTAGAAGATGGGTGTTCTAATGTTTTAAGGGGAAGGAAATTGCAGGCTAAGGGCTCTATTCAGGATCAGAACTCAGGACAGGTGTCTATGAGAAATCAGTACAAGCCACTCCAGGTAGAGCAACAGAGGGAAGATGAGGAACAGGGTACTGTTGCTGAGATGTGTGCAAGTAGGAGGAAGGGGAAAGGTAGAAAATGAAAATGTAGAGTAGAGAATAGGAAAAGACTGGTGGAACAGGGCCATGGGAGGGAGAAATGGGAGGAGGAAGTAGCTTCTGCAGCAATCAGAAAAGATAGGGCTGACCAAGAAGGGAGGGGATCAAAGGAGGTGGGTAGGGTTGAGGCTCTGGTCATGGGGGATTCCATTGTTAGCCACGTGGGGAAAGTGTGTGGAGAAAAGGTAACCAAGGTAGAGTGTTATCCAGAAATTAGGTTGAGGCAGATGCTGAGAAAAGTAGAAGAGAAGGAAGACGGGAAAGTAGAAGGTGGTAATTTTTCACGTTGGTACCAACAACGTAAGGCAAGCTAATATAAGTACCAACATAGTAGGAGATGTGTGGGACCTGCTAAATGCTGCGCAGGTGAAGTTTAAGAAAGCAGAGATTGTTATCAGTGGAATATTGTGTAGGAGGGATACTGACTGGAGAGTGATCGGGGATTTAAATGAGACTATGGAGTGGGTATGTGGGGAAACTGGGAATTAAATTTCTAGATCTTAATGGGTGGATAGGTAATAGGGATCTGCACTGAGATGGCCTTCAATTAAATCGCAGTGGTATGTATAAGTTAGGAAATTTGTTTAGAAGGGTAATAGGGAGGTACATTCAAGAAAACGGTGTTGTCTACGGAGCGGTGATGAGGGTACAGAGATTCAGAAATCAAGTAGGGATGAAATAAAAATGTTAATGTTGAACTGTAGAAGTATTGTAAAGAAAGGAATAGAATTAAGTAACTTAATAGATATATATTTACCAGATATTGTAATATGAGTTGTATCATGGCTGAGAAATTATGTAATGGATGCAGAAATTTTCTCGCGTATTGAAGATACTAAATGTAGGATGCTCAAGGGTTTATTGTGTCACCTATTCAGTACATATACATTTTAAAACATTTAGGAATTTATTATTAATTCCATTTGACTGATGATACCATCAATGAAGGGCGAAGCAGTTGACTGATGATGCCATCAATGAAGGGCGAAACAGTCTCAAATGGAATTAATAATATATTCCTAAATGTTCAAAAATGTATATGTATTGAATAGGTGACACAATAAACCCTTTAGCATCCTACATACAAGAGTGTGTATCGTACAGATAGGATAGGAATGGTGGGAGGGGGAGTGTTTATTCTGGTGACAGAAGAATTTGTAAGCTACGAAATAGTTAAACATGAGAAATGTGAAATTCTAGGTGTAAGGTTCATTTCAAAAGATAATAGGCAACCTGATGTCTTTGGAGTGTACATACTGGGAAAGGGTAGTGCTGACCCAGATTCAGAATTATTTGATAAAATAATCAGCTATGTGGGAAACGACATGGAAAGGAATGTGATTGCAGTGGGAGATCTTAATTTACCAAATGTCAATTGGAAGGAAGTGCGAACGACAGGCAGCATGACCAACAAATGGCAAATAAGCTAATATGGGAAGGACAGCTGATACAGAAAGTGATGGAACCAACCAGAGGGAAAAATATCCTGGACGTGGTGCTGATAAAACCAGTCAAGCTCTATAGAGAAACCAAAGTAATAGATGGTATTAGTGATCACGGAGCTGTTTTTGTCGTAGTTAAAAATAAATGTGATAGAAAGGATGGTTTTAAAAGTAGGACTATTAGGCAGGATTATATGGCTGATAAAGCAGGCATGAGGCAGTTTAAAAAAAGTAATTATGATTGGTGGGAAACAGTAAATAACAATGTAAACAGAATCTGGGATGGGTTTAAGGAAATTCTTGAGGAATGTGAAAGCAGGTTTGTTCCTTTAAGCTGGTAGGAATGGTAAAGGCCCACATTATTACAATAGAGAAATAAAGAGACTAAGAAGGAGGTGCAGATTGGAAGGAAATAGAGTTAGAAATAGCCGCGGAAGTAAGGAGAAGTTGAAGGAACTTACTAGGAAATTAAATCTAGCAAAGAAGGCAGCTAAGGATAACATGAGGGCAAGCATAACTGGCAGTCATACAAACTTTAGTGGAAAATAGAACGGTATGTATAGGTATTTTAAGGCAGAAACAGGTTCCAAGAAGGACATTCCAGAAATAGTTATTGAACAAGGAGAGTATGTATGTGAGGATCTTCAAAAGGCAGAAGTATTCAGTCAGCAGTATGTAAAGATTATTGTTTATAAAAAAAATGTCCAGATAGAGCAGGTGACTAACACTAAAGATGTATTAAAATTTACATATGATAAAAATGATATTTACAAAAAGACACAAAAGTTGAAAACTAGAAAAGCGGGTGGAATTGATAAGATTTCTGGGGATATAGTAAAGACAATGGGTTGGGATATAGTACCATATCTGAAGTACTTATTTGATTAATGTTTGTTTGAAGTAGCTATACCAAATGAATGGAGAGTTTCTATAGTAGCCCCTGAATATAAAGGAAAGGGTGATAGACATAAACCTGAAAATTACAGGCCCGTAAGTTAGACATGCATTGCATGTAAGCTTCGGGAAAGCATTCCTTCTGATTTAATAGACATGTGTGAAAAATTAATAACTGGTTCGATAGAAGGCAATTTGGTTTGAGGAAAAGTTATTTCACTGAAGCTCAACTTGTAGGATTTCAGCAACTTATAGCAGATTTTTTGGATTCTGGAAGTCAAATGGACTGTATCATGATTGACCTGTCTAAAGCATTCGATAGGATGGATCACGGGAGATTACTGGCCAAACTGAGTACAATTGGACTAAACAAGGGAATGACTGAATGGGTTGCTACATTTCTAGAAAACAGATCTCAGAAAATTACAGACCTGTATTAATTAAGAGGGAATTCCTCAAGGCAGTATTATTGGACCTTTATGTTTTCTTGGAATAGCTTACCAAGAGAGATGTTCAATAAATTTCCAATGTCATTGAAATCATTTACAGAAAGGCCAGGAAAACAACAGATAGGGAATCTGCCACCTGGGCGACTGCCCTAAATGCAGATCAGCGATTGATTGATTGATTGATTGATTGATTGATTGATTGATTGATTGATTGATTGATTGATTGATTGATTGATTGATTGATTGATTGATTGATTGATTGATTGATTGATTGATTGATTGATTGGACTGGGTGCAATATCCCGCTATGCCTGGCTCAAAGAGGATGTATAGGAGAGAAAGAACTTCTCCGGGTGAAAGAAGGAATACGAAAGCAGGTCCATAAGTCATAACGTATGTAGACGGCCATGGAAAGGGGGATCAACTGACTGAACTTTACGATCCAATTCTTCGCACACTAACGGAAGTAAAATCGTACGGAATAGTCTATTATGCCTTGCAGCGTTCAGTCTGCAAGCCTCTGTGAATTTAACGAAATGGCACGTCGCGAAAATGCTCGATTTGCAACTAGTGGCGGAGCCTCATTTAGTTTTGCACCTCTCATCTTTAAATCGTTAGAAACTGAGTCAAACCATTGTCATCTTGGTCTCCCTCTACTCCTCTTGTCCTCCATAATAGAGACTATTATTCTCCTACGTAACCTATCCTCCTCCGTTCGTCGCACATGTCCCCGCCACCGAAGACGTTTTACGCGTACAGCTTCATCCATCGAGTTCATTCCTAAATTAGCCTTCATCTGCTTGTTCCGAGAACTCTCCTGCCATTGTTACCACCTGTTTGCAGAAGCAATAATTCACGCTTTCATGTCTGTTACTTCTAATTTATGAATAAGATATCCTGAGTCCACAAAGCTTTCGCTCTCGTAAAGCAAAGATGGTTTGGAGACACACCGTTGTCAAAACAGTTTCGTCCGGGAGCTGACTTCCTTCTTACAAAACACTGTTGATCGCATCTGTCAGCTCACTACATTAGCTTTACTACACCTTGATTCAGTCTCACTTCCTGTATTAACATTCTGGGGGAACACACGACAAAAATACTTAAAATTTTCTACCTGTTCCAGCTTTGTATCACCAATCTGACATTCAATTCTGTTGACTTTCTTACCTACTGAGATAAATTTAGTCTTGGAGAGGCTAATTGTCATTCCATACTCATTGCGCCTATTTTCAAGTTCCAAGACATTAGACTGCAGGCTTTCGGCACAATCTACCATTAAGACGAAGTCGTCACCAGAGGCCAGACTGCTTACTAAATTTCCAACTGCCTGAATCACTCCCTGCCAATTTATACCTTCCATCAGATGATCCCCGTAAACTACGAAGGGCAAAGGTGAAAGATTACAGCCTTGTCTAACCCCTGTAAGTATCCTGAACCAAGAACTCTTTCTACCATGAATTCTCACTGCAGCCTAATTGTCACCACGAATGCCTTTGATTGATTTTAATAATGTACCCTTAATTTCATCCCCACTAGAGTGAACATCATTTCCCTCATATGCTTTCTGTAGCTCTACGAAAGATGAACACAACTGTTCATGCAAATCGTAACATTTTACAATTACCTGGCGCGTACTGAAAATCGGACCTTGACAGCCCCTCCGTGCTCTGTAAACACACTGGTTCCCTTCCAATGTCCTCTCAACCACTGATCGCACCCTCCCTTCCAAGATGCCAGTGAATACCTTGCTTGGTATAGTATACAATTAGATACCTCGATAGATGTTGCAATTCTTCCTGTTCCCTTGCTTATAAATAGGTGCAGTTACTGCTCTTGTCCAATCTGAAGGTACCTTACCAACACTCCATTCTAATCTTACTACTTTATGAAGCCATTTCATCCCTGCCTTCCCACTATACTTCACCATCTCAGGTCTAATTTCATCTATTCCTGCTGCTTTATGACAATGGACTTTATTTACCATCCTTTCAACTTCCTCAAGCGCAATTTCACCAACATCACATCCTTCCTGCACTTGAGCTTGGTTGTTCGCGACACCACCAGGGTGATTTCCTTTTACAGTGGGAAGATTTTCAAAATATACCCTCCACCTTTCCAGTGGTTCCCTGGAATCTATTATGAGTTCACCTGTATTACCCAAAACACTGCTCATTTTCTTTTTTCTTTAATTCCTATGATTCTTTAGTACTGTTCAGGAAGGTTTCGCTGCTGCTTGACATAGCCTTTCCATGTTATTACCAAAATCTTCCCATGGTTTCTTTTTGGATTCAACAACCATTTGTATCGCTCTGTTAAATTGATCTACGTACAATTCCCTGCCTTGTTTGGAGCCATTTCTGGTAAGCCTTCTTTTTGCGTTTACAAGCTGCTGCCACCTCATAATTCCACCAAGATGTTAGCTTTTCTCCACTTTTACACATACCGTAGTCATTCCTAGGCATTCCCTTGCTGTTTCTACTACAGCATCTCCGTATTCCACCTATTCTCTTTCTATATCCTGAACCTGCTTACTGTCCACTGTTCAAAACTTCTCAATAATCATATCCATGTACTTCTGTCTAATTTCCTCGTCCTGGAGATTTTCTACTCGTATTCGTTTGCAGACAGATTTCACTTTCTCTATCCTAGGCCTGGAGATACTTAGTTCACTACAGATCAGATAGTGATCTGTATCACCGAAAAATCCCCGAAAAAATCATACATTCCTAACAGACTTTCTGAATTTAAAGTCGGTTGAGATATGGTCTATTTTATGGATCTGGTATCCGTAGCCCCCATGTGAATAGCCTTATGCTTAAGGAATGTATTCGTAACTGCTAAACACAAACTAGCACAGAAGTCCAACAAACGCTTCCCATTCCCATTAGCTTCCACGTATTTCCCACATTTACCAATCACCCTTTCGAATAGATCAGTTCTATTTCCCACTCTCGCATTGTTATCGGCCATTAGCACATTCCGCATGCTTGCTGTTGACCCGGACTACGATATCATTCGATGTTTCTTAATACTGTGAACTTCATCCTCATCTGAACCCTCACACGGTGAATACACTGAGACAATTCTCGTCCTAATTCCTCCAACTGCCAAATATATCCACATGTTCGCTCATTTACGTGCCTAAAATAAACCATGCTGCGTATAATAGTATTCCTCATTAACATTCCTGCCACATACTGTGCCCTTCCCTCTTTAACACCAGTCAAGTACCCTTTACAATCCCCTATCTCTTCCTCGTTATCTCTTCTTACACGTATATCACTTAACCCTAGTACATCCGGATGCGTCCTCTTTGCTGAAGCATCCAGTTCTACTTTCTTTATTCAAATAGCCGCATTAATACTGATAGTTCAGCATCGATTTCCATTTCGTTCGCCAAGTCGTTTCCAAGGAGTCCATCGCCTGTTAATGAGTGTGGGACTCCATTACTCCCATAGGTCCGAGGTTTGCTTTAAACGTTCTGAACTCGGTAAATACATGAAGCAGGATGCTACCCTACTTATATATAGTCCAAGTGAGGATTTCTCCTCTAACGGATTAGGGACCATCGGTGGATTTTGTAGTATTAGCCACCTGAGAACAAGAAGGGCCATTGCACAGAATATGCCCGAGAAGCCATTCCCGTTCCATAGCAAGTGGTATCCCGACCCTCAGGACCGCTTACTAGCCCACTCTGCCGTTGCCCATGGTTCCCGAATAAGAACGTGACTACAGTAACCCACACCATGAACCGACAATTATCATCATTATTATTATTATTATTATTATTATTATTATTATTATTATTATTATTATTATTATTATTATTATTATTGTTACCGTGGTTTGGTGGATTAGCAGAGGTGAAAGAAGGTGCGGGGGTGAACAGGTCTCAAAATACGAAATTAAAGTTATGATAAAATTTAACAAGGTTATATTTCCTTTTCAAGATTAAGAAATAACAAATAGAACAGGTACTCAGTAGCCGAAACACAATTCGAAAATGTACAATTACAGTGATTACAGGATTAGGGCTCCGAGAGCCAGACACACAATTCTTGAGCTATAAGCCCAACCTTACGATATACAGGTTTCAACAAAGAGGCAGAAGACCCCAATCATGCCTAGGAGCACTTGCTCCTCTTTACACGGTAAAGCCTCCTTGAGGCATACAACAACTCAATTTTCAAGAAAGAGCAACTCGCTCTCAAAATTTAAGCCTATCAAAGGCCACACCAAACTCCACATTCAAGTTGTCCTCCAAGGACATGAAAACAGGGGTAAAAATGCCCAACCTACTGAGGGCTATTAAGTAAAGAAACAGGAAAATTACATGGCCTCTAAAATACCAACTTGAGAGGAGGCGTTCTTGCACTCCTAATACACTTTATATAAAACCTACTTGGCACTAGGCCGTTACTGCAAGGGCTAATCCCATACTAAGAGGTGACTTTTAGAAGGAAACAATTTACATTACGTTAAGGAAGAAGCGGTTGTGAAAATAAATTCACCTCAATGCAATATGAGTGGGAGCTCGAGAGGGTTAAGCACTTTCTATCCCAATATGTACTTTAAAAAGATAGAATAGATACCAAGTGTTTTTACATTTTTAGAGGAAGGTTACATGGTAAACGGCTTCGGACCTGTCCCGAGAGTTAAACTGCTGAGCTAGCAAGAAAAGAAGTTATTAAAAGGCCATTACCTTGTGGTTGAACTGCTGCCCGAAGAAAAAGGCGCTTCCCGCCCCCTGCTACGTACTTTACACACTGATAGCTGTGACTGAAGTGGCCAGGAGACCCGAAAATCAGCAGTTTATATACCCTCGTGGAAAGTTCGAGGCGTTTCAGGAATGAGAACACCCGCCCACAATCATTTTTTTTGGTTATTAACGAAAACCCCTACACTAGCTGAAGAAGAAACACATTATTGGTGGAAAATTAATTACAGAAATGCCTGATTGGACAAATTCAGAACAAGGGGAAAGAAAGGGTTAATATTGCCAACTTAAACAATAACTGAAAGAAATTTAAGAAAGAACAAACTTATGAATTCAAAATTTCTCCAAAAACATAGTTCTTGCACTTCGCACTAGGGTGCACAATTGCAGTTCTTCAGTAGTGCCATCTGGAAGAGAATGTCCACACTACTTACTACAGGCAAAACAAAAATACATCGAAAACGACCCAGTTCAGAAACTTCAAAATTTCCAAGTAGTGACATCTTCTGAGAAACTTGAAAATTAACACAGTAGATAAAGTTCAGACTTCCTCCAGTAGAGGAGTTTCAACTGGCGCAAAGTTTGAATGAGCGGCGTGGAGGTGTACCGCCCGGTACAGACCTCCCCCCCCCCCCAAAAAAATTCCTCCAAGGGGTAACCCAGAAGAACATAAACTTTTGTTTCAAAATAAGGTGCAAGTTATGATGTTGATATAGAAATTAATTGCAGAAGCATTTGTAAAAATTTTCTAAATTCGGTTTGATTCGGTTTCAGAATTCTTTATAGTAACTTTAGATGTAAAGTCTTTATGCTTGTAGAGGTTGAATTCAGAAGGAAACTTTCAGTTTTTAAAGTTGAGGAAAAATTTTCTAAGTCCACCAGATATTGCAGTTGGGTTCAAAACTGTAGTAATTGTTGATATTAATTGTCTATGTAGCTGATTACATATATCCAAGGTTGATTAAGTTAGACGGCCAGACCGGCCGCTGCTGCTTGTGTCCAGAGGAGGCCGCTCGGACCCCTCAATTACCCTGAGATACCGCTCGCCCGCACTATGAGAGAAGTAGTGGAGTTGAAGCACGCCGCGCCCGCGGCGAACATGCAGGTCGCGGGCCAGGTACAGGTTGTGCGCCGCACATCAGCCGTGGCCGGGAGGTGGACTCCGGCTCGCCGTACACTGGTTGGCCTCACTGGAGAAGGGCGGGCTCGTACCCTGCCTCAGTAGCGGTACGGCGCCGCGCTGCTGCGGGGGCACTGAAACATTAAAGCTCGGCGGCAGAATTTTGTTGGACCAGATGGTTCTAGGGTACATTCATTGTGGTGGAACTGAGGGGCCAGCGGCGTGGAGATATTAATTTCAATTCACTCAGCCACTGTTCTATGTAAGCAGGAGACGGGAGCAAGGTAATGGCCATGGCAATCACAGGATGGCAGTTTAGCTGGTCGGGGAAGGTTTACAAAAATGCTTAAATATAAGGAATACTATTGAAAGGGCAGAAGGCCTTAAAGGTGAAACCCCTCAACAAAAATATAACCTTCATATTTCTTTCAGAATTATATGAAGCAAGTTAGCACAGAAATTACACCGGTTTCACCTGTGACACGTGAACCCTAAATACCCTCTCGGTGGCTGGATTGCTTAGCAATAAGGTAACGGGTGTAAGGAAATCGAGAATAGTACACGGCCCATGAAATCTGGGGGCAAGCTTGCCCGCGGGAACAAAATTCTTGACCATCACCTGGTCACCTACCTTCAAATTGGTGGGTCTCCGCCCACGATCATATCTTTCCCTAACCTTTTCATGAGACACTTTAAGATTGGCTTTCGCCTTCTTCCAAAGATCTTTAATGTTATTGGGATCTATTGTCTCAGGTAGAATATCACTCAGAGACCAGAGGTTAGAGAGCGGCTTGTTGGGAACAAACTTGAACATCAACGAAGCTGGAGTAAATTTAAGTGATTCATGAACAGCCGAATTCAAAGCAAAAGCTAACCAACGCAGGGACGTGTCCCACCTAGAATGATCTTCATGATGATAGGCAATAAGCGCGGACCTGAGATTACGATTAACCCGTTCAGCCAGAGATGGTTGAGGGTAATAAGCAGAAGTTGCCACATGAGAGATGGACAGGTCAAAGCAGAATTTACGAAATAGATTAGATGTAAAAGCCTTACCGTTATCAGACACAATATATTGACACGGACCAAAAGAAGCAAAGATTGAATTTAGACAAGTAATGGTGGACTGAGCGGTAGCCAGCTTAGTCGGAAATAACCAGGGAACTCTCGTAAAACCATCTACACATACAAAGATGAACTTGTTGGCATTTCCCTTTGACTGGGGGAAGGGTCCTACATAATCAATATACAGGCGTTCCATTGGGCGCGAAGCCTGATGAGAAGACAAAAGGCCTACCTTGGTGGACATGGTGGGTTTACTAAGCAAACAGGATTTACAAGCCTTTACTAGTTCACGGATTTCACCGTCCATACCTTTCCAGATGAACCTTTCACGAATCTTTTCACGAGTTTTAAAGATTCCTAGATGCCCCCTAATGGGGTCTCATGATAGTACTTGAAGATCATAGGTACAAGAACAGCTGGAACGACAACTTTCATCATCTTATCATGCCTCGAAGGGCAACATAAAACTCCATTCCTCAGTACATAAGGGACAGCATGTTCCCCAGAAGAAAGGGTTTCCATTATCGGAGCCAGCGTCGGATCCTCACGTTGATATTTCTCAATGTCCCTAAAGAGCATGGGAGCATCTGTTAAGATGGCATTAACCTCAGAAGGTATGGACTCGGGAGGTGATGAGCTATCGACCGGTTCATGGGTTTCGACGTCGTTGGAAAACATACGGCTGAATCCGTCTGCGACGACATTTTCGGTACCTCTGATATGCCTAACGTCGAATTGGAAGGCAGAAATTCGGATGGCCCAACGGGCTATACGACCAGTACGAAGCGGCCTACCTAAGACCCAGCTTAAGGCTTGATTATCAGTCTCCAAGTCGAATTTGACATGTTCCAGATAGAGACGGAACTTTTCTAAGGCAAATAAGACTGCCAAACCTTCGAGTTCATAGATGGAATACTTGGCTTCTTGAGCCGATAGAGTCCTAGATGCATAGGCGATGGGTCGCCTCACTAGTTCAGTCTCTTGAAGAAGGACTGCAGCTACCGCCGACGACGACGCGTCGGTTTGGACGATGAATTTCTTCGAGAAATCTGGCATAGCCAGGACAGGGGCATTACAAAGAGCTAATTTCAGGTCTTCAAAAGCGGCTTGTTGAGAAGGCCCCCACTCGAATTTGACGCCTTTCCTACGGAGTAAGTTCAAGGGCGCCGCTCTATTAGCGAAATTTGGAATAAATTTCCTGAAGAAATTCACCATACCAATGAACCTGGCAATACCTTTGATGTCCTTGGGAGGTTTAAAATCACGGATGGCCTGTGTTCTGGAATGATCGACTGCAACACCATCGGGCGACATAATATGCCCAAGGAATGACATGGAGGCTTAGCGAAGGCAACCTTGGATAACTTCAGTTAACCCAGCCTTACGAAGGCGATTGAGAACTTCTCGCAGATGATCTAAATGTTCTTCGAAAGTCTCCGAAAATACGACGACATCATCAAGATAGTGATACAAGTACTCAAATTTGATGTCGGAGAAGACCCTATCTAGCAGTCTAGTGAGTACAGCTGCTCCCGTGCGGAGCCTGAAAGGCACGCGGTTTTATTCATACAAATTCCAATCCGTGGCGAACGCTGTAAGGTGTTTAGACTCTTCGCCTAGGGGAATTTGTTTGTAGGCCTGATTCAAATCCAAGATGGTAAAGAATTTAACTTTACGAAACCATGAAAAACAAGAATGAAGGTCAGGAAGGGGCACAGATTGCAACACCACCTTCCGATTGAGAGTCCTATAATCATGACAGGCCTGAAGCCACCTTGGGGTTTCGGGACTAGAAAAATAGGCGAAGAATACGCCGACTTAGAGGGCCTAATAATACTATCCTTTAACATCTGATCGATGATTTCTTTCAATGCCTTCATTTTAGGTGGAGATAGCCTATAAGGTGGAAAACGGACAGGAATCGAATCCGTGACCTCAATTTTGTATTCAATAAGGTCAGTAACACCAAGAGTATCAGAGAACACCTCTGGAAAGGACTGACACAACTTGCGAATACTATCAGCCTGCTCCTCAGGTAGATGTCTAAGGTCTAACAACATCTCATCCTGGGTAGGCGAAATAGAGGAACATGATACAGAATTACACTTTAACAAGGGGATTTTACAATTGGAAGCAAATTTGAACGTCCACGACTTACTCTGAAGGTCGAGCACTAGACCGGTGTGAGAAATAAAGTCAGCTCCCAATATGATGGGGCAAGACAAGTGCTTGGCCACAAACAATTTAACTTTCCAAGTAAATTTAAAAATACGAATTTTGACATATAAGGAGCCTAAAATTTCTAATGGAGATGAATTAGCCGAAACATATTGAACCGAAGACGAACAATATTCAGGAAGCTTACAAACAGATTTCAATTTTGAATACCATTCAGCCGAAATAATAGAACAAACCCTGCCTGAATCTAATAGAGCTGTTATAGGCTCATTATTTAACTCAATTTTGAGAAAAGGCACAGGTGCGGGGGTATCCGCCGCAATCCTAAGACATTCTTTGGGGCATTCAAAAGATGAATTTGAAGACTGAATTTTCCCTGAATTTTCGACCTGTTTACCAGGGGCTGAGCCTTGGAAAGCTGAATTAGTCGACTCAGCCGAAGCCGCTAGTCACTTATTATTAGTGACATTGGTTGAATTTGCACCAGAAGTTGAGCAGGAGGGGGTGCTATTCAAATGTGGGCAATTCTTGGCGATATGTGAGAAAGCCCCACATTTAAAACAGCCTTGTGATGAACCAGCTCCATTATTTGCCCTACTAGATTTGACCAATGGACATTTATTGCGAAGAATGTCAGGCGACCCGCAAGCATAACATTTACGGGGTGTGACTGGTCGGCGAGGTGGAGGCCGAGGATTACTAAAAGAAGGAGGGGGTTCTTTCGCGACACGCAAGGAATCGGCGTATCTAACTCATTCCGCTGAGACGCCCAATGCTTCAAGTTCAGAGAAGGTTTGCGGGCACGCCGCGAAACACAAATATGACCTATAGGATGGTGAAATACCTTCCAAAATAGCCTGTACAATCTGACCTTCAGGGAAGTGAAGAGCAAACACCCTAGTATAGAACTTAATATCTTGGATGAAATCTGCCAAGTTTTCATCCAACCGCTGTACACGATAATAGTACTTCTGAATAAGTGAGGACCTTGCCCTAAAGGAATGAAGTTAGCTAGCAAGTGGGCGTGGAAGTCTTCAATAGATGATTGCTCGGCAATGGCTCTTACTATTTTGTCTGAGAGAATACCAATTGCATAGGGATAGATAATTTGCAAAATCTGACATGGAGAAAGAGAAAAACAAGGGCATGATCCTGAAATTCAACTAAAAACCTTAAGAATGAAATAACTTCACTGGTGGTATTAACAGAAAACTTAGAGATACCTCTGAGCAACATTGCTAATGGATGAGGCAAGCTGCTGAACACAGGTGACATAGTAGGTAAAGGTTTAACTGGCAAAGAAGTTAATTCAGAACGTACATTATTCAATGAGGTACGGCGCTCAGGTTCGTTGTCTAATGGGGCAGAGATTTGTTGAGCTCCAACAGTTTTCCTATGGACTTCTCCCTTGGGAGACTCTTCCTCGCTACCTACATTCGCCGTAGAGGGTTGATCAGTTTTGGGAGGAACTTCCCCAGTTAACATTTGGGTAACCTTACTAGAAAATTCAGAAAGACTTTCAAGAACGACGCTAGCTTCCTTCCTCTGAATGTCATTCAACTTCAGCGACAATAGATCGTTAACTCTATTAGAAAAATGAAATAACCTTGCTTGCACACGTTTAATTTGATTAGGGGAAGGGTCATTTTCTTCAAAAAAAAACTAACTACGGATGCTAGCTCAGTAGTATTGTCAGTGATCGTGGAGAGAGAGTCGTCAATTTCTTTCTCTCCCAAAGTTGGGATGGTAATCGGCAAATCAAGGGACTCTCTAAGCTTATTTGTGACTACCGCAACCGTGCCTCCAGATTGCACATTTCTAATAGTTAATTCATAGATCAACTCCTCCTTGCGCAAATAGTTAAGATGGAGAACATCGCGAGGGCCGGGCATGATGACAAAGCAATTTTGAAAACAAACGGAAAAATCAAAAGATTCCAGCAAATGAGAAAATTGTTAGAGTTCGAAAATAAGGCAATGTTTAGCCGTCAAAAGGGGCTAAATTGAGACCCATTCAACCACGCTCTGCTACCACTTGTTACCGTGGTTTGGTGGATTAGCAGAGGTGAAAGAAGGTGCGGTGGTGAACAGGTCTCAAAATACGAAATTAAAGTTAAGATAAAATTTAACAAGGTTATATTTTCTTTTCAAGATTAAGAAATAACAAATAGAACAGGTACTCAGTAGCCGAAACACAATTCGAAAATGTACAATTACAGTGATTACAGGATTAGGGCTCCGAGAGCCAGACACACAATTCTTGAGCTATAAGCCCAACCTTACGATATACAGGATTCAACAAAGGGGCAGAAGACCCCAATCATGCCTAGGAGCACTTGCTCCTCTTTACACGGCAAAGCCTCCTTGAGGCATACAACAACTCAATTTTCAAGAAAGAGCAACTCGCTCTCAAAATTTAAGCCTATCAAAGGCCACACCAAACTCCACATTCAAGTTGTCCTCCAAGGACATGAAAACAGGGGTAAAAATACCCAACCTACTGAGGCCTATTAAGTAAAGAAACAGGAAAATTACATGGCCTCTAAAATACCAACTTGAGAGGAGGCGTTCTTGCACTCCTAATACACTTTATATAAAACCTACTTGGCACTAGGCCGTTACTGCAAGGGCTAATCCCATACTAAAGAGGTGACTTGTAGAAGGAAACAATTTACATTACGTTAAGGAAGAAGCGGTTGTGAAAATAAGTTCACCTCAATGCAATATGACTGGGAGCTCGAGAGGGATAAGCACTCTCTATCCCAATATGTAGTTTAAAAAGATAGAATAGATACCAAGTGTTTTTAAATTTTTAGAGGAAGGTTACATGGTAAACGGCTTCGGACCTGTCCCGAGATATAAACTGCTGAGCTAGCATGAAAAGAAGTTATTAAAAGGTCATTACCTTGTGGTTGAACTGCTGCCCGAAGAAAGAGGCGCTTCCCGCCCCCTGCTACGTACTTTACACACTGCTAGCTGTGACTGAAGTGGCCAGGAGACCCGAAAATCAGCAGTTTATATACCCTCGTGGAAAGTTCGAGGCGTTTCAGGAATGAGAACACCCGCCCACAATCATTTTTTTTGGTTATTAACGAAAACCCCTACACTAGCTGAAGAAGAAACACATTATTGGTGGAAAATTAATTACAGAAATTCCTGATTGGACAAATTCAGAACAAAGGGAAAGAAAGGGGTAATATTGCCAACTTAAACAATAACTGAAAGAAATTTAACAAAGAACAAATTTATGAATTCAAAATTTCTCCAAAAACATAGTTCTTTCACTTCGCACTAGGGTGCACAATTGTAGTTCTTCAGTAGTGCCATCTGGAAGAGAATGTCCACACTACTTACTACAGGCAAAACAAAAATACATCGAAAACGACCCAGTTCAGAAACTTCAAAATTTCCAAGTAGTGACATCTTCTGAGAAACTTGAAAATTAACACAGTAGATAAAGTTCAGACTTCCTCCAGTAGAGGAGTTTCAACTGGCGCCAAGTTTGAATTAGCGGCATGGAGGTGTACCGCCCGGTACAATTTTTATTATTATTATTATTATTATTATTATTATTATTATTATTATTATTTCGGGGATATCCATGGAGCAGAAAGAGGTTAAAGATTGCGCCGGGGTGAATGGGTCTCTCTACAATATCAAAATTAATTTAAAACTTGAACTGAAGGTTATATTTCTTTAGAATTTCAAAAATCAACAAATAACTATATAACAGATACAATTAGCAATCTTGAAACAGGACTAGGAAAATCCAATATTAGAGATTTTTAGGGATTCTGGGCTTCAAGCCCCTAATGTTACAATTCTAGATAAACCGGATCCAGTTTACAATTTTAATTCAAACAAGGAATCATTTACTCAAGGGCAGAAATCCCCTAATTCAAGAGCGCTTGCTCCCAAAATACAATATCTAGCCTTCCATAGGTACACATTATTATTACTAAATTTTGGAAAAAGAGGCAACACGCTCTCAGTTCCTTCTAGCCTGCTCAAGGCAACATCAAAAACTTACAATCTCTGGCCTCTAAAGGCACAACTTACAAATTGAAAATAATTTTATACAGGGGTATCCAGTACCCAACCTAAAGGGCCTTTGCGAAAAAGAACAGGTTAAATAAACGGCCCGAACACAAACTGAATAGAGGCGTACAGTGCACTCCTAGATAATGAAAAATTAAAACCTACAGGGCTCTCTGCCGATGAAACAGGGGCTAATCCCAAGCTGCATGAGGTGGTGCGTATAGAAATAATGGTAATACATTACAGAAAAAAGGTTGCTAAATCGCAGACACCTCAAACCAAGAAGAACGGGAGCTCGAGAGGGTAACTCACTCTCTATCCCCCAATTACAATTAAAGATTTTATGAAGTTTTTACATTAGCGGAAAGAAAAGTTACATTTTAGAAATGTATTGTTACATAATTAGAGACTCGGACCTTCCCCTCGAATAAAGCTGCGGAGGTAGCAATAAAGATAATGTTTACGTGGCCATTACGTTATAGATGTTCAGCTGACCGAAGAAAGGGGCGGCCTCCTGCCTTAACACACACACAGAAAGAGGATGATCAATTGGCAAGGAAACATGAAAAGCCGCAGTTTATGTACCCTCAGGGGAGGTTCGAGAGAATTCAAGACTAATCAGGACACAAACTATTAATTTTAATAGGTGGATTCAAAATGAACTAGAAATGCGGGATTGGTTGAAAATTAATTACCAAAATTTATTATTGGTCCGATTCAAGACTGGCGGAAAGAAACGGAAGCATTGCCAATCGCAAAATACATGAACACAGATTCAGTTATAAAAACCTAGAAATACGAAACTTCTTTAAGTTATAAGTTCTTACACCTTGCACCAGAGCACATGATCAGAGTATATTTTGGGTAATGTCATCTGTGGAAAAATGTCCAAACTTCTTGATGTATGGCGAACAAAACCAGGAGAAATTCAATCAGATTAGGAAACTTTACAATAACACAGTTACTTAATATTTCAGTGGTGACAGCTTCTGATTAAAGTTCCAACTTCTTGTGTTATTAGTTTCACTTTTTGATCGATAGGGGAGATTATTAAGGCGCTGATTTTGAATGAGCGGAGTTGAGGTGTACCTCCCGGTACAATTATTATTATTATTATTATTATTATTATTATTATTATTATTATTATTATTATTATTATTATTATTATTATTATTATTATTATTATTATTATTATTATTATTATTATTCCGCAAATATCGTGGATCACAGAGGTGTAAGAAGGTGCTGGGCTCAATGCGTGGACAAGGATTTGACAATATAATGCACTAAATTTTGAAATGTTATTCCTTCCTTCTTATTTCTCTTATTTAAAATTTGGTAAATAGAAGATGTGAATAAACAATAACAATATAATAATGAGCTCGTTAGCTCCAACAACAACGACATAAACTCCAAAAGTAGAGAGTATTATCAGCACGATGGATGAAACATTCACACTATTGTATAAGAGCAGGTTTGCTTCACTAAGAGCCTCAGCTCCAAACTCTAATACAGTCCAGTTTCTCATTTCTTATAGCGCACAAGGATATACAACAGCAATCCTCAAATGAGGTATTTACGCTCACTCCTGCTCAATTATTTTCATATTACCTTCCGGAAACATAAAGAGGCAAAATGAGTGCCCATATTGAATGGCTACAATGTAAACAGGAAAAAGTAGATAATCATCGGCCAAAAACAAATTGCAGGGAGGCGAAAATCCTGCACTCCTTCTAGAAAACTGTTAAAACCTTAAGTGAGCTCATGGCCCCAAGGTACAGAGGCTAAGGCTATTCTACGCCAGGGTGACTAAACAATAAGCATTAAATACCAAAAACTGTTAATGATTATGGAGGATAAGAAACTTCAGTCACCCCATACCAGTTGAATGGTAGTCAACAGAGGGAAATCACTCTTGTCCCCTTATGTTACATATTTCCCAGTAGGGAATAAAACAGAGCCCTTAGATTGGCGAAAATTATACTTTTAAACCAACAGGTTTAGAAAAGTACACGAAATATAAGAGCTTTGAAACATTCCCCTCATGCTATCTCCGGAAGCTATCATATGTTAAAAAGTTTCTGTCATTACCTTGTGTGGCTGACCTTCCGAACGCCGATCCGCGACCTCTGCCACTTTAGTATACGCCGCACACAATAAAGTGTACCCATGCCAATGACAATACGGCTTTTTTATACGGGGGGGCCCCCGTAGCCCGCTCCCCCGCCGTGACCATCGACTCAATCTACATGGCCTCCAACATGCTATTAGTTTCTAAGAAAAGAGATAGCTGGGTAGAGTGGGAAGTGATACTACAGGAGTACCTGCCTGTCCCTCAGCATGTTACCAGGCCAGATGTGGTGGTGGGTATCAATAGTGGTGTAATCGGGTAGTAAGGGTCAGGAAAAAACCACATAGGCGGAAATAGAAGGATGCCTACATGTAAAACGTGATATTTTGTAGATAGCACATGCAAGGATGTGGGTTGGATTTTTCCAGGTTGTGTTAGTGAGGAGTAGGTATCATGCACAAGTCATGTCCATTATCCAGAAATGTTTGTTTGTTATATGGGGATCAGCCTTCTTGGCACTGCGGGATTTCGTGCGCGGGTCCAATGGCTTCTGGGCTTTGGAACCACAGGAAAGGTCCCATTGTCCAGCTGCCACTGTTCCCTGGTGCCAAGCCTCCATTTATGGAGAAGGGGTAAGCCAAGCCAGCTGTATAGCTGGGGCTAGCGTCTTCTTCTTTCTCATCCCTTGGGTGTGTCCCTGCGTTGCGGTGGTGGCCACTCATGTCACTTCTAATCTAGAGATAAACATACACATATATAAAAAATGTGGCTAATCTTGTGCGATTGTTGTCCATGGGCGCTTCTTGAGGGGCTGGCCAGCTGCTTTCCCTCGTGTTACTGAAACATATACATAGAAATACAAGGAAGTGGAAAATATGATATACAATTTACATACACTGGTTTTATTATTATTTATTTATTGTTTTATTTTTTAAGTTATTTTTGTGATGTTTGAGTGGTGTTGATTTGAGTATATTTTGATGAGTTATGCCTTAGAAGGAGTGTGGAGTCCGTTACCTTCTATTGCTGTGGCTGAATAGTATTTGTTTTGGCGTGGGGTACTTTTTGTATTGGTCTGGGTAGTACCTTCCAATACTCCTGATTAGGGGATTGATTTTGTTGCCCCACGCATTGGTGTACATTCGTAGTGTTTGCTTTCTAAGGTGGTATCTTATAGAGCGAGTGATTGTTAGAGTGCGTAGGCCCCTTATTGCCGTTCCGTAAGGGAGTTTCGCCGCTGCTCGCAGGCATTTGTTTTGTATGCGCTCGAGGCTGTTTATGTTGGTTTTGGCCGTGTATCCCCATGCTGGGGCAGCATACATGATGATTGGCCTAATTGAGGCTTTATACATGTTGACCGCTACCTTGGTGTTAATGCTGGATCTGCTGTTTAGTATGAAGTACAGTTTAACAAGCCTTATTTGAACTTTTCGCCTTAAGTCTCTGACATGATGTAGCATCGTTAGCTTTTTGTCTAGGATTACCCCTAGATATTTGGCTTTTTGTGCCACTCTATTTGTTTGTTGAATAGTGTCAGTGGTTTGATGTTGGCGGGTTGGTGTGTGCGTCTGTTTTTACGTGTGAACATCACTGCTTGGCACATCTCTACGTTGACTTTAATGCGCCATTTAGTGAGCCACGGTTCCAGTGTGCGCAGCGCTACCTGGAGCCTCTTTCTTGTGCTCAGGAGCTGTGGGTGCTGGACGGTAATTGCTGTGTCATCTGCATAGAGGTACATGGTAGTGAGCTCTGCGGTCCTATTAGTGAGCCTTGGGCTACGCCCGCTCTGATGTTTCGAGTACTTGATAGAGTGCTGTGCACGTCTACTTGAAATTTCCTGTCTGTTAGGTAAGACTTAATTAGCCTTACATATCCTGGATGGAAATCGTAGTCTATCAGTTTTGCTAGCAGGCCTTCATGCCATACTTTATCGAAGGCTTTTTGTATATCTGAGAATACCGTGCCTGTATCCCTTCTCTTGTTAAACCCGATAGTGGCGTGTTCAAGGAACCGCGTGAGGAGTTGTGTAGAGGAATGTCCGTTACGGAACCCAAATTGCTCGTTCCTTAGTATTCCTTTCTCCTTTATGTGGTTTACGAGCCTTTTTAGCAGTATTTTCTCAAATACTTTGCTTAAGGCTGTTAGGAGACTTATGGGCCGGTAGTTGTTGTGATCCGATTTATCTTTCCCTGGCTTCCCGAATACAAGGATTTTTGCTAGTTTCCATTGTTCTGGGAAGTATTGCAGCTTAAGCATGGCATTGAATACATTGGTAATTATTCTGAGGGCTTTCCTGCTTAGTTTTTTGAGAACTAGATTCATGATATCGTCTGGCCCTGCGGCTTTTTTGGGGTTGAGGTGATCAATAATCCATTTTATTTCATGGATATTTGTCTTTTTAACTTCTGACCTAGATGCATTGTTCAGAAATTCCTCTACCTTTGCTTCGGTTTGCCGCGTGAATTCGGGGTCGGAAGGACTGTCATTCGGTGTGAATGCTGTCTCTAATGTGTCAGCTATGATTTCGGCCTTCTCCCGCGTGTCGAATACTGGTCCATTTGGCCCCTTAATGGTGGGAATAACGTGTGTTTCGCGTGCGAAGTGTCTTGCTAGTTGCCAGACGGGTCTGGTGTTCGTGTCGAATTTTCGCAGTTTGTTGTTCCATTCGTTGGACCGATGTTCTTTCAGGGCATTTTGAATTTCAGTGTTCAGCTGATTTTTCATTTCCCTGTCTATGTCGTAGTGGTATCGGGCCCAGCTGCGCCTGTGGCGGTTCCGTCTTCGAATGAGTTCCTTAACGGTGCTTGGAATTTCGAAAGTGTGCTCCTTATGTGTGTGGGTGGGTACGCTCACTTCTGTCGCTTTTTGTATCGCCTTAATAAGGGTTGATATTGTCTCCTCAATCTCGGCAGGGCTTTCAGGGGTGTTGTTTTCTTTTCCCTGTAACAGCGAGTCAAGTTTCCTTGCAAACTTGTCCCATTTGGCTGCTTTATAATTTAGCCTTCGCTTGGGATTTAGTTCGTATCCCTCGGGGTCAGCATCCAGTGTTAGTAGTACTGGTTGGTGTCTTGATCATAGATCATTGATCACCTTCATGCTGTATTCCAGAGGGATGTGATTAAGTAGGGCGATGTCTAGTATGTCGGAAGTGTGCCCTCTCGGAGCTAGGAAGGTGGGTTCTTGGGTGCTGCTATGACGTATTCGCGGGCGAGCATGTGTTCGTATAGCGTGGTGCCTTGTTTGTTGGGTTTAAGACAGCCCCAGCTTTCGTGTTTCGAACTGATGTCTCCGCCAATTATCGTGTTTCTGGCTAGTCCTAGGAGTACATCAATTTCGCCTGTGTTGACTGTCCTTGGAGGGGAGTACGTTGCAATGACGTTAATTAACGTCCCATGTACTAACAGGCGTATCCCGCATGCTTCAATTGCCACTAGCTCTGGGATTTCAAGCTCCATGTGTTTTAGGTCCCTTCTTACCAGTACTGCTACGCCGCCTCTGGGTGAGTGTCTGTCGTACTTGTGTACTTTGTAGCCTTTAACTGTTAATTTCGAGCCTGGGGCGAGAAATGTCTCCGCGATTAGTGCTACGTGTATTTCATGCTTTACTAGGAAGGCTTCGAGTTCTATTTTCTTCTTGCGTATTCCATCGCAATTCCAAATTAGAACTCTCAGCCCCTGTGTGTTGTGTGTGTTTATGTGGTGTGTATTTTGTGCAGCCATTTCAGGGAATAGAGATAAATGACTCGATGAGGTTTACTATTATCCTCAGCCACTTGAGATTCTCCTCCTCTGCCACCCTTTTTAGGAAGTTTAGTATGGTGGGTATCAGGATGGTCAGCGGTATATTTATGCCTAGTGACTTCAGTATGTCTTCGGCTGCATTGGTCTTCTGACCTGAAGGTTCTCGTGGAAGTTGTGGCTGAGGTAATGTGTTGAGTGTTGTGTTCGTGGTGGTGGGCGTGGTCTGGGTAGCGGAAGCTTTGTGTGTAATCCTGGTTATCGTGCGCTGACTGCGAGGGGTGGAGCAGGCGGCGGGTTCTCCCTTTAGTTCCTGCTCGGGTTCCCTAGGCGTGGTCTTTGCGTCCCTTTTGTTCTTTTTATTTAGTGGGTTGGTCCTGCCTTGGTTGTTTGAGGCTATATTTCTGTTGCCCGAGGCTTGGAGAGTGGGGTCTGGTTGGGTTTGAGCCTCGGGGTGTCTGTCTTGTCTGGTTTGTTTATTTTGGGTCATGCCTCTGCCTGAGGGGCCTATACAATTTGCAGGGCCTTTATTTCCTGGTTGGCCAGGTTTACCTGAGGGGCCTGGTTGGCTACGGGGGCCTTTGTTACTTGATGGGCGTTTTTGAGCCTCAGGGCGGCCACGCTGTTGTTCTCTCGCGCCCTTCGGCCTCTTAGCTCTGAGGGAGCTCTCGTATTCCCTGCGGCTCGAGCATTCACTGTAGTTGGCCGCGTGTTTCCCCTCGCAGTTGCAACATTTAACAAATTCCCTGTCTCCGCCATTCGGACAGTCTCGGGAGGAGTGGGGCCCGGCACACCACCTGCATCTGTGGCTAAGCTTACACCCCACTTGGGAGTGACCGAACCTTTGGCACACTCTGCACTGGGTGCATGTGGCTTTAGGCCGGTAAGGCTCTACCTTTACAGTCATGTTTAGGAGGGTGCGCAGACTCTCCATCTTTTCCATTCCCGACTGGTCCTTTAGCGTGACAAGATAGAGTGGGGCTTGTTTCCTCCCCTCCCTTGTTCGCATCCGTTGTACTGCCAGGACCGGGATTTACTCAGCTGAAATGGCGTCGCCGAGCTCTTTGAACGTGTACTTGTTTACGGGGGTTCTGAGTACATATCTCTTAGTCCTCCCGTAGTTGAGCAGAGTGTACTGAATATTTTGCTCATCAAGTGCGATAGTTGCCAGGTGATAGCTTTTTTCTGAGTATAATATCAGCTGGACAGCTTCGTGCGAATCCCTACTGGGCTTTACGAACTTATAGTTCCTTTCGCCGTGTGGGAGGTACTTGAGCAGCGCAGACTCAATTTTCATGAGGTCGTTGGTGTACATGGTGATTGGGTGGTTTCTCATGTTGTTGTGGTGTCTCTTGGGTTGCTGTACAGTTGAGTTTAGGGACCCTTCAGAGCGGACAGAGGCGTTGGGTTGTTCGTTAGCCTGGGTTTCCTTACCCTGCTTACGCTCCCTCTGGCGTGTCGGTCTGCTCTTGACTGTTACATAGCGGTCCTGCTGGCTCTCCGGTTCGGGCGCCGTGGCTTGCAGTGTGCGCGCTGTACTCTCCGGTACTATCCTGCCTTCCTCCTTCTCGGGTGTTTCCCTGGTCTGGGTGACGAGAGACTCGTCTATTACCAGCCTTGAATTGTCCGAGTTGGAGTCCTTGGCCGAGCCGTTCCGGTCTGTAGCCTCGAGCGAGTCCTCTAACTCCTCCCCACGGGAGAGGTCCGGCTCTTCAGGGCGTTGCCCCGGTTCCCGTTCGCTCTCCTGCTCCACATACCATTCTGCTCCGCCTTCCCAGTGCAGCGCGCTTCTAGATAGGGGCTCTGCAATAATGCTTGCCGGCCGGCTAGGTGCCGCTTGCACTGGTATGTGCGTCCCTGAGCTTATGGTTGTGGTGGGGGTGGTGCGTGTTGTGGTGGTGGTGACTGTGTATGTTGTACTTGTGTGCGTCATGTTTGCAATGTATCGCCCTGAGAGATGAATATTCTGCTCCAGGTATATAGCCTGCCCGTCGGGTGATGTACCCGGTGCCAGGTTTGTTATAGCTGTCCGCTGTGATTTTTCAGATCTCGTGCGACGTTCGGTGTTTAAGGGGGCCTGACCACTGCGCGATGCGCTCCCCGTGCGTGCTATGGTACTGCCGTCTGCGCGCACGGCGCTTAACGGTGTCCTCGCAGCCTGGGGGTAGCCTGCATAGTGGCCTTTCTCCCCTTAGGGGTCTCGGTTGTGGAACCGATGACCGGTGAATTGTGTTCGGGGAGAGGGGGGAAGTGACACTCTGACAAGAGCGTAGCGGTGCTGGTCTGTGTGGTTACCAGCTCTTGTAGTCCCTGCATTTCGTGAGAGCGCTGTGAGAACAGCGCTTCTTTCACGACCGGCGAAATGACGCCCGCTACTTGGGTTGAGTGCTGTGATAACAGCTGCTCCCCCCTAGCGGCCGTCTCTGGAAGTTCTCGGTGCTCGAAGATTGTCTGTGAGGTCCCAGGCTCATTGACAATTTGCTCTTTCGGAAGATTGCTCTTTTGGAAAGAATGAGCCTGGTCCTGTGTGTGTAACTGTGGGGGAAGCTAACAAGAACTAGTGAACGCGGGGTGATCCGACACGAACGGGCCCCTGGCTCACGGGAATCCCTGACTAACCCTAGGCACCGAGAAACGGTAGCCGGTTGGGGCGAGTGAGTACCTATCTCGAAGGTCTTGACGGTCTCGGTGCGCGGCGAGCAGTGCGTAGCACTACCCGCAGCCGATGAGAGGAGAGAGAGAGCGGAGCGAGAGGCACGTAGGTCCTCTCGCTAGCGCAGTCGAACTCGTCCTCGACAATACGGCCTTAACGCGCCCAGCTTTTATAGTATCTCGAGGGAAAGTTAGTGAACACTTTACGGTTAGGCTGGATGCTTGTACACACCCCAAATATTATTCGGCTACAGACAATATTCACAAAATTTCTAATTGTTAGATAGATGCTGGAGATTGAGGGGGGGGGGGTTGAGGCAGATGTTTTGGCAACCTTGACACAAGAACAAAATAATTTTCAAAACTAAGATAATCTACCTTTCAAAATTAGCTTTCCCATAAGAATTAATTGTCCTTAATCCCGCCAGAGGGGGCACTTAGGCCGATGGTAGAGGCATCCAACAGTTGAAAATCAAAGTGCCTTGCATAACATTATCTCAACTTCCATTACATAGATGGCCTTATAGAAGGCACGCAGTTCGACCGGACGGAGAAGTTGCACCCTCGGTACAGACCGCCACCCTCTAAGCTCTTACAACGGTATGAGCAGCTTTGAAATCTTGAATCTTGCCATGCATATTTTTGAGAGAATATATATATATATATATATATATATATATAAGTTGGAGTATCACTTGATAGAGAGTCCTTTCTTGTTTATTTGTTGAGGCAATGAAGTTCAGATAGTGTTTGCGAAGTAGTAGAAGTTCGGGCTGTTGCGCCCAGAGTCGATGGCAAGAGCGGCTGCCGCTGACGATGACTGGATGGGGTCACCCCGACTTCCAAGGTACCTTGAGATACCATCCTTCCGTATAATGTGGGGAGCAACCAAGGCGATGGTCACAAAGTACCAAATAGCATTGTTCGGGCCAAGGATAGAGTGGGCGTTTGGAATCCAGCTTCCAGCCTATCCCAAGGATGATAGTCCCAAAGGAGGCAGTTTAGACGGAGTTTCGGCCGGAAAGAGGTGGGCCCATACCCCGCGCCGGCATCTCTCGCAGGTTGACACGACGTGGCCTCAAGTGTAACATTGAACTTTGTGGCAACAGTAACTGACTCACAGATAGTGTCACATGTGTTGCAGGTAAAGTTGGCGACTTTGTAGGACGAATGCACGAATTTTCTGACACACGTTTGGAGGCAGTGTCCTTATTGGTGGAATGGTAATGAAATAATTGAAGTCAAGGCTTTCAATAAAGTATTTAAGCAAAAAATGGAAGTTAACTTAGGATTAACTTAAATACATAGAATATTTCACAACCCGCAGGGGCAGAAGGCTTCCTTATTCTAACTTGCTTGTATAAAAGTTAAACTAATAAGATACTAAGGAAGGAAATATAATTAAATCAGCAATATTATCACTTGGTGGCAAATAGTGAAAAGCGAAGGCCTTCACATAGGTTTTACTTGAGACAGGTGGACCCCTAAAATCCTTTCGTTTCTCGGGTTACTTACCAAAAGGGTGACAGGAGTAAGGAAATCGAGTATAATGCAAGTTCCATGAAATCTGGGGGCAAGCTTGCCCGAGGGAACAAAATTTTAAACCATAATCTGATCTCCAATTTTCTAAATTGGTTTGTCTTTGTCCAGGGTCATACCCAATCTTTACTCTCCTATGAGAGGCCCTAAGGTTATTTGTAGCTTTTCCACATAAATCCCGGATATCCTCTGGATCTATTGTCTCTGGCAATAGCTCAATGATTGATAACACATTTGACAAAGGAACATTTGGGACAAACTTAAACATAAGAGAAAGTGGAGAAAACTCGTGGGACTCATGAACGGCCCAGTTAAAGGCTAATGATAACCAGTTTAAGGAGTGTCCAAACGAGAATGATATTCGTGGTGGAAGGCAATAAGGGCAGTTCGGGGATTATGATTAACCCTCTGGGTTAGAGTTGGCTGTGGGTGGTACGCAGACGTCGTGACATTGTGAATAGAGAGATCGAAACAGAACTTACGAAATAAATTAGAGGGGAACGCAATAGCGTTATCAGAAATAATATATTGACAGGGTCCAAAAGGTGGAGAAATAATATTCAGACAAGAAACATTGGACTGATCAGTGTCAATCCTAGTCGGAAACAGCAACGAGAACCGTGTGGAACCATCCACACACACAAGAATGAATTTATTCCCATTCCCTTTAGATTGAGGGAAGGGTCCGATGCATTCGATGTACTATCCCTAATTAAACAAGACTTACATGCTTTAACGAGTTCCCTAATCTCGCCGTCCATACTCTTCCAGATAAACATGTCCCTTATCTTTTCTCTGGTTTTGAAGACGCCTAGATGTCCATCTAATGGGGCCTCATGGTAATACATGAAAATCATAGGCGCTAGAACAGCTGGAACCAAAATTTGCATATTCTGATCATGCCTCGAAAGGCAACACAGAATCCCGTTCATCAAAACATAATATACAACATGTTCCCCAGAAGAAAGGGTTTCCGTAATAGGAGCCAGCACTGATCTTCACGTTGGTATTTCGCTATGTCATGAAATAACAAAGGGGCATCAGTTAGAATGGCACATATAATAGGAGGTGTGGAAATAGAAGGCAAAGGGCTTTTCTTCGAGTCAACAACATCAGAATCGCCGTCAAACATTCAGCTTAACCCATCTGGGACCATATTTTCACATCGCCCAATGTCTCGCACGTCAAACTAAAACGCTCATATCCGATTCTCCCGGTACGACGGGGCCTAGGAAGAACCCACCTCAGAGAATGATTGTCAGTCTCTAATTGAAATTTAACATGCTCAAGGTAAAGACTGAAAGTTTATAAGGGGAATGGGACGGACAGTCCTTCTAACTCGTACGTAGATTACTTGGCCTCTTTATCTGACAAGGTTCTAGACGCATGGGCGATTGGCCGCCATTCCAGTTCAGATTCCTGAAGAAGAACCGCAGCAACCGCGGATAGAGAGGCGTCTGTGTTTACAACTAACTTCTTGGAGAAATCTGGCACAGCCAAGACCGGGGCGTTACACAGAGCCAATTTCAGATCCTCTAACGCTGCTTGCTGCAACGGCCCCTATTAAAACTTGACAGCTTTCCCGCGGAGACGGATTAGGGGTGCCGCCATATTGTCGAAGTTGGGGATGAATTTCCTAAAGATATCTAGCACCCCACTTAACATCCTTATTAGGCGTGAAGTTACGGATTGCATGCGTTCTGGAATGATCGACTGAAACTCCATCAGGTGTCACAGTATGCCCCAAGTAGGACATAGATGGTTAATCAAAAGATAGCTCTTACAACATGACCGTCAATCTAGCTTTACGAAAGCGATTAGAGCTTCATCTAGATGAGCTAAGGATTCTTCAAAGGTCTCAGAGGAAATATCAACATCATCTAGATAATGGTACAGATATTCAAATTTAATATCGCAGAAGACCCTACCTAGCAGCCTAGTAAGAACCGCCGTGCCGGTGGGGGGAGGCCAAAAGGCTCGCGGTTGTCTTCATACAGATTCCAGTCGGTGGCGAAGGCAGTCAGATGTTTTGATTCTTCCCCCAGACGTATATCATTATAGGCTTGGTTGAGATCTAAGATGGAGAAGAACTTAGCCTCCCGAAACTGCCCCCGTTTTGCCGGGCAGCCCAGCCGGTAAGCAAAAGTCCCAGAGGCGGAACGTTCGCTTACAGGCAACGCTAAATTATAGAGGACAGGGACAACCTAAGGACTGACGACAAATGAAAACACTAAAAAGAAATGGGTTTTAACATTTATTTAAAAAATATCAGCACTTTCCAAATTCTATTAATATTTTCAAAATCTTGAAATAAAAATATTTAGCTCTTCCCTGCTGGAATTCACCCACAGTTCTTCATTAAATTGCATTCTGCAAAGATACGAAACTGAGTCTTAATAAATCGTATTAGGAAATTAACCAAATTATCATCTGAGAAATCCTATCTCAAAATATCAAAAATCTGATTTTTCAAATTATTATTTAAATTAACAATACTCTGCGATTCATTTTTGCAATGAGTCAAATTTTTACCTCACACGAAAAATCAAATAAATCATTTCTATTAATTAAATATTATTGTAATTAATTATTTAAGCTTTAAATTATATAATTAAATTATTTTGAAATCCAATATTCAACTCATTAGATTTTTACTCTCGTGTCAATTGACCTAGTGTTGTGCACAACTCACAATAAAGACTTAAAATTCTCGCATTGTAAAGTTAAACATTTTACATTTTGTGAGCTTAGTTCGTTGACGCGATCCTTGCTTAAGTATTTTCCCTAGAAGCAAAGATCCTAATCTATCTTATTCCGTCATAAAATTACTTAAAGATTTATAATTGAGCCAAATATGCTCGCCGCAAAACAACAACAAAAATCGAAACTTTACGCGCTCAGCGTCCATATATCATGACGAAATATAACCATGAAAATCACATTTATAAACAAAATCAGTCATTCATCCATCTCACATTCAAGCTTTGGTCCACGGTAATATTATCAAATAGATTTATCGAACCCTATCTCTTGATTTTTAATTTTAAATTTTATTTGAAATATGAGAGTTTCTCCCGATGACAATATCAGACAAGGGCTACCATTACGATCGTCTGACGTGTGATTGTAACAGGATTATCACTTTTCCAATGAAATAGATTCCACAACGGTGTTCCAGGATAATTTTACAGTAGAAATCATCACTAAAAATTCCATAGAATTGCCTACAGTCATAGATAAATAAGCATTGGCGCATACGGTCTATGAGTCACGGCTACGTTATTTTTAATCTCCTATTATCTCAAATTATCGATCAATATGTGCTGCACAAGAAGAAATGATGTTCAAAGACACACTCTCTTCCTTAACTGACTCATGTAATGGACACACAAATAAAATACTATCTTAAGATCCATTTACAAGCCTCAAAAATACCAATAACAGTAAATGAAAAATTTGTGGACATTCAAGCCACGACCAATATTCCAGGCCAACATCTACTTCCATATAGCACACATTAATCATTTATAAGCACAGTAATAATTACACTCATGACCTTTAAACATTCTATTAGACCGTAATAATGTCAATTATTATTATTATTATTATTATTATTATTATTATTATTATTATACGCGCGCGGTCGCGTCATCGTAGGCTATGGTTTAATGAAATCATAGATGACTCTATCCTATCTCGAATCTATGGTAAACCACAAAACATCAAGGAAAAATCCTAAATTCACAGAACACGCCGATATTCTGTCCCAAGTAATTCAAAAATTATTCCATCATTATTTTATAAATTAATAACTGTTATCGCGTGGGTCAAATATTTTTAACACTTTCCTCGACTTATCATGGGACAGTGAGAACATGTCACGAAGCACTCACTCAAATAGAACAAATTATAGGTCCCAAATACACTCTCACACACATCAAATCTACCAACACCAGTGAAAGAAGAGTGAAATTCCTAACTACAAAGACTATTAGAAATGATCTCAAATATTCAAGCAAGGACTACGTCTACATAATTATTACAACAGAAAATAGAGAAAAGTATAATTTAAAATCTTAGCTGTAGTAGACTTGGCTTCTGGACTCGGTTGATGATCAGTGAATATTTAACCAAACTCCATCTCCGATATTATTCTCTCTCGGGCTGAATTATGCCTCACATTTTAATTACACATGGCTGCAGCAGGCGAGGACTTAGGACAATTACAAACTCCGTCGTAATGCTGAAGTTCCATTCTTCCGAAATATTACAGGACTGCTAGGGATCTTCCGTCTTCTGGTGAAAGTTGAAATTTAAAATTTTTCTCAGATTTATAAAATTAATGAAATCTGAACTGCTGCGTTTCCAATATTTCTGTATTTCAAAATTTCCTTAGAAGCAGAAAAAAATATCGTCTTTCATCAAATGAATGCTTGTAATGTTCAACGTCGGATACGCCGTCTCCAATAACACATGTGCTCGAAGCAATTATTCCTGTAGACAACTGAAGACACTCAAAAGAGCAAAAGCAAAAGAGCAAGAATGAGAAAGATTTCCCCAGATACATGGGTATTTATTTCTTCAAGACGTAGGTGTGTTTGTTAATTGAATTTTATTGGCTGAGATTTAGTGATCGGGCTAACCTTGCGATTCAATTGGCTAAATATCATGACGTCAAAATCTCAAAGTATTGATCGCTTTTAGTCTGGTAGAGTTCATGTCCACGTGCTACTCATCTGGTGTCTTCAACAAGGCACAAAAAAAACCAGACTCGCTTACACGGCACGGGGAAAACCTGTTTCACTGCGGGCTAGCAGACAGTGCAGAGTTGAAATCTCCTTCCTGGATGATAATTTTATGCATTGTTCCACCCCAGTAATAAAATATTCTTTCCATACAAACCAATAACCAATTTTCAAGGGTGCGGTCAGATGTTTTGATTCTTCCCCCAGACGTATATCATTATAGGCTTGGTTGAGATCTAAGATGGAGAAGAACTTAGCCTCCCGAAACCAACAGAAACATGAATGCAAGTCGGGAAGTGGTACTGATTGTAGAAAAATCTTACGATGTAACGGCCTGTAATCAATTACTGGCCTGAAGCCACCTTGAGGTTCCGACAACAGAAAAAAGGGGTGAAGAATACGGCGACTTGGAGGGTCGAATGATATCATCCCTCAGCATTTGGTCGATGATTTCCTTGAGGACCTTCATTTTCTGCGGAAATAACCTGTAGGGAGGAAATATTACGGGGATCGAATCCGTAACCTCAATCCTGTATTCAGTTAAGTCAGTCACACCTAGATTTTCCGGATCGTCTCCATAAGACCTGTCTGTGTCAGTGCGACGTTAAGCCAATACGAAAAAAAAATTCCGAAAACACGTCGGAAAATGACCGACAATTTACGAATGCAACTAGCCTGATCCTCAGGTAGACGCATAAGGTCAAACGACATCTCACTCTGAGGAGGCGAAATAATAGAAGATGCTAGAGAATTGCAATTCAAGAGGGGTACCGTATATGCAAATTACTCCTAAATTTGAATGCGCAGGATCGAGCACGATAGTGGAACGTGACAGGAAATCTGCTATTAATATCACAGGGCATGGCAAATATTTAGCAAAAATTATATTAGATATCCACATAAATGTTGAAGGGTGAATTTTGGCATGGGTAAGTCCTAAAATTTCTAGGGGAGAAGAGTTAGTTGTAACACATTTTACAGAATAATAAACATATTCAGGATATTCACAACACTACTTCAGCTTGGAATACCATTCTACCGAAATGATGGACACAATACTTCCTGAATGTATAGGGGCCGTAACCAGTGCGTTACCTCAATTTTGAGGAAGGGCACGAAGCCTCAAGTATTGGACGCGACCAAGCACCCTAATTATAGTAATCGCCAATTAAGGCCCTACACTAAAAGTTAAATATCACCGCCTTATTCTCTTTTCTCAAGGCGCATCACTCCTGCCAACATGACTAGTTACATATTAAAAATCACCAGACATAATGATAACAAACTAACCTCAATGTGCGCATCCATAATGAACGTTCTCTTGCACAGTAAATGATAGAATTTAAGATGAAATAATACAAGATATTCATAATTAAGCCCTTTCCCTTGCTCAGAGAGGAATTAAGGAAATAAACACACTTTCTCACACCTACTCAAATTAATGTTACATATTTCTGCCTTTAATTTGATATATGCATTCCTGAAACGATATCCATGAAAAGAATGGTGTTTTAAACGATGCATTTTATTTAGTCTTTGCAGTGTGATTTTCGAACGTTCCACAAATTACTTATTGCCTTTCCTTTCTTTTGTGCGAGCGTCAATCAATCAATCAATCAATCAATCAATCAATCAATATCAATCAATCAATCAATCAATACTGATCTGCATTTAGGGCAGTCTCCCAGGTGGCAAATTCCATATCTGTTAATCTCCTAGTCTTTTCTTAAATGATTATTAAGAAATTGGAAATTTATTGAACATCTCCCTTGATAAGTTTTTCCTATCCCTAACTCCCCATCCTATAAACGAACATTTGCCCCTAGTTTTCCTCTTGCATTCCAGCTTTATCTCCATATTGTAATCTTTCCTACTTTTAAAGACACCATTCAAACTTATTCGTCAACTGATATCATTCCACGCCATCTCTCCACTGACAGCTCGGAACAGTCGAGCAGCTCGTCTCCTTTATCCCAAGTATTCCCAGCCCAAACTTTGCAACATTTTTGTAACTCTACATATTCTCTTCTCGGATATCACCCAGAAAAAATCAAGCTGCTTTTCTTTCGAATTTTCCGGTTTTTTTTCTCCTCTCATCAGTAACCTGTAATTATTCGGCATATTTTCAGTTGTCATACTGGTTATATATTCAAGCTTATCCAGGGAACATAGAGGAGAACTAACGTGCTCGGCTACGTGAACGGAAATTAGGTCAGCTTTCAAACTCATTGTTGAATTGAGAATAATAATGTTAACAGTTCTACTAACTACTTCTAGGGTTTCCATAAACGACGAGGAGCCAGAATTTCGTCCCGAAAGAATTCTTTCACTTACCGGTAGGTCTGCAGACATTAGAATGGTGTATTTGAGCACCCTCAAAAACCGCCGGACTCGAATCCGCGAACCCGAGCTAGTCATACATTCTCTTCTTCACTAGCTTCAATTAAATTTAAATAGTTCCTGCCTTTATTTTGATGTACGCATTAGTATAACCGTATTCTCAACGGGAGGGGGAGGGAGAAAGAAAGAGAGACAAAGATCTGGATTGTGTATTTTATTGCAAATTCCGTAAGTTCAAGGACTTACCACGTAGGACCTACAGTATACGTCTTCCTATTGCCTGGATGCTGTTTTATTCTTCTTCATCCTTCAATAACCAGTAGGGGATGGGAGGGTCATTATAAACAATTTTTAGCTTGCAAGTTGGTTTATCTCAAGCTTACCACATTAGGGAAACCCAGGAAATATACAGGGGCACTAATGAGTCAAAAAATTACCAGATTTCTATATATTGGCTTAAATCACACTGATTGAAGACAGGTTGTAAGGCAAGAATGGGATAGGAAGGAGGGCTATGAATAATAAAGGTACATCTAAAAGTAATAGTGAGGGAACCACGGAAAAAACAAAAAGAACTTCAGATCTACCGACTGAGGGGTTCGAATCCACCACCACAGCAGTGTGATCGAACTGCACAGCCAATTCACTCAGTTTCTTGTGATGCGCAATACCACATGGGCTTACTCTCTCCCAAATTACACAGTTACCAGTTATACCTGTATATGGATCTTCAGTTCTTCAATTATACATATAAGTAAGAGCATTATGTACTATAATAAAAGGTACTTCCCTAGACTGTAGTCTGATTCGTGCAGGTATAATAAACCTGATGATACTTGTTGTTTGAAGGGGCCTAACATCTAGGTCATAAGTCCCTAATGGTATGAAACGAGACGAAATGTATTGACCATTTAAAAGTTCAAAATCATCCACTGACCAGAATGAAAACGTGATGATGTAGAATAATTTGGTGGATATGAATTTTAAAGAATCGGTGGATCCGACCCAGAAACTATCATAAACGATAGTATTACTGATCAAGGGATTGCTTCTAAAGCATAATCCTGAATCGACGATGCTTGCTGTCTAAAGGGGTCCAAAATTCTGGTCAACGGCTCGTCATAATGACACTAATCGCTAGCAAAGTAGAATCATAGTATTTGTCATGTTGCTGTACTAATCAAAAATAGCGTAGACTCACGGTGTTTCACACATTATGGTATTATTCAGAAGTATTTTAGTTCGCAGAGGTAACGCAGACTTATGGTGTTTCTCACATTATGACGCTACTTATAGGCAACGCAAATCCATGATGTTCATCACCTGGTGTACTAATCACGGGCGTTGGTATTCCCTTGGTGTTCTTCATATAGTGGGTACTAATCACAGACAACGCCCAGACCCTTGGTGTTTCTCACAGTTGTACTAATCACGGGTACTGGAAAACCCGTACAGACTCACCTTATATTGCTACTAATCACAAAACTCATGTGTACCTAACATAGTGGTACTACTCGCAAGTAACGGCGACCCATGGAGTTCCCCGCAGTATGGTACTAATCACAATTAGTTTCATGGCTCTAACACTATCATCCCTTAGTCGCCCCTTATAGTCGCCTCTTACAACAGGCAGGACATACCATGGGTGTATTCTTCGTCTGGGTCCCTCACCCACAGAGGTGTATAACACATCTATTTGGGAAGAAATGCTTTTATACTGTATCTACATAAAAAAGAAGTCATGTTGCCATAGCATTAACAGTATGCAATGAAATAAACGAATCCAAAGAAATAAGCATAATTTACTATATTAAATATTAGTTTATTTACATTTTAAGGGATGTGTAATAATAATAATAATAATAATAATAATAATAATACCTACAACAATAGTATGCGATAAAACGTAAATATACGGTAATTTACAACATCAAGAGCCATTCCATGGTCACTGAATTACAAAGCAGGAAGTATGATTAAACAAACCTAATAAACATGAATACTAGTATTTAAAAAGCAAAGTCATCTCCATTCAAGCCTTGAGGGCCATTGGAATTGTGAAAGGTAAAGGCTTCCGCTATCCATAACTTTGGCACTTGGTGGGGTAGAGTGTTAGCTCTACATTCAGCATGAACATTGGAACTTGCTCACTGACTTGAAGCTCACTGATCTCAAGTTCTTTCCGCCAGGTGACATTGAGTTTTTGATAGGCGCAGAACATTTCTTTCATTATGTTATGAATTCGGCCACCAGATTATACTATTCTTCAAGACACTGAACTAGGATCGATCATTGCTGGACACTACCATCAGAGGGTTTCTTTAAGTCAGTGGACAGATTAGACACCCAGCTACGACAGTTCTGGGAAATAGAAGAGCTTACGTCCGCAGTCATGAGAAGAGAAGAGAAGAGAAGAGAGAGCAACAGAAAGGCACTTTACAGAGAATACCACTAGGGATGCTACATGTAGATACCCGTCAAGCAGAAACCTGAGGTTCTGGGAAACTAGAACGGCGTTTCAGTAGGCAGCCCTCACTTAAGCACGAATACTGTAACCTTCATCACGAGTATGAGGCCATGGGGCATATGGTCAAGTTCAGGGAATGAAGGTGGAAGCTATTATCTACCCCATCATTCAGGTTATAAGCTTAGTAGCTCAACCACAAAAACGAGGCTTTTATTTGATGCACCTGCTAAAACTTCTAACAGTATTTCATTTAATGATATATTAATGATTGGAGCTAAAAATACAAGACACTATTAATCTAAGAATTCAATGCATACCTTTGCCTTCACTGCAGTTATTGCTGAAATTTATCGGCATGTCATGGTTCATGCAGATGATAGTAACGATCAGCGAATTATCTGGAGGGAATCTCCTAGGGACCCACCCTGTCGTAATGAACTGGCAACTGTAACATATGGTACAACAGCAGCAGCCTTCCTAGCTACCAGATCGCAGAAGCAACTTGCTGAAGATGAAGAATCGAGCTTCCCCAGAGACGCATAAGTTGTTCGCAGAGATTTGTATGCTGATGACCTAGTAAGCGGCTGTGACAATATACAGGATGCTCTTCAGTTGCAGTCTGAAACTATTAATTTAGTAGAGAGTGGAGGTTTTCACCTCTGGAAATGGTGTGCAAACCATCCAGAATTACTGGAAGCTTTTAGGACAGTCGTCCAGGTGGCAGATGTTACCCAGTGAACAGAATACGAATCTAAATGAAACCTCGCTGTAACAATACACATGAGCAAGTATATTGCATACACATATGCCGTGAGTCATTAAAAATGCACAAAGGCTAGGACTGCAAACCGTATTGAAGTCGAGACAAGACATGTTTAGGTCAGGTTCATAAAGATATTTTTCCATTTCAACTGATTCTCATTATCAGAAACTAATCACAGAAATAAAGTTAAAATTAACACTTTCCGTAATTAATTGGGAAACTCTTGCCATAAAGTCCACATCACTAAGAGTGACAACTCATCGCCTTCCTTTTTCAATACCCCGTAGCACGGTCTGAAGTGATTTTTGTGAACGAGGTAACATTGCATTCATTTCGTAGGAGTCCTTGATCGTGCTCCTTAGACATCCTAATTGAATTCTGTACGTAAGTATTGGACGAAATAAAACCAAAATGCGATCGCCATTTGTCACAAAGTCACCTGGTATTAGCCGAACAGATTTACAATATACCCTAGTAACTGCAGTGGCAATACATAATTGTGGCAATCCTGACTGTATAGTGCCAACGTGCCAGACGTCGTATCGGAAAGTAGGGTCCCTAAACGTTGTGGTTAGCGACACTGCATAAAAACCCAACAGTTAGAAAAGTAACTACAAATCACTACCTTTACATTACAGGCGAGCAGGAGTAAGATTGTACCCTTAGTGTATGGGCATACGTGCTCAGGAGTATAACAATGATCATTTGAGCTTGGTGGTGTTGCAGCCAATGGCCAGATATGAAAGTAAAGAAGTGAATGACACTAGTGAAACTATCCATATTTTTGACCTGTATAAGCGGAAAGCTCAAGTGGAGAAAATGTTAAAGTTTTCCATCTGTTTTCTCGCCAGAAGAATGCCGCTGGCAGGTTGAAATCAGCGGAAAGAGAAAATCTTATACCACTTTAGAGCCAGAGTAATGGAACTACTTACAGTAGAGACTGTCGAGCAAAGTGTAAAGAGAGACTTCGTGAAGACGTACGAGAATGTTATTGAAAGAATATTAGTGTTGATACTGAAGAGGTGATCCTGCCATACGCTTTATATCTTAAGACAGAAAGGGTATGAGTAAAAGTGTCCAGGGGGTGTTTCATGAACACGTTGGTAGCAATGAACACAAGTACTTCTACATCTGACATAACGCAAGAAGATAACAGAGGAAAAATTCACAGTTATGGGCCTTCAAGCAAGCAGCTCGATAGGGAAATCATCCTAGGGATATGAGATACGAATTTTAAGTAAAGAAAATATAATGAACTATGAGAATATATTCTATACTTATTCCTGATAACTGCAACCCTTTGTTTAATCATCGTTATCCGATCGATTAGATTAGCATTTTGCCTTTTGCTACCACTACGAGCGCTAATGGGTGGCTATACACAGTTTCACTTAAGCCTTCGGTGCGGATATTTCAGAAATCCCTCAGGGTATAGAACCAAGGAACGCATTACAGAAATAATATTTCCGCTAGGATTTGAATAAGAAAGAAAACTAGTAACGAACCAAGCGATTTTGGGCTCGAAGTGATTTTCGAAATTTGCTTTTTTAGCTTCATAGAGCTCTACAGTGCTCACAACATAACACGTTAGCCCCTCAACTCCCGGCACAACTGAGGAAATTGCATACTTTTCCGGGGACCCCCACATTGTCAGCTAAGAAATGTTTTCAACATTATAGTCACCTGGTAATGCGATGTGTAGCTGAGGTTCGTTCTCATTACACAAGAAGAACACTATGTACTCGCACTCTATATTCTAGGGAATATCTTTCAAACTTGTCACAAGTGTGGAACTCTACGAATGAAACTGAAGCTAGCCAAGGATGAAGAAGAAAAAGCAATCAGATATGAAATTTCTCTTCATCAGGTGAATCCTTCAGTTCGACTGACATCAGAATACACACTGAATGATGACACAAATCTGTTTGTATCGAATAAACTACAGCAGAATATTTTTACAACACCGCACTTGCGATTTCCAAGGAAAAGAACAAGGACCTCTTAGACCTTTACCGCTGATTGACACAGATATCGGAGTTGGAGTCCACTGCGGAAACTGAAGATACACTTTCTGATATAGACGAATTCAATGAATGTAAGTGTGCCCTGTCTGAAGATGTAATTGTGCAATCTTCAATTGCATTCTTGTAAAAAGTATGACATACTTGGTGTTGTCAAAACAGTTGTCAATTGTGGAGATTAATTTTCCTATAATATTTCTATTGCGGTTTAGGGTAAGTCTCCCCCTGCAATTACTGGAGTGATCATTTAATGATTTGGTTTTATGATCACTCAAAGTCGGTTGATATTAGAAACCTATCAACGTCTCATGATTATCCGGGAAGTAATTCCGGAGAGAATACAACAAACATGAAGCAAATCGGTCCAGTCTGTTTTTAGTGAACTCTTTCAATATATGGATAGCAATTTTGCCTTGTCAACTTACTATGTGCTTTAGGTCGTAGCAACACAGATGGGTTTTTGGCGACGCTGGGATAGGAAAGGCCTAGGCTTGAGAATGAAATAGCCGTAGCTTTAATTCAGGTACAGACTCTGTATTTGCCTTACATGAAAAGGGGAGTCACGCAAAATAAACCCATCTTCAAGGCTGCCGACAGTGGGGTTCGAACACACTACCTCCCGCGACTCTAAATGCACGGTTAACACGCCCACAATAGTTTAGTTCGGCATGGAAGCTTCAAGCTCATGTTGAAAATAGGCTTTTTTGTCAATTTTTTCACGCAAGATTACGAGCCAGCCTCGTTCCTTGTCTACTGTTATTCGCTCAGCAAAGTGTAAATATCAAAGATTTAAAAAAGGAAAGGTCATGGAATGAAATAAAACTGCAAATTTTAAAGTTTTAAATCAATCTTTCGATTTTCTTATATCCACCCATTCTTGCCCGCACCTCTGTGAACTACGGTATCCCCGTAACAGTTACTAAAACTCTCATCACCAAACGGTTCAATCAACACACTTTCAATGTATTCATGAATAAGTGCCTGACGGTAGGGTTAGGGCATACTCATCGTAGTAGAACTTGTTTCTGCCATCTCGCACGTTATAGATGTTATTGTAGCTTTCAGATGATACTAGCCCAAGACTATGTAGCCGATGATTGAGTTCAATCGGTGGTTTAAATTAGTCAGTTGTTTAAAGTCCTTCTCCACGTACAGTAAACGTTCTTGCAACGATTATCATCAAGTGCACACTAATGCCTTTCGTCTGCAGTCTGGGTTTAATACGAGAACATTGGACATTACCGCACACACATGCGTGTATTGAATTTTTGCACACGCCTTTATTGTAAACAATGTCTGCACTGCTTCCGAAATATTGTATGAACTCAGATGGAGCGGGTTAGTCTCCATAACTATCGAAATACCACAATTTACAGTTATGTTTTACGAAGGCAACGTAATGAGTTCCGGGCCCACGACTGTCATCTAAGTTGATTACAGCAATCTCAAGGTTCCGTTAGGGCATGCTGGTAGGTGATCTCGCATATATACACAGCGAAAATCGTGAATTCCTTGTTGATTAGCATACGTAGCACCTACTTCTTGGGACTGAGCTCGATGTGGCAGTGCATTCAGTAGGCGTTATATGGCGATATGTAGATACCAAGACCTATCTTGTACGGCGCTAGCGTATGTGCATACCTTTACCTCCCAATGCAACGGCTTCTGTCGTCTTATTATGACGGTCACTTTCTTTCAATTTCTGCCTCACGTCTTTCACAGCTTTAACAGATCTTGCTATAGCACTGGCACCACCTAGCAGGAATCCTAAAGCTGCTAGTCCAGAAAACAGCCCTGGAAGGAATCCACCTCGTTTCGGTGCAGGAATAATTCTTGCTAGGTTGCTAAACATTGCTTTACTCTTAGGAGAATTTCCCGCTCTAGCTGCACGTAGTGCTTTAGTAACAGGTACTCGTGGATTGTGTTTTCCTCGAGTAGCTTTTCCCGCAGCCTTTATAACTTCTTTCCATCCAACAGTCTCAGTTTTATTCTTCATAATATCAGGATACCTTTGTTTCACCATTCTCGACACGACTTCTCTTGCCAAGAGCGATTTACGAACTGATAGTTACTTGTGTTACGTCATTCGTTATGTATTCTTGTGATGTGCCACTTATTTATTCAGTCAGCATGAAGATCATGAAGCATCAAGACACATTACTGCACCCGTCAGTGACATAGTGTCACATCTCCTACCGATTACAACTATGCAAAGTCGTCATGGAGCATTATTTCCTTCTAAAGTTCGATGTTCAAAACTGGGGCATAAGGATGCGGCAAGACAAATGTTTTACTTACACTTATAACCTTTTTAAATGACATTTACATTTTCGCAAAGTCACTCTATCAACCACTATTTACTATTCTACAATTTATTATGCAAAATCTCGTAAAAGCTAGTTTGAAATATTATCAATTAAATGCGCGTGAGCAAGTATTGCCACCAGATGATTTGCTACCAATTTCCCTTATGATCTTTGACGATGTCACTAGAGAACGGCAGGATGATTTTCGTATATACATTAGTAAACGACGTCATAAATATGTAGAATGTTTTTATTTATGTCAAACCTATTCTCGTGTCCCTAAGCAGTTGATACGTGACAACGCTAATATTATTGTGCTTTGCCGACAAGATGAACCCACTATGCGACATGTGTATGACGATCATGTTAACACTGATATTACATTCAATGACTTTAAACGACTGTGCGCTACATGTTGGTTACGGCTTCTTAGTTATTGATAAAGAGAGTAATGATCATCGCTGACGATATCGCATTATCATTTTACAAGCATCAAGACAGCGGCTACACACTGCACTTGATCTAAACCCGACATCAAGTCCACATCAAGTTAAGAGATCACTCAACCTATTATCAATGCGCGAAACAATATTCGACGTAAACTTGAAGAGATTTAACTTGTTCAAGCAGACACTGATTTCTTTTCGAAAACGCAATTCCGTGCAACGCTAAAAGTAATTTTTAATTCTACGTCATAGTCTGAGTCTGCTTCAAGTTGTGGTACTATGCAAATATCTGAAAACAACGAGAAGCTAGAAGGGAAGTCTGAAGAATAAGAAGAAAAATAAAAAGAAGAGATTCAAGATGAAGATGAAGAGAAGCAGGGTGAGGACGAAGATGATGATCTTGACGTCCGTTTACCATGCAAGCGAGTTAAGTTTTAACTACAGACGTTGTTGCTGAAACACCTAATACATCAAAACACGATTTACCTTCCTTGTCTGAGGTGCTAATCACACCGGAGTATCATAATCAGTTGGTGACTTTTATTCGAAACACCTACGGTACACGTTTTGCACCTAACACAGAAAAAATTCCTTACAAGACAAACCGATACAACCTACGGTGTTCGCTATGAAAACGACTGTTTTCGGATAGGTAATGCAAATGTCAAGATTAATGCTAACAGTCTCATCGTAAAATGTGTAACTTATAAACCTACTAAAGATCTTTTAGAACACTTTTTATCTCGGATACCTGACAAAGATATAATTTTGCAAGATTATCTAAATACTTTTTGCTACTAACACTACTCAACGTAATTATATGGGGACAGAAGCTGTAAAAGCAAATAAGAGTCGCAACTATCGCGATTTTACATCTAAGCCGGTTTTTTTCGAATCAACTGTGTGCACATGGTCTAAATGTTGTCTACAAGCCTCTGTTACCCCGTGTAGACCTAATGTACTGGAACGACCCTAACTTACTCGTACAACGTTTGCAACTTCTCAAGATGCCGGTCACACAGGTCATGAATTAGAGATTCTAGAAATAGAAGAGGAAATACGTCATGCTGGCATTATCGAATAATGGCTCCTCAAAGCAAGACCTCGCCTATAAAACTAAGCATCACATACGAGTTACATAAACCAGCTCGTCGCACCTACCGTCGCAGACGTGTCTTCACAAGTGGAAAGGATGACCTATGGCAAGCTGACTTAGTAGAAATAATTCCGTATGCCTCTAGCAATAAACAGTTTAAGTACCTACCTACCGTCATCTATGTTTACTCTAAGTTCGCTTTCGTACAACCGGTGCGTTCTAAGACAGCAGCTCATGTCAAAGACGCCTTTCAACGTATTGTTCAACAATCAAAATGCTTCCAAAGGCTTCTCCAAACTGATCATGGTAAAGAGTTTTACAACAACGTTTCTTCTACTTATCTTAAGTCAATCGGCATCAGTGGCGTATACTGAGGGCTACCAAGGTTATCAGTGAAGCCCAAACCTCAAATGCGAGCGACGGAAATCTAAAGCGCATTATATCGTAAGCATCCGACACATTGCTCCATTTGCAAACCTTGAAGGCAATGAGAAAAGACGTCGCACGTATTTCTGAGAACAAGGCTTCGGAGACAGATATTGCTGCCCAGACCCTCGACACGCCTCACGCGGCTTGCTGCTGTATGCCTATAGGCGCGGGGACCGGCGGAGGCTTCGGTCCGTCAGATCGTATATACTCCCTCACCTCATCCTTCTGACTTCATTATATAGATAACTGAGTGCTGGTATTTCACTCCCGTTTACTTCTGCATCCATGTAGGAAGACACTGCAGGCCTGCTGTTATAGGAGTAATATAGTTTAATTTTTATAGGCAGATCTGCCAAAATGAAATGCAATCTTTTAGGTTTAGTGTTCTCTTTTGATGGTTGGAATTGAACCCGTGATCTTGGGTCGTACACCACCACTGATCTTCCGAGGAAGATAATTAACCAGTTGACGATGGGTACGACCGCTGTAAAATTCAACATTAATATTTAACGATTATGATGATGTGTATAATAATAATAATAATAATAATAATAATAATAATAATAATAATAATAATAATAATAATAATAATAATAATAATAATAATAAAAATAATAATGGTGCATGGCATATGAATAGGCTTGGTGGTGACCTGATAAGGATGAATGGCGAAGACGTCATAAACACCCAGTCCCCAAGCCAGGGTAATTAACAGTATGAGGGGGTTGATTCTGAAAATTGAACCGGTGCCGTCGGACGAAAGGCAAGCATTCTATCCATTTAGCCTCAAAGCTGGACTTCAATTTGCTAAACCTTAGACTACCAACTCGATTGATCAGGGGTGAGTATTGGCAGTGGCAGAGGAGAGGGCAGCAGCTTGTGAAGCAGCCTTGTCAACACAGCAGGCTTCTCCGCTGGCTATTGGCTGCAGGTCAAAAAGCTTAAGGCTTGACGTTCCCTAAACCAACTATCGAAAATGTGTAACCTAAGTCTAGTGGTAGCCCACGTCTTAATACCAGCATACGCCACTGATCGCCATTCATCACGATTCTACGCACTACATTCTCAAAGCTAACCTTGTGGAACGCTTTAATCGGACGATCAAGCCTATGATGTGGCGAGAATTTATACCTCAAGGCTCTCATCGATGGATTTGATCTCCTACCTAGACTTGTGTCTACTTACAACGATACGCCTCATCGCACTATCTGCAAGCCACGTCATGTTACCAACAATACACAACGGTTAAACGCTATTCATCTCATAATCAAAACAGCTGAACCACATCGCCATCGCTATCAAAAAGGTGATTATGTTCCCATCAGCAAACATAAGTCAGTTTTCGCAAAAGCATACAACCCTAACTGGAGCACAGAAAATTTTCAAATCTGCAGAGTTAAGCTTACTAATCCAGTGACCTATTTACTTCACGATCTTTCACGACAGCCTACCAAAGGAGGATTCTACATAGCAGAGCTTCAGGAAACGAAACGTCCTAATCACTATCCAATTGAACGTGTTATTCGTTGTCGCGGTAATAAACTGTATGTCTAATGGCTTGGTTTTTATAACACACTCAATTCGTGGATTAATAAAGAGGATGTATTTTAAAACGTTTGCTTAATATTCTCTTTTGCTGTAGAACCTCTCCTCTCCTCCCTACTATTTCATAAACATAGTGGTCAACATAACTACTACTAGTTAAGTTAGGATTTGGAATAGTGCTGGACAAGAGAGAAGTTAAAAGAGTATTCATGCAACACGTGCACTATGTTTTACAAATGTTGCTTATTTCAGCGCATATGTACAATTTCTTCATTCACCAAAGTAAACCTGTTTAGTCCTTAGATATTTCTCGACCGTTTTTGTCTTTTAAGACCTCTATCCAGCAACAGTTTCCCTTTCATTGCCCCGGCAACGACAAGTGCTGCTTTCTTCTCAGCAACTGTAGCATTAGGTGACGTCACAGGCTCCATAACTTTACGAAGCAGATTTTGAGCAGTTACACGTCTTATTTCATGTTTATTTTGACGATAAGCAATGCCATGCTCTTTGTAGGCAGCATCTAACATATTAGTACCAGGACCACTGCGTGGTAAGCAGACGTCAAGTCGAGTTCGAGGGCCACAGTGTGGTAACTAGGAAAATGAAGCTCAAAAGTGAGGAGATCAATCACCTTATTGATGATTCCATGCTTCCTCACATCTCTTCCATCACGTTTCTTCACCTTTGCTTGCTTAATATTTCCGCAGTTGTGAGAAATGTTTACAAGCGAAGTCAAGTCGTTTGTTTTAGGTCCGTAATGCAGTTGACACCTACGGCACTGTCTCACTGAAAGTCTCACATATTCGTGATGTAAACTACACTTTTGAATCTCTGACAAAACATGATCTTGAGTTCACTCACCAGGCACCTTATCCCAGATCTTCTTTACAGTATTCGCAGCTACATTGACCAAAAATGCCTTTGCTAATGCATTCAAAACTTCTTCAGTAAAAGTGTTTAGTTTCCTTTTGCTAGCACAAAGCTGTACGGTTGCCTTTTCAACTTCGTTACACTTAGTATTATTATTTATTGTCTCGTTTTATATGGCGGGACTTAGGCTATGGAGCCTGCTATTCTGTCCAACCATACATACACCTACATGAAGAGTTAAATACACACTCAATCATCTATAATATAATATCTTAAGGTATCAATCAAATGTTTTAATTAACCTAATAACTTAGCTATGATCTAATCCTACTATGTTACGAATAATTATTATTATTAGTTATTAACCAGGTTTGACAGAGTTTCTTAAAGCGGAGGTGGTTTGACACGCTCCTAATTTCAGCAGGTAGGGACGGCTGGCGGCGACTACCAATGATCTACTGTGGTGAATGGGAATGCTTAGTACTGAGGTGGATGATGATCTGGTAGGAATACTAGAAGGTGATGGGGTGTTCAGGTTCAGGATACGATGTAACAGGGAATCAGTGTGTAAATTTCGTCGCTCTCTTAAGCATAGCCATGAAAGTCTATCAAATGCTGGAGAAATATGGCTTAACGTTGGTATATCTGAAATAAATCGAACACATGCGTTATGTGCCTTTAGGAGCTTGATGGAAAGTGAGACGTTCATGTTACTGTATACTACGTCACCGTAGTCGAAAAAACTGCAGTTTACATATGTTGTTCACCTCCGGGCATGCACTACGACACAACCAATCAAAAGCAAGCACACATGTCGTGAAGGCTGTTTACTTGTTCCTCCACTATGCTTCTTGAGAAAAGTTTTAAATGGTGGACATCCTAATTCATGCATGTCGATAATTTCACATTTTGATGATGGATACTCACGCAACCATTCCTTCTTTTCACAACCAGTAGAAAAACAAAGTCGGCTCTTTTGACAAATAAGCGTTCATTATCATAGGTAGAAAGCGGTGAATTACTTCTTCTTTCCAGCGAAGTCCTAAATGTTTTTCACCCATTGTGTTAGCCTTTTATCTTCAACCCTTTGCAAGCAGTAGGAAGAAGCTGGGCTAAATACTAAACTCACGACTTTTGGTGCCCACAACACTGTGAAGTCCAACACAGCCACCTCTCTGTACACGAATTTGTTTCCGTTCACTTTAAAGCCTTGAACATCAACTGTCAATGTCCTTGTCATGATGAACTTAAAAGCGATCAACTCTATGTTACAGTATCTTATCGATTAAATAAAACAATGTCTACTCATAGCATACATAAAGACATGAATTTGCAAGAGAGAGGGCCTAATAGCGGACAAGTTTACACATGCATACCCATGACAACGTGATCACTGCGTGTCAAAAACCGTGTGGCCTTATTATGTTACATGCTCAGCCCAGTTAGGTTAAGCTTGCACTCAGGAGGAGGAGGAAGTCGAGGAGATAGTCATACACTATCAAGTCTGTGATGATGATGATGAGGAGGAGGAGTAGGAAGTCTAAGTCTATGCGGAGGATGAGGAAGAAGTCTCTGTCTATGAGGAGGAAGGGTGATAGTCATTCGCTATTAAGTCTATGATGAGAAGGAGGAGAATCAGGAAATCTAAAACTATGAGGAGGAGGAGGTGGTTACGTCTATGAGGAGGAGGGGAGATAGTCATTCGCCATTAAGTCTATGATGAGAAGGAGGAGAATCAGGAAATCTAAAACTATGAGGAGGAGGATGTGTAAGGCTATGAGGAGGAGGAGCATGAGGAGGAATAATTATACAGTTGCTCAGCTTCGAGTCCCAAAGGTGTTTCCCGTTGTTTCACCCACTGTCAATAAAGTACATATATTAAATATTACACCACGTGCAGCTGCCGTCTTGTTCTTAGTCCAGATCTGAGCCCTCGAAGTAACCTTCCGATATTACGCCGCTATGATTTATACATATTTATTGAGCCTTATAACCACCAAAATTTTCAAATTTCAGATCCAAGCACCACTGAATCACTTTCAAGTGTTACGCCCCCTATGTATAAAGCACATGCATTGAGTCTTATAGCCGCCATCTTGTTCGAAGTTCAGCTACAAGCTCCCTCAAGTCGCTTTGTAATGTTACGCCTCTAAGAATAAAGCATACGTATTAAGCCTGATAGCAGCGACCTTGTTCCACGTTCAGCGTAACCTTAAGCCTGCAGTTAGCCCGCGTATCGATCTTGAAGTATAAACTCATACCTATTAAGCATTATAGTAGCCATACTCTTCCACGTTTAGCTCCAAGCTACCATAAATCGCTCTCCAATGGTTCGGCACCTGTGAACGAAGCATATGTATTAAATCTTATAGCCGCCATCTTTTTCTAAGTTCAGCTCCAAGCTCCCTTAAGTCGTATTCCAATGTTACGCCCCTATGAATAAAGCACGCTATTAAGCCTTATAGCCGCCATTATTTCCAAGTTTAGCTCCAAGATCTGGGAGGTTAAGTTAGGTTAACGCGTGGTCAGCATAACGTTAAGCCTGCAGTTAGCCCGGATATAGAACTAGCAGTCTAGAATCATACGTATGAATCCTTAGAGCTTCCATCGTGTTCCACGTTCAACTCCATGTCCTAGGAGGTTAAGTTAGGCTAACGCATGGTTAGCGTGACGTTAAGCCTGCAGTTAGCCTGGGTATAGAACTTGATGTTTAAAATCATACATATGAATCCTTAGAGCAGCCATCTTGTTCCACGTTCAACTCCATGTCCTAGGAGGTTAAGTTAGGTTAACGCATGGTCAGCGTGACGTTAAGCCTGCAGTTAGCCTGGGTATAGAACTTGATGTTTAAAATCATACATATGAAGCCTTAGATCAGCCAACTTGTTCCACTTTCAACTCCATGTCTTAGGAGGTTAAGATAGGTTAACGCGTGGTCAGCGTAACGTTAAGCCTGCAGTTAGCCTACGTATAGAACTTGAAGTCTGTTAGGTTAATCTTCTTCTCTTATGCGGATAGCGCGTGTGTTGATATTTGAGTTCTTATTTTAAAGCTTGCACTCTTATGCTTCGAAATAGGTTCTGTACGGTTAACGCCCTTAGGTTTGGAGACAAACCAGGGATCTGCGAGTTTAAGTCTAGACACATCATGCCTGTTAGGTTAAGCTCCCCTCTTAACCCTAATCACGGTGGTTGTTAGGTTAAGCTTGCACTTTTTGGCATGGAAATTGGGTCTTATGCTATTAAGCCCAGGGTCGAGAACGAGGTCTGTAAGGTTAAGCCTGGACACGTAGCCAGCCCCTCTAGTGAGGTCATGTGACTCTAAGTCAGCACAGTCAATGAGGTGGAGGCCTCGTACAGTGGGCCGGACGTGGAGGTGGCGTCAGAACTCCCAAATTTACACTTCTGCAGCCGTCTACACAAGCTCTGGAAGCTGAAATGAAGGCTCAAGTAGTATAGGTGGCATGACACAGAGTCCGCTCAAGAGAATGAACAGAAATAATGAACTATTGAGGGAAAGAATCAGTCTACGTCCCCATGCATCGAGAAAGACAGGAAAATAAAGTTCAAGAAGGAAGTCAATTTGTCATCCTCTACGAGTTGCGATGATCTTGATATCGAACTTTTCATAAAGAATTCATTTTGAAGCGTCTTCATACCAGGAAAACAACATCGAGGAATTTATTAGCAAATAAACAACATCAGAATTATCGTATTCTCAAAATATTTCTGTAGCAAAACAATCTGCGATCGTTGCTGAGAAACGGAAGAGTACAGTTGGAGGAAAAATGAAGCGAAAGGAGCTGGTGAGTACATGTTATAAGTTACCTTGTGTTATAGAACTGATCCCTCTGTAGATGTGGGCTAGGTAGCCCCTGCCAGCGCCATTGCTACCCTGAGACCCTCATGGTGCACCCCCCCCTCCAACTTTCTTGTGGACTACGGTTCAGGATATTAAAATGACGTAGGCTATTTAAATGTACTTTAGACATATGTTTTCTGGTTTATTATTACTATATTTATCATTTACAGAATAAAATTGCTAATCTACACTACTAAATATTATGTATACGTTTCTACAAATTTAGTGTCACACTGCGTCTGCAATTTAGTCTCTCACACTTTCCACTCCGAAGGACATCAGCAAACATAGTAAATATCAGTGAGAACAAGGTAAAGAGTGAAACGATGTAAGAATTCTTACTGTAGGTGCTCTCTACAAATGACTTTGCAGACATATGAACTTCTTGCATTTAACATTTGAAAGCTGAGACTTACTGTCCGTATACAAGTAGCAAGTGCTACTAAGATGGCAGTGACTTCCACCGATGTAAAACGTGTACGAAGAGCCGTCGCCAAGGTCGCGTACTTCTCTCTTTTGGCCAGTCTGGCATCTTCGAAAGCATATTGACTGTTCTGAAATGGAATTGAAATGTCCAGCACTAAGGCTTTACCATCCTTGACACTAACCAGGTCTGGGCGTAGGTTGTCATGCACGACTTGGTTATCACTGAAGATACTGTATCTTGTAGCAGCTGCCCTTCTGACCCTGGAGACTACAACATTGTGTCTCCGCAGATAAAATATAGAGTATCTCATGCAATCATTAGCTTTATGAGGCAGAGTCTCATTCCCGTAGCCGCATCTTCTACACTTCTTGTTGCCATCAGATGCAGAACGGCGACTCCCATTGAGCGGTAGTAAATTCAGCCTAGCTCGGTGGATAAATCTCCAGTCTGCAAATCTGGTAAAAGGACCGGTTCTCAAGAAGTGGGAGCTAGCTGTGTCTGCGGCTACGCATTCCATTACTGGTTTATTCTGAGTGTCTTTAGCGCCTTATGACGATCATTGCTTAACATGGTCTTTTCATGTATGGTAACCGATTGTACGAAGTCCTCCTTTCTCCATATAATCTGATTTATTCTCGAGGCCTTGCGAGCTTGCGTTCAGACATATTGTAATGGATTAGAGTTCCATCTGAACTCGCCCTCGTTATGGCCTTTCAGGAAGGCTGATACGTCTTCATAAAGGGCAAGTCTTTAAAGTCTCTTCTGGACTAAGGTCTTCAGGCCTCAAAGGCAAGCTCTGCAATACAGATGTAAGTTGAAGTCAGAACCTTGAAGGCATTATCGATCAGGTGATAATTTGAATCATTCTCTGCAACAGGTAATCCAAGACAATCTGCCTTTGTAGGACCATATAAATAGTCCTTAGAGGCCTCCTGGGATAGGTACAGGGTCTTCTTAACTTCGGCCTTTATAGTATAACTCTAACTTGGAATGTAAGATCTTCTGTGCCATAGAGATGAGGTCAGCTAGTTTTTTCGTATCGGATGAGAAGCGGAATAAAACAGGCTTCCCAAGGAACTTTTCAAACTCTCCATCTTTCAAAGCCTTTAGATCTTCATTGTCAATTTTAAAAATGGAGTTTCTCGTTCCTTCAGGGGTCTCACCAGACAGGTGTAGGCTGAAGAACTTTGAAGCTGTAAGACTTGTGTTGATTTCTTTGACATAGTATTGATGACATTAATGTTGTTTTGCAGCGTTATCGAGTCGTCGGATAATGGCACGATGTCATCAGCATAGGCCAGAATCGGATGGTCTGTATTCCCTCTCTCAATAGCTCTATATTCGGGGTCAATAAAAGGGTTAAAGAGAAGTCCATTCATAAGGCCAACCTTGCCTTACTCCACATTAGGTGTAAATGTTTTCTGTCACCTGATTTCCAGTCTGTGTACGGGTGGAAAAACCCGTATGCATATCTTTACTAATCTTCTTTAGTTTAGTGCCAGCTCCACTTCTTTCAAGGGCCGCAAACATCGCGTCATGCGGCACGTAGCAGAAGGCATTAGAAAAATTCAGCCAAGCTGCTAGGAACTGGCCTTTCTCACATCTTGCCTTATCAAATTTCGTTTTGAGTGTGAAGTTATGCTCAAAAACTCCGTAATGTGGCAGAAAACCTTTCTGTGCTGGCGCTGAAACATTGTTGTCTATCATCCAGGTGGTTATTCTCTTGGCCAACACACCTTAGTATAGCTTATAAATGGTCCGCATGATGGCAATGGGTCGCCAGTTGGTGATGCCATCTGGACAGATGTTAAATATTCTGGCCAGCAGTATACAGGCAGGATCGACCACCTTCCATTGTTTGTAAGTAATACAGTCGTCCCCATGAGCTGTGTTTTCAGATGTTTGTAGGCGACTTTGTACTTCATGTGGCGTGATTCTGGTGGTATTCACGCATGGGGTACTCTATGGTGCTCGAGAATTGAAGTCAGATAAGTTGCTTGTTTTTCCCTCAGCAGTCTCTTTAAAGTGCTGAGTCACAGTCTCATTATCTATGTTACACCTCCGCACTTCGTCTCTCAGGATAAACCGCATAGCTTTCCTTCTGTTGTTCCTATATAGTGATTGAATATACTTCGAGTATTCTGGGTCTTTTTATTTTCTGATGAGTCGCCTTGGTGAACTGGGGTTTGGCCATGTTCTGAGCTTCCTCGGTGACGTTTTTGAAGATTCCCTTCAAATCTCTGCCAGTTGGTGTCAAAGATTCCAGCATCCAAAGCAGGAACATGGACGTAGAGAGGTGACTTGTTATCCACGCCAATAGGAAAAAATCTTCTTGGCCAGGCTGATTGACACCGTTAAGATCTTGAATGTCATCATTAGCAGCCATAGAGACTGAACCCTCTCGAGGTAAGGCGTTCTCCTCGGGGGCGCTAGAAGATGGGAGAGTCAGAGAATCGGGAGGTGTACCACGCAACTCCCTCAAGGTCAGGTCATCTTCAGAAATGGTGGTATTTTCTGAATTATTGAAAATGACGTCAATGTCAGGAGTTTGATTTGGAATCAGATCGCCGTCTTGACCGATATTGATGTCAGCAGAGTTACTCGAGGGAGCAGTGGCCGGTCCAGACGTTGTTGGCACCGGATGGCTGTCATTATCACAGACCTTCTGTGTTAGATAGTCCACAGGAACGTCACCCGACCCGATGTCCACAAGATAGGATGAGCTCGGGATTGGTGCGGGCACAACTAGGAATACAGCCGTTCCGTTGCAGGCACGGCTAGGACTTCAGCGTGTTCCGTTGCGGGCACAGCTCGTACCTCAGCCCGATCCGCTGCAGGCAGGGCTAGGACTTCAGCGTGTTCCGTTGCGGGCACAGCTCGTACCTCAGCCCGATCCGCTGCAGGCACGGCTAGGACTTCAGCGTGTCCCGTTGCGGGCACAGCTCGTACCTCAGCCCGATCCGCTGCAGGCACGGCTAGGACTTCAGCGTGTTCCGTTGCGGGCACAGCTCGTACCTCAGCCCGATCCGCTGCAGGCACGGCTAGGAATTCAGCGTGTTCCGTTGCGGGCACAGCTCGTACCTCAGCCCGATCCGCTGCAGGCACGGCTAGGACTTCAGCGTGTTCCGTTGCGGGCACAGCTCGTACCTCAGCCCGATCCGCTGCAGGCACGGCTAGGACTTCAGCGTGTTCCGTTGCAGGCACGGCTAGGACTTCAGCGTGTTCCGTTGCGGGCACAGCTCGTACCTCAGCCCGATCCGCTGCAGGCACGGCTAGGACTTCAGCGTGTTCCGTTGCGGGCACAGCTCGTACCTCAGCCCGATCCGCTGCAGGCACGGCTCGTACCTCAGCCCGATCCGCTGCAGGCACAGCTCGTACCTCAGCCCGATCCGCTGCAGGCACAGCTCGTACCTCAGCCCGATCCACTGCAGGCACAGCTAGGACTTCAGCCAGATCTGAATTTTGAAGACCACCACCCGTCGTTCTGCGAGTCTTCCTCGCGGCCGGCTTCGGGAGAACCACATTATTCTGACTGCGAATTTGTTGGTCATGGTGCCATTGTAGATGATTCCGAAGTCCCCCGGTGGTCGGGAACGTCTGGTCACACTGTGTCCAGGCATAGCCGAAGATGGTGGAGCTCTCACGAGTGCGCCTTATTGCCTGTGGAGTGGTGGTGGTGGTGGTGATTATTGTTATAAGAGGAAGTACAACTGGGCAACAACTGTATAACACTAATCAGAGGGAAAAATGGAAGGGATCCGACACTTGAAAAATGAAGTTATCGGCCAAAGGAAGACAAGGGCCCCGAAGGGTATGAAAATGAAAGACTCCCTAGTCCTCGCAAACCTAATAGCGTCGGGGTCGGAAAAGAACAAGAGTTGACCAAGAGAGGTCGGAGAGAATAGATAAGAGTGAGGAGCCTGACACAAGTAAGTGGAAGCAATTCCAGGACTCAGCTAATTGCCCCGTGGTCGCCAATCCACGCTCTAAAATTCAGAGCTGCTGGGGCTTCTTGGCCAAGCAAGCATAAATTACAGTTAATAAAATCAATATTTATACGATCGAGAAACTGTAATTCCAATCTTGAAATTAACAGCAAGCAGTTCAGATTAGTATTAAATTCCATAACTGTGACCGTACGACAGAATACCGGTCGCGTCTGTCGTGAACATCGGCGACGAACCTTAGGAGATAGTAATATTAATAAATGCTCAGCTTATACGATTGCTTCCTTCCACGTCCAAGACAAGAGAGCGAGTGATGGGCCGCGTCTGTCGTGTCCCACTTTCTCGTTATTACCTTATGAATCATGCCGTCTATTATTGCTCCATTTTCTTAAGTTTTATAATTAATTCTTACATTTAAATACATTACCATACTGAAATGTCGTTTTCCCGTCGTGTTTCAAAGATAATTACAGATGCAGTTTCCGTTCTCCGTGAAGCAAAGACGTCGATCTGAGGAAAATGTCACACTACGTCACATAAAGTACGCATTTGGTCGAGCACGGATCGTTGTCTGTCTGTGCATCGCCCTCTACTATGACTGCGCTAATACGCCTTCTCATTCGCCCAGTTTCACATGTAAACGAGCGAACACGGTGTAGTTACCAGTTCAGGTGCTTGGAGCGCTGAGAAGCTGGCATTAGTCTGCTTGACGAGGCACGCTCAGTAATCATTGCTAAGAGTGCTGGTGTAATTTGAGCCTGTATTTACCTTATTTCGTTATTTCTTTGGCCGTGAACCGTTTTAGTGTTTATATATATAATATTGTTTACTGCTGTGTGCCTTAATGTATGATGAAAAGCAGATCTGGAAGTGGGATTTCGTTTCATGAATTTCCTCTCAACGAGCTACAACGTCATAAATGGCTAAATGTTATTTCAAGAAACATTTCTCGCCGAATTTCAATTCAAGATCATCCTAACAATATGTTTGCCACGCCGAATAAATCTACACTTTCATGCTACGTAGGAGATATGAACTGCGTGACTGGAATAGCACTCTTAATAAGGAGCGCATCATAGTAGAAAGTCAGTGCCTAAGTGAAGCAGAGAGGTTGTGATTGTTGGTAGTCCATCGAACAGCAGACGTTATATGACAAGAAATTCGGCACCTTCTTTCAACAGAAAGACGCTTCATTCCATGTTGAGCGAATAAAATCTACTGAGGATGACCGTCATCCAAACGAAAGTAGAAATCGAATTACCCTAGTCAATAACATTTTCTGTTTTATAATTTCTGCTGTGACTACAAAATAAAGGTTACAGCAGCATTTTTCTTCTTTAAGAGGCTTTTAGGTACAGAGCTACATAGTTTAACACTCAAAGCAATAAAGGAAATCGAAGCTTGCTGTTTTTTCGTATTGCGCATTTTGAGTGACAATCATAAGACTAATGTTAGCAGGATAAGAAGAATGTCTTCTTCAAAACACATTAAACCGAAGATCTGTCATTCTGTTGGTAGTGAAATGCCTCTTCTTGCTTTCGACAAATGGCACATTCTGAAAAGTAAGAAATTCTTTACTCAAAAAATCTATGTTTGATAGTTCCCAGGATATAAATGGTGATTTTATCAAGGAACTGTATCAGATGCAATCAAATGAAACTGCGAAACGGGTTCATTTTTCTTACATGAAAAAACATCGAGCCGTCTAAGTTTAAGAAATGAATGTGCTGTACGCGAATGATATTTTCGCGACTGAAGTAATAACAGCCCTATGATATTTAAAAGACCATTCCTACACAGATATGCACGATTTTTTAATGCAGGTACCACTGTCAAATACAAGTTATCGTTAAAAAAATGATTCGACATACGTGTCAGTAGCACAAATGTAGCAACATTGCAGCCGGACAAGATGCTTGATTCTTATGACAAGACCAAGGTGTTCAACAGTGCTAATGGATTGATTTATAAAACAGATCAAAACAGCAGGCTGCATTACCTATCTGATTTGCCACTATGGATTTTGAAAGTTATTCACGATTTTGTATTGAGAGCACAACCATTTGTACATAAAAATCCTGTTGCGTCTATGAGTGACCATTTAGTGTCTTTGTTGCGTGATTTTCCTCACTTAAGTTGTCCTGAAATCGGACATTCATAGTTGAGTGAAGTTACTTGCGAGTGTGGTATTCCTGTATTCTTAAATAACATAGCCACATAAATAATAGATATCTTTGAAAGATTTGAACGCAAAAACGCGAAACACCTAAACAGAAAAGTGTGTGAAATTATTTTCTACAGTATTTACTACCTACAGTTAACATTATTTTGTACGGTTTTTCCGCTGCGGAGGGGTACGTTCTTCACTGAATTTCTTTATTAAGGTGTAAGGTGTGATTCAAATATAATTATTGACTGATTGGCTTTATATTTGAACAGAAATATACAAAACACTTAACGTGTGCTGTAATGAACAATCCTGTTTTAATGCCAGCGAAACAGCGCTCGGTGGTAAAAATGGGAACTAGGCCCATATCGCTCATATAGCTGTATTGGGAAGGCGTATTAGCGCAGTCATAGTAGAGGGCGATAGTCTGTGCTTCGCCAGATTTATCATCGTGGTGCATGGTTCTCTTCTTCGGCATATAACTGATTATTGTGCAGTCTTTTAGGAATCAAGAAGTGCTACTAAAATATTGTCGACGTGTATTGCTGCTGAATTCGGGTGTGATTTATTTCTTGTTCCTTTTTACAGTCATGGTTTAGCCGGTCAACAACGTGTTTCCTAACTTGAAGCTCGTAAACCAGTTGTCCATTGTAACGTTTCTTGAAGTTCCATGTAGCCTACACTTAAGAAATATTTTGTTTTGGTTTATGATTTTTTATAACTTTTCAGTCCCAAGGACATCAGAAAACATAACATCACTGATGAGAATCTGAAGAATGAATCGCTGTCAGAATTCTTACTGTAGGTAGGCGCTCTCTACAAATGAACTTGGCATGTTTCCTGGGACATACGAGGAATTCACTGTTTTAAAATTCCTTTTACGCCAGGAATTATTATGTGATCTAGTTGTAACTGAACGACTGGGCATTTCTTTCTTCCACTCCATTACCGTGTCCTTCCCAAGAAATAATGTAGCACTACTTTCTGCTGCAATATCTCCTCTCTGTGTTTCACGTTCAGTGCATATTTAAAAATTCGGGATCAGCTTCAGAATCTTCACCTGATTTCATAAGGTAGGAACCCTTATCATCTCAAGAATACGTGGACATTCCGTTTCATGCACGCTTCCTGTATAGACCGAGGTTGTGTTCGTACTGCGGTGGAGATACACAAAACGCCAGTATTCCTACCCTGGGTCTAGCGAACCCCTGTTTTACTTACCTGACCCCTAAACGATTAAAACAAAGCTGGAGTGTAAAGTCACTAGCAAACTGTTACTAATAATAATGTTAGATTAGAGTGTCCACTGTTGCCAACATGTTCAAAAACAAGAATTAATAACGTCATGGGTCTGTCAGACTCAACAGTGCAACGGATAAATAAACAAATGGTAGAGAAGGTGGTGGTTGTGATTATTGTTTTAACAGGAAGTACAACTTGGGAACCATCCTCTATATAACACTAATCAGAGGGAAAAGTGGAAGAAATCCGATACTTCGAAAAATGATGGTATCGGTCAAAGACCGACAAAGACAACAAAGGGCGTACAATGAAAGAATCCCTGGTCGTTGGAAAACCTAATAGAGTCGGGAACGGAAAAGAACAAGAGTTGACCAAGGGATGTCAGATAGGGTAGATGAAAGTGAGGAGCCTCGCAAAAGTAAGTGGAAGCAACGCCAGAACTCAGCTAAGGGTCCCGTGGTCGCCAACCCATGCTGCAAAGTTCAGAGCTTTTGGGCCCTTTTTAGTCGCCCCTTACGTCAGGCAGGGGATACCGTGGGTGTTATCCTACCGTCCCCCACCTGCAATGGGACTCCAATTCCCAGGACGCCAAGACGTCTCGACGTAGTTGAGTATATCCAGTCTCAGAATTAACCACAGAGTACCTCGCCAGGGGGTCCATTCAAGACAACCACCGACAGCCACATCTAACTCACGACCCAAGGTAACAGCTCGAATCGCAACCGGTGTGGGCCTTTGGCCGGTTTTGGTGCCTCTTGTGGTATTGGGTACTAAAGATGCATTGATAGCTTGATTACTGCGGCATTTAAGGAATGTTGGTAGCGTACGTGTGAGGTATCTTATTCGTAACGATGGAATTTCCAATTCGGCGAGCAGGCAGGGAAATTTCCTGTAGCAGAGTTAAACGATAGCAGCATCACACAAGACGAGCTCTGATTCAGGATGCACGTCGACAGAAGTGTACAACTGAGGTTTTCGCCATGTTGCAGGGCCCATCAGTGGACTCTGTTAGTGACCAGATGTAGCTGTCTCACAGCAGAAACCATCTTTCCGGAACTGAAACATACTGCGGGCCCAGCAGCGGCAACTATGCCGTTGATGGCGATTGACGTTAGTGTGCCGCTCAGTACAGATCCGTGGTAATATTGAGTAAAAGCATTCCCTACTCGGACTAGAAAGGCTCTACTGGTGTTAGTATAACCCCATATCGTCAGGTCATATCCAGGTCAAAAACATGGCGACTGCTGTCGGATTTTTTGGCTTCTTCTTAGGAATCGCTTACATAAAAATATATACATGTGATGCTACTCGTGTGACGGTAATGACACTTTCATACGTTATAGCCACTTGTATTCGCAGTTTAATACTGAACTTACATTTTCTTCAGTAGCCTCAAAGAATGTTCTTATCAATTTTCTATAGCAACGTTTTCTCAGCCCAGGATAAACGAACAACAGGAAACTCGGGCTTGTTTTGAAGCACTCAGTCGTGGTTACCAGAAACTATAACCTCTGTAACCGTACAGTGTGATACTGAATTTATGAAGAGTAATATTGATGGGAAATCGTGCGAGCACTGGACGGTGCGATTAACAGCAGACGGGGTGGTGAAATCGCGTACAGTGTTGCGGCGCTCAGTAGTAAACACAGCACGCAATGAATACAGAATTTTTGTTTACTCTCAATCTTTGATTTTGTTTCCTCGTACGAATTCCACTTCCCATCACCTTTTCTCATACGGACTTTGGGCATTCAAATGAAGGTTTAGAAATGGTTCTCTTCCTAATTCAGAACTTCCGCAGTGTTAGAGGTGTTATTTACACTTCTATTTACTTTATTTATTATTGAATTATGTGTGAAAAAATCACTATGTTCCGATGAATCAGAACTGCTGTTATTCATGTTCATTGCGACCGGTTGGGAACGAGGGACATTTTTACACAGTCCATCTTTCTCCCAGTGTTGGTCTTCGACTTTCTTAGCGTGTTTTTTTACATAGTTTCCAGAGCTTCAAAAGCGTAGAAATTGACATATAAGTAAAATACCCAATATATACCAATAGTTCAGTCAGAGGAGTTTGATTGCGGGGTATTTCTTATGCGTATCTACTTCTCCCACCGCTTTTCCCACATGTGTAGCGTCGCGGGGAAATATAACAATCGCGTATATTTCTTCGTATAGTGGTCAAATCAACGCCCCAGCTTCATTCCTGACCTGCATAATATATTTCTACCATTCTCCTTTGAAACGGCTCCAGCTCTTTTCACTGACGATAATCAAAGACTATCCGAACCCGTGTCCCCTAATTTTCCCCCTCACTTTGAAGGAAACAAGTACCGCTCAGAACCACTCCAAAATCGCCCTCTGATAAAAAATATTGAAACTTGAGTATTACACTACGAACACATGTGGCCATAACATATAAAAATTTCATTACCACCTGATAAGTAGTTTCCATGCATATATTTTTTAATTGCGGTTCCTAGAGAAGAAGCCAAAAACTCGCACAGTATTTATTACAACCACAAATAAAAATTATTAATGAAATTCAAAAACAGTTTGTCTTATACGCTCTAATGCAGACGAGTAGTATAATTAGATGGTTCTGGCGCCACCGCCACCGCGGGCTCCCAGAGGCCATCTCCACCGCCACCGCACTGCGGGGCCTCCCAGGGGCCTCCTCCACCGCCACCGCAGCCAGAGGCCTCCCAGAGGTCTCCTCCACCACCCGCGGGAAATTTGAATTTGTAAACAAAGCCACGTGCTTTCTGACAGCTGTCATCGACAACAACGCATCGCTAACCTCAGTACTGCCATCTTGACGGGCCTAAACCTCAGTAGTGCCAACTTAACCTAACTAGCGCGAGGTAAACAAAGCCACGTGTTTTTTGACAGCCACGTGTTTTTTGACAGACAACAACGCATCGCTAACCTCAGTACTGCCATCTTGACGGGCCTAAACCTCAGCAGTACCAACTTAACCTAACTAGCGCGTGGTAAACAAATCCACGTGTTTTTTTGACAGCCACGTGCTTTTTGACAGCTGTCATCCACCATCTTTAATCCAGAGAGCACCGTGCTGCCCTCTTTATCGTAGTAGATGTAAATTCGTCACCTGTCATCAGCAGTGCTGCCATCTTGGCGGGCCTAAACCTTAGTGCTACCAACTTAACCTCACTAGCGTGAGATAAACAAAGCCACGTGAATTTTTTTGACAGCTGTCACCCGCCACCTTTAAACTACAGAGCACAGTGCTGCCCTCTTTAGCTACTTACCTTTGAAATGTGGTACGTCACAGCTGTCATCCGCCATCTTGCATCGCAAACCTCAGTGCTGCACTCTTTAGCTAGATACCTTTGAAATGTAGTGGCGGCAATTTGAGAAATTCTTTATGCTCTTGTTTGGAAACAAAGCCAAGTGCTTTTTTGACAGCTGTCATCCGCCATCTTTAATCCAGAGAGCACCGTGCTGCCCTCATTAGCTACTTACCTTTGAAATGTGGTAAGTCACAGCTGTCATCAGCCATCTTGCACTCTTTAGCTAGATACCTTTGAAATGTAGTGGCGGCAATTTGAAAAATTCTTTATGCTCTTGTTTGGAAACAAACCTATGCGCTTTTTTTGACAGCTATCATCCGCCATCTTTAATCCAGAGATCACCGTGCTGCCCTCTATGTGGGGGTGGTAAATTCTGCGCGCTCTTGTTTGGAAACAAACCCATGTGCTTTTCTGACAGCTGTCAAACGCCAGAGAGCACCGTGCTGCCCTCTTTGTGCCGGTGGCAAATTCCACGTGCTTTATGACAGCTGTCATCCGCCATCTTGCATCACAAACCTCAGTGCTGTACTCTTTAGCTAGATACCTCTGAAATGTGTGGCGGCAAATTCTATGTGCTCTTGTTTAGTAAACAAAGCCACGTGCTCTTTTTGACAGCTGTCATCCACCATCTTTAATCAATAGAATACTGTGCTGCTATCATGCGGGCAATTTCGTCAGCTGTCATCCGCCATCTTTAATCTACAGAGCACCGTGCTGCTCTCTGTAGTAGCGGGCAATTTGAAAAGTTCTGTTAGCTGTCATCCACCATCTTTAATCAAGAGAGCACCGTGCTGCCACCTTTAGCTAGATACCTTTGAAATGTGCTGGCGGCAAATTGAAAAATTCCACGTGCTCTTGTTTAGTAAACAAACTCACGCGCTTTTTGTCAGCTGTCATCCGCCATCTTACATCGCAAACCTCAGTGCTACACTCTTTAGTTGAAAAATGGTGGCGGATAATTTAAAAAGAAAAATTCTACAGCAGCCATCTCTAATTGCACAAGATGGTGGCTAAACATGACTCCTTAAAGGTGCTTATGCAAGATGATCGCTATACATAGTTTCTTATGATACGCCCTTGGGATGCTTGCGCAAGATGGCGGTTATACAAGGCTCCTTATGAGACACCCTAGGGATGCTTGCGCAAGATGGTGGTTGCTCTTATGAGGCGGCTTAAGGATCCTTGCACAAGATGGCTAGAGACGCCCCCCTAAGGATGCTTGCGCAAGATGGCGGACGCAAGATGGCGGCTATTCATAGCTCCTTATGAGACAGCCTAGGGGGTGCTCGCACAAGATGGCGGCTATTCTTATGAAGAAAGCTAGCATAGAGGCTACTGCGCAAGATAACGGTTGCTGTTATGCATGCGGTGGAGAGCAAATTGAAATTCTATGTGCTTAATCAACAGAGCAACCTGCTACCCTCTTTAGGTGAAATGTGGTGGTGGATAATTTGAAAAATTCTTTTGATAGGTGTCATCTTTAAACAATGCCGACTATACATAGGCTGTTAAGACCTTATCATTCTCCTCCTCCTCCTTCTCTACCTCCGCCTCTTATGTCAAGGGATAGGAGTGTGAAGGAACCGGCCGTGGCCTCAACCACACCTTATTACTCATTATGGTACTTCCCTTCTTTGACGTGCGACTCATCTCTATGTAGACAGATGGCGACTCTCGCTCTCAGATTCGTCTTTATTTATGCCTAGTCTTGTGCTTTTTATCTGCCCTCTCGTTTATTCTTGTTCAGTTTTGAAACGGAAAATGGCGACTGAGTTTTCTCACATAGCTTTCCTATCCTATAAAAGAGACTTTAACCGTTTTAAACATGGTACTTCGAAACTCTGGCTTCCTTCGAGAGACTTTTTGTTCTTAATACTCATTAAGTAATTTTTTCCTTTACTTATTATTTTCCTAGTTTTTGTTAATCCTAAGACTTGTCGTGGTTGCTTTTGAGTATTTTCTGGGGTTACGTATTTCTTCTACTTTAATTCTATTGCAGACTTGTTTCTATTGACCTTATATTATCGTAAGTTTGCCAACGTTCTGTTCGGAAACCAAGGGTAGTGTAGATCCCGTTATGTTTTCTGCTGAGTTTGATTGGTTGGTGTGTTTGTATACATGTGTGGAGACCTGTATATTCTGCTCGATTCCGACACCCTTTGGTGTTTTCTCGCTCGCCCACTCTTGGTGTGTGGTATGGATGTGTACTGATAACGAGGGTTTTACCTGCGAGATTCGTTGTTACTGGTGTGGTGCACGTTTTCCCTATTGGTCTGGTTCTGTGTTTGTTTTACCAGACCGGATTGACGAGCATATTGATTGTTTTAATTATACTTGTTTTGTACTATTACAACATGCTTTACCGGCTTGTTCCTCCGTCCTACATTCCTGTGTTTTGGTCTCTACGTGTGTTCGTGTGAATTATTTTGATATCTGGATCTACATTGCTTTTTTGGATGTCCAATTCCCAGTATCTTTTGTTATTTCACTCTTGTTTCTGGCTTCCCCAGCCATTCTCTCGTTTTATTTTTGGCTCTGCCATCTTTTAACTTCATTTATGTATTTTGAAGGTAACCATGGAAATTTCGCATTTTTTATTATTTCCATGTATGTATTCTATGCACACTTCCTTGCCTCGCCCACCTACCCTCACCTTACTTCTTATTTGATAATATGTTTTCTTTGTGCCTGAAGGATGAGAGATTTTCTCTTTGAGAATTTTTGTCGCACATAAACGGAGAGGTAATGTGGTAAAAAAGAGGAAGCCACTTTTTGACTCGAGGTCAATTCATTGACTCGAACATAAAAGGGGAATACTTTAATTTCGCGTTCTAATAGCCATTTTCTGGATGAGAGAGGCGACTTCCTAATTTGGTGGCATTCACATTTCATTCTGATAATGTTGTAAAACAAGAAAGTGGGGGGAGAGAAAGCGTGACGTGGCTCAATCGTACATATTCTGATGTACCTGTATGTATGTATCCCTTTGTATTCCTTTATTCACTATTATGAGGTTAAGGCAATTTTTATTTTGTGTTTCCTTTTCATTTGAATAAACTTCCTTTTGTTCAAGATTATCCCTGTTTCAATGTTTGTGTATCGATTTTAGTGTTGTTTCCTGTACTTGGTCTGTTGGTATCGGAAGCCAAGTTCGGCTGCTGACTGCTTCCTCTCAGTTTCGAATACTATCTACATTTATCGCCCTTTATGCGTCACTTTGCTACCTCTAGTTGTGTGTGGGGGGGGGGATTGATTTCAAATAGTGGCAGAGCGTGGTTTGATCGAAATGTTTCATCAAAACATCATTTTGGTGGAACAGAGCTGAACTTGTTTAAACCCCATATTTTGACTTCACTTTGTCATTATATGCATTATTTTCCACCGCCTTACCGACTATCAGCAGTAGAAGTTAAACATAGACAAGAAAATAAAGTCAATAGACGCAAAAATCATTAATGTTAATCACTTACCGTTACATAGGTTTACCCAACAGTTACCCAGAGACCATGAACCGAAAATTACCCTTGGTATGGCAATAAGTTGTTTCAACACTACTAAAGAAAACAAGATGTTCTTTGAGGACAAGATACCTAATATTTTATTTAATAAATAAGGGTAAAAGTAGTCATAATTAGTATAAAATGAATAGATGAACGCCCTCGAAAAGAAACTATAATCTACATAAAACACAAGGGTGAAGTTAAAATATAAAATGTTCGGCCGAACGAAAAGAAAATAATATACTTTCAATATTCCATAAAAACCTCCCAGAAATTGAGGACTTAGTAACCTGTTTACACTTCAACAGAGGCCATTTCTTTGCTTAAATTATACTCTTAATAGTTTCCAATAATTTAATTTTCTTTCATTATTATAATTATTATCAATTTGAACAGTACCAACTACAATCCAGAGATTCCACCAGAATTCAGTACATATCTCACTGCCAGAAAAGGTAATAAATCATACCACCCAGGGAGAGCGTAGAATAAAACAATTCCCAGAGAAAAATAAGAAGGGAAAAAAAAGAAGGAAAAGGCAAGTAAAACAAGATAATACCCCACAAGGATGTAGAGTCAACCCAAGACATATAATTAGAAAACGACGTAAGGACAGGAACCCACCCATGAAAATAATAATAAAACAGCAGCAGAGAACAACCCAACCGGTTACTATGGAAACGTAAAAATCCCATGCGTCCATAGCAACCACCAAAAACAAACAAGAGCAACAATGGTACAAATACAGGAGGGAAAGAAACCCCAAAAACATAATTAAAAAGAACCCAGGAGAATAAATAAAATTAACCAGAATTAGAATGTGGCAGAAAAACATTTCACTGAAATTCAGGTGAAACCTCTCGTGCTCTATAGTTTATAAACAGCGTAGTTACCTTTCCAATTACACATAACTTTCCAAAAACGTTAGATAAATATAACCCAATTTGCCTTTACAAATTAGAAGAAATATGAAAACATAATTCTTTTTGGAAGTAACCTTAAATTTCACTACCCACGCCTTTCAGAAACAGATAGGCGATATTACCAAAATACAATAGGGAACCCGAATTAAAGAATGCCCTAACTAAAATCAAAGAAGATGAGGATGGACGGTTTTAGAAGTTTCACACACCAGGAATCTTGAGACACACAGTTTGTACACCACCTTCGATAGAATCCAGAGGCCAAAGGAAAAGAATTTATGAAGAGACTTACATGTTGGTTGAAGCTGCAGAAACACGTTACTTACATAGAGGTTCAAGTACATTACACATTATTAGAAAACTAAATAGCTCAGAGGACGTTCAGTAGAAAAGTGGTTGAGAAGATTTTTGAGGGCAAGCCCTCAATACCAAGCCATCTATCCAGGCTTCATGTCGTTTTCAGAAACCAAATGCCGGAGCGGAGTAAACACACGTCCTTCCTCCATCATACTCAAGGCAAGACACATGGCGGACCACACCGATAATGAGCATGGCCCCACAGAACAGAAAGCGAAAGTCATAGACTCGCCCACCAACTTAGGGCACGTAATTTTACCAGACCAAGATTAAGGATTGCAAGAGAAAACATTACAGCAACATAATCTCATGGTGACAATGACGAAGATGGTATCAATTAAATAAAGTGGGCAAGGCCACGTAGAAGGTACTTGTAGAATACAAGACTGAAATAATTCTGATTGACACAATTTTAAAGAAACACAAATGCAGTTTTCGAAATATGGTTGGGGAGAGCTAATACTCGTCACCAACGTCACAGCCTCCCCCCCGAAAACCACACATAATGCTCTTACCATACAATGATCAAACGAACAAGAAATTTTTAGTAGTACCAAACACACAAGAGAAAGATCACTGAACCAATTTTTTTGTACCACACTTGCAACATGCATAATATACCACCATTCTCATATTACTTAGACAGTTTACAATGTAAAATAAGGTCAAATGTTCAGCATACTTGTAGCCAAAATATAAATTCATAATTTATATTAGCCCTCCTTTTTTTTTTTTACTTTTCACCATCAATATCTTTTTTTCTTTTGAACAGAGTTCCTTTAAGAAAGTTCTTCAATACACATCCTTGTAGTTCCAGATATTTGTTATACCAAATGAAAGTTAATTTTCATATTAAAGTTCAGTAGATTTGAATTACTTAATTACACTAAATTGTTAACCATAGGCAACCAAAAGAGTATAATCACCAGTTAGGCATTCAAAAGTTCTCACATTTTGTTAGAAGGATCACGCCTCTTTAATTTAGCATCACACGGGTCCAGCACGTACCATGAAAATCATTACCAATAGTTTATATCTTCATTCCTTTATCATAAAGTTCCTATCCACATGCGTCCATCTTTAGGCTTCAAGATTATCATCATAATATTAATCCTATCTATCGGGTTTCCATGGTAAAAGAGCGCAATATCTTGTTTCATGGCAGAACAATTAGGATTTAAAAAGATAAAGGAAACGCAAAGGCGCAAGGGAGGGCAAAGGAGACGCAATTGGTGAATGAAAACTACAGAATAACCAAATTCAAAATTTAGATCAACACGGATTATTACACTTGATTGAGTCAGGGCCCAAGTGTACCACTCAAAACACAGAGATCACCAGAAAGCCCACTTCAGGGGGGAAATCAATAGCGTAAGTACAAGTAGCACAAGGGGTACCCATAATACAGCAGTGGAACAAGCAACGTTACATATCATCAATTCAAACGGGGCTCATTAATTCATCACTCGGTTCGGTAGCAACCCAATACCCAGGTTTATAATCACCACTAAACAATAACTCGTAATCAAGAGCATCAATTACAACTTAAGTTACCACAAACACAGTACCAACATGACAACATCCCACGGTAGGCCTAACCAGATACTCAGAATGCAACGACCAAGATTACAGGCACCATAAAAACAGTACAGCATTTTACAACAACAGGATAAACGTAAGTTAATATGACATAGATCAAGGGAAATATTTCCCGGAGAAGAAGTTATTACACAGATAAAATCCAAGGTAGCAGGGTCAAATTCAAAGCTTAGAACTTAGCAGATACCGGATTACGATACGGAGAGGAAACAATCGTTAACAATTTCCAAAATACACTTGCAAGAGGATCAAGAAAATTTTTCACGAACACAGGTTCAACTTCCCACATCAGAATACATCACCTAGTTGAATAAGAATAAGGACAAGCTACCAATACGCAATTAATAAATTATACTTCAAGGTACCAGGGATAGGGTATTAAATATGAAAAATCCAAGGCTTAAAAGATAAACAAATTCATAGCAAGGGAAGAGTAGGCACAATCGGTTGGAGACCACTAGTACTATTAGGTGTAGGGGGCGCAATCAGGTTAGTCATCAACAACAGATTCACCAACTAACACCAAGCGAACAGACACATCATTAGACACTAATAAGCAACCTGGAATTAACAGGACAGGAATAGGGACAGAAGAATCACAGGAGGGGACACAATCTGGAATCAGGTAACTAACCTACTGCATGGAAACATAATCACAATTCATTCCAAAAAGGGACACCCAATCAAATTAAAAGGAAATTTAAAACCTCAGATCAGAAGACCCCAAAAGGAAAATAACGAGCACTGACCAACACAGCGTACACTACCGGTTACCCAATAGGGTCTCAGCATTACCTGGTCTATAAATACGTGACTTTCCGATCACACTGTCGCTCTACAGCCAACAGGTGCCTCCCCCTATCTCCCAGGGGAGCAGGCAAATAAAACATAAGTGGCGGAATACGAGGCAAGTCCATGGAAAATGCTCACAGAAGCATGAAGAAGGCAGTTCTCAACTAATAGACCCCATAATCTACTCGCAGGAAGATTCCAGTACCGACCAAGGGAGCACTACTCCGTCCCATACCAGAGTAGCAACCCCAGAGCACGGTAAGATGACAAACACCAATGTCAACAGACAGTAAGAGATCCACTGAGAAAAATAAAACACCATAGAGTGGCAGGTAAAATTAAAATGAGCTTTACCGTAGAAGAAATTACAGACACGGTGACATCAGATCAACAGGCAATACATGGAGACAGAAAAGAAAAACCTGAGCATACCAAACAGACACATTACTGAAAATCCACAAGCTAATTCCGAGAGTAGTAGTTTCATGTATGAAGAAATGGCCATATCCACAAAACACGGAGGTAAATCAAAGACAGACACGAACACTGCCCATACCAAGGTGCCAACATCACCAAATGATACAACACAAAGAATAACCCAACCATGACAAACCACACCGGACATGTGTCAGCTCCACAAAGGGATTAAAGGAACACAAACACCCTCAACAACATGCCGTTAAGTTCTCATGCCACCCCAAAATACATCCCCAAAAATAATCCACGGTACCGTCACAACACAACCACCTTACATATGTCCAAAGCCATCCCAATGAAGGTTCAAAAGGGCATATACCACCCCTCAGGCAGAGGATCATCAACAACACAACACAAGACCCGACAAGTAGATATGGTAAGGAATACTTGAACCTACAACTCAAAGGAATTAGATAAATACCAATAGGTTAACAAAATTTTGACAACACATATTCTAGGCCTGTAATTACCATGGCAGTGCACGATACCAAATGGAGAGAATAATCAGGCATAAGAAACACCAAATTACCAAGTAACATTTACAGCAGGATGAAATCCAAAGCAGTAGTTCAGAAAAGATCAGCCAGATTAATTAATACACAGCAAGACAAGTTACGAGTAGGAAACTAGAAGTGGCCCAGACACCAGATAAATATCCTTGAACTAGTTGATAGGTTACACGAGGAAGATGGTTCACGACACACTAGAAATAGCTAAGTACGTCCGACCAATAATCAGGAAGGAAAAAAACCAGTTAAAACTATAACAGCTCAGGCACAAGGCCATCTAGTTATTCCAACCTAATACCGGCCAACATGGCCCAACCATAACTGATAACTGCCTCAAAAACAGTTGACTGAAAGGATAACTCCAATCACAAACCAAGACCAGGCATACATACATATTCACGGATGGGATGATGAAATGAAAGGACACTCATACCGACAACACACAGCACTCAGCCAAAGCACAAACACACACCAAACTCGGTAATGATTGAGGCACATTATATAGGCAGATTTCAATATACCAAATTCCACACAAGGATGAGAACAAGTTACTAAAAATTGGTGAAATAACCCAGTCATGATCATACAAGGATGGATATATAACGACACACTGCAAGTTCACTACACTACAGAAAGGTAGTAACTTAAATCAAAATTAAAGAAATAATAATAGTCAAGTAAGGTTAAACAATTTCCAAATTAAAAACCAACTAAAGAGCACAGAAGCATCACAGGCTAGATTAATTTCAAGATACCATGATGTTCCCCACTAGATTATCAGCTACTGACAGCAAAGAACGGTTACTGGCATGGAAACGACTGAGGTTAGCCATAAGTTAGTAAGGGCAAATAAATATATCCACACAGCACCAAATAAATGGAAGGCACATACAACCATCAACGCCAAAATACCAGGTCTTAGTTCACAACAATGATAGGGCATAACACATCACCGTATACTTCAGCACATAACCGTTTACACATATAATTAGGCATAATAACATGCCTAGAGGTTAGGTTAACTTATCGGTATCACACACCAGAGCTAACGCAGTTGAAAATATAATTTAGAAGAAGATAAATTAACAATTAGCATGTACACCACCGAAGCACAATACCAGAAATATGATAGTAATGATAGATAACAACATTAAGTCGGGGAGCCAAAAGCAAAGCCAGAACCAATAACACAATAAAATGCTCCCAGGTGATACACTATCACTCACCAACAAGCAACCAAGTAAACTCCACTTAAAAGTAAAGATCAGAAAAGCACTTCCAGATAAAACCAAATTAATCCACACCGAAATCGCAACCACAGTACGCAGGAAGGCAGTAAAAATACAAGGTTGACACCCAGTACACATAATACAGCACATGTAGCCAATGGTAGTACACCTGTAACCCTGAGTCAACCAAGTCATACTCAACTACAAGTTGTTGAATAATTACAACTTCCAACAATCCAGGATAAATAATTAAATGCAATCACTCACCAAATCCGCCGAAAATAAGAAAAATTTACAGGTCACCTCAAAACATCCAAGCAGAGAGGCTGCGAGCACCACACAGTTACCAGAAGGGTTTCAAAATCATAATCAGCACATTGGATAATCATACAGCTCAGTATAAGCGCAAAAGAAGAAAACAGGGGACTCCAAATGGCAGATACATGAAACAAACAAATAAGATATTAGACAAGATCACTGCACTCTTTTTTACAATTTTATATCACAATATTTGTTTTGGTTTTTGCCTCAGATAGTCTTTCGACAACTTAATACCATACCATTAAAATAAAACCAAGGAAGGGTGCAATCAACCTACAGTAGATAAGAGCAGTCGGCACTCAAAATAATAAACTATCAGCACAGACAGTTGGGTCTGTTGGGGGTAACAGACCAGATTACAAAAGTGAGGAGGCAACAAACCTACATTAATCCCACAACACCCAAATAAAATAACCACAGAGCTGCTACCAATTAACTCCACCGCCTTACCGACTATCAGCAGTAGAAGTTAAACATAGACAAGAAAATAAAGTCAATAGACGCAAAAATCATTAATGTTAATCACTTACCGTTACATAGGTTTACCCAACAGTTACCCAGAGACCATGAACCGAAAATTACCCTTGGTATGGCAATAAGTTGTTTCAACACTACTAAAGAAAACAAGATGTTCTTTGAGGACAAGATACCTAATATTTTATTTAATAAATAAGGGTAAAAGTAGTCATAATTAGTATAAAATGAATAGATGAACGCCCTCGAAAAGAAACTATAATCTACATAAAACACAAGGGTGAAGTTAAAATATAAAATGTTCGGCCGAACGAAAAGAAAATAATATACTTTCAATATTCCATAAAAACCTCCCAGAAATTGAGGACTTAGTAACCTGTTTACACTTCAACAGAGGCCATTTCTTTGCTTAAATTATACTCTTAATAGTTTCCAATAATTTAATTTTCTTTCATTATTATAATTATTATCAATTTGAACAGTACCAACTACAATCCAGAGATTCCACCAGAATTCAGTACATATCTCACTGCCAGAAAAGGTAATAAATCATACCACCCAGGGAGAGCGTAGAATAAAACAATTCCCAGAGAAAAATAAGAAGGGAAAAAAAAGAAGGAAAAGGCAAGTAAAACAAGATAATACCCCACAAGGATGTAGAGTCAACCCAAGACATATAATTAGAAAACGACGTAAGGACAGGAACCCACCCATGAAAATAATAATAAAACAGCAGCAGAGAACAACCCAACCGGTTACTATGGAAACGTAAAAATCCCATGCGTCCATAGCAACCACCAAAAACAAACAAGAGCAACAATGGTACAAATACAGGAGGGAAAGAAACCCCAAAAACATAATTAAAAAGAACCCAGGAGAATAAATAAAATTAACCAGAATTAGAATGTGGCAGAAAAACATTTCACTGAAATTCAGGTGAAACCTCTCGTGCTCTATAGTTTATAAACAGCGTAGTTACCTTTCCAATTACACATAACTTTCCGAAAACGTTAGATAAATATAACCCAATTTGCCTTTACAAATTAGAAGAAATATGAAAACATAATTCTTTTTGGAAGTAACCTTAAATTTCACTACCCACGCCTTTCAGAAACAGATAGGCGATATTACCAAAATACAATAGGGAACCCGAATTAAAGAATGCCCTAACTAAAATCAAAGAAGATGAGGATGGACGGTTTTAGAAGTTTCACACACCAGGAATCTTGAGACACACAGTTTGTACACCACCTTCGATAGAATCCAGAGGCCAAAGGAAAAGAATTTATGAAGAGACTTACATGTTGGTTGAAGCTGCAGAAACACGTTACTTACATAGAGGTTCAAGTACATTACACATTATTAGAAAACTAAATAGCTCAGAGGACGTTCAGTAGAAAAGTGGTTGAGAAGATTTTTGAGGGCAAGCCCTCAATACCAAGCCATCTATCCAGGCTTCATGTCGTTTTCAGAAACCAAATGCCGGAGCGGAGTAAACACACGTCCTTCCTCCATCATACTCAAGGCAAGACACATGGCGGACCACACCGATAATGAGCATGGCCCCACAGAACAGAAAGCGAAAGTCATAGACTCGCCCACCAACTTAGGGCACGTAATTTTACCAGACCAAGATTAAGGATTGCAAGAGAAAACATTACAGCAACATAATCTCATGGTGACAATGACGAAGATGGTATCAATTAAATAAAGTGGGCAAGGCCACGTAGAAGGTACTTGTAGAATACAAGACTGAAATAATTCTGATTGACACAATTTTAAAGAAACACAAATGCAGTTTTCGAAATATGGTTGGGGAGAGCTAATACTCGTCACCAACGTCACAATTTGACATTCTAATTCTTCTACGGTCAATATCGACTTCCCTATTTTGTTTTATTAATTTCATTTCGGGCGAAATCTTGGTGATTTCATTCTTGATTTTGATGACTGCTCTAAGATATTCTCCTTTACGTTATCTACTCCATCATTATACCATGGATCATGAAATTAATAGAAATGCATGCGGTGATAACGAAATAACGTCAGATAACCCTCCCAGTTATGAATCAAACAAGGGTAGCGACGTAACACATGATAACGACTCCTTCGTATCTCACGATCTGGGTGATGATGTGGTTGTAAATGGCCAACAGGCTTATTAGGATCTCGAACACAAGTAGGCGACCTGGCGAAGGAAACGGTTTTCGGCACAGTATGGCAAACAGTATCAGGGAAAGAAGATTCAGGAGAAGAAGGGGGAACTTGACACAGGCCGTTAAGGTGCAGTGTTGATTCATATTCACAATCAAGATTAATGATTAGAAATGGTGGTAATGAACTTGTACCCGATCTCAATGTGAATGTAAAGGGCCAGATTCCACATTTTGTTACGGATAGGTTAGTCTTGCTCTGGGCGTCTCCGAAGACCTTGAAAAGTAGTTAGTGGGACGTAAAACAAATATTATTATTATTAGTCTTGGTCTGGACATCGCCCGTTAATGGAACTTGAACTTTTCTGGATGAAAGGAAAGGGCCTTCAGTCATAGAATTTTAGGGATAGATTTAGATATAGCAGGATGTGCCTCAGTGTCTTTAGACCTGTTTGTTCCGTCATTCCTGGAATGTTAGAAGGTTGTGCCCGCAAATGGTTCAATCTATGGAAATATATAATTCGACGTTGCGCTGATTTTGCAAATGGACTCAAGACTAGGTTTGGTTTGTCGAATATGGATTTCATTCTCAAACAATACATACTCAGAAGGCCGCAAGATCAGGAAGAGCCCATTGATGAATATGCTACGGGTATTTTAACCCCGTTCAATCGGCTCGACGTTAATGTCCACGAATATGAAATATTTTACATTTTATATTGAAATCTAGCCCCTCGATACAAATTATTTATAAAGAATTCCGATGTGAACTGCGTCTATGATATCATTTATCTTGGTTGTGGTTTTCAATTAAGACTGCAACTTAACAACCTGCATCAAGTTCCCCCTTCTGCTGCTAAATCCCTGATACTGCTTGCCATACTGTGCCGAAAACCGTTTCCTTCGCCAGGTCGCCTGCCCGTGTTTGAGATCCGAATAAGCCTGTTGGCCATTTACAACCACATCATCACCCAGGTAGGCTTGATAGACGTTTACCGCCACATATGCCCGCGGCGCAATACCAACCAGGGAAACTAACCTCGCACCAACGTAATGGCTCACCGTTGGTGCCTAGTAATTTTTCGCATCGTGAAATTTGCGTACTTCCTTCATCTTCACCCTGCGCCAAGGTTCTTCGTGGTTCACGCGTGATGGACACCGGATCTTGAAGTTCTTTCGTCGGTCAATCTTTTCTAAAAGGCATGATGTTAAAATACCTTCGCAGTAATGATTCTTCCGAAAGTTATGTATCTGTACCCGGCCGTCGTGTCTTTCCTGTGGAGCGTATCAGAACTCACGTGAAAATTCACAATTTCTCTCCGCGTATATTAACACCTTAATGTCAATAGATTTTCAGCGACAAAGTGGTTGATAGGGACTAGGCTATACTGAGGAGGCAATATTTTTGGTATTGACTGTTCTTCAGGTCTTTAGTCACTACATAAGGTTGAGTTTAATTGAAAACACGTACATTATAATATTTTACTTCCCAGGAGTATCGAAACTCCTACTTTCACCTGGAAATAAGATTCTGTACGTTGACAGCTACTTGTACTGAAATGTGCGTTCATGAAATCTAGGCCTACTTTTACAGAGTCCTTGCGGTTACGCAAATAAGTTTTAAATTTGCTACCATATTTTCACTTTTATATTAATAAAAATACATCATGGAGCAGGTCGATGTACTCACGTCCTTCAACAGAAGAGTGACCTAGTAAGCGGTCCTGAGAATATGAGTGGGCACCTCGACAATATTCTGAGTCGTACGGTAGTTCTTCTTGTGAAAAGTTACTGCAGTGAACTCGCAGTAGTGATCAACGGCAATCTGTGAGAGGTAATTCTCGGACCAAACTACTGAATCTTTAGATCTGTCTGTTTTGAGACCAACTTTGCTGCACATGAGAGAAAGATAGTTGGACTTGGGACATCTTGCTCATGAGTTAGAAGTAACAGACAGAAAAGTAGTGAGATTTATTACTGGTGGGAACAATGGTACCGTAGTTGGGAAATGTGAATTCTGAATGAGGGGAGATGAAGGCGAAGTTAGAAATGAACTTCTTGGGTGAAGCTTCACGTGCAAACCGGCTTTGGTGTTGGGGTCATGTGAGGCGAATGGAGGATGATGGGTTACTACCGAGAATAATGGACTCTGCCATAGAGGGTAAGAGAAGGAGAGGGAGACCAAGACGGTGATGTTTAGGCTCAATTTCTAATGAGTTAAAGATTAAAGGTGAGAAACTAAATGAGGCCACAGAAGCTTGCAGACTCAGTGCAGGAGGGCGTCGGAAATTAGGAAGTCCGTGTAACAAGCCACACTTCATCACAGTCTTTGTATTTGTATAAAGCCTCCCTATTCAGACCACTACAAGTACACTTACCGTAGTCATTCTCACGAGGTGCAGGAAGTGTTGGCCGATACACAGCTTCATCACGCGTCTTCTCTCGCAGTGCCTGTTGCATTCCAATGTACGGACACCTGAGTTTAAAACGCTATACAGAATGGACGTGTGGAACAGCCTCAATTCCCTTCAGCGGAAATGAACTATCAGATTCAGTTTGGGACAAAATAAACCGATTGAGTGGTTCTTCATAATATTACTAGAGATGAGTTAACTAACAGACAGATGGAGAAGAGGCAATGACTAGCTGCGAAATACTTACGAAGACTTCCGACTACCTAAGACACCTAAAGTTCAACGTTGGGAGACTCTTGGTCTTGGATGGGACAAGACAAGACAACAAATCTCCACATCTGTTGTGAGGAGCATTGGGGCGATAAGATACAGACTGCCCGAGTGCAACAAAGTGCTCACGCCCACCACTCTTCTTCTTCTTCTTTTGACAGGGTCCAGGCTTGTACAACTGTTGGGCTTTGTTCTTTGCCCAGTGTTGTCACATCTCCTCCAACCAGAGTTCACCATTCTTCTTCAAGTTCTATCTCACAGCCATGTGGTGTGGACTTTCTTGTTTCGCTAGAAGATGAACAGGTGGTTGAGAAACAGCCTTGCCACATCACCATAGAAAGCCAGTCTCCTTTTCCTGGCACAGTATTAGAGCCACTCCATTGGGGAGTAGAGTTCCGGTATTCCGCATCTTCCAATGCCGAACCTAGGATGTTTCTAAGAATTCTTACTTCTGTGACTTCAGTATTTCAGTTAAGTCCTTTCTATTTAGTAAAAGGGACAGTGACATCTATTGGATCTCATGAAATATATCCAAACTACAAACAGATGACATTAATATTATTAATATTATTATTTGTACATTTTAGCATTCTATTCAAATCTCTGTAAATGAAATAATCGCCTCCACAACCTCCGCATGTTAAGTATAAGTCAACATGCTGGTTGGATCCTCAAATAGTCCCACCAAAGATTAGAAGGATAACGCAAAAAGTAACGCCGCCATAATGAGGCTATTGCATTTATTTATACCTTAAAATATTACGTTTTTTATTACAGGAATAAAATAGGCAAATCGGCAAAATTGCATCCATAATTATAACCCCAATTTATCTTTCCCTTCTCCTTCTCCAGCCTTCCCACTGTGGCCTTGATTTTATTGTTTGGTTCTTGTTGCATCCTCTGACTTTGTACCTTAATCCTCCTCTCAAGGCACTCAGAGCTGTGATTAAGTGCAGGCCCATAACACTGGCACTTCGCTGGAGTAAAGCCATCAGACATAAACACCTTCAGCAGAAACGAATTAGCACATACCTGGCACGCGTAACAGAATCAATCCATCACCATCAATGATCTGCACTTAACGTTGTCGCCCAGATTCCTTATGAATTGCTTCTTCTTGAATCCCTTGCTCCTCGTCTTATAATGTCCTCTTGAATTCCAACTTTATGTTCATATTAGCTTCCCTCCACCCTAGCTTATTCGTCTGCTAAAGTCTCACCAGTCACAGCCCGGATCATACCACACAGTCGAACATCTCTTCTCCTTACTCCCAAGTCTTCCCAGCCCAAAGTTTGCAAAACTACTCCTCCTATTCTCTACTTTCATTCCCCTGGCAAAACAATCAATTTCTAAAAAATGCAACGAATATCGTCTTGTAAGTTCAATGAGCCATTTGTTGAAATCCTTCCTGAGAATTATACTCGCCCGAATAAAATAGACATGTGAAGACCAGAAAGAATATACCCAGTTTGGATTTATAAATTGTTATGGGATTCGTGGGGCTTTATTTGGAATAACAACACTTTTCGAAGAATGTTGGGACTATCAGAAAGATGTATTTGCATTTGATAGAGTAAAACACGAAGAGCTCATCAGAATACTCTAACAAACTGGAATTGACAGTAAAGATATAAGAGTAATGGAAAACCTGTACTGGAATCAAAGAGGTGTGGTGAAGATTGATGGTGATACATCAGACTATGGAAATTAGGTAAGGGGTTCGACAAGGCTCTGTTTTGTCCCTGTTATTATTCAATATCTAATCGGGTGCTGCATTTAAGGCTGTAACAGATACAGAATTGGGAATCAAGGTCAACGGAGAACTAATATGCACACTCAGATATCCAGATGAAACATTTCCTTGCCAGTAGTATTGAAAGCGTACAACTGCACTTAGACAAGCTTAATACAGTTGGAGAAGAAATGGGCTTCAAAATCAACACTAAGAAAACTAAATTAATGGTTTTCAGTCGAGGAAGAGCTCGAAGCTGAAAGCTGAAAGCTCAACAAGTTGACAAATTGAAATACCGGTACCTCGGTTGTTGGATATCAGATGATTTAGACCCAGATCTCGAAATTAAAACCCGTACAGAAATGACAAGATCAGCATTCGAGAAAATGAAGGTTTTACTGTGTGATGATGCCTTAAACTTAAAACTGAGACAGTGCATGTTTAAGTGTTATGTTTGGTCAATTTTGCTTTATGGAGTTGAAGCTTGGACCTTGAAAACGACCACCATAAAAAGGTGGGGAGCTCTAGAAATGTCGTTTCATAGACGAATGCTACGAGTCTCTTGGATAGAGCACGTCTCTAACGAACAAATATTACAGAGAGCAAACTCTAAAGAGAACTACTGATTAACATCAAATGCAGGAAAATTGCGTACTTGTGGCATGTGTTACGTGGTGGAACATAGGCTCATTTTAAACGGCAAAATCGAAGGACAGCGAAGAGTAAGTAGAAGAAGAACGTCATGACTTAAGAAGAACATTCAAGACTGGGCTAGAATACGAACCGTCGCACAACTCCACCGCGTTGCTGAAGATGAAAGAACACTGTCCATACCGATCGCCAACGTCCGAGAGACTTGGCAAGGCATATAGAATAATAATAAGAAGAAAATAAGAATAAGAATAAGAAGACTCCTTTGTCGCCAACTACCCAGAACAAATCGTACTGCATTCTGTCAGATGTTTTCCAGTTCTCGCATCAAGTAGTCCTGGAGTGGAGCCATACTCTAACTGCCGTCTTATATACCCTCTCCTTTACATCCTTACTACACCCCTAAGTACTCTTAAAATCATGCGAAGAAATCTGTAACCTTTCCTAACAACCTCTTTAATATGATTATCCCAGTGAAGATCATTCACACCTAGATACTTACAGTGTTCTCCATGAGGTACCATCATCTCATCAATACACTAATTACAACTTACAGGACTTTCTCTTATCTTTCCATCCCATTTATCACCATCTTACAACATTAGACTTAGATTTATTAATCATCAACAGGTTATATTCCCAATCAAATATTATTCTATAAAACATAATATACAACAAATACACCTTAAATAAATAAATAAATAAATAAATAAATAAATAAATAAATAAATAAATAAATAAAACTAAATCTACTTAAATAATTGAAATTATTAAACTACATCTATTAACATTTACATATTTACATATCTTACAGACAGAGTCTTACATTCATGAGGTCAACAGGGCATGTCTGGTGAGTGAAAAAGGTCCACTGATTCACCCACCTCATTCATTGATGTTAGTGCCCCCACAAGCCATGAGTTAGCCCGAGCCACAGTTCTCACTTTAGGCAGATGAAAAGTACACCTTTGCCTAGTATTGCGACGAGGAACATGTAATGGAATCAGCTCCATTAATATTGAGCAATCCACTCTGTTCGTCAGAGACTTATAAAGAAAGAGGGTATTGGCACATCCGCGGCGTGAGTGCAATGTCCTCATGCTCATAATCTCACAAAAAGACTCGTAATCGGGCGAAGAGAGAGAAATACCCAAACCCTTGTAGCTGATCCATTTCATGAACCGGTCTATTTCCCCTACAGTCACCCATAATCCTGCGACTCTGTTACTGCTCTACACAGTGTAGCGTCATCTGTGATTGCAGTTCTTTACTTGTACCATTTATATGTAAAAGAAAAATAAACGGCCTGCGGGATCACCCTCTTAATCATTAGAGGATCAGATAACACTTCCCCTACTCTAATTCTCTGAGTTCTATTGTGTACAAATTAAGCCAGAAAATCAAACACATTTTTGCCTAGTCCAACAGCCCTTATTTTCATCATTAATCTCCCATAATCAACGCTTTCAAAAGCCTTCGGTAGGTCGGTAGCGATAAAGTCCATTTGACCTCAAGTGTCTAAAATATCTGCTATCCCTTGCTGTAATCCTACAAGTTTAACTTCACTGCAATAACCTTTTATAAGCCCGAACTGTCTTCAATCAAGCCAGTTAGTAACTTCGCCCACGTGTCTAATATATTCAGCAAGAAGGAGCTTACAAACAGCACATGTCAAATGACTGGCCTGCAATTATCGGCTTTCTCTTGTAAAATGGGGCTACTCTTACAACTCTCAGTTAATTTGGTATCGCTCATTGACGCGAACAGTAATCAAGTAAGTATATCAGATATGGCACTATATCACAACCTTTAATATATCCCCAGAAATCTTACCAGTCCCAGTTGCCTTTCCAGCTTTCTACTTTTCTACTTTCCACCTGTGCAACTTGTGAATGTCATTATTATTATGTATAAATACAGGTAATTCGCCAATATTAGTCGCCTCCTCTACAAGGACAGTATCTTCACATTCAACTAGCCTTACATATTGTTGACTGAATAACTGCCTTGTGTAAATCTTCGCATATTCGCTCCCGCCGTTCATTAACGATCCCTGGAATGTCCTTCCTGGTACCTGCTTCTGCATTAGACTATCTTTACATATCCTTTCATTGCTTCCTGAAATTCCTTTGGCTGTCAGTTATGTTTGCCATCATGTTAACTTTGCTGACTTTTTCGCTAAATTCAATTTCCTAGTGAGCTCCTTCAATTTCTCCTTAATCCCGCAACTATTCCTAACTCTATTTCTTTCGAATGTGCACATCCTTCTTAATCTCTTTATTTCCCTGTTATGATATATTGGGCCCTTGCCACTTTCAAAGGTACATATTCGTTTTCACACTCCTCAGCTATTGCTTAAAACCCATCCCATAGGCGGTTTACATTTTTATTTACCATTTTCCATTGGCCATAATTGCTTTTTTTTAATTTCCCCAATGCCACTGTTGTAAACAATGGTATTTCCTAATAATGCTAGCTTTATTAAATGCTACATCTCTTGTTTTGTACCACCCTAGCCAGTAGTATTGCTCCAGACAGATTTCAGAGAAGGAATGATGGTGTTTAACAAATTGCAACAGAAGGTAGGAACTTGTCTCTGTGTACTACCTTCCTCCATCCTTGCTCTTCACATACTGGCCGCCATCTTGGCCAATCACCCGACTCTCCCGCTCCCCTGACGTTAGTTATACTTCTAGTAACTTCCAAAGTGAATCCACATTCATATAAATATGTGTCACTCGCCTAACCCGGCAGGTTGATCGGGAGCCCTGCTGGATGTGCGAGCACGTTATATTGGACAGAGCTGGTTCTCTGCTCCACTGACTGCAACTATTTCCCAACGAAGCAGATAGCAGAGCCTGGGGTGTAACCTTATCGGATGAGTATCTGATGAGAGACCAGACTAATGAATGGTTCAACGACGGGGGGGGGGGGCAGCCTTTCGGAAGAGGCAAGGGCGGCAGTCTAGATGATTGACTGATATGGCCTTGTAATAATACTCAACATGGATTAGCTGTGTTGATACTGCTACACGGCTGAAAGGAACGGGAAACTACACACAAAACTAACTCCCGAGAACATGCAGCTCTCTATGTATGAATGATGCACTGATGATGGCTTCCTCCAAGGTAAAATATTTCGGAGGTGAACTAGTCCCCCATTCGGATCTCCGGGTGGGGACTACACGGGAGGGGGAGATCATCAGGAAGATGGATATTGACATTCTGCAAGTCGGAGCGTGGAATGTTAGAAGTTTGAATCGTTGTGGTAGGTTAGAGAATCTGAGAGGGAGAAGGATGGACTAAAGTTAGATGTAGTTGATACTAGCAAATGTACCCGTGATTCGCTACGGTATTCTGCATTGTATACGAATATTGAAGTAAATACTAGACATGCAGTAAATAAGATTGTTTTAAAATAGCATGTCTCTTAGCGTTATCCGAGAAACAGCATGGAGAGGTTCCCATACGTTGTTTCCAGTGTAAAGTGCTTGTTACGGATTTGTGATAACGACAGGCTCACTTGTCTACTGCCATTCACAATCGAGTTGGGAAGTTTACATTATAATTGCAGGCCCCATTGCCTACTGCGCGGTCACAATCGATTTGGGGAATTTCCGTTACAATGGCAGCCCCCCTTTCCTACTTCCAGACATATTACAAATTGAGGAGTTTTTATTATAATGGCAGGAAACTTCCCTACAACCAGTCAAAATTGAGTTGTGTATTTATCATTATAATGATAGGCCCCTTTTCCAACTGCCAGCCAGCTTACTGCCAGTCACACCAAGTTGGTGAGTTTCCATCAAAATAGCAGGCCAGTATGCCTAATGCCAGTCACATTTTAGATGGGTACATCTGTTTATAACTGCGGGAACGCTTGCCTACAGCCAAACACAATCGGGTAAGGGGAGTTTTGAACAAAACTGCATGCTCCCTTGCCTTCTGCAAATCAAATCGAGAAGTAAATTATTCATTACAATGGTAGGCCTGCCTTATTAATGCCAGTTACACTGGAATTGGAGAAGGCCCCCATTCCTACTGCCAGTCAAAGTCGGTGTGGGGAGTACTGATTACAATAGCAGACACACCCTCTCTCGATCGCTACAAAGTCGACATCAGTGAATATATATATTTCGACATACGAAAGTACTGTATGTGCTTGTTTACAATATTGCTGACCTTCATTTACAGATTAACTGCTGCTAAACGATACATCATATCGATAAAGGATTGTACCATAAGACGCCGGATATAGCGGCCTAAATTGCTGGTCTTATGATATCTCATCTATTAATGGGTCAGATTGAGTTAGAAACGTGGAATAAGGTAAGATTATCTCACATTGCATTGCTTTTCGGATAATTGAGTGACAGCTATATACATAGCATTTGGCTCACATATGGCTACTGGGTGGACCAATTTTCGTGTAGAGTTTGATGATTCTATCTTTCCTCTAAGTGATGGAAGGTATGAATTATGTATGTGAAAAGTACAATTTTACTTAACATCGAGAAATAGAGAAAAATCAAGCGTAAAATGGATATAAATACAACAAAAATTCGTAAGACTAAGGTTGTAGATCACTCCAAATTGAACGGGGATTTGCCATCCGTTATGTGATAATACTTCCCGAAGGTCTGCACCATCATTAAAATTGCCTCCATATTTCGATATTCTTCGGGATAGAAAGGGAAAAATTTAAATATCTTGGAAGTTTTCCGTCCGTTACAGGCTAAAACGTATAATTTTGCCAAATTTCAATATCCTTCTTCGACTGTCAGATTATGCCGCAATCTGTGTTTTCGGTGAGGAGTGTAAAAATTAGGACTTTCAAGAAACTAAACCAAAAAATATGCAGATGGTCATTATTACCCCTTAAACGTGTAGCTGTAAGAAAATTTCGCCAAAATAATCAATGTACAGGCACACAGTCGTTACGATTTTATTTACATAGATAGATAAGGAACCTGCTCCACGTACATCACCTTTTGGGCTATATCCGCTGGACTTAACCGGAAAAACGGACCGTTTATGATATCTCCCTTATTAATCCTCCTGTCGAAAAAATGCACATGAAAAAAAGTTTTAGAGAGGGAATTCCATCACGTTTGGTCCATTTGCAGTCAGGTTGGTCTTGTACTGCATATATTGTGTAAGAGTAAAATCACCATATCGGTTCCATATAAACCGCCAGTCCATTCCGGGAACATGAAATGTTATTGACGATTAACACCTAGTGTTTGACAGGTGGATGTTAATGTAAAGTTTGACTCAAATATCTTCAGTAGTTTTCAAGTTGTAAAAAATACGCTTTATACGCACCCGCTCTTGAGTTAAGTGCGGTGGGACTTGTACCGGAAAACGGTCCGTTAATGATATATCCCTTATTAATCCTCGTATTGAAATGATGCACATGAGGAAAAAGGCTTAGATATGAATTTCCATTAAGGCAGGTAAATTTACATTAAGTTTGGTTGTCTATATTTTGTGGGAATGCAAAATGACGGTTTCGGTTTCGTATAATCCCCCAGTCAATTGAGGGATTTAGAAACAATATTTGCCCTAAAACCTACCAAAAGACAGGTGTATTCTAAATATCAAGTTTGGTGGAAATATATCCTGTAGTTTCCAAGTTATAGACAAACAGACAAACAAACAAACAGGCAGTCACCAGAACTGAATGTATGCAGATGGTCATTATTACACCTGAAACGGATAACTGTACGGAAATTTCGCAGAAATTGTCAATGTACAGACACACTCTAGAAGTGCATACCCTTATTTCGATAATTACTGCTTCGTAACTGTACGACGTATCTACAAACGGACTTCACCATCAGACGCCTATTTCAGTGATCTACATGCTTGGTCCTATGACATCTTCTCTTATCTCCTATATTCATGGGTTAGATTGAGTTAGAGTCATTGAATGGGGTGAAATTTTGTACAGTTTTTGGATGCTACTTTATATTTTTGATTCTCATATGACAGCTAGAATCATAAAATTTGGCTATAACATTGCCAATGGTCATGTCAATGTGCGTGCCAAATGTCATGATTCTACCTTTCCTATAAGTGTGTCAAATGATAACATATACCTGTAAAAGTACAAAATCAACTTGAAATCGAGAAATACAGCTGTATTTAATGTATTAGGGATAGAAATACGACGAAAAATCATAGGACAAAAGTTGTAGATCTCTACAAAATGAAACGCCATTTTCCTTATGACTTACTGATTAGCCACCAATTACCCCGAAACGAAGGTCTGCACCGCCGTTAAAATTGCATCCATACTTCGGAATTTTCCAGGGCCAAAAGTTATACATTTGCATAGCTTAGAATATTTCCTCAAATGAAAGAGTGTCCAGCATTCGGGATTAGCACTCGCAAACATACGCGGTAATTAGGGAAGAAAATAATTCAGTTTAGTAAGTTGAAATTAATAGAAAATGGATTATAATTGAGGACATCCGCATGACGACAAATATGTAAATACCAAGTGAATGTACTGTAAAATCAAATGCTCGTCAATAAATTATGCCGGTGTGAGTTATGGATATCAGAAAGCGGTAATCGGAAAGAAATTTAGGTGCAGGGATTCTTAGGTAATCAGATAAGAAGATTAATATTTGTGTTATTACTTAAGCTATTCGAGGACGGTTATAACCTCCAATGATATTCCGCCAATATCCCGTAGAATGGCCGATTGACGACTCTCTTGCTTTCTACCCAAGGAACAACCACGAATTTAAAGGAATGATGAGGAAAATGGCAATACGTTACTTCCCTGCTGGCAAGCAGTCAGAGACGTTGCCATGGTAACCCATATATTCGTTATCGGTCTGGTGGTGGTGGTGGTGATTATTGTTTTAAGAGGAAGTACAACTAGGCAACCATTCTCTATATAACACTAATCAGAGGGAAAATATGGAAGGGGTCCGACACTTCGAAAAATGAAGATATCGGCCAAAGGAAGACAAGGGCCACGAAGGGCGTGAAAATGAAAGACTCCCTAGCCCTCGCAAACCTAATAGCGTCGGGGTCGGAAAAGAACAAGAGGTGACCAAGAGATGTCGGATAGGATAGGTGAAAGTGAGGAGACTGGCACACGTAAGTGGAAGCAATGCCAGGACTCAGCTAAGGGCCCCGTGGTTGCCAAACCACGCTCCAAAGTTCAGAGCCCCTGGGGCCCCTTTTAGTCGCCTCTTACGACAGGCAGGGGATACCTTGGGTGTTATTCCACCACCCCCACCCACAGGGGGGATTATCGGTCTGTCGGTCACTCAATGCAGAGCATGGTATCGGCAGAAAATAGTAAATTTCTCCGTCATTTGAAGAGTAAGGTAAATTATGAACATAACGAAAGTTGTTTATAATGAAGAGACCTTTCACATACGGTTCACAGAGTTTACAGAAAATCAATAGTATAAGAGAAAATGGAGGAAAACCGTTGTGGTTTTCCTATAAGAGCCCCGTCTTTTCAAAGATTTTAAAATGATATGCATATCGAAACCTTCCCCGGGGTGAGTATACTCAAAATATGAAGTTCGGTTGAGATCTATCCAGCCGTTTCGACGTGATGGTGGAACAAACAAACAAACAAACAGACAAACAGACAAACAGGCACGAACAACTTTATTTATAAGATAAGTGAAGTACGTTGGCAGAAAGAACAGGATTTTTGGTCAGGCAGCTACCGAATTATCAACACAAAATCAAGCAGGGGAAATGCAGGAGTTGGTTTAATAATGAATAAGGAAATAGGGTAGCGGGTAAGCTACTACGACCAGCATAGCGAAATAATTATTGTCGTCAAAATAGACACCAAGTCAATGCACACCACGTCAGTGCAGGCCTATATACCTACTAGTTCAGCTGATGATGAGGAAATCGAAAGAATATATAAAGAGATAGAAGATTTAATACAATATGTAAAAGGTGACGAGAATCTAATTGTGATGGGAGAATGGAATATAGTGGTATGCAAAGGAAGATAAAGTAATATAGTCGGAGAATTCGGATTGGGACAAAGGAACGAAAGAGGAAGTCGGCTGGGTGAATTCTGCACTGATCATAATTTAGTCCTTGCTAATACTTGGTTCAAACACCACAAACGACGGCTGTATACGTGGACGAGACCTGTAGACACTGGAAGGTATCAAATAGACTTCATTATGATTAGGCAGAGATTCAGAAACCAGGTGTTGGGTTGCAACACTTTCCTAGGAGCAGAAGTGGACTCCGACCACAACTTGTTGGTCATTAAATGCCATCTGAAGTTGAAGAAATTGAAGAAAGGAAGGAATGCAAGGGGATGGGATCTAGACACGTTGAAAGAAAAGAGTGTGAGGGATTGCTTCAAGGAACATTTTGCAAAAGGATTAAATGAAAAGGCTGAAGGAAACACAATAGAGGAAGCGTGGATAGTCATGAAAAAAGAAGTCAGTAGGGCTGCTGAATAAATGTTTGGAAGGAAGAAAAGATCAAGTAAGAATCAATGGATAACTCAGGAGATCCTAGACCTGATTGATGAACGACGAAAATACGAAAATGCTAGAAATGAAGAACACAGAAAAGAATACAAGCGATTAAAGAATGAAGTGGATAGAAAGTACAAGGTATCTATGGAAGAATGGCTGAAGGATGAGTGCAAGGATGTCGAAGGTTGTATGGTCCTAGGAAAGGTAGGTGCTGCATACAGGAAAATTAAGGAAACCTTTATAGAAAGGAAATCTAGGTGTATGAATATTAAGAGCTCAGATGGAAAGCCACTTCTAAGAAAAGAAGACACGGCAGAAAGATGGCAAGAACATATCCAACAGTTGTATCAAGGTAAAGTTGTAGATGATTTGGTTCGGGAACAGGAAGAGGCTGTTGATGCTGACGGAATGGGAGACCCAATTTTGAGGTCAGAGTTTGACAGAGCTGTGAGTCCTAAATAGGAACAAGGCTCCTGGAATTGATGACATTCCCTCTGAATTACTGACTACCTTAGGAGAAACCAGCATGGCAAGGTTATTCCATTTAGTGTGTAAGATGTATGAGACAGGAGAACCACCATCCGATTTTCGGTAGAATGTCGTTATACCTATTCCCAAGAAAGCCGGTGCTGACAAGTGTGAAAACTACCGCACCATTAGTTAAGTATCTCATGCCTGCAAAATTTTAACAAGTATTATTCACGGAAGAATGGAAAGACAAGTTGAAGCTGAGTTATGAGAAGATCAATTTGGCTTCAGAAGAAATGTAGGAACACGTGAAGCAATCCTGACTTTACGGCTGATCCTAGAGGATCGAATTAAGAAGGAGAAGCCCACGTACATAGCGTTCGTAGATCTAGAAAAGGCATTCAATAATGTTGATTGGACCAAGCTATTTAACATTCTGAAAGTGATTGGGATCAGATACCGAGAACGAAGAATTACCTAAAATCTGTATAAAAATCAGTCTCCAGTCATAAGAGTGAGGCAAAGCTGCAGGTTGTCCCCCCTCCTTTTCAATGTTTACAAAGAACAGGCAGTATAGGAAATCAACGAGGGATTTGGAGAGGAAATCACAATCCAAGGAGAGGAAATCAAGACCTTGAGATTAGCCGATGATATTGTTATTTTATCAGAGACTGCAGAAGATCTCGAGAAGCTGGTGAATGGTATGGACGAAGTCCTGGGTAAGGAGTACACGATGAAAATAATTAAGTCCAAAACCAAAGTAATGGAGTGCAATCGCATGAAGGCAGGTGATGCAGGAAATATTATATTAGAAAATGAAGTCTTAAAGGAAGTAGATGTATATTGTTACTTGGGTTTAAAATAACTAACGATGGCAGAAGGAGGAAATAAAATGCAGACTAGCACAATCAAGGAGGAGCTTTCCTAAGAAAAGGAATTTGCTCGCTTCAAACATTGATACAAGAAATAGAAAGACGTTTCTGAAGACTTTCATCTGGAGCGTGGCATTGTATGGAAGTGAAACATGGACTATAACCAGCTCAGAAAGAAAGAGAATAGAAGCTTTTGAAATGTGGTGTTACAGAAGAATGCTGAAGGTGCGATGGATAGATCCAGTCACGAATGAAGAGATACTGAATCGAATTGGTGAGCGGAGATCGATTTGGCTAAATTTGACGAGAAGAAGTGATACAATAGTAGGACACATCTTAAGACACGGAGGACTTGTTCAGTTGGTTTTGGAAACAAGTGTAGGAGTAAGAACGGTAGGGGTCGACCAAGGTACGAATATGGCAATCAGATTAGTGCAGAAGTATGATGCAGTAGTTACGTAGAAGTGAAAAGGTTAGCAAATGATAGGGTGGAATGGAGAGCTGCATCAAGCCACTCTACGGACTGATGACTCAAACAACAGCAACTTGTGAGATGACTTACCGAAGTGCCAAACTTCGTCCATCTGTCATATTTCAGGTCTTCACAAGCATAACATTCCAATATAAAACTAAAGTGCTGTATAGGCAAATACACATATTTGTGAAACATCTGAACTGCAAATTAATTTGAAACTTTAAACCTCACTGTTGAAACGTTAGTTAATGACTCTCCTCTCCATGAATACGCTACATTACCATCGAATTGTTTTGAAAATAAAATACAGTCCGTGGTTACTCACTGGTAAGGTGAAGTAATTTTTAAAATCGGTAAGTAGTTTTTGACTCTATCCGTTACAAACAATATTCTTTATAATATTAGTATAGATTTAATACATGGATCTTCAAACATGACACCTGACTAACTTTATTAATTCTGCTCATCACTAACTAACCGCTTAGTGCTAATTGAAAATTTTAACATTATTTCAGATGGTCAACACGTTAGCTATTTCAACTCAAATGCTAGAAGGATTTGTCCGTAATTCATCACCTGCAGATCATTTCTCGTTTTCAGCAGTAATCATGTCAGCGTCACTCGAAGAAGCCTCAACTTCAGAATGTTTTAGTTTTTTAAAGTTATTAAATTGTGACACTAGAACTATTTACGTTTGCTGCTAACCACATAGAAATTGGTAAATTTTCTGTTAATATTTTATGTATTACTTGTGAAATAAACCTACTTTCGAAACCCATAAACTGTGAGTGTTAATGCGAGCTCCTCGTAACTTGTTGTGGAACACTGTATCCGTGCGGTCGCTGAGGTAAACATGCAGCCTGTTTTTGCCTATTGTTGTCAACAGCCAGGAAGAGTCCAGAAGTTCAAATTCACGGGATGTATGCTTTGGTGACATACGTATTTAAGGCAGCAATAAAGCTGTTAGCACAGCGTATACCAGACAAAGTGTTTCACATCACCTGTTTGAGCAGACTATAGTATTGCGCTATGCAATATAAGGTACCGGTACTAAGGAAAAGAAGATTTATTCCTGTCATTCTTATGTAGCACTCTAGATAATTTCATTACCAATGTAATACACACACAAGTTGTTATGTTCAGCTCTAGACACATAGTCTTACTAATAAACATCCTTATACACTTGTTTAACAATTGAATACACGTTCATGGACATTTTTTTCTGGTTAGGCCGATGTGTATATAAATCTGAATGTTATCGGTTGACATAGGTAAATATCCAGTTATGTACAGTATTTCAAGCCGCATCTAATGCCGTTAACAAAAATAATGTTAAAAAAGGAATCGAGTGTGAACATATTAACATAATGGAAAGTTACTTCAGATAAAAAATCTTCATAGCATGGAACCTACTATGTCATAACTCCCATTTCATCTTCATTAAGTTTTCAATTATTTCACAGGTGGTAAAGAAACATTTCGGATTTTAAATTTGAATGATAAAATATCAGTACGTGTCATTCCTTACAGTGATGTTCAGAAATTAGTATGCGCAAGCACGAAAACGTCAGTCGCTGGCCAATGTCTTTACTATTAACTCTACATTGAGGGGAGGGGGAAAGCAAGGCAAATGGTCTCCGGATACGGAAGTTACTTTTAAAACAAATCTCAAGTTTTTATCTCGCTTAGTTCTTAATTTGTGACAGGAAGAAGGTCTCGTTTGTTTACGTTTCACGCGTGACAGTGCTGGCTGGTGATATGCCAGTAGGGATCTCACATTCCGTGTGCATTTAAATTTCCAGACAGTCGTATGCACTCCAGTGTTCATTTTATTATCAGTACAATACTGATGAAATAAAAATCAGTGATAAATGAACTCTTCAGGACAAGTGGATTGTAGTTGTGAAGTTTTGTGTAATTTGAAAGTGCGTGCTTTTGCGTGGGGCTTTTTAGTTCATAGCAGAAAGGTAGAAGCCTGCACAATGGATCTTCAAAATAAGAAGAAACATTCCATAGTAATAATTGTCACTGATAATAATTACTAACCTCTTTCCTCGCTCATATCCGCAGTGCTGTGAGAACTTGAATTTCGCAAGATATGAAGCCACCTCTAGGTTCTTTCATTAAGTCATTCTGGCTGTGTTAAGGAGAATTCGAGCATGCGCCTTCGTAAATCTACATTTAATTTCAAAACTTCCGTCATCTTGTTTCACTCCACCTCCTACAGTGTTTTATTTTTCAGCCTCCATAATCATAAAATGATCTGTCTTCTCCTATGTCTTCACAATATCTTGGAGATCATCAACGTTATTTTCCATTCTTTCAATGTTTGCTCAATGGATGAGTCGGATGTTTCACCACGATTATATTACTGCAGATAAACTGATCACTCGTTTCTTTTTCGTCACTCGGTCCTGGTCTGTACAAGTAATTCAGCGAATAACTATAACAGACGTATACACGGGAAGCATATACACGGTTTATTAGTAAGACTGACATTAAGACCACTGTCGCTTCCTTTCGCTCCTAGTCATTTCCTATGAAACCTGTTCATGGCAGTTCTGACACCAGCTGCCCTGAAGACTGGAGTTGGGATCATGGCTGAATCTTGATGTACGCCAATTTCAGCAGGAAAAACGAACTAGATTCCTCTTTCGTAGAGGGACGGACATATCTTCCTTAGTTTGGAGGTAGCACATGTTCCATCATCTTAGTCATTAAAAGCAATACAATACACAATTCGGTTGGAGAGTATTAAGTACTATTACATTAACAGTCCTCTCAATAGTCGAGAAACAAATTAAATAGGTAATATGTTAACTGGTGAGCAGCTCAACAATAGGGGCAGGGTGTGGTCGGATCACACGGAAGAACGTCGATTCGATTCGTCGTCAGGAAGTCGACAAATTTCAGAAAATAGATTTCCTTCTCCGGAAGTGCACATTGCCCTTGGGGTCGCCCAGTCTATACCCGGTTAATTCCTTGGGGTAAAGGCGGCCGGGCATAGAGCTAACCACTCTGCCCCACCAAGTGCCGAGGTTACGTATAGTGGACTGTACGTCCGAGCTGATAAGTGGTGTGGAGGGAGAGAGGAGGAGAGGACAGCCGGTCAGTACATAACACTAGAGTAGTTCAGTCGACCAGTTGGATGACATGCATATTGCCTATCCCGGTCTTCGGCGAGGGGAACTTCTGCGACTTCTGTATTTGGAGTCGTCCTCCGACCAGACTACTAAGCAGTATCGAACGGTAGAGAAGAGAGGCACGATAAAGTATTTATGAAGCAATTGTGATCTGTGGAAAAAGGTAAATGAACATGTAAACGGCCTATGAGATAGATTTAAAGCGATTCTCGAGATGTTTAAAAACAGGTATGTGCCTTTCATGGTGAAAAGGAAGAGTTGCTATGGCCCACTATAATATAACAGATAATAAAGCTGTTTAGGAAAGAGGTGCAGGTCAGAAAATCTATTTATCAATTAGAGTGAAGAAAGGACAGACTGCTGGATTTTTCTAGGAAAATTAAATTACGAAAAGAGTCATCTAAGGAAAGCATAATGGGTTGGTTACTTGCAAGTCATGAGAATGTTAGTGAAAGTGTTGAAGTATTTACTGACACATTAGGGGAGAAATAAGTTCCTGGAGGGATATTCCAGGGATCAGGAATGATGAAGGGTAGTGTCCTGGTACAGATGGTGACTAATACTAGAGAAGGACGGAAATTAGCGTATAATAATAAAGATCCTTACATGAGAGATACTAAGAACTAAAGCTGAAATTGATAAGGAACCAGGGAATACACAAAGAAGGTAAAGGTTCGGGATATAGTTGGGTATCTGAAGTACTGATTACAGTTTGCAAAAGGGAACAATACCAAATGCATTGAGACTTGTAATGTGCAAAGTATGGGTCGGTTAACATAATGTGGGTAATTAGATGTCAGTGACATGTAAGGTGTGGGAAATAATTATTTCCCAATTATACTTAACACGGCAGTATCAGGATAAATGGCAAGGTATCTAAAATCTTCAAGACAAAAAGGGGCGTTCGCCACGGCTGTATATTTTCCTATTGGCAAAAAGGTATCGAATCTCCGATATGCAGATGACACTGTATTGATTGCCATGGATGGGGCAGAAATGACAGAGCTTTCAGACCGGGTCAAAACTGAGAGCATCAGTTTGAGTTTGCATATCAACACGCAAAAGACAAAAAATTCGGTAGTTTGTAGGCCTGGCAAGCTGAACAAACTCAGTGCCTTCAGCGAAATGGAAATGGTTTCTGAAATGTTTTACCTGGGTGTCATTATAACTAGCAATAACAGCTGTGAAATATAGATCAGGAGAAGGATTGCCAGTTATCTCATATTTGGAACGATCGCTACATTTCTGTAAAGCTGATGATGAGACTCGTACATACACCGGTACTCTCTGTCTTCCCCTATAGTGCTGAAACGTGGACCTTACGAGCTTCACATTTGAATAAGATCAAGTTTTCGAGAAGTGGTGCTGCAGAAGAATGCTTCGCATTCCTTGGACAGCATTTCCAATCTACGACTACATCCTCAGGAAGCTGAACATCAATACCAGGTTATCGGCAAAATGTCAACAGAGGATTCTCCAAATCTTTGGTCATATTATGCGTCGTGGAGAAGGAAGCCTTGAAAAGCACATAATCTTGGGAAACGTGCCTGGAAAGAGGGAGCGTGGGCGAGCACCTATACGCTGGACATGCAACAAAGACATCGTTCATACAATCTACCGATACAGCAGAAGACCGTGGAGGATGGAGACGGATACAAAGAAATATCTTCAGAGATCACGATCCTCAGGATTGAGGGACCGATATAGACAGACATATTTAAGATGACATGTGGAGGAGGACTCCCTTGATGTTAGTTGACAGTTCTGTTATTTTCTAAAACACCATTTAGCGGGGAACCATTAAAATCACTTCCCTTACGATTACCTCTTGTTTTGCTATTAAGCCTGTTGATAGGCTACGTGCTGTGCAGTGAGGGCTCGTGAGGGATCACACAGACGACAGCAGAACTAAACTAAACGAACATAAATTAATTCGTAGGTCAAGACCCTTCACTGAACATTCACGGTCTTCGAAGACGCTGAACCGCCGAAATTTTGTCCCGAAGGTGTTCGTTTACGTGGCAGTAAATGTACCAAGACGAGGCTGACCGGACTGAACCGGGTTTGAACCCAGCAAATTGAGTTCTCTACAGTAAATAATAATCTCAGAATACAGTACGTTGTATAGTATATAAACCAAGAATATTGTATAGTAAATAATGAACAGAGATTACATTACGTTGTATAGTAAATGCACAGTGTATTGTATAGTAAATAGTGATCTCACAAAACAGTACGTTGTATAGTATATAAAACAAGTATATTGTATAGCAAATAATGAATACCGAATACAGTACGTTGTATAATAAATGAACTAAGTGTAATGTATAGTAAATAGTGATCTGAAAATACAGTACGTTGTATAGTAAATACACCAAGTGTATTGTATAGTAAATAATGATCTCAGGATACAGTACGTTGTATAGTAAATAAACCAAGCATATTATATAGTAAATAATGAACATAGAATGCAGTACGTTGTATAGTAAATGCACCAAGTGTATTGTATAGTAAATAGTGATCTCAGAATACAGTACGTTGTATAGTATATAAAACAAGTATATTCGATAGTAAATAATGAATACTGAATAGAGTACATTGTATGGTAAATGCACTAAGTGTATTGTATAGTAAATAGTGATCGCAGAATACAGTACGTTGTATAGTAAATGCACTAAATGTATTGTATAGATAACAGTGATATCAGAATACAGTACGCTGTATAGCATATAAACCAAGTATATTGTATAGTAAATAATGAACATAGACAACAGTACGTTGTATAGGAAATGCACCAAGTGTGTAGTATATAGTGAGCTCAGAATACAATACGTTGTATAGTAAATAAACCAAGTGTATTGTGTAGTAAATAATGAATACCGAATAAAGTACGTTGTATAGAAAATACACCAATTGTAAGTTATAGTAATCAGTAATCTCAGAATACATTACGTTGTATAGTATATAAACCAAGTATATTCTATAGTAAATAATGAATACCGAATAGAATACGTTGTATAGTAAATGCACAAAGTGTAATTTGTAGTAAATAGTGATCTCAGAGTACAGTACGTTGCATATTAATACACCAAGTGTATTGTATAGTAATTAATCAATTTAGAATACAGTACGTTGTATAGCAACGGTTACGGTAAGAATATCAGAGAGAGAGAGCAGAGTTCGTATCTATATCATAATGCAGAATTTTCTGTTGTATGTGTTAGAGATTTTCATTTTCTTAATCTGGCATTCAAGAGAGAGATCAGTGTAGGAATACATCAGGGTAATAGAGACTTTTTATAGTGGTTATATGTTTGTGTCATAAAATTAACGCTGTATTGATTCATATGTAGACAGCACATGAAATAAGAAGTGTGGTAGTTTTTTATTCTTGCGGTATTCAGAGATATCAGGGTTCGAAATCCATGTGATGCATGTATTAGAGATTTTTATTCTAATCCTGAATAGAGAGAGAGATCAGTGTTGGAATCCGTGATTATTCATTCTGTTACGGTGACTGTTGTGTTTGCATCATAAAGTTGATGTTATATTCGCAAAATAAAGAGGCAGAGAGGGGTAGTCAACATCATCTGCCTGCATGACAATTTTTTTTGTTTTTGCAACCCCATTAAGAAGAAGAGGCATAACAATGAAAATACATACATACCAAAATGAAGACAAATCACAATTACTCACCATGAGGGCATTAGTACAAAATACAACGTGTGAAGGGCCAAAAGATGAAGGATAAAAGGACTGGATCTTAAAATTAACGCTTGAAAGTTTGCCAGGTAAATATTACTAACTACTAAATAAGAAGCGAGATTAAAGTTAAATTTAAAAACTTTACTTAATAAATTAAGCTTTAAATTTCATTATACAGTATATATATGTACAATTAAATATATTTTTGAAAAACAATAATGCAATGAAAATTAAATTGTGAAATAATACTTCATAATGAATTTTAAGTAGACATAAATGAAGCTGATACCAGCATAGGCTTCTTTAAGGAATTAAATATTTGGAGGGCTTAAAATCTTTTATCCTTAAATAATCTGGTAAACAATGTTTAATTAAAATATTGAAGAGCTAGAATATTTAAAAAAATAGGTTGCAACCAATATAATTTATAAGTACTTGGGCCATAAATACTTGATAATTAGTATACGGGCCCGCAACTACTAACACTGTTTAGAATTGATATTTGCTACACTTCCCAGATTAACACACAAGGACACAAATACTACAATCGACTGTGGCTCCAACCGCGATTAAATATTACACAATTAAATGAAAGAATATTAAATGACAATAAATATATAGCAGAAAGCTTTCCCAACCAAGTCAAGCATTACAAGGGAAAAAATAAAATAAACGTTCCACACTTAACAACAGAACACGGAAGCAAACAACAGAAGCTAGTCGTTACCGACGCCAAGCCATCATCCCGTAAAAGTCGTCAAAGCCACCAAAATAAAAACGTGTCCATCAGATAAGATAATATGACAAATTATGTAATAATAAACGAAGGCAAAGGCCCCAAACAAAGGATAGTATGTGACAAGAAAACGTCAACAGAACGGCATATATATATATTAAATTAAATGTCGACCAACAAATTTAAATTTTTTGCAGACTCGATGTTATTAAAAGCATAGTAAGAATAATTATAATTACATTTTTGGATGATAGTACGAAATTACTTTTAACTTTTAAACAGTTCACCAAAAGCTTAGATAATTTTGGGGGCTTCGGATAATGCCAGATGCATGCGTGAGGTGTCATTCAATTAAAGTCGAGAACAACGCAAAAAACGATCCGATACAAATCGTCAGGCAGCAAACGCAATTGCAACACAGTTAGAAGGCAAATTCAAACAATCAAGAAAATTAGGAAGGAAAATACACATCAAAATTTAAAAAAAAAAAATAATCACGAAAAATGAATCAATGACAATCAAGTACGAACGATAAGACAATAAATTTAAACAACTCACACAAAACACAACCTCATAGACGCATAACTAGCGATTCCAAATTCCAACATAATTTAATTATATTCACATTTAGAAATTTAGTACATAACCAATAAAAGAACATTTTGTTTACCAAAGTTCACACAGTTTAATTAAACAACCGACGTTGCCAAAAAGGACACAGTTCAATTAAGTAAAGAAATGTTGTCGATAGGATCAATAAAATTATAGGCCAAATTCACGGTAAGATTTCTTACTTCTAATCATCCGCGGTCTTAAAAATCTGCCGTTATAATTATGATTTTCCAGTACTTACATTTTGTAACGGTCAACACTCACAATACTTTCTATTTACACAAATAAATCAAACTTTAGGTTGGAGCTCACAGATATATAAGAAAAAAGACACAAAGGCGTAGCCTTAGTCGCCCCATACTTAACCAGGAGTATTCCACTCCATTTGTAACACGCTCCGGGTATCCCAAAATGTCTTCCCACGGACAAGGCAGAACACAGCCATCTTTGAAAGGTGGCACTTAAGGAACTGCTTTCCTTGCTCCCAGCGATCAGAGCACAAGATCGCACTGCGCAAGTGCGCAGCTGATCGATCGACTTATTGAGCAAATCAGAAGGATCCAGCAATGACGAAATTGGAGATACAGTTTTTAAATTAATTATGCACGGGAGGCTTCACCAATAGACGACAGTTCCGAACAATTGGCGATAATGGTAGATAACATTTCAATGCACAAGTGGACATGCCAAAGAAATATTTATTGATATTTTCACGTTACAGTTTTTATCAAAAAGATACCGCGTCCTCATCCTATCATATATTTATAATCAAGGTAAGATTTTTCTGTTCAGAACACGATTGGAATATATGCTGACTATTCAAATCCTTACTGTAAGATAACAACAGACTCTATATATGCTCTAAACAAAAAATGGTCGCTCTTGGCAGAGGGGGCACAGCACAATGCAATTTTTCCATTCCTCTGTAAGAGGATTAATCCTGTACAGATTAAAACATGTGTTATCTTGCTCAGAAGGGGAGGTCACGCATCGGATGGATACGTAAAGCCTTAGCGACGGTGTAGTTGGGCTTCCTCCAAAAATAGTAGAAGGGGATGGCATCTAGCGTAATAGGGCATCTGTCCGTAAAACTGTGAGGAGGAGGGATTAAGCTGACCTCCGTGACGTCACGCTGTCGGACACAGAGCGTTACATGGTTTTCTATTTTCACATAAGACAAATAAGATGACGCTTGGAAAGGGCATCTCATTATAAAAATATGCACTGTAAGGTTACACCCCACCAAGATGTGTCAGGGAAGGGTCATATCGAGAAGGGCAGCTAGCCTTAAAACTAGGGTCCTCTGAGGTTAGGCCCACTCTAACATGGTAACGGGAAGGGGCATGTCGAGAAGGGCAGCTTGCCATAAAACTACGACCCTTAGACGGCTCCAAGGTGGTGTCGGGGAAGGGACATCTCGACAAGTACAGCAAGACTAAAAGGTAGATCATTCTGAGGATACGCCCCTCCAAGGTAGTGTCGTAAAAGGCCATCCGGCAAGGTGGGCAGCTAGCCATTATAACTATGGTCCTTACACCCCTCTAAGATGGTGTCGTGAAGGGCATCTTACCTTAAAACTTGGCTCCTTAGGCTCCTCTAAGATGATGTCAGGAAGGGGCATGTCGAGATGCGCAGCTCTTGGCTTTTCGTCACCGACACAGATAGGTCATATGGCTACGATGGGATAGGAAAGACCTCGGAGTTAGAAGGAAACGACCGTGGCCTCAATTAAGGTGCACCCTCAGCATTTGCCTGGTGTGAAAATGGGAAACCATGGAAAACCATTTTCAGGGCTGCCGACAGTGGGATTCGAACCCACTATTTCCCGGATGCAAGCTCACAGCCGCGCGCCTTTAACCGCACGGCCAACTAGAAGAGCAGCTAGGTTTAAAACTAGGGTCCTTAAGCCTTTCTGAGATGGTGACTGGAAGGGTGGCTAAGTCCAGTCAAGATGACAGCAGTGAGGTTAGCCATGTTCCCTTCTTCAAAATTCCACAGCTGCACGTGGCTAAGTCCCGACATGATGGCAGAATTGAAGTTAGGGATCATTCAATTTTTCAAAATTCCGCGGCAGATACCTGTTAAAAGCATGTGATGTGTGGCTGGGTCCCGTCAAGATGCGCGCGCGTCGGCATTCGAAAAAAATACGAGATGAGCTTACATTCTCTTTTACCGGAGAGTGAAACTATCGTCAGTCGATGCACGCGGATCGACAATCCAAAAATTTGGAGATGAGTTTATATTTTCTTTTACCAGAGTGCGTAACTATCGCAAGTCCATGAGCTCGCGCGACAATTTAAAACAATCCGAGATGAATTTATAATTTCTTTCACCAGAGTGCGCAACAAACGCCTGTCAAGGCGCGTGCATTACCCTTTCTACTGCACACGGATCGGCGCATAACCCCCTAGCCGCTCAACGGCGGTTTAAATACACATGCTAGCCGCAGTTACCGCGAGAGTGGCGGCCGTGACTTGGCGTCTTAGCCGGGGCAACATTTCTGGTAGAGGACTCGTCGACAAGGCGGTGGCCCTCTAGGGGGAGAGAGAGAGAGAGGGAGAGAGAACATCTCTGACTCACCCATCACCTATTCTTGGTAAGGAAGCTGCGAAAAGACGACTACCTGTCTACCTTCTCCCCGAATTCAACAAAGCAAAAACATTCTCTGAGGTTAGCCATGCAAAATTGCGCGCCTCAGCACGCGGTTGTATCCCGTCTGTGAGGTTAGCCGTGCGCTCTTATTCAAAATCCGGCCATACAGGTGCACGTGGTTAGGACCTGTCAAGATGACAGCAGTGAGGTTAGGATCGCCTACTTATTCAAATTCCGCACTAAAACAACTGCACGAGGTTAGGAGCTGTCAATATGGCAGCAGTAGTTTAGCCACGTTCACTTGTTCACGAAAAGTAAGATTAGGGCCTGTGAAAATTGCTGCAGTGAGGTTAGCCGCGCCCACGTGCTCAGAAAATGAGGTTAGGATCTGTCAAGGACACGTTGCCATATGTGTAAACAATAGCGCGTGATCGTGACGTCACGAGGTCGTGGGGTCAATGACCTCGGGTTCTGACTCAGCGCAAAGAATGCCGACGAAGGGTTTCAGAAACACGCCCAACCCCTCTACTACCTTTAAAACCTAGACCACTGATGTTCCTCTAACGCAAATCCATGGTGTTCCTCACATAGTTGTACAAACCTCAGGGACCCGTACTATCGCGTGGTGTTCCTCGGAATGCAGACACATCATGTCCACAAGCACATGCTGAACACCCGAGCGAGGTTAGCCTTTTTTCTCTCCCTGGGATTCTCCAACCGAATGCAGGCAAAGTGTTAGCTTCCGTCATAGTGGTCGATACTATACTCGCGTACTGTAAACCCATAGTGATTCTCGAACAGACGCTTTGTTTTCCTCAGTTTGTGGTACAAATCACAAAGATGACGGAACTAAGCACGGGTAATACGGTTCAAAATTCAGCATCCCTTGGACTCGTACCCCTCCCACAGAGGTTTCTGTGCTCGGTCCTCGAGAGATTTTTGACTTCGCTCAATTCGGCAGAAAAACCACGTAGGACCCCTATTCGCCAACTGGGGCGCAGCACGTGGAAGTAACACCTCTCCTCCAGGTATGACAGCGTAGTAGGTTCGTGGTTAATCTGCTGGTATCTAGAGTCTTCTATCCCTTCTGGCTTACCTCTCTTACAACAGTCGATGGCTGCCATGTAGAAAAACCGCGTTGGAGGACTATAATCTATTTCTTCCGATCGTAATATTTTGAAGTCTAGTTAGCTGTTACATTCGCATGACCCTCTCTAGCTGTTGGGTCATAACCCAGACGCTTAAGAAACCAGGATTTCTGGCAACACTTCCTTAGATCACTCTCCTCCATCTCTCCTGTTATGAAATATTGCTTTTAAGAAATCTTCCCCAGTTTGGACGGTATGGGAGCTCAAAGGATTGTTGTGTACGAGATCACGATGGTTTCTCAATATTTCCCTAGTTTATGTATAAAAGTGTGCAGCTCAGGGAAATGAGATACGAGAACAATGCTTCACAATATTTACAAAATCATCATATGATACAGAAAAAGACTCTATATTCAGAATGTTCTCGTCCAGTGAAATGATACATTTCTCCCAATCAGCGTTCTTTAAAGGATATCTTCTTCGAGAAGGTACTCAGATTCTAACGATTTAAAGATAAGACGTACAGAGCTAAGACGAGGCCACTTCACTAGTTGTAAATACAGGATTGTTGTGTTGAATAGTAAATTCCCAGACGGTCGCAGACTGAAATCTAAAAGACATTACACTCTGTAATAAAGATGTATGTATGAAAAGGAACTGTCTGCGGCCAGTTTGCAGCATATAACACGACGATGAGTGATTGCCTGCCCCAGTCATTTCACTGATTACTGAGATATGGCTCAGATACTGTAACTTAATATTTGGATTACATCCGTGCCTCCATCTCGCACTGTTGAATGATGCTGGAAGTTTGTTGTTATGCAGTAGAATTAGATCAAACGAATCTGCCCATTCTACCCCAGCCTATCACCTCTTGTCGGTACCTATGTTGTATTATGTTTGTTGAAATCACCAACTACAAGCTTCACATATTGATGCTGAAAGGCTCCACAAATCTAAATACGGTACTTGCTGGCTTATTAATTGTGCTCTACTGTGAGAGTTTCAATGTCATCGCGGGAGAGGATTGTAGCACTGATGTTGGGTAGCACTGATTGTGTTCAACCACTAAACGCATACCCTTGATTTTTGGACGGCGAAGATTCTAGTTTCGGTGTGTTTCCTGAATGCATATTATTAGCGTGTGGAGAAAATTGGAGAAAATTGTTGTCTTTCATATTCATAGAATTAAATCAATAATAGAAATAAAATAATCAAAATGCAAAATATTATTATGCATACTTGCGTAAAATAAACCAGTAAACCCATACATGCAGAGGACGACGATGAGCAGAAAATGGGAGCTGATAAGAGTTAAATACAGTCTGTGTATTCCAGTAACTTCTACAACGTAGTCCGGTGTATTTTGCTATGTGTAGGGCTGATTTGAAAATGTGTTATTTTAGTGAAAGTCTATCACTGTTTCAACGATTAAATTTTGTGGTGAGAAGACACGAGGCGAAATTTATGATGTTTGCGTGTGTTAGAAGTGTCACTATGCTATAACAGAAATGTTATATTTTTCCTCAGGATGGGACGTTAAATTTAGTGCTTTTCTCATTGAATTTGTTCAGACGTAATGAGGAACATGTTTGCAGTATAGCAGTGAAATTTAGAAGAATTTTAAGTACTTTAATTTGCGAGATTTCATATCCGCATACATAGAATCAGTTGTGTGTGCCGATTGGGAAGTGTTGGTCAATTGTAATTTGTAAATATCAATAATTACATTGATTATTCTTTATTTATCGTATGGCTGCATCACTAGAAACAATTAATATTTACAATAAGTATTTAATGCTAATAATTGATTCCTTCACGCTAGGAAATTGAAGACAAGGGGGTGCTCGACTTTAATCCATCTCAGCAGTATAACTACGGTATTTAGCATTAGAGGTTGCCTCAATAAATTTTCTTGCAAGCCAGTTAATGATAAAATTCATATCAAATATTTGGTCTTCATAGACGTTCTACTCATTCCATCCAACAATAGGCAAGAATGAATTAAGTCCCTGGAAAAACTTCATGGTAATGCATCTAAAACGAATCCAAATCTCATATAAGAAAACCCGAAATATGGAAGGATCTACTCGATACTTACACAAACAAAATCTGGTAACTCAGTTTGGCAAAATTTCTCACCTAAATAATTTCAAATACTTGGGGAAATCATCCTAATATCTGCATTAAATCATGAAGAAAACAGGGAGAGATTTCTATATTACAAGTAGCCCATAGAATCATGTGGAAAAGGTAAAAATATAAATCAATATCCCAGAACGCTAAATTAAAATATTATAACACCGTAATTAAGCCTCAAGCATTACACACCTCAGAAACCTTCATCATTGGAGAAAGATCACTATCTAAAATTATCTAAAAACAAGAAAGAGGAGTCTTCAGGGAATTTTTTGGCGCGGTATGCATAGAAGGAGTGTGGAAGAATAAGAAGTCTTCGGAATTATAGCAACATACTGAGAAAGTATCTGATACATTTGGAAAAAGGCGACTGAAATTTGGTGCCCATATTCAAAGAATGGATGATGAAAGAATCAGTAAAATGATATTTAATTATGCCTCCTCACTAAAAGTCAAGAATTGGATAATTGAAATAGACATTCAAGGAATCAGCACTCAAGATGAAATTGTATGAGACACACCTAGCCTTAGAACGTTGGTGAACAAACATCATTTTGCTCAAAACCCAAGATAAGAACACCACTGCATGAACGGAAGAACGGATGAAAAACACAGCGAGGGAAGAAGAGAATCTGGGAAGAGAAGAAAGCACACTCATCTGCAAAATAAGTACAATCGCGCTCCTTAGTTGGGCACATCATTTAGAAATGGTAATAATAAGTAATTTGATGAGTAATAGTTACTATCCGTTTGGTATGCTTTGTTTTGTGAAAGGTCAGTATGCGATAAATTTGTCAGAAGGTGATAGCGCGGGATTCCGTCTAATGAGGTTTGGGGTTACTGTTGAAGTCAGTGTCATATGCGACTGGAGTATTGTATTTGCAAGGGAAATGAGAAACTCTACTGTCGGTGGTAGATATGTTCTATTTGTCCATGTAGTTATGAAACCGTGTGACTCAGTGAGACATGTTCCTAGTAGACATCCGAGAGATAACAGTGTAGATAATGCCGAGGTTTCTGTGTAAAGAGGCCCGAGTGAGAATTGTCAGGACAGAATGCTTTGAAATATGGTAATGTCCATAGCTTTTACATTGAATAGGATGCTATATTCAGAGAGATCCTTTGATCATCTAATAGCTCCATTAATACCAGTGAAACGCATATCATATTCCACAGATCCCATTAGACTTGAGTTCATTCGTGAAGGCAATGGCGTTGACTGATAAACTGTATGATGAATTAAGGACTTTGACGTAGATTTGTGCTGCAGTAGATGGCCGTCCGTGGCGAGCTGAGCCACTGGAGAGCGGCAGGTATAAACCTGTTTGACGAGATAACAGGTGTTCACATTTATATGAGGTGGACCCTTTTCGGAAATAGAAGAGTGTGTTATAACATTATTGATGTTAAAATAAATGGGAATATATATGAATATCAATTCCATTGCATAGGCAAATGATAGATCCGACTTTCAGCAACAGTTCCGAATATTTAAGTTGAATTCAAGTATCGATGTTCCCATAACAAAGTCATAGTTCGTATACCCACTGAGCATTTAAATAATTATTTAGGTGTCAGAAGGATGTCATTAGATATTTAGGATTTCCATTTCTTGATATGTTCGTAGTGCAGCTAGGTGTTAAAGATTGTCGATGGCGTGTCCTCCAGTGGAAACCTAGGATGGTGGTTGAAGTGCATGGAAGGGATTCTTGGGATTGCTCGGTCATGCTAGGATCATGAAATGACGTAGCCAACCAAATGCTCCTAGACGAGAGGTGAGAAACCTAGTTCGACTCAAAGAGTTGGTACCACATGGTATTTCATAAGGTGTAGAAGCACTCTGGCATTAGTCCACGGGATAACCATGATTTATGGCCATGTTGTTCATAAAAGAGTTGTAATATTTTGCGTGTTTATATTTAAGTAGGACTATGTAAGTGGATGTAGTTGAAATCTGTATCCAATGATATTTAAGGGTTACCCATGAGTAGAGTTTATTTTGGTTTTTGATTGGACGTTACAACAAAATCAAATCATGGATGAAATTGTAGTAGTATAGGATTTCCCGGCATAGGTTTCCATGGATTTATTCCAATCACCAACTTCAACCTGTTGATTTGGTTCGTGAAATAACTTCATACATTGAGTATAAATTATACTGTTTTATGTTGTGTAATCTTTATAAAGTTGTAGGGTCCGCTGTCTGTAATTTCTTTTGTTTTGCCAATTTTTCAGATATTTATCCGTTTTAGGTCAACTCAAGACCGAATCGCTGGTTTTTACTTTTCGTGTCTGTTTCTCTGTTCCACCATCACGTCGAAACGGCTGGATAGATCTCAACCAAACTTCATATTTACAGTTTACTCATTCCCAGGAAGGCTTCGATATGCATGTCATTTTAAAATCTTTGAACAGACGGGGGTTTATAGGAAAACCACAACGGTTTTCCTCCATTTTCTCTTATACTATTGATTTTCTGTAAACTCCGTGGACCGTCTGTTCATTATAAACAACTTTCGTTATGTTCATAATTTACCTTACTCTTCACATGACGGAGAAATTTACTATTTTCTGCGGGTATCATGTTTTGCATTGAGTGACCGACAGACCGACAACAAACTTACAGATTGCCATGGCAACGTGTCTGGCTGCTTGCCAGCTTTTAAATTCGTGGTTGTTCCTCGGATAGAAGGCAAGAGAGGCGTCAATCGGCCTATGTGCGGGATATTGGCGGAATATCGTTTGAGGTTATAACCGTCCTCGAATAGATTAAGTAATAAAACCATTAGTCATCTCCTTATCTGTTTACCTATGAATCACTGCGCCTAATTTTCACCTCTGTTATCGCTTTCTTATATCCATAACTCACACCAGCATAATTTATAATAGTAATAGTATAGAATTTCGCACAATGTGCACGGATAACCAGCATAATTTATTGAGGGGCATTTGATTTCCCAATACATTCACTTGGCATTGACGTATTTGTCGTTATCCGACTGTCCTCAGTTATAATCCATTTTCTATTAATTTCAACTTTCTTAACTGTATTATTTTCTTCCTTAATTACTCTGCATGTGCGCGAGTGCTCTCTAAAACTTTATTTTCATGTGCATTTTTTCGTCAGGAGGATATACTTCCACCAAACTTCATGTTTAGAATCCATCTGTCCTTGGGTAGGTTTCAGGGCAAATATAGTTTCTAAATCCCTGAACTGACTGGGGGTTTATACGAAACTGAAACCGTGATTTTGCACTCCCACAAAATATACACAACCAAACTTAATGGAAATCTACCTGCCTTAATGGAAATTAATTCTTAGGACTTTTTTCTCATGTGCATAATTTCGATACGAGGATTAATAACGGAGATATCATTAACAGACCATTTTTCGGTACAAGTCCCATCGGACTTCACTCACGAGCGGGTGCGTGTAAAGCGTATTTCTTACAACTCGAAAACTACTGAAGATATTCGAACCAAACTTTATATTTAGCATCCGCCTGTCCAAAGGTAGATTTTAAAGGTCAATAACATTTAATGTTCCCGGAATGAACTGGCGGTTTGTAGGGAACCGAAATGGTGATTTTACTCTTACACAATATATACAGTACAAGACCAAACTGACAGGATATTGACCAAACATGATGGAATTCAATCTCTAAAACTTTATTTTCATGTGCATTTTTTCGTCAGGAGGATTGATAAGGGAGATATCATGAGTGGTCAGTCTTGCAGGTTAAGTCCAGCGGACATAGCCCAAAAGGTGTTAGTAGTATAATACAGGGATTCTGCGGCCACCACCACCACCGAGCTCCCAGAGGCCTATTCCACCTCCACCACAGCCAGAGGCCTCCCAGGGGCCTCCTCCACCTCCACCAGAGCCAGAGGCCTCCCAGAGGTCTCCACCACCTCCCACGGGAAATTTGAATTTGTAAACAAAGCCACGTGCTTTCTGACAGCTGTCATCGACAACAACGCATCGCTAACCTCAGTACTGCCATCTTGACGGGCCTAAACCTCAGTAGTACCAACTTAAACTTACAAGCGCGAGATTTGAATTTGTAAACAAATTCACGAGTTTGTTGACAGCCACGTGCGTTTTGACAGACAACAACGCATCGCAAACATCAGTACTGCCATCTTGACGGGACTAAACTTTAGTGCTACCAACTTTACCTCACTACCGCGAGATTTGAATCGGCAAACAAAGCCACGTGCAGCTGTCATCCGCCATCTTTAATCCAGAGAGCACCGTGCTGACCACTTTATCGTAGTAGATGCAAATTCGTCACCTGTCATCCGCAGTGCTGCTATCTTAACGGTCCTAAACCTTAGTGCTACCAACTTAACCTCACTAGCGCGAGGTTTGAATCGGTAAACAAATCCACGTGCATTTTTGACAGCTGTCATCCGCCATCATTAATCTATAGAACACAGTGCTGCCCTCTTTAGCTACTTACCTTTGAAATGTGGTGGCGGATAATTTGAAAAATGCTTTTTGAATGCAGCCATTTTTGAGCACCGTGCTGCCCTCTTCAGCTAGATACCTGTGGTGGCAGGCAATTCCACGTGACAGCAGCCATCGTTGAGCACCGTGCTGCCCTCTTTGTGGCGGTGGCAAATTCCACGTGCTTTACAAACTCTCGTGCTTTTTTCTGACAGCTGTCATCCGCCATCTTGCAACACAAACCTCAGTGCTGCACTCTTTAGCTAGATACCTTTGAAATGTGGTGGTGGCAATTTGAAAAATTCTATGTGCTCTTGTTTGGAAACAAAGCCACGTGCTCTTTTGACAGCTGTCATCCGCCATCTTTAATCCACAGAGCACGGTGCTGCCCTCTGTACTAGCGGGCAATTTGAAAAGTTCTGTTAGCTGTCATCCGCCATCTTTAATCAAGAAAGCACCGTGCTGCCATCTTTAGCTAGATACCTTTGAAATGTGGTGGCGGCAATTTGAAAAATTATATGTCTCTTGTTTGGAAACAAAGCCACGTGCTGTTTTGAAAGCTGTCATCCGCCATCTTTAATCAATAGAGCACTGTGCTGCTATCATGCGGGCAATTGCGTCAGCTGTCATCCGCCATCTTTAATCTACAGAGCACCGTCCTGCCCTCTGTAGTAGCGGGCAATTTGAAAAGTTCTGTTAGCTGTCATCCGCCATCTTTAATCAAGAGAGCACCGTGCTGCCATCTTTAACTAGATACCTTTGAAATGTGGTGGCGGCAAATTGAAAAATTCCACGTGCTCTTGTTTAGTAAACAAACTCACGCGCTCTTTGTCAGCTGTCATCCGCCATCTTACATCGCAAACCTCAGTGCTGCGCTCTTTAGGTACATACCTTTGAGATATGGCGGCGGATAATTTAAAAACAAAAATTCTACATCAGCCATCTCCCGACGCTATTTGCACAAGATGGTTGCTATACATGACTCCTTAAAGTTGCTTATGCAAGATGGCCGCTATACATAGGTTCTTATGAGACTCCCTTGGGATGCTTGCGCAAGATGGCGGTAATACAAGGCTCCTTATGAGACGCCCTAGGGATGCTTGCGCAAGATGGCGGTTGCTCTTATGAGGCGGCTTAAGGGTCCTTGCACAAGATGGCTAGAGACTCCCTAAGGATGCTTGCGCAAGATGGCGGCTATACACGACTCCTTATGAGACGCCTTAAGGGTGCTTGCGCAAGATGGCTGCTGCTCTTATGAAGAAAGCTAGCTTAGAGGCTAACGTGTCGTGCTAGTTCGATTCGTTAAATTTGGGGCTTAAATGCAAAATGTTAAATATCTCGAAAACGGTGCATCGTAGAGCAAAACGGACAAAATTTTTCTGTCGAATACCTCGGTTCGCAGTATGAGGAATATGATAGAATAAGAAAACATAGTCTAATGATGAGATCAACGGTTCGGTTCCTACTTAGGCCCTTTGGCATTCGCTCTGTTTTAGCTTGTATTGAAGCAAGTCTTCGTAACATGATCAGGTCTAGCTATGGTAGAGAGTATAACGTGCCGTGCAGGTTCGATTCATTAAATTTGGAGCTTAAATGCAAAATGTTAAATATCTCGAAAACGGTGCATCGTAGAGCAAAACGGACAACATTTTTCTACCTAATGCCTAGGTTTGCAGTATGAGGAACATGATAGCTTAAGAAAAACATAGTCTAATGATGAGATCGACGGTTCGATTCCTACTTAGGCCCTTTGGCATTGGCAGCTATCTAATTCTACAAGATGGCGGCTATACATATTTTCTTATGAGACAGCTTAAGAGCGCTTGCACAAGATGGCTGCTGCTCTTATGAGACGCCCTAGGGGTGCTTGCGCAAGGTAGCAGCGACAAGACGGTGACTATACACAGCTCCTTATGATACGGCCTAGAGGTGCTCACACAAGATGGTGGCTGCTCTGATGAAGAAAGCTAGCTTTGCATCGTGCAGGTATCTTTACAGCACTAAACCTCATACCTTTGAAATGTGGTGGCGGGTAATTTGAAAAATTCGACGTGCTTTTTCTTAACAGCAGCTATCTTTAAACAATAGCGGCTATACATAAGCTGTTAAGGCCTCCTCTTATGTCAAGGCATAGCTCTATCGGGATAGCTAGAGTATGCACGTGCAGCAGTGATGACGTCATTATGCATGTTTAGACTTGCAAATCACAAAAGAAGCGTAACAAGACTAGAATCGAACACTGCACTCTATGCCGTTAACTTTATCATATGATCGGAACATTGATTGAAGTGTTTAGAACACTAAATAAGTGATCAAGACTAAAATAGAACACTGTACTCGATACAACATGTGTTTAGAACATATCAGGGGATACCTTTGTTCTAAGAATATTAGATTACCGCACATTCCCTGTAGGGCTAATAGGCTAAAGGGCTAATGGGCTAAAGGGCTAATGGGCAAAAGGGCTAAAGGGCTAATGGGCTAAAGGGCTAGGCTGCCTCTCCTCTCTTTATCCGGGCTTGAGACCGGCTCTACAACTAGAGGCGGAGTTAACACCCTAAGGAAGGGAGAATGTTGGGAAATAATCTATACGGATATCCAGTATTCGGGAGATAGTAGGTTCGAACCCTACTGTCAGCAGCCCTGAAAATGGTTTTCCGTGGTTTCCCATTTTCACACCAGGCAAATGCTGGGGCTGTACCTTAATTCAGGCCACGGTTGCTTCCTTCCCACTCCTAGCCCTTTCCTCTCCCATCGTCGCCGTAGGACCTATCTGTGTCCGTGTGACGTAAAACAACTAGCAAAAGTAAAGGTCTTTAACGGACGGAAAACTACAAAAAACTTTCTAAATTTTTCACTTTTTATCCCCGGAGAATATCGAAATATGGAGGCAATTTTAATGATGGTGCAGACCTTCGGGAAGTCCTATCACATAACGGATTGCACAATCTCCGTTCAATTTGGAATGATCCACAACCTTAGTCTCATGACTTTCTGTCGTATCTGTATCCCTTTTACGTTTGATTTTTCGCTATTAATCGATGTTAAGTTAATTAGGACCTTTCACATGCATAATTCATACATTCAATCACTTATAGGAAATATACAATCATCAATCTCTTCACGAAAATTGGCCCACCCAGAAGCTATATATGAGCCAAATGCTATGTATGTAGCTGTCACATAATTATCCGAAAAGTAATGTAATGTGAAATAATCTTACAAAAACTTTACCCTGTTCAACGTTTCTGGCTTAATCTGACCCAAGAATAGATGAGATATCATAGGACCAGCCATTTAGGCAACTAAATCCGGCGTCTTATGGTACAATCCTTTGTCGAAATTATGTACGTTTAGCAGGAGTTAATCTGTAAATGAAAGTCTGCAATACTGTAAACACGCATATACTTTCGTATGTCGATTTATATATATTCACTGATGTCCATTTGTAGCGATCGAGAAAGGGTGTGTCTGCTATTGTAATCAGTACTCCGCATACGGACTTTGACTGGCAGTAGGAAAGGAGTCCTTCTCCAACTCCTGTTAAACTGGCATTAGTAAGGAAGGCCTACCATTGTAATGAATAGTTCACTTCTCGATTTGACATGCAGAAGGCGATGGAGCATGCAGTTTTGTTTAAAACTCCCTACCTGATTGTGTTTGCCAGTAGGCAAGGGTGCCCGCCATTATAAACAAATATACTCATCTAAAATGTGGCTGGCATTAGGCATATTTGGCCTGCTATGTTGATGGAAAGTCACCAACTTGGTGTGACTGGCAGTAAGCTGACTGGCAGTAGGAAAAGGGGCCTGACATTACAATGATAACTGCACAACTCAATTTCGACTGATAATAGGGTGGTTGCCTGCTATTATAATAAAAACTCCTCAATTGTTATCTCTCTGGAAGTAGGAATGGGGCTGCCATTGTAAGGAGAACTCCCCAAATCGAATGTGACCGCGCAGTAGGCAATGGGGCCTGCAATTATAATGTAAACTTCCCAACTCGATTGTGAATAGCAGTAGGCAAGCGGCCTGCCGTTGTATCACAAATCCGTAACAAACACTTTGCATTGGAAACAACGTATGGGGACCTCCCCATACTGTTTCTCGGGTAACGCGAAAGGAGCCCATTCACAGTCGAGCGGGTTGGCGAGCTGGTCCATGTATAAATACCCCACCCCGAACCCGACTGGCTCGCCGGTGACCATACACTGGCGAACCCGTTGGCGGACCAGTCCGCCAGTCTGTATTGCAAATAGTATGTGCATTGCCTAGTTTTTGTTATAGAGATAGTGGGTTCGAATCCCACTGTCGGCAGCCCTGAAGATGGTTTTCCTTGGTTTCCCATTTTCACACGAGGCAAATGCTGGGGCTGTACCTTAATTAAGGCCACGGCCTCTTCCTTCCTACTCCTAGGCCTTTCCTATCCCATCGTCGCCATAAGACCTATGTGTGTCGGTGCGACGTAAAGCCAGTAGCAAAAAAGAAGTTTTTGTTATGGCCCAAAGAAAACTTTCCAAAGTGGTTGTAGCTGTTGCAGCATTTTGTGCATTGATGAAGAAAAGAAGAAGATACGTGTGTGGAAGAAGGAATGGTTGAGAGTTAAACCACGATTTTCACACGTCAGCCTATTAAGAACTCTGTGCGTAGAAGAACCTGCATATTTTAGAACTTTATGCGTATGGATAGGGACAGTTTTTGCAAATTGTTGGAGTTTATTCGGCCAAACATAGAGAAACATGAGACACACATGAGAGATACCATCAGTGCTGATGAGAGGTTAATTGTAACATTGTGATTTCTAGCCTCAGGGAGAAGTTATGAAGACCTGACATTTAGCAGTGTAATATCTCCTCAGCTACTTGGAAAAAACATTCCTGCGACGTGTTGGGCAATCTTCGATACGATGCAGCCGGAATATTTGTTCGTAAGTAGGCCTACACAATTTTGATTGTGTTGTATTATAAGATCGTTTTTATATAACAAACGTAATATCCTTCTGAAAGTGATTAGTTTGAGAAATGTTATTTCACTACTAATAATGAAATACAGAAAATTTCACTACTGTAGTAATGTATGGTACATAATTACAGTATTAACAACTTAAGTGCAGAGCACGCGAGAGGCATATATGTCATAGCAAAATGGTCTTTAGGCTAATAACATTTGAAGGAGACTATCGGGAGACCATGGATTATTCTTATTCTTATTCTTATTATTATTATTATTATTATTTGAATGTCGCGATAACACGTGGATGGTATTGCGTGACACAAGGATGGGACAGCTCCAGAACTCGCCCGGTACATTTCAATAAATTCTTCCCAGAACTGCTTATTCTCCTCAATAGTCATTGTTATTCGAGGTAGGCCTAATTAACACACACAGAAACAAGATTAAGCTACAGACGAAACACAGTGAGCCGGTCAGGTAGTGGCCATACACAACTGACGGGTTGGCGAACAGGTCGGGTTCGCCGGCTTAGCTATCGAACCGCCAACACGGACCCAACCTCGAGCCCAACCCTCAACAACCCCCCATACACCTTCGAGCTGGTCAGTGCGACCAAGGTCACGAACCGGCTCGCCAACCAGCTCGACTATGAATGGGCCCCTTAAGAGACATGCAGTTTTAAAACAATGTTATTTACTGCATGTACAGTAGCCTATTTACTTCGATATTTGAATACAATGTAGAATACCGTAGTGAAGCATGGGTACATTTGCTAGTATTACAAATAATTCTCTGGCACTTGAAGTCCTCTTGCTGTGGCAGGTCACCTTGGTCATCAAAAACTGTCAATTAACTTCAATGAAGGGCGACCCTGATCATCTGCCAGGTTCAACCACCATAACTTCAATGAGGGGTCACTTTGGTCATCAGGCACATTTCCTTAACCTTAAACATTCATGTTATTGGATGACCATGCTAATTCAGTGATGCGAATTGGGAGGTAAATCTGATTCAATTGAGGGTCCGGGTAACTCGTCCTATGCTGATGGTCAGTTGGTGGACAGCCTAAATTAAAAAGGCTGGAGTTCACTTCTCGATATTTACACATTCGAGTAATTGGAAGAACAATACACAGTTATTTATGGAGCCGAGCAAATTGAATCTCATGTTGTTGTTTTCTAGTTAACCACAATGTGCTTTTCTGAAATATCCATTTAGGCTTCCTTTTGTGGTCAATGGAACAAACTAGTGACATGTAGGAAGGGGAGCACAGGTATGCTCAGGCTTCAGCAGCAATTTCTTCAATTGGATACTCTATTATGATTTGATTTGGCACTTATTTATTCCCTTCATCCTGAAATTGTCTATCTGTAGCGTCATAATAAGGCCACTGACCGCAGACCACTGTTTATGTACATATTTGTAAAAACACCCGCCATCTTGTTTCATTGTTTTGATTGAATAAACATAGTCAGTACATGTAAGCATTTAATTTATGTAAGCAGGCCTTCCTTGATAACCGGTCATAATATCTGGAAGGCACGAGGAACCATAAACTCCACCTGAGACACAAAAGTTACCAATTCACACCGAAGACCTGGAAGAGGCAAGTATGATTTGGACACGACGAAAAGCTTATGTACCTTTAACACTTGCAGTGTCAAGGTATAAGAGATTTTCAGTGACTTAGTTTTCATTAGAGAAAAGCGAGTGGCAGATACACTGCCACCCAGTAAACAAAAAAGGAGAAACTTAAGCGCGAGTATACTGCAGATGTCAACATACAAGTTCTTACTTACAAACCCTTCCTCAATAAATACATGATCTTCATGAATAGCTGTGGGCAGCTAATTTGAAATTTTAAATTTTCATTCAGAACAGGTCGTAGACACAATATTATCGTACAAAAGCCGAGCAGGTAGTTTTCAGCTGCTGGTCCACCCATACATTAAGGAACGCACTTGTGATATGTAGGAAGTGGAGCACAGGTATGCTCAGACTTCAGCAGCAATTTATTCAATTCCATACCCTATTATGACTTGACGTGGCCCTCATTTAATCCCTTGAATTATTTATTCAATTGTTTGAATATTCTTTCCTGCGCTTCTGTAATTTTACCACTTGTCTTTGTCATATGATTCTTCTGTGTTCATCCGGATCACTTCCCATCCTCGCATCTGAACGGCTCCTCAATGAATGTTATAGAGCACACTTCTACTGAAGTCCGGAAACAGAAAAAGGGTCGTCCATGGCTGAGAAAAAGCAGGTGCATATATCTGTGATTGATGAGGAGATAACTCATGAAATGACTTTTGCTCCTTTCGCAAACTGACCTGACATTAAGTTACCTGAAAATTGTATCTGAGAGAAAATAGCATAAAGGGATGGACTGCTCTCTGGTGTACAAGATGTGTGCCGAGAAGGTGCCATTCTGAATGAAGAACTTATTACTTCTCTGCTGTGTGCGATCGCATGTGCTAAGCCACATCTAAAGAATTGAAGGTCTTGTAGAACTAAAAAACAGTGCAGTAGTTGATGGTGCTTCTTAATTAAAGGGGCCTAACATCGAAGGTCATCGGCCCCTAGTGCAGTAGTGGAACGTAAACAAAATAGAAATATTACGAGAGTTCGGGCAAGTCATGGCAACTATTTTTTTTCTTGGATACCAGTTTGGATGGAAAATGTGACATATACAGACGAAAGGACAAGGCGTTAACTACATGTTTGGATAATGAATAGCACTGAAATATCGTAACACAATAATTTATTACGGTAGTATACAGGGCAATATGGCTTCCTGGTGCAAAAGAATGACAACACAGTACACATAAAGTTGACATGGCAAACCTGGGCCTAAAGAAACTCAAAGTAGTCCCCTGCCACTGACACCACACGCTGCCAACGATGTGGGAGGCGCTGAATACCATCTGCCTCAGTATTTGCCGCACCACGTGTGAAACGGAACCTGTTGGTGCACAGAATTAGCAATGTCCTCTCGTGTTGCAAACCGCCTAGCACGTAGTGGTTCCTTAATTTTTGAATGAAATCAAACTCACAGGGCGAAATGTCGGAAGAGTGCGGTGGGTGCTCCAATTCTTTCCATCCCCAACGTTGCAGTAGCTGCCCTACACACTCTGCTTTATGTGTTTTTACATTGTCGTGCAGGATTTTTGCATTGTCCACAAGATCAGGCCGTTTCTTCTGAACGCCACGTCGTACCTGCTACACCACGAATTACCTGTAGAACTGTGCGGTCACTGTTCTGCTATGTGGAATAAAGTGGCAAACAATGACACCCCTAACGTCATCCGGGACGATCACCATCAATTTGACTGGGGAAAGATTCTGACGGACCTTCTGCCTCCTTGGTGATCCAGCATGTCGCCAATCCGCGGACTGACGTTTCAGTTCTGGCTCGTTGCCTTGGCCCAAAATTCGTCGGTGGCGTTTATTCTTGACAAGAATTGATCGCCATCCTTTTGTCAGCGTGCCAGGTGGTCGGAGCCTATTGCATAGCGTACGCACCTTTGAACTTCCGTCTGCGCATGCGGTACCCACCGCGATGCGATTTTGCGCAGTTGCAGCTCATTACGCATATCCTGTGGACGGTGCGTTTCTCGATGCCACTTGCCCTCTCTAACTTCGTAGCTTCCATCGTCTGTCTTCATCCAGGAGCTGCTCGATGACGGCACGGGCCACGTCGGTCCGCACACTGATACGCCATCCCGAACGTTGCTCATCACTGGTTGACACACGTCCTTGCTGAAACTTTCCTACCCACCGTGCTACCGTACGGTATGTTACGGTATTATTCCCAAGGGCTTCCACTAATTCACTGTGACATTCCGTAGCATTTCTCCCTCGAGAACGGCTATTTTGATATAAGCTCGCTGCTCAACACAGGTTACTTCAATCTCGCACGACACCGACCACTTGATTGATTCCACAGCCCTCGCTGCGCTACTACCACCTATCACGGAGCCATCCGTTGTTCTGCATACACACTATGAATGCGTAACTTCTGCACGACACACATATATGTTTGTGATCCGTTCACATATCTGCAAGAAAAAAAGGTTGCAATGACTTTTGCCCCAATTCTCGTATTTAATCCCGCGGCGCTTCGTCCCGGCGTGACATGACGCTCCTGTCTCGTCTCGCCTGGGTGCACCGACAGCGTGGTTCTATGATATGCCACAAAATACGGAGCAGTTCGGCATCTCTCCACTGCCGTTCACATGTGCATGGGTAAGTTAGATGATTCTCTGATCATTTAATCACACTACTGAGCACTCGTGTGTGTTCGGATCTGAACTGTTAAACTCACTTTCTGGGTGAATATTTACAACAGACATTACACCAATAAGGCTTACCACGCGTGTGAGTAGGTATTGCCACTGTTAGGTCGCCTTTCTGGATGAATGATTTTTCTCTGACATTGCACCAGTGCGCCCTTCGTCCGTGTGAATCCGCATGTGATAAGCTAAGTGCCACCTTCTGTTATATAATTTGCCACAGACACTGCAGGAGAATCGCTTCTCGCCTGTATGAGACCGAATGTGATCTAGTAGGGTGGATTTGATACTGAAGAATTTGCCACACACATTGCAACAGTATGGCCTGTCGCCTGTGTGAGTACGCATATGATCTTTGAGACTGCCTTTCTGGCTGAAGGATTTCCCACAGACGTTGCACCAGAAAGGCTTCTCGCCCGTGTGAGTCCTCATGTGGACTCTAATATATTCTTTGCGGCTAAAGGATTTGCCACAGATATTACAACAGTATGGTTTCTCGCCAGTATGAATTCGCATGTGGTAAGCTAGAGTAGATGAAAATGAAAAATGTTCGCCACAGTCATTGCATTGGAATAGTTTCTCACCTGTGTGAATCCACCCGTGACTTGTTAGGAGGGATTTACTGCTGAATGACTTACTGCACACGTTGCACCAGAGTGTCTTGTTTGTATGAGAGCGCATGTGGTTGGTTAAGAGCCTTGAATTCCTGAACCTTTTTTGACATACTGAGCACTCATTTCCTATCCTACTTTTATGCAACCGCATATGCTCTACCAGCAAGGTACTCTTTGTAAAGCATTCTTGGCAGAATTCGCACTTTAAGAGCGGATGTTTCCTGAGGTGGTCCGACATTTTGCTTCTGCTACCGAACAGCTCTCCGCAGTGATCGCATTTGAAGGGACCATCATGTTTGTGTGTCCTCAGATGTCGCAAGAGGCCCAACTTCCTGGCCAGGAGTTTACCGCATACATTGCACCTAAAACAAGGTGCTCCGCCATCCAGAGGTTGATGATCTGCGTTGCTCACCTCGGCCTTCGATCTACAGTGACAAAATAAAACCAGTGATCAATAGTTCAACAGCCAACTCCACTACAACTCTAACACAAAGGAACTGCTATTGAACATTCCGCTCACTGATATCCCATTGAGAGAGCTCTTTACGCATGAATATCACATTCTTGAGGGTATACATCTTCTGAGGTCAAATTCAGAGTGTAGTCTTAAATTTTAAAAGGTCTCGCTGGTTAGGAGGATGTGGTACGTCTTTTCTCTCGAATCACGACATGACGCGCAGGAAACACCTGATGATTTAGGGATGTACGTGTTAATAGACAACCTCATTTAAAGAATATATGAGAAGGGATCCAACGTAGAAAGAGAAATGCAAGCTCCTTAATCCGACACACATTTATCTATTGAAATTCGTATATATCTGTTCTACATAAACGACGGCATGTGCTTTGGAATTTTGATCTTGATCAACCACTCTGCGCTTTGTGGCAGGCAAGTAATAATTTTTGTAAAAGCCCTTGTTGTTCAGGTTGTTTGAGAGAATCTCAGTGTTGTCAATATTAATAAAGTTGAGAACATAGTTTGCTGACAGCCTGCAAGAACAGCTGAACCATGGTTTATCCTGTATGAATGTTATTTACTGTCACACAAACACACATATTATATTTGTAAATTGTTGTCATATCAGTGTATTTATTTATTTATTTATTTATTTATTTATTTATTTATTTATTTATTTATTTATTTGTGTCTTTATTAAGTGGCGAAGTTAGGGCTCTTGGCCCTCTCTTACACGTAACCACATACAATTTTTTTATTTTTACAGTATTAATCTAAAATGTCATTGTAATCAATTACTGTTATTGAGATATGTGGGTCAGATAATGAATTACAATAATACATTAAATTAAGATTTCTACTGATGAAATATATAGGGAAAATAGTCAGTAAATAATAACAAAAAATATATCGACTTATAAGCTAAAGGATATACAGTAGAGTCTCGTTAATCCGAACTAATTGGGACCGGAGTCTGTTCGGATTACGAAATTTTCGGATTAACCGGAAAATATTTTACAATAATAATGTTATTGTTTTTACGCCCCACTAACTACTCTTACGGTTTCCGGAGACGCCTAGGTGCCGGGATTTTCTCCCGCAGGTGTCCTTTTACGTGCCAGTAAATCTACTTACACGAGGCTGACGTATTTGAGCACCTTCAAATACCACCAGACTGAGCCAGGATCGAACCTGCCAAGTTGGGGTCAGAAGGCCAGCGCCTCAACCGTCTGAAGAAAATATTCTATAATACAGTACAGTATATACTGTAATTTGAAAAGCCCATTATTTAGCAGTTACATTAATAAAAAAACTGTATAAAATTACAGGAGGGTAGTTAAGAACACGTAGAGGAGAAAACGACTAAAACTAGGTTAAAACTTGTCTCCTAAAACTGCTAAAATACGGTAACGGCTTACACTAGTCTCATATTCAGATGCCGCGACCGCCTAGAACTTGCCGTACGCTACGCCGAGCAACACTCCGCTACTACGCCCATTGATGTGATGTTTATGAGATTCTGGTTTAACACTGCATCTTCGAGTAGGTTTCAATCACTACGGCAAAAGAAACTAACAGACTTTGTAAAGATGAACGCCCAGTGATTGATGGTTTATGATGTGTAATTATGTTTACATTAAGTTATTCTAGTATAATATGACTAAAAGTGCAAGTAAATCTTCATTCTATAATATGGTCTTTCATTTCAATAAGGACAACTTAAAAAAAATGAATATTTCAGTTCGGATTAACCGGACTTTCGGATTAACGGGGTTCGGATTAACGGGACTCTACTGTATCTACAACTACCTTAGAGGAAAACTTATTCAAATATAAGGCTAAAATAAATGAACTGAATATTAGTAGGTTGCAATCTGAGTATACTAAAATCGATGTTACTATGTAGTCTATTTCTACGAATAGTCTATAGCCTTAAATGAGAGTAGTAAGAACGTAAATGGAATATCCTAAGAACTTAAATCTAGTACGTAATTTTTGGTTTCATTCACACGTTATTCACTCTTACATTCATTCGAGTCAACTGTATGTACTCTGGAGAAATTTACGGTAGACTGTTTTAAATGTCCTATACGAGCAAGACTTTTTAATATCTTCCGGGATCGTATTCCATAACCTCGAAGCAGAGACCAGGAATGAATGGCTGTAGGTATTTTATTCGATGCGGTGCTATTTCAAGTAGTGAACCGGAACGAGTGTTAATTTCGTGGAACGAGATAGAAGCCTAAAATTGGACGACAGATAGGTGGGGCTGTTTGAAGAAATCAACTGATAGACGAGGGTCATTTGGTGCATTTTTCTACGGTCATTTAAACGTAACCATCCCAACTTTTTGTAGTATGGTGTTATATGAGCATCATGTCGGAGCGGGAAGGCATATCGAATGCAAGAGTTCTGTACACGTTGTAGCTTTGTTGCTTGTTCACAGGTTAGGTCAGTCAATAAACTGTCACAGTAGTCAAAGATTGGAAATAGAAGTGTTTGTATGACTTTTAATTTAAGGTCCAGTGGGAGAAATTTTTTATGACGCTTCAAAGGATAAATGGATGCATGTACTTTTTTGCACACATTAGTTGTATTCTCATTACAGGTCAGAGTCTCCTTTAAGGTGACCCCAAGGTTTGTAACAATCTTGGAGTATGGCACTACGGTATCATCAATGGTAATTGGAGGAGGATTGTGATTACTATTTAGAGCAAATAGTCATTTTTTGTGTCCAATTATTATGCTTTGGGTCATTCGTGGGTTGATGAGTAAGGCATTGTTTGTGGCATACGTTATGAGTCATTGTAGGTCTTTATTCATACGCTGGATCGCTTCGCATATACTGTACACATTGGTATGGTAATATACCTCTAGGTCATCAGCATACAGATGGTATTTACAGTGGACAAGTGGGGATGAAATATAATTTATATACAGGCTGAATAATAAAGGTCCCAGCACATATCCTTGAGGCACGCCAGATAATCTGATAGCCCATTTGGACGTAACATCGTTTACTGAAACACACTGACGACGATTTTTGAGATAGGATATAAAGAAATTGAGCGCATTATGGTCGACGCCAAGGGAGCGCAATTTTGAAAGGAGTAGTTGTATGTTGACCGTATTAAATGCACTGCTAAAATCAAGCAGCGTGAGTACCATCACCTGTCGTTTATCCATAGCAAGCCTGATATCATCTGTTACCCGAAGGAATGCTGTCGTCGTACTGTGGCCCTTCCTGAAACCAGATTGCAACGGGTCTAGTAGTGAATGATTTGTGAGATATTCAGTTAGTTGCTCGTGAATTAGTCGTCCAAGGGCTTTCGCAAGCGGAGGGAGTATTGATATAGGGCGGTAGTCTGATCAATAATTTGATGTGGTGTTCTTTAATACTGGAATTAATAGAGCATCCTTCCAAATATCTGGAAAAGTTCCTGAATTTATACAGTAATTAAAGATATGAGTACCGAGCTCGATAGCTGCAGTCACTTAAGTACGGCCAGTATCCAGTAATCGGGAGATAGTGGGTTCGAACCCCACTGTCGGCAGCCCTGAAGATGGTTTTCCATGGTTTCCCATTTTCACACCAGGCAAATGCTGGGGTTGTACCTTAATTAAGGCCACGGCGGCTTCCTTCCCATTCCTAGGTCTTTCCTATTCCATCGTCGCCATAAAACATATCTGTGTCGGTGCGACGTAAAGCTAATAATGATGAAGATATGAGTAATGATCGGTAATACTGCGCCGATGACATTTATTATGAAGCCTATTGGAATATGATTGCTCCTTACGCTTGAAATTTCTATTACGTCACAGTGTTTATTTCTAATTAGATTGCTTTGATGTGCAATCAAACAGAGCTGACCTACATATAGCATGCTAGATGTATACAAGGAAGTTCATAATTTCTAGCATATATTGAAATTTATAAATTTCATCGTATGTATATACCTCCGTATTGAGCTCGGAATAAAATGGGAACAACTTAAGAGTCCACCTATTAAATAAAAAACAATGTTATAGTAGTTAAATTACAATGTTTTTATTAGTAATTGGGACTAGTTTCAACGCCAACTTCTGCATCATGTTCAGCCAAAAATTGAAAAACAGACATAGACACATATATATACAACCTTATAGGGCAAAACACCAGAACAATGTAGTCCTATTATTAAAATGACTGAGATGGACTAAGAGTTAAAATAAGTGATAATGAACAAGGGTAAATTTGACAACTCTGAGTTAAAAATGTTAACATTCATTCTATAACAACATGTAACATTTTAAAAGACTTTCTGTATTAAAATCATTAAAAATATGGGAGTCCAGCATTTAAGATACTTATGTCGAAAAAGAACCTAAATAAGGAGCTCAACACCAACCCGTCTATAGTTAAATTCAATGGATTCAAAGAAGCCAACATCGCAAGAATAATCAATAAATTAAGACATCGCCCGAACACTAATTTATTAAGACATATATCTAAAGCTGACGGCTTTGCAACATTCACTTTTAATAAAGAAAAATACATCGTTAACGTTCTTAAAAAATAATACGAAAGTTTCTTTTCGCACTGTTAGACATTCTTCATAACTCCACTTCAATAAATAAGAGAAGCATTTTTCCTAAAACTGGAGTCTATACATTCCGTTGTCGAGAATGCAATAGTTAGTACCTGGGCCAAACTGGACGTAATTTTAAAATGAGATATGCAGAACACGTTAATGCTGAAAAACATAATAGGTTCTCGGCAGTGGGCCAACATGTGAATGAATTTCATCATAATTTTACTGAGATTGAACAAGATCTTGAAGTACGTTAAGTTCTAAATAATGGTCCATTTTTGGCTACTACTGAACGCTGTTACATCCACTTAGAAGAATATTTCAATTTTGGCTTAAATTTAAATGAAACATCAGGAAATTCTAAATTACTCTGATTTCCATATCGCATTTTTAGAAACAATAAAATTTTCAATATATGCACAATGCTTTTATACTGTTATAACACTGTTATAGAACGAATGTTAAATTTTTTAACTCAGTGTTGTCAAATTTCTCTTAGTTCATTATCACTCTTAATCCATTTCAATCATTTCAAAGACAGAGGTACATTGTTCTAGTGCATTGACTTGTACGGGTATTTACATCTGTGTCCATAACTGTTTTAAGTTTTTGGCTGAAGATGACGCAGAAGTTGGCGTTGAAACTAGTCCCCGTTACTAATAAAGCATTGTTTTTAATTGAATAGGTGGACTCTTACATTGTTCAAATTTTACTACCATGTATTACATCAGTCTATGTCGTAATTGCTGTCTTGAATAGAGGCCGTATGCAACGTGAGAACCACTAATCCGGATGATATCCTGAAAAAGCTGGAATATAACAAACAGAAGATGGCTCTTTTCCTAACACTGCCGCTTTCTTTTGTCCTCCAGATACCGCTATCATAGGTATTATGAAGTCGACAAGAATATGGCTTTGGTAGTAGTTATTTATTACAATGTTCTGATACCCTGAATTTGAACTCAAATACAAGCTATCATGTATTTGAATATTCTTACAAGTGTTCCCTCAACACTACAGCTAGAAGGAGCATGAAAATCAAGGCTTGCGCCAAAATTTGAAATGACAGGATAAGATTTCTCCGTAATGGATATTGCTGAAATGTAAAAGAAGGAATGAGATATCTTTTATTTCAAACTAGCAAATGTACCCGTGCTTCGCTACGGTATTCTACATTGTATACGGATAAATACTGTGCGTACAGTAAATGAGATTGTTTTAAAATTGCATGTCTCTTAGCCTTATCCGAGAAATAGCATGGGGAGGTCCCCATACGTTGTTTCCAATGTAAAGTGAGGGTTACGGAGTTGTGATGATAACGGCAGGCTCACTTGCCTACTACCATTCAAAATCGAGTTGGCAAGTTTACATTACAATTGCAGGCCCTATTGCCTACTGCGCGGTCACAATTGATTTGGGGAGTTTTAGTTACAATGGCAGACCCATTTCCTACTTTCAGACAGATTACAGTTGAGGAGTTTTTATTATAATAGCAGGCAACTTCCCTATCACCAGTCAAAATTGAGTTGTGCAGTTATCATTATAATGACAGGCCCTTTTTACTGCTGCCAGCCAGCTTACTGCCAGTCACACAGAATTAGTGAGTTTCCATGAAAATAGCAGGCCACTATGCCTAATGCTAGTCAAATTTTAGATTGGAACATTTGTTTATAATGGCGGGCACCCTAGCCTAGAGCCAAACACAATAGGGTAGGGGACTTTCTAACAAAACTGCATGATCCCTTGCCTTCTGCAAGACAAATCGAGAAGTGAATTATTCATTAAAATATTAGGCCCCCCTTACTAATGCCAGTTACACAGGAGTTGGAGAAGGACCCCATTCCTACTGCCAGCAGTCAGAGTCGGTGTAGGGAGTACTGATTACAGTAGCAGACACACCCTTTCTCGATCGCTACAAATCGACATCAATGAATATATATAGATGGACATACGAAAGTATATGCATATTTACAATATTGCAGACCTTCATTTACAGATTAACTGCTGCTAAACGGTACGTCATATTGACAAAGGATTGTACCGTAAGGCGCAGTATTTAGCTATCTAAAAGGGTGGTCCTATAATATTTTCTCGCATCTCACGTATCTAACGTATAAGCGATACAGACACGACAAAAACTCATAAGACCAAGGTTGAAGATCACTCCTGATTCAACGAAGATTGTGACATCCGTTATGTGATAGGACTTCCCGTTTAACCCACGAAACACCTCGAAAGGAAGGTCTGCACCATCATTAAAATTGCTTCTATATTTCGATATTGTTCGGGGATAAAAAATGAAAAATTAAAGATCTGTGAAGTTTCTCGTTCGTTACAGGCTGAAACGTATAATTTTGCCAAAAAACAATTTTCTTGCTTGTCTGGCGGATTATGCTGCAATTTGGATTTTGGGTGGGGAGGGGGGTAAAATTTACGACTTTCAGGAAATTAAACCAAAAATATGCAGACGATCATTATTACACCTCAAACGCGCATTTGTACGAAAATTTCACCAAAATAGTCAATGTACAGGCACACACAGTCGTTAAGATTTTATTTATATGGCTAGATAAGGAATCTCCTCCACGTACAACACATTTTGGCTACGTCCGCTGGACTTAACCTGCAAAACCAACCATTCATGATATCTCACTTATTAATCCTCCTGTCGAAAAATTCACATGAGAACAAAAGTTTTAGAAATGGATTTCCATTAAGGATTGTAGATTTCGATTAATTTCGGATGTGCATATTTTGAGGAAGTGCAAAATCATGGTTCCGGTTTCGGATAAACCTCCAGTAAATTTAGGTATTCGGAAATAATATTGACCGTAAAACCTACACAAGGACAGGTGGATTCTAAATATCAAGTTCGGTAGAAATATTTTCAGTAGTTTTGAAGTTATAAAAACTCATACAATCAAACCGACAGACACCAAAGTTAAGAAATATGCAGATGGTCTTTATTACAACTGAAAAGGATAACTGTAGGCAAAATCCGCCAAAATAGCCAATGTATAGACAGACGGTCGGTGCGATGATATTTATATAGATGACAAATAAGCATGGGCACGTTTCAAAGTGCAAACATTCATTTCGAGATTTACTGCTCCTAAACGGTACATCATACCATAAACGGTTTGCACCCTCAGACGTCCCTTTTATCGCTCTACATGTTTGGTGTTGAAACATTTTTTCTTATCTCACATATTTATGGGTTCGATTGAGTTACGATATTTGAATGGGGTGAAATTTGGGTACATTTTCATTATCTTACATTATTTTTCACATACATATGTGGAAGCTAGAATCATGAAATTGGGTTCGCATATAGCCATTGGTCGTGTCAATGTGCGTGCCAAATTCGGTGACCCTATCTTTCCTATAAGTGTGTCAAACTAAGTAATACACGTGTAAAAACACAAAATTTACGAAGCATCGAAATATACAGCCAAATCTACCCTATAAGGCAGAGAAAGAGAGACGACAAAATATCACAGGACCAAAGTTGTAGGTCACTCGAAATTGAACAGAGATCGTGCCATCCGTTTTGTGATAGGACTTACCATTTAGCCGCGAAATACCTCGAAACGAAGGTCTGCACCGTCATTAAATTGCCTATATTTCGATATTATTCGGCATAAAAAGTGAAATATTTAAAGATCTTGGAAGTTTTTCGTAGGTAACCGGCTAAAACGTATAAATTTGCTTAATTTCAATTTTTCAGCTCGTGTGGCAGATTGTGAGGCAATCTTGATTTCGGGCGAGGGGGGGGGGTGAATTTAGGACTTCCAGGAAACTATAGCAAAAAAATATGCAGGTGGTCATTATTACACCTTAAACGGAAAGCTGTACGAAAATTTCGCCAATATAGTCAATGCACAGGCACACGGTCGTTACGATATGATTTATCTAGATAGATAAGGAATCTGCTCCACGTATAACACCTTTTGGGCTATGTCCACCAGACTTAGCCTGAAAACCGACCTTTCATGTTATCTCCCTTATAAATCCTTCCGTTGAAAAATGCACATGAGAAAAAGAAATTAGAATTGGATTTCCAAACAGTTTGATCGATTTCCAGTCAGGTTGGTCTTGTACTTTATATATTGTGGGAGAGTAAAAATCACCATTTCGGTCCCCTATAAAACCCCAGTACATTCCGGGAATTTGAAATGGTATAAACCTTAAAACCTATCCTTGGAAGGGTGGATGCTAAATATAAAGTTCGGTTCAAATATCTCAGTAGTTTTCAAGTTGTAAGAAATACGCTTTACGCGCACCCGCTCTTGCGTTAAATCCGGTGTGACTTGTACCGAAAAATGGTCCATTAATGATATCTCCGTTATTAATCCTGGTATCGAAATGATGCACATGAGAAAAAATGTTTAGAAATTAATTTCAATTAAGGCAGGTAGATTTCCATTAAGTTTGGTTGTGTATATTTTCAGGGAGGGCAAAATCACGGTTTCAGTTTCGTATAAACCCCCAATTAGTTCAGGGATTTAGAAACGATACTTGCGCTAAAATCCACCCACGGACAGGTGGATTCTAAATATGAAGTTTGGTGGAAATATATCCAGTAGTTTTCAAGTTATAGAAGGACAGACAAACAGAAAAACAAACAGACACCAAAGCTAAAAATGATGCAGATGGTCATTATTACACCTGAAACGGATAACTGTACGGAAATTTCGCCAAAATAATCAATGTACAGACACACGGTCGTTACGATTTTATTTATATAGAAGATCACGGACAAAGTGATTATTTTTAGTGGAAGATAACATCGTTGGATAGCATCCAAGTCTGTGCCTGCCGTCCCACCGCAGAATGGTTCTATGTATTCTGGGAAAGAAGAGTGATACATTCAAATTTCTTGGATAAAAGTGAGATCAGGCACATAGGAAAATCGGTCTCGTAGGCAAAAATACATTGTAACATGAAGTAGCACTTCCAAATTCATGCTGAATTCACTGAATTCACATGGCCCAGTCGAATGAATAACTTCCTCACGAACAAAGTAGTTGGAGGCTGGACCACGTGTCGTTACTGCACTCTTAGGAGAAGATAAGTGGACAAATAAAAGGGGAACATTGATTCCAGATCATCACACAAGATATTGATGTTGACAGCACTAGACAAGAGGGCAGAAAATACGACACTGGATTGTATGCCATACGTTTTGTTGCATATCATACCAAGCAAAAGGTGTAATGTCTGTAGTCATTTTTCTTTACTCAACCTGCCCCTCCTAGACTTAAGTCTAGATCTCCACACTGGCGCACTGCACTTACACTGGAAGAATCTGGGTTCTCCATCACGAACGCCTGGTTACACCAATGGCAGCAGTCTTCTGTTCCCAATCAACATCTTGTGACTCTACCTCATGTTCAACCTCCCAGATTCCATCCACCCAGACGTCAATGGAGGACTCTAAAGAGGATAAGAGTCAATCAAGGAAGATGCGGCTATACTCTTTATAAATGGGGCTGGCAGAAGTCTTCTGGGTGTGATTGTGGAGCTACCTCACAGACCATCCACCACGTAATTGCCGAGTGTCCACAGAGAGCATTTCAAGGTCCTTTGGAGGACATACACAACGCAACTGAGGAGGCCTTGAAATAGATCAATGGACTTGATTTGGACCTATATGCTTCTGCTTGTATATATTGTGTATATATTGTGTACGTATTTATATAATCTATCTGTGCACATCATACGATAAATAAATAAATAATAACGTGATTATGTGACGTTTATCAGAACTCATTTATCAGGTTCACAACCAGTTTTTCAGTAAAATGCTATTTCATTTTGCCCTGATAAATATTCTCCATGAACCAGCTACACTGCCGTAACACGTGGCATGTCCCAGAGACGGATAAGGGTTCTCCACTGGCCTGCCGGCAGACATGAGAGAAATATAATAGCTCTCGTGGACCAAACACGCACTAAGTCCTTAATGACAACTTTGGCGGTGATTGAGACGTTCGGTACGAAGCAGTCGGCAGAAGGGGCACTCTATCTTCCTGGAAGTTAATGCAGAAAGGAGCGTAGCGTTTCTTCTGAAGAGGAAAAGGCGTCTGTTCCCCATGTCCGAAGTGGCGTAACTTCCTGCTGTCATGAGCCCTAGAATGCTTCAACACAAGCCAGCCATAAAATAATACCGTCACAAGATTACAGAAATATGTCTCATGGAATCGGAACTAAGCTTAGGGCATCCTCCGGAAGGGACGCGCGTTGGCAGGGCCCAGTCAGCATGAAAACTATGCAAGGGTTACCTTCACACGGGCTGTGACGGCTAAGAAAGCGAGTACCCTCATTCTGTATCGCATCACTGAACTATGCCTGGATGAAGTAGCAAATTAGCGACAGCACTTGAGAGAAGGCATATAGGAATCCGTGAGTTACAGGAATATGAAGGAGTGGAGAAAAGTCATGCCTAACAAGAAAACCGCTGATTATCTCATCGTTGCTGGTGATCAGAATGGACGCGTCTGACGGAGGAATGGAGAACACGTGAATATGAACAGAAGAACGACGATGGTCAACTAATTTCCAATTATGCTGAAACTGATCATTGCAAACACACGGTACAAAAAGCGTCATATTCATCTAGTCACTCATGTGCACTACATCGTTGTGAGACGAAGGAATCTCCAGTATATTCTAGACAACAGTTGTTCCTTACGAAACCGTTGCTATGCAACATCGACGAGTCATCTGTAAGCTTCGGATAAAGTCACCAGGAGCCCTATATTTGTGCACATCCAAAATTAATTGAAATCAACAATCCTTAATGGAAATCTATTCATAAAATTTATTTCTCTTATGAATTTTTCGACAGAAGGATTAATAAGTGAGGTATCATGTACGGTTGGTTTTGCAGGTTAAGGTCTAAGATGGTGAAGAACTTAGCTTTTCGAAACCATGAAAAACAAGAGTGAAGGTCGGGAAGAGGCACAGATTGTAACACCACCTTCCGATTTAAAGCCCTACAGTCAATCACAGGCCTGAAGACACCTTGGGGTTTCGGAACCAGAAAAATAGGCGATGAATACGCCGACTTAGAGGGTCGAATTATACCATCTTTCAGCATCTGATCTATGATCTCCTTCAGAGCCTTCATTTTAGGTGGAGATAACCAGTACGGTGGCAATCGGACTGGAATCGAATCCGTAACCTCGATCTTGTATTCGATGAGGTCAGTAACACCCCGAGTATCAGACCAAACATCTGGAAACGACTGACACAACCTTCGAATACTCTCAGCCTGCTCCTCCGGTAGATGTCTAAGGTCTAACAACATCTCATCCTGGGTAGGCCAAACATACGAACATGACACAGAACTACATTTAAGTAAGGGAATTTTGAAATTACTAGCAAATTTGAAAGTGCACGACTTGCTCTGAATGTCGAGCACTAGACCGGTGTGAGACATGAAATCCGCTCCCAATATAATTGGGCAAGACAAGTTCTTAGCCACAAACAGTTTAAAATTCCAAGTAAATTTAGCAATTCTAATTTTGGCGAAAATGAAACCTAAAATTTCTACTGGAGGAAGGTTGGCCGAAATGCATTGAACAGAAGACGAACAATAATCAGGAAATTTACAGACGGACTTCAATTTGGAGTACCATTCAGCCGAAATAATGGAACACACACTCCCTGAATCCAATAGAGCAGTAAGAGGTTCATTATTCAATTCAATTTTGAAAAATGGTACAGGTGTGAGGGTATCCGCCGCAATCCTAAGACATTCTTTAGGGCATTCCACAGCCGGTTTAGAAGAACTTTTATCCTGTTCCAAGCTTTCGGAGGCTTTAACCGGGGCTGAGCATTGGAAAGATGAATTTGCCGACTCAGCCGATGCCACTAGTCACTTCTGATTATTGGTGTTGGTGGAAGGTGCACCAGAAGTTGAGCAGGAGGGGGTGCTATTAGTATTCAGGCAATTCGTGGCAATATGGGAAAACGAGCCGCATTTGAAACAGCCTTGGGATGACCCTGCTCCGCTCTTTGTTCCATTGGATTTGTTCAAAGGGCACTTGTTCCGGAGATGATCTGCCGACCCACAAGCATAGCACTTGCAAGTTGTGATGGTTCGGCGAGGTGGAGGCCGAAAATTACTTGACGGAGGGGGGCTCCTTCGCGACACGTAATGTGTCAGCATACCTTACACCTTCGGCTGAAACAACCATAGCCTCAAACTCGGCAAAATTTTGCGGACGCGACGCGAAACACAAATAGGACCTGTAGGATGGTGAAATTCCTTCCACAATGGTCTGAACAATTTTATCTTCAGGGAAATGTGGAGCAAATACCCTGGTGTAAAATTTAATGTCTTGGATGAAGTCGGCAAGATTTTCATGCCCACCGTCTGGCAAATTTTATACCGGCTCGAGCTAGGTCTTCATTAATACAAAAGTATTATTACAGAGTACAGCGACTCGTTCTGTACATGGAGCAGATTCCTTATTTATCTATATAAATAAAATCGTAACGAATGTGTGTGCTTGTACATTGACTATTTTGGTGAAATTTTCGTACAGCTACCCGTTTGAGGGGTAATAATGATCTTCTGCATATTTTTTGGTTTAATTGCCTGAAAGTCCTAATTTTTCCCCCCCTCACCCAAAATCCAGATTGCAGCATAATCTGCCAGACGATCAAGAAAATTGAAATTTGGCAAAATTATACGTTTCAGCCTGTAACAGACGAAAAACTTCCAAGATCTTTAAATTGCTCTTTCTATCCTCGAAGAATATCGAAATATGGAGAACATTTTAATAATGGTGCAGAACTTCTTTTCGAGGTATTTCATGGGTTAAACGGGAAGTCCTTTCACATAACGGACGGCACAATCTCCGATCAATTTAAAGTGCTCTTCAACCTTGGTCTTATTACTTTTTGTCGTATATGTATTTCTTATACGTTACATTCGTCTATATTTCTCGATTTTAAGTTAATTTGGACTTTTCACATGCATAATTAATACTTTCCATCACTTACAGGAAAGACAGAATCATCAAACTCTACACGAACATTGGCCAACCCAATACCCATATGTGAGCCAAGTGCTATGTCACATAATTATCCGAAGAGTAACGCAATGTAAGATAATCTTACACAAATTTCAACCTTTTCAACGTTTCTAGCTCAATCTGACCCATGAATAGATTAAATGCGAGAAAATATCATAGGACCAGCCATTTAGGCCACAAAATACTGCGTCTTATGGTACAACCCTTCGTCGATATGGCGTACCGTTTAGCAGCAATTAATCTGTAAATGAAGGTCTGCAATAATTTAAACATGCATATACTTACTTTCGTATGTCGATCAATATATATTCACTGATGTCGATTTGCAGCGATCGAGAAAGGGTGTGTCTGCTATTGTAATCAGTACTCCCCGCACCGACTTTGACTGGCGGTAGGAATGGGGTCATTCTCCAACTCCTATGTACCTGGCATTAGTAAGGAGGGCCTATCATTGTAATGAATAATTCACTTCTCGATTTGACTTGCAGAAGGCAAGGGAGCGTGCAATTTTCTTCAAAACTCCCCTACCCGAATGTGATTGGTTGTAGGTAAGCGTTCCCGCAGTTATAAACAGATGTACCCATCTAAAATGTGACTGGCATTAGGCATACTGGCCTGCTATTTTGATGGAAACTCACCAACTTGGTGTGACTCACAGTAAGGTGGCTGGCAGAAGGAAAAGGACCTGTCATTACAATGATAATTGCACAACTCAATTTTGACCGGTAGTAGGGAGGTAGCCTATTATTATAATAAAAACTCTTCAAGTGAAATATGTCTGGAAGTAGGAAAGAGGCCTGCCGTTTTAACGAAAACTCCCCAAATTGATTGTGACCATGTAGTAGGCAATGGCACCTGCAGTTATAATGTATACTTCCCAACTCGATTATGAATGGCAGTAGGCAAGTGAGCCTGCCGTTATCCTCATAATTCCGCAACCAACACTTTACATTGGAAACAACGTATGGGGACCTGCCAATGCTATTTCTCGGATAACGCTAAGAGACATGCAATTTTAAAACAATCTTATTTACTGCACGCAGAATATTTACTTCAATATCCGTATAGAATGTAGAATACCGTAGTGAAGCACGGGTACGTTTGCTAGTTTTTGTATATATTCAATAAAACGAAATGACAGAACACTACATATGATCTTAAAGTTTCTGAATATTTTAGATAATTTTAACCAGTATTAGTGTTTAAGTGTAACCTTGTAAAGAAAGAATTAAACTGATGAAAATGGCCACTTTTTGGAGATAAACCAACCAATACTGAACACAACTGTGAATAGGTACAACTTATTTCATACTGTATATGATTTGTAATGTACATACTTTGTTTCTTCTTTGATGTATGACAACAGTTGATCATCCGTTTGTTCTTCTATGCATACTTCCTCCTTAATACCTTCTGATGGCTATAAGTAAGAAATAAAATAAGTAAAATAAAGAAGTAAGGGAATAAAAATATATAGGCCTAAGCAAGAAACAGCTGAGAAAACATATTTCATAGCGGCAAAGAAGAATATAATTAATTTATCTCCCATTTATAAATGCAAGAATGGAAAAAGGAAGGAAAAAGGAACATTATTATCAAGTGCTGAATGTTAAATGAACAGAGATGAAGACAATTACCTAAAATACAGTATTATACAATTTACACTATTTTTTCCTATAAAACACAAAGCTCATCCTTAATAAACTTACATTATTTACAAAATTCTACTCATAATATCTTCTGTATTTACAAACATAATCAATTCACATACTACATGTAAAATTACTTCAAATAACACTATACAACTGCTATTAGATTAAAATTTCCATTGAATTTATTTACTTTCTTCACGCTTTTTGGAACCTAACTTGCATAATGACCTGCTGCATCTTAACCTGAGTCCCTTTTGCCACTGCTTTTCAGATAATTGATAAGAGAGATAAGAACGTGGAAAGGAACATACTGTAGGATATAAGTAGACAAGGTAGCAATAGAAAAGGAGGAAAATTTATAATATGAAAATTTATAATTGCCCACATATTTGTGAATTTTCATTAGAGTATATGAACACATACATGAGGGGATGGAGGCACTTCCGCTATGTGCACATGTAAAATTTAAGGAAAATAAATAATGATGATAACAACAACAATAATAATAATAATGATAATCATTAAAAATCTCCAAATTATAACCCTATACCATTCCTTGCTTCATTTTCCGTTGTTCCCTATTTCCACAATGATTAGCTATTTTTTATCCTTTTATATTCACATTTCCTTCTTCCCACCTCTCTATACACGGCATGACTTGTCACCTCTTTCTTCATTTCCATGTTCCTATACACTTTCTTTCCCAAAACACTTCACTGTAATATGAAATAATCCCACATTATTTGCAACCACTTTTTAAACAAAGCAGACAATGCTTAAATCATTAAAAGAGAAATATCCATCATCCCTCACTGTACATCACATTAAGACCAAAAACCATAAATCAATCAATGTCTCAATAAATCAATCAATCAATCAATCAATCAATCAAACAAACAACAGCATTTAGGGCTGTCAGTTTTTTATGCAGATTGTGGAAATGTATGAAAAACTCCCATGGATAAATTATTCCATTCACTAAATCATCTTCCTATAAGTGAATATTAGCCAAAATTTGTCCCCTTGAATTCCAACTTATTTTCATGTTGTAACTTTCCTATATTTCAAGAAAACTATTGACATTTTTTCATCAACTAACGTCATTCCAAGCCATCTCTCCAATGACATCTCAAATATACTGCTTAATCAAACAGATTGTCTCTTTTCTCCAAGTCTTTCCAGCTGAAACTTTGCAATCCCTGTAACACAACTCTTTTGTCAGAAATGACCCACAAGAAATGGAGCTGTTTCTATGGATTATTTCCAGTTCTCTAATCAAGTAATACTGATGATAGTCTCATACTCTCATTGCGGCCTTGCTGGAGATTTACAACCTCGTTTACAACCTCTAAAATAACCTCATAATCATAACAAGAGATCTGTAAATTTTATTTCAATATTGCTTATGTGAGTGCCACAATGAAGATCCATCCTTATTATGAATTCTAAGGTACTTACAGAGATACCCATGAGGAACTTTCACCCTATCAGTACAATAATTAAACCAGAGATGACTCTTTCTATTTGTGAAACACACAACCTGGCATTCCACCACGTTTCCATCATAACATTGCCCGATGTCCATCTTACAATATTGTCAAGGTCTTTTTGCAGTTACTCACAATCCTGAAATTATTTACTACAAAGAGCCTTATCTCTGATTTCAGTTTATTATTCATATTGTTTATACATATCAGAAAATAAAGGTCTCAGAGTAATGCCCTGTGGGACCCAATCCCATACTTGTTAAAGGATCAAATCAAGCTTCACCTACTCTAATTATCTGTGTTTTATTTTCTACAGATACACCAGATGTGGCCTAATTATTGGGGTAAAATATATATTTCTACCCTTATGTAAATTACCAACCTTTTATAGCCTAATCCTTGAACATGTTTGGCGGTGAAATTACCCCTTGGGATGTATTGTGCTCCGAAATGTATTTATATCATATAGGTGCTATGGTAAGAATCAGAATTTAACTTCATTATTCGGATGGTTTTGTGTCAATTCTGTTAGTGCACATGTTCTGTCGTTTATTGTCTATATCGGCATATTGTTGCTGTACGGAATAATGTGACCTATTGTTAAGACTGTGCAGTCTGTTACTTGCATTATTGATACTATTCACGAGTTCAGGTGAAAATGTTTACGAGTAGTTCTAGAAAACTGTCAAATTTTGAGATTATTTTTGCTAGGGGCTTTACGTCGCACCGACACAGATAGGTCTTATGGCGACGATGGGATAGGGAAAGCCTAGGAGTTGGAAGGAAGCGGCCGTGGCCTTAATTAAGGTACAGCCCCAGCATTTGCCTGGTGTGAAAATGGGAAACCACGGAAAACCATCTTCAGGGCTGCCGATAGTGGGATTCGAACCTACTATCTCCCGGATACAAGCTCACAGCCGCGCACCTCTACGCGCACGGCCAACTCGCCCAGTAATTTTGAGATTATGAGGAGATGAAAGGAACTTTCACCAAGAAAGATGGGCATTGTCAGAGAGCTACTTGTTGAGAAACGTTATTCACAGCAAGAGGTAGCTTCTAGATTGTAAATATCACAGCAGTCTGTTAGTAGAATTAAGAATTCCTTAAAGAGTAGCAAAGATTACTCCTGCTATGGCTGCAAAGAGGTTCCAGTAGAACAAGAATCTCCAGAACTGGTCATCTGATGACTGGAAACACGCAAGTCAATGACAACAACTGTAATTCCTAAATTATCATTCATTATTTTATGTTAACCCAATGTAAACCATGTAACCATACAGTAGAGGACAAGTATGAAATTTTTATTTGGAAATGTACAGTTAACTGCATTTAATGCAATGATTATTTGTTTTATTTATTTCAGGTTTGTTATAGTGATGAATCGGTATGAACTATCGCAGAAGAGGCAAATGTCAATATATCAGAAGAAAAGTCAATATGTCCGATTGTGTGAAGCAGAGAGTGAAACATCTAACATCAGTGATGATATGGACTGTGTTTTCGTGGCACGGCAGTGGATGATTATATATTGCAGAAGGAACTATGAGATGTGAACAGTATAGTATGAAGAACCTGTCTGCTGCCTCAGGTGCATGAGTGGTTTGGCCTAAGTGAATTTATTTTATGCAAGGAGGGGCTGCTAGCCAAAAAGCGAAAAAAGCAGTAATGGAATTTTTAAAGGAAAACAATGTAAAAGTACTTTTTTTGGCCTACAAACAGTCGAGACACGAACCCCATAGAAAATCCTTGGGCGACAGCAAAGAAAAAATTGGAAAAACAAATTTATTGACAAAAATTGGCTTGATTGAGAAGCCTGTTCAGATCTGGTTTCATAATGACGATTTAAAGAGTCAGTGTAAAATATTGATTCAGAGTATGCCCTGTCAAATCAAGTGACTCATTAAAGCTAAGGGCATTAATACTGTAACCTTACTACGGTGGTTACACAAAACAAGTAATAAACACAATAAAGGAGGGAAGTAAGAGCACTTACACACTATCAGAAAACACTATACACTCAGAGAAACATCAGCTGGCCTACGCGGATCTCAGCCAACAAAAACATAATACGAAATATCAGTAGGGCCAATTAGTGGATAATAAACCAGGAAAGTGGAAACAGGCAGGACCCACCGAGGGCATGGACATGGCTTGGATTGCACATTCTGAAATGAATTGCCGTGATCGTTAAATTTGAAAAATATTATTTACAAGTGAAATTTTACAAATACATTCCGAACAAAGTCCACCAAATTACAAGTTACGAAACTATAATCTCCGTGATTAGCATATCTTAACAGTTCTTTGGTAATGGGCTTCACTACGAGTTTCAAACTTCAAACCAAACTATACAATTAGTTGCAGATCCAGTAGTATAATGTAAGTTAGTAGGTTAAACCCAATTACAATTCACGGTGAATTGAACGTATTCTCCTAAACTCGTACATCAAGTGACACTGAACTACCAGAGGCAAACCCCAAGGTAAATGTATTAATTTACAATCTACACATTTTGTGAAATAAGAAAAGGGAATGCCTCGAAAACAAACAGGCAAGCCCAGCGGAAAAGCTAGGGCATCCTAAATAATAAATTTGGCAAATCTAGGTTAGGCTAGGGCAGACTCCTATACCAAATTGCAAACAAACATTACGGAAATTTTAATCAGAACGGAAAGTAAGAGTGCTTACCCGAGGATGCGCCATTTCGGAAACCAGGCGTTGCACATGACGCAGACCAACACAGACTAAAGGCACGTCAGGCCAAGACAAGACCGAATAATCACGATCGCTGCCTCGCTCACTATATATAGGAAAACTCTGGCTTGGAGTAGCCAATCAGAATGTATGAGTCCGCCCATCCCCTCCTAGGTTCACCAATCACAATTCCTACTCCCGTCGCGAACTTTAACTGACATTCTCGAAGACACACGTTCGCGAGTCTTCCATTTCCAGAATAGTAAGAAATTCCAGAATAGTAAGAAAATTCCTTCTAGAAAACATAACCCATAAAAGGCCCACACCCTGTTCAACAATTTTCTAGATACTTCCAGTAAGTACAGAATAGAAATCTACACAGTACAGGTTAGACCATTAAAATAAAACGTTATATTATACTTTACAAATAAAGTCTTCAAAAACACTTTCCACTTCCACAATATTGTTCACCTGTGACAAATACCAAGTACTGAAGTCATTAACTTAAATATTGGTAACATATTATGTACTCAATTCTCATTTTTTGAATGTTTACTTTGATAATTTAGCCACATCTTTATAGCCACCTAATCAGTCACTATTTTACCTATGTAAGTCTTACATATGTAAATTGTGATTTATTTGACGACCTGAATCTAATGCATCTGCTATATCCTGATGAAATCTACAAGATGAGCTTCTGTGGAATAATGATCCATAAACCTGAACTACTTTCTATAATAACAGTTGGTAATTCTGTAAATGTGTATAATATAATCAAAAAGAATGCATTCCAAGAACTTGCATGCAACACCAGTCACGTTGGCTTTAAGTTTATCACATTTCCTTTATACACATGCTGCAACTATACAAATTCTTCATTCATCTGGAATAGCTGCTTCATACATACACTAATCAATTAAGCACTAGAGATTTGGGTCTATATCTCAACGAACTGACTTTCGTATATGACTATTAATTTTACCAATCCCAGTAGAATTTCTAGTTTTAAATTTTTGTATGTTAATAACAATGTCTATTTTTATTGTAGATCCATATGGACATTGCAAAGTAATTTCAAAAGATTGGTTGAAATTGTCAACTGGGTCAGGCACTGCAAAATGACATGACCATACCATTGGTGACATATCGTATGCCTCACGAGTGAAGGGTGCGATGCCCATTCGCTGATGAACCGTGTCTTTTTTACGTGATGCAGTACTGCAATGCCCATGTTGTATAATTGCTACTCCACACCTTTCCCAGTCTGTCGACAATCAACACCGTACACAGCAACAAGACATAGTACCATGCAGTGGCATCCTTCAGTCACAGAGTGTGCCTGTGACTTTTCTTCGTATCATCCATCTGCCTTTATCATTATTCACACTTCCATAACGACCTTACTGTCAGCCTGAAGGCAAGATTCTAGGTACCTGAATCAATTTGGATGGAGCCATTAGATGGTTCAGATGACTCCAGGTATTCACTTTCGTTTTGTTCATTCTAAGATTACAATGTGAGAACCAGGTCTACCAATGTTCAAATTGATGCCGCAGTCCCATTCTGGGTCTATCAGCAAGTGCAACATCATCTGCATATAAGAGAGGAACACTCCTTTGCATGTTCCATGTGGTGGTGTCCATGCTGAGGAAGAAGGGCAATGTGGACAGAGTGGAACATTGGTGTACACACCAACTTTCACTGAGAAGCTCACAGAAACATTGACAGTGCACCATACACAACATCTGGCGTTTTTGCATAGCATCTTGACCCAAATTATAAGCATTTCTTGTACATCATGGTCACGAGTGCAGATCAGATCACACGGTGTGGAACACGGTCTAAAATCATTTCATGATCAAGGAAGGCAATGTACACTGCCTGCTGATGCTCTCAGTGCTTATCAATTAGCATTCAGGGAGGGAAAACTGCATAAGTTGTTCCAGAACCCTTAATGAAGATGCACTGGTTAGCAATAATGCCGACGATTTCACCCAGTCAATAATGAAGGATACTCTCAAAGATCTTCTCATGTACAATTGGGGGCAAATTGGAAGGTAATTTGCACACTATGCTGGATTGACATCCTGCTTAAAAATAGGCACAACGATGTCTGTAGCCCAATGACTGGGAACAGAGCCAAAGTAAACTGTGGCACTGAACAAGCTTGTCAACCAGTGATAATGAGTTCTTTAAATTGTTATAATTTCCAGAAGTCTGCTGGAATGTCACCTGGTCCTGGCGATTTTTGGTTCTTCATTCTCATAATGGCAGCATCGACTTCCTTTGATGTGATGCATGAGGTGGGACCTACCAACTGGAATAAGGTGATGAGGGAATTCAATGTATTAATGCTAAAAATAGTGTTGCCAATGTTTGAGGATTTCCTCTTTGTCCTGTAATCTCTGGTCATCTCTGCCTCTAATGCACACAGAGTGCTTATTATTTGTGTCAAATTTGGTCAGCTGGAAAATAGATCTTTTCTCCTTCCTTTGAGTTCAGTGGTGTACAGTGTTTATCAGAACTATACCGACAAAAAATCAATGATGCTCTTTGTGTTATGTTAAGAACAATGGTTTAATCTTACTTGCGGAGAAAATAATCCTTAAAGAGAAAATAAGGTTAAGTTGTTACTTCCCGGTCCGGGATTCAAACTGACGAGTTGCTGCCGCGTTTCACGGAAGACAAGGGTAGGGGAGGGTTGTGGAGTGTATGATGCAAGACAGAGATAATGCTTACACATGCGACTTTCATAGGATTGTCTCAAACAGGCAATATCCGAAGTTCATTTACTAAATAACCGTAACTGCACACACAGTTAAAGAACACACTGTATTTAACACACACTTGTCAGTCAAGGAAAGCACCAGATTGTTTCTCCTCTCGTCTGTTTGTCGCATTAATATTCTATGTTAATTAACATGCTCGAAGAGGCAAAGCTGCCGCGCCGCGATAGTGTGTTCCTTCACTCACAACATTCTAAATTAAATGAAATACTGAACGAAGGAATCAACATGCCTAATGGTTTGATTACAGTAGATGTTCAATATGGCCCCCTCCTACTTCGTTGCATAGTACACAATGGTGTAGTAGTGAGTCACTTTGGACCCTGTCCAGGATGTGTAGTGTGTGGCGAACTGTTTGAAAAGCTGCCTGCATTCTTCGTAAAAGTATGTCTTCTCTTCCTATGGGGTTCACATAGTAGTCAATTCATGTAGAACAAACTGTAGACTGCCTACCGGAGCTCGGAAGCGATTAAGCGAATTTTCACTTCCCCTCCCTTCCCTCTTTGGATGCACAGTGGCTGACACTCTGGCAAAGGAAATGGAACAAGTTCATCAATTTGAACTGCAAGCCTGGAAATAGCAAGGTCACTTGATTTCCTCAAAAGAAACATTTCCCCGAGAATCTGACTGCACCATCATTCTTAATATCACACGAAGAGCATGCCTGATTTCTTTGTCAGTATAGTTCTGATACACCCTGCACACAGACCACTACTGTGCGTGCGCCTCGATTCAGCAAAAGATTTCTTAGCAACACATTTGGCAAAGACAATTCTTTCCCCGTGTTCTGGAGTCTTTTGTGAAGCCCAATTTATATACAGTATGTCTTTGTCTTTTCCTACACCTTCTGGTACTAGGTTTTGTTGTACCAAAGTTTACTGTGACGTTGAATGATATGTAGAATGTGTCCACATGTTGTCAGTTGCATTCGGGTCAACGAGAGGAATATTTATGCCGTCTGCTAGGGACTCCTTCCAGTATTAAACTTCCACCACTTGATCTTCTTGGGGGCATTTGTCCCTTCACTTCTACGATACACTAAGTCCGCTATGACTACCTTATGCTGAGGTGGTACTCAGTCAGATCCTTTCTTAGTCGGAGATCACGGTGCCGAACAACAATAAGGTCTATTTGGTTGCTGCAGTCACCACAAGTGTAGGTGATGAGGTGATAATGCACTTTTGAAGAATGTATTATCAGAAACCAAGTCATCTGTCTCGGTGAAATCTAAAATATGAGTTCCATCATCATAGCAGACACCGCAGGTATTACCACCATGGCAGCCATAACATTTCTTAGAGTGACCAACATGCGCATGAAGATCACCACAGAGAAGTGGGAACTCATATTTAGGACACGCTGAAACATGATCTCGTAGCTCCTGCCAATGCTGTTCCACATCTAAGTCGTCACAGCCAGATTGTTACAGAGAAAACAGAAGTTCGAGAGGATGCAATGTTGAGTCTAATTGACATAAGGCTGTCTGTCAACCTCAGCAACTCAATCTTGCAGGCTTGCGTACAAGTCAACACCATACCTGCTGGATGTACTCTGGTAGGTAAGTTCACAGACATCTCTGACGTCATGAGCTTTCTGGCCTTTCGAAAGCAAGCAATTTACTATCTAACTAACATAGCTATTTTTCAATTCTAAATCGGACTTACATTATCCTAATTACTACAGGTTTACAGAAACAATAGAATTTTAGTGAGAACTGAATTTTTAGGGAGATATCACCTACAATGAAAAGAGTATGTAATAATATGTAATATGTAAATAATAATATAATTAATAATAAAGCAAGCATTATATTTACTAACAAAATAACTACACTACAATAATTAGATGTATCATAACTGCAATAGTATAACTGAAACAAAAAAATTCTTAAACTATGAATCTATGGAACTTAAAGGCCTGTATATTTTCATGTACTATGTACATAATATTTATCTTCCTTGGTTTATGAAAGAGAAAAAATTGTGAAAGGTTTGAATGTAATTATCAGTCAAGCAACAGTGGCTAGTTGAATTCATAAATTTAAGCCTTATTAAGAAAGTTAATTAAACGTAACCTACGGAATATTGCTCTTTTTCATTATTTCTGCCATTTCTCTTTCACCAAAGAACTGTTTTTTAATATTGTTTCGCATCACACAGGCACAGATAGGTTGTAAGGCGATGTTGAACTAGAAAATGGCTAGGAGTGGGAAGGAAGCAACTGTGGCCTTAATTAAGGTACAGCCACACCATTTGCTTGCTGTGAAAATATGAAACCACGGAAAACATGCACATCAGGGCTGTAGGCAGTGGGTTTGAACCCAGCATCTCCCAAATGCAGGCCAATAGCTACACGGCCTGTTGCTCAGTACCACAAAGAAGCAACCGCTTGAATTCCTCCTCTTCCAATACTTATTGTAAGAGTATCTTACAATGTAATTTCAAACAATACGTTAAGAAGCAAGTTTTAATTTTAAAAAATTCGGTGTTCGCAGTTACTCAGTTACAGTTACATGCACCTTTGGACATACGTTTTCACATACATGTCCAAATTTGTACGATACATCGGCTTACTTTGGAAAAGTTAAGAGTAAAATAGACCCCAAAGGCACCTAAGCTTTTCGGCTCAACGATCGAGGTAATCCTTACTTCTTCGCAGCTTCTCCGTATGTCTTTCACCAAGAATCCCTTTAAGAGATTTATCAAACATATCAGCATTGTAATTACGATAGACCATGCTTCCAAGTTTATGCTTGTATTCTTACAACACACACCGAAATAACATCATGAAAGCACCGTATTCAGAAAAACTGCTAAAGGCATTATTCTTGGGGTGATGAAGCTAACGCAAGTTGATCCTAACAGAACTTCAGTTGGTGTAAAACACTCAAAAACAATTCACTTCAAATAACATTTGTTGACAAGGAGAACATTCAGTATCACCCGATACAACGAAGAAATTCTCCTACTGAGGGACAGAGAAAAAGGGATAACAGTCAAGAAATAGGTTTATCACAATAGTTCTATGAACTTTGACTGTCCTATATCAACACAGACCTATCCATATCCATATTAAGAAACAAAGTGTACACTTGATTGAAGCTAAACCGACGTCCAGAATTATCCCATGGAAAATTTAAAAGCTAATACTCAGAGAACTGTAAGAAAACACTAGTAAATTGCAGGGCATATCCTGTAAAAGGGAATCGTGGATCAAGGGTATCTGGGCATAGAGAAGAGCTCATGGGTCAATTTATTTCCAAAGGGAAGAAATTGGTTTGATCACACACATTTCAATGACACTTGGGTGAATTATCAATTAACAAATAGTAAATTTAATGATCATCATTATTTTACTGTAAAACCAATTATAGTACTAAAATTTACAGCTAAAAGATAGCTGGGCATCTCAAAAACGTTAACTGTTAATAATGAACAATGACGCTGCGTAAGCACTGTAAAATACAGGTAGTTTTAATTTAATATTCTACACAACAATTTATAATGAAAATGAGATTTTCACAACACACACAGCATTTCTACAAACCAATTTTAATAATTCAACAACACATCAATATATCAAAATATTACATTTTTAATACTTCTGTATCATTTATACAGCAGTACATAGTGTTGAAATAACTGGAATTAAAATTGAGATTGCCGCAAAAGCCTCATTTAATTCGGTCAGTGGGTCACTTATAACAGCTGTGGTGTAAGTGGAACATGCAGTGGCCACTGCATTCACCTATATTCACGACGCTATAAAGTCACCAACGTTCTTCAAAAATACAATATGAAAGTTTCTTTTATAACCAATAACAAGAATCTTGATATATAACACAACTCTAACTCATTAAATAAATCTAATTCTTTTCTAAATGTGGAGTATACAGATTCAAATGTAACAACTGTAGCTCTTCGCACAATGGTCATACTGGACGTAATTTTATTATCAGATACTCTGAAAATATCAACGCCATGAAATATAAAAGATTCTCTGCAATAGGACAACACATACAAGACTCTAAACATAATTTCACCAAAATTGAACAGGACGTGGTAATACTTAAAATTATTAACAAAGGCCACATTCTAAACACAACTGAAAATTCCTTCATTCACCTTGACCAATACTTCAAACCTGATTTCAATTTAAACTACATTTCTGAAACACCCAGTAATCTATTCGACTCCCGCATTCTCATTTTCAAAAATGCTAAATTTCCAAACTCGAATACGATTTTCCTTGCCTTACACAATTCCTACCCACGTTTTTACCTCAAATAACCTATCCACCTGCCCCACCTTAAACTACTATTTCTCCTTTATTTTCCTATTCTCTATTAATCATCTTCTATCTAATTCAACGCCAATGGCCGTAGTCGTGTTGAAACACCGGATCCTGTGAGATCTCCGAAGTTAAGCAACATTGGGCGTGGTCAAGATTTGGATGGGTTGCCACGCACTGTTGGTGGGGGTAATGGAATGGAGGAGCGGAAAGGAACTGGCCACTCTACCGTTCGTAAACTCTGGCTCAGGAACACCTCTGCGGAGATTCGGACCTGCCTTCGGGACAGAATACACCCCTACCTTATCTAATTCAATCCCTCTCTCTATATAATGCTTTTACCTGTTTTAGTGATTATTTATATTCTGAGCCACACATATTTATCTTCCATTAACATCTTTATTTATCTCTCCTTTTCTTTTCCGCATTGATCGGCGTATTATAGTTTCAGATACGGTTCAAATTATTGCAACATTTAAATTTAAACCTTACATCACCTCAAGAACTACCTGAGCTCTTATCTACAAACAAATCACACGCTGTGTAAATGCGTTTCCCCACTGTTCTAATATAGCGCTTTTTAACTTCTTTCCTTTCACAATTTTTTTATGTCAACTGTTTTGCATCTCCAAACTTCTAGAATCTGACATACGAGATTCTCTAAAAATAAATATATATTTCTATCATCATGTATATTAAACAGTATTGTACGATTCCATGCCTAGCAGCGTCTGCAGGCTTGCTCCTGGAACTACTGCATTTAACCCTCTACTGCATACTGTTGCCATTAGGCAAGAAATAACTTTTCACCTGTGTAAATGGATAAATATTATAGACAGAGGTAGTTTTACGGCACACCTTCAACTGTACAGTCAACTAAACACATATCCCAGTGATGCCTTGTTCTTTTTTCCACATAACATAAGACAAAACAGCCCTACAGCCAAAGATACTCCTTCCACCCCGTCAATATCCACGCGAACCAACCACCGTTTGTTTTACGTGGGCCCTCCCCATCATATTACCACAGGCTTCAGGAGTACCTCTGGCTCAACCTCAAAGACATTACCAACCTACGGTCGTGCAAGTATACTTGCGCCTTGCAATACGTACCCATGGCCAGTAGGCAGTAATGCTCGGTCTTTGAATGTTAAAAGCTTAGCGTAAAATCGTGAAAAATCGTATATATATTCCAATATGGCAATCCACGTCACATACGAGTGTTAAGCTATTAGGCCCAGTTAAGAATTGCTGGTATATCTATAACACTGAGCTCTTATCTACAAATAAATCACACTCTGTGTAAATGCCTTTTCCCACTGTTCTAATATAGCGCTTTTTAACTTCTTTCCTTTCACAATTTTTTTATGTCAACTGTTTTGCATCTCCAAACTTCAAGAATCTGACATACGAGATTCTCTGAACATAAATATATATTTCTATCATCATGTATATTAAACAGTATTGTACGATTCCACGCCTAGCAGCGTCTGCAGGCTTGCTTCTGGAACTACAGCCAAAGATACTCCTTCCACCCCGTCAACATCCACGCGAACCAACCACCGTTTATTTTATGTGGGCCCTCCCCATCATATTACCACAGGCTTCAGGAGTACCTCTGGCTCAACCTCAAAGACATTACCGACCTACGGTCATGCAAGTATACTTGCACCTTGCAATACATACCCATGGCCAGTAGGCAGTAATATTCGGTCTTTGAATGTTAAAAGCTTAGCGTAAAATCATGAAAAATCGTATATATATTGCTCCAATACGGCTGATGATGACCCCTAGATGGGTTGAAACTAGTACCGTGTAATTTATAATTTTGTGAATATATTTTAGTATTGAAAAGGTGGAAACGTTTACGTTGTTATTATTATTACTTATATATTATTCTCAGTTCAATACGGACCAAAAACATGAAATTCATAACCATCAATATATATTCCAATTTGGCAATCCACATCACATACCAGTGTTAAGCTATTAGGCCCAGTTAAGAATTGCTGGTATATCTATAACACTGAGCGTATGTTGAATATTAAAGCTTTTCTTCACCAAACGGAAACGAAAAATAATTCATGCAGTAGAGTTTCACAGTGCCGGTTAGCACATATGTTTTGCGGCTCTCCAAGAACTTGCGTCTGGTTTCATTTGTGTGAATGACCCTCGAATTCCGCAGGATTTTGGGAACTTTCAACACGCAGTGCTAACCCCTAAAGTGTTATAGTGCATCATGAACTGCAACTGGTGAAATATTTATACACCTACTATTGTTTTCCTGTGCATTGTTTTTTTATATTTTAAGGGATCGGCTGATGATGACCCGGAACAGTGGTTGAAACCGGTATCGCTTGTAATCAACTAGCAATGTAACATTATATTTCTAATTCTACTTTTATTGAAAAGGTTGAACCATTATATATCTTATTTACATTCAATTCTGTTCCTGTTACAATTCTACAAGATATCCTATGCCAGGCGATGTTTATCTTATCTTACAAAGGGAACACTCTAGTTTATTTTCTGCAAGACATAACAACTACAATATTAATTCTAGAACACGTGTGGTATGCATAAATCATCTGAACTTGCAAGTTAAGTGTCGACTGACATTCAAATAGCCATGGTTGGAGCACATATCAATGTGCCGTTTTAGTTTCAGTGTGTGTGAGAGGTGTGTGTGTGTGTGTGTGTGTGTGTGTGTGTGTGTGTGTGTGTGTGTGTGTGTGTGTGTGTGTGTGTGTGTGTGTGTGTGTGTGCGCGTGTGTGTGTGTGTGTGTGTGCGCGCGTGTGTGTGAAGAAGCCTAATGTTACAAGAAGCCTGCAAGACAAGGAATACGGAGAATCATCATGCTGCTTGCAAGAGGAATATCTACTTTCATCATGGTGCACCTTGCAAGGGATATTCCTTCCGGAATGTGCTACTAAAAGGGAGACCCCACCACAAGCTAAAGAGTGCTAAAGGGACCAATCGTGAGACGTTGCCAGCTAGGGCTGAATCAACTTCCAACATAAAAGTTTAAGTACCCTTTTTAAATAATATTCTTTTCAGAAGGACTTCATTCTTGAAATAGTATTTTCTATTACTTGTGTTGTTACAGATTCTTATCGCTTCTGATCTACTTATTGGTGTTGGTAAATTCTGTGAATGATTGAAGTACATTAATGTCCCTAAAATCTAAAACACCTTGAAAGACTAGAGATAGGAAGTTTATATTCACAGGACATGTGTTCCAGTATGTTCTGAAGAAATGATTAGCATTTGAACCATGTCGACCCTCATGTTCAAGGTCTACATCGATATATCTGCGCACCATCAACGACTGGTAAATTGTGCCTGCGGCTCATGTTGTCGCTTTAAACAGAAGGTAATGAATATGTGTGACTTGAGCAGACGTGCAGGATGGCTCGCAGACCTATGCATGAAAAGTACTGTCAAATGAGTGAGTTTGAAGGAGGGCACATACCCATTATTTTAATAGGACTAGGTAGATGGAGTTAAGCTTAACACATGTGCATTATTCATAGGGACATACCTTTATAAACCTACTTCAAGGTCCTTATGCTGAGCGGCTGCAGAGTCTAAGATGCTAGCATGTGAGCTGATGTGTAATGTCCTGTTGGTTTTTAGGGTTAGGAACCCTACATTTTAATTGTAACAATTCGAGCTCAGAAATTTGAATTCTAGACTTATTCTAGAATTCTAATACTACTGATATCACTTAAGAGATTAAAACATAAGTGTTCAGAACAAAAATATTTTCGCATTATATGTGACTGGGAATGGAACACAAGCTCATCCCTTTGGACTGCTGAGTATCATGATAAGTAAATGACTGCACGCTGAAACTTTCTATTTAGTTCAAAACACCTAACGTTTAAGCTGGGAGAAATTAGAAAATCCCCACACCGACTGGGAACCTAACTCGGCAATCTTCCCCTTGGACTGCCGACTACCATAGTAACTAAATGTTTGTGTGTTAAATTTTAAAAAATAACGAACGTTTGAGCTACAAGAAATGAAAAATTCGCTGACCCGACTAGGATTCGAACCCGGGACTAATTTACTTGGGAAGCAAACAAGCATGCTAAGTAAATGACTCTACAATAACAGCGTATGTGTTTCACAACAACACCTAGCTTTTGCATTACAAGATTCACCAACAGAACTAGGATTTGAACATGGAGCTCAGTTGGACCCAAAGCTGAAGTGCTATTCAAATATCTATCTCCAAAAATTCAAACTTCTAATTCTGAGCAAAGAAAACAATCGCTGATTTGGGTTCTCAAACCTGAAGCTAACTTCGACTCAGAACTGAAGGTTTTAAGTTCATAACAAGAAAAAATGATAAAAGTCCTCAACCCGACCTGGAAACTATGTTAAGTGAATGTGGAAAGAGAATGCGACAAATTTCATATTAAGTGAGGTCATGACATAATTATGTGCATCTCAGCAAAGAAAAGATTTAATCCAGGAACATTCTGATTAGACTTGGAAATATTTGCTGTGACAAGAAATACAAAGTTCATTGTTTTTGCAATTAGCTTAGTATGCACATCTCAGCAAAAGACCATTGGCGGTACGAGCCAGTTTACTAGACATCGAAATAACTTATTTGCTAAGAGAGAGAATACAAAGTTTATTGTCAAAATCATATCAGATGTAAGGCTTTTCAGGTGTTTGCTCTATTAACTAGCGTTTCGTCTTAGGTCTGACACTAGAGTCATCAGTGGGATGTGTCAGACCCTACCCGCTGACACTGGAGTGTATGCAGGTGAACTTATCAGAAGCCCTTATAAAAGGCACAGTCTGATAACTGCATACGGGAGATTAATCTCCACATAGGAATTATTGCCCGCCTTGCAATTCCAAATGGAAAATTCTAAATTCCTATGGAGGGAATTAGATGTTTTTCACCTATAGAGCATGTCAAAAATGTCAAAAACATATCACATGTAAGGCTTTTCAGACATTTGCTCAATTAACCAGCATCTCGTCTTAGGTCTGACACTAGACTCATCAGTGTTGGATGTGTCAGACCCTACCCACTGACGCTGGAGTATATGCAGGTGAACGTTCATTCAAGAACGTTTTCATTCCCCACCCTGAAAGGGTGGGGCGGGCCACCTGAAGGGTTACGCCCTCCCTCTGGTCGGGAACTTGGGCGGGATTGGGGAGATTTGGGGAAAGTGGGAGGTGGGAAAAGGCGATGTGAAGAATGCTGGATGGAAATGGATAGACCTCGTGGCTAAGGGGGCTTTAGTATTATGATGAGTTTTCTATTGTTTCCAGTGAATTACAATACAGAGATGCAATATGAATGATACAGAGCATAGATATAGCTTAATGATTTACGAGAGTGGGCTAGGGAAAAGGTGTAAGGAGATGGTATTGTAGAATGAGGAGAAGTTGGTGAGGGAAGTAAGAGGAAGGCAGAGTAGATCAGGGGTTGGTGGAGTAAGGGAGGAATAGGGTGGCACAGTAGGTGATCGAATATGTGGACGAGGTGAGATAGGAGGAGGGTCAGGCCGGGGACGACTGCGAGGTGTGTTCGGACGGTGCAGGGGTTGTGGGGGAGAATGCGAAGGTTCCACACGATGATGGTGACCATAGATGTTAATTCCGGAAGCGAAGAGGCGCTGGACGGTGTCTGGAGTGGGTAGTTGAATCCGTACCAGGAAAGTAGGTCCGTCTGAGTTGTAGATGCGGAAGGTGCGCTGTACAGAGATGTCTGCCTCGCGGAGGTCGTGGGCAAGAACGGCGGGCGCTATGCTGGGATCGATCCCTCGGATGACGCAGCTGTAGACAGATGGTGGTGAGTTCTGAGGTAGTTGTACCACATTCTCCGGAGAAGCGACGGTATGTCCCTCGACAGATGGCTGCGTAGAAGGAGGGTGAGATGTTTGAGCAGCAATGGGAGGGAGGGGGTGAGAAGCTTGCGAGATGAGAAAAGGATGAGACATAGAGTAGTAAGAGAAGCAGAGGTATGAGCAACAGTGGTGGTGATGGTGGTAGTAGTCATAGTAGTGGTGGTGACAGTTACGATACAAGGAGTAGTAAGGGAAGCTGGAGTAGATACGGTAACTGGAATTATTGCCCACCTAGCAATTCCGCATGGTAAATTCTAAATTCCCATAGAGGGAATTAGATATTTTTCACCAACAGACCATGTCAAAATGTCAAAAACATATCAGATGTAAGGCTTTTCATGCATTTGCTCTATTAACCAGCTTTTCACCTTAGGTCTGACACTAGACTCATCAGAGTGGGATGAGTCCGACCCTACCCACTGACGCTGGAGTGTATGCAGCTGAACTTATCAGAAGCCCTTATAACAGGCACAGTCTGATAACTGCATACGGGAGATTAATCTCCACAATGGATTTATCACCCGCCTAGCAATTCCGAATGCAAAATTCTAAATTCCCATGGAGGGAGATTAATCTCCCGTATGCAGTAATCAGTCTGTGCCTCTTATAAAGGCTTCTGATAAGTTCACCTGCATACACTCAGCGTCAGTGGGTAGGGTCTGACACATCCCACTCTGATGAGTCTAGTGTCAGACCTAAGACGAAACGCTGGTTAATAGAGCAAACGCCTGAAAAGCCTTACATCTGATATGTTTTTTACATTTTTTACATGCTCTATTGGTGACAAATATCTAATTCCCTCCATGGGAATTTAGAATTTTCCATTCGGAATTGCTAGGCAGGCAATAATTCTATTGTGGAGATTAATCTCCCGTATGCAGTTATCAGACTGTGCCTTTTATAAGGGCTTCTGAGAAGTTCAGCTGCATGCACTCCAGCGTCAGTGGGTAGGGTCTGACACATCCCACTCTGGTGAGTCTAGTGTCAGACCTAAGATTAAACGCTGGTTAATAGAGCAAAAGCCTGAAAAGCCTTACATCTGATATGTTTTTGACATTCCTGACATGCTCTATAAGTGAAAAATATCTAATTCCCTCTGTGGGAATTTAGAATTTTCCATTCGGAATTGCTAGGCGGGCAATAATTACGTTGTGGAGATTAATCTCAGGTATGCAGTTATCAGACTGTGCCTCTTATAAGGGCTACTAATAAGTTCACCTGCATATGCTCCATCGTCAGTGGGTAGGGTCTGACACATTCCATTCTGATGAGTCTAGTGTCAGACCTAAGACGAAACGCTGGTTAATAGAGCAAACGCCTGAAAAGCCTTACATCTGATATATTTTTGACAAGCTCTGTAGGTGAAGAATATCTGATTCCCTCAATGGGAATTTAGAATTTTCCATTTGGAATTGCTAGGTGGGCAATGATTCCTATGTGGACATTAATCTCCCATATGCAGTTATCAGACTGTGCCTTTTGTAAGGGCTTCTGATTTCACCTGCATACACCCCAGCGTCAGTGGGTAGGGTCTGACACATCCCACTCTGATGAGTCTAGTGTCAGACCTAAGACGAAACGCTGGTTAATAGAGCAAACACCTGAAGATCCTTGCATCTGATATGTTTTTGCCATGCTCTATTGGTGAAAAATATGTAATTTCTTCTGTGGGAATTTAGAATTTTCGATTCAAAGTTTACTGTTCGCGTACTTAGATCTGGGCTGCAGATTTGAACCCTGGAGACTTGTAATTACCTGCTGTAATATTTACATCACTTGGTACCTAACATTAGAGCAGCGAGCGATTAAAAAATTCCCAGGCCACCTGGGAATTAAACTCGGCACACTTTCCCTTGGACTGTTATCATAATAGCTAAAGGATTCAAAACGCATAACCTTTGAGCTAAAAGAAATTAAAAATCACACACCAGACTAGGAATGAAACCAGTGGCTTCTTTACATGTGCAAAAACAAGCATGCTAACTAAATGACTGTACATTCAAAACTTGTGTATTTAATTGAAACACATAACGTTCGACTTCCTTTCACTTGGGGGGGGGGGTCGACAATAATAATATTCGCTTTACGTCTTACTAACTAACTCGAACGTTCGAAATAATAATTTTGCAGATCCAACCTGCTTTCATACTGAATACTCAACATTCGTGCACAATAAGAAAGATAAGGCCAGCAGTTTAACCACCTGAGCTGACGTGTACCTCAACCCCGTACATTTAAAAGAGGCGCCTTGAAGAACGCTATCTACACATAAAATTTGAAACAACTAGTGCAAGCAGTTGGGATGTTGGTGAACAGATGTCACTACTTAAGTGACCGAGTAATGTGACATATTTTGGTGTCCTGAACTGACTGGATTTCTTTTGTTCTTTGGTGCACCACCGTTGGCAACAGCTATTTCAAGAAGTTCGGACTTTTTTCCACAGATGTCTCTATTAAAAGAATGATGTCATACACTGTGTTGAAAAGTGGAACTAAAAATTTAAAGAAATTTTGTGTTTATAGGTTTTCTGAAGTGATGGACTTTCCTTGTTTTTGATATTCTAGGTTTTCAACACTTCTTACTCATCCCGCCATCTTTGGATTCTGGCCAATCAAAAATTTTGTATATTGATTTTTCTGCCAATCATAGGCTTCTTGTAACTTTTCGACTGTCCAATAAAAATGAGGGTGTGTGTCTAATCTTAGCCCTCCATCTCGGGTATAAACGGTGACACTTTTTCGAGTTAACTTGTCTTACTGATCGTCGTGCTATTGAGTGTGTGTGCTAAAACAAGAGGCGAGGGCCTCATCCATCGGCATGCAGAATATCAGCTAAGGTAAAGGCCACCATTTTTCATTTCAGTAGTTATGTATACTTCTCTCCCTTCTCGTGTAAAAGTTCGAGTAAATGAAGTGTACTTAACTAGAATTCGGGAATAGAGAGTGTTTTTGAGGACGATGTTTCTGTAACCGCTTTCTATCTGTAGCCTTCTAACATATTTCCTCCATCTAGTCACCGCAGTAGTGTGGGATTAGCCTGTGCATCGTCGGGCCACTAGCCAAAGTAGGTTCCTGCCTCCATACTTTTAGATTTTTGGCCCAGTAATTGAACCTGTCATTTTTCGCAAAGGCCCGGGAGGATGGGTATACGATACCCCTGTGTAAACATAAAAATCAATTGATATGGTCTTGTTAAATGTAGGTTGTGCCTAAGGAGGCCAGACGCTCTAAAGGCTGTAAGGGTAGTCCCCTTGGTAGAATTATAGAGCATTGAGGCTCATTTCTTCAAATGTAAAATATATTTGTGTGATATTGGATGGTGCTTTTGGAGCAAAGTGTTCTTGAAAATAGTGATTAAAAATTTCATGTAAAACAAATTGGGAGATTCATCTCGTTGCCTATCCAACTAAACGCAACAGTAGTGATGTAAGGACCTTGTAAATATGGAACTCGAAGCTCGAATTTTGTAATTAACCTTTTCTAGGTTGTCTGCTTTTCTATTTTGTGCAATCTACCTCTGTACCCGAAATCTTGTTGTTTGTTGAAATTTAATATCCGAAAAAATATAACCTTTATTTTAATGAAGCATTCAAACCAGCACCTTCTTTCACCTCTCTGTGACCCACGAAAACTCAGTAACAACTGGTAGCAGAGCGTGTTCTAATGGGTCTAGATAAAGCCCCTTTTGACGGCTAAACGTAGAATTCGCTTCGAACTATAAGAATTTTCTCGGATGCTGGAAACTTTCTGAATTGTTTAATTTTTCCGTCAACCTGTCGGGTCCTCGTGAAGTCCTCGCTCCCGGGTACTTGCGCAAGGAGAAATTAACCTATAGGCTCCTAATTTGGAAGGTTACGATTTTTAATTTCAATTAATTTTGTAAATTAATTAACTAAATTCAATTTCCAATTTATTTCAAGACCATGCTTTAGTGTCTGCTCCCTCTCACTCCCAAATACTTCAAATTATTTACCCTTATTCTGTAGACGTCCTCTCGGACAAAATAAATAAAGAAATAGCTGATCGATCATCTATAGAATAATTCCACGCCCACCTACTGGCTAACTTCATTCCGGCTAGAGCCATGTCTTCGTTAACCCAAAAATACTACATTGGAGTGCAGAGGTTGGATGAGAAACTGGCAGACTTTATTCAGGATATTAAGTTTTAAACCAGGGTATTCGCTTTTCACTTCCCTGAAGACATAATTGTTCAGACGATCGTTGAAGGTATATCTCCACCCTATAGATCGTACCTATGATTTGCACCTCAACATCAAATCTTCTCTCCATTAGAGGCAATGGCTGTGTCAGCCGAAGGAGTAAGGTACGCCAAAACATTACGAGTCACCAAGGGGCCCCTCAGTCTTCTAACAGTTCTCGGCCACCACCTCGCCAAACTTTTCCCAATCGCAAGTGTTATGCATGTGGATCAACTAAACATCTTCGAAACATATGCCCCTTGATAAAATCTAGTGGGACGAGGAATGGAGCAGGTTCTTCTCATGGTTGCTTTAAATGCGGCTAATTTGGCCATCTTGCCAAGAATTGCACTAATCTTAACAGCACACCATCTTGTTCGACTTCTGGTGCTGCTTCCAAAAATCCAAGTGATACGAAGTGGATAGCGTCGTTGGCTAGTCACAATGTTCACCTTTTTGAGGCTCAGCCCCCGCTAAATCAAGTAACAATTTACTCAAGGGCGAAATTTCACCTAATGTATCATTTTTTGGCTCTTTGTTTTACTTCGCACCGACAAAGATAGGTTGTATGGCGACCAAGGGACAGAAAAGGCCTAGGAATGGGAAGGAATCGGCCTTGGCCATAATTAAGGTACAGTCCCAGCATTTGCCTGGTGTGAAAACGGGAAACCACGGAGAAACATCTTCAGTGCTGCCGACATTGGGGTCCGAACCCACTATCTCCCGGATGCGAGCACACAGCTGGGCGCTCCTAATCGCATAGCCAACTCGCCATGCCAATGCCCTAGAGAATGCCCCAGAATTGCGCCAGAGACCCCATGTTTCGTGCCATTTCTGAGTATTGAAGTAAATAACGAACCAGTCACGGCACTATTAGCCTCAGGAAGAGTGAGATCCATTATTTCTAAAGAGTGGTGTTCTAAATTAAAAACCTGTTGTAAATTTCCTGACTATTGTTCCTCTTCGGTTAAATGTGTTTCAGCTAACTCCTCTCTATTAGAAATTTTAGATTTCATTTTTGCTAAAGTTCGTATTTCATAGTTTATCTGCAAAGTTATGTTCTTTATAGCTAAACAATTGTCCTGCCTGTAATATTATGAGCCGACTTTATGTCTAATACTCGTCTTGTGCTCGACATTCAGAGCAAAGTGTGCACCTTCAAATTTGCTAGTAACTCTGTTATTCCCCTTTTGAAATATAATTCTGTATCATGCTCAACTATTTCGCATACACTGAGTCAGATGTCGTTAGATATTAGGCATCTACGCGAGGAGCAGGCTGAAAGTATTACAAGGCTGTGTCAGTCCTTTCCTGGTGTATTTTCTTATACACTTGGCGTTACTGACCTTATTGAATATAAGATTGACCTAACAGATTCTATCCTAGTTAGGTTTCCGTCTTATACGCTGTCCCCACCTAAAATGAACGTCTTAAGGAAATCATCCATCAGGTGTTAAGGGATGGTATTATTAGACCTTCAAAGTCAGCGCATTCATCGCCCATTCTTCTTGTGCCGAAAACCCAAGGTGGCTTCAGGCCTGTTATTGATTACAAGGCTTTGCACCATAAGGTGGTGTAATAATCTGTGCCCCTCCCTGATCTTTACTCTTGTTTTTCCTGGTTTCGAAAGGCCTAGTTCTTTACCATCCTTGCTCTTAATCAGGCATTTAACGAGATACCTCCAGCAGCAGAATCGAAACATCTAACGACTTTTGCTACGGATTGGAACTTGTATGAATATAAACGTGTGCCCTTCGGACTCCCCACGGGTGCAGCTGTTCTCACTACACTGCTAGATACGGTCGTCTCCGTTATCAAATTTGAATAACTGTATCAATACCTCGATAATGTCGTGTTTTAAGAGACCTTCGAAGAACACTTAGATCATCTGAAGGAAGTCCTCAATCGCTTTCAAGAGGCTGAGTTGACTGTTAAACTATCCAATGTAGCTTTTGTTAAGCCTTCTATGACATTCTTAGGGCATATTGTGTCGTCCGATGGTGTTACTATTGATCATTCCGGAACACAGGCTATCTGTGATTTCAAGCCTCCTAAGGACATCAAAGGCATTGCCAGGGTGAATTTCTTCAGAAAGTTTATTTCTATCTTCCCTAATAGGGCGGCGCCCCTGAACTTACTACGGTGGAAAGGCGTCAAATATGAAAGGGGACCGTAGCAGCAAGCCGCTTTTGAAGACCTGATATTGGCTCTGTGTAACGCTCCTGTATCTCTCTACGAAATTCATAGTCCAAAGAGATGCCTCTTCATCAGCTGTTGCCGCTGTCCTTCTTCAGGAAACGGAACACGAAAGGCGGCCCATCGCCAATGCGTCAGGAACTTCAACTTGAGGGTTTGGCAGTATTGTTTACCCTGGAGAAGTTCCATCTTATCTGGAACATGTCAGATTTGAAGCAAGCCCTATGTTCGGTATTAGCTAGGCCTCATCGTACTGGACGTATTGCATGTTGGCCTATCAGGATTCCTGCATTCGAATTTGATGTAAGACACGTTAGAAGTTCAATGAATATAGTTGCTGATGGACTACGCCGCATGTTTTCCAATGAGTTTGAAACCGGCCAACAGGAAGATAGTTCTCTTCTTCTCACGCCCATACCTTCATGTATTACTGCTATTCTGACAGTTGCCCCTATGTTATTTCGGGATATTGAGAAATATCAACGTGAAGATCCAGTGCTGGCTCCCAGTAGGGAAACCCTTTCTTCTGGGGAACAGGTTGTCCCTTATGTATCGAGGAACGGGGTTTTGTGCTGCCCTTCGAGGCACGATCAGGAGATGAAAGTAGTGGTTCCAGCTGTGCTTGTACCCTTGATCTTCAGATACTATCATGAGGCATTTAGGCATCTTCAAAACTCAGGAAAAGATCAGAGAAATATTAATTTGGAAGAGTATGGATGGTGATATTAGGGAAATGGTTAAGGCTCATAAATCGTGCTTGCTTATCATACCCACCTTAACCACTAAGCTAGGGCTATTGTCGTCGCATCAAGCATCTCACCCTATGGAGCGTCTATATCCAGACTACGCCGGACCTTTCCCCAATCATAGGGGAACGGTAATAAATTCATTCTGGTGTGCGTAGATGGCTTCACCAGATTTTCATGGTTGTTTCCGAATAAGCTGGCAACCGCTCAGTCAACTACTTCTTTTCTTAATATTATCTTTGCTTCTTTTGGTCCCTGTCAATATATTGTTTTTTATAACACATATAACTTATTCAAAAATCCTTTTTTGACCTCACATGTAACAACTTCTGCTTATTACCCTCAACTATCTCTGGCTGAGCTATGAATTTAAAAGTTCGATATCAGGTTATGGTTAAAAATTTCATACCTGCGGGCAAGTTTACCCCCAGATTTCATGTGCCATGTATTATTTTGGATTTCTTAACCCCTGTCACCTTATTGGTCAGCAACCCAGCCACCGAGAGGATATTTAGGGTTCGCATTTCTCAGGTGAAACCAGTATAAATTCCTTGTTTGAGTACATAGGCCTATAAATTTTGGCATTATGCAAAGGTTAAATTCCTCACACAGTAATGAACTTAAATCATAAAATTAATTAGGTAACTTGTTTTGAAATATGGAGGCATTCTGTCCCGATCATAAGAAATTCATATCATGTATTGTAATTAGACCAGTACAACCTTCCCCTCCAATAAGGTTTTCCGTTTGTTCATGGCCTGGTGGCCATTACCTAGCCCCCGTCTCCAAATCCCGACCAACAGACACACACATTCATCACCTACGCTGCCCGCTCATCACAACCTAAATAAAATAAAGACCCTCAAACTCCAGCAAACAATCTCTGTCGCCGAACAAATTACTGTTTCAGTGTTCTTTCAGCTATCGGCAGCCGCGTTGCAACATTTAGCGAGCGATGCCGGCGTAAGGTGAGGAACCACTCCACTCTGGTCCAGTCTCCTTCTGAATGGCGCGCCGGAGCTCCATCCTTTCCGGCAAGGACTGAGGTGCGGTAACTCAACCGCCTACCCATCTTGGAGCAGCGTTACTAGATCTGGTCGGTGGCGACCATCACCATGTCTACCCATCTCAATGTAGTGGGAGAGGCATATCTGAGGGTATTAGGGTTCCGGGGGACCCCATCTGGGCATCGGCGGCGGCCGCCACTGTCGTCAAACTTAAACTAGGCATCACGGAATTTTGACAACATCCGGAAGACTTCAAGACTGTTTCTTTTTAATTACTAAATTGAAATTTCAGCAAGAAATTTTCCATCTGTGAAATTGCAACTTTTTTTTTGTGGCAAATTTCTAGTGTCACCCCAGAGAAGAAATTTTTGGGGGGAGGTCTGTACCGGGAGGTACACCTCAACCCTGTGTATTTAAATGAAGTGCCTTGAAGAATGCTATCTATCACATAAAAATTGGAACCACTAGTGCAAGAAGTTGTGACGTTGGTTAACAGATGTCACTACTAAAGTCATAGAGTAATGCATTATATTTGGGTGTCCTAAAGTGATCGGATTTCTTTTGTTTTCTGGTGTATCACAGTTGGCAACAGCTCCTTCAAGAAGTTCAGGCTTCTCTCCATAGTTGTCTCAATTAAAAAACTGAAGTCATGCATTCTGGTGTAAAGTAGAACTAGATATTTAAAGAAATTTTGCGTTTATAGGTTTTCTGAACTGGACGGTCTTTCTTTGTTTTTGATGCTTCTAGGTTTTCAACATACCTTACTCATCCCGCCAGGTTTGGAGTCCGGCCAATCAAAAATTTTGTATATGAATTTTTCTGCCAATCATAGGTTTCTTGTAACTTTTCGACTGTCCAATAACAATGAGGGGTGAGGGGCAGTGTACGGTCTTAGCCCTTCCTCTCAGGCATAAAAATGACGCTTTCTCAGTTTAAATTGTCTTAGAGATCGTCATGGTATTGAGTATGTGTGCTAAGAGATCAACAGGCAGACCATCAGCTAAAGTAATGGCCACCATTTTCCTATCTCAGTATTTATCTCCGCAAGCTGACTCGTGTATGTTTTGGTTGATTGAGACCATGGTGCCATTATTTGCAGAGTCACATACTTGCCACTTGTTTTTCACAAACTATACTGAGGTACGGTACACAGGCTTTTTTTTTTTTTTTTGCTAGTTGCTTCACGTCGCACCGACACAGATAAGTCTTATGGCGATGATGGGACAGGAAATAGCTAGGAGTGGGAAGGAAGCGGCCGTGGCCTTAATTAAGGTACAGCCCCAGCATTTGCCTGATTTGAAAATGGGAAACCACGGAAAACCATTTTCAGGGCTGCCGATAGTGGGGTTCGAACCTACTATCTCCCGAATACTGGATACTGGCCGCACTTAAGCGACTGCAGCTATCGAGCTCGGTGGTACACAGACTAACCAACACGTAAATAAAATTACATGTACACTGAAGACTATTCAACCTATACTGCAAATGCCGAGCCAGGTATCTTAACCACGTGGTATTATTCACAAAATTACACGTGATATTTACAGCAATAATGGAACAAACTTCTTCGGAGCAGCCACAGAAATCAAGGCCTTTCTGCAAAACAACCCTCAGAAAACCAACTTTTCACACAACTGCAGGCATGAGACTGACATGGCATTTCATCCCTTCTGCAGCATCACACTTTGGTGGAATCTGGGAAGCAGCTGTCAAGAGTCTGATATATCAGCTCAGAGGAGTGATGGATTCTTATCGCTTCACCAACAAAGAATGGAACATTATTACAACACAAACATCCTCTCACTAAAGTTAAATGATGACCCTTTTGACACTTCTTAACTAACTACATCCCATTTCCTTACAGGAGAGCCAATTATTACACTCTCTGATCATGATTATACTTCCTCTCTCATCACAACCTTGCCTACATGGCTATGTTTTCAGCTGCTAACCCAGGACTCCTGGAAGAGATGGTGAAATAAATATCTCAATAAATGGCAATGAAATAACCCCTAGCAACACAGTCATACTGAAAAAAAGCGGACAATGACAGTGATCAAAAGTGTACCCTAGTAATGACGAATTCATTCAAGTAACGAATGTCCATGTGAGTAACGGTGAACTTACAGGGCCTAATTGCAATCACTATCCCGTACGAAGAATGAAACAGAAAGGCAAGACAACTCTTGAATGGCTAATTTATTCATTGCCTGTTTAAGTGATATTATAAGTCACAATGGACTAGTAACACCAAAGACTACATTAGGAAGAATAAGAATATTTTTCACTTGCCACGATATGGCTACAGTATGTGTAGTATATAGGCGAACGTTCACAGTAAACAAGCATATCACCTGAAACATTTATCAGCAAATTACTGTATTATCTAAGAAATTAATAATTAATATTATGAGTAATTAATATAACCAATAAGATAACAAAGGTGTTTCATTTGGAAGCAACTAGTAAAATATCTTGTAACAGTAACAAAACAATGTATCATATAGCTACTTTGTTTTCGAAACTATTTCGGAATTCAAAAATATTATTAGGAATGATACCAGCTCCCAAGGGATATAAAGTATAGGTCTTTGGAGTAAACCTAACTGCTGCACAATTCAAAATGCAAAATCGTGGAACAACTTGAAGGAAAAGTAAAAATTAGGTAAGTCACCAGTCAGTCTCATAAAAACGTATAATCTTTGTAGGACTATTAATCATATGCACTGAAATGAAGGATCAAACCCTGGTATTTTTTGAGCCATTTTCTAACCATTCCCACTATTACGCGACGACAGCTTATCAAATTATGTACATTATCTCAAGAGAGTTTTCCTGCAATGACCCTGGCTCTGTTAACTCTGATTTAACTTCTTCTTTCACAGCTATCACTTCTGATACATGTTCAAAATTTTCCTGTGGAAAATAGATATATTAGGTATGCTCATAACACACATCTACAAATACAGTCACAAACAAATGAGCATGTTAATACATTAATTTCCAGTATTACTTTCAGAATTTCACTAAAGTTTAAGGAAGATTTCTGCCATCAGAGGATTGTTATGACCAAAGGCTGTACTGAGAATGCTGTTACTATTCTTGCTCACTCCTTAAGTCAGAGAAAGGACGAGACTGAGAACAAAATATAAAATGCGTAACATTTTCTACCCATATCAGAAGATATACTATCACGGATGGAATTGAGGCCATCTCACACAAAATTTGGAAGGAAGCAGCCATAAGCATACACACTAAATTGTATGAACAGTTTTCATATGTACAATCATATCAATTAAATCTTAAAAGTTGTTTGAAGCAATTAGAAGTGTTACAACAATTCTAAATATTTTTATGTTTTCAGCATAGCGTTTGTTTACAGACAGATTAAAATAACTTGAAATAATGGAATCACATTCTCTACTCTGGTTTTGCTGAGATCACAGGGGCCACATAAGGCATTAAGAGTTCTGTTTCAAACAGCATATTTCAATGCTTCCAAATGTAAAATAAAAAACATTATCATGAAAGAAGCAGGCTTATCACATTCATATGCCAGCAAAAGATGTGATGTGGCCAAAAGTCAAGGCTACTAGAAATGAAATATTTTACTACTGCAAGCATGTTATCTAATGTTCTGTAAAGAACTGTGGGGATAATCACTGTCCGTGGAGAGTCAGCAGTGTTGGAGTGTACATCTGCAGATTCAGAAGTTCTTTTAAGATCTACTATGAGACATTTAAATTTCTCACTTGGATTCATAAAACTTTGTCGGGACTAAACGGGGGGGGGACAGAGATCAAAGGCTTATGTTCTAATATAAGTTAACTTACTAATAAAAGTGAATTAAAGTATCAAGTTCTAGAATATACCAACTTAAACCATTCAATATAGAAGAGAACAGTAGCTGAACTACAGAATGGATGAAAAGGATACACAAAAAGGACAGGGAAATAATGACAAAGAGGAAGGAAAAAATTCTGTTTAATGTGCCTTAAGTCCTTATAGTGTCATAGCCCACTAAGAAGGGGCATTTTACAGAAATTATTCTCAGAAATCGTGCATACTAGAGCCCTTAGACATGGTTCTATATATAACATAGAATCTGACCTGTATTTGAGGAATAAAATAAGCTAATCACTATTCCTCCTTTCTAAATGAATTCAATGTCTGAGCAAAATAATTAATTTGAGAGAACATACATTCAGATTTTGAGTTATTTTATCCCTCGTATGCCATAGGCAAATCTGCTCTTTCCTTAACACACATAATATCTTTTAGCACATTGTGGATGTGAGGGTAACCCAGAATAATCACACCTGTTTTGACATTTTGTTTAGCAAACTGGTGTATCCAGTCTCAAAAACACTAACGAAAGTTTTGTGACTTAAATTCTTCTACACTAATTATAGTAGGAGTAATTATTTTTTTACACGTGGTGCAGTAGTGTTGGAGGATGTTGTTGTTTGAGTCATCAGTCCATAGACTGGTTTGATGCAGCCATCTATGCCACCCTGTCCCGTGTTAACCTTTTCATTTCTATGTAACTACTGCAACCTACATCTGCTCTCATCTGCTTGTCATTTGCATACCTTGCTGTACACCTTCCATTCTTACCACCTACAATACGAACATGTCCTGGGTGTCTTAAGATGTGTCCTATCATTCTACCCCTTCCTCTCTTCAAATTTAGCTAAATCAATCTCCTCTCACCCATACAATTTATTATCTCTTCATTTGTAATTCAATCTATCCATCTCACCTTCAGCATTCTTCTGTAACACCACATTCAAAAGCTTCTATCCTCTTTCTCTCTGAGATAGTTATCATCCATATTTCACTTCCAACAGTGCCAACTCCACACGAAAGGACATCGGTTTTTAAAAAAACACAATGGGCCAACAGTCATCTATTGTAATCAGAGGGGGCAAATAGAAGATGTGCAACCCCTAAACGAAAGTCATTCTGATACTGACAGTAAAAATCCAACCCCAACATTAAGTTCCTAAGAGTTGGCAGCTTTTTGTAGCACTTTGTGGTGTATTTGCAGACAAAGAAACAAAACAGAGTCGTATTACAGATAGATGCTCATTCAGCAATTGGTGACTCCTTGTGTTAATACTGAAGAAGCACATAGAAAATAATGCCCCTGCCAAACTTATTCATCTATTAAGGGTTAATTTCTGATCTGTATGAAGTTATCTGGAATGAGACTTACAAGTGATGCAGTTGTTGTTCCTTCAAGCCTGGCTGGTTCCTCTTTGATCCTTACTTCCAGCTCCATTTTGCACTGCAACTGAAGTAGTTAGAAGGCACTGGGATCATTGATTTCTTCCAATGACCTTACAGAGAAACACAAGCCAGAAAAATATATTACATCACTGCTGTCATTGCTACTTACATTATTTGTCAACAGACTAAGCAAAAATCTTGTAATTATACATGAACGCCAATTTTATGATCATGCCGAAAAGAATCAGAATTCAACATGACTGTTGATATTGTGAACATACCTATACGAAATAAAGTTTTCTATGACTAATATCACGATCATAGGTAAAGGCCTCCAGTTTTACATGACTTCTAAAACAGTGATCACTTCCATAGGAAATATAAGTTAACATGTGAGTCGATATCAAAATCATAGCCAAAGGACTCCTAGTTTTACATGACACCTTATATCGTATTAATAGCTATATAACACAGTTTTATATGGAACTGAAACCGCAACAAGATGACCTTTCATGTTAAATATCCAATGTACATTGCTTGTGAATGAAAGGCACAAAACACCTTAAAAATTCAAAGGCTATTCTGTTAGCATATCACTCCGATCACCTGGGTCCATATCTTGGCATCTTCCTACCATTTTCATCCTTTACAATTAGCTTCAAAACTAACTGAACAAGTTCACAGATCTTTGAGATTTGTTCTATCAAATTTTCCTTCCGAGGATCAAATTCTCTCAAACCATTCTCCTCTCATCAAGCTGATTCACTATCTTCTTATTTGAGACATGTCCTATCAATCTGATATTCAAGAACATCTGATAACACGGCCTTTACAAGGCTTCAACTCTGTTTTTCTCGGCTCTATTTATTATCTATTTTTACTTCTATACAATGTCATACTCCATACTCAGTGTAAAAATAACTTTTAAATTTTCAATCCGTTGAATCTAAAGACCATGATGGTGAACAGATGGGAATTTAGGCTGGACTCAGTGATGATATTTATCAACATTGAGACAGCATATGTCAGTGTTTCATGGCAAGTGGTCTCAGATTTATTGATAAAAAAGAAGGCAGGGAAAGGTGAAGAACCAATTAAAAAAGTCATGAACGAAAAGTGAGTAAGTAGTATGAATACTACAATAGGACAAACAAACCGGTTAAAAGTAGAAACAGGACTTCAAAATGGATGTGTTTTATCTCCTCCAGTCTTCATTACAGTCATGGATGAAATCCACAAAAGTATACAACAAAAAATGGGAACCAAGAAGGCAAAGGCCTTTCTCTTTGCAGATGACACAATAATATGTACAGAAGATGAAATGGAAGCACAAGAACAAGATACTGTATAGAATCAGGAGATAGAGGATTATGGAATGAAAATAAGTGTGGAAAAGTGTATGATAGTAGTTGTGACGAGAAGTAATAGAGAAGGAAAAGGGAATATTAAAGTAAATGGAAGACCATTACAAGTTGTGGAAAGCTTCAAGTATTCAGGGAGAATAATTGCAAAAGATAGGAAAATAAATTAAGAACTTGGAAAGAGAATTGGACAAGCCAATGAGTTTTACTAATGTTTGAGATGTATAGTGTGTAAAAGGAACGTCCCAACGGAATGCAAGGAAATTTTGCATCCAATGTACTACACACCAATTTTAACTTGTGCATCAGGCACATGAACAACAACAAAACATGATGAAAGCAGAATGCAAGAGTCCAAGATGAAATTCCCTACAGAAAAAATAGGGTGGGCATGAAGGTATAAAGTCAGAAGCATAGAAATCAGGGAGAGAATTGGATTTCCTGAACTGAAAGGCAAGATACAGACCTGTAAGCTGATATGGTATGGACACATGATGAAAATGGAAGAAAACACAGTTCCAAAGGAAGTATTTACAGTGAAAGTCATAGGAGAAATACATTGGGGAATGCACAGAAAGGGGTGAATAGATATGGTACGGGGAGTACAGAGATGAGCAGTGTAAAAGTAGAAAAAATATTCAACGAAGGAAGGGAGTGGTGGAGAGAGAAAAACTAGCGAGGTTCTTGATTTACATTTCATCCCAGAAGACTGGGAATGGAAAATGAAGAAAATTATGTTGAAATGAAGACAAAAATTTATACAATACTGCTATCAGCTCATTTCATCGAACAATGCCACCAACCTTTACTTAAGTGTCCTTTCTTTACTTTTGTGTGCATGTCATGTCTAATGACACAACCGAGTGGTATTTACCAGATCACCACTTGAAGGGACTTCCATGTCAAACAATTGGTTTAAATGTTAAGCAGTTTTTATTGTTTCGCAGGTGGTACGAAAATTGCCTATGTTGAATACCTCGAGTACTGCCACAGAGAATTCATTTCATCCAATAGCAGTGTTCGTTAGTCTCTTCGTGATATTTTACTGTAAATGTAAACATACTGCACTAACAATGAATACTACAACTTTTCCTACAGGTAGTACAAGCTTCGTTCCTGTGGCTAATTTTGTTGATTCTTACACATTGCCAGGGAACAGATTTCTATGTAAACACATATCTATTCAGGAAACTATGCTCAATTGTATTTTGTATATTTCAATGAAGGGGACAATACAGAAGTGTACCATGTTTAATTGTTCTGGTCATCAGAGGTTATTCTGTTAATATGTTATTGGTTTTACTTTCAAGCATGCAACTTTTACAGTTACCACAGCCAGAATTTATTCCTGAAGATTGTTCTTCCATTCCTGCTAGCAGTTTGATGTTTCACTAACAACTCCAAGGGAAAGAGATAAGATTAGGTACACAGCAGCATTAATTAAGGTTAATAAATGATAAAATGGGGAAACCACGGAAATGTTTTTCAGGGCTGCAGATCCTAGGATTCAACCCCATGTAAACTCACTGCCACTCACTCCTGAAAATCTTTTACACACCAATAAATCAGAGAGACAGCCTACTGTTACTTAAATCAACACAAATAAATACCAGAAATAGCTGCTGTGGGGCATTGATGTGATACAGAAGAATCTCCATAACAATACTGATATAACAAGATACAGATATCCTAAATGGAAACCTCTTAAGTATTTGAACCCTACTACCGGTACCATATGTTGCATCATAGGCTACAGTGTAAAGAACAACTCAACATTCACAGCATCACTATAAAATTGCACACAGAGGTAAATAATACAGCAAGACAATAATTAAAGTGACACACTATATATTGGAGTTTCTTTCTGAAACTACCATCCGCATCTCTTCATCTGCGTTGCTCTTCAGAAAAATATCCTCATTCTACTAAATTTAGATATACGATATATTGCTACTACACACAACTTGCAGGCACTTGCAACGCAAAGGCTGGGAGTTTCCTAAAAAGCAAGCTAGTTATATGAGTATTCATTTTTAATGCTTAATTAAAAATAAAATTTAAGAAAATTAACAACATTAAATATTAAAAATATGTAGAATGCTGAATCTGGGAAAGATTAGTATTATCTTTTAATATTCTCTGTTGAGGTCTATATATTTAGCAAAAGTAAATTATTGAACTTGAGCATTACCGACAATATGTTAGAGTTTGTGGACGCAGTGTAAAAAGATCACAGTTCCACAAGGATGGGAATCCGTAACTCACTTAACTGAATAAGCTGTAGAATTGGCTAATACGTGCCTTATATAACGACATATCAGCCACTTCGACACAAAACCGGACATTTGAAAATTGTTTAATCACTTAAAATTAACTCTTGAAGAACAAATTTGATTTGCAACAGTCAGTAGAACAGGCTGAATTTAGGAAAGGATGTATTACTAGTGACAACTATATACACAGTATGCGACACTTCTTCTTCTACTTGAAATGTAAATGGGCTTGCTATATGTTTGGTCATCTGACTAATTGCGAGAGATGCCGGAGGAGGAAACACTTGTTTGCTCTGCCGCAGTCGCAGTTCCCAGCGTGGTTTTCAACAGACCCGCGATCACTTGGCGTTTAGAAAATTACGGCCAGTTTTCCCATGAGGTAGGCAGTGTTTCGGCACTTCGGACTGTCTTTGTTATCGCCATCCATTTGCTATGGTGATGTTATCTGCGTTTGCGTTACATTGAAGAGCTAGAGAAGGAACGCAACAGGAAAGTACTCCTGTGTAACTACGGGGGATCCAAGAAGACTTACGTATTTCAGGTTTCAAGACAAAAGTAGCACAACCTAAATTCAGCAAATTGCCTAATCATTTGCTTGCATCACTAGTAGATTATCTAGAAGAATTCTGGACCAGAGTTTCGAGACAAGAATTCTGGACCAGCGGCAGCCACTGCGCATGCCCCCGTGCGCTTCACTCCCTGAAGGGGCCTCTCACTTGGCAAGGCGTGTGTGGAATGTTAACTACACATACTTCAAGGTCTTAATGCGAGAGGTAATTAATTCTTGAAAGGTATGGGGGGGCAAGGTGCTGTGACTGGATTTTGCTGGAGTAGCTTTCACTGGCTAAGGGGGTCAACCACATGTAGAACGAGGACAACACACTCAGAGGTCTTTATGTAAGAGGTAATTAATTTTCTTGAAAGGTTACTCTTGTGTCCAAGGTACAGTAACTATGTGGCAACTGGATTTGCTTTAATAGGTCACTTGCTGGTGAAAGCTGAACAGGATGTTAGTTTATGTTAAAAAAAAAAAAAATGATCCCTCACTCCTCTCTTACTAGAGGGGTGAGGGGGAAACACTAAGGAGTGCTACAGTGCAGCTGTTACTAGGCAAGATCCGCTTTCTAACTTGTTGAAGGTTATCTCTGTCACGAACAGGATGTTTTTTGTAGGTTGTAATTTTGAGTGAAGGTGAACTAGTGTCAAGTCCAGCCTACTGGTGAGGAGTGAAGGTGGTGGCAGGGAGTATTTAAGGAGCAGAGCGCAACATGAAAACTATCATCTAGTTGGAAGAGTTCTCTACTACTACTACTTTTCTTTCCTCTTCAGTAAGTGTAAGTTTATTTAGTTTGTTAATTTTAAAAAGATATAACAGTTTCAACAGAATGGATATGTTAATGAAATTAAACAAAATTGCCAAGGCACCACAATATCATAATAGAAAGTTAAGTGAGTTGCAACTTAACCATCCATTTAAGGTTAAAGCGCTGAGAGCGGTAGAAACAAGATTTGGGAGGAAAATAATCGTTGATATAGAAGGGGAAGATGAGGAGACTGTGAGTGTTTTCCTGCCGGCGCAATTCTCAAAACTTACAGCAGAAGAAATAGAAGAAATAAATTCTTTAAAAAACAACTTGAAAATGATGTACAGAGGCATGGAGAGGGGCTACCATCAAGTGTGCTTCCTACAGTAGAATGTCATCAGTTACGACACCTATTTTAACTAAGTAAGTATGCAGAGAGTATTTTCGTTCTTAATGTAATTTTTTTTTCTTTTTCGCCGTATTCGCATAATTGTATTGTTAATTGAAAATAGTATGTGGTGTTGTCTTTTCAGGTTCGAGGTGGTAATATGATGAAGTGGAAGAAAGTTGAGATTAAACCAGGAACTGAACATCAAGCATATCCAAGCATACAGAGTCGTCGTCTTCAAGTACATCGAGAGGAGGATGTGGTCGCTACTTCACAGCCTGTTGAAGATGAAGCGGGACAACTGAGCGCACAACAAGAACAAGAAGTGAGTGCTAATTGTATTGAACTATGGAACAGAGGGGGTTCTCTTTTCAGTTATACAGTATATGTGACGAACCTGAGTAAAGCTTACGAAAGCCAGCAGGAAGTGACAGCTGCTGTAGTGCGATTTCTTTTGAGTGAACTTTCAAGTAATGAACATTTTCTTTTATTTCTTGGCTATAATACATTCGAAGAAATTTATAAAATTGAATTTTCCTTTTCGTCACAAAATTCAAATAACATTTCCTATTACCGTAATACATTGCTAGGGAAGCTTCAGGAGGAGTTTCCTAGCGAAGCTGTACACTGTTCACGCGATGCAGAAGGTAGTGACCTAGCTCGATGGTTATACTGTGTAATGACAGATTGTACATTCTTGATAAGTCGTTGCTACAGCAACTGCTGGACTTGTCTTGAGATTGCTGAAAAATTTAGCACCAAATCGTAATTTTTTTTTTGTAGTCATGGAGTCGAGCAGCAAACGTAGGAAACTAGACATTAATTTACAGACAGATGAAGATGCGGGTAGAATGCAAACTCATTTCGATAGAGCGTTTGAACGCATTCGCGCGTTTATGAGGGAGGTAAATGGATCAATACTAATTTCATATCGGTTCGAACCTAGCGACGAGCGAGAAGAAGCTCAGTTCAAGCTGATTGAAAATCTTAACGAGCTAGAGGAAATGCGTAATCAGATGTTAGAAATTTATTTTCACGCTCGCGCTGTTAATGGACTAACTTTTCAGATAGAAGATTTGTCTGCTTTCCAGTGTAAACAAATCGAGGAAGCTTTTCGGCGCAGAGTGTACACACTAGCGGTGGTAAATGTTAACAATGATTTCTTACTCCCCGAAGAGTTCCTAGATAAATCTTACGTGTGGTTTAATAAATACGTGAAGGAAGCACTCAAGACACAAGCATTAAAAGTAAATACCGTTCTCTGCACACAACATGTCCTTCACGATAAAATCGATAACAATTATTTTCATTCAAGGAACGCTGAAATTACTGACGGTACTAATTTAAGAGAATGGTACAACGAACATGTAACGAGACCGATTCTGAAAAAATTATCAGAGTTCGAGGCTCGTGATTCGGGATGGTCTCTGCTACGAATTCGCGAATTGCGGATAAACATTAATAAAAATGTAGGTTTTCACGTGGGCAAGTCGCCAACTAGTCTAACGTTGCCTACAGCAATTCGAAACAAGAAAGCAGTTATTAATCTGCGGAACACACGAGATGCTTGCTTTGCGTGGAGTGTAGTTGCTGGCTTAGTTCCAGCTAAACATCATGTAGATCGCATTTCTTCTTATCCACATTATAATGCAATTTTAAATTTAAAAGACATACCAATCCCGATGGAAATGAGATACATGAGAAAATTTGAAGATCAAAACGAAATCTCCGTGAATGTATTCGGAGCGCAGTATGACGAGAACAACTGGGTGTGCATAGGACGGAATGATGACAAAAAAGAGTTTACTCTTGTACCTTTGTACATTTCACATAAAACGTGTGAAAAGATCGTAGATCTTCTAATGCTTCAGATTGGCGACAGTGAGAAGTATCACTTTTGTTTGATTAAGAATCTTCCACGTCTTGTGCGCTCATCTCTTACGAAGAACCATAATAGAATTTATATTTGCAGACGGTGTTTGTCTTACTTTTCTAATAAGGAAAAATTAGCATTGCATACTAATAACTGTATACAATTTCCGGTGGGCAAAAGTATAATGCCTTCGGATAGCGAACGGCTAGTGTACTTTACCGAGTATAAGGTTAAAGAGCCAGTGCCTTTTATTGTGTATGCTGACACAGAATGCATACTGAAACCTGTGTCTACTTGTTTTCCAAGTGATGTCACCTCACATTCAACTCCAGTTCACGAACATGTGCCATACAGCGTAGCATATTATTTACACTGTAGTTTTGACAGAGATTTGTGCTCTTTCAAACTCTATCGAGGTAGTGATTGTGTAAAATGGTTCGTAGATGAGATGTATAACTTGGTGGACACGCTTGCGCCCTATTATTTTGATACGAAACCAATGTTAGCATTAACTGTTGAGCAAGAAAATGAATTTCTTTCGTCTACATTATGTCACATATGTGAGAAGGAAATTGCAGATAATGAAATTAAAGTTCGCGATCATTGTCATTTAACGGGTGTTTACAGGGGATCAGCACATCAATTGTGTAACTTACAGTATCGTAAAATTTCTATCTTGCCGGTAGCATTCCATAATTTGACAGCCTATGATGGTCATTTCATAATTAGAGAACTGCATAGGAAGGGAGGGGATGTTGGGACAAATCTCAGAACGAACATTAAACTATTAGCAGTGAACATGGAACGATACAAAGGATTTTCAAGCTTTATACGTTATAACCAAAGACAGTATGTTGAACTAAGATTTATAGACACTTACAACTTTATTCCTTTTTCGCTGGACAAAATGTCGCTATTACTTAGTGACGAGTCAAAGCTTGTAACGAGACGGTATTTCACCGATGATTTACAGTTTAAACTCGCTTCTCGGAAAGGGATATTTCCATACGAATATGTTACTAGTATGGAGGTGTTAGACGACACTAGTTTACCGTCAAGGAGTTCATTCTTTAGCTCTTTAAAGGGTGAAACTGTTTCGGAAGAAAACTACGCGTTTGCTCAGCTTATTTGGAATAAGTTTAACTGTAAATCGTTGGGTGAATATTCTGATCTTTACTTGAAAATCGATACTTTACTCTTGGCCGATGTATTTGAAAACTTTAGATTGAGTGGAAAAGAGACATATGGTATTGATGCCGCTCATTTCTACACGGTACCGTCTATGGCATGGAGTGCTATGAAGAAAATAACAGCTGTCCAGCTAGAATTACTTCAGGATATCGACATGCTGCAGTTTTTCGAACGCTCCATACGCGGTGGTAATGTGCAATGCGTTACGCGGCATGCAGTAGCAAATAACAAGTACATGTTAACATACGATGAGTCCAAACCGGAATCATACATAATGTACTTTGACGTGAACAATTTGTATGGATTCGCTATGCAACAGTTTCTTCCAACGGGCGGCTTTCAATGGGTCGAAAACGTTGAGAATTTAGACATTATGAATGTAGGAGATGAAGCAGATGTTGGGTTTATGGTAGAAGTGGATTTAATCTACCCGCTAGAACTTCATGATAAACATGCCGATTATCCATTGTGTCCTGAAAAATCTACGAAACTAATGAGCACTCTTTACAACAAGGAACGGTATGTTCTTCATTATAGGCTATTAAAACAGTGTGTAGAATTAGGTATGAAAGTAGCTCACATTTACAGAGCGATTCAGTTTAATCAGAGCGCATGGTTAAAATGCTACATTGATTTGAACACAGAGAAACGAAAATTAGCAAAAAATGAGTTCGAGAAAAGTTTCTATAAATTAATGAATAACGCAATTTTTGGTCGTTCATTAATGAACGTAAGGAAGCTGCGCGACGTCAGATGGGTCACACAGTGGAAGGGACGTTATGGTGCTGGTACGTTGATCTCAAGAGCAAACTTCAAACGTCGTATTATAGTAGACGAACAGTGTATGGTTATCGAAATGAAGAAACTTCAAATTCATCACAATCAACCGGTTTACCTCGGTGCTACAATTTTAGATTTGTCAAAAATGAAAATGAACGATTTTCACTACAACGTTATTTTGAGAAACACAGAATCAAACTCACAACTACTCTACACTGACACCGACAGTTTAATATACAATTTTTCATTTGATATCTATGAGTTTATGAAGGAAAATTCAGTTTTGTTTGATACAGGAAATTATGATGAAAATAATCCTTTCCAAATTGAAAGAAAAAATTCAGGTGAAATAGGTTTGATGAAGGATGAAAACGGTGGAAGTATTGTTGAAGAATTTGTAGGTTTGCGACCAAAGATGTATGCTATTAAGTTGTGTGAAAAAGAGAAACCTACATGTAAAGCTAAGGGTGTCAAAAAAAATGTTGTCGATCACCTTACAATTGATCAGTATAGACGTTGTCTGTATGAAGGTGAACAAGTGACCAAACTACAAGTGTGCATTACTTCCAATTCTCATTCTGTGTTCACGGTTCGTCAATACAAACTAGCACTCACAGCTAATGATGACAAAAGGCACATCACAGATAACAAAATTAATACATTACCATTTGGACATTACAGTCTTGCAGAGAAAAGAAGTATAACTAATGTATAGCTATCTTGCAAAGTAGGTTTGCTTTTTTTGTGAACACCTCCTCCACTTTGTCATCAGTTTACCCCTCTGTATGTAAAATAATGTAATTTTCTTGAATATTAAGTAATAAGAGGAGAAGCTCCTATGATTACTTTAATCATTTTTTATTTTAGAGAAACTTTTGTTTCATTCTGTAATTAATTAATTAATGAAAAAAAAAATGTAAGCTTATAGAATTTCAAACTAGATAAACATTTCACTCGCTGTTTCTTTTATTCAATGTATTGTATTGTATTTATACTTTTAAAGTACATTGCATACTATTATATTTTTTTAATTATGAAAAAAAAAAAAAAAAGAAATCTTATAGAATTACACTAATCTTATAGAATTACACTCGCTGTTTAAGTACATTGTATACTATTGTACTGTAAGTTAATTTTCTATCATTTATATATTAAAGTGCATTGTAAACCTTTATTTAATCTTTTTTCTTTTTCGAAAAAAATAAAAACTCTACACTAGATGATCAAAAAGTTGATTTTCTTTCAAACTATCCTGCGCAGCCTCTCCTTTTATTCCTTGTACTCTTAATTAAAGTAGGACTAGGAGAATGAAAAAAAAGAGAACATATTTCTTTTTTACAATCAAGTTTATTGAATAGGAAACTACAGAGGTTTTTCAAAAAAACTTCTGATTGAATTTGTAACTGCAACCACGAGGAGAGATCTGCAGAGACTGAATCTTCTACCGCCACCAGAGGAGAGTCCTGCAGAGGGGAGGAAAAAAAGAAAGAAAAATTAGTTGATAGCAGCATAAAACTGAAAAAGCAAGCAAAAAAAAAAAAAAAAAAAAAAAAAAAAAAGGAAACTATTTTTTTTCTTTACCTTAATAATTGATGAAATAGTAACTAATATCAAGCTCAGACGTCGTTGTTGTTGTTGTTGTTGATCCCACTATGAGGAGACACCTGCAGAGGAGAAAAAATAAATAAATTAGTTAGAAGCAGAATAAAACTGAAAAAACAAGCAAGGAAAAAAAAAGGATGGTATTATATCTTTTTTTTTTCACCTTAATAATTGATGTATTAGTAGTTGATATCAAGCTCGGACGATGTCGTTGTTGTTAGCTCCTGAATCCTGACAAGCCTGGTGTAAGTTCGCCTTCAGATGATCTGGTAGATACTGCCAGAGCGCACTTAACTGATGTTGTTCGTAAATAGATAATATGTTTTCAGGGAAGAAAGTCCACTCAAATTTATTGAATCTGCTCACACCTTCTTTCTTAAATTTGTTTATCACTGAACACACTATTCTCATCACACCATCTGTCGATTTTAGCCAACTATGAACTGCGTGAACGTTGAACATAGCACAGCTGCCTGAATGTCTTGCAACATGTGGTAAATGGCGCGGACACTCAACAGGGAAACACTCGTTACGCATTGTTCTTAAATCAGGTACACCTTCTATAGTGTTCAAGTCAATTATGCATGTACGAGGATACTCTTGCAGTGCTAATAGACGTAACTCATTAACACAGTTGCACACAACCAGATATTGGTATTGTTGTTCACTGAGAAGATTGAAAAACGACGTAAGCGTGAAATCTAAATTAGGTACACTCATACCTAATAGAGCAGTAGATAACACATTTGTAGACGAATCTATATTACAACAGGCTATCTCGTAACCTCCAGTAGGTAACCTCTGAATGTCAACTATCACTCCTCTGGGTTTTGCACTCATGGTGTGCTTGATATCGAAGAACTGAAGCAGAGAATCTTCACTCTCTCGTTTATATACACTATTAGAAAGAAAAAAAAAGGAAGAAAAACTCGCGCAAGATTATTGGAAGAAAAATACTTCATTCGTTAGTGGTTTATAATTTATTATGCGATCATGAATAATAATGCAATGCAGAGTAGTGTTGGCTGGAATAGGTTCGTTCGTTTCAATTTCAACGCGAACATCTACAGAGGAAGATTTTATCGATTCAACCTGTTCCATGCAATTAACAACAACAATAGGACAATGCGAGTGAAATTCACTTCGTGATATGTTCGGTTCGGAACGATTATCATCAAGCTGATAGTACGCATTACGAAACTTGATGAACATATCATACAATTCACTGTAGTCGCCATTGTTAAAATTAGCTACAGCCTTTTCATAGGGATAAAAGTTTGAATTTAAGAATACGCCAACGGATCGAATATTACAGTGATCGAACAGAGAAGAAGAAACATTAATTTTCTTACGATCGGTTTGGAAAGCAAGCATAAAAACTCTCGGTTTTTCTATTTGTGACGTAGTCATAACAGTCCAATTAATTTTCGTTGAATTTGGAATAGTAGGTAACTCGTGATAACTCCACGATCGAAATGCTACAGGAATAGAAGGATTTTTTTGGATTAACTTTATGCGTTTAACTTCTTCCTCGTCGGACAGTATTAGAGTTGGTAGCTTTATATACATTTTTCGTACTTTGACTTTAGCTGTATCTTCCGCGTTGGCTGAAAACAGTGCACATTTGTCATCTCTAGAACGAATAAAGATAAATTCAAGTTTACAGTTTATGAATGGTTTCCTGTAGTCTTCAAATAATCCGCAAAGAAGACTCAGTGGGATAATTGCGTGGAACAGCTTTGTAGTTGCGTGGGCAATATTAGCTTCGTTTGGTGGTGTAGAAATTGATGGAAAATAGCCAGCATTTTGCAGCGCTAACATTTCATTTTTAGAATAAGAGGCGAAAGTTTTTATAGCACTAGTCGTGCCTACACGTCGTGTTCTTTCAATCTCTTTCCCATTCAATTCAATACGCATTTCATCGAAGAGATTTGCTGCAAAGTTTTGATCGGGAACGGCTGTAGCTGAAGGTGTATTATCTGCGCTTGATCTAACTATTTCACCTTCGATGTGAACATCAGCTTCAGAGGGTAAAAATATATGTTCTTGGTTGTGTACAGGAACTCGAATTTCATCGTTGTTTTCATATTTCGTGCCAGCATATGGATGATAGCTCCTTACTTCCCGCCTAGCAACTCTGTTGTCAAATATAACTTTGTCCGTTACGTTGAACATATTTCTCCTTGATGTTAGCGTGATTGTACACAAAAAGAGACTAAAGTAGTTTTTGGTAGAGAATTAGAATTTATATGCTTTATCCTGGAGGGGCAGTCGGTAGCATTGTAAAGTGATTTCACACAAAAAGAGAGTAATGTTACCTTGATTACGCACACGAAAAGAGAGTAAAGTAGTTTCTGTAGGAGAAATAGAACTTATAGTAGTCGGTAGCCTAGCGATTGTAAAAAGTCTTTATTGTTTGTGGTTAATTTTTTCTTGTCGCGTACACGATGAGATTGTTTTTTTAGCTTTACTCTATATTTTACTACTCTAGCTGCTGCCTCTTTTAATCCTCGGTTTTTTGACTGGTTGTTGTAAATTACTACCATGATGTTGTTGATCAACTGTACCTTACTCGAATGATAGTACATAAGTGTACGCTTTATGTTATATATATGATTACTGTATTTTTACTGGACGAATAATTAACTCTACTGTTACATCCTCATTTTGTAAGTCGATTGGGTTTTCGAACTGATCTTCGAGTACGACAGATATATGTTGAATAACACTAGTGTTTACCGGTAAGAAGCTTATAGTTGACGGTTGAACTACGATAGGATAGCCAGCTGGAACAAGCGGTTTAAAATTGTATAACGAATGTGTTTGTTTACCGTTGAGGTAGGAACCGGAACCTAACACGAGATTACAACATACACGAATCGAGTTCACGTTATTAATTTTAATAATCTCTCCTGAAATATGTAATTTATTAGCATCATATTTTCGACGTGAAAATCCTAACAAATCAGCAATTGAATCGGAAACATCAAAGTCTACGTCTAGGTTGGAGGACATTTTACAGCGAAGATAGGTCTTTTCGTAAGTAATAGTAATAAGTTTACTATCTCCATCTAGAGGCTCATTCTCCTCTTCGAGAATAGGAAAGTTGTTAATTATTGCTTCTTGAACTAGAGCTCCTATTTCCGAAAAAGTGTAACTACCTTCCGGTAATGTGAGTACAGTTGTTTTGTCTCCCTTCATTTTAATACCAATCTGGTTATTTGTGCTATTAACGATTACGTTACCTATTTCATTCAGCTGTGATTCATGGTTAGCATATTTCTCATATACATTTAACAGATAACCTAAGCTAGTGCCAACACTGTTCGGTACATTGAAATCAATGTCAAACGGAGAATGCATAGTAGGTTTGTTGTTAATAGTCGAGATAAAAAAACTAAATTTTGGAGTGTACTCCCGCAGAAATAGTTTCACATTTTTAATAGTTAGCAAACTTTCTATTTTTGCAACAAGATCTTCGAATTCATAAATGCCTTCTGCTACACTCAAAAGAATTTTTTTACCATTCAAATATATAGCAAACTTATTATTTTTACTAGTGACATTTCGAATACTATTAGATGTAAATAGTGCGGCAAGACCTATTTCATAGAAAGAGGCTCTATTCAAATAAATCGGAGTTTCTAATACTACATCAATCTTCGAGCCTCTACCCTCGAGTGTAATCCGTCTTTCATACGGCATCGTGCACACTGAACACAAATACTAAGGTCTTGCTTTATTTATACAGTATAAAAATAGTAAACACAGATGACCACAAATTGATGAATTAAAAGTTTGATAAGAATGAAAATTATATCGAATGTAACAGTTTCTTAAATATTCTAATACCTCTTTAGGGGGACGTAAATTACCAAAACTATCGAAGTAGTAGACATACGCACCTCGTTTACTGAACGCAACCCAGTGCGAACCAGATTTACTTATCGGATCTAAATTCAAAATACAACTCTCATTTTTACGAGAAATTTTCGGTAACGTATCTCGCATAAACACACCTCTGAAGTAGGGAATTTTTAAACGATATGCGTAACGATACAGATCTATGTTAGTTAATGCTCTATTCGGCAGACCTTCCATTATCTTTTGTATGCTGGAGGATTTAAGTAAATGCCCTTTCCTTTGTTTCGAGTAGAAAGCCCTTTCCCACGCATCGCTTCTAGCATTCGATTGTGGCGCTTCATTTCTTTTAATTCTTCCTGTGCGGCTTTCGCCTTGTTTACAGCCGATGCTATGCCCGCAGCTCCACTTGCTAGACCGCCCAAGCCCGACAAGGCTGCAAATATCGGAAGGAGTGGAAGAAAACCACCTTTCTTTTTTTTTTTACAGCATGTTGTCTTTTTTTTGGTTTTACTCGTTCTCTTCGATGTTTTGATTTTCTTCTTCGTCTACCACCACCTACTTTAGTTTTCGCTTTCATAATACCCGTAACTGCTAGTGCAGCTGCTCTTTCTCCTAATGATGCGTCCTGAGAGTTTACACGAGACCAAGCCTTAGAGGCTAAGATTTCATCTGCTTCTTTCCTTCTGTTCTGGTCTTTGTATGTAGCGTAAGCGATATCGTGTTCTTTACATGCCTTATCTAATGGATTTATTCCTTGATCACCACGCTTAAGTCGTTTTTCTAACTTTGTCCCAGGTCCACAGAATTCATAACCTGGTATGTGCAATTCTACTGGTAAATTATCTATAGCTTTATTAAGAACTTTGCCTATTATTCCTCCTTTCCCTACTCGTTTACATGGAGCTGCTACAACGTTGCGTCTTCGACGCAGCATACTCAAATAAGAGCTCCTGCTATCAAGTGTGTTATTATATACGAATTACATTTTTACACGATGTGCAACTGTTGAGTACTAAAAATGTATGTAAGTTTTATTTTTTTTTCTTTTTTTTTCTGAAAGGTAGAAAGATATATATAAATAAGAGAGATATTTTTCTGCTCTCCTCATTTTACAACGACATGGCGTACATTCCTCGTCCTTTAAATTTAAAATCTGAGGTAGATCGGATAAGGACTTTCGCTAGATGGCGTGTACCGTGGATAGACCCCTTAAGTTTAGCTAAAGCTGGATTTTACTTCACGGGATACCTAGACGCAGTTAAATGTATTTTTTGCGGAATCGAATTATTTTCGTGGGATAAAGATGATGACCCGTTAACAGAACATAGAAAATGGTCGCCTTCTTGTCAGTATATGAGAGGTTGTGAAGTTGGCAACATAGTATTAGATCACTATAACAGGACAGCTCTTCCAGCACTTCTTAATACTACGTGTAGTGTGATGCACGAACCATTTTGGAACTAGATAAGTAAAAAGAGAAGGTAAAAAAAGTTCGTGTTTATTTAGTAATCAACAATAACTTTGAGAAAAAAGAAATCCACTGTGCACTCGATCGTTGAAAATTATCATCATCAAAAGAAAGTGATGGTGAAGACAATAAAACAATCGATATCTTTACCTGTTGCAAATCTGAACGACACAAAACGTTCAGTAGGAAAGAAAAATAAACATAGTAAACTGTTGCCGGACACAATACGCTGTCTCATATGCGGACCATCGAATGCAGGGAAGACTAATGTAATGATTAATTTGTTATTGCAACCGAACGGGTTACGTTTTGAGAATGTGTATGTTTACTCAAAATCATTGTCGCAGAAGAAATATATTGAGCTAGAGAAGCTTTTAAAATCTATTAAAGAAATAAAATGCGAGTTTTACTCTGATCGTGAGCAAGTAATACCGCCAGAAAAAGCTCAAAGAAATTCCGTGTTTATTTTTGACGATGTAGCAAGCGACAAACAGCAGCACATGAAAGACTACTTTAGTAGAGGTCGACACCATATCGTGGATGTTTTTTACTTATGTCAGACCTATTCCTGCATTCCCAAACAACTTATTAGAGACAACGCTAATTTCATTATTCTGTTTAAACAAGATGCAAGAAATCTTCGGCATGTCTACGACGATCACGTGAACACCGATATGAGTTACAACCAGTTCACTGATTTATGTTATCGTTGTTGGTCACAGTCGAAATTCAGCTTTCTCGTTATCGATAAGGATAGCGAAATAAGCAAAGGTCGATATCGAAATGGATTCGATATATTTTATGTGATATAAATACGAGAGTGTATACATTAACGAACTCATTTTCGAATTGTTGAGTAGAGAAAGAACATCACGATGGCATCAAACAACAGAACCAGTAACGTGTATGTAACGCGACCATCATCACGTCATGATATTGCTACTAAATCATATGTAGATGAAAAAATGATGGTTAATACAAATTACGTAACATCAACATCTGACGGAAACTTAAGTATTCATGGTAAACGTTTAAAGAACGTCGGCAATCCTATAAACATGGAGGATGCTTGTAATAAAAATTATGTGTTAAAAACCGTTAAGGACACTATTAATAAAGAAGAAATACAACGTGACATTTTAGATCTTAAAAATGAAATACATGACATATGTGAACTAGAAGAGGATGCAGTTGATTTTAAGAACAAAAGGCTGAAAGGAATAGCTCCAGCGATGAATGGAAACGAAGCAGTTTCGCTTGACACAATGCGTACGCACACTAACCATGTGCAGAGAAATTTAGAGAAACGAGTTAACGACGTTTCTGCACGCATAGAATATGTTGATTCTCTTTTACGTGATATTGTGGATGATCACCTTCCTGTAACTGACAATAACCTCAACATGAACAACAAGAGAATATCGGGTGTGGCAGATCCAGAAGAGGAACAAGATGCAATTTCGCTTTTATTTTTAGAAAAGCATACAAAAGGTAGACTACTACAAGTGAATGACGATGGATCGATAGATATGCAAAATAAACGAGTAACAAACATCGGTAAACCTATTCATTCGACGGATGCGATTAATAAAGCATACCTAGAAAAACATTCAGCAGCGCGTGAAGAACTCGAAAAACTGAAAAATGAAATAAGCAATCAACAGAAACTAAACGTTGATGTGGGTGGTACTTTGAGTATGGAAAATAAGCGAATTACTAACGTACATAATCCGTTAAATGAGAAAGATGTTGCAAATAAAATCTTTGTAGAACAGTATGCAGCTGCACGGAGAGAAGTTGACGAGTTAAAACTTGTCATATCTAAACTTCAGAAAAATTCTCTACCAGTAGAATCTAACGGAGAATTAAATATGAAGAACAAACGAATTACAAATGTTGATTCACCTATCCACGAGCAAGATGTTGTTAACAAACAGTATTTAGAAACGTTTGCTACTGCAAAAGAAGAGTTTGAAGTGATGAAAAAGGAACTGCACAAAAAACCAAGAAAAGCTCTTTTTCAAATTAACAGTCTACCGTCAAATCAGTCACCAATATATATGCTACAAAACTGTCGACTTATGTATAAGCTTCCCTACACGGGTACACTTACACCGTTAACAAGTACACGTGGTTCTCTGGTATATGCGATGATTAATCACGTGAACAATCCAATCGAATTAGAAGTAGGTACACCAATTGCTGTAAAGGAAGGTGATGAAATTCAATTCCGCCTAAAAGACCCTGAACAATGGAATACTAACGATCTTCCGCTCCATATACTCTTTGAATATACTATATATGAGTAAAACAATAGACGTTACGCTTCAGTTTAAAAAATGCAGGCGAACATAGTGGAAAAAAGTCGTGTAAAGGACAAACTAGCAAAATTAAGAAAAGATGTAAAAAAAAAATATAACTCTCTTAAAGCAGATATGGCTTTAAACCAACTAAAGTTAGAAGAAACATTTAAACCAATAACTGCACCATTAAATAAACTACAGCAGCTTACAGTTAACTCGAATGGATTAATTGCAAAGAAAAATCGAAAACTGAATAGTTATATAAGTGATGAGGCAGAAGAAGAATCGGAAGAAGAAGAAGAAGAAGAAACTCTGGACAGAAAGGTTACAACTCTCCTGCAAAATTATCTTCACCCACAATTGAGACACAAAGTTGATAGAATATTCGGGGTTCGAGTAGTTCATGGAGAACACTATTTAGGGAGTAAAAAAGTACTGTTTCGCGATAACAATCTTATAATTGACAATTTTAACTATCCTTTAACTGAAGGTCTCCTTGAATTAATATTTCAGAAAGATCCGGACGCACAGTTGTATGATGATAAGGATCTGTCAGCTTACAGTCATATATTAAATTACACTAACGTGCACAGGAAACAGTATGACGCAGGCAAGCCAATGAGAGGCACGAAATCGCTCAAATTTCAAAAAATTATCAAGCCATTAGTAGAAGATGCAAAAGTGAAAAAAGGAAGGAGCACACCAAAATTTGTAAGTGTACACAAATACAAACGTACAGGAAGAGGATCAAAAGTAGCCAAGTGGAAAAATGAACAAAGAAAGAAGATCGAATTAGTTCACTGGAATGATCCAAACAGTCTAGTGGAGAGACTGAAAAAGTTAATAGCATCTAGAAGTGCTGGTCATTCGTCACACGAAAACGAAATCTTGTCAATCGAAGAAGAACTTCGAAAGTCGAGGTACATCGAATAAATGAACACTGCGCGGTGGGACGAACTTCCGTTCGCAAATATATTTAAAGCGGTTAGATTCTCAAAGGATATTTCAGTAATCTATGAAATTGGATGTGAAGACAGAAGAAGCAACTGGCAACAACTGGCTATAGATCGACTGCGATTCAAGAAACGAATAGACGACACAGAACGAATTCTTTTACCTATACTTTATGAACAATATCAGAGAAGAAATAGCGAAAGAACTCCACGCTCCAGTGCGAAAGAATTTTGAAAGACGGAGCGTTATTAGCCGGGGGAGAGATGATTTACATCAAGCGGATCTTGTTGATATGTCTCTGTTTTCGAAAGTTAATAGTGGATATAAATACATGTTAACTGTTATTGATGTTTATTCAAAGTATGCCTGGGCAGTTCCACTTAAAACAAAAACAGGAAACGAAGTAGTGAAGAATATGGAACGCATCTCTTCAAAATGTAAACGCTATCCAAAACATCTGCAAACTGACAGGGGAAAAGAATTTTATAATAAGATTTTTCAACAGTGGATTACAATAAGAAAAATTAACCACTATTCGACAGGGAGCAGCTTGAAGGCAAGCGTAGTTGAACGCTTCAATCGAACACTGAAGCAGTGGATGTGGAGGAAATTCTCGGCGTGCGGATCATACCACTGGCTTCGCATGCTACCAAAACTATTAGATGAATATAATAATCGAAAACATCGTACGATTGGTATGAAACCTATAGACGTCACAAACAATCTACAACAACTTGCTACTGTGTACAAATTACGGGAAATGAAGAAAAAGAAATCACCTTACCCACCAAAATTTAAAGTAGGTGACACAGTACGAATAAGTAAAATTAAACGATATTTTACAAAGGGTTATACTCCTAATTGGAGTAATGAATTATTTACTGTAAGAAAAGTAAAAGAAACATCACCGAGAACTTACTTGCTTCACGACTATCAAAATAAACCAATATTTGGTGCGTTCTATGAACAAGAACTGCAGAAGACAAAACATCCTAAAATATACCTCATTGATAAAATTTTAAAAAGAAAGAACGACAAAGTTTTTGTATCGTGGCTAGGATTCGACGCCACGCATAATTCATGGATTCCGAAGGAATATGTATTCTAAAAAAAAAATCAATAGTAAGTACGTTAGTATAATATATTTTTTAATTTTTTACTCTAATGTCTGATAGATTTACCATCTTATAGTGTCCTCTCTCTATTGTTGCAGACTTCCCTTGCTCAAGAAACTGTGCTGTTTGTTTTGTTGATGCCAACGTTGGACATTACCTCAAGCAAGAAGATATTTTCACCTCAACTCTGCATAATTAATTCGAAACATTTCTGTAACATGTGTCGTAATAAATTATAATAAACAAAATTTAACAAAATTTAACTCTTATAATTTTTTAAATAAAAAATTAAACTCCATCCTTTTTCCTACTCCTTTACGTATCTGTGTTAGTGTGACGTAAAATAAATCTCTTTAATTAGTTTATCTTCCTAAGAGCAGAAAAAAAAATGAAAGCAAAAAAAAAAAAATATTTTTTTTTACACTCACCTATATCGGTTCAAAGAAATTTAATTCTTCTGGTCTTACAGGCTCTTCTACTTGTTGTTGTTCATATACTATATTAAAGAAAAAGATAATGTAAAATTAAAATCTTTCGCAATCCTACAGTAAACGAATTTCTTAAAATTAAACAAAAGTTGAAACTCACCAATAACATCTTCGTTACTTTCTTCTTCTATCATCGCTCGTAGCTCAGCTATCAACGCGCAGCAGAGAAAGTAATTAAATTTATGAATTAAAAATAGGTGGAAATAAGGGCTATTGCGCCGTGATATAATGTCGGAGTACACACTAATAAAGAGCTGAAACTCTTCGTCAGTGAACTCCCTCATTCTATTCACAATGGCGCGTTCAAAGGCACCCTCTACTTCCACAATATTATTTAATTCACATTCTTCTTGAAGTCTGATTACATCCCTGAGCGCCACTAGCTTTTCTACAAGGCTACGTTGTACAGCAGTCATTTTTCTAAACTTTAACGTACCTACAGCAACCGAATCGCAGTATATATACCTGTTCTAACGGCGATATGTAATTTGAAAAAACTAGTTTCAAAAAAAACCTGCCTGGATACAACATCTGCTAGTAAGCCGCGACCCGGATTTAAGTTCAAGCATCCTTTTTTGTAGCCTTGATGAAACCGTGGTCAAAGCACGACCATGACCAGCAATGACCGCGAAAGAAGTACCTAAGGCGTTAACCGGTTTATGCGAAAGCTGCTTGCAGAAAACATCCGGGATAGATATACACTACAAAGGAATGATCTGCTTCAAACATATGTCTACAAAATAATAATTTTACACACAATAAAGTTGCGTCTGGTAATATAATGTGAGATTATCTTACACCTAGCATTAAAATTTTTATATAAAGCAAGTGAATTCGCTCACATCTAGATGAGTACAAGTTCGATCCTCCTCGTTGGCAATCATAAAATTAGCTCTCTAGTTCGCTATTTTAACACTAGGTAACTGCTAAGAGAAGTGTACTTTAAAGCTAACTGGAGTATACACCATGTCAGTGTGACGTAACGTAAACTGTAGCACACTATTTAAAAAAGTGTGTGAATAAATATTAAGGTATTGTCTTTGTTGGCAACAGTGTGTGCGTGTCATCAGTCATGGAGCGACAAGTAAAGAATGAGTTTGGTGAGAAGAGAAACCGTAACATCCAGTGTAAATGTGAACTTTGTACACCAAGTATTAAACCTGATCCTTTACGTACAATATATTTCTCATTAGTAAGTGAGGCTATTACATCATACTATACACATGGCAGTTTACTTCGAATGCCACAACACCTAATTCGCTATTTACCATCTGGGTTTCTCTCAACATATGCCGCTAAAGATTTAGATGAAGCATGGGAGAAACTACCCTACTATGTAAAAGCAAAACTGGAAATAGCAGTCTGCAGCCCATGTGTTAGACATTATTGCTACAGAGGACAAGACGAGGTTGATGGTTTTGACGGAGCGAATCCAATGATTAAAGACTGTGAGGGATGCAAGAAAGAATTTAATCATGTATTTTGAACTAACAGGTAAATAAAACAGTGTGATGTTCCACTTATTATTCGAGTTGCTTGAATAATTCATCCTAACCTATATATGCATACACGTATTTTTTTTTTACACCAACCAAATGCTATAACCTTGAATCCTTTACCAGATTTTATTTTTTCTATCCTCAAATCACCAACCTGTGTAGGTGTGACAAATTATAGCTTTCACTCACACACTGTCTCAATTCAGAGGTTGATTAAGAAATATTCCGTAATATTTTATTTTAAAAGAAACCATGCTTTACAGTTTTTCAACCAATATTTCGGCTACGTGGCAGCACGTTCTTTTGTTAAAACACTGTCGTGTTTGTTGTCTTTGTTCACTGAAGTTCTTTGCTGTTGTTCTTTGCGGTGAATTCACGAGCCCCTCATTAGACGATTTATTATTTCATCTTCCGTGCTAAACATATATATTCGATATAATTTTTGATGAGATAGCACATCATGTGTTAGCCTAACTAATTTATTCGTTCAGAGATCATAATGCATTTTTTTTTTGTGTTAGCCAACTTGGTCAAAGATAATAAGAAATCACAGACATGACACTCTCATGTATGGGCTGTTTGACCTCGATGAGTACAAACAGTTGTCGACGTATCCAACAAAAATGGCGAGATGTTTTTGTTTTATTCCGTATGTAAAAATTCATACTATCGCGTTCGTAACAACGGAATGTCTTAATCAACCTCTGATTTCAGACTTTATCTGAGTTTTTTTTTTAAATTTGTTTTTTACCTAGTACAATGATATTTCATTGATGACATTTATTGATGTAAGGTTAGTAAACAATGCGTGTATCTATCGACAAGAAATACAGCTAGATGTGCATCCTGTCGAAAAATAATTCAAGGTAAGTAGTCAAGAAAAATATTTTTATTATTTAATTAAACTAAGCACTTTTGTGTTGCGCTTTCACTCATCACCAGTTGGTTAGAGTTGTTAGTACCTAACCTTCACTCCGCTGAGCAGGAGAAGGGGAGCGATTCTTTTTTACAAAAAAAAATCTCATATCCTGTTCACCTTTCGTCCGCAAGTAACCTTGTGAAGCAAATCCAGTTGCTGCAATTATTTAACATGTAGCTGTCTCACCTTGAGCAGTGAGAGGAACTCCAGCACGTAACTTTTAGGAGCAAATCTACTCACAGCACCTTGCCTTTTCAAGAAATATTTACCTATTACATAATGACCTCTGGGTAAGTGTAGTTAACATTTCCTACATGCACCCTAACAAGTAAAAAGACCTCTGCAAAAAAAAAAAAAAAAAAAAAAATTTATTACCATATTTAACATGATGATTTTTGTCAAAATGTCTTTCCTGTCACCAACATAAACAATTCAAGAGGTAATCACATAGGCAAGTAGGGTAGAATATATATATATATTTTTTTTGATAATTACAATAATTAATTACACTCAATAGAGTTTTTTTTTTTTATCTCTACTAGAAGAGTAAGGTTAATAGTGAACTTGTTTTGCTCTTACAATACCTTTCAGTAAAAAGATACTCAATTACGCACCAAAACAAGTGATGTCACCTATCACACCCACCCACCCTAAGCATAGCAGTAGTAAGCCACTGCAAGGAGCGACATTCCACACTTGTGTGTAGCCTTGACAGCGAGAGCGCCCCCGGCACGTGCCTTGGCAAGTGAGAGGCCCCTTCAGGGAGTGAAGCGCACGGGGGCATGCGCAGTGGCTGCCGCTGGTCCAGAATTCTTGTCTCGAAACTCTGGTCCAGAATTCTTCTAGATAATCTACTATCACTGAAATCTGCAGGACTCACAAAGTGAGGTCGGGTGCTGTTCAATGATGAAAAAGACGAAATAATTCTACTTTTCTACTTAAAATGAAGTTAGAACTGTTGGTCTTGTCGTTCCGCTTTCCTGCCACTTACTGACTCAGTTGGTTCCATGGAGCCTTGAGGAACCTGAAGAAGCCTTTCCTTGACCTTCAGGCAGACAGTGTTCATGCGGGAGAATTACAGTGGTTGATCATATTATTAGGGCCACTAGGCGAATGTTATTTTCAAACTTGGTAAGACATATACAATTAAACTTCACTGAAATATATTTAATTAATCTAAAATTGACTTTTGACAAACATATTACACAATTTTACATTTGAAATATTAATAAAAATCAAGAAATATAAGGAAACTAGGAAAATCTAATATTTTGTACCTCCCTTCGCAGCAATTACCGCTTGGACTCTATCTGGCATACTACAAATGCATCTGAGGCAGCTATTTTTAATTTCATCATCGTGATGCTACACATCGGTTAGTCTTTATATCAGTTGGATCTTATTCGTGACATTATGAGCACAAATTTTCCTCTTCATTAGCCCCCAAAGGTTATCGGTCGGGTTGAGGTCAGGAGAATTGCTAGGCCACTCCAAAACCTTCACTTTGTTGTCCATAAGAAACTCTGTCACAGTTTTATCCTTGTCACAAGGTGCAGAGTCATGTATAAACACAAATTTGCCATCTGGGAACTATTCCCGAACTTGTGGAAGTAGCCGTTTCTCTAGAACCTTAATGTACTGGTGTTGGTTCATGGTTCCTTCGACAATATACAGGCGGCCGGTTCCATTACTACTGATGATGGACCACACCATGACACTTAACGGGTGCTTAACGGTCTTGACAATGCAGTCACTATTGTATTTCTCACTCTTGCGCCTCCACACAAATGCAGATCTGTCAACAAGGATGTGTACTGATGACTCATCCGAAAAGCAAACCTGAAAAAAAATGTAGTTCTGTATAAAAACCTGTTTACGCCAAGTTCGGTTGAGCATAACAGGGAGGAAGTAAACAAATTATAATTTTTGTGAACAGCTTACCCTTTTCCATTCATTAGAAGTCCAATTTTGATGTTGTTTTGCCCATAATAGTCGCTTCTTCATCATGGTCGGTGTCAGTAATGGTTTCTTTGCTGGACGATGACAAGCTCTTTGATTCTCCGACGAGCTGTCATGGAAGATACGTTGATCCCTGCTTGTCGAATCTTTGTTGAAATGTCTTTCATTGAAGATTTTCTGTATTTAATGACGATGTTTCTTAACTGACGCTCTGCTCGTAGAGAAGTGATTCTTTTGCGGCCACATTTACTCACCCGTTTAGGTGCTAAATTCGTGCCTTGGTCAATTTTTTTCTTAATTATATCCACTGTTGACTTTCAAACAGAAGTGATAGACGCTATTTTTCTATGAGAATAATCAGTATTCTTTAAAATTGTTTTTATTTCCGAAATTTTACTGGGAGAAAGGTCTTCAGCTTTCCCCATGTTTGTTTTCTAAATACCAGTATTTTCAAGTATATACTTAACTATAACCACCTCACTATATCACATAGAGAGCAAAATGCGCACAAGAAATGTAAGGAAACAAATCTACAATAAATCACGTGTGTTACTCCAACGACAGTCAGCAACGAACTGTAACATAAATTGGCGCCTTTCTCAATTCTTGACCAGAGTTTTCATTATTAGGCTTCTTAATGTAGGGCTGATTGTTAAATTTAACTATAGAAATGTGTAATTAATAAAATCCAACCATAAAAATAAGCAATAAGTAAACACTTACACGAGGGTAATGATCCAAACATAAATTCTTTCATTTTTACCTAGTGGCCCTAATAATATGATACCACTGTATGTTCCCTTTTTGGGTTCATGTGGTTAGGCATGAGTAAGCCGGTGCCGAGATGCACAGTTCCGCTGACCGAACTCTCGCAATGTTCTCGTGAGAGGATTTTGTACCGTCTTTTTGACATTGAACATTGCTAGGTTTAGGATGGTTCTCTATCAGTAAGCTAACAGACTTCCACTATGCAGCTTTCCTACAGCCTCTTGAGCTTCTGCGGGGCAATGTACGTCTGACACTGAAAGGACACTCTTCAATTTTTATTGGCATAGCAATAGTCAAATGGCAGAATTAACGGCCTGGTTGGGTCACACCCCCTGTGGGTGGGGACGATTGATAACAACCAAGTAAAGTCCTGCCTTTCGTAAGAGGTGACTAAAAGGAGCCATCGAGGTTCTTAATTTGGGATCGCTGGTTGACGACCACTGCACACTTACCTTCAACTTACTTGAGTAACGCTCCTCACTAGTTCTTTTCTGACCCCTTAGGTATTAGGTATCTTGCCCTGGGGATCATTCATTTTCAAGGCCTTCGTGACCCGTGTCTTTCTTTGGCTGATACCTTCATTTTTCGACATTATCAGTGGTGGTGGTTTTGCGGGGAACTGTGATCAGAGACACATTTCGGACAGAGGTTTAACCAGCCACTAAGCTCGGTATCTGATGGATATTTCACTTTAAGTTCTGCTTAACGTGTCCGAAGGCAGTGGCTTCTATCTGAAGCACATCATTGTTTTCGGAAGCAGTTTTTAATGTATTTACAGTCACGTCGTGCCTTTTCAGTTTCTGGAATGTCCGATTTTGTCCGAGTGTGCAGTTTTCAGCATTCCCAGCAATGACGACACATCACAGTACACAGGTGGTGATATTTGCGTTACGCCCTGAACCATTAGTCTCCTGGAAACCAAGGATTTTATTACTCTCAGTGGAACACAGCTGTTTTCTTGCGGGGTCGTCTATAATATTGTAGGTCTAGACCCACCTCCTAGTTGAAGACAAGCAGATGATCTTGCTTTGCGGAGCAACAGTATCATCTTCCGACCAAGAGCAAACAGCGACCCCAGAAACAACTGCGATATTCTGAAAAGAGGAAAATTGCATGGATCTACTGTGCGACACTTGGTGGCGGTCTGGAGAGCCGGATAACAGAGCAGCTCCTCACGGCTGCGGTCCCGACCTTTAGCCCTCATTTTCGTTTTTCACAAGATAATCTCTGACATCTGGGGCCTTTGTATCGCTGTGATGAATTGTTACATAATTCTATTTAAAGGGAAACAATTAATTTTTATAAATCCAACCTTGTCCGCCGCAGTAACAGAGAATGTATACACAGCAGACAGGTCCTAAATACTTTCAAAGTTGCTTTTTCGCTAAATAGCAAACGGTATTTTCTGCGAGATTCCTCTGCAAGCAACACATCTCCTCAGAACTAATAATAGCTCAGTTTGTAATGAAGTACACATGTCTTGAGCTTTCCGCCTATAAATTGTTTAAAACTGGTGTCACGTTTCTATGTAGGAAAATCAAAGTTTCGCTCTGTACGTCTCTCAATCAGGGCCGTCCATCATCGGTCTCGTGACCGACAGATCAATGTTCTAGCGGTGAGGCGTTGAACACTTGCTCGTAGGCCTGAGAGGAAGGCTGTTATGCTACCGTATTGAGGTATGGTGTGTAAGGTGTCCGTGTATTGTGCGACGTGTGGGCGATAGAGTGAACCTTAAAACCCATACTTACCAGTATTGACATTGAAACCTGCACTGTGGATAGGTAACTTTGTCCGACCATCCATTCTAATCTTACATCGCAGACTGCGTGGTTGTATGTGAACATTGTCTGGCGATCCATCTCATCTCCACATCACAGCCTGTACAATTTCTTGGTAACAATGTCTGGCCGTCCATACATATATCACAATACAGTCTGCACGGTATCTAGGTAACATTGTCTGACTATCCACCCACTATTCACATCACAGCCTTCATGTTGGCCAGGTAACATCGCCTGGCCGTCCATCCACATCTTACATCACAGCCTGTACAATTAATATGTAAAGTTGGCTGGCATCCACTCATACTTCACATCACAACCTGCACGGTTACTACGTGACATTTTCTGGCCATCCATCCGAACTTCATGTCACTGCCGGCACATTTGCTAGGTGAGAATGTTTGGTCATCCACCATACTCTACATCACAGGCGGTACAGTTTCTTTGTAACACTCTCTGGCCATCCATTCATACTTCACATCACAGCCTGTACGGTGGCTAGGTAACATTTTGTGACCATCCATCCATACCTTATATCACAGACTGCACTGTTGCCAGGTAACATTTTCAGGCCATCCATCCACACTCCATACCACAGCCTGTACAATTTCTTGGTAACATTATCTGGACATGCATCCATACTTCACGTCAAATCCTGCATTGTTACTAGGTGACATTGTCTGGCCACCCAGCCATATTCCACATCACAGCCCATGCAGTGTGGCCGTCAACCAATACTTCACATCACAGCTTTCATGTTTAGTATTTAATATTTTCTGGCCATCCATGGATACTTTACACCAGAGCCTGCACGGTTGCCAGGTAACCTTGTCTGGCCATCCACCCATACTTCAGATCAGAGCCTGCACAGTTACGGGCGATCAACCCATACTTCATATCACAGATTTAATGCTTGGTAGGTAACATCTTCTGCTCATCAATTCTCAGCCTGCACGTTGCCCAGCCTGCCATCCATACTTCATAACACAGCCTGTATTACACTAGGTAACATTTTCTGGCCGTCTATCCGTAGTTTACCTCACAGCCTGTACTATTACTATGTAACATTTCCTGACCATCTATCCATAGTTCACATTGCAGGCTGCAAAGGTACTATGTAACATTGTCTGGCAAACCAACCATAATTCACGTTATAGCCTTCGAGTTTGGTAGGTAACATTTTTTGGCCATCCATCGATACTCCACATCACAGCCTTTACGTTTGGTAGGTAATATTTTCTGGCCATACTTCCATAACTAACATCACAGCCTGCACCGTTAGTAGACAACATTGTCTGGCCATCCATCCATACTTCACATCACTGCTTGTAGAGATTCTTGGTAACCTTTTCTGACCAACCACCCATACTTCACATCACATCCAGCATGGTGGCTAGGTATTATTGTCTGGCCATCCCCTGTATTTCACATCACGGCCTTAATATTTGCTACGTAACATTTTCTGGCCATCCATTCATCGTAATACCACAGCGTGCACGGTTGTTTGGAAACATTGTCTGGTCATCCACCATACTCCACATCACAGCCTGTACACTTTCTCTGTAACATCGTCTGGCCATGCATTCATACTTCACAACACAGCCTGTATAATTTCTAGGTAACATTGTCTGTCCATGCATTCATACTTCACAACAAAGCCCGTACAATTTCTGGGTAACATTGTCTGTCCATTCATTCATACTTCACAACACAGCCTGCACAGTTTCTCTGTAAAATTTTCTGCCCATTCATTGGCATAGCAGTAGTCAAATAGCAGAATTAACGGCCTGGTTGGGTCACACCCCCTGTGGTGAACAATTTCTGGGTAACATTGTCTGTCCATTCATTCATATTTCACAACACAGCCTGAACTATTTCTAGGTAACATTGTCTGTCCATTCATTCATACTTCACAACACAGCCTGTACAGTTTCTGGGTAACATTGTCTGGTCATGCATTCATACTTCACAACACAGCCTGCACAGTTACTCCTGCATATTGTCTGGCCATCCATCCATACCTTGCATCACAGCCTGCAAGTTTGCCATGTAATATTGGATGGCCATCCATCCACACATCACATTACAATCTGCGCTGTTCCTAGGTAAAATTGTCTGAGCATCCATCCATACTTCATATCACAGCTTTCATGTCTTGTAGGTAACAATTTCTAGCCATTCGTCCATCCTTCATACCATAGCTTCCGCGGTTACCACGTTACATTCTCGGGCCATCAACGCATACTTCACATCACAACCTTCAATTTTGTAGGTAATACTTCCTGGCCATGCATCCATACCTTACATCACAGCAAGAATTGTTACTGGGTAAAATCACCTGGCCATCCAAACATACTTCACATCACAGCCTGCGCAGTTACTGATAACTATGTCTGGCCATCAAACCATAGTTAAAATCACATCCTTATTGTTTGCCAGGTGACATTTTACGGCCCTCCATCCATACCTTACATCACAGTCTGCACGGTTACTAGGTAACAGTTTATGCCATCAATCCATACCCCACATCACAGCCTGCAAGTTTGCTAGGTAACATTGTCCTGCAATCCATCCGTACTTCACGTTACAGCCTGTAATGTTTCCTGGAAGCATTTCCCGGCCATCCATCAATACTTCACATCACAGCCTGTACAGTTGCTAGAGTTACGCATTCGTCGACTTATTTCTGATGATCTCCGGCCATAAGACTTTTATGTCCAAAGAAAGTACGAATAAAATTTTTAAAGGTAAACAAATCCATCTTGAGCTAACACGATACATGTGTTTATTATTATCATCTTTATTATTAATACTTGGAATTAACTCTCCTGTGGTCGCGCGAAGGAAAGTAACGTCAGTGGTCGCGCGGATCACAGTTGCGATCCATACTTTCTTTGTGAAATGAGGCTGTTCTGTGCTACTTATTCAATGAATATGATTGTGCATTGTGAAAAGAACTCTATTTTCGGTACAGTGTAATATTATTATGTGTGCATTTATAAGAGACACCTGAAATATTACTGGCATTGTGATTTGTCTCACTCACTCCCTCCATTACCTTCCTCAATGTATGGTTCATAGATTTATTTTCTCACAGTCATTCAATTTGCTCCTATATACCAATAAACTGATGACACGGTGCTTATATAAGCACAGGAACTGAGATTAGACACCGTAATAAGAAACGAACACAGTCAAAAGAAGTCACGCTAGTGGTCGCACTGATCACAGTTGTGATCCACAAGAATAAATTGTTTTATAACGCAACAACCATCAGTCAAGGGTTAGCAGACTCCTGCGTGTCAGGGAGGGGTCGAGGTGTGAGGAAGGTACACAGATGCTCAAGGTCAACAGCCATAACAAACTGCTACCCATAACCTTCGAACATTCATCTGAAATGAAATACAGTATGTTATTTGGATGATATAGCAAAATGAATACATTCACACTTAATAGTTAATAAGTAATATTTTCTGGCCATCGATCCATACCTTACGTCAGTGCATGCTCGTTTACCTACTAACTTTGTCTGGCATTCAATACATACTTCACATCACAGCCTGTACAGTTGCTTGAGTTACACAACAGGTTAACGTTATGAGCCCAAAATCAAAGTGAAGTGTAGGCGAACAATCGAACTCCTTGAAAACACTAGTTGGGCTCGTGGCCCGACGATACAGAGGCTAACTACTGAAGTGACTAGCTGGAGAAAATCTTTACGTCACAGAATATAAAGATTGAAAAGGTTACATAATTCTAGTCACCTCAAAATCAACATGAGAGGGAAGTCGAGAGAGTAACTCATTCTCTATGCCCTAATGAAGTTTAAGTTATATACAGCTGTTAGAAATTTCTTTTAGAAGTAGAACTTAACAATTTATGTTACATGGTTCAATTCGGAAACCTTCCCCTCGAGTAAGCTTTCACTTAATACGGGTGGACTGTCATTACCTGTAGATGCTCGACGACTGGCGAGGCCCCGCCTCCTTTGTACACACACACACACACACACACGCGCGCGCGCGCTGGACCAGAGCGATTAGGAAGACAAAGTGGCTCGAAAAATGGGTAGCTTATACACTCAAGAAGAAGGTTCCCGATAACACTGGGGTAAAGCCCGACACCCCCCCCCCAATTCTTATTGGATAATTTTCATAGGTACATGAAAATCCCTACTGGTTGAAATAAATATATATACATTTCCTATTGGTCAATATTGGAAGTCGGCGGTCAGAGACAGAAGTGTAGTAAACCATTGAACAAAACAGCACAAAACGTAATCAACTCAGTTTTAGAAACCTAGGAAAAACAAATATCTTCAGATTTTTTGTAGTTCCTTTTTAATAGAGACATCTATCGGGAGAAGTCCAAATTTCTTGCACTAATTGTTACCATCTACAATTTAAGATGTCATTCTACAATGCGCATGATTTAAATGAGCGGGGCAGGTGTACCCACCGGTACTCATATTTCATGATTTTTGTATAAAATATTGTAAATTGAACATTATTTCACTTTGTGGACAAGGCGATATTATTCTTAAACTTCAATCATCGGCGAATCACCTAGAATTATACTTCAATGCTACCTTCAGAGCATTAATACACAGAGTGAATGTTGCAGCGTGAGGCCAATATCATTATCAGATCATGGGGGATTCGAAATAGGTTCTGAGGGGATATATGGTTAATTGTCAAACAGTGGCATGAGAAAAGGTCATGAATTCGGAACATGGGAGGTACTTACTTAGCTGCTCTGGTTAAGCGTAAATTACAATGAAAACCGTGGACATAAATGGATATTTACAGCGGAAGTCCTTCCTGAAGGTGACCTACCATAGATTACAATCTCATTATGATCGTATTTTTGTAAGTATTTGTTGTTTAATGTCAATTATTTATTATAATATACGAGACATTTATTTTTTCGAATTACCGCATCATATTATTCGGATTAATGGTTGAGGGTAACATTTGAAAGTTCTTCATAAGGAAATGTAGCCTAATTTTAAATATTAATGAGAATGACATCTAAAATAAACACTTCATAACTTTCACAAACAGCTGTAAAAACTGTATTTACCATTCTTGGTGTACTGAAATATATCTACACCAAGCAATGCGCAAACACAGCTACACGAGTAGCGTACAGCGCCAAGAGATGAACTCTCAGGAGCAAAAGGTAAACAGGTAACAAGAAATGTTCACTTATCATCAGTCGGAAAATACACAATACACTAGTTGTATATGAGTATTTTATAATATGCTGCTTCAACAATAATGATCATAATAATAAATGATACATAAAAAGCAACACAGGTGAAATTTCACTCCACCTACTAATTTCGGCTTGGTAAACCACATTATAACTAATTCGCATGCCACATCTGTAATAGGCCTATAAATAGGAACCGCTGAAGAAAAGAAACATCCTGCTGGTAAAATGTGGTGTGGGAAATTAAGAATTGTTGGTACTGAATTTGGCTTCATTTTAATTCCCACATCAAGAGCTTCGTTATGAAAACTTTCCGGTGAGAAATGCTTCGAGCATAATGTTGAATGCTTGCCAGGCAAGAAATTCTCCCTTCTTAATGCAATTACCCATATTCTTCCTTGCTTCATTAGCTTGAAAGCTGAAATCAATTAAAGCACAATATTCATAATTACAGCACCCGGGAAACTGAAACTGTAACCAAAAAATAAATTACACGTGATTTTTCGTATTGTACAGACACCTGAAACGACTTTATAAAGCATATAAACCTCTGACACCATCGTAGTTTGTCATTATATACGAAACCACAGATTAATTTAGGTAAATGTTAACCTTCTGCTCCCATCGAATTGAGCCTCATTTGATCATAATAAAACTTTATTGAATATAAAAATGTGAATTTTTTCATACACTGAAATTCAGTGCTCTTACAGCAGTATTTTGACAAAGACCGCCAAAGAATATCCTTAAGCCACTCAAGTTTCTTAAAATCACGTTCTGTTGGGGGCAGTAAAACAATTATCTCGGCGGGAAAAAAGCTCACCAGTGCGCACTAGATAGCGTAGAAGGTAGGAAAACCCACCCAGACGTGTGGGAAATTTCCGCTGGTTGCGAGACAAGGAACCACGGAGCAACGAAGAGAGAAGTTGGAAATACCTTCCTGAACCCTTAAAAATGAAGTGAAATCGTCCAGACAGACAATCATCAAAATACCTCAGCCAATGAAAATTCGCCATTCTAAGTATTTCAGTGGTAGCGCTTTGTATTATTAGTCACTATAGGCTATCAATCAGAAGTTACAGATAATTTTGTGGGAATAATACTCCGATTTATAAAGCGTAAATAGTGGAGGAAGAAAACTTATCAGATGTGTGGCCGACAGTTAATAGAGTGAAACACGGGACAATCAGTATTGCCGCCATTTCTCAACCACGTCACTCAGTCCGAAATATTCCAACCCAAGCCGTCAGAATTATTTCAAATTCAGTGATCAACTTTGCATCCACGATACAATAAAGGAACCGCTATATTGGAATGTTCCAAGAAAATGAAAAGTCAAAAACCCATGATGTAAAATTATAATTTATTATAATGCATAATTGGTGACACTAAGTGTCAGTAATAAACATTCAAATGGTGGTTATTAAACTATTGTAATGTACTTTACATCAGTGATGATCGAAATAACAATTAAGGCATTGTCAAAATGTAAGATGAATTAGTAATGTGATAGTTAATTATTTAATTAATTTTATAAAAGTTCATAATCATTTAGAATAATAGTAAACTTCTGCAAATCTTCCAAGCTGGCATTAGAACAAGATTTCAACACGTTTCCAGCTTGATAGTCTATGTTTATATTGTATTTTATCAGTCAGTAGAAGTAGCGGAGCTGTGGGCGTCCCAATGCACCTCGTCAGCATTATTTTTGCTGAGTCAGCACCCGAGGATATTGACCCTGAGATCATTGACTCCGAGATCACTGACTCCGGTCACGTGACTATGACGTCATCACCACGTGCTATTGTTAGTAAACAAATCCACGTGCTCTTGTTTGTATACAAAGCCACGTGCTTTTTGACAGCCACGTGCTTTTTGACATCTATCTTCAAACAACAACGACGCATCGCTAACCTCACTGCTGCCATCCTGACGGGCCTAAACCTCAGTGCTGCCAACTTAACCTTACTAGCGCAAGATTTGAATCGGTAAACAAATCCACGTGCTTTTTGACAGCTGTCATCCGCCATCTTGCATCGCTGACCTTTGAAATGGTAAACAAAGCCACGTGCTTTTTTCTAACAGCTGTCATCCGCCATCCTGCATCGGTAACCTTAGTGCTGCCCTCTTTACGGCACTAACCCTTACTAGCGCGTGATTTGAATCGGTAAACAAAGCCACGTGCTTTCCTTCGACATCTGTCATCCGCCATCTTCAATCAACAGAGCACCGTGCTGCTATCCTTATCGTAGTAGGGAGCAATTTCGTCAGCTGTCATCGGCCATCTTTAATCAACAGAACACCGTGCTGCCTTCTTTACGGCACTGCGGGCAATTTAAAAAGTTCCGTTAGCTGTCATCAGCCATCTAGCATCATAAACCTCAGTGCTGCACTCTTTAGCTTCTTACTTTTGAAATGTGGTGGCGATAAATTCCACGTGCTTTACAAATCCACGTGCTTTTTTGACAGCTGTCATCCGCCATCTTTAATCAAGAGAGCACAGTGCTGCACTCATTAGCTACTTACCTTTGAAATGCGGTGGCGGCAAATTTCACGTGCTTTACAAACCCAATTGATTCTTTGACAGCTGTCATCCGCCATCTTGCATCTCAAACCACAGTGCTGCACTCTTTAGCTACTAACTGAATTGGTACACAAAGCTACGTGACTTTTTTTGATAGCTGCTACCAGCCATCTTGCATCGCTAACCTGAGTGCTGCACTCTTTAGCTACTTACCTTTGAAATGTGGTGGCGGAAAATTTGAAAAATTATATTTAACAGGCTGCCATATTTAATCAAGAGAGCACCGTGCTGCACTCTTTAACTACATACCTTTAACATGTGGTGGCGGACAATTTGAAAAATTCTATTTGACAAGCTGCCATCATTAATCAACAGAGCACCGTGCTGCCCTCTTTAGCTACATATCTTTAACATGTGGTGTCGGGCAATTTGAAAAATCCAATTTGACAAGCTGCCATCTTTAATCAACAGAGCACCGTGCTGCTATGTTTAGGTACATACCTTTGAAATGTAGTAGCGGGTAATTTAAAAAAATATCCGTTAGCAATCAACATTAAACATTAGTGCATACGCGAACCTAACCTCTCATCTACCATCTTGAAGGAGACTATCCTTAGTTTACGACAAGATGCCCTTCCCAATGCTAATTAGCGCAAGATAACGGTGGCTGTTATAGCTACCTGCTCCACCTCCTCCTCCTCCCCTACCTCCTCCGCCACTTCTACCTCCTCTCCTCCTCTCTCAAGGCATAGCTTTATCGAACATGCATAGCGAAGGCAAGAGTGTGCTGCGATAACATCATTGTGCATGATTAGACTTGACTACATACTACTGTTCAAACATACTACAACAAGTGTTGAGAATAAAAAATCGCATACTGTAGTTCGATGTTGTAGAACACTGCATTGCAAGACTAGAATCGAACCCTGTTCAGAAAAAATCCTTTCTCATCATACATACTAAGCTGCTCTTTCTCCTTTTTTGTCAAGGCATAGCTTTATCGAACAAGTTTAAACATGCATTACTGTAACGACGTCAAGGTAAGAGTGTGCACGTGCTGCAGCGATGACGTCATTGTGCATGTTTAGACTTGTACACATACTGCTGTTCAAAACATATTATAACTAGAATTAAATACTATAGATGATGTTCAGAACACTGCATTGTGAGACTAGAATCAAACACTGTGTAGAAAAAATAATTCGCAACATACTTACTAAGCTGCCTCTCTGAGAAGCTAACATACTTACGAATCTGCTAAACACATTCTTTCTTGACATACAGCCTCTTATTCATTACTTATTTACATCTTGTATGTACAAGTTCTATCTTGAATCATTTGTCGTGGTGATGTTTGTGTACTTCTTCGCTTCTCGATGCAATTCTTATATGTACAAGATTTATCTTACAATGTTCCTGTACTTTCTTGTATGTACAAGTTTTAGTTGATGCTGTACCCCCATGGAACACTGGTAAGGGAATCGCTATCCCATACACGTTTGTCATCGCAAGGAAGCAATGAACATTTATTTTGTTCGATCGTATACACATGATGTTTACGTGATTGAATCCTTTTTTGCATACAGAAAGCGGCATTTCTAGAGGTGAGTACATCGCGATAGTGTTGAAGGTGTAAACAGCTAACGACGCCTTTGGCTTTCTTAACAGACTGCGAATTTTGAGTGTCATAGGCATACATATTTGGTGCTAAACCAATAAACTCAGTCATGATATTCATGCCGCATTCATCTTTCATAAGCCCTATGACTTTCTTGTTTTGCGGTCGAATGTTAAACGGATTACTAGGGGAAAAGGAAGAAGTGTCAAAGTATTGCGAATGATTTCGCATCACATCGTAGACGTCTGTGTTCCGAATATGATAAATGAAACTATCTGTATCCATGTACAAAAGTGTAAGATCAGAAAACTGTTGCTTTGAAAATCTATAATGAAAATCATACATTATTAATTTTGAAAAATCAAGTATAGCCATTCCCAAATAAATTGGCTTGGCATAGACGATCTCTGTTTTCATTTCAACAGAAATAAGGTGGCGATCAGTAACATGATAGGCTCTGAAATTTGGTTTTGAGATGTACTTGCGCGCGCCATACCGGCCATCCCACTGATTAATTAAATGAATTTCGCGATGTTTGCGTACATTTTCCATGCTTTTGCCATAGATCGCGTTATTCATCAGTTTGAAAAATGTATTCTCAAATGTTGTTGTAGCGCGTTGACGATGTTCAGTATTCAAATCCATGTACGGTTTAAGCCATGCTTCCTGCTTAAACGCAACGATACGATGAATACACTCTAACTGTAAGCCGTATTCGAGACATTGAACAAGACATTGTATGTGAATAACATAGCGCTTTTTCGGAAAAGATTGGCTAGCAGTTTAGTGTGTTTCGATGTATTGTTAGGTGGAATCATTTTTTCAACACAAAAAGGAAGGTCAGAATGTGAATCATGTAGATGAGAAGGGTATGCAAGAGAAGCTTCCAGCACGTAGCCGCGATGAGGATCTTTCGCAGCCTCAAAAACATCTAAATGTTGAATTTCAGTTTCTGTTAGCCACACAAAATTCTTACACGGTAATGGCTGTGACATGACCCACCCATACAGATTATTGACATCGAAATACATCAGGTAGGAATCTTCTTTCTCTGGATTATAGTTGTCGAGGTAGGGATTATTCGCGATAGCATGCCTGTTGACAAGCGAAACGAGTCCGCCGCGAATGCCGCGTTCAAAAAACAAAAGTATGTCGACATCCGTTAGAAGATCAAGTTGAACACCGGTAAACTTGAGCATCGCATCCCACGACCGACCTGGTGTTGTGTAGTAATAGCAAGGGTCTAATCCGTAAATAGATAAACACCTTTTACGAAACTTCTCAAACACATCACAGAGTAAAAGTGTATCCATCTTCAAATATTGACCTAAGGTGTGTAGCTGAAACGTTGGACACACCTGGCAGGCATGCAAATAGTCTTCATCAGAAACAGATACCGTATGCTTATCGTATGACGATGAGCTGAGTGACGGCGTGCTACATTCACTTAACACACTTGTAAATGCAGACTGAGGAAATAATTTTTTTTTAATGTTTTAAAGCTCTGAATGTAGTCATAGGGCAGAACCCCTTTCCTTATACAAAGTATAAATTGCTCAGGATCTGGGAAATACTCACGAATGTACTTCAGGTCGTCGCTGGAAATCCCATTTACAAGTGTATCAAGTAAAAAGTTCATAAATTTGTAGGAATCTCGAAAGCGAATGCTAATATCGCCTACAAGATAACTGAATGAAACAAACCGTTCATGGTTTTGCGCAATCACAGTGAACTTTGTACAATTTAATTGCCCAAATTCACCAACGATATAGTGACTGTTGTAACCTGACAAGTAATGGAAAAGGCATGGAATAAATTGAGGTACACGATATAAAAGATTGCAGGAATCATGTGCAGGTCCACGATATTTCCCGATGAAGTGAAAGTGGTCCCTAACCTTAATCTGTGGGGAAATGATGGACTGTTTTCAGATGTGACATTTATCACTTTCATCATGCAAAATCATTTCTTCTAGCGTCATTTGAATGGGCACTGGTTGCGAAATAAGCGCATGAACGCGTTCCGCCAACTCCTTTAATTCATTGAAAAACCATGCCGTAAAGTTTTCGCCTCGATACATCTTAAAAAAGGATAGAGATGCATTGTACGAACAAACGACTTTGTAAGCTACTGAAAACGGAGTGTGCTTTTGCACATAATCCGTGTAAGGTTCGCTCAAGTCGGGTTGGCAACATTGAAAAGGAACAGTAAAACATTCAAAATCTCCATATACCGTGAAGGGAACAGGTTCCTGTCGATAATAATTCTAAAACTATATTTCTGCATTTTCCGTGTTTGGCAGAACAAGTTTTACGGCAGGATGTGTTGTACAATTATTGACATGTGTAGCTAACAAACTATCTGTCGTAAAGTACTGAAAACATCGCTCACAAATAAAAATTTTCCCATGGTGTATTGAAAGTTGAGAGTTTAACAGACGGGAAAGCAGTAGTGCCTTGTGGTTTCATTGCAAACGTATAAAAGATGAAGATGATGTTGTTTGGGAGAAGAAGCGGACTAAAGTGGCACTACAATACGGTCTCCGTCAACACCGTATACAGGAAAGGAAAACGTAGATGTGTTTACTAAATCCATAGGAAAAGAAACACCTTCAAAATTTAATGTCTGTTGTAACTGGATAAATATATCCATATACTGAGAAGTTCTTGAATGATGACGTGCTGCTGGTTTCAACGCCCTAAGAAGCAATAATCATCGTTAATCTGAATATTGATGACTGCACTTTTATTTACAATCGCTGGAGGAAGTTTAATGTGTCGCCTCCCTGAATTGAAAGGGTCAAATTTGCACACATGAATTTGAATATATAAAATACTTTCAAGTGCCTTATTCCTCGCTGCATCTTCAAACGTTTGAAATTTAGCCAGCAGAATGTCAACGATGTGTTTGCGAAACCATATCGAAATATCGTCTGAACATAAGAGTTTCGTCATTTTAGAAGAAATGTAAAATGTTTTATGATTTTCATGATTATCTTTGAAAAGAATAAAAGAACATGCAAGACTAGCGTTTAGTTTAAGCGCCGTATACATAGACAGCAAAAATCTGACTTTTTCTTCGAAAATATTAGAGCAAGAGAGTAAAAATGAATTTGGATCTAAAATATTTAATGAATTTCGTATCTTGCCGCTTAGAATACGCGATGAAAAACATGCATGTACAGTTTCCGAATTCATGGTCATAATTACGCACCAACAAAACTAATGACACAAGATTTAGTTCTAAAATCAGTTAGCACACTGAGTAGAAGTCGTCACAGGCACGGAAAAATCTTTCCTCCCATTTTTAAATCGGTGAAGTATGCTGAGCCGTCTGCTTAAACCGTTTGATTTTTCTACAATAAAAGCGGAATTCTATTTTTTAGATTTTTAAAAACCATGTAAACATACGAGATCGTTAAAAAAGATTAAAACATACCTTAAGGTGTGCTCGTTTCAAGACTGCGACCCTGATGAGGGACGATTAAAGACTGCGAACTGCAACTCGGATGAATGACAACAATAATTCTTGATGTACCTAGAAGAAAACAAAAAAATATTAATGTATGTCTGAAAGATATCCTAGAAAGGTAAACTTAGCACTTGCATCGCCCATAAAAGATCATAGGATAGGAAAGGGGACGAGCTTGTTAACAGGTAGCCTGTTGTTACTGCCTGAGATTAGCACTGCACTTGCATCGCACATAGCGATCATAGGATAGGAAAGGGGACGAGCTCGTTAACAGGTAGCCTGTTGTTACTGCCTGAGAGTAGCACAGCACTTACATAGCACATAGCGATCATAGGACAGGAAAGGGCACGAGCTTGTTAACAGGTAGCCTGTTGTTACTGCCTGAGATTAGCACAGCACTTACATCGCACATAGCGATCATAGGACAGGAAAGGGCACGAGCTCGTTAACAGGTAGCTTGTTATTACTGCCTGAGAGTAGCACAGCACTTGCATCGCACATAGCGATCATAGGATAGGAAAGGGCACGAGCTTCTTAACAGGTAGCCTGTTGTTACTGCCTGAGAGTAGCACAGCACTTGCATCGCACATAGTAATGGAAGCGCTCGAACGTTAGTTGGATTGTTAACAGAACTGCCTGGCACCAACCAACAGCTTTGGCTTACCTTAAGTTGAAGACTGCAAACTGAACAATGCTCACTGGAATAATGTTGAGGCAGACGATGATATTCTAAAAAAAAGAAAAATGTTGTAAAAATTCGAAATATTAATAATAATAATAATAATAATAAGCAAAGAATTAAACTTAATTTTTTTTAGCAGATATGAATCTCGATAGTCGGCTTCGTTGAAGGTGAGGGTATCCAGTATATTGTCTATATGCACACACGATTACACACACACGGGTGGACTGCAACTGCCGTGCGTTTCACACAGACTACATCCGGTGGACTGTGACTTGTTACTATGCAGCAAACCAAGTTGCATACGTATGCAGTACAGTTGTAACAAAAGCTTATGCATTGACTTCCTTCCTCAAAGAAGCGATCAAACAGCAGGTTCGATCCTGGCTCGGAGACCGTAAAGAAAAGGGTTATCATCTACGATATCCCCTGCCTGTAGCCTCTTAGGGCCGTTGTGCTGGGCCGAGAACAACACGAGACGCCGAGGTGCCGGAATGTATGTGTTCTGCCAGTAAATCTACCGACACAAAGCTGATGTATTTGAGCACCATCGGACTGAGCCAGGATTGAACCTGCTGTTTCCGGAAACGCTGAGGTGTCAGAATTTAGGACTTCTTCCAGTAAATCTAAGGACACGAGGCTGACGTATTTGAGCACTACTAGACTGTCATGATCAAACCTGCTGTTTTCGGAGACGCCGAGGTGCCGGAATGTAGGAGTTCTGCCGGTAAACCTACTGACACGGAGCTGAAGTATTTAAGTACTACTAGACTAAGCCAGGATTGAACCTGCTGTTTTCGGAGACGCCGAGGTGCCGGAATGTAGGAGTTCTGCCAGTAAATCTACGGACACGGAGCTGACGTATTTATGCACTACTAGACAGAGCCAGGATTGAACCTGCTGTTTTCGGAGACGCCGAGGTGCCGGAATGTAGGAGTTCTGCCAGTAAATCTACCGACACGGAGCTGACGTATTTAAGCACAACTAGACTAAGCCAGCATTGAACCTGCTGTTTTCGGAGACGCCGAGGTGCCGGAATGTAGGAGTTCTGCCAGTAAATCTACCGACACGGAGCTGACGTATTTAAGCACGAATTTTTCATATCTTTTTTCTTTCCTATATATGACTTTATAGGTATTAAAGTACCGTATTTCAGCAAAATTAAATATGATCTACTGCGCGAATTACGCAAATAATCACGAAATATACCCCGCTTGTTAAGAAAAGTGCTAAATAGTTCCGGAAAAGCTCTCCAATAAATGTTGAAGTGCTTCTGACAACTTGAATATTTTAGTTTCCTGTCTGTTGCTTGATAGGCTGTATATTCTCCACACAAAGCGATGAGGACTGTGGATTCAGTTCCGCGGTCTCTAAGGCAATCAATCAAAATCGGTATATATTATCGATTACAGCAAATGGCGTTGCGGTTGTAGATACAGCAGTGCGTATTATACTCTTTGGCAGTGAGAGTTCGCTACTGGAAAATGTCCACCATTTAAGAATAAAAATGCCAAAAACTAAAGTCACAACAGTTTTTTTTTCCAAGGCCCGATGAATACAACAGTGAGGCGTTCTATGTGTTTCGTGCTGCAAGAAAGATTCCAATGTGTAAGTACTCTAATGTTCGTATTGAGTGGAAACGAGAAGACAAGTGCGATAAACAGAGAATCAGAAACACACAAAAAAGACGAATGAAGCAAATAAGCGACAAATAATATTCGGCGATACTTTACACATCGCAAGGAAGTTGAAAAGTGATATCCAGCAGTTTGTAATAGACCAAACAAAAGCATTCATGGAAGGCAGCATTCCTATAGAGAAACTGGATAATCCTGGCATGAGGACATGGATGATTATAAAAGGAAAGATAAATGATACTGTCTTTCTCGCAAAATACGACGGTATTAGTAGTAACAATGTTATTGTTTTTGTCCTCGGAGGCGCCGAGATGCCGAAATGTTGTCCCGTACTTGACAGGGCTGACGTATTTGAGCACCTTCAAATACCACCGGACTGAACAGCGCCTTAACCGTCTGAGCTACACATCCCTGGTCGGGCAGCACCAGCCTATCCACGAACATCTTCAAGGGCAGTGAAAGCACATCTGGTACAGACGAAGACAGTATTAGTGAAGTTTAGGAGCTTTGAGAGAAGACCACAGTGAATTTGCATCCAAGTGTTCGTCTCTAATGTGGTCACACAAAGATACTTTCTGACTGTCGCACATCTCTGCATCCTCATAACGTTGAAACCATGCTTAGTTCGAACTTTGTAGACAAGTAATGCAAAATGGAAAAATATATAGGCTATGTAAAAATTCATATCACCAACTAACTTCATTTCGAGGTATCAGTCGTTTATATACCAGTACTTATTTCTATGACATTTTGTATATTTAGTAGTTCTATGATTCAATAACAATTTAATACATTACAAGAGTTCACTTTAAAACCCCTAATCACAAAATCAGTTAGTTTTACCCCATACTATAAGGAAGGAATCACAAGAAGCACAGATCACTATGACAATTTATTTCACGAAATACCGACCGAAATAGGTCAGTTTTGACACCGAAATCAACAGGTATATTTCACCAAAATATACGGCCCTTAGTCATCTATATATAAGCAGCTCGGTCTGGAGCGATCTATACATAAACGTATAAAAGAAGAAAATTGCCGCGAATTTGTGAGGCACTTCCAGAAATCTCAGAAATTAGAAACTTTGTACCGGAGAAGCTGGCGACCACAGGACCCCTAGAAAAAATCGAAAATTCGCAAAATTCCCCGAAGGGAGCACGCTGGAGGCCTTCAAATTTTGAGCTCAGCGAAAGAACCCAGTCGTATAATTTATCCAAAGCGACAACCTATATGTTTCGTCGTCTTACAAAAATTTCTTGAATTTCCTAAATTTCTCCTTCCCCTCAATAATCAAGGTCGCGGCACAATCTGCCTGACGAGCTAGGATATTCAAATTTGGCGAAATTATAGCTTTTAGCCTGTAACCGATGAAAAAATCCAAGATGTAAAAAATTTTCACGTTTTACTCCCCAAAATATGGAAATGTGACGCAATTTTAATGACTGTGCAGACATTCTTTTGAGCTATTTGCTGGCTAAACAATAAGTCGTATCACAAAACGGATGGCACGAACTCTGCTCAACATGGAGTGATCTACAACTTTGGTCCTATGACTTTTTGTCGTATCTCTCTCCCTTATACATTAGATTTGGCTGTATTCCTGGATTGTTCGTAAATACGGTTATTTTTGCTGTATATTTCACTGTTTGACACACTTATAAGGAAGATACAGTCATCAAGTTTGGTGCGCACATTGGCACTATTGAAGGCCACATGTGGACCAAATTTCATGAGTCTAGCTTATACATCAGTACACAAAAAATATTGCAAAGCGTAAAAATGTACCCAAATTTCACCCTATTCAAATTTTCTGACTCAATTTAACCCATAAATGTGGGAGATAGGAGAAAATGTTATAGAACCAAACATATTGTTTCTAAATCACTGAATTCACTGCGGGTTTATACGAAATCGAGACCGTGATTTTGCACTCCCACAAAATATACACAATCAAACTTAATTGAAATCTGCTCGCCTTAATGGAAATAAATTTCTAAACACTTTTCCTCATTGGTCGATTGCCAGTCAGGTAAGTCTTGTATACAATGAGGAAGAGTTAAATCACTATTTCGGTTTCCGATAAATCCCCAGTCCATTCCGGGACCATGAATCTCGAAACATACCTTGGATAGGTGGATGCTAAATATGAAGTTTGGTTGACGTATCTAGAAAATTAAGGATACGAGTAACACAATGAGCATCGCGTCTAATAACGCTCAGATTCAGTCACATTTCGTTCATAACAAGGCTGAAGAGGAAGAATGGACAATCGTGAAGGAGAAGATCAGTAGGTCAGCTTAGAATAATTTAGGAAGGAAGTTAAGATCAAGTAAGAATCAGAGATATTCGACCTGATTGATGAACAAGAACACAAAAACTGAGGAGGGAAGAAAAGAATGCAAGCGATTAAAGAACAAAGAAGGTATAAAGTGCAGGACAGCTAAGGAAGAACGAACTCAGCTCGTAACCACTTCTCGGTAAATGAGACAGGGCAGAAAGATGCGGGAACTGAATAATTGTATCAAGCAGAAGAAGAAGCTGTTGATGCTGGTGAAATGGGAGACGCAGTTTTGAGGTCAGGACTGGACAGAACTCTGCGAGTTCCAAATAGGAACAAGGCACCTGGAACTGATGACATCCTCTGCCATAGGAGAAGGTGGAGATGTATGATACAGGGGAAGTGCATCCGATGTTATACAGAATATTGTTATACCAGGTGCTTACAAGTGTTAAAACTACCGCACCATTCCCACGCCTGCAAAAGGTAACCAGTATTATTTACTGAAGAATGGAAAGACAAGTTGAACCTGACTTGGCAGAACATCAGTTTGGCTTCAAAAGAGATGTAGGAACATCTGAAGCAATCCAGACTTTACTTATGATCTTACAGGACCGAATTAGGGAAGACAATCCCACGTGCAAGTCATTAGCAGATGTAGAAAAAAATCGTTATTCGTATACACTGACTGACAGAGCAAATGCAACACCAAGAAGGAGTGGTTCGAAAGGGATGAAAGTTGGGGAAGAAACAGAGACGGCACGGATGAATAATTGATATTTATTTCAAACCGATATGCAGGTTACACAATGCGCACGGCATCGACTCAGTAGGAGGTAGGACCACCGCGAGCGGTGATGCACGCAGAAACACGTCGAGGTACAGAGTCATTAAGAGTGCGGGTGGTGTCCTGAGGGATGGTTCTCCATTCTCTGTCAACCATTTGCCACAGTTGGCCGTCCGTACGAGGCTGGGGCAGAGTTTGCAAACGGCGTCCAATGAGATCCCACACGTGTTCGATTGGTGAGAGATCCGGAGAGTACGCTGGCCACGGAAGCATCTGTACACCTCGTAGAGGCTGTTGGGAGATGCGAGCAGTGTGTGGGCGGGCATTATGTGCTGAAACAGAGCATTGGGCAGCCCCTGAAGGTACGGGAGTGCCACCGGCCGCAGCACATGCTGCACGTAGCGGTGGGCATTTAACGTGCCTTGAATACGCACTAAAGGTGACGTGGAATCATACGCAATAGCGCCCCAAACCATGATGCCGCGTTGTCTAGCGGTAGGGCGCTCCACAGTTACTGCCGGATTTGACCTTTCTCCACGCAGACGCCACACTCGTCTGTGGTGACTATCACTGACAGAACAGAAGCGTGACTCATCGGAGAACACGACGTTCCGCCATTCCCTCATCCAAGTCGCTCTAGCCCGGCACCATGCCAGGCGTGCACGTCTATGCTGTGGAGTCAATGGTAGTCTTCTGAGCGGACGCCGGGAGTGCAGGCCTCCTTCAACCAATCGACGGGAAATTGTTCTGGTCTATATTGGAACAGCCAGGGTGTCTTGCACATGCTGAAGAATGGCGGTTGACGTGGCGTGCGGGGCTGCCACCGCTTGGCGGCGGATGCGCCGATCCTCGCGTGCTGACGTCACTCGGGCTGCGCCTGGACCCCTCCCACGTGCCACATGTCCCTGCGCCAACCATCTTCGCCACAGGCGCTGCACCGTGGACACATCCCTATGGGTATCGGCTGCGATTTGACGAAGCGACCAACCTGCCCTTCTCAGCCCGATCACCGTAACCCTCGTAAAGTCGTCTGTCTGCTGGGAATGCCTCCGTTGACGGCGGCCTGGCATTCTTAGCTATACACGTGTCCTGTGGCACACGACAACACGTTCTACAATGACTGTCGGCTGAGAAATCACGGTACGAAGTGGGCCATTCGCCAACGCCGTGTCCCATTTATCGTTCGCTACGTGCGCAGCACAGCGGCGCATTTCACATCATGAGCATACCTCAGTGACGTCAGTCTACCCTGCAATTGGCATAAAGTTCTGACCACTCCTTCTTGGTGTAGCATTTGCTCTGTCAGTCAGTGTATTCTGAAGCTGATCGCGTACTGATACCAAGAATGATTCTACGATCTGTACAAAAAGCAGTCTGTACAGATAGGAATCGTAGGCTGTGAAAAAAATAAGCAGCAGTCCAGAAAAGAGTCAGGAAATGCTGCAGTTCGTCCCGTCTCCTTCTCAATGTCTACATAGAGCAGGCAATAAAGGAAACAAAAGGAGAATTTGGGAAATAAATCGCTATCCTAGAAGAAGAAGTAATAACTCTGAGGTTTGTCGATGATATTTTATCTGAATCTGGAGAAATTGGTGAATGGTATGGACAGAGTCTTGGAGGAGTACAAGATGTACAAAGGAATGGAGTGCAGATTAGGAAAGGAATAAGTAAGGAGCAGACTAGCGCAAGCAAGAAAGTCGTACTTCTAACAATAATATAGGAATTATGGAGCATGGTATTGTACGGAAGTGAAACATGGACGATAAAGAAAGAGAATAGAAGCTTTCGAAATGTGGTGCTATAGAAGATGAGTTGGACAGATTGACTGAAGAATGAAGGGATACTGAATCGGATAGCCGAGAGAAGGACGATTTAACAAAATTTGATCAGAAGAAGAAGAAGCAGGATGATCGGACATATCTTAAGACTCGCAGGATTTGTTCAGTTGGTTTTTGAGGTAGTTGTAGGTGGTAAAAACGGCTGCGGTAATCGAAGATTTTGCGTGGAATATTCGCTACTAAATTACACTTGCACCTATTCCTGTCAATGTTCCATAAATCAAACTTCTCGGTCGCCCTCGTACCTACATCTTACTTCGCAGACAAAGACGCTGCTGGTTTAGGGTACAAATATTGTGAGCCGAGCTCGAGAACTCATTAACAAAGCCACAAAGTTGTAAATTTAGGAAAGAATGCCGACACCGAGGGTTCAGGCCTACACAGTTTAAAGAGCCGCACATATTTTGCTACTGATCAAATCAAACCTAATGTTAAACTAATTATCAACTTAATATAGACTAAATGATAGTTTTTAGTCACAAAATGAAAGAGTTTTGTTAAAATCTGCTCATTATTCGTAGTTTTTGTTACAGGCTCGCACAGTGAGTTTTTTACGTGGTAAACCTCCTCTCGGTTATCGGAACATGACGGCAAAGGTTCTCAGAGGTCATCGAGTCGGCCAACAAGCTGGCTGCTTTCAGCATGCGGGACTTTCTTACAACTCAAGTCAATGAAATAAATAGCGAGCCAGAGCTAAAGATACCACTATCAGAACTCGTAAGGATGTCGCTTCTCTTGGTGAGTGTTTGTTTATTTCTCTGTAGCTGATAACAAGGGGTCAAGGGAGAAGTGATGTCAGGCTTGGATTGGAAATTTAATACTGCTACTAATAATAATAACAACCCGCCTCTTGGTCTTGATCGTTGAGGCTTTGAGGTATAAAGGCTGTGACACCGCGGTTATTCGGTTCGAGTCCCGTTGCTCGAATGTTGGCCGGCAGGGTAGAGGTGTTGGCGGCATGCAATTTCTAATCACTAGATTGCGTGTCCAATGCCTGGATTAAATTGTAAACGTCTCCGCAGTGCTCATACGGACTGAGGCCTTATGACGCTGTTGCCTTTGATTCGACCGTCGGGTGGAGACGTTCAACCATAAGCAGCCACCTTGGTGCTATTCGACACGAGTAGGCTATGTGCCGGCACCGGGTTTCACCCTCTCCTTCCTTACTATCATATCAGGTAATTCATTTCATCTCATTAACTTCTCTGATAAGTTTGACGTCAGAGGATATCCGGTCAAAAGAAAAAAGAACCCGCCACGACAGGTTCATCTCAACTCATACCCGACCTCGTAGTGAAACGGGACAAGTGTTCGATAAATAATAATAATAATAATAATAATAATAATAATAATAATAATAATAATAATAATAATAATAATAATAATAATAATAATAATAATAATAATAATAATAATAATAACGGCGAATGTCCCCCGAGCAGGCCTTGTGCAGGTCTAATGAACGATCTCCATGTCTCTGGGCATGCGGCTCCTACTTAAGGAGACGTGACAAACGCCCGGCTCCCGATTAAACGAATAAGGTTTAAATCTCGACACGGCAGCTAATCGAACCCGGTACCCGTTGTACCAAACCATTTCGCCATGGAGCTTGATAATTTAAGGATGGAATATCTCTTTAGAGTAATGGAATTTTCATAGAATTTGAGTGGGATAACTTGTGATTGATGAATGTTCAAACAAGGGAACGTGAGTGTACTGTCAGTGTAGGAGATATGTCGGAGGAGAGCAAAGAGAGGCTTTCAGCAGGCACCAAGCTATACAGTTTAGTGCGGTCTCTCCACACGAGTAATAGAGGGACAATCCGTTATTAAGAGTACATTATTCAATGCATGTTCCACTTTTATCCTCCCGTCTCTTTGGACGCTCAGTCTACCGGAATAATTAGCATCACACTGGACAGAGTCCTAGTGCCGTATCCGTCATCGGACGTTGGCGATCTTACTTTTGCCGTTGGCTTAACCACAGTCGCTGGTTCCCCAGTCAAGACGTGCGGGGTCTCGTAGGACCCCTCTTCTCTCGATGTTCCCTTGTATATTTATTTGGAGGAGGGCGCCTCATGATATGGCCAGAGTAGGAGAGCTTCATGACCTTAGCAGTCCAGCACAGTTTTACACCTCCTGGTCAATACAGCAGACCCACATTTCAAATGCTCCTAATCTTTCCTCACAGTCCAGGACTCTACAGCACCGCGCTATCCTAAGACGAAGCTGCAGCGCTGGTTGACGGCGATATTCTCAGTATCGGAGCTCCGTTGACCCACAGGGCCTTGCTCACAATAATGTATTGGGTCTTCTTTAAGTTCAGGTGTAGACCAAGGTTTTCACATGTCTCCACAACTTTCATCAAGATCTGCTGCACGTCATCAGTCTGTTTCCACAGCATTCTTTCCTCAAAGAATATGAGTACAAAGTGTGCTAAGAGGCCACAGAGCCAGGACTGTGATGGCGCTTAGGTCATGCAGGCATAACACTTAAATCTCTATCCCTGACAATTGCTAGGTATAGAGTTAAGTGTGATGATGTATTACTAATCAAAATAATGTTGAAAATATTTGTCTCCTTACTCTCAAGTCTTCCCAGCCCGAAGTTTCCAACATAACACTTCTTTTTGTCGGACGCCACCCAGAGCAATTTGCGCTGTTCCCCTCTGGATATTTTCATGTTGTTCTTGAGTCAAGAAATCTGGTGAGTCTCTCAAACGCTGAATGGGTCTTACCAGTGACTTATACGCCTCTGTTTCACATTCTTACTACAACCCCTAAATACACCCATAACCATATGAAGAGATCTGTAAACCTCACCTAGGTACTTGCAGTTATCCCCATGTGCTGCTTTCACAGAATCGACGCAGTAATTAACATGCAGTAATTAACATGGCTTGCGGGATCCACTCTTAATCATAGTATAACCCGACAGCGTTCCACCTATTCTAAGGCATTGAGTTTGCTTTCTGTAAATGTAGCTACCGATTCAGTCACACCTTGTCCAGTCCAACGGCCTTCTCTTCCTTGTTCTGCTCTCTCAATGGACGTTGCATAGATGAATAGCGATGCAGTCCATTTGGCCTCCTGAGTATCAAATATCTGCCATATCTTGCTTGAACCCTTCCTTAGTGGAATGACTTTTGCTAAACACAAATTTCCTTCTATCAGAGCAGTTTGAAACATTGTGTGCAATGTAACAGGAAGGAATGATTTCCTTATCTTACGTGCATCACATGTCAAGCTGTCTGGCCTATAACTATCCCCTTTATATGTTTGTTACTTAGTCTTTTGTAAACTGGGGATACTATAGAAACTCTGAGCTAATTTCGTACAGCTCCTTCATGCAAACAGTGAAGTACAGTAAATGGGGAGGTGCTCCAAAGTAAATAAGTTGTTATGCCCAATATAGACACATTTAGAGAGGTGTATGGTGGAATCCTACAGGAAAACTTGTAGACATTGCCGGCATTTACGTTAACTGTTTCGATATTGCGGCCTCGTGAAGTTGACTATGCTGTTACCTGTGTGAAATGCCTTAAACCGTCAGATATTCTAGTAATTTGACTTCCGGGACAATATGTCCCTAGGATCGATTTTGGACTGCTCCCTGGTGTTAAAAGCACTTTATCAGCCTGGGAGAGAAGTGGTATTTTGAAGTTGGGTAACCTATAGGCAGTAAGTTACTCTTTTAATCATTCAGAAGTTATCAAAACTGCGATCAATTCAATCAGCCCATCAAATGATATAATATCAAATTGATTATTCACTCAAAATGTATGAAAGTAAATCCTTCAGGAAACATCGGCTGATACTATATTTAAATGTGTCTGGTACTGATTGACTTGTGTGTGTAATAAGGGAGAGGAGACGGGGGAGCAGGTAATTAACAAGGTATGGCAGAAATGTAATTATGTGAAAATTCTGCGTGTGAAACTCGGGAGGATTTAGAAATTTTAGTAAGCTTGTAACAGTTAGTGTGTCCGCATTTCCCTGAAATTAATGAAGGTCCCATCCTCTGCTGTTTGGTTCCACTAATACAGAGAGGATAACCAGGTATAACTAATTATGTGAGTAATACACCCCTTCTGCTTTAAGGGTCTGTGTAACGTACTTTACAGCCCCGACAACGGGCGTATTGTAAAATCATTGTGAACTAAAATTGGAGGTTCAAGCCCCGTCTAATGTAAAACTAGAAGCAACTGCTCCTACCGATTCTCAGTACCTTTTTTAAACCCAAATGTAAAGTGAACTTCTCGATTCGAGACCTGACCTAGGTAATGTGCTTTGGAAGCTACGGCTTCTTTTTGTGAATTATGTCTTTCCAATTTGTAAAGGCAAGCCTGCGGGTCATCAGACTGTGATAGACGCAGATATGTTGTAAAGTATCAGAGATTTCGAGCTCCTCATTTTACATTTCAACTTGTTGGTTCACGTTCCGCCATTGTCCCTAACTACAGTGAGTCTCTGCACAAGGCACTCGTTACTTGGACTAGTCGGGGCTGTAGTTTTCAAGGCTCCGTTATAGGAATATTGGCCACGACAGAGGAAAATGTATCAAGGGCCGTGAAATGGTCAGATCATTTAGCATGTACTTAGAACCAAGTTCATGAAGCTCTCGTCACAATAATTAACAAATACTTAGGAACATGTTAATAAATCCTGTCAGAATACTTAAAATTGTAAAGGGAAGCGGACGATTAATTTACACAGTAAAGTATTGCGGGCTGTTTTCTTAACTGACCATCAAAGTTTTCAAGTGGGGCTGACGATCTAAGGTAATGTGTTTGTTTGACTGAGGATGGATAGCGAATGAAGCTGTAATCAGTATTCTGCGTTGAAGTACCATATTTTCTGTCTGTAATTTTACTCATAGTTAACTGTTGAACTTTGTACTTGTTCCAGGTTCTCTTGCCCCTGACGCTAGCAGTTTCACTGGCGAGCACAGACCACTGTGCATCGTCTGTGGGCTCGAAGTTGGACCTGTCTGTGCATGGCCACAAGAACGCCAGTGGACATTGGATAATAACGGTACCGTGTATTATCAAATTCAGAGTTGTGTTTCCGTGTTGGATGGATAATATTGTATGTGATTAATACACGTAACTTAGTGCTGTGTATAATAAATATTTGCATGCACCATTCAAATTTCAACCAACTTTCAAACCACAGTACAGTTTGCGGAGGTAATCTTATATGTCCTTGATATCATAGTGCATCAAATACTAACCTGCTTTGCATGTGCTAACCACTAACGGCTTAAGAAAGTGGAGTAACTCATAGCAGACGTAATTACTCACGATTGTGTTGTTATTGCTGGGAAAAAAGTCCCGTGTTTAAAATAATATCTGCATGTTGCTAATATGCTTGCCCCAAGACAAGCAGCCAGCTAGTTCGAGAGATCGTCACAGGAGGCGCTAGAACTTAGTCGTTAACTGAATTTATACTTCACAGACATTTCACACAGTTTGTCTTTGTGATAAACAGCCTGAACTTGTTAAATAATATAATAACGGTAACACACAGGTTGTGGGTTTATGGAAAATAAATAAAGTAGAAACTAGACCTTTCCTTTAAGAAATCATTCCAGGAACATCGGTCTGGCTGGAAATATCTCGTAATGGTCCTCCCCGGATTTACGATGAAGTCTGAAAAGTTTGTCCGGCCCAGATGGAGACCCTGAGGAAAAAGAGAGCTCCGTGGAAGTGGAGACTGCCGCCGTCTTGGGTTTAATGAAGAAGTCCTGCCAATCGATATCTAGTGCAATATTGCCTTGAGCAGTAAGAATAAGCCCAGCCAGGTCATATACTGCTACACTGCCTGGAGCTGTACGAAGTAGTCCAGCCAGGTCATGTCCACTGCTACACTGCCTGGAGCCATAGGAAGTAGTCCAGCCAGGTCATATCTACTGCTACAATGCCTGGAGCCATGGGAAGTAGTCCAGCCAGGCCATGTCTACTGCTACACTGCCTGGAGCCGTAAGAAGTAGTCCAGTCAGGTCATATCTACTGCTACACCGCCTGGAAACGCATCTACGTCTACGGTACCGTATTCCCGAACCGATCCCTGAATCTCTCCGTTATATTCACTCTGATATGTGATTGTGATTTCGTCCACTCCACTTCCTTTATCTCGAAACTATGGTCACTGAAGCCGAGCTTGGAGACATCAGAAGTCTCGATTGAAAAATAAATTTATTTTTGGACATATTGTCTCTTTTTACAGCACGAGAATGATGTCAAGAAATACCGAAATTCCGTGCTTTAAACATTCAGTTCTAAAACACACGAACAATTGTACCGAATTAAATGAAACTGGGATGTTTTAGTAATATCTAAGAATAACGAACAAACAGCATCTCTGGGAGTACGTTATAGGTTTTCCGTAAGTTACGGCTCCGATTGCCACTATATGGTGCGGCGAAACTCCGAGTAAAGCACCAGTTGTGGTTGTGTGGTATGGTAGTTGGGCATAATGGCATCTCATGTGACGTGCGAGGAAGGAAACAGGAAAGTGAGTAGGAAGGGTTGTTTCAAATGGGTGCTTCATACTCACCTTGGAATTATAGTGGATTGTGAACTGAATGTGGGCTATAATTTTCTATGTCTTAAGAGTTCAATATTCGTTACAGGTTGATACGCGGCGATTGACATCGACGGAGAACCAATGGGAATTAGCCGTGAATGTCCACCAACAAAGAAGATCATGTGATAGCAGTGAAGTTGAGCAGCTTGTTTCGGTGACTTCTGTACATCGACCAGTACACGGTAAGACCTGATCGTTGCCATAGAACTCTCATTCACACTCGGTGTTCCTTACCCCAAAGAAGTAGGACCCCAGTGTTTGTGGGCGGTATCTCCTCCGTGTCCAGGGGCAATCTGCTAGGGAACGTGCCTGCGTCAGTCTCCTCCCTATTCGATATTGTCTACGGGACTAGGCGTTCTGAAATGCTTGAGAGGATTGGAATTACAGGGAACGAAGAGTAACACAAACTGCAGTGGTCAGCGAGCGAGGCAGGTGCGTGGTATGCCTCTCCTTCAGTTAAATCTGTGTATAGAGCAGGCAATATTGGATATGGAGGAACGTCATCGTTGGAGGATGTCAAGAGCAGTTAAATGTAGTAGATAAGGTCAGGTGAAGCACGTGATATAAGACTAGGAAATGCACTGATAAAGGAAGTGGAGGAATTTGGGTGGCTGGGAAGTAACATAACGAATGAAAGGAGAAACTATCCGTTCATTACCGAAGAAGAATATTTGCTAAAGGAAGCCATCTTGTAAACGAAACATTCTACTCACCATAAATATACAATCCAGGCCGTCGTTTTCCGAAGTATTTGTTTGTAACGTTAGAGTCATGCTAAGTAGAGAAATAGAGTAGAGGCCTTTGAAATGTGGTGTTACAGGAGAATGCTTTTGGTAATAATGGGAACTCGTGTCCTTTTCCGAGGTTATGCAGTTCTTTCCAGCAGCACTCCTAATCGAGGTGATCATATTTAACTACCTACCAGCAGTCCTGCCAACATTACGTTTCTCAAAGTAGTGGGAAAACGCGTAGACCACGTGCTTTGCAAGTAATTGTGCTAACCGTTACTCTACGGAGTTTGAGGTGAGATTGGACGATCATAGCCCAAACAAAGAGCAGGTGACGGGAGGGGGATATGGGATAAGTATGAAAAAGTGTTTAGGCTGTTGACGGAAAACAGGAACAATGTACAGGGTGCGGTGGGAGGAGAAGTTCTGAAAGACAGATATGCTAATAGTTTAAGGGGGAGGACACTGAGGGCAAAGGGATAAAGTCAAGGGCAGTTATCACTAGGGTATCCGTGAGTAACCGCTGGTAAACACAGAGGGATATAGGGGGAAATGAACTTGTTTCAGGAATGTGGGGGTAAGAGAAAAGGTACAGTAGGTGGAGGGGCAGAGGGGGTGGAACATGGTGGAGGAGAAGGTATGGTCTGTAAACATCAGGGAAGACTATTGAAACTAGTAGGGAAGCGGATATAATGAAATAAGTGAGGTCGAGTCTCTGGTCATCGAGGACTCCATAGTTAGGCTCGGGGAGAAGGTGCACGGAGGAAAGGGAACCAAGGTAGAGGAATTACGTTAAGACAGAAGATGGGGAAAGGGTGTGGTAGTTTTCTATGTTGGTACGAACAACGTACGACATAGTGTGGGATCTGTTATGAAGTTGAATGGAGAGGAGGTTATTATCAGTGGGATACTTTCTAGGAGAGGGTAATATAAATGAATCTAAGGGGTATTTATGTGGGGGGGACGGGGAGTGCGTGTGTTGTTTAGAAAGGATACGTGGCGGACTAGGCAGCGGAAGTGAAAGTACGTGGACATGGTGGTTATAAGATTCATATTTACCAGATATTGTATAAGGAATTGTTTCATGGTTGAGAAGTGACGTAATGGATGTCTTCCAAAACTGGAGTGTTTTTGTAGAGATGAGATCAAATCGATAGGTGGGGGAGTATTTATACCGGCGGAAGAAGTATTTTTATGGTATAGAAAAGCTAAATATGAGAAACATTAAGTTCTAGGTATAGGGCTCATCTCTTTGCGGTGTACAGGTACGGATGAATTGATGCAGACGCGGAAATATTTCATTAGGTAATCAGCGATGTGGAAAGCGTGGCATCAATAGGCAATTTAGATCTGGCTGTCAAACTGAGTTTCCTTCTGGAACGAATGCCATGTGTGTAGGAGATATAAATTATATCAAGTCCGTTGCTGTATGACTCGGCTTTGAAAATACAGTAATAATATAAAGTGTAAACAAATTATCTTTATTTGTCATCAAATCAAAATTAACCTCCTCCTTCTTAAACTCGTGATTGTGTTCAAAAGGACCTACGTAAGGAATCTAACCTTTCTTTACTTTCTTGAATGATACAACAAACCATATACACCTTTCTGGAGCGGCATTATCATGATGAGTAGTGTTTCAACTGGACAAAATAGAATCATTACAAGTAAGAGACACACGCACTATTTTAATAATCTTGGTACAGGCGAATTTTTGAACATAACCATAATCTGAAGTAGGCCTTGTCGGAGACCGTAAAATGATTCCATACGGATTTTATTTGCACAGTTTGCGATAGATTTTCAGGATTATTATTTATCAGAAATTGCATATTTCATGCGTATTTTTGTTCCAGGTACTTCGACGTCTCAATATATGAAGCCAGTCACACCTGCAACTACTACACCAGCTTACACTACTCCACCGACTACTGCTATTACCACTACTCCAACTACTACTACACCAGCTAGTACTACTACTACAGCTGCTACTACAAGAACTCCAACTACGTCTACTACTCCAACTACTACTACTACTACTACTACTACTACTACTGCTACGAAACCAAGGTCCTGTCCTCATTCAGGTGAGTGATAAACTCTCAAGAAGTTAATCAGATTATCTATGAGTGGTGTACTTGAGACGAACGTACATGTGTTTCTTGGAGATTTTGATCTAGTTTGTTCAGGTAGAAAAGTAAAGCTCTTAATCGTTGTATTCCACGTTCCACAGATAAAGAACTCACCCTGCAGTTACTGTGTAGGTGTTTGCTTGGAGCAGCAGTCTGCAGAGCGAGTGCACGAGTAGAGAGAATATGAGAAATGAGAGCGTCTTGGGACCCGGTGAGTGTTCCACATATCGCAGCGTACGGCACAGCGGCCCCACACGCGAGCCGATGATACTATCACGTAGAGGTTGTGGGTTCGACAACCCTCAAGGTGATTCCGTGGCTTCTCAGTTTTGCATGAGACAAATATCTGGATGTGCACATTTAGTAAGGCACCTTCCCGTTTATGGCTCTTTCCTACGGCACGCAGTCATTATATCATTATCTAAGATAGATTCACGATTTTGGGCAGGAAAGCAACTGGAAACTACTTCAATAAAACTACCAGGAATCCATACTTACATTTTGTTTCCAGGTGAATTGCAAACGTACAAAATTTAGCAACCATCCTTATCAGTCCTTGCTGAACTCCACAGGACTCTCAGAGAAAGGCTCGTCTCCCTCCTCAACTTGTTCGGGGCGCCCTTGAGAGCTGCGAACAGTACACATTAGGATTGTAACCGTTCCTCGAATGGAGAATTCAACTTGTAGGTGTTTTTGACTGAAATAGGAAACAAAACCCCTGGGGGATCCACTGGAGAGAAAGGATGTCAGAACCACAGATTTAAAATTATCACTTAGTTTACAAAAAAATGTTTTATCACTGACATTTTTTTCACATGAATAATTGAATAGTAAATAAGTCGAAAGCCTTACAACACCACTTTAAAACAAGTCGTTTTATATGTCTGACAAAAAACAGAGGATAATATTTTTACATGAAATGTTGCCAGGTTAAGTTTAATTCAATGACTTGCAATTTGTCAAAACCTGCGCTGCATAAATTTTACATTTGATAATTTTAGTTGGAGGCACAGCCTCTGTTATAACGAGAGAGAAAAACTGGTAAAATGCCAATAGCAGTTAATTAAAGGAAAAGTTTAACATTGATAAATACACCAAAGGCAGGAGGTAGCAAAGTGCCCTTTTGGTAGATTCGCTGACTAAATAATATTAACATTAAGAAAAACTCTGAAGGGCACCGCCTTCATCAAAATGACAGAGTAATTGGGCGAGGTGCCATAACAGTTACTTTATTGATTGCTTTTGTGATTAAACATATGTACTAAATAAACAATATTTCGAGTTAAAGTAAATACATACTAACCCTAGAAAAGAATTATACTAGTGATATAACTTCAAAATAATAGCCGGTATATATGCGTGTTCGTTTGGCTGAGATTCTAAAACTTTGATCGTGCTTTTCTCAGAACATCATTTTCTGAATTAAGTCGTATGTGACGATTCGATCGAAACTTGTAATTGCTACAACTTCTCTTTCACCATACATTTCAGTGAACATAACGTCAACGCGGATAACTGTTTATGTCTCCCTAAAGAGAATTAGTCCTTTTGAAGACCCTAAAGTCACATGCACCCTCTCACAGAACCCTGAATGGTTACACACCAGTGACGCATGTCACGCCATGTTTCAATTTTAATTACACAAACATAAAGATGATCAATATTACGTATGAAAAGAATAATTATCAAGACATTTTTCTGAAATATTAAATCAAGAGACACGTGAATCTTGTGAATTTTTTGTATATAAAACTTGCTGAAGTTTGAATTATAGGTCATCCCTCTGTCAGTTATTCCATTCTTCCCTCGCGGTTCCTTGGGCACGTGGAGAACATGTGGAAGCTCTTTATAGACCTTGAGGCAGACAGTGGTCAAGCAGAAGTTCTCCATTTATCTCTTGCGCTCGGTAACTCTCATTACTTTACTTGGTATAACTGCAGATGCCTTTCCGATGAGTGGCACAATATGTGCGGGTTTAGGGCATTCTAAGACGACATGACCTGGCCTTTGTTTTCTTTCACAGTATTATTATAATTCGGTCTGAGAACGACGGTTCTTCCCAAGTGTGGATGCCGTTGATCAGTGCTGACGTTCTCAGTTTTACTGACTGTCATATGTACTCCTGTTTTGTGTAAGTGCTCGTTTATTCTACACTAATGTATAACATGGGTCTCGCAGGCCAACACAAAATAGCTGCATTTTGTGACTAATCAAGGTGTAATGAGGTAGAAATACTCATAAATGCAGTGTTGCCAACCGCTGAGATTTAACTTTTAAAATATTGTAAAATAATGTCTCGTGTAATTTAACCAAAAGTTGTACAAATGATGAAGTTAGTAATATGTCGTTCACTTTTAAGAAATCCAATGTGGACCACATTCTAGTGGTTCTATTGCTCGCAACTATTGGAAATACTGTACATAGTAGAAACGTTGCAGTTGGAGAAAAGCCCCCTCTAATGAGTGATTAATGTAGATTTAGGCGGCTCCAGAGTTATTAATAGTGAGCAAATGGAGGTGGCAACAAAACAGGGGAAATGCAACTAAATTCAAGAGGAAGTCATTAATACGTAGTGCGTCTTGCGTTATGTCTTACTGCGCTTGAAGACAGTGCCGCATGTTTCGTACACATAACCGATCATCTTTAGGTAGCCATTTAGAGCAGTGGGAGAAGGCTGTCCGAGGAAAAGACACACATCCGACTCATAATTTGTTTGTATCTGTGATACCAATTTGTAGCATTACTTCTTGATAAAAGTAAAGTAATTTACGGATATCGATGAAATTTCTCCGGAGGACAGTTAGGAAACGTAACTCTCAAGGGAAGGGACATTCCACGCGGACTGATGTGTCTATAAAAATTCCGAATCTGAACATAAAACAACAAGAATAGGAAATAATTATATTCTATACAATGTTAATGAAATATCAACTGAAAGTTAAGAAAGGAATGCATTGCCTTGGATTCCCTTCTTTTAAAACAAAATCTCCCAGTGGTTTTCGGCACCGCTTAATCATCACGACTTACCGCCACTTTGCCTACCGAAGCACATTTGAGTGAAGGGAATTAAATGATCGTGCTACTGCTGCCATAGTGCAAAGTTTGAGTGGAAGAAGGAGCATGGACGTTGATACTACACGAGCTAAAGCTTAAAGAAGGAAATATGTTTCACTCTGAATCATTACAAGTGAAGGTTTTCTTATTAGGAAGCATTTACCTCAGAAAAAAGAAGATCAGTTGGTATATCATGCTCTGGTTTCATGTTTGTTCCCTGTGTGTACTTTCAGATGCGCCACACATATTTAAGTATCCATGACCATGTACAGGAAATACGACGGTGATGTTCTTGATTATTAATTTTTCACATCTCCGGAATACGAAGAGAGGTGGCTGTTTCCAAGACAGCTAAATCATCTCGAAAATACTCCGAACGATCCAGCTCCGGAAATGAGCTGCACAAATCAGTTTATCACGTAGATAGAAGCACTGGTCCGCCTGCTGGGCAAGATGCTTAAGGCGTCCCGTTGGTCGAAACAAGTTTCACCATCACAATGTTGGCCAGTCGGGTGGGAGAGGTGCTGCTAGATAGCGTACAAAAGCCTGGATTCATTACAAACCTCACCACATTGCTCATTTAGACTGAGGGCATAGGTCGCATTTATGACGGAGGGCGAAGGTGAGCCTTGAGCAAATCGCTTGCTGTTTTATGACCGAAGTAGGCTGCATGTCGGCACCGCGTTTCACCCTCTCCTTTTCCGCTATCGTACCTCACGTCCTTCACTTCATCTCATTAACTCCTCTTCTGTACGCTACGGTGTCTCCTGACCATGTCATGCATCGAAGAGTACGACAAGTAATGAAGGATCATCATTTTCACCCGTAGGATGGTCTAAAATATAAGCGTGCGATCTAATTGTTTAATGTGATGTTCTATCTGCCCACAGGTTACCGACTGTTTGAAGGTTTCAACTGTTATAAGACGTACAGTGAAAGGAAGATCTGGAGTGACGCCAGGGAGCAGTGCAAGAGAGACGGAGGTGATCTGATGGTGTCGGAAAGTGAACGGGAGAGAAGAGAGGTGTTCCCTCCAATGGAAGAGCATGTGAGCCGGAGCCCCTGGATGGGAGTTTACAAGCCCGAAGGTGAAGATCGTTGGGTGTCTGTGAAAGGTGAGTTCTCTCTAGCTCTCTTCTCCTCATGAATTAAAGAATGTCGGATGGAGGACATTGGTCATATTAAACAACAGAAGCCGACATTTAGCTGTAGTTAGCGATGTCACTTGCTGATGACCACACCGTATTGCCTATAATCAGGGGAGGAATGAAGAAGTCCTGCCCTCAGTAGCCCAGGCTTTCTGAGCCCAACTTGGCAACTTCGATCCTCGCTCAGTCAGGTGGTATGTCAGTCTCATGTCCGTAGATTTACTGGCACATAAAATAAACCCTGATGGATAAAATTCCGGCACGTTGGCGTCTCCCAAACCATACGAATGTAGTTACTGGAACATAAAGTGAATAATATTAGTTTTGTCTAAATGAAGGGAAAGAGTCGCAAAGTGAGGGTATGAGGACATTCATCTGTCGGATGGGGACGTTAATCCTTGAGCAGACCTCTCGGTGTTCTTTGACAGGATTAGGCTATGTGCCGCACCAAGACGTGCAGGTTTATCACGGACGTCAAATAGAGAGTAGGACACACTGGGGTCGTGGTAGGGACATCATCATTATAGAATGTTGTGCCTTGTTTAGTTACACACCTCTTGTCTTTAAATAATTAGAAACTGAGACCTGGTCTCCTCTGCTGCTCTTACCCTCGATGGCTGACTCCGTTATTCTCGCAGGTAACCCATCATCCTCCATTCACCTCACGCGACCCCAACACCGGAGTACCCCTTCATCCATCGAACTTATATATCACTTAAAATTTATCTTCTCATTCTGGGTACCTTTCTGTCATTGTTCCCACCCGGTGTTTCTAGACTTCATTCTCGTTATTTCAATGTAGATTACAACTAGCGTATGGACGAGATATCCAGAGTCCACCCAGCTTGCACTCCCACACAGCGAAGGTTTCCTGAAAACAGACCGTTTCATCCCAGAGCTCACTGCATTAATTATGCTGCACCTTGCTTCCTGGGAGAAGTTCCAGTTTTGTATCTCCGACCTGACATTCAGTTCTCGAAACTTTCTTCTCCACTGACATGACTTTATTCTTGGTAATAAAAAAAAAAAAAGCAAAGACATCTCCGTACAGGCCATGAAGGCCCTGGGAGTGGTGGAAGGTAAAGGCTTCCACTATTCGTAACCTCGGCACTTGATGGGGTAGAGTTGTTAGCTCTACGACCGGCCGCCTTTTCCCCCAAGAATTAACCTGGTACTCATTTTTGATGTAGGATAAATGAACCTCAGGGCCATATGCACGTCACGAAGTGGAAATTTTACGACTTTCTGACGGGGATTCGAACCCACGTCCTTCCGGGCGAACCAAGTACGCCTTTACCGCCTCCGCCAGGGAGCCCCTTTATTCTTGGTAATGCCAATACTGATGTCGTACTCACTGCACCTATTTCAAATTCCAAGAAATAAGACTGCAGGCTTTCAGCACTGTCTGCCATTAACACCAAAATGCTTACGACATTTCAGCATCCCTGGCGCTTTATATCTTCCAGTAGATGATCCTTGTAAACTATGAACAACAACATTGAAGATTGCAGCCATATCCCACCCCTGTAAGTACCTTGAATCAAGAACTCGTTCTACCATCAACTTTCAATGTCAACATAAGTGAGTTTTATTGCTCCCAATAATCTAGGCTTAATCCCGTATTCTCTCAGTGTGGCTGACATCCTTCCCTGAACTACTCTGTCATATGCCTTCTCTAGATCTACGAAACATAAACACAACTTGCTATTCATATCATAGCACTTTTTACTTATGTGACGAATACTGAAGACCTGACCATGAAAACCCCTCTGAGGTCTGAAACCACACTGGTCTCATCCAACTCAGTATAAGACATTTATTGGTTTCTCCCTCATGAAATACTAGTGAATACCTTGCCCGGTGCACGAATGAATCACCATCATCAGTGTCGTTGAAGTACCTTGATGGTTCTAGCAGTCCTCTTGCTTATAAATAGGTGCAATTACTGCTTTCGTCAAATCAGAAGGACCTTTACTAACTTTCCAGGCTCATCTTATTACTCTGTGAGCTTCGTTGTTCGCGGGGTCAAGATGAATATTTCCTCTTATATTCCTTCCACCTGTACCATTATTTGCTCGGAAGTACTATGAGTTTACCACATTAATCCAAAACATTATTTTTTTCCTTTTTCCCTCCGTACCCCACACACTGCCCATCCCTTTTCAACACTTGTTAAAAGCATTTGATTTCCTCCTATCCCTTCCTCATTATCACCGCCTGCCGAAATATCATTATTTCCTAACTCTTCCTAACTCGCCCATTTCTACTTTAATTGTTACGATTTCCCCATTACTGTGGGTCGATAGATTAATATCGAATACCATTTCCTTCACCTCTTTGCTTCCAAAGAATCCTGCACTGTCAAAACTAATTGGAAATCCTTTACTCCCGGCGGCTTGCTTAAAATATTCTCAGCTCGGTAAATTATGTGAAGCAGGCTGCTAATCTATTTGCACATAGTCCAAGTTAGAGTCTCTCCTCTGACAGGTTAGCGACCTATGGTTGATTGTATAGTCCTCGCCTCTTGAGCACAATGAGGGCCATGACTCAGAATATGTCCGAGGTGCCCAATACTACTCTCGGCTCAAGGAGGACCATGACACAGAATATGTCCGAGGTGCCCAATACTACTCCCGACTCAAGGAGAGCCATGACTCAGAATATGTACGAGATACTCAATACTACTCCCGACTCAAGGAGGACCATGACTCAGAATATGTCCGAGGTGCTCAATTCTACTCCGGACACAAGGAGGACCATGACTCAGGATATGTACGAGGTACTCAATACTACTCCCGACTCAAGGAGGACCATGACTCAGGATATATCCAAGGTGCCCAATACTACTCCCGACTCAAGGAGGACCATGACTCAGAATATGTCAGAGGGGCCCAATACTACTCCCGACTCAAGAAGGACCATGACTCAGAATATGTACGAGATACTCAATACTACTCCCGACACAAGGAGGGCCATGCCTCAGAATATGTCCGAGGTGCCCAATAGTACTCCCGACTCAAGGAGGACCATGACTCAGAAAATATCCAAGGTGCCCACTACTACTCCCGACTCAAGGAGAGCCATGACTCAGAATATGTCCGAAGTGCCCAATACTACTCCCGACTCAAGGAGGGCCATGACTCAGAATATGTCCGAGGTGCCCAATACTACTCCCGACTCAAGGAGGGCCATGACTCAGAATATGTCCGAGATACTCAATACTACTCCCGACACAAGGAGGGCCATCACTCAGAATATGTCCGAGATGCTCAATACTACTCCCGACTCAAGGAGAGCCATGACTCAGAATATGTACGAGATACTCAATACTACTCCCGACTCAAGGAGGACCATGACTCAGAATATGTCCGAGGTGCTCAATTCTACTCCGGACACAAGGAGGACCATGACTCAGGATATGTACGAGGTACTCAATACTACTCCCGACTCAAGGAGGACCATGACTCAGGATATATCCAAGGTGCCCAATACTACTCCCGACTCAAGGAGGACCATGACTCAGAATATGTCAGAGGGGCCCAATACTACTCCCGACTCAAGAAGGACCATGACTCAGAATATGTACGAGATACTCAATACTACTCCCGACACAAGGAGGGCCATGACTCAGAATATGTCCGAGATGCTCAATACTACTCCCGACTCAAGGAGGGCCATGCCTCAGAATATGTCCGAGGTGCCCAATAGTACTCCCGACTCAAGGAGGACCATGACTCAGAAAATATCCAAGGTGCCCACTACTACTCCCGACTCAAGGAGAGCCATGACTCAGAATATGTCCGAAGTGCCCAATACTACTCCCGACTCAAGGAGGGCCATGACTCAGAATATGTCCGAGGTGCCCAATACTACTCCCGACTCAAGGAGGGCCATGACTCAGAATATGTCCGAGATACTCAATACTACTCCCGACACAAGGAGGGCCATCACTCAGAATATGTCCGAGATGCTCAATACTACTCCCGACTCAAGGAGGGCCATGACTCAGAATATGTCCGAGATACTCAATACTACTCCCGACTCTCAGTACAATTTACTCGTCCCCTCAGTCGTTGCCCATAGTTCAAGTACTAGGACGTGACTGCAGTCACTCACACGACAACAGTACCCTGGGGTCATGGTTAGACACGAAAGAGGTTCAACAACGAAGCAGCCGTCAAAAACGCCTTGGAAATATCTCTCACCATGAGACGGTCGATCACCTGGGAAACGGGTGCGAATGCTCCTGCATCGCGTAGAAGAAGGAATGGCATTTAGTGATGCACATCCTATTTAATAAAAATTCTTCGTCATGGAGTTCTCGTAGTGATAAATGTTACTACCAACTAGCAGGGACAGGGTGTTTCTTGATCACCAACACACTCATGGCGAGAAGAGGACCCACATGTGCGACGATAAGTATTACAGGTAAAGCTCGTAGACAAACAGCCCGAGTGAATAAGAATGTGTCGCTTCCTGTTTAAATGTACGGCCTGTCGTCATATTTTATTATTCTCTTCTTCACGCACACTACCAATGACCAGCAGCTGTCAGTTACTCTGATCTCTATTTATAGTTGACGTTGTGTTTTACCGATTACTAAACATTTCCTTATTTTCTCTGAATCACTTGAAGTAATTCGTGAGGCAAGGCCCAGAAAATTGCTTAGAATATCCATATTTCCATTTTCACGGCTAGAATGTACTTTTCGGTACTCGCTCGCTCTGAGGTAGCTCGGTCAATATTTTATGTCGGCATGTGTTACTTACTACTGTTTTCAATTATTGGGTGGTATTTGTATTTCAGGAGGAACTACAATTGGGCAGCCATCCACCAATGAAGCAAAAGAATGAAAAGGTACGACACTTTGCGAGATAAAGGTATCGGCTAAAGAAAGGGAAGGGGAAGATGAAAGTCTCCTCAGGTATCGAAAATGTAATATCGCCGTGGTCGGACAAGAACGAGAGTTAACCAAGGATAGATGAAAGTGAGGAGCCTGACAAAATTATGTGGAAGTAATGCCAGGACTCAGCTAACTTCCCCACGGTCACTACGTCGCGCTCCAAAATGACGAGCTCCTTGGGCGCATTTTGTTATCCTCTTACGATTGGCAGGGAATACCATAGATGTATTCTAAGGTCCCTAGCCACGGGGTCGTACTTATCGGGAAAATAAAACAACAATGTTGTCGCAACCTCAAAACACACGGATAAGAATTACGAAACTTGAAAATGTTGAAAATATACCGAAAGCGATTACTGTGTCTTATAAGGGACAGACTATTTATTAATAGAATTGTAAGAATAAGTACATAAAATCAGAATAGAAATACCGCGGTGCGTAATGATAGGGAATACAATTCAATACAGAAGAGCGGAACAGAATGTGGAAATGCACGTAATAGAGTCCAGGTGCAGGAAGAAGTTGACTGGCAGCACACGGCGTATCGACATGAAGTACCAGCTTCGTAACATCAAAGTTATCGGATTGATAACTGGAGCACGAGATGACATCCAAGACTTCTTTATAAATTTCCACAAAGTGCGTCAGCTGCCTGTTAAAGGCGTAGATAAAATTGACATCGCTCCAGTTCGTGGATCTGTGAACATATTCCGATCTCATTTACACGGACCTGGTTGACTTCATGATAGCAATATGTAATACCAGTTTGACGAACCGCTCACGTGGTAAGTTGTTGCCATCAATAGAAATTATTATTAGAATAAGATTACTGGTGGCTTAACAGTGCAGTCAAGTAGAACATCAGTGAATATTGTTTTAATAGGAATACCACTGGGAGACCATTGAAGGTACCGGAAAGGTAGAGAAGCCCCACGACGGTCGTGATTATGAAAGACTCCCAAGGCCGTCGGTGTCGGACTAGAACAAGTGTTAACCCAGAGAGGTCGCACAAGGAAGATAAGAGAGAGGAGCCTGACAAGAATTTAGTGGGGAAAATGCCAGGCTCAGCTAGAGGAACCGTGGTCGTCAAACCACGGTCTCAAGTGAGATCCAGTGGTTGACCTTTTAGTGTCCTCTTACGAGAAACAGGGGATAACGTGGGTGCTCTTCTAACTCCCAAATCCATTGGGGGTTATGAAGGCTGAGGTTCGAATCCCGCTGTATACTGGGTTGATGGTTTCATCCAGAAATGCGCGTGTTGTCAGGAAGTCCATCTGGCGGTAAATCTGAGGCGAAAACCAAAATGAGCCTGGGGTGTTCCAGTGACCTCGGAAATAACTGGGATAATCTGAAGAAGGATAAAGTGTTATGGATCGAGTGTACGACACTTGTGTCCTGTGTTTCAGGTGAGCCTGCTCTCAGCAGTTGGTGGAGGCCTCGTTACCCGAATAACAACGCTGGTAAAAAGTGCGCCCTTGCTGTCAGGACAGGTCTGCTGTTGAACTACAATTGTGCAGAACGCCGGTCCTTCATCTGCGAGATCCCGCTGTGAACAGATCTCATGTACAGAGTTGATATATAATAAAGATACTTGTAAATAAGATGTGACGTTCTTTCTCCTGTTTCAACACTAACTACAGGGAAACTATTCAGAACAGCGAGGTCATCAGTCGTGTATGTTCTACCTTCCCTAAAAACAACAAGGTAATCAGACATATAATATTCTACCTTTCTTTAAAACATCAAGGTCATCGGACATGTAATGTTCTACATTCCCTCAAAAGTAACAAGGTCACCAGATATATAATGTTCTACCTTCCTTTAAAAACAATAAGGTCAGCAGACATGTCATTTTCTACCCTCCCTCAGAAACAACAAGGTCACCAGACATGTCATGTTCTATATTCCGTTAGAAACAACAATGTCATGAGACATGTAATGTTCTACCTTCCCTTAAACAACAAGGTCATTAGACATGTGATATTCTATATTCTGTTAGAAACAACAAGGTCATGGGACATCTAAAGTTCAACCATCCTTTAAATACAACAATGTCATCAGGCATGCAATTATTTACGTCCCTTAAAAACAACAAGGTCATCACACACATAATGTTCTTCCGCCCTTTAAAACAACAAGGTCACTAGACACGTAATTTTCAGCCTTCCCTTAAAAACAACAAGTCATCGGACATGTAATGTTCTACCTTCCCTTAAAAACAACAACGTCATCAGAAAAGTAGTGCTCTACCAACCTTTAAAACCAACATGGTCACCAGACACATGATGTTCTACCTTCCCTGAAAATCAGCAAGTTCATCAGACCCGTTATGTTCAGCTTTCCCTTAAAAACAACAAAGCTATGAGACATGCAATGAGTTACCTTCTTTTATAAAATACAAGGCCATCTGGCATATGTAGTGGGCATTGAGGTTTCACGCCATTGTTGATAGAAGTGTGCAACTGTGGTTTTCTCTACTGTCTCTCGACTCGTTCGACACTTTACTCAGGGACCGTCATCATTCTGGAGCTCAAATGTAGAGCTGATAGTCTACGTACAGCGATGGAACGACTGCGAACAGAGCGGCATTCAGTAAAGATCTCCATGATTTTGAACGTAATACACGAACCGGAAAACGCATGAGGGACATGAAGTCGCCGCAATCCCCTCCGTTTTATGGTGAAAATACAACCAGGTACCGTTCTAGGACATTCCCAGGTAAAAATAAAACACGGCGACTAAGTGCTACTGCCGAGGAGCAGCCTCCTGAACTGTGATCCACGGCAGACCGTCACACACGTCAAGAAACCTCGCTCATCGAAGGCCCGCAAAAGTCTTCCATTATCCATCCCTACAGGCAGCTTTCAGAAGCATAATCTTTACCTGGCTTGGCAATTGGAATCCCAGTGCCCTTACGCCATATGCTGTTGATCAGTCACTCAAATGGTTATGGATTTTGTACGGCCCAGGAGACGCTTTGCTGCACCCCTCAAGTCCATCTCCATGAAGGGCGCCTGAGATGGTGTGCCACAACCTCGCGCTTTATAGCCAAAACTGAACATACCTGCCGAAAGTGACGGGAGATGGAGATGAGTAGGTGAATTGTGTACTCCGACGATACGCGGGAGTTCTGCCCACACTTGCGATGATGGAGTATGTGCCGTCACGGAAGACATATACTATACCTGCCATCTCGAATCCTTTAGGCCGTAGGTGTTTAATTACTATATGTTCGGTCATCTGACTAATTGCGAGAGATGCCGCAGGAGGAAACACTTGTTTGTTCTGCCGCAGTCGCAATTCCCAGCGTGGTTTTCAACAGACCCGCAATCACTTGGCGTTTGGAAAATTACGGCCAGTTTTCCCATGAGGTAGGCCGTGTTTCGGCACTTCGGACTGTCTTTATTATCGCCATCCATTTGCTATGGTGATGTTATCTGAGTTTGCGTTACATTGAAGAGCTAGGGAAGGAACGCAACTGGAAAGTACTCCACTGTAACTACGGAGGATCCAAGAAGTCTTACGTACTTCAGGTTTCAAGTCAAAAGTAGCACAACCTAAATTCAGCAAATTGCCTGCATCACTGAAATCTGCAGGACTCCCAAAGTGAGGGCTGGCGCTGTTCACTGATGAAAGAGATGAAATAATTCTACTTTTCTACTTAAAGCGAAGTTAGAACTGTTGGTCTTGTCGTTCCGTTTTCCTGCCACTTACTGACTCAGTTGGTTCCATGGAGCCTTGAGGAACCTGAGGAAGCCTTTCCTTGACCTTCAGCTAGACAGTGGTCAGGCGGGAGAATTATATTTCCTTTTTGGGTTGATGTGGTTAGGCTTGAGTAAGCCGGTGCTGAGATTCACAGTTCCACTGACCGAACTCTCGCAATGTTCTCGTTAGAGGAATTTTGGACCGTCTTTGTGACATTGAACATTGCTAGATTTAGGATGGTTCTCTATCAGTAAGCTAACAGACTTCCACTCTGCAGCTTTCGTACAGCCTCTTGAGCTTCTGTGAGGCAATGTACGTCTGACACTAAAAGGACACTCTTCAATTTTTATTGGCATAGCAATAGTCAAATTGCAGAATTAACGGCCTGGTTGGTTCACACCCCCTGTGGCTGGAAGCGGTTGATAACAACCAAGTTAATCCTACCTTTCGTAAGAGACGACTAAAAGGAGCCCTAGAGGTTCTTGATTTGGGATCGCTGGTTGACGACCATTGCACACTTAGCTAAGTTCTAGCACTGCTTCAACTTACTATAGGAAGTCTCCTCACTTACGTCTGTCTTACCCGACCTTCCTTGGCCAACACTAGTTCTTTTCTGACCCCTTAGGTATTTGGTATCGGGGCCTGCGGTGTCTTTCATTTTCAAGGCTTCGTGGCCCGTGTCTTTCTTTCGCTGATACCTTCATTTTTCCACATTATCAATTTAACTTCTGTTTAGTGTTAATAGAGGGTGGTTAAATTAAAACCACCTCCACCACCACCACCACCACCATCACGACAACCACAACCACCACCACCACCACAACCACCACCACCACCACCACCACCACCCCATGAAGCACAGTTTCCACGCTTAGTACAGATGGAGGATTGTTGTGTGTCGTTATTGTAACAAAAGTAAAACCAACGTCTTCTACTTCAGCACTGACTTTCTGTCGGATTGTCACTGAAGAATTAGTGAACCTGAACGTACAGCCAAATGTTACTTTGCTCTTCTTAAAATGGTTCATCTTGAGCAGATGCCGAAGTAGACCTTTACGGTGGTTTTTGGGGAACTGTGATTAGAGACACATTTCGGACAGAGGTTTAACCAGCCCGAAAACTCGGTTCTGACGGATATTTCACTTTAACTTCTGCTTAACGTGTCCGAAGGCAGTGACTTCTATCTGAAGCATCATTGTTTTCGGAAGCAGTTTCTAATGTATTTACAGTCACTTCGTGGCTTTTCAGTTTCTGGAATGTTCGATTTTGTCCGAGTGTACAGTTTTCAGCATTCCCAGCAAGGACGACACATCACATGACACAGGTGGTGATATTAGCACTACGCCCTGAACCATTAGTCTCTTGGAAACCGAGGATTTTATTACTCTCAGTGGAACACAGCTGTTTTCTAGCGGGATCGTCTATAATATTGTAGGTCTAGACCCGCCTCCTAGTTGAAGACAAGCAGATGATCTTGCTTTGCCGAGCAACAGGATCATCTTCCGGCCAAGAGCAAACAGCGACACCAGAAACAACTCCGATATTCTGAAGAGAGAAAAATTGCATGGATCTACTGTGCGACTCTTGGTGGCGGTCTGGTGAGCCGGATAACAGAGCAGCTCCTCAGGGCTGCGGTCTCGATCTTTAGAATTCATTTTCGTTTTTCACAAGATAATCTCTGACATCTGGGGTCTTTGTGTCGCTGTGATGAATTGTTACATATTTTTATTTAAAGGGAAACAAGTAATTTTTATGAATCCAACCTTATCCGCCGCAGTAACAGAGAATGTATAAACAGCAGACATGTCCTAAATACTTTCAAAGTTGCTTTTTCGCTAAATAGCAAACGGTACTTTCTGCGAGATTCCTCTGCAAGCAACACATCTCCTCAGAACTAATAACAGCTCAGTTTGTAATGAAGTACACATGTCTTGAGCTTTCCGCCTATAAATTGTTTAAAACTGGTGTCACGTTTCTCTGTAGGAAAATCAAAGTTTCGCTCTGTACGTCTCTCAATCACGGCCGCCCATCATCGGTCTCGTGACTGACTGAGATCAATGTTCTAGCGGTGAGGCGTTGAACACTTGCTCGTAGGCCTGAGAGGAAGGCTGTTATGCTACCGTATTGAGGTATGGTGTGTAAGGTGTCCGTGTATTGTGCGACGTGTGGGCGGTAGAGTGGTCCTTAAAACCCATACTTACCAGTATTGACACTGACACCTGCACTGTGGATAGGTAACATTGTCCGACCATCCATTCTAATCTTACATCGCAGACTGCATGGTTGTATGTAAACATTGTCTGGCGATCCATCTTATCTCCACATCACAGCCTGTACATTTTCTTGGTATCAATGTCTGGCCGTCCATACATATATCACAATACAGTCTGCACGGTATCTTGGTAACATTGTCTGATTATCCACCAATTATTCACATCACAGCCTTCATGTTGGCCAGGTAACATCGCCTGGCCGTCCATCCACATCTTACATCATAGCCTGTACAATTACTATGTAAAGTTGGCTGGCATCCACCCATATTTCACATCACAACCTGCACGGTTACTACGTGACATCTTCTGGCCATCCATCCGAACTTCATGTCACTGCCGGCACAATTGCTAGGTGAGAATTTTTGGTCATCCACCATACTCTACATTACAGGCGGTACAGTTTCTTTGTAACACTCTCTGGCCATCCATTCATACTTCACATCACATCCTGAAAGATTAATAGATGGAACTTTGTGGCACCCATCCGCACAATACAACAGAGCGTTCAAAGTAACCAGATAACTATTTATAGCCATCCAGAAGTACTTCTCGTCACAGCCTCATGTATACTGGGTAAACTTTTCTGGCCATCTATTCATACTGAACATAAGAGCTTGCACGTTTACTGCGTAACATTTTCCGGCCATCAATTCATACTTCGTATCAAAGTCTGTACACTTAGTAGGTAACATTGACTGACCATCCACCATACTCCATATCAGAGCTTGTACAGTTCCTCTGGAAAACTTTCTGGCCATCCAAACATACTTCACATTTATGAGTCCGCACAGTTTCTAGGTAATATTGTCTGGCCGTCCATCCACATCTTATATCAGAGCCTGCGCGTTTGCGAGGTAACAATATGTGGCCGTCCATTCAAACTTCATATCAGAGCTTGTACATTTCCTTGGTAGCATATTCCTGCCATCAAACCATACTTCACATCACAGCCTGTACGGTGGCTAGGTAACATTTTGTGACCATCCACCCATACCTTATATCACAGACTGCACTGTTGCCAGATAACATTTTCAGGCCATCCATCCACACTCCATACCACAGCCTTTACAGTTTCTTGGTAACATTATCTGGCCATGCATCCATACTTCACATCAAATCCTGCGTGGTTGCTAGGTGACATTGTCTGGCCATCCACCCATACTTCACAACACAGCCTGTACAGTATCTTGGCAACATTGTCTGGCCATCCACGCATACTTCACATCACAGCCTGTACAGTATCTTGGCAACATTGTCTGGCCATCCACCCATACTTCACATCACAGCCTGTACAGTATCTTGGCAACCTTGTCCGGCCATCCACACAAACTTCAGATCAGAGCCTCCACAGTTACGGGCGATCAACCCATACTTCATATCACAGATTTAATGCTTGGTAGGTAACATCTTCTGCTCATCAATTCTCAGCCTGCACGTTTGTTAGGCAACGTTGTCCAGCCATCCATACTTCATAACACAGCCTGTATTACACTAGGTAACATTTTCTGGCCGTCTATCCGTAGTTTACCTCACAGCCTGTACTGTTACTATGTAACATTTCCTGACCATCTATCCATTGTTCACATTGCAGCCTGCAAAGGTACTATGTAACATTGTCTGGCCAACCACCCACACTTCACATCACATCCAGCATGGTGGATAGGTATTATTGTCTGGCCATCCCCTGTACTTCACCTCACGGTCTTAATATTTGATACGTAACATTTTCTGGCCATCCATTCATCGTAATACCACAGCGTGCACGGTTGTTTGGAAACATTGTCCGGTCATCCACCATACTCCACATCACAGCCTGTACAGTTTCTCTGTAACATTGTCTGTCCATGCATTCATACTTCACAACATAGATCCCTACAATTTTTGGGTAACATTGTCTGTCCATTCATTCATACTTCACAACACAGCCTGCACAGTTTCTCTGTAACATTGTCTGCCAATTCATTGGCATAGCAATAGTCAAATGGCAGAATTAACGGCCTGGTTGGGTCACACCCCCTGTGGTGAACAATTTCTGGGAAACATTGTCTGTCCATTCCTTCATACTTCACAACACTGCCTGTACAGTTTCTGGGTAACATTGTATGGTCATGCATTCATACTTCACAACACAGCCTGCACAGTTACTACTGCACATTGTCTGGCCATCCATCCATACCTTGCATCACAGCCTGCAAGTTTGCAATGTGATATTGGATGGCCATCCATCCACACTTCACATTACAGTCTGCGCGAAGGAAAGTAACGTCAGTGGTCGCGCGGATCACAATTGCGATCCATATTTTCTTTGTGATATGAGGCTGTTCTGTGCTACTTATTCAATGAATATGATATTGCATTGTGAAAATAACTCTATTTTCTGTACAGTGTAATATTATTATGTGTGCATTTATAAGAGACACCTGAACAATTACTGGCATTGTGATTTGTCTCACTCACTCCCTCCATTACCTTCCTCATAGATTTATTTTCTCACAGTCATCCAATTTGCTCCTATATACCAATAAACTCATGACACGGTGCTTACATAAGCACAGGAACTGAGATTAGACACCGTAATAAGAAACGAACAAAGTCAAAAGAAGTCACGCTAGTGGTCGCACTGATCACAGTTGTGATCCACAAGAATAAATTGTTTTATAACGCAACGGCCATCAGTTAAGGGTTAGCAGACTACTGCGTGTCAGAGAGGGGTCGAGGCGTGAGGAAGGTACAGGGATGCTCAGGGTCAACAGTGATGCCAACAAACGGTAGCGAAGAAACTAAACGGCTGGATCACTATTGTGATTCACGCGACCACTGGAATGTTACGTTTTCCAGCATTAATGAAATAATCATCAAACGGACACTATCAATATTTATTTGAATGATATAGAAAAATGCCTACATTCACGCTTAATAGTTAATAAGTAATATTTTCTGGCCATCGATCCATACCTTACGTCAGTGCATGCTCGTTTACCTACTAACTTTGTCTGGCATTCAATACATACTTTACATCCCAGCCTGTACAGTTGCTTGAGTTACACAACAGGTTAACGTTATGAGCCCAAAATCAAAGTGAAGTGTAGGCGAACAATCGAACTCCTTGAAAACACTAGTTGGGCTCGTGGCCCGACGATACAGAGGCTAACTACTGAAGTGACTAGCTGAAGTAAATCTTTACGTCACAGAATTTAAAGATTGAAAAGGTTACATAATTCTAGTCACCTCAAAATCAACATGAGAGGGAAGTCGAGAGAGTAACTCATTCTCTATTCCCTAATGAAGTTTAAAATATATACAGCTGTTAGAAATTTCCTATAGAAGTAGAACTTAACAATTTACGTTACATGGTCAATTCGGAAACCTTCCCCTCGAGTAAGCTTTCACTTAATACGGATGGACTGTCATTACCTGTAGATGCTCAACGACTCCATGATGGGCGAGGCCCCGCCTCCTTAGTATACACACACACACACTAGACCAGAGCGATTAGCAAGACAAAGTGGCTCGAAAAATGGGTAGCTTATACACTCAAGAAGAAGATTTCCGAAAACACTGGGGTTAATTCCGACACCCCCCTCCAATTCTTATTGGATAATTTTCATAGGTACATGAAAATCCCTACTGGTTGAAATAAATATATAAATTTCCTATTGGTCAATATTGGAAGTCGGCGGTCAGAGACAGAAGTGTAGTAAACCTTTGAACATAACAACACAAAACATAATCAACTCAGTTTAGGAAACCTAGGAAAAACAAATATCTTCAGAATTTTAGTAGTTCCTTCTTAATAGAGACATCTATAGGGAGAAGTCCAAATTTCTTGCACTAATTGTTGCCATCTTCAATTTAAGATGTCGTTCTACAATGCGCATGATTTAAATGAGCGGGGCAGGTGTACCCACCGGTAATCATACTTCATGACTTTTTGTATAAAATATTGTAAATTGAACAATATTACACTTTGTGGACAAGGCGATATTATTCTTAAACTTCAATCATCGGCGAATCACCTAGAATTATACTTCAATGCTACCTTCAGAGCATTAATACACAGAGTGAATGTTGCAGCGTGAGGCCAATATCATTATCAGATCATCGGGGATTCGAAATAGGTTCTGAGGGGATATATGGTTAATTGTCAAACAGTGGCATGAGAAAAGGTCATGAATTCGGAACATGGGAGGTACTTACTTAGCTGCTCTGGTTAAGCGTAAATTACAATGAAAACCGTGGACATAAATGGATATTTGCAGCGGAAGTCCTTCCTGAAGGTGACCTACCATAGATTACAATCTCATTATGATCGTATTTTTGTAAGTATTTGTTGTTTAATGTCAATTATTTATTATAATATAAGGGACATTTATTTTTTCCAATTACGGCATCATATTATTCGGATTAATGGTTGAGGGTAACATATGAAAGATCTTCATAAGGAAATGTAGCCTAATTTTAAATATTAATGAGAATGACATCTAAAATAAACACTTCATAACTTTCACAAACAGCTGTAAAAACTGTATTTACCATTCTTGGTGTACTGAAATATATCTACACCAAGCAATGCGCAAACACAGCAAAATATTGACAGAAACGGACACGAGTAGCGTACAGCGCCAACAGATGAACTCTCAGGAGCAAAAGATAAACAGGTAACAAGAAATGTTCACTTATCATCAGTCGGAAAATACACAACACACTAGGGTCAACAGCAGTTCAATTGGCACTGGTTGTATATGAGTCTTTTATAGTATGCTGCTTCAACAATAATGATTATAATAATAAAGGGATACATAAAAAGCAACACAGGTGAAATTTCACTCCACCTACTAATTTCGGCTTGGTAAAGCACATTATAACTAATGCGCATGCCACATTTGAAATAGGCTTATAAATAGGAACCGCTGAAGAAAAGAAACATCCTGCTGGTAAAATGTGGTGTGGGAAATTAAGAATTGTTGGTACTGAATTTGGCTTCATTTTAATTCCCACATCAAGAGCTTCGTTATGAAAACATTCCGGTGAGAAATGCTTCGAGCATAATGTTGAATGCTTTCCAGGCAAGAAATTATCCCTTCTTAATGCAATTACCCATATTCTTCCTTGCCTCATTAGCTTGAAAACTGAAATCAATTAAAGCACAATATTTATAATTACAGCACCCGGGAAACTGAAACTGTAACCAAAAAGAAAAAATTACACGTGATTTTTCGTATTGTACAGACACCTGACAACGACTTTATAAAGCATATAATCCTCTCACACCATCGTAGTTTGTCATTATATACGAAACCACAGATTAATTTAGGTAAATGTTAACCTTCTGCTCCCATCGAATTGAGCCTCATTTGATCATTATAACACTTTATCGAATATAAAAATGTGAATTTTTTCATAAAGCGAAATTCAGAGCTCTTACAGCAGTATTTTGACAAAGACCGCCAAAGAATATCCTTAAGCCTCTCAAGTTTCTTAAAATCACGTTCTGTTTGTGGCAATAAAACAATTATCTCGGCGAAGAACAGCTCACCAGTGCGCACTAGATAGTGTAGAAAGTAGGACAACCCACCCAGACGTGTAGGAAATTTCCGCTGGTTGCGAGACAAGGAACCACGGAGCAACGAAGAGAGAAGTTGGAAATACCTTCCTGAAACCCCTAAAAACGAAGTGAAATCGTCCAGACAGACAATCATCAAAATACCTCAGCCAATGAAAATTCGCCATTCTAAGTATTTCAGTGTTAGCGCTCTATTTTATTAGTCACTATAGGCTATCAATCAGAAGTTACAGATAATTTTGTGGGAATAATACTCCGATTTATAAAGCGTAAATAGTGGAGGAAGAAAATTTATTAGATGTGTGGCCGACAGTTAATAGAGTGAAACACGGGACAATCAGTTTTGCCGCAATTTCTCAACCACGTCACTCAGTCCGAAATATTCCAACCCAAGCCGTCAGAATTATTTCAAATTCAGTGATCAACTTTGCAACCACGATACAATAATGGAACCGCTATATTGGAATGTTCCAAGAAAATGAAAAGTTAATAATCCATGATGTAAAATTATAATTTATTATAATGCAATAATTGGTGACACTAATTGTCAGTAATAAAGATTTAAATGGTGGTTATTAAACTATTGTAATGCACTTTACATCAATGATGATCGAGATAACAATTAAGGCATTGTCAAATGTAAGATGAATTAGTAATGTGATAGTTAATTAATTAATTAATTTTATAAAAGTTCATAATCATTTAGAATGATAGTAAACTTCTGGAAATCTTCCAAGCTGGCGTTAGAACAAGATTTCAACACGTTTCCAGCTTGATAGTCTATGTTTATATTGTATTTTATCAGTCAGTAGAAGTAGGGGAGCTGTGGGTGTCCCAATCCACCTCGTCAGCATTATTTTTGCTGAGTCAGCACCGAGGTCATTGACCCTGAGATCATTGACTCCGGTCACGTGACTATGACGTCATCACCACGTGCTATTGTTAGTAAACAAAGCCACGTGCTTTTTTAACAGCCACGTGCTTTTTGATAGCTGTCTTCGACAACAACGCATCGCTAACCTCAGTGCTGCCATCTTAACGGGCCTAAACCTCAGTGCTGCCAACTTAACCTTACTAGCGCAAGATTTGAATAGGTAAACAAATCCACGTGCTTTTTTGACAGCTGTCATCCGCCATCTTGCATTGCTAACCTTTGAAATGTTAAACACCTAAGTGAGATCAAGCTATATACTTCGATGCCAGTGTCTTTAACGGAAACGTTCCTCGAGGTCACATACCTGGATGTTCTATGGTGCTGGCTATCCACACTGTTCTCAGCTTGTAGACCGGCTTCAACCACTTAATGCGACGATACTGTGCAAGTATATTGCTCTACTCAACTCCCAATTAGAGAGCGTCATACGGTCTGCAACCCTTAGTAACAAAGGAGGCAGAGAGCTGCTAATTTAATCACAAGGAAGATGGTTCTGGAGCCAACACTAACTCATATTTAACAGTTTTATTACATTGAAACAATTTATTTACCTTGGTACAAGCCTTAGCACAGAATACCATTCGCTTCCAGGCAACGGTACAACACAGAGTTCTTTGTTACCGGTAGGATCCCTCACTGTTGTAGCACTGAACCTCCTGAGAGGAGGAAGGGCTCCTCCTCACATTCAAGGCGCAGGTAAGGATCGTACTACGGATAGAGGGAGACACACTAGATTACTGTTGTGTGTCCAAGTAACTTACTTATTCAATGAGCACTGCTCTAGGAAGCGTACCACCTCATGGTGCCTACCCCCCTCCGTTTGGCAAGGGTCAGTGCTGTGCAACTATTAGTCTTAGCATTGAGACTAGTGGGGTCTAGTGTGGTGAGGTACTTCACTACTTCAAAGTGACCTCCACGTGCAGCCCAGTGTAGTGGTGTGTAACCACCACTAGTCTTAACGTTGAGACTAGTGTGGTTTAGTGTGGTGAGGTACATCATTACTTCAAGGTGACCTTCACATGCAGCCACATGTAGTAGAGGGTAATCATCAATAGTCTTAACGCTGAGACTAGTAGGTTATAGTGTGGTGAGATACCTCACTATATCGAGGTGACCCCACTGAGCAGCTTGTACACGAGTAGTACCCAGCAACTCCCCAGTAATACCTGCCTCCTCCAGCAGGTACATTACCACCTCCACGTGGCCATGTATGGCTGACAAGGAAAGTGCAGGCACTCCTTGTCTGTGGGTACCAATGTTCACATAAATGACACTCCTTCCAAGGGAGAGACAGTCCTCTAGACCTCGATTTTCTCCTTTCCTACCAGAGCCTCCACAACATGCAGCTGTCCCCTTCTGCAGCATGGTTCAAATCGGTGCGCATCCTGTCCACACAGGGATTTCTTGCAAGAAGGAAATTCACCACATTGATATATCCCTGATCAGCGGCCCAATATAGAATTTGCTGAAGGATTTCGTGACCCGGTTCGTACTGGAAGACCAGTTCCCGCCACTGTGGACCTTCCTCTCTTTTCCGCCAATCTTCTCTCTCTGGAGAGGAAGTTTCTCTCTCATCTCGCACGCCAGCTCTTTCTTCTCAACAACCTTCTCTCCGTCCTTACATGCACTTTCCTTTTCGTCCTCTCTATTCTTATATACTCTCTCTAACTCCTCTTCTCTCTCCTTACGCGCTTTCTCCACATCCTTTGCTTTCTTCTCAAACGCCTCTTCCATCTGTTCTATCACCATCTCCTTTTCAGCACATCTTCCCATGAACTAGCGCTGTTCTCTGTCTCATTAGGGCTTCTCCCCAATTCTTCCACCACTCTAGTATCATCTTTCGGCTGCAACTCCCTCCTCTCCACATGTTCTGCCAGTAACCCATAGAGTGCCGCACACAGTCGCACCGAGTCTGGAACACGCAATAACACCACAAATTAACAGATAGCCCTCCTCCTTAGAGCCGGTTTACGAGGGATCATGTTAATGAAAGTGGCCACCATGAGAATTACCTGAAAGGAAATTGATTAAGTTACGAAGTGCTGCAGACATGGCAACCCTATTACAATGTTCTAGAAACTTACTTCGTCAGCTGAGTGGCGCTGTAGTCAGGTTGCCAACAAAGAAAGAAAGAATAAATTGCACGCTAAAAGGATGATTTAAACATTGAATCTATTTGCAATGTAGAGCCCTCACCTGCCACACATTTTATATTGAACTACCTGTATTTCTCAATGTTTACGGTTGAATATTTACTTCTAGGATTGTTACGACCTGTCAATTATCTATGATGTGAATTTTTGGAGATTTCTTTACTGTGAGAGAAATTGATATTCTACACTTTTTAATTTTAGTTTTAAAGTTAATATATTTTTAATTAAAATTATGTTATTCTGTGTTAGGTTTATTTTGGCAGCTCAGTTTGTCTACGGAATAGTTCATCCTTTCAAAGTAATAGCAACCCTCGATTCCCTATTCAATGAAAGTTAAACAACTATAATTAATGCCAGACTCAGATTGAGGTCCTCTAGCCGCTGATACCACGCTCGGAAGCTAAGAGCTCATAACACCCCTTTTTAGTTGTTTCTTAGAGCAGTATTCCATCACCCTCCTACCTATGTTACATCACTCCACAGAGAGTCACATGTTAGGAAGGGCATCCGGTTAGGAGGATAGAACCTCGAATTGGGGTAATACATGAAAAAAAGCCCTAGCACAGCCTCCACCGAGTTAGTGTCATAAGAGCCCTTGTATACGCGTGCTTCTACTTACTTGTGTCAGGCCACTTACTTTCATCTATCCTATCCGACCTTCCTCGGTTAACCCTTGTTCTTTTCCAACCCCCACGCTATTACGTTTACGAGGGCTAAGGAGTCTTTAATTTCCACGCCTTTCGTAGCTCTTGTCCTTCTTTGTCTGATACCTTGCGCGGTCCTTCCACTCCCCAAGACCTAAGGTCGCTTTTCAGCGTTAAGCCTCAATGAATAAAGCAAATTGTGTATTAAGACTTACACCATCTCCCTAGTACCATGTCAAGTCCTAGGAGTTTAATGCGTGGCCAACGCGACGTTAGGCCTGCAGGAGCATCGAACGTGAAGTGTAGGTAGGGATTTTATTCTGTATTCGGGAATTTGATAATACGCGAAATCCTGCAGAGCTAAATTCCGGCACTACATTATTTTTACCTATTATATTGGGTATTCAATATAAAAATAGGTTAGGTCTTCCTGCGTGATTGTACCTAAGTTGTGAACATGTAGAAAAAATGAACTTTGTATTCCATGGGTCAGCAAACACATTCAAACTAGTCAACTTGCACGAGCAATTATTTTTTTGCTGATATGTGCATCCTAGGTTCACCGTTTCTAGAATTTCCAACATGCTTCCCAATATTACGTCCCCTATGAGTAAAACATTTGTATTACACCATATCCCTAGTCCTATGTGTAGCCATCAGCTCCCACAAATCTCAGGATCAAAGTCGAATCTCAAACTTGAGACTGTAACGCCCTTGTAAAGTTAAGCCTGGCGTCAAACGCATGGGTTAACCTAGCACATTTGACCATAATCACGTCAGCAATTAGGTCTCGAGATGTTAACGCGTGGGTGAGGCGGGGTGATGTACTGGTCATCCTCCTCAGTTGTATTCCACGACTCCCAGAGTCTGTAGCTCCAGGACACTGCCCTTGAGGCGCTAGAGGTATAATCCCTCGGCAAGTCCAATGGAAAAACCGACCCTGGAGGGTAAACAGATAAAGAAGAAGAAGAAGAAGAAGAAGAAGGGTTTAGGGAATTGCCTCTATAAGGCTCTGTGTATGCCTATTTACCCCTGTGTCCCAGCAGAGCGCCCTCCTGAGTTAGCCCTCCCTTTTAGTCACCCTTGCGACTGGCAATATACCATTGATGCAAATCTACCCCTCCATCTCACCTCATAAAAAAAGGGGATCTGGGTGGAGTGACGTCATCATAGTAGCAAAAGCTGTAGTGACGTCACCGCGAACAAGCTTTGACCTGTAGCTGAAGACTCCAAGTTCTCTCAAGTCATAACACACTGCCGCATTCCTTTACTACGCCAGATAGGAAAAATACAACTTAGCTCGCAAAGTCATTCTCTTTTTTCTGCTGACATGTACACGTCTCCACATTTACTGTAGTCAGTACATCTTCATCGTACACATATTTCAATCAGGGTGAGCATATTTGAAATGCACTTAAGCTCTTTTAGTTTTTGAGTTTATGTCAACTCCACGTTCTTAATAATAATAATGTTATAATAATGTTATTTGTTTTACGTCCCACTAACTACTCTTTTACGGTTTTCGGAGACGACGAGGTGCCGGAATTTAGTCCCGCAGGAGTTCTTTTTACGTGCCAGTAAATCTACCGACACGAGGCTTTCGTATTTGAGCACCTTCAAATACCACCGGACTGAGCCAGGATCGAACCTGCCAAGTTGGGGTCAGAAGGCCTGCGCCTTAACCGTCTGAGCCACTCAGCCCGGCACTCCACGTTCGAATCCTGAGGAGTGACATTTACTCTGCTCACCTAGGGTTGAAGTGCCCCCTACAAGTGTTAGCCAAGGAGGTTAGATAGACGACAGCTTAACACACAACATGCCTAGACTCAGATACAGATGCCCGCTATTTCGCCAATGCAGACACAACAACAGCACAGGTTGCTCGGCTCCTACCTAAGGCAAGGGTGCCCCTGGATGAGCTTTACTCTTATAGAACCCCACCATATCAGAATGAAGTGTCCTAAAAGAGTTGGCCCAGGAGGTTAGATAGACAACAGCTTACCACCCAACATGTCTAGACTCAACTAAATACCCCTAGTTCACCAATGCAGACACAACAACAGCACAGGTTGCTCGGCTCTTACTTAAGGCAAGGCTACCCCTGTAGTAGCTTTACTCTTTTAGAACCCCACAACATCAGAATAAAGTTCCCTACAAGAGTTGGCCAAGGGAGGTTAGATACACAACAACTTAGAATACATCATGCCTAGACTCAACTAAAGCTCCCAGTTCGCTAACCCATGCTCTCTCAAGACAGGCATCTCTTTTAGTAGCCTCTTTCGACAGTATTCCATAAGATAACGGCATCCTATTGTCTGAAGGTGTCAGAGGACGTAACACGTGTCTAGTATCATAATCTCCAGAAATCCCTTCTGCAGCTGTAGTGTTGTATCCAAGGGACGAGCTAAACCTTGGTATAAATCTCCTACATTCAGCTGGAAATATATCACAGGCAATGTGCTTCAATGTGGTAGCAAACACTTGTACTGAATTGTGGATTTGTGACAATTAGGCCTATATTCTACAGAGTCCTTGCGGTTACCCCGCTAAGTCTTAAACTTAGTAGCACATTATAAGTTCAATATTAATAGTTCATGGTGTAGGTTACTGTAGTCATGTACTTCAACAGATGAGTGGTCCTGAGTTCGGGATACAAGTTGTTACAGAATAGGTGTGGCCACCTCAAGTATATTCTGAGTTGTAGCCCTCCCTGTTAAAAGCCACTGCAGTGAGCTCAGAGTTTGATCAACGGCATTCTGTGAGAAATAATTCCCAGACCACACTATCTTTTCATCGGTCTGTTTTCACATCAACTTTACTGCATGGGAGTGAAAGCTGGGTGGATGTAGGGGTACATTGTTTATGAGATATGAGTAACAGACCTGAGAGTAGTGAGAATGACTGCTGGTACAATGAGGTGGAAACAATGGCAGGAGGATACTCGGAATGAGGGTAGTTCAATCCCAATTCGTACAGTACAGCTGTTGATTTAATGTGGCTTTGGTGGTGGGGTCATGTGTGGCGAAGAATAATGTACATTGCAATAGAGGGTAAGAGAAGTACAGGGAGGACCAATACGACGATGGTTAGACTCAGTTCTTAACGAGATAAAGATTAAAGCTATGAAACTAAATGAACCACAGAGAGTTGCAGACTGAACGCAAAATACGTGACAGTTGGAAATTAAGAAGTACTTATAAGACACACTTTGACAGTAATTTGTGTTTGTATCAAGCCTGTCCTTATTCCTCCTTCCAAGATGCGCAGGGATGAAATGACGCCAGACGCCGCTAGCTGCAGGAGAAAATGGCCGATACACAGCTTGGTCACGTGTCACAGCTTATCGCTTCCCTCTGAATACCTGATGTATTCAAACATGTGGAAAAAACAACTTCAGGAGAAAAGAATTTACAAGTAGATTTTGAGATAAAAGAAACAAGTCAGGGAATAGAGGGTGAGTAACTCTCATGTATTCCCTCTCAAGTTGACATTGAGGTGACCATGATTTTGTAACCGTTAAAATACACCTAGCATTTCTGTAACTTAAATGTTTTCTCCATGTAGTCATCTCTCTAACGTCGGGCCATAAGCCCAAATAGGGTTTTAAGAATTTCATGTAAATATCAAGTAGTGAATGTGTTCGCCTCCTTACCATTTCGATTTTCGGCCAGTAACTTTACCTTTTGTTTTTACCAAAGGTCAGGTAGGATGGGTACTTGTTACCCCTGTTACAGTTAACACCATTCACTTCATTTTTAGGCAGTTAGACTGTTGAGCAGTTAGGACAGGGAGTACTGTTTCATTTTGTTAAAAGTAGGTTGTGCCTGGATAGGCCAGGAACTTGTAAATTTCGAGAATAGTCTACAAAAATGTGAATTTGTAGAACAAAAAGCTCTTCCCCGGATGTAGAAATTGGAAGATCCGTCTCCTTCACAGTTGATTGAAAGGATCAGTAGCGCTGATTTAAAAATTGTAATTAGGGAGCTTCATGCTTATATTGTTAATTTATTGTTATCTAATTTTTCCAACATTGTACCCAAGCTAACAAGCCAGATCTTTACCTGAATCGTTATTTGTTTAGCAAAGTGTAAAATTTAATATTAGAAAAGGAACAGTAGAAGATAAAGAAATATAGCTAAAATGTTAAAGCAGCTGCCATCGTGTTGTGAGGTGATTGCCGTAATATTTCTGTACTAATCTACGACGAAACACTTCGAGGTACTGTCATGCGCCCCGTGTTAACGAGGTGGATATCTGCCAACACTCCTGCGTGACGGTACAAGCTACAGGGATGTATGAACATTTGCCATCCGCTCTCAATGTTCATAAGCGAAAAATTTGCATTTATATTTCAGAGAAGGTGCCTCTAGATTACCTTACATTTATACCGTAGGCTCAGTAGGCTTCGAAACACTGTGCCGGCGCAATCAACACATCAAGGCTTCACTGTTTCGAAACATTGAGATCACTTCGTGTGTCATGTCGCGTGAACAGGAACCATCGATGCTTCGGAACAGCACAGCTTTGAAACAGTGACGGTGCTTTGTTCATCACCTCGTCTCACTCCGCGTGACATTGCCCTGAAGATAAGCCGAGACCCTTTATATTCCGAATCGTCAGTCAAATGATTAAAGTAACAATGCACTCCAGAATGTAAGGTCTTTCACACGTAAACATTACATTATTGTTCTCAAAGCAGGGTCATATTATAAGAGAAAGTCGCAAATGTTTCTAAAATTAGTTTTAAAAACTTCAATTTGAATTAAAATTTTAAACTGGAATAGACCAAGTCTGTTACTGTACACATAATACCGATCTTGGGCTCTTCTGAGATTTAATTACTCATTTTATAATTATTCAAGTTGGTCCACTTACTTAGACTACTTTTGCAACTGAATTACGTATACATAGAATAACTATTTTGAACTGTTTTAAAATTTCGTTAATCATTTTATAATTATTCACATTAGTTACTGTTTTAATGTGCATTTAACGGAAAAATTGATTGCTTTTAGTACCATTGTAAGCGTATAATGAGGAAGGAAACGCTGTATATTACCGGTCATATATACTGGTACTACAATACTGTGCATTATATATTTATCATACTGTACGTTGTACATTTGCACATTAAATACTTCATGATCCTCATATTTTATCTGTATTACAACGTCGAACATTTTAGTCCGTGAATTAGACTTAGCTATGAAACGTGGTTCATGTTCCACCACGCCATCGCGAAGCACTGTTTCTCTTGGATTCCGAGACGGAAGTGCGCAGTGTGTCGCTGTGCCGTATGAAACATTCAGCAGTGACAGTTAGGCCATGTCTATTATTAAAACAGTATTTAAGCCACACGAGGCGGAATAATTCAGGCTTATTCCATTCTACGTTGTACAGATATATTCACAATATAAATCTAGCAATGATTCATCTTCTTGTTCTTCTTCTACAATATCCTTATCATATCAGCTGTCATCTGGGCGATCTGACCCTTGTCCTCAGCAAGTTGGGGTACCGAGTCCATACCATTCTCGTACAGTCCGTAGCCAAGATTTTCTCCTTCTTCTCCTACACCTCTTTCCTTAAAGTATATCTTTGGGATAAATTAAAGGAGGTCATTTATTTATTTATTTGTGTCAGTCGCATAATACAGTAAAAATTACAAGAGAGATTATACATAGTACAGTGGTGCTGCCTAGTGCCAGATATGAGCACTAGTATCAGGTGGATGTTATTCTTTACGTTGTCGCAATTCGCACTCTCTTTGAAGACTTCCCCGTTGTCCAGGGCTCTCCGTAGTTACGGAGCAACTTCTATTCAAGTTTCGCAAGTTTCAGGCGATCTGGATGAGGAGCCCAGCCTGATCATGTCAAAGCATCGTGAGAGAGAAGTTTTGCTTCGGAGTTGGCGCAGTGATACTTGCAAAGTGTGGCCAGAGGTACATAGGTGTATCACTGTGTTCCAGTACCTCTGCCATCCACCTGATCTGCAAGTTTCAAGATGCTTCTTCATTCCTCACGTGAAAAGCATGGATCTGGTTTTAACTTATTATTCTCTAAACGTGTAAACCACTGCAGTACCTCATAATTTCGAATGAGTGACGTAAAGCCCCTAGCAAAAAAAATAAATAAATACGAATGATATTGATTCTGATATTGTACGTGACCTCCAGCTCGGAGTACTGTAGCCCCACATCTCAAAGGATGGTGTTCAGGCCTCAACAACATTAAGTAAGGCAGGAGATACACAGCACCGAAGTAAACATGGACGGAGAAAATGAAGTCCCTGTTACAGAGGATTTAAATAATTCTCTTGAAGGCAGTCCTTGGCACCCAGTTTCAACAGGACTGCTCAAGCTGTGATCAAGTATGCAGGTGAGAGACCTAAAGTACTGGACTTGCTTTAGTGATGTGCCAGCTACTCTCAACTTTATTGGTTGAATGACATGTTTTCTTACGATCATTAAGTTAGTATTTTTCGTGTTTAAACGCACAACTCTGTTTGACCACACAGTTCGCTAATATCTGTGGACCATCAGCACTTATTGCAAACCGAAGGGTATCATCCGCATATGGCAGATTATTTTTCACGATTCCTTTAACAATACTGATATCAGAAAAGCACCCTTTCATAGAAGTTATTGAAAAGGAGTGGAGTTATAACAGAGCCTTGCCTCATCCCTTGCTTTATTTCAATAGCAAAGGCGTTGGTGTTATCAACCTTAAGAGATGCGAACTGATGTTAATACAGGTTGGCAACGTTTCGCGTATCTTTTCCATTCAGACCAATATCATATAGTATAGTCACTTTACCATGTAACCAAAGAAGTCTCTGGACAACTGGGAATAAAGCAACACCAAGATGAATTAGTCTCTTCTGCAAGGAAACTTCCTGTCTTTCATGAACATATATAGCTTGATCATGACCAAGGGTTTCTAGTGTAATGTGGAATCCGAACCAGAGGATGTCTTCATTTTACGAGGCACGTCCAGAAAGTAAGTTCCGTTTCAATTTATTTCCGCTGCAGCGCTGCGATCGCAGGTCCGCACATGCACGGTAGACGCTCTGTATCAAGGAGAAGAAGCGTGTGCCATTTTGAGATCGCTGTCAGCCACGTACGCTTTGTTGTGCTTGTTTACAATGTCGGTGTTGATTGAAAATCCCGCCGCTTGTGAAATCAGATCTGTGATTCGTTTTCTGAATGCTAGGAAAGTGAAACCAATTGAAATTTATCGGCAAATTTGCGACGTTTACGGACAAAATGCGATGAGTGATTCAATGGTGAGAAGGTGGGTCCGACAGTTCAATGAAGGACGTAGTGACGTGCACGATGAAGAACGAAGTGGGCGTCCATCTTTGGTTACAGAAGAACTGGTTCACGCAATTGATGACAAGATCCGGGAAAACCGCAGGTTTACCATTAGTGCTGTTTCCAACTGGTTGAAGACACAGGCGGCAAACTTCTATGAAGAAGGTATACAAAAACGTGTGCCCCGCTATGACAAATGCCTGCAAAATTTCGGCAGTTATGAGGAAAAGTAGTTTAAGAGTTGTGGAATTTTGTGCAATAAATATTTTTTCTGTATCTGTACACAATTTAGTTTTATTACCAAACGGAACTTACTTTCTGGACGTACTTCGTATAACTCCCGAATTCCGTGGCCAGAACTCCAACCGCAGCCAGCTCAGCGACAATGATAATAGGCTATCAAGTCCCCTGATCTTTATCGTCAAATTAAGTCAGCAATACCCTTATGATAGGAACATAGGTCCTGGTTGAAATGGGCCTCTACTTGGTGTCAAAATTGGAAGTCTTCATTTAAGGCACCATTTCGATGGATTCCGTTCCCGGACCACGCCTGGCTGAGGGTCGGTTGCTAAAACTGAACGCGACATTGCGTTCGAAGGTGGGAGCGTCGCGGTTCGTGCGGCCACGGCCGCCGCCGCGTCTCCTGAAGAGAGCTTCACCCCGGTGGAGCTGGACCGGTCGACACCACCACTGAGAGTGTGTGAGACGGGAGGGTTGGTCCGCGCAGCGTCTTTGTGTCTGCTGGCGCCGGTTCGCCGCCCTTGCCCCGCGACCAAGCTCGAAAGTGTGTGCTGTGTGTGCAGCGACCGAACATTTTGTGCGACACGCACAAGCCAAACACGACCTCAGAGCAGGCGAGACTACCCGCTGAATTTAAGCATATTATTAAGCGGAGGAAAAGAAACTAACAAGGATTCCCTTAGTAGCGGCGAGCGAACAGGGAAGAGCCCAGCACCGAATCTCGCAGGTTCACCCTGCCGGGAAATGTGATGTTTGGGAGGGTCCACTTAACAGGGAACCTGCGGCGAGTTCAAGTCCTTCTTGAATGGGGCCACGCTCCGCAGAGGGTTCCAGGCCCGTAGAGACCGCTGCGGCTTCCGGGAGGATCTCTCCTTAGAGTCGGGTTGCTTGAGAATGCAGCCGTAAGTGGGTGGTAAACTCCATCTAAGGCTAAATAAGACCACGAGACCGATAGCGAACAAGTACCGCGAGGGAAAGTTGAAAAGAACTTTGAAGAGAGAGTTCAAGAGTACGTGAAACCGTTCGGGGGTAAACGTGAGAAACCCGAAAATACCTCAACCGGGGAGATTCAAGCCTTATCCGCGCCTCTTCCCCTGCTTTGGCCAGATGGGTCTGTCCCCCTGCACGGAGCAATCCGGCGTCAGGGTGGTAACAGGTTTCTACTCGGCCGGGTAGTGGTGGGGAGGTCGGTGGGCCGCACTTCTCCCCTCGTTGGACGTCGCGACCCGTTGGGTGTCGGTCTAAGGCCTGGGTGTGTAGCCTGTTCGTCCGCGTCGCAAGGCGTGTTCGTCGGACAGACCCGCAGTGTTCCGGCCGACGGCTCGACGGTGTGTGTGTGCGCGCGCGCGCGCGCGCGCGGAGTTGATTCGCCGCCCTTCGGAGCAGGCGTCCGGCACCTAAGAAGCGAGGGCGCGTGGCATGGACGACGGACTTCCGGCCCGGCTCCGGCCCCGCTCAGCTTTTTGTTTGGGGATGCCTCGGACAAAAGAATCTTTTAGACTCGCGTCAGCGGCGCAAAAGCTTCGGGTAATTTCACGACCCGTCTTGAAACACGGACCAAGGAGTCTAACCTGTGCGCGAGTCATTGGGTTGACACTAAACCTAAAGACGCAATGAAAGTGAAGGTCCCGCCTCGTGCGGACCGAGGGAAGTATGGACCGCGCTGCTGTGCGGCTCCGCATTCCCGGGGCGTCTCGTTCTCATTGCGAGTTGAGGCGCATCCAGAGCGTACACGTTGGGACCCGAAAGATGGTGAACTATGCCTGGCCAGGACACTGGCAAGGGAGATGTGGAGCTACAGGCAAGAAACCAAGAGAATTTAGAGTTTTGTGTCAATATGTTGGAAGGAAGATATTTTAAGATGTCCTTGGTGATGCGGGCAGTCACTTCACCACTGCCTGCTCCTTAGGCTCCAGAGCTTCCTGATCTCTTTGAGACTCTCGGTTCAGCTTTTCACGGCCGGTGTCCTGGCTGTATGCCGTGGTCGAATATCGTTAGTAGTTGCCTATGTCCCACCGGAAACTGAGCGGGGCATTCCCAGGAATCCCGTATGAAGGTCGGTAGAGTACTGAAGGTGTGGCATCCAGTAAATGGAAGAGCAATCCGAAGCGGCAAGAAATTTACCTGAAAGGAAACATAAAACACTTTGTTGGTGTAGTTCTGAAGATGTAGCAAAATGAAACTGCCGTGAAAGTGGGAATCTGGTAACGCTTGTGTCCGTCGAGTAGAATGACGTGTTCCTACAAGCTGTGGCTCAGCTTACCTCGCCTTTCCGTTATGTATAACAGAGGGAGGACTGTTTACTACTCGGCCATCTATACATACTTCAATCTGCACTCAACATACAACAGTCACACCCAGAAATCTCCTGAGCTGTATAGTGATTACCTTCCTCATGACGGAACTGCAACGTGAGTAACAATTAGCCAAGTATACTCCATATCTTCGTGATGTGATGATGATTATTATTTAAAGAGGCCTAGCATCTAGCTCCTTGGCCCCTAATGATACGAAATGTAAAAACAATTTAAATGTCCAAATATTCAACCTCTGACCGGAATTCATATCTTGATTGTGAATAATGAACGGACTAATACGAAACCAAGATAATCAGCGGATCCAACTCGAATATTAAACATTAAGAAGAATTCCAATAATCAATCCTACGAATACAAATAAAAACACGACGATGAACAATTATTATGAACTTAAAACAATCAGCGGATCCGCTCCGAAATGGCGCACCTATCCAGAAGCTAACTTATAACAATGGTATATACTGACTTAGGAGCTGCTTCCAAAGCACATCCTTGAATCGATTATGCTTTGTGTCTAAAGAGGTCGAAAATCTAGGTGAATGGCCCCTCATAAAGGTACCTATCGCTAGTAAAGAAGAACCACGGTGTAATGGATTTAAAATTAATCTTCGCGATGATACGATGCATATTGATTATGTGTCCATTTTCTTGTCTGGCCCACCGTGTATTCAAACTTCAGGATTCCATGGACTTTCTCTAATTGGTGATGGTGTGCTATCTAGCGGTCGACTTGGAATTTAAGCAGCGAGGTAGCTAAGTTGTGCTGCTATCTGGGCGCTAGAAGTGAAGCTTTCTCAGTCGTAGTCAGTCGACAATGCAGATAGCAGTTGTTCTGATTTTTGCTTCTTAACCTGAAGACGCTGGAACCTATTCTCTGCTGATTTTGCCTTAAGAAGAGTAGAAAATCATGATGCAAGAAGAGGAGAGGGTTGAGAAATTAGACCCTGGATGATGGATTGTCCATCTAGGCGATAGGCCTGAACATTTGGTTATCCTTTTAGAATATTTAATATATCTTGTTTCCTTCGACCTCGTAAGTAAGTTGCATCCATCTTCTGTACTGAACTAAGCTACCAAGGAATGGATTAGTTAATAGTGTTAATACGCGGAGATATTTAACCTCAAAATTGAAATTCTGCATGTGGTTTTAAAAGAAATTGACTTCCTAAAACAGGTCCTCATAATAATCTTGTAATATGGTAATATTTTCTGGCTTCAAGTTGTAATGGTCATTATGGCATTTGTTTATCTTCTTTACTTTAGATAATTAAGGTTTTGTGCACAAAACAAGTTATGTTTATTATTATAATATTTTCAATCAAATGTCGGGCTACTAATAGAGAAACATTGTGCCTTTAATGTAGGGCTTCTAATGACTTCCTCGGTACTTCAAGTGCTTGTTTTGATTTCGGTGCTCGTCATCTGTTACACTCTGTGTAACAGAATGAAAACATACCGTGGCCATGCTGTGTTGAATTTGACATTTGAGTATCGAATTATTGTTGGTAACTTGATTTTCAGCTGATTTTTGGTGTGGATCTTCGTGCATATGGAAGGTTTTTCTGATGAGTTTGATTAACTCATTTGGTTTAAGCTACCGTACCTTGGAGAATATTAGGGTTATTTATCCTATTTATGGATTTATGTCCATGTTTCGGATGATTTCATGGTGTTAACTGAAGTTATGCTTTTTGGTGGATTTAATTTAATTTTAATGCAGCCCTGGAGTAACCGAGAAATTCATTAAGGAAATTTCAGCTTTCATTCAGTAATAGTTGTCTTAAGATTTTAATCTTCTATTGATCTACGTTTGCTTATTGTTCAAAAAGATTTTCTGCCTCCTGGCAATTTGAGTTAGTGTTAAAATAATTTATTTTCAATTGATATCCTTGATTAATTATTCTGAAAGGTGTTCACGTTCATTGTGCAGTGGTAATTGATTTTAAAAAAAAATAGTTTTGAGGTCGAAGATTCTTAAATTATTTACCTAATTAAATTTTGTTTGATCAATTTAATTTGAGTTATTATTTCAGCCAATTAGTTAATTAAGCTTATTTTAGTTGATTCGCTAGGCCTCTTGTGTCCAGAGCTTCCTCAATCAGCGACGGCCTTCTGTTGGGATAATTCGTAAGTCGTCCTTTTGCTTATTTTATCCCTGGTCGTGCTAACACTCTTGACATTTACCTTATGTTGTGAGAACGGTATTTCTAGAAAATAACGTAAACATTCGGTGTTCCACACAAAAGGGCGCAACCCATAGGCAACTCAAACCCATAGTGTTCCCCACATAGTGGGTAATATTCACAGGGCCCGTTCTACCCCGCGGTATTCCTTGACATATTGAATAGTAATCACAGTGACCCGTACTATACCGTGGTGTTACCCACATGGTTGGTACTAACCACCGGGACCCGTATTATTCCGCGGTGTTCCTCACACTGTGGTACTAATGAGAGGTAAAACCCACACACGTGGTGTTCCTCACATAATGGGCATTAATGAGAAGTAAAACCCAGACCCGTAGTGTTCCTCGGAGGCAAACCCAAAATGTACCTCACACAGTTGTACAAATCTCAGGGAACAGTACTATCCGTCGTGTTGTTCACATAGTGGGTACTACTGACAGGTGACCCCCAGACCCATGGTGTTCCTGGGAACGCGAACCCACGGTGATCGTCACATAGTTGTACAAATCTCAGGGACTCGTACTATCGCATAGTGTTCGTCACATAGTGGGTACTAATGCCAGGTAAATCCGAGACCCGTGATTCTCCATGGTGTTCCTCACATTGTGGTACTAATGACAGGTGAACACGAGACCCTTGGTTTTCCTAGGAACGCAAACCCATGGTATTCATCACATAGTTGTACAAATCTCAGTGACACGAACTATACAGGGGTGTTCCTCACAAAGTGGGTACTAATCACAGGGACCCGTTCTATCCCATGGTTTTCCTCGGAATGAAAACCCATGGTGTTCCTCACATAGTTGTACAAATCTCAGTGACACGAACTATACAGGGGTGTTCCTCACAAAGTGGGTACTAATCACAGGTAAATCCTAGACCAGTGGTGTTACATGCAACGCGGACCCATGATGTTCCTCACAAAACGTAACTAATCACAGGGACCCGTACTATCCCGTCGTGCTCCTCGGAACGAAGCACATGGTGTCCCTCACATAGTGGGTACTAATTTCAGGTAAATCCTAGACCAGTGGTGTGATATGCAACGCGGACCCATGGTGTTCCTCATATTGTGGTACTAATGACAGGTAAACGGCAGACCTGTGGTTTTCCTCAAAACGCAAACCCCTGGATTTCCTCACATAGTGGTACTAATCATATGGACCCGTATTATTCGGTGGTGTTCCTCACATAGTGGGTACTAATTTCACGTGAATCCTAGACCAGTGGTGTTCCATGCAACGCGGACCCATGATGTTCATCACATAGCGTAACTAATCACAGGAACCCGTACTATACCGTGGTGCTCCTCGGAACGAAGCACATGGTCTTCCTCACATATTTGTTCAAATCTCAGGGACCCGTACTATCCCGTGGTGTTCCTCTCATAGTGGTACTAATCACAGGGACCCGTACTATCCCGTGGTGTTCCTCTCATAGTGGTACTAATCACAGGGACCCGTACTATACCCTGGTGTTCCTCATATAGCGGTACTAATAATAGGGAGCCGTATTATACCGTGGTGCTCCTCACACATTTGTACTATTCACAGGGATCCGTAGTATCCCGTAATGTTCATCACAGAGTGCGAACTAATTACGGGGACCCGTACCGTCCCATGGTATTCCTCACATTGTGTTACCTATCACGGGGACCCGTACTATCCCATGGTGTTCATCACATATTGGTACTAATCACAGGGACCTGTACTATCCCGTAGTGTTCCTCATATAGTGCGTACTAATGACAAGTAAAACACAGACCAGTGGTGATCCTGAGAACGCGAGCCCATGGTGTTCGTCACATAGTTGTACAAGTGTCAGGGACCCGTACTATACCGTGGTGTTCCTCACAGAGTGGGAACTAATCACAGGGACCCGTCCTATCCCATGGTGTTCGTCATATAGTTGTACAAATCTCTGGGACTCGTACTATCCGGTGGAGTTCCTCGGAACGCACACCCATGTCTCCACAACCAGATGCTGAGACACCCGAGCGACGTTAGCTTCTTTTATCTCCCTGGGGTCCTCTAACCGAATCTAGGCAAAGGGTTAGCCTCCGTCATAGTGATGGGTACTGTAAATACACAGTGATCCTCTAACAGACCCATGGTATTCCTCAGTTTGTGGTACTAATCACAAGGATAGTGGAACTAAGCACAAGTAATTTGGTTCAAAATTCAGCATCCCTTGGTCTCGTCTTCCACGCACAGAGATCTGTGTGTTTGGTCCGCGAGAGCTATATTATTTCGCTCACGTCGACTGGAAAGCCAGGTAAGAACCCCCTACACGCCACCTGGGACGCAGCACGTGGGAGTAACACCTCTCCCCATGCTACGGCAGCGTAGTAGGTTCGTGGATAATCTGCTGTTACTTGATGTCGTGTGTCCCCACTCCCTTACCGCTCTTACAACTGCCAATGGCTGCCATACAGAAAAGCCACATAAGATGACTAGACTCTAATTCTTCTGACCGTAACATTTTGAAGTCTGTTGGTGAGGTTTACCATTTTCCACGAGCTGGTGGGCAATCTGTTTAGCTGTAACATTCGCATGACCCTCTGTAACTGGTTGGTTACAACTCAGACGTTTAAGAAACCTCCAGCCTTTCTGGCTATCCTTGATTAGATCAGTGTCCCCATCGCTCCTGTTATTAGATATCGCTTTTAAGAAATCTTCCCCAGCTTGGACGGTATCGGATCTCAAATGATCGTTGTCAAAGAGATCACGATAGTTTCTCAATATTTCAATAGTTTTTGTATATAGTGTTCACCGTCAGCGAATTGAGATACGAGAAAAATTTCACGATATTTACATAATCATCACATTAAGGAAAATGCTCCATATTCAGAATGTTCTCGTGCAGTGAAATAATACATTTCCCCCAATCAGCCTTCTTAAAATGACATCATCTTCGAAAAGGCACTCAGATTCTAACGATTTAAAGGTAAGATGTATTGAACTAAGACGAGGCCACAGAACTAGTTGCAAACATAATTTTGTGGTGGCATTTTGTAAATTAACAGAGTGTCGCAGACTGAACGATGAAAGGCATAAAAGTCTGCAATGAAGATGTATGTATGAAAAGGAACTGTCTGCGGTCTGATTGCAGCATATATCTGGCATATAACAGGACGATGAGGGATTGTTTGCCCCTCTGATTTCGCTGAAAACCGAGATATGTGTTTGCTTACGCAGATACTGTAATTTAATATCTGGATAATATCCATCCTCCATCTCGCACTGTTGAATGATACTGGAAGTTTGTTATCATGCTGTAGAAATAGATTGCACGAATCTGTCCATTCTACGCCAGCTTCTCCTCTTTCTTCGGTACCTGGGTAGCCCCATGTTGTATTATGACTCTTGATGTCACCAACCAAAAAATTCACATGTTGATGCTGGAAGGCTCCACAAATCTAAATACAGTAACTGGTGGCTTATTGATTGAGCTCTACTGTGAGAGTCTCAATGTCATCACGGGAGATGATCTGGATGTTGGATAGCACTGAGGGTGTTCAAACACTAAACACATGACCTTGAATTTTGGACGGCGAAGATTCTAGTCTCGGCGACTTTCCTGAATGCATATTATTAGTGTGTCCAGTAAATTGCAAGGCTATATATTTTGTGTTGTCTTTCAGATTCTTAAAATTAAGTGAATAATAGAAATAAAATAATCAAAGTGCAAAATATTATTATGAAAACTTGAGTAACATAAACCAGTATACCTGTACATACAGAGGACGAAGTTGAGCAGAAAATGGGAGCTGATAAGAGTTAAATATAGTCTGTGTATTCCAGTAAATTCTACAGTCTGACTCGTTGGCTGAATGGTCAGCGTACTGGCCTTCGGTTCAGAGGGCCCCGGGTTCGATTCCCGGCCGGGTCGGGGATTTTAACCTTCATTAGTTAATTCCAATGGCCCGGGGGCTGTGTCTGTGCTGTCCCCAATATCCCTGCATCTCACACACCACACATAACACAATAACACGCAGTTCCCTACACGTGGCAGATACCGCCCACCCTCATCGGAGGGTCTGCCTTACAAGGGATGCACTCGGCTAGAAATAGCCACACGAAATTATTTTTATAGTAACTTCTACAACGCAGCATGGTGTATTTTGCTATGTGTAGGTCTGATTTGACCTTGTAATATTTTAGTGGATGTTTATCACAGTTTCAGCTATTAATTTTTGTGCTGAAAAGACACAAGTAGAAATTTACGATGCTTGCGTATGGCAGAAGTGTCACTGTGTTATAACCGACATTTATCCATATTTTTTTAAGGATGGGACGTTAGATTGAGTGCATTTCTCATAAAATTTGTTCAGACGTAATGAGGAACATGTTTGCAGTATAGCAGTGAAATTTAGAGGAATTTTAAGTGTGTTAATTTGTGAGATTGTATGTCCACAGACGTAGGATCAGTTGAGTATGCAAATTGGAAAGTTCTGGTCAACTTCTAATTTGCACATGTCAGTAATTCCAATATTTACTTATTTATTTATTTGGCGTGTGGCTACATCACTAAAACAAATAATATTTACAAATATTATCTCATACTAATAACAATAATTGATTTCATAACGCTAATAAGTTGAAGACAGGGGAGAGTTCGATTTTAATGTATCTCAGCATAACTAAGATATTTAGCATCTGAGGTTGCCTCAAGACACTTTCCGTGAAGCTAGTTAATCATAAACTTCATATCAAATGTTCGGCCTTCACAAAAGGTCTCATTATTTTATCCAACAATAGGCAGGAACGAATTCAGTCCCTGGAAAACTTTGTGCAATTGCATCTAAAACGAATCTAAAACTCTTATAAGAAAACCCAGTACATGGGAGGATCTACTCGATAATTACACAAACAAAATCTGGTAACTCATTTTCGCAAAATTACTCAGGTAAATAATTTCAAATACTTGGGGAAATCATCCAACAATCTGCATTAAATCATGAGGAAAACAGAGAGAGATTTCTATATTACAAGTAGGCCATAGAACCACATGGAAAAGTACGACAAAATATCAGTATCAAGCAACGCTATATTAAAGCATTATAACACCGTAATTAAGCCTCAAACATTACACACGTCAGAAACCTTGATCAGTCGAGAAAGATCATTATCTAAAATGATCGAAAAACAAGATAGGGAAGTCCTCAGGGAAACCATGGCCCAGTATGCATAGGAGTGTGGATGAATAGGAGGTCTCCGGAATTATATCAACATATTGAGGAAATATCAGATACAATCTTTGGAAAATGTGATTGAAGTTTGATTGCCATATTCAAAGAATAGATGATGAAAGACTCACTAAAAAATTTAATAATGCCTCCTCGCTTAAAGTCAGAATAACTGGATAATCGAAATTGAAAAGGACCTTCAAGAAATCAACATACCAGATGAAATTATATGGGACACGGCTAGCTTTAGAACGTTGGTGAACAAACATCATTTTGCTGACAACACAAGATGAGTACACAGTTACACAGAAGGAAGAACAGATGATAAAGAACAAAGAGGGAAGAAACTCTGGCAAGAGAAGAAAGCACAACCATCTGCAAAATAAGTACAATCGCGCTCCTTAGTGGGGCAAAACATTTTGAAATAATAATAATAATAAGTAATGGAATGAGTAATAGTTACCATCCATGTGGTATGCTTTTTTGTGAAGTGTCAGTCTGCGATACATTTGTCACGAGGTGATAGCTCGGGGTTCGGTGTATTGAGGTTTGGGGTCTATGTTGAAGTCAGTGTCATATGCGTCTGGACTATTGTATTTCCAAGTGAAGTGAGAAACTTCGTAACTGTCCATAACTGTCGGTGGTAGATAAGTTCTATTTGTCCATGTAGTTATGAAACCATGCGACTCAGTTTGTGAGACATGCTCCTAGTAGAATCTCCAGAGGTAATGGTGTAGATAATGCCGAGGTTTCTTTGTAAAAATGCTCGACGGAAAAAATCAGGACAGAGTGTTTTGAAATATGGTAAGGTCCGTGGTTTGAACACGGAGCAGGTTCGTACATTCAGAGGGATTCTTTGTTCATCCAATTACTCCATTAGTACCAGTGAAATGCATATCAAATTCTACAGATCCCATTAGACTTGAAATAATTCGTGATGGCAATAATGTTGACCGATATATTGTGATAATACAAGGATTTGGACGAAGATTTGTGCTGTAGTAAAAGGCCATCCGTGGCGAGATCGGTTTGCTCACTTGTGTAAGCCAGTGGAGAGCGGCAGGTATAAACCTGTTTGACGAGATAACAGGTGTTCACATTTATATGCGGCGGAACCTCTTAGGAAATAGAGGCCCGTGTTACAACATTATTGATGTTACAATAAATGGGGAGTAATTTGAATTTCAATTCTACTGCATGGGCAAATGACAGAGTGGATTCTCAGTAACATTCCCGAACACTTGACTATGTATTCTAGTTTCGATGTTTCCATAACACAGTCATAGTTCGTATTGCCACTGAGCGTTTAAATAATTACTTTGGTGTCAGAAGGTTGTCCTTAGATATTAAGATTTCCATTTCTTGATATATTCATAGTGCAGCTAGGTGTTAAGGACTGCCGATGGCGTGTCCTTCAGTGGAAAGCAGGATGGTGGTTGAAGTGCATGGAAGGGATTCTTGGGATTGCTCGCCCATGCTAGGATCGTGAAATTACGTAGCTAGCCAACTGCTCCTAGATGACAGGTTTGTTTGACACAATGAGTCAGTACCACTTAGTATTCCATAGGGTGTAGTAGCACCCTGCCATTAGTCCATGGGATACCCATGATTTTTGCCATGTTGTTTATAAAGGAGTTGTAATATTTTGTGTGTTTATATTTTAGCAGGACTATAAGTGGATGCAGTTGAACTCCGTGACCTAAAATATGTAAGGGTTATACATGAGTCGAGTTTATTTTGGGGTTTGGCTGACGGTTATAACTAAATGTTAACAGAATTTCTTTTCACAGGTTTTCATGAATTTATTCCAATCGCTGACTTCAACCTGATATTTCGGTTCATGAAACATCATTCAGTCAATACAAATAACGCTATTTTATGTTGTATAATATTACGCTATTATTCACTGGCACTTGAAGTCCACTTGTTTTGGAGGGTCACTGTGGTCATCACGCACATTCAATTAACTTCAACGATAGGTCACTTTGGTCACTTTCGACGTTTCTCAGATTCCATTGAGGGTCCAGGTATCTCGTCCTATGCTGATGGACTGTCAGTGGATGGCCTAAATTAAGAAGGTATCGAAAACACTTCCTCATATTTAGACGATCGAGAAATCGGATGCATAACGCACAGTTGTTTATGGAGCTGAGCAGATTGAATCTCATGTTGTTTTCTAGTTAACCATAAACTAGTTTTCTGTGAATAGCCCTTCAGACTTTTTTGTGGTGGATATTAATTTCAACTCGAAATCGTCCAGCCGCAGCGTTATATTAATATCACTGACCGCAGAACACTGTTTATGGCCATATTTGTTAACAAACCCGCCATCATTCTTCATTGTATTTTATTGAATAAAATAGTTAGATTATGTAGGCTTTTAATTTATGTAGGCCTTCCTTGATAACCCAATAGTCATGTCTGGAAGTGACGAAGAGCCATTAACACCCCCTGAGATACAAGAGTTAACAATTCATGCTGAAGACCTGGAACAGGCAAACACCAGTTTGACATGACGAAAAGGGTTCATTACTCACTATGTCTCTTCAACACTTGCAACGTTGAGATATAAGAGATATTTAGTAACTTCCTTGTGGCCCCGTTAGAGAAAAGAGAGAGGCCAATTAACTGCCCCCAGGTAAACTAAAATGGACAAAAGTATACTGCAGCTGTCAACATACGAGTCCCTACTTAAAGACGCCCCTCGAGAATTACGTGACATTCATGAATAGCTATGGGCACTGAAGTAGAACTTTCAATTTGCATTCAGAACCGGCTAACAGAAACAATATTATCGTACAAGTGCCGAGGGAGCATGTACAGTTTTGAGCTACTGGTCTACTCATAATTAGAAGAAAACACGACATGTAGGAAACGGGAGCACAGATATGCTCAGGTTTCAGCAACAATTTCTTAAATTGCGTCGTATTATGACTTGATTCGGCACTTGCTAATTCCCTTGAATTGTTTATCCATAAGTCTGAATACTTCTTTCATGCGCTTCTAGTCTTTTACCAGTTTTCTTTGTCATAGGATCCTTCCGTGTTCATCGGAATTAATTCCAGGACGGCTCCCAAACGATTGTTGATAAGCACACTTCTACTTTGGTCCGAAAAATAAAAAGGGTCGTCCATGGTTGAGAACAAGCGGTTGTATATATCTGTGGTTGATGAGGAGATAATTCATGAAATGACCTTTGCTCTTTTCGTACACGGACCTAGCATTATGTTACCTGAAGATTTTCTCTCAGAGAAAATGGTACAAAAGGATGGACCGCTCCCCAATGTATTTTATGAGGTCGCAGGAAAGGTGCTGTTCTAGCTGAAGAGCTTACTACTTCTCTGCTGTGTGCGATCGCATGCGCCTTGCTACATCTCCGGAATTGGAGGTCTTGTGGAACTCCGGAAACTTGTGTAGTAGTTAGTGGGACGTTAAGCAAAATAACATTGTTATTAAATCACGTGCGGCTTAATCACGACGTGACGTGACACTCGTGCGCCGTATCGCCCGTGTGAACCGACAGCGTGGTGCTGCGTGCGAACGATTTGCCAAGAAACACGGTGGAGTGCGGCATCTCACCAGTGTGGTTTACATATGCGTGGTTAACTTAAATGCTTATCTTAACATTTTATCGCAAAACAGAGCACTCGTGTGTGTTCTGATCTGAAATGTTGAAGGGAACTTCTTGGCTGTATATTTGTCACAGACATACCAGTATAGCTTCTGGCCTGTGTGAGTCCGCATGTGAACTGGTAGGTCGGTTTTCTGGATGAGGGATTTGCAACAGATATTGCGGCAGTGCGCCTTACACCCGTGTGAGTCCGCATACGACGTGCTAGGTGGGATCTCCTGCTGAATACCCTGATTCAAACATTGCATGAGATTGGCTTCTTGCCTGTGCCAGTCAGCATATGAACTACTAGGCTGACTTTGATGCTGAAGAATATGCCACAGATATTGCAGCAATATGGCTTCTCGCCTAAGTGTGTCCGCATGTAATCTCCTAACTCGCGTTTCTGGATGAATGATTTGCCGAACACATTGCAGCAGTGTAGTATATCGCCTGTGAGGGTACGCATGTGACCTGCATAGATGGACTTCTGGCAGAAGAAATTCCCACAGACGTTGCAGGAGTATGGCCTCTCAACTGTGTGTGTCCGTCTGTGACTTGCTTGGACGGATTTACTGCTGAATTACTTGCCACAGACATTGCAGCATTATTGCTTCTCATCTATGTGTGTCCGCACGTGAATAGCATGGACGGATTTACTGCCGAATAACTTGCCACAGACATGGCAAGAGTTAGGCTTTCGTCCGTGTGAGAACGCATGTGAATAGCATGGTTGTATTCCCTGCTAAAGGATTCGCCACAGAAAGTCTCGTCTGTATGGGTCCACATATGATGAGATAGAGTGTCTTTCCGGCTGAATGATTTGCCACAGACTTTGCAACAGGATGACTTCCTTTCTGAGTGTGTCCACATATGAACAGTGAGTGTGCTGTTCAGGATGATTAATTTGCCACAAACATTGCAGCTGTTTGGCTTCACGCCTGTATTGTTCCCCATATGATCGGTCAGACTGCCCTTCTTTAAGTTTGATTTGCCACAGATATTGCAGCTCTAAGGCTTTTCGCTTGTATGGGTACGCATATGATCGGTCAGACTGCCTTTCTTCATGAATGATTTGCCACAGACATTGCAACTTTATGACTTAACACCTCCATGGGTCCGCATATGATCGGTAAGTTTGCTTCTCATTATGAATGATTTGGCACAGACATTGCAGCTGTATGACTTCTCGCCTGTATGGGTCCACATATGACCGATTAGAATGCTTTTCTACAGACATTGCAGCTGTATAGTTTCTCGCCTGTATGGGTCCACATATGATGAGATAGAGTGTCTTTCCGGCTGAATGATTTGCCACAGACTTTGCATCAGGATGACTTCCTTTCTGAGTGTGTCCACATATGAACAGTGAGTGTGCTGTTCAGGATGAATGATTTGCCACAAACATTGCAGCTGTTTGGCTTCACGCCTGTATTGTTCCGCATATGATCGGTCAGACTGCCCTTCTTTAAGTATGATTTGCCACAGATATTACAGCTCTAAGGCTTTTCGATTGTATGGGTACGCATATGATCGGTCAGACTGCCTTTCTTCATGAATGATTTGCCACAGACATTGCAACTGTATGACTTAACACCTCCATGGGTCCGCATATGATCGGTTAGTTTGCTTCTCATTATGAATGATTTGGCACAGACATTGCAGCTGTATGGCTTCACGCCTGTATGAGTCCGCATATGATCGGTTAGTTTGCCTCTGTTTATGAATGATTTGCCACAGACATTGCAGCTGTAAGGCTCTCGCCTGTATGAGTCCGCATATGATCGGTTAGTTTTCCTCTCTGTACGAATGATTTGCCGCAGACACGGCAGCTGTATGGCTTTACAACTGTATGGGTCCACATATGTTCGGTGAGACTGGCTTTCTTCCCGAATGATTTGCCACAGACATTGCACCTGTATGGCTTCTCGCCTGTATGAGTCCGCATATGACCGGTTAGATTGCCTTTCAGAATGAACAATTTGCCACAGACGCCGCAACTGTATTGCCTCTCACCTGTATGGGTACGCACATGTTCGTTTAGATTGCCTTTCTGTATGAATGATTTGCTACAGACATGGCAGCTGTATGGCTTCTCGCCTGTATGGGTCCGCATATGTTTGGTTAGATTGCCTTTCTGTATGAATGATTTGCCACAGACGCCGCAACTGTATGGCTTCTCACCTGTATGAGTCCGCATATGTTTGGTTAGACTGCCTTTCTGTATGAATGATTTGCCACAGACGCCGCAACTGTATAGCCTCTCCCCTGTATGGATCAATATATGTTCGGTCAAACCGCCTTTCTTCCCGAATAATTTGCCACAGACATTACAACTGTAAGGCTTCTCGCCTGTATGGGTCCGCATATGATCGGTTAGTTTGCCTCTGTTTATGAATGATTTGCCACAGACATTACAACTGTATGGCTTCTCGCCTGTATGGGTCCGCATATGTTTGGTTAGATTGCCTTTCTGTATGAATGATTTGTTACAGATATTGCAGCGGTATAGCTTCTCGCCTGTGTGAGACCGCATAACGTCCGGTCTTTTCCTGAAATTTTTATGAGATACTGAGCATTCGTTTATAATCGCACCTGTATGCAATCGCGTGTCCTCTGTTAGCATCTTCCTCTTTGTAAAGCATTTATCAGATAATACACACACTTGGAGCGGGTGGATCCTGAGGTGTTCCGACAGGCTGCTTCGGCTACATAACACCTTTCCGCAGTAATCGCACTTGAAGGGTCGATCTTCCTTGTGTCTCTTCAGATGTCGCAAGAGGTCCAACTTCCCAGCCAGGATGTCACTGCACACACTACACCTAAAACTAGCTGATCCGCCTTCCGGAGGTTGATGATCTCTATAGCTCACCTCGGGTCTCGATCTACAGTGACAAATTAAAACCATGTGACCAATAGTTCAACAGCCAACTCCACTACAACTCTCACACAGGGGATTTGCTACTGGACATTCCAATCACTGATATCCAGTGCAGAGAGCTCGTTACTCATAAACATTACATTCCTGAGAGTAACCATTATCTGAGCTTAAAATTCAAACCTCTCACTTGTAACGAGAATGTGTTGCGTCTTTTCTTAATCACAATATCACGCGCAAGAAACTTGTCACGGTTTAGAAATGTACGAGTTAATAGACCTCATTTGAAGAAACCATGAGAAGTGGTCCAGCCTAAAAGTTTAAATACTCATACAAGCTCTTTAATCCAGCACATATTATTCTACCGAAATCCGTAGTCTGTTCTCCTACATAAAGAACGGCATATGCTTTGGAGTTTTGATCTTGTTGAACCACTCTGCGCTTTGTCGCAGGCAAGTAATAATTTTTGTAAAGGACCTTGTTCTTGAGGTTGTTTGAGAGAATGTCTGTGTTGTAGATATTAATAAAGTTGAGAACGTTTGCCGACATTCAGCAAGATCTGTTGAAACATGGCTAATCTTTTAAGAATGTTATTTTGTCACACAAATATACATATTGTATTTGTACATTGTAATCATATCACTATAGCATTTTATTATGTCACTGTGTCGCTTTTCCGAAATATGTATCTTTGATGTGCAATCAAACATAGCCAACTTATATATAGGACGGTAGGTTTATACAAGGACGTTCATAATTACTACCATGTACTACATCACTCTACGTCTTAATTGCTGTATTTAACACGGAAACCATTAATACTGATGAAATCCTGGAAAAGCTGAAATATAACAAGTATACGACGGCTCTCTCCCTAGCATTGATACTGTCTTTTCTCCTCAAGACACTGCTGTTATAGACATTATGAAGGCAACACAGAATATGGCTTTGGTGGTACCGTTTTATTACAATGTTCTAATATCCTGATTTTGAATCCAAACGCAACCTATCATGCCCTTGAATATTCTTACAAGTATTACTTTAACAATACGGATAGAAGGAGCATGAAAATCAAGGCTTGAGCCAAAATTCGAGATGACAAGACGTTGAATTGCACTGTAGTGGATATTGCTGCTATGTAAAGGAAGGAATGTTATTCTATTTATTTCAAAAGATCACGGGCAACGTGATTATTTTTAGTGGATTGATAACATAGTTGGATAGCATCCAATTCTGTGCCTGTCTCCCCACCACAGAGTAGTTCTACATATTCTACGGAAGAACGGTTATAGGTGAGATCCGCTTAGAACTGCCACATGGGAAATTCGATCACGCAGGCAAAAATATATCGTAACATGAACAGGTACTTTCCAATTCATGCTGTATGAAATGAATTCACATGGCCCAGTCGAATGCATGACTGGCTCACAAGCCAAGTAATGGGAGGCTCGACCATATATTGTTACTGCACTCTTTGGAGAAAATAAGTGGACAAATGAAAGGGGGACATTGATTCCAGATATGACAGACTAAATCTCTTGATCATCAAACAAGATATTGATGTTGACACCACTAGACAACAGGGGGCAGAAAATACGACACTGGATTGTATGTCATGCGTTCTGTGGCATATCACGCCAAGCAAAGGTGCAAACGTCTGTAACCCTTCTTCTTTACGTGAATACGTGATCCTTGTGACAAGTAATTTATCAGGTTCACAATTAGTTTTCAGTAAAATAATGTTTCATTTGCATTGATAAATATTCTACACGAACCAGCTATATTGCTGTAACTCGTGGCGCGTCCCAGGTGACGGATACGGGTTCCCCGCTGGCCTGCCGATGAACTTGAGCAAAATATAAAAGATCTCGCGTACCAAACATGTACAAAGTCTTTAATGGCAACTTTGGCGGAGATGGAGACGTTCAGTAGGGACCAGGTGGCGGAAGAGGTACACTAAATTTCTGGAAGTTAATGCAGAAAAGAGGGTAGCGTTTCTTCTCTAGAGTAGTGGCTGCAAAATGCATCTGTTCTCCATGTCCGGAGCTGCGTTACTCCCTTCTGTCATGAGTTCTAAAATGCTCAAGACAAGCCCGCCGTAAAATAATACCGTTATATCATTACAGAAATATTTCTCATGGTATCGGAGCCAAGGTTAGTGCAGTCCCTGGAAGGGACGCGCATTGGCAGGGCCCAGTCAGCATGAAAAGTATGCTTGGGTTACCGTCGCACGGGCTGTGACGGCTAACCATGCTAGTACACCCATTTTGTATCCCATCATTGAATTATGCCTGGATGAAGTAGCGAATAAGACTCTGCACTTGAGAGAAGGCTTGTAGGCATCTGAGAGGTGCGGAAAAAAAGATGGAATGGAGAAAAGTCATGAGAAAAGAGGTGTGGTTACTAACTGGTGTACAACAGAAACCGAAGGACAGTTCATGGTGTTGACATTGTCATATCAGCTAAATTTGACGGTTCAGTCTCCGAGGTGTAATAGTTTGACAATCGCTTGATGTAACTCGCCCGCACTGGGGAAAGAAGGAAATTCCAATTTTTCACAGCAACGCTCCACAAACTGACGTGCTCATGGAAACCAAAGATGCGTTCTGGGCACTGCCTGACAAGAAGACCGCTGACTATCTTATCGCTGCCGCTGATCTGAATGGACGTGTCGGACCGAGGAAAGAAGAACAAACAGTCCATGCCGTTCATGGACTAGCGAAAAGAACGAAGATGCCCAACAAATTCGCGATTATGCAGAAACTGATCATCGCAAATACACGGTTCAAAAAGAGTGATATTCATCTACTCAGTACTACAGTGGCTCCCATTCAATTCGCATTGACTACATCCTTGTGAGAGAGTGAAATCTCGAAGATGTTCTAGAGATAACAATTGTCCCTTATTAAATCCTTGCGATGCAAAACCGACCAGTCATCTAGGCTGCGGATAAAGTCACCAAGAGCCCAGTACTTCTCAGGAAATAGACAAATTTGGATCAAATGGTTGCCCCTGAAGAAGGAGACTAACGTCGTTGCAGAAGTTACAGAGTCACAAATCACCATAGTTGAAGTGAGCCGGACTAAACTGAAAGACGCCTTTCGCTCTATTCCTGGAACAATTAAGTCAGGGCGACGACAACGAAGGATTAAACATGACATATGGCTAAGGAATGAAGATGTTAAATATGCAGTACGGTTGAAGAAGCTGCTGTACCACAAGTTTCTTGCTTGTTGGAATGCCTACGAGGCTGCCACTCGTAAAATGAAGGAGGTATTTGCCGTAACATAATCAAACCGGTAGGCAGGACTATATGTGAAACATGACATGCGCGAATTCGAGCGGAATTTTTAACGGCTAGTCCAATCGAGCCAACGCAAAACGTCAGAAGTCCAAAGTTTTTACGGCATCAATGAGGAAACAGACGATTTGCTACTGGACAGGCGGGAAGCGCGAGTACACTGGCGGAACTATTTTGAGTAAATTTCAATCATGGAATTTCCGTATCTACCAATCCTAATCACCTCCGCTGTTGAAGGTCCAACGTAGGAAAATGACGTCACCAAAGTCCAGGCTATGCTGAAGGAAATGACATCAGGGAAAGCCATCTGTCCCGATTATCTTCCAGCAGAGTTTTGTTTCTCTCAATGGGGGGATGCAGCAGTGTGGCTAAAGCAAGCTTTTCAGCCATACCATCAAAGAAGTTCATAAACAAACAGACTGACGGCGGAGTATCAATTCAGAAATAAGGGAAGCCCTGGCGATTTTTCTAATCACGGCCCGAACATACTTCTGAGCCTCGCAACGAGAGACTTAGAACAAATCTTCGACAAAAGGATTAGCGATTTAGCCAAACATACAACAAGCCAAGCTGGATTTGTGTAAAATTGTGGCGCAATAGGAGAAACCCAAGCTGCCGGACTATTACTTGAGAAACACTGTGAAAAGAATAAGAGGCTTCATCACAAATTTCTGGACCCTGAGAAGGCGTTCCATCGGGTACTACATGACCTAATCAGTCAGCCCTACAAGTACATGGCATTCCAGAGCACCTTGCTGAGAGGGTATAATTGCTCTACAAAGAACAAATGAGTTGTGTTCAAGCTGCCGCAGGAGCGTCTGATGACTTCCGCATAACTGTAGGAGTCCATCAAGACCCCGGCTTATCACCACTGCAGCTTATTCTTGTGATGGACATAATTACCACAAACCTGCGCAGTTCAATACCATGGACACTTCTCTAAGCAAATGATATCATTTGGCTGAAGAGAATAAGCTAGACCTGCAGCGTCAAACAGAAGACTGGAACAATCGACTAGCGCAATAAGCCCCGCGCCTAAACAAGAACAAGACAGAATACATTGCATTACATCGTCGAGAAGTTGGAACCATGCATGTTGACGTTGAAGATATAGCACTAGTAGAGATATTTAAGTATATTGGCTCCACAATCTATGATTATGGCCGACTTACTGATGAAGTCAACTTAAGGATATACAAAGCCTGACTGAAGTGGAGAATGACAACAGGCACCCTTTCGAACTTTGGACGAAGGGCCATCTCTAAACTAAGTTCTACCGAACTGATATCTGTCCTATCGTTATCCATCCTGTCGTTTTCTACGGCAACGAATGCTGCCCAGCTCTAGAGGTAGAACGCCAAATAAGCATCATGGATACGAAGTTGCTTAGGTGGAAGGCTGGCATAACTAGACTAGATCATATTTCAAATGATGTTATTAGAAAACGTTTTGGCATTGCAGGGATCCAGAAGAAAATTGGGGAAAGGCGTGTGCGCTGGTTTGGGCAAGTGTTGCGTGTAGAGGACGATACATTGGGAAAGTCAGAGTATTACACAGAAAGTCGGTGAAAAGAGGCGCTAGGGACGAACCAAACAGCATAGACTGATAAAGTGCACAACGGCCTGAAAGTTGGAAGACTACATGCAGACATGGCCTGAGACCGAACTACCTGGAGTCAATGAACCACAACACCGGACCCTGCCACCAGATGCAGACTGACGAATATTCTGTTACAAAAATGGAATGCAAAGGATATTTTACACATCCTAACATTCAAATTAGTTTATTGTATGTTCAAATTTTCTCCCCTAAAGCCTATGTCCGATATCTATAAAAACTTATTATCACAAAATAGTGTTTGAATGGCAGAAAGCTTCTCGATTTCGTGTTTAAGTGACTCCTATAAATGCATTGTGAAGAAAAATGTATAACTCAACAAAATAAAAAATGGGTATATCTGTGTTAAATGGGAAGGACAGTTTGAATATCCGGTGAAATTCTATGAGTACTGTGCCGTTACATTGTAAAACACCACAACAACAACCATAACGGCCAGCCCAAGGTATGAACTAGCATTTACACAACTGCACCAGTTCGTAAGAAATAAGTGGAAGCTTAATCAGACACTATACACTCCTTTCAACAACAAGAGAACAAGAAAAACTTACCTTAACAAGTGGAGAAGTGTCACAACAAACCGTGGATAATTTAAATTAACCCCTGTACTGGACATCAGAACACCAAAAAGTGAAAGAAAGAACAACAACATATCTTTAAGAAGGTAAAATAATTTAATCTTGGTACCCAAAGTAGAACAACCTTTTTTTTAATATAAAAATAAAATTAAATAAAACCGTCCATAGAAGAGAAAAACTAACAATAATATAAAGTAATTAACAACTGAGGAAAACTCCTGAAAAACTGAGGTCGGCCAACCAGAAATAAGTGTAAAAGGTACATGACTACATGATAATTACTTTAAGTGAGTAGTGCCTTTGGGGTGCTTTACAAAGGGTGACCTTCAAAGTACAAGTTTTCTCTTCATTTACTCTTACTTTCATTTAACTTATTATATTCGTCCGGATAGTGTGATCATGGAGCTTTCGCAAGGGGATCAGGGTAATTACGTCTCGAGTGACATAAACACAAGTAGAATAAACAGACGTTAAGACAGCCGAACAAACACAAACCGGGAAAATATCTAATCAAGAAAGTTTGGATAAAGTGTTAAAGTCACACAGACACCAAAATAAAATATTTACAAAAGCGACAGAATCCCAAAAACAACCACTACCATCACTAAAGAGTAGCTATAGTAACCAACATTCGCCATCAACAGTTGGCAATGACCAATCACAAAGCATAAGCATAACAATGGTCGAAACATAAGGAACCCGGAAATTCCAAAACTCATTCATTTTCATTTTACAAGAAAAAAATAAAAGGAAAAGAAGGAATAAAATTAAAAGAGACCCAAACTAAATTTCTGATACCCTGGAGAAAACTCACATGGTCCTAAAACCTTTCCAAGAGGTAGAGTTCCTTTGAAGTACATATAGAGGAGATACACCTTATCTCCCAAAACTCCACATTAATAATAATCATAACTTTTCATTATTTCCCAAACTAGATGAAACGTAATACACCTTCATACCACACATATCCAGATCATTAGGATATGTATACTATATATATATATATATATATATATATAAATAAATTTTTACAGAGGAAACCCGAAAAACTTGAACAGTTACTGCCTTTTAAATTTTTGAACCAACAACTAGCATTATGGCTTTTTCAAAGGTCTTAAACACACGAAAGTTCTAGAAGAGGGCATGTTTTCCAAAACATCATTCCGGTCTCCGGCGACTGAGTTCAATTTAAATGAAGAAGAAACTTACAGTTGCAGAATCAGGCTTGTAGTAACATCAAAGCGTCAGTTGCTCCATACTCACGTAATGATATCACAAAATATTGCATTTACTGCAGAAAGGAGGACGGTCTTCAAAATTTAAAAATTAAACCTTTAGAATGGCTGAAAGCCATCGCACTAATATATTATGTCGGATCCATAATGTGCGCTAAGGCCAAAAGCCGGAGCGAGTGAGTAGCATGTCCTTCCTCCATCATGGTCAAGCTTCTTCTCATTTCATAATGGCCGATTACTCCCACTGGAAGAGAGCAGTTCAAAAAGATGGCGAGGAGCTCCCTGATTGGTCGGAGGCGAGGTCCCGTTTCGACCACACCATAACAGATGGCTGCACACAGCAGAATGAGAGTTAAGTATCGAGAGCAAGTCCCAGAGAATAAATTAATTACTTAAGAAATATGATGGTTTACAAGTAGGAGAAATCCAAGTTGAGAATATAAACGTGACACTGTTTTCTACGGCTAATTGGCCAAATCAAAACCGTTCCTTGAGAAAGCAGTTTTAAATCCGTAATACTGTCTCAGTACCTACAAGAGGAGAGTCCGTCAGTGTATTCTAGCCTGAATAGAATTTTGCAATTCATATTTCATATTACACACGTCATAGACAGCAGACGATCATATTAATCAGTTTGTTATTTTCACTCCGATCACGCCTATAAATATGAAGACCATGGAGGTGTGGCACAAAGTGGTCAGCTCAGGGCCATGTGACACTCAACGCTCTAAAGCTGGAAAGAAGCCACATAACTAAGTGGTTAGTTCAGGACCATGTGTCTCTACACAAACGGAAGTAAGCCTCATCACTAGTTAGCTCAGGACGATGTGTCTCTCCACAAATGGAAGGTAATCTCAACACTAATTGGTAACCTCAGAAATACGTGTATTTCCACAAGTAAGCAATTAGGAAATTTTATGAATCTTAAAATCTTTTCTTATGTAATTCAATACCCAACTGGCATGGCAAATATTTTAGACATTTTAAAGGAAGTCATTTATGTTGCGGCATGATATTTGTGGACTGCTGAAATGAGAGTGAGGAAACAATAGCGCCTGAGGTGAGATATAAAACAAAGTGGGAAGTAGCAGATAAGATCCGGTCGACTGAATCCTTCAGAAGCATCTAAAATCTATGATGTAAAATGGACTAAGCTACGTAGACAATGGACTGTCCTCTGACATATATGCCAAGAAAAAAGAAACCGAGCTCGATAGCTGCAGTCGCTTAAGTGCGGCCAGTATCCAGTAATCGGGAGATAGTGGGTTCGAGCCCCACTTTCGGCAGCCCTGAAGATGGTTTTCCGTGGTTTCCCATTTTCACACCAGGCAAATGCCGGGGCTGTACCTTAATTAAGGCCACGGCCGCTTCCTTGCACTTCATAGGCCTTACCTCTCCCATCGTCGCCATAAGACATATCTGTGTCGGTGCGACGTAAAGCAAATAGCAAAAAAAAAATGAAAAAAGAAAAAAAGAAAAAGAAGACACATAAAATGCATGTCGCTTTGCTGGTCTCTGCACAATATATGTTTAGAAAGTAGAAAGCTAATTTAGACTCCATCAAAAATAGAAATATGATTTTGTGTGTGAAAAGGATTCATAAGCAACATTTTTACTGGTGGTCATAATACAAGATTGTTCTCTAACGTAGCCTATTGTGTCTTGTTACATATGAATTACAAAGAAACAGAGAGTGTGAGCTGGTACTGGGTAGTTCTGAGGACCGACATGAATATTTCTTGCCACTAGTTGTGAAAGTACAGTAGGAACAAGTCAGTGCATCACATAAGAGCCGAGAAGACCCTAACCACTCACAAAATCTAATAAACCATACAGAATTCGTAGTTTCCATCACAAACCTGGTTTGAAGTCAAACCTTAGGCTATGACTAGCCATCGCATGACCTGCTGATACAAGGGCTTGGTTAAGAGCACCAATCCGAGACTATAGAATCATTTCCCAGGGATTATCAAAGAACATTTCACACAGTAACCAACAAAGGTGTGACAGCAAAAAATTAATTAGCAATGTCACAACTACAGTTCAAAAACACTACTGCATTAAATGTTTTAAAACAGGACATACACTTGTGGTACTTTGTAAGGTCAGTGACAATAATTACAATTTTGAAAGAATATTATATCACTACGTTATTTACCTATTATTATTATTATTATTATTAGCATAGGGCAACAAGTTAGATACATATATACAAAATATATAGTATTTACAAAAATACACAGACAAGAAACATGTTTTATAGCAGAATGTCCAGTTGAGTGATCCTCTGTATGGCTTCCTCTGTTGGTTCCAAAAAGTCACTCGGGCTACCTGTGTAGGAACGTCGTGCACATTCACTTACAATATGGGGATCATCTGTCGAGATGCACCACAGTCGCACTCTGGTGATGAGATATATTTCCACTTATAAAGGGCATCCCTGCATCGTCCATGATTTGTTCTCACCCGATTCAGAGTGGTCCAAATCTTACGCGGTAGATGATGTTCACCAGAAAAGATGTTGTGTAAGGAACTGTCTGTGGCAACTTTCCAGCGACTTCTCCATTCTTCTAAAGGGTGAAAATTCCCATCAGCCAATGCGACAGCATCATGCAAAGATGGATGTCGTGACTCGAGCCTCGTTACGTTGAGAACAGGAATATCATCCAAAACAGGCAGTTGAGGGTTCATTTCTATCTTCTTGAACTCTCGGATGGGAGCATTTCATCTTTCTAAAACAGGTGGCATTATACCTGACAGAATTGGGAGCCAATAAAGGGATGTGGACTGGATAGTACCAGATATTAACCGCAAGCTAGCATTCAGTTGAGTATCAATTAGTCTTGTATATGGGCTATCCAGCCAAACTGGTGCACAGTACTCAGCACACGAGAAAACCAGTCCCAAAGCAGATCATAAAGTCTTTGCTGATGAACCCCAACTTGAGCCATACAATTCCTGAAGGATAATATTACGTGTTTTGAGCTTTCTGGACAGATTCATAAGATGTTGTTTGTAAGATAGTGTGCGATCAAGTGTAATCCCCAAATATATGGGATAGTTGCTATGCCGATGTTCTTGGTGACAAAAACGTATGTGAAGTTTAATGCCAGCTTGGCGATTATTCAGGTGAAAACATGACACTTGTGTTTTGTTAGGGTTAGGACACAGTTGCCATTTCTTGAAGTATGTTTCAAGTGAAATCAGGTCTCTTTGTAGCACTTCTTCTGTCACACTAAGGTCTCGAATTTGAGTAGCTAGTGTTATATCAGCATAACAAAATGTTTGTGATGATATTTCTGGGAGATCAGAGATATACAAATTGAACAGTAGGGGAGACAGTACCGATCCTTCAGGTAATCCATTTTTTAGCTTCCTTTCTCTACTCATACTATTTCCCATACACACTCGAAATCTTCTGTCATCGAGCATATTGCTTATAACCTGCACGATGGTCCTACAGGGTACAATTCTGAGAATCTTGTAAATTAATCCTTCCCTCCAGACTGTGTCAAATGCTGCTGTAAGATCAATGAATACAGCTGAGGTCTTGAGTTGTTTCTGGAAACCTGCTTCCATGTGGAATGTCAGTGAAAGCACATGATCGCAGCAGCTGAGATTTGGCCTGAATCCAGCTTGATCAACTGTAATACGCTGAAAAATAGTTGCGCTGATTCTGTTGTGGAATAGCCTCTCAAAAAGAAAGGCAACTGGTCTATAATTGCTTGGGTCATTGGCAGGCTTACCTGGTTTCAAGATGGAAATCACTTTCGTTCGTTTGAATTCTGCCGGGAGTTGTCTGTTCTGTAGAAGGTCGGTAAAAAACCTTAACAGCCAACTTCTTGCATTCTTCCCTAAATGAATGCGAAATTCTGGATGAATGTCGTCAAAATCTGGAGCTGTAATTGGTTTAACGTCATTGAGAGCAGCATTGATGTCTTGCACCGTAAGCGGTTGTGAATACCTTGATGTGCGTGGTGTTCTTGATTCCAGAGTTTGGAGCTGGCGCCGTATGTATTTGGTATGTTTCTTATCTGATGGAGTTTGGGTAGTTAATAATAATGTTATTTGCTTTACGTCCCACTAACTACTCTTTTACGGTTTTCGGAGACGGCGAGGTGCCGGAACTTTGTCTCACGGGAGTTCTTTTACGTGCCAGTAAATCTACCGACACGAGGCTGACGTATTTGAGCACCTTCAAATACCACCGGACTGAGCCAGGATCGAACATGCCAAGTTGGGGTCAGAAGGCCAGCGCCTCAGCCGTCTGAGCCACTCACCCCGGCAGAGTTTGGGAAGTTGTGACGATGTGAGATGCTACTTCATCCGGAGTAACTCCAGGCTGTTCCTTCACCAAATGTGTCCTTCCTCCAAGTTTTCTGCGGTGCCCCCAAGATCTTCTACTGGAATGAGTTAGGTCGATATTCTCCACTGTTTCAATCCACCGTTCTCTCCGGGTAGTATCCATGCTGGAAAGAAGTTCATCAGCTATGTCTTCATCACCAGTATGCAGATATTCGTTATAGAGTGCATCAGTCTCTGCATTCCAACCAGGGATGTATTATTTTCTATGGCATACTCTTCTTCTTAGTCTCCATCATAACTGCATCTACGAAACGCTTGTAATTGTGCTTGGGAGCAATCCACCGAACACATTTATCCAGTTCAGTGGTGAATGTTGACAAGTTTGTTTTTCTGAAGTTCCTCCGGGCATGTGGTATTGACGAATTCTGAATTTTTTTAGGCAACCTGAACAAATTTTAAATTCCACTTGTACCTGTCCATTTTATTAGTTAATACTAATTGTGTAAGTATGTTTGCAATCATAACACTAGAAGCACCTGACTGACAATGAACACTAAAATGAATCAGAAAGTGTGACCACATCACTGGAATGAACATAAATCAATAGCACAATTTTTTATGCTTACAACAATGCACAAGTTTTATTTGAAAACTATGATACCGAAGATGTAGCATAACTGACCTCAAAGTTTCATTTCTACAACACATTATCTGCTTTGGCGTCCACAAATGGAGGAATCTGACTTAACACACAAGAGAACAGAAATGATCAGAAAAAAGGAATCTAACCAAATAATTTCAAAATGACATACTTCGAGTTATCACATTATTGAACTGAGCCATCATTATATTGATTAATGAAACTGATTATGTTAGTTTGAAATATTTATTGTTTACAATGTACATAAAACTTAACAATTTCGAATTAGAAGATTTAATTTCTAATCTACAAGTATAGCTTTTTCTGTGTGTCACTGTTGGCATGAACGTATAAAAATATTACTCAGAATATCTGGAAGCAATAGTTTCAGATAGCATTTCAGATGATAAGAATGTGATGAACAAATGATGCAGAGAAAGTGAAAGAAAGAACACGTTTTCATGGTTGCTTAAAGGTATTGTAAACAAATACACTTCAAAAATATCTAGCTTTACCAGAGATTCTTTTAGTAGATATATATTGAATAAAACGACGAGTACATGATGTAACATTAAATATGACCTTAAAGTTCCTGAATATTTTTGATAATTTTAACCAATTTTTTTTAGATATTAGTGTTTAAATGTAACCTTGTAAAGACAGGATTGAACTGATGAACATGGCCACTTTTGGAGATAAACCAACCACTACTGAACACAACTGTGAATAGGTACAACATATTCCATATTGTATAAAACTTGTACTGTACGTACTTTGTTTCTTCTTTGATGTATGGCAACAGCTTTTCATCAACTTGTTCGTCTATGAATATTTCCTCCTTAGTATCTTCGGAAGGCTGTCAGTAAGAAATAAGACAAGTAGAATAAAGAAGTAAGGAATAAAAATATATAGGCCTAAAATAGAAACAGCTGAGAATATAAATTTCATAGTGGCACAAGAAGAGTATAATTAACTTATCCCCCATTTAAAAAATATATAATGGAAAGGAACAATCAAATGAAAATCCCATTAAATGCAAGAGAGGTGTCTACCTTGGTGGTAAATGGTACACAAAAATACATTATTATCAAGCACTAAATTTTAAAAGGACAGAGAAGAAGACAATTTCCTAAAAACAGTATTCTATAATTTTTGCTATTTTTTTCTATTAAGCACACAGCTCATCCTTAATAAATGTATAGAATTTACAAACTCTTACTCATAATGTTTTCTGTTTTACAAACATACTCAACACACATACCACTTGTGCAACTACTTCAAATAATACTATACAAATTCTATTAGGTTAAAATTTACATTGCATTTACTTATTTAATTTTTTACCCTTTTTGGAACCTAGCTTGCACAATGACCTGCTGTGTTTTAACCTGAGTCCTTTTGGCACTGCTTTTCAAACAATTGATGAGATATAAGAACATGAAAAGGAACACACTGTTGGACAGCAGTAAACACAGTAGCATAGAAAGGGAGGAACATTGCAAATTTGTAAATTTAAAATCACCTACATATTTGTGAATATTCAGCAGAGTATATGTACACATACATGTATGGGTGGAGGCACTTCCATGTATGTGAACATGTACAATTTTAGGAAAATAAATAATAGTAAGCAGTATCTCCAAATCATTACCCAATACCATTCCTTGCTTCTGTTTCTCTTTCTGTTGAACCCTAATTCCACAATGACTAGCCATTTTCTTCATCCTCTTATATTCATACTGCCCTGTTCCGATCTTCCTACATATGAGTTGACTTGTCACCTCTTTGTTCATTTCCATGTTCCTATATACTTTCTTTCCAAAAACACTTCACTGTAATATCAAATAATCCCACAGTACTCCTACCACTTTCCCAACAAGTGGACAATGCTTAAATCATAAGCATAGAAATATCCATCATCCCCCATCTGTACATCACATTAAGACCAAAAGCATAAATCAGTTAATGTCCCAATCAATGAATGAATCAATCAATGAATCAATCAAACAACAGCAATTAGGGCTGTTGGTTGTTTATATAGAAAAAAGATTGTGGAAATATATGAAACATATTATTTACAATCACTAAATCATTTTACTATAAGTGAACATTTGCCAGAAATTTGTCCCCTTGAATTCAAACTTATCTTCATGTTGTGACCTTTCCTACAGTTAAAGAACATGACTTAAATGTATTCATCAACTAATGTCATTCCAAGCCATCTCTCCAATGACATCTCAGAATATACTGCTTAATCAAACAACTTGTCTCCTTTCTCCAATTCTCCCCAGCTGAAACTTTGCAACATCTCTGTAACACAACTCTTTTGTTAGAAATCACCTGCAAGAAATGGAGATATTTCTGTGGATCATTTCCTGTTCTCTACTCAAGTAATACTGGTGATGGTCTCACACTCTCATTGTGGCTTTGCTGGAGATTTATATGCCCTCTCCTTTACAACCCCTAAATAACCTCATAATCATATTAAGAGATCTGTAAATTTTATTTTCAATATGTTTAAATGATTACCATAATGAAGCTATATCCTTATTATGAATAGCTAGGTACTTACAGAGATCCCCATGAAGAAATTTCACCCATCAATACAATAATAAAACCGGAGAGGACTCTTTCTATATGTGAAACAAAGAAACTGACTTTTCACCATATTTACAAATATAGCATTGCCCGATGTCCATCTTACAATATTGTCAAGGTCTTTTTCAGTTAGTCATAATCCTGAAACTTATTTATTACACAGAGCCTCATCACTTTTTTCAGTTCATTATTCATATTGTTTAATATATCAGAAAATAAAGGTCTCATAATACTGCCCTGTGGGACCCAATCCCATAATTGTTACAGGATCAAATAAAGCTTCACCTACTCTAATGCTCTGAGTCCTATTTTGTAGAAATACACCAGACGTGGCCAAATTTTAATGGTGAAAGTTATATTTCTACCTTTATGTAAGCTATCGACCTTTATAGCCTAATCCTTGAACTTGTTTGGAGGCAAAGTTTCCACTTGGGATATCCTGGTCCACACTATTGTATGTTTTTCATACAGTGGCTACAGTGAGAACCACAATGCAATTTCATTATTCACATGGTTTTGTGTCATTTTTGTTAGTGAGCATGTTCTGATGTTTATCTTTATTACCTGCATATTGTTGCTGTTTGGAAGTAAATAATGTGACCTATTATTAAGACTGTGCATTCTGTAAATTACATGTATTATTGATACTATTCAGGAGTTCAGTTGATATTTCTTAAGAGTGGTTCTAGAGAACAGTCAAAATTTGAGGTTATGGGGAGACGAAGAGACCTTTCGCCAAGAAAGGCATTGTCAGAGAGCTACTTCTTGAGAAACGTCAATCACAACAAGAAATAGATTCTAGATTGCAAATACCACAGCAATCTGTAAGTAGAATTTTAAAATGTGAAGATAACGGGAAGACAAAATGTGATGATGATATGCTTGTTGTTTTAAGGGGCCTAACATCGAAGGTCATTGGCCCAAGACAAAATGTCAACAACGTGTTGGAAACTGTGTGCAGAAGAAGAAACCAACCCCAAGGAGGAAGCAAAACTGATTAATTTGTCAGTAAACAATCGCAAGGTTACTAGTTTGGATTTACGTAAGAAATTAGAAGAGTATGGGTCATTTGTATTAGCCAGGACTCTGAGGCGAGAGCTGTTTAATGCTGGAATGAAAGCAAGATGACCTCAAGGCAAAGCGAAGTTTACTCCTGCTATGGCTGTAAAAGAGGTTCCAGTGTGCCACGACTCTCCAGAATTGGTCATCTGGTGAATGGAAACAGGCAAGTCCATGACAATTACTGTAATTCCTAAATTACCATTCATTATTCCATTATAACCCAATCTAAGTGATGTAACCGTACAGCACAGTAAATGTAAAAAATTCTTCTTTTAAACCATACAGCTTATTGCATTTAATGCTAGGCTTATTTGTTTTATTTATTTCAGGTTTGCTTTAGTGACGAATCGGTATTTCCTGTCATAGAAGAGACAAGTCAATATGTCAGAAGATAAGGAGAAGCATTCCATCCACATTGAGTGAAGCATCCAACTTTAGTTATGGTCTGCAGTGTGTTTTCTTGCTATGGCTGTGGACGATTATATATTGTAGAAGGAACTATGAGACGTGAACAGTATAGTATTAAGAACCCGTTTGGTAGCTCAGGTGCAAGAGTAATTCGGCCAAAGTGAATTTATTTTTATGCAAGATAAGATTTTTATGCAAGAACAAAGCCCAGAAACAGTCCAGACATGAACCCCATAGAATATCCTCAGAAAATAGCAAAGAAAAGTCCAAAAAAGTATAACCACAGAAATTGGCTTGATTGAGAAGCTCGGTCAGATCTGGGGTCATGATGACGATTTAAGGAGTCAGTGTAAAATACTGTTTGAGGGTATGCCCAGTCTAATCAAGTCGCTCATGAAAGCTAAGGGGGTGCATAAAAAGTACTAATGTCATCAACTTTAAAATTGGTAACATCTTATCTGTTCAATTCTCGAAATTTTAATGTTAAATAATTTGGCCATATCTTTATCTATCCCGAACGCACTAATTTTTTGTCAGTAGTTTCCCGAGATCTACCCTAAGAAAATCCTTGGATATGTCAATCGTGATACATTTGACTTCCTGAATCTAATATATCTGCTATATCATGCTGGAATCCACAAGATGAGCTTCAGTGGAATAATGTTTCCTAAATCTGAACTACCTTATATCGAGCCAGTTGGTAATTTCTTAAATGTGTATAACATAATCAGAAAGAATGCATTCCAAGAGCTTGCATGCAACACAAGTCAAGACGACTATTGTGTAATTACTAGCCCTAAGTTTAGCACATTTTCTCTATATACAGAGTGCTAATATACTAAGCATTCATTCATCTGGTATAGCTGTTTCATACATACTCTAATCAATATCTCAAAGAACTGACTTTCGTATATGCCCAGAAATTTTACCCATCCCAGCAGCATTTCTAGTTTTTAATTTTTGTATATTACATTCAATGTTCAGTATAGTGGATATTGTAAAGTAATTTCAAAGGATTAGGTGAAATTGTCAACTGCGTCAGGTACTGCAAAAGGACACGATCATACCATTGGTGACATATCCTATGCGTCACGAGTGACGGCTGCGATGCCCACCAACTAATGAAGTATACACATTCTCATGCTGTGTAATTGCTACTTCATACCTTTCTAAATCTGTCAACATTCAACACCGTGCACAGCAACAAGCCGTAGTAACACGGCTGAAAGTAATTCCAGTATCAAGGAAGACAATGTACACTGCCGGCTGGTGCTCTCAGTGCTTTTCAATTAGCATTCTGGCAGTGAAAATTGCATGAGTTGTTCCAACACCCTTAATGAAGATGCATTGTATAGCAATAATGCCGGCGATTTCACCCAGTCAATAATGAAGGCTACTCTAAAAGATCATCTCATGTACAATTGGGTGCAATTTGGATGGTAATTTGCACATTCTGCTGAATCGTCATTTTGCTCAAAAATAGGCACAAGGATGTTTACAGCCCAATGACTGGGAACAGAGCCAGAGTCAACTCTGGCACTGAATAAGCTTGTCAGCCAGTTGATAATGAGTTCTTTAAACTGCCTCATCTTCCAACGATACAACAAGCAAAGTCTCTCACCGAGGGACAAAGGAAAAGAGACAACAATCAAGAAAAAGGTTTATCACAATAGTTCTAAGAACTTTGACTGTCTTACATCAACACAGATCTATCCGTATTAAGAAACAAAGTACAAATTTATGTGAAGATAAACCGACGTCCAGAATTATCGCATGGAATATTTGGAAGCTAATACTCAGAGAAGTGTACGAAAATACTAGTAAATTGCAGGGTATATGCTGTAAACGGGAATCATGCATCAAAGGTATCTGGGCATAGAGAAATACTCACGGGTCAATTTATCTCCAAAATGAGGAGACTGGGTTGGATCAAACACATTTCAATGACACATGGGTGAAATATCAATTAAGAAATAGTAAATGTAATGATTATCATTATTTTACTGTAAAACCAATTATAGTATTAACATTAACAGCTAAACGATAGCTGGGCATCTCAGAGAAGTTAACTGTTAATAATGTAGAATGACACTGCGTAAGCACTGTACAAGTCTACAGATAATTTCACCTTAAAGTTCTACACAACAATCTATACTGAAAATGCGATTTTCACACCACACACAGGATTTCTGCAAACCAATTTTACTAATTCAACAAGGCATCAATAAATCAAAATAATGCACTTTTAATACTTCTGTATAATTAATACAGCAGTATATACTGTGGAAATAAATCTTTCATCTACAACACACTGCACCCGAAAATGGCATAATTGGAGTTAAAATTCAGATTGCCGCAAAAGCTTAATTTAATTCGGTCAATGGGTCATTTATAACAGCTCTGGTGAAGGCCAAGATCTGATAACCTTGGAGAAATTCGCCTTTAAGCTCATAGCTGCATGGTCGTGTGGCGACCCGTCCCTATTTTCTTATTGGTCAGGAGGTTAACATGCGACAGATATGAACAGTTAAAATTTTCAAGGCTAACACCGCCCGGCAAGTTTTCAGAATTCTTCACAAGAACAGTTTTGAACCATGATACTATAAGAAGACGTGAAGAAATGTATGATTGGTTTCCTACTAATCAAACCTTCTAGACTGAGGACTGATAAAATCAGTGTGAAACCGACGCTCAACTTACTCAGATTTTATTCTACTGTTTTCATACTGCTCTACTTTAAAGCACAACTTCACTTCGCTTTCCCACTATAATTCGACAAGATATTCAATGCCAAACGTCGTTTATTAGCCGTGATGTCTTACAAAGGGAACACATTATTTCGTCTTCTGCGCGACATAACCACTACAATATTAATTCCAGAACACGTGTGGTGTGCAAATCATCTGAAAACGCAAGTTACCTGTCGACTGACATTTAAATAGGCATGGTTGGAACACATATTAATGTGCCATTTTAGTTTCAGTATGTGTATATGTGTGTGAGTGGAAGCCTACTGTTACAAGAAGCCTGCAAGACAATGAACAAGGGGAATCATCATGCTGCTTGCAAGAGGAATCTCTACTTTCATCATGGTGCACCTTGCAAGGGATATTACTTCCGGAATGTGTCACTAAAAGGGGAGATCCCACGACACCCTAAGGGGTGCTAAAGGGACCAATCGTGAGACGTTGCCAGCCTGGACTTAATCAACTTCCATCATAAAAGGTAGAGAACCTTTTTAATATTAATTTCCTTCTCAGAAGGACTTCATTCTTGAAATAATATCTTCTATTATTTTGTGTTGTTACAGATTCTTACCGCTTCTCATCTACTTATTGGTGTTGGTAAATTTTGTGAATGATTGAAATACACTCATGTCCATAAAATCCAGAGCACCTTGAAAGACTAGGAATAGGAAGTTCATATTCACAGGACATATGCATTAGTATGTTCTGAAGAAACGATTAGCATTTGAAACATGCCGATCCTCAGGTTCAAGGTCCACATCGATATCCCTGCGCACAACCACGGACTCGTAAATTGTGCCTGCGGCTCTCGTTGTCACTATAAACCAAAGGTAATGGATCAGCGTGACTTGAGCAGACGTGCCTGATGCCTCGCAGACGTATGCAAGAAAAGTATTGTCAAGTTAGTGAGTTTGAAAGAAGGCGAATTATTGGCATGAGAGAACGTGATACATCTATCTGGTAAACTGCAGCTTGTGTGCGAAGTGTGTCGGCAGTGCAGCGGTTGTGTACAGAACGTTCATAGAAGGCCGTAGATCACAACGAGATGGGTCCGGTCACACCAACCAGAGAAGATCGACACCTCATCCGGATGGCATTGCAGAACAGATTTGCGTCTTCCTCGGCTCTGGCGCAACAGTGGAACAGTGGAACACATCGTTCACTACCAGGAGTGACAATCCGTCCCAGTTGATTACGATATGGGTTACCAGCGCGTCTTCCACTTCTCTGCCTAACTTTGACCAATGTGCATAAACATGCTAGACTGCAATGATGTATGAAACGACGTCACTGGGGACAGGAATGGCAGCAGATAGTGTTTTCGGACGAATCCGGGTCCTTTCTGTTTGAAAATGATGGCCGCATTTTGGGTCGCCGCAGACAGGGGGAGAGGCATCACACTGACTGCTTTCACACAAGACATACAGCGCCAACTAAAGGCGTTATGGTGTGGGGTGCTATTGGGTACAACCACAAATCAGAGTTGGTGTGTGTCCAGGTCACTGTTACCAGTTTGACCTACGTGAATGGCATCCTGCGAATTTAGCCACACCCTTTCTGCACAACACCCCAGACGCCTTCTTTCAGCAGGTCAATGCGCGACCACATGTCACTGCATGAACACGTGCTTTCTTGTTGTCACAGAATGTCAGACGGTTACCCTGGCCCACCTGATCATCGGACTTGGCGCTAATTGAAAATGTATGGGATATGGTGAAAGGACGGGTGTGGAGCTCTGACCCAATGCCAACCACCAAAGATGAACTGTTGAGCCAGGTGAATGCAGCATGGATGACTATAACCCAGGACCCCATCTGTGCCTTATACGTGTTGATGCCATCACACATGGAATAAGTTATCCGTGCCCCTGGAGGACTCAGCGCCTACTAGGCAACGCGGCACATGCCGAACCTGGGGTACTGAAATGCTAATCGTTTCTGCAGAAAATACTAATGAACATGTCCTGTGAATATGAACTTCCTACCTCTAGTCTTTCAAGGTATTCTGTTGTTTATGAAGATCAGTGTTCTTCTAAGAGCTGAAATGTGTTGATATTGTCACAGTTCTATTATTTGAATTTCATTAACAACGTAGTGCACTAACAATTAAGTGTTAAAAATCACAGACCAATTTGTTTAACTTAGAACCTAAAACACTAACAGGGATGGATACGGTGCATTCCTTTGTGATTTTCTTATATAATATTACACCTCATCTTGCATAATTTCATCAATGAAGTATAAATTGTCACCCAAATGTTACTTATGTACATTAGGAACTAAACTTATGATATAAAGGTAAGTTATGTTAAAAGTAATGAACGTGGATGTAAATGAAGGAGTGTTAATAATAGGCTTTAATAACATACGATGCTCTATTTAAGAAGGCGGTTAGTGCTCAATGGAAATAGCCTAGCCTTCTTAAGTGACAGAATGGAATGATAGCTCATATTTATGAACAGTGAGGAAGTAGCAACCAATATTGCATTATGGAGAGTATATTATTGAGCATATGAAGCGAAGAGCACAGTTTAAGGTAATAAATCACTCTCTGTGCTCACTCAACAACACCAAGCTTGTCTAATTAAGGAAACGTATCTAATTAATGCAAATATTAAACCATTATTAGGCTATCTTCTATAATGTGGGAAGATAGATTGACAAATCATCTTAATGTGCTAAAGTGATCATTCTTCTAGTTATTCGATCATGATTCTTATAGCGAGAGAGACATAAGTTCTCGAATGTTCAATAAATGATGAAGAACACACGTAATGTAATAATCATGCCTAACTAAAATGATTAACCTCACATGACCTAACTTTTGGAGGGTGGGGGTATTTGAAAGGTAGGGCTTAGCCAAGAATGCAAACTTTACCTAACATGCATGGATTCGACTCGAGGCCTAACATCACAGGCCATGGACTCAACCCTAGGATTAACCTTACAAGGTCATTAACTTTACAGACTCAAGTTCGATGTCCAAGGGTGCTGGCTTAAGCTATCAATCACGTATTTGCTGCCCGGCTTAACCTTACAAGGGCGTTACAGACTCGAGTTTGACATTCAACCCCAGGCTTAACGTAACTAGACAAGATGAGACATGGTGCATGGGCTTTAGGAGCTGAGCTTCGTAGTGCATGGCGGCCATTCACATTATTTTAATAAGACAAGACAGATGTGCTTTATTCATGGGGGCATAACGCGGAAAGGTGACATCAGGTCATGGAGCTGAGTGACTGCAAAAGGCCAAAAGGGCTACAAACTAAAGGGCAAAAGGGAATGAGGTATGGTCTAGGGCACAGATCTGAATGTGGAACAAGATGATGGTATGGGACTGTGGAGATGGTGAAAGGTTTAACACATGTGCACTATTCATAGGGACATACCTCTATAAATCTATTTCAAGGTCCTCAAGCTGAGCGGCTGCAGAGTCACAGATGTTGTTGCGTAATGTACTGCTGGTTTTCAGTGTTTGGAACTCTAAATGTTTATTGTAACAATTCGAGCTCAGAAATTTGAATTTTAGAATTATTCTAGAATTCTTTTTTTTTGCTAGTTGTTTTACGTCGCACCGACACAGATAGGTATTATGGCGACGATGGGACAGGAAAGAGCTAGGAGTGGGAAGGAAGCGGCCGTGGCCTTTATTAAGGTACAGCCCCAGCATTTGCCTGGTGTGAAAATGGGAAACCACGGAAAACCATTTTCTAGAATTCTAGAAATATAATACTGTTGATATCACTTAAGAGATTAAAACTTAAGCGTTCAGAACATTAAAAAATGTTCACTACATGTGACTGGGACTGCTGAGTATCATGCTAAGTAAATGACTGCACGCTGAAAGTTTCTATTTAATTCTAAACACCTAACATTTGAGCTGCGTGAAATTAAAAAAATCCCCACACCGACTGGAAATCTAACTCAGCAATCTTTCCGTTGGACTGCTGTCTACCATAGTAACTAAATTATTGTGTGTTAAGTTCAGAAACACCCAACTTTTGAGCTACAAGAAATGAAAATTTCGCCGACCCGACTAGGATTTGAACCCGGGACTCATTTAGTTGGGAAGCAAACAACCATGCTAACTAAATGACTGTACATTAACAGCTTATGTGTTTCACTGAAGCACCTAGTTTAGCGTTACAAGATTCAAAGGAAAAAGCACTAGCAATACTAGGATATGAACATGGAGCACGCTTGGACCCAAAGCTGAAGTGCTATTCAAATATCTAACTCCAAAAATTCAAACTTCTAATTCTGAGCAAAGAAAACAATCGCTCATTTGGGTTCTCAAACCTGGCGCTAACTTCGACTCAGAACTAAAGGTCTTAAGTTCATAAGAAGAAAAAATGTTGAAAGACCTCAACCTGACCCGGAGTCGATGACAAGCTTTTCTTTCACTGAAGACTAAGTGTGAACGATTGGCACAAACTAAGTTAACTGAATGTGGAAAGAGAATGCAACAAATTTTGTATTAAGTAAGGTCGTGACACATATACGTCTCAGCAAAAATGAAATTGATTGTAGGAATATTCTGATTAGACTTGGAAATATTTGCTGTGACATGAAATACAAAGTTCATTGTTTTTGCAATTAGCCTAGTATGCATATCTTAGAAAAAGAACATTGGCGGTACGAGCAAGTTGACCCGACTTGGAAGTAACTTAATTGCTAAGACAGGGAATACAAAGTTTATTGTTCGCGCGTCGAACTGTGGGCTGCAGATTTGAGACCTGCTGAAATGTTTACATCACATGGCACCTAACATTAGAGCAGGGAGCAATTAAAAAATCCCCAGGCCACCTGGTAATCAAATTCAGCACTTTCCCTTGGACTGTTGACTAACATAATAGCTAAATGATTCAATACACACAACCATCGAGCTAAAAGAAATTCAAAATCACCGACCAGACTAGGAATCGAACCAGTGGCTTCTTTACATTGGCAAGAAACAAGAATGCTAACTAAAGGACTGTACATTAAAAGCTTGTTTGTTTAATTGAAACACATCAAATTCGAGTTCCTTTCACGGGGGGGGGGGGGGGGGCGCAATAATAATATTCTCTTTACGTCTTACTAACTACACTCGAATGTTTGAAAAGTTTGCAATAATAATTTTGAGGAACAAAACTGCTTTCATGCTGAATAGTCAACGTTCACGCACAATAAGAAACATAAGGCCGGCACTTTAACCTCTTGAGCTACTCAGCTCCGCAATGAATTTGCTAAGTGCAGAAATTTCAATCCCCGCTTTAAACAATTTTTCAAGATGCCAATGTGCCAGAATTTAGTCCTGCAAGCTTTCCTTCATGTGCCAGTAAATCTAACGAAACAAGGCGGACGTATTTGAACACTTTCAAATACCATTGGGCTGAGCTAGAATAAAACCTGCCAAATAGGGTTTAGAAGGCTAGCGCCTTAACCGTTTGAGCTACTCAGCTCGGCTATTCAATTATTAAGTACCATAGAAAACCCACAATAATAATGATGATAATAATAATAATAATAATAATAATAATTTGGAGAATCCAACCCACAAACAAATGTTACAGTTTTCGTGTTTTTATTGTTGGCGAAAAACATTACAAAATGAGGATCGGGATAAGGTTAACTATGCAGGGAACCACAGCTGAGTACTCTCTAACACTATTGATGAATGATATAAGGAGAAGAAGAAGAGGAGGAGGAAAGGCCAGGATGAGGAGAAGAAGGTGAATAAGAAGAAATCTGTCGCTGTACAAGCTAGTTTCATAGAGATAGTTTTAGCACATACTTTTAAATCTTCCTCGGTTTGATATCCCTCTGACCTCCTGCAGAAGGAATTTCCATTCACGGCTGGCCACAACAGTGAAGGAATTATTGTAGGAAAATGATTTTTGCTTAGGAATAGCGAGCAATGTCGAGCTCAGCGCTCTGGTGTTTTTATCATGGTGTTCAGAAAGGCTATGAAATTGTTGATACAAGTAAGATGGGGATTGTAAGGTAAGGATTTGATACAATGAAGTTAGGGCATGCAGCTTGCGTATGTCTTCAAGGCGTGGCCATCCGAGGTCGACATAAGACTGGGTAAAATGATCTGAAAATTTCAGATTAAATATAAATCTTACACAGGCATTCTGTGCACATCGTAGTTTATCCCGAAGCTCGGTTTTCATGCCTTTGTAAACTACGTCACAATAATCGAATATTGGAAGAACGAGGGTTTCAACTAGTAACTTCCTTAAACTGAATGGGGAAAGTAAATTTGAAATTGTTCAATAGGAGCAGCATCGCGAATAAATCGTCTACTCACAGATATTGTCTGATCCGTCCACGAGAAGTGCTGTTCAATGACCACTCCGAGACTTTTTAGAGTAAAGCTTGCTTTTGAAGTCATACATGAGGAGTGGACATGCAGTAATTAGTGGAAATAAGTCTTGAGTGGGCAACTGCTATGGTTTGGGATGTTTTGGGTTTAAAATAAGTCCATGCTGGGAAGATCATTAGCTTATGGCTTCTAGTGTGCCGTATTCATGTGTGACATATGCTACAGCGCAAACAAAACCAACTAGCACGAGGTCCGGAAACATGGCGCCGGAGCAGTTTAGACGAGGACTGGTTTATAAATGTCGAATACGCAATGAAGTGATTGTGAAGAAAGGACTTTACTTTCATCTCTAAGCGGAGAAAACATGTATATATGTGTAAATATTGTTAGAATTAAATCAAATGTAAAATGTAGAATGTATGAAAATAAGACGAAACCAAAGATTGAACACATAGGGTAATGTTACGGAGTATAAAATATCGATATTTGTTAATACGAACGGTAGCGACATCTAGGTGTCAGTTGATGTAAGTAAACACCTAAGATAGAGTTCCACATCTAGTATCTAATTTTGTTATTCTATGACTTGTGTAAAACGTTAAAAGTATTCTTGTTCATGGTTAATGTCAATGTGATGGTAGTATGGAAATGATACGTAAAAATTAGAAATTGTATGCAAAAGGAAGTTATTAGGGGATATGTATATGCAGTTAAGCGAATGCACCTGGCCTAAAATAACGGTGATATGCTTATGATTGTATAAAGGCCAAGCCATTACAGAAGGAGCAATACGGTATATAACAGAGATTGTCCGTATCGTAAATAACTTCATATAATCAGAAGTGTATGCGTAATTGATTTACTAGTGGCTCTGTGTGTTGTCAAAGAACTTGTCGTGACACAGGCTTTGCCGCGACGAGAAATGATGAATAATCAGATTGACTTCCTCCGAGCGGTAATGAGGGATTGTTCAATGGGCCTGGGGGATTTGCTACGTGTGAAGAGACGAAGTCCTCTGTTTCCCAAAACCTTCCTTTAATGGTAGACTGATGAGTATGTATGATTATATACAGTATTTACAATCTCTCTCCTAACTTCAAATGACCCTGACATAGAAGACTTGGCGTGGTCGAAGTATTGAAGTGAATACTCTAAGTCCACACTTGGACTTTATTATTATTATCAGAGACCTGACTGACAGGGCTTCCGCCCACACTTCTAGTCGACTTGTTCCAAAAAAGCCTCGATCAGGGTGTGTACCCCTGTTTTATACCTTCACTAACTTTCGCCTCCGTTCGAGAAGGCCATCGAAGTTCTCATCCTATGGAGACTGTCCACAGACACACAAAAACGGAATTGCCTCCTTCCGTTCACTCTCTACCCACCTTTTCTGAAGATATACTACGCACCTATACCAGGGTGCAGCATGTGATTCACCTACTTCGACCAAGCCTTACTTCTAATTACACAACTTGTTGCTTACAGCTTTTGGTGTGCCTTCAAACTCTTAAATCTTATATGATTCTTAATTTACTCATATCCTTCTCCCAGCATTATAATTATGATTCCTTGGCCTTACTGCCATTACATAATCATTACTTATTAGCTTATAATTTCCCCATAATATTAATGTATGTCTCAGCGACACCATTCCTCCTACGTTCCCGGTCAAGGGTTCGATCCTCGGAAGAATGAGTCCTGAGCTCCAACTGGGGTCGACACGACACCTCCCCCCTTCGGGGAAAAATGAATGCAATACCTCTGCATTCATTTTTACTCTTACTCTTACATCCTGTTAGAGTCTCCATGCTCTTGTTCGTGGGTGCGCTGTGCCAAGTTATCTCTGATAATTGCTCTACCCGTATTAGGGCGTTCATGTAACTCTAATCCCGGCAGCGATCCTGAGTGGCTGAGGGCCCTTTCAGTCAGTCGAGGATGCTGAAAATGGACAGTAATGTCCTCATCAGAGACCTTAGCTCTGTGGTCATTAGCGATCACATTTTGGAAAATACATAAGTTGGGACAGCGCTCTCTACTGTCTTCTATGCATTTGCTTAAAGATCTACATCTTCTACAGCAACCACAACAGTAACAGCAGCAGCAACAGACTATTATAAGTACTGCAAACAAAATAATACCAGTTACAATTTGATATACACTTGTGTACTGTTGTGTCATTTGCATTTTAAATTCCTTTTCTTTCTGCATTACCAGTGCTTCTACATCCTCAGTCTTATGAGTGGCTAACCTTAGGTCACTTATATGATTCAGTAAGCTTCCTACTGTAACCCTATTTAATTCTGGTACATCTTCTAATTTGATATCACTGTCTAATTGTTCACAACAATCATATATTAACATTACTTCTGGCACTAAGTCCTTCTTTGTTGTAGTATTCACTGAACCTGCACTCTGAATTTTACTTGTGGGACTGTAAACTGTACACAAGTCTGTGAATTTTATTATTCCCACACCATTTAAACTTATATCACTGGTAATATCCTGACCAACACTGGTGACCTTTGTTTCATGAGGCGATACAAATATATACATATTATCATCAATAGGTATCCATATGAGTTCATAAATCGACATCACACTTTTCTTGCAGTCTTCTGGAATAAAACTAACACCAGTTAACAACTGGACAATACAACTACCCTTTGACATTACATTATTAACAGGAAAATTTGCCTGGCATAATCTCTGTCCATTGTCAGTCCACTTGCATTGTTTCACTTGTTCATCACTTAATTCTACATATGTCTGTCTTTCTTGATCAACTAATACATACTGTTTTTCATTAGATATATACACAAAATGGTTTGGATTACTCTTCATGGGAGTACAAATTGTACTTTATTTTGTTAGTAAGAGGGGTGCGTAAAATATACACCAAAGTATCTCGAGTTATATATACACTCACTGATGATATTTTCAGAATCAAGTACCCATAAGTGACTTGCAAATCATATGGCAGATCATAACCCTTAGGGAAATCTCTTTGGGCCTTCTTATATGCCCTTACTAGATCATCGGGACTTAACACTTGGACACTCACCGTGCCTGTCTGAGAAGTTACAATACTATCTAATAAGATCTGATAATGTTCATGCAATTGCATCAGAAATCCTTGCAATTCTATTAAGTGTTTTTTGAATGATATTTGCATTTCTGATTGTCTAAAAGCCTCATTTATACCCGTTGTTTCATTCTGAATGAAACTCTTAAGTTGCTCAAAATTTTCACTTAGCTTGAGTTCGTTTGCTGTGATGTCATACAGAGTATTATTGACAGATTGCAAAGTTGACTTTACAACTAACATTTGACTTTTTGCTACTTGTATCATGGACAATTGTTCCTGTTCTAGTTTCTTAATCTTGCCTTCGTAGTAAATAGCGTCGCCTTCATCCATCGTTCCGAATAACGTCTTCGCAATGGTACCGATTGCATTAATTAACCCGCGCTTGCTTCGTTTCCCGTTGCCTTCCGGTGTTTCGATCCTAGTAATTTTCCTAATTAAGTCCTTAATCCCTTGAATCCTTTGAAGTTGTTGCTCTACTAACATTATCTCATGTTCGCACTTAATATGTACTTCCTTTTCTATCTGAATACAGAGGGTTTTAGTCTTCTGTAAATTTCTACGGGCTATCACAAATAGATCTGCCAAACGTGTAAGGTTAATATAAGTAACCAGTTTCCATTCTATAGTGTATAATTGTACTTCTCCTTGATAATCAAAATAGACTCCGGCTGTATTCTCGTACCGTTTCATCTTGAAATCCAATTGACTGGTGGGTATGGACAGCCCTAGCAACATAACTGTGACGACCAGTATTCTCCAGGTCGTGCGGCCTGTCATCCCTTCCATGTGCCTGGTTCGCTCACCTCCCTGCAAGGTAAACACGACTTTCACTTTCTTTGTTACTCTACCTTACACACTATACTGTTAGGTGTTGTGGAACCTACCCTCAACTGTTTATCTGTACCTGAATACACACTTAATGTGACTGACTGTCTTACTGTAACGTTTGTCTTCTCATAATTATGCTCTGTACTAGTCTACTAGTATACTCGTGAGTAATTTTAATAAAATCTACGAATTCCTTTTCGTAACTGATATCTCTGTGAAACTTCACTCTTGGGCAGCTCTAACAAAATTTTAGAGCCATCATTAGCCCATTTCAAAAATTCTCTCCCTGTTTGACGTACCTGCGTTACTTCTCCTTATCCTTACGGACATGTGAAAGACATCATTGGCAATTAAGAAATTTGAATAACGTCTGTTAAAGACTGCAGAGGATTTACCTCCAGGAATGGTTACAGAAGTTAAAGTTAAATACAGGTATGAACCTATCGAAGTGATCTTTATGGGATTGTACTCCGTACCCTTGGAGTCACATCTCACGGGATGGTTCTCAACGTGGTGAGAAATTCCCTTCAGTGGATTCTATTCCCACGAGAATCACACTGTTGTGGAAAATCACCGGCCTAATGGTGATATTTCCCAGGCAGGACCCGCCTCACTGAGTTCCATGCCTCACTCAGGACGCCCGTATTCGTGCATAAAGGACTAAATACAAGGCCATTCCCTAAGTGGAACCTTTAGTCGCCTCCTACGACAGACAGGTTCGAATCGTGGTGTTATTCTGGCTGTGTAACTGTATGGGAAGAAGAGTACCAAAGTGTAGAGTGTTGTCTGCGTAAATCCCCGACACCACACGGGGTTACCCTCATGATAACGACCTTTATTTAGATATCATATGGATTACGTACAACATTTAAATGTGAAATTTTTCTGTACCATGAACGAATGTCGTTTCAGTGGAACTAGGCTTGGCATCACGCCCCTTCTGATTTTAATATTTACAAGCAGATCTCATTTATTTTTACATACAACGCTACCTAATTTACTCATTTAATTTCTAGTGACAGTAAGTGAAGGCTTTTTCAGAACGTGTACATAGCAAGTGTAGATAATTTTAATCCTCATTATGAACTCAAATTCTCTCTATACTCAGTTCGAACCCTGCGGTTCCCTTTTTGACGAGTTGATATCTGGACATACAGTCTCGTCACCTGTAGTCTTTCTGACGGGTACTTAGGACGTACTCACAATGGTACTCCCGTACCAAAATTCCTAGGTTCCTCTCTTACTTAGGTTAAAATTTCTAGTACTTTCCTGATTTCGACGCGACCTGACAGAGTATTTCAACTAACTCTATCAGCGGTACACGATAATCCACAATGCCGTTGGAGTGAGGGAAGTGTAACTCACTGCGACCTAAATAGGAACCATTACCTTACATTCTTCTCTAATTAATGTACATTTTTAGTCTATTCTGGTGAACTATAATTTGTCTACCACGCTTGTTTACCTGTAACGTGCAATTCACTCCCGATACCTTAGTAATCTTATAAGGACCTTGATATGGTGGAGAAAGTTTCCTTGAACGTCCCCTTCGTAGGGCATCGTTACGTAACAACACGAGATCTCCTACTTTGAATGAAACTTCATTCTTAGCCTTATCATAGTATTCCTTATCTCGTTCCTTGGTTTTAATTAACGTTTTTCTAGCTATCTCATGGCTCTCTTGCAGTTGCCTGGTTAACTGCTCCAAGACATTCTGGCATTCATTATAATTTGGTTCTGGTTTCCTTTGGAGAACACCAGGAATATTTGCCTTTCGCCCAAATATTAACTCGAATGGTGTATAACCTGTGCTAGTGTGCTTGGTCGTGTTATACACAAACATTGCCATAGGAAGATAACTATCCCAGTCATCTTGTGAACTGCATACATAATGTCTTAAATATTCTGAGAGCACCCTATGAGAGCGTTCCAAACTACCGTTAGATTGCGGTCGAAATGCCGCTGTATGGACCTTCTTGATTCGCAATATTCTGTATAACTTCTTAAAAACATCTGAAATAAAATTTGCACCCTGATCTGTCAGTATGATATTTGGTATACCGAATATACTAATTACTCTATTAATCAGAGTTCGCGCTATGGTTTCTGCACTTTGGTCCGGCATAGCACTCGCAATTAAATACTTAGACAGCTGGTCTTGACAGGTGAGTATGTACCTGTTTCCTGCTTCCGTTACATTTAAAGGTCCTACCACATCTAGTGCTATTTTCTCAAAGACTGCTTTCGGAGTATCTGTGATCTCCATCTTTGCCCTTACTTCAGGCCCAGTAATCTTATTCTTTTGACACGATGGGCATGAGCGTATATACCTTTCTACATCCTTTTGCATCCCTTCCCATTGATAGTGGTCTTTTATCCGGGCATACGTTCTGGATATGCCCTGATGGCCTGATACTAATGACTCATGACATTCCTTAATAATCTCTAATTTCTCTTGTTCTGTTAGCTCCGGGCTAGTGTTCCTAGCCTCTCCGGTTACATCCTCCCTATCACTACCTTCTTCGCTTCCACTCTCAGGCTCTGTCACCTCCGCCGTGGCGTCCTCGGATTCAGAGCTGAGTCTCCGTGGTTGCACATTATTATCTGAGCTAACAGGTGCTCCTAAGGGGTCATTAGCTTCACGCTCCTCATTACTAGTCTCTTGGTTATTATTACTAGATTTAACTACTCGCACCTTTTGATCAGGCTCTTCGTTCCTAACTGGAATTCTACTTAAGGCATCTGCGTTGCAGTTACGTTTGCCTTCCTTGTACACTATCTCAAAGTCGTACTCTGCTAATTTCAATCGGAATTTAATTAATCTAGAGGATGGGTCTTGGACATTAAATACCCATTTCAAAGGCTTATGATCTGTTACTACCGTAAAATGCCTGCCGAACAAATACGGCCTAAAATACTTCACACTCCAAACAATTGCTAGTAATTCTTTCTCTGTCACAGAATAATTCTTTTCGACCTTATTTAAAGTCCTGCTAGCGTAAGCTATCGGCAAATCCTTACCTATCTGTCCTTGTGACAGCACCGCTCCTAAGGCCTCATTACTAGCGTCTGTGGTCAGTATGAAAGGTTTCTCAAAGTCTGGGTACTGCAATATTGGTTTCTCTGTTAACTTTTTCTTTAAGATCTGGAATGCCTGCTCTTGCTTATCCGTCCACTCGTACGGTACTTCCTTCTTAAGCAGCTCGTACAGTGGTTTCGCTATCTTACTGTAGTTCGGAATAAACCTACGATAATAGCCTGACAAGCCTAGAAATCCTTTCAGCTGTTTCGTAGTGGTGGGCTGCGGATATTCTCTTACTGCTTGAACTTTCCGATCATCAGGTTGAACACCGTCCTTAGTAATCACGTGTCCTAAGAAAGCTACCTCCGTTCTTAGAAATTCGCATTTATCTGGACCTAATTTAAGATTTACCTCTCTCAATCTCTGAAAAACATCGCGTAATCTTTGATTGTGTTCCTCTACAGAGCTAGCATACACAATCAAATCATCCATATACGCCAAACATTTAATGCCTTCTAAGCCTGCTAGTGCCGTTTTCATCAAAGGCGTAAAAGTTGCTGGCGCGTCTTGAAGTCCCATAGCTAATCTCTTGTATTCATAACGCTTTCCTAAGGCAGAAAATGCTGTCTTTTCTCTGTCCTCAGGTTTCAGCAATACCTGATGGTATCCACTGGCCAGATCCATAGTGGAAAAATACTTCGCTTTTCCTAGGGCATCTAATATTTCAGAAATTAATGGAATAGGATACGTGGTTCCTATGGTGACGTCGTTCAAAAGTCTGTAGTCCACTACGACCCTCCACTTCTGCTTACCAGAAGCATCTAATTTCTTTGGGACTAAAAGAATGGGACTAGACCCTGGGGAAGTTGAAGGAGTTATAATATCATCCTGTAACATCTGATTTATCTGGCGACCTATCTCTTCTTTCTGAGCCTCAGGTAACCTATATTGCCTCACATGAATTGGGGGTTGATCTACGCGTGTGGGGATAGCATGTTGAAGTATATTCGTATGCGTTAATTTATCCCCTTCTAGGTGAAAAATATCCTGATAAGCCGTACAGATAGCGTAAATTTTCTCCCTGTCTTGGGGAGCTAAGTGATCTACTCTAAGCAGCTCCCGTATTCGCTGTGTTCGAGATTTACCTTCCTGATTATGATTATTATTATTCCCTTGCGCGATCGGCCTCTTGGCCTGGCTATCGCTCTTTACAGCTATGGCTTCTTCAACCTTGTGTACCTCTGCTGTAATTTCGCCTTCTACATCCAATAACTTAACAACTGGGCTTTTTAATCGCCACTCCCTGTCAGTAGTGTTCAACATACTAACGAGTGCGACATAATCTTTGGCTTTCGTTAAACACTCAGCTAGGTATATACCTGGCTTTACTTCCTGCCGCTCTATCAAGCCTTCGGCTACCTGTTTATCTACCTCTATGGCCACGATCTTTTCCACTCTTGGTTCGAGCACCACCCACATATCCTCTATCGCCCCTAGTGGGTATCTTTTTCCTGCTATCACAGCATAGCCTTCCTTATAATTTAAGACGCAGTCTCTTAACACGTCCTTTCCAATTATACCGTCTTGTTTCAAATTAAAGTCGTTGTCCACTACATGGAAGTCTGGACATCTACCACCAACGGGAATTCGAACTTTTCCTTTGGTTTGCTTCGAACCTTTCGTTATGCCTCTTAACTTCAGAATTTCCTTGCGATTAACCCAAGCACCGTAAGGAACACTACCTTCCTTAATAAGAGAGACATCACTTCCTGTGTCGATTAAAAATCTTAAGGCATCCCTACGCCCGGTTACCGTTATTAATACGGTACCTTCCTCCTGCTGTCCGACCTTACTGGGACTGATGGTCTTATGGGAGGTCTCAAGCGTCCCTGACTTGTCTCCCTTATCTAGTTTAAAGCCTCTCTCTCGGTTTTAAACCAGCACTCTCTAGCTGAATGCGACCATCGCTTACAAATTCTACACCGCGCCCTTTCTCGTGATTTTTCACAGGATTTATTATTATTGTTACTGTTACCACTCTGAACATTCCTAGTTTGTCTTCTAGGCAAGAGCTCAGTCCTATCTTTGTGCTCGCTATCGCATCTGGCGCCACACTGCCACTGTAGGTGGCCAACCTTGCCGCAAGCATAACAACGCCTGAATTCTGGCTTCGAATTTCTACGTGGGCATTCTGCCTTTTTGTGCCCTCTCTCATTCCATTTAAAGCATTTCGGTCCCACCTTATTCGCGCTCTGTTGGTAACCAGAGGTGCGCACTATGTTCACCTCGTTACCGGTCTTACCGGTCTCTTTATTTCTGTTTTGGTTAGCTAATTTATTTTTACACTGCCGTGCCCAATGGCCTGGCTTTCCGCAATAATTACATTTTATCTCTCCTGTGGAGTTTCTTCGAGGAGTAAGGGATTCCTTTGCCTTTGAACTCTGATTCTTCTGCTTACAATCTCTAGCTATATGTCCCTCCTTATTACAATTAAAGCATATTAGTAGCACCTTGTTATAGTGGGGAGATTTACTAGGTTTTTGCGCCCCTTGCGTGGCCTTGCCTTGCCACCGACCCTTCGTGTAGCTTACCGGCTGGGTGTGCGCGCCTTCTCTTTTAGAAGCCGTACTATTCCTGAGGAGTGCCTCTCTCTCCTTCTGGGAATTAATCATGGCTTCTTCTTGTCTAGCAATAGCTACAGCCGCTTCAAAAGTTTGAGGGCTACGATCCTGTAGCTTACCTTGTATTCGCGCTGTATGAATCCCCTGAGTGAAAGCCGCTATCGCGATTTTCACTAGCATTCTGCGCTGCCCTGTACGATATTCTATCGGTTCATTTTCTAGGATAGCGTTTCGAAACATCAACACCATTTCTTCAATCCGATGGGCCCACTCGGCCACTGTCTCTTTCGGTCCCTGGCTTTTTTGGAACAATTGACACAAATACAAGTCAAAGGTGCCCTGTTTTCCATAATATTCCCAAAGAGCTTCCTTAGCTCTTTCCCAGTTGATTATGTCACATCTAGATAACAACTTTTCGCGAGCAGAACCCGTAATCTTTGTCAAAATATATTTAAAGAACAACGGTTGGTCCCGATCCTTAATCATACTCTGTGCGGCATCCACATTAGCAATGAACTCACGCAATTGCTCTGGTTTAGCACCCCTAAATTCATGACCTATTAACCGGTATCCCTCAGTAACTGACACGTATAAATGTCCATCCTGTGCATCCCCCGCACTATCATAATCAGAAACATTATCTGGCACATCATTGGATACATTGGAATCTGCCATATTTACAACACTTGTGGGTACTTACCACTGCCCGAATTTCTGCTGTCTTCTCTCGGTGTCTCGGCGTTGAGCTCCTCCAGGTGCCTCCTGCTGCTCTCCTGTCCTGATGTCCGCTTCCTTCTGCGTCGGCTGGAACGGTAGGTCTCTCGTCTGCTGCTCTGGACCGGATCTGCGAATCTTCTTGCTTGAGCTAGCCTCTTCTGCGTGGCTCTTAAAATATCTGTCTCTTCACTGAGGCGGAATCGAACCCAGTACCCCGCAGCTGCACACCAGTTTAGTTTTTCTGTCGTGACACAGGCTTTGCCACGACGAGAAATGATGAATAATCAGATTGACTTCCTCCGAGCGGTAATGAAGGATTGTTCAATGGGCCTGGGGGATTTGCTACGTGTGAAGAGACGAAGTCCTCTGTTTCCCAAAACCTTCCTTTAATAGTAGACTGATGAGTATGTATGATTATATACAGTATTTACAATCTCTCTCCTAACTTCAAATGACGCTGACATAGAAGACTTGGCGTGGTCGAAGTATTGAAGTGAATACTCTAAATCCACACTTTGAATTTATTATTATTATCGGAGACCTGACTGACAGGGCTTCCGCCCGCACTTCTAGTCGACTTGTTCCAAAAAAGCCTCGACCAGGGTGTGTACCCCTGTTTTATAACTTCACTAACTTTCGCCTCCCTTCGAGAAGGTCATCGAAGTTCTCATCCTATGGAGACTGTCCACAGACACACAAAAACGGAATTGCCTCCTTCCGTTCACTCTCTACCCACCTTTTCTGAAGATATACTACGCACCTATACCAGGGTGCAGCATGTGATTCACCTACTTCGACCAAGCCTTACTTCTAATTACACAACTTGTTGCTTACAGCTTTTGGTGTGCCTTCAAACTCTTAAATCTTATATGATTCTTAATTCACTCATATCCTTCTCCCAGCATTATAATTATGATTCCTTGGTCTTACTGCCATTACATAATCATTACTTATTAGCTTATAATTTCCCCATAATATTAATGTATGTCTCAGCGACACCATTCCTCCTACGTTCCCGGTCAAGGGTTCGATCCTCGGAAGAATGAGTCCTGAGCTCCAACTGGGGTCGACACGACAAACTAATTTTAACCTTTTTCAGGTGTAATCTGCATGAGTCTAAAATGATGTTGTCAGAAATGTATTCAAGAAGTACTAATTCACAGGAGAATATGGAGTGCTAAATCATGTACGAGTAGGTCCAGCTGAGATGATGGAGTGGTTACCGGGATGGATAACCTAAGCCAGTGATTCATATAACCCTGGCCATTCAAGTCAGTAACTGCTTTCCATTATAATGATGTCTTTTTACTGTGTGCACTTTATTTGATGCAACATGCATCTGTATTTTATTTTAGTTACTAGTTTCTTTAATGTAGGTAGTAATGTATATGTAGTACATGTTCTGAAGTAGTTCGCCAAAACGTAATAGTAATTACACCTCGAGCAGCGTGATATTATGTTATTTGGTATATAGGAATTCCCATATGCGTTTGGCGACTCGGCATTCGAAATGATACGATACCATGCGAGTGAATGAATGGTTATGTTAGTGGATGACTTCGACATCGCTTATATTATGTTGTAGTGCCGTGATTACTGGAAGACACGAGCCTATGTATACATATGTAACAACATTAACATAGAATCAGCATATTTATCGCGAAGCTAACATTGATAATGCAGGTAAGTGATACAAATGTAGTAATGTTGTGAGTAATGACACTAGTGTGAATCAACGTGAGATAATAATAATAATGACAATGATGATGGTGTGAGTGTCAAATATATTAAGTACCTGCGGTGATGGTGGTCATTGTGTTGATGAATAATAAACATGGGGATGATATCGTGATATGCCACTGATGTGTGGGTTAGCTTACATAAAATTTAGTGGTTGAAATAATGCAAAGTGCTTTGCTGTGTGGATTATTTAATAAGATGGGAGGTGACAATGAAGATTTATCAGTCACGAGCGAGACATCGGGAAGTGCGGACGTGTGAATGAGCTGAGGTGCGCAATGTGGGAATAACGATACAGCAATACAGGCTAAGAATTGGAAGATGGCATGGTGCAAGGCAGTGTTGGAAGGAAGGTGGAGTTGAGAGAGGAAGAGAAAATAGTGGTTATAAAGGACTGTTGGAGATTATGTTGTGTGCGACGGTTATTGCGACGCTGCTGGTGGTAGGAGGTATAGAAAAAAATCCGGGTCCAAACCAGGGACCGTTCGGCTGGGAGGAGCTTGAAGAGATCAAGAGAGTGGTGAAGGAAGCAAGCAAAGGAGAAGAAATTAAGGAAATGATGCAGGAACACCAGGCAACCCAAATGAAGGAGATGAAGGACTTAAAAAGTTTTATAAAAGAAGAAATTGGAGGTGTAAATGACAAGTTAGCGGAGATAGAAGATGAGGTAGGGAGCTTGAAAAAGAAGGTGGTGGTACTGGAAGAGGAATTAACAGCAATGAAGAGAGAAGTGAGGTTAGCGAGGAACGAATCAGCAAGAAAAAATGTGTTTGTGTATGGTGTACCTGAGGAAGGAACAGAATCAAAAGTGGAATTAGTATTGAAAGTGGTGGACATAGTTTCGAACAAAATGAAGATAAACTTTTCTGAAGTTGATATAGATGATATATATAGAGTGGGAAGGAACAAGGGACATAGGCCGGTGAAGTTAAGATTAATATCAACCCTGATGGCTGATATACTTCTGAGGAATGCTGGAAATTTGAAAGGTTCGAACATTTATTTGAAGGCTGAGATAGAGAAAGAAGACAGGATGCGGTCGGATGTCTATAAGCGGCATATGTGGCGTGCTAGAGCGCAGGGATTGCGAGTCAAGATAGTGGGGAGGTGTCTGGTTACTTCAGGCAGAAATTGGTCGCGATCGTGGACACAGGAGGAACTGCTGAGGATGGAAAATTGTGAGGAGGAAATGAGTTGCAGAAATCGAGAGCAGGGCGACATCAGTACGGAGAAGGAAGAGAGAAGAGGGGACTGCGGTGTCAGCGGGCAGGTAGCGAAGACAGCAGAGTCCTTGGTGAGTCAGAACAGCCCAGGAAGGGGTGAATCAACAAGTAGGACACTAGACCGAAGTGAAGTGGATACAGGTAGTGAAGAGGTGACGGGAAGGGAAAGGAGTCAGGGTAGTGACTCAACCTCCCCGAATAGGAATAATGCAGAAATAAACCTGGAGAGAAAGCAGGCGTTAAATAAGGCGAGATCCTTAAGCTTAAAAGATCTATGGGGTGGGAAAAAAGGCTCTGGCACGGAAAAGGGGAAGGATGGGGGTGAGAAGAAAGAGAGGGGTGGGGTGGAGCCAAAAGGAAGAATTACGAGAAGTAATGGGGGAAGTGGTGAAATGCAGAAGTATAGGGAGGGAGGGGGAGGAAATAAATAACTAGATATGGTGATAGGGATGCTGAATATTGAGGGGTTGATGGGGAAGTTAGGGAATAAGGAAATTGTGGATTTAGTGAAAGATTTTGAGATTATTGCTCTAGTAGAGACGTGGTTAGGGAAGGGGGTTGAAATTACATGGGACGGTTATAGAGTAGTTAACGTGTTAAGGAAAAAAATAGGGAAGAGGGGCCGAAACCCAGGGGGCATAGTAGTTTTAATAAGAAATGAGATAGCTGAATGGGCGGAGACGTTACAGACTAGGGTAGAAGGGGTAGTGTGGTTGAGAGTAAAAATGGGGAAGGGGGCAGCGGAAGCAATTTGTCTGGCACTGCTTTATAACCATCCGAGCGATTCAGTTTATGCAAATAAACATTTTTTTGACGAACTGATTGAAGAAATAAACACAATTAAAGGAATGTATGTAGAAGATGGGATGATTTTATTGGGGGATTGGAATGCGAGAGTGAGCAATAGAGTACCGGTATACGAGAAAGAAGTAAAAGTAGACGGGGTACTGCAAAGGAAGAGTAAGGATAATGTTGTAAATAGTTATGGAGAAAGGTTATTAGAGTTATGTGCTCTAGAACATTTATTTATTTTAAATGGGTGGATGAAGGGGGATAGTGTGGGAGATTTGACGTATATTACAACAAATGGCGGGAGTGTGGTGGACATAGGAATAAGCTCAGAGATAGCGTTAAGGAGAATAATAAGTTTTGAGGTGTTAGAATATGGGTTGACAGAACATATGCCTATCAAAATAAAATTGAGAACGTTGATCGCTGATGAGAAGGGAAAGATAGAGGAAAGTAAGGAGAGGTATAGGAATGGAGGATGGAAGTATGTATGGGATGATAATACTAAAGAGAAATTAAGACGGCATTTGCAAGAGGAGGGAGATATATTAAGGGTAGGCATTGAAAGGGCGGTAGAAGGGAATGATATGGATAACGTGCTAAAATTAATTGAACTCCCTGTATGGAGGGTGGGGAAGAAAGTGAGGAGAAGGGTAGAGGGAAAAAAGAATAAAATGAATGGATGGTTTGATGAAGACTGTACGAGAAAACGTGAGGTTGTAATGAGAGCCCTAGCGGAGTTTAGGAAGGAGGGTGTGCAAGAAAAAAGGAAGGAATATTGTAAATTGAGAAGGGAATATAAGGAGGTATTGAATGAGAAGAAAAGAGGATGGAAGGAGGCGGAAGCTGAAAAAATAAATATATATTGTAGAGAGAAGAAATTTGAGAGAATTTGGGAGTCAATAAACAAGATTAGAAGAACGAAACCGGAGGGGAAGGCGGATAAAATAGGAGAAAACGAGTGGGTTAGGCATTTTAAAAGACTTTTAGAAGGGGAGAGGAAATTGGGTAGAGAAATAGACAAGTCACAAATTGGAAGGGAACTGGAAGTAGGCATTACAATATTGGATGGGAAGATAACAAGGCAGGAGGTAATTACAGTATTAAAAAATGCTAGACCCAAGGCTGCAGGAGGTGTGAATGGTATTTCCAATAGTGTATGGAAAGAGGTAGGGGCAAATGAACCGATGTTGAGAGGGATTGTGAAATTCTTTAATAGGTTGCTGGAAACGGGGAAATTTCCTAGAGAATGGAGGAAGGGGGTATTATGCCCTATTTATAAAAATAAAGGAGCTAGTAGTGATCCAAACAACTATAGAGGAATTACACTCCTAGACTCGCTATCAAAGGTGTACACAGGGGTTTTGGCGAATAGGATAACAAATTGGGCGGAACAGTACGGTAGGATATCTGAGTTCCAAAATGGATTTAGGAAAGGACGTAATACAGTTGATAATGTTTGGATTCTGGACACTTTGATTACAAAGTATGTGAGGATAGCAGGGCGTAAATTATTTATAGCAGCGATTGATTTAGAAAAAGCCTTTGATACGGTCAGTAGGGAGGCGCTATTTTTGAGATTAGGGGAGGTTGGAATGTCGAAAAAAATGAGGGTGGCAATTGAAACTATTTATGAGGAAGTGTTTGTGATGATTAAATTGCAGGATGGAAGGTTGAGTAAGTGTTTTGAGTCAAAAAGCGGGGTGAGACAGGGTTGTAAGCTATCCCCGATATTATTTATATTATTTATAAATAATATTTTAGAGGGTCATGGTGGAGACGCATGGCAATGCCCTTGGGTAGGGAAAATGGAGGTTCCGGGGTTGCTATTCGCGGATGACCTAGTGATTTTGGCTTTGACGGCAAATGGCTTGCAAAAAGGGTTGGACAAGGTAGTTGAATATACTAGGAAATGGTCTCTCAGAGTAAATGTAAGAAAGACTCAGATAATGGTGTGTAGGAAAAGGGGTGGGAGAAAGAATAAAGAAGTCTGGAGGCTTGAGCAGGAAGAAATTAAACCAGGGGGACAAATTGAGTACCTAGGTGTAATAATTAGTAAGAATGCTTCTTGGAAAAATCAGTGTAAGAAGGCAAAACTTAAAGGAAGAGGAGCGCTTGCTGTAGTAGGAGTATTAGAAAAGAAATTTCCAGACGTTAAATACAAAATTCAGAAAACGGTGTTTAAATCACTGGTAATGGGCAAAATGCTATTTTTGTGTTGAAGTATGGGGAATGGAGGAAGGCAGGAGTGAACTAAACCAGGTGGTGGCGAAATTTAGCAAGATCATGATGGACCTACCGAATTGTACTGCCAATGCCGGGGCCAGATTAGTCTGTAAAGAATCGATAGAGGTAGAAATTGCTAAGAGGGTGTTCAAGTACTGGATGAGATTGGAGGAAGGGAAGGGTGGGGCGTTAGTACAAGAAACGTTGAATTTTCAGAAAGGTATGACGAATGAAGGTTACTGGGTGAATAAGTGCAAAAAATGGTTACAAAAGATTGGATTGGGGGTATATGGAGAGGTCTGGGGGGATGGTAGGAATAAATGGGTATGGGAAAGGATAAAGGGAAGACTACTAGATATTGAAAGACAGAGCTTAATAGAGGAATGTAGAGAGAGAGTCTCTTTATCAGTATTAAATAAATTGGTGGAAGTAATAAACCCGAAAACGGAGTTTGAGGGTAGAAGGGATAAGAGAGGTTTGTATTGGTGGGTATTGGGTCTTCCGAGGAATAGGGGGTGGGTTGGGAGTGAGAATAGGGATAGATGTGTGTTATGTGGAGAGAAGTGGGAGGACCTGCATATTTTTAATCAATGCCGACCTTTGGCGGAGATAAAGATCAAACTACTAAGTAAGAAGGAGCTGCATATGGTAGGGGAAAGCTATAAGATAACATCGTGGTTATGTAGAGAGTGGGAGAAAGGAACGAATATAGCGAAATTCTTAAATGTGGCCAGAGCTATATTTATAAAGAAATTGAGGGAGTAACAGGGGTTGTGCAGATAATGTGGTTCGTGCTGAGGGAGAAAGGGGGAAGGCATTCTGCTCAGAGGAATGGATATCCGCCCTGAGCAAATGCGGGAAGGGTATCATGGTAATCATGATATCAGAAGAGGGGGCTGTAGTGTTAGGGGAAAGGGGGAGAACACCTTGCCCTGTGGAAAGGTGATCCGCCTGGGGCAAAGGGAAAGCCTGAGAAAATTAGGTAAGCGTTGAGAAAAAGGGAGGTTGAGTAGGTTTGAGGGTAGTGTAAAGCTTAGGTGGAAGTAAAAAAAATATTAAAAAAAAGAAAAAAAGCGAGTTGACTGAGTGAACTAATAGACTTGGAATGGAGTACTGTCTGTTGGTGTGTAAAGGAGGAGTGAAAAAAAAATGGATTGTTTAAGTGTATTTGTGTGAGGAGGGAGTATAAAGAAGGTATATGTGATAGAATTGTGATAGATTAAGTGGGAATGTAGTTAAGGAGAAAATGTTGGCAGTATGGAAATTATGAAAGTAGGTCAAAAAAAATTCTTTTAAAAAGAATTTAAATGGTGTAGATGCCTTGATGAGGGATGTAAAAATTGAGGGATTCTTGATGTTTATGTATTAAGTTTAATAGGATGTTAGAAATGGGATCTAACAGTTTGATGTAATTGAGGTGCTGTAGACTGAGAAGACGGAGTGAACTAATGGATTTGGAATGGAAACTGTTTGTTTGTGTGTAAGTGAAATGTTTTTTTAAAAAAAGTCAAATTGTTTTAAGTGCGATATAAAATGATTGTTAGTTGATGTTTAAGTCTGAAGCTTAATAAGGTGAATCGGTTTGATATATGAAGTGTGGTGCGGTAGGTGGAGAAGACTGAGTGAACTAATGGACTTCGAATGAAAAAAGTTTGTCTGTGTAAAAAAAAAAAAAGTGTTAATTGTTTTAGGTGCGTTGATGAGGGATTTTAAATGGTTGTTAGCTGATGTTTAAGTCTTAAGTTTTTATAAGGTGAGATGTAAATAGCGGGAGTAGTGCGTGAGAGGTGAGGGTGACGTATCAAGGGAAGAGGGAGGGGTGGGGGACTTGACCCCACTCCAAAGAAGATAGACTTGAGCATGTCCGCACGGAAATGAAAAGGATAGGGAAGGTAGTGTGCTGACAAGGGACAAGAGTATGTGTGACGTACATAGCGGAAGTGTGTTGCAGGCCACCTGTTGGGTCTGGTTTCAGCCAGGGTGGCTTGTAACACATGATAAGGAAAGGAACACAGTGTTTGTCAGCGAGGGTCGGTGAGATACGATACCAGTTCTCACGTGGCAAGGCTGGTGGCTGCTGTAGACGGGTTGGTGGGCGTGTGTTCCATGCCAGGGCTGTTGCAGCGACCAGTCTAATTTTTTTTTAGGTGGTAGTTAGGGGTTGGGCTTTGGGTAGTTAGTAGTGCGGTATCGTCCTGCATGTGTGCTGGCTATCCGCGTACGTGTGGGATGATACTGAGTAGATGTAGAGGTAGTAAATGTAGTTAAGTAGTTTTAAGAGATATGTAGTTGTTATTATTGCTTGTTTTCCTTTGTTTCGCTCTGTCTGTCTTTATTGCCTGTAAGCCGATGGTGTACACTAGGGTGGGCAATAAAGATATGTATGTATGTATGTATGTATGGTAGAGTATGCAGTATTAACAACGGTTATTTGACAACTTGACAATGAAGATTTATCTTGATGTCGCTACATAGAACGTATTATTTAATTGCGTTATGCCAGTGTGAAGTTAGATAAAGCAAAAGGAGGTGTAACACTCGTATATAAGCTAATGCTGAAATTGTAATGCCCTGGTATAAAATGATGTTAAGGTTATAATACTCTTACATGATTGAATGCTGGGATCGTAATGTTGATATGTAAGTGTAGGCTAAGATGGTAAGGCAGATAATTATTAATTGCGATGAGATGTCGGTCACAATTGTCCTATCGATTATCGTTACGTCTCGGATGTCATATTCAAAATGTATGTCAATCATTAGGGTTTTTAGTCGGTATGACGGCGACGTGTTTGAGGCGTGCATAAGGCTTACCACGCGTACGGCTTCGAGGATATATGACGTGATATTAATAAGTTAGATGTTTACTTCATGGACATGGTAGTTTAGTAGATGTAGTAGAGATGTCGTATGTGGTTTTATTAACATTTGAGTGTATATATTCTTGTCCTTATGTATATTATCTTTGATTATTTATTTTATGCATTAGCATTAAGGTAACATGATCCTCGAAGGTACCGCGAGGATGGACGTGTAATTATTGTCGCGTTGAGGCGAACCTCATCAGGACGTACGAGTTAGTTCAGGTGGTGATGAATATTTATTTTAATTAGGTTAGGCATCACATATAAATAGACATCATTATCAGCTGAATTTGACATGAACGAGATTCTCCTATTGAAAATCAGACATCAAATCAAAACTGAAGGAATAAGAATACCTAAAACTTGTGGAGTAAAAGAAAGAACACGGTCATAATGGTAATTTTCCAGGTTTAGGCATGTTATTGAATAAATATAGATTTAGGTTTGGAATTTCAAATAGCTATTATAAAATGAGGAATGATCAATTTGAAATCACTGCATTATGTTGAATCGGGTATAAATTAATTAAATTACGACAGCCGTTTTATGTCATTACAATTTGTTTTTCGGTAATATTTGAAATCTGGGTTATACTTTGGTTTCGTCTTAACTAGTAGGATTATTTATATTAATAAATATAATCCTATCCAGAATATCTCCATCTTTTCATTATAAAATAGATATGCATGGCCTTACTTATGAAATTAATTCAAATTCCAAGATCATATTTGGTATAATCAATTTTAATTCAAGACAAGGTCTCGATTGTTACAAGCATGTCATAAATTATGAAAATAGGTGATGCAAACATAACGGCGATTGGCTTAGAAACTTTAATATAGAAATTTGATAATAAGCCGCCCGATAGGATTCCGAATCCAATTTTCCATCGTTGATGCGATTTCTATTCACCGGAACATATTAGCTAGCTGAGGCACATACAAAGTCCTGTGATCCTATGAAACAGCCCCACAACAATAAAAGAACCCGTCAAGACCCTGGGTGTAGAGTGCTCCCAATGCTAACCTATGGAGCAATGCCACGAGGAGGGCGTACTAGATCCATGCTTATTTCCTCGATTGCTTCCGAAACGTCTGTTGGTTTTGCATGGATATACAATTTACGTTGCCAGCAAAAATGTGACATTTACAATGAGTCAGCTGTTTAGCTAAGTCATTGATATAGACAGAAAGTGGCAAGGGAGCTAGGGTTGACCCTTGTGTTACATCTGTTTTTACATATTGCCACTAAGAAAAGGCACCCTGATTGACGACACTTTGGTGACGTTCGCGTAAATAGGCTCCCATCCATTTCAGAGTACTGTAGGAGAACCCTAGGCGATAAAGTTTGGATAGGAGCAACTCATGGTCTACAGAGTCGAATGCTTTGCTGAAGTCCAACAATACTAGAATTGTCAGCTTTTGCTCATCAGTAGCCTCATCACTCACGCTTAGTAAGGTAGTACATGTACTGTGATTTCGTCGGAAAGCTGACTAGTGTGGTCGTTGAGATAGTTCGTGACTTGATTCTGCACAATGTGTTCGAGTCCTTTGGCTGTTATGGACAGTATATTAATAGGTCTGTAGTCACTGTTTAGTCTAGGAGATTTTTTTTTTGTAAAGGATGTACCAGGGCCATTTTACAGACAGTTGGAAATACACTGTTTTGAACGAAGAATTTGTATATGAATGTCAATACTGGAATAATGGTGTCGATAATTTTCTTTATCATTATAATGCATATGTCCACCCCTGTGGATTTAGTTTTAATTTGCAAGAAAAGCGCTTTCACTTGCAGAGGTGAGACATAACTACAATAAAATTTGTCTCTGCCTATGCGTAGTGGGTTGTAATTTGCACTCAAAAGATTTTCTTTTGCTTCTTCGTTTAACTGAACATGGGAAGACATTGAGTGATTATTGAATTCATCAACAGAAAACTCCAAATCGTCTACCTTGTTCGGTTTATTTAGTCCAAATTGTCGGATTGACTTCCATAAGGTACCGGGTTTTACGTGAGGTTTTATAAGGTCATGGGTGTACGATAGTCGAGCGTTTCTTACTGTATAAGCCGTTTTAATACATAGTCATTTGTAATAAAGTTTTCCTCTGTCGGGTAATGTTTATATTTCCTATGAGCTGCATCCCGCTTGGCCATCATTACTTCTAATATTTTTTATCCACGGAGGAGTCTTTTAAAGATGCGTGCTGTTCATAGAAGGGCGTGTTTGTCAAAAATGTGAAATATCATGTTATTGAAAGGGTTGACCATATTGTCAATGTTAGTTGTATGAGTTATCTCCTGCCACAGCATCGAAATAGCGTCTTTCAATAATTTTTCGATGTCAATATGGCTATAGTCTCTGTAAGTCACATATTTAGGTTTATATTTGGGGTATTGCAATGCGTAAGACATAAAGATAATGTCATGGGCTGACAGTCCGGGAGGAGATATCTGGCCATGATGTAATACTCTGTCAGGGTTGTTCGTTACTATTACGTTCAGTAGTGTGTGCGAAGTTTTAGTGTGGTGAGTGGGAGAAAGTAGGAGGATCGCCATACCGCATGCCAGAAACATGTTCAATAGACGGGTGATTTTGGAAGGATCTGAATCTAGAAGGTTTGTATTGAAGTCTCCCATCATTATAACATGTTTGTACATAGGTTCTGTTAAGATCTGTCTCTAAGTCATTCAGACGGTGAGCTTTAGGTGGCTTGTATACAGCACCTACTAAGCATTTCACTGTAGAGACCTGTATCTCTATGAACATGTACTCAGGTTTTCGCTCATACGGTTGAGGAGACTGACAGATAATTTGAGGTATCAAGCACAAAGAGACAAATCACAGACCCCACCTCTCCCTTTGCCAAGTCTCTCATTCCTCAGAAGGCAGTAGCCAGGTAATTCCAGATTCTTAGCCTGCTGTTTGACTTTGAACCAACTTGCACTGCATAAGATTATATCAAAGGACAGTAGTATGAAAATCGCTTTTAGTTCATGTATACGAGCTTGAGAAACTAAACTCTCTGCATTAAGGTGACATGTGAAGTGCGCTTTTATGTCTATTTAGGGCTGACTGGAGAATGTGTGTTGCAGCTTCAAGGACTGGGGATTGGGTCAATGGACTAGCAGGTAGACAGGTTGAAGGGATGGATTGGGAAGGGGAAGTGTGACAAGGGAAAGTATTGCTATAGTCATAGGGAATACGGCTGTGGTATGCATTGCCAATTAGTAAAATAAAATTAACTAGAACACAGCATGCGACTATATCCTATGAATGGTCAGCAATTAACACACTTTAGATAGTGAAATTTTCCGTAGTAGTAATAATATTAATAATAATAATAATGTGCAACAGCAGATTAGGCATACAGAATACACAAGTAGGAGCTTATTGTACGTAGTGTTGGTGTGAGATCTATGTGGACGTAATATGGAGGCCTAACTTAAGTTAGAACCAGTTAGGAAAATTAATAAAAAGGGTAAGTAGATGGACAGGTGGTAGGATCAGACTGGAGATAAGCAAATAGATATTTAGATAAATAGATAAATAAATACAGTAAATGGATAGATAAGTAGAGAGCTAGATACATAGATAAAGCTACTTGAAAAAACTAGGTTCTCAGCTGTGACTTATGTTGAAAGATGGGAGTGGACTCACATTTCCAAGTGATAAGGCAGCACTGCAACAGAAGCTTATGTCATAGAAAGTTCCATTAACTGGCACACTCTTAATTTCATCCCGTCGGCATTTTTGATTACGATGTCTCCTGAGTAAGTCAAAGTGTTTGTACAACCAAAATGCTGAATTGCCATTTTCAAGATGGACATTCTGATAGCCATTAGATCTTCATGGATTTTCGTGGATGAGCCTTTCAGTTTCCTTTTCCTAGTGAAGATATCCTAATATGAGCGATAGGACAAAAATTTCACTAGGATAGGTCTCATTTTCCCTGGTGATCGAGGTCCTGCTCCGTGACACCTATCAATGCCATTAAGTCTAACATCTACACCTACTGCTTTGCACACGTTCAGCACTGGTTTATTATAGCTTTCGTTCGAACATTCAGGGATGCCGAAAATTCTTACATTACTTCTGCTGTATTGCTCCAATGAATCACACTTGGCATCCCTATCCTTCTTCAGTTTGTGGATTTCTGTCTCCTTCTTATCAAGTTTATTAGGTAACTCTGAAAGTGTTCTGATATTAAATTTTAAACTTTTTTCAAGTTCTTTTATGACCACTTCTGTTATGCAGGTCAAAATGGCCTGCACAATTTTTTCAAGGAAGCTGTCCGAATTAATGAAGTCATCCACACACACTTCATGAGGCAGCGTATGTTGGCAGCACTGGTAGTGGCTGGGCTTCCAACTCCGTTGTTTCGGTGGGCCATTTTCTTTACAATGAAAATTTGGAACAAAAAGAAGATCAATACCGACAAAACATGTGGGTATATACAAATGTAATATTTCTGCAAGTTTTTATCACTTCCACTGCTGTATAACACCTTGAAATCACTTGATTACTGTGGAGCCTCATTCACTCACATCCGTCACCAAACATTTCAACAGATAGGTTAGAAACTATACATGGTGCGGCCTGAACGGTGTCCTGATGCATTATACATTTACACAAGGTTTACCTACATCAGTACGTTTAATAATTGTAATAATAATAATAATAATAATAATGAGCACTAGAATGAGTATTAAGTTTCAGCGAATTTCACACTTTCCTGCATTCTTGTTGTTGTTGATGCTTGTTGTTTTAAGCGGCCTAACATCGAAGGTCATCGGCCCATTTCCTGCATTCAGTCAGTGTTTTTTGTCAGTATATACATTTTACGAGGTAGTGACTATCGCACATGTCATTTCAAAGTAAACAAACAGTCATCCGTTGGGTTGTGGTATTTTGTCTATATGCAAATTTTGTTGTGGAAGCAATGTATTTAAGCGATTAGAAAATTGAGAACGCAATGTAGGCCTTGCCATTCCCCAACAACACAGAATATACAATAGTAAGCAGATCAAAACATTGAAAATTCGATCGATCAGTCGATCAATCACAGTCGCTACTGCTTGCTATAGCCTATCCATATAGCTACTGATGCTATTGGTTACTTCACATTCAAGATCACACTTTTTTTCTTTAATGTTTATTCAGATTTATTTACAATTTATTCCTGGCATAAAAGACATACCCAAGATTAATGTTATAAAAATTGAAACATGTGCTTCTATTAATGGATAAACATGGTATGACCATTTCATCTGGTAGAAGAAAGAATTTCGAGACTTTTTTCTGAATTCCCTGTTATTTCCTGGATTTCCTGCTATTTATTGAATTCCCTGACATTCCCCGGTTTCCCGTATGGGCGAAATTTTGTTAAACCTGTATTTGGATGGTGAGGCCAGTCTTCTTCTTTTTTCTTTTTTGTAGAAGTGAAAAGATGTTCATGAATGTGTGTTAATGTGTATGTCTTTACTAGCTGATGTGATAACCTCCTCCTGTCTTATTAGTCAAATGGGGATGCTCATGCTTGAAGTTGTCTACAGCTTCAATGTTGAAATCTACTATTGAGGGATGTGTGGTAAAGAATCTCTAACGAGAGGAGGGTAGGAAGATATTCAAGATTAGGATATAAGGGTTAAATTTGACAAAAAACGCTGTGTATACATTTACTTACCCCCTCGACTTTTCTGGTGTTAACTAGTTGCCTTTGCAGCATCAGAACAAATGACACTTGCACATCTTGTATTGTATCTGTGTGGCATTTAGGGAACGGAGTGTGGCGGAGGAGAGGAGATGGGCGGAGCATTGAGCTTATGCAGTGTTGGCTGTAGGCTGAACATTTACACCAATAATGGCAAAACTTCTTCGGAGCAGCTAAAGAAATCAAGGCTTTCTCGCAAAACAACCCTCAGAAAACCAACTCTTCACACAACTGCAGGCATGAGACTGACATGGCATTTCATCCCTCCTGCAGCAACACACTTTGGTGGAATCTGGGAAGCAGCTGTCAAGAGTCTGATATATCACCTCAGAAGAGTGATGGATTCGTATCGCTTCACCAACAAAGAATGGACCACTCTCATAACACATACATCCTTTCACCAAACATCTTTTAGACGTGCCTTAATTGTGTAAATTGGAATTTGTGAATTTAGACATGTCTTAATTGTGCAAATTGTCATTTGTGAAATTACAACAAGTCTCCTCATATTTATAACACACGTTCCTCTATGTAACACTTTGACTAGAGTGATCAGGATTGTGATTTTTATCCCTTAGGAATGAGATCATGGCTGATGATGCCCATGCAATGGGCAAAACATGTCTCCTTAAATTAGTATGACAAGATCAAAATCTTAATATTAAGAACCCAACGTGTACTGAATACATGGATTTCAATAAACTTTTGTAACATTGTTGAATTAATGTACATTTTAATACGGACCAGTCATGAGATTTGTGACATATAATTATCTGAGATTGTTGTAAACAACCCACGGAGTGAAATTAAAGTCCACTGTTTGTATCGGAGATGAACCCTGTATACAAATGTTAGACTAATGTTGTGTAGGAAACTATCAACTCATATAAAGACTATACATCCAATCATACATAAGGAAGGCCATTTTCTTGTCGGTGGAAGACTGCACAATACTCCAATACTAGTGGACTGGAAGAATTAGAAATTCTGCTTCATCTCACAAATATAATTATGATGGCAGAACACCTTCATCTACTTCAAAATGGCACTCAACACACTGAGAGAAAAGTTTAGGATCTCATCAGCAAAGGGGACTGAAAGAAGCCACACTCATACACATCTCAAGTGTTCTAAGTTGAATGCAGATAACTCAGAACAATTAATGCAAAATACACAAAAGGTGCCTCTAACCCTGACATACCCATTTGTTATAACTAGCATAGAGTATGCCTGCCCAATTCTAGTAAAAAATCGTGTGAAATCAAACAAGACCAGACCGCCTATCTACCAAGGCTGTCTAAATAGACATGATACCTGATCTCACCACAACAACATTTCTCTCCGCACTTTATCGACTTAGTTCTCATAGAGGTCAACTCCTGAATATTTACAGCAATAATGGAACAAACTTCTTTGGAGCAGCTACAGAAATCAAGGCCTTTCCACAAAACAACCCTCAGAAAACCTACTTTTCACACAACTGCAGGCATGGGACTCAAGTGGCATTTCATCCCTTCTGCAGCACCACACTGGTGGAATCTGGGAAGCAGTTGTCAAGAGTCTGATATATCAGCTCAGATGAGTGATGGGTTCTTATCGCTCCACCAACAAAGAAGGGACCATTATTACAACACATACTCACATCCCCTCACCAAAGCTAAATGATGACCCTTTTGACACTTCCTACCTAACAACATCCCATTTCCTTATAGGAGAGCCAATTACTTCACTCTCTGATCATGATTATACAACCTTGCCCACAAGGCTATACTTTCAGCAGCTAACCCAGAACTCCCAGAAGAGATGTTGAAATGAATATCGCAATAAATGGGCAATGAAATATCCCATAGCAACATAGTCAAAATATCCCATAGCAACATAGTCAAACTGAAAGAAGATTACACAAATGCTATGAAGTGGGCTATGACAGTGATCTAATGTGTATCCTGGTAATACCAATATAAATGGTCCGTTATTGGACATTTGGACGGACCATTTATATTGGTATTATAAATTTACTCATTCGGAACAAATGTTTGAGGTTCCCTATGGGAATCAACAATCAACATATCCTGGTAATGACGAATTCATTCACGTTACGAAAGTTCAGGTGGGTAACGGTGAACTTACTAGCCCTATTCACAAACACTATCCCTTACAAACTACGAAACATAAAGGCAAGATAACTCTTGAATCGCTTATCTATTCCTTGCATGTTGAAGTAATATTGTTCCGGGATTATCTGTGGAACGCAGAGAGGTGAAAAAAGGTGTCTGCTTTGAATGGGTCTATCTACGATATCAAAGATTAATTTAAACATTAAAATAAAGGTTATATTTCTTTTCAGATCTCAAACTTAACAAAAATTTTCACTAGGTGAAGGAACAAAATGTCAGATACAAAATACCAAACAAAAATAGAAACGCAAGGGTTGGAAATTACAAGTTTTGAGCTTCCAGCTCCAATTTACAAGTTTACAACTTCACAAATGTTGTGTTTGTTTAGATAACGAGAGATATCTCCCAAGACACAGTTCAAGAGCACCTTGCTCCAAAGGTTACACGTACAGCCTTCCGAAGGCCCCCTCAATATTACACCTATATCACGAAAGAGTTTACATGCTCTTTAAATTCAACCAAGGAGGCTATGCTCAAACCTTACAATTTCTTGCCTCTTAAGGCACAACGTACAACTTACAATTCCTTTACACAGGGGTATCTATTACCCATACTACTGGGCCTTTGTGGAAAAGAAGAACAGGATAAAATACTGGCCCAAACTCAAAATGTATGGAGCCGTACACTTGCGCTCCTTTAAAACCAAGATTTAATACCCTACCTGGGCTTGTGGCCCGATGATGCAGAGGCTAGGGAATCCCACACTACTGAGGTGAATAGAAAAAGAAGTTAATGAGTGATTTACAGGAGGAAAAAAAGTTACAAAATCATAGTCACCTCAAGATAAATTGAAGGAGAATTCGAGATGGTAAAGAATTCTCTATTCACCGATTTACAGTTTAAGTCTGTATGAAATTTTACATTAGCAGAAAGAAAGTTTACGTTATAGAAAACAGATGATTACATAGTTAAATATAAGAACCTACCCCTCGGGTGAGTTTGCGGAAATAGATACAGAGATAGAAAACTGGTGGCTTTTACCTGGGCTGATGTACTTCCTGCCGAACAATTAGGCACACCGCCTGCTCTATTAACACACACACTCAGAAATTTGACGAGTTTAGACGAGGTAACTAGAAAAAGCCGCGGCATTTATACCCGAGGGGAGGGTTCGAGAAGGCATCGGACAAAATCTGACCACACCCTCTCAATTTATTGGATACTCAAGTAGATACAAGAAGCTTATGATTGGCCAAAAAATAAATACAGAAAATTTGTGATTGGCCAGACTCCAAAGCTGGCAGGATGAGAAGGAAGTGTTGCAAACCATGAACTATCAAAATACATGAAAGTCAATTTAGATGAGAAAACTTATAAACACAAGACTTCTTTAAATCATTAATTATTACACCTTGCACCAGAGTGCATGACTTCAGTTTTTTGTATGGACATCTATGGAGATAAGTTCGAACTTCTACATGTACACCAAAACAAAACAAAGAAATTCAGTCAGTTTAAGTAACTTTAAAATAAAGTATTACTCAGTTATTCAGTAGTGACATCTTCTGATTACTACTTAATGCATTAGCAGTTTCAAGTTTTGTTCAATAGATAGTGTTCCTTAAGGCACTTCTATTAAATGTGCGGGGTTGAGGTATACTTCCTGGTACAAATATTATAAGTCAAAATGGACTAGTAACACCACAGACCACATTAGGGAGAATAACAATATTTTTCACTTCCCAAGAGATGGCTGCAATGTGTGTGGTATACAAGCAAATGCTGACAGTAAACAAGCATATAACCCACAACTTGTATGAACAAATTATCTAGAAATCAATAATTAATATAATCAATAAGATAACACAGTTGTTTCATTTGGAATCAACTAGTAAAATATCCTGTAACAGTAACAAAACAATGTGTCTTTTAGCTACTTTGTGTTCAAAACTATTTACAAATTCAAAAGTATTAGTAGGAATGATACCAGATCCCAAATAACATAGAATAGAGGTCTTTGGAATAATCCTAACTGCTGCACAAATCATAACGCAAGATTGTGGAATAACTTGAAGAAAAAGTGAAAACTAGGTAAGTAAACAGTCAATCTCATAAAAAAGTATATTTTCTCTAGGACTATCAATCATGTGCCCTGAAATGAAGGATCAAACCCTGGTATCTGTTGAGCAATTTTCTACCCATTTCCATTTCCTGATGATGGCTTATCAAATTATGTACATTACCTCACGAGAGTTTTCCTGCGATGACCCTGGCTCTGTTAACTCTGATTTAACTTCTTCTTTCAGAGCTATCACTTCTGATACGTGTTCAAAATTTTCCTGTGGAAAATAAGATATATTAGGTATGCTCATAACACACATCTACAAATACTGTCACTAAAAATGAGTATGTTAATTCATTGATTTCCAGTATTACAGTTACTTTCAGAATTTCACTGATGTTTAAGGATGATTTCTACCAGCAGAGAACTGTTATAACCAAAGGCTGTACTGAGAATGGTGTTACTATTCTTGCCCACTCCTTATGTCAGAGACAGGATGAGATGGAGAACAAAATATAAAATGCAAAATATTTTCTAGCCATATCAGAAGATATAATACCAGGGATGGAATTGGGGCCATCTCACACAGAATTTGGAAGGAACTAGCGATAGGCATAAACACTAAATTGTATGAACTGTTTTCATATGTACAATCATATCAATCAAATCATAAAAGTTGTGTGAACTAATTAGAAGCGTTACAACTGTTCTAAATAATTTTTTGTTCTCAGCATACAGTTTGTTTATAGACAGATTAAAATACCTTGAAATAATGAAATCATATTCTCTACTCTGGTTTTGCTAAGATCACAGGGCTACATAAACCATTAAGGCAGTTCTGTTTCAAACAGCATATATCAATGCTTCCAAGTTTAAAATGAAAAAAAATAAACATGAATGAAGCAGACTTATCACAGTCATATACCAGCAAAATATGTGATGTAGCCCAAAGGAAAAGCAACTAGAAATGAAATATTTTACTACTATAAGCATGTTATGTAGTGTTCTGTGAGGAGCTGAGGGGATGAGAATACCGTCAGTGGAGAATCAGCAGTGTTGGAGTGTATATCTGCAGTTTCAGAAGATCCCTCATGATCTACGACAAAACATTTAAATTTTTCACTTGGATTCATAAAACCTTGTCAACAGTAAAGGGGGGGAAGGGACTGTGAATAAAAGCTCATGTTTTCATATAAGTTAACCTACTACTAAAAGTGAATTAAAGTATCAAGTTCTACAATATACCAACTTAACGCATTCAATATAGAAGAGAACAGTAGCTGAACTAAGGAATGGATGAAAAGGATGAACAAAAAGGACAGGGAAATAATGAAAAAGAGGAAAGAAAAACTCTGTTTAATGTGCCTTAAGAGCCTTAAGAAATTCTTCTCAGAAATCCTGCATTCTAGAGCCCTTACACATGTTTCTCTATATAACATAGGCTGACCTGCATTTGAGGAATAAAATGAGCTAATCACTACTCAGCCTTTTTGAACGAATTCAACACCTGAGCAAAATACTTATTTTGAGATAAGTATATTCAGATTTTGAGCTATTTTATCCCTCACATGTCATAGGCAAATCTGCTCTTTCTTCAACACACATAATATCTTCCAGCACATTGTGGATGTGAGGGTAACCCAGAATAATCACACCTGTGTTGACTTTTTGTTTAGCAGACTGGCATATCGTCTCAAAAACACTAACGAATGATTTGTGATTTAACTTCTTCTACGCTAATTATGGTAGGAGTAATCATTTTTAACATGTGGTGCTAATGGTGGTGCAGTACTGTTGGAGAATATTAGTTTTAAAATCAATACAATGGGCCAACCATCCTCTATTATAATCGGAGGGGGAAAATAGAAGAGGTGCATTCCCTACAGGAAAGTTATTTAGATACTGACAATAAAAAGTACAGACTAATCCAACCACAACCTTAAGTTCCTAAGAGTTGGCAGCTTTGTGTAGCATGTTGTGGTGTATTCCAAGACAAAGAAACAAAACAGAGTCATACTACACTTAGATGTCCATGCAGCAAATGGTGACTGCTGGTGTTAATATTGGGGAAGCACATAGTAAATTATACCTCTGTCAAACTTATTGAACTGCTAAGAGTAAGTTTCTATAATGTTATCTGGAATGAGACTTACAAGTGATGCATTTGTTGTTCCTTCAAGCCCGGCTGGTTCCTCTTTGATTTTTATTTCCAAGTCCATTTCGTACTGCAACTGAAGTAGAAGGTACTGAGATCGTTGATTACTTCCAATGACCTTACACTGAAACATAAGCCAGAAAAATATATTATCTTGTTGATGTCATTGCTACTTATGTTGTTTGTCAACAGACTAAGCAACAAGCTTGTAATTTTACATGATCGTCATATTATGATCATAATGAAGAACTCAAAATTTGATATGCCTGTTGATATTGTGATCATAGCTAAGGACCTCAAGTTTTCTATGACTGATACTTCGATCATAGCTAAAGGCGTCTAGTTTTACATGACTTCTAAAACAGTGATCACTTAAATAGGAAATATAAGTTAACATATCTGTCAATATCAAGATCATAGTCAAAGGACCCCTAGTATTATATGACACCATATATCATACAGTTTTATATGGAACTGAAACCGCAACAAGATGACCTTTCTTATTAAAAATCCAATGCGCATCGCTTGTGATGGAAATGCACAAAACTTCTTGAAAATTCAGTGACTATTCCGTTTGCATATCACTCTGATCACCTGGGTCTATATCCTGAAATCTTCCTACAATTTATGAAAACCTATAACTTGTTTTCCGGTCATTGACCAGGTCAGGGATGGAATGAATGAAGAAGATAAAGGCTATTAGTATGATAGGGTCGCCACTCCCAAAGTGAGTTATTAATGACTGATAGTTGCTATGAAATGAGAATGGAGTGTGTTGCTGGAATGAAAGATGACAGGGAAAACCGGAGTACCCGGAGGAAAACCTGTCCCGCCTCCGATTTCTCCGGCACAAATCTCACATGGAGTGACCGGGATTTGAACCACGGTATCCAGTGGTGAGAGCCCGACGCGCTGCTGTCTGAGTCATGGAGACTCCCTTCCTACAATTTATATCCTTTGCAATTAGCTTCAAAACTAACTGAACAAGATGACAACTCTTTGAGATTTGTTCTATCAAAATTTTCCTTCTTAGGATCTAATTCTCTCAAAACATTCTCCCCTCATCCAGGTGATTCACTATTTCTTTATTTGAGACATTTTCTATCAATCTGATAATCAAGAACTTCTGATATCATGGCCATTCAAAGGATTCAACTCTGTGTTTTCGGCATCCGTGTTTCACTTCCATATGGTGTCGTACTCCACATTCAGTGTAAACAGAAATTTAAAATTTTTCAATCTGTGAACCTAACGAACGTGATGGAGAACAGATGGAAATTTAGGCTGGATTCAGTGATGATATTTATCAATATTTACAAGGCATGTGTTAGTGTACCATGGCACGTGATCTCCGATGCAATGATAAAAAAAGGGCAGGGAGAGGAGAACCAATTATAAAAGCCATGAAAGACAAGTGAGTGAGTAGTATGAATACTACAATGGGACAAACTATCTGGTTCAGAGTAGAAACAGGACTTCAAAAAGGATGTGTTTTATCCCCTCCAATCTTCAGTACAGTCATGGAAGAAATCCACAAAAGTATACAAACAATGGGAACCAACTGGCATCTCTGCAGATGACACAGTAATATGCGGAGAAGATGAAATGGAAGCACAAGAACAAGACACTGTATGGAATTAGGAGATAGAGGAATATGGAATGAAAATAAGTATGGAAAAGTGTATGATAGTAGTGGTGTCGAGAGGTAATAGAGAAGGAAGTGGGAATATTGAAGTAAATGGAAGACCATTAGAAGTTGTGGAAAAAGCTTTAAGTATTTGGGGAGAATAATTGCAGAAGATGGGAAAATAAATTAAGAAATTGGAAAGAGAATTGAACAAGCCAATGAGTTTTACTAATGTGTGAGATGTATAGTCTGTACCTGGGACGTCCGACAGATACATGAGAGAATTCTGCACCCAATGTATTACAAAACAATTTTGACATATGCATCAGGCACACGGACAACAATAAAACATGATGAAAGCAGAACGCAAGAGGCCAAGATGAAATTCCTTAAGAGAAATAATAGGGAGGGCAAGAAGGGATAAAGTCAGAAACATAGACATCAGGGAGATGATTGGATTCCCTGAACTGAAAGGCAAGATAGAGTCCCGTAAGCTAAAATGGTATGGACACATGATGAGAATGGAAGACGATAGAGTACCAAAGTAAGTATTTACAGAGAAAGTCATAAGAGAAAGACATCGGGGAATGCCCAGAAAAGGGTGAATGGATATGGAAAGGAGAGTACAGAGAAGAATGGAGTAAATGTAGAAAGAATATTCGAGGAAGGAAGGGAGTGGTAGAGAAAAACTGAGGAGGTACTTGATTCACATTTCAATGCAAAAGACTGGAAATTGAAAATGAAGAAAATTCTACTGATATGAAGACAAAAATTTATACAATTGTCCTATCAGCTCATTGCATTGAGCAATGCCATCAACAATTACTTAAGTGTCCTTTCTTTATTTTTCTGTGCATGTCACTTCTAATGACACAACCGAGTGGTGTTTACCAGAGCACCCCTTGTAGGGAGTTCCATGTTAAACAATTAGTTAAAATGTTTAGCAGTTTCAATCAATCAATACTGATCTGCATTTAGGACAGTCACCCAGGAGGCAGATTCCCTATCTGTTGTTTTACTAATCTTTTCTTAAATGATTTCAAAGAAACTGGAAATTTATTGAACATCTCGCTTGGTAATTTATTCCAATCCCTAACTCCCCTTCCTATAAATGAATATTTGCCCCAGTCTGTACTCTTGAATTCCAACTTTATCTTCATATTGTGATCTTTCCTACTTTTAAAGATGCCACTCAATCTTATTCGTCTACTAATGTCATTCCATGCCATCTCCCCGCTAGCAGCTCCGAACATACCACTTGTTACAAACCATCACTCTCATTTTGGTTCCATATTGAAAACAGCAGGCACACTTAGTTTACAAAAGGAGTATATTTATTACCCCGTCAATTCAATACAATTAATACCACGTTATGTGGTTAAATAAACATAGATGTTCAAAATTTTAAGGGGACATGTTCCGCCCTTCCCTTATTTGGCATCATCAGCCTTATTTAATATTAAAACAAACATTATTTAGAGGACAATAATATTTATGTTTTCCAAAATTTGAACTGTGATGTCTTAAGGTTAAAAACACTAAGGAATAGTAGGTACAATGTATGATGTTGAGACATGACATATACAGCACATGTTAAAATCATTGTAAACAATTTTAAAATCTTTGTCCAAAATCTTTGTCATATTAAATTCTAAAATTCTAAAAACAACTCTTGTCTGGAACTGAAGTGGATCCTCTTCGTAAGAACATTCGAGCATATGTTAGCTTGAGGCAATTGTCAATACAAGTCTTCAATTGAGTAGCTGGTTGAAACGTTGAGGCTGGATTTTGTTTATTTTTGCGAAGAGGAGCTAAAGAATATTGACCAGGACAAGAGGCGAATGTTTCAAATTATCTTATTAAGTTGATTGATCCATAAATTATCGTAATATATAGTAATATAACCAATGCAAGGAAAGATGTTGTTGTGCTGGTTGAAGCTGCTTTTGAAACAAGTATATCTGGTATTTGACAGGTATGTTTGAATTTCTCGTGAAAGTGTATTCCCTCTAGAACAGGGATGGCGAACCTATGCCACGCGTGTCATTAGGTGACACGCGAACACGATTTCGGTGGCACACCACATGGACATATTAATATTTTTATGTACGTTTTGTACTATAGAGTATACATATCTCGTGCATCGTATAGTCATAGTGTTTTAGGTTTAAGAAATAAATACCGAAAATCTAAATTGTAGTTCCATTCGAACGTGCATTATGGCAACACTACAACACTGATATGTCCAGAAGTCGCCGACGAGCCATTCGCTCATCCACATCATTGAATTAGTGAAGTTTGGCTTGTGTGTGGTTGCCAGCATCGCGTAATTATTCTTAGTGAGTAACTGTTTATTGTGAATTTTGTAAGACAAATAGTTGCCAAGAAATTATCCCAATTTTGAAATTTGGAGAAACTTTCGCACTTTATTTCAAAACCTCATACTGCACAAATGAGGATTTTTTTTTGAGTGGTTAGATATTGATAGTTTAGAAATGGAGTTGACTGAATTTTAAGAAAGCATGTATGGGTGAAAAAGTTCGTACAACTTGAATCATTAGGGAAAATCGAGTGTGCTGTTGATGGTGGATACTCTCTCCAGAAGCCGGAGAACTTAATACTTGAACAGTTGAACAGCCTCCCACAAAAGTTTCGGCCATGAAGGAACCTGTTACAGCGCTACTTACTATGGTTGGGTCATCATACGCCTGCAAGCAACATTTTTCTACAATGAACGTTGAGAAGACGTTATGAACCTAACATAAATGACATAGCTACTAAGCATTTTGCGGTATTGGCAAAATACCACCATGAAACATGCAAAAACATGTATCTGGTATTTTACAATATAACATATTATGAAACATAATTTGGAATTAGGGATGGAAGTCGGTGATAGCGGTGGTGAGTGGGGGCGGGGGTTGTATCCATTACAAATGAAAATAACAAGTGGCACAGTAGACAGTTGGGAATAATAATCCAGACCTATAATGGCACACTAGTTGGAAAAGGTTCGCCATCGCTGCTCTAGAAGATGTAGACCATCGTGGAAAAGGATGTGCATATACTGTAATGAAACAAAGAAGAAAGACGTGTAGCACGGTGTGTGTTTTACCTTCCCCTCAACATTCCGATCCTCCTCTACCACATCGATACAACACGAGGAGTAGGAACTCCAGACAGAACAACGCTGCTAATACACAAAGATATACATAGTTACGGCGAATGAGTAAGTACCCGTTTTACATAATACATAACTCTTGGATATTAACATACAATTAAAACACACACCGTCATACACGCCTTTCTTTTAGTTTGTTTCATTACAGTATAACCACATCCTTTTCCACGATTCTCTACATCTTCTAGAGGGACTACACTTTCACGAGAATTTCAAACATACCTGTCAAATACCAGATATACTCGTCTCAAAAGCAGCATCAACCAGCATATCAACATATTTTTTGCATTGGTTATATTACGATAATTTATGGATCAACGAACTTAATAAGGTAATTTAAAACATTCGCCTTTCCTCCTGGCCAATATTCTTAGGCTACTGTTCACAAAAGGATACAAGATCCAACCTCAACGTTTCAACCAATCTAGTCTATTGAAGACTTGTATTGACAACTGCCTCAAGCTAACATATGCTCGAATTTTCTTACGAAGAAGATCCACTTCAGTGCCAGACTAGAGTTGTTTTTAGAATTTTATATGAAACAGATTTTCTTTTGGGCAAAGATTTTAAAATTGTTTACGATGATTTTAACATATGTTGTATATGCCATGTCTCAACATCATATTTTATAACTACTATTCCTTAGTTTGTTTAACCTTAAGAAAACACAGTTCAATTTTTATAAATCATAAATGTCAATGTCCTCTAAATAATGTTTATTTTAAGATTAAATAAGGCTGAAGATGCCCAATAAAAGAAGGCGAAACATGTCACCTTCAAATTATGAATTTCTATGTTTATTTAACCACATAACATAGTGTAATGGTTGTAGAGTCCGCCATGCTAACTCGCTACGGCCGGGGCGTCACCCATCGCCCCACCCCCTTTACGCTCGAGCGCGCCAATCCGCGAGCAACACTCAAGCGCTGGGCCAGCCCTTCTCACTTCTATCCGTGGTCGCGCCGCAGCGAACTACGGAAACGACTGGAAGATTAATCTGGAGTCTTCTAGTTCGCGAGGTTCCTCGATCCATCGAACATCCGGACTATTCCAGAAGGGTTGGCGCAGGTATAAAAGAGCAGTTACTTGCCTACAGTCAGTTAGTCAGTGAGAATTGGAGAGTGACAGTTAGTTAGTGAGTGAGTGGGAGCGAGACTGAGTTCGCTGGAGAGCAGTCAGTAATAGCCTGACAGAGTGCAGCCTGATCGAGTATCTGTCTGTCGGAGCCGACGACTCGTTCCTGTCTTCCTGATATCGTGTGTGTGTGCGTCCCTTGAGAATGGCTGCTGGAGGAGAACCTGGAGTGTTCTGGAGCGGCGAAGAAGGGAACACTAGGAGACGACGTGCGAAGACTGCGGAGTTCAACGGGTTGAATGAACAGCGGATACTATCCCGACCTGCGAGGCTGACGACCGTTACAGCGCTAACGAGTGTGACTGAGTGGCTGAGAGAGTGTACTGTAAATAATCGATGACTCTGTGCGTGTGTGTGTGTCATTGTAGATGGAACCTAAGAGAAACTAAGAGAGAGCGCGCGAACCGTAAGTGTACTTGTGTAACTTGTAAGCTCGGCTATCGTCTGTGTGTGTGTAAATCTGCAATTATAGTGCTTAGTTAATAAATCTTAGAAATAGGTTGCTACCAGGCACTGTATGCATTTATTTACTTAGTTACCCCGCAAACACGTTACAATAGTATTAATTGTATTTCATATGTGGGGTAATAAATATACTCCTTTTGTAAACTAAGTGACATACCACTTAGCCGAGCAGCTCGTCTTCTTTCTCCCAATTCTTCCCAGCCCAAACTTCGCAACATTTTTGTAACGCTACTCTTTTGCCGGAAATCAACCAGAACAAATCGATGAGCTGCTTTCCTGTGGATTTTCATTCCATGAATCAGATAATGCTGGTGAGGGTCCCATACACTGGAACCATACTCTAGTTGGGGTCTTACTAGAGAATTATATGCCCACTTCCTTATATCCTTTTACAACCCCTAAACACCCTCATAACCATGTGCAGAGATCTGTACCCTTTATTTACAATCGCATTTATGTGATTACCCCAATGAAGATCTTTCCCTACATTAACACCTAGATACTTACAATGATCCCTAAAAGGAACTTTCACCCCGTCAATGCAGTAATTACAACTGAGAGGACTTTTCCTATTTGTGAAACTTACAACCTGACTTTTAACCCCGTTTATCAACATACCATTGCCTGCTGTCCATTTCACAACATTATCGATGACACTTTGCAGTTGCTCACAATCTTGTAACTTATTTATTACTCTATACAGAATAACATCATCCACAAAAAGCCTTACCTCTGATTCCACTTGTTTACTCATATCATTTATATACAAGAAAACATTAAGGTCCAATAACACCGAATTGAGGAATTCTCCTGTTAATTATTACAGGGTCAGGTAAAGCTTCTCTGAGATCTATTTTCTAGAAATATAGCTACCAATTCAGCCATTCTGTTGTCTAGTCCAATTGCACTCATTTTTGCCAGTAGTCTCCCATGATCCACCCTATCAAATGCTTTAGACAGGTCAATCACAATACAGTCCATATGACCTTCTGAATCCAAGATATCTGCTATATCTTGCTGGAATCCTACAAGTTGAGCTTCAGCAGAATAATCTTTCCTAAAACTGAACTGCCTTCTATCGAACCAGTTATTAATTTCACAAACATGTCTAATATAATCAGAAAGAATGTCTTCCCATAGCATACATACAACGCATGTCAAACTTACTGGCCTGTAATTTTCAACTTTATGTCTATCACCCTTTCCTTTATACACAGGGGCTACTATAGCAACTGTCCATTCATTTGGTATAGCTCCTTCAAGCAAACAATAATCAAATAAGTACTTCAGATATGGTACTCTATCCCATCCCATTGTCTTTAGTATATCCCCAGAAATCTTATCAATCCTAGCCGCTTTTCTAGTTTTCAACTTTTGTATCTTATTGTAAATGTCATTGTTATCATATGTAAATTTGAATACTCTTTAGCATTAGACTCCTCCTCTATCTGGACATTATCCTTGTATCCAACAACTGTTTATTGTTCCCCAGGTGGTACAAAAATTGTCTATGTTGAATACCTCGAGTAGTGCCTCAGGGAATTCATTTCACCGAATAGCAGTGTTTTTTAGTCACTTTGTGATACTTCACTGTAAATGTAAACTTACTGCACTAACAATGAATACTACAATTTCTCCTACAGGAAATATATAAACTTTGTTACTGTGGCTAATTGAGTCGATTCTTACACATTGCCGGGGAACAGATTTCTATCTAAACACATATCTATTCAGGAAACTATGCTCAATAGTATTTTGTATATTTCATGTTAGGGGACACTACTGAAATGTGCTGTGTTCATTTGTTCTGGCCATCACAGGTTATTCTATTAATATGTTATTAGCTTTACTTTCAAGCAACTACTTTTACAGCTTCCACAGCCAGAATGTATTCCTGAGGATTGTTCTTCCATTCCTGCTAGCAGTTTAATGTTGCACTAACAACTCCAAGGGAAAGGGATTCGATTAGGTACGCAGCAGCTTTAATTAAGGTTAATTAATGACAAAATGGGGAACACGGAAACGTTTTCCAGGGCTGCAGATCCTAGGATTCGACACCATGCAAACTCACCGCCACTCACCCCTGATAATCTTCTACACACCAATAAATCAGAGAGGCAGCCAACTGTTACCTACATCATCACGAATAAAAACCGGATGTAGCTGCTGTGGGATAATGATGTCATACTGAAGAATCTCCATAACAACACTGATATAACAAGATACCGTACAGATATCCTAAATAGAAACATTTCAAGATTTGGAACCCTACTGCCATATGTCGCAACCTGTAGTGTAAAGAAAACAATAATTAAAATTACACACTACATACTGAATTTCTTTCTGAAACTACGGTACCATCCGCAATCCTCATCTGCGTAGCTCTTCAGAAAAAGATCGTCATTTCACTAAATTGAGATATATTGCTGCTACACACATCTTGCAGGTACTTGCAACGCACAGGCTGGGAGTTTTTTAAAAAGCAAGCTAGATATATGCGTATTCATTTTGAATGCTTAATTAAAAATAAAATTTAAGAAAATTAATAAAATTAAATAGTAAAAATTAGGAGAATGCTGAAACTGAGAAAGATTAATATTAACTTCTAATATTCTCAATTGAGATCTATATATTTAGCAAAAGTATATGACTGAACTTACCGACAATATGTTACTGGTTGTGAACACAGTGTAGAATGATACAAATCACAATTCCTCAAAGAAGAAAATCCGTAAATCACTTAACGGAATAAGCTGTAGAATTGGCTATTACGCGCCTTATATAACAACATATCAGCCACTTCGAAACAAAACCAGATATTTGAATGTTGATAAATCACCTACAACAAACTCTTGAAGAACAAATTTGATTTGCAACAGTCAGTAGATCAGGCTAAATTTAGGAAAGGATGTATTACTAATGACCACTGCAGAGTATGCGACACTTCTTCTTCTTCTTCTTCTTCTTCTGAATCTGCTTGAAATGTGAATGGGCTTGTTATATCACCCAGTTCCAATACTTGTAATAAATCACACTGTAACACTCATATACAGTATACCAAAATACACAACTGTGGGGAGAGTTGTAGTTTAACATATTCGTAATGTCTACAATAGCAGTATGCGACACTGGGTGCAATGTCCCGCTAAGTCTGGCTCAAGGAGGATATGTAAGAGAGAAGGAACCTCTCCGGCTGAAAAAGGGAATACCGGTACCAAAGCAGGTCCATAAGTCTTAAGGAGTGTTATGCCATGGAAGGAGGGATCAACTGACTGAATTTTACGATCCAATTCTTCGTACACTAGGGGAAATAAAATCGTCCGGCTTTTATACATATATACATGCATTTTAATTATAGTCCGTTATGCCTTCCAGCGTTCAGTCTGCAACCCTCTGTGAATTTACTGTACGTCGCGACAATCCTCTATTTGCAACTAGTGCCGTGACCTCATTTAATTCTATACCTCTTATCCTTAAATCGTTAGAAACTGAGTAAAACCACTATCATCTTGGTCTCCCTCTACTCCTCTTACCCTCCATAATAGCGACTATTATTCTCCTAGGTAACCTATCCTGCTCCATTCGTCGCACATGTCCCCTCCACCAAAGACGATTTACGCGTAGTTTCATCTATCGAGTTCATTCCTAAATTAGCCGTTATCTGCTTGTTCCGTGTACTCTCCTGCCATTGTTCCCACCTGTTTGTAAAATCAATAATTCTCGCTACTTTCATGTCTTGTACTTCTAACTTATAAATAAGATATCCTGAGTCCACCCAACTTTCGCTCTCGTAAAGCAAAGATGGTCTGGAAACACACCGATGTAAAGACAGATTCGTCCAGGAGCTAACTTCCTTTTTACAGAACACTGTTGATCGCAACAGCCAGCTCACTGCATTAACTTTACTACACCTTGATTCAATCTCACTTACTATATTACCATCCTGGGGGAACACACACAAAAAAAAAAAAAAAAAACTTAAAATTATCTACCTCTTCCAGCTTTGTATCACCAATCTGACATTCAATTCTGTTGACTTTCTTACCTACTGACATCAATTTGGACGTGGAGAGGCTAATTGTCATACCATACTCATTGCACATATTTTCAAGTTCCAACACTTTAGACTGCAGGCTTTCGGCACAATCACAATCTGCCATTAAGACGAAGACGTCAGTAGAGGCCAGGCTGCTTACTACATTTCCACCTGCCTGAATCTCTCCCTGCCAATTTATACCTTTCAGCAGATGATACACGTAAATTACGAAGAGCTAATGAGAAAGATTACAGCCTTGTCTAACCCCTGTAAGCATCCAGAACCAAGAACTCATTCTACCATCAATTCTCACTGCTGCCCAATTGTTATCACAAATGCCTTTGATTGATTCTAATAATCTACCCTTAATTCCATAGCCCCTCAGTATGGTGAACATCTTTTCCCACGTTACCCTCTCATATACTTTCGCTAGATCTACGAATCATAAGCACAACTGTCTATTCATCTCGTAACATTTTTCAATTACCAGGCGCACACCGTACTGAAAGTCGGATCCTGACAGCTCCACTGTGGTCTGTAACCACACTGGTTTTCATCCAACTTCCTCTCAACAATTGATCACACCCTCCCTTCCAAGATGCCAGTGAAAAACTTTGCCTGGTATAGTAATCAATATGATACCTCGATAGTTGTTGCAATTCTTCCTGTTCCCTTACTTATAGATAGGTGTAATTAATGCATGTGTCCAAACTGAAGGTACCTCACCAACACTCGGTTCTAATCTTAGGTACTACCGGTATTCTATGAAGCAATTTCATCCCTGCTTTGCCGCTATACTTCACTATATCAGGTCTAATTTCACCTATCCCTGCTGCTTTATGACAATGGAGTTTATTTACCATCCTTTCCACTTCCTCAAGCGTAATTTCACCACATCATTTTCTTCCTCCCCATGAGCTTGGTTGTTCGCGACACCACCAGGGAGATTTCCTTTTACGTTGAGACGATTTTCAAAATATTCCCTTCACCTGTCCTGTGGTTCCCTGGGATCTATTATGAGTTCATCTGAATTAACCAAAACACTGCTCATTTCCTTTTTCCTTCATTTACCAAGATTATGTATTTCTGCCCAGAAAGTTTCTTTGATGCTTTAAATAGCCTTTCTAGGTGATTACCAAAATCTTCCCACGACTTCATTTTGGATTCAACGACTATTTCTTTCGCTCTGTTTCATTCTTCTGCGTACAATTCAATGTCTGCATTGGCCCTTGCTTGGAGCCATTTCTGATAAGCCTCCTTTTTACGTTTAGAAGCTGCTGTCACCTCATCATTCCACCAAGATGTTCGCCTTTGCCCATCTTTACACACAGTCGTTCCTAGTCATTCCCTTGTTGTTTCTACTACAGCATCCCTGTATACCAGATATTCTCTTTCTATACCAGTAACCTGCTTACTGTCCACTGTTCGAAACTTGTCACTAATAATATCCATGTAGGCCTACTTCTGTCTAAATTCCTCGTCCTGGAGATTTTCTACACTTATCCCTTTGCAGACAGATTTCACTTTCTCTGTCCTAGGCCATTGAGATACTCGTACTTACTACAGATCATACCATGCCCTGTATAACAGAAAAGTCACCTAAAAAGTCGTACATTCCTAACAGACTTCCTGAATTTGAAGTCGGTTAATATATACCGGTAGTCTACTTTATGAAACTGGTATCCCTAGCATTCCACGTGTAGCGGTGATTAGCCTTATGCTTGAAGAATGTAGTCGTAACTGCTAAACACATACCAGCACAGAAGTCCAGCAAACGCTTCCCTTTCCATTAGCTTCCATGTCTTCCCCATATTTACCAATCGCCCCTTCGAATACTTCAGTTCTTTTTCCAACTCTCGCATTGGTATCGCCCATCAGCACTATCCTATCTTTGCTGTTGACCCTGACTGCGGTGTCACTCAATGTTGCATAAAACTTGTCAACTTCATCCTCATCTCCACCCTCACATGGTGAATAAATTGAGACAATTCTCGTCCTAATTCCTCCAACTACCTAATCTACCCACAACGTTCGCTCATTTACGTGCCTAACAGAAACTACGCTGCGTACAATAGTATTCCTGATAAACTGTCCTACCCGATACTCTGACTTTCACCTTTTTAACACAAATCAAGTATACTTTATAATCTCCTGTCTCTTCCTCGTTATTTCTTCTTACCCTTAATTTCACTTACACCTAGTACATCCAGATGCATCCTGTTTTCTGACTCAGCCTGTTCTACTTTCTTTTTTCCGTAGCTCCCCATCGAATTCCATTTGTTTACGAAGTTGTTTCCAAGGAGAACCTCGCCTGTCAAGTGAGAGTGGGTCACCATTACTCCCATAGGTCCGAGGCTTTCTTAAAACGTACTGAACTTGGTAAATCCATGAAGCAGGATGTCACCGTACTTACACATAGTCCTGGTGAGCATTTTTCCTCTAACGGGTTAGGGACCACCGGTGAATTATGTAGTACTAGCCGCATGAGCGAATGAAGGGCCATTATACAGAATATCTCTGAGGACCCACTCCTGTTTCGTAGCAACTGGTATCCCGACACTCAGGACCACTTACTAGGCCACTCATCTGTTGCCCTTGGTTCACGAACTAGAACGTGACTACAGCAACGTACACCATGAACCATCTAATATTATTATTCCGGAAATATCGTGCATCACAGAGGTGTAAGTAGGTGTTGTGCTGAATGGATGGACAAGGAATTGACAAGAGCATAATTTAATGCCCAAAATTTTGAAATTGTATTCCTTCCGTCCTGTTCTCTTATTTAAAATTTGGTAAATAGAAGATCTAAAAAAAGCAATAACAATATAAAAATGAACTCGTTAGTTCCAACAACAACGACATAAAGTCCAAAATCAGGTACAAAAGTAGAGAGAATTATCAGGATGATAATATACGATGGATGAGTATTATTAGCTCTGAAACAGTTATACTATTTTATAAGAGAAGGTTTGCTCCATTAACTTCCATAGCCTAAGAGTCTGAGCTCCAAACTCAGAGGCATAACTTTCTAATAGCGCAGAATGTTATACAATGGCAATCTTCAAATCAGGTATTTACAGTCACTTCCGCTCTATTGTTTTTTTTTTTTCGGAAACATAAACAGGGGCGATGAGTGCCCATAATAAATGGCTATGACGTAAAAAGGTAAAGCTTGATAAAGATCGGGGGAAAACAAAATCCATGAGGGCGAAAAACCTGCGCTCCTTGTAGAAAACTCTTAAAACCTTAAGTGGGCTTATGGCCCCAACATACAGAGGCTAAGCGTATTGTGCGCCGGGGAGACTAAATGATAAACATTAAATACCAAAATCTGTTAATAATTTTAGAGGATAAGAAACTTTAGTCACCCCATACCGAGATGAACGGTAGTCAACAGAGGGTAATCACTCTTGTCCCCTTACATTATGTATTTCCCAGTAGGGAATAAAACAGATTACTTAGGTTGGCGAATTTTTTTACATTTAAACAGCAGAGTTTAGTAATGTACATGAAATAAAAGAGTTTTGAATCATTTCATATGTTAAGAAAATTCTACCATTACCTTGAGTTGCTGGGCCTTTGAACGCCGATTGCGTCCTCTGCCACTTTAGTATACGCCGCACACAATAAACTGGAGCCATGACCATGACAATACAGCCTTAAAGCGCTCAGCTTTTATAGTATCTGGAGGGGAAGTTCCAGAACTCTTTACAGATAGGCTGGAAGCTTGTACACACCCCAAAACAAAATTTATTTGGCTAGAGAAAGTATACACAAATTATCTTTAATCCCGGCGGAGAGGACAATTAGGCCGATGGTAGAGACATCTAATAGATGAAAATCCAAGTGAATTGCATAACATTAATTCAAGTTCAATTACATAGATATCCTTATAGAAGGCAAGCAGTCTGACTGCACGGAGAAGGTGCACCCCCGGTACAGACCGCCACTCCCTAAGGTTTTGCCACGGTATGAACAGCTTTGAAATCTTGAATCTTGCCGTACATAATTTTTGATAAAACATATATAATTTGGAGTATCACTTGATAGATAGGCCTTTCATGTTTAGTTGTTGAAGTAAAGTAGTTTAGATAGTGTTTGCGAAGTAGTAGAAGTTCGGGGTGTTGCGTCCAGAGTCGACAGCAAGAGCGGTCGCCGATGACGATGTCAGGATGGGGTCGCCCGGGCCCCCAAGGTACCCTCAGATATCATCCTCCCGTACATTTTGAGGAGCAACCAAGGCGATGGTCACAAAGTACCAAGTAGCATTGTTCGGGCCAAATATAGAGTGGGCGGTTGGAGTTCAGCATCAAAGCCACTCCAGAGGATGATATTCCCAAAGGAGTCAGTTTGGACGGAGTCTCGGCCGGAACGAGGCGGGTCCATACCCCGCGCCGGCATCTCTCGCTCATTGACACGACGTGGCCTCAGGTGAAAATATGGCACTGTAGTATTGATTTTTGGGGCAACTGTAACTTACTCACAGAGAGTGTTACATGTGGTGAAGGTACGGTTGGCGACTTTGGAGGAATAGTGTACGGAGTTTCTGACACAGGTTTGGAGGCAGGGTCCTTAGTGGCAGAATAATAATGAGATCATTGAAGGGAAGGTTTAAAAAAAAGGATTTAAACAAAAAATGAAATTTAAGTTATGATGTTACTTAAATACATACAATATTTCACAGCCAACAGGGGCAGCAAGACTCCTTATTCTAACTTGATTATATAAAACTTAAACTAATAAGATGCTAAGGAAGGAAATATAATTAAATCAACAACATCATCCCTTGGTGGCATATACTGAAGAAGCAAATGCCTTTACACAGGTTTTACTTGACACAGGTGTAGCTCAAAAATCTTTTCATTTCATTGACAGGAGTAAGGAAATCAAGCCTAATGCAGGGTTAATGAAATCTGAGGGCAAACTTGCCCGCGGAAACAAAGTTTTTAACATTACCTGATCTCCAATTTTTTACTTGGTGGATCTTTGTCCACGGTCATACCTCATTTTTACTCTCCGGTGAGAGGCCTTAAGATTATTTCTAGCTTTTCCCCATAAATCTCGGATATTCTCTGGATCTATTGTCTGTGGCAAAATCTCATTGGTCGACTACGAATTTGACAAATGAGTATTTGGGACAAACTTAAACATAAGAGAAATTGGAGAAACTTGTGCTGCTTATGAATGGCCGAGTTAAATGCTAATGATAACCAGTGTAAGGAAGTGTCCCTTTGGGAATGATCTTCGTGGTGAAAAGCAATAAGGGCAGGTCGAGGATTATGATTAACCCGCTCAGCTAGGGATGGTTGTGGGTGGTGCGCAGATGTCGTGACATGCGAGATAGAGAGATCGAAACAGAACATACGAAATCAATTACAGGGGAACGGCTTATCGTTATCAGGAACAACATATTGACAGGGTCCAAAAGACGACAAAACAGAACTGAGACAAGAAATAGTAAACTGAGTAGTGGCAAGCCTAGCCATAAAAATCGAGTAAAACCACCCACAAGACACAGGAATGAATTTAATCCCATTCCCTTTATATTGGGGAAGGGTGTGGCGTAATCCATGTACAATCGCTCCATAGGGCGAGATGCTTGGTGTGAGGACAATAGTCTTTAATTAGCTGACAACGTGGGCTTGCTAATCAAACAAGACTTACATGCCTTAACCAGTTCCCTAATCTCGCCATCCATGCTCTTCCAGATAAACGTCCCTCTTATATTCTCTCTGGTTTTATAGATGAATAGATTTCCCCTAATGCGATCTCATGGTAATACTTCAAAATCATAGGTACTAGCACTGCTGGAACGACAATTTTTGTCTTCTGATCGTGCCTCGAAGGGCCACACAGATTTCCATTCCTCAAAACATAAGAGACGACATGTTCCCCAGAAGAAAGGGTTTCCATAATAGGAGCATGCACCGTGTCTCCACGCTGGCATTTGGCTATATCGTCAAATAACAAAGAGGCATTAGTCAAAATTGCACTAATGCTAGGTGGTTTGAAAATAGAAGGGGAACGTCTTTCCTTCGGATCAACAGAATTAGAATCGCCGGAAAACATTCGGCTTAAGCCACTGCGACTTCGTTCTCCGACACTCGAATATGTAGCACGTCAAACTGAAAAGCTGAAACCCTAGTCGCCCAACGGGCGATGCGTCCGGTACAACGGGGCCTAGGAAAAATCCAGCTCAGAGCCTGATCGTCGGTCTCCAATTAAAATTTAACGTGCTCAAGGTAGAGGCGGAATTTTTCGAAGGCAAATCAGACGGCCAGTCTTTTCAACTCATATATAGAGTACTTGGTCTCTTGAGCTGACAATGTTCCAGGCGCATTGTTAGTTGGGCGGTTTCCGATTTCATATTCCTGAAGAAGAACCGCCGCACCGCAGATAAAGCGGTGTCTGTCTGTAAAGTTAACTTCTTGGAGAAATCTGGCATTGCCGAGACCGGGGCGTTACACAGAGCTGATTTCAGATCCTCAAACGCAGCTTGCTGTGATGTCCCCAATTCAAACTGGGCACCTTTTAGGGGTGCCTTCCTACTAGCAACGATTAGGAATTCACCATGCTGATGAATCTGGCAACACCTTTAGCACTTTTAGGAGGCTCGAATCTACGGATTGCGTGAGTTCTGAAATGATCGACCGAAACTCCAGAAGGTGACACAGTATGGCCCAAGAAGGACATGGATGGTTTAGCAAAAGGTACCTTTGACAACTTGATCGTCAATCCAGCTTTACACAAGTGTTTAGAGCTTTCTCTAGACGAGCGAAGTGTTCTTCAAAGGTCTCGGAAAAAACAACATCATCCAGATAATGGTACAGATAATTAAATTTAATATTGGAGAAGATGCTAACTAGCAGCCTATTAAAAACCGCCACGTCCCCAGGGAGCCTGAAAGGCATCCCGTTGTATTCATACAAGTTCCATTCACTAGCGAAACCAGTCAGATATTTCGATTCTTCCACCAGAGGTATCTGGTTATAGGTTTGGTTAAAATCTAATATGGTGAAGAACATGGCCTTACGTTTGAAAATATAAGAACAGTCACGTCCGTAGGGAGCCAGAAAGGCACCCGGTTGTATTCATGCAGGTTCAATTCAGTAGCGATAGCAGTCAGATATTTCGATTCTTCCACCAGAGGTATTTGGTTTTAGGCTTGGTTAAGATCTAAGATGGTGAAGAACATAGCCTTACGAAACCAAGAAAGACACGAATGCAAGTTGGGAAGGGGTGCTGATTATAGAATTATCTTACGATTTAATGCCCTCTAATCAAGCCGCCTTGAGGTTTCTGAACCAGAAAAATTGGTGAATAATACGCCTACTTGGAGGGTCGAATGAAACCATACCTCAGCATTTGGTCAATGATTTCCTTGAGGGACTTTGTTTCAGGTGGAGATAGCCTGTACAGAGGAAATCTTAGACGGACCGAATCCGGAAACTCGATTTTGTATTCAAGTAACTCAGTCACACTAAGATTTTCCGAAAGACGTCGGAAAATAACTGACATAATTTAAGAATGCAATTAGCCTGTTCCTCAGGTAGATGGCTAACGTCTAACGACATCTCACTCCCGGTAGACGAAATAACAGATGATATTACAGAATTACATTTTAAATGATGTATATGGAATTTAATCCTAAATTTGAATGTGCAGGTGTTACTTTGAAAATCGAGCACGATACCGGAATATGACATGAAATCTACACCTAATATCACAGGCCTTGACAAATTTTTACCAACAAATAACATAAAATTAGATGTAAATTTAGAAATACGAAGTTTCACCTGAGTAAATCTTAAAATTTCTAGTGGGCAAGAGTTAGCGAAAACACATCTTACAGAAGGAGACACTTATTCAGGAAATTTACAACTATGCTTTAATTTTGAATACCATTCTTCCGAAACAATAGAGTGAACACTTCCGGAATCTAAGAGGGCAGTAACATGTTCATTGCTTATTTCAATTTTAAGGAATGGAACAAAATCTGAAGTATCGGAGGCAATCTTGAGGCACTCTTGTGGACCTTCAAAGATGGTCTTAGGCGTTCTTCCCTCTTTAGAAGATATGATTTCCGATTTAAACTGGGCTGGGCCTTGAGGTGCAGATAGTGGTGCGGATTCAGCCGAGCACCCTAGTCATTTTCTATTGCTGTGGTTAGCAAAGGTAAAACCAGAAGTAGGACAAGAAGATATACTATTTGACAAGTTACAGTTCTTAGCCTGGTGGGTGAATGGCCCGCATTTGGAACAAACTTGAGAAGACGATCCTCTTCCGTACTGACTTTTAATGGGACAGCATAGTCCCCATTTCTACCCGCAGACCCTGACATTAATTTATTAACTTTATTAGACAGTTCATAAATATGTTGAGCCAAGGAGTTTGGCATATTTTAGTGCTCATCTCTGATTTTAAGAGGAAATAGATCCCCTACACTATTACAGAAATTAAAGAGTATAGCCTGAACACGTTTAAGCTGGTTTACTTTCCGGGTTGAACCGTGTTGTCGTTTTTTGTACATTACATACAGTTTGCTGACGTTCCGAATACATCGCAGTATTCCTTGTCAGGGCGACTGAAATACCCCTACTCGATCCGAGGTAACCAGTCTCCCAGGCAGCAATCCCACTACAAAGGGTGGTTCCTGACCTTGATCTATATATCCTAGCCTTTCTGGCTGACGTAAGCAGTGAAAAAAAAAGATCTACATCATTCGGAATTCTTTCATCCGCACGAAGAAAATGCTTTCGAGAGCGGATATGAACTCATCATCATCATCAACATCCTAAACCATCTCCAGTTTCCCGGGTGTGGTATCTGTACCATGTGCCTTGTACCATTCCTCCTCCACCAACTTGTTGCAATCATGACCTCTCAGCAATACATCGTTCTTAACTGAATCTATCCATTTCCTTCGTGGCCTTCCCACTGGTCGTCTTCCTTACTTTTCTGTCAAATTCCTTCCTTGCAGTTCTGTTAACTGGCATCCTCTTCATGTGGCCAAACCACTTCAGTCTTGATATCTGAATCTTATTGAGGGGAAAATCATCTATAACCTTGTCTTTCCTGGTTTTATGGATCACAGTGCGTAGAAGTTTCATTTCAGCTGCCTGGAGTTTGTAATTATTTCTATTGGTCAGTGTTGTGGTTTCGAGACTGCATGTAAGAATTGGTGTATAATAGGACTTGTACAACGTCATTTTTGTTTTCTTAGGTATTTGCTTATCCCACAGCATGTGTCTTACCTGGTGGAAAAATTGTGTTGCCTTATTGATTCGATTGTTCACCTCATGTTTTGCTAGGTTGTCATTTGATAGAACGCCACCCAAAAAGAGCGGAACTGAACTAAGCTAACTAATTAAGGAATATTACAATGTAATTAACATGCAGATAATTATGATAACCACACCTGATGATTTATTGTTTGTATAAAAGTTCTAGTCTTCTCTCTTTAGCTCTTGTGTACTGCTCTGTTTCTTTCTTATTAAACTCCGGGATGTTTCCCAAGGCTGAACAGAGCCATCTTCTCATAGTGTTTCTCAGAAAAATGTCAACCCCATTTTGAGTCGAAGAACGACGTTAACTTTCAACAGTTGGCATGTGTATGGTGACGGTTTTATTCACAGCATTGACGCATTACCAGAAAGTTATTCCGAATGAAGAAGCCTTAACAACGTTTTAGCACCGGCAGCCACTCGCAGACCTGGTCTTGAATATAGAACTTGCAATTCTGTTTTCAGTTTTTGTTCATTCTACGATTATATGCCGATCCTACCTCGTTCCTACATCTTTGTTTGTTAAAGGGTTCACTTGCAGTCTCGTCGTATTTATAATCTCTGTGCATTGCTCTTTGTATCGAGATATCGATTATAGGAAATACCTTAGCATTGTGGATTTTACAGCGGTGTGAAAATTATTAGAAAAATTTGAAAATTTTGTATAAAATCTTTTTATTCATTGATATTTTTCTTCCAATTGAAATTAATCACATATTTAGTATTTGGTATGCATTCGCTTTGATTATATGGCAGATTCAGTGCGATATGGCATGCTTTCTACAATTTTTTTGCAGGAATCTTTGATTTGCTTATCATAGTGCCATTTATTAATAAGTGTCTCTATGATATTTATCTTTGTTGTAATGCTGTTTTTCCTCAGTTTTCATTTCACAATGGCCCAGAGATTCTCAATGGGGTTTACATCTGGACTACTGCAGGCCAAGAAAGTGCTTTTACTTTGTTTCCACTTAAAAGCTTCGTCACAGACTTCGCTTTATGGCAAGGAGCAACATCGTGTATGAATACAAAGTCACCATTGGGAATCCACTCTCTCATTTGCGTCAATAATCTTCTTTCAAGTACTGTTTTGTATTGAGGCTGGTTCATCATACCCTCTACAATATACAGACGTCCTATACACTCCAGACCGTAACCTGGATGGGATGCTTGGGGCAAGAACTCTTCATCAGTGCTTCTCCTCACGTACTCACTACTTTCGCCTGTTATTGCAAACACTGGTTCGTCAGAAAAACATGCCTGGAAAATTAAAAACATATCTAATACCATACACACATCAGTATAATGAAAATTAAATGAATAAGTTTCTTGCAAGGGGAATTTAATTCATTTGTGTTAAATTTGGATTTCTCTTACTTCAGAATATCGTATCATAATTCAGGTTCATTGACTGGTATTATTATAAGTAACCAATTATAATTTTATAATACCTTGCTCCAGTCATCTCCGAATCGTTCACTCACGTCTTTTGCCCACGCTTCATCCAGGTGTCAGTGCAAGACACACACAAGCCAGTAACGGGAACATCTGATTCAGTTGTTTCCAAATCACTGTTTAGGTTCACAGCTTCCTGCACTGATGATGTCAGATTATCCTCACATTACTTCTCTTTGTATGAGTCTACCTTGCAGCGGGGGGTGGCATGTTCATAATTCCACAAAACAAGCTGGTATCTTCCCTTCCAATACCTGAACATCTCATTCCATAGCACAATCTCAGGTTGCTTCATAAGTCCAGTTATTCACTTCAGACGTTCTAGAAGCAATATAAAACTGACAGCTGTCACAATACAAATATAACGTACAGACTACACCAACCCTCTCTTCGTCATCATATAACTTCAAATCTCGCGCACAACAGTTAGCACATGCACAAGCTGAACGAATAACTTCTAGGAGAATCCTCAAATCTATGAACCTAAACCCACTTGAGGATTTATCTTCCATCTTGTATTCATCGAACGAAATGCCTCAATCAATATTCGTCTCAGCAGCACTGGATATCTTGAACGAAGTACTGCGGATACTGGTATCCTGTTCTGTGCCTTGCCCTCATACATTCGATTTCTTTTTCGTAAACCGAGAAGAACTGTCCTTTTCTTACTTTCTTCAAAACTCTACGTTCACCTCAAGGCATACTGTTACTTTGAATAACATACAACTAACAAAATTAGCAATTGGTAAATCGGATATGAAACCACAGCAACACATATAGATAAATACGCTGTCAACAAAGGAACCTGAAGAATGCGGCGGCCATACTTTTCCATAGCTTTATTGATGACAGGTTTCCATGGAAGAAAGACAAACACGTGGAAATTCTCCGTAAGAGTAATGAAAAAACTCGTCCTACAGAGTTGGGCGTGGCAGTATACAAGCAGTTACAGATACTCATTTTTCTCATATTTACAGATGGCATTGACCTGTAATATTTTTTATTAAAATCCTGATATGTTACGGTATATTATGAGCAAATAAAAATTTGTTATTTTTACTCATTTTTACGTATGTTCCCCCTTAAAAGGTGTTTTATGAGTATCATAGGTAGTTTAAGACAGTATAGCACATCATCTGTGTCAAGACACATACAAAATGTAGTTACTAAGGGATACTCTAATATCAAAATAAAGCTACACTAGAGGGTTCGGTCAAAGCTTTAAGAGTATTATGTCAGCAGATTGGAAAAATGGAACAGTACCCACCGGCTGGAAACGATCCATCATCTACGTTCCTATACCAAAAAAGGCGATCTGTTGGACTGCACAAACTACAGTACGCTTGTCCTAATATCACATGCTAGTAAGGTGTTGCTAAAGATCATGCAACGAAGATTAGAACCTTAATTGTCTAAACCTCGAGCTCGTTTTAGGATAGATATCTTTAATAATATGCGTTGGATGGTAGAGGGAGCACAGGAGTTGGTCATCAGAAGGCCTTTTACAGTGTAAATCACAGGACCATGAGGGATGTCCTTAGACAGATTAACATCTCTCTGTTTTGGATCCCAACTACCGATTTAAATTCACACTCTTGACTTAGTTATATGGTTCTCCGAGTACTGATATACATTTTACCTGGACTTTCTCTGACCGTAATTTGGCATGTGCGATCCTAGCTCAGTCAGGTGGTATTTGAAGGTGTTCAAATACGTCATCCCCAAGCTGGTAGATTTACGAGCAGGTAAATGTGCTCTTGCGGGACTAACTTCCGGCACCTCGGCGTCTTCGAAAACTGTACAAGTAGAGTAGTTAGTGGTACGTAAAGCCAATAACAAAAATATTCAATACTATTGTTGAAATTGTACTTTTTCTATTCTTCTGGGTTTATTTTATCTTACTGTATATTATTTACTTCCCATTGGCAACGGTCAGGTTTGGATTCGTGGTTCCTTCTTATAGTTAACCCCAGGACTACTAACATTGTGCCCACCACCTGCTATTTATTGCTCTGTTTCTTTTGACATTTGATATTAAAAGCCTGTAAAATGTATTCATTGTTACCAACTCCGAATGGTGTATTTGGTTTGCTCATTTTTACCGTCTGAAGGCGGCGCAGTCATTCAAACATGAGTGAGCAAGAAGTAACCCCTTCACTTAATTAGTATTGGCAGGATTTATAGCGTTGTTGGCCACTCACAGTAAAACTGAAATAGTTTCTTTCTTGACTGCTACTAGACATTACTAACTGGATAGTTCTGTGTGTACTCCAAGAGCATTGCACCTGATGGATGTATGCTGGAATACTCTCCGAGATAGCTAATTCGTCTGAAGATGACGACATTGATATTACTGTTGGTGAAAACGAAGAAGGAACTGAGAATTTTTATATATATATAAGAATGTATAAAAAAAGCGAGCTGGATTACCATCATGCAAGAGATACACAGATAAACCCAGTTTCAAAACTGTTATCCGCCAGACGCTTAGAAATGATTCATAAGACTGAATGTAGAACATTGAAAATATTTGCACTTTAACAATAGCTCAGTCAGCTGTTTATTTATGGGGTTGACAGCTGATAATGTTACCAAGTTGAAATATATTTCTTTAGTTGACTGTAAGGAATGTGAAATAAGTTGGTAAATATCTCCAATAATAAACATCAGAGATTCACAGGAACTTGACTTTAAGTGCTCGTCACAAAGCACACTCCCGTTGGTATACAATGACATTAAAAATAGGGTTGATATTCCTAGGGTTAAAATTGAAAGTCACGCAGATAACAATAGAACAACAGTGGAAGCTATTGGATGAGGGCGACAGTGGGTTGAGTGAGAAGACGTATGCATAGAGCGGAACTTTCTTTCACACATCACAGGAAAACTAGAATCCAGCTTTGAATTGTTGATGCTAGTAAAATAAATTTTAATTTATCAACTGGGAAAATAAATTGTTAGATGATGCAAATATCTGTGAGTTTTCCGCAAAAGTGTAGTAAAGCTGGAAATATGGTCATAATAATGATAACACCCGCTGCGCGGCGGAAATACTTGATGCGAGTCCCTCGACCTCTTGACGCGAGTGTAACGTCCAGCCGTCAGAGCAAATGAACACTATGACTATCTCGAGGCAGAACATCTTTACTATACACTCTTATGCCTTTCAGCGTTCCGACTGCAAGACTTGTGTAGTTACTAAACGCCTCAAGAATAATCTATATTCAACTATCCCTGAGACCTAGTTTATTTCCATATTCTTATCTTTAAAACTGATTCTGACCATCGTCTTCTGTGTTTCCCTCTACGTCACTTACCTTCCACAACTACTTCAGTATTCTCCTAGACAACCTACCTTCCTCCGCTCGCTTCACATGACCTCTCCACAGAAGCCGGTTCACGTGTACCGCTTCATTTATCGTGTTCATTCCTAACTCAGTCTTAGTACCTTCCTGCCATTGTTCCCACGTGTTTGTAGCAGCTATTTCTAACAGCAAACAGACTGGTACACAGATAGACTTCTTTCTTACAGAACACGGTGGCTGCGCGGTTACAGTCACACACCTGTCAACACCACTGTCGGCAGCCCTGAAGCTGGTTTTCCGTGGTTTCCCATTTTGATACCAGGCAAACGCTGGAGCGCTTCCTTCCCACTGCTGTCCCATCGTCATAAGACTTATCTGTGTCGTAAAGCAAATGGTAAAATAAATAAAACACACACTGCGAGCTACATACTTACTGTGCTACCATCCTGGGAGAATACACATCCTAAATAGCTGAAGTGATCTACCTGTTCCAGATTTGTATCACCAACTTCAGATTGCATTCTCTTAGGTTTCTGGATACTCACTGCATTAGCTTTGCTGTACCAATCACACTTACTGTGCTACCATCTTGGGAGAATACACATCCTAAGTAGCTGAAATGATCTACCTGTTCCAGATTTGTATCACCAACTTCAGATTCTAAAAATTCTCTAAGGTTTCTGGATACTCACTGCATCTATTTTCAAATTACTACTAGGCCACCATATCTCAGTGTTAGAGCAACCAACGCGAAGTTTCTAGACCCCGGGCTTCAGCAGAGTCTGCCAAACTGCTTACTGAATCCCTCCCTGTCACTTTTTACTTTCCAGTAGTTTATCCATTAAAAGTAGGAATAACAAACAGCTTTGTCTAATTCCTGTAACTCCTTGAACAAAGAACTCATTTCGCTCTCCGTACCCCAACTGTTATCATAAATGCCTTTGATTGCTCAATTATAGTATATATATTATATGCTTTACGCCGCACATAAACTCAGATAAGTCTTATGGCTTCGCTGCGATAGGAGAGGCCTACGAGAAGGAAGGAATCTTCCGTGGCCTTCATTAAGGTACAGCCATCTTTAGGGCTGCCAACAGTGGGGTTCGAACCCACTATCTCTCGGGTGCAAGCTCACAGCTGCGCGCCCCTAACCATACAGCCAACTCACCCGACATTTATAGCATATTATATTATGTTATATTATAAGAATAATTTAGTGTGGCTATTTCTAGCCTGGTGCAACCCTTGTAAGGCAGACCCTCCGATGAAGGTGGGCGGCATCTGCCATATGTAGACAACTGCATTATATTGTGGTGGAGGATAGTGTTAGGTGTAGTGTGTGAGTTGCAGGGATGTTGGGGAGAGCACAAACACCAGCCCCGAGTCACTGGAATTAACCAATGAAGGTTAAAATCCCGACCCGGCCGGGAATCGAGCCCGGGACCCTCTGAACCGAAAACCAGTATGCTCACCATTCGGCCAACGAGTCGGATATTATATTATATTATATTATATTATATTATATTATATTATATTATATTATATTATATTATATTATATTATATTATATTATATTATATTATAATAGTGGTTGCAGAGACAATAGGTCTTCGAGTATGAGCAGATGCATAAAAACAGCGAAATTTTTTCACTCGGCGACAAATTCTTTCTTTCTTAATGAGTTTACCCCACAGGGTTAGTTTATTCCTCGGACTCAGCGAAGGATCCCACATCTACCGCTTCAAGAACAGTGTCCTGGATCGTGACACTTTGGGTCAAGGATAAACTGGGAAAGAGGACAAGTACCTCGTCCAGGTTGCCTCACAAAAGTTCAAATAAAGCGTATAGGAATGTTTTGAGATATTAGAGAGCTATCGGCTGTCCTGAAAATACTTTACTGCAGTTTCCTATTTTACTTGCAGGCAAACAGCCGATTCCTTCCAACTCCTCACCCAGTTCCGTTTCATCTTCATTTTTCTAGAAAAATGTTCAAATGTTGAGGATTTTTCCTTCATTAAAAATAGTTTACACCTGTTCAAGCAATTTTGCTAATGAGCCTTATTTTTTCAAAATTTAATGATTAAAATCTCTCATACTTTTGTAGTCACATTCGCGCAGATACTTGCGGCTTGTAGTCGCTACGCATTCACGTTTGGAGCTGAAGGTTTCAGCACTGTTTTCTTTTACTAATGCATCTATTTTATTTTATTTTCTCAATAATTATTTTTTTTGTTGTGTTCTCTTTTGTTTTAGAGCTATCTGCAATATTTTGAACCATTGTTACTCCTTGTTGCTTGACGTAAGTCTCGTCTTATTCGTTAGAATTTAAATGCAGCGCTGCGCTACGTTCATTCGCACTGCAACAACGCACTTTGCTCCACAAATTCTCTGATTCATCAGCAACTTTCATCTAATCCTATTGTAGGCATGATAATGTATTGTACACAGCGTCTACGGAAAGACAGTAGTGTAAGAGAAAATGGGGGAAAACCGTTCGTTTTTTCCTATCAACACCCAGTCTATTCAAAGATTTTAAAAATGATATGCATATCAAAACCTTCCTCCGGATGTGTATACACTAAATATGAGGCTTGGTCGAGATCCATCCAGCCGTTTCGCCGTGATAAACAGATAAACGGACACGAAAAATAAAAATCACCGGATCGGTATTGAGTTGACCTAATACGGATAAATATCTGAAAATTTAGCAAAACAAATGAAATTACAGACAGCGGACCGCCTACAACTTTATTTATATAGATAAGCATGGACACGTCCAGAAGTGCAGACCTTTATTTCGAGAGTCGCTGTTTTGAAACTGTACGGCATATCTACAAACGGACCTCACCATCAGACGTCTCATTTAGTGTTTACATGCTTGGCCCTACGACATCTTCTCGTACCTCCTATATTTATGGGTTAGATTGAGTTAGAGTCATTGAATTGAGTAACATTTTGTACAGTTTTATCACTCATGTGACAGCTAGAATCATAAAATTTGGCTATCATATGGCAACTGGTCATGTCAACATGCGAGCTGAATGTCGTCACTATATTATGTTTCCTATAAGTGTGCGAAGCGAAAACATAATCGTGTAAGAAGTACAAAATTAACTTGAAATCGAGAAATACATCTCTATTTAACGTATAAGAGATAGAAATACGACCAAAGTTGTAGATCTCTCCAGAATACAAAAGATTGTGCTTTCTGTTTTGTGAGATGACTTACCGCTTAGCCACCAATTATCCCGAAACGAAGGTCTGCACCGTCGTTAAAATTTCATCCCTATTCCGATATTTTCCGGCGCCAAAATTTATACATTTGCATAGCTTAGAATATTTCCTCAAAGAAAGAGTGTCCAGGCTTCGCGATTAGCATTCGCATATGTATGGAGGAAGAAAATAATACAGTTAATAAAGTTGAAATTAATAGAAAATAGGTCAATAAATGAGGACAGTCGGATAGGACAATAATATGTAAACACCAAGTGAATGTATTGGAAAATCAGATGCTGCTCAATAAATTATGCTGATATGAGTTAAGGATATAAGAAAGCGGTAACAGATGGGAAATTTAGGCGCTGGGATTCTTAGGAAAACACATGAGAAGATGACTAATGGTGTTATTGCTTAAGCTATTCGATGACGGTTATAACCTCCAACGATATTCTACCAATATCCCGCAGAATGGCCGATTGACGTCTCTCTTGCTTTCTACCCAAGGGACAACCACGAATTTACAGGAATGATGACGAAAATGACAATACGCTACTTCCTTGCTGGCAAGCAGTCAGAGAAGTTGCCATGGTAACCTGTAGGTTCGTTGTCGGTCTGTCGGTCACTCAATGCAGAGCATGATACCCGCAGAAATTAGTAATTTTCTCCGTCATTTGAAGAGCAAGGTCAATTATGAACATACTATAAGTTGTTTATAATGAAGAGATATTTCACATACAGACCACGACGTTTACAGAAAGACAGTAGTATAACAGAAAATGGGGGAAAACTGTTTGGGTTTTCCTATAAACACCCAGTCTATTCAAAGATTTTAAAATGGTACGCATATCAAAACCTTCCCCGGGATGTGTATATACCAAATATGACGTTTGTTTAAGATCTATCCAGGCGTTTCACCGTGATGGTGGTACAAACAAACAGACAGCAAACAGACAAACGGACAAATAGACACGAAAAATAAAAAACACCGATTCGGTATTGAGTTGACATAAAACGGATAAATATCTGAAAAATAGGCAAAACAAACGAAATTTCAGACAGTGGACCCATACAATTTTATTTATATAAATAACAGATAACATTTTTGAAGCTAAATGAGATTATTTGCATGGTAAAATTTGCTATTAATTTGAGGTAATAGCGTTTAAATGAGGTACCTCGATTATTTAACTTAAATATACTAAATCCTTACAACCAATAATTAATTATTTAATATATCTTGAAGGAAACTGATTACTGCCAAATGGGTTAGAGCTCAAATTCTGGAATCCCCAAATTACAACTGTTTGATCAATCCATCAATCAATCAATCAATCAATCAATCAATCAATCAATCAATCAATCAATCAATCAATCAATCAATCAATACTGATCTGCATTTAGGGCAGTCGCCCAGGTGGCAGATTCCCTACCTGTTGCTTTTCTAGCCTAATCCTAAATGATTTCAAAGAAATTCGAAATTTATTGAACGTCTCCCTTGGTAAGTTATTCCAATCCCTAACTCCCCTTCCTATAAATGAATATTTGCCCCAGTTTTTCCTCTTGAATTCCAATTTTATCTTCATATTGTCATCTTTCCTACTTTTATAAACGCCACTCAGATTTATTCGTCTACTAATGTCATTCCACGCCATCTCTCCGCTGACAGCTCGGAACATACCACTTAGTCGAGCAGCTCCTCTTCTTTCTCTCAATTCTTCTCAACTCAAACTTTGCAGCATTTTTGTAACGCTACTCTTTTGTCGGAAATCACCCAGAACAAATCGAGCTGCTTTTCTTTGGATTATTTCCGGTTCTTGAATTAGGTAATCCTGGTGAGGGTCGTATACAGTGGAAACATACTCTAGTTGAGGTCTTACCAGAGACTTATATGCCCTCTCCTTTACATCCTTACTACAACCCCTAAACAACCTCATGACCATGTGCAGAGATCTGTACCCTTTATTTACAATCCCATTTATGTGCTTACCCCAATGAAGATCTTTCCTTATATTAACACCTAGATACTTACAATGATCCCCAAAAGGAACATTTACCCCATCAACGCAGTAATTAAAACTGAGGGGACTTTTCCTATTTGTGAAACTCACGACCTGACTTTTAACCCCGTTTATCAACATACCGTTGCCTGCTGTCCATCTCACAACATTTTCGAGGTCACGTTGCAGTTGCTCACAATCTTGTAACTTATTTATCACTCTATAGAGAATAACATCATCCGCAAAAAGCCTTACATCCGATTCCGCTCCTTTACTCATATCATTTATATATATAAGAAAACATAATGGTCCGATAATACTGCCTTGAGGAATTCCCCTCTTAATTATTACAGGGTCAGATAAAGCTTCACCTACTCTAATTCTCTGAGATCTATTTTCTAGAAATATAGCAACCCATTCAGTCACTCTTTTGTCTAGTCCAATTGCACTCTTTTTTTCCAGTAGTCTCCCATGATCTACCCTATCAAATGCTTTAGACAGGTCAATCGCGATACAGTCCATTTGACCTCCAGAATGCAAGATATCTGCTATATCTTGCTGGAATCCTACAAGTTGAGCTTCAGTGGAATAACCTTTCCTAAAAACGAACTGCCTTCTATCGAACCAGTTATTAATTTCAGAAACATGTCTAATATAATCAGAAAGAATGCCTTCCCAAAGCTTACATACAATGCATGTCAAACTTACTGGCCTGTAATTTTCAGCTTTATGTCTATCACCCTTTCCTTTATACACAGGGGCTACAATAGCAACTCTCCATTCATCTGGTATAGCTCCTCCGACCAAACAATAATCAAATAAGTACTTCAGATATGGTACTATATACCAACCCATTGTCTTTAGTAGATCCCCAGAAATCTGATCAATTCCAGCTGCTTTTCTTTTTCAACTTTCGTATCTTATTTTAAATATCATTGTTATCATATGTAAATTTTATTACTTCTTTGGCCTTAGTCTCCTCCTCTATCTCGATATTATCCTTGTAACCAACAATCTTTACATACTGCTGACTGAATACTTCTGCCTTTTGAAGATCCTCACATACACCCTCCCCTTGTTCATTAATTATTCCTGGAATGTCCTTCTTGGAACCTGTTTCTGCCTTAAAGTACCTATACATACCCTTCCATTTTTCACTAAAATTTGTATGACTGCCAATTATGCTTGCCATCATGTTATCCTTAGCTGCCTTCTTTGCTAGATTCAATTTTCTATTAGGTTCCTTCAATTTCTCCTTACTTCCACAGCCATTTCTAACTCTATTTCTTTCCAGTCTGCACCTCTTTCTGAGCCTCGTTATTTCTCTATTATAATAAGGCGGGTCTTTACCATTCCTTACCACCCTAAAAGGTACAAACCTGTTTTCGCATTCCTCAACTATTTCTTTAAACCCATCCCAGAGTCTGTTTACATTATTATTTACCGGTTGCCACCGATCATAGTTACTTTTTAGAAACTTCCTCGTGCCTGCTTTATCAGCCATATGGTACTGCCTAATAGTCCTACTTTTAAGACCTTCCTTTCTATCACATTTATTTTTAACTACCACAAAACAGCTTCATGTTCACTAATACCATCTATTACTTCAGTTTCCCTATAGAGCTCATCTGGTTTTATCAGCACCACATCCAAGATATTTTTCTCTCTGGTTGGTTCCATCACATTCTGAATCAGCTGTCCTTCCCATATTAACTTATTTGCCATTTGTTGGTCATGCTTCCTGTCGTTCGCATTTCCTTCCCAATTGACATCTGGCAAATTCAGATCTCCCGCTACAATCACATTTCTTTCCATGTCATTTCCCACACAGCTGACTATCCTATCAAATAATTCCAAATCCGCGTCAGTGCTACCATTTCCCGATCTGTACACGCCAAATATATCAAGTTGCCTATTATCTTTAGAAATGAGCCTTAAACCTAGAATTTCATGTGTCTCATCTTTATCTTTTTCGTAGCTTACAAATTCTTTTTTCACCAGAATGAACACTCCCCCTCCCACCATTCCTATCCCATCTCTACGATACACACTCCAGTGCCGTGAGAAAATTTCTCCATCCATTATAAAATTTCTCAGCCATGATTCAACTCCTATTACAATATCTGGTAAATATATATCTATTAAATTTCTTAATTCTATTTCTTTCTTTACAATACTTCTACAGCTCAACACTAACAATTTTATGTAATCCCTACCTGATTTCCAGTTCCGTGTTCCCTTAGCACCGCTCCCTAGGCCACCCAGTTTACCTGAATGTACCTCCCTATTACCCTTCCAAACAAATTTCCTAACTTATACGTACCACTGCGGTTTAAATGAAGGCCATCTGAGCGCAGATCCCTATCTCCTACCCACCCATTAGGATCTAGAAATTTCACTCCCAGTTTCCCACATACCCACTCCATAATCTCATTTAAATCCCCAATCACCCTCCAGTGAGTATCCCTCCTACACAGTATTCCACTAATAACAATCTCCGCTTTCTTAAACTTCACCCGTGCTGCATTTACCAGATCCCACACATCTCCAACTATGGTACTTATATCAGCTTGCCTTACGTTGTTGGTGCCAACATGAAACACTACCACTTTCTCCTTCCCCTCCTCCCTCTCTTCTACTTTCTTCAACATCTGCCTCAACCTAATTCCTGGATAACATTCTACCCTGGTTCCCTTTCCTCCACACACTTTCCCCACGTGTCTAACGATGGAATCCCCCATGACCAGAGCCTCAACCCTACCCACCTCATTTGATCCACTCCCCTCCTGGTCAGCTCTATCTTTCCTGATAGCTGCAGAAGCTACTTCCTCCTCCCTTTTCTCCTTCCCATGACCCTGTTCCACCTGTCTTTTCATATCCTCTACTCTACATTTCCCTTTCCTATCTTTTCCCTTCTTCCTACTTCCACACATCTCACCAACAGTTCCCTGTCCGTCATCTTCCCTCTGTTGTTCTACCTGGAGTGACTCGTACCGATTTCGCACAGACACCTGTCCTGAATTCTGATCCTGAATAGAGCCCTTAGCCTTCAATCTCCTTCCCCTTAGAACATTAGACCACCTGTCTTCTACAACTCCCCCTCTCCTTCCCCTCCTTCTTGTACACTTACTGTAACCTGTACATTGTTTGAGGGAGTCCTATATTCCTTCCTGTCTTCTGTGAGAATCCTAATTATCTCCCTCAAACTTTACAACTCCTCCCTCATACCCCTCAATGCCTCGTCACACCCACAGTTCGTATACTCGCGCTCCTTAGCCATTCTTTACGGGGGAAAATGAAATTAAAAATAAAATAATTTAAAACAATAAATGAACGGAGGGATATATTGTCTGGGATAGTACTCAAAGATCACACAACAATAGGGTAATTAATCTATGACTACACTACAATACTACTCTATTTTTTATCCTACAACCTGTAACAGGATAAAAACTGCTGTTAATTACTGAATATCGAAAGTAATACACAATAACTACACAATTCCAAACTGCAATTAAGCCTATCCTAATTACAACAACAGAATTTTTAATAAAAGTTTCTACGGATACTTCTACTACACCAGTACTACACAAATATTTTACAATAATAAAATAAGCACACTAAATTCTAATAGGATATTACTCGTATACTACTGTACAGTACACTACAGTAATTTTTAAACTACTTTCAGACGTATCCTAATTTCGATACCGGTACCGTATGTCACTACTAAGCACAAACAGATATGAACTTTGCAAGAACTACTGTACTCAAAGATTACCAACAAAGCTAAATGCTTAGACAAATTATTATTAGTATTACGGTCTAATAGATACACACGAAAGATAACACACGAATATAGCAGGCAAGATACGGCACTATCTAAATGTACTGTACCTATACTACAATGTATCTACACTACACTACACTACGTTTGGTTAAATTCTTAAGTATCGAAAGGATTGCCGTACACGAAGAAAAACACGAATATAACTGGCAAGATATTATCTAATATATTATACCTTATCTTCACTACAATTCTACTGAAATGTGGTTACGTGATTATTACAGCTGGTGGATTACTATTATTTTCCCTACTCCACGTGACTGAGAGAAAAAGTGTCCTTAATTAGGCCTACTGAAAAATACGAGGTTGTCTACAATAATTTCTCAAATATTTCTATCAAAACTACTCCTACTACTCCAGGGACTCTAACTGCAATTAGGCCTACTGGGATATATGAAATTTATTATTATTAGCTAACCGCTCATAAATACTGAAAGATCGAGGGAGTGAAGTATAAATTACGGATACTTTAACCTACTCAGAAGTACAAATGACTGGAATACAAGGCCAGCTGATTTATATTTATATTTACTTGACTACACTACTCCCTTTGTTCACGACTGTAGTCAACAATGCAATATTTGAATATGAGGAGCGACAATAATCAATAACAATGCAACGACTGTTAACTACTACCGAGTAATCTCTTTAACTACTTTTAGAATGGAAGATAATAGTAATCCACCAGCTGTAATAATCACGTAACCACATTTCATCTTTTCGTCTTTTTCGTCTTTTTAAATGTAGTAAATTATTACCTTCGCGATAGTTCGGACGGATATCTATACGGAATACCGGAGGAATTTCGGCGGAAGTTACGGTACTATTCCTTATGATAAGCTGCCCTTGTAAGTATTATACCAACGAACCTACAGATATTCACAAATATTTTAAAAGTTAATATTATTACCTAAAAGTTAATATTATTACCTAAAGTATTTACTAAATCTAAATTCGAAACAAGGTACACCTAGCTAGCCTACTTAACCTAGAAAACGTAAATTACTGAAGACCAACTGAATTACATGTTATAAAATTTAAATAAATATCACTACCAACAAGCACTAAACACCACTATATAAATAGCACTAAATGAATCACAAATACAAAACATTAAGCTATTTCAATAATTTTAACTACTTTATCACTACAATAATGCAAGAGCTCTCTCAACAGCCAACCGTACTCAAGCGCATCCAACAATGCAAGGTCAGATCAGGAAATAATTAAATCTCAACTTTTACGATTAACGTATTGAGGTGACAATTAATAAATAGATAAACTAGCATCAAATCAATTACTATTTAGGATACAACCACGAAGTGACAAGCGTGAAGAATGTATGTTATAGTCATGTGGTAATGATCCTTCACTATCAGCACATCAGTTGTCTTTCATTATTTTTTGTAAACAAGAGAAAGGGCAAAAAAGTATTCATTATCAAAATAAATGCCATTATAAGGCAACAAACCTGAACAATACACAAGGCATAATATAACGTACTGTAAACTAGTTTTAACCCTAGAATACTAACCCTTCGTAAATTTTACGACAGTAGGTAGCAGAACGGTATAGTTTAATGACTTCCGCGCGTGCGTGCGTGCCGCTATTTTGTGTAGCTGATTTTTTTCGAGCAGTTATTGACTGTGGCATGTGCGATTGTTGATATCTTTGCTCATTCTTGTAATAATTGGGTGGGTGTCGTCATATTCACGAACGGTTAGTGATAGTGTGAACTTATAAGTATAATGTTTCGTCATGCCTTTTTTTACATTTATACTTATTTAATTTATTTTCTTGGTAGTTTTGGTTTCTTTGTGATGTAAATAACCTACATTCATAATTTAAGGGTTTATTTTAATATGTTTTGTTATAAAATTATAATTTGTTTTTATAAAACGTGTTCATTTAATATTTTTTGTGCGCCAAGTTTTCTATATTTAATAAATAATCACATAAAATTGTTTAATAACTATGTATTTTGATTCATGTTAATTTCACGACACTATAGGAACTCTTAATAACCAAATTCGTGCCAAATATAAGCTGTTCCGTAGAAAATATAACAACTATAAATTGGAGTAGTCAAATTTACGAAGGTTTTGTAATAATGTGTGGCGAAATAATAATTTTGAGGCTTCGTTTACATCAGTAGAAAAGAATGTGACGATATATTATTAGGCCCATCCTCGCATATAAAAAACTTCGATAGATCTTGAATAAACTTTATGCAAGAATCAGATTAGAAATTATGTTAACAGAAGAAAAATTTGGTCCGAACGGTTATTAAGGATTCCCAATTTTATAATTATGAGATCGAACTACAGCTATTTTATCTGCTTATAAAATCGATACAGGAAACTTCTATACATAAACTCTTTATTTAAAGCATGCCTATAACAATATTAGATCATTAAGTTTAAGGTTCCAGAATCAGCACTTACTTCGTTAAGCTGATTACACATAATGAAATCAAACTGTTACAAGGGCATAAGAAAACATAATTGCCCAAAGTTAAATCAAAATGGAATAAAACATTTTGACGCCTAGCGCCGATGAAAAGTGTTTTTCTAGCCTGAAACCAACTGATATATTTAGCCAGGAACATAATCCAATCCTCTGAACAGCGTCTTTCGCCAGGAACACATATATCCGCCTGCTGTCGACTCCATCTTACTCCAGACTACATGGGTCATTAGTATTTTGTTTGTATCGGATAATTTGCCACATTGTCGCAATTATGAATAGCAGCCACCAGGTGCGCCACCTACTTGATGAAGCTTTAGTAAATAGTCACGCCAACAGGTAGCGTTCAAATGCACACCAGCTGCACAAATTTCCGAATAGTTCTTAAGGTTATTAAGTTCCGTATTAACGTTACAAACAATATTCCTACAATAATAGGACATTTATTCAGAAAATGTATTTGTGAAGCACGTTCTATATTTTCTGTTTATTTGTGATAACTTTTGATAGCTCTGTTCATAAGGCATTCTTTCGAAATATGTGTTTATGAATCAAGTTCTTTTTCTGTTTATTTATGAACATTATGAAAACTAACCAATCTCATTTTCAGTGTCTGTGTTGTTCGTCTGCCCTCATTGACATCCTGCCAGTTTCTCCTGAGCCCGTCGAGCAGCGCTTTCTTCCACTGCTGTGGTAAAGGGCCTGTCTGTCTTCTGGGTCTGTCTCCGCCATAAAACCCTGATAGCTTTTCGTCATACTTCTGAAACAACCCGTCATTGATTTCATCCTCACCGAGCTGAGTGGCTCAGACGGTTGAGGCGCTGGCCTTCTGACACCAACTTGGCTGGTTCGAACTTGGCTCAGTTCGGTGGTATTTTAACGTGCTCAAATACATAAGCCCCTTGTCAGTAGATTTAATAGCACGTAAAAGAAATCCTGGGGACTAAATTCCCGGACCTCGGCAAATCCCAAATCCGTAAAAGTAGTTAGTGGGACGTAAAGCCAATAACATTATTATATCAATTTAGGAAGGCTCGGAACATAATGGGCTGACTCGGCCCATGCAAGGGGTCACACTCTTGATTATGAAACTATAGGTACATATATTAACAAATATTTACAACAGAAAAAATTACAATATATTCATTTACTAGCGCTTTCCCCCGACTTCGCTCGCGTCATAGTTGAGTTATGTCCCATTATATTATATTATTTCCCATTTTCTTTTGAAGTCCACTGAACCAACCTTACGCGTTCATCGACTTTTGTACGAAATGTAAGACATGAACGTAAATGATGTGTTTTCCCGTCCCGGCTTCGGTCGGAATTGGAAAGTTTCACGCGTGTTCCGAGTTCGCCGTTAAATGAAATTCTCTTGTAATAACAGTAGCTTCTATTTTTTTTAACCCCGTCACACGTAATCTAGTGCCATTGCACAACTTAGGTGGTTTGAGGTTACGTAACAACATTACTGGTGCTCCTACTTTCAAACGGAGTTTGTGAGATGGGAATCCTCGAGGATTAAGGTAAGGTAAGGCAGGTCCGAACCTCCGCAGAGGTGTCCTGAGCCGGAGTTTACGTGCGGTAGGGTGGCCGGTTCCTTTCCGCTCCTCCATTCCCTTACCCCCACCAACAGCGCGTGGCAACCCATCCACTTCTCGACCACGCTCAATGTTCCTTAACTTCGGAGATCTCACGGGATCCGGTGTTTCAACACGGCTACGGCCGTTGGTGGAGGATTAAGAGTATTTAGGAATTCTACTGGATAACTGAGAGCATCGTCCGTTTGTAATACCGTGTCGACCGATTTAGACTCTATTTCTTCTGCATCAAAATATGTAAGCAATGCATCATTTAATTCAGGGACTCTCAAACGCCCAAAATCTCACGCGTGCAAATCGAGGCGCAAGAGCTCCGTGCACTGTGCATCGGTCCCGCTCGGCTCGGCTCGCACCAACGCCTCGTCTCTGGGCTACTCGGCTAAGCTCGGCTCAACTCGGCTCGGATTTGGAGCGCTACGGAGCAAGTGAGGAAGAGGGAGACAGGGGGAGCGAGCGAGACAGGCGTGGGGAAAGAGAGAGACAGCGCTATTGCTCCAAATCGAGGAGTGGGGGTCTGCACTCCGGTCATCGAAGCGAAGTCGTCTTTTGCACCGTGCACAGTGCGTACACCAGGCGCATGCAACCTGAGAGGCCCTGATTTAATTCATTAGCCGTCTCATTAAAGTAAACCTGCAAAAATCCAGGATCTTGATGAGCATTTGGCAATAGATTGCCTATGGAATGCTAAATTTGACCTTGTACTTTGAAAGTAGGCATAAAGCCGGGTTGGATGACTTGCTTAGCACCAAAGGATGTCATTTGAAAACAGCTGATATGTTTTCTAATTCGATCAAAAAAATTACCATGATCTGGATGGGCACCCATTAGTAACTGTACAATGGTTCAGGTGGAGATTAGAGTGGTGGCAGCAAAACCTTGCCAGAATCGCAACACATGCCTGGTGTTTCATCTTTCCACTCGAGAGCATTGCAGAATTGGCATTTATGGATGATTGTACCAATGGTTATCAAGCTGTTATCTTCGTAATTCATTTCAGGATCGTAAGACATCCCGGAACGAAACTTAATTTTACATGGACGCAGTCGTCTTTCTTTTCGGACCCCTGGGTGATGTTGCTCATATCGCATTTGAATTGTCCTGTGATATTCGCGATTATTTTGCTGGTGTGTAGCTGCCGCTGCTCTATGAAACTCGGGATTATTTTTCTGGTATATCAGTGCCGCTGCTCTGTGAACCTTGGGGTTATTCTTCTGGTACGTGACTGCCGCTGCTCTATGAACCTTGAGATTATTCTTCTGGTACGTGTCCGCTGCTGCTCTATGGACTTCGGGATTTTTATTTTGGTATTTACTTCCAGCAATGGTACCGTACGTGCAGAAGGATTATTTTGTAAAAATGTGGCTGCTTCTTTTTTAAATTGTATTTTTCTCGTACCGTTTGAGTATCGAGTACGACGTTTTTCAGAAACTTTTGTAACAACAAATGAAGCACTTGTTTCTTCGCACAGACATTCACATACAGTACGGTACTTCAAAATGTCCGTTAGAGAGATTACCAGTAAATCGCAATATTTTTACGGGATTAGCTTCATCACTAAATATCCAGTATAACTTTATATCACGATAAACTTCAAAGCGGAATGGAAATATTTTGCCACCTGCCGTCAACTCACATGTTCCACCACAAGTTGAATCTTCTGACAAGATAAGTCGGCACTATTATGAAGAGGAATAGTTATTACCAAGATGATTTTCGGACAAAATGGAAACAACTTACGAAACAATAGCTTCACGAACTTCATCAAACCGTAACTGAGTAGAATATAAAATGTAAGAAAGAGATGTAAATAGACATGCACCGCCACCTACAATAAAAACAATGTTATGTGGCAACACTTCACCATTAATGTTCAGATAAGTTACTGCCATTATGCTGTGTGCGTGAAAAAGACGTTATCGCGCTGCAGTCTGTTATATGTCTCCTTGAAATATCACACACCAGTACGTTGTATCTTCTGGTATGAAATGTTTGTACTCTTCTGAGGAGGAGTAGTTATTAGCAAGGATTGCCAAGGTTCAAACCCTTACTGCTCAAGAGTTCTATGGCACTCACTTCATTACTGGTCGACAATATTATGCAAGTTGCCTCCGGTCTCTCCTTCGTCAATATGAGCGACATATCTTCGAACCATAGATAGCTTTGTTAATGACGCATGCTCGTGCCGAACTGGTATTGCTTTCGCCTAGCCTTTTATACCAGTTGTATGGATGAAACAATTCATTTAAACTGTAAGCGGCTGCATAACTCACTAACAAAGTATAAAACCGTAATAAATCTCATTGATAAAACAATATTCCTGAGTTAAAAATAGGCCACCCACAGGCAGATTCGAACCTGCATTTTTTCAGTCTGTAGTCCGTTAACCTCTCACGAATTTACTCACAAACATTCGTATATGTAGGCCTATATACTGTTATTTGTATTTTTTTTCTTTAAGGATTTGGTTCATTACCGTCTTAAAATACACGGAAGCGGAGTGAATCGGCACGTACACGTACGTGTTGGAGAAAGTGCCGCTGCCATTTTTAATTGGCAAAAGCCAAAGATTCATGCGCGAAAGGCAAGCATTTCAGCTGGAAAATCTTGAAAATACATATATTTCCGTTGACTTTTCAAGAAATGCAAGATTTTTGAGACGATTTGGAAGACTGAATGAATATATTTGTAGAATGTAAAACCACATATCACCCCTTTGAAATAGGAATTTTAAAATTTCTTTTAAAATAGTATTTATGATATATGAAAATAAATATGTGAATGAATATAAGTACCTACAATATTTTTCACAGAAATGGAGAAAATCAACAAAAAAGTAAAATCACCTTTCAACCCTTTTCACCCTTTAAAAGAGGAATTTTAAAATATTCTTTCTTAGTGCGCATCTAGGCTACGGTAGGAATATGTCCTCAAATTTTCATGCAATTATCTCCAGTAGGTTTTGCTGTGCGTTGATTATCAGTCAGTCAGGACATCTTGCTTTATATATATAGATGCAAGAAATATGCACAGATGATGTCGCTAAACAACTCCTTATCTCCCCTTTTGGGAATCTGTTCTTCAGTATTACTGGAACTGCGGCCTGGAACGTCATGTTGTTTGGCGTAAGTCAGAGGAAAAGTTGTTCCTAGAAACTTTCTCAGAATGTGGCAGGTGCTCAGGAGGGTATCTTTCTGTAGTTCGACGTATGTGTGATGATGCAGGTTTAATGCTGCCAGAGAGCTGTGCAACCCTCCTGGAATAACACCGGTACATGATATTACTGTTGGAACTGTCGTGGCTGATTCTAGTTTCCACAGGCATTGTATTTTTATTGCCAGTTCTGTGGATTTTAATATCCTTGTGGCTATTTTTTATTTATCGACTAGAACAATATCTGGCCTATTGTTGCAGAGTGTGACATCGGTTATGCCTTCTTGGTACCATAGTAGTTTGCATGAAGAGTTTTCGAGAACGGGTGGAGGTGTATATTTCCAATGTGCAGTTGATGACTGAAGAAATCCACATTTTACAGAAAGTTTCAGGTGAATGATTTTAGCTACCTGATCATGTCGGTGCTTATAATCGGTGTTGGTCAAGGATGGGCAGCCAGAGATGACGTGCTTTATGGTCTCTGTAGTTCTGAAACAGTGGCGGCAGTTGTATGAGACGACTCTTGGATCATTCGTGATGAATCTACGGTGGTTCCGTGTAGCAATTACGTGAATTTGGATGGCCAGAACAAATCCTTCTGCTTCAGGGAAAAGACCAGAGTAGGTCAGCCAAGCGTGCGACGCTGGTTTGTCGACATGAGGCTGATCCAGTTCGTGGGGGTATTTCCCGTGAAGAGGTTTTTCCTTCCAAGTGTCCATATTCATATCCTTTGTAGGTGGGGTAGAAACCGGCATTTCCGTCGACGATGGATTGAGAGTTATATAGTTTATGTCAGCTCTGCAAACAGCTTGATGAAGACACGATGTATCAGCTCTCGAGTGGAAATATTCTGTTAGACTTGATATCAAATTGCTGTGTAAATTGACAATGGGTAAGAAGCCTTTACCACCTTCTGATCTCGGGAGTGTAAGACAATTGATTGCAGATTTAGGATGGTGCATATGGTACCGGGTGAGTGAAAGTGCTGTTTTCGTCTGTAACTGCTGAAGTTCTGATTGGGTCCATTTTATGACGCCAAAGGAGTATGTGAGCAGTGGTACGGAGTACATTATTATTATTATTATTATTATTATAATTATTATTATTATTTCATCCTCCGTAATGCCCACTTCTCTCAGATTTTCCGTAGTAGCCTGTGTTCTCTGTTAAGTAGTTTTATTATTGCGCTGGTTTCATTAATTTTTGTGAATATTGATAAGATGTTTGCCCTCGCATATTGCCTCCTAAGTAATGGCCCTGGATTATACAATGAAGTGTATCACTACCTATTGTTACGTGCCAGCCCTGTCGTAGTCCCTTTCACTACTTGCTGAAAGGCCTAAGGAGTCAGATGACCGGGGATCTCCCAGCTGGCCAGGAATTTCTGTGAATTGTACTCATTGGTTGGTTTCCCATTGAGTTTCTGCGAGATACGGAAGTGTTTTGTCTCTAGCCATATCACGCGAGCTATAGAAAGGAGGCTAGCTGCGAACAGTCAGCGTTGGGTTACATATGGCAGAGGTATTGGCTGTCCCTGGTGACCCACGGGGAGTTGTGGTCCTTGTGTTAAGTGAGCATGTGGGCTGCCATCGTCGTTACACTGGAGTCACGACATTCTTGGGTATGGGACGGAGTTCTGTGTGTGCTTTTCTGTGGACTGCGAACTGTCATAGAGTCAGCGCTGGAGCCCAGCTACCGTGAGTAATTCCTGCTGCTCAGCACTGTTGAATAGTTGCTGTGTAGTTGTTAATTGTATGCGATAGTAGAGGAGCTAAGGCGGTCACAAAGCCACGGACTGTCTGCCCTCGGGTTAGAACCATCATTGTTCCCAACTAGGGGTCAATAACCCCTAGTATAGTAGAGGTACAATGGCGATTTAGCATAAGAGAGCGAGCCTAACATCACAGTCGCCATCTTGAGGGGCCTAACTACACTTTAACAGCTAGTTACACTTCCCGATGCCTAAGAGAGCAAGCCTAACCTCATGGAGGGGCCTAACCTTAGTTGTACGGCTAGATGCGCTTTCTAACGTGAACAGTCGTTATCTTGGAGGGGCTTAACCTTACAGGACGTAGTTTTACGGCGAGATGACTTTCCCGACGCTATCTTGAGTGGTAGGACATTGATGATTCTCGCGACGCTATCTTAAGTAGTAGGGCAATGGGGATTCGCATAAGAGAGCCAACGTAACCACATGGAGGAGTCTAACTACGCAGAGCTATAGTTTTACGGCCAGATGCGCTTCCCAACGTGACTTGCACAAGATGGCGGCCATACACAGGTTCTTATAAGACTAAATACTAGAACCTGAGTTAGAGGTTACTGTGTAATATGGCGGCTATACATACGCTCTTACGTGGCCAGCCAGGGGTGCTTGCGCAAGATGGCGGCTATACATAGGCTCTTATGAGACGGCCTAGAGGCACTTGCGCAAGATGGCGGCTGCACACGGTTTCCTATAGAGAAAGATGACGGCCATTGGCGTTTGCGCAAGATGGCGACTATACATAGACTCTTATAGAGAAAGATGGCGGCCATGGGCGATTGCGCAAGATGGCGACTATGCATAGACTCTTATAGAGAAAGATGGTGGCCATGAGAGATTGCGCAACATGGTGGCCATACATAGACTCTTATAGAGAAAGATGACGCCATGGGCGATTGCGCAAGATGGCGACTATACATGGGCTCTTATCGAGAAAGATAATGGCCATGGGCGATTGCGCAAGATGGCGACTATACTTAGGTTCTTATTTAGAAAGATAACGGCCATGGGCGATTGCGTAAGATGGGGACTATACATAGGCTATTATAGAGAAAAATGGCGCCCAAGGGAGGTTGCATATGATGGCGGCTATACATGGGTCTATTATAAAGAACGCTGCCGGCCATCGGCGATTGTACAAAATGGCGGCATTACATGGGCTCTTATAGAAGAAGATGGTGCCCAAGGGCGGTTGCACAACATGGTGGCTATACATGGGCTATTATAAAGAAAGATGACGGCCATGGGCTATTACACAAAATTGCGGCTATACATGGGCTCTTATAGAGCAAATGCCGGCCAAAGGTGATTGCATAAGATGGCGGCTATAAACGGGCTCTTATTGAGAAAGATAACAGCTATCGGCGATTGCGCAAGATGGGGCTATACACGGCTTCTTTTGGAGAAAGATGACGACTATGGGTGATGGCACAAGATGGCGGCTATGGGCGATTGTACAAGATGGCTGCTATACAAAGACTCTTATAGGGAGAGATGACGGTCATTCGCGATTGCGCAAGATGGTGGCTATGCACAGGTTCATGTGGAGAAAGATGACGGTTATGGGCGATTGCAAAAGATAGCGGCTATACATAGGCTTTTATAGCCTCCTCCTACTCCGACAGGACACAGCCGCCCTCCTCCTCCTCCTCCTCCTCCTCATCTGTATAGCAAACGGGCAAAAGGGCAGGGGACACAGCTGCTCTCCTCCTTCTCCTCCTCCTTATCCGTATAGCAAGAGGACAAAAGGGCACAGGGCACAGCCGCCCTCCTCCTCGTTTTCCTCCTCCTCATCCGTAGAGCAAAATTGGAAAAGGGCAAATAGGCTCCTCTACCTGGCAAAAGAGAAAATGGGAAGAAAGGACACCTCTTCTTTATCTGTGGGGCAAAAAGGCCAGAGGGCTCCCCTTTCCGGCAAAAAGGCCAAAGGAGAGCTCCTTATTCGTGGGGAAAAGGGCAAAAGTTTTTCTCTACATTATCTGTTTGGCAAATGTGTGAAAGGGCTTCCCCCTCGTAGCAAAATGGCAAAAAGTCTCCTCTTGCTGGCAAAGGGGCAATAGGGCTCATCATCCCTAAAAAAGGGCTCCATTTCCAGGCAAAAGGGCAACTCCTCCTCCTTACAGCTACTGAGGTTTGCTCAATCCCTCTTCCTACGGACAGATGCCTACTTACGTTATTAAACTAATGTAGCGTTATCATCTTGTTCTCGTCGCAAAGGTTTTTACCCTTTTCGACTGACGAGGGAGCGGTTGGAAGATGATGAGGTAAGGAGAACGTAATATTTTTTCGATTGCAATTGAAATGAATACCTACAACCTGTTTTCCTGTCATTGACCGGGTCAGGGATGGAATGAAAGAGGCAGATATAGGCTGTTAGTACGATGGGGTCGCCACTCCCAAAGTGATTTATTAATGCCTGATGGATGCTATGAAATGAGAATGGAGAGTGTTGCTGGAATGAAAGAGGACAGGGAAAACCGGAGTACCCGGTGAAAAAACCTGTCCCGCCTCCGCTTTGTCCAGCACAAATCTCACATTGAGTGACCGGGATTTGAACCACGGTATCCAACGGTGAGAAGCCAACGCGCTGCCATCTCAGCCATGGAGGCTCCTCGATTGCAATTATCATGCAAAAATATAAAACTGAATGTAGAATAAGTAAATGTTGTATGTTACTATCCGACAAGGCAAAAGAGGTTCAATGGAGTTACAGAATGCAATTAGCAAAAATATAGATCTGACAAGCTAATGTTGTATGTCTTCATCCAGCAAGAGAAAACATGTTGACTGTTAAACATAAAACACTTATAACGCTAACACAATAGTTACTGTGTTGTATGTGTCTATTCGACAAGACAAGTTTAATCCTATTACAATTAGCACACACTAGAATTGATTGTAGAACAAGCTAATATCGTATGTCTTTATCCGACATAACAAAACGTGTTGACAATTAGTGTTGAGAACAGAAAACTTTTAACGCTACTGTGCTGTATGTTTCTATTCGAAAAGTTACAATTACCACACACTAGAATTGATTGTAGAACAAGACGAAACATGTTAAAAATTAGTGTTCAGAACAGAAAAACTTATAACGCAAAATACTATGAGATTTAAAATCTGCGTTATAGGATTAATCTGTGTTGACACAAGCGCACTTCTATGCAGTCAGCCTGCACAGATAGAATTGCAAATGTTGTATATCTCTATCCGACGTACAGTTGTACATCATCTTAATTACTGCAGATGAAATGATTACTACATAGCAGGGGATACCTATGTTCTAAGGAGATTATTTTGCGGGATTCGAACACATGCAACAGAGAAACAAATCTGTATGGCGATTTAGTTACCGTAACAGAATAAAAAATCATTCTACTGTGCAGATAAAATGATTTTACTACTTACCAGGGGGTACCTTTGTCCTACATCATATTGTGTTAAGGATAAAATTTATGGATTTAAACCCTGTTGTAACACTATAAAAGATTTTTGGGATTGAAACCTTGTTTACAAGGGAGAGGAATAGAAGTGTACTTCCTCTTAAATAAAAAATCGCTACTATTATGGAGATAAAATGAGCTGTGAGAGGGATCGGTAATGTATATTGTTAACTTACCTTCATTTTAGGGACGGCTTAGTATTTAGAACAGAAACAATTATAACGCGAAACATTATGAGATTTGAACTCTGCATTATGAGATTAATCTCTGTACTGATACAAACGCACTTCTATGCAATCAGCGCGCGCATACACACACACACATGGAATTGCAAATGTTGTATATCTCCATCCGACGTACTTCTTCTTAATCACTGCAGATAAATTGATTTTACTATTAAGCAGGGGATACCATGAAAAATCTTTGGCATAAGGATATGGATTTTTGCGGGATTCGAACACATGCAACAGAAAAAGTCTGTATCGATTTCGAACTCCGATTTAGTGGATTTCAAAACCTCGCTCTACGTAGTTAAATTAGTGCACACAGGTAGGACGTTGCTAAAATATCAGGTGTCATCTTAACGACGTAGGAGCACTAAATTTAAAATCTGCATGCTTTTTGACAAGTTCTAGCGACATTGGCGTCGATTTTGAACTTCGGGTGCCGACGCAGAATACCACGTGACCGTGACATCACGACCACGTGCTCTTGTTTGTAAACAAAGCCACGTGCTTGGCCACGTTCTTTTTTGACAGCTGTCATTTTGGCGGACCCTAACCTCATTTTTAAGGACAATATATTATCGCTAACCTCACTGCTACCATATTCACGGTGCTAAACCTCATTACTATTAACTTGTGCACGTGGTGGCCAGGAATTCAAAATCCATGTGCTTTTCTAACAGCTGTCAAGATAACAGCTGCCATCTTTAACCACGTTCGTGCGGTATTCTAAACAAAAGAACATCGCTAACCTCACTGCTGCCATCATGACGAGGCTAAACCTCACTGTTGCCACTTTATGAATGTGGTGGCAGGCAATTTAAAATCCACGTAATCCTAACTCGGTGCAATATTCCTCTGTGAGCCACGACATGCAGTCGACGCACACTGCTGTGTCATTAGTAATTTAACGCTTATTTCCGGTCGCGAGCCAGCCAGCTCGCTCCATGGAAATATTTACTTTGAATGTACTGTGTGTTAAATGCAGATCTGTTCTTTTCCATTTCAATATGTAAGTATTGTTAATCTCAGGAATGTGTGTGCTTTTCTACTGTGCGGTGCTAATAATTTACACGTCAACGCCTTCGAAAACAGGATGCATCTTGTATAGTTTTACGATGCAGAGTAATAGTAGGCATTGATTATTGTTTTACCGTTTATTCACACGCTACTGCATGTAGCTATCAGCTTGGAGCTGGCAGGTTTGAAGATGCGTTTCCGTAGTTTCTAATTTTTGCACCAGGTAAATAATGTAAGTTGTATCTTAGCTGTAATCTATTTTAGACTTTTGGGTTGACGATGTGTTAGCCTCCGGATCGTAAGACATTCGGTTCAAACTGTAATGTTAATCGTGGTAGTGGTGATTGTTGTTTTAAGAGAAATGTAACGTTTAATTCTGTATTTTTGTAGATCGATTTTAAACATTGTGTGTTCTAAGTATGTGCTGTAAGTGTCGAGACCGTCCTACTGTGTGGCTGGGGGCTCGATTAGTGATTGTAGTGGTTCTTGTTTTATGAGGAAGTACATCTCTCCACTATTTATATCGTTCCGCTGACTTGGAGTTGCCCTTCTGTCAATGATTACAGCGTTATCGTTGCACAATTAATTAATCACGTTTTTGATTCCCGGGATTACAAGAAGATGGTAAGTATAGCCTGTTGTGATGTTTTTAAATTCTAATATGAATATCGACAGAAGATATAGTTGCAGAAAATCGCATTTTCTTGCACTATTTTATCTACATAGTGGTAGTGATTATTGATTTATGAAGAAGTACATCAATTCCTCTCTCCCTGGGATCTATGGTCGAATCCTATAGTTAATTTTTCTTTCTCTATGTTATTTGCGATAAGAGAATAGGGTTTGAATCCATGTTTTCTTCTATTGTAACTAAATCAGACTTCGAAATCCATACACTTTATCTGCAGTGATAAGAAGAAGTATGTCGAATGGAGATATACAACATTTGCAATTCAATGTAGTGTGTGTGTGTGTGTGTGTGTGCGTGTACGCGTGCGTGCGCGCTGAATAAATGGAAGTGCCATTTTATCAGTAGAGAGATTAATCTCATAATGCAGAGTTCAAATCTCATAATGTTTCGCGTTATAATTGTTCCTGTTCTAAACACTAAGCCGTCCCTAAAATGAAGGTAAGTTAGCAATATACATTACCGATCCCTCTAACAGCTCATTTTATCTCCATAATAGAAGCGACTTTGATTAAAAGGAAGTACACATCTATTCCTCTCCCTTGTAAACAAAGTTTCATTCCCAAAAATCTTTTATAGTGTTACAACAGGGTTTAAATCCATAAATTATCTTCTTAACACAATATGATGTAGGACAAAGGTACCCCCTGGTAAGTAGTAAAATCATTTTATCTGCACAGTAGTATTATTTCTTATTCTGTTACGGTAACTAAATCGCTATACAGATTTGTCTCTCTGTTGCATGTGTTCGAATCCCGCAAAATCGATTTCCTTAGAACAAAGGTATCCCCTGCTATGTAGGAATCATTTCATCTGCAGTAATTAAGAAGATGTACAACTGTACGTCGGATAGAGAGATACAATATTTGCAATTCAAGTGTGCTCGCTGATTGCATTGAAGTGCGTTTGTATCAACAGTAAGATTAATCCTATAACGTAGATTTTAAATCTCATAATATTTTGCGTTATAAGTTTTTCTGTTCTAAACACTAATTTTAAACATTTTTTGTCTTGTTCTACAATCAATTCTAGCGTGTGCTAATTGTAACTTGTCTTGCCGATTACAAACATACAGCACAGTAGCGTTAAAAGTTTTTCGGTTCTCAACACTAATTGTCAACATGTTTTGTTATGTCGGATGAAGGCATTCAATATTTGTTTCTTCTACAATCAATTCTAGTGTGTGCTAATTGTAATAGGATTAAACTTGTCTTGTCGAATAGACACACACAGCACAGTAATTATTATATTTGCGTTATAAGTTTTTCTGTTCTAAACACTAATTTTAAACATTTTTTGTCTTGTTCTACAATCAATTCTAGTGTGTGCTAATTGTAATTGGATTAAACTTGTCTTGTCGAATAGACACACACAGCACAGTAATTATTATGTTTGCGTTATAAGTTTTTCTGTTTAATAGTCAACATGTTTTCTCTCGTTGGATGAAGACATACAGCAGTAGCTTGTCAATTCTGTATTTCTCCTAATTGCATTCTGTAGCTCTATCGAACCTCTTTTGCCTTGTCGGACAGTAACATACAGCGTTTGCCTATCCTACATTCAATTCTCTATTTTTGCATGCTAATTGTAATCGAAAAAATATTACCTTCTCCTTACCGCACCATCCTCCTACCGCTCCCTCCTCAATCGGAAAGGGTAAAAACTTATGCGACGAGAACAATAGGATAACGCTATATGAGTTTAATAACGTGAGTATGTGACGTTCGATTCTATTTGTGCAGGAAGGCATCTGTCCGTAGGAAGAGGGACTGAGCTAACCTCAGTAAATGTAAGGAGGAAGAGTTGGCCTTTTCCCAGGAACAGTGGCCATTTTGCTAGAAAGAGGAGCCCTTTTGTAAGGAGGAGGAGCACTTTTGCCCTTTTGCCAGAAAAATGTGCCTTTTTCCCCTTTTGTTAGGAGGAGGAAGCCCTTTTAGCCTTTAGCCAAACAGATAATGAAGAGAAACACTTTTGCCCTTTTGCCAGGAAGATGAACCATTTTGCCCTTTTGGAAGGAAGAGGATACCTGTTGCCCTTTTGCCCTTTTGCTATACGGATAAGGAGGAGGAGGGTGGCTGCGTCCCGTGCCCTTTTGCCATTTTGCTATACGGATAAGGAGGAGGAGGGCGGCTATGTCCCGTGCCCTTTTGCCCTTTTGCTATACGGATAAGGAGGAGGAGGAGGAGAGCGGCTGCGTCCCGTGCCCTTTTGCCCTTTTGCTATACGGATAAGGAGGAGGAGGGTGGCTGCGTCCCGTGCCCTTTTGCCCTTTTGCTATACGGATAAGGAGGAGGAGGGTGGCTGTGTCCCGTGCCCTTTTGCCCTTTTGCTATACGGATAAGGAGGAGGAGGGTGGCTGCGTCCCGTGCCCTTTTGCCCTTTTGCTATACGGATAAGGAGCAGGAGGGCGGCTGTTTCCCGTGCCATTTTGCCCTTTTGCTATACGGATAAGGAGGAGGAGGGTGGCTGCGTCCCGTGCCCTTTTGCCCTTTTGCTATACGGATAAGGAGCAGGAGGGCGGCTGTTTCCCGTGCCCTGTTGCCCTTTTGCCCTTTTGCTATACGGATAAGGAGGGGGAGAGCGGCTGTGCCCCGTGCCCTGTTGCTGTACGGATAAGGAGCAGGAGGGTGGCTGCATCCCGTGCCATTTTGCCCTTTTGCTATACGGATAAGGAGGGGGAGAGCGGCTGTGCCCCGTGCCCTGTTGCCCTTTTGCCCTTTTGCTATACGGATAAGGAGGAGGAGGGCGGCTGTGCCCCGTGCCCTGTTGCTGTACGGATAAGGAGCAGGAGGGCGGCTGTTTCCCGTGCCCTTTTGCCCTTTTGCTATACGGATAAGGAGGAGGAGGGCGGCTGTTTCCCGTGCCCTGTTGCCCTTTTGCCCTTTTGCTATACGGATAAGGAGGAGGAGGGCGGCTGTGCCCCGTGCCCTGTTGCCCTTTTCCCCTTTTGCTATACGGATAAGGAGGAGGAGGAGGAGAGCGGCTGCGTCCCGTGCCCTTTTGCCCTTTTGCTATACGGAGAAGGAGCAGGAGGGCGGCTGCATCCCGTGCCATTTTGCCCTTTTGCTATACGGATAAGGAGGAGGAGAGCGGCTGTGTCCCGTGCCATTTTGCCCTTTTGCTATACAGATGAGGAGGAGGAGGGCGGCTGCGTCCCGTCGGAGGAGGAGGATGCTATAAGAGCCCATGTAAAGCCGCCATCTTGTGCAATCCCGCATGGCCGTCATCTCTCTCAATAAGAGCATATGTATAGCCGCCATATTGTGCAATCGCCTATGGCCGTCATCTTTCTCTATAAGAGCCCATGTAAAGCCGCCATCTTGTGCAATCGCCCATGGCCGTCACCTTTCTCTATAATGGCCCACGTATAGCCGCGATCTTTTACAATCGCCTATGACCGGCATCTTTCTCTATAAGAGCCCATGTATAACCGCCATCTTGCGCAATCGTCCATAGCCGTCATCTTTCTCTGTAAGTCTATGTAAGCTGCCATCTTGCGCAAGCGCCCCTGGGAAGTCTTATAATGCCTATGTATAACCGCCATCTTCCACAGTAACCTCTAACCCAGGTTCTAGGAATTAGTCTCATAAGAACCTGTGTATAGCAACCATTTTGTGCAGTTCACGTCGGGAAGGGCATCTGGCCGTGAAACTATAGTCCTGTGTAGTTAGACTCCTCCATGTAGTTACTTGTGCTCTCTTATGCGATCTACATTGCCCTACTACATAAGATAGCGTCGCGAGAATCATCATTGTCCCACTACTCAAGATAGCTTCGGGAAGGGTATCTCGCCGTAAAACTACGTCCTTAATGTTAAGCCCCTCCAAGATAACGACTGTCTACGTCAGGAAGAGCATCTAGCCGTAAAACTAAGGTTAGGCCCCTCCATGAGGTCAGGCTTGTTCTCTTAGGCGTCGGGAAGGGCAACTAGCTGTTAAAGTGTAGTTAGGCCCCTCAAGATGACGACTGTGTTGTTAGGCTCGCTCTCTTATGCTAAATCCACAAAATAGCAATTGTACCCCTAATATACCAGGGGTAATTGACCCCTAGTAGGGGAGCAATGCTGGTTCTAACCCAAGGGGAGACCCTCCGTGGTTGTGGGACCGGCTTAGCTCCTCTATTTGCGATAGTGGAATTTCTCTGGAGATGAACCAAGGACCGATCATCGTGTGTCGGCAAGCAACTTCTGTGTGAGGTGAGAGCACCCTGTCCAACTGAGAGAGTGCTCATTCACGTTGAATGGTGTGCGTTATCTTGAAATAAATTAGAGTAATACAACAAACGGTGAGCGATTTGTGAAACTAACAATTGTTAAATTTATCTTTTGAACATAACCTAATATGTGTCGTATTGCCGTTACAAGTGCTTTAGGCATCCCAGCCATTAGGTCAGAGGCATCCTGAGTTGGAGTTAACATGAGGTGGGCTCGCTCCTTCTCTACCCAATAGCATGTTGTGACCAGTTTCCGACTGTTTCCAGACAAACCGCACTGTACCAAGTGCCATCACTTCGAGGCCTAATGATATATTTGATATATTTTAAATTTCATAACCATTTTATACGCACAGGATGAGATGGGTATCTCCCTATGGTAATGGAACAGACCATACTGCCAGCAACTCTACGCCGAGTGTCGGGTAGTGGAAAATAATCCGACTCCCTGACAGAGTGGTTGAACTATTCTGCGTGGAGGAATTTCCACTCAGTTTGATTACAAGGCATCTGACTTTCCGTTTCAGGAGAACCTTACAAACAATGTAATCCTACTCCTCACTATGTTTAAGGGTGAGAAAATACCTTTACAGACAGATGAACTGGATATACACCTCGCCAGTCACGTAGGATTTAGCAGGCAAGGGAAAATCTTCTAAGTATTCCCCCAGCAGTGTGTTTCGTGATGTAAATTTGGCTACCTGCCATGTATAGCACAAGTTGAAGCCAAGTGATTTAAGTACTAGTGTGACAGCTGGGCGAGCATGAGAGGGGATGCTGTGAACGCAACGTTACCGATGTAGTGAAGCGCAACGGTCATAGCCAGCTGTTAACACTATGAGAAAAATTTACTGTAAAAATACACTTCTAAAAGCAGTGATTCTAAGTCATCATATTAAACAATGAATACCCAGTTCAGATGTGATCTCACAATGCAATTAAGTTGCCAGCAGAGTAGAACTCTCTACCATTGTGCACTGAACTATCATGTTCAGAGATTGAATCGCTATTCCTGTCACTACCAACATGTATGATGAGTTCTCCGAGCTACACATTCCTCATCCAGTACTCAACTCTTAACTTGTATGCAAGTTCATACTCATTCCATTCCTCACTTGTAACGGCTGCAAAAGCACTGTGGTGATGCACTTTTTATCCCTGAGTACCTGGTACATATTTGTGTCAGCAATTAGTTGCTTCACAGTACTCCAATATGTCATTAGCTAGTTCTCTTAATTCGTATTTATTGCCAGATGTTGAAGGTACTTCATTAATCTGATGGGTGTAGTACAACACGTTGTCACACTTGATATGTTTGGTACCAGCTTCAAGTCATGAAGTTATATACCTTCATTTCATCATGGTAATAACATTTCGTTTTCGATTTGAACATGCAGAGTGCGCAGGGTACAAACCGGTTCTCACTACCTGCATATGATCTTTCTCTGACCTGCACTGTCCAAAGATAGAAAGTCTAGTGAATAATACTCCCAGAACTTCATTACAGTATAGGATGGACGGAAAAACGTTTCATCTAAATAAAAAAGGACCGATCTCTTGTCTTTCTCTGCTAAAGTTCTCTGGTACACCAATCTCTTAAGCAGAATTTAGTTCCTTCCATGTTCTTCACACTTATTAAATTTAAAGCCTATTGAAAACAATACTTACCTCAGACGTTTGCGACTCGCCTTGTAATATAGCAACCTTAAAACGAAATGATTCTGGATCCACCTTATTCAACACCAATGCGTATACTGTTGTCAATACAGGACAGCGAATATGAGATTTATAAATTGCAGATCGCCTCATTCCGTCTGATGATGCACTTACCTGTATCATCTAGTAAGTTTCCATTATTCACTGCTCCATTTTACCCAGACTGGATAACTTCATCCCATTATCACCTCCCTTCTGATTTTCTCAATAAATGGCTGATGTTTCCTTAACACTGAAGCTCGTTTACTTGCTTGAAAGAAAGGCAAGCTAAAGGAAATTGCACTCTTTTCTAAACCACGAAAAGCAATTACATTCCCTATGAAGAACCTTGTTTTAGGACTTGCCATCACCTAACATACGGAGACAATACACTTCCGAAGGAATACAATACATTAAATCAACGGCGTCAGCTAAAATATCGCACAAGACAGTTCAACATTCGGCATGCAAAAGCCGACAGCACAGCTAATTAGGCACCTTTCCCGCCAGTACATACCTCGTTCTTACCAAGCTGTGCACAGTACGGACGAGAATTTCTTTTCCTCGAGAGTCTAGAGAAAAATGGCTAAAATGTGGAGAATCTCAAAGCATCTCGAAATAAATGTAATAGTGCCACATTCCCTTGAGCACCTTTGCGAATTGCAACAAAATGTTGGTGTTAGAACTTCTAGTTCAAAGTGCAGCATTCGGGTTATTTTAAACGACGGCATTTTTTGTTGATCTGTCCTGGAACACTTGGATTATTTCTTTTGATCTTATATTTAAGTTTACATGAACACATAAAGGAATGACACAGAAAAGAACTTACTTTAGATGATCGTTAGAAATGAACACAAAAATAAAAATCAAACTTTTGCAATGGTTTCATGGGCTGTGAATTAGTGGAACATCATTTTACATTATTTTAAAGACGTAATATTTATTATGAAATGTAAATTTCTCGAACATATGCAATGGTAATTACTTAGTATGTACTTTTTAGAAAATGGAAATTGCAACACCATGAAGGCATAGAGTCGTTTGTGTTGATTTTCAAGATATGGAACGATGCCATGTAGGTATGTAACCGATTAAAGTTTCAGACCCATTGGATTGTTGCTACAAGTCTCCCCACGTGATTGGTCGCGGAGGAATCAACTCCAGTATATGGACTCTGGTGTGGCGTAGTTGAATTGCAGTCTGTGCAGTGAAGTGTTCCCCGTAAAACATGCCTCGACGTCAGAGAAGAGCACGCTATCAACAACTGTCGCCGTTTGAGAGGGCTTGGATAATTGGGCTGTGTGAGGCTGGATTATCGCTAAGGACTGTCGCTGCACGTGTTGGCCGACAGGCATCTACGGTACAACGTGTATGGCAGCAGTGGTCAAATGAATGTACCTACACTCGTAGACCTGGCACAGGCCCAGCGCGACAGACAACTGTGAGAGAGGATCGCCGCATCATTCGGATGGCCCGGATGGAACCCCATGGAACAGCAGCGCAAATTCGAGCAGCTGTTGCACCTCACGTTACACAACAAACAGTTGGTAATCGCCTGCGTGCAGCTGGCTTACGAGCCCGTGTCCCTGCAGAAGGTGTTCCATTGACCCCACAACAGCGACGTGTAAGGCTGGCCTGGTGTAGAGAAAGATCGACGTGGGTCGACGAATGGCATAGGGTCGTCTTTAGTGATGAATCGCGCTTCTGTCTTGCCCGCAATGATCGCCGGAATCGTGTGCGCCGACGTACCGGGGAGAGGGGCCGCCCAGATCTTATTGTCGAGAGCACAAGGGCCAACACCAAGCATTATGGTCTGGGGAGCTATTGGCTTTAATGTGAAATCACAATTAGTGCTTGTTGAGGGCACTATGACTGCTCGACAGTACGTTGATAGGGTACTCAATCCAGTCGTTGTCCCTATGATAACGAACAATGCTAATGGGATGATTCAGCAGGACAATGCCCAGGTTCACACTGCACGCATCTCCAGAGAAGCTCTCCACGACATCACAACCTTAGAATGGCCCGCCAGATCCCCGGACCACAGTCCTATTGAGCATGTGTGGAACATGATGGGTCGACAACTGGACAACCGTCCTCAGCCACCCACAACTCTGGAACGACTGACCCGTACAGTGCAGCAAGCATGGTTCGCAATTCTTCAGGAAGCGATCCATGCCTCGAGGAATTCGTCAATGTATTGCAGCTCGTGGTAGGCACATCCTGTATTGATTGTTGTCCAAACTTGCGGTCAGAGGGACCTGAAAGTGTAATAATCGAATCACAACCGAACACTTGTCCTGCACGTTCAATTGCAGCAATGTATCACCACTCCTTCTGGGTGTTGCAATTTCCATTTTCTTCAGTGTATTTCTGGAGCAGATGTCATAAAATCAGATGTCCGCTTCACACTCGCTCGAAGATACTCCCACTATCCCCCATTTATTGTAAATAATTCACTTTACAGATGTACACAGTGAGTAACATTAACATTGAATCATACAATAATGTTGACTGGACGAATCAGGCAACGTGATCTTGCTGCGACTACCAGAGCCAAGTTTTGTTTGTCATTAACGTGTTAGATTGTTGATAGCGTAGTTCTGAATACAGGATGTAATGAAAGTAACATGAACATACACTTCTTTAACATGGCATTGCAGTTTATTTTCTGGGTTATCTCTGAAATATCCACGGGCCCATGATTTCCTCTTGGTAGCTATCAATATGCACTCTAAGAACTGCATCGTTTTAACGACAGTCAAATGATTAGGCTTAAATTAAATGACTGACTTTTACTCGTAGGTTAAGTGTGATGTTGCATACCTACTTACTTCCCCGTGAATAGAAGGCCAAACTTCCATTCACGACACGACCTGTTGTCCCGTTGCGCACGCTGTCAAAGCCTGTCGTTCTCAGTGTGCCACGTAACTGTGGTGTAAGGTGCGTGCTTATGTCCTCGAAAGCCTCATGAGACATGCTTTTGTGAGAAAAAGCATTGAGAGGTTCTCGAGAAACTTGAGAGATGTCTTCTTGTTTCCTATCCCTAGTGCATAGTGACAAAGCATGGAACTAGAGCTATTCAATACTGGCTTAACGGAAACGTCTCCCATGAGACCTGGGTGAGCACTGACCTGCGTTCACCGTTCGACAACATTGGGCAATCTTCCCTTTTATTGGCTTGTGACGGTACACTCCCCTGTGCAGATTAGAAAGCTATTGGTCTTGGATGACTAGGGCCAAAAGAGCAGGTAAGTTATCGAGAAGTTTGCATTTCCCAGAAGTTTCACTTGGAGTTGCTGAGGTCTAGATAAGGAGGTACAGGCCTCACATGTGCTATTGGTGACTTGATCCGGCATGTGGAATGCGGTATCAAGAGTTTTAGTTCCAAGGTAGACATTTGTGGCTTCCCCAGAACACATTAGCAATATTGAGACACAACACATCGCAAGGGAAACATTCCTCTACACGATCATGATCGTGTTGATCACCAGTCATATCAGTGCAGAAGTATGGAAAATCACAGACGTTGATCTGAAAAAGCAAAGAGGGTTTGGCTCGGACTGAGAAAGGAGAATGCCTCATACATTTTGTGATTTAGACAATAACACTCTTTCAATTCATGTTTATTACTATTAATTTGCAACATATAAAAGAAACAGAAGAAAAATTATACTCATGGCATCTCTAAAATACAAAATGAACTAAGATTAGCACAAAATCACATAATCTCCGTGTCACAAAACAATCAAGATCTCGCAAGTGAATTGCAGAAAGCATAACACATCTCGTTCCATAAGCTGTAAAAAATTCTTCTTTCTTGAGGAAACCACTTTTCATTGCTCAGAATTTAAATCCAGACCTCCTCGATAACCAACCAATGGCAATGTTATCCAGAAATCATGCCCCACTAAAATGATATTGTAAATGTTATTTAAACACCACTACTAAGTATGTTTTAGATTCACACAATATACAATTCCTCATTCAATTATGAAGAGCTCGAAATAAATACCCTACACAGGGTGGCGCAAAAGTCACTGGACACTGATTTAAACAAATGATTGAATTTCTGTTCCATTACAAATACAAACAATGCTAACTGTATTCTGTCTGCATGACTACATCTTCCAAGTCTTTGGAACATTTACATACTGTATGGCATAGTGTTCTATCACTGTCGAAATCATGAAATGCGTCGTGTATATAGTCTTTTATTTCAGCAATGGTCTGAGGATTTTTAAAATAAACAGAGTCCTTGACGACATCACGTAGGAAAAAATCCATGCACGTGATATCTGGTGAACGTGGAGGCATGTCACCCTTCGACCAATCACTTTTCTATGGAAAGTTTCATTTAAATAATCGCGGACGGCAGTGGCATAATGTGGTGGTGCCCAAGCATGTTGAATGTTATTTTCTTGAAAGTTTTCAGCACACGCTGTAAGTTCTGGTAACAGATAATTCTGAAGCATGTCCAAATACTTATCCACTGTAACTGTTCCGTCAAAAAATATGGTCCAAATACGCCAAATGGTGATATTGCCCTCAGACACCCACACCAGGTTGATTTACTTGTTCTTCTAAGATAAGATACTTATTCTCAGTATACCAGTACGTGCATTTATGTCCGTTAACTTACAATTGGCGTCATCAGACTACAGAATACTATTGGATGGGTTAGGATCATATTTTTGTTCGCCAAGCATCAATTCACAAAACTTAAGACGATAAGGATCGTCTTGAAGTATCCCATGTCGTAAACGTGGTATGTTAATTTTAAACTTCTGTTTGTGTAACATTCTTTGCATTGACCCTCGTGATAAATTCAGCTCACTTGCTAATCGTCTGGTTGATTTTCGCGGCCTTTGGGTCACAGCTAAACATACACGCAATTCATTTTCCTCAATTGTGACTGTTCTTGGGCGGTCAGATCCCGGTGCATCCATAACAGATCCATGTTCTTCAAAACTATTTCGTACGTCGTACGCTGTTTGTCTAGACGGTGGTTTTGATCTAAAGTGTTGTCCCCGTTCATTAACAACTGCAGTAGCACCACTTTTGAAAATGACAAAATTAAACCAAGATTCGTTGGTAAATCACATCAATGCACACCATATTACAAGAAAAACACAAATTACATAGGACAATGAAATAACATTCCCAACAAATATACATTCACCAGCCTAGTGATACTTGAAATACACAATTACAGTGTATTTATAAGAAAATCATAATTATTGATAAACAATTTGCAAACACCTTAATGCACTTTTCAATCATCGTTTTCAAATTCATACTGCAATGACACTTATCAAGGTTACAAAAACTGCTAGCACCGCCTCTCTTTGATTCTGTAACTTAGGAAATTCTGGTTTGTAACTGTAACCAATTAACACATAGAAAATTCTGAACAGTTTGCACAGTGGCGGCTGTAACCCATCCCCACTCCAAAAAATACAAATATTTAGAAACATACCGGTGTGTGGTTTTCTTTCTTTGCCATTTGCCTTACGTCGCACCGACACAGATAGGTCTTATGGCTGCGATGGGACAGGAAGGGTCTGGGAATGGGAAGGAAGCGGCCGTAGCCTTAATTAAGGTACAGCCCCAGCATTTGCCTGGTGTGAAAATGGGAAACCACGTAAAACCACCTTCAGGGCTGCCGACAGTGGGATACGAACCCACTATCTCCCGGATGCGAGCTCACAGCTGCGCGCTTCTAACCGCACGGCGATTTCGCTCGGTGGTATCTGGTTTTCAGGGGGCTCTCCACTGAGTTTTCCACACTGAACAAACACGCAAACCCCAACACATATACACATTCCTCATAAAAAACTATAAACCTATATAATTAAACACACAATAACACCTGCAATGGCAAAATATTCACCAATTCAAACACTTGGTGTGAGCGCGCAAAAACGTAACTTCTTAATGCTACCAACGTCATTGAAATAAAACCAGCAACGTTGTAATGCAAAATTACATGTTATATTGACATTTATAAACTAGAGATTTTTAATTAAGGAAAATCACAATATCATGTCCTTATTTTGACAACATACAACGTACAATTTTTATAGTTCATCGATTTACAAATGTGGCTATGGAATAGGAAAGTTGGTGGTATTCTATCCTCTTGAGGAAGAACACCAACAGCAGCAGAACGTGTCCTTGGCAACAGTGGAAGTAGCAAGGAAGGTCAGTGACATAGAAAGGAGTGATATTACGGAAGTGAGCGAAGTCCACATCACATCAGGTGCGGGAAGTAGGGATGTGCTGAACAGCAGTGCCAGCAACCAGGTGGGCGGAAATGGAGAGTCCTTGAAGAGTCATCACAACACAGAGATGGAGGAAGCAAGTAATGTGCCACAACTGGTGAGGAGTACAGTGAAAATTGTGAATGAAGGTAACAGTAGGCAGGGTAAGAATGCATCCTCTCCGAGTAAAAGGAACACAGAAAATAAAATGGAAAAAAGACAGGCGCTAAATAAGGAAAGATCATTAAGTTTGAAAGATCTGTGGGGTAAGAAAAAAGGCGTAGGTATGGAGAAAGGGAAGGATGACAGGAGAAAAGAGGACGAGGAGAGATCTGGAGAGGACTCACAGGGAAGAGTGACAAGGAGTAGAGGTGGAAATGGAGAAGCACAGGTGCAAAGAGTGGGAGGGAATAAATAACTAGAGATGGCGATAGGGTTGTGGAATATTGAGGGGTTGATGGGGAAGGTAGGGAATAAAGACTTGGAGAAAACAGTAAAGGAGTATGAGATTATTGCCCTAGTAGAGACGTGGTTAGGAAAAGGGATAGAAATTGAATGGGATGGGTATAGAGTAGTCAACGTGATAAAAGAAAAAAGTGGGAGAATGGGAAGAAATCCGGGTGGGATAACAGTTTTAATAAAAAATGAGTTAGTAGAGAGAGTAGAGAGAATACAGAATGAGGTAGAAGGGGTGGTATGGCTGAGAATTAAAAGGGGAAATGATGCGAAGGAGGCAATTTGCCTGGCTCTATTACACAACCATCCTAAAGACTCAACTTATGCTAATAAAACATTTTTTGAAGAACTGATTGAAGAAATAAACAAAATGAAAGGATTATATGTGGAGGATGGAATGATATTGTTAGGGGATTGGAATGCAAGAGTGAGTAATAGGGTACCCGATTATGGGAGAGAGGATAAGGAAGTGAGTGAGTACAGAAGAAATAGTAAAGACAAAGATATAAATAGCTATGGGGTAAGATTATTAGAGTTATGTGCTATAGAAAAATTATATATTTTAAATGGATGGATGAAGGGAGATAGTAATGGTGAACTGACATTCATCTCATCGAAGGGCGGGAGTGTAGTAGATATAGGAGTTAGCACGGAAATAGCTCTAAAGAAGATAATAAGTTTTGAGGTGACAGAAAGTGTGATAACAACATATGCCCATCAAGATAAAATTAAGGGGGGAGTATGATGGAGTGAAGAGAAGGGTAGGAAAAAGAGATAGGTATAAGGAGGGATGGAAGTACATTTGGAATGATACCACGATCGAGAGATTGAGAACAGAGTTAAAAGAGAGTGAAGAAAGTATAAGGGTTGAAAGTGAAAGGATGTTGGAAGGAGGGGATGTGGACGAAGTTTTAAAACTAATAGAACGCCCAGTATGGAAGGTGGGTAAGAAAGTGAGAATAAGGGAAGAGATAGACAGAAGCATAGGCGCGGGGTGGTTTGATGAAGAGTGTAAGAGGAAACGAATGGTTGTAATGACAGCTCTAGCGGACTTCAAGAAAAGAGGGGAACAAGGGAAAGAGAGGATTATTGTAAATTAAGAAGAGATTACAAGAAGTTACTAAATGAGAAAAAAAAGTGCTGGAAAGAGGCGGAAGCTGAGAGAGTGAACAGGTATTGCAAAGAGAAAAGATTTGATAGGGTTTGGGAAACTATAAATAAGATAAAGAGAACTAGGTCGACAGGGGGAGGAACAATGATAACAGAAAATGAGTGGATAGGATATTTTGCAGAGCTTTTGGGTGGGAGGGGAGAAGGTCAGGGGGGTATGGAAAAGACGTATATTGTAAAGGAAGTACAAACAGGAGTACAGTTACTAGATGAGGAGATAAGAAGTCAGGAAATAGTTAGGGTGTTAAGTAAAGTAAAAACCAAAACAGCGGGTGGAGCAAATGGTATTACTAACAGGATATGGAAGGAAGTAGGAGCAAATGAAGTAATGTTGAAAGTGATGGTGAAATTTTTTAACAAGATATGGGAAACGAATAAATTCCCTAGCGAGTGGAGAAAAGGAGTACTTTGTCCTATATATAAGAACAAAGGAAGTCGAAGTGATCCAAACAACTATAGAGGAATAACACTCCTGGACTCGCTGTCGAAGGTATAAACAGGAATTTTAGCTAATAGGATTATAAATTGGGCAGAGAAATATGGAAGGATTTCGGACTATCAAAATGGATTTCGTAAAGAGAAAAATACTGTGGATAATATATGGATTTTGGATACTTTAATTACGAAGTATGTGAAAATAGCAGGGAAGAGATTATACGTAGCAGCAGTAGATTTAGAGAAAGCCTTTGATGCAGTGAATAGAGAGGCGTTATTTACTAGATTAAGAGAGGTTGGGTTATCGGAAAAAATGAGGCTGGCAATAGAAGGAATATATGAGAAAGTATTGGTGATGATTAAACTAAAAGGGGGTGGGTTGAGTAAGTGTATGGAATCGAAAAGGGGTATGAGGCAGGGTTGTAAGCTATCACCCATATTATTTCTACTGTTTATAAATAATATATTGGATAGACATGGAGGCGAGCGATGGCAATGCCCTTGGATTGGGAAGAGGGAGATACCGGGGCTGCTATTTGCAGACGATTTATTGATCTTGGCATTAACAGCAAAGGGGTTGCAGGAAGGACTAAATGAGGTAGTGGAATATACTAGAAGATGGGCACTTAAGATAAATGTACGGAAGACGCAGATAATGATATGTAGGAAGAGGAAAGCCAAAAAAGAAAAGAAATTCTGGACAGTCGAGCAGCAAGAAATCAGACCAGAAAAAAATAGAGTATTTAGGAGTTATAATTAGTAGTAACGGCACGTGGGAAAATCAGATTAGAAGAGCCAGATATAAAGGGAGGGGAGCACTGGCAGTAGTGGGGATATTAGAAAATAAATTTCCGGATATAAAGTACAAAATACAGAGATTGGTGTTCCAATCAATGGTCAAAGGAAAAATGTTATATGGGGCAGAAATATGGGGATTAGAGGAAAATAGAAAAGAACTAAACCAGGTGGTGGCGAAATTTAGTAAGATTATTATGGGAGTCCCGAACTGTACTGCAAATGTGGGGGCTAGATTAGTATGTAAAGAATCGATAGACACTACTATAGCCAAGAGGGTGATGAAGTATTGGATGAGATTGGAAGTAGGGAAGGGAGGGGATTTAGTACAAGACACATATAGGTTCCAGAAAAATATGGAGAACGAGAGGTATTGGGTAAATAAGTGCAAAAATAAATTACGAAAACTGGGGTTAGGAGATATAGGATATGAGAGGTGGAGAGAGAAGAAAGAATGGGTATGGAGAAGGATTATAAGGAGAGTTGCCGATATAGAGAGACAGAGTTTAATAATGGAATGTAAAGAAAGAGCCTCACTATCAGTATTTAATAAATTGTTAGAAATCATGAACCCGAAAATCGAAGTGGAGGACCGGAAGGGCAAGAGAGGTCTATACTGGTGGATTTTTGGAACTCCTACAAACAGAGGGTGGATAAGTACAGAAAATGCAGGTAGATGTATTCTGTGCGGAGAAAAATGGTCGGACCTACATATATTTATCGAATGTAGGGAGTTAGAAGAGTTGAAAAAGAAAGCGTTGAGTAAAAAAGAGATAGAAAAAGTAGAAAAAATTGAAAAGATGACGGTTTGGCTGGCCAGAGAATGGGAAAGAGGAACAAATATTTCGAAATATTTAAATATGGTTCGAATGAGATTTATAAAGAAATGAAGAGAATAAGGGGTAAAAGAGGGTTACAGAGGAAGGAGAGGAAGGAGGTAGACGAAACTGCTAGGTTATATAAAAATTGAAGACAATAAGAGGAGTTTGAAGTACAATCTGATTGTATGATGAAAAGAAGATTTGTATATATTTGGAGAGGATTGCATGTGTGAGAGAACGGAGGTGGTAGTTAATGTTAGAAAGAAAAAAAAGAATAATAAAGTAACGAGGGATGTGAGTAAGAGGAACTGTTGGACTGTTTAGAAACGGAAATAAGCGGAAGAAAGAGAAGGAATAAGGGAAAGCCAGGTTTGATTGTTGGCAATTCGATGGTTTAAGATGTAAGTTCAAAAAAAATAATTAGAGAGTAGTTTTTAGTTTTAGTCTAAGACTCGTAGAGCTAGAGAATTGTCAACAAATACATTTGTAAACAGTGTTAGAATATGAATGATAGGGTTAGTGGACAAGAAAAGGTGTTTGGATAACATAATAGTAGATAATTTTAAACTCTGGCTTAAAAATTTTAATAAGTAATGAGTGGTCGTGAGGAAGAGGAACTGTTGGACTGTTTAGAGATGGAAAGGATTGATAAGTGATGTGAGGAAACAAGGAAAAGACAGATGTGATTTGTGGCAATTCGGTGGTCTAATATGTAAGTTAAACTATTAAAAAAAAAGAATGCAATTAGGATGAGCAAGGAACTGGAAATTGTCAACAAGTGCGCTTGTATATAGTGTATAAATATTAACTATACGGTATAGTGGAAAGTAGATAACTGTAAAAGTTAGCGAATACGTATTATAAGAGAGATGGACAGAGGCGAGGAAGAGTAAGAGGGGAAGATTGGGGATGGAAGGGGGGAGGGGTATAAGAGACAGACGGGTGGGATGGTACAGTCCCATCCCTAGGTGAAAGTGGAAACATGTCCGCTCACAGAATAACAAGTGAATCAAGATGGTGGCAGGAAAGTAAGAAGACACGATTATAGGCGGAGCAGTAGATAAATGCGTGACGGATCGTATGATGGACCGGAAACCGCCTCTACGATTCGCAACGTAAAATGAGGAGAGAAGTACGAGTAATAGGTGGGGGTAATATCTAACCCGGGAGGAGTGCCTGATAGCGGCCAGGGTGGGATGGCTCTCTCCTCACAGGGAATGCCGCATGCAGCCAAGGTTTTTTTTTCTTCTTTATGTTTAGTTAGCTGTAGATATGGGTTAGTACACTAGAATTAAGGTAGGGGATGCCCTTACATGCGGAGGAGTTCCTCGCATACCAGAGGCATCTCAATAGTTTTAGACAAGTTGGTGCAGTGTTAGGCTGGATTCCGCCGACATTGACACCACTAAATAAGTAGAGTAGATAGTAATTGTTTTGTTTGGTTTATATTATTTTGTACGATTTTTTTGGGTTCTTAGTTAATAGTTTTAGTGTAGATAGTTAGAGCTTTATATTATATATAATAGTATGTTAGTTTATATTGTTTTGTTTGGTTTTTTTGGGTTCATGTGTATTTTATGCTCTTTATTGTCTGTAACCGATGGTGCAAACTAGGGTGGCAATAAAGAGTTATCTATCTATCTATCTATCTATCCTCTTTGGTATTAAAACAGCTCTACAGCATTTTGTGTTTCCGTTTGCTTTGAGCGATCCCCTCTTAAATACTATCGCTGAGTCAGGAGGGTGCCAGCTGCCACGTTCTCATATCGGTCGTAATGCAAGTGTGACTAGTGCTAGTGCTGCCTCTCTGTGGTCGAACGAAGAATCACTGTGAAGTGATGTCTTGGCTGTTGTTTCCACAGCCTGTCGGAACACATTCTCTTTGTATCGAAAAAGTTGGGCACGCATGCGCAAAAGGCAGAGTTCCTGGTTTCTGGCTAAAAGCTTAGCTCTCGCTGAGCTGTGACCACACAGCACCCGGCGTGCAGCGCACCAGTAGTTACCTGGTTGTGAGGGGAGTTGAATAATGTCTTATTATTTGGCTGACGCCTTTTCCAATGCACTGTATTCGATGTAGATAATATTTTTAAACTAATTTATTTTTCCAACAGGCAATGTGCTGCAGCACTTCAGCACATAAGGTACGGCCGCCACACAGGATATGACCATCAATGATGGACACTTCAAACCACCTCTCTACACTACTTTGGAATACATCACCATTTCCCTGTCACTATCCACAAGCAATTTCTTTTCAGCCTGCAACATTTTAATGCAGACATCACACTTTTAAAATGATATTTTAATCACTTGCAAACTGGTGTAGCTGGCAATGCAGACTAAAATCCATTGAGTTTCAAGGGGAACTCTGATGTGAACTACTTAAGATCTAACACATCTATATTATCAATAACTGTGTTACGGAGTTATCCGCGGTAGTTAGGCGTGAAAGAAGGTGTTGGGTGGTGAATAGGTCTCAAACTACTAAAGAGAAACTAATTTAAAATTTAACAAGGTTATATTTTCTTTTCAAGATTAAGAAAATAGAACAGGTACATAGTAGCCGAACCACAATTTGAAAAAAAGCAATTTACACAGTTACCCCCTTCGAGGCTTCAAGAATCAGATACATAAGTCTTGAGCAATGAGCCCAACTTTACAATATAAACCATTCAACCAAGGGGCCGAAAACCCCCAATCATGCCAGAAACACCAGCTTCCAATTACATCGAAAAAGCCTCCTTGAGGCAGAAACCACAACTTTCAAGAAAGGGTTACTTCCCCCTAAAATACAAGCCTATCACAGGCCACTCCTAATTCTACATTCAAGCTGTCCTCTAAGGACACATACACAGGGGTAAAATACCCAACCTACTGAGGTTCACTAAATGAAAGGAAGGTTGATTACATGACCTCTAAAATAACAATTTGAGAGGAGGCGAACTTGCACTCCTAATACACTTTGCTTAAGACCTACTTGGCACTAGGCCGTTGATACAAGGGCTAATCCCATACTACAGAGGTGACTTAAGAAAAAAAACAATTTACATTACATTACGGAAGAATTAGTTGAGAAAAATAAGTTCACCTCGAGACGATGTGAGTGGGAGCTCGAGAGGGTTAAGCACTCTCTATTCCCATACGTAGCTTTACAAGAAAAAGATGAAAAGAGTAGTTACATATTAGGAAAAGGTTACATGATGGAAAACGCTTCGAACCCGCCGCGAGAGTTAAACTGCCGACCTAGCAAGAAAAGAAGTTATTAATAGGCCATTACCTGGTAGTAGACCGCTGCCGAGGAAAGAGGCGCTTCCCGCCTCCTGCTATGTACTTAATACACTGAAAGATGGAACAGAAGTGGCCCGGAGACCCTAAAATCAGCAGTTTAAATACTCTCGCAGAAAGTTATAGGCGTTAGGGGAAAGAAAACACCCTCCCACAAAGATTTTATTGGGTAGGACCCCGCAACAGATTCAAGTTGGGGAAAGATACACCAGATTGGTCAGAAATTAATTGAAGAAATTCGTGATTGGATACATTCAAAACAAGGGGAAGAAAGGGGTAAATATAGCCAACTTAAACAATAACAGAAAGAAATTTAACAAAGAACAAACATTTGAAATAAAAATTTCTCCAACAAAATAGTTCTTTGACTCCGCACTAGGGTGCACTATTGTTGATCTTCAGTAGTGTCCTCTAGAAGAGAAAGTTCACACCTCTTAATACAAGCAAAACAAAAGTACGTCGAAAATGACACAGTTCACAAACTCAAAAATTTCCAGGTAGTGACATCTTCTGAGAAATTTGGAAATTAAGACCGTAGATAAAGTTCAGACTTCCTCCAGAAGAGGAGTTTCAACTGGCGCAACTTTTAAATAAACGGTGTGGAGGTGTACCGCCCGGTACAAACTGTATCATGGCTATTGATATAAACATAATGAGCAAAGTCTGTCAAATAAAATTCACGAAGTTTTCCAGACCTCATCTTCAATACACCTAACAGTTTGATCTTTCTTTCAGACTCAAGAATTCATTCCACAGAGGCATGAGAAGTGCAACCACTCAATCTCCTGTAGACACCAAATCTTCCCTCTGAACTGTCTGTCTACAATTTTGTAGTAAACACATAAGACCAGTGGAAATTATTGAAAACACACTGTGGTAAGTATGTGTATCAAAATAGTGTATGGTTCACTTGTCAATCTTCCTTCTGCTTATGACATGTGCCTAAGTGCATATATGTTTTAACAAGTAAGGAATGAAAGGTTCATGTTACCAGGACCAGTAATTGGACTAGCATCTTCATTCCTGGTATATGTATCTTTTATGGGATGCTGTATGTTACAGACTGACCACCAGTTTTGAATTAATTTTAGGAAATGGATTGTGCCATCAGAAACATCTAAACCTTGAGCTTTAAGCAAATACAAATCAGCAACATTCTTATGGTCAAACACTTAACTGCTAATGACACATTCTGTCTCTATTGTTGTTGGATACAGAGCCTTCCTAGATAAATTTGAAGCCATTTTTAGTAACAATTTCTTCTCTGAACTAAACAACTCTTCATGATCTGAAAATTTGGCCTGAGTAGTTATAATTTACAGACTGGCTCTGTACCAACACCAACACTGACCACATCACTAAAAACATCAAATGTCTTATCAACGTTTGGTATAATAAGAGAATGTCACTGCCCATATCATTAGTTTTGGAGAGTATCTTATTTGATTAATTATAGAGAGCTCTAACTGTTCCGGGACAAATTATATTTTACCAATTCTCTCTGCATTAAACTCACAGGTCTAACTCAAGTGCGTTTTTTCAAAAGGTTCATAGAAAGAATCATCAGAATAACTGGTGAAATGACTTAGCAAAGTGTAAAACTTCGTCCATCTGTCATATTTCCGGTCTTCACAAGCACTAAAATGCTCTGTAGACAAACACACATTTTAGTGAAACATTTGAACTGCAAATGAACTTGAAACTTTAAGTCTGAATGTTGCAACCTTAATACATGACTCATCACCCACCTTCACAAACAATGCATAATCTTCCTTCACTATTCCATTGAATGGTTCAACGAACTTCTTCTGAACTTCACAGATGAAGGAGGTAAAATCTGTAAAATTGTCACATTCACACCACTTAATGAAATAACGTCTAAATATTAAAAACACCGCAACACATAAAAATATCTTGATAACCGATAAAAGGACACTGCAACACTATTTAACACATAAAAATATTCGGTGGAAAACAAACCAAAACCAAACCCCATGGCACTACAGCCATGAAGGGCCTTGGCCTACCAAGCGACCGCTGCTCATCCCGAAGGCCTGCATATTGCGAGCTGTCGTGTGGTCAGCACGACGAATCTTCTCGGCCGTTATTCTTGGCTTTCAAGACCCATTTGGTGGAAAATAAAAATCGCGAATTCCAGTAGCAAGATAACCTCAACCAACCACACACGTGAGCGGTACAAACCGAACTGAATGTAAACACGCCCCACACGCCGTCTACACGTGGCCCAATGTGACAGCCATTTTGTCACGTATCTATATATGCATTCTGGTCTGATAATATTGTAGTTGGTCTGGGTTCATACGTGAAGAGAAATTGACAATCCTTTCCAACATACGATAAGTCAAAGACGCCAAAATTTGGTTGTTTGAGATGATAGACGACTTGAAGAGGCTGGGTGGTGCGCATACAGACGTAGAAGTACCGCACGATTGAATTTACTGAAAAGTGTTTCTTATTTCTACAACAAGGAGCAATATAATAAATATAAGAGATCCGTCCGACTCCTTGGCTGAATGGTCAGCGTTCAGGCCTTCAATTCGGAGGGTCCCGGCTTCCAATACCGGCAGGGTCACGATTGTAACTGCTTCTGGCTCGAGGACTGGGTGTCCCAACACTCTCCTCTTCATATTTATGCAACACTACCAACACGAAATAGTGATTACATCCCATCACGTAGGCTTGGCGTCGGGATGAACATCAGATCGTAAAACAGAGTCAACTCCACATGTGAGACACATCTCGCACCCACTACCCCAATGCTGTGGGAAAAGCGGTAGAATATAACAGATCCATGTCATGGATACAATTGACTTATATTAAATTATCGACAAGAAGCACCAGCAGCCTCAGAAACTTGTAAAGAGAATACACAATTATGTAACATAATTCGCGCGCAGTTGGTACGATCTCAAAACTGACCCCCTTCCTGTCTCCTTACCAGGATGACGATGAAGTGTTGTAACTGCACGTACAGTATTTTATAATTATTCAAGTTAGTTCACGTACGTAGATTACTAAGTACTGTTCATTTGCTAGTTAACATTTCATGAAGTTCATATTTTCTCGTTGTCAGAACGTCGAACATTTTCTTCAGTAAATTGGACTTAGCTATGAAGCATGGTTCATTTACCACGACGCCATCAAGAAACACTGTTTCTCTTGCATTCCGAGACGGAAGTGCGCTGTGTGTCGTCACACGGCTTCGAGGAAATTCGCTGTGGCGCATCGAATGTTTCGAAACAGTCAGCGGTGACATTTAGCCCATATTTACTGTTAAACTGTATTTAAATATACAAGAGGCTTATCGCATTCTATGTTGTACATATATAATCACGATATAAAACTAGCAATAATTCTTCTTCTTCTACAATTTCCTCATCGCATGTCCGCTGTCATCACGGCGATCGACTCTTGTTCCCAGCAAGTCAGAAAAGTGTGGTGGAACGAAGCCCACAACATTCTCGTAGATTATGTACGCAAGATTTTCTCCTTTTTGCCCTACTCCTCTTTCCTTAAATGTCATCTATAAGATAAACTGCAGGAGGTCACTTATTCATTTGAGCCAGTCCCATAATACAGTAAAAATTACAAGAAAGATGATACATATTAGAGTGGTGCTGCCTAGTACCAGATACTAGCACTAGTATCAGAGGGATGTTTTTCTTTACGTTGTCCTTGGACCTCCCAATTCTGTTTAAAGACTTCCATGTCGTCCAGGACTCTTCGTAGTAACAGAGAAGCTTATGTTCAAGTTTCTCAAGTTCCAAGCGATCTGGGAATGTGCGGTTCCTGGTTCAAACATGGTTTCATTTGGATCTGCAAGTAGACAAGTTGATGTCTATGGAGAGGGCGAACTGTACGTCTCCACATTCGCGGCTACTTCACGTCGAGTGTCAGGTGGAGCTATTAGTTTTAGTTGGTTGGTTTTAGATACCCTGCGATCAGTCAGTAAGCTTCTACGAGTGCAACGTAGAACTTCTTGGCATGTACAGATTCATACCATACAGCTGTGGCACTGTTTCTGGATGAGCGGCCCAATCTGATCATGTCAAAGCATTGTGAGAGGACTTTTGCCTCGGTGTTGCCACAGTGATAAGTGCAAAGCTTGACCTCAGATACTTAGGCGTATCACTGTGTTCCAGTACATTTCCCAATCACTTCACCTGCAACTTTCAGTATTCCCCACGTGAAAAGCATATGTCTGGTTCTTTGATGGATTTGGTTTGAAATTATTATTCCCTAAACCTATAAACCACCACATTACCCCACAATTTTCAATGACATGACCAAAGTACTCTACTTTCTGATATTGTACGTGACCTCCAGCTCGGAGTACTGTAGCCCCACATCTCGAAGGATGGTGTGCAGGCGTCAGCAACATAAAGTAAACCGGGTGAGTTAGTAATGCGGTTATGGGCGCGCGCTGTGAGCTTGCATCCGGGAGGTAGTGGGTTCGAACTCCACTGTCGGCAGCCCTGAATATGGTTTTCTGTAGATTCCCATTGCTACATGGGGCAAATGCTGGGGCTGTACCTTACGAAGGCCACTGCCGATTCCTTCCCACACACAGGCCTTTCCTATCCCATCGTCGCCATAACACCTATCTGTGTCGGTGCGACGTAAAGCAAATAGCAAAACCACCATAAAATAAGACAGGACATACACAACACTGAAGTAAACAGGAACAGAGAAAATGAAGTGACACGGGATTTAAATCATTATCTTGAATGCAGTCCTTGGGAACTAGTTTCAACAGGACTGCTCATGCTGTGATCAAGTACGCTGGTGAGAGACCTAAAGCACTGCACATGCTCCAGTGATGTGTCAGGTACTGTCAACTTTATGGGTTGAATGGCATGTTTTCTTACGGTCACTAAGTTAGTATTTTTCGTGTTTAAACCCAGAACTTTTTTTGACCAACCAATTTGCCAATATCTGTGGTTTTTCATCACTTACTGCAAACAGAAAAGTATCATATGAATATTGCGGTTTATTTATTAGATTTATTTATTTATTTATTTATTTATTTATTTATTTATTTATTTATTTATTTATTTATTTATTTATTTATTTATTTATTTATTTATTGATATATCTATTTATTTATTTATTTATTTATTTATTACGATTTATTACGATTCAATGGGATGGGTTTAAAGCAATTGTTGAGGAATGTGAAAATAGGTTTGTACCTTTAAAGGAGGTAAGGAATGGTAAAGATCCCCTATATTATAACAGAGAAGTAAAGAGACTAAGGAGGAGGTGCAGGTTGGAAAGAAATAGAGTAAGAAATGGCTGTGGAAGTGAGGAGAAATTGAAGGAGCTTACTAGGAAATTGAATCTAGCAAAGAAGTCAGCTAAGGATAACATGATGGCAAGCATAATTGGAGGCCATACTAATTTTAGTGAAAAATGGAAGAATATGTATAGGTGCTTTAAGGCAGAAACCGGTTCCAAGAAAAGCATTCCAGGAATCATTAATGAACAAGGGGAGTGTGTATGTGAGGATCTTCAAAAGGCAGAAGTATTCAGTCAACAGTATGTAAGGATTGTTGGTTACAAGGATAATGTCCAGATAGAGGATGTGACTAATACTAAAGAAGTATTAAAATTACCTATGACAGCAGTGACATTTACAGTAAAATACAAAAGTTGAAAACTAGAAAAGCAGCTGGAATTGATAAGGTTTCGGGGGATATACTAAAGACAATGGGTTGGGATATAGTACCATATCCGAAGTACTTATATGATTATTGTTTGCATGAATGGAGAGTTGCTGTATTAGCCCCTGTATATAATGGAAAGGGTGATAGACATAAAGCAGAAAATTACAGGCCAGTCAGTTTGACATGCATTGTATGTAAGCTTTGGGAAAGTATTTTTTCTAATTATATTAGACATGTTTGCAAAATTAATAACTGGTTTGATTGAATTTTGGCATTTAATAGGGTAGATCATGGGAGACTATTGGCAAAAATGAGTGCAATTGGACTTGACAAAAGAGTGACTGAATGGGTGGCTCTGTTTCTAGAAAATAGAACTCAGAGAATTAGAGTAGGTGAAATTTTATCTGTCCCTGTAAAAAATAAGAGGGGAATTCCTCAAGGCAGTATTATTGGACTTTTATGTTTTCTTGTATATATCAATGATATGTGTAAAGAAGTTGAATCAGAGATAAGGCTTTTCGAAGATGACGTTATTCTGTACAGAGTAATAAATAAGTTACAAGACTGTGAGCAACTGCAAAAAGACCTCGATAATGTTGTGAGGTGGACAGTAGGGAGTGTGTGATGATAAACGGGGATAAAAGTCAGGTTGTGAGTTTCACAAATAGGAAAAGTCCTCTCAGTTTTAATTACTGCGTTGATGGGGTGAAAGTTCCCTTTGGGGATCATTGTAAATACCTAGGTATTAATATAAGGAAAGATCTTCATTGGGGTAATCACATAAATGGAATTGTAAATAAAGGGTACAGGTCTCTACACATGGTTATGAGAGTATTTAGGGGCTGTAGTAAGGATGTAGAGGAGAGAGCATATTTGTCTCTGGTGAGACCCCAACTAGAGTATATTACTTGATTCAGGAACTGGAAAAAATCCAAAGAAAAGCACCCCGATTTGATCTGGGCGATTTCCGACAAAAGAGTAGCGTTACAAAAATGTTGCAAAGTTTGTGCTGGGAAGACTTGGGAGAAAGGAGACGAGCTGCTCGTCTAAGTGGTATGTGTCGAGCTGTCAGTGGAGAGATGGCGTGGGAGGACATCAGTGGACGAATAATTTTGGATGGTGTCTTTAAAGGTAGGCAAGATCACAATATTGTAACAGTAAATGTGGTACTTCGGTAGACATGAGACGCAGGGCGTGTACCATTCGTTGAAGTGCGTACAGAGGGAGAGGGTTTGTTTAGAAATAAATCTTAAAATTTTTCCTCTGAGTTTATTAATAAATTCAAAGTCATGTCACCTCTGTGCAGCAGATACAGTAGGATATGTTCCTCGTCCTAGGGCTGGCGATGTCCTTGGATTCCGGCAGCTCATCCTTTTCCCATACCAGTGAACCACCAGTCCTCCCCCGATGGAAGTTCTAGAAGATCCATCCGACGTCTTGAATATCCATACGGTGCTGATGAAGGGCGTTGAGGTAGTCCTCGTGAATGATGAACGTGAATGAATATCGTTAAGTCTTCGGGCGAGTTAATGCAAAGACTGCTTCTGCACAGATGAGAGGAAAGTTTATCAGTGGTTTTAACAAGGTTCAAACACGAAAAAAGGTATCTTTGAGAGTTCATCACACGGTGAAATGTCACTAAATTTTGTGCCGTGTTAAATGAAAAGAAGGCCACTAGACTCGAATGAGCATGTAAGTTTAATACTCATAAAAATAAAAGTCCACTCGAAACTTAACGTCGAATTTTAACAGAGTCACTTGAAGTTTGTGGCTCTTGGCATAATGTAAAGTAATCCCGCACGACTTAGTTCTTAGTTTGAAACACTGTTCAACGAAATTTAATTGGATACGAAAATAAAGATGTTTCACTCGTGAATTCGAACTCATTCACGTATTGATAGTAAGATGAAATTAAAAGACGAAATTAATCATGTATTGACAGTCCTCGGTTCGACTGTTCGTAAAATCGAAACGCACAACTGAATGTTCGTAGAATTGAAACGTGCTGTTTAGTATAATTGAAATGCACAGTTCACACATGCACAGATTACAGTTCATGACCTAAAGTTCATGAAATGGTAAATTAGTGACGTAGTCATGCTTGCAATCGAGTAAACCTGGATTAAAACACAGTCTCATAAACTTGAAGTATTTAGTACTCTGTAAGGAGTAAACTGTTCTAAGTCCTGTCCAGAACATTAAACTTCAAATTACGAGCACTCAAAAACATTCGGAAGTCTTAGACACTTGTGTAGAATAAACAGTCACTTGATAATGTTCAGACGAAGCACAATTTATATCACGTCCCGCCGGAGTAAAAGTTTATCACTCACAGTATAAAGAAATCCGTACAAGTCCATATTCGACGCGATTGGGTCAAAGTCTACGGACTCGAAGATTGATAGCCGCTTCACGCTAGATCACGGTCCTCGCGAACCGACTGTATGAACTCCGCTGCCTAGCGTGCACATACACACTCTGGCCACACACTCAGGCCACACATTGCTCTGCTGAGCGAAGCAGTACTGTATTTTTATCTGATCCGGGCCTTCACATCTCGTTCCATAACTTCATCGCCTCATGTCAGATTTACGTGAAACTCTGCAGGAACGTAGATAAGGAATCGGGTTACACGATGATATTGTAAAATTTGTTTAATTATTATTATGGCGAAAGTTATTACGCGTAGAAACTTGAAGAACATTCCACATCAGTCTAGGCTCTGTGTTGTGGTGAGGCATGCTGTGACGTCACCCGCTCTGTACGTCACACGCACACAGCTGTTGCTCGTCATCCAGTCAGTCTTTCGTAGCCTGCCCGGAGCGTAAAAACGCGTATGTTTTTAAAATTTCTATTACGGGTACTTAGTTTTGTACCGCCGTTAGCGGTACATCTCCCCCTCCTCCTGGGGAAAAGAAAATTCCATATGATTTTCTTTTAATGATCTCTCCTGAAATATTTCTTTAGGTTGGCTGCATTGTAAATGCCCTCGATGCTTCCATCCAACTTATTAATTTTGTATGCCTCGTTTTCGAGAACCTCCGCAATTCTATATGGTCCTACATAAAGTGGGCAAAACTTTGCATAAATGCGAAGTTCGGGGTGCGAAACAGCTGGTTTTCTTATCAATGGCCAGGGAGTTTAGATACGGAGTGACACATTTAGAAATGATACCATTATTCGCCATCTCTTTGATCACCGTCCTGGCTTCCTCTCGGTACTTCTCAGGAACTGGATAGGGCCGGTTTTTATAAATAGAGGTGTCCTTAACATTCAATTGGTACTCAAAATCTCTAATAACGCCGGGTTTGTCATCAAAAACCTCAGGAAATTTCTCAAATATTTGTCGAGTTGCCTCAGCCATGCGGGAATCGAACTCTGGGCTTTCAGCCGCACTGGTGAGAAATATGAAGTGATCACGACCTTCGTCGAACACATCCTCAATAATGGACACTTCCTGGCCCTCGACGGGTACCTCTTGACCGGGTCTACCCTCTTCGCAATCTATTTCATCGGCAGGCAGAGCATCGCTCATGTTGCCTCCGGTTTCTATGAATGGGGTACCCAGACCTTGGCACTTCAAATTATTACAGTCTACCAGCTGCAACTCTACAGAGTCGATGTTAAAAAATCGTTTGACGTTGGCAGGATAATCAATGATTCCCCCATACTTGGCTAGGAAATCTAACCCTAGGATGATGTTGAATTTCATCGGCGAAATGATTAGGAATATATGCTCGAACTGGACACCTTCAATGTCAAATATAACGAAAGCTTGAAATTTACATTTGATATGCCTGTCCAGTACTATCCCTTTAATTTTGATCTGTGCGACTGGTATCAATAACATGTCTTCTCCCCCCTTCAACATTTCAATTAACCTCTCAGAAATTAATGAGGCCTGAGCTCCAGAATCGATTAAGGCGGTTACGTAAAGGGTATCCAAAGTAATATTAATAACTGGAAGTCTTCGTTGGACCTTTGGTGTTGTAGGAGTGGGATCTTCATACAAGAGATCTGAGTCATCCAAGTACCAGTAATTAATATTAGTGACACAAATTATTTCTCCTCTACTCCGGTTTTCAGGCAATCTTACTGTTATGTTGTCGAAGTTTTTTTTAATTGCGCCTGTCGATTCGGGGTTTGTCGCAGGCGTCGTGTTCTGTCTTTTGGCGTGCTCTTAGTATTCTAAAGAGGTAGCGCCAGGTAATCCTTCATCCCGGTTTCGAATCTGGATATATTCGCGAGTTTCTCTCCATTTTCTTTCGATGTCGGCTCTCGGCGAATCTCCATCTCGAGTAAGCGACTCAATAGGTTTCTTCCACGTTTGATTACGTCTGTAAGGCGTACTTTGCCCGTATGGACGTCTCCTAAATCGCCGGAAATGAGATAACGAATCTCTCCGTGGTTCCACTTCCTCACGGGGTTCGGGATTCGATCTCGGCGGGTTGTTAACTTCGACACCCTCTTTCGTCTTAGCAACCCTGGGCGGATTTTGTGTATGGGCAGTGTCAAGTTTCCTTAATAAATTATCAAGTTGTCCTAGGTCTTGAACATTGGCTGCCACAAGAATTTCTTGTACATGCGCCGGAAATTGTAAAGTTACTACCTGTATTAACTCCTGTTTTGGCAAAGGAGGATCAAAGAATTGCATCTTCTTTAATTGAGAAATGAGAAAGTCAGAATATCGTGAAGAATTAATCGCTGTGTTGTATCTCCTGGAGTACAACTGTAGCTTAATCAAATGTTGAATTTCTGAATTCCAAAACCTCTTCAACAAGGCCTCCTTGAACTCATCATAGGTTTTAATGTTAAATTTAAATGCTGTGTACCAATTTAATGCTTTCCCTTCCAATAATCTAGAAGCTATCCTCAATTGATGATCGGATCGTACTTTATTCTCTTGAAAGTACTCTTCAATGTTGAGAAGGAATTCTTTCGCTGTGTACTCTTCCTTTCCGGAAAATTTTGCAGGTTTATCGTCTGATAATTTAGAACTGTGGAAATGCTAGAAGTATCTCCGCTAGACCCTTGACATTGGTGTGTAGACACCTCCTTCTCCACCTGAGATATCCTATTATCAATGGTCTCTATTTTTCCTTGCAATTCGACCTTGATAGTCTTAACTTGTCTTAACTTTTCCACGCTCTGGACTTCCTTTTCGAGGTCCTGCTTCACTTCATTTACGTCGCGGCCTATGCGAATGATTTGAGTATGTGCGCTATCTAATTGGGTTTTTACATGCTTATCTGTTTCCTCTTACTTTGTTTTAAGTAAATTAACCTCATTACTTATTTTCTGGAAGTTAGTCTTAAAAGATTCTTGGATGTTATCCTGAATAGAGGCTATTTTTGCTTGTGCCTGTGATAACTGACCATGAGATTCTTTAAATTCTGCCTTTAAGCTTTCAACTTCCTTAATCAATTGATGTGAGGTGGGAAACGAAGCTTTTAAGTCTTCAACTATTTGTAGTTTAAGGTCTTGTTTTACTGTTTCTAAGTCACGGATGAGGCGTTCGTTTATTTCCGTAAACTTAGAATTAATCTTCGCATTAGTTTCTGAGAATCGTTTTTCAATTTCAGAACGAGCTTTAGTAAGCCTATTTTCCAAATTAGCATTAACTTCGGTAAACTTGGTATTAATTATTTTAGTTACTTGTGTGATACGACTTTCTAAGTTGGCTGCAGTTGCGGCATTGGCCTCATTAATACGAGTGTTAATCTCATTAATACGAGATTCTAAAGTAGTACCTAATTGAGCAGTTGCAGCATTGGCCTCGTTAATACGAGCTTGAAAATCAGCACCTACTTGAGCATGCGCCTCGGCAATACGTTCATTTAAGCTAATCTTAAGAGCTTCAATAGCAGCTAAAATATTTTCCATTTTGATGGCAATGTATTTAAACCAAGCAACAAGAAAATCATAAATCACTTGAAAAGAATTCAGATATCACCATTATTGTCCAATGGTTAAAAGTTCATCTTCAAAGTCATTCAAACATTCTCAAAAAGAAAAATCTCCAAGACATTTAACACACAAAAAAAGTTATCCCATATTATTGATAACACTTCTTATAAAAGGAAAGTTAAATCTTGTTAGAATGTTCTTTGGAATGTTAATGGCTATTCCACACAAAGCACTGGAAATGTATCTGGATTAAGTTGGTAAGTCACACGATTTTAGTGCGATTTTGTTTATCACTGCACTTCTTAATTTATTACTAGTACTTCAAAATTGAGCATAGAATGGTCAAGTGTCTATTTAATTTCTACTGCACTCATAATTAAGTACTGATATTGCTGAAACGCTAATTTCTAGTTCTACTGCACTCCAAATCGGCCCCAACACGACTGGGGCGCCAATTTCTCCCCCTCTCCTCTGTAGCAGTAAATGTGGTACTTCGGTAGACATGAGACGCAGGGCGTGTACCATTCGTTGAAGTGCGTACAGAGGGAGAAGGTTTGTTTAGAAATAAATCTTAAAATTTTTCCTCTGAGTTCATTAATAAATTCAAAGTCATGTCACCTCTGTACAGCAGATACAGTAGAAAATGTTCCTCGTCCTAGGGCTGGCGATGTTCTTGGATTCCGGCAGCTCCTCCTTTTCCCATACCAGTGAACCACCATTCCTCCCCCGATGGAAGTTCTAGAAGATCCATCCGACGTCTTGATCCATACGGAGCTGATGAAGGGCGTTGAGGTAGTCCTCGTAGACGATGAACGTGAATGAACATCGTTAAGCCTTGGGGCGAGTTAATGCAAAGACTGCTTCTGCACAGATGAGAGGAAAGTTTATCGATGGTTTTAACAAGGTTCAAACACGAAGAAAAGGTATCTTTGAGAGTTTATCACACGGTGAAATGTCACTAAATTTTGTGCCGTGTTAAATGAAAAGAAGGCCACTAGACTCGAATGAGCATGTAAGTTTAATACTCATAAAAATAAAAGTCCACTCGAAACTTATCGTCGAATTTTAACAGAGTCACTTGAAGTTTGTGGCACTTGGCATAATGTAAAGTAATCCCGCACGACTTAGTTCTTAGTTTGAAACACTGTTCAACGAAATTTAATTGGATACGAAAATAAAGATGTTTCACTCGTGAATTCGAACTCATTCACGTATTGATAATAAGATGAAATTAAAAGACTAAATTAATCATGTATTGACAGTCCTCGGTTCGACTGTTCGTAAAATCGAAACGCACAACTGAATGTTCGTAGAATTGAAATGTGCTGTTTAATAGAATTGAAATGCACAGTTCACACATGCACAGTTTACAGTTCATAACCTAAAGTTCATGAAATGGCAAATTAGTGACGTAGTCATGCTTGCAATCGAGTAAATCTGGATTAAAACACAGTCTCATAAACTTGAAGTATTTAGTACTCTGTAAGGAGCAAACTGTCCTAAGTCCTGTCCATAACATTAAACTTCAAATTACGAGCACTCGAAAACGTTCGCGAGTCTTAGACACTCGTGTAGAATAAACAGTCGCTTGATAATGTTCAGACGAAGCACAATTTATATCACGTCCAGTCGGAGTAAAAGTTTATCACTCACAGTATAAAGAAGTCCGTACAAGTCCATATTCGACGCGATTGGGTTAAAGTCTACGGACTCGAAGATTGATAGCTGCTTCACGCTAGATCACGGTCCTCGCGAACCGACTGTATGAACTCCACTGCCTAGCGTGCACATACACACTCTGGCCACATACTCAGGCCACACACTGCTCTGCTGAGCGAAGTAGTACTGTATTTATATCTGATCCGGGCTTCACATCTTGTTCCATAACTTCATCGCCTCATGCCAGATTTACGTGAAACTCTGCAGGAACGTAGATAAGGAATCGGGTTACACGATGATATTGTAAAATTTGTTTAATTATTATTGTGGGGAAAGTTATTACCCATAGGAACTCGAAGAACATTCCACATCAGTCTAGGCTCTGTGTTGTGGTGAGGCATGCTGTGACGTCACCCGCTCTCTACGTCACACGCTCGCCGTCCAGTCAGTCTTCGTAGCCAGCCCGGAGCGTAACGCGTAAGTTTTTTTTTAAAGATTTCTATTACGGGGACTTAGTTTTGTACCGCCGTTACCGGTACAATAAAAAGAGATAGAAGATTTAATACAATATGTAAAGGTGACGAGAATCTAATTGTGATGGGAGACTGGAATATAGTGGTATGCAAAGGAGGATAAAGTAATATAGTAGGAGAATTCGGATTGGGACAAAGGAACGAAAGAGGAAGTCGGCTGGGTGAATTCTGCAGTGATCATAATTTAGTCCTTGCTAATACTTGGTTCAAACACCACAAACGACGGATGTATACGTGGACGAGACCTGGAGACACTGGAATGTATCAAATAGACTTCATTATGATTAGGCAGTGGTTCAGAAACCCAGTGTGGGGTTGCAACACTTTCCTAGGAGCAGAAGTGGACTCCGACCACAACTTGTTGGTCATTAAATGCCATCTGAAGTTGAAGAAATTTAAGAAAGGAAGGAATGCAAGGGGATGGGATCTAGACATGTTGAAAGAAAAGAATGTGAGGGATTGTTTCAAGGAACATTTTTCAAAAGGATTAAATGAAAAGTCTGAAGGAAATACAATAGAGGAAGAGTGGATAGCCATGAAAAAAGAAGTCAGTAGGGCTGCTGAAGAAATGTTTGGAAGGAAGAAAAGATCAAGTAAGAATCAATGGATAACTCAGGAGATCCTAGACCTGATTGATGAACGACGAAAATACGAAAATGCTAGAAATGAAGGAGGCAGAAAAGAATACAAATGATTAAATAATGAAGTGGATAGAAAGTGCAAGGTAGCTAAGGAAGAATGGCTGAAGGAGAAGTGCAAGGATGTCGAAGGTTGTATGGTCCTAGGGAAGGTAGGTGCTGCATACAGGAAAATTAAGGAAACCTTTATAGAAAGGAAATCTAGGTGTATGAATATTAAGAGTTCAGATGGAAAGACACTTCTAAGAAAAGAAGACAAAGCAGAAAGATGGCAAGAACATATCCAACAGTTGTATCAAGGTAAAGACGTAGATGATTTGGTTCTGGAACAGGAAGAGGCTGTTGATGCTGATGAAATGGGAGACCCAATTTTGAGGTCAGAGTTTGACAGAGCTGTGAGTAATAAATAGGAACAAGGCTCCTGGAATTGATGACATTCCCTCTGAATTACTGACTACCTTAGGAGAAACCAGCATGGCAATGTTATACAATTTAGTGTGTAAGATGTATGAGACAGGAGAACCGCCATCCGATTTTCGGTAGAATGTCGTTATACCTATTCCCAAGAAAGCCGGTGCTGACAAGTATGAAAACTACCGCACCATTAGTTAAGTATCTCATGCCTGCAAAATTTTAACACGTATTATTCACAGAAGAATGGAAAGACAAGTTGAAGCTGAGTTAGGAGAAGATCAATTTGGCTTCAGAAGGAATGTAGGAACACGTGAAGCAATCCTGACTTTACGGCTGATCCTAGAGGATCGAATTAAGAAGGAGAAGCCCACGTACATAGCGTTCGTAGATCTAGAAAAGGCATTCAATAATGTTGATTGGACCAAACTATTTAACATTCTGAAAGTGATTGGGTTCAGATACCGAGAACGAAGAATTATCTAAAATCAGTCTCCAATCATAAGAGTGAGGCAAAGCTGCAGGTTGTCCCACCTCCTTTTCATTGTTTACAGTTTACAAAGAATAGGCAGTAAAGAAAATCAACGAGGGATTTGGAGAGGAAATCACAATCCAAGGAGAGGAAATCAAGACCTTGAGATTTGCCGATGATATTGTTATTTTATCAGAGACTGCAGAAGATCTTGAGAAGCTGCTGAATGGTATGGACGAAGTCCTGGGTAAGGAGTACACGATGTAAATAATTAAGTCCTAAACCAAAGTAATGGAGTGCAATCGAATGAAGGCAGGTGATGCAGGAAATATTATATTAGAAAATGAAGTCTTAAAGGAAGTAGATGAATATTGTTACTTGGGTTTAAAATAACTAACGATGGCAGAAGGAGGAAATAAAATGCATACTAGCACAATAAAGGAGGAGCTTTCTTAAGAAAAGGAATTTGCTCACTTCAAACATTGATACAAGAAATAGAAAGACGTTTCTGAAGACTTTCATCTGGAGCGTGGCATTGTATGGAAGTGAAACATGGACTATTACCAGCTCAGAAAGAAAGAGAATAGAAGCTTTTGAAATGTGGTGTTACAGAAGAATGCTGAAGGTGCGATGGATAGATCCAATCACGAATGAAGGGATACTGAATTGAATTGGTAAGCGGAGATCGATTTGGCTAAATTTGATGAGAAGAAATGGTACAATAGTAGGACACATCTTAAGACACGGAGGACTTGTTCAGTTGGTTTTGGAAACAAGTGTAAGAACGGTAGGGGTCGACCAAGGTATGAATATGGCAATCAGATTAGAGCAGAAGTATGATGCAGTAGTTACGTAGAAGTGAAAAGGTTAGCAAATGATAGGGTGGAATGGAGGGCTGCATCAAGCCACTCTATGGACTGATGACTCAAACAGCAGCAACTTGTGAGATGACTTACCGAAGTGCCAAACTTTGTCCATCTGTCATATTTCAGGTCTTCACAAGCATAAGATTCCAATATAAAACTAAAGTGCTCTATAGGGAAATACACATTTTTGTGAAACATTTGAACTGCAAATTTATTTGAAACTTTAAACCTCACTGTTGAAACGTTAGTTAATGACTCTCTTCTTCATGAATACGCTACATTAGCATCGAATTGTTTTGAAAATAAAATACAGTCCGTGATTACTCACTGGTAAGGTGAAGTAATTTTTAAAATCGGTAAGTTGTTTTTGACTCCATCCCTTACAAACAATATTCTTTATAATATTAGTATAGATTTAATACATGGATCTTCAAACATGACACCTGACTAACTTTATTAATTCTGCTCATCACTAACTAACCGCTTACTGCTAACTGAAAATTTTAACATTATTTCAGATGGTGGACACGTTAGCTATTTCAACTTAAATGCTAGAAGGATTTGTCCGTAATTCATCACCTGCAGATCATGTCTCGTTTTCAGCAGTAATCATGTCAGCGTCACACGAAGAAGCCTCAACTTCAGAATGTTTATTTTTTTTAAGTTATTAAATTGCGACACTAGAACTATTTACGTTTGCTGCTAACCACATAGAAATTGGTAAATCTTCTGTTAATATTTTATGTATTACTTGTGAAATAAACCTACTTTCGAAACCCATAAACTGTGAGTGTTAATGCGAGCTCCTCGTAACTTGTTGTGGAGCACTGTATCCGTGCGGTCGCTGAAGTAAATATGCAGCCTGTTTTTGCCTATTGTTGTCAACAGCCAGGAAGAGTCCAGAAGATTCAAATTCAAGGGATGTATGCTTTGGTGACATACGTATTTAAGGCAGCAATAAAGCTGTTAGCACAGCGTATACCAGACAAAGTGTTTCACATCACCTGTTTGAGCAGACTATAGTATTGCGCTATGCAATATAAGGTACTAAGGAAAAGAAGATTTATTTCTGTCATTCTTATGTAGCACTCAAGATAATTTCCTTACCAATGTAATACACACACAAGTTGTTATGTTCAGCTCTAGACACATAGTCTTACTAATAAACATCCTTATACACTTGTTTAACACTTGAATACACGTTCATGGCCACTTTTTCTGGTTAGGCCGATCTGTATATAAATCTGAATGTTATCGGTTGACATAGGTAAATATCCAGTTATGTACAGTATTTCAAGCCGCATCTAATGCCGTTAACAAAAATAATGTTAAAAAAGGAATCGAGTGTGAAAATATTAACATAATGGAAAGTTACTTCAGATAAAAAACTCTTCATCGCATGGAACCTATTATGTCATAACTCCCATTTCATCTTCATTAAGTTTTCAATTATTTCACAGGTGGTAAAGAAACATTTCGGCTCAACGTAGATAAGTTTGATTTTAAATTTGAATGATAAAATATCAGTACGTGTCATTCCTTACAGTCATGTTCAGAAATTAGTATGCGCAAGCACGAAAACGTCAGTCGCTGGCCAATGTCTTTACTATTAACTCTACATTGAGGGGAGGGGGAAAGCAAGGCAAATGGTCTCCGGATACGGAAGTTACTTTTAAAACAAACCTCAAGTTTTTATCTCGCTTAGTTCTTAATTTGTGACAGGAAGAACGTCTCGTTTGTTTAGATTTCACGCGTGATGTGCCAGTAGGGATCTCACATCCTGTGTGCATTTAAATCTCCAGACAGTCGTATGCACTCCAGTGTTCATTTTATTATTAGTACAATACTGATGAAATAAAAATCAGTGATAAATTAACTCTTGAGGACAAGTGGATTGTGGTTGTGAAGTTTTGTGTAATTTGAGAGTGCGTGCTTTTGCGTGGGGATTTTCAGTTCATAGCAAAAAGGCAGAAGCCTGCACAATGGATCTTCAAAATAAGAAGAAACGTTCCATAGTAATAATTGTCACTGATAATAATTACTAACCTCTTTCCTCGATCATATCCGCAGTGCTGTGAGAACTTGAATATCGCAAGATATGAAGCCGCCTCTAGGATCTTTCATTAAGTCATTTCTGGCTGTGTTAAGGAGAATTCGAGCATGCGCCTTCGTAAATCTACATTCAATTTTAAAACTTCCGTCATCTTGTTTCACTCCACCTCCTACAGTGTTTTATTTTTCAGCCTCCATAATCACAAAATGTTCTGTCTTCTACTATGTCTTCACAATATCTTGGAGATCATTAACGTTATTTTCCATTCTTTCAATGTTTGCTCAATGGATGAGTCGGATGTATCACCACGATTATATTACTGCAGATAAACTGATCACTCGTTTCTTTTTCGTCACTCGGTCCTGGTCTGTACAAGTAATTCAGCGAATAACTATAACAGACGAATACACGGGAAGCTTATACACGGTTTATTAGTAACAAATCGCATATCAGCGGTGTATAAACCTTGTATAAAAGTTATACACCGTTTATTAGTAAGACTGATAAATATTAAAACATTATGACCACTGTCGCTTCCTTTCGCTCCTAGTCATTTCCTATGAAACCTGTTCATGGCAGTTCTGACACCAGCTGCTCTGAAGACTGGAGTTGGGATCATGGCTGAATCTTGATGTACGCCAATTTCAGCAGGAAAAACGAACTAGATTCCTCTTTCGTAGAGGGACGGACATATCTTCCTTAGTTTGGAGGTAGCACATGTTCCATATTCTTAGTCATTAAAAGCAATACAGTACACATTTCGGCTGGAGAGTATTAAGTACTATTACATTAACAGTCCTCTCAATAGTCGAGAAACAAATTAAATAGGTAATATGTTAACTGGTGAGCAGCTCAACAATAGGGGCAGGGTGTGGTCGGATCACACGGAAGAACGTCGGTTCGATTCCTCGTCAGGAAGTCGACAAATTTCAGAAAATAGATTTCCTCAGGAAGTGCACATTTTCCTGAGGGTCGCTCAGTCTACACCCGGTTAATTCCTTGGAGTAAAGGCAGCCGGGCGTAGAGCTTACCACTCTGCCCCACCAAGTGCCGAGGTTACGGATAGGGGCCTGTACGTCTGTCCCCGTCCGAGCTGATAAGTGGTGTGGAGGAAGAGGGGAGGAGAGGAAAGCCGGTCAGTACATAACACTAAAGTAGCTCAGTCGACCAGTTGGATGACATGCATATTGCTTATCCCGGTCTTCAGCGAGGAGAACTTCTGCGCCTTCTGTGTTGGGAGTCGCACTTCGACCACACCACTAAGCAGTATCGAGCGGTAGAGAAGGTAGGCACGAGAAAGTATTTATGAAGCAATTGTAATCAGTGGAAAAAAGTAAATAAACATGTAAACGACCAATGAGATGGATTTAAAGCGATTCTAGAGATGTTTAAAAACAGGTATTTAATGGCGAAGAGAAAGAGTTGTTACAGCCCACTATAATATAACAGACAATAAATTAGTTTAGGAAAGAGGTGCAGTTCAGAAACATCTATTTATCAATTAGAGTGAAGAAAGGACAGATTGCTGGATTTTGCTAGGAAAATAAAATTAAATTACGAAAGAAGTCATCTACGGAAAGCATAATGGGTAGGTTACTTGCCAGTCATGGTAATGTTCGTGAAAATGTTGAGATACGTATTGACACATTGGGGCAGAAATAGTTTCCTGGAAGTATATTCCAGGGATCATGAATGCTCAAGGGGAGTGTCCTGGTACAGGTGGTGACCAATACTAGCGAAGGACGGAAATTAGCGTATAATAATAAAGATCTTTACAAGAGAGATACTACGAAGGAAAGCTGTAAAAGAAGCTGAAATTGGTAAGGAATCAGGGAACACACAAATAAGGTAAAAGGTCGGGATACAGTCGGGTATCTGAAGTACTGATCTGATTTCTGTTTGCATAAAGGAACAATACCAAATGCATTGAGACTTGTAATGTGCAAAGCATGGGTTGGTTAACATAATGTGGGTAATTAGCAGGCCCCGATTTACAAATGGGCGGACTGGGCATTTATTATTCCAATTATTTTATTAGTCTATATAAAACACTTAAAATTATTCTAACTTTAAAATCTCAATTTAATCTATATATTTAAAGTTTATGAAGGATATGTGTCTTATTTCTTAAATTATTTACTTACATAAAAACTATCAAACTGAACCAACGGCTTTTTAAATAAAAATAAAAACAGCCTGATTCTTATTTGGCTGTTACCTTTAATTGGCTTGATAAGTTTAAATATGAGAATTAAGTGTATTTGCATAATGTGGTGTTTTAAAACTCATAATCTTGTAATATTCAATTTAAATTTTTTAAAGGAACAGGAAAACGAGCATAGGCAGGTGGGGCGGCTAAATATTGTTTGCCCAGGGCGCTAACTACTTGAAATCGGGGCATGGTAATTAGATGTCAGTGACATGTAAGGTGTGGGAAATAATTATTCCCAATTATATTTAACAGATCAGCTGTCAGGATAAATGGCAAGATATCTGAAATCTTCAAGGCACAAAGGGGCGTTCGCGACGGCTCTATATTTTCCTATTGGTGGCAAAAAGATATCGAATCTCCGATATGCAGATGACACTGTATTGATTGCCATGGATGGGGCAGAAATGCCAGAGCTTTTAGACCGGGTCAGTACTGAGAGCATCACTTTGGGTTTGCATATCAACACGCAAAAGACAAAAATTATGGTAGTTGATAGACCTGGCAAGCTGAACAAACTCAGTGCCTTCAGGGAAATGGAAATGATTTCAGAAACGTTGTACCTGGGTGCCATTATAACTAGCAATAACAGCTGTGAAATACAGATCAGGAGAAGGATTGCCATGGCCAGGAATATCATGTCTCAGTTATCTCATATTTGGAACGATCGCTACATTTCTGTAAAGCTGAAGATGAGACTAGTACAGACACTGGTACTCTCGTCTTCCCCTATAGTGCTGATTCAGATTTGAATAAGATAAAGTCTTTCGAGAAGTGGTACTGGAGAAGAATGCTTCGCATTCCTTGGACAGCATTTCCAATCTACGACTACATCCTCAGGAAGCTGAACATCAATACCAGGTTATCGGTAAAATGTCAACAGAGGATTCTCCAAATCTTTGGTCATATTATGCGTCGTGGAGAAGGAAGCCTTGAAAAGCACATAATCTTGGGAAACGTGCCTGGAAAGAGGAAGCGTGGGCGAGCACCTATATGCTGGACAGATGGCATAAAACATGCAACAAAGACATCGTTCATACAATCTACCGATACAGCAGAAGACCGTGGAGGATGGAGACGGATACAAAGAAATATCTTCAAAGATCACGATCCTCAGGATTGAGGGACCGATATAGACAGACATATTTGAGATGACATGTGGATGAGGACTCCCTTGATGTTAGTTGACAGTTCTGTTACTTTCTAAAACACCATTTAGCGGGGAACCATTAAAATCAGTTCCCTTACGATTACCTCTTGTTTTGCTATTAAGCCTGTTGATAGGCTACGTGCTGTGCAGTGAGGGCTCGTGAGGGATCACACAGACGACAGCAGAACTAAACTAAACGAAAATAAATTAATTCGTAGGTCAAGACCCTTCACTGAACATTCACGGTCTTCGAAGGCGCTGAACCGCCGAAATTTTGTCCCGAAGGTGTTCGTTTACGTGGCAGTAAATGTACCGAGACGAGGCTGACCGGACTGAACCGGGTTTGAACCCAGCAAATTGAGTTCTCTACAGTAAATAATAATCTCAGAATACAGTACGTTGTATAGTATATAAACCAAGAATATTGTATAGTAAATAATGAACAGAGATTACATTACGTTGTATAGTAAATGCACAGTGTATTGTATAGTAAATAGTGATCTCACAAAACAGCACGTTGTATAGTATATAAAACAAGTATATTGTATAGCAAATAATGAATACCGAATACAGTACGTTGTATAATAAATGAACTAAGTGTAATGGATAGTAAATAGTGATCTGATAATACAGTACGTTGTATAGTAAATACAGCAAGTGTATTGTATAGTAAATAATGATCTCAGAATACAGTACGTTGTATAGTAAATAAACCAAGCATATTATATAGTAAATAATGAACATAGAATGCAGTACGTTGTATAGTAAATGCACCAAGTGTATTGTATAGTAAATAGTGATCTCAGAATACAGTACGTTGTATAGTATATAAAACAAGTATATTCGATAGTAAATAATGAATACTGAATAGAGTACGTTGTATAGTAAATGCACTAAGTGTATTGTATAGTAAATAGTGATCGCAGAATACAGTACGTTGTATAGTAAATGCACTAAATGTATTGTATAGATAACAGTGATATCAGAATACAGTACGTTGTATAGCATATAAACCAAGTATATTGTATAGTAAATAATGAACATAGACTACAGTGCGTTGTATAGGAAATGCACCAAGTGTGTAGTAAATAGTGAGCCCAGAATACAATACGTTGTATAGTAAATACACCAAGTGTATTGTATAGTAAATAATGAATACCGAATACAGTACGTTGTATAGAAAATACACCAATTGTAAGTTATAGTAATCAGTAATCTCAGAATACATTACGTTGTATAGTATATAAACCAAGTATATTCTGTAGTAAATAATGAATACCGAATAGAATACGTTGTATAGTAAATGCACAAAGTGTAATTTGTAGTAAATAATGATCTCAGAATACAGTACGTTGCATATTAATACACCAAATGTATTGTATAGTAATTAATCAATTTAGAATACAGTAAATTGTATAGCAACGGTTACGGTAAGAATATCAGAGAGAGAGCAGAGTTCGTATCTATATCCATAATGCAGAATTTTCTGTTGCATGTGATAGAGATTTTCATTTTCTTAATCTGGCATTCAAGAGAGAGATCAGTGTAGGAATACATCAGGGTAATAGAGACTTTTTATAGTGGTTATATGTTTGTGTCATAAAATTAATGTTATATTGATTCATATGTAGACAGCACATGAAATAATGAGTGTGGTAGTTTTTATTCTTGCAGTATTCAGAGAGATCAGGGTTCGAAATCCATGTGATGCATGTATTAGAGATTTTTATTCTAATCCTGAACAGAGAGAGATCAGTGTTGGAATCCGTGATTATTCATTCTGTCACGGTAACTGTTGGGTTTGCGTCATAAAGTTGATGTTATAAAGAGGCAGAGAGGGGTAGGTTTTCCATGCAATCAACATCATCTGCCTGCATGACAATTTCTGTTGTTTTTGTAACCCCATTAAGAAGAAGAGGCCTAACAATGAAAATACATACATAGCAAAATGAAAAAAATTACAATTACTCACCATGAGGGCAGTAGCACAAAATACAACGCGTGAAGGGCCAAAACATGAAGGATAAAAGGACTGGATCTTAAAATTAACGCTTGAAAGTTTGCCAGGTCAATATTACTAACTACTAAATAAGAAGCGAGATTAAAGTTAAATTAAGCTTTAAATTTCATTATATAGTATATATATGTACAATTAAATATATTTTTGAAAAACAATAACGCAAAGAAAATTAAATTGTGAAATAATACTTCATAATGAATTATAAGTAGACATAAATGAAGCTGATACCAGCATAGGCTTCTTTAAGGAATTAAATATTTTATCCTTAAATAATCTGGTAAACAATGTTTAATTAAAATATTGAAGAGCTAGAATATTTTAAAAAATAGGTTGCAACCAATATAATTTATAAATACTTGGACCATAAATACTTGATAATTAGTATACGGGCCCGCAACTACTAACACTGCTTAGAATTGATATTTGCTACACTTCCCAGATTAACACACAAGGACACACATTATACAATCGACTGTGGCTCCAACCGCGAATAAATATTACACAATTAAATGACAATAAATATATAGCAGAAAGCTTTCCCAACCAAGTCAAGCATTACAAGGGAAAAATAAAATAAACGTTCCACACTTAACAACAGAGCACGGAAGCAAACAACAGAAGCTAGTCGTTACCGACGCCAAGCCATCGTCCCGTAAAAGTCGTCAAAGCCACCAAAATTAAAAATGTGTCCATCAGATAAGATAATATGACATATTATGTAATAATAAACGAAGGCAAAGGCCCCAAACAATGGATAGAATGTGACAAGAAAACGTCAAATGAACGGCATATATTAAATTAAATGTCGACCAGCAAATTTAAATTTTTTGCAGACTCGATGTTATTAAAAGCATAGTAAGAATAATTATAATTACAGTTTTGGATGATAGTACGAAATTACTTTTAACTTTTAAACAGTTCGCCAAAAGCTTAGATAATTTTGAATGGAGGGGGCTTTGGATAAAGCCAGATGCATACGTAGGTGTATCAATTAAATTCGAGAACAACACCAAAAACGATCCGATACAAATCGTCAGGCAGCAAACGCAATAGCAACACAGTTAGAAGGCAAATTCAAACAAGCAAGAAAATTAGGAAGGAAAACACACATCAAAATTAAAATAATAATAATAATCACGAAGAATGAATCAATGACAATCAAGCACGAACGATAAGACAATAAATTTAAACAACTCACATAAAACACAACCTCATAGACGCATCACTAGCGATTCCAAATTCCAACATAATTTAATTATATTTACATTTAGAAATTTAGTACATAACCAATACAAGAACATTTTGTTTACCAAAGTTCACAACCGACGTTGCCAAAAAGAACACAGTTCAATTAAATAAAGAAACGTTGTCGATAGGATCAATAAAATTATAGGCCAAATTCACGGTAAGATTTCTTACTTCTAATCATCCGCGGTCTTAAAAGATCTGCCGTAATAATTATGATTTTCCAGTACTTACATTTTGTAACGGTCGACACTCACAATACTTTCTATTTACACAAATAAATCAAACTTTAGGTTGGAGCTCACAGATATATAAGAAAAAAGACACAAAGGCGTAGCCTTAGTCGCCCCATACTTAACCAGGAGTATTCCACTCCATTTGTAACACGCTCCGGGTATCCCAAAATGTCTTCCCACGGACAAGGCAGAACACAGCCATCTTTGAAAGGTGGCACTTAAGCACTTTATGCAGCAGGAGAGTTTGGATGCCTTTTCCTCTCATTGGTAAGTTTAAACATCATTCTCAGAAACTTTAAATTTACTTTTATTTTCCTTCATAACTGAAACATTTTTTAGTTCTCCTGATGAAAATTTGTACGCGTATTGTGGCATTTTAGGTCTATTTTATGTGACCGGACTGTACGCCATGTGTTCCGCGCAGAGTGTCGGCGACGGAACCTAAAGGGATGACTTCTTTTTTCTTTTTGTATAACCTGTTGTGGGGTGAAAGATAATGTTGTCACCGCAAGAGAAGACGGGAAAAATGTTAATACTGCTGAACTCTCTATCCACGAGAAGTACTACATTCAAAATATTTCGTAATATCACAACTTCGGATTCGACGTGTTAATAAACATTCTCCAACAAGCTTTGATAACACATTTCAGGAAGGCATAAATAATAATATTTGGAAATTAAATTAATTGTGGAATTAATTAAATAATTAATTAACCCTTTTGGACCCAACCCCATTAAAATTTGTTTTCACAGTTTATCTTTATTTATTTATTTATTGACATCATTTTAGACTGCAAAACACATTTAAAAGAAAATTACATATACTAATATCTTCAAAAATGGATGTTCCCATTTGCGAACAATGGTCCCACACAATAGCTCTATTGAGTCCAGTCTTCTTATCTTGCACTGTGGAACAATGGTGAGCAGTGAAGGTGCAACAGGACTGGAATCTGTGCACTACAAGCTGGTACGAGATGGTGCGCTCCACCGGTTCTCTGTACAAAAGAAAGTGATCCTGAAGGTCCAGTTCTAGGAGATGGTGGAGTGGATGTAAACATACCACTGACTAGCATTCTGGTGAAAACAAGGTGGCCCAGCTTTGACTCTGGAGAGAGCAGTGTGTGGATCCGCCAAGCAGCAATTCTCAGCATACTGATGCAATTCATGAATATAGGCCAGTACCATTTTTTGACGTTATTACCGGCCTATACTGCGAAGTAAAACGGTCAAGTAAATCCACTCCACCCATACACTTGTTGAAAGCTTTTATTAAAAGAGGCTGGGTAACTTGTATATGCTTTTTCTTACTTTGGTTATACCGTTTCACCTGCTGGGTAGGATGCACTTTATCAAAATTTGTTGCAACACAAACAACTTTATTGTCTTTCCACTTTGCTGCGAGGACCCTTCCATCAGTTCTAAAGTCGTATGTTCCTCGAATGGACTTGTCTGTTGAGGTAATGTTCTGTAGAGGGCAGTTCTTGAGTCTCACCTCGCGCACTGTTCCCGTAGCCCTGAATCCAAGAAGACGTAATTCAGCCAAGAGATCATATGACGTGAAAAAGTTATCCATGAACACAATATGACATGACGGGTTGAGTACACAGCTCAACATATTTTTCACCACTTTAGTACCCAAAGGAATACCAGATTTCTGATTATTGATGTCTCTACCACAACATGGATCAATATTGAATGGATATCCAGGAGATGAACATAACATCCAAAGTTTGAATCCGAATCTGATCGGTTTACCACGCAGGAACATTTTGCAACTATGGCGCCCATAGTAAGGTACCATTTGTTCATCCACACTCAATTCTCTTTCAAAAATCCCGAACTGTTGTAAAGATTCATTCACTGCCTGAATGAGAGGTCTCACTTTTACCATTTTGTCTCCAGGTGTCAGGTCTTCATTGTTGGCAACATGAATGTTTCTTTTCATCGCCTGAAATTTGTTGCGACTCATTTGCCTTGAAACAAATGGAACAGAAACATCTTCTGCCTTTGATCAATACAATTTTTCTCGTGATAAAGAATGATATCCGGACATAAATATTATTCCAAATTTTTTTGCACATCTGTTTATCACAGTAAAAATTAGTCATATTTTATATGCGTATCTTTTCATTTCCCTTACAAACATGTCCAAAATACGATTATTGAAAAAATAACGGAATAGGGAAAACGGCTCCAGTCCTACAAGGTGAGGATGACTTTGTTCCAAACTGTCAATAGGAGTTTCTTGTAGATTGGCTATATATTTTTCCGACTTCTTCCATTGCGGTGTAATTCTCTCTCTCTTGCCTTTACTACTTGCCGTTTTACTGGAAATGCGTGGATCTTTTTCAGACCTAGCCCTCTTAGAATGCGATTCACCGCCATCATCAGTATATCATCTTCAGTAGCATGGTGTAGTTCCACCTCTCCACACACTTCTGCAGGCAGATCTTGGCCATCGGTGCATGTTACGTCATCGTCACCAGCTTCATCATTTGTCAAGTTCCCATCTCCTCCTTCGGGGGGCATTAAAACAATATCTACTTCACCCTGTAGATTGTCATTTTCTAATTCTTCTAAAATCTCTTAAAGTTTCAGGAATTTCTTGAAAGACATCTGAAATAAGAGAGAAACGAACTTATATGAAAAACGTGAAGTGAAGCGGATGTTACATCGAACCGGTTATATGTACGAAAAAGTCATAGAAGTTTTACTGATTAAATCCGGAGAAAATGAGCATTGATAATGCGTTTGAATTTCTCACTAACCTTACTAATACATATATTCAAATTTGATAAATGTTTAGGTTGTCAGTGGAAATGTTACTGTCATACAGGAAATACACTATATGCAAGGTCCCATTGTTCCCATTTGGGAACAACAAAAATGAATCCTTTACCATCCCCCATGTATCGTGTTCTTAACATTTACTTTGGTACATTGTAAACTCCAGGGATAAAAAATATATTTGTCACTGATTTTTTAAAAGAATATTATAACTTACTTCAAACGTAAGTAAGAACGAAGTCTGAAGACATTCGGCTGCAGCATGAATATACAACAACAAAATGACTGATGTCGGTACTGTATAAAACCTGGAACAGAGTTGGAACTCTCAAACGGAATTCAACACTAGGCGCGAGTAAGAATAGAACAGCCTTAACTTAGCTTATTGTTTCCTGACAAGAATAAGAAATCAAGTTCCGATTTGGGAACAATTGGATCAAATAGGTTAACAAGATATTAGGGGACATGTTAATTACAACGTCGAGGAATTCAGGACGTCAATCGAATCACGAGGTATGACGTCACAGCTCAGAATATAGGTGGCGAACCGAACTAGGATTTTCTTACTCTTGCTTATCTGCTGGCTACGCGTGTTTCTCGGAAGCTCACTACGCAGGGAGGTCTTTTATAGACCTGGACAGCTGTTACTTGCACCACGAGGAGAACAGTGTCATTTCTTGGCAGTTTAACAGACCATCTACAATCATAAGAGACGTCAATAGTGTCTGGGAAGAAAGTTCGTATCATTACATGTCAACTGTGAAACCACGAGTGGGGAATTTGTACTAACATTTTTGTGAAAGTTTCAGTGAACATCAAGCAGTACCAGTTCGATACCGGTCAAGGCAATGAAGACCTACAGTAAGAAATTCGTGTGCCCCGGAGACACCGCCCACATCAGGATGCAGTACTAAAAGACGGGACCAATGCCGACAGCGTCCTAATGCCATGAATCCAGCCTAGAAGGAGACCAGGGTCAACAAGACATCCAAGTTAAGTCAACATTACATTCATACTGGGTATTATCTGTTCTATGTAGCTGTAATAAGTAGTTAACTTTCTTCTTGAAGGGATTATTGATTGAACAGTTGTTTGAGTAGATTTCTAGTATCTTTACCATGTCATTTTCTTGTGTTATACGACGTTGAATTTGTATTTTATTCTACAATTCGATTTTAAAGTGCGTGATGACGGTATGTCAACATCATCGACCACGCGGGTTTCAATAAGTCATGTCATCGGACAAGTATCTGATTTAAATATCAGCCATCAGCTAACCTTTAAGGAATTTTACGTTTCCATTCAATTACTATAATATTGAGGATTGTGTACGCGTGATATTTTTATTCTTCGGAATTTATTTCTCCTATATTTTACCGAAAGTGGTTGCCACGTTTTTTATGAGGGAGCAGGCTCATCTGACATCTTAATGCTACGCTAACGATACAGATTGCTTTCTTTTGGATCCGATTTCATACTTTTAAGGGAGGATATTGTCTGATTGGTATATTTACGTGAGGTTACAGTCATTTATGAGAATTTTCCCGTGATATTTTGGACGGATGTGGCGAATTATTTTCGATATTGTACCTCTCACGTTGTGCCACGTGGAGAAATGTTGCATGGATTATGGTGATTTTATGTGCTATTTGGGGGCGAATCTTCGCGTCTCTATGATCAGAAGCACATGCAATCTATTTTCTGTGATGTTGTGTGCAACGATGAATGGATATTTAGCAATAATTTATCGTCATTTTTGATGTATTTGCGAGTAGTTGTTTTCGTGAGAGAACCATAGGCAATAGCGTCTTCATAAAATATTATTGAACCACGAGGTAAACCACATGTCTTCCTACAAAATAAAATTGAGCGTATGAGATTGTTAGAGCCTTTTGTCATACTGCATGAGCGTCATCGCAATAATATCAAAATCGCGGCTGTGTAATATTACTCAATGCCTCGACATTTGATAAATTTTGGTAACGTCCTGAGTTCGATGTAGATATTGACGATATTATCAGTCACCATTACCCAGACTATTTGTACCTGATGGATTATTTCTATGTGCAATCTATTATTTACGGGAGTCTTCCACTTCCATAAAATGGACGTTTAACGTGTGGACGTGTGTGTATATTTGTAAAATAGTACCCTTAGTTGTAGTTGGTTCCAATTCTTTCCTTGGTGGATGAGGGTAAGGGGAGACTTATTACGTGCATTTTATTTTATTTCCACAGGCTGAGTGATCTTATTTTTGTCATGAATTTTTGATGTGTGTGTTACCACCGCTGTTCTGAGTTTCGGCGTTGTGTTAAGGTCATGACACATGGTTAAAATTTAATTTAATTTTTTTCCTCTTTCTTGCTTACTTTTATCACGTAAAGTCACGTGTATTCTGAGGTTACACTGAAGAGATAATCACTGAATGGTCGCTTTAAATTGGAGAAATAATTAGCAAGTGAAATTAATTTTTCATCTTTTTGACTAGTCATGTAACTTAAGCATTTAAAATCTTGTTCCAGAACTTCCGGCATGATTTGAAATGCGTACGAGCATAATTCTCTAACAAAATCAAATTTAACATTCAAATAATATTCGATAAAATATGACTTTTATGAAAACAATGTGTGTCAGAATTAATAAGAATTCATTAACATGTACCATCTCATTTGCTTAAATTTTTGGATGTACAGCAAGAGTTAACGTAAAATTAAAACTTTTAGTGATCATCTCACACAATCATAATTCTTAGAAGGACGGAATTATTTTGTAATAAATCATCCACCATTAATGTTTATTTCGACGGTTCATTATTTACTGATATCTGTCCATTTCCTTGATCCACACCATCTTTTTGTGGAACATGTCAATCCCTTACTGAGCACCCCTGAGGGTGTCTTATGTTTCTAATGTGTTAGTCGTGGCTTAAACGGGCAGAATATGTAGTTTTTGCTTCTTAACAAATGAACTAGAACCATTGCTCTAACTTTTGTTTTGGGAATTTTTTGGGGAGAAAATACTTCAAGAGAATACCAAAAAATTAAACTACTCCAATCAAAAAGGGAGAATAAAAAGGACAACCTAAGGATCTTAGTTCACATTGTTAACACAAGCATTGTAAATATTCTAAAACAATCATAGTCCAGTAATATGAAAATTTGTAGGAATTATCAAGGAAAAGTGTAATGAATGTAGAAATTAGTCCAAAATTTTGAAAATTAATTTTTATTAACATGGGACAATTACAAATGTTCAAACGGAATACTAAAGAAGAAGGACAGTACTATGAGTGTGTTAAATTTCATTTCAACAGAACATAGTGTTACAGAGAAGTAAAAGGTTAAATGTTGTAGATTATTATACTTGTAAAAGTGTACCTTCCCCCTTACCCCATTTTTTGTGTTCTATCATAACAGGAGCATTGTCGGAGCAGAAAGCCACACAGTTTTCAGTTGGTATGTTGTGAGAGTTCAGCTGTGTTTACATCAGCTTACTTATGTTTCGCCCTGTTGAGTCGCCTTCTAACGCTGGTATGGATAGCACAATGCTCACTACTTTTCCCTGAGGATTATCGGAGAATGTAACAACAATAGGATTCAACTTGGCATTCGTATACTATCTTCCATCCGTTGTCAAAGAAAATGGTCCGTTCTGAAGGCACTTAACTTCAGATGATGCATTTTTGCCATTTTATTTAAAAAGCATGTCGTTTTCGTGCGACCACAACTGTATTTCTTTGCAACTTCTGATGTGGGAAACATCTTAAATAAAGCACCAGCATGATCAGCCTCACTTAAAGGCACATTGCATTCCACCAAAAAAGGAAGAAAACAGAAACTCGGCCCTAATTACGTCACTGTCAACGTTTCCAGACTTGGCAAAAATGTTGTTGATTTTCTTGTTATCTTCCTTCGATTTAACGTAACATAGTAGGTGTTTACCGCACTTCACACGATCACTTAAATCATTTCTTCCACCGTGTGCAATATTAATATCACACCCACATACAGTGCAAAGGCAAATTTTTCTCCCTTTCTTGATTTAATAAGCACGGAAAGCAACATAATATGATAATGTCTGGAAATACTGTATCTTGTTGGATTTATACATGATAATCTACAAATGGAATATAGTGTATGAAAATGTTCGAGAAAAATTTCTCTGTCTCTGAACAAGATGGCGCCAACTGCTGCTGTTGTGTGAAACGCCTCTCCAGTAAATCTCGTTAATTAGCAAGATTAACAGCCAACAAGTGCCATTTGTGAATTTCTCAGTGTAACTAAACTGTCATTGACCTGAAGCATCTTTCAGTATGTCCGCTAAAGAAGCTATTCGTCGTGTAGCGTCTATTGAAGATGTTATGAAGGACTTCCAAGGCCGCTTGGAACACGTCGCAAGCTGCACCTGCCGCGCGGATGAGCTGCAGCGGCTAAAGGCTGAGTTCTCTCAGTTCCAAGAAAAGGTGTCTAGTGAGCTGAAGGATATAACAAAAAACTGGAATTTACTGAACAGCGCCTCGAACAACAGGCCGAACTGCTTGATGAAGCTGAACAGTACAGCCGGCGGAACTGCTTAGTGCTGCATGGTATTCCAGAGGAGCCGGCAGAGAACGTTTACGATAAAGTTATCAACACGATGAAGGGCAAGTTAAATGTAGATATAGCTATCTCTGATATAGATCGTTGCCATCGTTTAGGAGTGCTAAAACGAACCACAGCTCAGGTTGTTGCTTCGGGTAAGCGCCCTATAATTATAAAGTTCGTGCGTTACCATAACCGGGACAGAGTTTGGAGGGCCAAGCGGCTGTTAAAAGGAACTGGCCTTCTACTGACTGAATCCCTGACAGGTATCAGAAAAACTATTCTAAACAGGGCACGTGATCACTTCGGACTCCGACGGGTGTGGACACAGGACGGCCGCATTGTTGTTTTGAAAGACAATGGACAGAAAATGTTTCTTAGCAGCATGGCACAATTAATAAGCCTTATGTGAGCGACGAGATTGACTAGAAAAAACAATGAGTGATATAATAGCGTATAATGTTTGTGTATTTGAATGTGATTGTGTGTGCGAGAGTGATTGTGTAAATATTTCTGGAGGTGCTTATGAAACAACTAGGGTGAGTAGTTTGAATTTTTCTGTTGACAATGGCTAACGTAAATGAGTCAATTATTTATACCGAACAGCATGTCCGTGATGTCATTGACCCTATCCCTCTTCATTGTCGTCCGCCTTTACCCTTACCTTCCCCTTCACCAGCCGTGGCAGGAGATATTATTAAGGAAAGGTTAGCTCCCCACCAACAATATTTTCAGTGTTGTCATATCAATGCACAATCGCTTCTTTGTCACTTCGACGAAATACAGGCTCTATTTAGTAACAGTAAACTGCATTGTATTTGTGTAACAGAGACATGGTTACAGCAGTCACTCAAATCTGATCTCGTAAAGCTGAATAACATGACGTTACATCGCCTAGATCATTTAAATCGTGTAGGGGGCGGTTGCGCTATATATTGCCGTAGCGACTTAAAAAGTAAAATAATTATGACCTCAGATCCTAAGACTCCATTTCGACCTGAATTCATGTTTGTTGAACTCTTGGTTAATAATCAAAAACTACTGATCGGAGTGGTATACAAGGCGCCGGACATACGACATATATCTGACCTAGAAGTGGCATTATCGAAGTTAACTCCGCTGTACGAAAACATAATCATTCTTGGTGACTTCAATACGAATCTCCTAGTTACAATTAACGAATCAACATACTTACAAAACTTATTCCATGGCATGGATTACAATATACTGACACTAGACGCGACTAACCATGTTCACAGAATAAACCACACGTCACACACACTAATTGACGTTATTATATCAAACAATCCGCAGAAAGAGGTAAAACATGGACAGCTTGCTGTACCAAGTATTTCGACCCACGATCTCATATACCTATGTTACTCTCTCAAGGCACCAAAGTACAAAACCAGGTACATAATGCGAAGGGACTTCAAGCATTTTAATACTGAGATAATACGAAATGAAGCATATCAATTGCCGTGGAATGACATTCTACTAACTAATGACATTGATGATAAGGTTGACAGACTGAACTCTTTAATATTAGGACTGTATGACAAACACGCTCCGAAGAAGCAAATTCGAGTTTCTCACCCTTCGTCTCCTTGGCTAACAAATGAAATTAAGTCGATCATGGCAAATCGTGATGCTTGGTATAGGCGATTTAGGCGAACTGAAAGCACTAGTGATTTCGAAAATTACCGTATTCTTCGAAATCAAGTTAAGAAATTAATTCGTAACAGCAAGTATAAATATATTCAAGAGATAACAAACAGACGAAATTCAGCACTAATATGGAAACATTTGCATCAGATGGGTATAGGTCGCAGCCTGACCATGCAGACACCCAGTATACCACTTGATGATCTAAATTCTCATTTTACGAAAGCAGTATACACTAATAATGGTATTACTGACAATAACGACTATGATGCTAACTATACTAATGATAATAATAATGATAATAATAATAATAATAATAATCATCATCATCATCGACCAGTTGATGACCTAACTGATAATGATATTAACGCCATAAATGTTCATTCCCGAGTAAATCAATTAAAATTCACTTTCAAAAAAGTTGGTGCGAACGATGTGAAGCGTGTAATTTACTCCCTCAAGTCAGATGCTCCGGGTAATGACGACATACCATTATCTTTCATAAAAAATATTATTGGTGCCATATTACCTCTTCTGACGCATATATTTAATCATTGCCTCGTACAGGGAGTATTCCCAACTGTGTGGAAGCATGGTATCGTCATTCCTACTCCTAAGAAGAATTCTCCTAGTTTACCATCAGATTATCGCCCTATATCCATTCTCCCACCCCTTTCCAAAGTACTAGAACGCTTGGTACACGAACAAGTCCTCACTTACTTGACTAACTTCTCACTGCTTGACCCTTACCAATCTGGTTTCAAGAAAGGACACAGCACAACGACTGCCCTACTGAAAGTAACTGATGATATCCGACAGGCAATGGACACTCGACAAGTGACTGTACTGGTTCTACTTGATTTTTCTAGTGCTTTTGATACTGTTGTTCCTCAACTGCTACTTTCAAAATTGGATTCATTAAATTTCAGCAAGACGGCAATAAACTTTTCAGTTCGTACCTCAAAAATCGCCGTCAGTGTGTCAAAGTAAATAATAGCAGATCTGAGTGGCTTAACAAACCCCTCGGTGACCCCCAAGGGTCTGTACTTGGACCATTGCTGTTTGCAATTTACATACATGATGTTGCCAAATCGATTACACATTGCAAGTATCATCTTTATGCTGATGATCTGCAGATCTACTACCACTCAAGAACTGATAAAATTCAGAGTGCTGTAGAAAAAGTTAATGCTGATTTAATTCTCATAAGTAATTTTGCATTGAGTAACAATCTCAAAATTAATCCTCTTAATACGCAAGCAATAATCATTGGTACTTCGAAAAACTTACACGTCTTAAAACAATACGAAATTCCTCCTGTAGCACTAAACAATACCATTATTCCATTTTGTGAAACAGTTATGAATCTTGGTGTGGCTATACGCGAAACATTGAACTGGTCGCAACATGTGACGAAAGTGTGCCAAAAGGTATATCAAAGCCTGCATCCTCTGAAGCGGTTTAAATATATATTTCCTTGGTCCTTGAAAATAAAGCTCATTCAATCACTCTTGTTTCCAATTCTCGAATACTGTGATACAGTTTTTATTGATATCAATAACGAGCAAAGCATGAGACTGCAACGTGCCCAAAATGTATGCATCAGGTATGCATTCGACATACAACCAAACGCCCATGTATCCCCATTCTATACACAATTATCTTGGTTACGACTGAATGGCAGACGTAGACTCCATGCAACTACTTTGGTGTATCAAGTGCTTTCTGAAAACACTCCTCCTTACCTATCCACCAGATTTCGCTACCTTGGTTCCCTACACCTGTTCAATACCCGGTCAGGCTGTACGCTAGAAATTCCTGTGCATCGAACCGCAACCTACAACAGATCGTTCACGATCACCGCCACGAGCTGGTGGAATGAACTCCCCAATGACATCAGAGTAGCTAAATCTAAGACAAAATTTAAAATCCTTTGCCAGCGTCATCTTTTAAGCACTCCCAGTCTTTCTTGAGTGTGAATGGGATGCATGAATGAGAGTGAATATGGTTGTTTATTGCAATGTGTTCCTGTATATAATTTAGTTATACTTTAACCTTAGTTTAGTTAGTGATACTTTAGTTGCTTTAGTTATACTTTAGGTTGTAAAAATTTCATGTTTAAATTTTATGTAAAAATTACATTGTATATACATGAAGTGGTTAAGTGTAAGAAAGGGCCGAGAGTCCTAAGTTCGCCACAATAAAGACGCTTTAATAATAATAATAATAATAATAATAATAATAATAATAATAATAATAATAATAATAATAATAATAATAATAACAATAATAATATATCCATTGAAACATCGAAAGGAACCTGGATCACTGAACGTCACATAAAATTATAACATAAACACTCAAGGCAGGCAAACACTTCATTAAAACATGGCAAATCACACAAAGTCTTAAACCATTAAATGAACACGACGCCAACCTCGTGAACGAAGAATATGCACATGGTAAGGACATACACACGGGGAACGAATGTAATTACTCTTCTTCATTTTTATAATTTAATAGGCTGCACGAATAGCGCTATACCCAGTCAATGGAACGAGTATAATTAGTCCAACGAATACAGTGAACTGCGAGGCACTAAGTTATTACAAAAAAACTCGAACACTTCATTAAAATATATCATAACCTTAAAAGGCCAACAAACAACAACAATCACGTGGTCAAAGAATATAGGTTAAATCACAACAAGCGAATGGAGCGGAACAAAGAATTTGCAGAGCAGAGTCCGTCGACACCTAAGATTCACTCGGAAGAACTGTTATCCTGGCTTTAAATTCAATTCCATTAACGACACAAACATCACGTAGTTAAAAATACCGATCATATCAAAGAATGTGTTATCGACTATCGTGGATTTGCCTTCGACCAAGACCGAGCGTGCTTCGACCCACGCAAGCAATCGATTGTACGGAAGTGGAGCAATTATCGAATGTTACTAGTTCGGATTTACGTACAAAATTAGAAGAGTATGGATCATTGGTACCAGCCAGGACTCTGAGGCGAGAGCTGTTTTATGCTGGAAGGAGAGCAAGACGACCTCAATAAAAACCGAGGATTACCCTTGCTATGGCTGGAAAGAGGTTCCGGAATTGGGCATCTGATGACTGGAAACAGGCAAATCCATGACAATTCCTGTAATTCGTAAATATAATTGATTATTCCATGTTTAACCAATCTGACTGATGTAACCGTACAGTACAATACAAGTATGAAATTTGTATTTGAAACTGTACAGTTTATTGCATTTAATGCTACGCTTACTGATTTTATTTATTTCCGGTTTGTTTTATTGACGAATCGGAATTCAGGTCGAAGAAGGGACAAGTCAACATGTTATAAGGAAAGGAGGAGAATAATTCCATCTACACTGTGTGAAGCAGAGAGTGAAGCATCCAACTTCAGCGATGGTCTGGAGTGCGCTTTCTTGGTACGGAGGTGGACGAATATATATTGTAGAAGGAACTATGAGACGTGAACAGTATAGTATTAAGAACCCTCAGGTTCAAGAGTGGTTTGGCCAAAGTGATATATTTTTAATCATGATGGGACTCGATGCCATTAAGCGAAGGAATTAATTAGATTTTTAATGGAAAACAACACGAATGTGCTTGATAGGCCTAGAAACAGACCAGGCATGAACCCCATAGAAAATATTTGGGCGATAGCAAAGATAAATCCGAAAAACAAACAAAACAAAAAAATGGCCTGATTGAGAAGCTCGTTCAGATCTGATTTCATGATGACGATTTAAGGAGTCAGTGTAGAATAATGATTGAGGGAACGCCCAGTCGATTTAAGTCACTCACGAAAGCTAAGGGGATGCACACCAAGTACTAAAGTCATCAACTTAAAAATGGTAACATCATATGTGTTCAGTTTTCAATTTTTTAATGTCTACTTTAATAATGTGGCCACGTCTTTATAGTCACCCATTTAGCCACTATTTCATTTTGCCCACCTGCACTAAATTTTTTCAAGCTCTACCCCAACAACATCCTAAGATATGTCAATCGTGATACTTTTGACCTCCTGAATCTAATATACCTTGCTGGAATGTACAAGAGAAGCTTCAGTGGAATAATGTTTCTGAAACCTAACGAACCATTTGTAATTTCGTAAATGTGTATGATATATTCAGAAATATTGCATTCCAAGACCTTGCATACAACACCACTCAAGACGACTAGTGAGTAATTATTGGCTGCTACGTTAATCCCTCTTTCATCTGGTATAGCTGCTTAATATATACACTAACCAATTAAGCACTACAGATTTGGTTCTATATCTCAACGAATTGACTTTCGTATATGCCCAGAAATGTTACCAATCGCAGCAGCATTTCTAGTTTTAAATATTTGTTTCTTATTTTCAATATCTTCTTTTATCGAAGGTCCATGTGAACACTGCAAAGTAATTTCAAAGGATTGGGTGAAACTGTCAACTGCCTCAGGTACTGCAAAAGGACATGACCATACCATTAGTAACATATCCTATGTCTCACGAGTGACGGGTGCGATGCTCATTTGCTGGTCAACGGTGTCTTTTTTACGTGATGCAGGACTGCGATGCCAATCGACTAATGGAGTATACACATTTCCATGTTATATAATTGCTACTCCATACCTTTCTCAGTCTGTCGACATTCAACACGGTACACAGCAACAGGACGTAGTACCATGCAGTATATTCCGGACTTCAGATGTAGTGGCATCCTTCAGTCACAGAGTATGCCTCTGACTTCGCGTCATCTCATACATGCTGCCTTTTTCATAATTCGCACTTCAACAACTACCCCACTAACAGAGAGTAGGCAAAATCCTAGATACCTGAATCAACTTGAATGGAGCCATTGGACGGTTCGGATGATTCCAGGTATTCACTCTTACTTTTTCATTCTAATTTTTTTTTAGAAACAAGTATACTAATCTTCACAATGATCCTGCAGTCCGTTTCTGGGTTCATCAGAAAGTGAAACATCATCTGCATAAATTATTGTAGGAACACTCCTTTGCAGGTCCCATGTAGTGGTGTCCATGCTGAGGACAAGGGACAAATGGGACAGAGTGGAACATTGGCGTACACATCAACATTCACTGAGAAGCTCTCCTACACGTTTGGCAACGCAACATACACAACCTCTCGTGTTCGTGTATAGCATCTTGATCCAAATTATAAGCATTTCTGGAACACCATGGTCACGAGTGCAGACCAGATCACACGGTGTGGAACACGGTCGGAAGTCATTTCAAGATCAAGGAAGACAAAGTACAATGCCTGCGGATGTTCTAAGTGATTTTCAATTAGCATTCTGGCAGTGTGAATTGCATGAATTGTTCCAGCACCCTTAATGAAGATGCACTGGTTAGCAATTAATGCCGACGATTTCACGCAGTCAATAATGAAGGATACTCTCAAAGGTCTTCTCATGTGCAATTGGGGGCAATTTGGACGGTAATGTGCACATTCTGCTGGATCGTTATTTTGCTTAAAAATGGAACAAGGATGTTTGTAGCCCAATGACTGGGAACAGAGCCAGAGTCAACTCTGGCACTGAACACGCTTGTCAGCCAGTTGATAATGAGCTCTTAAAATGGCTAAAAATTCCAGAGGTTTCTGGAAGATCAACTGGTTCTAGCGCTTTTTCGTTCTTTATACTCCTAATGGGACTGTCGACATTTTTGGTGTGATGGATAAGATGGGTCTTAGCATCTGCAACACGGTGATGTGGGAATTCAAAGCAGGAAATCCCTACAAATGTTTTTGACTTTTGAAGATTTCTTGTTTGTCCTGTAATCACTGGTCATTTTTGCCTCTAATGCACACAGAGTGCTCAATACATGTGTCAAGTTTGGTCAGCTGGAAAATAGTTCATTTCTCCTTCGTTTGAGTTCAGTGATGTACAGTGTTTATCAGAACTATACCGAAAAAATTCAAGGATGCTCTTCGTGTTATGTTAAGAATAATGGTTCAATCAGGCTGGCGGGGAAAATTATTATTTTTGAGAAAAGTAGGTTAAAAGTTTACTGCCCGGTGCGCGATTCGAATTGACGAGCTGCTGCCGTGTTTCACGGAAGGAAAAGCAAACACCAGATTGTTTCTCCTCTCACCTGTTTGTTGCAGTAATATTCTATATTAACTAACATGCTAGAAGATGCAAAGCTGCCGCGTCGCGATTGTGTATTCTTTCACTCACAACATTGTGAATTCATTAAGTACTGATCGAAGGAATCAACACGCCCAATGTTTTGATTACAGTAGATGTTCAATATGGCCCCCTCCTACTTTGGTGCACAGTTCACAATGGTGTAGTTGTAAGTGTCTTTGGTCTCTGTACAGGATGTGTAGTGTGTGGCGAACGGCTTGGAAAGCTGCCTGTATTCTTGGTGCAAGTATGTCTTCTCTTTCTATGGGGTTCACATAGTAGTCAATTTGTGTAGAACAAACTGTACAGTGCCTACCGGAGCTCGGGACTATGCGAAATGAACGAGAAACTTGTGCATTCGCACCGAGCATTACCTCTGCCTCCCACTTTTCACTTCCTCTCCCCTTCCCTCTTCTCACGCACAGCGGCTGACTCTCTGTCATAGCACATACAGCAAACTCGTCAATTTGAAATGCACGGCCGGAAGTAACAAGGTCACTTTATTTCCTCAAAAAGGTACATATCCTTAGCAATCCAACTGCATCATCACTCTCAACATCACACGAAGAGTATGCCTGATTTCTTTGTCAATATAGTTCTGATACACTTTGTACACATGTTATTACAGTGAGTGCGACAGATTTCTTAGCCACACGTTCGGCAAAAACAATTCTTTCCCTGTGTTCTGGAGTCTATTTGAAACCCAGTTTATATACAGTATCTATCTGTCTTTTTCTACAGCTCTTCTTGGACTGGAATCATCCATAAGAACGTTTGAATTTCAATGCAGTAGGAACTAGGTTATTTCGTACCCAAGTTTAGCTTCCACCACTTGACCTTCTAGGGGGTATTTATCCTTCCACCTGTACAATGCATTAAATCCTCTGTGACCACCTTAAGCTGAGGTGGTACATAGACGACATGATATTCCCTATTCACATCCCTTCTTAGTCGGAGGTTACGGTGCCGATCAAAGATAAGGTGAATTTGGTTGCTGCAGTCACCACAAGTACAGGTGATGAGATGATTGATGCACTTTTGAAGAACGTATTGCCACTAAAACAAGACATTTGCTTCTAAAAACCAAAATATGAGTTCCATCATAATTTCAGATACCGCAGGTATTACATCATTGCAGTTATAACCATAATTTGTGTGACCAACATGCGCATTAAGATTACCACAGATAAGTGGGAACTCATATTCTGGACACGCTGAAACTTGATCTCGTAGCTCTTGCCAATTCTGTTCCTTATGTAGGTCATCACAGCCGGATTGTGACCGAAAAAACACAAGCTCGAGCGGATGCAACGTCGATTGTAATTGACATAAGGCTGTCTGGATAGCACTGAACCTCAGCAACTCAATATTGTGGGCTTGCGCACACAATGAAGTCAACACCATTCCTGCTGGATGTAACCTGGTAGATAAGTTTATAGACATCTCTAACGTCATGAGATTTCTGGTCTTTCCAAAGCAAGCAATTTATTATCTAATTAACATAGCTACTCTTCAATTCTAAACTGGACTTACATTATCCTAATTACAACAGGTTATCGGAAACAGTCGAATTCAAGTGGGAACTAAATTTCTAGGGACATATCTCCCCTACAATGAAAATATAATATAATAATGAAGCAAGAATGATATTTAGTAATAAAATAATCACACTACAATAATTCTCAGGTACATTTAGTTGTATCCTAATTACAATAGTTTAACTGACACAACAAATATTCGTAAACTATGAATCTATGGAACTTATGAGCCTGTAAATTTTCATTGACTACGTACATAACATTTAGTTCCCTTGGTTTTTGAAAGAGAATATAAGGTGAAAAGTTTGAATGAAATTATCAGTCAAAGAGCAGTGGTTAGTTGAAATCATAAATTTAAGCCCTACTAACGAAAGTTAAGTAAACATAACATACGTCATATTGTTTTTATGATGTTTTTATGATTTTACGATATCAGGCATTTCTCTTTCAAACCACACAGATAGGTCGTATGGCTATGATGAGCTTGAAAAAGCTAGGAGTGGGAAAGAAGCAACTGTGTCCTTAATTAAGGTACAGCCGCACCATTTGCAGCCCTGAAGATGGTTTTCCGTGGTTTCCCATGTTCACACCAGGCACATGCTGGGGCTGTACCTTAATTAAGACCACGGCCGCTTCCGTACCATTCCTAGCCCCTTCCTGCCTCATCGTTGCCATAAGACCAATCTCTGTCGGTGCGACGTAAAACAAATAACAAAAAATGAAAATGTGAAACCATGGAAAACATGCACTTCAGGGCTGTCGACAATGGGTTCGAGCCCAGCATCTCCCAAATGCAGACCGATACGTACACGGCCAGTTGTTCAGTACCATAAAGAAGCAATTGCTTGAATTCTTTCTCTTCCAGTAATTGTTGTGAGAGTATCTTATTATGTAATTTCAAACATTACGTTAAAACGTAAGTTTTTATTTTAAAAACTTGGTGTTCACAGTTCCCCGGATTTACACGCACCTTTGGACATAAGTTTTCATATACAGGTCCGAAATTTGACGATACATGGGGTTACTTTGGAAACGTAAAGAGTAAAATAGAATCGCAAATCCATCATCTTTCAAAATTCTATGCAGAGCATGATTTTTTCCCTTAAAGTCAAGGTGGGCTGCCTACCTATGCGCTTCGGTTCTAGGATCGAGGTAGCCCTCACTTCTTTGCAGCTTCTCCGCATGTCTTTCACCAAGAATCCATTTAAGAGATCAAGCTTCCCGGCATTGTAATTACGATAGACCTTGCCTCCAAGTTCATACTTATATTCTTGCAGCACAGTCCGAAGTAACCCCGCGAATGAACCCTACTCAGAAAAACTGCGAAAGACATGATTCTTGAGGTGATCAAGCTTACGCAAGTTGATCCTAACAGAACTTCAGTTACAGTAAAACACTCGAAAACAAGTCACTTCAACTAACATTTGTTGACAATGTGAACATTCAGTACCACACCATACAAGAAACAAATTCTCTCACTGAGAGATAGAGTGAGACAGCAATCAAGAAATAGTTTTATCACAATAGTTCTATGAACTTCGACTGTCCTATATCAACACAGATCTATCCATATTAAGAAACAAGGTATACACTAGTTTGAAGATAAACCGACATCCAGAATAATCCAATGGAATATTTGGAAGCTAATATTCAGAGAAGTGTAAGATAACACTAGTAAATTGCAGGGTATACGCTGTAAAGGGGAATCATGGATCACAGGTATCTGGGCATAGAGAAACGCTCATGGGTCAATTTATCTCGAAAGGGAAGTGATTAGGTTGGATCAAACACATTTCAATGACACTTGCGAGAATTATAAATTAACAAATAGTAAATTTAATGATTATCGTTATTTTACTGTAAAACCAATTACAGTATTAAAATTAACAGCTAAAAGATAGCTGAGCATCTCAGAAAAGTTAATTGTTAATAATGTATAACTACGGGACTCATACGAGAAATCTCGCATGTTTATAAAAGTTTTCAGTGGAGTAGCCGCTGGTGAACTAAGGAATACACAAATCAGTACAATATTCGACAGTCGTACTTACCACTTAATATAATCTTATTTTACATTTATGATATCAACTTGAACGTAAGCAAATGCAAGTGCATTACTATACTGACGAATGTTCCGGAAGTAACTTTTGGTTTTACAATCATTCTTTTCTCAACTGATCATTACAGCATATCATAATGACACAAAACAGGCGTCCCAACGGCCAAATGTGAAGTGGACACCAATGATGGCGCCTATTTTCCTGCACTTTACATTTTCAAGGCTAACACCGCCCGGAAAGTTTTCAGAACTCTTCACAAGACCAGTTTCGATCTATAATAATTTAAGAAGAAATGAAGAAAATTTATGATTGTTTTCCAACTATTGACACCTTCTAGGCCGAGAACTGATAAAGGCAGTGTGTAATCGACGCTCAACTTACTCAGCTCTTACTCTACTGCTTTCGAACTGCTCTACTTTAGAGCACAACTTCACTTCGCTTTCCCACTACAATTCTACAAGATATTCTACGCCAAGCGATGTTTATTAGCCATGATGTCTTACAAAGGGAACACTTTATTTCGTCTTTTGCAAGACATAACCACTATAATATTAATTCCGGAAAACGTGTGGTATGCATAAATCATCTGAACCCGCAAGTTAAGTGTCAACTGACATTTAAATAGGCATGGTTGGAGCACATATTTATATGCCATTTTAGTTTCAATGTGTGTGTCTGTGTGTGTGGGTGGATGTCTGTGCGCGTGTCAGAAAGCTTAGTATTACGAGAAGCCTGCAAGACGAGGAACAAAGGAATCATTGTGCAGTTTGCAAGAAGAATCTCTAATTTCATCATGATGCACCTTGCAAGTGCTATTCCTTTCCGGAATGTGGAACTAAAAGGGGAGATCCCACCACACCCTAAAGGGTACTTAATTTACCAATCGTGAGACATTGTAAGTCAGGACCTAATCAACTTCCATCATAAACATTTAAGTACCCTTTTTAAATATTAATTTCCTTTTCAGAATGACTTATTTATTGAAATTATATTTTCTACTGTTTTGTGTTGTGACAGATTCTTATCACTTCTCATCTACTTATTGGTGCTGGTAAGTTTTGTGAATGATTGAAATACACCCATATCCATGAAATCAAGATCACCTTGAAAGACTAGAGATAGGAATTCACACTCACAGGACATGTGCAATAGTATGTTCTGAAGAAATGGCTGGCCTCGACCCTCAGTTTCAAGGCCCACATTGATATCTCTGCGCACCACCACCGACTGATAAATTGTGCCTGCGGCTCTCGTCGTCGCTATAAACCTAAGGTAATGGATCAGTTTGTCCTGAGCAGTGCAGTACCTACAGTACTGTACATGTGCCAGGTACTGTCACTTTTATAGGTTGAATGACATATTTTCTTACGGTCACTAAGTTAGTATTTTTTGTTTCAACGCAGAACTTTGTTTTACCAATCAGTTTGCTAATATCTGTGGATCATCAGCACTTATTGCAAACAGAAAAGTATCATATGCATTATGCAGATTATTTATTACGATTCCATTAACAATGATGATATCCTGTTTTCCTTGCAGTGCTTAAGAAAAACATCCTTTCACAGTAGATACTGAAGAGGAGTTGAGTTATAACAGAGCCTTGCCTCATCCCTTGCTTTATTTCAATAGCATGGTTGTTGGTGTTATCAACATTAACAGATGAGGACTGATTTTAATACAGGTTGGCAACGGTTCGTATGTCTTTTTTATCCAGACTAATATCTTATAGTTTAGTCAATTTAAGAGGTAACTAAAAAGTATCTAGAAAACTGGAAATAAAGCAACACCAAGACGAATCAGTCTCTTATGAAAGGAAACATGCTGTCTTTCCTGAACATAGATACCTTGATCATGATCAAGGGTTTCTAGTTTAATGTGGAATCCGAACCAGAAGGATGTCTTCTGAATTTAATGACTCCCACATTCCTTGGCCGGAACTCTACCCACAGCCAGCTCAGCGGCAATGATACTAGGCATTCATGCCGCCTGATCTTAGGTCAGCAATAACCTTACACCTGTCTTGGTCGAAATGGGCCTGTACTTTGCATTGAACTTGGATCTCATCATTTAAGGCACCTTTTGGGTGGTCCAGTGACAGAGAACACTAGCAAAAGATATGTGGAGCTACAGGCAAGAGACCAAGAGAATATAGAGTTTGGGTAAATGTGTTGCAAGGAAGATATTTTAAGATGTCGTTGGTGATGTGGGTCATCACTTCACTAGTGCCCGCTCCTAATGCTCGAGAGCTTCCGGAACCCTTTGAGATTGTCGGTATAGTCTTTCACGGCCAGTGTCTTCACTGTATGCTGCGCTCGAATTGCGTTAGTAGCTGCCAATGTTTCGCCGGAAACTGAGCGCAGCATTCTCAGGAATCCGCTCTGTATGAACGTCAGTAGTGTACACAAGGTGTGGCATCCAGTAAATGGAAGAGTAACCCGAAGTGACAAGAAATTTATCTGAAAAGAAACATAAAACACATTGTTGGTGTAGCTCCGAAGACGTAGCTGATGGAAACTGCCATGAAAGTGAGGATCTGGCAACGTTTGAGGCCGACGTGTGGAATGGACGTGTTCCTACAAGCTGGCCTCAGCTTACCTCGCCTGTCCGTTATGTATAACAGAGTAACAGAGGAGGGACTGTTGACAACTTGGCCAAGTGTAGATCCTTCAAACGGCACTCGTCATACAACAGCCACGCCCAGAAATCTCCTGAGCTGTATAGATTACTTTCCTCATGATGGACCTAGAACTTGTATAACAATTAGTCAAGTATATTCCATCTCTTCGTGAAGTGATGGTTATTATTATTATTATTGTTTATAGTGGCCTAGAATCTAGGTTATCGGCCCCTAATGGTACGAAATGTAATAAAAATTTTCAAGTCCAAAAATTCATCCACCGACCACAATTCAATTCTTGATTATGAATAATGAATGGATGAATTCGAAGGTAAAATTATCAGCAGCTCACAGTATTAAAATTTACAAATAATTTCAAATCAATACCCCGATTCCAATTAAAGAAACACGACGACGAACAATGATTATGAACTTAAAACAATGGTATGTTCTGACCAAGGTGCTGTTCCCAAAGCACATCCCTGAATAGATGATATTTTTGTTGAAAATACAAGCCAACGGCCCCTCATAATGGCATGTATCCCTAGTAGAGCAGAACCATGTTCTTTATCATATAGCGGTACTAAAGTATACTCACGGTGTTCTTCACTGTGCACAGGTAATGCAGACTTATAGTGTTCGTCACATAAGGGCCCCAATCATACGCAATGCAAGAATGGCGTTCCTAACATAGTAGGCACTAATCACAGGGACCCGTACTATCCCGTGGTGTTCCTAACATAGTGAGTACTAATCACAGGTAAACACCAGACCCGTAGATTCTGTCACAGTTCCGAATGGGGATATGAACACAGTTATGACAACGGCGAGCTAATACAACAATGGGTAGATGCTGCGGAACTCTCTCTTATTCATGATGGCAAACAGCCACTTTATTTTAACAGTGGCCATTGGAGAAGAGGATATCATCCAGATTTGATTTTCGTCACTAATAACTTAGGAGAACAATGCAGCAAGGGAGTATGCAACCCAGTACCTAAGTCTCAACACAGATCAATCCTGTCAGTTTTACTCCGCTATCCGACCTCTGTATGTTCCCTTTCGTCGTAGATACAACTTCAAAAAAGGGAGATTGGTCAAAATTCCCTGCTTTACTGGATGATACGGTCCAAAACATCAAACCAATTCCTGAATCATATGAACAGGTCACTTAGGCTGTTAAGGAAAGTTGTCGTACATCTATTCCCCGTGGATGTCGCACTAGTTACATCGAAGGTCTTAATCTGGATGCAGTCTCGCAACTAAATGACTACTACAAGCTATTCAAACAGAAACTAATAGGTGAGGAAACTATTACAGCAGCACACGCCCTAACTTCTCTAATAGCCTCATCGAAAAGAGAGAGTTGGTGGTTATGACGCTGTGCAGCCAAAAGGTCTGGAGACTCCTAATGAAGTTGACCAGAGATCCAACCTTGAGTAACACACATTATTTTGTTACAGATAATCAGATTGCCCACCAACTTCTCATGAATGGCAAAATAAAACAAGAAGCCAAAACACGGAGAGCTATGTTGAAGGTACCTGCGGGTAGGGATGAAGAAATATCTGAGCTCATGCAACATTTCAATTTCACTGAGTTGGAAAATGCAATTATCAAGTGCAAATCAGGTAAAGCTGCGGGTTTGGATGGTATGCGAGTTGAGAAAATAAAGAATTTTGGAAGAAACACGAAAGAATTGTTGCTACGATTTTATAATAACTGCTTACAGATGTCCAATATTGTGGAGCAAAGCACGTGTAATTGCTGGTCTAAAGCCTGGAAAGGACAACAGAGACCCCAGGAACTACAGACCAATATTTCTTCTGTGCCACCGATATAAGATTTTCGAAAGAATGATACTCAACAGACTCATCCAGACTATCAACAAAAACCTCATTCCACAACAGGAAGGTTTTAGACTAGGCATGAATGCTGTTGCACAAGTTCAAACCTCACGCAGTACATTGAGGACGGTTTTGAAAATCGACAAATTACAGGGGTAGATTTCATTGACCTCAGTGCTGCATATGATAAGAGTGAACCACCGTATACTGCTTCAGAAGATCTTTACACTCACGAAAGATTGAAAACTTACCAGATTGATGTCAACCTTGTTGCAGAACCGCAGTTTTTTATTTTCAAGGACAAAGAATCAGATGGAGATCACAGAAAAATGGATTGCCCCAAGGAAGTGTACTGGCTCCATTGCTATTTATTAGTTATACCAATCACCAACCACTCCCTAACAAAACAAGAAGTTTCATATATACAGACGACCTTTACTAGCCTGCCAGTGTGCAACTTTTGAAGAGGTAGAACTTACACTTGACAGCGCTCGGAAGAAATTATTCACATAATACAAGGCTAACCACCTAAAGCCGAATCCGTCAAAATCTCTGCTTTGTGCTTTCCACCTCAAGAACAGAGAGGCATCAAGGAAATTACACGTCTCTTGGAATGGAACCCTCCTTGAACATTCTTTCACCCCAAAGTACCTAGGCGTAACGCTGGACCGCTCACTTACTTTCAGAAAGCACTGTTTCAACATCAATCACAAAGTCAATGCCAGAAACAACATCCTGAGGAAGCTGAGAGGTACAAACTGCGATGCAAAGCCACAAGTTCTTAGAACCACTGCATTGGTTCTGTGTTACACTTCTGCGTAATACGCATCCGCTGTGTGGTATAGATCAACACACGCTAAGACTGTGGACCTGCCCTGAATGAAGCTTGTAGATTAATCACAGGATGCCTGAAACCTACCCCTGTTGAGAAGATACACTGACTTGCTGGCGTTGCACCTCCTAGTAACCGTCGAGAAATCGCTGCTGATCAAGAACGACTAAAGATTGAGAATGTTGAAGCTCACCCGGTGTTTGGTCATCAACAATCTCAATCTAGGCTGAAATCCAGGAAAAGTTCCCTCCAGACATCAAATCCCTTGAGGACCACCAGAAAAGGCAAGACATTCCTTATGGAAATCTAAGCACCAATAATGGATGAGGCCACGTGAATATCTTCCGGCTGGGTGTAATGAAGACTGGAGTGTTTGGAGGTCCCTTAACCGATTAAGAACTGGTGTCAGCAGGGCGAAGAAATCACTTAAGTTATGGGGCTTCACATCAGAGGACAGCAAGTGCGACTGCGGTGAAGAAAATAAACAGTGAACCATATGTATCAATGTCCTTTCAGCCCATTTTCATGCTCAGAGCATGATTTAATGCTTGCTGATTACAATGCCCTAGGTGTGGCTCAGTTTTGGAAAACACCATCTAGATGTACAGTAAATTTGTTCAATTTCCTATGTTTGTTAATTTTTGGAATTTTCGTACTTTGAAATTATTTTACTTTTACTGTATGATTAAGTATGATTCTGACACGAGTAAATAAATAAATAAACCAGACCCGTGGTGTTCCCCAGAACGCAAATCCATGGTGTTCGTCACATAGTTCTACATATCTCAGGGACCCGTACTATCCCGTTGTGTTCCTCAAATAGTGGGTACTAATGATAACTAAAACCCAGACATGTGTTATTCCTCGGAACGCATTCCCATAGGTTTCCTTCATAGTGGGTCTAATCACAAGGATGATGGAAATAAACACAGGTAATTTGGTCGATCATTCAGCATTCCTTGGACTCGTCCCCCACCCATAGAGGTTTGATTGTTTGGTCCGCGAGATAAATTTTATTTCGCTCAAGTCGGCCGGAAAATCGGGTAGGACTCCCCCTATCTGCCACCTGGGACGCGCCATGTTGGAGTTATCACGACAGCGTAGTATGTTCGAGGTTAATCTGCTTTAATCTGATATCGTCTATCCCTCCCGGCTCACCGCTAGAAAAGCCGCATATTTTTTTGCTAGTTGCTTTACGTTGCACCGATACAGATAGGTCTTATGGCGACAATGGGACAGGAAAGGGCTAGGAGTGGGAAGGAAGCGGCCGTGGCCTTAATGAAGGTATAGCCCCAGCATTCGCCTGGTGTGAAATTGGGAAACCTCGGAAAACCATTTTCAGGGCTGCCGACAGTGGGGCCCGAACCTACTATCTCCCGAATATTGGATACTGACCGCACTTAAGCGACTGCAGCTATCGAGCTCGGTGAAAAGCCGCATAAGGTGACTAAACTCTAATTTACTGACCGTAAAATTTTGAAGTGTGATGGTGAGGTTTACCATTCTCAACGAGGTGGCGGACAATATTTTTAGATGTTACATTCGCATGACCCTCTCTAGCTGTTAGGTTTACAACTCAGATGCTTAAGAAACCTTCAGGCATTGTGGCTGCTCTTCCTTATATCAGTCTCCTCCATTCATCCTGTTTTAAGATGTCGCTTTTAAGGGAACTTCCGCAGCTTGGACGGTCTCGGAGCTCAAAGGATCGTTGTCAAGGAGATCACGATAGTTTCACAATATTCCCCTAGTTTTTGTATATAGTGTGCAGCCTCAGGGAATTGAGATACGAGAACAATGCTTCACGATATTTGCAAAATAATCATACCCTGACTGACAGAGCAAATGCAACACCAAGAAGGAGTGGTCAGAACTTTATGCCAATTGCAGGGTAGACTGACGTCACTGAGGTATGCTCATGATGTGAAATGCGCCGCTGTGCTGCGCACGTAGCGAACGATAAATGGGACACGGCGTTGGCGAATGGCCCACTTCGTACCGTGATTTCTCAGCCGACAGTCATTATAGATCGTGTTGTCGTGTGCCACAGGACACGTGTATAGCTAAGAATGCCAGGCCGCCCTCAACGGAGGCATTTCCAGCAGACAGACGACTTTACGAGGGGTATGGTGATCGGGCTGAGAAGGGCAGGTTTGTCGCTTCGTCAAATCGCAGCCGATACCCATAGGGATGTGTCCACGGTGCAACGCCTGTGGCGAAGATGGTTGGCGCAGGGACATGTGGCACGTGCGAGGGGTCCAGGCGCAGCCCGAGTGACGTCAGCACGCGAGGATCGGCGCATCCGCCGCCAAGCGGTGGCAGCCCCGCACGCCACGTCAACCGCCATTCTTCAGCATGTGCAAGACACCCTGGCTGTTCCAATATCGACCAGAACAATTTCCCGTCGATTGGTTGAAGGAGGCCTGCACTCCCGGCGTCCGCTCAGAAGACTACCATTGACTCCACAGCATAGACGTGCACGCCTGGCATGGTGCCGGGCTAGAGCGACTTGGATGAGGGAATGGCGGAACGTCGTGTTCTCCGATGAGTCACGCTTCTGTTCTGTCAGTGATAGTCACCGCAGACGAGTGTGGCGTCGGCGTGGAGAAAGGTCAAATCCGGCAGTAACTGTGGAGCGCCCTACCGCTAGACAACGCGGCATCATGGTTTGGGGCGCTATTGCGTATGATTCCACGTCACCTCTAGTGCGTATTCAAGGCACGTTAAATGCCCACCGCTACGTGCAGCATGTGCTGCGGCCGGTGGCACTCCCGTACCTTCAGGGGCTGCCCAATGCTCTGTTTCAGCAGGATAATGCCCGCCCACACACTGCTCGCATCTCCCAACAGGCTCTACGAGGTGTACAGATGCTTCCGTGGCCAGCGTACTCTCCGGATCTCTCACCAATCGAACACGTGTGGGATCTCATTGGACGCCGTTTGCAAACTCTGCCCCAGCCTCGTACGGACGACCAACTGTGGCAAATGGTTGACAGGGAATTTAGAACCATCCCTCAGGACACCATCCGCACTCTTATTGACTCTGTACCTCGACGTGTTTCTGCGTGCATCACCGCTCGCGGTGGTCCTACATCCTACTGAGTCGATGCCGTGCGCATTGTGTAACCTGCATATCGGTTTGAAATAAACATCAATTATTCATCCGTGCCGTCTCTGTTTTTTCCCCAACTTTCATCCCTTTCGAACCACTCCTCCTTGGTGTTGCATTGTCACTGTCAGTCAGTGTATGACTCAGTAAAAAACTCTACGTTCAGAATGTTCTCGTCCAGTGAAATGGTACATTTCTCCTAATCAGCCTTCATTAAAATGATATCTTCTTCGAAGAGGAACTCACATTCTAAAGATTTAAAGGTAAGACGTATGAATCTAAGACGAAGCCACAGAACTGGTTGCAAACAGATGATTATGGGGACGTTTAGTAAATTCACAGAGGGTAGACGGTTGAACGCTGGAGGGCATAACAGTCTGTAATGAAGAACGATGAGGGATTTTTGCCCCACTTATTTCGCTGATAACTGAGATATGTTTGCTTACGCGGATACTGTAAGTTAATATCTGGATTATATCCATGTTCCACCTCGCACTGTTGAATGATGCTGGAAGTTTGTTATGCAGTATAATTAGATCGCACGAATCTGCCCATTCTACGCCAGCCTCTTCTATTTTGTCGGTACATGGGTAGCCCCATATTGTATTCTGACTGCTCAAATAACCAAACACAAAATTCTCATATTGATGCCGGAAGGCTCCACAAATCTAAACACAGTATCTGATGGCTTATTAATTGAGCTCTACTGTGGGAGTTTCAGTGTCATTACGGGGGAGGATCTGGATGTAGGATAGCACTGAGGATCTTCAACCACTATGCCCTTGATTTTTGAACGGCGAAAATTCTAGTCTCGGTGAGTTTCTTGAATGCATATTATTAGCGTGCGGAGAAAATTGTGAGGGTATATATTTTGTGTTCTTTTTCAGATTCTTGGAATTCAGTCACTAATAGAAATAAAATAATGAAATTGCAAATTATTATTATGCAAAAGTGCGTAAAATAAACCAGTATATCCATACATACAGAGGACGACGAAGAGCATAAATTGAGCTTCTACAATGTCGTCCGGTGACTTTGCTATGTGTAGAGCTGATATGACCTTGTATTATTTTAGGAGAAGTTTATCACAGCTTCAGCTATTAATTTCTGAAATTAAATTGAAGCAAGAAATTAAGTAGTTCAACCTATTCAATGCAAGTAAATAAGAAATGTAGTGTTACATTCTTATTTGGTTAAAAGAGGTACCGATTTCGACCACCAATCTGGGTCATCATCAGCCAATTAAAAATATAAAAACAATGAACAGGGAAACAAAAAATTAAAGGATATATCTTTCACAAAAGCGTTTCATGAAGCATTATAAGACAATAGGGGTTAGGACTGTCCGATTTTAAATCATAAAATCCAGATGAACTCGAAGAACAGTCACTTATTTGTGTCAAAGCGCAAGTCCCTGAAGAGTGACACAACACACGCGATGTCCGGCACTGTTTTCAACCAAATAAGTATGTAACACTACATTTCTTATTTACTTGCATTGAATAGGTTGAACCACTTAATTTCTTGTTTCAATTTAATTTGTGATACAGTTCAATATGGAACATTATGACATTTTATTAATTTCTGTGTTGAGAGGACACGAGGCGAAAAGTACGATGCTTAAGTGCGTTAGAAAATTTCGTCAAATTGTTATTCGGCATGGGACGTTAAATTTAGTGCATTTCTCATCGAATTCTTTCAGACTTAATGAAGCACGTGTTCGCATTAGAGCAGTGAAATTTAGAGGAATTTTAAGTAAGTTAATTTGCGAGATTTCATGAGCACAGACGTACAATCTGTTATGTATACAAATTGAAAAGTTTTGGTCAACTTGTAATTTATAAACGTCAATAATGGTAATAAAAATTATTTATTTGGCGTATGGCTACATAACTAAAATCAATTAATATTTACAATAATGATTTCATACTAATAATAACAATAATTGATTCTATCACGCTAGTATGTTGAAGACAGGGTAGAGTTAGATTTTAATCTATCTCAGCGGTATAACTATGGTACTTAGCATAAGAGGTGTCCTCAAGACATTTCCTGGCAAGCTGGTAATGATAAAGTTCACATCAAATGTTTGGCCATCACATATTGTCTAGTAGATTTATCCAACAATAGGCAACAAATTTAGTCCTTAGAAAAACTTCATGAAACTGCATCTAAAATGAATCCAAATCTCATAATAGAAAACCCTATACACGGAAGTATCTACTCGGACAAACGAAACCGGGTAACTCAGTTTGGCGAAATTCCTCACGTAAATAATTTCTAATACTTGGGGAAATTCTCCAGCAATCCACATTAAATCATGAAGAAAACAGAAAAAGTTTTCTATAGGAGAAGTAGGTCATGGTATCACATGGAAAAGGTACAAAATTAATATCCTGGAACGCTAAATTAATATATTATAACACGTAATTAGGTCTGAAGCATCACACATGTCAGAAACATTGATCAGACTGGAGAAAGATTACTATCTAAAATTATCGAAAAACTAAAAGGAAATATCCTGACGGACATGTTTGGCCAGGTATGCATAGTAGGGTGTGGATGAATAGGAGGTCTTCGGAATTATACCAACATATTGAGAAAATATCGGACACAATTGGAAAAAGGCGATTGAAATTTGATGACCATATTCAAAGAATGGTTGATAAATGACAAACTAAAAAGATATTTAAGTATTCCTCCTCGCTAAAAGGCAAGAATAATTGGATTATCTACAAGAAAAGGACTTCGAGAAATCAGCATTCCAGATTAAAGTACATGGGACAAAGCGAAGCATTATGATAAAATGCCAGGATGAAAACAAAGGGATGGACCGCTCTCCGGTATACAACTTGAGGTGTGACGAGGAGGCGCCGTTGTGGCTGAAGAACTTATTACTTCTCTACTGTGTGCGACCGCATGTGCCTGGCTACATCTCCAGAATTTGAGATGGTCCTATTCGTTCAGTAGTTAGTGTGACTTGAAACAAAACCACAGTATTAAATCACGTGCGGCTCCATCCCGGCGAGACGTGACGCTCGTGCACCGACAGCGTGGTGCTGCGAGGGAAGATTTGCCACAAAACACGGCACAGGTCATCTCTCGAGTGTGATTCAGATGTGCAGCGTTAAGTTACATGAATCTCTAAACATTTTATCATATTACTGAGAACACGTGTGCTTTTACACCAGTGTGTGTTCGGATCTGAACTGCTAAAATGATTTTCTGGCTGAAGATATGCGACAGATATTTCACGGTATGGCTTCTCGCCAGTAATCGATTTGGAAGAGCGATTCTTCCGTTGAAGTGCTTATTACAGATACTGTTTTGGTGTAGCTATTCTCTCGTGTGAGTTAGTATGTGACGTACCAGTTGGGATTTTCTGTTCAATGATTTGGCACAGAAATTGCAAACGAACGACACCTCGCCAGTGTGAGTGCGCATATGTCAAACCAGGCAGGATTTAGTGGTGAATGGCGTGCCACATATACTGCCAGTATGAGTCCGCATGAAAAGTGACAAGGCGGATTGCACACGGCATGACTTGCTACAGATATTGCACACGTGCGACATCTCTCCAGTGTGAGTGCGCATATGTCAAACCAGGCAGGATTTAGTGGTGAATGGCGTGCCACATATACTGCATTTGTACGGTGACTCGCTGGTGTGTATCTGTATGTGACGTGCCAAGTGTGATCTACTGCCGAAAGCCTTACGACATACAATGCAACAAAATGGCTTCTCGCACGTGTAGGATCTCATGTGACCCGTTACTCGGGATTTCGTGATGAATAATTTCCCATACACATTACAGGAATGTGGCTTATTGCCCATGTGAGCCGGCAGATGATATTTTAGAACGACTTGCTCGCTGAAGGATTTGCAGCAGACATTACAGCAGTATGGCCTCTCGTTCCTGTGAGTCCGCATATGTTGCGTGAGTCCACCTCGTTGCGTGCGAAGCTTACCACAGATATTGCAGCAGAATGGCTTCTCGCCGGTGTGAATTCGAATATGACGAGCAACGCAGGATTTCGTGCTGAACGATTCGCGGTAGACCTTGTACCATTGTGGCTATTTTCCCGTATGACTCACCATTTGACGTGTTAGCTGTACATTTTGTACGAAGGATTTTGCACACACAATGCATTCCTGCGGCCAGTCGTCTGTGTGTGTTTTGAAGTGACGTGCTAAATGACATTTTCTACTGTATAACTTGCCACACGCATTACATAGCAGTGTCTTGTGTCCCTAAAAGATTTTCCACAAATATTACCTAAATATGGCCTCTCGCCAGTATGCGTCCACATTTGTACCATAAGTCCACTTTTATGGATGAATTGCTTCCCACACATAGTGCAACAGTTTAGCTTCTCTGCTGTGTGAATCCAAATGTGATAACCTAGGCGAGAATTACTGCTGAAGGATTTGTAACAGATATCACATCGGTGTGGCTCGTCACCTGTGTGAGATCTCGTGTGAGCGACTACGCTTTCATCGGGTGAAGGATTTGCAACATAGATGGCAGCGGTTTGGTTTGTCGTCCCTGTGAGTCTGTAGGTGAAGTGCTAAGTAGGATTTTCTACCGAATGACTTGTAGCATATATTGCATTAGAATTGCTTCCCGCCTATGTGTGTCTGCATACGACAGTCTAGGAAGGATTTCGTGATGAACGACTTACCACATACAACGCGCTCATGCGGCCTTTGGGCTATGTGATCCAGAATATGTCGTGAAAGGTGGCATCTCTTGCTGAATGTCTTGCCACACAATTTGCACCTAAAACAAGTTGCTCCACCATCCGGAGGTTGATGATCTGAATAGCTCATCTCGGCTCTTGATCTATATAGACAAATTAAAACCATGTGACGAATAGTTTAATAGCCAACTCAACCAGAACTCTCATACAAAGGAAATGCTACTGTACATGCCACTCACTAGTATCCCACGCAGAGAATATCATTACACATGAACATCACATTTCTCTCACTTGTTACGAAGATGTGTTGCGGCTTTTCTCTCGAATTACGATATCACGCGCAAGTAACTTGTGACGATGTGGGATTGTACAAATTCATAGACAACCTCACTTTAAAAAAATCAATGATAAGAAGAGGTATACTCTAAAAAGAGGATAACAAGCTCTTTAATCCGGCACACATTTATAATCTGAAATTCGTGTATGTCCGTTCTCCTACATAATGACGGCATTAGCTTAGTAGTTTTGATGTTGTTTAAGTGCTCTGCACTTTGTGGCAGTCAAGTAATAATTTTTGTAAAGGCCCTTGTTGTTGAGGGTGTTTGGGAGAATCTCTCTGTTGTAGATATTAATAAAATTGAGAACATTTTTTGCCGACGGTCAGCAAGATCTGCTGAAGTAGAGCTAATCTTCTATGAATGTCACTTACTGTCACGCAAAACATACTTATTGAATTTGTACATTGTTATCACATCAATGTAGCAGTCTATACTTCAGAGTCTGGTCATTTCTAATTACTTAGCTCTGATGTGCAATCAAACAGAGCCAACCCACATATCGGACGGTAGGTTTATACAAGGAAGTTCATACTTACTACCATGTCATCAACAGAGGCCATATACAAAATGGAAACCACTCATCCTGATGAAATGCTGTGAAAGATGAAATATAACAAGCACATGACAGCTCTTTCCCTAACACTGATGCTTTCTTCTCTCCTCCAGATACTGTTGTCATAGACATTATGCAGTCAACAATGAATATGGCTTTGGTAGTGTTTCATTACTATGTTCTGATATCCTGAATCTGAAACCAAATTCAAGCTATCGTGTCTGAATATTCTTACAAGTGTTCCTTTAACACTACGGCTAGAAGGAACATGAAAATCAAGGCTTGAGCCAATACTCGTGAAGACAAGACGTTGAATTGCACCATAGTGGATATTGCTCCTGTGTAAAGGAAGGAATGGGATCCTTTTTATTTCAAAAGATCGCGGACAACGTGAATACTTAAGTGTCTTGATGACATAGTTGGATAGCATCTAAGTCTAAGTCTGTCTTCCCACCGCATATTCTATGAAAGAAGAGCGAGAAATAAAAATGTCTTGGTTAAAGGTCAGATCCGTTTACAACATGCACATGGGAAAAGTCGATCACGCATGCCAAAGCATATCGTAAAAAGAACTGGTACTTCTCAACTCATGGTGGATGCACTGAATTCTCATGGCCCAGTCGAATGCATAACTTCGTCACAAGCAAAGTAATGGGATGCTCGACCACGTGTTGTTACTGCACTCTTAGGAGAAAATAAGTGGACAAATAAAAGGGGGACATTGATTCCAGATACGACATGCTAGACCTCATGATTATCGCACAGGATATTGATGTTGATACCACTAGGCAACAAGGCACAAACAATATGACACCGGATTTTATGTCATACGTTCAGTGGCATATCACGCCAAGTAAAGGGTGCAAAAGAAAGGCCATTCTTCTTTACGTGATAATGCATTTTTGTGACAAGTGATTTATAAGGTTAACAATTAGTTTTTCAGTAAAATGGTATTTCATTTTGCATTAATAAATATTCTCCACGAATCAGCTATATTGCTGGAACATGTGGCACGTCGCAGGAGATGGACACGGGTTGCCTACTTGCCTGCCGGCAGAATTGAGCAAAATATGATAGCTCTCGCGGACGAAACAACCATAAAGTCTCTAATGGCGATTTTAGAGGAGATGGAGACGTTCGGTACGGAGCAGTTGGCAGAAGAGTTACTCTACCTTTCTGGAAGTTATTGCAGAAAGGAGCATAGCGTTTCAACTCTAGAGGAGGGGCTGCACACGGTGTCTGTTCCCCATGTCCGGAACGGCGTAACTACCTGCTGTCATGAGCTCTAAAATGCTTAAAGACACGCCGGCCGTAAAATAATACTGTCACATGTTTACAGAAATATGTCTCATGGAATCGGAACCAAGGTTCGGGCGTCCTCTGGAAGGTACGCGCTTTGGCAGGGCCCAGTCAGCATGAAACGTATGCAAGGGTTACCGTCACGCGGGCAGTGACGTCTAGGCAAGCGAGTACCACCATCCTGTAACCCATCACTGAACTATGTCTGAATGAATCAGCAAATTAGCCACAGCACATGAGAGAAGGCATATAGGCATCTGTGAGGTGCAAAAAAAAGATTGAGGGGAGAAAAGTCATGCGAAGCGGGGTGCGATTACTAACTGATGTACAATGGAAGCCGAAGAACAACTAATGGTTTTGGCAAGGAAACCAAAAATCCCTTCTGAGCACTACCTGACTAGAACACTGCTTACTATCTTATCGTGGCCGGTTTCTCTGAATGCACGTGTCGGACGGAGAAAAGGAGCACACACAGTCCATGGCCTTCATGGATATGTTCAGAAGAAAGATGATTGCCAACAATTTCCCGATTATGCAGAAACTGATCATCGCGAACACACGGTACAAAGAGCGTGATATTCACCTAGTCACGTGCTACAATAGCTCCCATCCAACGCACATTGACTACATCCTTGTCAGACGAAGGAATCTCAAAGATGTTCTAGAGACAACAGTTGTTCCTTGCGAAACCGTTGCGATGCACCATCGACCAGTTATCTGTAAGATGCGAATAGTCACCAAGAGCTCAATACTTCGCAGGAAATGGACCAAATAGGATCAAACGGTGACGCCTGAAGAAGGAGGCCAACATTGTTGCAAACGTTACAGTGCCACAAGTCACCATATTAGAAGCGAGCTGGACTAAACTGAAAGGCGCCGCACGCTCCATTCCTGGAACAACTAAGTCAGGGCGACGACCAATGAAGGATTAACAATGACACTTGGTTTCGGAATGACGATGTTATGTATGCAATACGGTTGAAGAAACAGCTGTAAAACGAGTTTCTTGCTCGTTGGAATGCCTACAAAGCAGCCAGTAGTAAAGTGAAGGAGGTTGTCGCTGTAACAAAAGCAAAGCGGTAAGCAGGTCTATATATGAAACTTGACATGCGCTAAAACGAGCGGAATATTTAACGGCTAGTCAAATCGGGGCATCGAAACACGGAACGTTCTACATCATCAATTAGGAAACAGACGGTTTTCTACTCGACTGGCGGGAAGCGCGAGAACACTGGCCTAACTACTTTGACAAAATTTCAATCATGGAATATCCGTACCTACCAATCCCAATCACCGCAGCTGTTGAAGGTCCAATATAGGAAATTGACGTCACCCAAGTCCAGGCTATGTTGAAAGAAATAACACCAGGGAAAGCCGTCTGTCCTGATTATCTTCCGGCAGAGTTTTGTTTCTCTCAATGGGTGGATGCAGCAGTGTGGCTAAAGCAAGCTTTTCAACCAGATCATCAAAGAAGGTTAAGAACCAACAAGCTGACGACGGAGTATCCATTCAAAAATAAGAGAAGTCCTGCCGATTTTTCTAATTACCGTCCGATCATACTTCTCAGCCACGCAGTAACACATTTCGAACAAATCATCGACAAAAGAATTAGCGATTTAAACGAACACACAACAAGCCAAGCTGGTTTTGTGTAAAATTGTGGCTCAACAGAAGCAACACACGCTGCAAGGCTGTTACGTGAGAGGTATTTCGAAAGGAATAAGAGGCTTCATCATGACTTTCTGGACCCTTATAAGGACTTCCATCCGGTACATAATAACCTAATCAGTCAGCGCTACAAGAGCATGGCATTACAGAGCACCTTGTTGAGAGGGAATAATTGATCTGTGTAGAACCGAGGAGTTATGCTGAAGCTGTCGCAAGAGCGTCTGATGACGTCCGCGAAACTGTACAATTCCACCAAGGCCCTTCCGTATCACCACTGCTGTTCATTCTTTTGACGGACACCATTACATAAGACCTGCACATTCCAATACCATGGACACATCTGTATGCAAATGGTACAGAGAATAAGCGCCAAACGGAAGATTGGAACAATCCACTAGCGCAATACGTCCCGCGTCTCAACAAAAAGGATAGAGAATATATGACATTACATCGCCGAGAAGTTGGAAGCATGCATGATGACGGTGAAAATATAGTACGAGAAGAGAAATTTAAGTATCTTGGTTCCAAAATCTCTGATGATGGCCGACTTACTGATGAAGTCAACTTAGGGATAAGCAAACCATGGCTGAAGTTGAGAATGACAACGGGCGCCCTTGCGACCGTCGGATGAAGGACCACCTGAAATCTAATATCTACTGAACTGTTATCCGTCCTGTCGTTTTCTATGGCAACGATTGCTGGCCAGCTAAAGAGGAGGTAAACGCCAACTAAGCATCATGGATACGAAGACGCTTAGGTGAACGGCTGACATAACTAGACTAGATCACATTTCAAATGATGTTATTAGAAAACGTTCCAGCATTGCACCGATAAAGAAGAAAATTTAGGAAAGGCGTGTGCGCTGGCTTGGGTATATTTGCGTGCAGAGGACGATATATTGAGAAATTTAGCGTATACACAGAAAGTAGGTGAAAAGAGGCGCAAGGGACAAACAAGACACCATAAGACGAATGACCTGAAAGCTGTGAGACTACATAGAAACATGGCCCGTGACCGAACTAACTGGAGACTCACACCAAGCAGGACTAATTTTAAAAGAGCAGAACAACAAGAAGCAGGTTGATGAATGATGTGTTATAGACATGGGATACAATGGATATTTTGCACATCCTAGCATTTAACTTACTATGTTCAAATTTTCTCCCTTAAAGCCTATGTCTAATATCTATGTTCTTATTTCCTTTAAATAGTGTTTGAATGACAGAGCACCTCTGTATTACGTGTTTAAGGTATTCATAAACGTTTGAAATGGCGTATTTAGACAGAATTTTCACTTTTTTATTTTTGTTTCCTGATGAAAGATTTATTCTTCTACTTTAAGAAAATGTATAGTACTTACATCTTTCGTGCATAAATATGCTCAGAAAATTGATATAGAGGGAACACTGCACCCGTGTCTCGGTCTAAGATGGGTGAGGCTTCGCTGCACGGAGAATTTCATGGTTCCTTTCGATTTAATTCAAGTTTGGCGCTCGTTGTTACAGAATAGCTTTCCATAGATGGCTCCACATGCGTATTCTTTGTATGCAGCAGTAATACTATTTGGTATTGAGAGCTTCCATGGTTTCCATAACTGCGTGTTTTTAGTGAAAATATTGTCATGTTGCCTGTTTGCCTGTGTGCCTTTGGATGTATATTCGTTGTTGAGATAATGTCCAGAAACTGTATTGGATGTAAGAAGCATTCAAATGATTATATGCATTCCCCATTCTATTTAGGTTGGAAAGCTGGATCATGCTACAGTCTTTGCCAAAAATTACAGCGAGTCTTCGCCTAATATGGAACAGTAAAAATATTTTCTCGCTCAGGTGAGAGTAGAGGTCTGGAGTATGTAGATTTCTATGGGGATGGGGATTCCAAAAGTTACAAGGTAGTGCGTGATTCCAAACCATACAATGGTAAAGAAGTCAATAAACTGGAATGTGTGGGCCACTATAAAAAGCATTTAGGAACAGCTCTTAGAAAAATTGTACAACATAACAAACCATGTGTGGTAGAGGCAAATCAACTGGAACACTGAGAGACAAGTGTCAGAATTATTTTGGAATTGCTTTGCGTTCCAACTACAGTTTCATAAAAGATATGACAAATGCTCTATGGGCAACATTGTATCATTTGACTGACCATAAAATGCCTCCCCACCACAGGTGCCCTATAGGAAAAGACAGCTGGTGTTTATACCAACGAGCCACAGCTGGCAAACTACTTGAAAATTATAAGCATAAAGCAGGAATACCACTGGAAGTCCTAATGCAATGGTAAGGTAAGGGTTATTCTGCCTAAAGGCAGGTTCGAACCTCCGCAGAGGTGTTCCTGAGCTGGAGTTTACATGCAGAAGGGTGGCCAGTTCCTTTCTGCTCCTCCATTCTCTTACCCCCACCAACAGCGCGTGGCACCCCATCCAACTCCTGACCACGCCCAATGTTGCATAACTTCGGAGATCTCACAGGATCTGGTGCTTCATAACGGCTACGGCCGTTGGCACATGCAATGAAGCCTGTGTATGAAAGGCTCTGTAATCCAAAAATGTTATTCAAATGTTTTCATGGTTTGACTCAAAATACCAATGAGTCATGCAACGGTACGGTATGGAAGAGGTGTAGAAAAGATACATATGTGGGGCTATCCACTCTCAAACTGGGTGTCATGGATGCAGTTTTACACTTTAATTGTGGAAACAAGGTTCAAATAGAGGTTTTAGGAAGAATTCAGTTTGTGCCTGATATGTACTCAGCATCAGGAGTATCACAAGCTGATGAGGCATGTGTACGCATAAGTCAGCCTCAGAGCACTTCTGAACAAAGACAGCGAAGGAGGTACCTCAGGGGAAGAAAAAAACTGAAATAGGACAAGAAACTTGAAGGGGAAGGTCGCACCTATGCAGCGGGAGAATTCTAATACTTTCAGGTAAAAAGAAAGAGGTCTAATCATAATACAACCCTTTAAATTTACTCAAAACTAAAAACTATGTTTTCTTTTCAGGTTCGAACAACAATGAGTCGAGTTCTAAATCGGATATCTACCTCAAAAATGTCTCAAATTGATGATAATTAATTTAGGAATATCTTGTACTAGAACTGAGAAAAAATATATCCCCGTTCAAAAACTGAGAACGAAGAAATGAAAATTATTTTGGAAATTTTGAATTCTTGAAAGAAGGTGTTAAAATTATTTGTGAAATGGTGATAAACTAATACATTTAGTAGGAGACATCAAGAACGCTAACGATGATAGTTCGACGAAATAAACATTAAAATAAATGCATTTTTGTAGTTGCTAGATAGTCTCAAAAAGGTGCCATTTTTGTTAACAAAAAATTCTTGGACAGCCTTTAAATGATAAAGTGGGCAATTCTATAGTCTTCATTTACCTTACTGTTAACTACTAACACGATTTTAAAATTTTTGTGCAAAATTATGGATTTTGTAATGAAGCGAACATGAATACCGGGGACAAACAAGACAGCATAGAACAAATGAACTGAAAGCTGTGAGACTACATAGAAACATGGCCCGTGACCGAACTAACTGGAGACAATGAATCACAACACCAGGCAGGACTAATATTAAAAGAGCAGAATAACAAGAAGCAGGTTGATGAATCATCTGTTATAGAAATGGGATACAATGGATATTTTGCACATCCTAACATATAACTTACTATGTTCAAATTTTCTCCCTTAAAGCCTATGTCTAATATCTATGCCTTATTTCCACAAAATAGTGTTTGAATGGCAGAACACCTCTGGATTACATGTTTAAGTGACTCCTATAAACGCATTATAAAGATTAATATATAACTCAACAAAATAAAAAAATCAGGAGTATCTGTTTTTATCGGGAGTGACAGTTTGAATATCCGGTGAAATTGTACGAGTAACAACAAGAGGGAAGACCTTCAGTGTATTCTAGCCTGATTGGAATTTTGCAATTCATATTTCTGCTGACATCCGTCATAGATAGCAGACGATCATAACAATTTATTTTCACCGTAATCACGTCTATAAATATGAAGACTATGGAGGAGAGACAAAAAGAGGTCGGCTCAGGGCCTTGTGACACTCGACATCTACAAGTGAAAGGACACCGCATCACTACATGTTTAGTTCAGGACTATGTGTCTACACAAACTTAAGTTAGCCTCATCGCTAATTATTTATTTCAGGGTGATGTGTTCTTCCAAAAATGGAAGGAAATCTCATCAGTAATTGTAAGCTCATAAACATGTACCTTTCCACATGTCAGGAATTAGGAAATTTTATGAACCTTAAAACCTGTTCATATGTAATTCAGTACCAAACTGACAAGGCAAGAAGTCATTAAAGTTGCTGCTTGATATTTGTAGACTGCTGAAATGAGTCAGGATAACATAGCACATGAGGTGAGATATAAAACAGAGTGGTATGCAGTAGATATGATCCGGTGAACTGAATCATTCAGAGCCTTATATACCAAGGAAAAAGCATACACACAAAATGCTTGTCGCTTTGCTGGTTCGTGACTGCATCTGCACAAGATATGTTTAGGAAGAAGAAAGCTATTTAAACTCCATCCTAAAACAGAAATGTGCATTTTGCATGTGAAAAGTATTCATAAGGAACATTTTTATTGGTGGCCATAATATATGATTGTTCTCTAACAGCCTATTGTGTCCAGTCACATAAAAATTACAAAGAAACAGCAGAATTTCCTCCTCAAAGAGTTGTATTTGGGCGATCTTCAGTTGTGTGCAAGGTTCTACTCTGACTAATGAAAGCATGTAAGCTGGTACTGGGTAGTTCTGAGGACTGATATGAATATTTTTTGCTACTGGTTGCAATTGTAAAGTAAGAAGAAATCAATGCGTCATATAACAGTCAAGAAGACTCTAACCACCCACAAAATAAAATGAACGTTTCAGAATTCATAGTTTCCATCACTAATCTGGTCTGAAGTCAAATCATAGGCTATGACTAGCCATTGCATGACCTGCCGATACAGGGGCTCAGTTAAGATTACCAATCCGAGATTATACCATCATCTCCCAGGTATTATCAAAGATCGTTGCGCACAGTAACGAACAAAGGTGTGACAGCACAAAATTAATTAGCATATAGTCCATATAGTACAGTTCAAACAAATTACTGCATTAAATGTTTGAAAACAGGATGTACACTTGTGCTACTTTTTAACCTCAGTGATAAAAATTACAATTTCGAAATAATATTATATCATTGCATTATTATTCACCTACTTTTAGGAGATAATAAATTCACTTACTTGAAGTATTCTGAATTCTTTAGGCAACCTGCACAAATTAATAGTTAACTTGTAGCTGTCCATTTTATTAGTTCATACTAATTGTGTAAATGTGTTTTCAATCAACATGCTACAAGCACTTGACTGACAATGAGCACTAAAATGAAAAGTGGGAATTGGCAACAATTGACCACAACACTGGAAAAAACATAAATTAAATGCCACAAATTTCCTTTGCTTACAAAAATGTGGACGTTTTATTTGAAAACTATGATACCTAAGATGTAGCACAACTGACCTCAAAGTTTCATTTCTACTACAACTTATCTCTTTTGGGATCTACAAAGGGAGGAATCTTATTTAACACACAAGAGAACAGAAAAGATCATTAGAAAAGAATCTATCCAAATAAATACTTGAAAATGGCATTTTTGAGTTATAACACAAATGAACTCAGGCATCATTATATTGATTAATGAACCTAATTATGTTGGTTTAAAATTATTGTACTGTTTACAATGTACATAAAACTTAACAGCTCCAAATTTATATATTTAGTTTATAATCTACAAAATGGCTATTTCTGTGTGTCACTGTAAGTACTGTACCAGGAAAAATTAAGGATATGGGCATAAGAATCTTGTGAAGGGGGAATGGTCCTTAGGAAGCAGATACAGAGAGATTTAGATGCAGAGCGAAATAATGGATATATTTTAAAAATTAATTTATTCACCTGGAGAATTTGATGAATAAGTTCCCTATTATTTCTGACTCGTAGCATTAATGGAAATTCTAAATTCCCATGGAGGGAATTAGATATTTTTCCACCAATAGAGCATATCAAAAATCAGATCAAAAATTGGATATATGGTTTTACAGGCGTTTGCTCTATTAACCAGCATTTCGTCTTAGGTCTGACACTAGACTCGTCAGAGTGGGATGTGTCAGACCCTACCCACTGATGCTGGGTTGTATGCAGGTGCAATTTATCAGAAGCCTATTATAAGGCACAGTCTGATAACTGCATACGGGAGATGAAACTCCACAATGGAATTAGTGGTTAATAGAGCAAACGCCTGTAAAACCATATATCCAATTTTTGATCTGATCGTAGCATTAAACCAAATTAAAATATTGTCTGAGCAAGTTCATGTCGCCATGCTAATTGAAACAAAATAAATATTTATGATTGTCCATCTTTTAACATGAAACGATTATCTTTCGTTGAAAATCAATAAGTTCTTTCCTGATAAATTTCATAAAGTTCTTCAAGTATTGGGTCAAATGACAAAAACTGAAAATGAATGTAACACCCATACACGTGTAATATGAATTTCCCTACACCACTTTCAATATTTTAACACTTCAAAATTTGGCAAATTTTATCTTCTTCTAAAGTTCGGTGCTATAGTCTATTTTATAACTGTCACTCAACATTTATAAAATTTAATGTGAAATCCAATGAGCGAAATAGTTTGTTGAATTATGAATGAAATCACTGATTCTACAGTTCAACTTGTAATATAGTCTGTTTAAATCTCAAGTTTGTTTACAGTGGCACTCATGTCACCAGAAACATCCAAATATCAAACTGAAAATGCAGAGAAATGCGGTTCTACGAACATCATATGAAGTCCTCGACAGCTGGTGTTGTGATGCTATCCCCACGGTACCACGTCTGATTCCCGCGTAGTAACCACGTTCCGAATCGAACCTCAAACCGCGTTCCATGTCCCGCGTAGTAACCACGTTTAAATTCTATGAAGTCACCACGTTCCAACTCCCACGTTGTCGAAATGACAGCAGCTTTATATGACAATATAGGCGAAGTCAGGGTTTCAGATGTCACTTATAAAATTTATAAACATGAAAACGTTCAACTGAGAAGATTAACTTCTGAGTGTTCTATGCTTGTAAGTCGTAAAATTGGCACTGTATTTTACTACGTGAATATCCTCTAATATTCAATCACTGGTAGATGATTGTTATTGCTCATTAGATTGGATTCACTGTTTATGTTGAAGCACAGTTATAACATATTTACACACGAAAATCAGTCTTATTCGCCATAACGAAATACTTAATTCGCGGATATTTACAAGTTCCTATGACGGCAATGTCATACAATGTCAAATACTGTTCACTTGTGATGAAGGTTTAACCGTATTAAAACTTCAACCAGTAATTATTACACACGTACTTAAGGTAACTTTATGAAATAGATTAGTTTGACAGATTAAATGTTTAATTATTTCATTTGAAAATCGTCTTAATATTCATACGCTTATTTCTCTTGAATGTTTAAAGTCAGTTTCATTTGAATATGAATAGAAGTTTAAATCAATTAAATTTGTTCGAATTGCAGTGGAAAGTAGTAAGTCTGTACAGTGATTAAATATCATAAATCTTTGACAACACTTTGAAATTATTATGTTAGTATCATATCACTAGAAAAGTTTCTAAGTTCCAACATGAGTTATTGTTTTATAAGTCTTGGCGAAAACTTTACCGTAGAGTTCGTACGATGTGATATTTTAAGTTCGAACCTCGCGAAACCGTTCATGCGAGACAGCATGACTACACGACGGCAGCGATTTGAGAATTGAACTGACTTGACCTAGCAAAACCCCGTTCTTTTATACCAATCTGCCGAGCTCAGCTTCCTCCTCTCGTGGAATAATTAAGTTTTTTATACCTGAATTACTCTTTAAGTCCGTAGGACGACATTAATGAAATTGCAGTATATTTGCCTTTAAATAATGGGCTAGACGATGGCGTATCTCATTAATTGATATATCAGTGGGTTCCAAAGTTAGTACAATTTCTTGTAGTATGTTCGACAATATCAGGGGGTGTTCACGTGATAGCTGCATCACGCTCTGCGTGATGTATCTTGCTTGCTGTATGCATGCTCGAACCGTTCTGTTGCGCTACATCGCATGCTAGGGTACCCCCGCTGCGCTGACTTCCATTAAATAAAATTATGTTCCAGGCCACACAAGGTTCCTGGTACAGTACGAACGTACAAAATTACTGAGACTATCTGGAGGTAATAGTTGCAGACGGCATTTCAGATAACAAGAATGTGATGAACAAATGATGCATTGGCAGTGAAGGAAAGACCACATTTTACATGGTTGCTTAAAGGTATTGTAAAGAAATACACTGCAAAAATATCTAGCTTTCCCAGAGATTATTTTTGTATATATATATCATCATTTAATATATATTAATATATATTCAGTATAACTACATGACGGAACAAAAATATGATCTTACATTTCCTGAATATTTTAGATAAATATAACCAACAGAATTTTAAGATATTAGCGTTTAAATGAAACTTTGTAAAGAAACGATTAAACTGATGAAAATGGCCAGCTTTTGGACATAAACCAACCACTACTGAACACAACTGTGAATAGGTACAATATATTCCATGTAGGATTCGTAGTGTACGTACTTTGTTTCTTCTTTGATGTACGGCAACAGCTGATCATCAGTATGTTCTTCTATGAATATTTCCTCCTTAATATCTTCAGAAGGCTGTAAGTAAGAAATAAGAAAAGTAGAATAAAGAAGTACGGGAATAAAATATATAGGCCTAAACAAGAAACAGCTGAGAAAATAAATTTCACAGTGGTACAAGGAGAGTATAATTAATTTATCTCCCATTTAAAAAAATATACGAGCGGAAATGAACAATCAAATCAAAATCACTTCAAATGCAATGGAGGTGTCTACCTTGGTGGCAAATGGCACACAAAAATACCTTACTATCAAGCATTAAATTGTCAATGAACAGACAGGAAGACAATTTCCTAAAATACAGTATTATACAATTTACACTAACTTTTTTCTTTTAAACACACAGCTCATCATTGATAAATTTACAATATTTACAAAATTTAACTCATGATGATGATGATGCTTGTTGTTTAATGGGGCCTAACATCGAGGTCATCGGCCCGTAATGGTACGAAATGGTATGACAAATTAATAGTCCAAAATTCTCCACTGACAAGAACTCAATACGTGAGGACGAAGAATGAATGAATGGACATGAATTTAAAGCAATCACTGGATGCGACCCGCAATGCCTTACATTCACAGAAACTTACGTAAAACAATAGGATTACTGACCAAGGGACTGTTGCTATAGCATAACACTGAATGGATGATGCTTGCAGTCTAAAGGGGGTCGAAAATCCAAGTTATCGGCCCCGCATAACGCTACTTAACTCTAGGAAGGTAGAATATGGTATTTGTCATGATGCGGTACTAATCAAAAGTAGCAGAGACTTGCGGTATTCCACACATTATGGTACTACACACAAGTTATGAAATTCGACATGCAATACAGACCTATGGGTTTTCTCACCTTGCGGCGCCATTTACAGGCAACGCAAACCTATGGTGTTCATCACATAAGAGTACTAGCCACAGGGACCTGCACTATCCTGCGGTGTTCCTCATAGAGTGGGTACTAATCACAGACAAGGCAGGACCATGGTAGCTATTATCTCATGGTCCCGCTCATATGGTGGTACTAATCACAGGTACTGCAGAAGCCGATCGCACGGTGCTCCTATGATACTAATCACAAACCTATTTGGTACCTAATATAGTGGTACTACGCGCAAGTAAAAGCGAACCATGATGTTCTCCGCATGGTGGTACTAATCACAAGTAGTTTCGTGGTTCCTTGGTCGTCCCTTACGACAGGCAGGGAATAACGTGGGTGTATTCTTGGTCTGCGTCCCCCAACCCACAGGGGGGTTGTGTGTTTGGTCCGCGAGAGGTATTTTATTTCCCTCAAGTCCGCCAGCAAGCCGCTTAGGACCCCCTATCCGCCACCTGGGACGCGCCACGTGGGAGTATCACTTCTCCCCCTGCTACGCCAGCGTAGTAGGTTCGTGGAAATTTTACTCATAATATCCTCTGTATTTAAAAACATTATCAACTCATATACAACATGTGGAGTTATTTCAAACAATAATATACAACTGCTATTAGATTAAAGTTTACGTTGCATTTATATATATTTTATTTTCTTATACTTTTTGGAACCTAACTTGCATAGCGACCTGCTGCGTCTTAACCCAAGTCCTTTCGCCACTGCTTTTTAGACAACTGATAAGAGATAGGAATGTGAAAAGGGACACACTGTAGGATAGCAGTAGACAACTTAGCGTAGAAAAAGCGGAACATTTGTAAATATGTAAATTTAAAATTACCTATGTATTTGTGAATATTCAGCAGAGAATACGCACACATACATACGGGGATGGAGGCACTTCCGTGTATTTGTACATGTACAATTTTAGGAAAATAAATAAATATTAGTATTAATAATAAATACTATCTCCAAAATAGTACCCAATACTATTCCTTGCTTCCTTTTTCCTTTCTGCTGATCCCTATTTCAACAATGACTAGCTATTTTATTTATCCTCTTATTACCGGAGTAATCATGTATATCCTCTCTGTGAATACTTCAGTGCTGGCGGCATGGCCATAGAAATTCGTGTCTTTAATGTGGTTTGCTGCTGCGTTATTCATCAAGTGATTCATGGTCAGAGATACTATGGTTTTCAATATTTATAAACATTAACTTCCACCGGCTTTAAAGTTATTAATGAGCCCATCTGTGGTGTATAGCCAGACAGTGCCTTTTCCAGTATTCTTCTGCATTCTAGTGTCGTCGGTATGAACCATCCCGTCACTCTCCCCCTCCACCGAGCGAGTATGCGCACGTAAACATTGCGACTGTGGTCTGACTTCTGGCTTCTGGGTTGTCGCCAATAAGGTTCTGTGATGGAAGGACGGCGTGCTTCTCCGCTTGGCGGGGTGGATAGACCCAGGGTGAAGTTGGTTTGATAGGGCTTACGCCCTCGTCAACTTTGCAATTTAATTTCAAATTTTGTTATCATTTAATGCACCTCGCCTGGAATTTTTGAGTGCACTCTAAGGGTTACCTTTACCATACGTAAGTAAGGATATTATGCTGAAGCGTACTGACGACTACGGCAAGATACTACACTGTAAGTGTTTTTTTTTCAACTCATCTTTAACTTGTTCCAACTGGTGAACTGAATATTTCTAAATGCCTTGTTCCCCCATTGTGAGGGAATCCTGAAACGTGAAATTTCTGAAGCTATTTCGAAGAATATAAAGATTACGGAATTTCATGACCTTGTACTATCAAAATTTATCCCTTCTTTAGCACTGCAAAATTTGTTTCCTCAGTATTGTTTTAGGACTCAACTATATCTTAGACTCGAGGTTTTTTGCATGGTATTTAGAATTTCGGTGCCAGAAGAAGAAATGGTGGCACATATTCTGAAAGGTTTTCCTCCTTACAACCGATCCTACCTCTTCCTTAGGAAGAGCCCGATTAATTTTGTGGAATTAGAGGCTGCTTGTACCTTTGCTGAATATGTCAAGCACGGGGATGCGGCCAGACCCATCTGCCACCCTCCTCCTTTTAACCCGGCCTCGCCTCAATCTAGGGATAGTGGAAATCTTAAAAATGGTATAATTGTGGATTACGTGACCACCTTCGGAATGCTCGCTCGTCAATAAAGCGTAGTACTGGTCCTTGTTCTTATTTGTGTGGGTCAAGGCAGCGCATTAAGAATAATTGCCCAACCTCTTTCAAAAAACGCAATCAATGACTAAAGGTTAATAGTAATACTTGTGAATCTTGCCCCTGAATTTTCTGTGGATTCAGAGAGTGTTATTTGTCGGCGGGGATGTAATAAAATCTCCGATTTGGTTGAGTCTAAAAGTACCTTCGCGAAGGCAGAGCTGAATAATGAACCGATTGTTGCTTTAAATGACTCAGGTAACGTTGTCACTTTAATACATGATGATGCTTGTTGTTTTTTTCTATTTGCTTAACGTCGCACCGACAGAGATATGTCTTATTGCGACGATGAGATAGGAAAGGTCTAGGAAGTGGAAGTGGCCTTAATTATGGTACAGCTCGAGCATTTGCTTGGTGTGAAAATGGGAAACCACGGAAAACCATCTTCAGGGCTGGCGACAGTGGGGCTCGAACCCACTATCTCCCGATTACTGGATACTGGCCGCACTTAAGCGACTGCAGCTATCGAGCTCGGTGCTTACCATCTTTCACCGCCTCACATCGAAGGTCAACGGCCCACATTAATTGATGCCAGTTGGTATGATGAAATAAGGTCCTCTTGTAAACTGCCTAAGTTGCAGAAAGTCAAAATTGCATGTGTCACGGCTAATAAGGATAATATGGAAATTTTTGGATCTGTTGACGTGATATTGCGTATTGGTAATTTTACTTGGAAGGTTCATTCCTTGGTATCTCCCAAGCTAGCTTGTAGTATTATTTTAGGCACTGACTTCTTGTTAAGGACCGGATTCGTTTTAGACCTCCAGGCTAGACAATTCTACTTTAAACTTTCCTCAAATTGTAACGTCGATATTATTGATGCTCCTTTGGGTACCTTCAGAATTTCTTGTGTAGGTAGGCCGCTACCAGGGAAGAACAATGAAATCGATCAGTTGGATCTTGATCATTTGGATTATCAACAAGCTAATAAAGTCCGTAACTTGTGCCATCAATTTCCTAAGGTATTTACCAACAAGTTAGGACTGACGGATGTATTGGAGTACGATACTGAACTGTCTGACAACCAACTTCTTAGAACTCCTCCGTACCTCTTTCACCTCCTCGCATGCTAGAACTCTAAAGGATTATCGACCAAATGCATGCCAATGGTGTCATCAGACCGACCATTTCTCCTTATGCCTCTCTGGTTTACCTGGTACCCAAACCCTCTGGAGGATACCGTGCCGTTATCGATTACAGATCCCTTAATCGCACAATCTTCCTGCAATCTATTCCCTTGCCAGATTTACATGTTTTGGGTGGTTCTCCGCCCATGTTCTTTACCGTGTTAGATCTAAATCAATCCTATTATCAGATTCCGCTCTCTAAAACTTATATTTCCCTGAACCGCCTTCATCACGGACTGGAATATTTATGAGTACCTCAGGTTGACGTTCGGACATTCTTGCGGAGCAGCTGTTTTAACTAGATTTCTGAATTCTATTCAAGGGGATATCAAGTTTAAGTTTGTTTTCAATTACCTTGATGACTTGTGATCTTCTCGAATACCTTTGAAGAACACGTGGATTATGTCACGGAAGTCGTTGAGCGTTTGAAATAGGCTGGTCTTACCGTGAAACTATACAAAGTAACCTTCGCCAAGCTATGTATATCCTTTCTTGGCCATGTCGTGTCGCCCGACGGAGTCTCCGTTGATCAATCTAGGACCCAGGCTATCAGGGAATTCCAACCACCTAAGGGCGTAAAAGGTGTTGCACGCTTTGTGGGTACGGTAAATTTCTTCCGCAAGTTTATCCCGAATTTTGCTGTGGTACCTCACCCCTTAACTATCAGAGGCGTAAGGATGTCGAGTTCACCTGGGTCCCTCCCAGCAAGAAGCCTTTGAAACTCTGAAACTTGCCTTATCGAATGCTCCTTGTTGGCCATACCCGACTTTAGTAAACGTTTCATTGCACAAACTGATGCCTCTGGAGAAGCTGTTGCTGGTGCCCTCTTTCAGGAACATGAGGACGGTCGTAGACTCGTTGCCTATGTGTTTAGGATACTCAATAATCTGGAGAGTAAATACTCAATCTATGAGTTGGAATGTTTGGGCGTGCTGTTTGCACTTGAGAAATTCAGACCCTTTATTGAACATGTAAATTTCGACCTTGAACCGACTCAAAAGAACGGGCAGAATCACTAGATGGGCACTTAGGATACCCGCTTTTAGTTTTCAGGTTAAGCGTATCAGAGGTTCGGAGAATGTCACCGCTAACAGCTTAAGGAGATGTAATATTGTTAGTGTGGGCGCCATTCTTCCGGATCTACCTTTGTTATACCATGAGTTTGGCGATCAAAAAGCAGATCCTGAGTTGAATGAAATCACCGACAAGATTAGTGACGGAATGGTAGTAAAACCTTATTCTCTGGTGAAGGGTGTTCAATGTTGAAAAGGTCGAATTGATGCTAATTTCATTATTGTTCTTCCCAATCATCTTCAAATATTATCACTGTTGACGCATTGGTGGTCACTTAGGCACATTTAAAACTAGGCAGAAAATTAGAAAATTCTTGATTTGGAAAATGGTTAAGTCCTGTAAAACTTGTGCTATCGTTAAACCCAACCTGAAGAACGTGTTGGTTTATTTTCATCTTCAGAAGCCTCTCGGCAGATGGAAAGGTCATTCATCGATTTTGTAGGTCCGCTCCCTCGCTCTACCTTGGGAAACATTCATATCTTTGTGTGTATTGATGCGTACTCGGTTTTCCGGGATTATTCCCACAAGATTTATGACTTCTCGTACGTCTATTAAGTTGCCTTAATTCTACCTTCGCATCCTTTGGTCCTCCCAAGTTTCTGGTTTATGACAATGCCAGTGCATTCACTAGCTACTTGTTTAAGAAGGACCTATTCGAGTTGAGCATTTCCCATGTTACTACAACTCCAAACTATCCAAAACCATCTTACGCCGAGAGAATGAACAGGAACCTGAAATCTTCCCTGATTGCATATCATCATAACAACCAATCCAAGTGGGATTCTTGCCAACACTGGTTAGCCCATGTCTTCAATTCTGCCACATACGAAACTCATAGTAAAACTCCCATGTTCCTTATGTTCTGTTACACCACGTATTCTCCTATGTCCAACGAACTTGGTATTGATAATATTCCCGACCTGTCTAAACCCAACTATGTTCAGAAGAAGAAATTGTCGGTATCCTGTAAGACAGGCAGAGATAAGTACAACGAATGTAGAAATTCAACTAGGTTGAAAGTTGGTGATCAAGTTTTTGTCAGGTCCTATACCATTAGTACAGAAATTAACAAATTTTATGCTAAGCTTGCTCCTAGGTATCAAAGTCCCTGTACTATTTTACATTTTTGTCTCCAGTATCGGTACTGGGGAGTGACCCAATCACCAAGAGGATTAGGCGAGTTCAATTTTCCCAGTTAAAATCAGGTTATGTGTGATCCCTCTTCTCTCTTAAGGGCTTCTTGATAATACGTATGGTATGTAGTTCGGACCTGCGGATGAGGGCTACATTTCAGTGAGAAAATTTGTTTAATTATCTTTAGATTATTTTGTAACTATTCTGGTTGCGTGTGAATTTTATTTAATAACTTTTCCATGTATAGTATTTTTGTTTTGAGTATTGCTTCGTGACCGTATGTCCTTTTTCTCTCCAGAAATTGTTGTTTAGTAGTGTGCGAATTAATTACAACGTGTTATGATTTTCTGCACCAAATCTTCTGCATTCATGTCTCATGTGAATCTTAATATCACTGTGTAGTAGCTTACTACCGTGTACTTGTTACCATTGTATTTTAAAATGTGATTGTGGTTCGTGGCGTGTGGATCCTTTCACTTGCGCTATTGGCACCTATTTATTTAATCGTTAATATCTCATTGCTCCTTTGGTTTGGGTGCATGCCTGCTCTGTCCATCATAAATTGATTCTATCCTGATCATTGAAGATTACTAAATTTTCATCATTAATTTAATTATGTATTATGTAGTAGCCTTTGTCTTGTAGCAAATTTAGGAAAATTGTATATAATATTAGGTCTGTGCATTGTTGTTAACTGGTATGAAAACTGTTAAGGTGTCCTAACCTGTGTTTATCTTTAACTGTTCTAGTATTCTATTGCCTATGTCTTGTTATCCGACTTTAATTTGGTGATATAACTGTCTATTCCGGTTGTGGTATTGTTAGGTGTGCATTAAACGAACCGAGTAATCTGTTAGGTTAGTTTTTTTATTTGAGGGGTTGACTATGAACTGGATAGTACCCGGTGTTAAATCCTATTTGTTGAGTTTTAGATTTGCCTGTGGATATTGGTTATTGCGGAACTCTGTCGATCGGACTTGGTGGTGGTTGGCTGTTTGCCTTTACGGCATGGACTTAACTGTCTTCACTGCTTTCGGTCTCCAACTCCTGGTGGTACGATTACCTAATTTCCGATTGGTCTCATGCCCAACTTTTAATCATTTCTGTAATCAGTTGTGAATTACCCGTTAAGTGAGTGATCTATTTCTAGTCAGACCTGTCCTTTTGATTTTCTGGTGAGTAAAATTTTACCCTATCTACCTTCTCAAAATTAGGCATCTGGGTTTTCCTTTCTGGTAATGGTGGTTAACTACGTTGTTATTTGTTGTATTTTTGGGGTGCATGTGGTATTAATTCTGCATTCTTCTACAGACCTTACCTGCTTGGTTTCTATCTCTAAATTGGTGTATTCTTCATGAAGTGTGTTAATCTATTGAGTTGTAACGTCCATGTCGTCCTACCTCGTCTACTTGTTATGGTGGTGTTATTTTTCACAAATTGCACCAATGGATCCTCTCCTTTCGAACCTAGTAGGTAATGGTTTTGGTCCTGAGTTAGTTATGTTGTAACGGTACGTGATTTTGTTTAATTTTGCATTGTGAGGTGGCATGATGGCTTCACGGCATGTCGTTGAGGATAGTTAGTGCTCCCTTCCCCCCTTTTTTGCTAACGCATGTCCGTTGAGATTCATTAAGGTTGTATTGTTACTGTGTTGTATAATTAAATTGTTATAACACTTCGGTATGGTCGGTATTGCATTTAATTTACCCCTTTGTGCCCGTAGATTGGGAAATAAATCCCGGCATGGGTTTACCACTCTTCTTAGAAAAACCTGGTCTGCTTGCATGTACTTTGTGATTCCTGTATGACCTGGTCTATTCTTGTTTTGTTTTAATTCTCTGCATACCCAGGTAATCTGACGTCATCATGTATTTATCCTGTACTATAAAGTTCATTTTGGATTAACCTATTGGTCCTTTTCTCTCCGGAGTGTTAGTATCCGTTGCTATTAATTTTTGGTCATCTTGCCGTTCTGCGGGGCGCCAGTTGAGTATGGGATTAACTAGTGCTTCATAGGTGGTATTGAAGCCTCCCACTATTCGATGATCGTGTTTTTTCGTGGTGTTTTCTCTCTCTTCACCGTTCTATTGAGCGTTTTTCGTCGTCCTAGTTCATGATCTACCATTTAAATTTTATTTACCTTGTTTCATATATATTTCGCACGGTACCTGTGGCTGTGTGGCTAAAGTGTGAGTCTACGGATGTCACTCGTTACTATTCCGGATTTGTCCGAGATCCCTTGTGGATAACCGGTAGGGAATCGTGTCAGGTCTCTGCTCTCATTTCCATATTGGCCACTTAATTGAGGGGTATTTCTAAACCATTTCTTGAGCTCGCAGTTGCGATCAGCAGTATTCTGTAAGAAGGAAGTCAGCTCCCAGACGAAACTATCTTTACATCGGTCTGTTTTCAGACCAAATTTGCTTTACGGGAGCGAAAGCTGGGTGGACTCGGGATATCTTATTCATAAGTTAGAAGTAGCAGACATGAAAGTAGCAAGAATGATTGCTGGTACAAACAGGTGGGAACAATGGCAGGATGCTACTCGGAATGAGGAGATAAAGGCTAATTTAGGAATGAACTCGATGGATGAAGCTGTACGCATAAACCGGCTTCGGTGGTGGGGTCATGTGAGGCGAATGGAGGAGGATAGGTTACCTAGGAGAATAATGGACTCTGTTATGCAGGGTAAGAGAAGTAGAGGAAGACCAAGACGACGATGGTTAGACTCGGTTTCTAACGATTTAAAGATAAGAGGTATAGAACTAAATGAGGCCACAACACTAGCTGCAAATCGAGGATTGTGGAGACGTTTAGTAAATTCTCAGAGGCTTGCAGACTGAACGCTGAAAGGCATAACAGTCTATAATGATAATGTATGTATTGCACCCGTCCACCTCCCGAGTCCCAGACTAGCATTTATCTCAGGGGTGTCGGTTCATTATTTAAGTCATCAAATATAAATATAACGGCATAATAGAACACGGGGATGAACGGAGCAATTTAAAATTAAAATGGGGAAGGCTCGATTGTAAACTTGAATTTAAGGACTCCATGATAGGACTAGGAAGTGACTGTTAACTTTAAAAAGGGCATCATCTAACTACAATAAAAAGATTATGAGAGTAGTTTCCTTTGAAATAATTGCCAGAAGGAGCGGTTTATTACGCCATCTGACGTATGAAACTTTGATACACTTGGCAACGATATTTGAATTTCCACACATGTTACATACATAAATCACTTGCCATACCGCATGTGGTATCAATATCTTGCTGCGTTGCTTCTGAAATAAAATGACATTTTGGAGGTATAATTTACGGATCGATTCCATTTGAATCGAACCGTTACTCAAGGATATAGCTTCCTTCTATCGGGAGCCCGAGCATAACCCATGGTACGGTCGGCTTCCCGATTTAATTAAGATGACGTACTCCGGCTATATACATTTTTCCGAGACCGGTGCTCGGACTGGGTAATGTTTCTCGTGAAATGCGAAAACTGGATTCCACGGACAGTTCCTATCTTACGATATCCAGCTGATGCCATACCACTGAATCAGCATTTATATTTTATTTACATGTGATTTGAAATGTTGCAAAGTAGCCTCAACAGACTACTGACACAAATGAGATAACGAGAAGCGGTTAGGAAATACCGTGGCAATGGCCCCCCTCGCATCGCGAGCGAAGTAAACAAACACGCCAAGTATTACTGTAACATCGTCCCATACGGAAACCGTACAATAACGAAGTAAACAAAATGATTCTAAATTGTCATTCTCATTATTCAACATACGAATAGAGGGTTGTTGTCACCAAATAATTAACTCCACCGTCGTCAAAATATTCATGAAATTATCATCCTTGAAATTATTATTATTATTATTATTATTATTATTATTATTATTATTATTATTATTATTATTATTATCAACGGTTCCTGGCACTGTCACGTTTGATTAATATCGTCATTATTATGCGGGATGCAAACACAAATGGTTATTACAGTTATTACTATTCTTATATCCCTCTCGTGGTTATTATTATTATTAATGAATAGGTGACTCAAGATATTATTATTATTATTCACGTCACTTAAGAGGTTATTATTATTAATGGACCGGTCACTTAAGAGGTTATTATTATTAATGAACCGGTCACGTCCGCCAAAATATATACAGATATCGGTCGCAATTACAAATATTTCACTGATCAACCAACGACATCATTACTGTTATTATTATGACAATTATTATTATTATTCTGACCGCGGTGATTTAACATCGTCCTTACATTATTATTATTATTATCGGTTGCATATTATCATTTAGATTCCCGTTTAACATCTTTATCAACGCTCATTTATTTAAGGCGGTCCAATCCTTTATCTGCAATATTTATTATTATTATTATCACGACATCATGATTGTCCTCGCTCGTCATTACAATGAATACAATATACGACCATTTATGTGGAATCTGAACGCTCATTATCCTTAGATCCGTTGTATCTCAACGAATAGCTGTGCAGTCTATTTATTTCGTACATGCTGTCACGGGTTCGAACGCTACCCGCTGCGTAACTCAGTATTTCTCTGTGACACTGCCCGTACATTTTACACTCATATCAATATCCTAAGTGTCTCTCGTACGGAATCTATTTGCCTCTCTATCTCAATATTCCTTGATTCATTTATTTATTCCTCACAGAATTATCAACTGACTTATTTATTCCACTTTTGGCATCGTACGACCTTTATTATCTGACTGCAGATTCTTTCACATTTTTCTATCTCATTTTGATCTACGCTTTAGTTCATTCTCCACAAATAATCGTAACATCTTGAAATTATATTTACCACAATTTGACAATCATGGTCTCGTAATATTAGTCCTACGTGTTCCGGCTAATGAATCGCAACTTTAAAACGCGACATTTATACGTAAAAAAATATTGGACCGTAATTTAAACCACACGTCCATAACATGTACGGATTATTAGCACCGATCTACATTTCAATATTATTAATTGATCAAATTAAATTACCACGCACTTTAATTCCGAATTAAAAAAACGACATCCCGTCATTAAATGATTCCCGATAAACTCAACACCTGATCACATAAATTTATTATTACGCACGGCTCACCAAATATTCCGATATCACATGAATTATTATTATCTCCAAATTATATTTTAAAAAACATATCTTCTTCAAAAAAAGTAGTTATATTATTTATTTATTATTATTATTAATAAAAAAATAATTTCGTCTGTTACACGGTAGTTCACTCTTAATATGTTTAACGCATAACCCCTTTCACAAACTCGATTTATTCTGGCACTAAACACTCCAGATATTATTTACTTGGAAATTATTATGTTAATCGCATCTCACAAATTTAACAACGTCACTTTCAAAATATGACCATATTAATTACAACAAAACACAACTGGTATGGCGAAGCTGGATTTTCCTTCCATGTCATTACATAGCTCGTTAAAATGACAAAACATAAAAACACATATCAGGTCTTATTTAACTATCATAACCAAAATCAAATGTAAAGAAAATTATTGACTACAAAGAAATATGAATGCATGCATGACTTAACGTACTACACTATATATACAAATTTACATCTCCAACAAACTGAATACATAAAAGACCCGATTATTTACATTATTATTATTTACTACTGTCCGTGCTACAAATTTAGGATGGGGTCGTTAAGCGACCCATCTTGTTACAGAAGGTAACCAAGTATAATCAAATCATTCCCATTTTTCCCATCACGATAACATTTCCCAAATATTATTTACAATTTAGTACTCATCTTAGTTATCGGTATTCCATTACAGCTTTGCAGATGAGAGGCTCCTCCGGCCCCTCTCTGCGTTTTACTCCTCCATTCTTGATGGCGTAGTTCCACAAAAGATTTCCTGGCACATTACCATTTTACACTCGTATCTTAATTTCCACAAACCTTCACCATTTACAACGTTAACACTGAATACTTTAACTTTGATACAACAAATTACTATCCTAGACCCAAGAATTTAATATTTACACTCTTTAATCTTCGTCCAACTACCGCACAATGGACCTGGACACGTACGACGAGGTGTCAACTTTTACGCCCGTCGCGATACGCCCGATTCATACGGCATTCTTGACGTGTTCATGATATCGGTTCGATATAGCAAAGTACAGGCTACTATTCCCTGAAAGTACTGTTCGTCACACAGTCTGTTATGTACGTACTTATGGTGATATACTTTATACTACTCTCTTGCAGTGTAATTACTTTACATCACTGATATTCATAAATGACAAACACTGTCCTACGTTAACTATTTCTAGTTCATTTTGCTTGAGCGCGATCACATTTTACAAACACTGGCGGATGCTCGCGCCACTAAATGACTGTACGTCCGTAGAATTCTAAGTTATCGGCGACCAACAGTTCAGCTCCCGATATTCAATTCAAGTGTACCGCGACCGTCAATTCAGCTCCCGAGATTCACTTCAAGTGTGCTGCGACCGTCAATTCAGCTCCCGAGATTCACTTCAAGTGTACTGCGACCGTCAATTCAGCTCCCGAGATTCACTACAAGTGTACTGCGACCGTCAATTCAGCTCCCGAGATTCACTACAAGTGTGTTGGCGAGGATCTCTTGCCCCGTATATATGGATGAAGCCTTTTTCCCGCGGATTCGTTGACGTCATACCCCTGAGGGAGGGGGTGGATTTTTAATATCGGTACTTGCACTCCGAATTGGAAGTTAAGATTTACATCAAATTACTCCATTCCGCTAGCATATCTGCTGGATTAAATATGAACTCCTGGTGATCACAGATTTAGGAGATACGGGTGGATTTAGCTCCTCACATTTCGCGCCTTCGTAAGCGTCCCTTACAACGTGGTCTTCTTTCAGCCAATGAGATTCAAGCTGTCTGGTTTCCAAGAAATCCAGCCTTCAATTTATTTAATTTGCCAATAATTATTGATTATTTTTCCATGCGTGACCTCTAATAAATTCATTACATCCATCCGTGCACTCACAATAATTTAGTACTGATTACTTTTGTAGTTACGAAAATATCTCAACCATCATTCCTTAAGATGGTATCCCTGAGCCTTCCATTAAATTTTTACGATTGGCCGGCAGGCGGTCACGTGATTTAACCCTCCACCTGCTCGAACTTAGGCCAGCGAACGTACACGCAGCCGCTGTAATTTTCCACGAGCTCCCGGAATTTCCGTCCTGCCAAAAATATCCCAAGTTATTACTCATGTGGTGAGTTTCCTTTGTATGACTCTCCCCCTTCCTCTTTCTGACCAAGACTTATTTGTGGACTCTGTATTTCCTTGTTCGCCAATAAATGATATTCCCTGCTGTGAAGTAGCTAAAAGTTGTCGTGTTGAGCTAATCCGTCAGGCTCCAGTCTGTCGTCCTTCCTTCGCTCTGATTTCGACATTACATAAACGAAATATTTTCAACTACACTTCTGTATTTCAATAAATGTACCATATATTATATTATCAATCAAATCATGACTGACTATGGGCCTAAGTCACTCGGGTTCAGTATGTATGTTCCATTGTTGATATATATGTTTGAAAATTCGGTGAAGTTGTGAGGAATACATTTTAAGATTGGGTGACACTTCTGAATTTCTTTCTGCCATTTTCTGTCCTGCTCCACCATGGTGTTAATGACTGTGTTATTATGAGTTCCTATATCCTAATACTATTCTTGACTTGGTGTTGCTGATACGCGTATCCACCATCTGAAAGATCTTGAAGTCTCGAACTGCAGCTAACTATATTCATCTTGCCTTGAGTAATTATTTACCGTAAGCCATGGATATTGATCTTTTTCTCATATCCAGTTTCTCAGTGTTTCTCTTATTTGTGAGTATAACTATATCTGATCTTATCTCTTCTTTAGACGGGTTAAGGAGTGTATACGCAGCATTACAATTGATTAACCCTCTCATGCATGGTGTCCTCATATGAGGACATCCGAATTTTTGGGCATTATTTATTCCCTGGAGATCCAAAGACGGAGGAAAGTTGTTAAAAGATTATTTTAGATTGGTAAGAGTGGAAAACATCAGTTTCTAAAAGAACCAGCAGGTGGCAGCATTAAATTAGCATTATTGAAAACACGATATTCATGGTTCGCCATTTTGTGAGAAGTCATCATACCTTCCAATTGTTTTGCGCTGTTCCTATCTTGAAAATACCCAAGGTAAGTGTGTAGTTCTTCATTTTGTACATTCTACTATCATTACCACTATAATTCAGCTTATTCTGGTTTGCAGTCTTTACACAATATTGGTATAATACGGGCGTCCACATATGAGGACATCATGCATCAAACTACCATGTGTTATTTCTGAGGTTAGCTTGTATTCTCAACTGCTTCATCCAATATTTATTTTCCAGGATTTGCCAAATGGTTTGTAATGTTATCAGATGAGCGAGTGATGTTTGTAGGACAAGATTATAGTAGTTGACAACATTCCCACCAGATAGCAGCACTTAACTTACCCCTTGTGCTGAAACTGAAAGAATTGATACCTGGTTTGTAGGGCCCTTCAGAGAAAATAGGCTGAAGGATACTACTAAAAAACTGAGAGATGTTAAGGACCTAAAGAAACAGGGTCGAGGAAACTCATCATTTACAACATCAACAGATGGCATCACAGTAATCTGGTGGGTTGATAATTCGGCAGTTCATATCATTTCTTCATATGCAGGCTTAGAACCAGTTGGTAAGGCCAGAAGATGGTGTAGAAAGGAGAAGAAATTCATTGAAATTGACAGACTGAAGGGTATAGAAATACATAACGGCCATATGGGCGGTGTTGATCTCATGGATTCCTTGCTGGCTATTTACAGGTATGATACTGTATAAGGAACTACAGATGGTACATGAGGATTTTTTACCATATGCTAAATGTCACAGTTGTAAATGCTTGGTTACTATGGAAAATGGACTGTAAGACCCCTATGGACCTGCTCGAGTTCAAGAGTCGAATGGCAACAGGACTTATCTTCAGTGGTAAGGCAGAAGAAGCACCAAGGAAGAGGGGACGGCCAAGCAAAAATGGCCCATCACCACCTCTCAAGAAACAGGCTACACATATTGTGCCTGCTAAAAAGAGGATGGATGGAGTAGGACACTATCCGCAGAAAACAGAGGCTAGAAATGCTAACAGACGCCGTGACAAAAACTGCCCAAGTAAAACCTGGTATATTTGTGGAAAATGTAATGTACCACTATGTCCAGAGTAATTTCAGAGTTTCCATACCATTGCCTGAAATATGAACATGTGAAGTACATCAATTACATATAAATGCCCCAGTAGGACCAGTGTGATTTCGCTGTACTCACACAATTGCCTCAGGTGTAAATAGTTCTTGTAAATACTAGAATAATAAACCAAAGTAGTATATGTATGACGTGTTGACATTATTTCACTAAATGCATGATGTCCTCATATGAGGACATCAAATTCCCGCCAAGTATGGTACTTCGTTTTGTATTTTATATTTGTATCATCTAATAGGGTCATTTTAACCAGGAAAATCACATCACACTATTTTTAATTTAATTTTCTTTAAATTCATGCATGAGAGGGTTAATTGCAAAATATAATTTCTAGATTTTGGTCGTGTATTTAACCCTCAAGCACACGCGCCAGATCTTACGACGCAGACACACGCGTGGGGGTGCTTTCCACCCCACATATCATTGTATTATAAAATATGAATTACTGTATTAATTTGATATTTTAAGATAGATTATGTAAGAATGACTCTCTCTGCGGGGATCCAGCCAGAAAGGTACAAGAGCGCGGTGATCACAGGAAAGTTATTTGTACATTTCACTAGGAAATAAAATGACCTGGGGTGGATCCCACCCCATACGCGTGTGTTTGAGGGTTAATGGGTTTAAAAATTTATTTATTGGCTCACTGATTAGTGATTCTACTCTACTGATTTAAAAAATTAATTGTAATTTTAATTAACTTGGATTACTGTGTAATGTGTTATTGCTTCGCAACATGTTCTCCCTTGGTCAACGTCTGGTTATTTTGAAATTATGTGTGGATTGCTGTTCTCTTAGTATTTCAATTCTGGAAATGATTTGACATCTCAGGGTAGGTCATCTATATGAAGAGTACTGTCGGTGTGGCTGTGTTCGATCATTTGATGTGTTCCTTGCTGTATTGTTATCATGCATTGCTGGATCAGCTGTTATGATCTGTAGCGTGTTCTTACTTGATTGATGCCTGGACTTATTGAACTTACCATGTTTGTGGTTTGTTGTAATCTGTCAGTATCTTCTTTCCTAAGTTTAACTTATTTCCGTGTATTGTGTATGTTTGAAGATGTATGTCTATGCAACGGTAGGTTCTCGTTTTCATTGTTGCTGGTGGTGTCTTTATTATGTGGCATTCCGATAGGGTTGCTGACGTGCACAGAAAACTAATTTGAGGAGATGACTATCTTTAATTTTCAAGTTAATTCTTTTCCTTATATATTGTGCATCAAATTTCTGCCGATATATTTAATTTTAGCATGATATATTTATGGTTATATATTTCCTAGTACCTGGTCAAGGGCCGTTTAGGTAATTATTGCATTCTATTGTAATCCTGTTCTCCTTTTGCTTTTACTAGTAGTTTTATCCAATGCCATACTGTAGTCTTAAGTCAAGTTAATCCAGTTTAAGATTATGTAAAGGATTTACCTGTTGGATCTTGTGATCTTATTACATGCTCACCAATTTTGTTTTCATATATTTGTTCATTTCTTTTCCTTGCCCTTCTGGGCGTTTTTAATTTGTTAAATTGGTTTATGCCACCCTGGCAATAATAATAAAATGGAAACCAAATGAAGGCGTTTCTTAACTTACGCAAGTCCGATAAACAATACTAAAATGAATGTCTAACATGTGATAATCTCAATTTGGGTTTATAATCGCGTGCACTTAAATCTAAGAAGGTTTATTATTCTACCAGTGAGCATTTAACAAGTTGTTCAGTCGTGTGTGTGTACCACAAAGTAACGAAATCTTTGAACAGTTGATACATATGAACTTGCGAGAATTGTTTATTGGAATAAAAACTTAGCAAATGATCTGGAGCATGAGTGTCACCATTTATCTAGAACATTAACAGATTTACCTGCGACTTGCGTGTAGCACCCCTTTAATGCATGGGACTTCTTAATGATTGAAAGTAACTGGACTGCTAGTGTCATTGAAATGCACTCAATTGTTTTTTACTCAATTCATATATGTTTTGGTTCTTAATTGACTATTGGATTCATCTTGCTGGTGGTGCATAAACTGGGACATGTGATCGGTGGTCATTTTCTTATTCGGACAATTCCATTAAAAACTCAGCTTGTATCCAGACCACCACCTTATGAAAGTCATTATATGTTGTATATGTGGAGCTTCGGGGAGGGAGACTATTACCGGATAAAGAATTTATACCTCTCTGTGAATACATTAGTGCTGGCTGCATGGCCATTGAAATTCGTGTCTTTAATGTGGTTTGTCGCTGCGTTATTCATCAAGTGATACATGGCCACAGATACCATGGATTTCAATATTTATAAACATTAACTTCCGCCGGCTTTAAAGTTATTATTGTGCCCATCTGTGGTGTATGGCCAGAGAGTGCCTTTTCCAGTATTCTCATGCATTCTAGTGTCGTCGGTATGAACCATCTCGCCACTCTCCCCCTCCACCGAGCGAGTATGCGCACGTAAACATTGCGACTGTGGTCTGACATGTGGGCTTTTGGCCAGTCGCCATTAAGGTTTTGCTAGTGAGCTGTGATGGAAGGACGGCGTGCTTCTCCACTTACCGGGATGGATAGAGCTATTATCATGGACCCAGGGTGACGTTCGCTTGATACGGCTTATGCACTCTTGAACTGTGAAAGTTAATTTTAAGTTTTAATACCATTTAATGTACCTCGCCTGGAATTTTGGAGTGCACTCTAAGGATTACCTTTACCATACTGTACCATTACGTTACATTTGAGGCAGTAACTATTATGGAAATACAGTGGACAAATATGGCGTGGAGCAGCTTCAGGCGGCGTAAATGCGAACGGAATATAATCTTACTGCAAATCGATCTTGATCAGTAGGCGGAGGTCGATATTGACCAGCAAAAGAGTAAAGAGTTTCCAAGATTGAACAACTATGGACCATGAAATAATTTAATTGACTCGATTCTTGGATACTTTGAAAAGAAAAACTGCGTGAAGGAAGAACTGTACGTTTTACTACGAGATAGCGAAAGAAAATCAACGAATTATAAATACTAAAGTAATTTATATATAATAAATCGAAGGAATAAACCTCCAATATCTGCAGGATACTTAAGGAATCAAAGAAAAACGCCAAGATATTGAAGTAAAGTGTGACTGCAGCCGAGTCAGATATCGACGTAAAGAAAAAGGCCGGAATAGCATAATAAGTGGCCAATCTACACTTAAAAACGCAGAAAAAATTATTTCAAGTTATAAGAAATACCTGTTTAGGCGACATAATTGACGAAAAGCAGACCAAAATTGAGGAAATATATAATTTAAGAGAAATATTTCTATCAGTTATAAAATATATAAACTCAAGTACACGTATTGGAAAACCTGCAATTCATCAGAGAAATATGTATTCTACAAAATATTTGCTGTCTTTTCGTTGCATGATCCCTGGTGACGTAATGAATCTCGCCTAAACGGATGGAGGAATTTTGCGCAAGATGAACTCAGCCCAAGCCAAGATGCCCAGCCGAATCCAGCCGTGACGTGATCCTGGGACATGATTGACTACTCCGAGATGTCCTAGTCGATGAAGGAGCCAGCAACGGGAAAGTCGACACGAGATAAGTAATATGGTTTCGAACTTTGCATTATAAAATTTTAATTATTCACTAGGATAAATTTATTTGAGTGCAGAAGTGCCTACAGATATATATAAAGTGCCAATAAGTGAATACTATGGTCTGGATTTAAATAATTAACCGCTGACATGTGCTATTTTAAGTAATACAAACCCTGTGCTCGTGAGATATTTGTAGGTTGTTATAAACAAGATCAATATGAGCATATCCATGTTTTATATGCTAATCTACTTGAGAAGACCAATTAATATCGAACTATTTGTGGTTAAGAGGAATGTATGCGATGTACGTAACGTAACCTAGTTTTCATGAGCACTTGATCGGCAGACATGGCCAGTACGATTATTGTATTGAAAGGAAATGATGAAATATTAGGGAGTTGCAGTTTATGAATGGAAACTCAGGCTATTGGACTGTTTTCACCGTAACACAGAGGTTATTGAAATGAAGTTGAATTTGTATTGTTTTTATATGAAGGTATCGGGAAGAATTGAAATATAAGAATTGCATAATGTCGTTAGCCTGAGGAAATGTGAATTGTTCTCTGCGTAAGCAAAGCCTAGATGAGGTTATTGCGAGTTTCTGTGTCGGTTACGGTTTTTAATATAGAGGTTAACAATGCAAGAGATGGAATTAGGTCATGTTTATGTGAATGTATGTTACAGTCCAAGCGTTATATGATCGATAAATAGCATTGATGCCAGACATATCGCTAGGTTATTTGTGTATTACATGCAATATAATCTGAATATACATACAGATGAAGGAACATCGCATAACTAAAAATATGTCTTATTATGTGAATGTAGATCGGTAGAGTAGGTTTTTAACCTAATTTTGGCACAGCGGTGAATAACTTGAGAGTTGGTTTTATATGCAATGGCACGTATTTATGAAAACATTTGGCACAACTTACGCGTTTACAACTGATTGATCATCGTAATGGTGGCACTCTATAGTAAGAATACTTGAATTAATCTTGCACATATGAATGTATATAATTATAATAAGCTTGATATCAGTATCGACAGGTACATTTATAGTTGCACTGATATATTTTTAAAACCGTAATTAAGAAACATATTACTTAATCATGTCGTGAAAAAGTTATAATGAAAATCCAAACCAAAAATTTCAAATGAGAATCCAGTGGATGTCCCAAAGCTAGCCCAAATAATACTAACAGGAAGATATACCACTCCCTCCATGATAAATAAAGAATTATCCCTTTCTTACCCAATGAAACATATTAAAATAATGAAAATGGTTATATGACCGGATGATATTCAGTTTAATGAATATAATATGATGAATTCAATTATGTTTACGATGAAGATTACGAGCTCAAGAATGATATTATAATATGAATCCAATTTCTTTTCACTATTGCTAATAATTTCATTCCTATTTAATTATAAAACATTAGCATGCTAATAAATTAGATCTAGGCTACTTTATCTGATTCTTTTCCCAAAGTAACTTATAATACGTAGAAATAGGATAGTATTAGAGCTATTTAAGGTTAGATATGCTGAGTAATGAACATCATATCAGGTTTTCACCTACTTGCGGGGGAACTGAATGATTGATTGATTAGAATCATGACTACTCTTCAACGGAACCTACGACTGTTTTGTATAATTTGAGAGTTTAATGAGATGTTTTACCCTGAGAACCAAATGTATACCTCCAACCATCGTACTTATACATGCCAGAGACCCACGCGTACATGATGGTTATCTTAGTTTTGGGTCATTTGCAGCCGAGGCATGATATTATGATCGCCCAACGAGAGTTATATGAGTAGATAGGTGCCGATGACAGGAGAGAAGATGGTAGGAAAGGTGTAATACGTAAGTAAGGATATGACGCTGAAGCGAACTCACGACTATGGCAAGATACTACACTGTAAGTGTTTTTCCAACCCATCCTTAACTTGTTCCAACTAGTGAACTGAATATTTCAAAATGTGAAGTGCGTACCGCAACAGGATGTAACTTTGCATCAACTAAACTCTACATTTTAGCCCTGCGGTGTTTGAACACTTTTCGAGTCAAAAACTTATATATAAACTACTTTTGTTTACCAGGGACTTGCATCTGCTGTGAATTAATATTAATTCTTATTCTTGGAAATTGTAAATTTAATACTCAATGATTGGTAGCAGCTTTCTAGCCCTAATAAGTAGGGGTTAATGCAATGTTTTGGCAGGGTTATTAACCAAGCGGGTTGCCGCAAGGATCTGGAACAAACGTTCGTTTTCCATCTTAATTTTCCTACTTCTGGGTTATATTATTAAATTAATTTGTTTGGTATTTTCGTGATTTTTCGACGTCCTCTTTTCCTACCATGTGTCGCGGACCTTATTATTATTATTTTGGGGTAAAACAATTCTTGGAAAATTGATCGTAATATTTCACCCTTCCTTGTGGGAGCTCCTTGGAATATACCCCAAATAACGTTACAGTATCAAGAAAATCACTATTTAAGTACAACTATATAACCATTCTCTAAAAGAGGGGGTGTTTCACTGACATGGACATGACACATATGAAAAAGATTTCAAAGTCTTTTAAGACTTTCTGGAATCAAAACTGATAACCTCCCTAAAACCAGTAGCTAATTATAATGAAACTGAAGCAAATATTTATTTAAATCAAGAGAATTGTTCATACAGACAAAGGTAAGCCTTCCAGAAATTAAAATTACCAAGTTTCGACAGAGACATAATGTTGTGACTATACTTCAAGGGCAATTTTTAAAATAAGATCACTAGAAATTAAGGCTTAACTGGAATCAAAAGTTTCAAAATATCAACTTGTCCCTGAAAGTTTAGACAAAGAAAACCCTAGTACAACATTGCCATGATTGAACCAAATATAACCATACTGTAGAACTTATTTCATAACCACTACCACTGCCCTAAGCTGATTGCATTGGAGTATGCGAAGCACATCCTTGAATGTACAAATAACCTCTGCCCCACTTGTAGCATTATAATGAAGTTAGACATTATTATCAGCATCTCGACATGTTCATTAAGGCTCGTCTCAACGCCATTTAATCCTTCTAATCTGAATGGATTGCATCGACCCAGATTTAATATTCAATTGCTTGTAACTGACAAAATATGAACTGTATATGCCAAAAAAACTTGTGTATTTGTTCATCTCCATTAGTAGGTATTGACACGATTTAAAAATATTTTTCAGTTGCTGACTACTCTACCAGTTCAAAAAATTACATATATGATGAATGGATCAAATGGACATATCCATTAATATCAATGCTGCCCTACCTGCTGGTCACTACACAAACAATGTTCGACTACCCCCACGACTAGGGAGTGCTGCATTGTTTCTGTGATCAAATATGGATGGTCATCAGCGGTTAATGAGAAATCTATATGAAATATATTATATGAAATTAGTGAGAGTAAACATGAAGAGGAAGCTGATGATGCATTGGCTGATCCTGAATTTGTTTTTCCAAAAAACCTGATGACGATCACGTTTCTCTGGAGGGAGAGGAAAATGACGAGCTCCAAGTATCTGGTTATAAACTACAAGATGAGATTGACTCTGTACAAAAAGAAGTGTACATATCTCGAAATGGGACGGGATGGAGAAAACAACCAAACTGACAATCAGGTGTAAGGTACGTTCCACATTCAGCAGAACCCCTATTTAACGTTTTTACAGGGACCTGAATTTTTATTGTTAAATAGGGGTTAACATATATTGTGCCATCATACGTTATTTACACAATGACAGCAATAAAAGAAGGAGATATCTACATTATACATTGTACTGTAGTTACAGTTTGTGCTTCATTTTGGCAATTTTTTGTTGGTGAATGCAAATTTCTTCAGTTTAAGGTTTTTCTTATAAGGTTATGCATGATTTTTCATAAAAGGCAGGAAAGATACCGAACTCACTCAAACCCATTAAAATTACTACAGAACAGCAATCAGTTTGTTTAAACATTATTGCGGATGTTTTCCAAGCAGCAGCCGACTCATTAGCATGTATTTTATAATTCCAATAGACTGAACACCCATATTACATTTCCTTCTTAAGAACTGCAATAGCATCAGTCCAGAGGATTGTTGCAAACATTGCCAGTTTCCCATTTCAAGCGGCATCACCTAACCTAGGTATCAATTGCAAGAAATCAGCTTCATTTCCCGTATCAAATCCTATTTACCAAGAAACAGTAACAGTAAAAATGTCCACCTATTTGATACTTATATTTGCATTAAGAAAATCAATTAATCACACACAGTACATGTTTCATTCCATTTTGAAACATCTTCAGCTGTATTACATTGCTTAGGTGAAAACACTAAGTATTTATCTGTTTAAGAACATCTCAAACAGGTACCTTGTTTTTCATAAAATATACATAAATTCAAAATTTGAAATAAATTAAAATCAATGTGGATGGTTGAATGGGGTGGTGAAATGAGAGGGAAATGGATCTGTTTATGGTTAGCCCATTTTAAAAAAATCTATTCACTTCAACAGATGTTGTGAAAAATGTTTCCAGCACTTTTATCACCAAAATATTCTGCTTGTCTTCTAAAAAAAGGTTTTTGAAAATATAACTTTCCTTTGTCACTGTTCTGAATATTACAAGGTGTTCTCTTCATTTGCTCCTTCAAAGGTGATTGCTATTTGTTTTAAATTTACAAAAATATCTCTTGAATTTGGTTAGTTCAGGATCCCTCAGGCTGATTGCCGTTTTACTATTAATTAAAGAGCTTCCCCATAGTCTTGTTGCTAAAATCTACTATGTGCTTGGAGGAGCACAGCTAATGCAGCCTTTGACCCCATACAACCATCCACATTCATTTTAATTTATTGCAAATTTTAAATTTACGTAGATTTAAAGAAGAACAAGGTACCTGTTTGAGATATTCTTAAAAAGATAAATACTTAGTGTTTTCACCTAAGCAATGTAATACAGCTGAAGATGTTCCAAAATGGAATGAAACATGTACTGTGTATGATTAATTGATCTGCTTAATGCAAATATAAGTATCAAATAGGTGGAAATTTTTACTGTTATTGTTTCTTTGTAACATAGGTTTACCGCGCACATTTTATAAAAAATAAATTTCAAGCTCCCTGTAGAATAATAACAATTTTACTAAAAATTTAGAAGGGAACAGCCAATCTGAAATTGAACAAGATGCGCAAGTACATAACCTAACCTCTGAAATTAGTTATGCACACCACTGTATCTTGAGAAGTAACACATTCTTATTTAATTTCAGAACATAGTAAATTAAGGAATCTTTTACTTCAGCTTTTATTTCTATGAGTTAACAAGTGCTGTCATTGCACTTATTGCAAAAATATGTTATCCCGATATTTAATACACCAGTCTGTGTTGTGAGAAGACTTCAGACTCACTCAAGATCAATTCACTCATGCGTAGCAATGAATCAACACAGAAGACGATTGATCACATTCAATATAAACCCTGGAGTAGAGTGTATGAATATTGGTAATGGATGAAAACTAACATGCCTGAATTTGCCTGTGATAATGGATGAAAAGGATTCTCATTGTATTGTAACTAAAGGATATTGTACAGATTAATACAGGAATTTTCATACATTATAATAACATTGTCATTAAAACGGGGGTTCTGTTCTACTACATCGGCCGCGAACAGATGTCAATCAGAGTCAGACATCTCACTTTAGCTCTAAGTGCCCATGCTCCAAATTCCTCTTCTGCCTTGAATCATCCTTAGCAAGCTTATGATGTCTTTTGCAGTGGTTCTTAATGTCCCATAACCAAAATGAATAGAAATATAGGAAAATTTTAACAATTCCTTAATGCTAAATGCAAGTTTTGCCCTACAGTATTTTGAATTATGTAAAATTGAATATAAAATTGCATTGCTCTTATGGAATAATTTTTAGGACCTGAAATTTCTTCCATTAAATGCGGGTTTATGCTAAATCGAGGTCACACAAAACTGGGGTTGCACTGTAATATGAACAATGCTATTGCTTCATTTACATCATGGACTTATATCTATAGGCCTATATGCTCTTTAATATTTTAGTTGTTTATATTAATAATACTTCAGAGAAACGTAAATTTCAATTATGCGTATTCCAGATTGAGTAACATAATGAGAATTGCACCTGGACCCACGAGATATGCTCTTCAGAGGCCAGGCGATCCCAGATGTTGGCAATGAAGTTATTCATCATTGATAAAATGCTGGAAACTACTTTACGGGAAACAAATTTTGAAATGAAGAGGGTTTTTGCAGATAAAAGGAAAGCTACCAGCCCATTTCTTTGATAGAGTTTGAAGCATTTCTAGATATGTACGGTTTACACAATTTGGAAACAATAGCAGTTTCTGTCTTTTGTTAACTGCTAATAATTACAATCCACAATAACATGCAGTTATCTATATTTGCAGGCTTGATTTTGCTGGAGTCTACAAATCAGTGGGCAAATCACTTCGAGAAGTATGGAATGAAGCAGACGGTCACCCTATCCTTCTAGCTACAATATCTCTTCAATGGTCCCAAATGATAACCCAGTTTTGAGCTTTGATAATAAGGAAGAGAGACCAGCCCATAGATGTAATGGCAAGTAAACAGCAATAAGAGATGTTCATGACATGTTCGTTTCACAACTACCTAAAGTGTTTGTTCCATTTGAAAATAATACTGTGGATGAACATCTAGCTTCCTTTAGGGAAAATGCCTCTTTAAGCAGTATTTACCTACCAAGCCAAGAGGAAAATATGCAAGAAAATTATGGCTCCTCTCGGATTTGGACACGGTTTATGTGTGCGTCTCTACAGTTGACAATGCTACACCAGTAAACAGAGAGAGAGAAGTGAACAATGAAAGGAATGTGGTACTGAGACTTGTCAAAGATATTGAGGGAACAGGGAGAAACGTCACTACAGACAATTTCATCACTGACTTTACCCCGGCTAGTGAGCTTCTGAAAAAGAACCACAATTACAACAATGCCAATTTCCTACTGCAACATTCCTAGAGACTTAACACTTGCTGATCCCATTTTGCATACTCCTCAAATGGACCTATTCATAAGAACTCAAATTTTCATACAACATTTAATAATGTATCAGCAAACTCATAAAAACTAACCAGTTCTCCAAAACATAAAATTGAGATGAATCTCTGATGGACAGGTTAGTACAATTACTTATGAAAGATAAAAGGTGAACATCAAAGAGACATATGCACGTGCTGGCCAAGGAATGTTATACTATGGATTGTACACAGGGGTAAGATATAAATAATGCACAAGCAGTCGGGAAAATACAAGGACACTAGTGCATGAACAAGAACTGGCTAGTTCAGATGTATTGAAAGCCAAGCCACAACAACTTACAAACAGTACACAACAAAAAAATCAAAAGGTAATTCACAATCTAACACAAAGGAAATACTACAAAGATCAGTGAGAGTGTCACCAACATTTACAATTAGTTTCATTAAACAGAACAGACATTTCCTAACCAACAGCCTTTCTCTTGGCAAGACTATTCAAAGAAAACATTAAAGGCTCCCAGTTTGAAGTTGCTAAAGATACAAATGAGTGGCACCATGTGCCGTCCAAAGAGAAACCCGCTGACTTAGTGTCTCTATAGAAAAAAAAAAAATAAGAACAGGTGACTGAATAAAAGATCAGCATTTTCAATTACAATATCTGGGCATACAGTAAGAATTGAAATGACTAGAAAATATGAGCAAAGCAAGTTCAAGATAAGACTATTATGCAGTTCAGGAATGTAAACAAATTTTTAATTCCAGGATTTATGAGAGAATTGACACAGAAAGTTCATTTTCACATAAATTCCAAAAGCATTCCAAATAAAGGAATTACAAATGCAGCTGCACCTTTATGGATACATAATCAAATATTACCACTCAAGAGTCTTGATGATGATGATGATGATGATGATGATGGTGATGATGATGATGATGATGATGATGATGACGATGCTTGTTGTTTAAAGGGGCCTAACATCTACGGTCATCGGCTCACTCGAGAATCAAACGCAGTTTACAATACCTTATGGTCAAGAATAAGTCCCATACCAGTGTGAAAATTTACACCAGCATAAGACAAAGATTTTGCCCTGTGTCCAACAGCCAAAGAGTGCATCAAGGTAACAGGTAAAGACAAATACTTGTAAAGACGACATGAAGAGGGGAGGTAGAGGAAAAGTCATGACACATGGCACTAGAAACGCCGAAAACATCCATGAAAAGTGTAGAGTGTACAATCTAAAACCGATGATGCCATCCATGTTTGATGCAGGTAATCGGCTGACTGCAGTCCCGTAACTGCAGCACTGTGCACATGTCAAATGCCAGGAAGAAAGCAGTGGTAAATGACGAATGCGGCAGAGGTGAGTTGACAAGATAAAACCTATGCCTCATCAATCTCTACTCGTATGTAACCTACAAAACAAAATACACTATTTTGGATAACATAAGAGAACAACACCAATGGAAAAACAGCACGAAGCAAACTTCCAGCAACACATGATGACAGACACGTCAGTTAGATACACTGAATAACTCCCTGTGAAGAAATGCTTTAAAACTTGTTTGATCTAAACAAATGGAAATTAAGCATGTCCTGTCCCTGGAAAGAAACGTCTGAAAAATACGATGTTTTGCCAGGAATATATTAAATTCATGTTAGAATTCAAATCACTTGATAACATGAGAGGAATGTGAAAACCTGCAGGAAGAAAACACTATTAAATTCCACATTACCCTGTCATAAATCATTCAAGTAAAACAGCAAAAACACTTGTTAATATCAACGCTTCAGTCAAGACTGACAATGGCATTAGTCTCAACTACATACACCATGAAGGGTCATCCATTCAAGAACATCTCTTCTCTATAATCATCTGACTGCGGGCTCAACAAATAGCATTTACGTGTGTATGTCAGATTGTTTAGCAATAAAATGTTGCTCTGTGTAAAATGCAAGGCAGCAAAGCAATAAAAATTGGTTTTTCATAACTCTCCCTTCAAAGTCTGAGATTTTCGGAGCCTTTCTCTTGACAAGACTATTCAAAGAAAACATCAAAGGCTCCCAGTTTGAAGTAGCTAAAGATACAAATGAGTGGCACCATGTGCCGTCCAAAGAGAAAACCGCTGACTTAGTGTCCAGACGACCAAAAATGAACACAATTGTCAACAATACAGTTTGTTGGCAAAGTTCTGGATGGTTGAATCAAGTTCCTATGAGTAGGAATAAATGAAAACGTGATGTTCGAATTAATCTCCCAGTTCAAAGAATGCTACAAATTCTTCTTAGAGACTTGATGATGACTTATTCATAACAAAAGTTTCAAGATTAAAAAAGGTACAGAGAGTAGATGCATATTGTTTTTGATTTATCTCAGATTGTTATAAACAAGAGTGAAATTCAAGTCCACTGTTCATATCGGAGTTGAACCCTCCACTCAAATGTTGCATTAATGTTCTGTAGAAAATATTAAATCATATTGATTATAACCATAATCATAGATCAAGAAGCCATCTCCTTGTCGGCAGAAGACTGCGCAATACCTTAATTCTAGTGGGGAGGATATATTAGATCATTCTGTATATATATCATCATCTCACTAATATAATTATCATTGCGGAACAACTTCGACTACTTCATCATGGCACTCAACCCTTTCTGAAAAACAATCCTGAGAAAAACCAGCTCTTCCCTGCAACTGCAGGCATGGGACTGATACAGCATTCCTTCCCTCCTGCAGCATTACACTTTGATAGAAAACGAGAAGAAGCTGTCAACAGTCTGATATATCACCTTAGAAGAGTGATGAATTCTTATTTCTTGACCAACAAAGAATGGACCACTCTTACAACACATACTCATATCTCCTCACTAAAGTTAAATGACGACCCTTTTGACACATCTTACCTAACTACATCCAATTTCCTTGTAGGAGAGAAAAATACTACACTCCCTGATCATGATTATACTTCCTCTCTCATTATCCAGATGGCTGTATATTGAGCAGCCAACCCAGAATTCCTGAAAGAGATTGTCAATTAAATATCCCAATAAATACCCCATAACAACATAGTCACACTGAAAGAAACACATGCTATGCAGTGGACAATGGCAGTGATCAAATGTCTATCCTGGTTCAGGTGAGTAATGGGGAACATACAAAGCCTATTCACAAACACTGTCCTTTACCACATATGAAACAGAAAGGCAAGATCACTCTTGAAGGGCTCATTTATTCATTGAAAGTTTAAGTAATATTATAAGTCACCATAGACTAGTATCATCACAGACCATATTAGGAAGGATAAGAATGTTTTCTACTTGTAAGTGAATTCTGACAGTAAGCAAGCAATCACCTGCAACTTGTATCTACAAATAATTGTATTATCTAGAAGTCAATAATTAATATAATCAACAAGATTACAATGGTGTTTCATTTGGAACAACTAGTAAAATACCCAGGAACCGTAACAAAAAAGTGCTCCTTATAGCAACTCCGTGTTTGAAAATATTCACTAAGTCAAAAATATTAGTAGCAACGATACCACCTCCCAAATGATATACAGTAGAGGTCTTTGGTTCTATCCCAACTGCTGCGTGATACATAATGCAAGATCTTAAAGAACATGAAGGAAACATGAAAATTAGGTACGTAAACAGACAATCTCATAAAAAAGTGTATCAATCATATGTATTGAAATGAAGGGTCAACCACTGATATCTGTTCAGCAATTTTCTATTTTCAGTACCTAACAATGGCTTATCAAATTATGTACATTACCTCAAGTGAGTATTCCTGCATTGGCCCTGGCTCTGTTAACTCTGATATGGCTTCTCTTCTCAGTGGTATCATTTCTGATACATTTTCAATATTTTCCTGTGGAAAATAAGATACATAAGTTATGCACGTAGCACACATTTACAAATACTGTCACCAACAAATGAGCGTGATAATTTACTACTTCCAAGTATTACAGTTACTTTCAAAATTTTACTACTGTTTAAGAGAGATTTCTACCAGCAGAGGATTTCAAAACCAAAGGCTGCACTGAGAATGGTGTTATCATCCTTGTTCAAACCTTATGTCAGAGAAAGCATGAGACTGAGAACCAAATATAAAGTGAGAAGCATTTTCTAGCCATATCAGAAGATATCCTACCAGAGATGGAATTGGGACCGTCTCGCACAAAATTTTGGAAGGAATCTGCCACAGACATAAACACTAAATTATATTAATTGATTTTATGTATCCAATTACGTCTATCAAATCATTGAGGTTGTTTGAATCACATCCAAGTATTAAAACTGTCCTAAATCTTTTGCCATACAGTGAGAAATATTAATACTATGCTCTTAACATACATTTTGTTTAGACAGACAGATCAAAATCCCTTGAAACATTTTAATCACTTTCTATAATCTGTTTTTGCCAAGCTCACAGGGGATAAACACTGCATTGAGACAGTTCTGTTCATCCAAGTGTAAAAATAAAAAACGAACATGAAAGTAGCAGGCTTATCACAGTCACAGACCAGGGAAAGATGTGATGCAGGTCAAACATAAAGCAACTACAAATGAAATGTTTTACTACTACAAGGATGTAATGCAGAGTTCTGTGAAGAACTGTGGGGATGAGAACACCATCAGTGTTGGAGTGTACATCTGCAGTTTCAGAAGCTCTTTCATGATGTACGAAGGTCATCCAATAAATAAGTTTCCCTATTTTTTCTCTGCAAACGACATGTTTTAGAATTAAGTTGGTACTGTAGGAACTTCCACTGGCGTATGGCTGGGGTAAGGTGATCTTCAACCGCACGTGCTTGCTCTGTGTTCACCAGTACGGCGCTACCTGCCATGGAGCTACCAATTGAAAGCGTGTCCACTTGTGAACTCTGTTCTGTTATTCGCTTTTCCACGACAAAAAATGAAGTGGCTACCAATATTCATTGTCGTTTGGTGTGAGTTTATAGTGAAAAATGCATGGTGGCATTCATGGTTCCTGGAACGACAGCACGATGTACATAATGACAAGCGCAGCGCCAGCCCCAATACAGCCACTGTTGCAGGTCGGAATGTGGTGGACGAAGATTAACGCGTCAGCACTGATGAGATAATGAATCTACTGCCTCCCGGCACGGAAACTGGGCAGTCCTTTATTGCAATGATATTGTTGAATGTCTTGCAGTATTGAAAAGTCTGTGCAAGATGGGTCCCAAGTTTTCTTACTGATGCTCACAAGCAATAACAGAACGAGGTAGCCTGAGCTTTCCTGCAAATGCTTCAAAGAGAGGGAGATCAAATGTCTTCCCGCATTGTTACTGGAGATGGAAGCAGGGCGCATTATTCAACTCTAAAAACAAAACCACAAAGCATGCTATGGAAGAAACTTGGCGAACATGCTCATAAAAAGGGCCAAGACCTCAGACACTTTTTTACAATCTACTTTACATCGCACCGACACAAATAGGTCTTATGTTGACGATTGGAGAGGAAGAGCCTAGGAGTGGGAAGGAAGCAGCTGTGGCGTTAATTAAGGTACATCCCCAATACTTACCTGGTATGAAAATGGGAAACCACGGAAATCCATCTTCAGGGCTGCCGACAGTGGGGTTCGAACGCACTATCTCCCAGATGCAAGCTCACAGCTGCGCGGCCTTAACCGCATGGCCAACTTGCCCGGTTAGACCTCAGCCTCTGTAGGCATAGTTTTGGCTACTGCCTTTTGGGACTGTAATGATGTTGTATTGGTTGACTGACCGCCCCAATGCACTGTAGTCACACATGAGAGGTCCTGCACGGTCCTTACGAAGCTCAGAGTTGAAATCCAACGAAAACGTTCTGGTCTTGTCTCAGAAAATATTGCCCATTCAGCTCAAAGGACGCAGGATTTGCTGCAGAACTTCAAAAGGGACCTTTTTCCCCATCCACCTTATTCTGCGGAACTTGCCCCGAGTGATTTCCATCTCTATCCACAACTCAAGTTGCACCTTGGAGGTAAGCGATTTGCAACTGATGAAGAGGTGGAAGAGGAAGTGCACCGCTGTCTACAGAGATGGGACCCGACCCGGTATGATGAAGGTATCAAGAATCTGTTGCCAAGATAACAAAATGTTTGGACTGAAATAGTGACTATGTGGAAAAGTAGTGTACGAGTTGTAGAATGAAAATTAAATATTTCTCAAAGGTAAATAAAACCAAGCACCATGGGGCAAGAGCCCCCGTAGGGCCATGGCTTACCAAGTGACCACTGCCCAGCCCAAAGGCCTACAGATTACGAGGTGTCATGTGGTGAGCACGAACAATCCTCTCCGTCGTTATTCTAGACTTCCTAGACCAGGGCCACCATCTCACTGTCAGATAGTTCCTCAATTTTAATCACATAGGCTGAGTAGACCTCCAACCAGCCCTCAGATGCAGGTAAAAATCCCTGACCTGGCCAGGAATTGAACCCGGGGCCTCTGGGTAAGAGGCAGACATGCTACCCCGACACTGCAGGGCCAGCACAAGTGTAAATAGCCTGCTTGTATTTTTTGTAAAATAGGGAAACCTATTTATCGGATGACCCTCGTATACTACGAGACCTTTAAATTTTTCACTTGGATTCATGAAACATTTTGACACTACAGGGGTGCAGGAGGGACTGTGATCAAAAGCTTACATTATATTACAAGTTAGTTTACTAATAAAAGCGAATTAAAGTATAAAATTACAGAATATACTCACTTATCCCATTTAATACAGAAGAAATCGAACAGTAGCTGAACTAAGGAAAAGAAGATAAAATGACGCACAAAATGGAGAGTTTGTTAAAGATGAAGCCATACTTTCCATTGTAGACTTAGTTAAATGTAACAAAAAACTTTCTAGTATGTCAAACATACAATTTTAACATAAATTATTACACTATAAACATACCCGTAAAAAATAAACACTCTATTATACAAAGAATGACATGTTTCATTCTACAAGAACATCCTCAGATTCTATGAAATCACACAAAATATGCATATATGTACAGCATTGTTTACGTTGCATAAACTTGTCAATGATAGAGAGTTCAGTGATAATATGAGCCAGTACTGACAAATAAGAAATGTACAAGTATTAATATATCGAGAAAACTCCTGAACTTATCTAGACTGCCAATGCCAACTTTGTTGTCACCAAATACTATTTCGGGACTGTGGTCATGGAGAGGTAAATGGAAAGTTTTGAGTATAGCACAAACCTTACGGAGAGGGGAAGGGAAGCACGAGAGGGGAGTGCCGAACATTTTGGATCCCTCCTACTGGATGTTAAAATCTAGTACACTGTACCATGGAGAGGAGAGGGGGAAGTAGGATGGAACGAGTGGAGCACTGTGGAATACTCTTTCCACACTGGAGAGGGGAGAGAAGGTTATTAACCTACTTCATGTTATAATGTACTTTTATGTAAGATGGATGAATGCAACTGAATGATTTTAGATGAATAATGTATGGAATTGAAATAGAGAATATCTATAGGATATTATTGTGATAAATGCCAATTTAATGAGTAAGTATGGTCCAGATATCATGTGAGTAGAGCAATGTGCGGGGAATTTTTTAAGTGTGTATGGTCATTTAAGTTGGTTACGTTAGCACTTTTTTCGATGTAGATCTCGATTGCTTCCCTCATATTCGAAGATTTTATTTTATTTTCAATGTGTAAAATTTTTAGATCTTTGTTGATGTCTGTGAAATAGTGTGAACTGTCGTATATGTGCTCCCCAAAGGCTGAATGCTGATTATATCTGATCGTTTATTGTGTTCTTTGAATCTTGTGTGGAAATTTTGTTTTGTCTGACCTATATAGGTGGCATTGCAGTTAAGTTCTTGGCACTTGAGTTCATAGAATCATGACTTTGAGAAAGGGTCTTTTTTGTTTAGGTGCACTTGTTGATGTGTCTCTGCAGTGTGTTGTTCATCCTAAAGGTTAACTAAAACCCTGTTTCCTAAAGATATAACCTACTTTTTATGTGTTATTATTAATGTAGTTGAGAACCAAGTGTGGTGGTTTTCCAGGGACTTTACTTTTGTTTGTTTAATATTTTGTCTACTGTGCCTGGAGGGTGGTTGTCTTCTTTCATGATTTGTTTAACAATTCGTACCTCTTCATTGAAATCCATTGTGCTCATTGGTATGGAAACAGCTCTGTGTATCATTGTATTCAATCCTGCTATTTTTAGTGTGTATGCATGGTTAGACTCGTCAATAGCATGCAACACCTGAGAGGGCTTGCTGTACACTTTGTAAGACAGGTTTCCATTATTCCTGCTGATTGTGGTGTTATTTTCTTATTAGATTCTTGCTCCAATTTGAAGCTGGTGGAATTTTGTAAATAATTTAGTGTGTTTAATAACTGGTGTGCATTAGTGAAGTCATTATCATATGCACATGATGTCACCTACATACCTGCTCCAGTATAATATTCCTTTTGAATGCTGATACGTTCAGAAGATGTTTTCAAAGTTATTCAAAATAATGTTTGCTATTATACCTTATAATGGTGAGCCCATGGCTAACCCTTCTTTGTGGCAATACATACTGTCAGTGAATGCAAAGCTATTTTGGTGTAGCATTGTTCTAATAAGGATAATTATTTCTTTGGTTTCCTGCAGTGAAGTATTTTCTTTATGAAGATTTTCGATAATTTTAATGGATTCATCTATTGTTACGTTGGTGTACATGTTAGTGATGTCAAAGGGTATCTTTAACCCTTTACCACCCACATTTTTTCTCCGCTTATCCCCAGGTTTCAACCTATTAATTAGGAAACATTCAAACACAGCACACCGTTTCAGAAAAGGTTAAATATTATAAAAAATATTGATCACAATGTATTCACATTTTCAATAATATTAGAAAATATGCCATCATTTAGAACATTTAACAAACCATCATGTCCATTTCTCTATTCATTGAGTCATAAGTTTGTCGGTTCAAACCCCCACCCGTGCTGGAGATACTCAACACTGAGGTAGGCTGTATTTGTCACATTCTCATGTTGTCTAAATCCCCCTAAGCCAATAAAGATGAGATTCTGGAAGTGTAATGGTGACCTTGTATATCAACTTTCATTTCCTCTAGCAAGTGTCTTCCCATTCTGTTTCTATTTTACTGAAATGCGCCTGTTTGATTGCTGCATTAATATATACGCAATCGGTAATGTCACTGAATAGATTGTCTCCGCCTAACATATGTAAAAATATAACCTATTTCTCATAATACTCTTTTGAAATTATTGATAGGTTCAACATCATCCGTATAATCATTGAATAATGAAACAAAATGTTTTTGTTATCTGAATTGCAGCCGCATCATCATCAGGTCCGATTTCTAGAAATCCGTTTTCACTTATATCACAGTTATCAGTAAAATTATCTTTGTTGATATGTTATTTACTCACTAAAAATTTACCTCCACCCCTGCTCAACAATTCTGTGTTATTTCTTATGCCGTTATTCAGCTCAGTCTCAATATCCGCGGTATTCAATCCCGTCATGTTTACGAACTAAACAGCTGACCAGCACTCGCGGAAGTTCAAGACCGTTGCCTAGACAATTTCAAGACAAATTCTCAGTGTTCTTTTATTTCCTAAGGCTAGTATATTGTACTGCATGTTCATCAATGCCTAATAAACAATTCACCACCAAAAATACAAAACTATTGCATAGATTGCACACGTATGCAGATAATGCAGCTGGGTGTTTTCGGGCAATAAGGACCGTAAGGCAAAGTGAACAGTCGGGCGCTTTCGGGCGGGAAGGGGTTGATTAGTTCTAGGCTGGTTTTAATTTATCTGTCTTCTTTATGTGAGACTTTCTCTTTTAGGATTTTTTCAGTTGTTAGCTTAAATTGTAATTTGGCACATCATAATTTACTATTGGTCTAATGGGACATGAGCTTTTGTGTATTTTGGGGATGGTTCTTACTGTGGGGAGTTTGGGATTTTTTGATGGTGAGGCTTTCTTTTTCTTGTTCTGTGAGAATGAAGTCTGTTTGCTGGATAGCTTGTTTTATTTTTTTTGAAATTTATTTGTAGGGTCCCATTGTAGTTCTTGAATTCCATGGTTGTTGATGACAGCTATTGTTTCTTTCTATATACCCAAGAATAGAACATAACAAGAAGTGTCAAGAGTATAGATCTTGAATAGCAGTGCACTCGCATCTCAGATATGTTCACACAGCCTTCTCTTCTGTAGTGTCTGTAATTTAGAACTCAACCAGCACACATTTATTCAGAGAACAGTGTGCATAAGCTGCAAAATTTCACCTTTAAGCAACTCCTGGACAATATCACATCTATAAATTAGCAGTTCACAGTGTTGGGAGTAGATTTTTGCTGTCGAGTCACAATTATTCATTGAATATCCCTCTTCCAACTCTCAAGGTTTTCAAAGACTCTGAGGTGCAAGAATGATGTGCAGGAATTCACTTTTATGCCAGTATAACTACAGACGTGTGCTGGGATATTCAGCTTCATCAAATACCTCTAGAATGGACCCAAATTACACTCGCCAACATGAAAGTAGAATGTTATCACATCACCATGTAAGCTATCAGATGAAGAGAGACTGAACTGTAAGCCACACATTCAGAAGATTACAATTTACTGTGTTTACAGTAGCAACAGACAGAGCAAGGAAAGATGATGACAATAAGTCGCTTCTTCTCCAAAATTATTTCACAGCTTCTCTGCCAAGGCAGAGTTTTACTATGAGATCACCCAACATTAGTAACATTGTAAATAAGTTTAAATGATGCAAATCTTACCTGGAACTTCTTTTGGAGGAAAAATATGTTCACTATGAGATTCAAAGACCTACTGGCCATAACCGAATTAAATCCAGCACCCACAATTGTCCTTCAGTTCAGCAGCTACTAGCACTAAAATTGGATATGTATGATAGGAGATGATGTCAATCCCACAACGATACCATTACCTAACCATGGAGAATAAAAACATAACCATACAACCTACAGAAATCCATTTCAATAAATGCCAGAGGTAATCAATAAACAATAAACAGTCATTTGATGGGTACTTAGCTCATGAAATGTCCTGATGCCTCGATCTTGAAACGCTGCCTGTCACAACTTCATTGGTAGCTGGACCTAACCAAGGTTCCTTCACTATCAAGTCCACAACTTTAATTCAGCTTTTTGCCACTATCAAACATAGCATGCACTGCCATCTCCCTAGTAAATGCTAGAGGCCAATTGTCCACTTGGCGACCATAATCTGGGGGCAGGTGCCACCAGAACCCCTTTCCTTGCCCCATGAACAAAGTTTCTGTCGCTAGTTGGACCTATAGATGTATATAATTACTGTTGTTTGTACTTCCTAAGAGTTGGCTGCCTTGCGTAGCACATTATCACATACTCCCAGACAAAGAAACAAAAGAGAGACATACTCTTCCTAGATGCCCATGTAGCAAATGGCGACCGCTGGGGTTAATATTGGGGAAGCACATAGTAAATTACGCCCCTGCCAAACTTATTCAGCTACTAAGGGTTAAATTCTGATCTCTATAAAGTTATTTGCCATGAGACTCACAAGTGATGCATTTGTTGTTCTTTCAAGCCAGGCTGGTTCCTCTTTGATTTTTACTTGCGGGTCCATTTCACACTGCAACTGAAGTAGTTAGAAGGTACTGGGGTTCTTGATTACTTCCAATGATTTTACACTGAAACATAGCCCAGAGGACTATATTACCTTATTGCAGTCATTGCTACTTAGGTTATCTGTCAACAGACTAAGCATTATGCTTGAAATTTTACATGACCGTCAATATAATGAACATATCAAAAAGACTCAACATTTTACATGACTGTTAATATTGTGATCATACCTATTGGACCTCAAGTTTTCTATGACTGATACTATGCAGAACAATCTCCATAACAACACTGATAACCATAACAAGAATTCTACATATGATATCCTAAACGGAAACTTCTCAAAATTTCGAACCCTACTACCATATGTCGCAGCCTACAATGTAAAGAACAACTCAACATTCACAGCGTCACTATTAAATTGCAAACATAGGTAAATAACACAGCAACACAATAATTAAAATTATGCACTACATATTGTAATTTCTTTCTGAAACTAATATCCGCAATTCTTCACCTGCGTAGCCCTTCAGAAAAATTCTTCACACCAAAAAATTTTGATAGGTACGGTAAGTTACGTTATATGGCTACAACACACGAGGAACAGATTTGCCGGCACTTGTGATACAAAGGCCAGGAGTTTTCAAAAAGAATGCCAGTTATATGTGTATACAGTTTTAATGCTTAATTAGAAATAAAATTTAAGAAAATTAAAAATATTAAATGTTAAAAATATGTAGAATGCTGAAACTGAGAAAGATTAGTATTAACTTCTTACTCTTCCCAATTGGAATCTATAATTTTCACAAAAGTAAATTATAGAACTTGAACCTTACCGACAATAGAAATTGTGGACACAGTGTAAATGATAGAAATCATAATTTCTCAATGAAGAAAATCTGTAGCACAATAAATTAACGGAATAGGCTGTACAAATGGCTAATACGCGTCTTATGTAACACATACCTCACACCTAGGGACAAAACCTGATATTTTAATTCAGTGTAATCACTTAAAACAAACACTTAAAGAACGGATTTGATTTGTATCAGTCAGTAGAACGGGCTGAATTTAGGAAAGGATGAATTACCAGTGAGAACTCCAGAGTACACGACACTTCTTGAAAATAGCACTGGGTGCAATGTCCCGTTATATTTCTAACTATCAACTATCAATACAGTCCTGCTCTAGTGGGCTTTACACGTGGTCAAAGAGAATGAGCAAGAGATGAATCTCAACGTTATTTTTCACTTCTGAACGCAACGGCTGCGCAAAGATCGCCAGGAATTGCACACCAGCGCCTCTAGTGTAAACAGGGCTGAACTAAAATTACCGGGCCGGTGATTTAAATCGTTTAACGCGCAGAGGGTCCCCAGGTTCTCGTCCCCCCTCCACTCTTAAATATTATATTGAATATATTTTTTCTTTTTTTCTTTCTCTTCTATTTTTCATTCATTTCCTTTTCTTTCTTTCCTTCTTTCTTTTACCTTTTTCTGAAATACTGCATTCTGAACAACAACACATGGAGGTTGGGCTGTGCTTTATTATTATTATTAATACATTTTTTGCTGGAGAAAAGAAGCTTACCAGCTTGTGCTGCTTATTATAATTATTTCAATTATGGAGCTATATTTTATTTTTATTCATTCACAAAGCCTTGATGGATCGGAGTTACTGGCCTTGCCTGTGCTGCTTTTGTTTGTTTCTGCTGAGGAAAACGGAAGCTAACTCACAAAGGGAGGAAGGAAGTGACCTGAAGGTGAGTGGGATTGGCAATACTTATCTCAGATTAAGACCTATGACAGAAATAGACACTAACATCCCCTCGTACATCAGTCCTCTTTAACACTACTTAAGCCAACTGTAACAGTCAATAGTATCAAGATATGCCACTTATGCAGGAAATAAAGTATAAATACAATGTAAGAAAGAAAACCATATACAGGAACCAAAATGATGAAAGAAAACTCATATGCTAAGGAGGGAGTTTGTAGGATTCAAAGGTAAATTGTAATGAAACATGATCTTTTGATTTACGGAGCTATATTCTACCTACTATCCACAGTGTTACAGGTATAAAATTGTGTAGAAATTATATTCAGCAGTGTTAATCATCAATTAGTATTCATCAGCCAGAAAACTATTCAATACAACACAAATACAAGATCATTCATTTATGAAAGAAAGACTGGAACTGACAAGGTACAACATAATACTTTTCTCTCTTATTGCAGTTTAACGTTGCACTGACATTGCAAAAGTTTCCAGCAACACCATTTGTATTTTCCCAAGGAACTTACTATATGATACATCTTTCAGTCTGTCAAAAGAGGCACCTTGGGCCACACACTGAAAAATATTGAGATTTGTACTTCTTTTGCATCTACTAGAGGATGGCAAATCTCTGGCAGAGTAGTGCTTGAAGAAACCAAGACATGATAGCACATACTCTGTTCCTACATACTACACCAAAACACAACATATCATTCAATCAGTCATCTGCATTTAGATGATAAAGAATGTCAAGCTACAAAATTGTATGCATCCCTTGTATTCATTGATCTACACAATTTACAATAAAAAATGCTCTATTTTATGTGACAGTAGGATATATCAAAAAATTTCTGCTACATGGAAAAGGATGGAATCATGAATAGATTTGAGGGTTTAAAAGACAAGAGAGAGCTTACAGATTCTGTGATTGCTCGCTCTTGCAACATGCAGGAGGTACAAATAATGCTTCCTTTCAGTCCATCCGCAGGAGAGGAGTTCTAATAAATTTACAGAAATATGTAGCATCAGGATCTACATACAATAATATGGCAGCTGATCCAGCACAAAACATTCCCATGCCAAGTCACACCATAGCTCCACCTATTAAGAGCTATGTCCAAGGAATTGCTTGCTAATTTAGTACAGTATTATGAACAATATGCTGCTACTTCCACAACATTACGGTGTGCAAGGGACGTTGCTGTGACCTAGACGAAATGCCAGTTGAAGACAGTGGAAACTGACTTCAGACAGTACCATTTGTATATCGAAGGCAGAAATCTATGTCGGTGATTGCAGAGTAGGCTGATCTGTGGTCTGACAGCATGCACTCCAACTGGGCAACCAAGCAGAGGAGGGGTGGTTATGGTTCCACCGTGTTTCTACACCTCTGCATTTGGGACACAGAAACGGGCTGTTCCCTTACCACCGGCTGTCCTGAGATTCGTTTTTCCTTTCGTCTGCAGTAAGGCGAATGATGGGACAGTTCCTAGTATATGTCATGGCCACCAAATATCTTGCTCTCACCACAAATCTCCTTGCTTAAGATGATGATCCCTGTTGATTAAAAGGGCCTAAAATCTAGTTCATTGTTTTAAGAGAAAGTACAACTAGGCAACCATCCCCTATATATATTAGTAATCGGAGAGAAGAAATGGAAGGGGGCTGACACTAGGAAAAATGATGGTATCAGCTAAGAAGGACCATGCCCTTTGAGGAAAATAAGACTCCCTAGGCCTCCATACATAATACAATCGGGGGCAGAAAAGAACAGATCGTGATCGAGGTAGATCAGATAGGATAGACGGAAGTGGGCAGCCTGGCACAAGTAGGCGGAAGCAGTGCCAAAATTCAATTAAAGGCTCCGTAGTCGCGTACCCAAGCTCCCAAATACAGAGCCCACATGGGACCCCTTTCAGTCGTCTCTTACAGCAGGCAGAGGATGCTGTGGCTGTTATTCTACTGCCCCTACCCACAGGGGGACAACTATGATAAGGCTAGTTGCTTTACGTTGCACCGACACAGATAGGTCTTATGACGATGATGGGACAGGAAAGGCCTAGGAATGGGAAGGAAGAAGCCGTGGCCTTAATTAAGGTACAGCCCCAGCATTTGCCTGGAGTGAAAATGGGAAACCACAGAAAACCATTTTCCGGGCTGCCGATAGTGGGGTTCGAACCTATCTTCCGAATACTGGATACTGGCCGCATTTATGTTTCAAATTATCCGAAATTCATTTGCCTTCGTGTGGTGTTTCCATGTTCTGGCCTCAGGAGATTAGTAAAACAAGAACAGTAAGGATGCTTACCTCAAATATCTTGTACTTTTTCTTCAAGCACGCAAACGAAGATAACAGATATACGCATACAAATCAAAGTAAAGCAAAATGTCACAAACGTCAAAAACGTGGTCGTCCCACGTGGTGCAAGTTGTCAAACTCAAATCGACCAATAGCAATCGGGAGATGTTTTTACCAATAGGAGCTGCCGTATTCGTCACGTGGGCTTAGGGTGAGTGACGTGATGTACAACAGCGCGCCCACGCGAGTGGAGGGCATAAGTATTCAGTCTCAGCCGGGCCCTCGGATGGGTAGGACCAATGCCGCTGTCAAACCCTTTCACGTGGTAGTGGTGGGGGTAAGGTTCAGCAGTACGGTTCACTGCCGTCTCAATCCTACATATATAGATTGAGACGGCGGTGGTTCGGTTATTGATGTTGGGGAGGAAGGGGCGTTATCGTTGAAGGAGGGATTGGATATGGGTGGGGTATAGTAGCCATTACTGAATGAAAACAGCTCATTTGCGAGCTTTAGCCTGAAAAGGCAACAACCCGACAACATTATCGAGATCATTTTGCAGTTGCTCACAATCTTGTAACTTATTTATTACTCTGTACAGAATAACATCATCTGCGAAAAGCCTTATCTCTGATTCCACTTCTTTACACATATCATTGATACATATAAGAAAACATAAAGGTCCAATAATACTGCCTTGAGGAATTCCCCTCTTAATTTTTACAGGGCCAAATAAAGCTTCACCTACTATAATTCTCTGAGTTCTATTTTCTAAAAACAGAGGCACCCATTCAGTCACTCTTTTATCTAGTCCAATTGCACTCATTTTTGCCAGTAGTCTCCCATGATCTACCCTATCAAATGCCTTAGACAGGTCAGTCGCGATACAGTCCAATTGACCTCCTGAATCCAGGATATCTGCTATATCTTGCTGGAATCCTGCAAGTTGTGCTTTAGCGGAATAAACTTTGTAACAGTATGGCTTCTCTTCTGTGTGTGTCCGCATATGAACAGTTAGGTCGGACTGCCTTTCTTTGTGAATGATTTGCCACAGACTTTGCACCTGATTACCTTCTCGCCTGTATGGGTCCGCATATGATCGGTCAGACTGCCTTTCCTAGTGAATGATTTGCCACAGACATTGCAACTATAAGGCTTCACACCTGTATGGGTCCGCATATGATCAGTTAGTTTGCCTCTCTTTATGACTCGCCCGTATGTCTCCGCATATGTTCGGTAAGATTGCCTCTCTTTATGAACGATTTGCCACAGACATTGCAGCTGTAGGGCTTCTCGTCTGTATGGGTCCGAATATGATCGGTCAGACTGCCTTTCCTTGCGAATGATTTGCCACAGACATTGCACCTGTAAGACTTCTCGCCTTATGGGTTCGCATATGATCGGTCAGACTGCCTTTCCTTGTGAATGATTTGCCACAGACATTGCAACTGCAAGACTTCTCGCCTGTATGGGTCCGCGTATGATGGATTAGTTTGCCTCTCTTTATGACTCGCCTGTATGGGCCCGCATATGTTCGGTTAGAATGCCTTTCTGTTTGAATGATTTGCCACAGACATCGCAGCTGTATGGCTTCTCGCCTGTATGAGTCCGCATATGATCGGTTAGGTTACCTCTCTTTATGAATGATTTGCTACAGCCATTGCATTTGAAAGGCCTCTCGCCTGTATGGGTCCGCATATGATCGGTCAGATTGCATTTCTTCGTGAATGATTTGTCACAGACTTTGCAACTGTATGGCTTCTCACCTGTATGGGTCCGCATATGATCGGTCAGATTGTCTTTCTTTATAAATGATTTGCCACAGACATTGCAGCAGTATACCTTCTCGCCTGTATGGGTACACATATGAACGGTCAGATTGCCTTTCATTGTGAATGATTTGCTACAAACATTGCACTTGTATGGCTTCTCGCCTGTATGGGTGCGCATATGTTCGGTCAGTTTGCCTTTCATTGTGAATGATTTGCCACAGACATTGCACTTGTATTGCTTCTCGCCTGCATGGGTCGGCATATGACCAGGCAGACTGCCTTTCTGTATGAATGACTTGCTACAGACAATGCAACTTTTTGGCTTCTCTCCTGTTTGAGTCAGCCTGTTATAAGATAAACTGCTTTTCTTGACAAATGATTTGCAACATACAGTGCTCAAGTGAGGCTTGTTGCCTGAGTGAATACCCATGTGACCTGCTAGCTTTTTCGACCTGAAGTATTTTCCACAGACGTTGCCGCAGTTTCGGTTCTCGCCCGTGTGAGACCGCATAACGTCCGGCCTTTTCCTGACATTTTTATGAGATACTGAGCCTTCGTATATATTTCCACCTTTATGCAATCGCGTGTCCCCAGTCAGCATTTTCCTCTTTGTAAAGCAATTATCAGAAAATCCGCACACCTGGAGCGGGTGGATCCTGAGGTGTTCCGACAAGCTGCTTCGGCTACATAACACCTTTCCGCAGTGATCGCACTTGAAGGGTCGATCTTCCTTGTGTCTCTTCAGATGTTGCAAGAGATCCAACTTCCTAGCCAGGACTTCACCGCACACACTACACCTAAAACTAGATGATCCGCCGTCCGGGTGTTGATGATCTCTATAGCTCACCTCGGGTCTCGACCTACAGTGACAAATTAAAACCATGTGACCAATAGTTGAACAGCCAAATCCACTACAACTCTCACACAGGGGATTTGCTACTGGACATTCCAATCACTGATATCCAGTGCAGAGAGCTCGTTACTCATAAACATTACATTCCTGAGAGTAAACAACATCTGAGGTTAAATTGCAAAAGCTCTCACTTGTTACGAGAATATGTTGCGTCTTTTCTTAATCACGATATCAGGCGCAAGAAACTTGTCACGGTTTAGAAATGTACGAGTTAATAGACAACCTCATTTGACGAAAGGATGAGAAGTGGTCCAGCCTAAAAGAGTAAATACTCATACAAGCTCTTTAATCCAGCACATATTATTCTATCGAAATCCGTAGTCTGTTCTCCTACATAAAGAACGGCATATGCTTTGGAGTTTTGATCTTGTTGAACCACTCTGCGCTTTGTCGCAGGGAAGTAATAATTTTTGTAAAGGACCTTGTTCTTGAGGTTGTTTGAGAGAATGCCTGTGCTGTAGATATTAATAAAGTTGAGAACGTTTGCCGACATTCAGCCAGATCTGTTGAAACACGGTTAATCTTTTATGAATGTTATTTTGTCACACAAATATACATATCGTATTTGTACATTGTTATATCACTATAGCTTTTTATTATGTCACTGTGTCGCTTTTCCGAAATATGTATCTTTGATGTGCAATCAAACATAGCCAACCTATATATAGGACGGTACGTTTATACAAGGACGTTCATACTTACTACCATGTACTACATCAGTCTACGTCTTAATTCCTGTATTTAACACGGTAGCCACTAATCCTGATGGAATCCTGGCAAAGCTGAAATATAACTAGTATACGACGGCTCTCTCGCCAGCATTGATACTGTCTTTTCTCCTCAGGACACTGCTGTTAAAGACATTATGAAGGACACACAGAATATGGCATTGGTGGTAGCGTTTTATTACAATGTCCTAATATCCTAATTTTGAAACCAAACTCAACCTATCATGCCCTTGAATATTCTTACAAGTATTACTTTAACAATACGGATAGGAGGAGCATGAAAATCAAGGATTGAGCCAAAATTCGACATGACAAGACGTTGAATTGCACCGTAGTGGATATTGCTGCTATGTAAAAGAAGGAATGTTATTCTATTTATTTCAAAAGATCACGGGCAACATGATTATTTTTAGTGGATTGATAACATAGTTGGATAGCATCCAATTCTGAGCCTGTCTCCCCACCACAGAGTAGTTCTACATATTCTACGGAAGAAGGGCGGGAAATGCAAATTTCTTGGTTAAAGTTGAGATCCGCTTACAACTGCGACATGGGAAAATCGATCACGCAGACTAAAATATATCGTAACATGGACTGGTACATTCCAATTCATGCTGTATGAACTGAATTCACATGGCCCAGTCGAATGCATGACTGGCTCACAAGCAAAGTAATGGGAGGTTCGACCATGTATTGTTACTGCACACTTTGGAGAAAATAAGTGGACAAATGAAAGGGGGACATTGATTCCAGATATGACAGACTAAACCTCTTGATCATCAAACAAGATATTGATGTTGACACCACTAGACAACAGGGGCAGAAAATACGACACTGGATGGTATGTCATGCGTTCTGTGGCATATCACACCAAGCAAAGGTGCAAAAGTCTGTAACCCTTCTTCTTTACGTGAATACTTGATTCCTGTGACAAGTAATTTTTTAGGTTCACAATTAGTTTTCAGTAAAATAATGTTTCATTTTCCATTGATAAATATTCTACACCAACCAGCTATATTGCTGTAACACGTGTAACACAAACAGTCCATGGCGTTCATGGATATGGAGAAAAGAACGACGATGCCCAACAAATTCGCGATTATGCAGAAACTGATCACCGTAAACACACGGTTCAAAAAGAGTGATATTCATCTACTCTGTACTACAGTGGCTCCCATCCAATTCGCATTGACTACATCCTTGTGAGGGTGAAATCTCGAAGATGTTCTAGAGATAACAGTTGTCCCTTATTAAATCCTTGCGATGCAACAACGACCAGTCATCTAAGCTGTGGATAAAGTCACCAAGAGCCCAATACTTCAGGGAAATAGACAAATTGGGATCAAATGGTTGCCCCTGAAGAAGGAGACTAACGTCGTTGCAAAAGTTACAGAGTCACAAATCACCATAGTTGAAGTGAGCCGGACTAAACTGAAAGACGCCTTTCGCTCTATTCCTGGAACAATTAAGTCAGGGCGACGACAACGAAGGATTAAACATGATATATGGCCAAGGAATGAAGATGTTAAATATACAGTACGGTTGAAGAAGCAGCTGTACCACGAGTTTCTTGCTCGTTGGAATGCATACAAGGCAGCCACTCGTAAAATGAAGGAGGTATTTGCCGTAACAAAATCAAACCGGTAGGCAGGTCTATATGTGAAACATGACATGCGCGAATTCGAGCGGAATTTTTAACGGCTAGTCCAATCGAGCCTTCGCAAAACGTCAGAAGTCCAACTTTTTTACGGCATCAATGAGGAAACAGACGATTTGCTACTGGACAGGCGGGAAGCGCGAGTACACTGGTGGAACTATTTTGACAACATTTCAATCATGGAATTTCCGTATCTACTAATCGTAATCACCTCCGCTGTTGAAGGTCCAACGTAGAAAAATGACTTCACTAAAGTCCAGACTATGCTGAAGGAAATGAAACCAGGGAAAGCCATCCGTCCCGATTATCCTCCAGCAGAGTTTTGTTTCTCTCAATGGGGGGATGCAGCAGTGTGGCTAAAGAAAGCTTTTCAACCATATCATCAAAGAAGGTAAAAACAAACAGACTAGCGACGGATTATCAATTCAGAAATAAGGGAAGCCCAGCCAATTTTTCTAATCACGGCCCGAACATACTTCTGAGCCTCGCAATGAGAGACTTAGAACAAATCTTCGACAAAAGGATTAGCGATTTAGACATACATACAACAAGCCAAGCTGGATTTGTGTAAAATTGTGGCTCAATAGGAGAAACCCATGCTGCCGGACTATTACTTGAGAAACACTGTGAAAAGAATAAGAGGCTTCATCACCAATTTCTGGACCCTTAGAAGCCCTTCCATCGGGTACTTCATGACCTAATCAGTCAGCCCTACAAGTACATGGCATTCCAGAGCACCTTGCTGAGAGGGTATAATTGCTCTACAAAGAAAAAATGAGTTGTGTTCAAGCTGCGGCAGGAGCGTCTGATGACTTCCGCATAACTGAAGGAGTCCATCAAGGCCCCGGCTTATCACCACTGCAGCTTATTCTTGTGATGGACATAATTACCACAAACCTGCGCAGTCCAATACCATGGACACTTCTCTAAGCAAATGATATCATTTGACTGAAGAGAATAAGCTAGACCTGCAGCGTCAAACAGAAGACTGGAACAATCGACTAGCGCAATAAGCCCTGAGCCCCAACAAGAAAAAGACAGAATACATTGCATTACATCGTCGAGAAGTTGGAACCATGCATGTTGACGTTGAAGATATTGCACGAGTAGAGATATTTAAGTATATTGGCTCCACAATCTATGATTATGGCCGACTTACTGATGAAGTCAACTTAAGGACATACAAAGCCTGACTGAAGTGGAGAATGACAACAGGCGCCCTTCCGAACTTTGGACGAAGGGCCATCTCTAAACTAAGTTCTACCGAACTGATATCTGTCCTATCGATATCCATCCTGTCGTTATCTACGGCAACGAATGCTGACCAGCTCTAGAGGTAGAACGCCAACTAAGCATCATGGATACAAAGTTGCTTAGGTGGAAGGCTGGCATAAATAGGCTAGATCACATTTGAAATGATGTTATTAGAAATCGTTTTGGCATTGCAGCGATCCAGAAGAAAATTGGGGAAAGGCTTGTGCGCTGGTTTGGTCATGTGTTGCGTGTAGAGGACGATACATTGGGAAAGTCAGAGTATTACACAGAAAGTCGGTGAAAAGAGGCGCTAGGGACGAACCAGACAGCAAAGACTGATAAAGTGCACAACGGCCTGAAAGTTGGAAGACTACATGCAGACATGGCCCGAGACCGAACTAACTGGAGTCAATGAACCACAACACCGGACCCTGCCACCAGATGCAGACTGATGAATATTCTGTTACCAAAATGGAATGCAATGGATATTTTACACATCCTAACATTCAAATTAGTTTATTGTATGTTCAAATTTTCTCCCCTAATGCCTATGTCCGATATCTATAAAAACTTATTTTCACAAAATAGTGTTTGAATGTCTGAACGCTTCTGGATTTCGTGTTTAAGTGACTCCTATAAATGCACTGTGAAGAAAAACTTATAACTCAAAAAAATTAAAAATGGGTATATCTGTGTTAAATGGGAAGGACAGTTTGAATATCCGGTGAAATTCTACGAGTACCTACAACAGGGGAGTCCGTCAGTGTATTCTAGCCTAAATAGAATTTTGCAATTCATATTTCTGCTTACATACGTCATAGACAGCAGCCGATCATATTAATCAGTTTGTTATTTTCACTCCGATCATGCCTATAAATATGAAGACCCTGGAGGAGTGGCACAAAGTGGTCAGCTCAGGGCAATGTGACACTCAACGCTCTAAAGCTGGAAGGAAGCCACATAACTAAGTGGTTAGTTCAGTACCATGTGTCTCTACACAAACGGAAGTAAGCCTTATCACTATTTAGCTCAGGACGATGTGTCTCTCCACAAATGGAAGGTAATCTCATCACTAATTGGTAATCTCAGAAATACGTGTACTTCCACAAGTCAGCAATTAGGAAATTTTATGAATCTTAAAATCTTTTCTTATGTAATTCAACACCCAACTGGCATGGCAAATAGTTTAGACATTTTAAAGGAAGTCATTTAAGTTGCGGCATGATATTTGTAGACTGCTGAAATGAGAGTGAGGAAACAATAGCGCCTGAGGTGAGATATAAAACAAAGTGGGAAGTAGCTTATAAGATCCGGTCGACTGAATCCTTCAGAAGCATCTAAAATCTATGATGTAAAATGGACTAAGCTACGTAGACAATGGACTGTCCTCTGACATATATGCCAAGAAAAAAGAAGACACATAAAATGCATGTCTCTTTGCTGGTCTCTGCACAAAATATGTTTAGAAAGTAGAAAGCTAATTTAGATTCCATCAAAAATAGAAATATGATTTTGTGTGTGAAAAGGATTCATAAGCAACATTTTTACTGGTGGTCATAATACAAGATTGTTCTCTAACGTAGCCTATTGTGTCCTGTTACATATGAATTACAAAGAAACAGAGAGTGTGAGCTGGTACTGGGTAGTTCTGAGGACCGACATGAATATTTCTTGCCACTAGTTGTGAAAGTACAATAGGAACAAGTCAGTGCATCACATAAGAGCCGAGAAGACTCCAACCACTCACAAAATCAAATAAACCATTCAGAATTCATAGTTTCCATCACAAATCTGGTTTGAAGTCAAACCTTAGGCTATGACTAGCCATCGCATGACCTGCTGATACAAGGGCTTGGTTAAGAACACCAATCCGAGACTATACAATCATTTCCCACGGATTATCAAAGATCATTTCACACAGTAACCAACAAAGGTGTGACAGCAAAAAATTAATTAGCAGTGTCACAATTACAGTTCAAAAACACTACTGCATTAAATGTTTTAAAACAGGACATACACTTGTGGTACTTTGTAAGGTCAGTGACAATAATTACAATTTTGAAAGAATATTATATCACTACGTTATTTACCTATTATTATTATTATTATTATTATTATTATTATTATTATTATTATTATTATTATTATTATTATTAGCATTGAGCAACAAGTTAGATACATATATACAAATATATAGTATTTACAAATGTACACAGACAAGAAACATGTTTTATAGCAGAATGTCCAGTTGAGTGATCCTCTGTATGGCTTCCTCTGTTGGTTCCAAAAAGTCACTCGGGCAACCTGTGTAAGAACGTCGTGTACATTCACTTACAATATGGGGATCATCTGTCGAGATGCACCACAGTCGCACTCGGGTGATGAGATATATTTCCACTTATAAAGGGCATCCCTGCGTCGTCCATGATTTGTTCTCACCAAACTCAGAGTGGTCCAAATCTTACGCGGTAGATGATGTTCACCAGAAAGATGTTCACCAGAAAAGATGTTGTGTAAGGAACTGTCTATGGCAACTTTCCAGCGACTTCTCCATTCTTCTAAAGGGTGAAAATTCCCATCAGCCAATGCGACAGCATCATGCAAAGATGGATGTCGTGTCTCCAACCTCGTTACCTTGAGAACAGGAATATCATCCAAAACAGGCAGTTGAGGCTTCATTTCTATCTTCTTGAACTCTCGGATGGGAGCATTTCATCTTTCTAAAACAGGTGGCATTATACCTGACAGAATTGGGAGCCAATAAAGGGATGTGGACTGGACAGTACCAGATATTAACCGCAAGCTAATATTCAGTTGAGTACCAATTAGTCTTGTATATGGGCTATCCAGCCAAACTGGTGCACAGTACTCACCACACGAGAATACCAGTCCCAAAGCAGATCATAAAGTCTTTGCTGATGAACCCCAACTTGAGCCATACAATTTCTGAAGGATAATATTACTTGTTTTGAACTTTTTTGACAGATTCATAAGATGTTGTTTGTAAGATAGTGTGCGATCAAGTGTAATCCACAAATATTTGGGATAGCTGCTATGCCGAAGTTCTTGGTGACAAAAACGTATGTGAAGTTTAATGCCAGCTTGGCGATTATTCAGGTGAAAACATGACACTTCTGTTTTGTTAGAGTTAGGACACAGTTGCCATTTCTTGAAGTACGTTTCAAGTGAAATCAGGTCTCTTTGTAGCACTTCTTCTGTCACACTAAGGTATCGATTTTGAGTGGCTAGTGTTATGATATCAGCATAACAAAATGTTTGCGATGATGTTTCTGGGAGATCGGAGATATACAAATTGAACAGTAGGGGAGGCAGTACCGATCCTTCAGGTAATTCATTTTTGAGCTTCCTTTCTCTACTCATACTATTTCCCATACACACTCGAAATCTTCTGTCATTGAGCATATTGCTTATAACCTGCCCGATGGTCCTACGGGGTGCAATTAGGAGAAGCTTGTAAATTAATCCTTCCCTCCAGACTGCGTCAAATGCTGCTGTAAGATCAATGAATACAGCTGAGGTCTTGAGTTGTTTCAGGAAAACTGCTTCCATGTGGAATGTCAGTGAAAGCACTTGATCGCAGCAGCTGCGATTTGGCCCGAATCCAGCTTGATCAACTGTAATACGCTGAAAAATAGCTGCGCTGATTCTGTTGTGGAATAGCATCTCAAAAAGAAGGGCAACTGGTCTATAACTGCTTGGGTCATTGGCAGGCTTACCTGGTTTCAAGATGGAGATCACTTTCGTTCGTTTGAATTCTGCCGGGAGTTGTCTGTTCTGTAGAAGGTCGGTAAAAAACCTTAACAGCCAACTTCTTGCATTCTTCCCGAAATGAATGCGAAATTCTGGATGAATGTCGTCAAAATCTGGAGCTGTACTTGGTTTAACGTCTTTGAGAGCAGCATTGATGTCTTGCACCGTAAGCGGTTGTGAATACCTTGATGTGCGTGGTGTTCTTGATTCCAGAGTTTGGAGCTGGCGCCGTATGTATTTGGTATGTTTCTTATCTGATGGAGTTTGGGAAGTTGTGACGATGTGAGATGCTACTTCATCCGGAGTAAGTCCAGGCTGTTGCTTCACCAAAGGTGTCCTTCCTCCAAGTTTTCTGCGGTGCCCCCAAGACCATCTACTGGAATGAGTTAGGTCGATATTCTCCACTGTCCCAATCCACCGTTCTCTCCGGGTAGTATCCATGCTGGAAAGAAGTTCATCAGCTATGTCTTCATCACCAGTATGCCGATATTCGTTATAGAGTGCATCAGTCTCTACATTCCAACCAGGGATGTATTCTTTTCTATGGCATACTCTTCTTAGCCGCCAACATAACTGCATCTACGTAACGCTTGTAATTGGGCTTGGGAGCAATACACCGAACACATTTATCCAGTTCAGTGGTGAATGTTGACGAATTTGCTTTTCTGAAGTTCCTCCGAGCATGTGGTATTGACCGTACAACAGGAATTTTGATGCCAATGTCCACTACAATGGGGCCATGTTGACTGTGGGGAAAATGTATTAACACTGTACGACTGGTATGTAAGGACTGTCCTCCCTCATTGCAGCTAACAAAACACAGGTCAAGATTGGAATCCCTATTCCATGCAGCTGATTGGAAACTACCAAGATCTTTTGGGTCAAAAATCAGATGGAGATTGTTCATTTCTGTCTATTCTACGAGTTTCGTTCCACATTCACTGTTATTCGAGTACTTCCATAGTTCGTGATGGCTGTTGAAGTCGCCTATATAAAGTGCAGGGTGTCGAGCAGTAGGTAGAACGGTACTTGGCCACTTTGCGTTTGGGGGTTTATAAATGTTAAAAATAGTAACATCTGCCACTCGCACAGCAACACAATGGATGTCTTCGTCTTCGTTTTGAAAGAGCAGTGAGGCATCTTGGATATTATTACGAACATAAGTAGCTATACCATGTGCACTGTGATATGTTGCACCAAGAGCTGTGTAACCATTAATGAGGCACCTTTTCCGAAACTCTTCTTCATTGGCTGTATGGGTTTCCTGTATAGACACAACATCTATACTATTATCCAGGATAACTTTGAATAGGTAGTCACATCTATGTTAAGCTGGAAGACACGGATGAAAGGTCCAATATACTTTAGTCATTGCTGGGAGATATTTAAAAGATAGGTCCAGCAGCCACAGTTATTGCTTTCTTAGCACCACCCGGGGGTCACGTGTAGGGCACTTGGAGGTTAAACCTACGGACGTGAAGCAATAATGTACCCCCTATTTATCTACTTTTACAAAATAATAAATTCACTTACTTCAAGAATTCTGAATATTTAAGCAACCTGCACAAATTTAAAACTCCACTTGTACCAGTCTATTTTATTAGATTATACTCACTGTGTAGGCATGTTTTCAATCAACACACTAGAACCACCTGACTGACAATGAACACTAAAATGAATCAGCAAGTGTGACCACATCACTGGAATGAACATGAATTCAATACCACATTTTTTTTTACACTTGCAACAATGCATAAGTTTTATTTGCAAACTATGATATCAAAGATGTAGCATTAATGATCTCAACGTTTCATTTCTACAACACATTATCTGCTTTGGCGTCCACAAATAGAGGAATCTGAGTTAACACACAAGAGAACAGAAATTACCAGAAAAAAGGAATCTAACCAAATAATTTTAAAATGACATTTACTGAGTGACCACATTATTGAACTCAGCCATAATTATATTGATTAATGAAACTGATTATGTTAGTTTGAAGTAATTGTTGTTTAAAATGTACATAAAACTTAACAATTTTGAATTTGTAGATGTAATTTATAATCTACAAACATCGCTTTTTCTGTGTGTCACTGTTGGTATGAACGTAAAAAAAAACTTACAGAGAATATCTGGAAGCAATAGTTTCAGAAGGCATTTCAGATGGTAAGAATGTGATGAACAAATGATGCAGGGAAAGTGAAAAAAAGAACACATTTTTCGTGGTTGTTTAAAGGTATTGTAAACAAATACACTTCAAAAATATCAAGCTTTACCAAGGATTTTTTTGTAGATATACATTCAATAAATCTACATGACGGAACATTAATTATGATCTTAAATAACCTGAATATTTTAGATAATTTTAACAGGTGGAATTTGAAGATATTAGTGTTTAAATGTAATCTTGTAAAGAAAGGATTAAACTGATGAAAACGGCCAGTTTTTGGAGATAAACCAACCACTACTGAACACAGCTGTGAATAGGTACAATAGAATTTGTAGTGTACGTACTTTGTTTCTTCTTTGATGTACGGCAAGAGCTGATCATCAGTATGTTCTTCTATGAATATTTCCTCCTTAGTATATTCAGAAGGCTATAAGTAAGAAATAAGAAAAGTAGAATAAAGAAGGGAAAAATATATAGTCCTAAACAAGAAACAGCTGAGATAATAAATTTCATAGTGGCACAATAAGAGTATAATTAATTTACATCCCATTTAAAAATTATATAATTGAAAGGAACAATCAAATCAAAATCACTTTAAATGCAAGTGAGGTGTCTACCTTGTTGGCTAATGGTACACAAAAATACATTATTATTGTTACCGTATTTTAGCGGTAGTTAGGCGTAAAAGAAGGTGCGGGTGTGAATGGGTTTCAAGCTACGAAATTATAGTGCAACGTAAAATTAATTTAAAATTTAACAAGGTTATATTTTCTTTTCAAAACAAAGCAATAACAAACATGGCAGGTACAACGTAGCAAGTCAAAACGGTTAGTTACAATATTTACAGGTTTTGGGCTTCACGCCCTGACTTCAGCCATCAGCTCAGTTTTACCCCAAACACAAGTTTTAACAGAGGGGCAGAAAACCCCATTCATACCTAGGAGCCCTTGCTCCAAATTACACTGAAAAGCCTCCACGAGGCCTACAATACTCCATTTCAAAAGAGCCACACGCTCTCAAATTTAGGCCTCTCCTAGGCCACACCAAACTCTACCATGCAAAATGTCCTCTCAGGACATAGACACAGGGGTAAAATACCCAACCTACTGAGGTCTATTAAATGAAAAGAATATTGATTACATGACCTCTAAAATAACAACTTGAGAGGAGGCGAACTTGCACTCCTAATACACTTTGTTTAAGACCTACTTGGCACTAGGCCGTTAATACAAGGGCTAATCCCATACTACAGAGGACACTTAAGAAAATAACAATTTATATTACATTACGGAAGAATTGGTTGAGAAAAATAAGTTCACCTCAAGACAATGTGAGTGGGAGCTCGAGAGGGTAAAGCACTCTCTATCCCGATATGTAGTTTAGAAGATAGGATAGGTACCAGTAGTCTTTACATTTTAGAGGAAAGTTACATGGTGGAAGGCTTAGAACCCGCCCCGAAAGTTAAACTGCTGAGCAAGCAAAGAAAGAAGTTATTACTTGGCCATTACCTTGTTGTAGACCGCTGCCGAAGAAAGAGGCGCTTCCCGCCTCCTGCTATGTACTTAATACACTGAAAGATGGAACAGAAGTGGCCCGGAGACCCTAAAATCAGCAGTTTATATCCTCTCGCGGAAGGTTCTAGGCGTTAGGGGAAATAAAACACCCTCCCACAAAGTCTTTATTGGCTAGGGAAAAGAAACCCCTACACAGATGAAGAAGACACACATTATTGGTGGAAAATTAATTAAGGAAATTCGGGATTGGCTCTATCCAAAACAAGGGGAAAGAAAGGGTTAATATTGCCAACTTAAACAATGACAGAAAGAAATTTAACAAGGAACAAACTCTTGAAATTAAATTTTCTCCACAAAACGGTTCATTCACTTCGCACTAGAGTGCACCGTTGTTGATCTTCAGTAGTGTCCTCTAGAAGAGAAAGTTCACACTTCTTACTTCAAGCGAAACAAAAACACATCAAAAATGACACAGTTCAAAAACTCAAAGTTTTCCACGTGGTGACATCTTCTGAGAAAGTAGAAAATTAATACCGTCAATAAAGTTCAGACTTCCTCCAGCAGAGGAGTTTCAATTGGCGCACATTTTAAATTAGCGGCGTGGAGGTGTACCGCCCGGTACAGACCTCCCCCCCCAAAAGTTCCACCAGGGGTGATATATGAAATTTGTTTGGTACAAGTTCCAAGTTAAGATGTGAATATGAAGATAGATTGCGGAAGCATTTATGAGATTTTCGTAATTTGGTTTGTTTCAGTTTCAAAATTTTGTTATTGCAGGTGAAGTAAAGTCTTTCTGTGTGTCGTAGTTGAATTCTGAAGATAAACTTTTAATACTTAAAAGTGAAGAAAAATTTTGCAATGTTCACCCAATATTGCTGTTGAATTCCCATGAAACGGTATTAAGGTTGAACAGGAATGTCTATATAGTTGATGTAGGCTAAGTTGAATGGCCAGACCAGCCGTTACAGCTTGCGTCCAAAGGAAGCCGCTCGGACCCCTCAAGTACCCTGAGATACCGCTCGCCCGCACTATGAGGGGAGCAGAGGTGTTGAAGCACGCCGCGCCCGCGGTGAACATATACAGGCTGCGGGCAAGTAGCAGATCGTGCGCCGCACATCAGCCTTGGCCGGGAGGAGAGCTCCGGCTCGCCGTGCACCTGTCGTCCTCGCTGGGGCCGAGGGGGCCCTTCCTCGAACCCAGTTGCGGCACGGCGCCGCGCGGCTGCGGGGGCACTGAAACATTAAAACTAGGCGGCAGAATTGTGTTGGACCATCATTTTTCTTTTGAGGGCACAGGCATGTAGAGAGATTGAGGGGCCAGCGGCGTGCAGATATCCATGGCATTTCATCTAAGCCAGCCACTGTGTGTAGTGGAGCAGGAGACGGGAGCGTGGTAATGGCCGTGGCAAGGACAGGATGGCAGTTTAACAAATCGGGGGAGGTTTACAAGAAATGCTTAAATATAGCGAAATATTATAGAAGGAGCAGAAGGCCTTAAGAGTGGAACTCAAAAAAAAAATATAACCTTCATATTCCTATCAAATTATATGAAGCAAGTTGACACAAAATTTACACCGGTTTCACCTGGGACAGGTGAACCCTAAATATCCTCTCGGTGGCTGGATTGCTTACTAACAATGTAACCGGCGTAAGAAAATCGAGAATAATGCATGGCCCATGAAATCTGGGGGCAAGCTTGCCCGCGGGAACAAAATTCTTGACCATAACTTGGTCACCTACCTTCAAAGGGGTGGGTCTCCGTCCACGATCATACCTTTCCCTAACCTTTTCATGAGACACCTTAAGATTGGCTTTAGCCTTCTTCCAAAGATCTTTAATGTTGTCCGGATCTATTGTCTCGGGTAGGATGTCATTCAGAGACCAGAGGTTAGAGAGCGGCGAGTTGGGAACAAACTTGAACATCAAAGAAGCTGGAGTAAACTTGTGAGATTCATGAACCGCCGAATTCAAAGCAAAAGCTATCCAATGCAGGGACGTGTCCCACCTGGACGGATCTTCATGATGATAGGCAATGAGTGCGGACCTGAGATTACGGTTAACCCGTTCAGCCAGAGATGGTTGAGGGTAATAAGCTGAAGTAGTTACATGAGACATGGACAAGTCAAAACAGAATTTACGAAACAGATTTGATGTGAACGCCTTAGCATTATCAGATACAATATATTGGCACGGACCAAAAGAAGCAAAACTAGAATTCAAGCAAGTAATGGTGGACTGAGCGGTAGCCAGCTTAGTCGGAAATAACCAAGAAAATCTAGTAAAGCCATCTACGCACACAAAGATGAACTTGTTAGCATTACCCTTTGACTGGGGGAAGGGTCCTACATAATCAATATACAGGCGTTCCATGGGGCGCGACGCTTGATGAGAAGACAAAAGGCCTACCTTGGTGGACATGGTTGGTTTACTAAGCAAACAAGATTTACACGCCTTCACTAGTTCACGGATTTCACCGTCCATACCTTTCCAGATGAACATATCACGAATCTTTTCACGAGTTTTAAAGATACCAAGATGCCCTCCTAATGGGGTCTCATGATAATACTTGAAGATCATAGGTACAAGAACCGCTGGAACAACAACTTTCATCATCTTATCATGCCTCGAAGGGCAACATAGAACTCCATTCCTCAGAACATAAGGGACAACATGTTCCCCAGAAGAAAGGGTTTCCATTATCGGAGCCAGCGTCGGATCTTCACGTTGGTACTTCTCGATATCCCTAAAGAGCATGGGAGCATCGGTTAGGATGGCATTAACCTCAGATAGTATGGACTCGGAAGATGATGAACTGTCGACCGGTTCGTGGGTCTCGACGTCGTTAGAAAACATACGGCTGAGTCCATCAGCCACAACATTTTCGGTACCTCTGATATGTCTAACATCAAATTGGAAGGCCGAAATACGGATGGCCCAACGGGCTATACGACCAGTACGACGCGGCCTACCTAAGACCCAGCTTAAGGCTTGATTATCAGTTTCCAGGTCGAATTTGACATGTTCCAGGTACAGACGGAACTTTTGTAAGGCAAATAAAACTGCCAAACCTTCAAGCTCATATATGGAGTACTTTGTTTCTTGAGCCGAGAGAGTCCTAGATGCATAGGCGATGGGGCGCCTCCCTAGTTCAGTCTCTTGAAGAAGGACTGCAGCTACCGCCGACGACGACGCGTCGGTTTGGACGATGAATTTCTTCGAGAAATCAGGCATAGCGAGTACAGGGGCATTACAGAGAGCTAATTTAAGGTCTTCAAAAGCGGCCTGTTGAGAAGGTCCCCACTCGAATTTGATGCCTTTCCTTCGAAGAAGGTTTAAGGGCGCCGCTCTATTAGCAAAGTTAGGAATGAACTTCCTGAAGAAATTCACCATACCAATGAACCTGGCGATACCTTTAATGTCCTTGGGAGGTTTAAAATCACGGATGGCCTGTGTTCTAGAATGATCGACTGCTACCCCATCAGGTGACACAATATGCCCTAGGAATGACATAGAGGGCTTAGCAAAGGCAACCTTGGACAACTTAACAGTTAACCCAGCCTTACGAAGGCGATTGAGAACTTCTCGCAGATGATCAAGATGTTCTTCGAAGGTTTCCGAAAATACGACGACATCATCCCAGTAGTGGTACAAGTATTTGAATTTGATGTCGGAGAAGACCCTATCTAGCAGCCTAGTGAGTACAGCTGCTCCCGTGGGGAGCCCGAAAGGTACGCGGTTGTATTCGTATAAGTTCCAGTCCGTGGCAAACGCTGTAAGATGTTTAGACTCTTCGGCAAGGGGAATTTGATTATAAGCCTGATTCAAGTCCAAGATGGTAAAGAACTTGGCCTTACGAAACCATGAAAAACAAGAATGAAGGTCAGGAAGGGGCACCGATTGTAACACCACCTTCCGATTGAGAGCCCTGTAATCAATGACAGGCCTGAAGCCCCCCTGGGGTTTCGGGACTAGAAAAATAGGCGAAGAATACGCTGACTTAGAGGGCCTAATAATTCCGTCCTTCAACATCTGATCGATGATTTCTTTTAGAGCCTTCATTTTAGGTGGAGATAGCCTATAAGGTGGAAATCGGACAGGAATCGAATCCGTGACCTCAATTTTGTATTCAATAAGGTCAGTAACACCAAGAGTATCAGAGAACACCTCGGGAAACGACTGACACAATTTCCGAATACTATCAGCCTGCTCCTCAGGTAGATGTCTAAGGTCTAACAACATCTCATCCTGGGTAGGCGAAATAGAAGAACATGATGCAGAATTACACTTTAATAGAGGAATATTACAATTAGAGGCAAATTTGAAAGTGCAAGACCTACTCTGAAGATCAAGCACAAGACCAGTGTGATAAATAAAGTCTGCTCCCAATATGACGGGGCAAGACAAGTGCTTAGCCACAAACAGTTTAATTTTCCATGTAAATTTAAAAATACGAATTTTTACCAGTAAGGAACCTAGAATTTCTAATGGGGATGAATTAGCCGAAACATATTGAATAGGAGATGAGACATAGTCAGGTAGTTTACAAACAGATTTCAATTTAGAATACCATTCAGCCGAAATAATTGAACAAACACTGCCTGAATCTAAGAGAGTTGTTATAGGCTCGTTATTTAACTCAATCTTAAGAAAAGGGACAGGTGCGGGGGTATCCGCCGCAATCCTAAGACAATCTTTAGGGCATTCAAAAGATGAATTTGAAAATTCCGCATTCCCTGAATTTACAACCTGTTTACCAGGGGCTGAGTCTCGGGAAGAGGGATTAGTTGACTCAGCCGAAGCCACTAGTCACTTTTTATTATTGGCATAGGTGGAATTTGCGCCCGAAGTTGAGCAGGAGGGGGTGCTATTTGAGTTTGGGCAATTCTTGGCGATATGTGAGAAAGCCCCACATTTAAAACAGCCTTGTGATGACCCGGCTCCATTCCTTGTCCCACTTGACTTGAACAGTGGACACTTATTGCGCAGATGGTCAGGCGACCCACACGCATAACATTTACGAGGGGTGACAGATCGGCGAGGTGGAGGCCGAGTATTACTAACCGAAGGAGGGGGTTCTTTTGCCACACGCAAGGAATCGGCGTACCTAACTCCTTCCGCAGAGACGGCCAATGCTTCCAGTTCAGAGAAGGTTTGCGGGCACGCCGCGAAACACAAATATGACCTATAGGATGGGGAGATGCCTTCCACAATGGCTTGTACAATCTGATCCTCCGGAAAGTGCAGAGCAAACACCCTAGTGTAGAATTTGATATCTTGGATGAAATCAGCCAAGTTTTCGTCCAAGCGCTGTACCCGATAATAGTACTTCTGAATAAGGGAGGACCTGGCCCTAGCCGGGATGAAGTTAGCTAGCAAATGGGCATGGAAATCCTCAATAGATGATTGCTCGGCGATGGCTCTTACGATTTTATCAGAGAGAATACCAATAGCGTACGGATAAATAATTTGCAAGATTTGACATGGCGAAAGAGAAAAAACAAGAGCATGATCCTGAAATTCCACTAGAAATCTTAAAAATGAAATTACATCACTGGTGGTATTAACGGAAAACTTAGATATACCTCTGAGCAACATTGCCAATGGATGAGGCAAGCTACTAAACCCGGGTGACATAGTAGGTAAGGGTTTCACTGGCAAGGAAGTTAATTCGGAACGTATGTTACTCAACGATGCACGGCGTTCAGACTCGCTGTCCAATGGGGCAGAGATAGTTTGAGCAGCGATGGTTTTCCTATTTACGTCTCCCTGAGCGGGCTCTTCCTCGTTACCTACATTCATCGTGGCGGGTTGGTCAGTTTTGGGAGGAACTTCGCCAGTTAGCAATTGAGTGACCTTACTAGACAATTCAGAAATGGTTTCAAGGAGCGTATTAGCTTCCTTCCTCTGAACGTCATTCACCTTTAGAGACAACAGATCATTAACTCTATTTGAAAAGTGATATAGTCTGCCTTGCACACGCTTAATTTGGTTAGGAGACGGATCATTTTCATCAAAAAAACTAACTACAGAAGCTAGCACAGTAATATTCTCCGTGATCGTGGAAAGAGAGTCGTCAATTTCTTTCTCTCCCAAATTGGGGATGGAAATGGGCAAATCAAGGGACTCTCTAAGCTTGTTAGTGTCTACTGCAACCGTGCCTCCAGATTGCACATTTCTGATAGTTAATTCATAGATCAACTCCTCCTTGCGCAAATAGTTGAGAAGGAGAACATCGCGAGGGCCGGGCATGATGACAGAACAATTTTGAAAAAGTCACAAAATTCCAGCAACTGAGAAAATGGTTAGAGTTCGGATCAAAACAATGTGTAGCCGACAAAAGGGGCTAAATTGAGACCCATTCAACCACGCTCTGCTACCACTTGTTACCGTATTTTAGCGGTAGTTAGGCGTAAAAGAAGGTGCGGGTGTGAATGGGTTTCAAGCTACGAAATTATAGTGCAACGTAAAATTAATTTAAAATTTAACAAGGTTATATTTTCTTTTCAAAACAAAGCAATAACAAACATGGCAGGTACAACGTAGCAAGTCAAAACGGGTAGTTACAATATTTACAGGTTTTGGGCTTCACGCCCTGACTTCAGCCATCAGCTCAGTTTTACCCCAAACACAAGTTTTAACAGAGGGGCAGAAAACCCCATTCATACCTAGGAGCCCTTGCTCCAAATTACACTGAAAAGCCTCCACGAGGCCTACAATACTCCATTTCAAAAGAGCCACACGCTCTCAAATTTAGGCCTCTCCTAGGCCACACCAAACTCTACCATGCAAAATGTCCTCTCAGGACATAGACACAGGGGTAAAATACCCAACCTACTGAGGTCTATTAAATGAAAAGAATATTGATTACATGACCTCTAAAATAACAACTTGAGAGGAGGCGAACTTGCACTCCTAATACACTTTGTTTAAGACCTACTTGGCACTAGGCCGTTAATACAAGGGCTAATCCCATACTACAGAGGACACTTAAGAAAATAACAATTTATATTACATTACGGAAGAATTGGTTGAGAAAAATAAGTTCACCTCAAGACAATGTGAGTGGGAGCTCGAGAGGGTAAAGCACTCTCTATCCCGATATGTAGTTTAGAAGATAGGATAGGTACCAGTAGTCTTTACATTTTAGAGGAAAGTTACATGGTGGAAGACTTAGAACCCGCCCCGAAAGTTAAACTGCTGAGCAAGCAAAGAAAGAAGTTATTACTTGGCCATTACCTTGTTGTAGACCGCTGCCGAAGAAAGAGGCGCTTCCCGCCTCCTGCTATGTACTTAATACACTGAAAGATGGAACAGAAGTGGCCCGGAGACCCTAAAATCAGCAGTTTATATCCTCTCGCGGAAGGTTCTAGGCGTTAGGGGAAAGAAAACACCCTCCCACAAAGTCTTTATTGGCTAGGGAAAAGAAACCCCTACACAGATGAAGAAGACACACATTATTGGTGGAAAATTAATTAAGGAAATTCGGGATTGGCTCTATCCAAAACAAGGGGAAAGAAAGGGTTAATATTGCCAACTTAAACAATGACAGAAAGAAATTTAACAAGGAACAAACTCTTGAAATTAAATTTTCTCCACAAAACGGTTCATTCACTTCGCACTAGAGTGCACCGTTGTTGATCTTCAGTAGTGTCCTCTAGAAGAGAAAGTTCACACTTCTTACTTCAAGCGAAACAAAAACACATCAAAAATGACACAGTTCAAAAACTCAAAGTTTTCCACGTGGTGACATCTTCTGAGAAAGTAGAAAGTTAATACCGTCAATAAAGTTCAGACTTCCTCCAGCAGAGGAGTTTCAATTGGCGCACATTTTAAATTAGCGGCGTGGAGGTGTACCGCCCGGTACAATTATCAAGCACTAAATTTTAAAAGAACAGAGAAGAAAACAATTTTGTAAATACAATATTATACAATATATGCTATTTTTTTCTATTAAGCACACAGCTCGTCCTTAATAAATGTATATAATTTACAAAATTTTACTCATAATATCTTCTGTGTTACAAACATAATCAACACGTATACAACTTGTGCAGCTACTTCAAATAATAGTTTACAATTTCTATTAGATTAAAATTTACATTGCATTTATTTATTTTATTTTTACTGTTTTGGGGACCTAACTTGCATAATGACCTGCTGCGTTTAACCCCAGCCCTTTCGCCACTGCTTTTCAAACAACTGATAAGATAGATAAGAACATGAAAAGGAAAACACTGTTGGATAGCAGTAGACATGGTAGCACAAAACAGGAGGAACATTTGTAAATATGTAAATTTAAAATTATGTACATATTTGTGAATATTCAGCAGAGTATATGTACACATACAGTACATGTATGGGTGGAGGCACTTCTGTGTATGTGTACATGTACAATTTAAGGAATATAAATAATAATAAACACTCTCCAAATCATAACCCAATACCATTCCTTGCTTATGTTTCTCTTTCTATTGATCCTAATACCACAATGACTAGCTATTATCTTCATTGTCTTATATTCACATTCCACTGTTCCCATTTTTCTATACATGACTTGACTTGTTACTTCTTTGTTCATATCCATGTTCCTATATATATTCTTTCCGAAACACTTCACTGTAATATCAAATAATCCCACATTATTCCCACCACTTTTCCAACAAGAGGACAATGTTTATATCACAAGCATAGAAATATCCATCGTCCCTCTCTGTACATCACATTAAGACCAGAATACATAAATCAGTCAATGTCCCAATCAAACAAATAAATCAATCAATCAAACAATCAAACAACAGCATTTAGGGATGTTGCTTGTTTATGTAGAAAAAGATTGTGGAAATTTATGAAAAAACTCTCACGGTAAATTATTTCAATCACTAAATCATCTTCCTATATGTGAACATTTGCCAAAATTAGTCCCCATGAATTCCAACTTATCTTCATGTTGTGACCTTTCCTATACTTCAACAACATGACTTAAATGTATTCATCAACTAATGTCATTCCAAGCCATCTCTCCAATGACATCTCAGAATATACTGCTTAATTGAAGAGCTTGTCTCCTTTCTCCAAGTCTTCCCAGCTGAATCCTTGCAACATCTCTGTAACACAACTCTTTTGTTAGAAATCAACCACAAGAAATGGAGCTATTCCTGTGGAGTATTTCCTATTCTCTAATCAAGTAATACTGGTGATGGTCTCATACTCTCATTGTGGTTTTGCTGCAGATTTATATGCCCTCTCCTTTACAACCCCTAAATAACCTCATGAACATATTAAGAGACCTGTACATTTTATTTTGCAATATGTTTATATGATTACCACAATGAAGATATATACAGTACATATTATGAATAACTAGGTACTTACAGAGATCCCCATGAAGAACATTCACCCCATCAACACAATAATTATATTAGATAGGACTCTTTCTATTTGTGAAGCACAGAACCTGACTTTTCACCCATTTTACCAATATAGCATTGCCCGATGTCCTTCTTAAATATTGTCAAGGTCTTTTTGCAGTTACTCACAATCCTGAAACTTAGTTATTACATTTTTTGCTAGTTGTTTTACGTCGCACCGACACAGATAGGTCTTACGGCGACGAAGGGACAGGAAAGGGCTAGGAGTGGGAATGAAGCGGCCGTGGCCTTAATCCTTAGTTATTACAAAGAGCTTCATCAGTTTTTTAGTTCATTATTCATATTGTTTATATATATATATATATATATATATATCAGAAAATAGAGGTCCCACAGTACTGCCCTGTGGGACCCAATCCCATAATTGTTACAGGATCAAATAAAGCTTCAACTACTCTAATACTCTGAGTTCTATTTTCTACAAATACACCAGACGTGGCCAAATTTTCATGGTAAATGGTATATTTCTATCTTTATGTAATTTATCGACCTTTATAGTTTAATCCTTGAACATTGTTTGGTGGTAAAGTTACCACTTGGGATATCCCTGCCCACATTATTGTATTTTTTCATATAGTGGCTACAGTGAGAACCACAATGTAATTTCATTATTCACATGGTTTTGTGTCATATTTTCTTAGTGAACATATTCTGTTGTTTATCGTCTATATCTGCATATTGTTGCTGTATGGAAGTAAATAATGCGACCAATTGTTAATACTGTGCATTCTGTAAATTACGTGCGTTATTGATACTATTCACGAGTTCAGTTGATATGTCTTAAGAGTGGTACTAGAGAACTGTCAAATTTTGAGGTTATGGGGAGACAAAATGACCTTTCGCCAAGAAAGGCATTGTCAGAGAGCTACTTGTTGAAAAACGTTATTCACAGCAAGAGGTAGATTCTATATTGCAAATATTACAGCAATCTGTAAGTATAATTTTAAAATGTGAAGATAAGGGGAAGGCAAAATGTTAACAACGTGTTGGAAACTGTGGCGAAAGAAGAAACTAACAGCAAGGAGGAAGCAAAACTGTTTATTTTGTCAGTAAACAACCGCAAGGTTACTAGTTTGGATTTACGTATGAAATTATAAGAGTACGGGTCATTGGTACCAGCCAGGACTTTGAGACGAGAGCTGTTTAATGCTAGATTGAGAGCAAGACGACCTCTAAGAAAAGCGAAGATTATTCCTGCTATGGCTGAAAATATGTTTCAGTGGGCCACGACTCTCCAGAATTGGTTATGTGAAGTTTGGAAACAGGCAAGTCCATGACAATTACTGTAATTCCTTAATTATCATTCATTATTCAATTTTAACCCAATCTAAGTGATGTAACTGTACAGTACAGTAACTATGTGAAATTTTTCTTCCAAACCGTACAGCTTATTGCATTTAATGCTAGGCTTATTTGTTTCATTTATTTCAGGTTTGTTTTAGCGGCGAATCGGTATTTCCTGTAGAATAAGAGACAAGTCCATGTGTCAGAAGAAAAGATGAAGCATTACATCCAGATTGAGTGAAGCAGAGAGTGAAACATCCAACTTCAGTGATGGTCTGGAGTGTGTATTCTTGGTACGGCTGTGGACAATTATATATTGTAGAAGGAACTATGGGGCGTGAACTATATAGAATTAAGAACCCGTTTGGTACCTCAGATGCAAGAGTGGTTGGCAAAAGTGAATTTATTTTTATGCAAGATGGGCCTCCTTGCCACAAAGTCTAGAAACAGTCCACACATGAACCCCATAGAACATCCTTAGGCGATAGCAAAGAAAAGTACGAAAAGCGAATATAACGACAGAAATTGGCTTCATTGAGAAGCTCGTTCAGATCTGGCGTCATGATGACGACTTAAAGAGTCAGTGTAAAATACTGTTTGAGGGTATGCCCAGTCTAATCAAGTCACACACGAAAGCTAGGTGGGTGCTTACCAAGTACTAAAGTCATCATCTTAAAAATTGGTAACATCTTATGTTTTCAATTCTCAATTTTTAATGTTTAATAATTAGGCCTCGTCTTTATAGTCACCCATTTGGCCACAAATTTATCTGTCCCAACCACACTAATTTTTGTCAGTAATTTCCCAAGATCTACCCTATGAAAATCCTTATAGATATGTCAACCGTGATACATTAGACCACATCAATCTAATATATCTGCTATATCTTGCTGGAATCTACAAGATGAGCTTCAGTGGAATAATATTTCTGAAACCTGAACTACCATCCATCGAACCAGTTTGTAACTTCGTAAATGTGTATAATACGATCAGAAAGAATGCATTCCAAGCGCTTGCATGCAACACCAGTCAAGTTGACTAGTGTGTAATTACTGGCTTTATGTTTAGCACATGTTCTTTATACACAGGGTGCTACTACACTAATTATTAATTCATCTTGTATAGCTGATTCACACATACACTAATCAATATCTCAAAGAATTGACTTTCGTATATGCCCAGAAATTTTACCAATCCCAGCAGCATTTCTAGTTTTAAATTTTTGTATAATATTGTCAATGTCTTTTTATAGTAGGTCCATGTGGACATTGCAAAGTAATTTCAAAAGATTGGATGAAATTGCCAACTGCGTCAGGTACAGCAAAAGGACGCCGACCAAACCATTGGTGACATATTCTATGCTAATTTGCTGGTGAACGGTGTCTTTCTTTTCTTACGTGATGCAGGACTGCAATGCCGATCTACTAATGGGGTACACACATTTCCATGTTGTGTAATTGCTACTCCATACCTTTCTCAGTACGTCGACATTCAACACCGTACACAGCAAAAAGACTTACTGACATGCATTATATTCTGAACTTCAGACGTAGTGTTATAATTCAGTCACAGTGTGTGCCTGTGAATTCCCTTCATCTCATCCAAGCTGCCTGTATCATAAACCGCAAGTAGTATAATAAGCGGGTTCTGCGGCCTCCTCCCGCGGGAAATTTGAATTTTGGCGGGAAATTTGAATTCTGGCGGGAAATTTGAATTTTGGCGGGAGATTTGAATTTGTAAACAAAGCCACGTGCTTTTTGACAGCTGTCATCGACAACAACGCATCGCTAACCTCACTGCTGCCATCTTGACGGGCCTAAACCTCAGTAGTGCCAACTTAACCTAACTAGCGCGAGGTAAACAAAGCCACGTGTTTTTTGACAGCCACGTGCTTTTTGACAGACAACAACGCATCGCTAACCTCAGTACTGCCATCTTGACGGGCCTAAACCTCAGTAGTGCCAACTTAACCTAACTAGTGCGAGGTAAACAAAGCCACGTGTTTTTGACAGCCACGTGCTTTTTGACAGACAACAACGCATCGCTAACCTCAGTACTGCCGTCCTGACGGGCCTAAACCTCAGTAGTACCAACATAACCTAACTAGCGTGTGGTAAACAAAGCCACGTGCTTTTTGACAGCCACGTGCTTTTTGACATCTGTCATCCTCCATCTTTAAACCACAGAGCACTGTGCTGCCCTCTTTATCGTAGTAGATGTAAAATTCGTTACCTGTCATCGGCAGTGCTGCCATCTTGGCGGGCCTAAACCTTAGTGCTACCAACTTAACCTCACTAGCGTGAGATAAACAAATCCACGTGCAGCTGACATCCGCCATCTTTAATCCAGAGAGAACAGTGCTGCAATCTTTAGTTGAAATGTGGTGGCGGCAAATTCCACGTGCTCTTGTTTGGAAACAAATTCACGTGCTATTTTCTGACAGCTGTCATCCGCCATCTTGCATCACAAACCTCAGTGCTACACTCTTTAGCTAGATACCTTTGAAATGTGGTGGCGGCAAATTCTACATGCTCTTGTTTGGAAACAAACCTATGCGCTTTTTTGACAGCTATCATCCGCCATCTTTAATCCAGAGAGAACAGTGCTGCACTCTTTAGTTGAAATGTGGTGGTGGCAAATTCCACGTGCTCTTGTTTGGAAACAAACCCATGTGCTTTTCTGACAGCTGTCATCCACCATCTTTAATCCAGAGAGAACAGTGCTACACTCTTTAGTTGAAATGTGGTGGCGGCAAATTCCACGTGCTCTTGTTTGGAAACAAACCCATGTGCTTTTCTGACAGCTGTCATCCACCATCTTTAATCCGGAGAGGACATTGCTGCACTCTTTAGTTGAAATGTGGTGGTGGCAAATTCCACGTGCTCTTGTTTGGAAACAAACCCATGTGCTTTTCTGTCATCCACCATCTTTAATCCAGAGAGAACAGTGCCGCACTCTTTAGTTGAAATGTGGTGGGGGCAAATTCCACGTGCTCTTGTTTGGAAACAAACCCATGTGCTTTTATGACAGCTGTCATCCACCATCTTTAATCCAGAGAGAACAGTGCCGCACTCTTTAGTTGAAATGTGGTGGCGGCAAATTCCACGTGCTCTTGTTTGGAAACAAATTCTACGCGCTCTTCAGCTGTCATCCACCATCATTAATCAAGAGAGCACCGTGCTGCCCTCTTTGTGGCGGCGGATAAATTGAAAAATTCTTTTCGACAAGCAGCCATGTTTAATCCTGAGAGAACAGTGCTGCCCTCTTTAGCTACTTACCTTTGAGGCGGTTCATTTGAAAAATTCTTTTCGACAAGCAGCCATCTTTAATCCAGAGAGAACAGTGCTGCCCTCTTTAGCTACTTACCTTTGAGGCGGTTAATTTGAAAAATTCTATTTAACAAACTGCCATCATTAATGAAAAGAGCATCGTGGTGCTATCTTGCGGGTAAATTTTACGTCACAGCTGTCATCCACCATCTTGCATTGCTAACCTTAGTGCTGCCCTCTTTAGCTACTTACCTTTGAAAAAAATCTATTTGACAAGCTGTCACCCGCCATCTTGCATCGCAAACCTCAGTGCTGCACTCTATGTAGTGGCGGATAATTTGAGAAAATCTTTTTGACAAGCAGCCATCTTTAATCAACAGAGCACCGTGCTGCCATCTTTAGCTACACCTCATCGCACTATCGGAACAAAGCCACGTCTTGTTACAAAGAATACACCTCGTATAAATGCTATTCATCTAGTAATTAAAACAGCTGATCCACGTCGTCATCGCTTTAAAGAAGGTGATTTTGTTCGCATCAGCAAACACAAGTCTATCTTTGCAAAAGGATACACACCTAACTGGAGCACTGAAATTGTTCAAACTAGCAAATGTACCCGTGCTTCGCTACGGTATTCTACATTGTATACGGATATCGACGTAAATACTGTGCGTGCAGCAAATGAGATTGTTTTAAAATTGCATGTCTCTTAGCCTTATCCGAGAAATAGCATGGGGAGGTCCACATACGTTGTTTCCAATGTAAAGTGAGGGTTGCGGAGTTGTGATGATAACGCCAGGCTCACTTGCCTACTGCCATTCACAATCGAGTTGGCAAGTTTACATTATAATTGCAGGCCCCAATGCCTACTGCGCGGTCACAATCGATTTGGGGAGTTTTAGTTACAATGGCAGACCCATTTCCTACTTTCAGACAGGTTACAGTTGAGGAGTTTTTATTATAATACCAGGCAACTTCCCTACCACCAGTCAAAATTGAGTTGTGCAGTTATCATTATAATGACAGTCCCTTTTTACTGCTGCTAGCCAGCTTACTGCCAGTCACACAGAATTAGTGAGTTTCCATGAAAATAGCAGGCCACTATGCCTAATGCTAGTCAAATTTTAGATTGGAACATTTGTTTATAATGGCGGGCACCCTGGCCTAGAGCCAAACACAATAGAGTAGGGGACTTTCGAACAAAACTGCATGATCCCTTGCCTTCTGCAAGACAAATCGAAAAGTGAATTATTCATTAAAATGGTAGGCCCTCCTTGCTAATGCCAGTTACACAGGAGTTGGAGAAGGACCCCATTCCTACTGCCAGCAGTCAAAGTCGGTGTAGGGAGTACTGATTACAATAGCAGACACATCCTTTCTCGATCGCTACAAATCGACATCAATGAATATATACAGATGGACATACGAAAGTATATGAATGTTTACAATATTGCAGACCTTTATTTACAGATTAACTGCTGCTAAACGGTACGTCATATCAACAAAGGATTGTACCGTAAGGCGCAGTATTTAGCGATCTAAATGACTGGTCCTATGATATTTTCTCGCATCTTATCTATTCATGGGTCAGATTGAATCAGAAACGTTGAATAGGTTGAAATTTGTGTAAGAATATCTTACATTGCATTACTTTTCGGATAATTATGTGACATAGCATTTGGCTCACATATGGGTACTGATTGGGCCAATGTTCGTGTAGAGTTTGATCATACTATCTTTCCTGTAAGTGATTGAAATGATGCACATGAGAAGAAAAGGTTTAGAAATTAATTTCCATTAAGGCAGGTAGAATTCCATTAAGTTTGGTTGTGTGTATTTTGAGGGAGTGCAAAAACACGGTTTCGGTTTCGTATAAACCCCCAATTAGTTCAGGGATTTAGAAACAATATTTGCCCTAAAACCTCCCCAAAGGATAGGTGGATTCCAAATATGAAGTTTGGTGGAAATATATCCAGTAGTTTTCAAGTTAGAGAAAGACAAACAGACCAAACAAACAAACAAACAAAGAAACAAACAAACAAACTAACTAACTAACTAACTAACAGACACCAAGGAAACCTACCCTTGGACAGATGGATGCTATATATAAAATTTGGTTCAAATATCTTGTTAGTTTTCAAGTTTGTAAGAAGTACGCTTTACACGCACCCGCTCTTGCGTTAAGTCCGCTGGGATTTGTACCGAAAAACGGTCCGTTAATGATATCTCCCTTACTAAATCCTGTTATCGAAATGATGCACATGAGAAAAAAAGGTTTAGAAATTAATTTTCATTAAGGCAGGTTGATTTCCATTAAGTTCGGTTGTGTATGCTTTGAGGGAGTGCAAAATCACCGTTTCGGTTTCGTAAAAATCCCCACTCAGTTCACGGATTTAGAAACGATATTTGCGCTAAAACCTACCCAAGGAGAGGTGGATTCTAAATATGAAGTTTGGTGGAAATATATATTTAGTAGTTTTCAAGTTATAGAAGGACAGACAAACAGACAAACAGACAAAGAGACTAACAGACAAACAAACAGACAAACAGACACAAAAGCTAAAAATGATGCAGATGGTCATTATTACACCTGAAACGGATAACTGTACGGAAATTTCGCCAAAATAATCAATGTACAGATGTACGAAAATTTTTAAGCCCACGAAACCTATAGGTTATCGTTTTGGATATACTATACGACTGTGTTCTTATGCTGAGCCCAAAATTTGAGCCCCCCCAGCGTGCCCCCTTCAGGGAATTTTGAGAATTTCCGATTTTTCTAGGGATCTTGGGGTCATCAGTTTCCCTCGTACCAAGTTTCAAATTTCTGAGATTTCTGGAAGTGCCTCATTAATTCACGTCTTTTTTCATTTTTAAATATTTATATATACATCGCTCCAGCCCGACTTGCTTTTATATATATAGATGACGGATAAGTATGAGCACGTTGAAAAGTGCAGACTTCCACTTCGAGATTCATATCTCCTAAACGGTTTATGATATTAAGAAACGGTTTGCGCCCTCAGACGCCTCATTTATCGCTCTACATGTTTGTTTCTAAACCATTTCCTCGTATCTCCCATATTAAGGGGGTAAATTGAGTTCAAATTTTGAATAGGGTGAAATTTGGGTGCATTTTTAACATTTGACATTACATTTTGCCTACTTATATATAAGCTAGAATCATGAAATTTGGTACACATATGTCCCTTAATCGTGCCAATGTGCGCACACAACGTGATGATCCTATCATTGTTATAAGTGTGTCAAACAATAAAATATACTTGTAAAAATCACCAAATTTACGAACAATCCAGAAATACGGAAAAAATTAACGTATAAGGGAGAGAGATACGACAAAATGTCACAGGACCAAAGTTGTAGATCACTCCGAATTGAAGGGACATTGTGCCATCCGTTTTGTGATACGACTTACCGTTTAGCCAAAAAATAGCTCAAAAGGAATGTCTGCATAGTCATTAAAATTGCCTCAATATTTCGATATCTTTGGGGGTAAAACGTGAAAGATTTGAACATCTTGGAATTTTCCCGTCGGTTAGGGACTAAAAGCTATAATTTCACCAAATTTCAATTGTCTACCTCGTCTCGCAGGTTGTGCCGCCATCTTGATTTGGGGGGATGCGGGATAAAAATGAGGAAATTCCCGAAAATTTTTAAGCCCACGAAACCTATAGGTTATCGTTTTGGATATACTATACGACTGTGTTCTTATGCTGAGCCCAAAATTTGAGCCCCCCCAGCGTGCCCCCTTCAGGGAATTTTGAGAATTTCCGATTTTTCTAGGGATCTTGGGGTCATCAGTTTCCCTCGTACCAAGTTTCAAATTTCTGAGATTTCTGGAAGTGCCTCATTAATTCACGTCTTTTTTCATTTTTAAATATTTATATATACATCGCTCCAGCCCGACTTGCTTTTATATATATAGATGACGGATAAGCATGAGCACGTTGAAAAGTGCAGACTTCCACTTCGAGATTCATATCTCCTAAACGGTTTATGATATTAAGAAACGGTTTGCGCCCTCAGACGCCTCATTTATCGCTCTAAATGTTTGTTTCTAAACCATTTCCTCGTATCTCCCATATTAAGGGGGTAAATTGAGTTCAAATTTTGAATAGGGTGAAATTTGGGTGCATTTTAAACATTTGACATTACATTTTGCCTACTTATGTATAAGCTAGAATCATGAAATTTGGTACACATATGTCCCTTAATCGTGCCAATGTGCGCACACAACGTGATGATCCTATCATTGTTATAAGTGTGTCAAACAATAAAATATACTTGTAAAAATCACCAAATTTACGAACAATCCAGAAATACGGCCAAATTTAACGTATAAGGGAGAGAGATACGACAAAATGTCACAGGACCAAAGTTGTAGATCACTCCGAATTGAAGGGACTTTGTGCCATCCGTTTTGTGATACGACTTACCGTTTAGCCAAAAAATAGCTCAAAAGGAATGTCTGCACAGTCATTAAAATTGCCTCAATATTTCGATATCTTTGGGGGTAAAAGTTGAAAAATTTGAACATCTTGGAATTTTCCCATCGGTTAGGGACCAAAAGCTATAATTTCACCAAATTTCAATTGTCTACCTCGTCTCGCAGGTTGTGCCGCCATCTTGATTTGGGGGGATGCGGGATAAAAATGAGGAAATTCCCGAAAATTTTTAAGCCCACGAAACCTATAGGTTATCGTTTTGGATATACTATACGACTGTGTTCTTATGCTGAGCCCAAAATTTGAGCCCCCCCAGCGTGCCCCCTTCAGGGAATTTTGAGAATTTCCGATTTTTCTAGGGATCTTGGGGTCATCAGTTTCCCTCGTACCAAGTTTCAAATTTCTGAGATTTCTGGAAGTGCCTCATTAATTCACGTCTTTTTTCATTTTTAAATATTTATATATACATCGCTCCAGCCCGACTTGCTTTTATATATATAGATGACGGATAAGCATGAGCACGTTGAAAAGTGCAGACTTCCACTTCGAGATTCATATCTCCTAAACGGTTTATGATATTAAGAAACGGTTTGCGCCTTCAGGCGCCTCATTTATCGCTCTACATGTTTGTTTCTAAACCATTTCCTCGTATCTCCCATATTAAGGGGGTAAAATGAGTTCAAATTTTGAATAGGGTGAAATTTGGGTGCATTTTAAACATTTGACATTACATTTTGCCTACTTATGTATAAGCTAGAATCATGAAATTTGGTACACATATGTCCCTTAATCGTGCCAATGTGCGCACACAACGTGATGATCCTATCATTGTTATAAGTGTGTCAAACAATAAAATATACTTGTAAAAATCACCAAATTTACGAACAATCCAGAAATACGGCCAAATTTAACGTATAAGGGAGAGAGATACGACAAAATGTCACACGACCAAAGTTGTAGATCACTCCGAATTGAAGGGACATTGTGCCATCCGTTTTGTGATACGACTTACCGTTTAGCCAAAAAATAGCTCAAAAGGAATGTCTGCATAGTCATTAAAATTGCCTCAATATTTCGATATCTTTGGGGGTAAAACGTGAAAGATTTGAACATCTTGGAATTTTCCCGTCGGTTAGGGACTAAAAGCTATAATTTCACCAAATTTCAATTGTCTACCTCGTCTCGCAGGTTGTGCCGCCATCTTGATTTGGGGGGATGCGGGATAAAAATGAGGAAATTCCCGAAAATTTTTAAGCCCACGAAACCTATAGGTTATCGTTTTGGATATACTATACGACTGTGTTCTTATGCTGAGCCCAAAATTTGAGCCCCCCCAGCGTGCCCCCTTCAGGGAATTTTGAGAATTTCCGATTTTTCTAGGGATCTTGGGGTCATCAGTTTCCCTCGTACCAAGTTTCAAATTTCTGAGATTTCTGGAAGTGCCTCATTAATTCACGTCTTTTTTCATTTTTAAATATTTATATATACATCGCTCCAGCCCGACTTGCTTTTATATATATAGATGACGGATAAGCATGAGCACGTTGAAAAGTGCAGACTTCCACTTCGAGATTCATATCTCCTAAACGGTTTATGATATTAAGAAACGGTTTGCGCCCTCAGACGCCTCATTTATCGCTCTAAATGTTTGTTTCTAAACCATTTCCTCGTATCTCCCATATTAAGGGGGTAAATTGAGTTCAAATTTTGAATAGGGTGAAATTTGGGTGCATTTTAAACATTTGACATTACATTTTGCCTACTTATGTATAAGCTAGAATCATGAAATTTGGTACACATATGTCCCTTAATCGTGCCAATGTGCGCACACAACGTGATGATCCTATCATTGTTATAAGTGTGTCAAACTATAAAATATACTTGTAAAAATCACCAAATTTACGAACAATCCAGAAATACGGCCAAATTTAACGTATAAGGGAGAGAGATACGACAAAATGTCACAGGACCAAAGTTGTAGATCACTCCGAATTGAAGGGACTTTGTGCCATCCGTTTTGTGATACGACTTACCGTTTAGCCAAAAAATAGCTCAAAAGGAATGTCTGCACAGTCATTAAAATTGCCTCAATATTTCGATATCTTTGTGGGTAAAAGTTGAAAAATTTGAACATCTTGGAATTTTCCCATCGGTTAGGGACCAAAAGCTATAATTTCACCAAATTTCAATTGTCTACCTCGTCTCGCAGGTTGTGCCGCCATCTTGATTTGGGGGGATGCGGGATAAAAATGAGGAAATTCCCGAAAATTTTTAAGCCCACGAAACCTATAGGTTATCGTTTTGGATATACTATACGACTGTGTTCTTATGCTGAGCCCAAAATTTGAGCCCCCCCAGCGTGCCCCCTTCAGGGAATTTTGAGAATTTCCGATTTTTCTAGGGATCTTGGGGTCTTCAGTTTCCCTCGTACCAAGTTTCAAATTTCTGAGATTTCTGGAAGTGCCTCATTAATTCACGTCTTTTTTCATTTTTAAATATTTATATATACATCGCTCCAGCCCGACTTGCTTTTATATATATAGATGACGGATAAGCATGAGCACGTTGAAAAGTGCAGACTTCCACTTCGAGATTCATATCTCCTAAACGGTTTATGATATTAAGAAACGGTTTGCGCCTTCAGACGCCTCATTTATCGCTCTACATGTTTGTTTCTAAACCATTTCCTCGTATCTCCCATATTAAGGGGGTAAAATGAGTTCAAATTTTGAATAGGGTGAAATTTGGGTGCATTTTAAACATTTGACATTACATTTTGCCTACTTATGTATAAGCTAGAATCATGAAATTTGGTACACATATGTCCCTTAATCGTGCCAAAGTGCGCACACAACGTGATGATCCTATCATTGTTATAAGTGTGTCAAACAATAAAATATACTTGTAAAAATCACCAAATTTACGAACAATCCAGAAATACGGCCAAATTTAACGTATAAGGGAGAGAGATACGACAAAATGTCACACGACCAAAGTTGTAGATCACTCCGAATTGAAGGGACATTGTGCCATCCGTTTTGTGATACGACTTACCGTTTAGCCAAAAAATAGCTCAAAAGGAATGTCTGCACAGTCATTAAAATTGCCTCAATATTTCGATATCTTTGGGGGTAAAAGGTGAAAAATTTGAACATCTTGGAATTTTTCCGTCGGTTAGGGACCAAAAGCTATAATTTCACCAAATTTCAATTGTCTACCTCGTCTCGCAGGTTGTGCCGCCATCTTGATTTGGGAGGATGCGGGATAAAAATGAGGAAATTCCCGAAAATTTTTAAGCCCACGAAACCTATAGGTTATCTTTTTGGATATACTATACGACTGTGTTCTTATGCTGAGCCCAAAATTTAAGCCCCCCCAGCGTGCCCCCTTCAGGGAATTTTGAGAATTTCCGATTTTTCTAGGGATCTTGGGGTCTTCAGTTTCCCTCGTACCAAGTTTCAAATTTCTGAGATTTCTGGAAGTGCCTCATTAATTCACGTCTTTTTTCATTTTTAAATATTTATATATACATCGCTCCAGCCCGACTTGCTTTTATATATATAGATGACGGATAAGCATGAGCACGTTGAAAAGTGCAGACTTCCACTTCGAGATTCATATCTCCTAAACGGTTTATGATATTAAGAAACGGTTTGCGCCCTCAGACGCCTTCATTTATCGCTCTAAATGTTTGTTTCTAAACCATTTCCTCGTATCTCCCATATTAAGGGGGTAAATTGAGTTCAAATTTTGAATAGGGTGAAATTTGGGTGCATTTTTAACATTTGACATTACATTTTGCCTACTTATGTATAAGCTAGAATCATGAAATTTGGTACACATATGTCCCTTAATCGTGCCAATGTGCGCACACAACGTGATGATCCTATCATTGTTATAAGTGTGTCAAACAATAAAATATACTTGTAAAAATCACCAAATTTACGAACAATCCAGAAATACGGCCAAATTTAACGTATAAGGGAGAGAGATACGACAAAATGTCACACGACCAAAGTTGTAGATCACTCCGAATTGAAGGGACATTGTGCCATCCGTTTTGTGATACGACTTACCGTTTAGCCAAAAAATAGCTCAAAAGGAATGTCTGCACAGTCATTAAAATTGCCTCAATATTTCGATATCTTTGGGGGTAAAAGGTGAAAAATTTGAACATCTTGGAATTTTCCCGTCGGTTAGGGACCAAAAGCTATAATTTCACCAAATTTCAATTGTCTACCTCGTCTCGCAGGTTGTGCCGCCATCTTGATTTGGGGGGATGCGGGATAAAAATGAGGAAATTCCCGAAAATTTTTAAGCCCACGAAACCTATAGGTTATCGTTTTGGATATACTATACGACTGTGTTCTTATGCTGAGCCCAAAATTTGAGCCCCCCCAGCGTGCCCCCTCCAGGGAATTTTGAGAATTTCCGATTTTTCTAGGGATCTTGGGGTCTTCAGTTTCCCTCGTACCAAGTTTCAAATTTCTGAGATTTCTGGAAGTGCCTCATTAATTCACGTCTTTTTTCATTTTTAAATATTTATATATACATCGCTCCAGCCCGACTTGCTTTTATATATATAGATCAGAAGTGTTAAGCTTACTAATCCAGTTACGTATTTACTTCGCGATCTCAGAGGACAGCCTATTGAAGGAGGATTCTACATCGAAGAACTGCAGAAAACAAAATATCCTGATCACTATTTAGTTGAACGTGTTATTCGACGTCGTGGCAATAAACTGTATGTTAAATGGCTTGGTTTTAATAACAGCTTTAATTCATGGATTAATAAAGAGGATGTACTTTAAATCTTATGTGTGTTTTCTTTTAATCCTCTACGTTTCCTTTCTTCTAAGTCACTAGGACATGCTGTAGGATTAAACAACACCTGTAATATGTTTTGACAATTCATATTTATCTTAGAATATATATACATTTTTATCCTTTGTTTATTTTACTGTCTTTGTCACTCAGTTTTCGTTTTATTGCACCAACAACGACAAGTGCTGCTATCTTCTGAGCAGCTAAAGCACTAGGTAATAACACACACACATCATAACTGTACGAAGCAGATTTTAACAGCTACACGACATACTCTATGCAGGCAGCATGTAGCTACGTGTCAGGCGAACGTGTTCTAGGGCCGCAGGGGAGATGAAGCACGAAGAAAAGAAGATAAATCACTCTATTGATGAGTCCACGCCCAACATGCTTCCTCATCTTTCTCCCAGCACGTTTCTTCACCCTTTCCTTGTTTACTCTCTCCACAGCCATGATAAGTGTTTATAAGCGAAGACAACTCGTTAGTTTTAGGTCCGTGATACAGTTTAATTAGTTGACATGTACGGCACTGTCTCACAGAAGGTCGTCTACCTAAACTCACGTGTTCATGATGTAAACTACACGTTTGAAGCTCTGACAAAACAGGATCTTGAGTCCACTCACGAGGCACCTTATCCCAAATCTTCTTTACAGCATTCGCAGCTACATTAACCAAAAATGCCTTTGGTAATGCATTTAACTCTTCTTCAGTAAAAGTGTTTAGTTTCTTTTTGCATGCATAAAACTTTACGATCGCCTTTTCAACTACGTTACACTTAGTATCTGTTAGAAATGACATGATGTCTTTACTCTAAAAATGTTTCTTTTACACTAAGGTTATTTCGACACTGCAGTTTACATATGTTGTTCACTTCCCGGCATGCACTGCGACACAACCAATCAAAGAACATGCATACATGTTGTAAAGACTGTTTACTTGTTTCTCTACTATGCTCTTTCGGAAGAGTTTTAAATGAAGGGCACCCCAATTCATGCATGTCGATAACTTCACACGATGATGGTAGAAAATCACGCAACCATTCTTTCCTTTCACAACCCTTTAAAAGAACAAGATCTGCTCTTGACAAATGTGCATTCATCATTAAAGGTAGAAAACGATAAGGTATTCCTTTTTTCTTCCCACTTCAAACCTAAATTGTTTTCAATCCACTGAGTCTGCTTTTTATCTTCATCTGTTTGCAAACAGTAAGGGAACGGTTGACTAAATACTAAACTAACAAGTTTTGGTGCCCACAACACACTGCAATCTAACACAGCCACCTCTTTAAACACAAATTTGTTTCCGTTTACTTTAAAGCCTTGAACATCAACTATTAATGTTTTCGTCATGTTTGCACTCCACTCTCTATCACTGTTTCTCGAAGAGTAAAGCCTTTAGTCAACGAACGGGTTTAAACATGCACAATAACGTCATCACTGCAGCGCATGCAAACTCTTGTTTTTATGATGCATACTTATTGCATTCCTTTACACCGACTTACTCTTAAGAAAACGGACAAGTCTAAACATGCATGATGACGTCATCACTGCAGCACGTCCTTACTCTAGCTTGCCCGATGCGTGATTAAACTTGTTCGAATTAACCGCCACCACATTTGAACTAAAGAGTGCAGCAGCGAGGTAAGCGATGTAAGATGGCGGTAGCTAAAGATGGCAGCACGGTGCTCTGTTGATTAAAGATGGCTGCTTGTCAAAAAGATTTTTCAAATTATCCGCCACTACATAGAGTGCAGCACTGAGGTTTGCGATGCAAGATGGCGGGTGACAGCTTGTCAACTAGATTTTTTTTCAAGGTAAGTAGCTAAAGAGGGCAGCACTAAGGTTAGCAATGCAAGATGGTGGATGACAGCTGTGACGTAAAATTTACCCGCAAGATAGCACCATGATGCTCCTTTCATTAAAGATGGCAGCTTGTTAAATAGAATTTTTCAAATTAACCGCCTCAAAGGTAAGTAGCTAAAGAGGGCAGCACTGTTCTCTCTGGATTAAAGATGGCTGCTTGTCGAAAAGAATTTTTCAAATGAACCGCCTCAAAGGTAAGTAGCTAAAGAGGGCAGCACTGTTCTCTCAGGATTAAACATGGCTGCTTGACGAAAAGAATTTTTCAAATTATCCGCCACCACAAAGAGGGCAGCACGGGGCTCTCTTGATTAAAGATGGTGGATGACGGCTGAAGAGCGCGTAGAATTTGTTTCCAAACAAGAGCACGTGGAATTTGCCGCCACCACATTTCAACTAAAGAGTGCGGCACTGTTCTCTCTGGATTAAAGATGGTGGATGACAGCTGTCATAAAAGCACATGGGTTTGTTTCCAAACAAGAGCACGTGGAATTTGCCCCCACCACATTTCAACTAAAGAGTGCGGCACTGTTCTCTCTGGATTAAAGATGGTGGATGACAGAAAAGCACATGGGTTTGTTTCCAAACAAGAGCATGTGGAATTTGCCACCACCACATTTCAACTAAAGAGTGCAGCACTGTCCTCTCTGGATTAAAGATGGTGGATGACAGCTGTCAGAAAAGCACATGGGTTTGTTTCCAAACAAGAGCACGTGGAATTTGCCGCCACCACATTTCAACTAAAGAGTGCAGCACTGTTCTCTCTGGTTTAAAGATGGCGGATGATAGCTGTCAAAAAAGCGCATAGGTTTGTTTCCAAACAAGAGCATGTAGAATTTGCCGCCACCACATTTCAAAGGTATCTAGCTAAAGAGTGTAGCACTGAGGTTTGTGATGCAAGATGGCGGATGACAGCTGTCAGAAAATAGCACGTGAATTTGTTTCCAAACAAGATCACGTGGAATTTGCCGCCACCACATTTCAACTAAAGATTGCAGCACTGTTCTCTCTGGATTAAAGATGGCGGATGACAGCTGTGACGTACCACATTTCAAAGGTAAGTAGCTAAAGAGGACAGCACTGTGCTCTATAGATTAAAGATGGCGGATGTCAGCTGCACGTGGATTTGTTTATCTCACGCTAGTGAGGTTAAGTTGGTGGCACTAAGGTTTAGGCCCGCCAAGATGGGAGCACTGCCGATGACAGGTGACGAATTTTACATCTACTACGATAAAGAGGGCAGCACAGTGCTCTGTGGTTTAAAGATGGAGGATGACAGATGTCAAAAAGCACGTGGCTGTCAAAAAGCACGTGGCTTTGTTTACCACACGCTAGTTAGGTTATGTTGGTACTACTGAGGTTTAGGCCCGTCAAGATGGCAGTACTGAGGTTAGCGATGCGTTGTTGTCTGTCAAAAAGCACGTGGCTGTCAAAAAACACGTGGCTTTGTTTACCTCGCGCTAGTTAGGTTAAGTTGGCACTACTGAGGTTTAAGCCCGTCAAGATGGCAGTACTGAGGTTAGCGATGCGTCGTTGTCTGTCAAAAAACACGTGGCTTTGTTTACCTCGCGCTAGTTAGGTTAAGTTGGCACTACTGAGGTTTAGGCCCGTCAAGATGGCAGCAGTGTGGTTAGCGATGCGTTGTTGTCGATGACAGCTGTCAAAAAGCACGTGGCTTTGTTTACATATTCAAATCTCCCGCCAAAATTCAAATTTCCCGCCAAAATTCAAATTTCCCGCCAAAATTCAAATTTCCCGCGGGAGGAGGCCGCAGAACCCGCTTATTATACTACTACCGCACTTCAACATCTACCCCACTAACAGTCTGTAGGCAAGATCCTAGGTACCTGAATCAATTTGGATGGAGCCATTAGATGGTTCGGATGACTCCAGGTATTCACTCGTCCTTTTGTTCATTCTAAGTTTGTATTGTGAAAAACAGGTATTCAATCTTCACCTTGATGCCGCAGTCCCATTCCGGGTCTATCAGCAAGTGCAACATCATCTGCATATAACAGAGTCCTACAAACACTCCTTTGCATGTCTCATGTGGTAGTGACCATGCTGAGGACAAAGAGCAATGGGGACAGAGTGGAAGATTGGTGTACACACAAACTTTCAATGAGAAGCTCTCCGAGACGTTGACAGCGCAACATACACAACCTCTGGTATTCGTGTATAGCATCCTGATCTAAATTATAAACATTTCTGGTACACCATGGTCATGAGTGCAGACTAGATCACACGGTGTGGAACACGGGCTGTCATCAAACAACTCTCAATAACTATTGATCTGCATTTAGGGCTGTCGCGCAGGTGGCGGATTCAGTATCTGTTTTTCCTAGCCTTCTCTTATATGATTCCAAAGAAATTAGAAAATAATCGAACATCTCCCTTGATAAGTTATTCCACTCCCTAAATCCAATTCCTATAAACGAATATTTGCCCCAATCTGTCCTCTTGATTTCCAACTTTATCTTCATATTGTGATCTTTCCTACTCTTAAAGACACCATCCAAACTTATTCGTCTGCCGATGTCATTCCACGCCATCTCTACACTGACAGCTCGGAACATACCACTTAGTCGAGCAACTCGTCTCGTTTCTACCAAGTTTTCCCAGCCCAAACTTTGCAATATTTTTGTTACGCTGCTCTTTTGTCGGAAATCACCCAGAACAAATCGAGCTGCTTTTCTCTGGATTTTTTCCAGTTCTTGAATCAAGTAATATTGGTGAGGGTTCCATATACTGGAACCATATTCCAGTTGTGGTATTACCAGAGATGCATATGCCCTCTCCTTTAGACCCTTACTGTATCCTTTATTTACAATCCCATTTATGTGATTACCCCAATGAAGATCTTTACTTATATTAACACCCAGATACTTACAATGATCCTCAAAAGGAACTTTCAGCCCATCAACGCAGTAATTAAAACTGAAAGGACTTTTCCTATTTGTGAAACTCACAACCTGACTTTTAACCCCGTTCATCATCATACCATTGCCTAATGCCCATCTCACAACATTATCGTAGTCATTTTGCAATTGCTCACAATCCTGTAACTTGTTTATCACTCTATAGAGAAAAACATCATCCGCAAAAAGCCTTACCTCCGATTCCACTCCTTTACTCGTATCATTTATATATATAAGAAAATATTAACGTCCGATAATACTGCCTTGAGGAATTCCCCTCTTAATTATAACAGGGAGAGATAAAGCTTCACCTACTCTAATCCTCTGAGTTCTACTTTCTAGAAACATAGCCACCCATTTAGTCACTCTTTTGTCAAGTTCAGGTGCACTCATTTTTGCCTGTAGTCTCCCGCGATACAGTCCATTTGACCTCCTGAATCCAGAATATCAGCTACATCTCACTGGAAACCTACAAGTTGAGCTTCAGTGGAATAACCTTTCCTAAACCCAAACTGCCTTCCATCAAACCAGTTATTAATTTCACAAACATGTCTAATAAAAACAGAAACAATGCTTTACCAAAGTTTACATGCAATGCATGTCAAACTGACTGGCCTGTAATTTTCAGCTTTATGTCTATCACCCTTTCCTTTATACAGAGGGGCTACTATAGCAACTCTCCATTCATCTGGTAGAGCTCCTTAATGCAAACAACAATCAAATAAGTACTTCAGATATGGTACTATATCCCAACCCATTGTCTTTAGTATATCCCCCGAAACCTTATCAATTCCTGCTGCCTTTCTAGTTTTCAACTTTTGTATCTTACAATAATGACATTGTTGTCATAGGTAAATTTTAATACTTCTTTAGTATTAGTCACCTCCTCTATCTGGACATCCTTGTAACCAACAATCTTTACATACTGTTGACTGAATACTTCTGCCTTTTGAAGATCCTCGCATACACACTCTCCTTGTTCATTAATGATTCCAGGAATGTCCTCTTTGGAACCTGCTTCTGCCTTAAAGTACCTATACATAGTTTTCCATTTTTCACTAAAATGTGTACGGCCGCCAATTATGCTTGCCATATTGTTATCCCTAGCTGCCTTCTTTGCTAGATTCAATTTCCTAGTAAGTTCCTTCAATTTCTACTTACTTCCACAGCCATTTCTAACTCTATTTCTTTTCAACCTGTACTGCCTTCTTAGTCTCTTTCCTTCTCTGTTATAATATAGTGGATCTTTACCATTCCTTAAAACTTTTAAGGTACAAACCTATAATCACATTCCTCAACAATCACTTTAAACCCATCCCAGAGTCTGTTTTCATTTTTATTTACTGTTTTCCACCTACCATAGTTACTTTTCAAAAACTCCCTCATGCCTGTTTTATCAGCCATATGGTACTGCCTAATAGTCCTAATTTTAATACCTTCCTTTCTTTCGCATTCATGTTTAACTACCACAAAAACAGCTTCGTGATCACTAATACCATCTATTACTTCGGTTTCTCTATAGAGCTCATCTGGTTTTACCAGCACCACATCCAGAATATTCTTCCCTCTAGTTGGTTAAATCACTTTCTGAATCAGATGCCCTTCCCATTTGCTGGTCACGCTTCCGGTCGTTCGCATTACCTTCCCAATTGACATTTGGTAAATTGAGATCACTCACTACAAACACGCTCCTTTCCTTATCGTCTCCCACATAGCTGATTGTCTTATCAAATTATTCTGAATCAACATCTGCGCTATATTCCTGGTCTGTACACTCCAAAGACATCAAGTTGCCTATTATCTTTAGAGATGAGCCTTACACCTAGAATTTCATGTTTCTCGTCTTTGACTTTTTCGTAGCTTACAAATTCTTCTTTCACCACGATGAATACTCCCCTTCTACCATTCCTATCATATCTCTACGATACACACTCCAGTTCCGTGAGAAAATATCTGCATCATTCATTTCGATTCTCAGCCATGATTCAACTCCTATTACAATATCTGGTGAGTATACACTGACTGAGCAAATTTCATGGGATAGCGGAGCACTGATGCGCAGGTGTGTTGTATGCGCACCACAAGCTCCCTGTGCCAGCGGCAGTTGTATAGGAGACCTTGTGAGCAGTGGCTGTGCATGTGACAGGTGTAACATGGAACGTCGTCGTGAGATGCCACCGTTCGAAGGGGGTATGGTGGTCGGTGCACGACGGATGGGAAGTGCGATTTCGGAAGTGGTGCGGGAATTCGGCTCACACGAAAAACCGTGTCCAGGGTGTACCGTGAATGGTTGAATGCGGGTGACACCGTCCACAACAGACGAACGACCGGCCGTCCAGCCACTTTCCTTGAGCGTGACCGGCAGCATCTGAGACGGATTGTCAGTTGTGACAGACGGGCAACCGTGCAACATATCACGGCTCAATTCAACACAGGCCGTGCTAGACATGTCTCCCACTGGACAATCCGTAGGAACATGGGTTCTATGGGGTATGGGAGCCGGCGCCGCACACGGGTGCCACTGTCAACCCAACGTCATTGGGCACAACGACGCCCATTTGTCGCCAGTCACCAGGGATGGATACTGGAATAATGGCGTAACGTGATATTGTCGAACGAATCACGATTTCAACTGCACTATGCCGATGGAAGGCATCGTGTATGGCGCAGACCACATGAAGCGATGGATTGCGCCTGCCAATAAGGTGTGGTCCAGGGCGCTGGTGTCTCTGTTATGGTGTGGGGTGCATTTTGCTGGTATGGAATGGGCCTCCTAGTTGTTCTGGAAGAGACTTTGAATGGTACGCGGCATGTTGAGCTGCTCGGAGACCATCTCCAACCATTCTTGACCTTTCAACGCCAAGACGGTTCTACGGTGTTTCAAGATGATAACGCGCCACCCCATAGCTCCCACGTCGCCCGGGAATGGTTCCAGGAACATGCAGCGGAGGTCCAACGACTACCATGGCCACACAGGAGGCCCGATATGAACCCTGTCGAGCATATCTGCGATGTCGTGGAACGCAGGCTCCGTGCCATGGATCCTGCACCCTCGAACAGACCAGCTTTGGCGGCCGCTCTGCAAACGATTTGGTGTCAGTTGCGTCGAGAGGACTACCAGGGACTTGTCCACTCACTTCCACGGCGTCTCATTGCAGTTCGCAGGGCCACAGGAGGCCCCATACGCTATTACGTGACTATCCCATGACATTTGCTAAGTCAGTATATATATATTAAATTACTTAATTCAATTCATTTCTTTACAATACTTCTACAGTTTAGCACTAACAATTTTATGTCACCCCTACTTGACTTCCAGTACCCTGTTCCCTTATCACCGCTCCCCATTTCCCTGAATTTACCTCCCTATAACCCTCCTAAAAAATTTCCTAACTTATATGTACCACTGCGGTGTAAGTGGAAGCCATCTGAGCGCACATCCATATCTCCTACCCAACCATTAAGATCTAGAAATCTCACTCCCAGTTTCCCACATACCCACTCCATAGTCTCATTTAAATCCCCTATCACCTTCCAGTCAGTGTCACTCCTACACAGTATTCCACTGATAACTATCTCCGCTTCCGTAACTTCATGCGTGCTGCATTTACCAGATCCCTAACTATGTTGGTACTTATACCTGCTTGTTCTACGTTGTTAGTACCAACGTGAAACACCAAGACCTTCTCCTTTCCCTCTTCCTTTTCTACTTTCCTCAACATCTGCCTTAACCTAATTCCTGGATAACACTCTACCCTGGTTCCCTTTCCTCCACACACATTCCCCACATGTCTAACGATGGAAGCCTCCAGGACCAGAGCCTCAACCCTACCCCAACTCATTTGATCCCGTCTCCTCATGGTCAGGCCTACCATCCCTGACAGCTGCAGAAGCTACTTTCTCCGCCCTTTTATCCATCCCATGACCCTGTTCCACATGTCTTTTCCTATCCACTACTCCACATTTCCCTTTCCTACCTTTTCCCTTCCTCCTACTTCCACACTTCTCAGCAACAGTTCCCTGTTTATCTTCCCTCGGTTATTCTACCTGCAGTGACTCATACCGATTTCTCACAGACACCTGTCCTGAATTCTGATCCTGAATGGAGTCCTTAGTCTGCAATCTCCTTCCACTTAAAACATTAAACCACCTGTCTTCTATAGTTCTCCCCTTTCTTTCCCTTCCATTCCCTCATTTACACCTACTGTATCCTGTACATTGTTTGAGGGAGGCCTACTTTCATACCTGTCCTCTGAGAGAATCGTAATTATCTCCCTCAAACTCTCCAACTCCTCTCTCATACTCCATAATGCCTCGCCACATCTACAGTTCCTACACTTGCACTCCTTAGCCATTCTTTACTGAATAATGAAAAGAAAAGGAAAAGTAAGATGACTTATTCTGAGCAAGATAAAAATGAAAGGAAGGAAATATTGTCTAGGATAGTTCACAAAGATCACACGACTATAAGGTAGTGAATATAGGCTACTACTACACTACAACACTATTTAGTTGTACGATTTTGTTTTCCTACAACACCCTAACAGGATGAAAATCGCTGTTAATTATTGAAAACAGAAAATAATACACAAGAATTACACAATTCTAAACTGCAGTTAAGTCTACCATAATGACTACCACAGAATTCTGGTAAGAGAGTTATCACAGATACTGCAGACACTATACTACACAAATACTCGTATTTCACAGTAATAAAATAAACACACTAATATCTAATAAGATACTATAATACACTACAATAATTTTAAACAAAGTTCAGACTACGTTCAGACACTACAATACACTGCAATAATTTTAAAATATGTTCAGACGTATCCTAATGACAACAGGTTATTACTAAGCACAAACAGAAATGGAAGTTACAATTAAAGTTTGAAATTCGCAAGCCTACTCAAAATAATAGAATAAGCAATCTAATTTCTAATAAGTTACTGCAATACACTACAATCATTTTAAACTACGTTCAGACGTATCCTAATTACAATAGGTTATTACTAAGCACAAACAGAAATGAAAATTGCAATTGGGCCTAAAGTTTAAAATTCGCAAGAACTACTCAAGGATTACAAACAAAGTCAAACGCCTAGACAGATTATTATTAAATTAGTACTACCTTACCTTTCTGTGCTCTAACAGAAGTGAAACCTGCCATTTGTTAAATGCTAGAGTATCGAAAGTGTTACCGAACACAGAGATACACACGAATATAACAGGAACAATAGAATTCTAGTGATAACTTAATTTCTAAGGAGAAATCTGCCCTACAATGAAAAATTTAGTAATAGTAGAGGAAGAATGATATTTACTAATAAAATAAATATTGTACAATAATTCTAAGCCACATTTAGATGTATCCTAATTACAATAGTTTAACTGAAGCAACAAATATTCCTAAACTCTGAATCTATGGAACTTATGAGAATGTAACTTTTCATTGACTACGTACATAACATTTAGCTTCCTTGGTTTATGAAAGAGACAAAAGGTGAAAAGTTTGAATGTAATTATCAGTCAAAGAACAGTGGCCAGTTATTATCATAAATTTAAGCCTTATTAATGAAAGTTAATTGAACATAACCTACGGCATATTGTTACTTGATGGTTTCTACCATTTCCCTTTCACACCGACACAGATAGGTCGTATGGGGATGATGAGCTAAAAATGGTTAGGAGTGGGAAGGAAGCAACTGTGGCCGTAATTGAAGTACAGTCGCACCATTTCTTTGCTGTAAAATGTGAAACCATGGAAAACATGTACTTCAGGGCTGTCAACAGTGGGTTCGAACCCAGCATCTCCCAAATTCAGGCCGATAGCTAAATGGCCATTTGCTCAGTGCTTGAATTCCTTCTCTTCCAATACTTATTGTGAGAGTATCTTTATATGTAGTTTCAAACAATATGTTAAAAGTAAGTCTATTTTTAAAAAATCAGTGTTTGCAGTTCCCCATATTTACATGCATTTGGACATAAGTTTTCATATACATGTCCAAAATTTTACGATACATGGGGTTACTTTGGAAAACTAAAGAGTAAAGTAGAACCCCAAATGCACATCTTTCAAAATTCTATACAGAGCATGCTTTCCTCCCTTGAAGTCAAGATGGGCTGGCTACCTATGTTCTTCGTTTCTAGGATCGAGGTAGCCCTTACTTCTTACTTCGCAGCTTCTCTGTATGCCATTCACCAAGAACCCCTTTACGAGACTTATCAAGCATATCGGCATCGTAATTACGATAGACCATGCTTCCAAGATTATGCTTATATTCTTGCAGCACAGTCCGAAGAAAACTGCACGAAAGAACTCTACTCAGAAAAACTGCGAAGACATTATTCTTGAGGTGATCAAACTAACGCAAGTTGAACCTAACAGAACTTCAGTTAGAGTGAAACACTCAAAAATAATTCACTTCAACTAACATTGGTTGACAATGTGAACATTCAGTACCACACGATACAACAAACAAATTCCCCCTCTGATGTACAGAAAAAAGTGACAACAATCAAGAAATAGGTTTATCACAATAGTTCTATGAACTATGACTGCCCTATATCACCACAGATCTATCCATATTAAGAAACAATGTATGCACTTGTTTGAAGATAAACCGTCGTAATTATTCCATGGAATATTTGGAAGCTAACACTCAGAGAAGTGTAAGAAAACACTAGTAAACTGCAGGGTATATGCTGTAAACGGGAATCATGGTTCAAAGGTATCTAGGCACAGAGAAACGGTCATGGGTCAATTTATCTCCAAAGGGAAGAGATTGGATTGGATCAAACACATTTCAACGACACTTGGGTAAATTATCAATTAACAAATAGTAAATGAAATGATTATCACTATTTTACTGTAAAACCAGTTACAGTATTAAAATTAACAGCTAAATGATCGCTGGGCATGTTAGAAAACTGTTAATAATGTAGAATGACACTGAGTAAGCACTGTACAAATCTACAGATAGTTTCACTTTAAAGTTCTACACAACAATTGAATCCAAAAATGCAATTATCACATCACACATAGGATTTCAACAAAATATCAACGCATCAAAATATCAAAATAATACACTTTTAATACTTCTGTATAATTTATACAGTAGTATATACTGTGGAAAGGAATTCTTCGCCTACAACATATTGCATCCGAATATGGCATAATTACAGTTAACATTGAGACTGCCGCAAAAACCTTAGAGCAAGTTGCCTTTAAGCTCATAGCTGCATGACCGCGTGGCGATCCGTTCCTTTTCTCGTACTGGTCAGGAGCTTTGCATGCGACAGATATGAATAGCTAACATTTTCAAGGCTAGCACTGCCCAGCAAGTTTTCAGAACTCTTCAGAAGACCAGTTTCGAACCATGATTTTTAAAGAAGACGTGAAGAAATTTAATGATTGTTTTCCAACTCATCACACGTTCTAGGTTGAGAACTGATAAAGGCAGTGTGTAATCGACCCTCAACTTACTCAGCTCTTACTCTACTGCTTTCATACAGCTCTACTTTAGAGCACAACTTCGCTTCGCTTTCCCACTACAATCCTACAAGTTATTCTACGCCAAGAGACGTTTATTACCTGTTATGTCTTGCAAAGAGAACACTTTATTGCGTTTTCTGCAAGACATAACAACTACAATATTAATTCGAGAACACGTGTGGTATGCATAAATCATCTGAACCCGCAAGTTAAGTGTCGACTGACATTTAAATAGGCAGGGTTGGGGCACATATTAATGTGCTGTTTTAGTTTCAGTGTGTGTGTGTGTGTGTGTGTGTGTGAGCAAGCCTAAAAGGAAGCCTGCAAGGCAAGGAACAAGGGGAATCATCGTGTTGTTTGCAACAGAAATCTCTACATCCATCACGGTGCACCTTGCAAAGGATATTCCTTCCAGAATGTGCTACTAAAAGGGGTGATGCCACCACAACCTAAAGGGTGGTAAGGGACCAATCATGAGACGTTGCCAGCAAGGACTGAATCAACATATATACATTACATACATTATCACTATAGACTCTTATGCCTTTCAGCGTTCAGTCTGCAAGCCTCTAAGAATTTACTAAACGTCGCCACAATCCTCGATTTGCAACTAGTGCTCTGGCCTTATTTAGTTCTATACATCTTATCTTTAAATCGTTAGAAACAGAGTCTAACCATCGTCGTCTTGGTCTCCCTCTACTTCTCTTACCCTCCATAACAGAGTCCATTATTCCCCTAGGTAACCTATCCTCCTCCATTCGCCTCACATGACCCCACCACTGAAGCCGGTTTATGCGTACAGCTTCATCCATCGAGTTCATTCCTAAATTAGCCTTTATCTCCTCATTCCGAGTTCCCTCCTCCCATTGTTCCCACCTGTTTGTACCAGCAATCACTCTTGCTACTTTCATGTCTGTTAGTTCTAACTTATGAATAAGATATCCTGATTCCACCCAGCTTTCGCTCCCGTAAAGCAAAGTTGGTCTGAAAACAGACCGATGTAAAGATAGTTTCGTCTAGGAGCTGACTTCCTTCTTACAGAATACTGCTGACTGCAACTGCGAACTCACTGCATTAGCTTTACTACACCTTGATTCAATCTCACGTACTATATTACCATCCCGGGAAAACACACAACCTAAATACTTGAAATTATCGACCTGTTCTAGCTTTGTATCACCAATCTGACATTCAATTCTGTTGAATTTCTTACCTACTGACATCAATTTAGTTTTCAAGAGGCTAATCTTCATACCATATTCATTGCACCTATTTTCAAGTTCTGCAGGCTTTCGGCACAGTCTGCCATTAAGACCAAGTCGTCAGCATAGGCCAAACCTAACTGAATCCCTCCCTGCCATTTTATACCTTTCCGCATATGATCCATGTAAACTACAAACAGCAAAGGTGAAAGATTACAGCCTTGTCTAACTCCTGTAAGTGCCCTGAACCAAGAACTCATTCTACCATCAATTCTCACTGTAGCCCAATATTGTCAACATAAATGCCTTTGATTGATTTTAATAATCTACCTTTAATTCCATAGTCCCCCTAATAGCGAACATCTTTTCCCTCGGTACCATGTCATATGCTTTCACTAGATCTACGAAACATAAACACAACTGCCTATTCCTCTCGTAGCATTTTTCAATTACCTGGCGCATACTGAAAATCTGATCCTGACAGCCTCTCTGTGGTCTTAAACCACACTGGTTTTCATCCAACTTCCTCTCAACGACTGATCGCACCCTCCCTTCCAAGATGCCAGTGAATACTTTGCCTGGTATACTAATCAATGAGATACCTCGATAGTTATTGCAATCCTTCCTGTTCCCTTGCTTATAGGAAGGTGCAATTACTGCTTTTGTCCAATCTGAAGGTACCTTACTAACACTCCACGCTAATTTTACTACTCTATGAAGCCATTTCATCCCTGCCTTCCCACTATACTTCACCATTTCAGGTCTAATTTCATCTATTCCTGCTGCCTTATGACAATGGAGTTTATTTACTATCCTTTCCACTTCCTCAAGCATAATTTCACCAACACCATTTTCCTCCTCCCCATGAGCTTGGCTGTTTGCAACATCATCATGGTGTTTTCCTTTTACATTGAGAAGATGTTCAAAATATTCCCTCCACCTCTCCAGTGATTCCCTGGGATCTATTATGAGTTCACCTGAATTACCCAAAACACTGTTCATTTCCTTTTTCCCTCCCTTCCTAAGATTCTTTATTACTGTCCAGAAAGGTTTCCCTGCTGCTTGACCTAGCCTTTCCAGGTTATTACTAAAATCTTCCCATGACTACTTTTTGGATTCAACAACTATTTGTTTTGCTCTGTTTCTTTCATCTACGTACCCATCCCTGTCTGCCTCGGCCCTTGTTTGGAGCCATTTCTGATAAGCCTTCTTTTTACGTTTACAGGCTGCTCTCACTTCATCATTACACCAAGATGTCCGCCTTTTCCCATCTTTACACACAGTTGTTCCTAGGCATTCCCTTGCTGTTTCTACTACAGCATCTCACTAATCATATCCATGTACTTCTGTCTAATTTCCTCGTCCTGGAGATTTTCTACCCTTATTCGTTCGCAGACAGATTTCACTTTCTCTACCCTAGGCCTAGAGATACTTAGTTCACTACAGATGAGATAGTGGTCTGTATCATCGAAAAATCCCCGAAAAACTCGTATATTTCTAAAAGATTTCCTGAATTTGAAGTCTGTTAAGATATAGTCCATTATAGATCTGGTACCCCTAGCCTCCCATGTGTAGCGGTGAATAGCCTTATGCTTGAAGAATGTATTCGTAACAGCTAAACCCATACTAGCACAGAAGTCCAGCAAACGCTTCCCATTCCCATTAACTTCCATATGTTCCCCACATTTACCAATCACCCTTTCGTATCCTTCAGTTCTATTCCCAACTCTCGCATTGAAATCGCCCATTAGCAATATTCTATCCTTGCTGTTGACCCTGACCACGATGTCACTCAATGCTTCATAAAACTTGTCAACTTCATTCTCATCTGCACCCTCACATGGTGAATACAAGGACACAATTCTTGTCCTAATTCCTCCCACTGACAAATCTACCCACATCATTCGCTCATTTACGTGTCTAACCGAAACTATGTTGCGTGCAATGGTATTCCTGATAAAGAACCCTACTCTGCCCTTCCCTTTCTAACACCGTCAAGTACACTTTATAATCTCCTATCTCCCCTTACCCGAATATCACTTACTCCTGGCACATCCAGATGCATCCTCTTTGCTAACTCAGCCAGTTCTACCTTCTTTCTTCCATAAGCCCCATTAATATTGATAGCTCCCCATCGAATTCCATTTCGTTCGCCAAGTTGTTTCCAAGGAGTCCCTCGCCTGTCAAATGGGAGTGCGACTCCATTACTCCCATAGGTCCGAGGCTTGCTTAAAGTGTTCTGAGCTCGGTAAATTCATGAAGCAGGATGCTGCCCTACTTGCACATAGTCCAAGTGAGGATCTCTCCTCTAACGGGTTATGGACCACCGGAGAATTGTATAGTCCTAGCCACCTGAGCACAAGGAGGGCCAGCAACTGGTATCCCGACTCTCAGGACCACTTACTAGGCCACTCAGCCGTTGCCCATGGTTCACGAACTAGGACGTGACTACAGTAACCCACAAACAAGAACCAACTGAATCAACTTCCATCATAAAAATTTAAATACATTTTTTAAATATTAATTTCCTTTTCAGAAAGACTTCTTTCTTGTAATAATATTATGGATCATTTTGTGTTGTTACAGATCCTTACCGCTTCTCATCTACTTATTGGTGTTGGTAAATTTTGTGAGTGACTGAAATACACTCATGTCCTTAAAATACATAACAGCTTGAAAGACTAGAGATAGGAAGTTCATATTCACAAGACATGTGGACTAGTATGTTCTGAAGAAATGATTAGCATTTGAACCATGTCGAATATCAGGTACAAGGTCCTCATCGATACATCTGTGCACCACCATTGGCTGGTAAACTGTACCTGCGGCTCTCATTGTCGCTGTAAACCGAAGGTACTGGATCAGTGTGACTTGAGCAAATGTGCAGGATGCCTCGCAGACGTATGCAAGAAAAGTACTGTCAGATGAGTGATTTTGAAAGAAGCATGAGAGAATGTGATATACATCTATCTGGGAAATTGTAGCTCGCGTACGAAAAAGTGCGTCGGCTGTGCAAAGGGTGTGTACAGAACGTTCACAGGAGGCTATAGAACACGACCAGTTGTGTCTGGTCGCACCGCCCACAACCCTCCCCCAACCCCAAGAAGATCGAAACCTAATCGGAATAGCATTGCAGCACAGATCACAGATATTCATCCTCCTCGGTTCTGGCGCAACAGTGGAACAGTGTAACATATCGTACTTTCAGGAGTGAGAGTTCCAGGTATGACCTTTTAGAGGACTCATGTGTGAACAAAGCTGTACATGATGTAAATATAAAAATCAAGAGATTATGTAAGAGTTTTAGAAATGTCTATGTAGTAGATACTTTAGGTCTTGGCAGGCAAATGTTCACTAGACATGGGTTACATCTAAATGGTAATGGAAAAGCAACTCTCTGTAGACAAATTGCTACAATTATCAACAGAGATTTGCAAACTAATCGGTACTTAAGAATACCCATACCACTAAACTGGCACATACAGGGAAACTTGTCAGAAAACCCAGACCCTTAAATCAAGATCTATGTACAAGGATCTGGGTTCCAGGGAAGTTCTCAACTCATGAGTCAAACGTTACCCAATTGCAACAGTCAAGTTTTAGGGAGGAAGGAGGTCTGAGATTGCTCTTGGTAAACTGTCAGAGTGTAGTAAATAAACAATTAAAATTCGGTACATTGATGGAATCTTATGAGACGGATGTGGTGATAGGAGTGGAATCGTGGTTGAGAGAAGGGGTGGGTAATACAGAAGTATTTCCAGAAGGGTATACAGTCTATCGTAGAGACCGAGGAGATAAAAAAGGAGGAGGGGTATTTATTCTGGTGAAGGAAACTTATTGTTCGCATGAATGGTTTACTGATGAAAGGGATGAAATATTAGGGATAAAATTAGTTTGTGATAATATGAAGGAGGTGGGAATTATAGGAACATATAGGCCTGGAAGAGAGGAAAGAGATATGGAAATATTTGAGAAAATAATAAATTATAGTCATGAAAACAATAATGATATGGTAATAATTGGGGGAGATCTAAACTTGCCTGAAGTTGAATGGAATGGAGCTGCAAGTGAAGCCCATGAACAGAAACTGGCAAATAAGTTAATTTGGGAGGGAGGATTTACACAAGTAGTACAAGAACCAACTCGTCTCAATAACTTGCTAGATGTATTCTTGGTTAAACCATGGGAAATTGTTGATAAAACTGAGGTAATTGAAGGAATATGTGACCATAAGGCTGTAATAATGGATGTAGGACTTGTACCAAAAATGCTTAACAAGAGGGTCACAAAAGACAAGAAATTATACAGAAAAACTAAAGTTGATGAATTTGGGACTTTCCTTAAATCACAATTCAGTTGTTGGATAAGTGAAGGGAATAATGTGGATACACTTTGGGCTAAATTTAAAGGAATCATTTGGGAAGGAGAGAAGAGATTTGTACCTGTTAAGAAGGGTAAAATGACCTCAGACCCTGTTTATTACACAAGGGAAATAAGAAAATTAAAAAGAAAATGTAGAATAGTAAACAGGAAAATCAAAGAAGGTAGGGAGAATAGAGAAACTAGAAAACTACTAATGAGAGAACTGAATAGAGTGAAAAAGGAAGCAAAAGAGAATTATATGAATGGCATTCTTCAAGAGGGTAATGACCACAAAGGGAAATGGAAAAAGCTGTATTCATATATTAGGAATCCAAAAGGAAAAGGAATCCAAATTCCTACAATGGTGAGAGAAGGGGGTGAACACTATTTAACAGATACTGAGAAAGCAAACCTCTTTAGTAGGGAATTCCGAGATCCAGTAGAAGACTGTCAGGACTTGGAAACCGTAACAGAAGATAGAGAGGGAGAGACACAGAGGGAAACAAGAAGCTTCTCATTCACAAATGAAGATATTTTCAGAGAAATCCAACTGCTTCAGCAAGGAAAAGCAGCAGGAAGTGATCAAATTACTGGGGAGGTATTAAAGACAATGGGGTGGTATATAGTGCCTTATTTAAAATTTCTCTTTGACTATGTCATAAATAATAATGTGATACCAAAGGAATGGAAGGAATCTATAATAATACCAATTTATAAAGGAAAGGGTGATAAAAGGAAACCAGAGAACTACAGACCAATCAGCCTGACCAGTATAGTTTGTAAAATACTAGAGAGTTTAATAGCAAAGTACATCAGAGGGATATGTGATGATAAAAATTGGTTCATGAGGAGCCAGTATGGATTTAGAAAGAAATTTTCTTGCGAGGCACAACTGGTGGGATTTCAGCAGGACATATCAGATCAGTTAGATTCAGGAGGCCAGTTAGATTGCATAGCCATAGATCTTTCCAAAGCCTTTGATAGAGTGGAACATGGAATATTATTAAAGAAATTGGAGGGAATAGGATTGGACGTAAGGGTTATACGTTGGGTAAGAACATTTCTAAATTCAAGGGTTCAGAAAGTCAAAGTAGGAAATAATATATCACAGGAAGAGAAAGTCTGGAAGGGAATTGCACAGGGTAGTATAATCGGTCCGTTACTTTTCTTAATATACGCAAATGACTTAGGGAACAATATAACATCGAAAATAAGATTGTATGCAGATGACATAATTGTTTATAGGGAAATAAATAACATTGAGGATTGTTCATAATTACAAAGGGACCTTGACAGTATCCAAGAATGGGTTGAAGAAAATAATATGAAGATTAATGGAGGCAAATCAACTGTTACAACATTTACAAACAGGAGCTTTAAAACTGAATTTGAATATACTTTGGATGAGGTAGTTATCCCAAAAGATGGCAAGTGCAAATACTTAGGTGTGAGATTTGAAAGTAATTTGCACTGGAAGGGTCATGTTGATGACATTGTTGGGAAAGCATACAGATCGTTACATGTCATAATGAGGCTACTTAAAGGATGCAACAAAGAATTAAAAGAAAAAAGTTACTTAAGTATGGTTCGTCCATTATTGGAATATGCAAACAGTGTTTGGGATCCTCACCAAGAATACCTAATAAAAGAAATAGATGGTGTGCAGAGGAAAGCAGCAAGGTTTGTAACAGGGGATTTCAGGAGAAAGAGTAGTGTATCAGAAATGTTAAAGGAACTTGGGTGGGAAACTTTAAGTAAGAGAAGGGAGAAAAGTAGACTTATAGGATTATATAGAGCCTATACAGGAGAAGAAGCATGGGGAGATATCCGTGAGAGGCTTTGGTTGGAAAATAATTATATTGGTAGAACTGACCACAAGTACAAAATTAGAAGGAATTTTAGCAGAAGCAATTGGGGTAAATTTTCTTTCATTGGGAAGGGCGTGAAGGAGTGGAACAGTTTACCAGGGGTAGTGTTTGATCCTTTTCCAAAATCTGTACAGATATTCAAGAAGAGAATAAACAACAACAGAGATAATAAATTAAATGTTAGAGGGCATTCGACCAGTGCAGGATATTGTAAATAATAAATGTGTGTGATTAAATTAATTCCATCCCCTGGTCTAAGGAGTTTGGACAGCCCAAGTAGGGGACTGCCTGTAGGGGTAAAGTACAGTGGGGACTTCGAGGGCCCTGGGACCGCTACGGTAGCTGTGAAGGCCCTTCAGGAACTCTGAAAAGTGGTGGCAAAAGGGGCTCTGGTTAAGACGCAGCAGGTCGTTATGCTACTTAGGTTCCAAAATGGGTAAAATATAAATATGTAAATAAATTCAATGTTAATTTTAATCTTATACCGGTTGTACAGTATTAGTAGAAGTAATTTCACATACCGTACTGTATATGAGTTGACTATGTTTGTAAGATATTATAAGTAGAATTTTGTAAACAATATAAATTTATTAAGGATGATGTGTGTGTTTAATAGAAAAAATTATTAGCGTAAATTGTATAATATTGTATTCTAGGAAAATTTTCTTCGTCTCCTGTTAATTTAAAATTTAGTGCTTGACAATAATGTATTTTAGTGTACCATTTGCCACCGAGGTAGACACCTCATTTGCAAATAAAGAGATTTTGATTTGATTTGATTTGATTTGAGAGTCCGTCCAAGTTTATTACGATCTGGGTTAACGGCGCATCGTCCACTCCTCCCCCTACCTTTGACTAATGTGCATAAACATGCCAGACTGCAATGGTGTATGGAGTGACGTCTCTGGGGACGGGAATGGCAGCAGACAGTATTTTCAGATGAATCCAGGTTCTGTCTGTTTGAAAACGTTGGCCGCAATTTCGTTCGCCGCAGACTGGTGGAGAGACATCAAAATGACTGCATTCACAAAAGACATACACCGCCAACTCAAGGCATTATGGTGTGGAGTGCCATTGGGTACAACTACAAATAACAGTTGGTGCGTGTCCAGGTCACTGTTACCAGTTTGACCTACGTGAATGACATACCCTTTCTGCACGACACCCCAGACACCACATATCGCTGCACGAACACGTGCTTTCTTGTTGTCACAGAATGTCAGATTGTTGCCCTGGCCTACCTGAACATTGGACTTGTCGCCAATTGAAAATGTGTGGGGTATGGTGAAAGGACGGGTGCTTCTCTGTGACACAAAGCCAGCCACCACAGATGAACTGTGGAACGAGGTGAATAAAGCATGGATGGCTATACCCCAGGACGCCATTCGCGCCTTATACATGTCGATGCCATCCCACATGGAATAAATTGTCAGTGCCTTTGGAGGACCCAGTGCCTACTAGGCAACGGGACATATGCCGATTCTGGGTGATGAAACCCTACTCGTTTCAGCAGAACATACTAATGAACACGTTTTGTGAATAAGAACTTCCTGTTCTAGTCTTTCATGGTGTTCTGTTTTTTTATGAACATGAATGTAGTTCTATCAGATAAAATGCGTTCATATTGTAAGTCTTCAATTATTTGAATTTCATTAACAGTGTAGTGCACTACCAATCAAGTGTTAAAAATCATAGACCAATTAAACTTAGAACCTAAAAGACGAATTGGGATGGATATGATGTATTTATTTCCGAATGTTTATAGAATATGACACCTCATCTTACATAATTGTCACCTAAATGTTATTCATGTATTGTATATTAAGGACTAAACGTATGATATAAAAATAAGTTATGTTGAAAGTAATGAAAGTGGATGTAAATGATTGAGTGTTAATAATAGGCCTTAATGACAGTGGATGCTCTATTTATGAAGGCAGATAGTGCTAAATGCAAATAGCCTAGCCTTGTCAAGTGACAGAATGGTACCATAGCACATATTTATGATCACTGAGGAAATAGCTTTTATTATTTTTTTTTGCTAGTTACCTTACGTCGCACCGACACACATAGGTCTTATGGCGACGATGGGACAGGAAAGGGCTAGAAGTGGGAAGGAAGCGGCCGTGGCCTTAATTGAGGTACAGCCCCAGAATTTGCCGGGTGTGAAAATGGGAAACCAGGGAAAACGATTTTCAGGGCTGCCGACAGTGGGGTTCGAACCTACTATCTCCCGAATACTGGATACTGGCCGCACTTAAGCGACTGCAGCTATCGAGCTCTGTGAGGAAGTAGCAACGAATACTGCATTATGGAGAGTATATTGCAGAGCACATGAATCGACAACCGCAGTTTAAAATAATAATCACTCTCTGTGCTCACTCAACAACCCCAAGCTTGTCTAATTAAAAAACGTATCTAATTAATGCAAATTTTAAACCATTATTAGTCTGCCTTCTATAATGAGTGAAGATAGATTAACAAATCTTCGCACTGCCCTAAAGTGATCGTTCTTCTAGTTAATCGATCATGATTCTTAAAAGTGAGAGTGACATAAGTTCTCGAATGTTCATGAAGTTAAAGTTTTCAATAAATGATGAAGATACGTAATGCCAAAATTATGCCTAAATAAAATGATTAACCTCACATGACCATAAATTGGGGGGGGGGATTTGAAAGTAGGACTTGGCCAAGAGTGCAAGCTTAACCTAACGAGCACGGGTTCGACTCGGGGCCTAACATCCCAGGCCCTGGATTCAACCCTAGGCTTAACCCTACAAGGTCATTAGCTTTACAGACAAGTTTGATGTCCAAGAGTACTGGCTGAATCTATCAGGCATGGATTTGTTGCCCGGTTTAACCTTGCAAGGGCGTTATAGACTTGAGTTTGAGATTCGATCCCAGGCTTAACCTAGCTAGACAAGATGAGATATGGTCCATGGATGTTAGGAGCTGAGGTTGGAAATGGATGGCGGCCATTCACATTATTTTAATAGGACAAGGGAGATGGTGTAAAGCTTAATAGGTGTGCCATATTCGTAGGGGCATAACGCTCAAAGGTGACATCAGATCATGGAACTGAGTGACTGCAAAAGGCCAAAAGCGCAAAAATGATACAGATCAACATGGCAAAGGACAAATGTGCAAAAGTGTTAAATGGCTAAAGAACAAAATGGCAATAGGGCTAAAACTAAAGGCGAAAGGGAATGAGCTACGGTCTAGGACTCAAGAGCTGAACGTGGAACAAGATGGTGGTATGGGACTACGGAGATGGTAAAAGGTTCAATGCATGTGCATTATTCTTAGGGACATACCATTATATAGCTACCTCAAGCTCCTTGAACTGAGCGACTGCAGAGTCAAAGATGCTAGCGTGTAGGCTGATGCGTAATGTGCTGTTGGTATTTAGTGCTTGGAACCCCAATTTTCTTATTGTAACAATTCGAGCTCAGAGATTTGAATTCTGGAGGCTTATAGTAGCTTATAATACCGTTGATATCACTCAAGGGATTAAAATTTAAGTGTTCAGAACTGGAAAAATATGTTCGCACTATATGTGACCGGGAACTGAACGCAGAGCTCATCCCTTTGGACTGCTGAGTATCCTGCTAAGTAAATGACTGCACACTGAAAGTGTCCATTTAATTCAAAACACATAACGTTTGAGCTGAGAGAAATTAAAAATCCCCACACCGACTGGGAATATAACTCGGCAATCTTTCCCTTGGATTGCTGACTACCATAGTAACTAAATGATTGTGTGTTGAATCTAAAACACCGAACCTTTGAGCTACAAGGAATGAAAAATTCGCTGACCCGACTAGGATTCGAACCTGGGAATCATTTACTTGGGAAAGAAACAAGCGTGCTAACTAAATGACTGTACATTAACAGCTTATGTGTTTCAGTAAAACACCTAGCTTTAGCCTTACAAGATTCAGAGGAAAAAATCACCTACAGAACTTGGATTTGAACATGGAGCTCGCTTGGACCCAAAGCTGAAGTGCTATTCAAATATCTAACACCAAAAATTAAAACTTTTAATTCTGAACAAAGAAAACAATCGCTGAATTGGGTTCTCAAACCTGGAGCTAACTTCGAATCAGAACTTAAAGTCTTGAGTTCACAAGAAGAAAAAATATTAAAAGTCCTCAACCCGACCCAGAATCGATGACGGGCTTTTCTTTCACTAAAGACTAGGTGTGAACGATTAGCACAAACTATGTCAATTGAATGTGGAAAGAGAATGCAACAAATTCTGTACTAAGTGAGGTCGTGACATATGTGCGTCTTAGCAAAAAAAAAAAAAGACTGATTCCAAGAACATTCTGATTAGACTTCGAAACATTTGCTGTGATTTGAAATACAAAGTTCATTGTTTTTGCAATTAGCCTAGTATGCACATCTCAGCAAAAGAACATTGCCGGTACGAGCAAGTTGACTAGACTCCGAAGTAACTTATTTAGTAAGACAGGGAGTACAAAGTTTATTGTTCGCGCATTGAGCTCTAGGCTACAGATTTGAACCCTGGAGACGTGTAATTGCCTGCTGGTTTACATCACTTGGTAACTAACATTAGAGAAGCGAGCAAATAAAAAAATCACCAGGCCGCCTGGGAAACAAACTAACATAACAGCTAAAGGAATCAAAACCCACAACCTTCAGAAATAACACAAGTAATTAAACATTGTCAATAATATGTGTACTGTACCATTACGTTACAATTGACGTCGATTGACATGAAGATAGATCGGATGAAAAATGGCGCAGGTCAGCTTCAAGCGTCAAGAATGCACGGAGTAACCTTTTATGACAAGTTGAGAAGAGGCATTGCCCGGCGAGAAGGAAAGGAAATTCTATGAAAAATGAACAATTGTACGTAAAAAAATTGAAAACGTCCTATTCTTATCTACTTTGGCAAAAAAAAAAAAAGAGAAAGATTACACCAGAAACGTGCTATAAAATTCTGATTACCTAACCAGAAGGACAACTATTATAATCGAGAGAACCGTACTAGAATCTGTACGCGGGAAGAATCCAATAACAAACTATTGAAAACTACTTTAAAAAACGGCAGGGAAGCACGTATAATACACTCCAAGTACTGTGCTGAAGAAGAGGTGTCGGATTAAGGCATTCATAAATAAGGCCAATAGTAACTTAATAAGCGACCAGATTTTCTCAAACGATACGAATAATCCATCTACAAGATTCAAATAACATTGTTTAGGCAATTTATTTCACCAAGAAAGAACCAATTTATAAAGATATAATTAACTCTGAGCATTATCCTTAAAGAATAAGAAGCATGAATACAATTAGTCAATGTACTTGGTAGAGCTTTGTATACGAAAAACTAAGATGTATTCTGTGCAATTAACAATGTCTTTTCGTTACATGGAATTTGGACTCGAAATGGAGCTAGCGTAAATCGATGGAGGAAGGCTGACCAGATCATCGTAAGCTCAGGCCCGGCGACTTAGAGAGATCCAGTATGGCGTAATCCAGCACGAGGCTAGATGTTCTGAGATGCCATGAGGAGGAAGAAGAAACCAACATCGGACATAAAAATGGCTTGAGATAAGTAACATTTTCAAGAAATTTAACTATCAAATTACTTCATTTAGTGTAGTATAATTGTAGAAGTGCTGAAGTGCCAAAATATAACTTGTTTGTGCCAATATGTGAATTCTAAGGCATATGCCGGAGAAAATAACCACAGATATGTGTTATGTATGTATAGTAATATACTGCCGTGCTCATAAGTTGATCTTAGGTTAATGTGAGCAGTATCGGGAAGTGAATGATGATGTTTTTGAACCTATATGCTTAGGAGAACGTCGTATATCAAACTAGGCGAGGCTAAGATAAGAAAGTGAAGTGTATAGTAAGAAGCCGAGGTTACCCAACGACCAGATCGACTAACAAGGCCAATATCGTTCATATTTCCGAAGAATTGGAATAAACTAGCAGCTTGCAGTGTTATGAATAGATACTGAGGTAAAAGAAGTGTTTTACTGCGACGTAGTATTAAATATGGGGAAGCTGAGTAAAGATATTGATTGTATGCGGAGGAATCGCAGTAATTAGATGCGTGAATAATAATATGTTGTTGGTGTTTTTGAAATGTTGCATAATTATTGTGTAAAGAATGATTGAATGACATAGGCGCGAATTTATGGCCTAGCTACGGTTATGTTATGATTGAAAATGAGGCAAGCAATGGAATTAAGGCCTAGATACGTGAATATTAAGTATAGCATATAGGTTAGATGGTCGATTGGTTGAACTTAAATCAAATATTGAGATAGGTTGATCGTAATTTACATGTGTTTTGAAGCACATATGGGAAAGAGATATAGTCGCCTAGCAATATATTTGTCTCACAGAGTGAATATATAATATTGGAGTACGTTTTAACCTAAACATGGCACATCGGTAGGCAGTAAAAGGATTCATTTTAATTGAATATGCACATAGTATTTAATTGATCTGTACGACTCTAGCAGGTTATGACGATTGATGAACATGGATATGGCACTCGTAAATGAAAATTTTTGATTTTATTTAGGCACAAATTTTTTAAAATATAAGGATGTTGGAGTTGATATTAATATGGTTAGGATTAATTTCTTTTAATTACTTAAGATGGCATTTTGAAGCCATAGTTGGAAAGGAGTTACTTATCTCATGCCACAAACAAGTCAATACGTATTTCCAAACCAATCCTAAAGAAGACTGCAAATAGACCTAAAGGAAAGAAAGACCACTCCCTCCTTTAATAAAGAATAAACCTTATTTATCCCCATGATGAAATAAAATCATGAAATGTGGTCACACAACAAAATAATAATTAATGCACAAATGTATTAATGAAACCTACCCAATTTTAATTGTATTAATTCAAGAATTTGATTTGTCAAGAATGATAATGTGTTACATTTGAGTTTATTTTCCTCTATTACCAGAGATTGATATTATTTTATTATTTGTAGTATTAGCATGCTAATAAATTAGTTTTAAGATTATTTAAGCGTTTATGTTCCAAGGTAGAGATAGGAAGATTAGTTATAAGATAATATATAGACTGGTATTTCAGAGTTATGATATATTTAGAGGCTCATATTGATTTTACGATAGGATTTTGGGGGAAAATGAGTAACTTATTGAACAAATTCACCCTCTTCAACGGAACTTACGAAGGTAGATAGTATTATCGGATATATATGGATGTTTTACCCTGAGATGCTGACTAAACATTGACATGCAACCACCGCGCTTGATCTGTATATTCGTCCCCGATTTCATATAATTAATTAGTAGCATTTAAGAGGAAAGATAGCACGGACAAACAGCATATTAAATTAGTAATACAACATGAAGCAAATTGAGAGGAAGTACAGCGCGATGGTTATACATATATTGTTGTCGGTCCAACGTGGAACTTGATAAGAATTAGGGCTACGATGCCAGCACAGGTTACAGTACTCAGACGACATACAGATATATACATATGCATATCATCGTGACTTACCGACTGCAATAAATAATATGAACGACGACCTAGGAAGAATATGTAGGTGGACCGATGACCATGCACTAAAAATCAATGCCCAAAAATCGCAGTGTATTCTTTTAGCTACCCAAAAAATCCACGCACGACTTACAGACATCCATACCCACTCAGTAACATTAAGAGCCACTCAGTTACAATTCAAAACACAGTTAAAAACTTAGGGATGATAATGGATAAAAACCTTAGTTGGAACGATCATATAACAGGTATATGTCAGCGAGTGTTTTATTCCTCACATTCCCTTAAAAACCTCAGAGATTTCTCCCCCAAAATGTAAGAAAACTGCTTATCCAAAGTAATGCCAATATTCGACTACTGTGACGTAGTATACAGTAACCTGAACGCCTCACTTTCCATGAAGTTCCAAAAGGTACTTAATTCATGCGTTCGATTTATTTCAGATATACCAAGGTTTAGCCATATTTCTCCCGCATTGATAGGCTTGGCATACAATTCCATTACCTAGCATCACCTTCTAGTATTCCTACCAGATCATCACCCACAGCAGTACTAAGCTACAGCAGATCATTTATAGTCGCCGCCAGCCGAATTTGGAATTCCCTACCTGCTGAAATTAGGAGCGTGTCAAACCACCTCCACTTTAAGAAACTCTGTCACACCTGGTAATGAATAATAATAATTTCTTATAACATAGTAGGATTAGATCATAGCTAAGTATTAGATTAATTAAAACATGTAATTGATACCTTAAGATATTAAAATGTAGATAATTTAGTGGATATTTAACTCTTCATGTACATGTATGTATGGTCGGACAGGATAACAGGCTTCATAGCCTGATTCCCGCCATATAAAACAAGACAATAAATAAAAATAATAAATAAATAAACCTTCGAGCCAGAAGAGATTAAAAAATCACCGACCAGACTAGGAATCGCACCAGTGGCTTCTTCACACGTGCATGAAACGAGCATGCTAACTAAATGACTGTACATTAAAAGCTTGTGTGTTTAATTGAAACACATCAAGTTCGACTTCCTTTCACGGGGTGGTCGACAACAACAAAATTCGCTTTACGTCTTAATAACTACACTCGAACGTTTGAAAAGTTTGAAATAATAAGTTTCAAGAACCAAGCTGCTGACGTACTGAATACTCAACATTCATGCACAATAGAAAGATAAGGCCAGCACTTTAACCGCCTGAGCTACTCAGCTAGGCAATTAAACTATTAAGTGCCAAAACACATACACACTGATAATGATAATTGTACCGGGAGGTACACCTCAACCCCGTGCATTTAAATGAAGCGCACTGAAGAACGCTACCTATCACATAAAAATTGAAACAAGTAAAAAAGGATAGGGGAAACACGCTGACTTAGTGACAAGACAACTACAAATGAACATAACATCAACAATACAGTTTGTTGCCATGGTCCTAGATGGTTGAATGAAGATCCCTGGACTATCCCAAAATGAAAACGTAATGTTTAAATTAATCACCCAATTCAAAAATGCCACTAATGCTTCTTACAGTCATGCATGGTGATCTGTTCATAATAAAAGTTGCAAGATTAAACAAGGTATAGAGAGTAGCTGCATATCGTTTGCGAATTATCTCACAGTAATTCAACAATGGTACAAAAGTTTATTGGAGATCCACCTATTCAGTACACATAGCGTTCTTACAATTAAGATTTACATCTTGTCTTACTAATTGCATGGGCATCATCACCCGCGATCTCATGCCTAAAGAATAAAAATCAGATTTTGAAATTCCCTGACATTTCCCTGTTTTCTAGACATAAAAACCAGTTTTTCTCTGACACACAAAAACAAAAAATAAAATTATAAAGGGAGTTTCCAGCTATGACAGCAATATTAAAATACATTTTTAAAGCTTAACATCCAAAAAATAAATGAGCAATTAATGTGTAAATTAAATTTAGAAACTTGGAAGTTGAATTTATTCTAATTAAATTCAATTTAAGATTTTAAAAGAACTGATTACCATTACTGCTGCAGCGAACAAATTCCTTTGTCTATAGACACCAAAGACTGTTGAGCTTCTGTTCTTCTAATTCTTTCAGCAACAAAGTGGCCATAATACCCTGGCTGCAAACACAAATTGTCCTCTGCCTACTACAGCTACCAAAATGAACTCTATCACTTATGACTCCAGTTCTTCTTCTTCTACTTCAATTACAGAGGTTCACCAGAGGAGAGATGTCTACAGAACTACCTTTCAAGAGAGCAAGTAACCAAAGCTGACATTATATGGGGCATGCAAACTGTCATGCAACACAATTATTTATGAGCCAGTGAAGCTAGTGTACGTATGTTCCCTGTAATGTTTCCAGACGCTGAAATTGCTTCGAAAGTTCAACTGCACAGAACGAAAGTTGCATATACAATCACTCATGGTTTGGCTCCCTATTTTCATAAACAAGTTCTTGAGATGTGTAGTAAGTGCATACGTTTCACCATTGGTTTCGACGAGTCACTGAATAAAGTTTCTCAGATGGGCCAAATGGATCTTGTAGTTTGCTGTTTCAATTCTGATACTAATGAGGTATGCACTTCTTATTTTGATTCCGTGTTTCTTGGTCACTCTACCTCCTAGAATTTGTTACATGTTTTTTTGCAAGCACTGCAAGGACTCAATTTAAAGAACTCTAACAAATTTCAATGGGTGGTCCAAATGTTAATAAAAAGTTCCTTCAGGATATTGGTAATTTATTAAATGATGATCCAGATGCTCCTATTTTAGTGAACATTGGACCTTGTGACTTGCATACTGTGCACAATTCATATAAAATGCCAGTAAAAGGAACCCAGTAGAATATTGCTGAGTTTCTTAGTGCACTTCACTTCTTGTTTTCATACGTTCCTGCAAGACATTATTCAGGTTCAAAAGTACTTCCTTTGAAATACTGTGCTATAAGATGGCTTGAAAATTTGAAAGTCACTGAACGTGATATAGATAACCTACCTAATGTTGACAAATATGTGGAATGGAAAAACAGAGGCAAAAAAATCCCAAACTGTAACAGCTTCAAAAGAGTATCTACTTCACTATCACTAACATAGTATGCACTTCCTAACAATATCCCACACTAAAATAAGAATATGTACATTATTATTACAAATAAAAGAAATAAATTATTTGCAGCTAATGACTGGCATAGGAAGGATGTTTTGGCTGATTGAGACCATGGTGCCAATTTTTGCGGAGTCACATTCTTCTCACTTGTCTTTGATGAACTATACTCAGGTACAGTACACAGACAAACAATATACTAACCAACACACGGACGTAAATAAAATTACATCTACACTGAACACTATTTAACCTATACCATAGGTAGCTTAACCACCTGGCGATGTATTGTAGAAAATATAGTCGGCAGCCAGGTTTCAAGATTGCACTTAAACTATATAAATCGATATGAATGGCAGCTTGGGACTGGTTGGATCAAGACTGAATACATAGAATCATGCTTCAAAAACTCCAAACCAAAAAACAACTTTCACCATACAATGTGATGTCACTTTATTTTAAATCTTGTCCTGTATTCAGGAAATTACAAGCCACTAGTCATGCCTCAAGCTTCCAAACACCTTGCATAATAGATAGATAGATAGATAGATAGATATATAGATATATAGATAGATAGATAGATAGATAGATAGATTGATTGATTGATTGATTGATTAATTGATTGATTGATTGATATGGTTTATTTTAACTGGCAAAGTTAGGGACATGTGTCCCTGTCTTACTATTAACCAGTGAAATACATAAATAATGTAAAATAAAAATTTCTGAATACTGAATTAAAAAGAGACAAACAAATTACTATGCTACTGTGCTACCATACTGTACATAAAATATCTATTATAAAACACAATATAAATTTACATTTCCTAAGTATAATAATATAATAACTGCTAAAAAAACATACAACGAATTGCAACAGTAATAATAATAATAACAATAATAACAATACAGACAAACCTAATACTTGCAATTAATTTGTCCAATTCCAGACATATATTACACTGACAAATGTTATAATTTTCGGGTTTTTATTGTTGGCCAAAAACATTAAAAAATGGGGATCGGGATAAGGTTAACTATGCAGGGAACCACAGCTGAGTACTCTCTAACACTACTGATGAATGATATTATAATAATAATAAAATGAAGAAGAAAGGACAGGATGAGAAGGAGAAGAAGAAGATGAAGAAAAAGGAATCTGTCGCACTACAAGCTTGTTTCATAGATATTTTGAGAACATACTTTTAAATCTTCCCAGGTTTGATATCCCTCTGACCTCCTGCAGAAGGAAATTTCATTCACAGATGGCCACAACAATGAAGGAATTGTAGGTTGAGAATCTATGCTTAGGAATAGCGAGCAATGTCGAGCTCAGTGCTCTGATGTTTTTAACATGGTGTTCAGGGAAGCTATGAAATCGTTCATACAGGTAGGATGGGGATTGTAAGGTCAAGATTTGGTGCAATGAAGTCAGGGTATGCAGCTTCCATCTATTTTCAAGGCGTAGCCATCCGAGGTCGACGTAAAACTGGGTAAGATGATCACAATATTTCAGATTACATATTCTGTGCACATTGTAGTTTATCTCGAAGCTCAGTTTTCATGTCTGTGTAAACTACGTCACAATAATTGAATATTGGAAATAGGAGGGCTTCAAATAGTTTCATCTTTAAACTGAACGGGAAAGTAAATTTGAAATTGTTTAATATGTGCAACATTGCAAAAAATCATCTCACACATATTGCTTGATCCAACCAAGAGAAGCGCTGGTTAATGATCACTCTGAGATTGTTTACCCTCTTGCAAGAGGGTAAAGCTTCATACTGAAGTCATACATCAGGGATGGACATGCGGTAATTACTGGAAATAAGTCTTGGATGGGCAAATTCAATGATTTGGGATTTTTTTGGGTTTATAATAAGTCCATGCTGGAAAGACCATTTGCTTATGGCCTCTAGATCCATGTTAATTTGCTCAATTGCTTTCAAAACATCTGTTGGTTTTGCATGGATGTACAATTGTACGTTGTCAGCATAAATGTGACATTTACAATGTGTCAGCTCTTTATCTAAGTCATTTACATAGACAGAACCCATGTTGACATTCATGTAAATAGGCTCCCATCCATTTCAGAGTACTGTAGGAGAACTCTAGGCGATAAAGTTTGGATAGGGGCAACTCATGGTCTACAGAGTTGAATGCTTTGCTGAAGTCCAATAAGACTAGAATTGTCAGTTTTTGCTCATCAGTAGCCTGCCTTTCAGTCATGCTTAGTGAGGTGGTACATGAACTGTGATTTCGGCGGAAGCCTCACTGGTGTGGGTCCAGTATGCCATGGTCGTTGAGATAGTTCGTGATTTGATTATGCACCATGTGTTCGAGTCTCTTGGCTGTTACAGACAGTATATTAATAGGTCTGAAGTTACAGTTTAGTGTAGGAGATATTATTTTCAGTAAAGGATGTACCAGGGCCATTTTCCAGACATTTGGGAATACACTGTTTTGAAGGGAGAAGTTGAATATGAATGTCAATACTGTAATAATGGTGTCGACATAGATTGTCCACCCCTGTGGATTTAGTTTTAATTCGCAAGATAGCTGCTTTCACTTGCAGGGGCGAGACAGAACTACAATAAAATTTATCTCTGCCTATGGGTAGTGTGTTGTTATTTGCCCTCAAAAGATTTTCTTTTGCTTCTTCGATTCATTGAACATGGGAGGATACAAAGTGATCATTCAATTCATCAAGAGAAATCTCCAAATTGTCTACCTTGTCCGGTTTATTTAAGCCAAATAGTCGCATTGACTTCCATAAGGTAGCGGGTCTTAGTAGGGTTTTATAAGGTCATGGGCGTAATATAGTTGAACGTTTCTTAGTGTCTGAGTCGTTTTATTATGTAGTCATTTGTAATAGATAAGGATTCCTCCTTCGGGTAATGTTTATATTTCGTAAGAGCTGCATCCCGCTTAGGCATCATTGCTCTATCATCATTTAGCCACGGGGAGAGTCTTTTACAGATGTGTGCTGTTCATAGAGGGGCGTGCTTGTCAAAAGTATGTAGTATCATGGTATTGAAAGTCGTGACCATGTCGTCAATGATAGTTTTATGAGTTATATCCTGCCACGGCATCGAAAAAGAGTCCTCTAATAATTTTGCATTGTCAATACGGCTAGAGTCTCTGTAAGTCACGTACTTAGGTTTATGTCTGGGGCACTGCAGTGTGTAAGACATAAAGATAATGTCATGGGCTGACAGTCTGGGAGCAGACGTCTGGCCATGATATAATACTCTGTCAGGGTGGTTCGTTACTACCAGGTCCAGTAATGTGTGTGGTTTTAGTGAGCTGAGTGGGGGAAAGTGGCAGGATCGCCATACTGCATGCCTGAAACGTATTCAATAGATGGGTGGTTTCAGATGAATCAGGATATAGAAGGTTTGTATTGAAGTCGCCCATCATTATAACATGTTTGCATATAGGTAACAGTCTGTTAAGATCAGTCTCTAAGTCCTTCAGATGGCGAGCTTTATGCGGCTTGTATAGAGCACCTACTAAGCATTTCACAGTAGAGACCTGCATCACTATGAACATGTCCTCAGGTTTTTGCTCATACTGTTGAGGCGACTGACAGATAATTTGAAGTTTAAAGCGCTAAGAGACAAAAGCACAGACCCCACCTCCCCCTTTGCCAAGTCTGTCATTCCTCAGATGGCAGTAGGCAGGTAATTCCAGATTCTTAGCCTGATATTTGACTTTCAAACAACATTCACTGCATAAGATTATATCAAAGGACAGTGGTATGAAAATCGCTTTTATTTCATCTATACGAGTTTAAGAAACTAAACTCTAGGCATTAAGGTGACATTACAAGTTGTCCATTTCATGACCGTATCGATGTTTAATCAAGAAGTAAGTATAAATATCCACTAAGTGGTCGAAACATGTCCTGTAAGTTTTAATTTTATTCAATTTTGCCTGAGGCATTAATAAAGTATCGATTAGGTGGATATTTATACTTACTTCTTGATTAAGGTGACATGTCAAGTGCGCTTTTATGTCTATTTATGGCTGACTAGAGAATGTGTGTTGTAGGTTCAAGGGGTGGAGTTTGGGTCAATGGACTAGCAGGTAGACAGTTTGAAGGGATGGGTGGGGAAGGGGAAGTGTGACAAGGCAAGTACTGCTATGGTCACAGGGATTACGGCTGTTTGTGGTATGCATTATCAACTGCTAAAATGAAACTAACTAGAAAACAGCATGCGACTACATCCTAAGAATGGTCAGCAATTTATGTATTTTAGATAATTAAATTGTGAGTAATAATAATAATAATAATAATATAAATAACAATAATAATAACAATAATAATAATAATAATAATAATAATAATAATAATAATAATAATAGTGATAACGTGCAACAGCAGATTAGGCGTACAGAATACTCAAGTAGGAACTTACTCTATGTAGTGTTGATGTTAGATCTATGTAGACATAATACAGAGGCCGGACTTAAATTAGATCCAGATAGGAAAATTTTATTAAAGAGTTAGTGGATTGACAGGTGGTAGGATAAGAAAACAGATAAGCGAATAGATATTTAGATAAATAGATATATCAATTTGGTAAATGGATAGATACGTAGATAGATGAAAGATACCTAGATAGATAGATAAGGTTACTTGAAAAAAAATTTAACAAGCTAGCTTCTCAGCTGCGACTTACGGTAAAGGATGGGAGTTGACTCGCATTGTCAAGTGATAAGGCAGCACTGCAACAGAAGCTTATGCCATAGGAAGTTCCTTTAACCGGCACACTCTTAATTCCACCCTGTCCGCCTTCTTGATTACGATGTCTCCTGAGTCAGTCCAAGTGTTTGTAAGAACAAAACACTGAATTGCTGTCTTCAAGATGGGCATTCTGATAGCCGTAAAATCTTCATGGATTGTTGTGGATAAGCCTTTCAGTTTCGTTTTCCTAGTGAAGACATCCTGCTGTGACCGATTAGACACAAATATCACTAGGATACGCCTTGTTTTCTCTGGTAATCAAGGTCCTACTCTGACCTATCAATGTCATTAAGTCTAACATCTGCACCTACTACTTTGCACACGTTGAGCACTAGTTCATCACAGTTTCCGTTCGAACATTCAGGGATGCCGAAATTTCTTACATTACTTCTCCTTCTGTACTGCTCCAATGAATTGCACTTGGCATCCATATCCTCCTTCAGTTTGCAGATTTCTGCCTCCTTGTTACCATGTTCTTCAGTTAAATCTCGAAAATGCTTCGATATTAAAATTTAAACACTTTTCAAATTCTTTTATAACCAGTTGTGTCATGCGGGTCGAAATGGCCTGCACAATTTTTTCAAAGAAGCTGTCCGAGTTATTGAAATCATCCAGCACACACTTCACGAGGCAGTCTACGCTGGCAGCACTGGTAGTAGCTGGGCTTCCAACTCCATCGTTTCCCCATTTTCTTTACATTGCAAATTTGGAAGAAAAATAATCAACACCGACAAAAAATATGGGTATATCGATTCGTAAATACAAACGTAACACTTCCGCAAGTTTCTATCACTTCCACTGAAGTACAACACCTTCAAATCACTTGATTACTGTGGAGCCTCACTCACTGACGTCCGTCACCAACCATTTCATCAGATAGGTTAGAAACTCAACTTGTGCGAATCGAACAGTGTCACATTCTGGTCACATTTACACAAGGTTTACCTACATCAGCACATTTAATAATTGTAATAATAATCATAATAATAATGAGCACTCAAAGGAGTATTAAGTTTAAGCAAATTTCACACTTTCCTGCTTTGAGTCAGTGTCTTTTCTCTTTTTACATTTTATGAGGTAGTGACTATCGCACACGTCATTACATAGTAAACAAACAGTAATTTGTTCGGTAGTGGAATTTTGTCTATATGCATATTTTGCTGTGGAAGCCATACATTTAAGCGATTAGAAAACTGAGAACGCAATATAGGCCTCACCATTCCCCAACAACACAGAATATACAATAGTAAGCAGATCAAAACATTGAAAATTCGATCGAACATAGTCGCTACTGCTTGCTATATGCTATTCATATATCTTACAAAAATTGAAAAATATGCTTCTATTAATGGACAAATAGGGTATGTCCATTTTATCTGGCAGAAGAACGAATTTCCAGATTGTTTTCTGAATTTCCTGACATTTCCTGGTTTCCCCACTATTTCTGGAATTCTCTGACATTCCCCGGTTACCAGTATTCCATATGGGTGGACACCCTGTTAATCCCATATTTGTACGGTGAGGCCACAGTCTTCTTATTTTTGTTGAAAACGTGAAAAATTATTCACGACTGTGTGTTGCCGTGTGTGTCTTTACTAGCTGATGTGATAGCCTCCTCTTGTCCTATTAGTCAAATGGGGATGCTTGTGCTAGAAGTTGGCTACAGCTTCATTGTTGAAATTGAATATTGAGGGATGTGTGGTGAAGAATCTGTAACGAGAGGAGGCTAGAAGGATTTTTAAGATTATAGCAAAAAGGGAAAAATTTGACGAAAAATGCTGTGTACAAAATTACTCACCCCGTCGACCTTTCTGGTGGGAAGTAGTTGCCTTTGCAGCATCAGAACCAATGACAGTTGCACTTCTTGTATTGTATCTGTGTGTAACTGATGGAAGGGGGTGTGGCGGAGAGAGGAGATGTTCGGAACCTTAAGCTTATGCGCTGCTGGCTGTAGGCTGAACATTTACAGTGATAATGGCACAAACTTCTTTGAAGCAGCAAAAGAAATCAAGGCCTTTCTGCAAAACAACCATCAGAAAACCAACTCTTCACACAACTGCAGGCATGGGACTGACATGGCATTTCATCCCTCCTGCAGCACCACACTTTGGTGGAATCTGGGAAGCAGCTGTCAAGAGTCTGATATATCACCTGAGAAGAGTGATGGATTCTTATTGCTTCACCAACAAAGAAGGTACCACTCTTATAACACATACATCCTCTCACCAAAGATTTTTTAACGTGTCTTAATTGTGTAAATTGTTGTTTGTGAACTTACAAGTTTCCTCATTTTTATAAACACACATTCCTCTATGTAACACCTTGACTAGAGTAATCAGGATCCTGATTATAATCCATTAGGCATGAAATCATGGCTGATGATGCCCAAACAATGGGCGGAACATGTCCCCTTAAATTAGTATTACAATATATAAATCTTAATTTTAAGACCCCAATGCATATTGAATACGTGGATTTCAATAAACATTTTTTAACATTGTTGAATTAATGTACATTTCAATAAGGACCAGTCATGAGATTTGTAACATATAATTATCTGAGATTGTTGTAAACAACCCACGGAGTGAAATAAAAGTCCACTATTTGTATCGGAGTTGAACCCTGTACACAAATATTATATTAATATTGTGCAGGAAACTGGAAGGCCATCTTCTTGTTGGCGGGAGACTCCAATATTAGTGGAGTAAAAAATTTAGAAATTCTGTATCATCTCACAAATATAATTATGATGGCGGAACACCTTTGACTATTTCATCCTGACACTCAACTCTCTTAGGATCTCATCAGCAAGGGGGACAGAAAGAAACCTCACTGACACATGTCTCAAGTGTTCTATGATGAATGCAGATACCTCAGAACAATTAACGTGTAACACACAAATGGTGCCTGTAACCCAGAATTACCCATTCATTAGAACTGCTGGCCAAATTCTAATGAAAAATTGTGTGAAATAGAACAAGACCAGACTGCCTAGCTACCAAGGCTGTCTACATAGACATGATATCTGATCTCACCACAACATTTCTCTCTGCACTTTATAGACTTAGTTCTCATAGAGTACATTTAGAGTAATTACAGCACAAACTCCTTCGGAGCAGCTACAGAATTCAAGGCCTTTCTGCAAAACCACCCTCAGAAACCATCTTTTCACACAACTGCAGACATGGGACTGATGTGGCATTTCATCCCTTGTGCAGCATCACACTTTGGTGGAATCTAGGAAGTAGCTGTCAAGATTCTGATATAACACCTCAAATGAGTGATGGATTCTTATCACTTCACCAAAAAAGAATGGACCATTCTTACAATACATACTCTCACATCCAATCACCAAAGCTAAATGATGACCCTTTTGACACTTCTTACCTAACTACATCCCATTTCCTTATAGAAGAGCATATTACTACACTCCCTGATATTGATTTTACTTCCCCTCTCATCACAACCTTGCCCACATAGCTATATTTTCAGCAGCTAACCCAGAACTCCTGGAAGAGATGGTGAAATGAATATCTCAATAAATGGGCAATGAAATACCCCATAGCAACATAGTCATACTGGAAGAAGATGACACTCATGCTATGAAGTGGACAAAACAGTGATCAAATGTGCATCCTGGTAATGACGAATTCATTAATGCAATGAATTTTCAGGTGAGTAATGGTGAAATTATAAGGCCTATCACAAACACTATCTCTTATGAAGTATGAAACCTCTTGAATGGCTTATTTATTCCATTGTATGTTTAACCACTTGATGTACTTTGAAGGATCTCTCCGTCCTGGCTCTCGACTGCACTCCGGTACAAAGACGGATCACTCCGTCCACGCGTACTGTTTATTTCCGGACCCACTCCAAGCAGGTTTCCTTTGTGAAGGATTTGATATTAGTAAGGTAACCTCTTGACAGATGGAATCTCTGTTTTATTCCATTGATGTATTCGATAAACACGTCTGTGCATTTATTCCGTGGAAAGAATAACCAGTATCTTAGCAACCCCATCGTAAGCGAAATCATGGCTGCCTCCATGTTGAGTGACGAAGCGATTATATGGGAATTTTTAGAAGAGAATGATATTGATATAGAAATAAGTGATGAAGAATTTAGTGGATATGGAAAGTAGTGAAAGTAGTTCATGTGATAGAAACTTCAGCGATCGTAGGGGTGAACAAAGTGGTGTTTTGCCATCAAATATGTCACTTTTAGGCCTACAACTGATGCCGCACCAGCGGCTTCTAATCATGTGTTACAAGATAGGGAATCGAACTGGGAGCACGTAAGTAATACTCCAGAGTATCATTCATGCATCGCAAGTGGTGAAATAGTGTTTTCCACAGGCACCTAGGACAATGCCCGAACGAACTACAAGTTGTGAATGAATTTCTAACAGCAGACTTTTCGGGAACATCTAACCAATGAGGTAAATGCTTATGCAACTAAATGTCTTGTATCGGCTGCTGAGGAAATAAATGGGGTAATGTCATTTGGAAAGGAACTCTGGTTTCCTGTATCTGTGGATGTAAAGAAGGCCAGATTACCTTGAAGTGGTAAAGTATGATGGCAAGAAGAAGTACAGACCCAATCTTGTTGTTGACTACAACTGTGGAAAGGGTGGTGTTGATTCCCATGACCAGAGACCCGCATCATTCCCCTTGATGAGGAAGTATGTAAAAGGATACAAAAAATATACTTCTACATGCTAGACATGACACTTCTGAATTCCAACATCACTCATCCCCTCCTCAACCCTGAAAAGAAGCGAGTAGGCTTTACCACCTTCCGGATCAATTTGGCCGAACAGCTGTTGGCAAGTGAGACCTGCCTGACTATCCAAAATAAGGCACCCAAGCCCTGGGGATACACCACTGAGGCTTCAAGAGAGTCACTGGGGACACTTTCCGACCAAAATACCCCCAACAACGAAGAAGGTTATCCCATCACAGAGATGCAAAGTCTGTGTGACACGGGGTCTGAGGAAGGAATCTTCATTTGAATGCCACCGGTGCAAGGTGGCGATGCACGAATGTGACTGTTTTATGATCTACCATATTCATAAAGACTTCACAAAGTACATCTGACAGTAGTTTGGATATATCAAATAATAATAATGTTATTTGCTTTACATCCCAATAACTACTTTTTAAGGTCTTCGGAGACGCTGAGGTGCCAGAATTTAGTCCCGCAGGAGTTCTTTTACGTGCCAGTAAATCTACCGACACGGGGCTGTCGTATTTGAGCACCTTCAAATACCACCGGACTGAGCCAGGATCGAAGCTGCCAAGTTGGGGTTAGAAGGCCAGCGCCTTAATCGTCTGAGCCACTCAGCCCGGCAGTTTGGATATTTCCTCTCATTATTTTGCAGTAAAGCATGCTTTTTCAGTGTCAGTGATAATATCATGTAAAGTAATGAAAATAAATGGTACACCAAGGCATAAATAAGTTCAGTTAAATGGTATGTGAAAGGGTTAAGTAAAATTATCAGTCGCAATGGACAAGTAACATAACAGACCACATTAGGTCAATTGCCACGAGATGGCTACAATGTGTGTAGTATATTAAGCGAACACCCATATTAAACAAGCGTATCACCAGCAACTTGTATCAACAAATTACTGTATTATCTAGAAATCAATAATTAATATAATCAATAAGATAACAAAGGTGTTTCATTTGGAAGCAACTAGTAAAATATCCTGTAACAGTAACAAAACAATGTACCTTATAAATACTTTGTGTTCAAAACTATTTACGAATTCAAAAATATTAGTAGGATTGATACCAGCTCTCAAATGATAGAGAGTAGAGGTCTTTGGAATAATCCTAACTGCTGTATGATTCATAACGCAAGATCATGGAACAACTCAAGGGCAAAGTGAAAATAGGTAAGTAAACAGTCAATCTCATAAAAAAGTATATTTTCTGTAGGACTATCAATCATGTGCAATGAAATGAAGGGTCAAACACTGATATCTGTTGAGCCATTTTCTAACCATTTCAATTACCTGATTATGGCTAATCAATTATGTACATTACCTCAAGAGAGTTTTCCTGGATCGAACCTGACTCGGTTAACTCTGATTTAACTTCCTCTTTCAGAGCTATCACTTCTGAAATATGTTCAAAATTTTCCTGTGGAAAATAACATATATTAGGTATGCTCATAACTCACATCTACAAATACAGTCACTAACAAATGAGCATATTATTACATTAATTTTCAGTATTACAGTTAGTTTACAGCGATAATGGCACAAACTTCTTCGGAGTAGCTAAAGAAATCAAGGACTTTCTGTAAAACAACCCTCAGAAAACCAACTCTTCACACAACTGCAGGCATGGGACTGACACGGCATTTCACCCCTCCTGAGAGCACCACACTTTGGTGGAATCAGGGAAGCAGCTGTCAAGAATCTGATATATCACCTCAGAGGAGTGATGGATCCTTATCACTTCACCAACAAAGAATGGACCACTCTTATGACACATACATCTTCTCACCAAAGATATTTTAACGTGTCTTAATTTTGTAAATTGTCGTTTGTGAACTTACAAGTTTCCTCCTTTATATAACACACGGTTCTCTACGTAACACTTTGACAACAGTAATCAGGATTGTATTTTAATCCGTTAGGCATGAGATCACGGCTGATGATGCCCTAACAATGGGCGAAACATGTCCCCTTAAATTAGTATTACAATATATAAATCTTAATTTTAAGACCCCAATGCATATTGAATACGTGGATTTCAATAAACTTTTGTAACATTGGTGAATTAATGTACATTTCAATATGGACCAGTCATGAGATTTGTAACATATAATTATCTGAGATTGTTGTAAACAATCCATGGAGTGAAATTAAAGTCCACTGTTTGTATTGGAGTTGAACCCTGTACACAAATATTACATTAATATTGTGCAGGAATTTAACAACTTGTATAAACACTATTTATCCAATCATAGATTAAGAAGGCCATCTTCTTGTCAGTGGATGACCGCACAATACTCCAATACTAGTGGACTGGAAACATTAGAAATTCTGTATCACCTCACAAATATAATTATGATGGCAGAACACCTCGGACTATTTCATCCTGGCACTCAACACTCTGAGAGACAAGTTTAGAATCTCTTCAGAAAGGGGAACGGAAAGAAGCCACACTCATACACGTCTCAGGTGATACATCGTGTCATAATAATTTATGTTTCGCCCATTGCATGGGCATCATCAGCCGTGATCTCATGCTTGGGGGATAAAAATCAGGATCCTGATTGCTGTAGTCAAAGTGTTACATAGAGGAATAATTAATGAGAAATACACAAATGATGCCTTTAACCTCGACATACCCATTCCTTAAAACTAGAATAGACTGTGCTGGCCCAGTTCTAATAAAAAAATGTGTGAAAACGAACAAGACCAGACTGCCTAGCTACCAAGGCTGTCTACACAGACACGATACCTGATCTCATCACAACAACATTTCTCTCTGCACTTTACCAACTTAGTTCTCATAGAGGTCAACCCTGAACTTTTACAGCAATAATGGCACAAACTTCTTTGGAGCAGCTACAGAAATCAAGGCCTTCCTGCAAAACAACCCTCAGAAAACCAACTCTTCGCACAACTGCAGGCATGGGACTGACGTGGCATTTCATCCCTCCTTCAACACCACACATTGGTAGAATCTGGGAAGCAGCTGTCAAGAGTCTGATTTAATGCCCCAGACAAGTGATGGATTCTTATCACTTCAACAACAAAGAATGGACCATTCTTGAAACACATACATCCTCTCACCAAAGCTAAATGATCAACCTTTTGACACTTCTTACATAACTACAACCCATTTCCTTATAGGAGAGCCAATTACTACACTCTCTGATCATGATTATACTTCCTCTCTGATCACAACATTGTCCACATGGCTATATTTTCAGCAGTTAACCCAGAACTCCTGGAAGAGATGGTGAAATGAATATCTCAATAAATGGGCAATGAAATACCCCACAGCAACATAGTTATAGTGAAAGAAGATGACATACATGCTATGAAGAGGACGATGACAGTGATCAAATGTGCATCCTGGTAATGATGAATTCGTATATGCAACGAATGTTCAGGTGAGTAATGGTGAACTTACAAGGCCTATTCACAAACACTATCCCTTACGAAGTATGAAACAGAAAGGCAAGGTAACTCTTGTATGGCTTATTTATTTATTGCGTGTTTAAGTAATATTGTTGTGAGATTACCTGTGGAACGCAGAGAGGTGAAAGAAGGTGTCAGCTTGAATGGGTCTATCTACGATATTGAAGATTAATTTAAACTTTAAAACGAAGGTTATATTTCTTTTCAGACCTCAAATTTAACAAAATTCCTCACTAAGTCAAGGAGCAAAATGTCAGGTACAAAATAGCAAACAAGAATAGAAATCCAAGGGTTGGAAATTACAAGTTTTGAGCTTCCAGCTCCAATTTACAAGTTTACAACTTCATAAATGTTGCGTTTGGTTAGATAACGAGAGATATCTCCCAAGACACAGTTCAAGAGCACCTTGCTCCAAAGGTTACACATACGGCCTTCCAAAGGCCCCACTCAAAATTGTACCAATATCAGACAAGAGTTTACATGCTCTTTAAATTCAACCCAGGAGGCTGTGCTCGCAATTCTTTACAGCCTACTCAAGGAAACATTACACAAAACCTTACAATTTCTGGCATCTCTAAGCACAACCTACAATTTACAATTCCTTTACACAGGGGTATCTAGTACCCATAATACTGGGCCTTCATGGAAAAGAACAACAAGTTGTATTACTGGCCCAAACTCAAAATGCATTCAGTCGTAAATTTGCGCTCCTTGAAAACCAAGTTTTGAAACCCTACTTGGGCTTGTGGCCCGATGATGCAGAGACAAATTCTACACAACTGAGGTGACACAAAAGAGAAGTTAATGAGTGATTTACAGGAGAAAAAGTTACAAAATCGTAGTCACCTCAAGGTAAACTGAAAGGGATTTTGAGAGGTAAACTCACTCTCTATCCCCAATTTACAGTTTAAGTCTGTATGAAATTTTACATTAGCAGAATGAAAGTTTACATTTTTGAAAACAGCTGTGAGTTTGCGGAGACAGCTACAGATATAGAAAACTGGTGGCCATTACCTGGGCTGACGTTCTGCCTGCCTAAGAATTAGGCACCCCACCTCCTGTCTTAACACACACACACTCAGAAATTTGACAAGTATAAGACAAGGTAATTAGAAAAGGCCGCGGCTTTTATACCCAAGGGGTGGGTTCGAGAAGGCTCTGGGCTAAATCCGACCACATCCTCCCATTTTATTTGATACTCAAAAAGTTACAAGAAGGTTATGATTGGCTGAAAAATAAATACAGAAAATTTGTGATTGGCCAGACTTCAAAGCTGACAGGATGAGAAGGAAGTGTTGTAAATCATTGAAGTATCAAAATAAATGAAAGTCAATTTAGTTGAGGAAATTTATAAACCCAAAACTTCTTTAAATCATTAATCATTCCACCTTGCACCAGAGTGCATGACCTCCACTTTTTGTAGGGATATCTATGGATAAAAATACAAACTTTTTGATGTACACCAAAACAAACCAAAGACATACAGTCAGTTTAGGAAACTTTAAAATAACATATTACTCAGTTATTCAGTAGTGAGGTCTTCTGATCAATGTCCCAACTTTATGCATTAGCGGTTTCAAGTTTTGTTCGATAGATAGTGTTCTTTAAGGCGCTTCTTTTACATGTGCGGGGTTGAGGTGCACCTCCTGGTACAAATATTATAAGTCACAATGGACAAGTAACACCACAGACCACATTAGGTCACTTGCCACGAGATGGCTACAATGTGTGTAGTATATTAAGCGAACACCCACAGTAAACAAGCGTATCACCAGCAACTTGTATCAACAAATTACTGTATTACCTAGAAATCAATAATTAATATAATCAATAAGATAACAAAAGTGTTTCATTTGGAATCAACTAGTAAAATATCCTGTAACAGTAAAAAATGAATGTATCTTTCAGCTACTTGGTGTTCGAAACTAATTTATGAATTCAAAAGTATTAGTAGGAATGATACCAGCTACCAAATGACATAGAGTAGAGGTCTTTGGAATAATCCTAACTGCTGCACAATTCATAACGCAAGATCGCGGAACAACTTGAAGGAAAAGTGAAAACTAGGTATGTAAACAGTCAATCTCATTAAAAACTATATTATCAGTAGGACTATGAATCATGTGCACTAAAAAGATGGATCAAACCCCAGTATCTGTTGAGCCATTTTCTACCCATTTCGATTATCTGACGATGGCTTATCAAATTATGTACATTACCTCAAGAGAGTTTTCCTGCGTCGACCCTGGCTCTGTTAACTCTGATTTAACTTCTTCTTTCAGAGCTATCACTTCTGATACATGTTCGAAATTTTCCTGTGGAAAATAAGATATATTAGGTATGCTCATAACACACATCTACAAATACAGTCATTAAAAAATGAGCATGTTAATTCATTAATTTCCAGTATTACAGGTACTTTCGGAATTTCACTAATGTTTAAGGAAGATTTCTTCCAGCAGAGGATTGTTATAACCAAAGGCTGTACTGAGAAAGGTGTTATTATTCTTGCTCACTCCTTATGTCAGAGAAAGGATGAGACTGAGAACAAAATATAAAATGCGAAATATTTTCTAGCCATATCAGAAGATATAATACCACTGATGGAATTAGGGCTATCTCACACAGAATTTGGAAGGAAGCAGCCATATGCATAAACACTAAATTGTATGAACTGTTTTCATATGTTCAATCATATCAGTCAAATCATAAAAGTTGCTTGAACCAATTAGAAGCATTACAACACTTCTAAATGATTTTTTTGTTCTCAGCACAGAGTCTGTTTAAAGACAGATTAAAATTACTTGAAATAATGGAATCACATTCTCTACTATGGTTTTGCTGTGATCATAGGAGCTACATAAAGCATTAATACAGTTCTGTTTCAATGATTCCAAGTGTAAAATAAAAAACATAAACATGAAAGAAGCAGACTTATCACAGTCATATAACAGTGAAAGATGTGATGAAGCCCAAAGTTAAAGCAGCTAGAAATGAAATATTTTACTACTATAAGCATGTTATGTAGTGTTCTGTGAGGAGCTGAGGGGATGAGGACACCGACAGTGGAGAATCAGCAGTGTTGGAGTGTATATCTGCAGTTTCGGAAGATCTTTTATGATCTACTACGAGACATTTAAATTTCACTCTTGGATTCATAAAACCTTGTCAGCATTAAAGGGGGGAGGGACTGTGACGAAAAGCTTATATTCTAATGTAAGTTAAGTAACTAATAAAAGTGAATTAAAGTAACAAGTTCTAGAATATACCAACTTAACACATTCAATACAGAAGAGAACAGTGGCTGAACAAAGGAATGGATGAAAAGGATGCACAAAAAGGACAAGGAAATAATGACAATGAGGAAAGAAAAAATTCTGTTTAATGTGCCTGAAGTCCTTAAATTGTCAGAGCCCACTAAGAAGGGGCATATAAAAGAAATTATTCTCAGAAATCATACATTCTAGAGCCGTTAGACATGGTTCTCTACTGTATATATCATAGAACCTGACCTGTATTTGAGGAATAAAATGAGCTAATCACTATTCCGTCTTTCTAGAAGAATTCAACATATGAGCAAAATATTTATTTTGAGAGAACGTACATTCAGATTTTGAGGTATTTCATCCCTCGTATGTCATAGGCAAATCTATCCATTTCTTGAAACACGTAATATCCTCCAGCACATTGTGGGTGTGAGGGTAACCCAGAATTATCACACCAGTGTTGACATTGTGTTTAGCAGACTGGTGTATCCAGGCTCAGAAACACTAATGAAAGATTTGTGATTTAACTTCTTCTACACTAATTATGGTAGGAGTAATAATTCTTAACATGTGGTGCTAATGGTGGTGCAGTACTGTAGGAGGACGTTAGTTTTCTAAAAAGTACGATCGGTCAACCATCATCTTTTATAATCAAAGGGGAAAAATAAAAAAGGTGCAACACCTAAACCAAAGTAATTTCAATACTGACAGTAAAAAGTACAGACTAATCCAAGTCTAACCTTAAGTTCCTAAGAGTTGGCAGCTTTGTGTAGCACACTGTGGTGTATTCACAGACATATAAAAAATAAAAAAACAGAGTTTACTACGCATAGATGCTCATTCAGCAGTTGGTGACTGCTGGTGTTAATACTGAGGATGCACATAGAAAATTGTGCCCCTGCCAAACTTATTCAGATATTAAGGGTTAATTTCTGACCCCTATAAAGTTATCTGGTATGAGACCTACAAGCGATTCCGTTGTTTCTCCTTCAATCCAGCCTGGTTCCTCTTTGATCTTTGCTTCCAGGTCCATTCTGCACTGCAAACTGAAGTTGTTAGAAGGTACTGGGATGGTTGATTACTTCTACTGACCTTACACTGAAACATAAGCCAGAAAAATATATTACCTTATTAATGTCATTGATACTTATGGTCTTTGTTAACAGACTAAGCAACAACCTTGTCATTTTAAATGACCATCAATATTATGATCATACCAAAAAACCCAAAATTTTACATGACTGCTGATATTGTGATCATACCTATAGGACCTCAAGTTTTCTATGACTAATAAATCAACGCTAAGGACCTGCAGTTTTACATGATTTCTAAAACAGTGATCACATCCGTAATATAATTTAACTTATCTGTCGATATCAAGACCATAGTCATAGGACCCCTAGTATTACATGACACCTTATATCATATTAATAGCTATTTAACATACAGTTTTATATGGTACTGAAACCGCAACAAGATGACCTTTCTTGAAAATCCAGTGACTGTACAGTTTGCACATCACTCTGATCACCCGGGTCCATATACTGGAATCTTCCTACCACTTTTATCTTTTGTAATCAACTTCAAAACTAACTGAAAAAGTTCACAGTTCTTTGAGATATGTTCTATCAAAATTTACCTGCCCAGGATCAAATTCTCTCAAACCATTCTCCTCTCATTAAGCTTATTCACTATCTCTTTATTTGAGACATGTTCTATCAATCTCATTTTCAAGAACTTCTGATAACACGGCATCTAAAAGGCTTCAACTCTGTTTTTTCTTGGCACCAGTTATTATCTGTGTTTCACTTCCATACAGTGTCATACTCCTTGCTCAGTGTAAACATAATTTTAAAATTTTCAATCTGTTGAACCTAAAGAACGTGATAGAGAACAGATGGGAATTTAAGCTGGATTCAGTGATGATATTTATCGATATTGAGAAGGCATATGTCAGTGTACCATGGCAAGTGGTCTTGGATGCATTGATAAAAAAGAAGGTAGAGAGAGGTGAAGAGCCAATTATAAAAGCCATGAACGAAGAGTGAGTATGTAGTATGAATACTGCGATAGGAAAAACAAACTTTTTCAAAGTAGAATCAGGACTTCAGAAAGGATGTGTTTTATACCCGCCAATCTTCATTACAATCATGGATGAAATCCACAAGAGTATACAACAAAAAATGGGAACCATGGAGGCAAAGGCCTCGCACTTTGCAGATGAGACAGTAATATGGGCAGAAGATGAAATGGAAGCACAAGAACAAGATAATGCAAGGAATCAGGAGATGGAGGAATATGGAATGAAAATAAGTGTGGAAAAGAGTATGATAGTAGTGGTGACGAGAGGTAATAAAGAAGGAAGTGGGAATACTGAAGTAAATGGAAGACCATTAGAGGTTGTGGAAAGCTTCAAGTATTCGGAGAGAATAATTGAAGAAGATGCGTAAATAAAATAAGAAATTGGATAGGGACTTGAACAAGCCAATGAGTTTTACCAATGTGTGAGATGTATAGTCTGTAACTGGGACATCCAATGGATTGCAAGAAAATTTTGCACCCAATGTATTACACACCAATTTGGATATATGCACCAAGCACATGGACAACAACAAAAACATGATAACACAGAATGCAACAGGCCAAGATGAAATTCCTTAGAGAAATATAGGGAGGGCATAAAGGGATAAAGTCAGAAACATAGAAATGAGGGAGTGAATTGGATACCCTGAACTGAAAGGCAAGATAGAGACCCGTAAGCTGAAATGGTATGGACAAATGATGAGAATGGAAGAGGATACAGTTCCACAGTAAGCATTTACAGAGGAAGACATAGGAGAAAGACATCGAGGATTGCCCAGAAAGGGGTGAATGGCTACGGTAAGGAGAGTACTGAGAAGAGTAAAAGTAGAAAAAAAATTCGAGGTAGGAAAGGAGTGGTGGAGAGAGAAAAACTGAGGAGGTTCTTGAATCACATTTCTACCCACAAGACTGGAAATGGAAAATGAAGAATATTCTGTTGAAATAAAGACAAAAATGTATACAATACTGCTATCAGCTCATTTCATTGAACAATGCCACCAACCTTTACTTAAGTGCCTTTTCTTTATTTTTCTATGCATGTCTTGTCTAATTACACAATTGAGTGGTGTTTACCAGAGTGCCCCTTGTAGGGAGTTCCATGTCAAATGAGTGGTTTAAATGTTTAGCAGCTTTTATTGTTCCCCAGGTAGCAAAAAAATGTCTATGTTGAATACCTCGAGTAGTGCCTCAGAATTCATTTCACCCAATAGCAGTGTTCGTTAGTCACTTTGTGATATATTACTGTAAACGTAACCATACTGCACTAACAATGAATACTAAAATTTCTCCTACAGGTTATACAAGCTTCGTTCCTGTGGCTAATCGAGTTGATTCTTATGCAAAGCCAGGGAACAGATTTCTATGTAAACACATATCTATTCAGGTAACTATGATCAATTGTATTTTGTATATTTCACTGGAGGGGACAATACTGAAGAGTGCCATGTTTACTTTTTCTGGCCATCACAGGTTATTCTAATAATATGTTACTGAATTTACTTTCAAGCAACTCCCTTTTATTGTTTCCACAGCCAGAATTTATTCCTGAAGATTGTTCTTCCATTCCTGCTAGCAGTTTAATGTTTCACAAACAACTCCAAGGGAAAGGGATAAGATTACGTATGCAGCAGCATTAATTATGGTTAATTAATGATAAAATGGGGAAACAACACAAAGGTATTTCAGAACTGCAGATCATAGGATTCGACCCCATGCAAACTCACCGTCACTCACCCCTGAAAATCTTTTACACACCAATAAATCAGAGAGGCAGCCTACTGTTACCTAAATCATCACGAATAAATACCGGATATAGCTGCTGTGGGGTAACGATGTGATACAGGAGAATCTCCATAACAACACTGATGTAACAAGATACAGATATCCTAAATAGAAACCTCTCAAGATTTTGAATCCTACTACGATATGTCGCAGGATACAGAGTAAAGAACAACTCAACGTTCACAGCATCACTATAAAATTGCACAAAAAGGTAAGTAACACAGCAAAATAATAATTAAAATTACATACTACATATCACAATTTCTTTCTGAAACTACCATCTGCATTTCTTCATCTGCGTTGCTCTTCAGAAAAAAATCCTCATTCCACTAAATTTAGATATAAGATATACTGCCACTACCAGAGTGTGAAATCAGAAAGAAGTGGTGGGAGGGGGGAAGAAGGAACATAGGGCTTAACTACTAATTTTTTTCAGGCAGTACCTGGTGGGGGGGGGGGTAAAATTCCCCTGTATTTTAATTACCCTCTCCACCCAAAAAAATGTAAATTTGAGATATTTTTGTTCGAATTTTGCTGTTATAACAGGAATGATAAACATTAGAACGTTATTCCAATCAGCTGAGAAGTTTATGAGAGACTCGCTATCTTAAGAAAGGCCAGACGAGGCGCGAGTTTCCATGGTTTATTGCTTTTTTAATGGAAATTTCCTCTACCAGGGCTATGTGTTGACTGAACAAATTTGTCAGTTTGTACCCTGCTCAAGTGAATATTGTCCTATTGATACCTATAGGAAACACACCCACTCCAAGAAGTACAGGAGTGGTGTAAACTCGAGCTACTTATAGCAATGACAAGGGAGGATGGACTTGGCAGGGTGAAACATCAACAATAGGCTGCAGGTGCGGAGTTGTCACTGCTGCGTTGTTTAATTGCTCAAGGTCTGGCAGTCACTTGAATTATTTCTGTTGTTTTTATGAAAATATGCCCAGTTAAAGTCATTAATTTCAGTAATAAACTATCGGTTCTACATTTTCCTGTTTATTTCATAATGAAATGTACCCTCGGGCAATTTTAGTGGGGGGGGGAACCTCTGAGATAAAATCATCGGTGGGGGGAGACATCCTTCCCTTCCCACCCCCCGCGATTTCGCACCCTGGCTACTACACACAACTTGCAGGCACTTGTAACGCAAAGGCTGGGAGTTTTACAAAAAGCAAGCTAGTTATATGCGTATTCATTTTTCATGCTTAATTTAAAATAAAATTTAAGAAAATTAATAACATTAAATATTAAAAATATGTAAATGCTGAAACTGAGAAAGATTAGTATTAACTTCTAACATTCTCAATTGAGATCTATATATTTAGCAAAATTTAATTATTGAATTTGAACATTACCGAGAGTATGTTAGAGGTTGTGAACACAGAGTAAAATGATAGAAATCACAATTCCTCAATGAAGAAAATCCATAACTCACTTAACGGAATAAGCTGTAGAATAGGCTAATACGCGCCTTATATAACAACATACCAGCCACTTCGAAACAAAACCATGTATTTGGATGTCGCTTAATCACTTAAAACAAACTCTTGAAGATCAAATTTCATTTGTAACAGTCAGTAAAACAGGCTGAATTTAGGAAAGCATGTATTACTAGTTACACTGCAGAGTATGCGACACCTCTTCTTCTCTTGAAATATGAATGGGTTTGTTATATCACCGAGTTCCAATAATTGTAATAAATCACACTGTAACACTCATATATACCAAAATACAAAACTGTGGGGAGAGTTGTAGCACTGGCAGCACTGGGTGCAATGTTACGCTACGTCCGGCTAAAAGAGGATATATAAGAGAGGTGTCTCTCCGGGGGTTTTTAAAAAAAAAAAAAAAAAAAAAAAAACCCCTCGAAAGCAAGTCCATAGCTCTTAACGTACCGTGGACAAACATGGATGGAGGGATCAACTGACTGAACTATACGATCCAATTCTTCGTACACTAACGGAAATAAAATCTTACGGTTTTTCTACATATATACATGCATTATCATTATAGTCCGCTATGCCTTTCAGCGTTCAATCTGCAAGCCTCTGTGAGTTTACCAAAACGGCCCGTCGCGACAATCCTCTATTTGCAACTAGTGCCGTGGCCTCATTTACTTCTATACCTCTTATCTTTAAATCGTTAGAAACTGAGTCAACCCATTGTCATCTTGGTCTCCTTCTACTCCTCTTACCCTCCAAAATATAGACTATTATTCCCCTAGGTAATCTATCCTCCTCCATTCGTCGCATATTTCCCCACCACCGAAGATGGTTTACGCGTACCGTACAGCTTCATCCATCGAGTTCATTCCTAACTTAGCCTTTATCTGCTTCTTCCGAGTACTCACCTGCCATTGTTCCCACCTATTTGTAAAAGCAATAAGTCTCGCTATTTTCACGTCTGTTACTTCTAACTCATGAATAAGATATTCTGAGTCCACCCTGCTCCCGCTCTCGTGAAGAAAGGATGGTCTGGAAACACACTGATGTAAAGGTAGTTTCGTCCGGGAGCTGACTTCCTTCTTACAGAACACCCGTTATCGCAACTGCCAGCTCACTGCATTAGCTTTACTACACCAAATACAGTGGAGACGATACGCGACACTCTGCGAGATATCGAGGGACAGCGATTTGAGTTCCCTCTAGCGGGGTGACCTGAGAGTTACTGATTCTGCCATAAGAGCACGTGTATTTGTTTGTGAAGTTTTTGGCGTTATTTATGCCTTTGCATTCAGTTGACATAAGTAAATAGTAGCGTGTGTCATTCCTTTATATCTCCTCTCAATATGAGTGGAAAGATATCTGCAGTGTTTTGCTGCAATAACTATGAAGTGCAGAAGAATTCGCGGTCCTTCTTCCGTTTCCCTCGTGACAAGAAAATGTAAGTAGATATTGTGTTTGCATATATATTCTTCCAGTTACAAACAGATTTTTATAGTACTTCCTAAACTTCTGACCTGCGCGACCGACATTTGAATTGGCTAAAAAGTATAATAAGCTTATTTTATTGTATAGTGTAGCAGTTAACCTTCAACACCGATGTGTTGTTGTAGGTGTGATCTGTGGGTTTGATTTAATTAAGGAAAATACATACGCATATATGTGTGGTTAGTTGTGTTCCAAGTTACCCCATTTGGAATGCCGTAATGCGTTGTCAAGAACTGAAGAAAATATGGGTGATTTAAGAAATGTATATATTTTGTTGAAACAATACGATGATGCAAATTTGCTTTACCATACTGAAATGGCATTGTGCCAAGTATTGCTTATAGGGAAAATATGAATGTTTTTGAGGCTAAATTTATAGATTTTCTTTCTATTAGTAGGCTTCAAGTTAAAAGGAAAATTGTCCAGCTCATAAATGTAAATTAATTGAATCATGTGTGTAAGGTATGTGCCGATATTTTGGTTGACAAGCATTTTAATGTGATCATACTATGCTTTTAAATGAGAAAAAAGACAAATCTAGCCTTGAACGTTCAGACAGGAATGCTAAAGCTAAAAAAGTTATGCTTAAATGAAACATCAAGGCCATTCACAGCAGTCAACTTCACATGCCTAATTTCAGTCTTTAAATAATAATGTATTAAATAATTCTTCATTCATTTATCCAGAATTGCTTTAGCAACTTTGAAGTTAATATCTTAGTAGCACTTTCTTTAAGGACGTAATTTATTTGTCCATGTCCGTATATACATTTCCATTGATATTTGAATTTAGCGCGAATATTCAGGTCACGCCACTAGGAGCGCCACTTGCAACTTGTCTCCCATTTAAAAAAGGCTAAATCCGGAAGTGTCGCGTATTGTCTCTGCTGTATTTGATCAAATACAGTAGAGACAATACGCGACACTGCGCAAGATATCGAGGGACAGCTATTGGAGCTCACTCTAGCGGATAGACCTGAACGGTACTGATTCTGTCATAAGAGCACGTGTATTTTTGTGTGAAGTTTTTGGTGTTATTTATGCGTTTTCAGTGAGTTGACATAGTGAAATAGTAGCGTGTGTCATTCCTTGATATCTCCCCTCAACATGAGGGTAAAGGTATGTGCTGTGTTTGGCTGCAGTAATTACGAAGTAGAGAAAATTGCGCGGTCGTTCTTCAGGTTCCCTCGTGACAAAAACATGTAAGTAATATTGTGTTTGCATATATATTCTTCCAGTGACAGAGATTTTTATAGTACTTCATAATCTTCTGACCTGCTCGACCCATGTTATAACGGGCTTAAAATATAATACGCATATTTTATTGTATAGTGCAGCAGTTAACCTTCAGTACCGATGTGTTGTAGGTGTGATCTGTGGGTTTTGAAATCTCACAGATGTGATTTGGATAAAGTGTACAAGAAAGAAGGGACGTTACGCTTGTATAAGAATTATAAGATCTGTTCAGATCATTTCCAGGCCAGCGACTTTAAAAATCCTCAACTATACAGCCAAGGGTATGTTACATTTTTACTCTAATTGTACGTAAATATTCCTCAAAGCATCACTATCGACAACATTTTCAAACTTTTCTTTCTTTTATCCCTCTTCTCAGATTAAAGCCGGGATTTTATAGATTTTCTTTCTGTTAGTAGGCTTCATGTTAAGAGGAAAATTGTCCAACTTTTAAATGTTAATTCATTGCATCATATGTGTAAGGAATGTGCCAATATTTTATTGACAAATGTCTTAATGTGATGATACAATGTTTTTAAATGAGGGATAAAAGACAAATCCAACCGTAAGATTTCAGGCAGGTATGCTAAAGCTAAAAAAGTAATGCTTAAATGAAAGATCAAGCCATTTCACAGCAGTCCATTTCACACCTTGTTTATATGTCTAATTTCAGTCTTTGAATAATAACCTTTTAAATAATTCTTCATTCATTTATCCAGATTTGCTTTAGCAACTTCGAAGTTAATATCTCAATACCACTTTCTTTCTAGACGTAATTTTTTATCCATTTCCGTATATACAATTCCATTGATATTTGAATTTAGCGCGATTTGTTCAGGTCAAGTCACTAGGAGCGCCACCGTCGAATTGTCTCCCATTTTAGCACGGCGGAATGCGTAAGTGTCGTGTATTGTCTCTACTGTATTTGATTTGATTACATCTTGATTCAATCTCACTTAATATATTACCATCCTGGGGGAATAATAATAACAATTTAATTTATTAATTTGACCACCTCATCAATACAATAAGTCTTGTCTTTGTTGATATACATTGATATGAAATCCTGGGAGAACACATAACAAAAATACTTAAACTTATCTACCTGTTCCAGCTTTGTATCACCAATCTGACATTAAATTCTGTTGACTTTCTTACCTACTGACATAATTTTAATCTTGGAGAGGCTAATTGTTATTCCATACTCATTGCACCTATTTTCAAGTTCCAAGACATTAGACTACAGGCTTTCGGCACAATCTGCCCATTAAGACGAAGTCGTCAGCAGAGGCCATACTGCTTACTACATTTCCACTTAACAGAATCACTCCCTGCCAAATTATACCTTTCAGCAGATGATCCACGTAAACTACGAAGAGCAAAGGTGAAAGATTACAGTCTTGTCTAATCCCTGTAAGTATCCTGAACTAAGAACTCATTCTACCATCAATTCTCACTGCAAGCCAATTGTCATTATGAATGCCTTTGATTGATTTAAATAATCTACCCTTAATATCACCACCCCTCCCCAGTACGGTGAACTTCATTTCCCTCGGTACTCTGTCATATGCTTTCTCTAGATCTACGAAACATAAACACAACTATCTATTCATATCGTAGCATTTTACATTTATCTGGTGCGTACTGAACATCGGATCTTGACAGCCCCTCCGGGCTCTGTAACCACACTGGTTTCCATCCAACGGCCTCTCAACCACTGATCGCACCCACCCTTCCAAGATACCAGTGAATACTTTGCTTGCTATGCTAACGAACGAGATACCTCGATAGTTGTTGAAATCCTTCCTGTTCTCTTGCTTATAGGTAGGTGCAATTACTACTTTTGTTCAATCTGAAGGTACTTACCAACTCGCCAATTTAATCTTACTCTATGAAGCCATTTCATACCTGCCTTCTCACTATACTTCACCACTTCGGGTCTAATTTCATCTATTCCTGCTGCTTTATTTCAATAGACTTTATTTACCATCCTTTCAACTTCCTCAAGCGTAATTTCACCAACATCACTTTCTGCCTGTCCACTTGCTTGGTTGTGCGCGACACCACCAGGAAGATTTCCTTTTACAGTAAGAAGATTTTCAAAATATTCCCTCCACATCTCCAGTGATACCCTGGGGTCTGTTATGAGTTCACCTGAATTACCCTAAACACTGCTCATTTCCTTTTTCCTTTACTTCCTAAGATTCCTTTTTACTGTCCATAAAGGTTTCGCTGCTGTTCGACATAGCCTAAAGGTTATTACCAAAATCTTCCCATGGTTTCTTTTTGGATTCAACAACTAGTTGTTTCGCTGTTTTATTCATCTACGTACAATTCCCTGTCGGTATCGGCCCTTGTTTAGAGCCTTTTCTGATAAGCCTCCTTTTTACGTTTACAAGCTGTTGCCACTTCATCATTCCACCAAGATGTTCGCTTTTCCCCACCTTTACACATACCGTAGCTGTTCCTAGGCATTCTCTTGCTGTTTCTACTACAGCATGCCTGTTTGCCACCTATTCTCTTTCTATATCCTGAACCTGCTTCCTGTCCACTGTTCAAAACTTCTCACTGATCATATCCATGTACTTCTGTCTAATTTCCTCGTCCTGGAGATTTTCAACTCTTATTCGTTTTCAGACATATTTCACTTTCCTTATCCTAGTCCTAGAGATACTTAGTTCACTACAGATCAGATAGTGGTCTGGATCACCGAAAAATTCCCGAAAAAAAAAAATACATTCCTAACAGACTTCCTGAATATAAAGTCGGTTAAGTCATAGTCTATTATATGGATCTGGTACCCCTGGCCCCCCATGTAGGGATGGGTCCAGTCAGTTCATTTGCTTAAACTAGTTCATTCGATACCGTTCATCGCCTTGAGTCGTTCAAATGAACTAGTTCAAATGAACGAGGTAGTTCATAAGCAGGTGAGAAATTTGCTGTCACGTGACCATTAACATGGCACGCCACTGGCCATTTTTGAGTGAGCTTAGTTTCTCGTTCAAATGAACGAGATAGTTCATTTGTGCTCTCGCGGCATTTCGTTCAAACGAACGAAGTCGTTCAAATGAACGAGGTAGTTCTTTGTGCTGTCTTCATGGAAACGCTCTCGTGGCACGTCGTTCAAATGAACGAGGTAGTTTATTATGAGCTCTCTTGGCAACAGCACTAGCGGCGTGAGGAGAGGTAGTTTGCCGTACCGCACGCGAGCTAGTACGTAAATTTTACAACAGATGGTACTTGCGTACGTCTTCGTCTTCCTTTAATTGAATAGCAAACCATACAGCCTTGACCCCACCCAACCTACGTTGTTTAAAGCTCGGTGGTTTTAAGGGGCGTATGAATCAGCTGTTTGAGAGAGAAGAAGCTACTGTATTTACCGCCTTTATACACGGGAAAACATTGCTCTAAGATGATAATTGTCCTTTTTATCTGTTAAAGAGCTGGGAGGACGAACCGTATGAAGCGTCCTGATAATAAGGGATGTTCCTGAATAGCTGACTAATAATGTTAGATGTAAGTCCTTCAAGGCGTTTGCTGTATAAAACTAGAGTTTCGTCTTAGGCCTGACATTACACTCATCAGAGTGGAATGTGTCAGGCCCTATCCACTGACGATGATAGGTGTATGCACATAAATTTATCAGAAGTCCATTAACTTATGATATGCTCTATAGGTATAAAATATCTAATTCCCTCATCGATAAACATTCCCCATTAATATTACAACATATTACAGTGAGTTGTGACTGACATTATGAACTTGAAATGCGGTCAGCTGATTCTTAACCCAGACGTCCGGTAATTAATAGTTTCGTTGTCAGGGAAGAAATGTAGGAGATACACAATTTCAATTTATCTTCATCACACCATTGTAAAAGCGTAGTTCTTTGCTCTATTCACTTGATCATAAGAATGCATGGTAATTTCGAAGGAATATGATAGAAAAACATTTTGTATACGACAAAGTGACAATAAATACGTACATAGGTTAATGGGAATGAAAAACTACCTCTGTAGATCAGTAGTCTGCTTCCGATCCGCAAGACTGGGGGTTCAAACCCGGCAGAAGTACTCGGATGTTTGAAGGGCGGAAAGAAATCCGTTCGAAAATATATCGTGCTTTATCGGCATATAAAAGATCGCTGGTAACACATATGGTGTTTACCTTAAGTCAGTCAGATCACCCTCCTGGTGAAATAAAACAGAACGTCAAATCAAAATGCCTGTACATGGTAGCTGAAACGTACTTAAAATAATATTATTAATAATAATAATAATAATAATAATAAATTTGGGAGCCTCCGTGGCTCAGACGGCAGGGCGTCGGCCTCTCACCGCTGGATACCGTGGTTCAAATCCCGGTGACTCCATGTGAGATTTGTGTTGGACAAAGCGGAGGCGGGACAGGTTTTTCTCCGGGTACTATGGTTTTCCCTGTCATCTTTCATTCCAGCAACACTCTCCATTATCATTTCATAGCATTTATCACTCATTAATATAAATCACCTTGGGAGTGGCGACCCCATTGTAATAACAGCCTATATATGTTTCATTCATTACATCCCTGACCCGGTCAATGACTGGAAAACAGGTTGTAGGTTTTCATTTTCAATAATAAATTTATTTATCTGTTTACCCTCCAGGGTTGGTTTTCCCCTCGGACTCAGCGAGGGATCCCACCTCTACCGCCTCAGGGCGGAGTTCCGGAGCTTGAGGCTTTTGGTTGGGGGATACAACTGGGGAAGAGGACTAGACCTCGCCTAGGCGGCTTCACCTGCTATGCTGAACAGGGGCCTTGTGGCGGGGGGGGGAGATCAAAAGGGATAGACAAGGAGGAGGGAGGGAAGCGGCCGTGGCCTTAAGTTATATACCATCCCGGCATTTGCCTGGAGCAGAAGTGGGGAAACCACGGAAAACCACTTCGAGGATAGCTGAGGTGGGAATCGAACTCACCTCTACTCACCTGACCTCCCGAGGCTGAGTGGACCCCGTTCCAGCCCTCGTACCACTCTTCAAATTTCGTGGCAGAGCAGGGAATCGAATTCGGGCCTCCAGGGATGGCAGCTAATCACGTAAAGCATCACACCACAGAGGTGGACATTATTATTATTATTATTATTATTATTATTATTATTATTATTATTATTATTATATATTTGCTAGTTGCTTTACGTCGCAGCGACACAGGTAGGTCTTATGGCGACGGTAGGACAGGAAAGGACTAGGAGTAGGAAGGAAGCGGTCGTTGCCTTAATTAAGCCCGGTGTGAAAATGAGAAACCATGGAAAACCATCTTTTTTTTTGCTAGGGGCTTTACGTCGCACCGACACAGATAGGTCTTATGGCGACGATGGGATAGGAAAGGCCTAGGAGTTGGAAGGAAGCGGCCGTGGCCTTCATTAAGGTACAGCCCCAGCATTTGCCTGGTGTGAAAATGGGAAACCACGGAAAACCATCTTCAGGGCTGCCGATAGTGGGATTCGAACCTACTATCTCCCGGATGCAAGCTCACAGCCGCGCGCCTCTACGCGCACGGCCAACTCGCCCGGTGAAAACCATCTTCAGGGCTGCCGACAGTGGGGTTCGAACCTACTATCTCCCGAATACTGGATACTGGCCACACTTAAGCGACTGCAGCTATCAAGCTCGGTATTATTATTGTAATATAGCAATTGAATGAGTGCACTTTTTACACACATGATCACTTCCTTTTAAAATTTAAAATTTGGTCTTTGAGCTGTAAAAACGGTGGTAGGGTGATAGTAATTACATTTTTATACAGGAAAAACTGAACAGTTTTTAAAGCCCGAAACTGAAATATTGATAGGCCTATTTGAACGGAAATAGCCAAATTTTCACTCCTGATTTACCTTAGCGTAGTTTACGGTAATATTTGCTTAAGATGTATTTGTTTAAAGAAAATATTCTTAAGGCTTATTTTTTTTAATGTGGTTTATGATGCTGGAAATGATGAAAACTTTCGCGTATTCTGTGTCAATCGCATCTTAAGATAACTTATGTGTACTGATTATAATACTGATGTCTTGTATCTGTTACCATGCGCTAGCATGGTTTTGCTACTCTGCTCCAAGTGCGTGTGATTTCGTTGTTGACATTCTTTATTTTGTGTGTAGACAGAGTATTTATTTACCGGTGCCCGTGTATTATTCCCCACAACTGTCGTGTATGGTAGAACGCTTACATAAGTGCCAGACAGTGAACACGTTTTTTTTTTTTTTTTTTTTCGTAATGGAATTCTGAGGAACCTCGAATACGGTATTGTTCGATAATATTATGTGGGATATCGTTGTTATAAGAGGTACACGAGCGACATTATCACCCCATCGTGTGTTTCGAGGACCGTACCTTGCATAGGACCGGACTCGAACCAACATGCGCTCAGTTACAAAGCTAGGCGGCTATTACGACATTCTATGAACTTGGTACTTTATCGTCTTGCGGAACGCCTAGCACGAGCAGAAAACAGCTGCCCAGTACCCAGCGGCATCGCCAGCCTGCCTAGGTGGAGAAAAGGCATCTACGAGAGACAGAGAAACAGGTAAACTTTCTAATTTTTTATAACTCTTCTCCCTGCTCCTTCACCAGTTGGGAAATGAGCTGTCATGTGATCATTAACACGGCACGCCATTGGCCATTTGCGTGCGTGCTTATTTTGTCGTTCAAATGAACGAGATAGTTCATTTGTGCTCTCGCGGCATTTCGTTCAAATGAACGACGTAGTTCATTTGTGCTGTCTTCATGGAAGCAGCCCTCGCGGCATTTCGTTCAAATGAACTAGGTAAAGCTATCTTAGCAACAGCACCAGCGGCGCAAAAGAGATAGTATTCCGTGCTGGACGTGAGCTAGTACGTAAGTTTTACAATAGATGGTGCTTGCTTACGTCTTCGTCCTTTAATATGCTGTATGCTCGCGTGAACGACTCGTTCAAAATATTTGAACGAACTCGTACTAGTTCAAATAAACGAGTCGTTCAAATGAACTAGTTAGTTCATGAACGACCCAACTCAACCCCCCATGTGAATAGCCTTAAGCTTGAAGAATGTATTTGTAACTGCGAAACACAAACTAGAACAGAAGTCCAACAAACGCTTCCCATTCCCCTTAGCTTAAGTGTATACCGTACATTTACCAATCACCTTTTCGAATACTTCAGTTCTATTTCCAACTCTCGCATTGGTATCGCCCATTAGCACCCTCCTCATCCTTGTTGTTGACCCTGACTACGATGTCACTCGATATTTCATAAAACTTGTCAACTTCATCCTCATCTGCACCCTTACACGGTATATATATATATTGAGACAATTCTCGTCGTAATTCCTCCAACTGCCATATATACCCACAGTGTTCGCTCATTCACGCGCCTAAAAGAAACTATGCTGCGTACAGTAGTTTTCCAAATAAACAGTCCTTCCACATACTCTGCCCTTCCCTTTTTAACACCCATCAAGTAACTTTTATCATCTCCTGTCTCTTCCCCGTTATCTCTTCTTACCTGAATATCACTCACGGTACACCTAGTATAGCCGGATTCGTCCCGTTTGCTGAAGCAGCCAGTTTTACGTTCTTTCTTCCACTAGCCCCATTAATATTGATAGTTCCCCATCGAATTCAATTTCGTTCGACAAGTTGTTTCAAAGGAGTCCTTCGCCTGTCAAATGAGAGTGGGACTCCATTACTCCCATAGCTCCGAGGTTTGCTTCAAACGTTCTGAACTCGGTAAATTCATGAAGCAGGATGGTATCCTACTTACACATAGTCACAGTGACGATCTCTTCTTTAACGGGTTAGGGACAACCAGTGGAATTTTAGTCCTAGCCTCCTGAGCACAAGAAGGGCCATTGCAGAGGTTATGTCCGAAATCCCAATCCCGTTCCATAGCAATTGGTATCCCGACCGTCAGGACCACTTACTAGGGCAATCAGCCCTTGCCCATGGCTCACGAATTAGAACGTGACCAGAGTAACCGACACCATTAACCATCAATTATTATTATTATTATTATTATTATTATTATTATTATTATTATTATTATTATTATTATTATTATTATTATTATTATTACTCACCAAAAGGTGACAGGAGAAAGGAAATCGACTATAATTCAAGTTCCATGAAATCTGGGAGCAAGCTTGCCCGCGGTAACAAAATGTTTAACCATAACCTGATCTCCAATTTCTAAATTGGTGGTTCTTTGTCCACGGTCATACCCAAGTTTTACTTTCTTATGAGAGGCCTTAAGGTTATTTCTAGCTTTTCTCCATAAATCCCAGATATTGTCTGGGTCTGTTGCATCTGGCAATAGCTCATTGATCGACTACAAATTTGACAAAGGAATATTTGGGACAAACTTAAAAGAATGAGGAAGTGGAGGATACTTGTGGGACACATGAACAGCCCAGTTAAAGGCTAATGATAACCAGTGTAAGTAAGTGTCCGAACGAGAATGATCTTCGTGGTGGAAAGCACTAAGGGCAGTTCGGGGTTTATGATTAACCCGCTGGGCTAGAGATGGCTGTGAGTGGTACGCAGACGTCATGACATATGAATAGACAGATCGAAACAGAACTCGTGAAATAAATTAGAGGGGAACGCATTAGCGATATCAGAAACAATATATTGACAGGGTCCAAAAGATGGAAAAATAGTGTTGAAACAAGAAACAGTGGACTGATCAGGGTTATTCCTAGTCGGAAACAGCAATGAGAACCGTGTGAAACGATCCACACACACAAGAATGAATGTATTCCCATTCCCTTTAGATTGAGGCTAGGGTCCGGCGTAATCGATGTACAATCGCTAATTAAACACGACTTGCATGCTTTAACCAGTTCCCTAATCTCGCCGTCCATACTCTCCCAGACAAACACTTCCCTTATGTTTTCTCTTGTTTTGAAAATGCGTAGATGTCCATCTAATGGGGCCTCATGGCAGTACTTGAAAATCATAGGCGCTAGAACAGCTGGAACAACAATTTGCATCTTGTGATCACGCCTCGAAGGGCAACACCGAACCCCCATTCATCAAAACACAATAGACAACATGTTCCTCAGAAGCAAGTATTTCTCTAATAGGAGCCCGCACTGATATTCACGTTGGTATTTCGCTATATCATGAAATAGCAAAGGGGCATCAGTTAGTATCGCACTTATAATAGGAGGTGTGGGAATACAAGACAAACGGCTTTTCTTCGAGTCAACAACATCAGAATCACCGGGAAACATTCGGCTTAATCCAGCTGCGACCATACTTTCAGATCACCGAATATCTCGCACGTAAAAGTGAAACGATCATATCCGGTTCGCCCGGTACGACGGTGCCTAGACAGAACCCACCTCAGTGAATGATTGTCAGTCTCTCATTGAAATTTAAAATGCTCAAGGTAAAGACGAAAAATATCTAAGCGGAATGGGAAGACCAGTCCTTCTAACGCGTACGTAGCGTACTTGGCGTCTTGAGGTGGCAAGGTTCTAGGCGCATTGGCCATTGGCCGCCATCCTAGTTCAGATTCCTGAAGAAGAACCGCAGTGATCGCGGATTGAGAAGCGTCTGTGTGTACAATTAACTTCTTGGAGAAATCTGGCATAGCCAAGACCGGGGCGTTACCCAGAGCAAATTTCAGATCCTCTAACGCTGCTTGCTGCAACGGCCCCCATTCAAACTTGACAGCTTTCTTGCGGAGACGGCTTAGGGCTGCCGCCCTATTGCCGAAGTTGGAGATGAATATCTTAATGAAATCTAACAACCCCATTAGCATCATTACAAGGCCTGAAGTTACGGACTGCATGCGTTCTGGAATGATCGACTGAAACTCCATCAGGTGACACAATATCCCCCAAGTAGAACACAGATGATTAATCAAAGGATACATTTTACAACTTCACCGTCAGTCCAGCATTACGAAGGCGTTTTAGAGCTTCATCTAGATGAGTTAAGGGTTCTTCAAAGGTCTCAGTAAAACAACATAGATAATGTAGATAATGGTACAGATATACTAATTTAATATCCCAGAAGGCCATATCTAGCTGCCTAATAAGAACCACCGTGCCCATGGTGAGGATAAAGGCACGCGGTTGTATTCATACAGATTCCAGTCGGTAGCGAAGGCAGTCAGATGATGTTTTGGTTCTTCCACCAGACGTATCTCATTATAGGCTTGGTGGAGATCTAAGGTGGTGAAGAACGTAGCCTTCCGAAACAAAGAGAAACATGAATGCAAGTCGGGAAGGGGGTACTGCTTGTAGAACAATCTTACTATTTAACGCCCTGTAATCAATTACTGGCCTGAAGCCACCTGGATGTTTCGACACCAGAAAAATGGTTACAGAATACGCCGACTTGGAGAGTCAAATGACACCATCCCTCAGCATTTGGTCAATGATTTAATTGAGCACCTACATTTTCGGCGGAGAAAACCTGTAGGGAGGAAATCTTACGGGGATCGAATCCGTAGCCTCAATCTTGTATTCACTTAAGTCAGTCACACCTAGATTTTCCGAAAATATGTCGGAAAATGACCGAGATATTTTAAGAATGCAACTTGCCTGATCCTCAGGTAGATGCCTAAGGTCAAACGACATCTCACTCTGGGGAGGCGAAATAATAGAAGATGCTACAGAATTACATTTCAAAAGAGGTACCGAATATGAAAATTACTCCTAAATTGGAATGTGCAGAATTTACTTTGAACATCGTGCATAGAGGAATGTGACAGGAAATCTGCTTTTAATATCATAGGGCATGGAAAACTTTTAGCAACAAATAAACATAGATTTCCACGTAAATTTTGAAATACGAATTTTGGCATAGATAAATCCAAACATTTCTAGGGGGGAAGAGTTAGCCGAAACAAATTATAAAGATGAAACATATTCAGAAAATTTACAACAGTACCACAGATTCGAATGTCATTCTATCAAAATGATGGGCATAATATTTCCTGAATCTAAAATGACCGTGACCAGTGCGTTATCTCAATTTTGTGGAAGGGCACGAAGTCTGGAGTATCGGAGGCAATTTTGAGGCATTCTTTAGCACCTTCGAAGATTGTCTTCCTTCTTCATTATGTGCTCATAGTACCCTCAGGTACTGAGCCTTCAGATGCAGATATGGGTGAGGACGCAACCAAGCACCCTAGTTATAGTAATGGCCACTTAAGGCCCTACATTAAAAAGTAAATATCACCGCCCGAATCTCTTTCTTAAGGATCATCACTCCCGCCAACATGACAAGTTACATATTAAAATCACCAGACATAACAATAACAAACTAACCTCATGGTATGCATCCATCATGAACGTTCTCTTACAGCATTAAATGATATAATGTAAGATGAAATAAATCAAGATATTCATAATTAAGCCAGTTCCCGCGCTCAGTGAGGAAATCATACGGGGATCGAATCCGTAGCCTCAATCTTGTATTCACCCATATCTGCATCTGACCGCCAGCCTCATACGCGGTGTCCATGTCCTATACCGCCAAGGCCTGATGAGCACTTTTTACCTTGCAGTAAATTATTCGTAATAAATTCTGTTCAATTTATGTAAATTGGATGGGCATTTTCTTTCTCGAAGGTAATGCTTCGGGCATTTTATTGACGTAAATTAATGCACCTTTATTTTATAAATGCTTATTTTATGAAGTGATAATTCAAATAAATATTTCCTTTCTTTGAAAAATAGATTATTTCGTGATCAAAAACCGGTCAGAAAAAAATATTTTTACTATCAAATCTGCATTATTTTAGAGAGGTGGTGTTCCCTATGCTACATATAAAAATATAGGGCCTTATGTACAATATTACAGTTACAATATTTTTTAAAATTATTATTATTAAATTACCGTGAAATTTTCTAATCCTACATTATATGCAAATGCTGCATATCGTTTTAAGTAAAAATGATTACTAATGTCTATTTCACACAGATTTAAAGCTCAAAAATTCATTTTTGCCGTAAAATTATGACACAAAAATTATTTAATAATATTTACACATATTCATTACGTGTTCTAGCAAATGTGCTTAGGGAGGAACAAAGGGTTGTACACCCTCCTTACATTGTTCACAAATGTATCTGGACTTTGTCCATTTACCACCTTGACTAGTACTAATCTTTCTGAATACGGAACAGTTGCGTTCCTTTTTTTTTCGGTAAAATAGTAAGGGGTTCGTTACCCACCCGCGGGAGCTGAATTGCCGCTCGGCCACCAAGCTACTCGGCAGCCAAGTTCCTCAACCAAACTTGTTGTATGTAGTCTTTTTTAATCCAATACTAGTCAAAAACATGTATTATACATTATTAAAACGAATAAATAACTTGGAACGTATTATTTTCCGGAACGTCCGATCAATCGGATGTTGGCGATTTTAGACTGAACATCGAACGCCTGATCAATCGGACGTTGGCGATGAAAGGGTTAAGGAAATAAACACACATTCTCACTCCTGCTCAAATTAATTTTACATATCAATCAATCAATCAATCAATCAATCAATCAATCAATCAATCAATCAATCAATCAATCAATCAATCAATCAATCAATCAATCAATCAATCCATCAATCAATCAATCAATCAATCAATCAATCAATCAATCAATCAATCGTTCAATGAACCGCTCAATTAATCAGTAAATAAATAAATAAATAAATAAATAAATAAATAAATAAATAAATAAATAAATAAATAAATAAATAAATAAATAAATAAATAAATAAATAAATAAATAAATCAGTCAATCAATCAATCAATCAATCAATCAATCAATCAATCAATCAATCAATCAATCAATCAATCAATCAATCAATAAATCAATCAATCGTTCAATGAATCGATCAATTAATCAATCAATAAATCAATCAATCACTACTGATCAGCATTTAGGGCAGTTGCCTAGGTAGCAAATTCCCTATCTGTTTTTCTCCTAGCCTTTTCTTAAATGATTATTAATAAATTGGAAATTTAATGAACATCTCCCGTGGTAAGTTATTCCAATCCCTCACTCCCCATCCTATAAACGAACATTTGCCCCAATTTTACCTCTTGAATTCCAGCTTAATCTCCATGTTGTAATCTTTCCTACTTTTGAAGACACCACTGAAACTTATTCGTCTACCGATGTCATTCCGCCCCAACTCTCCGCTGACAGCTCGGAACATACCACTTAGTCGAGCAGCTCGTCTCCATTATCTCAAGTCTTCCCAGCCCAAACTTTGCAACATTTTTGTAACGTTATTCTCTTGTCGGATATCATCTAGAACAAAACAAGCTGCTTCTCTTTCAATTTTTTCAGTTCCTTTCTCCCTTAAATAACCAGTAAGAGAGATTATTCGGCATATTCTCAGTTTTCAGACTGGTTGTATCTTCAAGCTTATCCAGGAAACATAGAGGAGAACTAATGTGCTCAGCTATTAGGATGGAAATTAGGTCAGCTTTCAGACTCATTGCTGAATTGAGATTGATAATTTTAATAGTTCTACTAACTACTTCTATGGTTTCCATAAACGCCGAGGAGCCTAAATTGCGTCCCGCAAGAATTCTTTTACGTACCTGTAGTTCTGCAGACATGAGACTGTCGTATTTGAGCACCCTCAAATACCGCCAGACTTTAACCCACCAACCCGAGCTAGTCAGACATTCTCTCCTTCGCCAACTTAAATTAAATTTCAATATTTCCTGACTTTATTTTGATGTACGCATTACTATAACCGTATTCTCAAAGGGAGGGGCAGGGAGAGAAACCGAGATTGTATATTTTATTGCAATTTCCATAAGTTCAAGGACTTGCCATGTAGGTCCTTTTGTTTGGATGTTGTCTTCTTCTTTCTTTAATAAGCATTAGGGGACGGGGGATACATTTTAAACGTATGTGTGGTTGCAAGTTGGTGTATCTCGAGCTTCCCACATTAGGGAAACCCAGAAAACCTACAGGGGCAATAATGAGTGAAACACAATTACCTAATTTTTATATATACTGGCTTAAATCACTCTGATTAAAGGTGGTGGTGGTGGTGGTGATTATTGTTTTAAGAGGAAGTACAACTAGGCAACCATCCTCTATATAACACTAATCAGAAGGAAAAAAAGAAGGGGTCCGACACTTCGAAAAATGAAGATATCGGTCAAAGGAAGACAAGGGCCACGAAGGGCGTGAAAATGAAAGACTCCCTAGCCCTCGCAAACCTAATAGCGTCGGGGTCGGAAAAGAACAAGAGTTGACCAAGGGAGGTCGGATAGGATAGATGAAAGTGAGGAGCCTGGCACAAGTAAGTGGAAGGAATGCCAGGACTCAGCTGAGGGCCCCGTGGTCGCCAACCCACGCTCCAAAGTTCAGAGCCCCTGGGGGTACTCTGATTAAAGACAAGTTGTAAGGCAAGAATGGGATAGGAAAGAGGGCTAGGACTTAAATGAAAGGAAGCGATCTTCGCCTTAATAAAGGTACAGCCACAGAATTAGCCAAAAGTGAGAGTGAGATTACCACGAAAGGAAAAGAACTTCAGATCTACTGACTGAGGATTTCGAAACCACCACCTCCCGAATCAACCTCTCAGCAATGTGATCGAACTGCACAGACAATTCACTCAGTTTCTTGTGACGCGCAATACCACATGGGCTTAGTCTCTCCCAAATTACACAGTTTGTATTTGTACCATTTACACCTGTATATGGATCTTCAGTTCTTCAGTTATACCAGGTGGCTCTCGAACGCCGTACTTTCTACTTATAAATGCCCCGCATGCACTAATGAAGAATGGGATGCCTACGAACTGATTTTCACAGGGGAACTCCTGACAGCGGGCAGGTTACGTCAGAATATCAAAAGATATGAAACGGAGTGTCGCTCGCAGCATGTTACTCAGCGTTCCCGGTCTAATTCACCCCTTGCATTAGTAAACATCGTTTTTGACCGCATAGTTCTAGGGTGGTGTATGGTACAGCCGCACCATATTTATTTTCTGCATATCAGCAATGGCTACTGTGAATAGCAATGGTGAATACACAGACATTATTTTAACTGAACAACCTAGTCGGAGTGCAAAGAAGCTCCAAACGGACGTACGCCTTCTACACTCACATTTCGCCGAACAGTATTAGTTTTTGTTCCATACAATCAGCTCTTATTTCGAGTTGAATGTCTACATGTGTATAAATTAATAAGTTATTAGATTCCATTTACTGCATCTTTGGCGTGTCTACAAACAGTAGCGGCGGGACAGTCGCTCCCACCCCAACTTTGTAGAGTAAATATTACATTTTATTCCACTTTAGTCAGCTGGAACTAGGAATCATTTTAGAAAAGCTATTTGTACAAACCTTGTTGTCTTATATGCTAAATCTTTGCTTTATTGTAGAGCGCTACGGCAAGTGGCCCCGTTGTGTAGGGTAGCGTGCGTGCCTCTCACCCGGAGGCCCCGGGTTCGATTGCCGGTCAGGTCAGGGATTTTTACCTGGACCTGAGGGCTGGTTCGAGGTCCACTCAGCCTACGTGATTAGAATTGAGGAGCTATCTGACGGTGAGGTAGCGGCCCCGGTCTCGAAAACCAAGAATAACAGCCGACAGGATTCGTCGTTCTGACATACGACACCTCGTAATCTGCAGAACTTCGGGCTAAGCAGTGGTCGCTTGGTAGGCCAAGGCGCTTCAAAGGCTGTAGTGTCATGGGGTTTAGGGGAGGGGGCTACGGCAAGTAGTGGAGACACGGCATGTGCTGTAGGGGTACATATTTTTGCCGAGGCCGAGGCCAATGAGTTATAATTCACCCGCTTGCCACGCGCATTCGTCAGTCTGGTAGTTTCTTTATTGTCTGTTAGTATCTTAGTGCGTATTCAAATACTAAATGATTTTTAATTGCATAGTCATGCCGTACATCTATGTAATTGTACCGGGAGAGCTGGCCGTGGGATTACGGGCGCGCAGCTCTGAGCTTGCACTCGGGAGATATTTGTTTCGAATCCCACTGTCGACAGCCCTGAAGATAGTTTTCCGTGGTTTCCCATTTTCATACCAGGCTAATGGTGAGGCTGAACCTTAATTAAGGCCACGGCCCCTTCTTTCCCACAAGTTCTATCTGCGTCGGTGCGACGTAAAGTCAATTGTAAAAAAAAAGATATATTTAATTGTAATTTTAATTTCAACGCGAGAGAATACCAACTGTACTTTCATCGGACTAAATTATTTCGTTTGTATTATGTTATTTTATATGCAAATGTAATTAATCTACCCCTTGGCTTAATCGTAATAATAGTTTTTTTTTTTTTTGAAATTTAGATTCAATACTGTTTAATAAAATTTTCACCAGCTCTCACAAACATACTGCGGGGAATTTACTTAATAAATAATACAACACAAAGAAATAATTTAGGAACGTTGGTAATAGCTCCCGTTGAAATGCGATTATAACTCAACACTTTTTTACTATTGGCTTTACGTCGCACCGACATTTATAGGATTTATGGCGACGATGAGACAGGAAAGGGCTACGCGTGGAAAGGAAGCGACCGTGGCCTTAAATAAGGTACAGACCCAGCACTTGCCTGGTGTTAACATGCGAAACCACGGAAAACCATCTTCAGGGCTGCTGACAGTGAGATTAGAAACTACTACCTCCCGCGTGCAAGCTCAGAGCTGCGCGCCCGTAACCCCACGGCCACCTCGCTCGGTATTATTAAATGGAATTACGGCATGATTATGCAATTAAAATCATTTAGTATTTGAATACTCACTAAGAAACTAACAGACACTAAAGAGACTGGCAGACTGATGAATGCGCGCAGCAAGTGGGTGAATTATAACTCAGTGGCCACGACCTCGGCAAAAAAATATGTACCCATACTACCCTTCATCACAGCACATGCAAAGTCTCCACTACTTGCCGTTGTTGTTGTTGTTGTTGTTGTTGTTGTTGTTGTTGTTAGTCGTTTAGTCGCTTTCGACTCTCCGTGACCCCATAGACCAAAGTGCGCCATTTCTTCCTGTCGTATACTATTTTCCGAAGTCTTTCTAAATTGAGAGCCGTGGCTTCCTTGATGTCATCAATCCACCTCATCCGTTGTCGCCCTCTTCTCCTGTTACCATCAGTCTTCCCCAGCATTAAGGTCTTTTCCAGTGAAACATCTTTTCTCATGATATGACCGAAGTACTTTAGTTTTTGCCTGAGTATTTGACCTTCCAGTGAACAGCCTGGGTTGATTTCCTGTAATATGGACTTATTAGATCTCTTCGCAGTCCACGGAATTCTAAGGAGTTTTCTCCAACACCATAGTTCAAATGCATCTATTCTTCGGCGCTCAGCCTTTCTTACTGTCCAGGTTTCTCTTCCGTACATTGCTACTGGGAAGACCATAGCCTTCACTATACGAATCTTCGTTCTTAAAGTTACGTCTCTACTCTTGAAAACGTTATCAAGGTTGACCATTGCCTTCCTCCCAAGGAGCAAGTGTCTCTTAATTTCATGGCTGCAATCGCCATCAGCAGTTATTTTGGAGCCCAAGTAGATGAAACTAGGAACAACCTCCATTGTTTCACCATTTATATGCCAGGAGGTGATAGGTTTAGTTGCCATGATCTTTGTTTTCTTGACATTCAATCTTAGTCCAGCTTTTGCACTTTCTTCTTTCACCTTCATTAGTAGATACTTAAGTTATTCTTCACTTTCTGCCAACAGGGTGGTGTCATCAGCATATCTAAGGTTATTTATATGTATCCCACCAATTTTAGCTCCAGTTTCTTTTTCATCTAATTTGGCATTCCTCATCACATACTCTGCATATAAGTTGAATAAGTAAGGTGACAATATGCAGCCTTGACGTACACCTTTCTCTATCTTGACCCATTCAGTTGTTCCATACAGGGTTCTCACCGTAGCTTCCTGATCAGAGTAGAGATTTCTCATAAGGCAAATAAGATGATCTGGTACTCCCATAGTCTTGAGTACTTGCCACAATTTATTGTGGTCGACACAGTCAAAGGCTTGAGCATAGTCAATAAAGCATAAGTATAGGTCTTTCTGGAATTCTCTTGCTTTCTCCATAATCCAGCGAATATTAGCAATTTGATCTCTGGTTCCTCTGCCTTTGCGGAAACCGGCTTGTTCTTCAGGTAGTTCTCGATCTACATACTGCCGAAGCCTATTTTGCAGGATCTTGAGCATAACCTTACTAGCATGCGATATAAGTGCGATTGTTCGGTAGTTTGAACATTTTTTAGCGCTGCCCTTCTTTGGAATTGGGATGAACACTGAGATTTTCCAATCTTTTGGCCAGTGCTGGGTTTTCCATATTTGCTGACATATTGAATGTAGCACTTTCACAGCATCCTCTCCTAGGATTTTGAACAGTTCTGCTGGGATTCCATCGTAACTACTTGCCTCATTGTTTGCAATACTTTCTAGGGCCCACTTGACCTCACTTTCTAAGATATCTGGTTCTGGCTCTGACAACAGAGTAACTTCATCATCAGGAGTATTCCCATCTTTCCTATACAATTTGCCTACATATTCCCTCCACCTTTCTTTGATCTCCTCTGCTTCAGTATGATCTTTTCCATTTTTATCTTTTATCATTCCAATCTTAGCCTGGAATTTTCCTCTGATGTCTCCAATTCTTATGTAAAGATCTCTTGTCTTACCCAGTCTGTTATTTTCCTCAACTTCCTTGCACTGTTCATTCAAAAAGGCATTCTTATCTCTTCTAGATAGTTCCTGAAACTCTGCATTTAATTTAGACATTTTCGATCTTTCCCCTTTGATTTTTTCATTCCTTCTTTCTTCTGCTATTTGTAGTGCTTCACCCGATAACCATTTGGCCTTGTTCTTGTTCTTTTTCTTGGGAATATGCTTTTCCGCTGTCTCCTTAACAACACAACGTACTTCTGACCATAGCTCTTCTGGAACTCTATCTCTTAAATCTAAACCATTAAATCGGTTTCTAACCCCTACTGTATATTCAAGAGGTATGCTATTTAGGTCATATCTGCTTGATGGTTTAGCTCTGTCCATCCTCTTTAATTTGAGCCGGAATTTGGAAATTAAGAGCTCGTGATCTGATCCACAATCAGCCCCAGGCCTTGTTTTGGATGACTGTACAGCACTCCTCCACCTTTGACTACAGAGTATGTAGTCGATCTGATTCCGACATTTACCATCTGGCGAGGTCCAGGTGTATAGGCGTCGTTTGGGCAATTGAAACAGTGTGTTGGTAATGACCAGTGAGTTGTCTTGACAGAATTCTAGGAGTCTCTATCCAGCTTCATTTGTTGTGCCAAGGCCAAATTTTTCCGTTACTCCATCTACAATTTGATTTCCTACTTTGGCATTCCAGTCGCCAATAATGAAGACGACATCCTCCTTTGGTGTTAACTGTAGCAATTCTCGTAAGTCTTCATAAAACTGGTCAATATCTTCCTCTTCAGCTTCAGTGGTTGGTGCGTAAATTTATATGACTGTGATGTTAAAAGGTTGGCCTTGAAAACGACAGACATCATTCTATCAGTTTTAAAATTGCACCCCATTATAGTGTTACGCACCCTGTTGCTAACTATGAGGGCAACTCCATTTTTCCTTTTGGTTTCCATGTCCAGAATAGTATACCATGTACTCATCTGTAGCAAATTCACCAATACCAGTCCATCTCACTTCGCTTATTCCCACTATATCGATGCCCAGTCTCTTCATTTCTCGTTTGACTATATCCAGCTTTCCTTGATACATGGATCTTACATTCCAAGTTCCTAAACAGTACTGTTCCTTGCAGCATCGCACATTTCTTGAGGCTTCTCTCAACGTAGTTCCCCTCGGAGATCCGACTAGGGAACTTGAAACTCCGGAATATTTTGAATTGAGCAAAGCCATGGGGTTTTCTTGGGAAAATTACAGTGGTGGTTTCCCGTTGCCTTCCACTGTCCTCCACTCCTGTTGGCTCACTGACCCAGTTTCCCGCTGGGGTTGTAAACCCAACCTTCCACTGGGTTGCTCAGCTTAACAGGGGCACCACGCGTAGGTAGGATTTGGAGAATTAAGGTGTGAGAGGCTAAGTGAACTCTCTTGGTGAGTTCATATATTCGCATCACACCCCCGTTTCTAGCCAGAGTCTCAAGATGTTCGTAGAGACTCCCCCAGGTCGTTTCCTGGGCCCACTACTTGCCGTAGTGCTATACAAATTAGTTAGCCGCGACGAACAGCATTTTGTTTGTATTTCCATCAATAATTATGTTAATAATTAAAGAAAATAAACGAAGGAATTAGCAGATAAGATAACAAGGTTTTTACAAATAGCTCTTTTAAGATACTTCCTAGTTCCATATGGCTAATGTGGAATAAAAATATAATGTTTACTCCACAAAGTCTACTGTTTGTAGACACGCCAAAGATGAAGAAAAGGAAATCTAATAACTTATTAATTTATACACGTGTAGACATTTCACTCGATGGAAGTGTTGCTTGTATGAAACAAAAACTAATACTGTTCGGTGAAGTAAGTGTGTAGAAGGCATACTTCTGTTTGGAGCTTCTGTTGCATTCCGACCAGATTGTCCACATTAAAATATTGTCTGTGCATTCGTCGCTACTAATCACACTAGCCATTGCTGATATGCAGACAGCAAATATAGTGCGGCTGTACCATACACCAGCCTAGAACTATGCGGTCGAAAACGATGTTTACCAGTGCAAGCGGTGCATTAGACCGGAAGCGCTGAGTAACATGCTGCGAACGACACTCCGTTTCTTATCACTTCTTATTTTGATGTAACCTGCCCGCTGGCAGTAATTCCCCTGTGAAAATTAGTTGGTAGACTTCCCATTCATCATTTGTGCACGCGGGGCATTTATACGTAGAATGTACGGCGTTCGAGAGCCACCTGGTAAATATAAGAAAGAACATTATGTAATGTAATAAAAGATGTAATAATAATGTAATAAAAGATGTAATAAAAGATACTTCCCTAGTGCAAGTATAATAAACCAGATGATTCATTTTGTTTAAAGGGGCCTAACATCTAGGTCATCAGTCCCTAGTGTTATGAAATGAGACGAAATATAATGAGAATTTAAAAGTTCATAACCGTCCACTGACCAGAATACAAAGCGTGATGATGAAGAATAAATGTGTGGATATGAATTTAAAACAATCGGTGGATCCCACCCAGATACTATCATAAACTATAGTATTACTGACCAACGGACTGCTTCTAAAGTACAATTCAGAATCGAGGGTGCTTGTTGTCTAAAGGGGTCTAAAAATCTGGTCAACGGCCCCTCATAAATACACTTAACGCTAGTAAAGAGGAATCATAGTATTTGTCATGTTGCTGTACTAATCAAAAATAGCGTAGACTCACGGTGTTCCACACATTGTGGTACTACACACTTCGCATAGGTAACGCGGACCTATGGTGTTTCTCACATTATGGCGCTACGCATAGGCAACGCAAACCCATGGTGTTCCTGTCCCAGGTGTACTAATCAGAGTGCCGTTATTCCCGTGGTGTTCTTCATATTGTGACATTTTGGTCTACAGTGATCGGCCGTGAATTTTATAAGACCGGACTGTACCCCAGGTGTCTCGCGCGGTGTGCCGACAGAGAAACACAAAGGGATGATTTTTTTTCAAATAAATGGGGTAACCTGCTGAGGAGTGAAAGACCATGTTATTACCACGAGAGAAGACGAGAAAAATTTTAATACAGCCGAACCTTTCACCCACGACAAGTATTACATTTAAAATCTTTCGTCAGATTAACACGTCAGATCCGACATCCTAATAGTCACTCTCCAACAAGTATGCATAAAACCGTGATACCATACTTCAGGAAGGCACGAATAGTAATAATTGAAAATTAAGTTAATTAGGAAATTAATTATATAATTATTTAACAAGAAATTAACGGACATCTCAATTACAACGCCGAGGAATTCAGGATGTCAGTTGAACCACGAGGTGTGACGTCAGAGCTCGGAACATCGGTGGCAAGCTAGTACTGGAATATTCGCAGTCATTCTCTCAAGTATGTTTCGCTGCTGTTCTCTGCTGACTGGGTGATTGCTCGGGAAGCTACTACAGAAGATCTCGTACAAGCCTGGACAGCTGTTGTTCGCTCTACGAGGGGAGCCGTGTTATTTCAGTGCGGCTTTAACAGTTCATTTCAACATCCTCACAGACGTCAATAGTGTTAGGAAAGAAGGCACGTATCATCCTTTGCTAATTGTGAAACCACGAGTTCGATGCATTTGTGTTAATATTTTTGTGAAAGTTTCAGCGTACTACAAGTAATACGAGTTCGATACCGGCCAAGGACATGGAAGCCTGCAGTGTGAAGTTCGTGTGCCTTGGAGACATCACTTGGATCATGATGCAGCACTAATAACCCAGAACCGACGCCAACGACGTCCTAATGCCTTGAATCCTGCCTAGAAGAACACCATGGTCATCAAGACATCCAAGTTAAGTCGACATTTCATTTATACTGGGTATTATCTGTTCTATGTAGCTGTAGTATGTAGTTAACTTTCTTCTTGAAGGGATTATTAATTGTACAGTAGTTTGAGTAGCTTTTTGATATCGTTACCATGTTAGTGTCTGGCGTTATTCGATGTTGGAGTTGCGGTTTCACTCACTACGTGATTTTAAGGTGGATGATGACAGGGTGTCAACATCATCGGCCATGCGGGTTTCAAATAGTAATGTCATCGGACATGTATCTGATTTAAATATCAGCCATCTACTAATCTTTAAGGAATTTTACATTTCTATGCGGTTACTATGATATTGAGGATTGTGTAAGCGTGATATTTTCATCCTTCGAAATATATTTCTCTTATATTTTGCCCTAAAGTGTTTGCTATATTTCACACGAGGCAACCGGCTCATCTGACATATTAACGCTGTGCTAACGATACGGATAGCTTTCTTTGAATCCTATTTCATACTTTTTTAAGGAAGGATAGTATCTTATTATTGTATTTATATGTGGTTCAAGTCATTTATGTAAATGTTCCTGTAATTTTTTTGAACGGATGTTGCGAGTTATTTTCGCTATTTTACCTCTCACCTTGTGCCATGTGGTGAATTATGGCATGAATTATGCTGATTTTATGTGCTATTTGAAGGCGAATCTTCACGTTTCTATGGATAGAGGCACATTTAATATATTTTTGCGATGTTGAATGCATTGATGAACTGAGATTTTGGAATAATTTATCGTCATTTGACGCATGTGCGAGTTGTTATTTGTGAGCGGTAGGCGATAGCGTCTTCATTCAATAATGAATCACGAAGTAAACCACATGTCTTCCTTTCAAATAAAATTGAGTGTATGAGATAATTATTCGTCATACTGGATGAGCGTCATCACCAATAGTCTTAAATCGAAGTTGTATAATATTATTCACTTCCTCAATATACGCTAAATGTTGGTAACGTAGATTGGCGATATTATTATATATTTTTTTTCTTTCAGTCATCATTACCTAGATTGTTTGTACCAGGTGGATTTTATACAGGTACAGATCATTATTTACAGGAGTCTGCTATTCCCAGGAGATGAATGGACAACGTGCGGGCAGATGTATATTTGTAAATATTACTCTTAGTTGTAGTGGGTTGTAATTGTTTTTCTTTGGTGGATGATGGTAATGGGAGATCATTGCGTGTATTTTATGTTGTTATTCCACAGGTTGTGTGACTTAATTTTGTCGTGCAATATCGATTTTTTATGTGTAACCATCGTTGTTCCGAATTTCGGCGTTGTCAGGATTATGACACATGGTTAAGGATTTAATTTAAATTTTTTTCTTTCTCTCATTTGCTTGCCTACTTTGCCACGTAATATCACGTGTGTTATGTTACAACGAGCAGATAATTATTGAAAAGTCGATTTAAATTGGAAAGTAATTAAATTAAAAGTGAAATTAAGCGATAGAAGTAAATCGTTAAAATTCTTTTGTATTTTATTTTTTTATTTTGCTCAGTCATAACTTCAATATTTAAAATCTTGTTCCAGATTTTCCGGCATGAATTGACATGCGTGCAAGCATCATTCTCTAGAAAATCAAAATAATATTCAAAGCAATATTCACAAAACAATGTGACATGGACGAAACAATTTTGTCAGAATTAATAAGAATTCATTAACTTGTACCATCTCATTTGTTTTAATTTTTGGATGTACAGCAAGAGTTGATATAAAATTAAATTTTAGCGATCATTTCACATAATCATCATTTTTGAGGAAGGTATTATTTTCTTTTGGAATAAATCATCCACCATTTATTTGGATTTGATGGTTCATTATTTACGAATATCTGCCCATCTCCTTGATCCACACCATTTTATCATGGAACATGTCAATCCCTTACTGAGCACCCCTGAGAGGGTCGCGTGCCTCCAAATGCTAGTCGTGGCTTAAACGGGCAGATATTAATTGGCTTCTTTCACCGTGGGGCTCGATGGATTGACATGGTGGATCATAATCGTAATATTCGATACTTTATCAAAATTACATTCTTTGAACCATCTTGTTCCTTTTATTTGAATTCTGACAAATTACGCGAATTACTTATTTATTTTATTGTAGTAGGATCATGCGTTTTGAAAGAATGATGCTCGCAGTAAATACTTAATTTCACTTATGCTTGATGACCATACTGTTTGGGGGGATTCTTGGCATTATTGACGTCTGTTGGCTAGGTTCGCATTGTATAACTGATCCTTATTCATAATGGACGAGATTAGGGCGTTGTTGGCTGCGCTGAATCAGCGTATGAACGATCATCAAGAAGAAAATAGGGTAGCTCGTGAAGTAACCACGAACACTTTAAGTAAAGTGATAGAAGAAAATAGGGTAGCTCGTGAGGAAACCACGAACACTTTAAGTAAAGTGATAGAAGAAAATAGGGTAGCTCGTGAGGAGAATAGGAAAGCTATAGAACAGGTGGAACAACGGATGAACCTTATGGGGGCGGTAATCCAAGAAGAGTCACGGAAAGGTCGGGACGAACTTCTTGCGAAACTGGACGAGACACATTGTCGCATTGATAACATCGCGTTAGAGTGTCGAGAGAATCAGAATAAAACGGTAGAAAAGGTTACCCAGTTAACTCAACAATTACAAGAGGATAATAAAGTTCTCACTGGCAAGGTCACTTCACTTCAAAGTGATATAGCCCTTGTTAAAGCCAGTATGGACAATATTAGGGACGAAGTTGAGTCAATACAAAAGGAGGTGTCGGATGCGAGGGTGAAACAGGCAAAGGAAATAGGCGACATCAGGAATGATCTTAAAAATATCAGTGAAGATCTCACTGAGGTCAAAAGTAATTGCCAGGTGAATCGGATTGAGATCGAAGAATTAAATCTCCAAGTCGATGACTTAAAGAAAATCATGGACGAGGATAAAATTAACATCACGGATAAAGTCAGTACTCTATCAGAGGATGTTCGAGGAAACTGTCTCAGAGTCGGGGAAATGGCCGACGTTGTGAAAATCCTGGAAAAGGACCTCAGCTTTCTCAAACTCCAAGACAGAAGTACGAGAGTCTTAATCAATTCCATCCTGGATCGCCAGAGCCAGATCGAAGAAACGGTCAACGAACAGGCCAATGTAAACATCCGGACAGAGCGGGATAACGCAGAGGGTCAACAAAACCCTGTTAACTTAAATCTTTTCCATCCGGAAATAGCTAGTTCACCAATTGGGAATGCTCCGCAAATTATAAATATTATACGGACGGGAGAAGATAAACCTAGGAAATTTAGCGGCACTCAGGAACAATCTCCCAAAGGCTTTATTCGTGAGCTGGAGGAGTACATGAAAGAAAACAAAATTCCACCTGATCGACAACTTAGAACTGCGGAGAAATTCTTAGACGGAGGAGCTGTAAACTGGTACCATGCGTTCCGCTATACTTTTGAAAATTTTGAAGGTTTCAAAGGGGCATTTCTGCAGAAGTATTGGAGTTCGGACCATCAACAAAATCTTAGATTAGAATTATACTCCAGGAAATACAATGTTAATGGACCTACACGCTATGCGGACTACTTTGCCTTACAGCTTAGGCGGATGAAAGAGTTGGACGCTCCATTATCAGAAACGGATTTAATTAGAGCCTTAGAGAAACAATTTCCACTAGAAGTCCAACGCATTTTGATAGCTGCCAATGTTCAAAATGCAGTTCAAGCTGATGCAATTCTGCGACAGCTGGATAATACTAACGCTCAGCTGGCGCAAAGACCTCCGAAACCACACCATCCACAAGTTAATGTCGTAGAAATCTCTGGATCAGAAGAGAAGGGAAATGTAACAGGGAGAAGAGGAGCAAATCGACAGTACTCTTACCCTAATCCACAACGCAGATCGGGCTTCAATAGGGAAGAAGAGTGCAGAAGATTACCTCCGCATTATAGGAGAGAGGATAGGAGACAGGAAGGGTATCGATACAATCGATACCGAGACGGATCTAGAAGGGACAGAAGAAATCGACCCTACGACCACTCACGACAAAATAATAGTCAAAATCAGCGGAACTTCCGAGATACTATGGAAGAACGACATAGAGAAAGTATGAGATACATCGATGAGCTACGGAGAAGAAATCATGAAGAGGACAAGTGGAAAAAGGCAATGCAAAATATGGCTGTAAATCCGGATTGTGAGAATGCAGAAAGTATAGCATTCCAAGAATATAGAAAACAATCTGAATCGAATAGCTTAAGTCCATCTGCACCTCCATACAAGCCAGATGAAGGCTCTGAAAAAAAAAAACGTCCCCATCAAACTAAACTTCCAGCGCGCCGAAAACAGTAATTTCCACCCGGAAGAATGGACAATCGCCCAAGTAGACGCATGGTTTATTAAATCCGAGGATTTAATCGAAGACGCCCATCAATTTCATGCAAAACCATCCCAGGGTTTGCCTATTATAATAGCCAGAGCTGGTGGACTTAGAATCCATTGTCTTGTTGACACAGGAGCAACCATTAGTGTAATTTCAAAATCACTGTTTGAAGAATTGAAAAGAAGAGAGACACTTCCTGTTATTCCCGTATCCAACGTGAAAATTAAAGGGATAATTAATGATAGATCAGCTACATGCAAAGAACAGACCTTCCTTGACTTAATGATTGGCAACACTATATTCTCTCATCCATTTGTGGTCATGCCCAGAATTAATTTCAATATTATCTTAGGATTCGATTTTGTAAAGGAGCACAATGCTATTATTGACGTTCCCAATAATGAAATCAAGTTCCGTGGATCAGCCAGTACTGAAAGGATGTCCTTTACTATAGATAATCCTCTTGTACTGGAGGTCATTGAAATGGAACGCAAGGATTCGGAAGACGTTGATACCCAGGCCTTAAACGAAATACTTCTGTGGGACAGGGAGAATGCCGATCAAGACTCGGAAGAAATCCTCGCTGCAATAGAGAAAGTAATGGAAGAAAGGGGAGAAGAAGACTTCGACGACCAATTAAGAAAGAAGGTTCAAGAGACTGACTGTTCCAACGAAGAAAGACGGAAATTATTCCATCTTCTAAAACGGTATGAGGAGGTTTTTGACAATAAACCAGGAAAAATCCCAAACTATCGGTACGCTCTACGAGTAAATAGTTGGGCCCCTTACAAACGGAGACCGTACCCTATTCCAGAGAAACACCACTCTGAGGTCAAGAAAATAATTAATGAAATGGAGGCCAATGGTATTGTTTCGAAGGCAGTAACATCTTTCGTTAACCCACTGACGGTGGTGCAAAAACCTAATGGATCGTTAAGGGTGTGTTTGGACGCCAGACAGCTCAATGAGAGCCTTATTCCGGAGTTCGATCAAGTACCATCTATTAAAGATGTGATCAGACGATTTCGAGGCATGTCCTTATTCACTGGGGTAGATTTCACATCTTCATATCACCACATTGTATTAGAGGAAAAATCCCGTTTGCTAACCGGTTTCTTATTCGACCAGCAGACCTATGTTTTTGAACGTTTGCCCTTTGGCATTAAGACGTCTGGATCAGCTCTCATCCGGGCATTAGATAAGAATTTGACTGATGAAGTTAAGGAGGTTACAATTCGCTATGTAGACGATGTGTTGCTGGCCTCGAAAGATATGGATGAACATTTAACTAATCTGGAAAAGCTGCTGGAAAACTTAAGAGTCACCGGATTTAAAATTAATCTCCAAAAATCTAATTTTTGCCAGCAAAAGATATTGTTCTTGGGACACATCATTGATGGCACAGGCATAAGACCTAATCCTGTGAAAATCCAGGCTATTCAAAACTTCCCACAACCATCCAAAATTAAACATGTCCGACAATTTTTAGGAATGTGTCAGTTCTTTTCTGACCATTGCCCGAACTACACTACTACCGTCGCTCCTCTGCAGGATTTATTAAAGAAAAACAATCGCTGGTGTTGGAATGACACGTGCAGTCAAGCTTTTATGAAAACCAAACAGATGCTGACAGACAACATTAAATTAGGATACCCGGACTTCAATTCTAAATTTATTATCCAGACAGACGCTTCCACCGTAGGGATTGGAGCAGTCTTGTATCAAGAGGATCCGGTTAACCTAGAACATAAAGTTTATCTTGCCTTCTACAGCCGTAAATTGAGGAGTCACGAGGTTTCTTACAATACCACCGAACTTGAAATGTTGTCAATTGTTTGTGCCTTGCAACACTGGAAAAAAATAATATTCGGTTTCCCAGTCATTTTACGAACTGATCATAAAGCACTCATTTTCATGCTTAAAACCACAATGTCAAGCGAACGCGTGTCGCGTTGGGCACTTTTTGTCCAACAGTTTCAAATTGAGCTAGAACATTGCCATGGCAGAGATAATGTCATTGCCGACGTCCTAAGCAGGAACCCTGACGTCAGCACTTTTAGGGTAAACTATTTGGCATTGAATGACGAAGATCAAGAAGTACTCCGTAAGTTGAGGTATTTACGGCAATCGCAACGTAGAGATGAGTTCACCAGGAAGATCATTGACTACTTTGAACAACGAATGGTACCTGGGGACGCAAATTACGAACAAGTACATCGTATGGCTCCTCAATACTCTTTAAGGAATGACATACTTTACAAGTTTGTGGATCAAGACCGCACGAAAATGAGAATTGTCGTACCGAATAAACTGCAAAAGGGAATCATCTGGCTTACGCACAGAACGATTGGACACGGAGGAGTAGATAGAACAGTCGCGACCATCCAGGAGGCATTCCAATGGGCAAAGTTACGCGAAAGTGTCAGAATGACAATTAGGACATGTGATAGGTGTCAGCGGGTCAAGCACAGCTCTCATCTACAGAAGCAGTACCCCATCCCGATACTGCCAACCAAACCCAAAGAACTGTTCGCATTAGACCTCTTCGGACCTTTGCCCCGTGGTGTCAAAGGCAACCGTCATGTGGTAGTTACAGTGGATGTTTTCTCAAAATTTGTGTCCCTGTTTCCCATTCAAAAGGGTAACACCAATGCCGTTCTGAGACGAATCACCCAGAATATTATTCCATTAATGGGTAAACCAGAGTTCCTACTGACAGACCACGGTTCCCAATTTACGTCGCTCGAGTTCCAGGAGGCTATGAGAAGATTGGACATTAAGCACACTTTAAATTCCGTGCGATACCCATCTGGAAATCCGGCTGAACGTATAATGTTGGAAATCGCCAAGTTTTGTCGCATCTATTGCAAGGACGCACATTGGAAATGGGTTAGTGTCTTACCCATCATCATGGAATGTGTAAACAACACGGTGCACGAATCCACGAGACAAATTCCAAGAGTCATTCATCTCAATCAATATCCAGCGAGACCGTGGAAAAATGTAGTACCATGTTTACCAGACCCAAGACCAACTCTCGAAAGGTGTATTATTCAGACCGCCGAGTACCTACATAAACAGGCACAACGGCGACTGAAGAGGGTAGCGAATAAGAAGTTCCGCCAACCACTACATGAACAGGATTATGTGTTGATCCGTAAACCCATACTATCTGCGCCTACTGAACGCAAATATGGGAAATTTGCAGATTTATACGTCGGTCCTTACAAGATCATTAAAGCCTATAACAACAATGCCTATAAAGTGCAAAGTTTGGACGGCAGACATGAATTTATGTTCAACTCGGCTCACTTAAAACGGTATTATCCATCCGAAGGCGAAAGTCCAGCACGTGTCCACGTTACGGAGCGAGCCATGGGAGAATAGAAGAAAGAAGAGACACACAAACCCCGTACGCTTAGTAACCACAGTCATCGTGTTAGCAACATATCTCCAATTTTCACAGTCATTGCAAGGACTCACTCAATAACTTCGCCTATGAATTACCTGCTGGATCTGAAACCAAAATGCCACATGATCAGACATTTGGAATCATTAAGTAAAATTTTATTGGGAATAAAATTTTAATCTAGCCAAGAGGTGGATGTGACATTTTGGTCTACAGTGATCGGCCGTGAATTTTATAAGACCGGACTGTACCCCAGGTGTCTCGCGCGGTGTGCCGACAGAGAAACACAAAGGGATGATTTTTTTTTTCAAATAAATGGGGTAACCTGCTGAGGAGTGAAAGACCATGTTATTACCACGAGAGAAGACGAGAAAAATTTTAATACAGCCGAACCTTTCACCCACGACAAGTATTACATTTAAAATCTTTCGTCAGATTAACACGTCAGATCCGACATCCTAATAGTCACTCTCCAACAAGTATGTATAAAACCGTGATACCATACTTCAGGAAGGCACGAATAGTAATAATTGAAAATTAAGTTAATTAGGAAATTAATTATATAATTATTTAACAAGAAATTAACGGACATCTCAATTACAACGCCGAGGAATTCAGGATGTCAGTTGAACCACGAGGTGTGACGTCAGAGCTCGGAACATCGGTGGCAAGCTAGTACTGGAATATTCGCAGTCATTCTCTCAAGTATGTTTCGCTGCTGTTCTCTGCTGACTGGGTGATTGCTCGGGAAGCTACTACAGAAGATCTCGTACAAGCCTGGACAGCTGTTGTTCGCTCTACGAGGGGAGCCGTGTTATTTCAGTGCGGCTTTAACAGTTCATTTCAACATCCTCACAGACGTCAATAGTGTTAGGAAAGAAGGCACGTATCATCCTTTGCTAATTGTGAAACCACGAGTTCGATGCATTTGTGTTAATATTTTTGTGAAAGTTTCAGCGTACTACAAGTAATACGAGTTCGATACCGGCCAAGGACATGGAAGCCTGCAGTGTGAAGTTCGTGTGCCTTGGAGACATCACTTGGATCATGATGCAGCACTAATAACCCAGAACCGACGCCAACGACGTCCTAATGCCTTGAATCCTGCCTAGAAGAACACCATGGTCATCAAGACATCCAAGTTAAGTCGACATTTCATTTATACTGGGTATTATCTGTTCTATGTAGCTGTAGTATGTAGTTAACTTTCTTCTTGAAGGGATTATTAATTGTACAGTAGTTTGAGTAGCTTTTTGATATCGTTACCATGTTAGTGTCTGGCGTTATTCGATGTTGGAGTTGCGGTTTCACTCACTACGTGATTTTAAGGTGGATGATGACAGGGTGTCAACATCATCGGCCATGCGGGTTTCAAATAGTAATGTCATCGGACATGTATCTGATTTAAATATCAGCCATCTACTAATCTTTAAGGAATTTTACATTTCTATGCGGTTACTATGATATTGAGGATTGTGTAAGCGTGATATTTTCATCCTTCGAAATATATTTCTCTTATATTTTGCCCTAAAGTGTTTGCTATATTTCACACGAGGCAACCGGCTCATCTGACATATTAACGCTGTGCTAACGATACGGATAGCTTTCTTTGAATCCTATTTCATACTTTTTTAAGGAAGGATAGTATCTTATTATTGTATTTATATGTGGTTCAAGTCATTTATGTAAATGTTCCTGTAATTTTTTTGAACGGATGTTGCGAGTTATTTTCGCTATTTTACCTCTCACCTTGTGCCATGTGGTGAATTATGGCATGAATTATGCTGATTTTATGTGCTATTTGAAGGCGAATCTTCACGTTTCTATGGATAGAGGCACATTTAATATATTTTTGCGATGTTGAATGCATTGATGAACTGAGATTTTGGAATAATTTATCGTCATTTGACGCATGTGCGAGTTGTTATTTGTGAGCGGTAGGCGATAGCGTCTTCATTCAATAATGAATCACGAAGTAAACCACATGTCTTCCTTTCAAATAAAATTGAGTGTATGAGATAATTATTCGTCATACTGGATGAGCGTCATCACCAATAGTCTTAAATCGAAGTTGTATAATATTATTCACTTCCTCAATATACGCTAAATGTTGGTAACGTAGATTGGCGATATTATTATATATTTTTTTTCTTTCAGTCATCATTACCTAGATTGTTTGTACCAGGTGGATTCTATACAGGTACAGATCATTATTTACAGGAGTCTGCTATTCCCAGGAGATGAATGGACAACGTGCGGGCAGATGTATATTTGTAAATATTACTCTTAGTTGTAGTGGGTTGTAATTGTTTTTCTTTGGTGGATGATGGTAATGGGAGATCATTGCGTGTATTTTATGTTGTTATTCCACAGGTTGTGTGACTTAATTTTGTCGTGCAATATCGATTTTTTATGTGTAACCATCGTTGTTCCGAATTTCGGCGTTGTCAGGATTATGACACATGGTTAAGGATTTAATTTAAATTTTTTTCTTTCTCTCATTTGCTTGCCTACTTTGCCACGTAATATCACGTGTGTTATGTTACAACGAGCAGATAATTATTGAAAAGTCGATTTAAATTGGAAAGTAATTAAATTAAAAGTGAAATTAAGCGATAGAAGTAAATCGTTAAAATTCTTTTGTATTTTATTTTTTTAATTTGCTCAGTCATAACTTCAATATTTAAAATCTTGTTCCAGATTTTCCGGCATGAATTGACATGCGTGCAAGCATCATTCTCTAGAAAATCAAAATAATATTCAAAGCAATATTCACAAAACAATGTGACATGGACGAAACAATTTTGTCAGAATTAATAAGAATTCATTAACTTGTACCATCTCATTTGTTTTAATTTTTGGATGTACAGCAAGAGTTGATATAAAATTAAATTTTAGCGATCATTTCACATAATCATCATTTTTGAGGAAGGTATTATTTTCTTTTGGAATAAATCATCCACCATTTATTTGGATTTGATGGTTCATTATTTACGAATATCTGCCCATCTCCTTGATCCACACCATTTTATCATGGAACATGTCAATCCCTTACTGAGCACCCCTGAGAGGGTCGCGTGCCTCCAAATGCTAGTCGTGGCTTAAACGGGCAGTATATAGTGGGTACTAATTACAGGCAACGCAGACCCGCGGTGTCGCTGATATAGTGGTACTAATCACAGACAACGCCTAGACCCGTGGTGTTTCTCACAGTGGTACTAATCACGGGTACCGGAAAACCCATACAGACTCACCTTATGTTGCTACTAATCACAAACCTATTGTGTACCTATCATAGTGGTACTATTCGCAAGTAAAGGCGACCCATGGAGTTCCCCGCACGATGGTACTAATCGCAATTAGTTTCATGGCTCTAACACTAACATCCCTTGGTCGCCCCTTATAGTCGCCTCTTACAACAGGCAGGGTATACCGTGGGTGTATTCTTCGTCTGCGTGCCTCACCCACAGGGAGTGTATAACAAATCTATTTGGGAAGAAATACTTTTATGTTGTATCTACATCATAAAGAAGTCATATTGTCATAGGAATAACTATATACAATAAAATAAAATGAATCCAAAAAGATAAGCATAATTTACTATATTAAATATTAGTTACTATATTAAATATCAGTTTATTTACATTTTAATAGATGTTTAGTAATAATAATAATAATAACAACAACAACAACAAAAGTATTCAATAAAGATCAATATAGGTAATTTACAACATCAAGAGCCATTCCATAGTTACTGAATTACAAAGCAGGGAGTATGAATAAACAAACATAATAAACATGTATTTTGAAAGCATAAAGCAAAATCATGTCCGCCATTGGAAGGGTGATAGGTAAAGGCTTCCACTATCCATAACTTGACACTTGGTGGGATAGAGTGGTTAGCTCTACATTCATCATGAACATTGGAACTTGCTCCCTGACTTGAAGCTCGCTGACCCCAAGTTCTTCCCGCCAGGTGACATTGAGTTTTAATAGCCGCAGAACATTTCTTTTCATTATTGAAACTTGGTCACAGAACTCGATCACCAGATTATCCTACTCTTTAAGACACTGAACTATGATGGATTATTGCTGGACACTATCATCAGAGGGAAGAGAATAGTGTTTTACTCTAATCACATGTTCCTTGAAGTCACAGGACAGGTTAGACACCCAGCTACAGCAGTTCTGGAAAGCAGAGGAGCTTATGTCCCCAGTCATGACAAGAGAAGAGAGAGCCACAGAAAGGCACTTTACAGAGAATACCACTAGGGATGCTTTAGGTAGATACCCCTCAAGCAGTAACCTGAGGTTCTGGGAAACTCCTTCAATCGTGAAGACTAACTCAACTAGAACGATTTTTCAGATGGGAGCCCTCACTTCAGCACGAGTACTGTAACCTTCTTCACGGGTATGAGGCCATGGAGCATATGGTTAACGAGAGGGAATGAAGGTGGAAGCTTTTATCTACCCCATCATCCAGTTTTAAGCTTAGTAGCTGAACTACAAAAGCGAGGGTTGTATATAATGCGCATGTTAAACCTTCTAACAATATTTCATTGAATGATATATTAATGGTGGGAACGACAATACAAGATGATATTTACACTATTATTCTAAGATTTATAATGCATACCTTTGCCTTCACTGCAGATATTACTGATATGTAGCGGTAAGTCATGGTTCATGCAGATGATAGGAAGGTTCAGCGGATTATCCTGAGGGAATCTCCTAGACCCCACACTCTAACTACGAACTGACAACTGTAACATATGGTACAGCAGCGGCAGCAGCCTTCCTAGCTACCAGATCTCAGAAGCAGCTTGCTGAAGTAAGCGGCTGTGACAATATACAGGGTGCTCTTCAGTTGCAATCTGAAACTATTGATTTGCAAGAGAGTGGAGGATTTCACCACTGGAAATGGTGTGCAAACCACCCATCATTACTGGAAGCATTTAGGACAGTCGCCCAGGTGGCAGATGTTACTCAATAAACACAATAGGAATCTAAATGAAACCTCACTGTAATAATACACATGGGAAAATATATTACATGCATATATGCCGTAAGTCAATAAGAATACAAAAGACATTTTTAGGTTAGGTTAGGTTCATAACGAAATATTTTCCCTTTTCAAATGATTCTCATTATCAGAAAATTACCATAAAAATAAAAATAAAAATAAAATTATCACCTGCCCCAATTAATTGTGAAACTCCTGTCATAAGGTCCACATCACTACGGGTGACAACTCACCGCCTTCCTCCTTCAATACCCCGTAGCAATGTCCGAAGTAAATTTTTTGATCGAGGTAATGTTGCTTTCATTTCGTAGGAGTTCTTGATGACATTTCGTTCTCCTCAGACATCCTAATTGAATTCTGTACGTAAGCATTGGACGAAATAAAACAAAAATTAATAAAATGCTGCGTTCACACGAACTACGTTATCAAATGCCGCCTGGTATTGGCCAAACAGATTTAAAATTAAACCCGCAAATGTAAGACTGGTGACTGCAGTGGCAATACGTAAATCTGACAATTCAGGAAATAAATCATGACGTGTAGTGCCAACGTGCCACACGTCGTATGGGAAAGTAGGGCCCCTAAACTGTATGGTTAGCGACACTGAATAGTTAGTCATTCAACAGTTAGATGAAAGTGAAGAAGTGAATGACAACAGGGAAACGATCCAGATTTTCTGGCTGTGTAAGTGGGAAGCTCAAGTGGAAAAGATGTTAATGTTTCCATCATGTTTCTCGCCAGAGGAATGCTGTTCTCAGGTTCAAAACCGCAAAGGGAAAATCTTATACCATTTTATAGCCAGACTAATGGAACCACTTAGAGACTGTCGAGCAAAGTGTAAAGAGAGACTTCGTGAAACCGTACGAGAATGATTTTTGAAGGAATATTGGTCTCTTGGCAGCAGAGGTAAGAGAACATCACATGTTGATAATAAACAGGGACGTTTAAAATGGTGTCATATGTTTCATATCTTAAGGCAGATGGGGTATGAGTAAAAGTGTGCAGGGATGTTTTATGAACACATTGGCAATAATGAGCACATGTGCTTCTACATCTGGCATAACGCAAGAAGAAAACAGAGGAATATCCACAGTTCTGGGCCTTCAGGCAAGCAACTCGATGCTGAAATCATCCCAGAAATATGACGTACGAATTTTAAGTAAATAAAATATCACAACAAACTATGAGAATATATTCTATATTTATTTCTACAAACAGCAACGCTTTGTTTAATCATCGTTATCCGGTCGATTAGATTAGCAGTTTGCCTTTTGCTACCACTACGAGCGCTAATGTGAGTCTATGCAGAGTTTAACTTAAGCCTTCGGTGGGGATATTTTTCAAAAAGCAAGAAAATCTCTGAGGGTATTGAACCAAGGAACACATTACAGAAAGAATATTTCGGCTAGGATTTGAATAAGAAGGAAAACGCGTAATGAACTCTTCAACTGTGTCTGCAGTAATATAGTGACGTGATCAGCATAGGCTGCAACCGTAAACAGGCTCTGAGGGTTGGGAATCGTGCACATTACAAAGTGGACTTCCCAAATAAAGGGGTCAATACTTAAAGCAAAACGAGTCATTGATAGGGGACATCCTTGTTTTAATTGGAATTGGTCTGGAAAAGTGTCCATTATGAAGTATTCGAGAATGCGCCGAACTATAAAGGGTTCGAATAAGATTGCATATTGCGGTTGGGAGACGCAAGCGTTGCAGCACTGTTAACAAGTACCCATGATGCATTCTGTCGAAAGCTTTTCAGAAGTCCAGGTTTAATATCGCGGCCATTTCAGTTGGTTCTGCTTCAAAATGTAACACTGCATTTCCTACTGCTTGTAGGAAGTGGTTTCTTTTCCTGTCGGGAATAGCACATGTTTGCCCTACTTTCATGATGTTATTAAGGTAGGGTCGTATTCTTTTCGTCAGTGTTTCCATGAAGAGTTTGTAATCGGTGTTGAGGAGTATTATCGGGCGGAAATCCGATACAGTTCGTGGTGCGGAGTCTTTGTGTATAATGATTATAATTCCTTCATTAGCGCCTGTGCAATCTTGTAGATTAGCGAACAATATTTGCATCAGTGTTAAAAGCGTTGTTTTCGTGATGATCCAGTACTTTTTGTAGAAAAAATAAGTCAGACCATCAGGGCCTGGAGCTGATGTGTTACTGGCCATTCGTAGTGTCTCGAATAGTTCAATTTCTTCAGTTGGACGGAGGATCTGCTGCCTGTCATTATCATTGAGTTGTTGTTCGCAGAAAGACAGAATGGTCGTTTGAACTAGCGGGGATTTCACACAGTCCCGGAACGTTTCTCTAAAGTATTTCTCAGTTTCATTTAGACAGTCTTTAGTAGGTAAAAGTCGTCTGTTGTCATCTGTATGAAGAGTAGATATTATTTTGCTCTCCCCGTTTCTTTTTTATATGGGCTATATGAAAAAGCTGAGTTTTTCTTATGCTAAGGGTGAATTAGAACACGAACGAAATAAAGAACCGTGTAGGTTGTTCTCCTGAATGCTTGTTGTTCTTCGTTTAACTGCGGCTATGTGACAGTTTACGTTGTAACCTGCTTGTTGACGCACCATAAGGACAGTTAGTATAGTGTAGTAAGACTGCAGAGTTTTCCGTCTGTTGCTTGTTCTCTGCTGCATGTTTCTTAAAGAAGGTTTGAATCGCCAGTTTAAGCTTATGTAACCATTTGGGTACAGTTAAAGCACCCTGTTGGATGAGACGACTGAGCATATTCGACCACATCCGTTGAAAGTTCTGTTTCATTTGCTCGTCCTCAAGGAACGTATTAATTAGTTTCCAATATCACTTCCCGATAACAGGTTTTCTCCTAGTGGTACGAATTTTCAGTAGGACAGCGTGATGATCACTGAAGAGTATTATTTAGCACTGATGTCATGTACGTGCGGTGCTAGGTCTCTGTTTACGTAAAATCTGTCAATTCTAGAAGCCGATGCTCCTCGGAAAAATGTAAATTGTAAGAAATTGTCGTGTTTACTTTCCCATCCATCACGAAGCTCTAAGTCCTGACATATCATTTCAAGCGCTGGAGGAGGGCTGAATTCTTCTCTCTGGTCTTTTGCCCGTAAAACACAAATAAAATCTCCACCGAAAATTAACTCTTTGGAGTTATGTCGTAAAAAGAATGGTAGTTGTGTGGGCAGAAATTCCTCTCGCTCGTGACGACGATGTGTTCCAGAGTGCAGGCAGATGTTTATATACAGTGTGCTATCTTCTGTTAATATCGATGTGATCCTCCTACTAGGGTGTTTTTCACAAAGTTTCATGTGTAATCCAGATCAGTAAATAATTGCTGTACCTCTCGAGTCTTCCCCAGGATTGGCAATATATTGGTAAATGTTCCTAAAGTAAGGCAAAATAAAGACCTTAACTTCTTGTAGGAAAGTAGTATAATTGGATGGTTCGGACGCCACCTCCGCCTCAGGGCTCCCAGGGGCCCCTCCGCCTCACGGGAGGCCCTCCCAGAGGCCTCCTCCGCCTCCCGAGGGGCCTTCCCAGAGGCCTCCTCCGCTTCCCACGGGAAATTTGAATTGGTAAACAAAGCCACGTGCTTTTTGACAGCTGTCATCGACAACAACGCATCGCTAACCTTACTGCTGCCATCTTGACGGGCCTAAACCTCAGTGGTACCAACTTAACCTAACTAGCGCGAGGTAAACAAAGCCACGTGTTTTTTGACAGCCACGTGCTTTTTGACAGACAACAACGCATCGCTAACCTCACTGCTGCCATCTTGACGGGCCTAAACCTCAGTTGTACCAACTTAACCTCACAAGCGCGAGATAAACAAAGCCACGTGCGTTTTGACAGCCACGTGCTTTTTTGACAGCTGGCATCCGCCATCTTTAAACTACAGAGTACCGTGCTGCCCTCTTTATCGAAGTAGCCGCAAATTCGTCACCTGTCATCGGCAGTGCTGGTATCTTGGCGGGCCTAAACCTTAGTGCTACCAACTTAACCTCACTAGCGTGAGAAAAACAAAGCCACGTGAATTTTTTGACAGCTGTCACAGCCATCTTTAATCTATAGAGCGCAGTGCTGCCCTCTTTAGCTACTTACCTTTGAAATGTGGTGGCGGATAATTTGAAAAATGCTTTTTTGACAGCAGCCATCTTTAAGCACCGTGCTGCCCTCTTTAGCTACTTACCTTTCAAATGTGGTGGCGGTAAATTCCAAGTGCTTTACAAACCTATATGCTTTTCTGACAGCTGCCATCCGCCATATTTAATCCAGAGAGAACAGTGCTGCAATCATTAGTTGAAATGTGGTGGCGGCAAATTCCACGTGCTCTTGTTTGGAAACAAATCAACGTGCTTTTTTGACAGCTGTCATCCGCCATCTTTATTCAACAGAGCACCGTGCTGCCCTCTTTAGCTACTTACCTTTGAAATGTGGTGGTGGTAAATTCTACGCACTCTTGTTTGGAAACAAACCCATGTGCTTTTCTGACAGCTGTCAACCGCCATCTTGAATCCAGAGAGAACAGTGCTGCACTCTTTAGTTGAAATGTGGTGGCAGCAAATTCCACGTGCTCTTGTTTGGAAACAAACCCATGTGCTTTATGACAGCTGTCATCCGCCATCTTTAATCAAGAGAGCACAGTGCTGCCCTCTTTAGCTACTTACCTTTGAAATGTGGTGGCGGCAAATTCCACGTTCTCTTGTTTGGAAACAAAGCTACGTGCTTTTTTGACAGCTGTCATCCGCCATCTTTAATCTAGAGAGCACCGTGCTGCCCTCTTCAATCAAGAGAGCACAGTGCTGCACCCTTTAGCTAGATACCTTTGAAATGTGGTGGCGGCAATTTAAAATTGTCTCCAGCAGCCATCTTTAATCAACAGATCACCGTGCTGCTATCTTTATCGTAGTAGCGGGAAAACAGCAGCCAGCACTCTTGTACCCGCAATCATTCTCGCTACTTCGGGAGATAGCAGGTTCGAACTCCTACTGTCGGAAGCCGTAAAAAGTAGCAAATGCTAGGCGAGGGACCTGCGCGATCGTCATAACGTGTAATTACATGATCTAGACGGATGCCCTTCCTGACGGCATAAGTTGCCAGGATTTGAATCGTGGTATCCATCATTGTGTCTGACTTGCGCGTATGCAAGCTCACGCGTATTTTTTTTCTGAAATATCATGCTACTTCCGTTCGCCAGCTATAGCGGAAACTCGCAGTACTGCGTCTATTTCGTCTTACAACTTGGAGGAGACAACATGTGTACATATAATTTATGATCTTTCATCCCCCTATTTTTTTTAAACATGTAAGTATGTAGTATCTCGCAACATTCTTATCCGTGTGTGTGTGTGTTTCGAGAAAAAAAGAGTAACGTGTATCAGTGTTCTAGTCGTGTTGCAATTACTAAGCGAGTGACCGAGCGAGTTGGCTACGCAGTGTGCTTTCTTGATTTTCGTATGACATATATCAGTGTATTTGCAATTACTAAGCGTCTTAGCAGTGCGGTGAACGAGTTAGCTACGCGGTATATATTTTTTATTTTCGCACTAAGCAAATCATTTGAAGTGTTGCCGAGTTAGCTATGCGATATGTGCACAGTGTGTTTTTGATTTTCGTACTAGGCAAGTGATAGGCGAGATAGCTATGCGATATGTGCACAGTGTGTGTTTTTGATTTTTACACTAGGTAAATCATTGAAGTTGTATTTTTGCTCTGAACACATCAAACAATGTTCTAATCACATGCTGTATCGAGTACAGTGTTCGATTCTAGTCTTGCTATGTTTCAATCTAATGTTCTCAGAACAAAGGTTTCCCCTAACATGTTGTATCGGATCACATGTTAAGGTTAACGACATCGAGTGTAGTGTTCGATTCTAGTCTTGTTAAGTTTCAATCTAATTTTCTTAGAACAAAGGTATCCCCTGACATGTTGTACAGTGTTCGGTTCTACTTGTTTAGTGATCTGAACACATCAATCAATGTTCTGATCACATGTTAACGTTAACGACATCGAGTGCAGTGTTCGATTCTAGTCGTGTTATGTTTCAATCTAATTTTCTTAGAACAAAGGTATCCCTAACATGTTGTATCGAGTACAGTGTTCGGTTCTAGTCTTGTTATGTTTCAAATTATTTTCTTAGAACAAAGGTATCCCCTGACATGTTGTATCGAGTACAGTGTTCGGTTCTACTTGTTTAGTGATCTGAACACATCAATCAATGTTCTGGTCACATGTTAACGTTAACGACGTCGAGTGCAGTGTTCGATTCTAATCTTGTTATGTTTCAATCTAATTTTCTTAGAACAAAGTGAAAGATATCCCCTAACATGTTGTATCGAGTACAGTGTTCGGTTCTAGTCTTGTTATGTTTCAGTCTAATTTTCTTAGAACAAAGGTATCCCCTAACATGTTGTATCGAGTACAGTGTTCGGTTCTACTTGTTTAGTGATCTGAACACATCAATCAATGTTCTGATCACATGTTAAGGTTAACGACATTGAGTGCAGTTTTCAATTCTAGTCTTGTTATGTTTCAATCTGATCTTCTTAGAACAATTCGGTTCTACTTGTTTAGTAATCTGAACACATCAATCAATGTTCTGATCACATGTTAAGGTTAACGACATCGAGTGCAGTGTTCAATTCTAGTCTTGTTATGTTTCAATCTGATCTTCTTAGAACAAAGATATCCCCTAACATGTTGTATTAAGAACAGCGTTCGATTCTAGTCTTGATCACTTATGTAGTGTTCTGAACACACCAGACAACGTTTTAATCACATGTTGAAGTTAACGACATCGAGTACAGTGTTCGATTCAAGTCTTGTTATGTTTCTTTCGTAATCCGCAAGTCTAAACATGCATAGTAATGTTATCGCTGCACACTCTTGCCTTCGCGATGCGTGTTCGATAAAGCTATGCCTTGACAGAGGAGGAGGAGGAGGCGGAGGTGGTAGGGGGAGGAGGAGGAGGAGGAAGAGCAGGAGGTAGAGGAGGTGTCGTATAGTCTCCTTCAAGATAGTAGATGAGAGGTTAGGTTAGCGAATGCACTAATGTTTAATGATGATAGCTAACGGAATTTCAAATTATCCGTCACCACAATTCAAAGGGATAGCAGCACGGTGCTCTGTTGATTAAAGATGGCATCTAGATAGAATTTCAAATTGCCGCCACCACATGTAAAATGTATGTAGCTAGAGATAGAAGCACGATGCTCTGTTGAATAAAGATGGCGGATGATAGCTAACGGAAGTTTTTTTCAAATTATCCGCCTCCACATGTTAAATGTATGTAGCTAAAGATAGCAGTACGATGCTTTGTTGATTAAAGATGACGGATGACAAGTAACAGAACTTTTCAAATTGCCCGCTACTACAGAGAGCAGCACGTTGCTCTGTGGATAAAAGATGGCGGATGACAGCTGTCAAAAAAGCATGTAGATTTTAAATTTCCCACCGCCGCCACCACGATAAGGTTTAGTACCGTAAAGATAGCAGCACTGAGGTAAGCGATGCAAGATGGCAGATAACAGCTGACGGAATTTTTCAAATTATCCACTACCACATGTTAAATGTATGTACCTAAAGAGTGCAGCACGATGCTCTGTTGATTAAGGATGACAACTTGTCAAATAGAATTTTTAAAATTGCCGCCACCACATTTCAAAGGTAAGTAGGTAAAGAGGGCAGCACGATGCTCTGTAGATTAAAGATGACAGCTTGTCAAATAGAATTGTTCGAATAGCCCTCCTCAAAGGTATGTAGCTAAAGAGGGCAGCACGGTGCTCTGTAGATTAAAGATGGCTGCTGTTTTCCCGCTACTACGATAAAGATAGCAGCACGGTGATCTGTTGATTAAAGATGGCTGCTGGATACAATTTTAAATTGCCGCCACCACATTTCAAAGGTATCTAGCTAAAGGGTGCAGCACTGTGCTCTCTTGATTGAAGAGGGCAGCACGGTGCTCTCTAGATTAAAGATGGCGGATGACAGCTGTCAAAAAAGCACGTAGCTTTGTTTCCAAACAAGAGAACGTGGAATTTGCCGCCACCACATTTCAAAGGTAAGTAGCTAAAGAGGGCAGCACTGTGCTCTCTTGATTAAAGATGGTGGATGACAGCTGTCATAAAGCACATGGGTTTGTTTCCAAACAAGAGCACGTGGAATTTTCTGCCACCACATTTCAATTAAAGAGTGCAGCACTGTTCTCTCTGGATTCAAGATGGCGGTTGACAGCTGTCAGAAATGCACATGGGTTTGTTTCCAAACAAGAGCGCGTAGAATTTACCACCACCACATTTCAAAGGTAAGTAGCTAAAGAGGGCAGCACGGTGCTCTGCTGATTAAAGATGGCGGATGACGGCTGTCAAAAAAGCGCGTGAGTTTGTTTCCAAACAAGAGCATGTAGAATTTTTCAATTTGCCGCCACCACATAGAGGGAAGCACGGTGCTCTCTTGATTAAAGATGGCTGCGGTCATGTGGAATTGCCTGCCACCACATTTCAAAGGTATCTAGCTAAAGAGGGCAGCACTGTGCTCTATAGATTAAATATGGCGGATGACAGCTGTCAAAAAAGCACGTGGATTTGTTTACCGATTCAAATCTCGCGCTGGTGAGGTTAAGTTGGTAGCACTAAGGTTTAGGCCCGTTAAGATGGCAGCACTGCGGATGACAGGTGACGAATTTGCAGCTACTGCGATAAAGAGGGCAGCACAGTGCTCTGTGGTTTAAAGATGGCGGATGACAGCTGTCAAAAAAGCACGTGGATTTGTTTACCTATTCAAATCTCGCGCCAGTTAGGTTAAGTTGGTACTACTGAGGTTTAGGCCCGTCAAGATGGCAGCAGTGAGTTTAGCGATGCGTTGTTGTCTGTCAAAAAGCACGTGGCTGTCAAAAAACACGTGGCTTTGTTTACCTCGCGCTAGTTAGGTTAAGTTGGTACCACTGAGGTTTAGGCCCGTCAAGATGGCAGCAGTGAGATTAGCGATGCGTTGTTGTCGATGACAGCTGTCAAAAAGCACGTGGCTTTGTTTACCAATTCAAATTTCCCGCGGGAGGCGGAGGAGGCCTCTGGGAAGGACCCTCGGGAGGCGGAGGCGGAGGCGGCGCGCGAACCATCCAATTATACTACTTAGGAAAAAGATATCGATGTCATAATCTCTAATAAATTATTGTAATGGTACCTGTTTGCCATGACTTCTCAGGCAATTTACATTAAGTGATGCTACGTAATGAAGAAATAGAATGGTAAAGGAAAATAACACAGCGCCAATCGTAATAATTAGTTTGCATATGGAGACGAGTGCTGAAGTTATTTATTTGTAACATGTTTGACAATGTTGGTACCTTTCCTTTTGCCAGTACATCTACCGGCCGCTTTAACCCAGGATCCCTGTGCCTAACTTGAGGTAGTTTTGTTTCCGTAATTTCCATTTCATCTACCGACGGGCGTCTCTCGTTTTCGAAGGTCGGTGATATATATTATGCTCTTCCCTATTTGCATGTTTCTGCCTCCGACGGATGTTGGTGGTGTCAACACATATCCGCCCACTGTCTCCATATTCTGATTTATTGGAGGTTGTAACTGATAATGATTTGCTTCTTGGGGTAGCTGTGCTGGCAATAATGCATCTGACACGATCGTAGGTAGCCTTTCCGGTTGCGGTATTTGATTATTATTATCACAATTGTCGTTCTCAATTATCTGATCCCCCACCTTTTGACCTAACATCTCTGTCTCCCTATGCGTCGCAAAAGTGGCCGGCATAGTGTACAGGTGATCATTATGTGTTTTCTGTGTGGTTTCGTGTAAATCACTAGATGTCGAACTGTATGAGTTGTCTTCAGAAGTCAACTGCGTAACTTGCAGTGGAATGCGCTGTGCCGGCAGTTTCACACTCGCCAAGGTCGCGCAGGTGGGACTAGCAGGATGTTCGGTTTGCTGGACAGGTTGTTTACGTCGTGGGCATTAACCCCGTAAGTGGCCCACTGCATTACAGGACGAACAAGTAGTAGTAGGCTGATTTTCGTAACTGATCAGGGCTTTATGCCCACCAATAGACGATATATGTTGCTTTAACATTAATCGAATTGCTCGTTCACCATTATGAACCTTGTACCGGAAACATGAGGTCCATGTTTCATCCTGAATCTAAAACATGGGCCAATATTTACTAATTTGTTCCACAATTATTCTATGTGGTACCTTCATCGGAACATTAAAAATTCGCACCAACTTTGTACCAAGACCCGCAGAATCAATATTCTCTTTGCTACGAAATCCATTACTGTGTAAGAAAGAGTGCTCACCTGCATAATACTGTAGCAGTTTTTTAGTTGTTTCCTGCTTCTTGCATTTTATGTATATTTGCTGCGATGTAGAATTAAGCTGGATCATCTTGGTGTCACTTTCTTGTAGATGCAAGGTGTCGAAAATCCAGTCATGCACTTGGTATGGGGCTGGTCTTGGCGTGTCTCTTTCGGTGAAGTTTATCACAATCGTGTTTTTCCTTTCAACTATCATGATCTTTTAACTACGAACACATTGATGTCTTGAACAACCCAATCTGTCACCACTATCAGGTAGTCACACACAAGTAATAACAGACTCGTTAGGCCGTACACACAGTTTGAGAGCTCTCTAGCTGCCCTGACTTGCACGCACGCTGGTCCAAGCAGAACTGTCTAGCAGGGAATAGTACTCTTCCGTGATGAGAGGAAGTGTGTACTCTCTGGCTGCATGCAATGGCATTACTGAGGATGAAAATCTCATATCAAAATATTAATGAAAGTGCTAGTCGCTTAGCAACCTGCTGACTGCGGAGTGTATTGCGGGTTAGGGTAAGTCTCCCCCTGCAGTTACTGGAGTGATCATTTAATGATTTGGTTTTATGATCACCCATAGTTGGTTGATATTAGAAACCTATCAACGTCTCATGATTATCCGGCAAGTAATTCCGGAAAGAATACAACAAACATGCAGCAAATGGGTCCAGTCTGTTTTTAGTGAACTCTTTCAATATATAGTTAGCAATTTTGCCTTGTCAAGTTATTATGTGCTTTACGTCGTAGCAACACAAATCGGTTTTTGGCGACGCTGGGATAGGAAAGGCCTAGGCTTGAGAAGGAAATAGCCGTAGCTTTAATTCAGGTACAGACTCTGTATTAGCCTTATATGAAAAGGGGAGTCACGCAAAATAAACCCATCTTCATGGCTGCCGACAGTGGGGTTCGAACACACTACCTCCCGCGACTCTAAACGGACAGTTAACACGCCGCAATAGTTTAGTTCGGCATGGAAGCGTCAAGCTCATGTTGAAAACAGGTTTTTTTGTCAATTTTGTCACGCAAGATTACGAGCTAGCCTCGTTCTGGTCTGCTGTTATTTGCTCAGCAAAGTGTAAATATCAAAGATTTAAAAAAGGAAAGGTCATGGAATGAAATAAAACTGCCAATTTTAAAGTTTTAAATCAATCTTTCGATTTTCTTATATCCACCCATTCATACCCGCACCTTCTTTCAGCTCTGTAAACCACGATGTCCCCGTAACAGTTACTAAAACTCTCATCACCAAACGGTTCAATCAACACACTTTCAATGTATTCATGAATAAATGCCTGACGGTAGGGTTAGGATGTACTCGTCGTAATAGAACTTGTTTCTGCCATGTCGCACGTTATAGATGTTATTGTAGCTTTCAGAAGATACTAGCCCAAGACTATGTAGGCGATGATTGAGTTCAATCGGTGGTTTAAAATAGTCAGTTGTTGAAAGTCCTTCTCCACGTACAGTAAAGGTTCTTGCAACGATTATCATCATGTGCACACTAATGCCTTTCGTCTTCAGTCTGGGTTTAATACGAGAACATTGGACTTTATCGCACACACATGCGTGTATTGAATTTTGCACACGCCTTTATTGTAAACAATGTCTGCACTGCTTCGGAAATATTGTATGAGCTCAGATGGAGCGGGTAAGTCTCCATTACTATCGAAATACCACAATTTAGAGTTATGTTTCACGAAGGCAACCTAATGAGTTCCGGGCCCACGACTGTCGTCTAAGTTGATTACAGCAATCTCAAGGTTCCGTTAGGGCATGCTGGTAGCTGATCTCGCATATACACACAGCGAAAATCGTGAATTCCTTGTTGATTAGCATACGTAGCACCTACTTCTTGGGACTGAGCTCGATGTGGCAGTGCATTCAGTAGGCGTTATATGGCGATATGTAGATACCAACATCTCTCCTGTACGGCGCTAGCGTATGTGTAAACCTTTACCTCGCATTGCAATGGCTTCTATCTTCTTATTATGACGGTCACATTCTTTCAATTTCTGCCTCACGTCTTTCACAGCCTTAACAGATCTTGCTATAGCACTGGCACCACCTAGCAGGGATCCTAAAGCCACCAGTCCAGAAAACAGCCCTGGAAGGAATTCGCCTCGTTTCGGTACAGGAATAATTCGAGCGCGATTGCTAAACATTGCTTTACTCTTACGAGAATTTCTCGCTCTAGCAGCACGCAGTCCTTTAGTAATACGAACTCGTGGATTGTATTCTCCTCGAGTAGTTTTTCCCGCAGCCTTTACAACTTATTTCCATCCAACATTCTCAGTTTTATTCTTCATAATATCAGGATACCTTTGTTTCACCATTCTCGGCACGACTTCTCTTGCCAACAGCGATTTATGAGCTGATATTACTTGTTGTTACGTCATTCGTGATGTATTCTTGTGATATGCCACTTCTTTATTCAGTCAGCATGGAGATTATAAAGCAGCAAGACACATTACCGTACCTGTCAGTGACATAGTGTCACATCTCGTACCGAGTTCGGCTACAACTACGCAAAGTCGTCATGGAGCATTATTTCCTTCTACAGTTCGATGTTCATAACTGCACCATCAGGATTCTGCAAGACAAATGCTTTACTTACACTTATTACCTCTTTAAACAACATTTAATTTACATTAACATTTTCGCAAAATCACTCTATCAACCATTGTTTACTGCTCTACAACTTATTATGCAAGATCTCGTAAAAGCTAGTTCGAGATTTTATCAATTAAATTCACGTGAGCAAGTATTGATACCACATGATGTGCTACCAAATTCCCTTATGATCTTTGACGATGTCACTAGAGAACGGCAGGATGTTTTTGGTGTATACATTAGTAAAAGACGTCATAAATATGTAGATTGTTTTTATTTATGTCAAACCTATTCTCATGTACCTAGACAGTTGATACGTGACAACGCTCATATTATTGTGCTTTTATCGACAAGATGAACTCACCATGCGACATCATGTGTATGACGATCATGTTAACACTGATATTACATTCAATAACTTTAAACGACTGTGCGCTACATGTTGGTTACGCCTTCTTAGTTATTGACAAAGAGAGTAATAATCATCGCGGACGGTATCGCATGGACTTTTATCATTTTATAAACATCAAGACAGCGGCTACACACTGCACTTGATCTAAAACCGACATCATGTCCATACCAAGTAAAGAGATTACTCAGCCTATTATCCATGTGCCAAATAATATTCGACGTAAATTTAAAGAGCTTAAACGTATTCAAGCAGACACTGATTTCATTTTAAAAACGCAAATCCGTGCAACACTAAAAGTAATTTTTAATTCTGCGTCATCGTCTGAGTCTGAATCAAGTTGTGGTACTATGCAAATATCTAAAAACAACGAGAAGCCAGAAGAGAAGCCTGAAGACTAAGAAGAAAAAGAAAAAAGAAGAGAAGCAAGATGAGGATGAAGAGAAGCAGGGTAAGGATGAGGAAGAGGAGGACGAAGATGATGATCTTGACGTCTCTTTACCACGCAAGCGAGTTAAGTTTTAACTACAGACGTTGTTGCTGAAACACCTAATACATCAAAACACGATTTACCTTCCTTGTCTGAGGTGCTAATCACACCGGAGTACCATAATCAGTTGGTGACTTCTATTCAAAACACCTACGGCTCACCTTTTGCACCTAATACAAAAATAATTCCTTACAGGGCAAACCGACACAACCTACGGTATTTGCTATGAAAACGACTGTTTTCGGAAAGGTAATGCAAATGTGAAAATTAATGCTAACACTTTCATTGTAAATTGTGTAACTTATAAAACTACTAGAGGTCTTTTAGAACTCCTTTTTTCCTCGGATACCTGACAAAAATATATTATTTTTCAAGATTATCTAAATGCTTTTTGCTACCAACACTACTCGACGTAATTAAATGGGGACATAAGCTGTAAATGCAAATAAGAGTCGCAAGTTTCGTGATTTTATATCTAAGCCGTTTCTTTCGAATCAACTGTGTGCACGTGGTCCTAATGTTGACTACAAGCCTCTGTTACCCCATGTAGACCTAATTTACTGGAACACCCTAACTTACTCGTAAAACCTATGCAACTTCTCAAGATGCCGGTCACACAGGTCATGAATTAGAGATTCAAGAAGTAGAAGAGGAATTACGTCATGCTGGTATTATCGAGTAATGGCTCCTCAAAGCAAGACCTCGCCTGTAAAACTAAGTATCGCACACGAGTTACATAAAACAGCTCGTCGCGCCTACCGTCGCAGACGTGTCTTCACAAGTGGAAAGGATGACTTAGTAGAAATGATTCCGTATGCCTCTAGCAATAAACAGTTTAAGTATCTACCTACTGGCATCGATGTTTACTCTGAGCTCGCTTTCATACAACCGGTGCGTTCTAAGACAGCAGCTCAAGTCAAAGACGCCTTTCAACGTATGGTTCAACAATCAAAATGCTGCCCACGGCTTCTCCAAGCTGACCATGGTAAAGAGTTTTACAGCAACGTTTATTCTACTTATCTCAAGTCAATCGGCATTCATCACAATTATACGTACAACAATCTCAAAGCTTGCCTTGTGGAGCGCTTTAACCGGACGCTGAAGACTGTGATGTGGCGAGAATTTACACCTCAAGGCTCTTATCGATGGATTGATCTCCCACCTAGACATGTATCTACTTACAACGATACGCCTCATCGCACAATCAGCACAAAGCCACGTCTTGTTACCAACAATACACAACGGTTAAAATCTATTCATCTCATAATCAAAACAGCTGATCCACATCGCCATCGCTATCAAAAAAGGTGATTATGTTCCCATCAGCAAACATAAGTCAGTTTTCGCAAAAGCATACGCCCATAACTGGAGCACAGAAAATGTTCAAATATGCAGAGTTAAGCTAACTAATCCAGTGGTCTATTAACTTCACGATCTTTCACGACAGCCTACCAAAGGAGGATTCTACATAGATGAGCTTCAGGAAACGAAACATCCTAATTATTATTTAATAGAACGTGTTATTCGTTGTCGCGGTAATAAACTGTATGTCTAATGGCTTGGTTTCAATAACACACTCAATTCGTGGATTAATAAAGAGGATGGATTTTAAAACGTTAGTTTAATATTCTTTTTTTCTCTAGAATCTCTCCCTCTCCTCCTTACTATTTCATAAACTTATTAGTTAACATTGCTACTACTAGTTAAGATTGCATAAACTCGTTTGTCAACACCACTACTACTAGTTAAGTTAGGATTTGGAATAGTGCTGGACAAGAGAGAAGTTAAAAGAGTAATCAAGCAACACGTGCACAATGTTTTACAAATGTTACTTATTTCAGCGTGTATGTACAATTTCTTCATTCACCGAAGTAAACCTGTTTAGTCGTTAGATATTTCTCTGCCGTTTTTGTCTTTTAAGACCTCCACCCTGCAACAGTTTCCCTTTCATTGCCACGGCAACGACAAGTGCTGCTATCTTCTGAGCAACTGTAGCATTAGGTGACGTCACACGCTCCATAATTTTACGAAGCAGATTTTCAGCAGTTACATGTCTTATTTCATGTTGATTTGGACGATAAGCAATGCCATGCTCTTTGCAGGCAGCATCTAACATATTAATACCAGGATCACCGCTTGGTAAGCAGACGTCAAGTCGAGTTCGGGGGCCACAGTATGGTAACTAGGAAAATGAAGCTCAAAAGTGAGGAGATCCATCACCTTATTGATGAGTCCATGCCCAGCGTGCTTCCTCACATTTCTCCCAGCACGTTTCTTCACCTTTGCTTGCAATTATGAGAAGTGTTTACAAGCGAAGTCAAGTCGTTTGTTTTAACATGTACGGCAGTGTCTCACTGAAAGTCTCGCATATTCGTGATGTAAACTTCACTTTTGAATCTCTAACAAAACAGGATCTTGAGTTCACTCACGAGGCACCTTATCCCAGATCTTCTTTACAGTATTCGCAGCTACATTGACCAAAAATGCATTTGGTAATGCATTCAACACTTCTTCAGTAAAAGTGTTTAGTTTCCTTCTGCTAGCACAAAGCTTTACGGTTCCCTTTCCAACTTCGTTACACTTTTCTAGAGAAAAAAAATTAAACTAACGTTTTAAAATGCATCCTCTTTATTAATCCACTAATTGACAGAATGACAGAATGTCTTTACTCCTCAAATGTTTATTTCACACTGTTGTCATTTCGACACTGCTGTTTACAGATGTTGTTCACCTCCGCGAATGCACTGCGACACAACCAATCGAAAGCATGCACGCATGTCGTGAAGACTGTTTAAATGTTTCTCCACTATGCTCCTTGACAAGAGTTTAAAATGGTGGACATCCTAATTCATACATGAAGATCAATTCACTCAGGCAACCATTCCTTCTTTTCACAACCAGTAAAAAAAAGAAATCGGCTCTTTTGACAAATAACCGTTCATTATCATAGGTAGAAAGCGCTATGGAATTACTTCTTCTTCCTACCGAAGTCCTAAATTTTTTTTCACTCATAGGGTTTGCCTTTTATCTTCATCCATCTGCAAGCAGTAAGAAGATGTTGGGCTAAATACTAAACTCACGACTTTTGGTGCCCACAACACAGTGCAGACCAACACAGCCATCTCTCTGAACACGAATTTGTTTCCGTTCACTTTAAAGCCTTGAACATCAACTGCCAATGTCCTTGTCATGATGAACTTCAAAGCGATCACCTCTATGTTACAGTATCTTGTCGACTTAATAAAACAATGTCTACTGATAGCACATACAAAGACATGAATGTGCAAGAGAGAGGGCCTAATAGCGAACAAGTCTAAAGATGCATATCCATGACCACGTGATCACTGCGTGTCAACAAGCGTATGGCCTTATTATGTTACATGCTCAGCCCAGTTAGGTTAAGCTTGCACTCAGGAGGAAGACGAGGAGATAGTCATACGCTATTCTGTGGTGATGATGAGCAGGAGGAGTAGGAAGTCTAAGTCTATGAGGAGGATGAGGAGGATGTCTATGTCTATGAGGAGGATGTGGTTATATCTATGAGAAGGAGGGGAGATAGTCATACGCTATTAAATCTATGATGAGAAGGAGGAGGTTGAGGATGTCTAAAACTATGAGGAGGAAGTCTAAGTATATGAGGAGGAGGAATAATTATACAGTTGCTCAGCTTCGAGCCCCAAAGGTGTTTCCCGTTGTTACACCCACTATCAATAAAGTACATGTATTAAATATTACACAATCCCCCTAGTCCATGTGCAGCTGCCGTCTTGTTCTTGGTTCAGATCTGAGCCCCGAAGTAACCTTCCGATATTACGCCCCTATGAATTATACAAATTTATTGAGCCTTAGAGCCACCAAAATTTTCGAAGTTCAGATCCAAGCAACACTGAATCACTTTCCAGTGTTACGCCTCCTATGTATAAAGCACATACATTAAGTCTTATAGCCGCCATCCAGTTCCAAATTCAGCTCAAAGCTCCACCAAATCACTTTCCAATGTTACGTCCCCTATGTATAAAACACATGCATTAAGTGTTATAGCAGCCATCTAGTTCCACGTTCAGTTCCAAGTTCTGGGACGTTAAGTTAGTTTAACGCGTGGTCAGCGTAACCTTAAGCCTGCAGTTAGCTCGGGTATCGAACTTGAAGTCTGTTAGGTTAATCTTATTCTCTTATGCGGATAGCGCGTGTGTTGAGCTTTGAGTCTCTTATTTTAAAGCTTGTACTCTTAGGCATCGAACTAGGCTCTGTACGGTTAACGCCCTTAGGTCTGGAGTCGAACCAGGGATCTGCGAGTTTAAGTCTAGACACGTCATGCCTGTTAGGTTAAGCTCCCCTCTTAACCATAATCACAGTGGCTGTTAGGTTAAGCTTGCACCCTTATGCATCGAAATTGGGTCTTAGGCCATTAAGCCCAGGGTCGAGAACGAGGTTTGTAAGGTCAAGCCCCTCTAGTGAGGTCATGTGAGGTTAAGTCAGCACAGTCAATGAGATGGAGGCCTCGTACAGTGGGCCGGAGGTGGTGGTGGCGTCAGAACTCCCAAATTTACACTACTGCAGACATCTACACAAGCTCTGGAAGCTGAAATGAAAGCTCAGGTAGTATCGGTGGCATGACATAAAGTCCGCTCAAGAGAATGAACAGAAAGAATGAACGTATTGAGGGAAAGGATCAGTCTACGTCCCCATGCATAGGGAAAGACAGGAAAATAAAGTTCAAGAAGTGAGTCAATTTGTCATCATCTACGAGTTGCGATGATTTTGATATCGAATATTTCATAAAGAATTCATTTTGTAGCGTCTTAATACCAGGAAAACAACATCGAGGGACTTATTACCAAATAAACAGCATCAGAATTACCGTATTCTCAACAAATAAAATATTTCTGTAACAAAACAATGTGTCAGATACAACAAAGAGCGAGCGTTGCTGAGAAACGGAACGGTATAAATGGAAGAAGAATGAAGCGAAAACTTGATGGTGAAGGAGTTGGTGAGTACATGTTACAAGTTATCTTATGTTCTAGAGCTGATCCGTCTGTAGATGGGGCTAGGTATCCCTTGCCAGCGCCATTGCTACTCTCAGACCCACATGGTGCACCCCCCTTCTTATGGACTACGGGTCAGGATATAAAAATGACGTATTGATATGGACTTTAGAAATATTTTGTTATGGTTTATTATTACTACTATATTTATCATTTACAGAATAAAATTGCTAATCTACACCGCTAAATATCATGCATACGTTTCTACAAATACAGTGTCACACTGCGTCTGCAATTTAGTCTCTCACACTTTTCACTCCTAGGGACATCAGATAACAGTAAATATCAGTGAGAACAAGGTAAAGAGTGAAACGATTTCAGAATTGTTACTGTGAAAAGAAAAATGGCGTACGGCTTTTAGTGCCGGGAGTGTCCGAGGACAAGTTCGGCTCGCCAGATGCAGGTCTTTTCATTCGACTCCCGTAGGCGACCTGCGCGTCGTGATGAGGATGAAATGATGATGAAGACGACACATACACCCAGCCCCCGTGCCAGCGAAATGAACCAATTAAGGTTAAAATTCCCGACCCTGCCTGGAATCGAACCCGGGACCCCTGTGGACAAAGGCCAGCACGCTAACCATTTAGCCATGGAGCCGGACATTGTTACTGCAGGCGCTCTCTACAAATGACTTTGCAGATATGTTAACTTCTTGCATTTAATATATGAGAGCTGAGACTTACTGTCCGTACACCAATAGCAAGTGCTTACCACTTTCTCCTTTTCGCGTTCTTCCAGCTCCCTTCCTTGTTGTTGTGTTTGTTGTCAGCTCTCTTCTGCAAATGGTTCCTCAAAAGTTCCTTTTCGAGAGACTTTAGAATGTTTATGTCTTGCTGATTGTTAGATTTACATATCATCAGACTACTGATGGCGGCAAGAACAAGTGTCCCCGCTACTGCGACATATTAAGTCCATCTTGACGTTGTCCTGGTCCCTCACATATTAATTAACCTTGATGTAAACACTAAAGAAATTGCACATCTTGAATGTCGCGCACTGTAACATAAGTAATGTTTAAGGCAAATTACAAAAATAATATTAAAAACCCTACATTTCACATCAGAAAACTGGCATAAAAATGCCTGGAACTGTTTTCTCATATCCGTGGACACTACACACAAAACACTACGTAACTCACTACATTTATGTAGTTCACATAATCGGGTGAGCAGTCTATTTCAGCCTCACTGTCATAACCACGGCCTTATATGACCTCACTACCCCGGTATTTACCTTGAAAGACTGGGAGAATCCATGGGAATACCCCAGCCAGGGCACTTGGTCATCTCTATCGGACACTTGGAGATGTGCTACACACAAATGTCGCGCGTGAAGCTAATTGTGCCGACACACACAGTTTCTTGAATAAGTTAAGGTATTTCTTGCTACAGATGGAAGGTAGCACTTTGTCATTAGCTGGGTCCCAAGATCCCAATGACCCAACTAAGATGGCATTTACCTCCTCCGATATAAAACGTGTACGAAGAGCCGTCGCCAATATCGCGTATTCCTCTCTTTTGGCCTGTCTGGCATATTCGAGAGCAGATTTCCTGTTCTCAAATGGAAATGAAATGTCTAGTGATATCCTTGGCAATAACTAAGTCTGGGTGTAGGTTGTCATGCACGACCTGGTTATCGCTGTAGATACTGTATCTTGTAGCAGCTGTCCTGCTGACCCTGGAGACTACAACACTGTGTCTCCGCAGATAAAATGCAGAGTATCTCATGCAATGATTAGCTACATGAGGCAGAGTCTCATTCCTGTAGCCGCATCTCCTACACTGCGTGTTGCCATCAGATGCAGAACGGCGACTCGCATTGAGCGGTAGTAAATCCAGTCTAGCTCGGTGGATAAATCTCCAGTCTGCACATCAGGCAAACAGACCGGTTCTCAAGAAGTGGGAATTAGCTGTGTCTGCGACTACGCATTCCATTACTTTACCTTGATTGGGCAGGCTGATCAATCTATTAAGGTGCTTAGACTGAAGGTTTATTCTGAGTGCCTTTAGCGCCTTATGGTGATCATTGCTCAACATGGTCTTTTCATAGATGGTAACCGATTGTACGAAGTCCTCCATTTTCCATATAATCTGGTTTCTACTCGAGGCCTTGCGAGCTTGGGTCCAGACAGACTGTAATGGATTCGAGTTCTATCTGAACTCGCCCTCGTTATGGCCATTCAGGAAAGCTGATACGTCTTCATGAGGGACAGGTCTTCCAACTCTCTTCTGGACTAAGATCTTCAGGTTCTCAAGAGCAAGCCCTGCAGTACAGATGAAAGTTGAAGTCAGGACCTTGAAGGCAATATCGATCAGGTGATAGTCTGAATCGTTCTCTGCAACAGGTAATCCAAGATAACCTGCCTTTGTAGGACAACATAAATAGTCGTTAGAGGCCTCATGGGATAGGTATAGGGTCTTCTTAACCTCGGCCTTTATATTATAACTCTAACTTGGAATGTAAGATCTTCTGTGCCATGAAGATTAGGTCAGCTAGTTTTTTCGTGTCGGATGAGATGCGGAATCCAACAGTCTTCCCAAGGAACTTCTCAAACACTCCATCTTTCAAAGCCTTTATCTTCATTGTCAATTTTAAAAATGGAGTTTCTCGTCCCTACAGGGGTCTCAACAGACAGATGTAGGCTCAAGAACTTTTGAGCTGTAAGACTTATGTTGATCTTCTTTGACATAGTATTGATGACAAGCTTGTTTTGTAGCTTTATCGAGTCGTCGGATAATAGTACGATGTCATCAGCATAGGCGAGAATCTGATGGTTTGTATTCCCGCTCTGAATAGCTCTAACTGCGGGGTCAATAACAGGGTTAAATAGACAACCTTGCCTTACTCCTCATTCGATGTAAATACCGTCTGTGACCCGATTTCCAGTCTGTATATGGGTGGAAGAACCAGTATACATATTTTTACTTATCTTCTTTAGTTTAGTGCCAGCTCCACTTCTTTCAAGGGCCGCAAAGATAGCGTCATGCGACACGTAGCCGAAGGCATTAAAAAAATTCAGCCAAGCTGCTAGGAATTGGCCTTTCTCACAACTTGCCTTATCCGATTTCATTTTGAGTATGAAGTTATGCTCTAAAACTCCGTAATATGGCAGAAAACCTTTCTGCGCTGGTGCTAAAATATTGTTGTCTATCATCCAGGTGGTTATTCTCTTGGCTAACACACCTGAGTGTAGCTTATAAATGGTCCGCATGATGGCAACGGGTCGCCAGTTGGTGATGGCATGTGGATCACCTTTCTTGAATAATAAGATTGTGACTGGCTGCTTCCAATCCCTGGGTATCTTCTCGTACTTCAGACAGATGTAAAATATTCTGGCCGGCAGTATACAGGCAGGATCGACCACCTTCCAGTGTTTGTAAGCAAGGCAGTCGTCCCCTGGAGCTGTGTTTTCACATCTTTGTCAGCGACTTTGTACTTCATTTGGCGTGATTCTGGTGGTATTAACGCATGGGGTACTCTCTGGTGGTCGAGAATTGAAATCAGGTAAGTTGCTTGTTTTTCCCTCAGCAGTCTCTCTAAAGTGCTGAGTCACAGTCTCAATATCTATGTTACACCTCGATCCTTCGTCTCCCAGGAGAAGCCGCATGGCTTTCCTTCTGTTGTTCCTATATAAAGATAGTAGTATAAGTCACGGGTTCGGCCGCCTCCACCTCCACCAGCCCTCCGCAGAGGCCTCCTCTACCACCACCTCCACACGTTCTCGGGAGAGGCCTCCTCACGCCGGCTAAGAGCACGATCCTAACCTCACATCCGCCATCTTGGAGGGGCTTAACCTAACTTTTTATGCGTAAGAGAGCTAGCCTAACCTCATGGCAGGGCCTAACCTGAGTTTTACAACCGGATGCCCTTCCTGATGCCTAAGAGCGCGACCCTAACGTCACATTAGCTATCTTGGAGGGGCTTAACCTATCCTTTTATGCGTAAGAGAGCTAGACTAACCTCACGGAAGGATTTAACCTCAGTTTTACGTCCGGATGCCCTTCCCGACGTCAATTGCACAAGATGGCGGCTATACATGGCTCCTTATGAGACGCCTTAAGGGTGCTTGCGCAAGATGGCGGCTGCTCTTATGAGATGCCTTAAGGGTGCTTGCGCAAGATGGCTGCTGCTCTTATCAAGAAAACTAGCTTTGAGGCTAACGTGCCGTGCTAGTTCGATTCATTAAATCTGGGGCTTAAATGTAAAATGTTAAATATCTCGAAAACGGTGCGTCGTAGAGCAAAACGAACAACATTTTTCAGCCAAATACCCAGGTCCGCAGTATCAGGAACATGATGGCATTAGAGAAAATAGTCTAATGATGAGATCAACGGTTCGGTTCCTACTTGGGCCCTTTGGCATTTGGTCCGTTTTAGCTTGTATTGAAACAAGTTTTCGTAACTTGGTCAGGTCTTGCTATGGTAGAGAGTAAAACGTACCGTGCTGGTTAGATTTATTAAATTTGGGGCTTAAATGCAAAATGTTCAATATCTCGAAAACGGTGCGTCGTAGAGCGAAACGAACAAAATTTTTCTGCCTAATATCAAGGTTCGCAGTACCGGGAACACGAGAGCATAAGAAAAAGTAGTCTAATGATGAGATCAACGGTTCGGTTCCTACTTAGGTCCTTGGGCATTGACAGCTATGTAATTCTACAAGATGGCGGCTGCTCTTATGAGACTGCTTAAGGGTTCTTGCACAAGATGGCTGCTGCCTTTATGAGACTCCCTACGGATGCTTGCGCAAGATGGCGACTAATAGATGGCAGCTGTCATTAAAAGTGAGGTTAGGCTCCGTCAAGTTGACAGCTGTCAGAAACGCACGTGCCTTTGTTTACAAACAAGAGCACGTGGTCGTGTGCCACGGTCACGTGGTATGCTGCGTCAGCATGCGACGTTTAAAATCCACGCCTACGTGGTTAAAACTCTGCTATGTTCACAAGATTTTTACACATAGCTATTCTTTATGCTTTAAGTTCCTGCACATAGGTTATGCTAAGATAGCAGTAGACACATGCGAACTTTGTACATTCTAGTGGAATAAGTTTAGTGCGATAGTCGATGCATGCATTATTGATAGGTGATATGTACACTCTTTTAAACATTGGTATTCTTTGTGCTTTAAGTTCGCGCGCATAGGTTATGATAAGATAACAGCACCCACACACACACACATACACGCGATCGTTGGACATTCTAGTGGAATAAGTTTAGTATGAGAGTCGATCCATGCATCATCGATATGTGATGTGTACACGCTTTTAAACATAGCTATTCCTTGTGCTTTAAGTTCGTGCACATAGGTTATGCTAACAGCAGTACACACATGCGAACGTTGTAAACTCTAGCGGAAGAAGTTTAATATGATGGTCGATGCATGCAAAATCGATAGGTGATGTGTACACGCTCTAGCACTTGAAAATAAAAACTTGCCACTGCTATGTTCACAAGATTTTTAAACATAACTTTTTTAATGCTGCTCTTCACGACATAGAGCATAGAATTGGAAATCGTTATGCTTTTGACGAGTTCTAAATACGTGGGCGTGGATTTTGAACGTCGCACGCTGACGCAGCATACCACGTGACCGTGACGTCACGACCACGTGCTCTTGTTTGTAAACAAAGCGATGTGCGTTTCTGACAGCTGTCATCTTGACGGACCCTAACCTCACTTTTAAGGACAATACAGCATCGCTAACCTCACTGCTGCCATCTTCACGGCACTAAACCTCGAGGCTGGTAACTTATGCCTGTCGTAGCGCGGAATTTAAAATCCAACAACAGCACATCGCTAACCTCACTGCTGCTATCTTGACGGTGTTAAACCTCACTGTTGCTACCTTGGTTATACGCTTTCGTGTTAGTTTAGTGATAATCGCTAAGCTGTTCGCATCATAGAAGTAGCGCGTAACAAGTGTCTAGCATATTTAAAGAAGAATCTGTTAGCAGAAGATAAAAGTCCGTCATGGAAATACCTATTTCTAGGTATATTTGCAAAGAGTGTGGAAAAGCATTTTCCCTAAGCTATCACAAGAGACGTCATGAAATATCATGTAGGACAATTATTCAATGCAAACATTGTAGAAGAGAGTTCAAGAACGCATACAACGCTCAACGTCATGAAGCCGCGTGTAATGTAGCTTCATCGAGAAGAAAATACAAAGAGCTCAACCGTAGTCAAGCGAACACTAATTTATTTTTAAAAAGTACACCTCTGCGAGAGATTTTTAATTCTCCCTTGTTGTCTAGGCCTGCTACAAGTTCTATTACTAAGCACAAATTTCAAGATAAAGAGAGGCAAAATCATGATTATGATAATAAGGATAATGATGTTGATCAAAACAGTAGTAAAGGGAAAGTAGAAGAAGAAGAAAACGAAGATCTCAATGTTTCATTGCCATTACATCTTGATGATTTTGCTTCATTTTCTAAGCCTACTACACGTTCTGTCGCAGTGCAAACATCTCAAGAAGAGATGCAAGAAGAAGAAGAAGGAAATGTCAACGCTTCATTGCTATCGCACAAGTTAAGTTTGTACCTAGAAACGCTAATGCTGAAGCACGTATTACATCAAAACAAGTCCCTACACATCAACTATCTGGATATAGGCTCAAAGTTCACAACAAGCCTCTGTTACCCTATGTAGACATAAGATACTGTAAAGACCCCAATGTACTCGTAGAACGTTTGCAACTTCTAAGAGCCTATCATGATGCTGGTTACACAGAGTACAAACCAGATACTTTTGAAATAGAGCAAGAATTACGTCGTGTAGGTATTATTAAGTAATAGCTCTCTCTCGACAGTACAACAGCTTAAACACCTTCCTACAATCCCAACGCTTACCCTCACCTAAGTCATCCTTCTGTAGTATATAGTCGATCGAGTAGCTATATTTGTATATATTATTTTCCAACATTCTCCCTTCCTTAGGATGTTAACTCCGCCTCTAGATGTAGAGCCGGTGTCAAGACCGGATAAAGAGAATAGAGGCACCCTAGCCCATTAGGCCTTTAGCTCATTAGTCATTTAGCGCGTGGCGGCCTCGAGTATTAATATATGTGTAAAAACTCATATGTTATAAACTCCTTGAACTTTGTTTATGTTTTGAAGACTTCTATATATTGATGTTCTGTGCTTCTAATGTTATCTATATTCTCTCTGATAATTATTCATGTTTTACGTTCGTCCCCATGATACTTGGAGTGTTAATTAAACATTTAAATACACCATCCCTTTTCTATTATTCATTTAAGTACATAAACATCATTCAATAGCTACATTGGTGACTCCCGACGTGACATTAAAATACGCGCGGAACAGATTTTGTGGTTAGTCAAGTGTGAAAATGACCGATGCCAGCAACGAAGCAAATCGACCGCCAACAACAGCATGTAACGAAGCGGGTATTGCTCGCATTTCAGTGAGGAATCCGCCCATCTGGAAGAAAAACATAAAGGTATGGTTTCTTCAAGTTGAAACACAGTTTACTATGTTTGATATCACTAACAAAACCACGAAATTTAATCATATTGTTGCGTCATTAGAAGCGGATATTGTGAAATTAATTTCCGACTTTTTATCTCGACCATTATCTACCACTCCGTTCACAGAGCTTAAAGCAAGACTAATTCAGGAATTTGAAGAGTCAGAGAACAGAAAAGTGACGAAATTATTAACAGAATTAGAATTAGGTGATAGAAAGCCAACTCAGCTCTTGCGTGAGATGCGAACCTTAGCCGGTATGCAAGTCGAGGACGATTTTTTGGAAACCATATTTGTGCAGCGGCTTCCTGTTACCACACGTTCTATATTAGCTACGAGTAAAGATGATCTGGACACCATAACTACTATGGCTGACAAAATTGTTGAAATTTCACAACCGGGGTTAAATGTTTGTGCTCAAACCGTGCAGGCACCATCCACTATTTCAGTCAATAAAATAAATTATGTCAGTAACGATCCTATCTCAAGACTAGAAATGCAGATCACTGAATTAACACTGGCAATCAATGAATTGAAGTTCTTCAAGAAGTAGCCCACGATCATCTCGTTCTTCACCAAGAAGATCACGAGACAGGTCCCGGTCAGCCCAGTCTTTTAATTCTAATGGAGCACTATGTTGGTATCACTTTAAATATTGCAGCAGGGCAAAGAAATGTCAGAGCCCATGCTGATATCAACCACCTTCCGCTAGAATTCCAACAAGCAGTCAAACTAAAACACTCCACACTAGCGGCGGCAGGTGATCGGAGTCATTTTTCACGCCGCCTAATTCTCACAGACAGAAGTAGCGGAAGTCGTTTCCTAGTCGATACCGGAGCTGACATGTCTGTGATTCCGCCTTCGGATAGTTATCGCCCAAAAAACAGATCGTAGACTTTATGCAGCAAACGGCACTGGTTTTAATCTTTACGGAGAACGTCTGCTAGTACTCAGTTTGCGCTTACGACGCAATTTCATATGGAATTTCGTAATTGCAGATGTGAAATCACCGATTATCGGAGCCGACTTCATTCACCATTATAACCTTATCGTAGATCTAAAGAACAGGCGACTCATTGACCCATTAACGTCAGCAGAGACACCTGGCATATTGATTAAAGTCTCAGGCATAGAAACAGTTTATGTAATGCCACCAGATCAAAAACATGCCGAGATTCTAAAGAAATATCCCAACTTGCTCCATGAAAACGTCCATTTCGACATCCCAGATACCTCTGTTTTTCATACCATTGTCACAGAAGGACATCCTGTAGCAGCAAGGCACGACGACTACCACCAGATAAACCTCAAAGGAGCTGAAGCAGAGTTCCAACAAATGGTCAATATGAAAATCTGCCAGCCGTCAATGAGCGCCTAGGCAAGTCCCCTCCACTTAGTTCCCAAGAAAGACGGATCCTGGAGACCTTGCGGAGACTACCGTGCTCTCAACAACATCACCAAGCCTGACAGGTATCCTATTCCTAACCTTCAAGATTTAAACAGCCAACTACATGGAAAACGAATATTTTCAAAAGTACATCTGATCAGAGCTTATCATCACATCCCTGTACATCCGGACGATGTACCTAAGACAGCAGTGATAACTCCATTTGGTTTATTTGAATTTTTGAGATTCTCATTTGGACTCTGTAATGCGGCTCAAACTTTTCAAAGATATATCGACAGTATACTCAGAGACCTCGATTTCGTGTACTATTATATAGATGACATCCTAGTGGCATCACAAGATGAAGAAGAACACAAGAAGCATTTTCAAATGCTTTTCGAACGCCGCAGCAAGTTCAACATCAGAATCAATCTGAGCAAATGCATTTTCAGTTCAACAGAAGTACCTTTCCTGGGATAAATGATAACCGAGGAAGGAATCAGACCACTACCAGAGCGAGTACAAACCATTGTTGACAACACAATAAAAGAACTGCGCCGGTTTCTTGGCCTCATTAAATTTTACCGAAGAGCACTCCCAAATTCAGCCAGTAAACAAGCAGAGCTTTTGAACCTTCTCCAGGGGACTAAGAAAAATGACAACAGAAAAATTAATTGGACAAAAATCTTCGACAAGCCTTTAATGACCTAAAAAAAAGCTTGGCCGATTCAGCACTTCTATCTCATCCATCTTCGAATTTACCCCTAATTTTAATGGTAGATTCTTGCAACAAATCAAAGACAGTAATCTGCAACCATTAGCATTCTTCTCCAAGAAACTGACAAATGCAGAGAGGAATTACTCAACCTACGACAGAGAACACCTCCTTGCCTACTCAGCTGTGAAGCACTTTCAGTACATGCATGAAGAACGTGATTTTCCGATTTACACCGACCACAACCCACTCACCTTCATGTTCAAGCAACGTTCAGACAAAACTTCTCCACGTCAGATCCGACACATTAGTTTCATCGGACAGTTCACCACAGACATACGTTACACTACTGATAAGGAGAACATCGCAGCTGATGCTTGTTCACGAATTGCTTCAATCACTATACCTCCAACTGTTACCATGGAAGAAATAGCAGAAAGCCAACAATGTGACGAAGAACTTCTACACATTAAGAATACGTCACTTGCACTTCGAACAATAATGTTGCCCAATGGTAAAGAACTCGTTTGCGACATGACTGAAGATATGATTCGCATAAATTTTCCTCAACAACTACGACAAGCAATTTTCAACTCGCTACACAATCTAGCTCACCCTGGGATTTAAGCAACCATTAATTTAGTAAAAAGGACGTAAAGGCCTGGACATCCGCATGTATTCCTTGCCAACGAAGTAAAGTCTGGAGACAAACCAACAGTGCAGTGGGACATTATCCTCCAACGGCAGCAAGATTCAGTCACATTAACGTGGATGTAGTTGGACCACTACCTCCATCACAAGCATATAGCTATTTACTAACAATTATTGATCGTTTCTCCTGATGGCCAGAAGCAGTTCCATTAGCTGACATCACAGCAGAAGCAGCTTCATTTTCCATAGTCTCAACATGGATATCTCGTTTAGGCGTGCCTCATATCATAACTACTGACTGCGAAAGGCAGTTTGAATGTCAACTTTTCAAATGCCTCACAAGCGCACTGGGCATCGTCCACATTAAAACGACAGCATATCATCCGGCAGCAAATGGAAAAATTGAACGCTGACACCGTCAACTAAAATCTGCTTTGAAGGCACAGATGTGTGATGATTGGGTTTCGAAGCTTCCTCTGGTCTTGTTAGGACTACGTTCCTACATAATTCCGCAAGTCAATACGTCGCCAGTGGAAATGCCTTACGGCTCAACAATTAGGTTACCAGAGCATTTCTCAACGAACAGAAATTAGTAACAGACATCCCAACCTTCGTTTTCAAATTGATTGAACAGTTGAGGAACCTAAGACCAGTTCCAACAGAACATCACGACCACAAAAAGATCTTTGTTCACCCACGGCTGATGACGAGAAAGTTCGTTTACGTTCGGCATGATGCGGCCTGAACACCTCTTCAATCACCATATGACGGGCCATACCCAGTCCTCCCTAGCAGTGACAAACACATCGAGGTGGATATGCCAACAGGGAAACACACTATTAGCATTGACAGATTGAAACCTTCCTTCCTTGTGGCAGACCTATCATCGGACAACAAGGAAGACACATCTGGAGAAACCACTTTGTACATTCCATCGAGTTCCATTCCAAAGACTGTCAACCTTCAGAAGACGACAGGCAGCAATCAACCCAATACACCTGCTCCACGGATAGCCAGATCAGATCGAAGGGTCACCTCCCCTCGAAAATACACGGACGCTGTCACTGCGGAAGGAGTGTGTGTTGGACTCGAGTATTAATATGTGTATATAAACTAATTGAATTTTGTTTATGTTTGGATGTAGTTCTAATGTTATCTCTCTGACAATTATTCATGTTTTACGTTCGTCCCCACGATGCTTTAAGTGCTCATTAAACACATAATACATCACTCCTTTCCAATTACTGTATTTGTTTTCTATAAACACCATCAATAACTACAACATAAATAATAATAATAATAATAATAATAATAATAATAACAATAAAACATTAAGTAAGAAAGAAAAAGGGGAAAATATGGTGATTACGCTGCGCACAGGTAAACACAAGGTCATTAAGGAGTCGAAACAAACGTAATGAAATCGAATAAACCAGAACGGAACGACAAATGAAAACTAGCAAGAATACGGGGCAAGGATAACGATATCAACAAAACACATGATAATAAAATAGCGAAAACACACGCACTAACGAAATAAAACATGGTATCACGATAAACGAGCAGAAACATTTTTAATCAGAGAGGGAAAATCAAACATGGAAAAGCAAAATAAATTCACATATCCCGGTCAACAATTTGCATATCAGTTGAATGGCACCAACATGGCGGTAAACGGCGTACAGGAAAGAGAATACCAATACAGAAATCTCACCACAAGGAGCACACCAAAAAATAAAACGAAGAATTAAAGTAATATTACATGACCCAAAGAAATTTTTTAAGACGTAGTACTTACATGAGTAGCGAGATATCCATAGCAACTTACCGGTATCAACTTATGCACTGGTAACACACAAAGGAAACGTTTAAACAAATTAAAGTATTACATACTAATGTTACATTAGCACATTGAATAAAACAAGATAAATTTAGCCCTAAACGGGATATTATACTCCATTTGGGTAGTCTTTCATTTTAGCAGAGTAAAGTGGAGACATGGCCTCCAGCGTCAGGTGTCGGTCAGTGTCCACGGTAGACAGCAGCTTTCTGAAGTAGCCCGCACTAGTGGTAGTGTGTGGCGGTAGTTGCGCGCTCTAGTGATTGGTAATTGAGCTCACAGACAGATGGCGTAGGAGTTCGCTCGTCCATCGCACACACAGTACATACGGCTACACGATAGAATGTTTCTCAGTAACTCGATGATGATATGCCAACACCGTAACATAAGAAATGAGTTTAAAAAAACGTTGACAATGTCCAATGCATATCAGCATTTAAGTCTAGCCGTACAGACACGTAATTTAAAAGGAAATAACGTCAATAATAATAATTGGTACGGGCATTTCGTGGCTCATAGAGGGATGAGAAGCGTGGGGGTTGAATGGCTGGAGCATAACTTAACACAATAAATTTTGAAATTGCATTTCTCTGTGTTTTCTCATTTAAAAATTAAGAAATAGAAAATCTGAACAACATTAATGACCTCGTCAGCACTAACAATAACAGGGACTTAGAAGTCCGGTACAAAACTTGCTTTAATTAACAGCGTTACTGCTGTTGACTGGTACAAATATTCAATAAGAGCAGGAGTCTGGGCACTATACCATAGTCTAGCCTCGCGGACGGCGCACCTCACATTAAAGTGTTCGTGCACAGTTGCCCAATTGTAGGCTTAACAATAGTCACTGTTCCCAAATAGAACTAATAGGCTACACGGAATATTTTACAGTCCGAAAAGAATATGCAGGGGCATAATAACCCATAATTGCTGTAAAAAAAAGCAGGTTGCACATGACCGGCCATAAAAAACAGGCAAGGAGGCGAAACTCTTGTACTCGTTCAAGAATTTGTTAAGAACCCTAAGTGGACTTACGGCCCAGTGATACAGAGGCTAACACCGGGGCGCCCAAATGAGAAACATTACTGCTAAAAGGATTTACGAAATTCTGAGATTTTGAAAACTTTAGTCACCCTATGCAAGGTTGAATGCGATATGGCAGAGGGTTGATTCTCTATCTTAAGAAATTCTGATTTGTATCTGTCACTAATTAACACCTGGAAAAGTCTCAACACATTATAACACAAGGTCATGACCATAAATGATGGACACTTCAAACAACCTCTCTTCACAAGATTAAAATACATCATCATTTCCCTGTCACTATCCACAAGCAATTCCTTTTCAGAATGCAACATTTTAAAGCAGACATATATTTCAATCACTTGCAAACTGGTGTAGCTAGCAATGCAGTTCAAAATCCACAGTGTTCAAGGAGAACTGTGATGTGAACTAATTCTTCTAATGCAGGCTCTAACACATCTGAATGATCAATAATTTCGTCATGGCTATTGATATAGACGTTATGAGCGAAGTCCTTAAAAATAAAATTCACCAAGTTTTGCAGACCGCGTCAGACGTGCGCTACTTGTACGTATGTATGAGCACCACCCAGAATTAGACTCAAGAATTCATTCCAGAAAAACATTAGAAGTGCAACCATTCAATCTCCTGTAGACACCAAATCTTCCCTCTGAACTATCTGTCTGAAATTTTGTAGTAAGCACATAAGACCAGTGGTACTTATTGAAAATATATTTACACAGTTCTATTACTGTGGTTAGTATGTGGCAGCCATTTTTTCACGTGTCGATATATGATTAAGGTCTGATAATATTGTAGTTGGTTTTGGTTCATACGTTAAGAGAAATTGACAATCATTTCCAACATACATAATTCATGGACGCTAGAGTTTGGTTGTTTGAGATGGCCGACAACGTGAAGAGGCTGGGTGGTGCGCATGCAGACGTAGATGTATCGCACGACTGAATTTCCTTAAAAGTGTTTCTTATTTCTAAAATAAGGAGCAAAATAATAAATGTAAGATATCCGCCCGACTCCTTGGCTGAATGGTCAGTGTTGAGGCCTTCAGTTCGGAGGGTCCCGGGTTTCAATCCCGGCAAGGTCACGATTTTCACTGCTTCTGGCTCGGGGACTGGGTGTTTGTGACTATCCCAACACTCTCCTCTTCATATTTATGCAACACTACCAACACGCAATAGTGATTACACCCATCACGTAGGCTTGGCGTCGGGATGAGAATCAGATCGTAAAATAGAGTCAAATCCACATGTGAGACATCTCGCACCCACTGCTGTGGGAAAAGCGGTAGAATATATCAGATCCATCCCATGGCTACAATTGACTTATTATAACTTATAGACAAGAAGTACCCGATGCCTAAGAATTCGTAAGGAGAATACACGATTATGTAACATGCGTCACGCGCTGTTGGTGCGATCTCAAACCTGACCCTCCTCCCCTCTCCTTATCAGGACGACGAAGTGTTGTGACTGCGCGTGTTTTATAATTATTCAAGTTAGTTCACTTACGTAGACTACTATGTACTATGCACTGTCCAATTTCTAATTAAATACTTCATGAACATATTTTATTGTTTTCAGAATGTCGAACATTTTATTCAGCGAATTGGACTTAGCTATGAAGCTATGGTTATGTTCCATCACACCATCGAGAAATACTGTTTCTCTTGCATTCCGAGACTGAAGTGCGCTGTGTGTCGACACACTGCTTCCAAGAAATTCGCTGCGCCACATCGAATGTTTCGAAACAGTCAGCAGTGACATTTAGCCCACATCTACTGTTACAACTGTATTTAAGTCTACACGAGGCGGAATAATTCAGACTTATACGTTGTACAGATACAATCATAATATAAAACTAGCAATGATTATTCTTCTTCTTCTTCTACAATATCCTCATCGCATGTCGGCTGTCTTCAGGGAGATCTGACTCTTGCTCTCAGCAAGTCGGAAAAGTGTGGGGGAACATAGTCCATATCATTCTCGTAGATTACGTATGCAAGATTTTATCCTTCTCTTCCTACTCCTCTTTCCTTAAGCGCCATCTATAAGAAAAACTGAAGGGGGTCACTAATTTATTTGAGCCAATCCCATAATACAGTAAAAATTACATGAAACATGATATATATTACAGTGGTGCTGCCTAGTGCCAGATACTAGCATTAGTATCAGGTGGATGTTCTTCTTTATGTTGTCCTCAGACCTCCCAATTCGCAGTCTGTTTAAAGACTTCCATATCGTCCAGGACTCTTCGTAGTCACAGACAAGCTTCTATTCAATTTTCTCACGTTCCAACCGATCTGGGAATTTACGGTTCCTAGCCCAAACATGATTTACTTTGGATCTGCAACTAGAGCAGGTGATGTCTACAGAGAGGGTGTTCAACCACTAAACACATGCCCTTGAATTTAGATGGCGGAGATTCAAGTCTCGGTGAATATCCTGAATGCATATTATTAGCGTGTGGAGAAAATTGCGAGGGTATATAATTTGTGTTCACTTTCAGATTCTTAGAATTAAGACAATAATAGAAATAAAATAATCAAAATGCCGGATATTATGATGCAAACTTGCATATAAAATTAACCAGTAAATCCATACATACAGAGGACGAAGATGAGCAGAAAATGGGAGCTGGTAAGAGATAAATAATGTCTGGGTATTCCAGTGACATCTACAAAGTAGTCCAGTGTATTTTGCTATGTGTAGGGCTGACTTGACCTTGTATTATTTTAGTGGAAGTTTATCACAGCATCAACTATTTATTTTTGTGCTGAGAAGACATGAGGCGAAATTTACGATGCTTGCATACGTTAGAACTGTCACTGTGTTACAACAGAGTTTGCGTCATATGTTTCTTCAGGAAGGGACATTAAATGTAGTGCATTTCTCATCAAATTTTTTCAGATTTAATGAGGAACATGTCTGCAGTAGAACAGTGAAATTTAGAGGAATTTTAACGCTACAGTACCCACATCAAGAAAGGAAACGTGAGTTACCACATGGGGTGTTGGCTGACCCCCATCCTTTTCTGCTATTTAAGAATTTTAAATGAAACATAGACTTGTGCAAATATATTCTATTATCAATGTCACATTGTGCTACAATATTTAAAACATTCAGTTACCACCTCACAGTACCATTACCACATAATACAGTTCAGAAAAAAGCATATTCATTCCCTATCACTTTCCACATGAAGGCTGCCTTTCAAACAATCATCAACTATAGTTTCCTGTAACATTTGCAACAATACGTCTTGGTGTTCAAGTCTTTCATTCTTGGGCAAACAAATCATCTTGCTTTAGAAATATTTCCTTTGTTGAAGTGATGGATGTCACAGGTACACTTCACTCATGTACCAATTCACAATTAATATCTTACTGGGAATGAGAAGACTCATCATGATATTCAACCGTTTTGCCTCTTCAAATGAGTTTTGAAGTATAGGTCATATTCTTACTACATCTTTGCCATCCATCGTGCTCCAACAAGAAAGCAGTTATCAGATAAAGATACGATTTACAAAAAACATGCAGTACTAAGTGTAAGCAGATATAACAGTGTTTAGAAACAGTCTAATTGAAATGACACATGAAATGGTATCTCGTAAGGCAGAATCAATAAGTAATATAACTTCAGTATGTAACACCATTTCTTGCCTAATAGTAATATGATGTGCTGAGTGAGAAGTGTTGCGTCTCTTACTACGTGGGGATCCACCAGACAGCCTGCTGGAATTTATTGCCACTGTGCTATGAACACGCCAAGACTAGATAATGACAAGTCAAGGAATGTAGAGTAACGATATTTCAGGAAGCTTTTGTCACAGCATTATTGTCAAAGTTTGAACGATAATACACAATAATTTGTAAGCGTAGGGGTGAGTGAGACCTGCACGTGGTCACTGCAGGGTTAAGTATGTTAATTTGCGATATTTAATGTCCACAGGTGTAGAATCAGTTGCGTACGAAAATTGGAAAATTTTAGTCAATTTGGAATTTGTAAATGTCAATAATTATAATAATTAGTATTCATTAATTTATTTGGCATATAGATACATCACTACAACAATTAATATGTACAATAATTATCTCATACTAATAATAATAATAACAATATAAATTTATTCCATCAAGCTAGCAAATTGAAGACAGGGGAGAGTTCAATTTAAATCTATCTCAGCAGTATAACCAAGGTATTTAGCATTAGAGGTTGCCTCTAGGCATTTTATTCCAAGCCAGTTAATGATGAAATTCATATAAAATGTTTGGCCTTCGCATATGGTTTAGTTATTCAATGCAGCAATAGGCAAGAATGAATCCAGTCCCTAGAAACACTTCATACAATTGCATTTAAAATGAATATAAATCTCATATCAGATAACCCGATGCATAGAAGGATCTACTCAATACTTACACAAACAAAATATGGTAACACAGTTTGGCAAAATTCCTCACATAAATAATATCAAATACTTTGGGATTTCATCCAACCCTCTGCATTAAATCATAAAGAGAACAGAGAGAGGTTTGATGTGATAACAGGTGTTCATGTTTATATGAAGCGGACCCTGTTCGGAAACAGAAGCGAGTGTTACAACATAATTGATGTTAAAATAACTGGGGAGTTATTTGAATTTCAATTCTATTGCATGGGCAAATAACAAAGTTGATTCTCAGTAACAGTTTGGAATATTCAACTTTGTTTTCCAGTATGGATGTTTCGATAACACCGTCATAGTTCGTATTCCCGGTGAGCATTGAAATAATTATTTTGGTGTCAGAAGGATGTCCTTAGATATTTAGGATTTCCATTTCTTGATGTTCTCCTAGTGCAGCTAGGCATTAAGGATTGCCGATGGCTTGTCCTCCACTGGAAAGTACGATGGTTGTTGCAGTGCATGGAAGGGATTCTTTGGATTGCTCCGCCATGCTAGGACCATAAAATGATGTAAATAGCAAACTGCTCCTAAATTATAGGTGAGTATACTAGTTTGAGAAAGAGTCGGTACCACATGGTATTCCATAAGATGTAGAAGCACTGTGTCATTAGTCCATGTGCTGCCAATGATTTATGCCCAAGTTGTTCATAAAGGAGTTGTAATATTTTGAGTGTTTATATTTTAGTAGGACTATATAAGATGTAGTTAAACTCTGTGACGAATAACATTTAAGCGATACCCATGAGTTTGATTTAACGTTCTATCAGAATGATAACAGGATTTCTCTTCACAGGTTTTCATGGATTTATTCCAGTTACCGACTTCAACCTGTTGTTCTGGTTTAAGAAATAGCATTTAATATAAATAATGCTATTTTATGTTGTGCAAAAGTTTGCTATGAATTCACTGCCACATGAAGTCCTCTTGTTTGGAGGGTCACTTTGGTCATCATGCATGTTCAATTAACTTCAGTGAAGGGTCACTTTGGTCATCAGCCACGTCCAATTAACGTAACTTCAATAAGAGATCACTTTGGCCATCAGGCAAGTTTCCTTAACCTTAAACATTAATTTTGTTGGATGACCATTATAGCTCAGTGATGTGAATTGGAGGTTACTCAAATACAATTGAGGGTCCAGGTAACTCGTCCTATGCTGATGGTCAGTTAGTGAACAGCCTAAATTGAAAAAACCCGGAGATCACTTCCTGATATTTAGATGTTCGAGAAATCGGAAGCATAACGCACAGTTGTTTATGGAGCCGAGCAGATTGAATCTCGTGTTGTTGTTTTCTACTTAACCACAAAGTGGTTTTCGGTAAATAGCCCTTCAGGCTTTCTCTTGTGGTGTATATTAATTTCAAACGTCCAGCCACAACATTATATTAAGGCCATTGACCGTAGCCAGCAGTTTATGGCCATATTTGTAATCACACTTCATTGTTTTCGACCGAATAAACATGTCGGATTATGAATGATTTTAATTTAAGTAGGACTTGATAACCGATAGTCATGTCTGGAAGTGACGAAGAGCCAGTAACACCCCCTAAAACACAAGAGTTAACAATTAATGCTGAAGAACTGGAACAGACAAATATCACTATGACACGACAAAAAGGGTTCAACACTCAGCATATATCTTGCAACACTTGCAACATTGAGATACAAGAGATTTTTAGTGACATTTTGTGGTTTCATTAGAGAAAAGCCAGTGGCCAATTCTCTGCCACCAGGTAAAAATGGACAAACTTAAGTGCAATTATACAGCAGCTGTCGGCATACGAGTCCTTACTCACACGCGCCTCCTCGAGAACAGCATGATCTTCATGAATAGGTATCGGCACTGAAGTTGAACATCTAATTTGCATTCAGAACAGGTTGACAGACACAATATTATCGTACAAGTGCCGACGGAGCAGGTATAGTTTTGTGCTACTGCTCTACTCATAATTAAAGTAACACATGGCGTGTAGGAAGTGGGAGCACAGGTGTGCTCAGCCTCAGCAACAATATCTTCAATTGCATACCCAATTTTTTCTATTTGCTTTACGTCGCACCGTCTTATGGCGACGATGGAATAGGAAAGGCCTAGGACTTGGAAGGAAGTGGTCGTGGCCTTAATTAAGGTACAGCCCAAGCATTTGCCTGGTGTGAATATGGGAAACCACGGAAAAACATTTTCAGGGCCGCTGACAGTGGGCTCGAACCAACTATCACCCGATTACTGGTTACCGGCCGCACTTAAGCGACTGCAGCTATCGAGCTCGGTACGTACCCTATTATAACTTGATTCGGCACATACGTATTCTCTTGAATTGTTTCTTCGAACGTTTGAATATTTTTTTCCTGCGCTTCTAGTCTTTTACAACTTGTCTTAGTCGTAAGATTTTTCTGCGTTCATCCGGATTACTTCTTATCCTCGCAACTGGACGGCTCCTCAATGGGTGTAACTAAGCACACTTCTACCGAAGCTCGAAAACAGAAAAAGGGTCGTCCAAGGCTGAGAACAACCGGTTGTCATATATCTGTGATTGATGAGGAGATAACTCACGAAATGTCCATTGATCCTTTCACACACGGACCTGACATTATGTTACCTGAAAAATATATCTCAGACAAAATGGAACAAAGGGATGGACCGCTATTCTGTGTACATCATGGAGTGTGCGGAGAAGGTGCCGGTCTGCCTGAAGAACTTAGTATTCCTCTGCTGTGTGTGATGGCATGTGCCTGGCTACATCTTCAGAATTGGATGTCTTGTGGAACTCCGAACTCTCGTGCAGTAGTTAGTGGGACGTAAGTAAATATAACGTTAAAATGAAATCACGTGCGGCTCCATCCCGGCGTAACGTGACGCTCGTACGCCGTCTCACCCGTGTGCACCGACAGCGTGGTGCTGCGTGCGGACAATTTGCCACAAAACACGAAGAAGTGCGGCATTCCTCTAGTGTGGTGCACTTGTGCCTGTCTAAGTTACATGACTCTGAACATTTTATAGCATTACTGAGCACTCGTGCACCTTCACACACGTGTGTGTTCGGATCTGAGCTGTTAGATTGACTTTCTGGCTGAAGATTTCCCACACACAGTCTGTAAGCATCCGCACGCGTTTCAAGAGTACGATTCTACCGGCGAAGAGTTTTCTAGAGATACAGTAGCTGTAGCTATTAGCCCGTGTGAGTTCGCATGTGACTTGCTACGTTACATTTATGGATGAAGGATTGCCCACACTCATCACAACGGTCTGCTCGCGGACTGTGTGAGTCTTCATGTGAAGTGCTACGTAGGGTTTCCTGCTGAATATTTTGCCACAGATATCGCAACAGTACGGCTTATCGCCTGTATGAATACGCATATGTGTCGAGAGTGCCCTTTTCTCAGTGAAGACCTTCCTACAGATACTACAACAGCAGAGCTTCTCGCTTTTGTGAGACCGCATGTGACGTTCTAGCAGGGATTTCCATCTGAATGACTTGCCACACACAATGCATGTAAATGGCCTATCGCCTGTGTGTATCCACATGTGTCTTGTTAGGATACTTTTCTGATTGAAGGACTTACCACAAACATTGCAAGAGTACGGATTCCCGCCTCTGTGAGTGCCCGTTTGAACTGCTAGGGTAGATGTGATGCTGAATGATTTGCCACAATTTGATTTACTTCCTTTATGAGACCACATGTGGTCTGTCAGCATGTTCCGCTTTGGAAAGCATTCCTGGCAAAATTCGCATACTAGAGGCGGGTGGATCGTTACCTGTACCGACAAGGACCTTCTGCTACCGAACAGCTTACCACAGTGATCGCTTTTGAAGGGACGATTATACTTGTGTCTCGTCAGATGTCTCAAGAGGCCCAACTTACCGGCTAGGATTTTACCGCACACACTGCACCTAAAACAAGGTTCTCCGCCATCCGTAGGTTGATGATCTGCATAGCTCACCTCGGAGGATCTCGATCTGCAGAGACAAATTAAAACCACATGACCAATAGTTCCAACAGCCAACTCCACTACAACTCTCACACAAAAGGATTCCTCCTGAATATTCCACAGACTGATACCCTATGCAGAGAGCTTGTTACTCATGATCATCACATTCCTGAGGGTAAACATTATCTAAACAACAATTCAGAGTGTAGACTTAAATTTCAAAAGTTCTTACTTGTTACAAGGATGTGTTGCGTCTTTTCTCTAGAATTACAATATCAAGCGCAATAAACTTCTGACGATTTAGGAATGTACGAGTTAATAGACAAACTCATTTAGTGAATGTATGAGAAGTTGTCCAGCTCAAAAGGAGAAATACAAGCTCTTTAATCCGTCACACATTTATCTATTGAAATCCGAATATGTCTGTTGTCCTACGCAAATGATGGCGTATGCTTTGGAGTTTTGATATTGTTCAAACACTCTGCACTTTGTGGCAGGCAAGTAATAATTTATGTAAAAGCCCTTGTTGTTGAGACTGTCTGGGAGAATCTCAATGTTGCAGATATTAATGTATTTGAGAACAATGTTTGCCGACAGTCAGCAAGATTTGCTAAATCATGGCTAACATTTTATGAGTGTTATTTACTGTCATACAAATATACATATAGTACTTGTACATTGTTATCATATCAGTGTAACATGCTATTACATCACAGTGTGGTTATTTCTAATTATGTAGTTTTGATGTGCATTCAAACATAGCCAACCTACATATAGGACGGTGGGTTTGTCCAAGGAAATTCACACTACTACCATGTATTACATCGGTCTACGACTTAACTGCTGTCTTTAAAAGAGGCCGTATGAAACATGGAAACCACTAATCCTGATAAAATCCCTGAAAAGCTGAAATATAAGAAACAGATACCGACTCTCTCTGTAACACTGACACTTTCTGCTCTCCTCCAGACACTTCTGTCATAGACATTGTGAAGGTGACAAAGAATATGGCTTTGGTAGTAACGTCTTATTACAATGTTCTGATATCCTGAATTTGAACCCAATGCAAGCTATTATGTCCTTGAATAATCTTACAAGTGTCCCTTAAACACTACGGCCAGAAGGAGCATGAAAATCAAGGCTTGAGCCAAAACTTAATATAACGGGACGCTGAATTGCACCGTAGTAGATATTGCTGCTATGTAACAGAAGGATTGAGATTCCTTTTATTTCAAAATATCACATACAACGTGATTATTTTAGTGCATTGATAACATAGTTGGACAGCATCCAAATCCATGCGTGTCTCCCCATTGCCGAATGGTTCTAGATATTCTAGGAAATAAGAGAGAGAAATAAAAATTTCTTGGTTAAAGGTGAGATCTGCTACAAGAGGCAGATGGGAACAGTCAATCACGCAGACCAAAATATATTGTAAAATGAATTGGTACTTGCCAATTCATGCTGTATGCACTGAATTCACATGGCCCAGTCGAATGCATGACTTCCTCACAAGCAAAGTAATGGGAGGCTTCACCAGATGTTGTTACTGCATTCTTAGGGGAAAATAATTGGGCAACAAGAAAGGGGGGCATTGGTTCCAGATACGACAGGCCAGACTTCTTGATTGTCACACAAGATATTGATGTTGACAACACTATAAAACAGGGGGCAGAAAATACGACACTGGATTATATGTCATACGTTTTGTGGCATACCACGCCAAGCAAAAGGTGCAAAATTATGTGGCCATTCTTCATTACGTGATTACGTGATTTTTGTGATGAGAGATTTATCAGGTTCACAATTAGTTTTTCAGTAAAATGGTACTTCATTTTGCATTGATAAATATTCTCCACGAACCAGCTATATTGCTGTAACACGTGGCACGTTCCAGGTGACGGATACAGGTTCCCCACTGGTCTGCCGGCAAACTTGAGCAAAATAAAATAGCTTTCGCGGACCAAAGACCCACAAAGTCTTTAATGGCAATTTTGGTGGAGAGGGAGACCTTCGGTACAAAGCAGTTGCCAGGAGAGGTACTCTACCTCTCTGGAAGTTAATGCAGAAAGGAGCGTAGTGTTTTATCTCTAGAGAAGCGGCTGGAAAAGGCATCTGTTCCCCATGTCCGGAGCGGCGTAACTACCAACTACCTGCTGTCATGAGCTCTAAAATGCTTCAAGATAAGCCGGCCGTAAAATAATACCGTCACATGATTACAGAAATATGTCTCTCGGAATCCGTACCAAGGTTAGGGCTCCTCGGGAAGGGATGCGCGCTGGCAGGGCCGAGTCAACACAAAAAGATGCAAGGGTTACCGTTGCACGGGCTGTGATGGCTCAACAAGCGAGTACCCCATTCTGTATCCCATCACTGAACTATGTCTGGATGAAGTAGCAAATTAGCCACAGCACTTGAGAGAAAGCATATAGGCATCTGTGATGTGCAGGAAAAGAGATGATGTGCAGAAAAGTCATGCGAAATGGGGTGTGGTTACTAACAATGTACAACGGAATGGTTTTGGCACTGTTATATCAGCAAAATTTGACGTTTCAGTCTCCGAGGTGCAAAAGTATGATAATCGCTTGATGTAACTTGTCCACATTGGGGAGAGAAGGAAATGCTACTTTTTCAGTGGAACGTTCCACAATCTGGCCTGGGCACTGCCAGACAAGAAGACCATTGATTATTGTTGCCGGTGATCTGAATGGACGTGTCAGACGGAGCAAAGAAGAACACACAGTCCATGGTGTTCATGGATATGGACAGAAGAACGACGATGGCCAACAAATTCCCGATTATGCAGAAACTGATCATCGCGAACACAGGTTCAAAAAGCGTGATATTCACCTAGTCACACACTACAGTGGCTCCCATCCAACTCACACTGCTTACATCCTTGTGAGACGAGGGAATTGCAAAAGATGTCCTAAGGACAACAGTTGTTCATTACGAAACCGTTGCGATGCAACATTGACCAGTCATCTGTAAGCTGCGGATAAAGCCACCAAGAGCTCAATACTTCATAGGAAATGGACCAAATGGGTACAAATCATGGAGCCTGAAGGAGGCCAACATTGTTGCCAAAGATACAATGACACAAATCACCATATTTGAAGTGAGCCGGACTAAACTGGAAGAAGCCGCACGCTCTGTTCTTGGAACAACTACGTCAGGGCGACGACAACGAAGGATTAACTACGACACGTGGCTTCGGGATGACGAAGTTAAGTATGCAATATGGTTGAAGAAACAGCTGTACCACGAGTCTCTTGCTCTTGCTCGTTGGAATGCCTACCAAGCAGCCACTAGTAAAGTGAAGGAGGTCATTGCTGTAACAAAAGGAAACCGGAAAGCAGGTCTATATGTAAAACTGCCATGGATGAAAATGAGCAGAATATCTAACGGCTAGGAAAATCGATGCATCGCAAACCGGAAGAAGACCAACGTTTTTACGGCATCAATGAGGAAACAGTTAATTTGCTACTCGACTGGCGGGAAGCGCAAGGACGCTGGCGGAATTATTTTGGCAAAATTTCAATCTTGGAATTTCCGTTCTACAAACTGGCCTGGGCACCTCCGCTGTTGATGGCCCAATGTAGGAAATTGACGACACCGAAGTCCAGGCTATGCTGAAGGAAATGAAACCAGGAAATGTCATCTGTCCTGAATATTTATCAGCATAGATGTGTTTCTCTCAATCGGGGATGCAGCAGCGTGGCTAAAGCAAGCTTTACAATCAGAACAACAAAGAAGGTCAAAAGGCAACAGACTGGTGACGCAGTATCCATTCAAAAATAAGGAATGCCCAGCCGATTTTTCTAATTACCACCCGATGATACTTCTGGGCTACACAATGAGATATTTCGAAAAAATCATCGACGAAAGGATTATTGATTTATCCAAACCTACAAGCCAAGCCGGATTTCTAAAACAAAAGTGGTGCAACAGTAGCAAGCTATGCTGCGGGTTGTTACTTGAGAGACATTGTGTAAAGAATAAGAGGCTTCATCATGACTTTCTGGACCTTGAGAAGGCCTTCCATCGGGTACCTCATAACGTAATTAGTTAACTCTACAAGAACGTGACATTCCAGAGCACCTTGTTGAGTGGGTTTAATTGCTTGACGAAGAACCAAAGAGTTATGTACAAGCAGGCGCAGGAGCGTCTGATAAATTCCGCATAACGTTAGGAGTCCACCAAGGCCCTGCCCTATCGCCACTGCTGTTCATTCTTGTGATGGGCACCATAACATCAGACCTGCACAGACCAATACCATGGACACTTCCCTATGCAAATGATGTCACTCAGGCTGCAGAGAATAGGCTCGCTCTCCAGCTTCAAACACAAGACTGGAACAATCGACTAGCGAAATAGGTCCCGCGCCTCAACAAAAAAAAGACAGAAACAGGACATTACATGGTCGAGAAGTTGGAGCCATGCATGTTGACGGTGAAGATATAGCACGAGTTGAGAAATTTAAGTATCTTGGCTCCACAATCTCTGATGATGGCTAAGTTGCTGATGAAGTCAACTTAAGGATATACTAAGCATGGCTGAAGTGGAGAACGGAAAATGGGCCCCCTTGCAAAATTCAGCGCATACACAGAAAGTCAGTGAAGAGAGGCACAAGCGACGAACAAGACAGCATAGGGCAGATAAAGTGCACAACGAACTGAAAGCTATGAGACTACACTCAGACATGGCCCAAGACCGAAATAACTGGAGACAATGAATCACAGCACTGGACCCTGGCAAAAGGCAGGATTAACACTAACGAAGCAGAATAACAAGAAGCAGATTGATGAATACTTTGTTATAAAAATGAGATACTATGAATATTTTACACATCCTCTCATTCAACTTAGTATGTTCAAATTCTCCCCCTAAAGACTATGTCCAATACCTATAAGGACTTATTTTCACAAAATAGTGTTTGAATGACAGAACACTTCTGGATTTCGTGTATATGTGACTGCTACAAATGCATTATAAAGAAAAATGTTGTAACTCAACAAAATAAAAATTCCAGGATTATCTCTATTGTTTGGGAGTGACAGTTTGAGTATCTGGTGAAATTCTACAAGTTCCACCAAGAGGGCCGTCCATCAGTGTATACTAGCCTGAAGGGAATTTTGCAATTCATATTTCTGCTTACATCCATCATAGATAGCAGACGATCAGAATAATCAATTAGATAGTTTTACCCCGATCATGTCTATAAATATCAGGAAAATGAAGGAGTGGCACAAAGTGGTCAGCTTAGGACTGTAAGGCACTCAACATTCTACAAGTGAAAGGAAACCCCATCACTAAGTGATTAATTCAGGACCATGTGTGTCTACACAAACCCAAGTTAGCCTCATCACTAATTGTTTAGCTCAGGGCGATGTGTCTCTCAACAAATAGAAGGTAATCCCATCACTAATGGGTAAGCTCAGAAATATGTGTCTTTAAACAAGTCAGCATTTAGGAAATTTTACAAATCTCAAAAACCTGTTCTTATGTAATTAAGTACCGAACTGACATGGCAAATCATTTATACATTTTAAAAGAATTCAATTAAGTCGCTGCATTATATTTGTAGACTTCTGAAATGAGAGTCAGGATAACATAGCACCTGAGGTGAGATATAAAACAAAGTGGGAAGCAATAGATAATATCCACCTGACTGAATCCTTCAGAAGAATCTAAAATCTCTGATATATAATGGACTAAGCTACGCAGACAATAGACAGATCCCTACCTTATATACAGTACCAAGGAAAAACAATAGACTTAAATGGCTTGTCGCTTTGCTGGTTCGAGAGTGGCTCTGCACAAGATATGTTTAGGGGGAAGAAAGCTAATTTAAACTCCATAAAAAAATAGAAATATGCATTTTGTGTGTGAAAAGTATTCATAAGAAACATTTTTGTTGGTGGTCATAATATATGATTGTCCTCTAGTGTAGCGTATCATGTCCTCTTACACATGAATTACAAAGAAACAGCGGAATTAGAATCCCAAAGAGTTGACGTATTTGGGCGATCTTCAGTTGTGTGCATGTTTCTACTCTGACTAATGAGAGAGTGTAAGCTGGTACTGGGTAGTTCTGAGGACTGAAATGAATATTTCTTGCGACTAGTTGTGTATGTACAGTAGGAACAACTCAATGCGTCACATGACAGTTGAGAAGACTCCAACCACACACAAAATCAAATAAGCCTTCCAGAATAATAGTTTCCATCACTAATCTGGTTTCGAGTCAAACCTCAGGATATGACTAGACATTGCAGGACCTGCCGATACAAGGGCTTGGTTAATAGCACCAATCCAAGATTATATAAGCATTTCCCAGGGATTATTGAAGATTGTTTCACACAGTAACCAACAAAGGCATGGCAGCCAAAAATTAATTAGCAAGTAGTCCAATGGCACACCTACACATCAAAAGTAACTAGTGCATTCAATGTTTGAAAACATGATACACACTATTGCGACTATTTAATGTCAGTGATAAAAATTACAATTTTGAAATAATAATATTATTATATCATTACATTGTTATTTAATTTTACGAGATTATAAATTCACTTACTTGAGGAATCCTGAAATTTTTTAGACAACCTGCACGAATTAAAAACTCCACTTGTAGCTGTCCATTTTATTAGTTTATACTAATTGTGTAAATGTGCTTGCAATCAACACATGACAAGCAATTAACTGACAATGAGCACTAAAATGAAAAGTGGGAATTGGTGACAATCTTCAAGTGTGACCACAAAACTGGAAAAAACATAAATTCAAAACCATGATGTTTTTAAGTTACAAGAATGAGTAAGTTTTATTTGAAAACTATGATATCTAAGATGTAGCACTACTTATCTGAACATTTCATTTCTACAGCACATTATCTGCTTTGGCATCTACAAATACAGAAATCTGACTTAACACACAAGAGAACAGAAAAATCATTAAAAAAGGAATCTAACCAAATAAATAATTTAATTATAACATTCTTTGAGCTATTACACTATTGAAGTCAGCCAACATATTATTGATTAACGAACCTAATTATGTTAGTTTGAAATTATTATATTGTTTACAATGTACAAAAAACTTTAAAATTTTGAATTTGTAGATTTATTTTATAATCTACAAACATGGCTTTTTCTGTGTGCCACTGTTGGTACGAACGCACAAAATTATTGAAAATATCTGGAGGTAATAGTTTCAGATGGCATTTCAGATGATAAGAATGTGAAGAGAAAATGATGCAGTGACCGTGAAAGAAAGAACACATTTTTCATGGTTCCTTAAAGGTATTGTAAAAAAATACACTTCAGAAATGTCTATCTTTACCAGAGATTCTTTTTGTAGACATGTTCAATACAACTACATGACAGAACATTAAATATGATCCTAAAGTTCCTGAATTTTTAGATAATTTTAAATAACAGAATTTTAAGATATTATTGTTTAAATGTAACCTTGTAAAGAAAGGATTAAACTGATGAAAATGGCCAGTTTTTTTTAGATAAACCAATCACTACTGAACACAACTGTGAATAGTTAAAACATAATCCATATTTTATAGGCTTTATAGTGTACCTACTCCGTTTCTTCTTTGATGTATGCCAACAGCTGATCATCGGTATGTTCTTCTATGAACATCTCCTCCTTAATATCTTTGGAAGGCTATAAGCAAGAAATAAGAAAAGTAGAATAAAGATGTAAGGGAACAAAAATATATAGGCCTAAACAAGAATCAGCTGAGAAAATAAATTTCATAGTGGTGGAAAAAGAGTAAAATTAGTCTATCTCCCATTTTAAAAATATAAGAATGGAAAGGAACAATCATATCAAAATCACCTTAAATGCAAAAGATGTGTCTACCTTAGTGGCTAATAGTACACAAAAATACATTATCAAGCACTAAATTTTAAATGTACAGAGAAGATAATTTGATACAATTCAGTATTATGCAATTTACACTTTTTTTATTAAACACACAGCTCATCCTTAATAAATTGTTATTATTTACAAAATTCGACTTATAATATCGTCTGTATTTACAAACATAATCAACTCATATACAACATGTGGAATTACTTCAAATAATACTTTGCAACTGCTATTTGATTAAAATTTTCATTGCATTAATTTTTTACCCTCTTTGGAACGTAACTTGCAAAACAACCTGCTGTGTCATAAACCGAGTCCCTTTTGCTACTGCTTTTTGGACAACTGATAAGAGAGATAAGAACACAAAAAGGAACACACTGTAGGATAGCAGTAGATTAGGTAGCATTGAAAAGGAGGAACATTTGTAAATACGTAAATTTAAAATTGCCTACATATTCGTGAATATTCAGCAGAGTATATGTACACATACATGTGGGGATGGAAGCCGTGTATGTGTACATGTACAATTTAAGGAAAATAAATAATAATAATAATAATAATAATAATAATAATAATAATAAATGTTTCGGGGATACCGTAGTATACAGAGGTGAAAGAAGGTTGCGGGCATGAACGGGCGGATATATGAAAATCGAAAGATTGATTTAAAACTCTTAAAGTTGGCAACTTTATTTTGGCAATTTTATTTCTTTCCTTGACCTATCTCTTTTTTTTTCAAATCTTAAATATTTACATTTTGCTGAGCAAATAACAATAGACAAGAAACCAGGCTAGCCCGTAATCTTGTGTGACAAAATTAGAAAAAAGAACAACTATTTACAACTTGAGCTTGAAGCACAGCTGCTCCCTTTCAATCAATAGTCTAGGAGACAGATCTCCCAATTGCTTTTACACCATCAGTAAGAGCATATTTGCTCTGAAAATCTATCTAGGAGACTACTATCCACACATTACACCATTCCAGCCTAACTAGCCACCATTCAACCTTTACATCAATAACTTTACTAGGAAGAGCACCCTTGCTCTATGAATTTACGAAAATTCACACTTTCAAGGACTATCAAAAGCACACACTACATTTAAAAAAATTAAAGAGTATTGGCTGTATTAACTGCTCAAATGTCTGATACTTTTAATATGAAATAAATGGAGTTAAACAGAGGTAACAAGTAGCCATTCTACAAAGCCTATGGTTAAAGAAATGTTAATTTACTCGCCCATAAACGAAATAGATCAGGAGGCGAATTCTGGATCTCCTAGAATTTTACACTACATGCATAAAACCCTATTTGGGCTTACGGCCCTACGTTACGGAGGCTAAGCGTATATTACAGAGGTGACTAGGAGAAAAATGTTTAAGTTACAGAATTTACAAAACAGAAAAGGTCACAAAATCATAGTCACCTTACAATCATGTTGAGAGGGACACCAAGTTCTGTTCCCTGATTTCGGTTAAGTTGAAATTTGCATTTCTAGAAAATGAAGTTATATTACTAGATATATGAAACCTTCCCCTCGAGCTAGCTTTGGAGGACCAAAAGGATCTTCCATTACCTTAAGCTGGTGGGCCTCTCGAATTTTTCTAAAAGTTCCAGATTTTATAGTGGAGTGAAAGCTCTAGAAAACTCTGGGCTAAGGCCAGACACACCCTTAATTCTTATAAGATATCCCAATAAACACCAGGAAATTTTGATTGGTAGAAAAAAAATGTACAGAATTTTTCATTGGCCAACATCCTAACTTGGCGGGAAGAGACAGAAGTGTTAAAAAATTTTGAACATGAAAAAACAAAAGAGAACATTCAAGTTTAGGAAACCTACACGTACAAAATGTATCAAAAATTTTAATAGTTCATTTCACATCAGAGGGCACATCGTAAAGTTTATAGTAGAGACATCTGTCGAGAAATGTTCGAACTTCTTGTAGTAGTTGTTTCAAACTTTACTTTAAAGAGGGCCTTAGCGAAGGCACTTAAATAAACAGGGCGGATGTACCTCCGGTACGGACCACCCCCCAAAGTCCTTCCTTAGATGACACATTTTAGAAAATTTTGCTTTTTAGAAAAATTAGAAATTGGAGTTGGTAGTCGGAAAATTTCTTGATGAAAGTTTGTAAGTAATTATGTCGAATACACGTCTTAAAGTCTTCCTGAAGCCATATAAGTCCGAGATGCACAGTTCACGATTGACAACAAGAGCGGCCACCAATGCCGATACCCGGGTAGGGTCCCCGGACCCCGCATGTACCCTCAGATACATCTCCTGCTACCTTGAGAAGGGTGGACCCACCCATGACCAGATAGTGAGATCGTGCTCCAAAATTATGTACGCAGTAGTGTTACCACACCTCAGCCCTTGCCGGCAAGGATGGTGCTCAAGTACGCCATCGTGAAGGAGACTGGGCCAGAGCGGGTTGGGCCCTTACTCCACGCCAGCATCACTCGCCAGATGTTGTAACTCGGACGCAGATTGCAGAGAGGGCACTGAAAGAGTACTTTACTTGGTGAAAGAGATTGTTCTTATGGAGAGCAAGAGTATGTTTATTTTTAAGCTGCAGTTTCAGATGTCTTTATTAAGTGGCAAAGTTAGGGCTCTTGGCACTCTCTTACACTTAACCACAATTTTTCTTTATTTTTACATTATTAATCTAAAATATCAGTGTAATCAATTACCGTTATTGAGATATGTAAGTCAGGTAAGGAATTACAATAATACTATTAATTAAGGTTTCCACTGATGAAAGATTATAGGATAAATAGAGAGTGGATAATAACAAAAATGTAACTTTCAGCCGGCTTATGTAAAAACTTCATTAAATCTTTAACTGTAAATCGGGGATAGAGAGTGACGTACCCTCTCGAGCTCCCATTCATCTTGGTTTGAGGTGACATTTGTATCTGGTTTTCTTCCTTTCCGTAATGCATTAATTTATCATTATACGAGTCACCTCAGTAGTTTGGGAATAGCCCCCCGTTTATCCGGCCTAGCAACCTTTAGGTTTTAAGTGCTCATATCTAGGAGTGCAAGCATTCGCCTCCATTCATTTTGTGTTCAGGCCATTTATTTAACCGTTTTTTGTTTTACATGAAGGCCCAGTAGGTTGGGTATTAAATACCCCTGTATAATCATTTTCCTATTGTAAGTTGTGCCTTCAGAGGCCAGAATTTGTAAGTTGATATTGCCTTGAATAGGCTGGGAAAACTGAGAGTCTGTTAGCTCTTTTTCAAAGTAAGATTACGGTATGCCTCTTGAAAGCTACATGTTGTATTTTGGGAGCAAGTGCTCCATGAATTTAGGGGTTTCCTGCCCTTTGAACAAATTTATGCTCACCTGTAAAATTTGAGCTGGGAGCTCAAAAATTTTAAAACTAGGGGCTTGTAGCCCAAGAGTGTTAAAGTTCTGAAATCTTGGATTTTTCAAAGTCTTGTTTCTAAATTGCTATTTTGGAACTGAAATGTCATTGTTATCTCACTAAGTGAAAAGTTGATAAGTTTTTTGTTTTTCAAAAATATAACCTTCAGTTTAAATTTCAAATTCTTTTCTTGACACTGTAGTTAGACCCATTCATCCCGACAGCTTCCTTCACCTCTGCGGTCCACCAAACCCTGGAACACTTTCAATTGCGTGCACTGAAATGAAGTGTCAAACATCGATATTGTTTTTTTCTTAGTAGTTGCTTTATATTGCACCAACCCTGATAGGTTTTATGGCGACGATGGGATAGGAAAGGGATAGGAATTGGAAGGCAGAGGCCATGGTCTTAATTAAGGTACAGCCCCAGCATTTGCCTGGTGTATAATGAGAAACCAGAGAAAACCATCTTGAGGGCTGCCGACAGTGGGATTCGAACCCACAACCCACCAGATGCAAGCTTACAGCAGCACGCCCCTAACCGCATGGCCACCTAGCCCGGTACTGATATCTGTTGAGCCATTTTCTAACTGACGATTGCTTATCAAATTATGTACATTACCTTAAGAGAGTTTTCCTGCGATGACCCTGGCTCTGTTAACTCTGATTTAACTTCTTCTTTCACAGCGATCACTTCTGATACATGTTCAATATTTTTCTGTGGAAAATAAGATATATTACGTATGCTCATAACACATATCCACAAATACAGTCACCAACAAATGAGCATGTCGATACATTAATTGCCAGTATTACAGCTACTTTCAAACTTTCATTAATGTTTAAGGAGGATTCCTACCAGCAGAGGACTGTTATAATCAAAGACTGTACTGAGAATGGGGTTCCAATTCTTGCTCACTCGTTATGTCAGAGAAGGGATGAGACTGAGAACAAAATATAAAATGAGTAACATTTTCTAGCCATATCAGGAGATATACAACCAGGATTGGAACTGGGCCATCTAACACAGAATTTGGAAGGAAGCAGTCATAGGCATAAACACTAAATTGTATGAACTGTTTTCATATTCAGAATCATATCAATCAAATCTTAAAAGTTGTTTGAAACAATTACAAGTTTTACAACTGTTCTAAATAATTTACTGTTCTCAGCATAGAGCTTGTTTACAGACAGATTAAAATACCTTGAAATATTGGAATCACATTCTCTATTCTGATGTTACCAAGCTCACAGGGGCTACATAAAGCATTACGACAGTTTTGTTTCAAACAGCATATTTCTAAGCCTCCAAGTGTAAAATAAAAAATAAATAGGAAAGAAGAAGGCTTATCACAGTCATATACCAGCAAAAGATGTGATGTATCGAAAATTCAAAACAACTAAAAATGAAATATTTTACTACTACAAGCATGTTATGTAGTGTTCTGTGAAGAACTGTGGGGATGAGAACACTGTCAGTGGAGAGTCAGCAGTGTTGGGGTGTATATCTGCAGTTTCGGAAGCTCTCTTATGATCTACTACCAGACCTTTAAATTTCTCACTAGATTCATTAAAACTTGTCGGCACTAAAAATGTATGTTCTAATGTAAGTTAAATTACTTATTTATTTTGTTTATTCGTGTCACTAGCACAATATAGATTACAGATTGCAAATTACATAAAATACACTGACTGACAGAGCAAATGCAACACCAAGAAGGAGTGGTCAGAACTTTATGCCAATTGCAGGGTAGACTGACGTCACTGAGGTATGCTCATGATGTGAAATGCGCCGCTGTGCCGCGCACGTAGCGAACGATAAATGGGACACGGCGTTGGCGAATGGCCCACTTCGTGCCGTGATTTCTCAGCCGACAGTCATTGTAGAACGTGTTGTCGTGTGCCACAGGACACGTGTATAGCTAAGAATGCCAGGCCGCCGTCAACGGAGGCATTTCCAGCAGACAGACGACTTTACGAGGGGTATGGTGATCGGGCTGAGAAGGGCAGGTTGGTCGCTTCGTCAAATCGCAGCCGATACCCATAGGGATGTGTCCACGGTGCAGCGCCTGTGGCGAAGATGGTTGGCGCAGGGACATGTGGCACGTGCGAGGGGTCCAGGCGCAGCCCGAGTGACGTCAGCACGCGAGGATCGGCGCATCCGCCGCCAAGCAGTGGCAGCCCCGCACGCCACGTCAACCGCCATTCTTCAGCATGTGCAAGACACCCTGGCTGTTCCAATATCGACCAGAACAATTTCCCGTCGATTGGTTGAAGGAGGCCTGCACTCCCGGCGTCCGCTCAGAAGACTACCATTGACTCCACAGCATAGACGTGCACGCTTGGCATGGTGCCGGGCTAGAGCGACTTGGATGAGGGAATGGCGGAACGTCGTGTTCTCCGATGAGTCACGCTTCTGTTCTGTCAGTGATAGTCACCGCAGACGAGTGTGGCGTCGGCGTGGAGAAATGTCAAATCCGGCAGTAACTGTGGAGCGCCCTACCGTTAGACAACGCGGCATCATGGTTTGGGGCGCTATTGCGTATGATTCCACGTCACCTCTAGTGCGTATTCAAGGCACGTTAAATGCCCACCGCTACGTGCAGCATGTGCTGCGGCCGGTGGCACTCCCGTACCTTCAGGGGCTGCCCAATGCTCTGTTTCAGCAGGATAATGCCCGCCCACACACTGCTCGCATCTCCCAACAGGCTCTACGAGGTGTACAGATGCTTCCGTGGCCAGCGTACTCTCCGGATCTCTCACCAATCGAACACGTGTGGGATCTCATTGGACGCCGTTTGCAAACTCTGCCCCAGCCTCGTACGGACGACTAACTGTGGCAAATGGTTGACAGAGAATGGAGAACCATCCCTCAGGACACCATCCGCACTCTTATTGACTCTGTACCTCGACGTGTTTCTGCGTGCATCGCCGCTCGCGGTGGTCCTACATCCTACTGAGTCGATGCCGTGCGCATTGTGTAACCTGCATATCGGTTTGAAATAAACATCAATTATTCGTCCGTGTCGTCTCTGTTATTTCCCCAACTTTCGTCCCTTTCGAACCACTCCTCCTTGGTGTTGCATTGTCACTGTCAGTCAGTGTATATGAAATTAAACTGTTACATAAAATCAAACAGTTATTTACAAAATATCGGCCCAGAATTTGGCACTGATACTGGCCTGTGCCAGATCAAGTTCTGTGCATTTAACAGGGCAATTAATAAGGTGCCTTGTTGTTTGTATCACGCTGCATTCACACAGGGTCTGATCCCCCTTCAGGAGGCCCCATTTCTTCATATTGTCCTTGGATTTTCCAATGCCTGCTCTCAGTCTGTTCAGTGCCTTCTATGTAGTCCATGTTTTTCATGACCAGGGGGAAGCTTTTCCTCCAATTTCATGCGTTCTGGATGAAAAGGGATCTTCTGATTCCAGAGTAGGTCTTCCTTGCATTTGCACTAGCGAGGGATGAGGAGTGTATAAAACTGTTCCTGGACTTCAATCGAGCGGGTGGTAGTTTGTGTCCATGTAGGGGGTGGGCTGAGCTGGTAGAAGCCCTTAAACTCTCCACATTTACAGCTACTTTGCATCTGATCTCAGGAGGGGCTATTCCTGCAAGGGAGTACAGTTTGTCAGTTGGTGCTGGTTTCAGACATCCTGTAATATGTCTGCATGTTTCATTCAGGGCGACATCAACCTTTCTGGCATGTGTAGATTTATACCAAACGGGACTAGCATACGCCCCTGCTGAGTAACAAAGTGTTAAGGCTGTTGTCATTACCGTATGAGGGTGAGCGCCGCACTTTGAACCTGTCACTTTACGGAGCAGGGAGTTCCGACAGGAGATCTTTGCCTTGATGTTTGAACAGTGCTCCCTGTAAGTTAGAGAACGATCCATAGTAACACCCAAGTATTTCAGTGTGTAATTATGTCCTAAGACTTTGTCCTTCCAATTCACATGCAGCTTCCTTGATGCTTGTTTGTTCTTCAGATGGAAAGCACATACTTGAATTTTTCATGGATTTGGTTTGAGATTATTGGTCTCATAGTAGTGAGACAAAATATCCAATGCTGAAGTGAGATTGTTTTCTACTCTTTCAAACCATTCACTTTGAGTAGCCAAGGCCAGATCATCAGCGAATAGGAAGCTTTTAGTATGAGGTGGATGTGGCTGGTCATTGGTATATATATAGAACAATAAGGGAGCTAGCACACTTCATTGAGGAAGACCATTCTTTTGTGTTCTCCATCGACTTCGCTGACCCTGAAATTCAACAAGGAATCGTCGGTTCTGGAAAAAGGCAGCAACAATTCTGGTAAGCTTGAAATCCTTTGTAAGGCTGTACAGATTTCTTAACATGATTTGATGTACGGTGTCATAGGCACAAGAAAGGTCTACAAACGCTACTCCTGTGATTTTTCAGGATTGAAAACCATCTTCTATATGCTGTGTTAGGTTTACTACTTGTGCAGTACACTTCATGCCTGGCCTAAAACCAGCTTGCTCTGGGATTAACAAAGGCTCCACAGATGGTGCAAAACGATTAAGAAGCATTCTTTCAAAGATCCTGTAGAGGTGACACAAAAGGGAGATCGGTCGAAAGTTCTTAGGGTCATTAGGGTCCTTGCCGGGTTTAAGGATAGCAACTACTCTGGCCTTCCTCCAGATTTATGGAATGTGACAGGGCTCCAGGCAGTTATTGAAGTGTTGGAGTATCCATACTTTGGTAGCATTTCCAAAATATTTGATTTGTTATATAAGAATGTCGTCCAGACCAGGTGCTTTTCTGTTCTTACACATCTTGATGGCGTTTTCCATCTCTCCAAAAGCAAAAGGTTTGGATATTTCACAGGTTTCATCTTCAATGTTCCTTAGAAACTTTGGTGGTCTAGCCCCGCGTTTAACTTTGCCATTCAACAAGAGCTGATGGGCGATTTCATTTGGAGATACATTATAATGAACATATGTCTTGGTGGGGTCATTATTCCAACATTTTAGTAGTCTCCAGGTTTTCATGCTGCTCTGCAACATATCCAATTCTTCCATCAAATTAGTCCAACGACCCCTTTTTAATTTACCAATCGTCTCTGTCAGTTTATTGCCAGCCTGTATTGTTTCTTCACTAAAAGAATCCACTTCAAAAAGCAAAATGCACATTTCCAAAACTTTCACTACACAAGGATCTAAACCTTGTATGTACTGTGTTCTGCAACCATGTGGGATTGACTTGCGTGAACATTTCTTGATAGCATCAGTGAACTTATCATATGATTCTGGACTTGGATCGATGTTCAAGATCATTTCGTCTAGAATCTTGGTGAAGTCATCCCAGCCAGCTTTCTGAAAATTGTACCTTCTTCAAAAAGGTATTATTTAAGGTTGAACCGCTGAGAACACCTGACACTTAATTGGTCTGTGCTGAGTATCAGGAATAGGTTCACAGACTTCCTTTACGCACTATTACTAATCAGTTAAATTACTAATAAAAGTGAATTAAAGTACACTGCTATTTGTAGAAAGTGAAACACTCTGAAGCAATGGTCTGAAACACACCAAAATCAGAGGGCATGTAGAACAGTGGAACCATAATAAGTTATTTAAATTGCAGAGAGATGGTGTGCACGTAGGCCCAGCAGTGCCTTTCGGAGTGTGCCCGGCCAGGGCAGTATTACTCAATGCTCAGTCAGTGCAGAGCCATCATATGAAGTGGAAACACGTACCTAAGTGCAACTATGCCTCGCCGACATCACAGGAGGGAATATCAGCATGTGAGTGCGTTTGAACGGGGCAGAATGATAGGGCTCCAAGAGATGCGTCTGTCGTTCCGTGACACTGCGGCCCGTACAGGGTACGCTGCTACAACAGTGAGGTGTATGTGGAACCAGTGAAGAGAAAAGGGCCATACACAGCACTGACAGGGTTCTGGATGACACAATGTCACCACAGCGCGAGATGACCGCCATCTTGTCCGCATGGCCATAACGGACAGAACAGCTTCGTCCACAGTGTTGGCTCGAAGTTGGAGCACTGCAACGGGTGTGGGGATATCTGCATCGATGGTTCGACGCTGTCCTCTCAGGGCCGGACTGGTGGCATGCATGCCATTGATCCGGCTTCCACTGACCAGCAACCACCAGCGCCGTAGACTGCAATGGCCATGTGAACAATCACAATGGCATGCTGTAGTTTTTGTCCTACAGTGATGGGCGCATACACGTTAGACACCGCTGTGGTGAACGCCATCGGGCAGAGTGTATTGTTGAGTGGCATAGCGGACAAACACCAAGTGTGATGGTTTGAGGCAGAATTGCCTATAACATGCGATCTCGCCTCCTATGTCTTGAGGGCAATCTGAACAGCTACCACTACGTCAAGGAGGTTTTACAGCCCGAGGCACTGCCCCTCCTGCAGGCCATTCCAGATGCCACATTCCAGCTGAACAATCCCCGGCCGCATGTGGCGAGGAATATGCAAGCCTTCTTTAAAAAACGATGTATACAATTGCTTCCCTGGCCTGCCCATTCGCTGGATATGTCAAAGATTGAACATGTCTGGGATATGGTCGGTCGGCAACTTGTTCGTTCAGGTCCTCCTGCAGCCACTATTGATGATTTATGGACGCGCCTACAAACCGCGTGGCAGAGTATTCAGCAGCAACATACTCAGGTGCTCTCTGATTACTTGCCACGACATCTAGCAGCTCTGATTGCAACACATGGTGCTGCTATGGTGTAATGAATTTCCACGGTCACCGTGTATGTGCAGTTCTGTAATTGTAATCATTTGTGTCTTGTCATGTCCCTAATATGTGGAATCAATTGCATTGTGATCACAGCTCTCGGTCTTGGTGTTTCACTTTCTAAAAACAGCAGTGTATTTAGTTCTAGAACATACTGAATTAACCCATTCAATACAGAAAAAAGAGAACAGTAGGCAAACTAAGGAATGGATGAAAAGGAAGCAAAAAGAAGGAGAGGGAAATAATGAAAAATAGGAAAGAAAAATATTTTGTTTAATGTGCCTCAAGTCCTTAAAGCCTACTAAGAAGGGGCTTATTAAAGAAAATGTTCTCAGAAATCATGCATTCTAGAGCCCGTAGACATGGTTCTCTATATTACATAGAGTCTGACCTGTATTTGATGAATAAAATGAGGTAATCACTATTCAGCCTTTCTAAATAAATTCAGTGTCTGAACAAATTACTTATTTTGAGAGAACATACATTCAGATTTTGAGCTATTTTATCTCCCATATGCCAAAGGCAAATCTGCTCTTTCCTTAACACACATCCAGCACATAGTGGATGTGAGGGTAACCCAGAATAATCACACCTGTGTTGACATTTTGTTCAGCAGACTTGTGTACCCAGCCTCAAAAGCACTAACAAAAGATTTGTGATTTAACTTTTACACTACTTACGATAACAGTAATAATTTTTAACATGTGGTGCTAATTGTATTGCAGTAGTGTTGGAAGATATTAGTTAAAAAAAGTATAATGGGTCAACCATCCTCTATTATAATCAGAGGGGAAAAACAGAAGAGGTGCAAGCCCTAAACCAAAGTAATTTCAATACTGACAGTAAGTACAGACTAATCTGACCCCAACCTTAACACACTCGCTAACAGTTTCTGATATTGGCACACATTTCTTTAACATAATTTTCATATCTGTAGTCTGGCTCCATGGCTAAATGGTTAGCGTGCTGGCCTTAGGGCATAGGGGTTCCGGGTTCGATTCCTGGCAGGGTTGGGAATTTTAACCACAATTGGTTAATTTCGCTGGCATGGGAGCTGGGTGTATGTGTCGTCTTCACCATCATTTCATCCTCATCATGACGAGCAGGTCACCTACGGCCTTCAAATCAGAAAGACAAGTCGAACTTGTCCTCAGACACTCCCGGCACTAAAAGCCATACGCCATTCCATTCATATCTGTACAAGTCTGCAGTAGCATTATAAGAAATATTAAACCTAGAGTTCTTGATCAGGAATGTGCTCATATGCCAGGTTCAAGTCTGACACAGAACATAACAAGAAATATCAAATATCTTCAACAGCAGTACATTCATATCTTCGATATGTTCAGACACCATTCACTTCTGTAGTGCCTGTAAGTCAGAACTCAAGAAGCACATATTTATTCTGAGAATAGCATTCATTAATTGCAGAATTCTAGCTTTAAGCAACTATTGGGCAATATCTCACCTGTAAATTAGCAGTTCACTGTGTTTGCAACAGATTATTAGTGTCAAGTCATAGTTATTCATTGAACATCTCTCTTCAAATTGTCAATGTTTTCAAAGACTCCAAGGTGCCAGAATGATATGCAGGAATTCACTTTCATGCCTGTAAAACTACAGATATATGCTGGGATAATTCAGCTTCTTCAAATACCTCCAGACCAAAACCAAATCACACTCACCGACATGAAATTTGCTGTCATCAGTTTACCCCCTGAGCTATCAAGTGAAGAGCCATTGAACTAAAAGCCACACACTCAGAAGATTGTAATGGACTATGATTAGAGTAGCAGAAGACAGAGCAAGGAAAGGTAATGAAAATATCTAGCATCTTCTCCAAAATATTCCACTGCATCTCTGCCTTCATCAGGGTGTTTGCTTTAGATGAACTATACTCACAGTAAACTTCCAAGGCAGAATTTTACCACATTTGTGGCATTGTAAAGAAGTTTAAATGATACAAACCTGATCTGGAGTTCCGTATGGAGGAAAAATATGTTCTCCATATGAGCCAGGGACCTACTGGCCATAATCTAATTCAATCTAACACCCACCATTTTCCATCACTTCAGAGACTACTAGCACTGCAATCGGCAGATGATAGAAAATGATGTAAATCCCACAGAGATTCCATTACCAAACCATGCAGAATAAATATATAACCACACAACCCCCAGAAATCCATTCCAATAAACAAAAGAGGTAATCAATTAACAACAGACAGTCAATGGGTACTTAACACATGAAATGCCCTGAAGCCTTAATCTTGAGACACTGCTAATCACAACTTTTTCACTAGCTGGACCTAGCCAAGGCTTCTTCAATATGAAGCCCAAAACAATGATTCAACTTTATACCACTATCAAAAATATAATGCACTGCTGCCTCCCTAGTAAATGCTAGAGGCCAACTGTCTACTTGGCGACACTTATTTGGTGGCTTATGCCACCAGAACCCCTTTCCTTATCCCATGAACAATATTTTTGTCACTAGTCGGACCCATAGATGTATATCAATACCGTTATTTGTAGTTCCTAAGAGTTGGCTGCCTTGCATAGCATGTTATCACATATACTTAGACAAAGAAGCAAAACAGAGACATAACATTGCCATGTAGCAAATGGAGACTGCTGGTGTTAATATTAGGGAACCACATAGTAAATGATGCCCCAGCCAAACTTATTCAGCTACTAAGGGTTTAATTCTGACCTATATAAAGTTATCTGGAATGAGACTTACAAGTGATGAATTTGTTGTTCCTTCAAGCCAGGCTGGTTCCTCTTTAATCTTTATTTCCAGGTCCATTTCACACTACAACTGAAGTAGTTAGAAGGTACTGGGATTGTTGATTACTTCCAATAACCTTACGCTGAAACATAAGCCAGAAAATTATAATAAATTTTTATCATTTTTATCCTATGCAAATTGCTTCAAAATTAACTGAAGAAGATCACAGTGCCTTGAGATTTTTCCTATCAAAATTTTCCTTCTTAGGATCAAATTCCCTCAAACCATTATCCTGTCATTAAGCTGATTAACTATCTCTTTATTTGAGACATGTTCTATCCACGAGATCTTCAACAACTTCCATTAACACGGCATTTCAAAGGAACTTTGTTTTTCCCAGCACCATTTATTATCTTTGCTTCAATTCCATACGGTGTCGTACTCCACACTCAGTGTAAACATAATTTTTTCAAGTTTTTCAAACTGATCAACCTAATGAACATGATGGAGAACAGATGGAAGTTTAGGCTGGATTTAGTGATGATATTTATTGATGTTGAGAAAGCATATGTCAGTGTATCACAGCAAGTAGTCTTGGATGCATTTGATAAAAAAGAAGGCAGGCAGAGGAGATGAACCAATTATAAAAGCCATAAACGAAAGTTAGGTACTATGAATACTACGATACGACAAACAAACTGGTTCAAAGTAGAATCAGAACTTCAAAAAGGATGTGTTTTATTCCCTCCAATGTTCATTACATTCATGGATGAAATCCACAAGAGTATACAACAAAAATGGTAACCAAGGAGGCAAAGGCAGACGACACAGTAATATGGACAGGAAATGAAAAGGACGTACAAGAACAAGATGCTGTTTTGAATCAGGAGATAGAGGAATATGGAATGAAAATAAGTGAGGACAAGAGTACAATAATAGTGGTGACGAGAGGTAATAGAGAAGGAAGTTGGAATATTGAATGAAATGGAAGACCATTAAAAGATGTGGGAAGCTTCAAGAATTCACGGACAATATGAATACTACAAGCCTATGAGTTTTACCAATGTGTGAAGTATATAGTCTGGAACCGGGACATCCCAAAGAAACGCAAGAGAATTTTGCACCCAATGTGCATGATGAAAGCAGAATCCAAGAGTCCAAGATGAAATTATTTGGAGAAATAACAGGGAAGACATGAAGGGATAAAATCAGAAACAGAAATCAAGGAGAGAATAGGATTCCCTGAAATGCAAGACAAGATAGAGACCAGTAAGGTGAAATGGTATGGACACAGGATGAGAATGGAAGAGGATAGAGTTCCAAAGTGAGTTTTTACAGAAGAAGTCATACGAGTAAGTCATCGGGGAATGCCCAGAAAGGGGTGAATGGATTCAGTAAAGGAGAGTACAGAGAAGAGATGAGTAAAAGTAGAGAAAATATTCGAGGAAGAAAGGGGAGTGGTGGAGTAAGATTTATTTTTTGAGACATAACTGAGGAACTTCTAGATTTACATTTCACCCCAGAAGACTAGAAATGGAAATTGAAGAAGAATCTGTTGAACTGAAGACAAACTTATACAATACTGCTAACAGCTCATTTCATCGAACAATCCCACCAACCTTCACTTAAGTGTCCTTTCATTATTTTTTTATGCATGCCATGTCTAATGACACATTGAGGGTGAGTTCCATGTCAAACAATTGGTTTAAATGTTTAGCAATATTTATTGATCCCCAGGTGGTACAAAACTTGTCTGTGTTGAATACCTCAAGTAGTGTGGCACAGAATTAATTTCATCCGATAGCAGTGTTTGTTAGTCACTTTGTGATATTTTACTGTAAATGTAAACATACTGCATTAAAAATGAATACTACATTTTCTCCTACAGTTAACACAAGCTTTGTTCCTGTGGCCAATTGAGTCGACTTGTACAGATTGCCAGGGAGCAAATTTTTATGTAAACACATATAATTTCAGGAAACTATGATCAATTGTATTTGGTATATTTCAATGTAGCAGACAATACTGAAGTGTGCCGTGTTTATTTGTTCTGGCCATCTATTAATATATTATTGGTTTTACTTTCAAATAACTACCTTTTACAGTTCCCGCAGCCCGAATTTATTCCTGAAGATTTTTCTTCCATTCTTGCTAGCAGTTTAATGTTGCACTAACAAATCCAAGGGAAAGGGATAGGATCAGGTACGCAGCGGCGTTCATTAAGGTTAATTATAAAATGGCCAAACCACGGAAATGTTATGCAGGGTTGCCGAACCTTGGGATTTGAACCCATGCAAACTCACCACTACTCACCCCTGAAGGTCTTTTACACACCAATAAGTCAGGAAATACCTTAGGAAAGAGAGGCAGTCTACAGATACCTAAATCAAATCATCACGAGTAAATACCGGATATAGCTGTTGTGGGGTAATGATGTGATACAGAAGAATCTCCATAACAACACTAATATAACAAGAATTCTACATGTGAAAATTTTACAGATATCCTAAACGGAAATCTCTCAAGATTTCAAAACCAACTACCAAATGTCGCAGCCTGCACTGTAAAGAACAACTCAACATTCACAGCGTCACTATTAAATTGCACAGAGGTAAATAACACACCAAAACAGTAATTAAAATTATACACCACATATTGTAATTCCCTTCTGAAACTATCATCCGCATTTCTTCACCTGCGTAGCTCATCAGAATAATTAGTCATTCCCACTAAAAATAAACGTTAAGAAAATTAAAAACATTAAATATTAAAAATATATAGTATGTTAAATTTGAGAAAGATTAGTATTAACTTCTTACTGTTCTCAATTGAGATCCATAAATTTCACAAGTGTAAATTATTGAACTTGAACATTACCGACAAGATGTTAGAGGTTGTGGACACAGTGTAAAATTATAGAAATCACAATTCCTCAATGAAGAAAATCCGTAACACAATTATCGGAATATGCTGTACATCTGACTAATACGCGTCTTATATAACAGCATACCTGACACTTCGAAACAAAACCAGATATTCTAATGTAGTTTAATCACTTAAAACATACTTATAAAGAACAAATTTAATGTTATCAAGTAGTAAAACAGGCTGAATTTACCAGTGACAACTACAGAGTACAGTATACGACACTTACTGCAAAAACGGAGCACTGGCGGCACTGGATGCAATGTGCCGTTGTGTCTGGCTCAAGTGGATTTATAAGAGAGAAGGAACGGGAATACACAAATTCGAGGTCAGTTGCTTCACGGTAGTAAAGGAATACGAGAGCCATGGAAGGGGGGATCAACTGACTGAACTTTAGGATCCAATTCTTCGTTTACAAACGGAAATAAAATCGTGCAGTTTTTTTATACATGCGTGCAGTAACATCATAGTCCGTTATGCCTTGCAGCGTCCAGTCTGCAAGCCTTTGTGAATTTACTATACGATGCCATAATCCTCTATTTTCAACTGGTGCCATGACCTCGTTTAGGGCCATTTTCTCTAAATCGAGTTAAACCAAGCTTGCTTGCTTGCTGATGTTGATACTTATGGGCTGTGTCTACGACATTTCACCCAGTCAATACTCCCTTACTTATGACATAATAATAATAATAATAATAATAATAATAATAATAATAATAATCGTATGGCCTGAGCTACCGTGTGCAGACATTTCGATTTGACGCCATCTGGCTGTCTGCTCGTCAATTTCGACGTTCCGTTTTACTCTAGGTCCGCTAGATGGCAGACAGAGTAAACCGGATCTCTCTTGGGCGTCTATGGCTGAGATTTAATTAATTTTGTCGAGTAAATACCAAATGTATCACCAGAGATCTTTTACATGCCGACATCGTACAACATGGAGTGTCGAATGGACTTTTTTCCGCCCTTCAAAAATCCGACTACCTCTGCCGGGTTTGAACCCGCTATCTTGGGATCCGGAGGCCGACACTCTACCACGGATCCACAGAGGCAGCTACTTATGACATAGAACGAGTACTAACGAACACTTCCGATCAAGAATATATGTTTGATCTTGCAAGTAGGTTACATAAACACCATTTTTCACTATATCACATAATAATCCTAGTTTGCTACATAACACTGATCCCATAAGAGAAACTTCCATTTTTGCAAACACACTTCTTCTATAGTGTCACACACTCTGATAAACCGACATAACACTCTCAAGGAATACTCTAATGATATGAGGAATCACTCAAATGGAGCCATCAAACACATGAGCACATCTCACCATATATTGTTGACAGAATTATAACACGATATTTGCTTCATCCAGAAACAAATTTAGAACTTTAATAATCTCTACGGTAGGATTACATAGCAAACAAGAAACACTGGTTGGAAATACATGCTTGAGTCGCGTGAGATTAGTCATAAGTTTTTTACGTGTGTTGTCATATAAAGAACATTCAAATATGATGTGGTTTGGGTATCCATTACAAAGAGAATAAGTAAGAGTCGACACTCAACGTTATTTTTAACTCCTGTACACAGCGGCTGCCGCAAAGACTACCGGGAATTGCATGTTAGCGCTCGTAGTGGTCATAGGGAAAACTAAAATTACCGGGTGGGCGATTTAAATCGTTTAGCGTGGGTCGCGTCGGGTACCCAGGTTCTCAACCTCCCTCCCTCCCCCACTCTTAAATATATACATTTCTTTTCTTTCATATCTTTCTTCTTCTTTCCTTTTTTGCTCTTACCTTTTTTTTTGGAATACTTCATTCTGAACAATGATACACCTAAAGGTTGGCCTGTGCTTTATTATTATTATTATTATTATTATTATTATTATTATTATTATTATTATTATTATTATTTCTATTTTTCTTTTTTTTCTTGCTGGAGAAAAGAAGCTTACCAGCCCTTGCTGCTTATTATAATTTTATTTTTACTAATTCACAAAGCCATGAAGGAAGGGATTAACTGGACTGACCTGTGCTGCTTTTTTCTGCTGAGGAAAAAAGAAGCTAACTTGCAAAGGGAGGGAGGGAGAAAGTGACCAGAAGGTGAGTGGGATTGGCAATAATTATCTCTAATTATGAACTACGACAGAAATAGACACTAACATCACCTCATACCTCGGTCCCCTTTAACACACACTGAGCCAACCTCAATAGTCAATGGTATTATGCAGAAAATGAAATTTAATACAATGTAAGAAAGAAAGCTATACACAGGAACCAAAATGATTAAAGGAAACTCATATGCTAAGGAGGGAGTTTGTAGGATTCAAAGGTAAATTGAAATTAAACATGATCTTTTGATTTATGGAGCTATATTCTACCTACTATCCACAGTATTACAGGTATAAAAATTGTGTAGAAATTGCCACAAATTTTTTGTGATCATAGTATATCATAATTTCATTAAGTTACATTCAGTAGTGTTAATCATGAATTAATATTCATCAGCCAGAAAACAATACAATACAACACAAAATCATTCATTTATGAAAGAAAGACTGGAACTGTCAAGTTACAACATAATAAATACTTTTCTCTCTTTTTGGAGTCTAACGTTGCACTGACACGTCAAAAGCTTATGGCAACACCATTTGTATTATCTCAAGAAACTTACTATATGATACATCTTTCAGTCTGTCAAATGAGGCATGTAGGGCCACACACTGAGGAATATTGAGATTTGTACTTCTTTTGTATCTGCTACAGGATGGCAAGTCTCTGGCAGAGTAGTGTTTGAAGAAACCAAGGCATGATAGCACATACTCTGTTCCTACATATTGCATCAAAACACAGCATATCATTCAATCAGTCATCTGCATTTAGATAATAAACCATGTCAAGCTACAAAATTGTATGCATTCCTTGTATTCACAGTACTTAAAAATGTTCTATTTCATGTGACAGTAAGATATATCTAAATTTCTCTGTTACATGGAAAAGGATAGAATCATGAATATGTTTATGGGCTTAAAAGACAAGAAAGCGATTACAGATTCTGTGATTGTTCCCTTCTTACAACATGCAGGAAGTACAAATAATGCTTCCTTTCAGTCCATCCGCAGGGGAGGAGTTCCAATAAATTGAAAGAAATATGTAGCATCAGGATCTACGTACAATAATATGGCAGCTGATCCAGCACACAACAATCGCATGCCACGTCACAAAATAGCTCAACCCATTAAGATCTACGTTCAAGGAATTGGTCGCTAATTTATGTACAGTATTATGAACAACATGCTGCTACCTTCCGCAACATTACCGTGTGCAAGGGGCTTTGCTGTGACCTAATCAAAATGCCAGTCAAAGGCGGTGGAAATTCACTTCAAATACGGTGGCATTTGTACCTACTGTATATCAAAGGCAGAAATCTGTGTCAGTGGTTGCAGAGTAGGCTAATCCGTGGTCTGACAGCACTGCACTCTGACCGGCCAACCGAATAGAGGAAGGGTGGCCATGGCTTTACACCTCTGCATTTGAGACACAGAAAGAGGCTGTTTCCCTACCACTGGCTGTCCTGAGAATGGTTTTCCTTTCGCCTGCAGTAAGGCGAATGATGGGACAGTTCCTAGTATATGTCAAGGCCACCAAACATCTCGCCTTCACCACAAATCTCCTTGCCTAAGATGATGATGCTTGTTGTTTAAAGGGACCTAACATCTAGGTCATCGGCCCCTAATGGTATGAAATGAGATAAATATAATAACAATTTCAAAGTCCAAAATCATCTACTGACCAGGGTCAAAACACAATGACGAAGAATGAATGGATGGATATGAATTTAGAACAATCAGTGGATCCGACCTGTAATGCCCCACATTCCCAGCAACTAGCGTTAAGCAGTAGTATTACTGACCAAGGGACTGCTTCTAAAGCACAATCCTGAATCGATGATGCTTGTAATCTAAAGGGGTCCAAAAACCAGGTCATCAGCTCCTCATAATGGTATTTATCGCTGGGAAAGTAGAACCACGGTATTAGTCACGTTGCGATACTAATCAAAAGTAGCGTAGACTCGCGGATGGTACTACTCACAGGTAATGTAATGCGCACATGTATCACACACCCATGGCGTTTCTCACATTGCGGCGCCATTTACAGGCAACGCAAACCTATGGTGTTCCTTACCTAGGTGTACTAATCACAGGGACTCGTACTATCCGGGTGTTAAATTTTCATAATTTCTGTCACAAGAAAATGGCTGAACAGAATTCATTGAAAATTGGTATTTTATGTCGGGGAATATGCCACTACATTGTAGGCTATAAATAATTTTATTCACCCTGGATGATTTGTCCTATTGAAAAGAACTACATAACAAAAGTTATAAAGAATGCAATTTCCGATCATTTATGTCTTATTCAGTTTTATCGCACCGACTACGATAAGAGTGGTGGTGGTGGTGATTATTATTTCAAAAGGAAGTACAACCAGGCAACAATCCTCTATATATTAGTAATCAGAGAGAAGAAATCAAAGGGGGTCGACACTACGAAAAAATGGAGGTATTGGCCTAAGAAAGACCAGAGCCATAATGGGCGTGAAAATAAGACTCTCTAGGCTTCCATACGTAATACAGTCGGGGTCAGAAAAGAACAGGTGGTGACCGAGGTAGATCGGATTTTGGTAGATGAAAGTGAGGAGCCTGGCACAAGCGGAAGCAATGCCAGGATTCACCTAAGGGCTCCATGGATACCTACCCAAGCTCGGAGCCCCCATGGCACCCTTTATAGTTGCCTCTTACATCAGGCAGGGGATGCCGTGGGTATTATTCTACTGCCCCCACTCACAGGGGGAGAACTACGGTAAGGAAAGTTTGTACAATTGTTACCATCACATCAAATGAGTTACCAACATCACAAAATTCACAAATACTAATTTAGTTACTTGCACACTGAATACATACCAGTACACATTTCTGTTGAGGAATATGTGCATACAAATTGCAAATAAGAGAGGAGAGAGATCATAAAATATTTCCTGTGTTCTGATGAGAAATTGTTTCCAAAATACAAAATTTTCAGTGAAAATACCTTTGTTAGAAATGGATGCTTAAACCAAAACTAAGACTTCTTTATTAAATTCATCCAGAAAATATCACATGACACTTCCACTTGAGTATTTGATCATTATCACACAATTCTACAGAAATTATGAGCTCATATAAAGGAACAGACTATGAGGACAGTAAACCACACGTTTGAAACTTTCATTGTTCTGAAAAATAACGCCACAGTTTTTCACTTCCCATTTAGCAGATATGCTTAACGCTCCTTATAATATTAATAATAATATTAATAACAATAAAAAATGTCCCATGAAGTTTCAATAAAATGTTCGATTATACAACTCTACGGCAGGAATTTACAAAAGTCATTATGAATGCAATTAAGACAAATGGAGCCTGAAACATGCATATGTTTGGCATATTTTGAATTAGAACACAGAACATGAATATACTTAATTTCCACCTTTATGAACAATTATAATCATGTTATGGGCTTCATAACGATGTCTCATTTTTTTGGCTATGAGTTTTATATAGCACCGATTGATGGCAACGATGGAATGGGTCTCAGAAGGAAGCAGCTGTGGCCTTAATTAAGGTATATCTGCCTGCCTATTGCAAAGAAGGGAAACCATCTTCACTGTTGCCGTCAGTGGGACTCGAACACACCACTGCCCAAGTGCAATCTCACAGATATGTGACCACACTGTGTAGCCTACGTGCTGGGTATTTTGTAATACAAAATTAAAAACTTTAATACCCAATCATTACGATTTTGCAAATTGAAATTGTTTAATTTTAAGTCTTCAACAATATTTAACCCATACACAGTGCTCTCCCTAGGACCTTTCACGGACCGCCCGGTTATCATAACCTAGATATCTGCTAATTTCAGGTTAATTTACATCGCACCGACACAGATAGATCATATAGCGATGATGGGATAGGAAAGTGCTAGGAGTGGAAAGAAAGCAGCCATGGCCATTAATTAAAGTACAGCCCCAGCATTTACCTGCTGTGAAAATGGGAAACCACGGTAACCAACTTCAGTGCTGTCGACAATGTTTTTTTTTTTTTTGCTAGTTGCTTAACGTTGCACCGTCACAGATAGGTCTTATGGCAACGATGGGATAGGAAAGGCCTAGGAATTGGAGGGATGTGGCCGTGGCCTTAATCAAGGTACAGCCCCAGCATTTGCCTGGTGTGAAAATGGGAAACCACGGAAAAACATATTTCAGGGCTCCCGACAGTCGGATTGTCGCTGTCGTAGTTTGTAATTATGTGTTTTGAAGTTGCCAACCCGTTTTTAATTTCGATTTCACTATATGCAGGTATGCTATTAATAACAATAACATGCGTAACACATATTTATGTCACGTTATGGTCTTTCGGCTGAAATAAATTGGTAATTATTGCTTTGATAACCACGTGTGAGACCAGTCTACTTTGTCATCTTTGTTTATCTTTTTTATTTTCGTTTTCATGCTCTGCGGGTGTTTTTCAGTAAAATTCTGAGTGGAATTTCTTGTTTGAAGAAGTAGAAGATATTTGAGGTAAGAATTCCTTATTATTCTTGTTTTATTAACCTCCTGAGGCCGGAATATAAAATGCATATCACACCAATTAAAATGAAATTCCAATAAATATAACACCAACTTTTCGGCCTACTCAGAGTTATATTTAGTTTATTGTTTAAAATATTTTTTGCGGGATATTTGATTCTATTTTAAACAGTGTCCTCTTAAAAAAACACTAGGCCACAGGAGGTTATGTAAGTTATTAAGTTGATGATTGATAGCTGTTTCTGTTCCCAAATATATCTTTACTCAGTTACTAAGTTACTCAGTCTGGGCTTAGCCCTCGGAAGCGTAGGATCTATGCGACTGTCACCCCCCTGCTCCATTAGTAATATTTGTACCACACGAACAGTTTGTATCCTGCGTTAAATGGAAACGAGATCTATATTGTGGGGTAAGGGCATGATTAAACCGTAACCGAATATGTTAATAATATGTCGTCTAGAATAGGATCCTCGCATAAACCATGGTTTAACCGGAATTGTTGGTTGTAAATGATAATAAAAGTTACCTTTGACTTGTGCAGTCTGTCGCCAGTAATTCTGCCATTCTTTACGACCAGCTTGTCGAATAGCAACTACATAGTCAGAAGAAGGAACAATATTGTTAATATAAGGAACAGGGAGACGAGAAGCTTGTTTTGCAAGACAATCTACTTGTTCATTTCCTAAGATACCCATATGTCCTGGTACCCATACTAATGTTATATAAATACCGAAATTGTCAACCATATAGAGGAGACTCTTGACATTGTATATATACCAATTATGGGATAACCCATACGAGACCAACGACTGTAATGCACTCAGCGAATCCGTATATATCGTAACCCTCGTATAGCCCTGACGCTGAACAAAAAGTAAAGCCTGCTGTATAGCGAATAGCTCCGCAGTAAAAATCGAACAGTTACTAGGTAAACCATATTGTTTTTTGACATTTAGAGAAAGTATATAATAAGCGGCCCCAACTCCAGTAATATTCTTGGCCCCATCTGTAAATAAGTTTAAGCTTTGCGCGATACCGGAAAATTTCACTCTTTTAATAGGACGATTCTCTGTCTCCTGCAAACAAATAATGCTGGTATAGCTACTTCGTGTAGGCCATATTATCTGAGGCTTATAATAAGAAACCGGATAGGGTAAAGTATAGGGCATTAAGTTAACACTGTGTATTAATGTATGCTGTTTCGACTTCAATGTGGTGAAAGCATGATACAAAACTGGCAATCGTCGCAAACCCTGACGCCGTAAGGAATAATACTCCGAGAGTAGCTGTAACTTCGGAATTAAAGGATGACTTGTCAGAGAAAATTTCTTGAGTAAATATTGCGTAGCAAGTATTTTTCTACGCACATGTAAAGGAGCTTCGCAAGATTCGACTAAAAGTGCATTTGTAGGTGTTTACTTCAAAGCTCCAATACATGAGCGTATTGCTTTATATTGACAGATGTTAAGAGTATTCAAGTTCGTATCCGATGCCAAGTCAAAAATATGTGATCCGTAGTCCAATATCGCTCCAATAGTAGTTCTATACAAGGATAGCGCCACAACTGGCTCTGCTCCCCATTGCCTACGGGTTACAGCTTGTACTATCTGAATATACCTGTCGCTTTTCGAACGCAAATATAAAAAATGTTGTTTCCATGTAAGTTTCTGATCGATAAATAACCCAAGATATTTATGGTGACTAACTACGGGGATTTCATACTGATCAAAGGAAAGTGGTGATCGGTCATAGGTTCGGTGATGTGTAAATATCATCGCTCGACATTTCGCTATAGAATGATTTAACCCATGGGCTTCTAACCATGTTCTGGCTTTGTGAAGCGTGTAGATAATATGTTGCCTACAGAGCTGTAAATTCTCATGCGTATAATAAAGCAAAAAATCGTCAGCATACGCCTGTATTCGAGCATGACGGAGAATGACCGTTTCGAAATCCTTCATGAAAAGAGCGAAAAGAATACCACTCAGAATATCGCCCTGCGGCAACCCATTACTTACCTGCCGGGGTTGGATTGAATAATGTGACGATTTAAATCTCAGTGTTCGATATGTAAGAAGTTGTCTGAGAATGATAATAAATCCCTCAGGAATCTTAAGAGTTGCAAGCTTTTCCCATAGTATGTTCAAAGGTACGGAATCATAAGCCCGCTGAATATCAAGGAAAACCGATATGGTACTATATTTTCTGTGACGGGCTAATTACAAGTCTATAACAAAACTATTAAATGCATCATATGTACTACGTCCCTTAAAAAAGGCATATTGATATCGAGGCGTCAAGTTATAGTATTCCAATACCCATATAATCCTTCGAAGTAAGATCTTTAAAAAGACATTACGGAGGCACGAACCGAGCACTATACCGCGATAATTATTAGCGTCAGTGGGTAATAGCTTATTTTTAAGAATAGGAATTAGAAAAAAATCATTCCAATTAACTGGGGTACTGTAAGTGCGAAAAATATCATTGTACGTGTTTAATAATACCTTCTTGGGCCTAAGAGGTAATAATTTAAGCATCTGATATGATACATTATCTGGACCGGGGGATGAATTCGAACACGATTGTAGAACTGCCTCTAATTCCTGATAATCGCATAGTTGTAACAATACGGAAAAACTTGCATCTTGTGTGTCGTGTGAACGAACATACTGTGATACGACATAGTCTGGCGTCTCTCGAACAAGAAAATCGGACAAGACCTGACCTGGGATAGTCATGGCAGGGGAATGTTGCGTAATTCTTGTGATTGCCCTAATGGCATTCCACAAGGCTGCGATTGGAACCTGACACGTGAAGGACGATATAAACTCCCTCCAAGCGACACGACGTTTTATATGAAAAAATCTGCGGGTCTGAGCTATGTGTCTTTTGAGCCGAAAATAATTTTCAGATGTGGCTTGCTGCCTATATTGTCGGAAAAGCACCTTACGGGTTTGAATCATTAAATGACATTCCTCATCCCACCAGTTAACATTCTTAGGTTTCCTAGAAGATAAAGGAGATGTGGCGATGATGGGGTGGTGAAGATTAATATAATCTGTTAAAATCTGAAGTAAAGTTTGATATTAAAACATATTGTCCGGTATTTTTTGCAACGCATCCTCAATGTAAGAGGTATATATTTGCGGTTTAAATCTCCGCAACGAACGAACCGTGTTATTGTGAACTGTATGCGTCGGTGAAGAAATAGGTCGGCCTACACCATATGAAATAGCAATGGGAAAATGATCACTTGAGTAAGTATCACTAAAAGTGTGCCATGTAGTGATAGACACCATACTTCGCCTACACAACGTTAAATCTACTGAGCTAGGAGGGGCAGAAGGCGCAGTCAATCGCGTAGGAGAGCCATCATTTAAAATAGCAAATGAATGGTTGTTTACTGCATTCAGGAACTGCGTACCTTGAGGTGTATCCAAATTTCCTCCCCACACCGTATGGTGAATATTAAAATCCTCAAATATAAAAACATATGGTTCTGTAGTAAATTACTGGAAAAATTGATCCCATTGTCTCTCATTAATGGAAACGTCAGGTGGACAATAGATGTTCACAAGCAAAAAAAGCATATAATATAATCCTAGAACATATGTATGGGGTATGGCCTGAATATTCGAATGAATTCTATATGCCACTGAAGAGTGTACCAAAAAAGGCAAACCCACCATAACCGGGGCCATCATCACGCAAAACTTTATAATTAGGATACGCGATGCGAGTAACAGGATCAAACTTTCTTGTATAGCTAAAAATTGAGGTACGGTTACCTGAATCAATTTAAAGAGCTCATGACGTTTGTTCATGAGACTTCTAGAGTTCCATTGAGTGATTCTGATAATAGAATTGAATGAAACTGCATTTTTTGTCTCTTAACTGGTATACATTATGAGCTAACGCTGGATGATCACCCAACAATTGCACCAATTGATGAATAGATTGATAAAGACCATTTTGGAGATGGTCTCTTTGCCTATGAAATGATGAAAGCGGTTGCGCCATTGGAGCGCTACTAGTGGCAGCAGGCTGGTCCAAAGATGCCTCCATCCTCCGGCTTGCGCCATTGGAGCGCTACTAGTGGCAGCAGGCTCGTCCAAAGATGCCTCCATCCTCCGGCTTGCGCCATTGGAGCGCTACTAGTGGCAGCAGGCTCGTCCAAAGATGCCTCCATCCTCCGGCTTGCGCCATTGGAGCGCTACTAGTGGCAGCAGGCTCGTCCAAAGATGCCTCCATCTTCCGGCTTGCGCCATTGGAGCGCTACTAGTGGCAGCAGGCTCATCCAAAGATGCCTCCATCCTCTGGCTTGCGCCATTGGAAAAAGTTGTAACTCGTAAGTAAGTACGGGGAATCTCTCGAACCATCCCGATCATATCCTGGGGCTGGTACTGGTCTAGGTGATTTCAAAATTACTTGCGTAAATTTTCTCTTACGGGGATTTTCCTGTGTAGGAGTCGGCTCCTCCCTAGTTAAAGGGGGAAAATTTTGGGTATTGTCCACAACATTATATTCAATAGGTTGAACTTTCTGTACAGCGTCCTTGAAAGATAAGTTCTGATTGCTCATGATCTTTTTAATACGGACTTGCTGCTGGTGAGCTGGACAGTCAACGGCTCCAGTTGAATGGGTGCCACGACAATGCACACATTGCAGGAATGTTTCTGTACAGTTCGCCGTAGTATGATGCAATGCACATTTCCCACACCTTGGACTTGTGGCCCTGCAATGTTTATCAACGTGACCGTACCGTTGGCATTTTTTACAGAGGATTGGAGCAAAAACATATGGCTCCACCTCTAAATGTACCTGATATAATGACACATGCTGCGGGAGTTTCTGCGCCCGAAAAACCACCTTTATAGATCCCGTGGGGACATACTGAGTTCCTTCCTCGCTAACAACTCTACGGTTCAAACGCCGTACTGATTTTATGGCCGCCGTAGACTTTAAGTGTTTTAATATAGTAGCCTCATTTAACGTTTTCTCTACTCCCCTGATAACTCCTACACGCAATACATTGGAGCTCTGTATGTATGCCCGGAGCTTAAGCTCAACTAATAAAGGGTGTTTCAAAAATGAATTCGCCTGCACGGCATATACAAATACTATTTGTACTCTATTTCGACCTTGAGGGCCACGGATTTAATTCCTGGAATATTGTTCTCATAGAAAGTTCTACCCAAGGTCATGGGGTGCATGTTACCAACATTGCCTGATGCCGTGGACTCTACAAAAATAATGAAGGGTCCATAATGACTACTAGGGTAAAGTTCCTGAGACTCAGTCTTCGAAACCGTAGCACCAGCCTCATTATTCACACACACGCATCTGCAGTATTAGTATTGTTCAATGTACCGCTATTCTCACTTAAATTATCATCCGCATCTTGTTCCATTTGAACTGTTTCTTCCCGAGCAACTGTGAGGGTTGAAGGATCCGGGGACTCCTCGCCACCACTTTGCTCCCCCATAGTTACAACTTACACTCATAGAATCACTCTTCAATACCGTCCCCGCTACCTCGTCACAGCGACTGTCCACTCAACTGCACACTATCACTGCTAAGAGAGAACTAAGAGTTAAACCAAGGTATAAATTAAATCCGTTTAATTTTAGTACAGAGTTCAAAACCTGCGTCCATTTTCTCCACCATTTTCTGACACACGTTTAGTTTAAACGACAACTCACACGTTTAAACTAAAGATGTCAAATCTGCGCTAACGTTGGCAGCACCAAAGCCTACTAGATACTAGAAGACCTGGACAGAAAGCTGATTTCTTGCATTAAAAGCGGGGTAATAGTTTTCTCTTTTCCACCGCTAGGTTCGCGTTTATGTTCTGTTGTTTGGTGTGAATTCTATGATTACGTGTGTTACTGCAACATGTTTTATGAGAGGAAATTACATAACTTATTAAAATTCATTTTATAAGGCAAGGCCTTATCTGACATGAAATATGAAGAGTTTTGTCGGGTTTTTTAAAATTTATTTGGGTCTCACGATTTGCAATATGTGGATGGTTGCTGCGATGCATTTAACATTTGTTTAGTTACGTGCTTCCAAATGACCCTCAAGCTGGAGGTGGTGATTATTGTTTTAAGAGGAAGTACAACTAGGCAACCATCCTCTATATAACACTAATCAGAGGGAAAAACTGGAAGGGGCCCGACACTTCGAAAAATGAAAGTATCGGCCAAAGGAAGACAAGGGCCACGAAGGGCGTGAAAATTAAAGACTCCCTAGCCATTGGTAACCTAACAGCTTCGGGGTAGGCAAAGAACTAGTGTTGTCCAAGGAAGGTCGGATAGCATAGATGAAACTGAGGCGTCTAGCACAAGTAAGTGGAAGAAATGCCAGAACTTAGCTAAGGGCCCCGTGGTCGCCAAACAACGCTCCAAACTTCAGAGTCACTGGGGCCAATTACCATCTAGTTTCTCTTTCCATTATGTAGGTTAAGATGGTTTATTGTTGCGTGCCTAACTGCACATCTGACACAGCGAAGAAATATACACAAATGTAAATTTTTATCTTTTCCTAATGATCGGAGTTTACGGGGGAAATGGAGGCTTGCTATTTCTCAACCGGGCAGCAGAAAAGGATATATTTGGGCCCCTAATGACAACTCCAGAATATGTAGCTTGCACTTTGTTGAATCAGATTACAGTGTAACTACTGTGAAGGGAATTCTGCTCCCCGGCATAGTACCGACGCAAATTCGTCTTTTTCCTAAAAATGTATTAATACTTACAACGCGGGCGTTAGGATATCTCGGAAAATGTAACCTTGTCTGAAAGCTAAAATTCCTGACCGCTCCAAAGTTTAAAGAGACGTTTCAGTGCCGCGACTGAGATCAAGCACACATCACATACGTTATACCTACACTATTTTTCAGGTCTGTTTTTGTTAATAATGCAAAGAAAGTGACTAATGACTGTGAATTATTAAACAAATTCAAGAGCAAGCCTCTGAGCAGAAAAGTGTTGAAATTGTAGAAATAGGGGAAAATCGGGTGAGTACTTCTATTTAGGCCTATTTCCCTATTCTTTATTATTGTGTGATAAACAAGTGCAAAATGAAAGAAATCTATGAAGTGTAGTGTGTTCTAAGTTGTTTTATATACTTATATCCGATTCACACCGGGCATAATGAAAATGTATTATTTCGCGTTATTGTACGAATCTTCAATACAAGGGTATAAAGAGAACATGAGAACAACAGAACGTAAACAAGATCCAAGCGGCCATTGCCTGAATTACTCTGTTCACCAGAAATTTGTCGGCTTGTCCAGGCCTTCTATTATAGCGTAGGCAACGGCTGCACTGAAAGAAGAGTCGAAGGCATGGTCGATTGGAATTGGCCAATCAGAGCCATGTAATTCAATGACCGACATTTTTGTATAAATATCAGTTGTTTGTGGCGAATTAATGCTATCGTACGTAGTGAATAAAGTAGAAATTCAGCGGGATATTAGCTCTACTGATAAATAAATAGTTTCATTTGTGCGAATTGTTATGTTGTACAACTTTACGCATTGTTGTCTGCAATTTCTTGGAGAGCACTTTTATTTCTGTTAATTTCAAGTAAACAAATTCAAAACATGCTCGAGATTTATCTCCTATTAAAATCCATCGCGTTCGGCCGGGATCAATGTCGCAAACCTCGGATCCAGCAGACAGACCAGTGAGGATGTATTTTTTGGAGATGTGGTTCATGTTTGTGGGTTACTGTAGTCACGTCCTAGTTCGTGAACCATGGGCAACGGCTGAGTGGCCTAGTAAGTGGTCCTGAGAGTCGGGATATCAGTTGCTATGGAATGGGAGTGGGCATCTCGGACATATTCTGAGTCGTGGCCCTCCTTGTGCTCAGGCGGCTAGGACTATACAAATCACCGTTGGTCCATAACCCGTTAGAGGAGAGATCCTCACTTGGACTATGTGCAAGTAGGGCAGCATCCTGCTTCATGAATTTACCGAGCTCAGAACACTTTAAGAAAGCCTCGGACCTATGGGAGTAATGGAGTCCCACTCCCATTTGACAGGCGAGGGACTCCTTGGAAACAACTTGGCGAACGAAATGGAATTCGATGGGCAGCTATCAATATTAATGGGGCTTATGGAAGAAAGAAGGTACAACTGGCTGAGTAAGCAAAGAGGATGCATCTGGATGTGCTAGGAGTAAGTGATATTCGGGTAAGAGGAGATAATGAGGAAGAGATAGGAGATTATAAAGTGTACTTGACGGGTGTTAGAAAGGGAAGGACAGAGTCTGCGGTAGGGCTCTTTATCAGGAATACCATTGCACGCAACATAGTTTCTGTTAGGCACGTAAATGAGCGAATGATGTGGGTAGATTTGTCCGTGGGAGGAATTAGGACAAGAATTGCGTCCGTGTACTCACCATGTGAGGGTACAGATGAGGATGAAGTTGACAAGTTTTATGAAGCATTGAGTGACATCATGGTCAGGGTCAACAGCAAGGATAGAATAGTGCCAATGGGCGATTTCAATGCGAGAGTTGGGAATGGAACTGAAGGATACGAAAGAGTGATTGGTAAATGTGGGGAAGATATGGAAGCTAATGGGAATGGGAAGCGTTTGCTGGACTTCTGTGCTAGTATGGGTTTAGCTGTTACAATACATTCTTCAAGCATAAGGCTATTCACCGCTACACATGGGAGGCTAGGGGTACCAGATCCATAATAGACTATATCTTAACATACTTCGAATTCAGGAAATCTGTTAGGAATGTACGAGTTTTCCGGGGATTTTTCGATGATACAGACCACTATCTGATCTGTAGTGAACTAAGTATCTCTAGGCCTAAGGTAGAGAAAGTAAAATCTGTCTGCAAACGAATAAGGGTAGAAAATCTCCAGGATGAGGAAATTAGACGGAAGTACATGGATATGATTAGTGAGAAGTTTCGAACAGTAGACAGTAGTCAGGTTCAGGATATAGAAAGTGAATGGGTGGCATACAGGGATGCTGTAGTAGAAACAGCAAGGGAATGGCTAGGAACAACTGTGTGTGAAGATGGGAAAAGGCGAACATCTTGGTGGAATGATGAAGTGAGAGCAGCTTGTAAACGTAAAAAGAAGGCTTATCAGAAATGGCTCCAAACAAGGGCCGAGGCAGACAGGGAGTTGTATGTAGATGAAAGAAACAGAGCGAAACGAATAGTTGTTGAATCCAAAAAGGACTCATGGGAAGATTTTGCTAACAACCTGGAAAGGTTAGGTCAAGCAGCAAGGAAACCTTTCTGGACAGTAATAAAGAATCTTAGGAAAGGAGGGAAAAAGGAAATGAACAGTGTTTTGAGTAATTCAGGTGAACTCATAATAGATCCCAGGGAATCATTGGAGAGGTGGAGGGAATATTTTGAACATCTTCTCAATGTAAAAGGAAATCATCCTGGTGGTGTTGTGAACAGCAAAGCTCATGGGGAGGAGGAAAATGATGTTGGTGAAATTATGCTTGAGGAAGTGGAAAGGATGGTAAATAAACTCCATTGTCATAAGCCAGCAGGAATAGATGAAATTAGACCTGAAGTGGTGAAGTACAGTGGGAAGGCAGGGATGAAATGGCTTCATAGAGTAGTAAAATTAGCATGGAGTGTTGGTAAGGTACCTTCAGATTGAGCAAAAGCAGTAATTGCACCTATCTGAAAGCAAGGGAACAGGAAGGATTGCAACAACTATCGAGGTATCTCACTAATTAGTATACCAGGCAAAGTATTCACTGGCATCTTGGAAGGGAGGGTGCGATCAGACGTTGAGAGGAAGCTGGATGAAAACCAGTGTGGTTTCAGACCACAGAGAGGCTGTCAGGATCAGATTTTCAGTATGCGCCAGGTAATTGAAAAATACTACGAGAGGAATAGGCAGTTGTATTTATGTTTCGTAGATCTAGAGAAAGCATATGACAGGGTACCGAGGGAAAAGATGTTCGTCATACTGGGGGGACTATGGAATTAAATGCAAATTATTAAAAGCAATCAAAGGCATTTATGTTGACAATTGGGCTTCAGTGAGAATTGATGGTAGAATGAGTTCTTGGTTCAGGGTACTTACAGGGGTTAGACAAGGCTGTAATCTTTCACCTTTGCTGTTTGTAGTTTACATGGATCATCTGCTGAAAGGTATAAAATGGCAGGGAGGGATTCAGGTAGGTGGAAATGTAGTAAGCAGTCTGGCCTATGCTGACGACTTGGTCTTAATGGCAGATTGTGCCGAAAGCCTACAGTCTAATATCGTGGAACTTGGAAATAGGTGCAATGAGTATGGTATGAAAATTATCCTCTCAAAGACTAAATTGATGTCAGTAGGTAAGAAATTCAACAGAACTGAATGCCAGATTGGTGATACAAAGCTAGAACAGGTCGATAATTTCAAGTATTTAGGTAGTGTATTCTCCCAGGATGGTAATATAGTAAGTGAGATTGAATCAAGGTGTCGTAAAGCTAATGTAGTGAGCTCGCATCTGCGATCAACAGTATTCTGTAAGAAGGAAGTCAGCTCCCAGACGAAACTATCTTTACATCGGTCTGTTTTCAGACCAACTTTGCTTTACGGGAGCGAAAGGTGGGTGGACTCAGGATATCTTATTCATAAGTTAGAAGTAACAGACATGAAAGTAGCAAGAATGATTGCTGATACAAACAGGTGGGAACAATGGCAGGAGGCTACTCGGAATGAGGAGATAAAGGCTAATTTAGGAATGAACTCGATCGATGAAGCTGTACGCATAAACCGGCTTTGGTGGTGAGGTCATGTGAGGCGAAAGGAGGAGGATAGGTTACCTAGGAGAATAATGGACTCTGCTATGGAGGGTAAGAGAAGTAGAGGTAGACCAAGGCGACGATGGTTAGACTCGGTTTCTAACGATTTAAAGATAAGAGGTATAGAACTAAATGAGGCAACAACACTGGTTGCAAATCGAGGATTGTGGCGACGTTTAGTAAATTCACAGAGGCTTGCAGACTGAACGCTGAAAGGCATAACAGTCTATAATGATAATGTATGTATGTATGTATGTATGTATGTATGTATGTATTACTTGATTCTCTACTCGTTTATAACATAACCTAGTTCGCGGAATGCATAATACTCTTCTTCCTATAGCACTAATATTTCTATTGCTGGTGTGCTGGCAATAGTTATAGTTCGGTTATTATGAGTTTCGACTTGACGTTTGAGCGCTGCCTTTTGGCGGAGGGTAAGTGAATTAATCAACAGCCAATCATAGGCAGCCGATCGCTCCGATAGAGCGCGTTAGACTCCAGTTCTTGTCAACAGTGTTGTCGATCTGTTGTTTACTGCAACCACGTGCTATCAGCTGTGTGTTGTATTGTGTGTCTTTGTGCTAGGTTGTTGTTCGTTTATATTTCGTAGTGTAGAGTTTATAAATGTATTGTTTAGTATTTTTAATAGTATAGCGCGTTATATTGTAGTAATTAGTGTGTAACAGGTGATCTATTTTATATAGTAGCTTAGTTTAATATTTCGTACGGTAGTTATATAGTGGGTTAATTTTAGGCCCATGTGTGAATTAGATGTTCTGTCATGTCGACGCCTACGTCTAAGGATGAAGCTCCCAAGAGAAGCAAGCCGTTCGGACGCGGTACTCCACTAAGGAGCCAGGCCCGGGAAATTGTTTGTAATGTTAGGGAGTCATTCTTGACAAAGCACCAACAATGGCGGCTAGAAAGAATGAGCTGATTAAGTGGGGGAAAGAGAACAATATTTCGGTTCGCGATGACATGGGGAAGGGGGATCTTATGCATCTCTTGAAACAAAACAAGCCCCAGTGCCCAGTTTATGTGGTGGTTAGCCAGAAGGAACGGGCATAAAGTAGTTCAGATGATTATGTTGAAGACTTTATTATCTCTTTAGGCTCAAGCGAGAGTGAAACCTCAACAGACGATGACAATGCCGATAGTGACTGAGAAATGAGTGGTATATTCGCTTTGTAGGATTATTTCCTTCTTTACGGGAAACTGGATCTAACAGCAACGCGAGATCTTCTAGATGGTGAGTAGAAATGTAATTTAATTTTCTCACGTTTTATCTGTTCGAGCATTGACATTTTTTTTATCTTGTAGCCTTATCCGAAATGTGTTGTGTATTATTGATCTTATGTGAATCAGTATGTTGCTACAAAGAATAACTCATTACGGACTTATATTCCACTATTTGCATTTCTGTTCGTGTTTGTGTATCGTAAATCAGCTGTTTGTATTCGTAGCAATTTGGCACCACCGGCTGACTTCCGGCTAACTGTCAAGTCGAAACGGAACTATAGGATGAAATATTCTTAACTATAATTTACTTTATTACTAGTTTACTAGCAAGCATGAACACTTCATTATTATTCTGATCCTTTAAATATTTATTGAAGTACAATATACATGATAGTATGAAGGGGCGCCGTACTGTGTCTCAGACGGCTGAGGCGCTGGCCTTATGAACCCAACTTGGTAGGTTCGATCCTGGCTGAGTCCTGTGGTATTTGAAGGTACTCAAATACGTCAGCCTCGTGTCGGTAGATTTGCTGGCACGTAAAAGAACTCATGCGGGACAAAATACCGGCACCTCGGCGTCTCCGAAAACGGTCAAAAGTAGTTAGTGGGACGTAGAAACATTATTATTATTATTAGGAATGGGAAGGGTAAACCCCGTTGTCACCATAGCCTACTGCTATCCGAATAGCACCAAGGGCTCTACACAGGGCTTAGCTTCGCCATCCGATGGATAGATCACCATCAACAGCGTCAATGCCCCCACTCCATATAAACACGGCAGAGAGGTTCGGGATTTAATACAAGCCTTTGGCACGCAATCTAACCATTATAAATTGTATACCACCACCTCTCCTACCGTGTCGGCCAACATACTGATGGTAAAAATATTTCCGACCACCTGGATTCAAACCGTCCAATTACTGTTTCAGACGATGCTGACTTATCACTTTAACGACCACAACCATGAAATACCACACGGAAAGCGGGCGTATTACACCACTTATGTACAAATTTTTCTATACTCCATATTACAGTAATCTTGCCACCAACTTTTTTTTTTTGCTATTGGCTTTACGTCGCACCGACACAGATATGTCTTATGGCTACGATAGGACAGGAAAGGGCTAGGATTGGGAAGGAAGCGGCCGTGGCCTTAATTAAGGTACAGCCCCAGCAGTTGCCTGGATGTGAAAATGGGAAACCACGGAAAACCATCTTCAGGGCTGCCGACAGTGGGGTTCGAACCTACTATCTCCCGAATACTGGATACTGGCCGCACTTAAGCGACTGCAGCTATCGAGCTCTGTCTTGCCACCAACAGTATTTTATATAATATTATAAGGAGCCTACCCCGCCTCTGTGGTGTAGTGGTTAGTGTAATTAGCTGCTACCCCCGGGGGTCCGGGTTCGATTCCCGGCTCTGCCACGAAATTTGAAAAGTGGTACGAGGGCTGAAACGGGGTCCACTCAGACTCGGGAGGTCAAATGAGTAGAGGTGGGTTCGATTCCCAACTCAGCCATCCTGAAAGTGGTTTTCCGTGGTTCCCACTTTTCCTCCAGGCAAATGCCGGGATGGTACCTTGTCTATCCCTTCCAATCTTCCCATCCCCCCGCAAGGCCCCTGTTCAGCATAGCATGTGAGGCGGCCTGGGCGAGGTACTGGTCAACCTCCCCCGTTGTATTCCCCGAACCAGAGTCTGAAGCTCCAGACACTGCCCTTGAGGCGGTAGAGGTGGGATCCCTCACTGAGTCCGAGGGAAAAACCAACCCTGGAGGGTAAACAGATTATGAACGGACGAACGATTATAAGGAGACTGCAATTTAATCTGCTTACCCTCCAGAGTTGGCTTTTCCCTCGGACTCAGCGAGGGAACCTTATACACTTATTGCCTCCTCAAGGCAACCTTCCACATTTAAAACCAGAGATTTTCTGCTCACTAAAATTTATACTTTCCAGGCCTCTCGAGGCACAATTAAGAAGATAAACCCAAAAATCTTCCCCCTGCAAAGAGGCGCAGGATTGTTTACAGGCAGAAAGGTGCATAGGTATACTTTTTAAGCACGAACGGGCCTCTACTTCCACAGCTGTACCAGTAGAATGAAAGCTAATAAACTGACAGCCAATGGTAAAGGTACCATAGGCCCTCCACGGAGAGATCAGATATGGTGTTACTCGGATGATGTCGCAGTGCCAACATAAGCCTTTACTATACCATTGGGCTGGATAGTGCCAAGACCACAGCTCTGGCTAGTGACAAGACTACTGCTCTGGCTAGTGACAAGACCACTGCTATGACTAGTGACAAGACCACTGGTCTGGCTAGACAGTGACATGACCACTGGTCTGGATAGGTTGAGATCAGGTAGCCACAAAACCATTGGGCTGGAGTCCTCCATAATTTCTGAAAAATATGTCACCTGTAATTTTCAATAAATGTGCCGGCAAGACTGCCATGCCGTTCTATTTTTGTTATTCTTGTTTGATTCATCGGGCAGTGCTTGATGCAGCTTTCCATGCAACCCCATCCTGTATTAATATTTTAATTCTAGGTAACTGCTGCTTCCTACCTCTGCTCTAATCTGCTTGTCATATTCACACATTGGCCTACCCTGCCCCTACTTGCTGAACAAGTGCTGGGTGTCTATCATTCTATCTCTTCCCCTCGTCAAATGTAGCCAAATCGATCTCCTCTCACCAATTCCATTTAGGGTGACGATGTTAGACTTTTACGTATCTGATTGCTTTGGGTGAAAGGAGTGACCATAACCTCTTTTTTTACTGTAATTATATATATTCTCTGCATGCAGAACTACATGCGTAGTACTGCATGCACTTAACCAATCTTACATATTTGTGTGAAAAATAATTCATTAAATTTATCCTAAATTTTTGGTGATGGCTATTGTTCTTGACTCTCTCTCAATGCTTGAAAATTTACAAATTTTACAAATGTTTGTGAATACGTTTTGATTGGGACAGACTTTTCCATTGGCCACTTGCCTTCTATACGAAGTGTCTATAAACATTTCCCTCTCACTTTTCACCTTGCGAGCTACAGATTTATGTCGGTTTCAACAACACGTACCCAATTTTTCATTTCATAATTCTTACCCTGCACCACAGACATTCATATCTCGGCAATTTTGGTTATGAACCCAGTGACGGTATCACCCTCTGAAACCCATCCCGCTGACATAGAAAATGCGCATCATCAAATTCCCTTCAAAAGCGAAGAAGCTACACTGCGTATCAAGCTTGAGGCTGTCTATTCCTCTATATTGCATTTGGAGTAACGAATTGTGTAGCAAGATCTCAATGAGTTTTAAAAAAATCATTCAGGAAGGGACATTTCTCCTTATGGAATGACGAAGCTGAAATCATTTCTTAACCTGCTAAAGCCCAATGTCACCTGCAGGTGACACCTAATATTAATCATATCCCCTGCCTGAACTTCTCTGCCTCTCGGAAGTACTCAAAGAAAGGTCTTGCAATTTGAAGTAGACCGGTTTTTTTTAATTCGCAGCCTGCACTGGTCAGTCAGGTCGCGCTCAAGTAAAAGAGGAAACGGACTGGATTGAAGTGGAGAAACAACTGCATGTTATTACGGCGTGGAAAGCGTGTGATGAAAGGTAATTATATTTTGCAGTTTATGCTTGTATATTGCTTAAGGGGTCAGAAATGAAAGTGGTACATTCTTAAGCATAATACTATAATTTATGCATGTCCTATTGGCATGAAAGGCATGATGTCACCTGAAGGTGATAATGGTCACATAAAGTAAGCCTTTTTGGCCTTCATATCATGTTTTTCTCCCTTTTCAGTCTGATATTGGATGAGGTACTAGAAATGTTGGATGATCTATAGATCTATAGATGACATAGATGATATTACTAAGTTTCTACCAAATGACGGATATTTTACGGATGAGGAAAGTGGAGATGAGGCAATTCATCCTGTGGATCTCAATCCACTTCCCGGTAGAATGTTGAGGTTGACAGTGGAAATAAACGTGATATCAGCAAATAATGGTCCGCCGGTACCTTCTAATGAAATGCAAAAGACACCTGGTTTTTCTGGGATAAAAGAGCATCTTCTAAGAAAAATACAATAAGTTGCGCGCAGCTACAGAGGAGAAATTTATTTTCCGATTGGTGAGGTGACGTGCATCAGGAGCCTTCTGAATATGACGGACCGCAACTGTCTCCAGTTCAGTGTTTTGAGTTACTGTTCATTGAAGAAGATGAATCTCATTGTGAAGATGTCAAAGTTAGACGTTGTACACAGGAACCATATGTTAGACATAAATTCAGATGACATAAGTGTTTATATCACTGTACTATTGTTGACCGGCTAAACGAATATGGAAAACTAAAGAAAGTTTTTGGAAATAAAATTAGATGTTTACAATAACTTAGTTCCAACAGCATGAGAAGAAATACACTTCCAGAAATTCATCAGTGTTTGTATCCTTCAGATAATATGAAGCTCCCCCTCAATAACGAACTTGGCAAGGTACAAAAATACTTCATATTTCCTAATCAAAACTTTGGGCAATAATTTGAGGAAATCTTTTCAAGTGAACTTGCAGTGGAAGAAGCAACGGTTTCCTATTACTGTCGTCACAGCACCAGGCAAGGTGTAACCTCTAAATTTTGGCCTTAAACTGTGGTCATTTCCTACGCGGTTTGGTTACCTCGTAGCCTTTGAGCCTTGCGAAAGATCTAAATAGGGCCAGCATCCGCGACAATCAAATATGCGTTACGAGCAGCAGTTTTCTTCGCACTTGAGAGTAGGCTACCAGCAGGCTGCAAACTGTAACTACACTGACCAATGTCGCCTACAGGTGGCACCCCTGTATTTTGATGTTGATGATGATGCTTGTTGTTTAAAGGGGCCTAACATCGAGGCCATCGGCTCCTAATGGTACGAAATGAAATGACAACAAAAAATGCAAAATCATCCACTGAACAAAAGAAAAAATGTTATGAAGAAGGAATGGATGGACAGGAAACAAAAAACAAAACATAAACGACAATAAAAACGAGCAAACAAAAAAACCAGTGGATCCAACTCAAAAAATGATCAGAAATAATTTATTATTGACCAAGGGACCACGCATAAAGCACAATCCTAAATCGAGGATGCTTGATGTATAAAGGGATCCAAAATCCAGGTCTAAAGCCCCTCAGAATTGTACATGTCGCGAGTAAAGCAGAACCATAGTATTTGTCATGTTGGGGTACTGGAAACCCACAGGTGAAGAAGGAATGGATGGACAGGAAACAAAAAAAACAACTGCTGCTACTGATCACAAACCTATTTCGTACTAACATAATGGTTCTACTCGCAAGTACAGGCAAGACTCACGGTTTTCCACACAAGGTGGTACTACTCACAAGTATTGTATTTCGTATAGGTAACGCAAACCTATGGTGTTTCTCATACAATGGCGCCATTCATAGCCAACGCAAACCGATGAGTTTCCTCACCTAGGTGTACTAACCACAGGGACTCGCCCTATCCCGTGGTGTTCCTCACATAGTGGGTACTAATCACAGGCAACGCAGACCCACGGTGTCGCTGATATAGTGGTACAAATCACAGGCAACGCCCAGACCCGCGGTGTTGCTCACATGGGTACGACGCGCGGGTACTGGAAACCCACAGGTGAACCCCCTCTTGCTGCTACTGATCACAAACCTATTTCGTACTAACATAATGGTTCTACTCGCAAGTACAGGCAACCCGTGGTGTTCCCGGTGTGATGGTACGAATCAAAAGTAGTTTCATGGTTCTAATTCAATCATCCCTTGGTCGCCCCTCTTAGTCGCCTCTCACGACAGGCAGGGGATACCGTGGGTGTATTATTCGTCTGCGTCCCCCACCCACAGGGGTAAAAGAGAGAAAAAAGAAGAAAGGAGCGATCCGTCACTTCGAAAGATGAAGTGACGGACGAAGAAAGTCAAGGGCCACGAAGGGCGTGAAAATGAAAGACTCCCTAGGCCTCGAATGCTCTAATACCGTCGGGGTCGGAAAGGAACAAGAGTTGACCAAGGGAGGTCGAACAGAATAGACGAAAGTGAGGAGCCTGGCACAAGTAAGTGGAAGAAATACAAGGACTCAGCTAAGGGCCCCGTGGTCGCCAATCCACACTCCCAAGTTGAGAGCCCCTTGGCCCCTGTTAGTCGCCTCTTACGACAGGCAGGGGATACCGCGGGTGTATTCTACATTTGCGTCCCCCACCCGCAGGGGTAGTGTGTTTGGTCCGCGAGAGGTATTTTATTTCCCTCAAGTCCGCCGGCAAGCCATTTAGGACACCTCTATCCGCCACGTGGTACGCGCCACGTGGGAGTATCACCTCTCCCCATGCTACGCCAGCGTAGTATGTTCGTGGCCCCTGTATTTTATTGTGGAACACGTTTCCTCTAGATTTTTAGTTTTGGATTCTTTTTCGTAATGAAACTAACATGATCTAAAAAGTAATAATAGATCTATTTCGTACATCGTGTTTGGTCATTAATGGATTAAACGTGTGTGTTTGTGTGTGTGTGTGTTAACACTCGCAGACCCTACGAGTGTACCATGCCTCACACTGATGACTCCTTCAAGGTAAAACAGTGCTTTTTAAGTTAAGACACGTGACAAGCGTTCTGTCAGATACGCTTAGCAGATGAAGATATAGAATACTCAGCCGTAATCACCCCTTTTGGACTATTTCACTTCAACTACATACCGTATGGGCATAAAAGAAAGCACAGTTATTGGAATGTTTTGAGAAGATTGAGAACGAAGATGGTGTTGATGATGTAACAATTAGGGAGTGTTTTGAGTAAAAAATTACTTAACGATTCAGAATTATTGCCTTTTCTGGAATTCTTCTATGAGTAGATATTTTATATAACACGATTCCGACGCAGAGTGCCAATACCGTTACCATATCCAATGCATTACAACGTTTTGAATCAGCTGTTTATGAAATAAGAGAATAATTAAAGATATCAGGTAGGTGAAGATGAAATTTCTACTCCAACAAAAAAGCTCTAAATACAGTTCTGGTGTAAATGTGATTGTAGAAGCCAAAGAATTCTGGGATATAGTGATCAACGAACTGAAAAACCAAGTACAACAGTCTAATACATTTACTAGTTTAAAAATTTGGTTCCGAAAACGTTTGCTACGTTGAGAGAAATTTTTCCAACGAATTTAGTCAATATGCCTTCAGTCTTTGAATTGTTCACATTCTTCATGAAGCATTCCTCCGAAGAATCGTCCTTTGAAGTACACAAAACTCTACAAATTGCACTAACTACGCCAGTTTCAACAGCGAAAGCAGAGCGAAGTTTCAGCATATTAAAAAGAGTCGACAATTATCTTTGAATAATATGTGTCAAAACAGACTGAATTCATTCACTTGTTTGTTCACTTCATAAGGAGGAAACTGGCGAAGTGCCCAAATTCAACAAAGGGTCATTGAAATGTTTGTCAGCCAGAAGGATAGGCGTGCTCAACCACTCTATAAGTAATGCGCCATTTGGTAATTTCAATTCTATTTCTTTATTAGTAACTCTTTAGTGTATACATTTAGGCCGATATATTTAGCTGTATGTTGGATTTTTGCGGTACAGTACAGTGCAGTACAATATAGAAACCCATGTGTCCAAAATGCCTTCCTCAGTCCCATATTCATGGCCAAAAGCTGTATATTGGGCCCCACTAGCGGAATTGATCACAAGCCGCCACTGTATGCATTCAGGTCTGATAATATTGTAGTTGGTCTTGGTTCACGCTCGGGGACTCTTAATATTTACGAAACACTAATAACACGCAAAGGTATAACATCCCATCACGTAGGCTTGGCCCCGGGAAGAGTATCAGATCGTAAAACAGAGTAAAATCCACATGTGCGACACATCTCGCACCCACTGGTGTGGTAGAACATAACAGATCCATGCCATGGTTACTGTACCATAGGTACACCCGACCCGTGCATTTAGAACTAGCGCATTGTAGAAGGCCATCTAGATCATGAAATCTTATAACTCATCTTGGATATAGTGTGGAACATTTTTAGACAGATGTCACTGCCATCCACTTATGTTTGGCCATCTGGGGTGAGGATGAACGATTAAAATTCGAATATATTTTGTGTGTTAAGGTTTCCCAAACTGGAATATTTAGTGCTTGTTTTTGATGTCCAAAACTTAACAACACTTCTATCTATTCACCCCAACTTAAGAATTTTGGCAATAAATTTTTTTGTACATTTATTCATCGAACAATCAAATTTTTAAAAATATTTTTTCAATTAACCAATAAGAATTAGGGGCGTGTCAGAGCCTTGGCCCAGTGTTTTCTGGAACGATCCTCTCTCCTACAAAAGCCTAGGGCTGATGAGCCATGTTGTCTTTTCTGATCGCTCCAGTCTAGAGTGTGTACGTAACGAAGACAGGGGGAAAGGCTCCCTCGTCCATCTTCGGGAGGTCCACCAGCTCAAGGTAATGGCAGTTTCAGGTTTACTATGTGATAGCCTTTGAGAGCAAAGTCGAGGGAAAGTTCCAAATCTTTAGTAATGTAACTTTTATTTTCTCAATGTAAATTTCAAACTTTAAATGTACATTTTAAACAAGTCAAAAGAAATTAACCGAAATCAGGAAATAGAGAGTGAGTAACGTTCCCGTATACCCTCTCAACTTGATATTGAGGTGACTATGATTTCGTAACCGTTAATATCCATCTAGCATTTCTGTAACTTAAATATTTCTCTCCACCTAGTCACCTCCGTAGTATAGGCGTAGCTTCCGTAACGTCGGGCCGTGAGCCCAAATAGGGTATTAAGAATTTCATATAAATTTCAAGGAGTTCAATTGTTTGCCTCCTCACCATTTTGATTTTCGACCAGTAACTTTAAATTTTGCTTTGACCAAAGGCCACATTGAATGGGTACTTGTTACCCCAGTTACAGTTAACATCATTTATTTCATCGGAAGTATGCAACATCTTGAAGTCTATGGATACGAAGAAGTCATATGATCCACCGACGGCTCCTCATAGAAATCGATACCGAACTCTAAAGATTTTTGTTGGTTGTTGGAATTTTTCAAATTTTGTTAGATCCTCTATCACTATGTCTGGTTCTCGTGAAGTCCTTGCACCTGGGTACCTGCAAAAGGAGGAATGGATTCATGGACTTCTAATTAGGAGGGTCCTGTCTGGTGGCACTGTTACGGCAGATATTGCCCAACTTAGAGAGCCTTTAGAGTTTCCATTTGTATCCCAGTATCTGCGGAGAAGGACATTGATGAGGCTCTGTCCACTATCACTAATAATACCACCGAACTGGCGTCAGTTGTAAGTTTCTTTAAGTAATTGACCCTTCTACTAATCAACTTAAGAGAGTTCGAGCTAGACTATTTCATTTTTACAATAGGGCTAGGGACATGTTTTCTCTAAAATTGAAGGATGATCATTCTAAGGAAGCTAGTAACTTGGTCGAACACCTGTCTGACATGTCTAATAGGGTAACACAATTGTTGTCCGTGGCCGCAAGTGCTCAAAGTGATCATGTTCAAACTATCAACTTAACAACACAAGAGGACTCTAGTAGGTCTGCTGAGAGTAGGAAATCGGTGGCTACACAAGAAACGACGGCCCCATCGGAACAAACATCTGAACATCTAAAACAACATCCGCGTTTCTTTATGAGTAGTGCTGTGCCTGAAACGTCTCAATCTCCAATGCCGTCACCTATTGTTTCTCCAGAGTTTAGCAGCTTGCCCCACCCCTTAGCCATGTTGATAAGAATATCTCCAAATTTTCAAATAATTCAACTAATGAGGTGATATTATTTTCAAGATTCCTAGTTAGTTTGAAGATGATGTTTTGGTTTTAGCTCTATCACACCCTCAAATAATACAAATTACTTACCCATATTATGTAGGTGTCCTCTCGGACAAAATTGTGAAAGCAATAGCTGACCGATGTTCTATTGAAGATTTCCATGCCCATCTTTTGGCTAAACTTATTTCAGCTAGGGCAGTGCCATCCCTAATACAGAAGTACTTGTCCACAGTAGAGGTTCGACGAGAAGTTAGCCGAATTCATCCAAGTTATTAAATTTTATACTAGGGCATTCGCTCTTCATTTTCCCGAGGATCAAATTGCGCGGACCATTGTGAAGGAAATTCTCCTGCTTATAGTTCGTACTTATGTTTATCTTCTCGACCTGAAACCTTTTCCTAACTTGAGGCAATGCCAGTGTCATCAGAGGGAGTGAGGTACGCTGACACTTTACGAGTAGCCAGGGAGCCCCCTCCATCATCTAACAGCTGTCGGCCACCACCTCGCCGATCCTTCCACACACGCAAGTGTTATGCGTGCGGATCAACTGAACACTTTAGGAATGTGACCCTTGGTAGAATATAGCGGAACTAGGAACGGAGCAGGCCCATCTCAATTTTGCTTTAGATGCGGGTGGTTCCCCTCTAGCAAAAAATTGCACACCACTTAACAGCACACCGTCTTGTTGAACTTCTAGTGCTATCTCTTCTAACTGAGGCGATAGGAAGTGACTAGGGTCATCGGCTGACTCACAATGTTCAGCTTCCTGAGGCTCAGGGCCCCCTGTAATAGGCAGCGAACCCTTCAAGAAGAAACCTCCTCTATTTTATCATTTGAAGGATTCCTTAAAATTGCTTCTGAGACACAAGAATCGTGGCATTTCTGAACACTGAGGTAAATAATGAACCTGTCACTGCGCCACTAGATTCAGGAAGCGTTAGCTCCATCATTTCCGAGAAGTGGTATTCTACGTTGAAAGCCTGTTGTAAATCTCTGGACTATTGTTTGTCTTCTATTAAACGTGTTTCGGCAAATTCGTCACCGTTAGAAATTTTAGGCTTCACTTTTGCTAAAGTTCATATCTGAAAATTTACTTGGAAATTAAATTCTTTGTAGTTAAGCAGTTGTCTTGCACGGTAATACTGGGAGCCGATTTCATGTCTCATTCTGGTCTTGTGCTCGACCTTCAAAGCAAGTCGTGCACATTCACATTTGATAGTAACGTTAGTATTTCTCTTTTGCAATGTAATTCTGTGTCATTTTCATCTACTTCACATACCCAGAGTGAGATGTCGTTAGATCTTAGGAGTCTACCTGAGGACAAGGCTGAAAGTATTAGAAGGTTGTGTCAGTCTTTTTCTGGCGTATTTACGGAAACCCTTGGTGTCGCAGACCTTATTGAATATAAGACTGAGGTAACGGATTCGATTTCTGTACGATTTCCTTCATATAGGCTATCTCCTCCTAAACTGAAGGCTCTTAAAGAGATCATCGATCAAATGTTAAAGAACGGTATTACTCGACCTTCAAAATCGGCGTATTCATCACCCATTTTCTTGTACCGAAACCTCAATATGGTTTCAGACTAGTCATTGATTACAGGACTTTAAATCGTAAGGTCGTATTATAATCAGTATCCATTCCTGATCTTCATTCTTATTTTTCATGGTTACGTAAGGCTGAGTTCTTTATCATCTTAGATATGAACCAAGCATATAATCATATGCCTCTGGCAGAAGAATCCAGATATCTAACGGCTTTCGACACTGATTGGAATTTGTATGAATACAACCGCGAGCTTTTCAGGCTCCCCACGGGCGTGGCTGATCTTACTAGACTGCTGGATAGGGTCTTCTCCGACATCAAATTTGAATTACTTTATCGTTATCTCGACGATGTCGTTGTGTTTTCGGAGACCTTTGAAGAACATTTAGATCAATTGAAGGAAGTCCTCAATTACCTGCGTAAGCCTTGGTTGACGGTTAAATTATCTAAGGTAGCTATTGCTAAGCCTTCTATGTCACCCTTAGGGCATATTGTATCACCTGATGGTGTTGCTATCGACCACTCCAGAACGCAGGCTATTCGTGACTTCAAGTCGCCAAGAGACGTCAAAGGAATTGCTAGAATAATCGGCATGGTGAATTTCTTTAGGGAATTTATTCCTAACTTCGCTAATAGGGCGGCGCCTCTAAACCAACTCCGTAGGAAAGGTGTCAAGTTCGAAAGAGGGCCATCGCAGCAAGCTGCTTTTGAAGATCTTAAGTTAGCCCTATTTTATGCCCCAGTATTAGCCATGCCCAATTTCTCTAAGAAATTCATCGTTCAAACCGATGCCTCTTTATCTGCTGTTGCGTCTAGGACTTAATCGGCTCAAGAAGCCAAGTACTCCATCAACGAATTAGTAGTTATGGCGGTCCAGTTTGCCTGGGAGAAGTTCCGCCTTTATTTGGAGCATCACAAATTTGAATTAGAAACAGACAACCAAGCTTTAAGTTGGGTTTTAGCGAGGCCTCGTCGTACCGGACGTATCACCCGTTGGGCTATCAGAATTTCAGCGTTTCAATTTGACGTGCGACGCATTAGAAGATCAGAAAAAGTGGTTGCAGATAGACAAAGCCGCATGTTTTCTGCAACGCCCAAGGACACAGATAATGAATATACAGTGAAATAACCCATAACAGTTCAGAAACGTAAGGCAACTTACCTTGGGTGCAGTTACTTAAAAATAAAACTGGTGGAAGAGGACCCAAAGAAAGGGAAATAAAGGCCAGGATCTTGAATTAAGACTTTAGGGGTTGCATGGTCAATGTGACTATCAGTACCATATGAAAACAACATCAAAGTAGGAGTGAAGTATTTAATTTATATTAAAATTGAAAATCATAATAATCACACTAAAACAAATATACAAGATCCTAAAATCATGTATCTTCTTAATGTACATAATTTCTAATAAGATCACTCAGAATTTCTTCAGTTAGGTGCGAAATAAATTAGGTCGACCCAAATATTAATAACAAAAAAGGAAACAAGTCAGGAGGTATAATACTTAAACGTTAACAATTAAATATATAATCTAGAAGTTTATGTACCTCTTTCACATCCAGTGCAGTCAAAACAGAATCTCACAAAGTCATACTTGTTTACCAAACGATGAAGTAATCTGTTTAAAGGTATACTTCCTCTAAAATCCCAAAATCATGACGCCGGTACTCGAGAGACACATCGGAAATCTAAACAATTCTCAAACGGATGAACAGACCAAAATAAGGACGTAAAACCACATACATAACAGTGAGGCAGGAGAATGTCAAATATAATAACACAGTAGGTCAAAACACAACAGAACGTTACATAACTGCGCAAGGCAGAGCAAGAAAGCTCGATACGCTCCAAATCAAAGCCGCCACGAACCAAGAAGGCGTAAAGAAGAGAACGGAATGCAACGGGTAACAATCGGCAAAAGATAAGACGGTCGGCACGATCTGTCACTATCAAGATTGTGAGATAAGAGAAGCGGTAACTTTTTCACAACAATGCACGAATTGCGTAACTGACAATTTTATGCCGGTGAAATAAAATTTAAATGCAAGTAATTTCCCTGATTATGTGACTTCTAGAGAAACTTAACGTCATAGAAAGAAAATGAGCAGAATCTTAATCTATCTTAGAATTAATATCTGCCGATAAAATGATCAATTCTATGTATAAGACACAACAACCTTAAAATCTACCAACTATAATGGGATAAAATTAATTGCAGTTACATGGATATTAGTTTTAACAGTGAATAATTTCTGGGTTTTAAAATAATTCTCCTCAGCTGTAGTCGTTTACAAGGAAGAATTATCATGTGTCCAAATATAGTGAAACAATGTCTGTGTGCATCTCAAAAATGCCCCCTGTAGTTTTACACAACATTGGACACAATATGACAAGCAGTTATCCGGCCACGAAAGAATATATTCATGGCACACTCCACTAACACAATTCACATGACGAGGCTTCAAATTCTATTAAATGTGGATTTGAATATACACAATGCGATGTCAGGATGGAGATAGTAAATATCTATGCCGTAACCGTCAGCTAAATACAGAAATAAAAGTAGACTACTTACAAATGCGATTCCTAGGCGACCTGCTAACTCACAGTTCACTTACATTCACACGTATAAACCAATATATGGTGAACACGGCAAACATCAATTTGTAGGTAAACCCTTTTTAACAACTAGGTAATTCCGGGATCAAGGACTTGTCCCACAACAAGTTCTTTTATTTTAACGGTCTTCTTCACGAGATGGCAAACGTCCGCCATGTTGAAGCTGGGATCAAGTACTGACAGCGGCGAGCAGACTCACGGCAACTTCACGACTCATTTCGCGGCGAAGGAGAAAAGAGCACAGCGCTGAATTCAAGAGAGATCAGCGCACGCGCGGACAATCGACTTGCTTATTGACCTAATGAGAAAAGTCGAAGCTACTGACGTAACAATAGCAGATAAAAATCTTAGATAATCAGACGTGCTTGGTCACACTAATTATCGGCAATTCAAACAATTAATGATAGTTCGAGATAAAGTCCCCATACATAAAAAATACGTCCAATTATTTAGGGTAGCTTTAGTTCATGTCACATTTTCTAGCGATGTTGAGACCAGTGAACAGGAGGAAAGTTCTTCTCTTTCCATATCCACACCTCATTTTCTTAGTGATATTTTGAAGGATGCCCCTATGTTGTTTCATGATATCGAAAAATATCAAAGGGAAGATCCAGTGCTTGCTCCTGTAATGGAAACCCTTTCTTCTGAGGAACATGCTGTCCCTTATGTGTTGAGGAGCGGGGTTCTGTGCTATCCTTCGAGGCACGATCAGAAGATGGAAGTAGTTGCTCCAGCTGTTCTTATGACCATGATATTCAAAAAGTATCATGAGACCCCATTATGAGAGCATTTAAGCATCTTCAAAACAAGACAGAGAATCGGAGAAACGTTTATCTGGAAGAGTATGGACGGCGAAATCAGCAAAATGGTTAAAGCTTGTAAATCTTGCTTGCCTAATAAGCCCACCTTGTCTACTAAGCTAGGTCAATTGTCACCATCAAGCATCTCGCCGCATGGAGCGTTTGTATATAGACTACGTCGGACCTTTCCCTCAATCGAAGAGGAACGGGAATAAGTTCATTCTTGTATGTTTAGATCGCTTCACTAGATTTTCATGGTTAATTCCGACTAATCTGGCTACCGCTCAGTCTACCATTTCTTGCATTAATACTATCTCTGCTTCTTTTGGTCCTTGTCAATACATAGTTTCTGATAATGCAAAGGCCTTCACATCTAACTTATTCCGAAAATTCTGTCTTGATTTATCCATATCCCAGGTACTGGTAACTACTTCTGCTTATTACCCTCGATCATAACTGGCGGAGCGTGTTAATCGTCATCTTCGATCTGCTCTGGTAGCACGAATATCAATCTAGGCTATCTTTTGCTCTAAATTCGGCCGTTCATTAGTCCCACAGTTTTACTCCTGCCTCTCTCATGTTCAAATTTGTACCTAACGGGCCGTTGTCAAACCTTTGGTCCATAAATGATACATACCAGAGACAACATATCCCGGTAACATCAGTGATCTGTGGAAGAAAGCTACAAGTAACCTTGAGGCCTCTCATGAAAAAGTTAAGGAGAGATATGATCGTGGACGGAGGCCCAGCAATTTAAAGTTCAGAGATCAGGTCAAGGTTAAGAAATTTGTACCGGCAGACAAGCTTACCCCCGGATTTCATGGGCCATGTATTACTCTGGATTTCTTAACACCGGTCACTCTTTTGGTGAGTAATCCAGCCAGTGAGAGAATTTTTAGAGTGCATATCTCCCAAATTAAACTGGTAAAAATTTCTTGGTTTGCTGCGTAGGCCACTAAGTTATGGACATGCAAAAGCAAAGCAAAGTCCTCTCCGTACAGGCCATGGACGCCCTTGAAGATGGGGTGGAGTGGTTAGCTCTACGCCCGGCCGCCTTTGCCCCCAGGAATTAATCTAGTACTCATTTCTGGTGTGGGCTGAGTGAACCTCAGGGCCATGCGCACCTCCAGAATTGGATATCTCGTTTCCTAAATTTTAGGACTTCCTGTCGAGGATTCGAACCCACGTCCTTCCGGGCGAACCGAGCACGCCTTTACCGCCACGGCCAGGTAGACCAGGTAGCCCCTTAGTTATGGCAATGAGGAAGTAGTTATATTTCTTTCCTTAACAGCTCAGAACGTTAAAATAGTATATTGAAAAGTGGAGGCCTTCTACCCCAATAATCTAGTGTGTTACCTTTTTTTGTTCCACCTGTGTACAAAACTTCCCCTCAGAATAAGGTGTATACTTTTCCCTTGCCTGGCTGCCATTACATTTCCCCCACCTCCAAAACAAGGTCTGCATATCTCGGACTCATCCTCGATGCCGCCTGCCTCATCTGTACCTGCAGATTAAATATAAACGAACGCGCTCTCTCCATAAAGAACACCACTGTCGCCCAGTAAATTATTGTTTCATCTGCGGTCGTGTCTCAACATCTGGCGAGTGAAGGTGGTGTGGGGTAAGGCCCCACCCTGCTCTAGCTCATTCTAATTCATAAAGACGTGCTAGAGCACCATTCTTTCCGGCAAGGACTGAGGTGCGGTAACTCAATCGCCTACTTAATACTGGAGCAGTGTCTATATATCTGGTCTGTGGCGACCATCACCATGGCTACCCACTCTCAAGATAGAGGGAGAGATGTATCTGAGGGTATTTTGAGAGTGCGGGGGACCCCACCCGGGTATGGGCTGCAACGGCCGCTCTTGCATATAAATTGAACGGAACATCACGGACTACTACGGCGCAGGAAGAATTCAAGACTTGCTTTCGACATGATTATTAACAAATGAACTTTCATCAAGAAGTTTCCTGTCTGCAAATTTCAACTTGATTTTTTCTAAAAAGCAAAATTTCAAATTTCCACCCGAGGAACAACTTTGGGGGGTGGGGAGGTCTCGACCGGAGGTACACCTTCCCCGCATATTTAAATTAAGTGCCTTGGAGAAGGCTATCTGTAATATAAAACTTGCAGCAACTAGCGCATGAACTTTGGTCTTTTCTCAACAGATGTCGCTACTATAAACTTATGTTATTCCTTCTGGTGTGACGATGAACTATTAAAATAGCACGGTAAGTTTGTTGTGTTGAGATTTACTACACTCAATTGTTTCTTCCTTTTTTCGTTGTATTAATGTTTACAACACTACCATTTCTTCCCACCAAGTGAGGATGTGAGTCAATAATACATTTTGTACATTCATTTTTCTACCAATCAGAAATTTTCTGGTATTTATTTGTTTATCGATTAAGAATTGTGGGTGTGTCGGGAATTACCCCAAAGTTTTCTGGAACATTCCCCTTGTATATAAGTGCTGCCACATTTTCGGACCAGGTTGTCTTATTCATCGCTCCAGTCTAAAGTGTGTGTTGATAAAGGAGGCGGAGGTGCCTCGTCCATCTTCGAGTGGTTCACCAGCTTAAGGTAATGGCAGTTAAAGCTTAACAATGTGATAGTCTTTGAAAGTCAGCTTGAGGGGTATGTTTCCAATCTCTAGTAATATATCTTTAATTTTCTAAAATGTAAATTTCAAACTTAAATGCACATTTCTAACAAGCCGAAAGAACTTAGCCGAAATCGGGAATAGAGAGTGAGGTACCCTCTCGTGTTCCTTCTCAACTTGATCTTGAGGTGACTATGATTTTGGTCAACTTTAACATCGATCTTTTAATTTCTGTAACAAACATTTTTCTACATTTAATCACCTCCGTATTACAGGCTTAGCCTCTGTAACGTCGGGCCGTAAGCCCAAGTAGGGTTTTATGCATTTAATGTAAAGTCTAAGGAGTGTAAGAGTTTGCCTCCTGACCATTTTGGCTTTTGGGCCAGTAACCTTAAACTTATGTTTTTACCCAAAAGCCTCATATATATATGAGGATATGAAAGTTTGGAAATGGATTCTTAAGGAGTTGTAGAGCAAGGATGCTCTTCCTTCTGATATAAAAATTGGGAGATCCGTCTCCTTATTGTTTGTTAAAGGGAGCAGTTTTGCAGATGTAGAATTTGTAAATAAGGAGCTTCTGGCTCATGATCTAAACTGTTGTTCTCTCTAATTCTGTTACGCCAACCCTCGAGCTAGAATTGTACCTGATCTATTCTTAATTACTTGGCAAGTATTAAGATTTAAAAAAATGGAAAATTAAGAAAATAAATAACAAAGGCGATTTTAAAGTTTTAAATCTATCTTTTGCTTTCCGCATATGCACCCATTCCCGCACCTTCTTTCACCTCTGTGATCCATACAATCCCCGAAACAATAATAAGATGAAAAATCAAAGATCCGTGCTGTTCATCAGAACGTAAACCCATGGTGTTCCTCACATACTGGCACTAATCACAGGGAACCTTACTATACCATGGTATTCCTCACATAGTGGTACTAATCACGGGCACCCCAACTATCCCGCGGGGTTCCTCGGAACGCAAATCCACGGTGTTCCTCACATCGTTCTACAAATCTAAGGGACCCATACTATACCGTGGAGTTCCTCGCACAGTGGGTACTAATCACTGGTAAACCCAGACCCCCAGACCCGTGGTGTTCCATGGAACGCGGACCCACGATGTTCCTCACATAGTGGAGCTAATCACAGCAACCCGTTCTATACCGTGGTGTTCCTCAAATTGTGGGTAATGAGACAATAATTTACGATACCCTCATTTGTTGGACATATGTATTTGTGTGTGGGGATCTTATCTACCATTCTCGGCCATAGTTTGAATTGCCGTTAATTTATGTGCCTGAACTATCCTATTTAAATGCATTTTAAACCCATTGTTACGTCGGTAGCTTCGAAATTTCCGATTCGCCCAATAAACCAATTGAAGTGCGTGCGCATCCGGTCTACTGCTTGAAACTGAGCGCTGTGTTTCTCACTGGCCGGCACGCCAGTCTATTCCCGGCAGATCGCCAAGATGGACGCGTTCGGAGGAGTTGTGTACAAAATGCGATTGAAAGTTGTTGGAGTGGAGTCCGATAAACCAGGCTAATAGCCTCGTTAATTAAGGCATTTGCCTTAGTTGTAGTGCAATAATGTCGTAGTGTGTCTCAGGTTTACTGTTCTTTAATATTTGTTTGACCGAACTATGTGAAGGAGGGTACTTTATTACAAAATGGGCTAGAACGTAAGCTATTGGATTACCGTATATTAAATTGGACTGTAAGTAATGTAAGGAATGTAAGTACAAGTATCTTCCTAATTGTTTCAAAACTGTCTACTGCCGGATAATGTGGAGAAGAAGAACGTGGGTAACAAGCAATTTGTGACATCTATTATACAAAAATTAAGACAACGCTGTTAATATTACTTCGTGTCTACTCCGCAACTGTAATTGAAATTAGGCCTATAGTTATGGACATGTCGACCACCGTTTATTAAATAAAGCTGGAATTTCTTTTGCGTCGGACATTTTCATGATATAAAATGTATCTTCTAAATATTAGAATGTAACTTAACGTGATTTTGGTAACATTCTATATCCAAATTATTATAATGGAGTAATTCTGGAATATAGTATGTGCGCGGGTGAGAGGTCTATTATTCCATTACTTTAATTCAACCCTCGACTGGCGTTGTGGGGTCTTAAAAGATACCAGTGACTTTTTACAACCCTGGCGCTCTCTCCGTATTCCGTTCTGGCTATCGCCGTTCACTGTAGCTGTTACTTAGTGCAAGATCAACTGCTATCTGGATTTGTTGAGTTTAGAAAATAATGATTTTCTCAAGAACTTGATTTAAATATTGTGTGGTGCCGTGTACGACCCCACAACGGCGTTTGTTTTACGAAGTTTGTCGTGACTTAAAATTGTGTAAGTATTCATATTTCATTCAAAGTGTGTGTTTGTTACGCTTTCTTCGTATAAGTCTTGGTACGGCATGGCATGTCAGTGTGTGATCCTAGGATCGCAGTGTTTTAGAGGAAGATGCCGAAGGAAGTGACGGCAGCGATCTCTCAGATGAACAATTCCGAGCATGACACGGATTCAGAACAAGAAGAAGGTGAGAAAGACGAAGAGCGAAGTTTCACAGACAACCTAGACGCCCAAAACCTGCCGTCATCTTTTACTGGTAGGAACAGATAGAAGTGGTCAGCTACCGAACCCCACAGGCAAGTGAGACGTCGAAGTCAGAACGTTATTGTCAAACTTCCAACCCTTAAGTATTTGTGAAAATTACTTAAATGACTTTGACATTCAAAAGTTTTATGAGTTTTGTATACTACAATATTTAAGTATACCTTTGCATTTGCTTTGGAACAATGAACATTTCAAATTTGTTTTCATTTAAGTTTAATTCATGGGAGTGCGATATCCTTTTAAAATCAGTGACGGTAAAACAATTGTGCATTCTCTCACAATCTGTAATCAGTAAAGATATTCATTTCTCATTGTAGGTAATGCAAATGGTATACGGAAACATAATTGAAATGTATTTATTTTTGAAACTTAAATAAAGGGTGTTTGAGGTCATACATTCTATGGTATCATTTTCGACCCCACAACAACATTTACGTACCAAAGTGTTCACAACGCCAGTCAAGGGTTAACTGAGATTATCGTTGTGCTGCTTTTTTCTGTTTCTTAAGGTTATATTATTATTCATTTTGTTGGTGGATTTCTTTCTACTTTTTTTGGTTCATATTTGTGGTTCCTGTTGGACTTTTGTCAATTGTTTGAAAGACGTTATGTGCTAGTACTGTTTTCGTAATGAGTCGTTGTTTAATTACTTAATGGGTTGGTTTATTTCCGGTCTTATTCGCCCATTGACTTTTTCTAGAGCCTCCTAAAATTAAAATTTTATAACCGGCATTTAAATCCTCTGTTAATAGGTGGTTGGAGGAAATGTTAAATTCAAAATATTATAATTATATTATTGTAATATCGTGGTTTAGGAAGCTGAAATTTGTTTCTAGCATTTCTTAAAAATACTTATGGGTTCCCTCCGCTGATTATTCGTGTCCATGTTTTCTTTCCTTCCTTTCTTTCATTATTGCGTGTCTTAATTTTATCTTATCTCTGGTACGCTAATTTTGTGTGGGCCTTGGCTATTGTCTTTAAGGGGGATGTTGGCTTGGTTTTTGGGAAGTTGCATGCTTCGTTCGTACCATTGTTCGTTTTCTGTGGAATTTTAAGTGTTTCCCTTCGTAATTTGTAAATTTTTTGGGACATATTTTATTCGGGTTCGTGCGATTTTCTCTTGTGTTCTCTTAATTATTTACGTGTGGAGTTTTTGGTCGGCTATCGTTGCCTTAAATATTGAGTGTGTTTCCGTGTTTCTGGGATGATTGAAATCCTTGTGTACAGGTTCTGGAAACAGATTTAATTTTAATGAGATTAATTGTAGTATACCTACTTACAAGGAAAAGTTAGCCTGTTGTGTAATTAATATTTAACGCACGGATCCGTTTTAACATTTGTCATTGAGTGATTCTGATGCGAGCTGCAGACTCCGCTTATTTCTTGGTACTATTGAATTGAATTTATTGATCATGATTTACATGCCACTGAGGCTGAAAAGCCCCTTTATGTAGCGTCTTCTTATAATACAATACACATTTATGATCACAGTAACTACATTTTTATAATATTAAAGTATTAAACTAAACATGAAACAAAAAAAATGAAAATACAGATACCAAATCCAGTAAGGTTAAGACATACAATATATAATAAGTAAGAAATTAAGTCATTAAGCCCTTCTGTTATTTTGGACTACATGGATTTAAAGAATATAAAGCTAAGGCAGAGAAACAATTTTCTTCGAAATATACATATTTCTGATTGTTCGACACAAGAATGTCTGATCTCAGCCTCTTGCGTACTCCTCCAGAAAGATAGATGTTAAGAACTGCTTTAGTTGTGTACAGTTAGTGTTATTTGCGAAACGGTGAAGATTAAAGACGTTAAAGATACGTGATTCAGTGCAAACAAAGGATTTGTTAAATCTAGTGGTACGATGAAGGGTACTATAAGAGTTACTTTAGTGTGTAATCTGAGTGTGTTTTTACGTCTTATTATCTTAAGAATAGACATTTGTCTCCTATTTTAATGAACTGAATTATTATAATTATTTTTTCTTCTAATTACTTATTTATTACCACATAAAAAAGATTTTACGTTGTTATCCGAGTGCGCACTCATAATATATATATTGCTAAAAAATATTGATTTTTATATAAGTCACAGAGGTTATTTTCAAATTTATTATTTGTTTTTCAGCTTTCATTCATCAATTTGGTTTAAATTTTTCCAAATGTTTAAGTAAAGTTCAAGTTATTTAAACATTTATCTTCCTTTCATTTAGTAGTTAGTAATGTTGACCTGGCAACACCTCAAGTAGCTAGTTTGATCCAGCCCTTTTCCTTTACGTTCTGTGCCCTCCACGCTCGTTTTGTTAATGCTGCTGCTGCTCGATGGTAAGTATTTTGCTTCTTGTGCTCATTTGGTGATATTTATGGGTTTTATTATTATACCTGTTTATCTTTGTCGGGTTGCAGGTAATAATCGCAGGACACATACTATCGAGTAGCGTTCCTTCCATGCTGTTCCTCACATAGTGGTACTAATCATAGGGACCCGCACTATCCCGTGATGATCCTCACATACCTACTACAAATGAGAGGTAAACCCCAGACCCGGGCTGTTTCTTGCAGCGCAAGCCCAGGGTCTTCGTCTCGTAGTTGTACAACCCATGATGTTCCTCACATAGTGGACCCGTACTATCACGCGGTGTTCCTCGGAACGCAAACCCATGGTGTTCCTCACATAGCGGTACTAATCACAGGGACCCGACTATCCCGGTGTTCCTCACATAGTGGTACTAATGACAGGTAAAACCCAGACCAGTGGTTTTCCTCGAAACGTAAACCCATGTTCTGCACAGGCACCCGTACTATCCCGTGGTGTTCCTCGGAACCCAAACCCATGGTGTTCCTCACATAGTGGTACTAATCATAGGGACCCGACTATCCCGCGGTGTTCCTCACATAGTGGTACTAAAGACAGGTAAAACCCAGACCCGTGGTTTTCCTCGAAACGTAAATCCATGTTATTCCTCACATAGTGGTAATAATGACAGGTAAAACCCAGACCCGTGGTTTTCCTCGAAACGCAAACCCATGTTATTCCTCATATAGTGGTAATAAACACATGTACCCGTACTATCCCATGGTGTTCTTCACATTGTGGTACAAATCTCAGGGACCCGAACTATAACGTGGAGTTCCTTGCATAGTGGGTACTAATCACAGGTAAACCCATACCCGTGCTGTTCCTCGGATGCCAAACCCATGGTGTTCCACACATAGTGGTATCAATCACAGGGAACCGTACTATCCCGTGGTGTTCCGCGCATAGTGGGTACTAATCACAGGTAAATGCCAGACCCGTGGTGTTCCTCGGAACGCAAACCCATGGTGTTCAACATATAGTGGTACTAATGACAGGGAACTGTACTATCCCGTGGTGTTCCACACATAGTGGTACTAATCGCAGGGAACCGTACTATCCCGTGCTGTTCCTCACAGAGTGGGTACTAATCACAGGTAAACGCCAAACCCATGGTGGTGCTCACATAGTTGTGCAAATCTCAAGGACCCGTACTCTCCTGTGGTGTACCTCACAGAGAGGGGTACTAATGACAGGTAAATCCGATACGTGCTTTTCCTCCGAACGCAATCCCGTGGTGTTCTTCACATACTTGTATAGACCTCAGGGACATGTACTGTCCCAGTCCGGTGGCGTTCCTCAACCGGAGGGTACAGGCTCTGAAATGTGTCATTCAAGGCCTTATTTTACCTAAACAATCGGTTTTATCTATCTCGTCATTACTTACGAAATGCAAATAACGGCAAAGTAGCAACAATCGTTTACATGGCATCACAGATCGAAAGACGGGAGTTTCCGTGGATTTCTGTTTACTCCAGTAAGAATAAAGATTGTCTTTCCTAACCTGTTATTGCAGAATGCATAATGAAATAAATGCCTAGTTGCGTCATACCACTTTGAATCCAGGCTGGTACTTGCAGAAGGCACGTCAATACTGATATTCTCGTACCTGTTTGTCTCATCACACACACTTTTCCAGAAATCATCACTAAGAAATTTATAAAACATATGTTTATGCGTAATTTCTATATATTGAAAAACAGGATTTACCCCAGGAATACCAGTGAATGGTATTCTGGTAGGAATACCTTGTAATGGACAAGCAGATTCCCATTTTCACTCTTCAACATTCTGTTTTTTCTTACGGTGCGTCGGAACATTTACGTTCGTTATATTTACATCTCCTTCTTCACTCGTACTACCATCTCTAACTTCACTAAGCACAATCACTAGTCAGTAAAATATCCACGACTTCTCGCTCAGTAACAGCCTCGCGCGTGCTCATCTTTACTCACTGAATACCCGTGACATCAGCTCATTGTTATCTTCAATGTATGTGGTTAATCCCCTAAACATGACTCAAATACAGCTGAAGAGACTTCCTCCAGATATAAGGAATGATTGTGATGCCATCTGTTGAGTTTTTAGTGTACTACCCTCCCTTTACCATCGATAAAGCAGGACGCTGTTTTACCCCGTCGATTCGACGGTTAGGCAAGCCGGTGGGTTAAGCCGTCTCATAAGAGCCCATGTATAGCAGCCATCTTGCGCAATTAGATAGCCGCTATCTCGCGCAAGCGTCCCTAGGGCGTCTTATAAGAGCCTATGTATGACAGCCATCTTGCACAAGCGCACTTAGGCCGTCTCATAAGAGCCAATGTATAGCCGCCATCTTGCAGAATTAGACAGGCGCCATCCTGCGCAAGCGTCCCTAGGGAGTCTCCTAAGAGAAGCAGCCAACTTCTCAAGCGCCCTAATGCCGTCTCATAAGGAGCTGTGTATAGCCGCCATCTTGTGCAACTGGCGTCGGTAAGAGCATCTTGCCGTAAAACTAAGGTTAGGCTCCTCCATACGGTTAGGTGTGCTCTTTTATGCCAATCCCATTGCCCTATTATTCAAAATAACGTCTCAAGAATGCCCATTACCTTACTATTCAAGATGGCGTCGGGAAGGGCATCTGGCCGTCAATCTGAGGTTACGCCCCTTCAAGATAGCGGCTCTGAGGTTAGGTTTGCTGTCCTGTGGGTAACATGTAAGGTTAACCCCCTCCAAGATGGCGGATGTGAGGTTAAGCTCGCTCTCTTAGGCGTCAGGAAGGGCATCTCGTCGTAAAAGTGAGGTTAGGCCCCTCCATGATAGCGATGGGCGGTTAAGCATGCAGTCTTAGGTAGCATAGCAATAACCTTGTCAGAGGTGAATGCAGCGGAGGCGGCGGCGCCAGAACCCGTGAAAAGTATCTACTCTCACGGAATCAAGAAACGAGAACAATGCTACACGATATTTACATAATCGTCATATGAGCCAAGAAAAAGCTCTGTATTCAGAATGTTCTCGACCGGTGAAATAGTACATTTCTCCCAATCAGCCTTCTTAAAATGATATGTTCTTCGAAGAGAAATTCTAACGACTTGAAGGTAAGACGTATAGAACTAAGACGAGGCCACAGGACTAGTTGCAAATAGAGGATTGTGGTGGCGTTTAGTATATTCACAGAGGGTCGCAGAATGAACACCGAAATTCGTAACAGTCTATAATAAAGATGTCTGTATGAAAAGGAACTGTCTGCGGTCACATTGTAGCATATAACAGGACGATGAAGGATTGCGTTGATAACTGAGATATGTTTGCTTACGCAGATACTGTAAGATAATACGTAGGTGGATCAAAAGGTTAGTTGCACTACCGCGCCGCAGTAGCGCTCTGTGTGTCGCAAACGTGGGCACAGCGGAGAAAGGGACAGACACTGCCCGCACGTCTGTTAGGCAGGTCGCTGTGGTGTCTCGACCAGTATCGTGTGAACAGCGGCCAAATGCAATGGCGCGTCAACTGGACGTTCACTCCAAATACGTGGTGTGTGCGGCAGTCCGATTCCTATGGGCTAAAAGGAAGAATTGCACAGATATTCATCGTGAAATTAGTGCTGTGTATGGGGAGCGGGCCATTTCTCGGCAAGGTATCGTAAAGTGGTGCCGGCAATTCGAAGCCGGACGCACGGATATCACGGACAACCATCGCAAAGGCAGGCCCGCAACGTCCAGGACCCGTGCAAAAGTCAAGAGTGTGAATGCGATCATTAGACAGAACCGGCGCATTAAACTGCTAGAAATCGCGCAGCTGAACATGTCGTATGGCAGTGTGTTCGCCATTGTTCACGAGGACCTTGGATATCGTAAGCTGTGTCAAAGATGGGTCCCACGTCTTCTCACCGATGAGCACAAGGGACACCGTTTCCAATCCTCCCTGGCATTTTTGCAACTCTATGCCGCAGACGGCAACGGGGTTCTGCGGCGAATCGTCACAGGCGACGAAACGTGGGTCCACCACTTCACCCCCGAAACGAAGAGAACATCAATGGAATGGGTGCACCCCTCATCACCACAACGAAAGAAGGCCAAGGTTCAACCTTCAGCCGGTAAGGTTAGGGCGACAGTATTCTTTGACATGGAGGGTTTGCTGCACGTGGAATTCATGCCGAAAGGAACGACGATCAACGCGGCGTCATATTGTCCAATGTTGCACCGGACGTGTACAGCGATTAAAGAGAAGCGCCGGAGTGATTTTGTTGCACGATAACGCAACACCTCACAAGGCCCGCCAAACGAAAGAACTGCTGCAGCGTTTCAAGTGGGAGGTCCGGCAATATCCACTCTACAGTCCCGACCTAGCGCTATGTGATTTCCATCTGTTCGGCAAGCTCAAAACGGAGCTCGGTGGTCGACGTTTCCAGACCGATGAGGAGGTGAAGGCCGCTGTCTCCGAGTGGTTGCAGAACGCTGGAGGAAATTTCTATGCATCCGGCATCGACAAGTTCGTTGTGCGTTCGCAAAAATGTTTGGAGTCTCTTGGAAACTATGTGGAAAAGTGACGTTGCAGTGTGTGCCTTTACAGTCATGTTGCTGTTGTATAGGTGGTGTAATAAATGGCCATAATTGGGAAGCGCAAATTATTTTCTGATCAACCCTCGGATCTGGATCATATACATGCCTCCATCTGGCACACTTGAATAATGCTGGAAGTTTGTTGTCATGCTCTGGAATTAGATCACACGAATCTTCCCATTCTACCCCATCCTCTCCGCTTCTGACTGTACCTGCGCAGCCCCATGTTGTATTATGACTGAAGAAATCACCAGCCACAAACTATACATAATGACGCCGGAAGGCTCCACAAATCTAAATACAGTACCTGGTGGCTAATTAATTGATCCCTACTGTAAGAGTTTCAATGTCATCATGGGAGAGATTCTGGACGTTGGGTAGCACTGAGTGTGTTCATCCATTAAACACATGCTATAGATTTTTGGACATTGAAGATTCTACTTTCGGTGAGTTTCCTGAATGCATATTATTAGCGTGTGGAGAAAATTGTGAGGGTATATATTCTACGTTGCCTTTCAGATTCGTAGAATTAAGTCGATAATAAAAATAAGATAATCAAAATGCAAAATACTATTATGCAAACATGCGTAAAATAAACCAGTAAACCCATACATGCAAAGCACGATGAAGAGCAGAAAGTGGGAACTCATAAAGAGTTAAATAAGGTCTGTGCATTACAGTAACTTCTACAACGTAGTCCGGTGTATTTTGCTATGCGTAGGGCTGATGTGACTTTGTATTATTTTAGTGGAAATTTATCACAGTTTAAGCTATCAATTTTATGCTGAGAAGAAACGAGGAGAAATTTACCATGCTTGCTTGTGTTAGAAGTGTCACATTTTTACAGAAATTTTGTCATATTTTTCTTCAGGATGGGACGTTATATTTAGTGCAATTCTCATAGAATTTGTTCAGACGTAATGGGGAAAATGTTTGCAGTAAAGCAGTGAGTTTAAAGGAATTTTAAGTACGTTAATTTGCAAGATTTCACGTCCACATACGTAGAATCAGTTATGTATGCAAATTGGAAAGTTTTGGTCAACTTGTAATTTATAAATGCCAATAATTATTATTTATTTGGCGTACGGCTACATCGCTAAAACAATTAATATTTACAATAATTATATCGTACAAATAATAATAACAGTAATAACTGTTGTCATCACGCTAGTAATTTGAAGACAGGGGAGAGTTCGATTTTAATCTATCTAAGCAGTAATACTAAAGGTGGGCCGGCACAAGGTTGCACTTGACACTTGTAAGTCATGTTGGCACCACTACAAAAATGAAATGAAGAACGTCACCCGTTAATCAGAATCACCAATCTACTACTTTTTATGTCAGACACAGTTACGCATTTTATTCATGTTAATTCGTACTTAATGCCATATAGTGCTTATAATCTTTTATTTGCTTACACAAATATGAGCATTTTAAAAAATGTTATAAAGTTTAAGAGAGCCACAAAATAAATACGAACTATTTAAAGTTGATTGTTGTTGGCAATATGGGTAGTTTAGTGGTGCCATCTATAACTTGCTTGACTACCGTATTGAAGTGTTGCCGTTTCGCCTGTCTCCGCTAGCACGTGGTCAGGTGTCATTCGCGCGTTTATGAAAGTTTTGTTTTCGTTGTGAGATAATTGTGAAATTTTATTTTAACGAATGCAGTGCGATGTCTCGGAAACGGCAACATAGTCATGAAGCGCGGAGTGTCCCTTAATAGTAAGGCATTCGAATTAGTGCGGAGAACTCGCGAGTTTTACGAGAGGGAGAGGAAATTCGTACGCTAGCCGTCTCTCTGTTCCTGCAGATCATGGTGTGGAACGCATATGTCAAACATTAGGGCTTTCATATCGTACTGTTATTCAGAGAGGTGTTCGTCTCCAAGAACAGAAGTAAAAAAGGGACTGGGATACCGGTACATAGCAGTAGCGGAAACGGGGCTGATAGTACGGACTTGTTTCACAGCACTCCAGGAAAGAAACGAATTAAGCTATCTCCTGTAACAGGATTTTTTTCCAGGCTGGTGTAATACGAAGACACGAGTACGATTGTCACAGCTCGAAGTCCCTTCTGTCATTGTTATGGACAATGCACCTTACCACTCCGTAAAAATTGACAAGACCGCTACTTCGAGCGCCCATAAAGAACTGTTAGTAGAATGGCTGCGGTAAAGAAATACCCCAGCGCATATGTGTACGACTAAATTAGTCGACGAGGTAGCGAAGGAACAAGGGCACGAGGTGATTAGGTTGCTGCCGTACCACTGTGACTTCAACCTCATTGAGTTAGTACCGTATGGGGTGAAGTAAAACATTACGTACGCACTAATAAGTCCTTACTGAAGTGGAAGGACTGTTCGGGAGAGTATTGCTCGAATGGATACGGCTTTGTGGGTGAAGAAAGTTAGCCATGTCGCAACGTTCATTAATTCGGCAATGGCAACACATGGCATCATCAGAGACTGTCAGGAGTTGATGATCTGATGACAATGACAACGAAGGCGACGGTAGTGATGGCAGTGATCTGGAGTATATCGAGCCTCTACCTTTGTGAATCAGGTATGAAAATAAGGTTTCTGAATTTTCGTAAATGTTACAGATTTTACTTGAAACTTTTTGTGTTAGCACCGGTGTAAATTATTCTAACATTTATTGGTGTATTTAAAGTGAGATTCTTGTCGGCCGATTTCTTCCGTACCTTGTAACATCGCGATAATAAGAACTTCGTAGTATATTTATCTCGTATCATATTGTGTGATGAATAAACGGTGAGTATAAAGTTCGATTTTTGTCGGCGGATTTCATTTGTATTATGTATCATCGCGATGACATTAAAAATATCTCTCCCATGTTTTTAAAAACTCACGTGTTGTGCAATCAGCTGTTGTTACTGCGGCAACATCGCTTCGTGCGCCATTGCAGTGTGACCAACATTGTGCGCAGCTGTCATGTGCAACCTTACGCCGGCCCACCTTTAAGGTATTTCCCATTAAAGGTTGCCTCAAAATATTTTCTGGCAAGGTAGTTAATCATAAAATTCATATTCAATGTTTGGCTTTCACGATGTTCTAGTTATTGTATTCCATCTGTAATGGAGTTAGAATTACTACTCGCCATTGTACTATGTATTCTCCATTACATTCATGCGTTCATGTCATTGTATGCATCTCCGCGAGTTCAAATATCGTGGCTGTATGGCCTTTCCTTTAATTGCTGATGGTGAGCCATCTAGTGGTGGAACTGGTACTAGTAATACGAGGTGACAAGTTGGTGCTGCTACCTGGCCGCCTGAAGATAAGCTTGGTCGGCCGTGAACTGTAGCGACAATCAACGTGAACAGTTGTTCCAATTCTTGATTCTTAGCTCGAAGACGCGTTGAGCTACTCTCTGCTGGTTGTACTTTAAGGATAAAAAATTATCTTTCAAGAAAGGTAGATGGTCTTGGGATTGGACCCTGGGTGATGGATTTTCCATCTGTGCATATGGCCCGAAAGTGAGGTTTGTTTTTGAATGACTTAATTCTCGTAAACACCGACCTCGTAAGTAAGCTTCATACCACGTCATTACTGGCTTAACCTGAGCAACTAATACTGTTATTTATGATGTTAGGACGCGGAATCCTTAAGAGTACGACATGTGAGATATTCTACATCTGATTTTTGGGACATTTGAGGTTTAAAAAAATTGAGTCTAAAACAGGTCTTCACCGTTACCTTGTAATGCGCAAACGTTTGGGGTTTCAATTTAAAATTGTGATTACGTATTAGTTTAAGCTTCTGTATTCAGTTAACTAAGGTTTCGTGCACGAAAGGAAAAGTTTGTGTTGAAGGAGCTCCTGACAAGTTAATGATGTACGGACTATTTGTATAACCTTAAAAGCTGGTTTATTTTCATTTCCTATTTTAAATAATAATCAAATATTTATTATTTAAAATATTTTCAAGCCATTTCGGGCAAGTAAGAAAAACAAAGAGGTTTAAATGAAAGCTTATGTAATGACTTACTCGGTACTTCGAATTCTCATTTGATCATGGTGGTCGTCATCTGTTTCACCCAGTGTAATAGAATGTAAACGTAATGAGGGGCGTTGCTGTGTTGACAATGACATTTGAGTGTCTGCTTATTATTGATTTCTTGAGATTCATCTGACTTGGAATGATCTTGCGTGCATGCGGATGGTTTTCTACTGTGTTTGACTTACTCTTTTGATTTAAGTTACCGTCTCTTGGGCGATATTGAATTATTTGATCCTACTTGTGGATTTTATTGCATGTTCTTGAATTATTTCTTCTGTCTACAGAAATAGTGTGTTTCGGAGTGAGTTATGATTGTTTTCATGCAACCTTCGGTAACCGAGATAGTCTATTAGAAAGGTTTTCACCGTTCGTTCTACAATAGTCGACGTAATATTTTAATTTTCAACTAACCTATTTTTTTAATTCTTCAGATAGGTTTTGGGATTTCATTCTGTAATGGTTGATTTAACCTTATAATTTTCAACTGAACTACGTTTATTTATTGTTCTAAAAAGGATTCCTGCCTACATTCAGTGATAGTTGATGAAAGAATTTAATTTTCAATTGGCTTAATTTTTATTGATCAGAAAGCTTTTCAGCATTCATCGTGCTATTATTAATTTAAATGTATTAATTTTGAGGTCGGAAACTTATAAATGATTTTGAATTATTAAAGAATTCTTCAATTTAATTGACGAATTATTATTTCAGCCATTTAATTAATTGATCTTAATTTTAATGGATTCCCCTAACCTCTGGAGCCCTTGCTTCTGCAATCGGTGACGACCTTTTTCTCTGGATAATTGTATGTATTCTGATCTTATATTATTTGTTTGTCATTATCTGAGGTCGTGCTAACAGTCTTGCCTTTAATATTTTGGGGTTGTGAGACATCTAACAATAGGCATGAATGAATTCAGTTCCAGGAAAAACTTCATACAATTCCATCTAATACGAATCCAAATCTCATATAAGAAAATCCGATATATGGAAGGATCCACTCGATACTTACAAACAAAATCTGATAACTCAGTTTGGCAAAATTACTCAGGTAAATAATTTCAAATACAAGGACAAATCATCCAAGCATCTGCATTAAATGATAAGACAAACAGAGAGAGGTTTCTATATTACAAGTAGGCAATAGAATCACATGGAAAAGGTATGACAAAAACTCAAGATCCCGGAACGCCAAATTAAAACATTATAACACCGTAGTTAAACCCGAAGGATTACACACGTCAGAAAACTTCATCATTGGAGCAAGATCACTATCCAAAATTATCAAAATAACAAGAAAGAGAAGTCCTCAGGGAAATCTTTCGCCCAGTATGCATATATGGAGTTTGGATGAATAGAAATTCTCTGGATTTATACCAACATACTAAGAAAATATCAGACAAAATTGGAAAAATGCGACTGAAATTTGATGGCTCATTTCAAATAGTGGATGACGAAAGACTCACAAAAAATATATTTAATAATTCCTCCTCACTAAAAGTCAAGAATAACTGTATAATTGAAACTGAAAAATGAACTTCAAGAAATCAGCATACCAGACGAAATTGTATGGGACAGGGCTAGCTTTCGAACGTTGGTGAACAAACATAATTTTGCTGAAAATCCAAGATGAGAGCATCCCTGCATGGACGGAAGAACGGATGAAAAACACAGCGAAGGAAGAAGAGAATCTAGGAAGAGAAGAAAGCACACTCACCTGCAAAATAAGTACAATCGCGCTCCTTAGTTTGGCACAAAACTTTGAAATAATAATAATAAGCAATGGAGTGAGTAATAGTTACTACGCGTGTGATATGCTTTGTTTTGTGAAAGTCAGTCTGCGATACATTTCTCAGGTTGTGATAGCACGGGGTTCGGTCTAATGTGGTTTGGGTCGATGATGAAGTCAGTGTCATATGCGTCTGGAGTATTGTATTTCCAAGTTAAGTGAGAAACTTCGTAATTGTCCATAACTGTCGGTGGTAGATAGGTTCTGTGTATCCATGCAGTCATGACACCATGCGACTCAGTGAGATATGTTCCTAGTAGATACTCCAGAGGTAATAGTGTAGATAATGCCGAGGTTTCATTGTAAAAGTGCCAGAAGAAAAATCGTCAGGACAGAACGTTTTGAAATATGGTAAGATCCATGGTTAGAACATTGAATAGGATCCTATATCCAGGGGGATCCTTGTTCACCTAATAACTTCATTAATACCAGTGACACTCATATCATATCCCACAGATCCCACTAGACTTGAGTTCATTCGTAATGGCGATAAACTTGACCGATAAATTGTCAGATAATACAAGGATTTAGACGAAGATTTGTGCTGTAGTAAAAGGCCATCCGTGGCGAGATTTGTTTGCTCACTTGTAGAACAGTGGAGAGCGTCAGGTATAAAACTGTTTAACGAGATAATGGGTGTTCACACTTATATGAGGAGGACCCTGTTCGGAAATAGAAGGGCGTGTTACAACATAATTGATGTTGAAATAAGTGGGGATTTATTTGAATTTCAATTCTACTGCATAGGCGAATGACAGGAGTGGATTCTCAGTAACATTCCCGAACACTTGACTATGTATTCTATTTTCGATGTTTCCTTAACACAGTCATAGTTCGTATTGCCACTGAGCATTTAAATAATTATTTTGGTGTCAGTAAGGTGTCCTTAGATATTTAGGATTTCCAATTCTTAATATGGTCGTAGTGCGCCGAAGGCGTGTCCTCCAGTGGAAAGTAGGATAGTCATGCTAGGACCGTCAAATTATGTAACTAGGCAACCGCTCCTAGATGAGAGGTGAGTACCCTAGTTTGACGCAAAGAGCTGGTACCACATGGTATTCCATAAGATGTAGTAGCAATCTGACAATAGTCCATGGGCTACCCATGATTTATGGCCATGTTGTTCACAGAGGAGTTGTAATATTTTGAGTGTTTATATTTTAGTAGGACTTTATAAGTGGATGTAGTTGAACTCCATGACCTATAATATATAATTGTCACCCATGAGCCGAGTTTATTTTTGGGTTTAATTGAACGTTATAACTAAATGATTACAGGATTTATTTCACAGGTTTTCATGAGTTCATTCCAATCACCAACTTCAACCTGTTCTTTTGACTCATGAAACTTCATTCATTTAATATAAATAACACTATTCTTGTTGTGTACTTTTACGCTATTAATTCACTGGCAGTTGAAGTCCTCTTGTTTTGGAGGGTCACATTTGTCATCAGGCACGCTCAATTAACTTCAATGAGAGGTCACTATGATCATCAGGCACGTTACCTGAACCTTAGACATTAATATTGTGGGTGACCATGATAGCTCAGTGATGTGAATTCGAGGTTACTCAGGTTCAATTGAGGGTCCAGGTGTCTCGTCCTATGCAGATGGTCAGTCAGCCGACAGCCTAAATTGAAAAGGTCCGGAGATCACTTCCCGATATTTAACGTACAGTTGTTTATGGAGCTGAACAGATTGAATCTCATGTTGTTCTTTTGTACTTAACCACAAAGTGGTTTTCTGTAAATAGCCCTTCAGGTTTTCTTTTGTGGTGAATATTAATTTTAACCTGAAATTGTACAGCCGCAGCGTTATATTAATATCACTGACCACAGACCACTGTTTATAGCCGTATTTGTAAACACACCCGCCATCATATTCAACTTTTTTTATTGAATATAGGAATAAATATAGTCAGATTATGCAAGCTTTTAATGTATGTAGGCTTTCCCTGATACCCAATAGTCATGTCTGGAAGTGACGAAGAGCCATTAACACCCCCCGAGACACAAGAGTTAACTACTCATGCTGAAGACAAACAGGCAAACATCAGTTTGACATGAGGAAAAGGGTCCATTATTCAGTATGTCCCTTCAACACATGCAACGGTGAGATATCAGTGATTTTTTGTGACTTTCTCGTGGCTTCATTAGAGAAAAGCGCGTGGCAAATTCTCTGCCACCAGGTAAACAAAAGTGGAGAAACTTAAGCGCGAGTATACTGCAGCTGTCGACATACGAGTCCTTACTTAAAGACACCCCCTCAAGAACTACTTGATCTTCATGAATAGCTACGGGCACTGAAGTTGAACTTTCTATTTACATTCAGAACCGGTTGACAGACACAATATCGTTCAAGTGCCGAGGGAGCATGTACAGTTTTGAGCTACTGGTCTACTCATAATTAAAGGAACAAACGACATGTAGGAAGGGGAGCACAGGTCTGCTCAGACTTCAGCTATAATTTCTACAATTGCATACCCTGTTATGACTTGATACGGAACTTGTGTATTCCCTTGAATTGTTTATTCAAACATATGAATATTTCTTTCCTGCGCTTCAGGTTTTTTACTACTTGTCTTTGCCGTATGATTCTTCTGTGCTCATCCGGATTACTTCTTATCCTGGCACCTTGACGACTCCCCAATGAGTGTTAATGAGCACATTTCTACTATAGTCCGAATACAGAATGGGGTCGTCCATGATTGAGAACAAGCGGTTGCATACATCTGCGATTGGTGGGGAGATAATTCATGAAATGTCCTTTGCTCGTTTCGCACACAAAGGGATGGACCGCTCATCGGTGTATATCATGAGATGAGCAGAAAAGGTGCTGCTCTAGCTGAAGAAATTATTTCTCTGCTGTGTGCGATCGCATGTGCCTGGCTACATCTCCAGAATTGGAGGTCTTGTGGAACTCCGAACTCTCGTGCAGTAGTTAGTGGGACGTAAAGCAAAATAAGATTATTAATAAATCACGTGCGGCTTCATCACGGCGTGACGTAACGCTTGTGCGCCGCCTCGCCAGTGTGCGTCGACAGCGTGGTGCTGCGTGCGAACGATTTGCCACAAAACACGGAGCAGTGCGGTAAGTCTCCAGTGTGGTTCACACGTGCATGGTTACATGATTCTCTGAACATTTTATCGTACTATTCAGCACTCGTGTGTGTTCTGTTCTGAACTGTTAGAATTACTTCCTGGCTGAATATTTGCCACAGACATTACAGCAGTATAGCTTCTCGGCTGTGTGATTCCGCTTGTGAACTGGTAGCTCACTTTTATGGATACTGATTGGCAACAGATATTGCAGCAGTAAAGCTTATCGCCCGTGTTATTAAGCATGCCTTACTGGATGAATGATTTTTCTCCGACATGCACCAGTGCGTCCTTCGCCCGTGTGAGTCCGCATGTGACGTGCTAGGTGAGTTCTCCTGAATAACTTGCAACAGCATTGCAGCAGAATACCCTCTCATCTATGTGAGTCAACATGTGAACCTGGTAGGCTTTGATGCTGATGAATTTGTCACAGATATTGCAGCAGTATGGCTTTTCACCTGTGTTTGTCCGCTCGTGAATTTTTAAGTCACGTTTCTGGATAAAGGATTTGCCACGGACATTGCGATAGTGCGGCTTAACGCCTGTAAGATTACGCATGTGACCTGTTAGATCGACTTTAGTTTGGAAGCATTCCCACAGACGTTGCAACAACATTGCTTCTCGTGACCGCATGTGAATAATATGGTTGCCTTTCGTGCTTAAGGATTTGCCACAGACACTGCACAGTATGGCTTCTCGCCTCTATGAGACCGTATGTGATATATTAGACGGGTTCTCTTGAAGAATGTTTTGCCACAGATACTGCAACAGTATGGCTTGTCGCCTGTGTGAGTACGCGTGTGATCTGTTAGATATAATTTGCGGCTGTAGGATTTCCCACAGACGTTGCAGCAGAATGGTTTCTGGTCTGTGTGAGTTCGCACGTGAGTTGTTCGCAGGGATTTACTGCTGAAAGATCTACCACAGACATTGCAACAGTACGGCATCTCGCCCGTGTGAGAACGCATGTGAATAGTAAGGTATCCTTTCGTGATGAAGGATTTGCCACAAACAGTGCACCCGTATCGCTTCTCGCCTGTGTGAGACACCATGTGATAAAATATACCGTGTTTCTGGGTGAATGACTTGCCACAGACATTACAACAATACGGTTTAGTGTCTGTGTGAGTACGCATGTGATTTGTTAGGTTTGCCTTCCGCCTGTAAGATTTCCCACAGACGTTGCAACAATATGGTTTCTCCTCTGTGTGTGTCCATAAGTGGCTTGCTAGGTCGGATTTACTGCTGGATGACTTGCCACATACATTGCAAAAGTATGGCTTCTCACTCGTGTGTGTACGCACGTGCCTTGCTAGGTTCAATTTACTGCTGGATGACTTGCCGCAAACACTGCAACAGTAAGGCTTCTCGCCTGTGTGAGACTTCGTGTGGTAAGAGAGACCCTGTTTGTGGGTGAATGATTTGCCACAGATATTGCAACAATAGGGCTTGTCGCCTGTGTGAGTCCGCATGTGCACTACAAGGTTAGCTTTGATGGTAAAGAATTTGCCACAAATACTGCAACTGTACTCGCCTGTGTGCAACCGCACGTGAACTGTCAAGTCGCTTTTCTGGTTGAATGATTTAGCACAGACATCGCACTTGTAAGGCATAACTACTGTGTGAGTACCCACGTGTACATTCAGACGGTCTTTCCGGCTAAAGGATTTCCCACAGAAGTTGCAACAGTATTGAATCACGACCGTATGAGATCGCATTTTAATAGCTTGGGGGGATTCCGTGCTGATGAAGCTGCCACAGATATCGCAGCAGTGTGACTTCCAGTCTGTCTGAAACCGTATAAGTTCTGAACTTTTCCTTAACACTTTATGACATACTGAGCATCCGCTTATAATCTCACCTGTATGCCAGCGCGTGTGCTCTGTCAGCAGGTTCCTTTTTCTAAAGCATTTATCACAAAATCCGCCCACTAAGAGCGGGTGGATACTGTGATGTTCCGACAAGCTGCTCCCGCTACCGAAGAGCTTTCCGCAGTGATCGCACTTGAAGAGACGGTCTTCTTTGTGCCTCTTCAGATGTCGCAAGAGGCCCAACTTCCGAGCCAGGATTTTAGCGCACACACTGCACCTAAAACAACGTGCTCCGCCATCCAGAGGTTGACGATCTCTATTGCTCCCCTCGGGTCGCGATCTACAGGGACAAATTAAAACCACGTGACCAATAGTTCAACAACCAACTCCACTGACTCTCACACAAAGGAATTTCTACTGGACATTCCAATCACTGATATCCCGTGCAGAGAGCTTGTTACTCATAAACATCACATTGTTGAGAGTAAACATCATCTGAGGTCAAATTCAGAGTGTAGACTTAAATTCAACACCTCTCACTTGTTACGAGGATGTGCTGCGTCTTTTCTCTGGAATCAAGTTATCACGCGCAATAAACTCATCACGATTATGGAATGTACGAATTAATAGACAACCTCAGTTAAAGAATGTATGAGAAGTGGTCCAGCCTACAAGGAGAAATACAAGCTCTTTCATCCGGCACACATTTACCAACTGAAATCCGTATATGTCTGTTTTCCTACATAAAGGACGTCATATGCTTTGGATCCTTGATCATTTTCAACTACTCTGCGCTGTGTGGCAGGCAAGTAATAATTTTTGTAAAAGACCTTGTTGTTGAGGTTGTTCGAGAGAATGTCAGTGTTGTAGATATTAATAAAGTTGAGAACATTGTTTGCCGACAGTCAGCAAGATCCGCTGAGCCATGGCTAATCTTTTATGGATGTTATTTTGTCACACAAATATATATATATATCTTATTTGTACACTAGCTGACCTACCCGTGCTTCGCTACGGGATTCTCAGAAAGACTGACTTTGTGGTTTTCCTAACTGAAATCAACATAGGTCATTACAAAAACGTAAGTACCGAGCTCGATAGCTGCAGTCCCTTAAGTGCGGCCAGTATCCAGTAATCGGGAGATCGTGGGTTCGAGTCTCACTGTCGGCAGCCTTAAAGATGGTTTTCCGTGGTTTCCCATTTTCACACCAGGCAAATGCCGGGGCTGTACCATAATTAAGGCCACGGCCGCTTCCTTCCACCTCCTAGGCCTTTCCTATCCCATCGTCCCCATAAGACCTATCTGTGTCAGTGCGACGTAAAGCAAATAGCAAAAAAAGAACGTAAGTATGAATGTAGCGATTAAAAGCAATGCTATCATATAAAATACTCGATCAAATGGAAAGCCGCACGTTTTATCACTTTTAACGAACAGTGCTGCGGTTAGATTGCGGTGCCAATCTAATAGTACAAAGTTCCAGAGCCGGGATGACCGGGCCGCAGATTGCCATGTACACTCATCTGTCATTATTACGCTAAATATGCACACTGTTCATTCCAATCAGTACCTCAGAGTAGGGATTGAATAGCCCGAATGTTATGATGATCCAGTGTGTTACGTACCAGTAGTATCAGAAAATTTATAAACCAGGGGAATGGCACGCTAAAGAAGAAAGTTATCTAACTCACCAGCTACTTCCCATCAATATTCAGGCAGGCTGTTACACTCTGTCGAATGGGCGAGTTGACTGTGTGGTTAGCGGTGCGCAGCTGTGAGCTTGCATCCGAGAGATAGTGGATTCGAACCCCATTGTCGGCAGAGCTGAAGATGGTATTCCGTGGTTTCCCACTTTCACACCAGTCAAATGTTGGGCCTGTACCTTAATTAAGGCCTAAGTCACTCCTAGCCCTTTCCTATCCCATCGTCGCCATAAAACCTATCTATGTCAGTGCGACGGAAATCAAATAAAAAATACTCTGTACGCAACAGTAATCCTATCTACCGGAGATGAGGGGCAACAGAAGACACAAAGCACATCACGACAAACAATGGTCAATGTAATGTCATTGTTGATCAGTGTTATGAGCTTTCTATATTGTAGGCCTACACATTTAGTTTTCTTTCGACTCTGTGATTTATAAAATATTTTATACCATAAACTGTAGTTTCTTATTCTCCGACTTTACATACCGATTTTCATTAAATACTGTTTACCCATTTTCTCGTTACTCGGCGCTGATATGGACTTAGTAACCAAAATTCAAATTCATTAATATCTTGGTGATCATATCCAGTACGGTAAAAATGTATAAGACATGAATATTAGGAAATTTAATACTATATAACCTTAGTTAACTAGCATTCATCGACTACACTTCTAATAAGAAATATTTGAGAATTACATTTTAGGCCTTCCCCTAAACTACCATTTCACTCAGCGTGAATAAAATAATTTACAGCCTAGACTATAGCGACTTATTTCCTGACTTTACATACCGATTTTTGTCAAGATAGGACTACTAATAACAACAATATTTGAGAATTAAATTTTAGGCCTTCCCCTAAACTACCATTTTTCTCAGCGTGAATACAATTATTGGCAGCCTAGATTGTAGCAATTTATTCCCCACCTTTGCATACCTATTTTCTTTAAAATACGACCACTAATAACATAAATAGTTGAGAATTCAATTTTAGGCTTTCCCCTAAACTACCATTTCACTCAGCGTGGGTAAAATGATTTATAGCCTAGATTGTAGCGGCTCATCCCCCGACTTCACATACCGATTTTCATTAGACCACTCATAACATAAATAGTTGTGAATTCAATTTTAGGCCTTCCCCTAAACTACCATTTCACTCAGCGTGAGTAAAATGATTTATAGCCTAGATTGTAGAGGCTCATCCCCCGACTTCACATACCGATTTTCATTAAATTCTCTTCAACCATTTTCTCGTGATGCGTGTACATACATACAGACAGACAGACAGACAGACAGACAGACAGACAGACAGAAATTACGGAAAAGTAAAAAGTGCATTTTCTTGTTACTATGGGCATGACCGATACAGAAATACCATTATTTTCAAATTCTGAGCAATGTACAGACAAAACTCTTATTTTTATATATAGATTGTAATCATGTCAGTGTAGCATTCTAATGCGTCACTGTGTGGATATTCCTAAATATGTAGCTTCGATGCGCAATCAAACAGAGCCAACCTGCATATAGAACGGTAGGTTTATACATGGACGCTCAAACTTACTAACGTGCATTATGTCTGTCTACGTCTTACTTGCTGTCTCTAACACAAGCCGTATGCAGCATTAATCCTGATGGAATCCTCGAAAGCCTGAAATATAACAAGTATACGACGGCTCTCTCCCTAACACTTATACTGTCCTTTCTCATCCAGATACTGCTGTCATAAACATTATCAAGGCGACAAAGAATACTGCTTTGGTAGTAGTGTTTCTTTTACAATGTTCTGATATCCTGAATTTGAAACCAAACGCAACCTATCATGCCCTTGAGTATTCTTAGAAGTATTACTTTAACAACACGGCTAGAAGGAGCACGAAAATCAAGGCTTGAGCCAAAATTCGAGATGACAAGACGTTGAACTGCATCGTACTGGATATTACTGCTATGTAAAGGAAGGAATGAGATTCCATTTATTTCAAAAGATCACGGTCACCGCGATTATTTTTAGTGGATTGATAACATAGTTGGATAGCATACAATTATGTACCTGTCTCCCGAACGCAGAGTGGTCCTACATACTCTAGGAAAGAAGGGCGTGACATACAAATTTCTTGGTTAAAAGTGAGATCCGCTTACAGCTGGCACGTGGGAAAAGTCGATATCGCAGGCCGAAATATATGGTAATATGACTGGTACTTCCCAATTCATGCTCTATGCACTAAATTCACATGGTCCAGTCGAAAGCATGACTGGCTCACAAGCAAAGTAATGGGAGGCTCGACCATGTGTTCTTGCTGCACACTTAGGAGAAAATAATTGGACAAATAAAAGGGGACACTGATTCGACATGAGAGATTAGACCTCTTGATCATCTCACAATATATTGATGTTGACACCACTAGACACTCAATTATATGCCATACGTTCTGTGGCATATCACGCCAAGCAAAAGGTGCAAAAGTCTGTAACCTTTCTTCTTTACGTGATTCTTGTGACGAGTGATTTATCAGCTTCACAAATAGATTTTCAGTAAAATGGTGTTTCATTTTGCGTTGATGAACATTCTTCATGAACCAGCCAATTTGCTGTAACACGCGGCGTGTCCCAGGTGACGGATACTGGTTCCCCACTGGCCTGCCGACGAACTTGAGGAATACACTAGCTGTCGCGCTCCTAACACGTACAAAGTCTTTAATGGAAATTTTGGCGGAGATGGAGACGTTCCGTACGGAGCAGTTGGCAGAAGAAGTACTCTACCTTTCTGGAAGTTAATGCAGAAGAGAGCGTAGCGTTTCTTCTCTAGAGGAGCGGCTACAAAAGGCGACTGTTCCCCATGTCCGGTGCGACGTAACTACCTGCTCTATGAACTCTAAAATGCTTCAACACAAGCCGGCAGTAAAATAATAACGTCACATGATTACCGAAATATGTCTCATGTTATCGGAACCAACGTTAGTGCGGCCTCTGGAAGGGACGCGCCTTGGCAGGGCCCAGTCAGCATTAAAAGTATGCAAGAGTTACCGTCGCAAGTGCTGTGACGGCTAACAAAGCGAGTACACCCATTCTGTAACCCATCATTGAACTATGCCTGGATGAGTTAGCAAATGAGCCCCAGCACATGAGAGAAGGCATATAAGCATCTGTGAGGTGCAGCAAAAAAGATGGAGTGGAAAAAAGTCATGGGAAAAGCGGTGCAGTTACTAACTGATGTACAACGAAAGCCGAAGAACAGCTCATGGTGTTGATATTGTCATATCATCAAAATTTGACGGTTCAGTCTCCGAGGTGCAAAAGTATGAAAATCGCTTGATGTAACTCGTTCGCATTGGGGAGAGAAGGAAATTCTAATTTTTGAGTGCAACGCTCCTCAAACTGATGTGCGCACGGAAACCAAAGATGCGTTCTGGGCACTGCCTGACAGGAAGACCGCTGACTACCTCATCGCTGCCGATGATCTGAATGCACGTGTCGGACGGAGGAAAGAGGAACAAACTGTCCATGGCGTTCAAGAATATGGAAAGAAGAACGACGATGGCCAAATTCGCAATTATGCAAAAACTGATCATCGCGAACACACGGTTCAAAAAGAGTGATATTCATCTACTCAGTACTACATTGGCTCCCATCCAATTGACACTGACTGCATCAAAAAGACAAAAGTTGCAACATCGACCAGTCATATGTAAGCTGCGGATAAAGTCACCAAGAGCCCAATACTTCGCAGGAAATGGACCAATTGGGACCAAATGGTGACCCCTGATGAAGGAGACTAACGTGTTTGCAAATGTTACAGAGCCACAAATTACCACAACCGAAGTGAGCAGGACTAAACTGAAAGATGCCGCATGTTCTATTCTTTGAAAAATAAAGTCAGGGCGACGACAACGAAGGATTAATCACGACATATGGCTAAGGAATAAAGATGTTAAGTATGCAGTATGGTTGCAGGAACAGCTGTACCACGAGTTTCTTGCTCGTTAGAATGCGAACAAAGCAGCCACTAGTAACGTGAAGGAGGTAGTTGCTGTAACAAGAGCAAACCGGTAAGCAGGTCTGTATGTGAAACCTGACATGCGCGAAAACGAGCGGAATATTTAAGGCTAGTCCAATCGAGGCATCGCAAAACGGAAGAAGTCCAACATTTTTACGGCATCGATGAGGAAACAGACGATTTGCTACTCGACTTGGAAACCGCGAGTACATCGGCGCAACTATTTTGACAAAATTTCAATCATGGAATTTCCGTATCTACCAATCCTAATCACCTCCACTGTTGATGGCCCAATGTAGGAAAATGACGTCACCGATGTCCAGGGTATGTTGAAGGAAATGAAACCAGGGAGAGCCATCTGTGCTGATTATCTTCCGGCAGAGATTTGTTTCTCTCAATGGGGGGATGCAACAATGTGGTTAAAGCAAGCTTTTCAACCAGATCATCAAAGAAGTTCAAAAACAAACAGACTGGCGACGGAGTATCCACTCAAAAATAAAAGAAGCTCTGCGGTTTTTTTTCAATTATCGCCCATCATACTTTTGAGCCACGCAATGACAGACTTAGAACATATCTTCGACAAAAGAATTTGCGATTTAGCCAAACATGCAAAAATCCAAGCAGGATTTGTGTAAGATTGTGGCGCAATAAGAGAAACCCACACTTCAGGGCTGTTATTTGAGAGACACTGTGAAAAGAATAATAGGCTTCATCACGAATTTCTGGATCCTGTGAAATCCTTCCATCGGGTACTTCACAACCTAATCAGTCAGCGCTACAAGAACATTGCATTCCAGAGCACCTTGTTGAGAGGGTATAACTGCTCAACAAAGAACACAGGAGTTATGTTTAAGCAGCCGCAGGAGGGTCTGATGACTTCCCCATAAGAGTAGGAGTCCACCAAGGCCCTGCCGTATCACCACTGCTATTCATTCTTGTGATGGACACCATGTGACGATTTAAAGCAACAACGTATATGTTAATTAAGATTCTTTGACAAGACGTTCAAGGAGAAAAGAGCTGGGACCAATTGGAGGTTAGTGGATGTAATAAGAAGAAGAGAAAACGTTAATCAAAACAGTATATTGTTTCTACAAGGAAATAAATTTTAAATTTTACAACTCAAAATTTTGTAATCTGACACCCAAAAGAAAACACTAATCGTGAATGACGTACATTAGAATAGAAACCCTAGACCATTTACAAGTTATAATATGTGACTAATCAAATGAACATGGTAACCTATAAGCCTCGGAGAATAGTGACACAGATTTCCAAAAAGATAAACAAAGGGAAAAGAAAGGCACAGGAAAGACCAAGGACGGGGATCACAATAATGGGAGTCGCCTGAGTATAAACATTGCCAAATGCAGGAACAGTTTTATGTGATAAGTTGTACCGTCCAGGCCACAAGTTCAATCACTCACTAACTCTTGAAATTGCATATTATTCGATGTTCATTCGTTAAGGAGAAATATCACTCATATCAAGCTTAAAAGAAAACCGGCCACAGCAATGAAGGTAACTCCAAAATCCATAGGAGAATAATAGAATAATAATAATAGAATAATAATAGAATAATAGTGGTAATTATAAAATAAATACTCTGTTGCTCACCCAATACAGCAAATAAAAGAAGTGGAGCTTCCCACCAAATAGTGGGAAGTCCTCAGACGACCCTCCAACCACACTCGGTATCAGTGCTGGACTGAAGACCGAGTATGTGGAGGAAGCCTTTATACCGCTGCAGAAAGTTCAGGAAAAAAGTACACAAAACGTCGAGAAATATCGGACACTGACGTAGCGGGTGACGTAACGCAGAGGAGACTCAGTGTGTAGTCAGCAGTTCACCAGGACGGATGCACGGCGAGGCAAGAGAGAAAGTCCAAGGCCGGTTAGATGAGTGAAGTAGCGGCGAGTTCCAGATGACGGCAGCCGAAAATAGGTGAGTGATCGTTACAACCACTACATCAAACCTGCACACTCCAATACCATGGACACTTATCTAAGCAAATTATATCATTTTGGCTGAAGAGAATAAGCCTGACCTCCGCGTCAAACAGAAGACTGACGCAATAAGCCCCGCGCCTCAACAACAACAAGACATAATACATTGCATTACATCGTCGAGCAGTTGGAACCAAGCATGTTTACGTTGAAGATAGAGCACGAGTAGGGAAATTTAAGTATATTGGCTCCACAATCTCTGATGATGGCCGACTTGCTGATGAAGTCAACTTAAGGATATACAAAATGTGGTTGAAGTTGAGAATAATAACAGTCGCCCTAACGACCGTCGGATGAAGGACCATCTGAAATCTAAGATCTACCGAACTGATATCTGTCCTGTCTTTTTCTACGGCAACGAATGCTGGCCAGCTAAAGAGTAGGTAGAACGCCATTTATGCATCAAGGATACGAAGATGCTTAGGTGGAAGGCTGGCGTAACTACACTAGATCACATTTCAAATGATGTTATTAGAAAACGTTTTGGCATTGCACCGATCTAAATGAAAATTGGGGAAAGGCGTGTGCGCTGGTTTGGCTGTTATGAGAAGATAAAAGTCCGTCATGGAAAAACCTATTTCTAGGTATATTTGCGAAGAGTGTGGAAAAGCATTTTCCCGAAGCTATCACAAGAGACGTCATGAGATATCATGTAGGACAATTTTTCAATGCAAACATTGCAGAAGAGAGTTCAAGAACTCATACAACGCTCAACGACATGAAGCTGCGTGTAATGTAGCTTCATCGGGAACAAAATACAAAGAGCTCAACCATATTCAAGCGAACACTGATTTATGTTTAAAAAGTACACCTCTGCGAGAGATTTTTAATTCTCCCTTGTTGTCTAGGCCTGCTACAAGTTCTGTTACTAAGCACAAACTTCAAGATAAAGAGAGGCAAGATCATGATTATGATAATAAGGATAATGATGTTGATCAAAACAGTAGTAAAGGGAAAGTAGAAGAAGAAGAAAATCGTAATGTTTCATTGCCATTACAGCTTGATGATTTTACTTCATTTCCTAAGCCTACTACACGTTCTGTCGCAGTGCAAACATCTCAAGAAGAGATGCAAGGTAAAGAAGAAGGAAATTTCAACACTTCATCGCTACCGAAACAAGTTAAGTTTGTACCTAGAAACGCTACTGCTGAAGCACGTATTACATCAAAACAAGTTTCTACACATCAGCTGCCTGCATATAGACTCAAAGTTCACAACAAGCCTCTGTTACCCTATGTAGATATAAGATACTGTAAAGACCCCAACGTACTCGTAAAACGTTTACAACTGCTAAGAGCCTATCATGATGCTGGTTATACACAGTACAAAGAAGATAGTTTTGAAATAGAGCATGAATTACGTCGTGTAGGTATTATTAAGTAAGCGCTTACCCTCACCTAAGTCATCCATCTGTAGTATATAGTCGATCGAGTAGCCATATTCGTATAGATTATTTCCCAACATTCTCCCTTCCTTAGGGTGTTATCTACGCCTCTAGTTGTACAGCCGGTCTCAAGCCCGGATAAAGAGAGGAGAGGCACCCTAGCCCTTTAGCCTATTAGCCCTACAAGGAATGTGTTGTAATCTAATCTTCTCAGAACAAAGGTATCCAATGACATGTTCTAAACACACGTTGTATCGAGTACAGTGTTCTATTTTAGTCTTGATCACTTATTTAGTGTTCTAAACAATTCAATCAATGTTCCGATCACATGATAAAGTTAACGGCATAGAGTGCAGTGTTCGATTCTAGTCTTGTTATGTTTCTTTTGTGATTTGAAAGTCTAAACATGCATAATGACATCATCACTGCAGCACGTGCTTACTCTAGCTATGCCGATGCTGGTTTAAACTTGTTCGATAGAGCTATGCCTTGACATAAGAGGAGGCCTTAACAGCTTATGTATAGCCGCTATTGTTTAAAGATAGCTGCTGTTAAGAAAAAGCACGTAGAATTTTTCAAATTACCCGCCACCACATTTCAAAGGTATGAGGTTTAGTGCTGTAAAGATACCTGCAAGATGCAATGCTAGCGTTCATCATTAGAGCAGCCACCATTTTGTGTGAGCACCTCTAGGCCGTATCATAAGGAGCTGTGTATAGTAACCGTCTTGTCGCTGCTACCTTGCGCAAGCACCCCTAGGGCGTCTCATAAGAGCAGAAGCCATCTTGTGCAAGCGCTCTTAAGCTGTCTCATAAGAAGCTATGTATAGCCGCCATCTTGTAGAATTAGATAGCTGCCAATGCCAAAGGGCCTAAGTAGGAATCGAACCGTCGATCTCATCATTAGACTATGTTTTTCTTATGATATCATGTTACTGATACTGCAAATCTAGGTATTAGGTAGAAAAATTTTGTCCGTTTTGCTCTAGGATGCACCGTTTTCGAGATATTTAACATTTTGCATTTAAGCCCAAAATTTAATGAATCGAACCTGCACGGCACGTTATACTCTCTTCCATAGCTAGACCTGATCATAGTACGAAGACTTGCTTCAATACAAGCTAAAACAGAGCGAATGCCAAAGGGCCTAAGTAGGAACCGAACAATTAATCTCATCATTAGACTATGTTTCCTTATCCTATCATGTTCCTCATACTGCGAACCGAGGTATGGGGAAGAAAAATTTTGTCCGTTTTGCTCTACGATGCACCGTTTTCGAGATATTGAACATTTTGTATTTAAGCCCCAAATTTAATGAATCTAACTAGTATGACACGTTAGCCTCTAGGCTAGCTTTCTTCATAAGAACAGCAGCCATCTTGCGCAAGCACCCTTAAGGCGTCTCATAAGGAGTCGTGTAGAGCCGCCACCTTGCGTCCGCCATCTTGCGCAAGCATCCTTAGGGCGTCTCTAGCCATCTTGTGCAAGGACACTTAAGCCGTCTCATAAGAGCAAACGCCATCTTGCGCAAGCATCCCTAGGGGTCTCATAAGGAGCCTTGTATAACCGCCATCTTGCGCAAGCATCCCAAGAGCGTCTCATAAGAACCTATGTATAGCGGCTATCTTGCATAAGCACCTTTAAGGAGTCATGTATAGCCACCATCTTGTGCAATTAGCGTCGAGAGATGGCTGCTGTAGAACTTTTCTTTTTAAATTATCCGCCACCATATTTCAAAGGTATGTACCTAAAGAGTGTCGCACTGAGGTTTGCGATGTAAGATGGCGGGTGACAGCTGACAAAAAGCGCGTGAGTTTGTTTGCTAAACAAGAGCACGTGGAATTTTTCAATTAGCCGTCACCACATTTCAAAGGTATCTAGCTAAAGATGGCAACACGGTGCTCTCTTGATTAAAGATGGCGGATGACAGCTAACAGAACTTTTCAAATTGCCCGCTACTACATGTCATAAAGAGGGCAGCACGGTGCTCTGTGGATTAGAGATGGCGGATGACAGCTGACGAAATTGCCCGCATGATAGCAGCACAGTGCTCTATTGATTAAAGATGGCGGATGACAGCTGTCAAAAAAGCACGTGGCTTTGTTTCCAAACAAGGGCACATAGAATATTTCAAATTGCCGCCACCACATTTCAAAGGTATCTAGCTAAAGAGTGCAGCACTGAGGTTTGTGATGCAAGATGGCGGATGACAGCTGTCAGAAAAAAAGCACGTGAGTTTGTTTCCAAACAAGAGCACGTGGAATTTGCCACCGCCACGAAGAGGGCAGCACGGTGCTCTCTTGATTAAAGATGGCTGCTGTCGCGTGGAATTGCCTGCCACGACATTTCAAAGGTAAGTAGTTAAAGAGGGCAGCACGGTGCTCTCTGGATTAAAGATGGCTGCTGTCAAAAAGCATTTTTCAAATTGCCGCCACCACATTTCAATGGTATCTAGCTAAAGAGGGCAGCACGGTGTTCTGTAGATTAAAGATGGCGGATGACAGCTGACGAAAGAGGGCAGCACACTGCTCTCTTGATTAAAAATGGCTGATGACAGCTTCACGTGGCTTTGTTTACCGATTCAAATCTCGCGCTAGTAAGGTTAAGTTGGTAGCACTAAGGTTTAGGCCCGTCAAGATGGCAGCACTGAGGTTTGCGATACGCTGTTTTCTGTCAAAAAGCACGTGGCTGTCAAAAAGCACGTGGATTTGTTTACAGATTCAAATCTCGCGCTAGTTAGGTTAAGTTGGTACCACTGAGGTTTAGGCCCGTCAAGATAGCAGTACTGAGGTTAGCGATGCGTTGTTGTCGATGATAGCTGTCAAAAAGCGCGTGGCTTTGTTTACCAATTCAAATTTCCCGCGGGAGGAGGAGCAGGCCTCTGGGAAGGCCACCCGGGAGGCGGTGGTGGAAGAGGCCACTAGGAAGGCCACCCGGTTGGCGGTGGTGGAGCAGGCCACTGGGTAGGCCACCCGGGTGGCGGTGGTGGAAGAGGCCACTAGGAAGGCCACCCGGGTGGCGGTGGTGGAGGAGGCCACTGGGTAGGCCACCCGGGTGGCGGTGGTGGAGGAGGCCACTGGGTAGGCCACCCGGGTGGCGGTGGTGGAGGAGGCCACTGGGAGCCCGGTGGCGGTGGCGGCAGCCGAATCCCTGTATTTAACTACTCAAGAGCTTCCACTAATTCACTGTGATATTCCATCGCATTTCTCCCTCGGAGAACGGCTATTTTGATGTAAGCGCGCTGCTCAACACGGGATATTTCCATCTCGCATAACACCGGCCAATTGACTGATTTCACAGCAATCACTGTGCTACTACCAGCTATCACAGAACCATCTGTTGTTCTGCATACACACTATGCCTGCAGAACTTCCACAGGACACACATACGTTTGTGATCCGTTCACATATCTACCAGAAAGAAATAGTTGCCATGACTTTTGCCCCAATTCTCATATAAACTGCAGGGTGTTGAGCTGTAGGCAGAACGTTACTTGGCCACTGTGCATTTGAGGGTTCATAAATGTTAAAAATAGTAACATCTGCCACTCGCCCAGCAACACAATGGAAGTCTTCGTCTTCGTTTTGAAAGAGCAGTGAGGCATCTTGGATAATATTATGAACATAAGTAGCTATAGCATGTGCACTGTGATATGTTGTACCAAGAGCTGCATAACCATTAATGCGGCCCCTTTTCCGAAACTATTCTTCATTGGCTGTATGGGTTTCCTGTATAGCCACAACATGTATATTAATATCCAGGAGAACTTTGGATAGCTAGTCACATTTTGGTCTGCTTATGCTTTCTACGTTTTCTTGTCAGGTAGCTCCGGAAAGAGCTATTTCCATGAAATACTTTAGTCATTGCTGGGAGATCCTTAAAAAGATAGGTCCGTCAGCCACAGTTATTGCTTTCTTAGCACCACCCGGGATCACGTGTAGGGCACTTTGAGGTTAAACCGACAGACATGAAGCAATAATGTACCCCTATTTACCTACTTTTACGAGATAATAAACTTGCTTACTTGAAGAATTCTGAATTTTTCAGGCAACCTGCACAAATTTTAAACTCCACTTTTAGCTGTCCATTTTAGTAGTTTATACTAATTGTGTAAGTATGTTTGTAATCAACACATTACAAGCACTTGACTGACAATGAACACTAAAATGAATCAGCAAGTGTGACCACAACACTGGAACGAACATAAGTTCAGTACTACATTTTTTATGCTTACAACAATGCAGAAGTTTTATTTGAACACTATGATATTGAAGATGTAGCATTACTGATCTCAATGTTTCATTTCTACAACACATTATCTGCTTTGGCGTCTACAAATGGAGGAATCTGACTTAACACACAAGAGAACAGAAATGATCATAAAAAAAGGAATCTAGCAAAATAATTTAAAAATGACATTCTTTGAGTTATCACATTATTGAACACAGCCATCATTATAATGATTAATGAAACTGATTATGTTAGTTTGAAATAATTATATTGTTTACAACGTACATTAAACTTAACAATTTTGTATTTTTAGATTTAATTTATAATCTACAAACGTCGCTTTTTATATGTGTCACTGTTGGTATGAATGTACGAAAACTTACCCAGAATATTTCGAGGCAACAGATTCAGATTGCATTTCAGATGATAAGAATATGATGAACAAATGATGGAGAGACAGTGAAGTAATGAACACATTTTTCATAGTTGTTTAAAGGTGTTGTAAACGAATACACTTCAAAAATATCTAGCTTTACCAGAGATTCTTTATGTAGATATATATTCAATAAAACTACATGATGGAACATTAAATATTATCTTACAGTTCCGGAATATTTTAGATAGTTTTAACCAATAGAATTTTAAGATATTTGCGTTTAAATGTAACCTTGTAAAGAAAGGATTAAACTAACGAAAACGGCCAGTTTTGGAGATAAACCAACCACTACTGAACACCGCTGTGAATAGGTTCAATACATTCCATATTGTATAGGATTTGTTGTGTACGTACTTTGTTTCTTCTTTGATGTACGGCAAGAGCTGATCATCAGTATGTTCTTCTATGAATATTTCCTCCTTAGTATCTTTGGGAGGCTATAAGTAAGAAATAAGAAAATTAGAATAAAGAAGTAAGGGAAACAAATATATAGGCCTAAACAAAAAACAGCTGAGAAAATAAATTTCATAGTGGCACAAGAAGAGTACAATTAATTTATCTCCCATTTTAAAAATATATATTGGAAAGGCACAATCAAATCAAAATCACATTAAATGCAAGAGAGGTGCCTACCTTGGTGACAAATGGTATACAAAAATACATTATTATCAAGCACTAAATTTTAAAAGAATTGAGAAGAAGACAATTTCGTAAACAACAGTTTTATACAATTTTTGCTATTTTTTCTATTAATCCCACAGCTCATCCTTAGTAAATTTATAGATTTACAAACTTTAACTCATAATATCTTCTGTATTACAAACATAATCAACACATATACAACTGGTGCAACTACTTCATATAATAGTATACAACTTCTATTAGGTTAAAATTTACATTGCATTTATTTATTTTATTTTTTACCCATTTTGCATAACAACCTGCTACGTCTTAACCGGAGTCCCTGTTGCCACTGCTTTTCAGACAACTGATAAGAGAGATAAGAACATTAAAAGGAACACACTGTAGGATAGCAGTAGACAAGGTAGCATACAAAAGGAGGAACATTTGTAAATGTGTAAATTTAAAATCACCTACATATTTGTGAATATTCAGCAGAGTACATGTACACATACATGTGTAGATGGAGGTACTTCCGTGTATGAGAAAATGTACAATTCTAGGAAAAAAATAATAAGCAGTATCTCCAAATCATTACCCAATACAATTCATTGCAATGCTTATATCATAAGCATAGAAATATCCATCATCCCTCTCTGTACATCACATTAAGACCAAAAAACATAAATCAGTCAATGTCCCAATCAATGAATGAATCAATCAATGAATCAATCAAACCATAGCAATTCGGACTGTTGGTTGTTTATGTAGAAAAAAGATTGTGGAAATATATGAAACATATTATTTCAATCACTAAATCATCTTCCTATAAGTGAATATTTGCAAAAAATTTGTCCCCATGAATTCCAACTTATCTTCATGTTGTGACCTTTCCTACACTTAAAGAACATGACTTAAATGTATTCATCAACTAATGTCATTCCAAGCTATCTCTCCAATGACATCTCAGAATATACTGCTTAATGAAACAGCTTGTCTCCTTTCTCCAAGTTTTCCCAGCTGTAACTTTGCAACATCTCTGTAACACAACTATTTTGTTAGAATCACACACAGGAAATGGAGCTATTTCTGTGGATCATATCCTGTTCTCTACTCAAGTAATACTGGTGATGGTCTCTTACTCGCATTGTGGCTTTGCTGGAGATTTATATGCCCTCTCCTTTACAACCCCTAAATAACCTCATAATCATATTAAGAGATCTCTAAATATTATTTTCAATATGTTTATATGATTACCACAATGAAGATATATCCTTATTATGAATACCCAGGTACTTACAGAGATCCCCATGAAGAACTTTCACCCATCAACACAATAATTAAACCGAGAGGACTCTTTCTATTTGTGAAACACAGAAACTGACTTTTCACCACGTTTACAAATATAGCATTGCCCGATGTCCATCTTACAATATTGTCAATGTCTTTTTTCCGTTACTCACAATCCTGAAATCTATTTATTACAAAGAGCCTCATCACTTATTTCAGTTCATTATTCATATTGTTTATATATCAGAAAATATAGGTCTCATAATATTGCCCAGTGGGACCCAATCCCATAATTTGTACCGGATCAAATAAAGCTTCAAGTACTCTTATGCTCTGAGTCGTATTTTGTAGAGATACATCAGACGTGGCGAAATTTTAATGGTAAAAGGTTTATTCTACCTTTATGTATACTACGGACCTTCACAGCCTAATTCTTGAACTTGTTTGGTGGCAAAGTTACCACTTGGGATATCCTGGTCCACACTATTGTATTTTTTCATACAGTGGCTACAGTGAGAACCACAATGTAATTTCATTATTCACATGGTTTCGTGTCATTTTTGTTAGTGCTCATGTTCTGTAGCTTATCGTCTTTATCTGCATATTGTTGCTGTTTGAAAGTAAATAATGTGACCTATCGTTAAGACTGCACATTCAGTAAGTTACATGTATTATTGATACTATTCAAGAGTTCAGTTGATATTTATTAAGAGTGGTTCTACAGAACTCTCAAATTTTGAGGTTATGGGAACCGAAAGGACCTTTTGCCAAGAGAGCTAATTTTTGAGAAACGTCATTCACAGCAAGAAATAGTTTCTATATTGCAAATATCATAGCAGTCTGTAAGTAGAATTTTAAAATGTGAAGAGAAGAGGAAGACAAAATGTCAACAACGTGTTGGAAACTGTGGGCAAAAGAAGAAACTAACTCCAAGGAGGAAGCAAAACTGATTAATTTGTCAGTAAACAACCGCAAGGTTACTAGTTTGGATTTACGTATGATATTAGAAGAGTTGGGTCATTTGTATTAGCCAGGACTCTGAGGCGAGAGCTGTTTAATGCTGAAATGAAAGCAAGACGACCTCAAGGAAATGCGAAGATTACTCCTGCTATGGCTTCAAAGAGGTTCCAGTGTGCCAAGACTCTCCAGAATTGGTCATCCAAGTTATGACAATTACTGTAATTCCTAAATTATCATTCATTATTCCATTTTAACCCAATCTAAGTGATGTGACTGTACAGTACAGTAAATGTATGAAATTTTTCTTTCAAACTGTACAGCTTATTGCATTTAATGCTAGGCTTAATTGTTTTATTTATTTCAGGTTTGTTTTAGTGACGAATCGGTATTTCCTGTCGAAGGAGAGACAAGTCAATATGTCAGAGGATAAGGAGAAGCATTCCATTCAGATTGAGTGAAGCATCCAACTTCAGTGATGGTCTGGAGTGTGTTTTCTTGGTACAGCTGTGGATGATTTTATATTGTAGAAGGAACTATGAGACGTGAACAGTATAGTATTAAGAACCCGTTTGGTAGCTCAGGTGCAAGAGTAATTCGGCCAAAGTGAATTTATTTTAATGCAAGATGAGCCTCCTTGCCACAAAGCGTAGAAACAGTCCAGCCATGAACCCCATAGAACATCCTTGGGCGATAGCAAAGAAAAGTCCAAGAAAAACAAATATAACGACAAAAATTGGCCTTATTGAGAAGCTCGTTGAGATGTGGTGTCATGATAACAATTTAAGGAGTCAGTGTAAAATACTGTTTGAGGGTATACCTAGTCTAATCAAGTCACTCATGAAAGCTAACGGGGTGCATACCAAGTACTAATGTCATCAACTTAAAAATTGGTAACATCTTATCTGTTCAATTCTCAAATTTTTAATGTTTAATAATTTGGCCACGTCTTTATAGTCACCCATTTAGCCACTATTTTATCTATCCCAAATGCACTAATTCTTGTCAGTAGTTTCCCAAGATCTACCCTACGAAAATCCTTAGATGTGCCAATCGTGATACATTTGACCTCGTGAATCTAAAATATCTGCTATATCCAGCTGGAATCTACAAGATGAGCTTCAGTGGAATAATGTTTCCTAAACCTGAACTACCTTCTATCGAACCAGTTGGTAATTTCTTAAATGTGTATAACATAATCAGAAAGAATGTATTCCAAGTGCTTGCGTGCAACACAAGTCATGACGACTAGTGTGTAATTACTGGCTTTACGTTTAGCACATTTTCTCTATACACAGGGTGCTACTACACTAATTAACCATTCGTCTGGTATAGCTGCTTCATACATACTCTAATCAATATCTCCCAGAATTGACTTTCATATATGCCCAGAAATTTTACCCATCCCAGCAGCATTTCTAGTTTTTAATTTTTGTATATTAATTTCAATGTTTCATATTGCAAAGTAATTTCAAAGGATTAGGTGAAATTGTCAACTGCGTCAGGTACTGCAAAAGGACATGATGAAACCATTGGTGACATATCATATGCTTCACGAGTGACGGCTGCGATGCAGATCGACTAATGAGGTATACACATTCACATGTTGTGTAATTGCTACTTCATACCTTTCTAAATCTGTCAACTTTCAACACCGTATGCAGCAACAAACCGTAGTAACACGGCCAAGAGTAATTCCAATATCAAGGAAGGCAATGTACACTGCCTGCTGTTGCTCGCAGTGCTTTTCAATTAGCATTCTGGCAGTGATAATTGCATGAGTTGTTCCAGCACCCCTAATGAAGATGCATTGCTTGGCTATAGTGCCGATGATTTCACCCACTCAATAAAGAAGGATACTCTAAAAGATCTTCTCATGTACAATAGGGTGCAATTTGGATGGTAATTTTCACATTCTGCTGGATCGCCAATTTGCTTAAAAATAGGCACAAGGATGTTTACAGCCCTATGACTGGGAACAGAGCCAAAGTCAACTCTGGCACTGAAGAAGCTTGTCAGCCAGTTGATAATGAGTTCTTTAAATTGCTACACCTTCCAGAAGTTTGTTGGAAGGTCATCCGGTCCTGGCGCTTTTTGGTTCTTCATACTCCTAATGGCATTTTCATTGATGTGATGCATAAGATGGGACATACCATCAGGAATAGGGTGATGTGGTAATTCAATGCAGGAAATATCTACAAATGCTGCAGCCAGTGTTTGAGGATTTCCTCTCTGTCCAGTAATCACTGGTCATCTCTGCCTCTAATGCACACAGAGTGCTCAATACTTGTGTCAATTTTAGTCAGCTGGAAAATAGTTATTTTCTCCTTCCTTTGAGCTCTGTGGTGTACAGTGATTATGAGAACTACACCGACAAAAATCAAGGATGCTCTTCGTGTTCAGTTAAGAACATTGGTTCAATCAGACTGGGGGGAAAGGTATTCTTTTTGAGAAAATAAGGTTAAATTGTTACTTCCTGGTGCGCGATACAAATTGACGAGCTGCTGCCGTGTTTCACGGAAGACAAGTGTAGGGAAGAGTTGTGGAATGTATGATGCAGACAGAGATAATGCTTCCTCATACAACTTCGAAAGGATTGTCTCTAACAGGCAATATCCGCAGTCCATTTATTAAATAGCCGTACCTGCACACACAGTTAAAGAACACACTGTATTTAAGACACACATGTTAGTCAAGGAAAGCACCGGATTGTTTCTCCTCTCGTCTGTTTGTCGTGCCGCGATTGTGTATTCCTTATCTCATAATATTGTAAATTCAATGAAATACTGAACGAAGGAATCAACACGCCCAATGGTTTGATTACAGTAGATGTTCAATAAGGCCCCCTCCTACTTCGCTGCATAGTTCACTATGGCGTAGTAGTGAGTGACTATGGACTATGTCCAGGATGTGTAGTGTGTAGCGAACAGTTTGGAAAGCTGCCTGTATTCTTGTTATTATGTCTTCTCTTTCTATAGGGATCACATAGTAGTCAATTCGTGTAGAACAAACTGTACAGTGTCTACCGGAGTTTGGAAGCGACTATGCGAAATGAACGAGAAACTTGTGCATTCGCATCGAGAATTACATCTGTCTCCAATTTTTACTTCCCCTCCCTTCTCTTTTCTGACGCACAGCGGCTGACTCTCTGACATAGCAAATAGAGCAAGTTCATCAATTTGAATTGCATGACCGGAAGTAAGAAGGTCACTTTCATTTCCTCAAAAGGAAACATTTCCCCGAGAATCTGACTGCACCATCATTCTCAACATTACACGAACAGCATCCCTGATTTTTCTGTAAATACAGTTCTCACACACCTCGTACACGGGTCATTACGGTCAGTGCGCCTCGATTCAGCGATAGATTTCTTAGCCACAGGTTCCGCAAAGACTATTCTTTCCCTGTGTTCTGCAGTCTTTTGTGAAAGCCAATTTATATACAGTATGCCTTTGTCTTATGCTACAACTCTTCTTGGACTGAAATTATCCATAAGAACGTTTGATATTCAATACAATAGGAACTAGGTTATATCGTACCCAAGTTTACTGTGACGGTTGCAGTGAAAGATATGTAGAATGTGTCCACATGTTGTCAAATGCATTAAGATCAACAAGAGGAAAATGTATGTTGTTGCTAGGGTCTCCTAGTCTTTAAGCTTCCACCACTTGATGTTCTCGGGGGCATAGAGGTCCTTAAATCCGCTATGCCTACCTTATGCAGAGGTGGAATACAGTCAGATGATATGACATTCACATCCTTTCTTAGTCGGAGGTGCTGAACAACGATAAGGTCAACTTGCTTGCTGCAGTCACCACAAGAGAAACCTCAAATATGAGTTCAGTCATCATATCAGATACCGAAGGTATTACCACCATGACAGCTATAAAAATTCTTAGTGACCATCATGCGCATTAAGATCATCACAGAGAAGTGGAAATTCATCCTAAGGATAGTCTGCAACATGATCTCGTAGCTCCCGCCAATGCTGTTCCTTATCCACGTCATCACAGCCAGACTGTGACAGAGAAAACACAAGTTCGAGAGGATGCAACGTCGAGTGTAATTGACATAAGGCTGTCTGAACAGCGCTGAACCTCAGCAACTCAATCTTGCACGCTTGCGCACACAATGAAATCAACACCATTCCTGCTGGATGTAACCTGGCAGATAAGTTCACAGACATCTTTGATGACATGAGATTTCTGGCCTTTCGAAACCGACCAACTTAAAATCTAATTAATCATAATCATAAATTTAAGCCTTATTAATGAAAGTTAATTGAACACAACCTACGGCATATTGTTTGTTTGATGGTTTCTACCATTTCTCATTCACATCAACACAGATAGGTCGTATGGCGATGATGAGGTAAAAAATGGCTAGGTGTGGGAAGGAAGCAACTGTGGCTTTAATTAAGGTACAGTCGAACCATTTGTTTCCTGTGAAAATGTGAAACATGCACTTCAGGGCTGTCGACAGTGGGTTCGAGCCCAGGATCTTATAAATACAGGCCAAAAGCTACAGGGCCAGTTATTCATTACAACAAGGAAGCAATTGGTTGAATTCCTTCTCTTCCAATACTTATTGTGAGAGTATCTTAATATGTAATTTCAAACAGTACGTTAAAAAGTAAGTTTTTATTTTAAAAATTCAGCTTTTATAGTTCCCCAGATTTACACGCACATTTGGACATAAGTTTTCATATACACGTCCAAAATTTTACGAAACTTTGGAAAAGTAAAGAGTAAAGTAGAATCCCAAAATTCTATGCAGAGCATGCTTTCCTCCCTTGAAGTCAAGATGGGCTGCCTACGTATGCTCTTCGGATCTAGGATCGAGGTAGCCCTCACTTCTTCGCAGCTTCTCTGTATGCCCTTCACCAAGAATCCATTTAAGAGACTTATCAAGCTTATCGGCATTGTAATTACGATAGACAATGCTTCCAAATTTATGCTTATATTCTTGCAACACATTCCGAAGTAACCCCATGAAAGGTCCCTGCTCCGAAGAACAGCCGAAGACATGATTCTTGAGGTGATCAAGTTAACGCAAGTTGTACATAACAGAACTTCAGTTAGAGTAAAACAACTCACTTCAACTAACATTTCTTGACAATGAGAACATTCGGTACCACACGATTCAACAAGCAAAGTCCCTCACTGAGGGACAAAGGAAAAGAGACAACAATAAAGGAAAAGGTTTATCACAATAGTTCTATGAACTTTGACTGTCCTACATCAACACAGATATATCCATATTAAGAAACAAAGTACAAATTTATGTGAAGATAAACCGACGTCCAGAATTATCGCATGGAATATCTGGAAGCTAATACTCAGGGAAGTGTACGAAAATACTAGTAAATTGCAGGGTATATGCTGTAAACGGGAATCATGGATCAAAGGTATCTGGGCATAGAGAAATACTCACGAGTCAATTTATCTCCAAAATGAGGAGACTGGGTTGGATCAAACACATTTCAATGACACATGGGTGAAATATCAATTAAGAAATAGTAAATGTAATGATTATCACTATTTTACTGTAAAACCAATTATAGTATTAACATTAACAGCTAACAGATAGCTGGGCATCTCAGAGAAGTTAACTGTTAACAATGTAGAATAACACTGCATAAGCACTGTACAAGTCTATAGATAGTTTCACCTTAAAGTTCTACACAACACTTTATACTGAAAATGCAGTTTTCACACCACACACAGGATTTCTACAAACCAATTTTACTAATTCAACAAGGCATCAATATATCAAAATAATACACTTTTAATACTTCTGTATAATTTATACAGCAGTATATACTGTGGAAATAAATCTTTCATCTACAACACACTGTACCCGAAAATGGCATAATTGGAGTTAAAATTGAGATTGCCACAAAAGCTTAATTTAATTCGGTCAGTGGGTCATTTATAACAGCTCTGGTGAAGGCCAGGATCTGATTACCTTGGAGAAATTCGCCTTTAAGCTCATAGCTGCATGGTCGTGTGGCGACCCATCCCTATTTTCTTATTGGTCAGGAGGTTAGCATGCGACAGATAGGAACAGTTAACATTTTCAAGGCTAACACCGCCCGGCAAGTTTTCAGAATTCTTCACAAGACCAGTTCTGAACCTTGATACTTTAAGAAGACGTGAAGAAATGTATGATTGGTTTCCAACTAATCACACCTTCTAGACAGAGGGCTGATAAAGGCAGTGTGTAATCAATGCTCAACTTATTCAGATTTTGCTCTACTGCTTTCATACTGCTCTACTTTAGAGCACAACTTCACTTCGCTTTCCCACTACAATTCTACAAGATATTCTATGCCAAACGCCGTTTATTAGCCATGATGTCTTACAAAGGGAACACATTATTTCGTCTTCTGCACGAAATAACCACTACAACATTAATTCCAGAACTCGCGTGGTGTGCAAATCATCTGAACCCGCAAGTTACGTGTCGACTGACATTTAAATAGGCATGGTTGGAACACATATTAATGTGCCATTTTAGTTTCAGTATGTGTGTATGTGTGTGAGTGTGTGTGTGAGGAAGCCTACTGTTACAAGAAGCCTGCAAGACAAGAAAAAAGGGGAATCATCATGCTGCTTGTAAGAGGAATCTCTACTTTCATCATGGTGCACCTTGCAAACTATATTCCTTCCAGAATGTGCCACTAAAAGGGGAGATCCCACCACACCCTAAATGGTGCTAAAGGAACCAATCGTGAGACGTTGCCAGCCAGGACTTAATCAACTTCCATCATAAAAGGTTGAGAACCTTTTTTAAATATCAATTTCCTTTTCAGAAGGACTTCATTCTTGAAATAATATTTTCTATTATTTTGTGTTGTTACAGATTCTTAGCACTTCTCATCTACTAATTGGTGTTGGTAAATTTTGTGAATGATTGAAATACACTCATGTCCATAAAATCCAGAGCACCTTGAAAGACTAGGAATAGGATGTTCATATTCACAGGACATGTGCATTAGTATGTTCTGAAGAAACGATTAGCATTTGAAACATGTCGATCCTCAGGTTCAAGGTCCAATATCGATATCCCTGCGCACAACCACGGACTGGTAAATTGTGTTTGCGGCTCTCGTTGTCACTATAAAGCAAAGGTAATGGATCAGTGTGACTTGAGCTGAGGTGCATGATGCCTCGCAGACGTATGCAAGAAAAGTACTGTCAAATTAGTCACTTTGAATGAAGGCGAATTATGGGCATGAGAGAACGTGATACATCTATCTGGGAAATTGCAGCTTGTGTGCGAAGGAGTGTGTCAGCAGTGCAGCGGATGTGTACAGAACGTTCATAGAAGGTCGTAGATAACTACGAGGTGCGTCCGGTCACACCAACCAGACCCATCCCGAGAAGATCGACACCTCATCACGATGGCATTGCAGCACAGATTGGCATCCTCCTCGGCTATGGCGCAACAGTGGTACAGTGTAACACATTGTACACTATCAGGAATGAAAATCCGTCCCCGTTGATTACGATCTGGGTTACCGACGCGTCGTCCAGTTCTCCGCCTACCTTTGAATAATGTGCATAAACATGCTAGACTGTGATGATGTATGGAACGACGTCACTGGGGACAGGAATGGCAGCAGACAGTTTTTTCGGATGAATCCAGGTTCTGTTCGTTTATAAATGATGGCCGCATTCTCGTTCGCCACAGACAGGGGGGAGGCATCACACTGACTGCATTCACAAAAGACATACAGAGCCAACTCAAGGCTTTATGGTGTGAGGTGCTATAGGGTACAAACATGAATCACAGCTGGTGCATGTCCAGGTCACTGTTAAAAGTTTGACCTATGTGAACGATATCCTGCGACCCGTAGCCATACCCTTCCTGCACGACACCCCAGACACCATATTTCAATATGACAATGCGCGACCACATGTTGCTTCACGAAAATGTGCCTTCTTGTTGTCACAGGATGTCAGGCTGTTGCCCTAGCCCACCTGATCATCGGACTTGTCGCTAATCGAAAATGTGTGGGATATGATGAAAGGACGGGTGCGGCCCTGCTAACCACCAAAGATTAACTGTGGAACCAGATGATGGCTATACACCAGGATGCCATTTGCGCCTTGTACGCGTTGATGCCATCACACGTGGAACAAGTTATCAGTGCCCCTTGAGGACAAAGTGCCTACTAAGCAACAGGGCACATGTCATACCTGGGTGACTGAAATGCTAATCATTTCTGCAGAACATACTAATGAACATGTCATGTGAATATGAATTTCCTATCTCTAGTCTTTAAAGGTGTTCTGTTTTATGAACATGAGTGCAGTTCTATCAGTTGAAATATGTTGTAAGTATTCAATTATTTGAATGCCACTAACAGCCTAGTGCACTAACAATCAAGTGTTAAAAATTATAGACCAATTTGTTTAACTTAGAACCTAAAAGACTAACTGGGATGGATATGATGAATTCCTTTGTGAATTTTTTATATAATGACACCTCATCTTGCATCATTTCATCAATGAAGTATCAACTGTCACCCAAATGTTATTCATGTGCATTAGGAACTAAACTTATGATATAAAAGTAAGTTATGTTAAAAGTAATGAACGTGCATTTAATGACCGAGGGTTAAAATAGGCTTTAATGCAACAGGATGCTCTATTTAAGAAATAGTCTAGCCTTGTTAAGTGACAGAATGGGATGATAGCTCATATTTATGAACACTGAGGAAGTAGCAACGAATATTGCATTATGGAGAGTATATTACTGAGCACATGAGGTGACCAGCTTAGTTTAAGGTAATAATCACCCTCATGTTTAAATTTGTTCCCACATGCGGCTGTCTAATCTATAGTCACTTAATGACATGTTGCCAGTGCCAATAGATCCCGATTATATTAGAGATCTATGGAAGAAGGCTAAGAGTAACTTTAAAGCTTCCCATGAAAAAGTTAGAGAGGAATATGATCGTGGACGGAGGCCTACCAATTTAAAAGTTGGAGAACAGGTTATGGTAAAAAAAATTGTACCTGTGGGCAAGCTTGCTCCCAGACTTCGTGGGCCATGTATTGTTTTCAATTTCTTAACCCGCTGTCACCTTATTGGTCAGCAACCCAGCCAATGAGAGGATATTTAGGGTTCACCTTTCTCAGGTGAAACCAGTAAAAAATTCCTTGTTTTACTACATAGGCCACTAAAGCTTGGCAGTAAGCAAAGGTTATATTCCTTACAGTAATCATCTTAAATCATAAAATTAATTAGGTAACTTATTTTGAAATATGGAGGCTTTCTGCCCCGATCGTAAGAAATTCATATCATGTATTGCAATTAGATTTGTACAACCTTCACTTCCAATAAGGGTTTCTGTATGTCCATGGCCTAGTGGCCATAACCTAGCCCCAGTCTCCAAACCCTGGAAAACAGACACACACTCATCCGCTACGCCGCCCGCCTCATAAAAACCTGCAAAATAATAAAGACCCTCAATCTCCAGCAAACAATCTCTGTCACCGAACAAATTACTGCTTCAGTGCCCTCTAAGCCAACAGCAGCCATGTCGCAACATCTGGCAAGCGATGCCGGTGTAGGGTAAGGGCCCACTCCACTCTGGTCCAGTCTCCTTCTGAACAGCATGCCGAAGCTCCATCCTTTCCGGCAAGGACTGGGGTGCGATAACTCAACCGCCTACCCATCTTGGAGCAGCATTACTACATCTTGTCTGTGGTGGGCACCATCACGGCTAACCCTCTCAAGGTAGTGGGAGAGGCATGTCTGAGGGTACATGGGGGTCCTGGGGGATACCACCCGGGTATAGGCAGTTGCAGTCGCTATTGCCATCAAACTTGAACTAGGCATCACAGACTTTGAGAACTTCAGGAAGACTTCTAGACTGGTTTTCAAACTTTTTTTCTAAATTGAACATTCAGCAAGAAGTTTTCCATCCATGAAATTCCAACATAATATTTTTTTTGCAAATTTCTACAGTGTCACCCAGGGAAGGAATATTGGAGGAGGGCGTCTGTACCGGGAGGTACACCTCAACCCTATGCATTTAAATGAAGTGCCTTGAAGAACGCTATCTACCACATAAAAATTGAAACAACTAGTTGGTCAACAGATGTTACTACTAAAGTGTTAGAGTAATGTGTTATTTTTAGATTTCCTAAACTGACTGTATTTCACTTGGTTTTTTTTGTGTATCACAGTTGGCAAAAGCTATTTCAAGAAGTATGGACTTCTCCCCATAGATGTCTCTATTAACAAACTGATGTTATGCACTCTGGTGTAAAGGGGAACAACAAGAAATTTAAAGAAATGTTGTGTTTATAGGTTTTCTGAACTGAACGGATTTCCTTTGTTTTTGATACTTCCAGGTTTTCAACACTTCTTACTCATCCCGCCAGCTTTGGACTCTGGCCAATAAAAATTTTGTGTATTTATTTTTCTACCAATCATAGGCTTCTTTTAACTTTTTGATTGTCCAATAAAATTGAGGGGGTGTGTCTGGTCTTAGCCCAGAGCCATCTCGAACCTTCCTCTCGGGAATAAAAGCTGACGCTGTTTTGAGTCAACTTGTCTTACTGATCGTCATGCTATTGAGTGTGTGTGCTAAAAGAGGGGAAGGGGGCCTCATCCATCGGCAGGCAAAACATCAGCTAAGGTAATGGCCACCATTTTTCTATCTCAGTAGTTATCTCCGCAAGCTGACTCGAGGGGAAGCTTCCAATCTTTAACTATGTAACAGTCCATTTCCTAAAATGTAAACTTCTCTTTCTTCTCATGTAAACATTCAACTAAATCAAGTGTACTTAACTGAAATTCGGGAATAGAGAGTGTGATACACTCTCGAGTTTTTGGGGTGACTATGCTTTTTAACCATTTTCTATCTGTAGTCTTGTAACTTGTTCTCCATCTAGTCACCTCAGTAGTGTGGGACTAGCCTCTGCATCGTCGGGCCAATAGTCCAAATAGGGCTTTAATCTTTAATGTTTGATTTCAGGGAGCGCATGTTCCTGCCTCCATAATTTTGATTTTTGGGCCAGTAATTGAAAATATTATTTTTCACAAAGGCCCGGCAGAAAGGGTACTCGATACCCCTGTGTAAACTTAAAAATCAATTGATAATGTCTTGTTAAATGTAGGTTGTTCCTAGAGAGGTAATGGTTTGCTGAAGTCCAATAATACTAGAATTGTCAGTTTTTGCACATCAACAGCCTGTCTTACATCATCAGTCACACTTAGTAAGGTAGTACACGTACTGTGATTTCGTCGAAAACCTGACTGGTGTGGGTGTAGTATGTCGTGGTCATTGAGATAGTTCGCAATTTGATTATGCACAACGTGTTTGAGTCCCCTGGCTATTATATACAGTATATTAATAGGTTTGTAGTCACTGTTTAGTCTAGAATATTTTGTTTTTGGGAAGGGCTGTACCAGGGCCATTTTACAGACATTTAGAAATAGAATGTTTTGAAGGGAGAAGTTGTATATGAATGTCAATAATGGAATAATAGCAACGATAATTTTCTTTAGCATTATAATGTATATATTTTCCACCCTTATGGATTTAGTTTTAATTCGCAAGATAGCCGCTTTCACTTGCAGGTGTTAGACATAACTACAATAAAATCTGCCTATGGGTGGCGTGTCGTAAATTGCCCGCAAAAGATTTTCTTTCGCTTCTTCGTTTAATTGAACATGGGAAGATACAAAGCGATTATTCAGTTCATCAAGAGAAATCTCCAAATCGTCTACCTTGTCCAGTTTATTTAGTCCAAATTTTTGGATTGACTTCCATGAGGTAACAGGTCTTATGTCAGGTTTTATAAGGTCATGGGCATACCGTAGTCGAGCTTTTCTTACTGTCAGAGTCATTTTATTATGTATTCGTTTGTAATAGATAAAGTTTTCCTCTGTCGGGTAACGTTTGTATTTCCTATGAGCTGCATCCTGCTTAGCCATCATTGCTCTAATATCATTTAGCTACGGGGAGAGTCTTCTACAGACGCGTGATGTTCGTAGAGGGGCGTGTTTGTAAAAAAATTGTAGTATCATGTTATTGAAAGTGGTGATCATGTCACCAATGATGGTTTCATGAGTTAACTTCTGCCACGGCATCGAAATTGGGCCTTCCAATAATTTTTCATTGTCAATACGGCTATAGTCTCTGTAACTTACGTACTTAGGTTTATGTACGGGACATTGCAGTGCATAAGACATAAAGATAATGTCATGGGCTGACAGTCCAGGAGGAGATGTCTGGCCGTGATGTAATACTCTGTCAGGCTTGTTCGTTACTATTAGGTCCAGTAGTGTGTGTCAAGTTTTAGTGAGGTGAGTGGGAGAAAGCGGAAGGATCACCATACCGCATGCCGGAAACGTATTCAATAGATGGGTGGTTTCGGAAGAATGTGGATCTAGAAGGTTTGTATTGAAGTGTTCCATCATTATAAGATGTTCGTAGAGAGGTAACAGTCTGTTAAGATCAGTCTCTAAGTCATTCAGACAGCAAGATTTAGGTGGTTTGTATAGAGCACCTACTAAGCATTTCAGAGTAGAGACCTGTATCTCTATTAATATGTACTCAGGTTTTGCTCATACTGTTCAGGCGACTGGCAGATAATTTGAGGTTTCAAGTGAGAAGAGACAAAAGCACAGACCCTACGCCCCCCTTTGCCAAGTCTGTCATTCCTCAGAAGGCAGTAGCATTACTCATTTACAAAATGTAAATTGTTTCTTTACAATTTATTCTTGGTATAAAAGACATGCCCAAGATTAATGTGATAAAAACTGAAAAAATTTGCTTCTAGTAACAAATATCTGGCAGAAGAATGAATTTCCAGATATTTTCCAAATTCTCTGAAGTTTCCTGGTTCTCCCTCTATTTATCGAATTCTCCGACATTCCCCGGTTTCCAGTTTTCCATACGGGTGGACACCCTGTTAAGCCCGTATTTGTATGGTGAGGGCACAATCTTCTTATTTTTGTTGAAGAAGTGAAAAAAGGTTCACGACTGTGTGTTGCCGTGTGCCGATGTGATAGCCTCCTCTTGTCATATTAGTCAAATGGGGACGCTTGTGCTTGAAGTTGGCTACAGCTTCAATGTTGAAATCTGCTATTGAGGGATGTGTGACAAAGAATCTGTAATGAGAGGAGGGTAGAATGATTTTTAAGATTAGAGAAGAAAATTCTGTGTATTCAATTACTTACCCCGTCGACCTTTCTGGTGTGATCTAGTTGCCTTAGCAGCATCAGAACGAACGACACTTGCACTTCTCGTATCTGTATGGTATCGAGGGAAGGGGGTGTGGTGAAAGAGAGGAGATAGGCGGAGCATTGAGCTTATGCGATGTTGGCTGAACATTTACGGCAATAATGGCACAAACGTCTTCAGAGCAGCTAAAGAAATCAAGACCTTTCTCGCAAATCAACCCTCAGAAAACCAACTCTTCACACAACTGCAGGCATGGGACTGACATGGCATTTCATCCCCCCTGCAGCACCATACTTTAGTGGAATCTGGAAAGCAACTGTCAAGAGTCTGATATATCAGCTCAGAAGAGTGATGGATTATTATCGCTTCACCAACAAAGAATGGACCACTCTTATAACATATATATCCTCTCACCAAATATTTTTTAGACGTGTCTTAATTGAGTAAATTTTTGTTTGTGAACTCACAACAAGTTTCCTCACTTTTATAACACATGTTCCTCTATGTAACACTTTGACTAGAGTAATCAGGATCCTGATTTTTATCCCTTAGACATGAGATCATGGCTGATCATGCCCATGCAATGGGCAAAAAATGTCCCATTAACTTAGTATGACAAGATGTAAATCCTAATTTTAAGAACCCAACGTGTATTAAACACAGGGATTTCAATAAACTTTTGTAACATTGGTGAATTAATGTACATTTCAATATGTACCAATCATGAAATTTGTAATATATAATTATCTGAGATTGTCGTAAACAACCCATGGAGTCAAACTGATGTCCACTATCCGTATCAGGGTTGAACCTCATATACAAATGTTAGATTAATGTTGTGTAGGAAACTATCAACTCACACACAGACTATGAATCCAAACATAGATCAAGAATGCCACCTTCTTGTGAGTGAAAAACTGCACAATACTCCAATACCAGTGAAGAAGAAACATTAGAAATTCTGCATTATGTCACAAATATAATTATGATGGCGGAACACCTCGACTACTTCATCCTGGCATCCAAGTCTCTGAGAGACAAGTTTAGGATTCCATCAGCAAGGAGGACGGAAAGGAGCCACACTCATAGACGTCTCAAGTTTTCTAAGTTGAATGCAGATACCTCAGAACAATTCATGCGAAATACACAAAAGGTGCCTGTAGCCCCAACATAACAATTCCATAAAACTAGCATAGACTATTCTGGCCCAATTCTAATAAAAAATCGTGTGAAATCGAACAAGACCAGAATGCCTAGCTACCAAGGCTGTCTACATAGACATGATACCTGATCTCACCACAACAACATTTCCCTATGCACTTTATTGACTTATTTCTCATAGAGGTCAACCCCTGAACATTTATAGCAATAACTGCACAAACTTCTTCAGAGCAGCTATAAAAATCAAGGCCTTTTGGCAAAACAACCCCCAGAAAACCAACTTTTCATACAACTGCAGGCATGGGAATGACGTGACATTTCATCCCTTCTACAGTACCACACATTGGTGGAATCTGGGAAGCAGCTGTCAAGAGTCAGATATAATACCTCAGATTAGTGACGGATTCTTATCGCTTCACCAACAAAGAATGGACCATTCTTATAACACATCCTCTCGCGAAAGCTAAATGATAACCCTTTTGACACTTCTTAACTAACTACATCCCATTTCCGTATAGGAGAGCCAATTACTACACTCTCTGATTATGATTATACTTCCTCTCCCATTACAACCTTGTCCACAAGGCTATATTTTCAATAGCTAACCCAGAACTTGTGGAAGAGGTGGTGACACGAATACCTCAATAAAAGGGCAATGAAATACCCCATAGCAACATAGTCATACTGAAAGAAGAAAGCATGTATACTATGAAGTGGATGATGACAGTGATCAAATGTGTATCCTGGTAATGACAAATTCATTCATGTAACGAATGTTCAGGTGAGTAACAGTGAACTTACAAGGCCTATTCACAAACACTATCCCTTATGAAGTATGAAAGAGAAAGGTAAGAAAACTCCTGAATGGCTTATTTCTTCCATTGCATGTATAAGTAATATTATATGTCACAATGGACAAGTAACACCATAGACCACATTAGGAAGTATAAGAATTTTTTTCACTTGCAACGAGACGGCTACAATGTGTGTTGTATATAAGCGAATGCTCACAGTAAACAAGCATATCACCTGCAACTTGCATCACAAATTACTGTATTATCTAGAAATCAATAAGTAATATAATCAAAAGATAACAAAGGTGAACATTTGGAAACAACTAATAAAATATCCTGTAACAGTAACAAGACGATGAATGTAATAGCTACTTTGTGTTCGAAACTATTTACAAATTCAAAAGTAAAAGTAGGAATGATACCAGCTCCCAAGTGATATAAAGTACAGGTCTTTGGAATAATCCTAACAGCTGCACAATTCATAATGCAAAATTGTGGAACAACTTGAAGGAAAAGTAAAAATCAGGTAAGTCAACAGTCAATCTCATAAAAAAAAATACAGTTTCTGTAGGACTATCAATCATGTACAATGAAATGAAGGATCAAACCCTGGTATCTGTTGAACAATTTTCTAACCATTTCCATTACCTGACAATGGCTTATGAAATTATGTACATTACCTCAAGAGGGTTATCCAGCGATGACCCTGGCTCCGTTAACTCTGATTTTACTTCTTCTTTCACAGCTATCACTTCTGATACATGTTCAAAATTTTCCTGTGGAAAATAACATATATTAAGTATGCTCATAACACTCATCTACAAAAAGAGTCACCAAGAAATGAGCATGTTAATTCATTAATTTCCAGTATTAAAGTTACTTTCAGAATTTCATTCATGTTTAAGGAAGATTTCTACCAGCAGAGGATTGTTATAACCAAAGGCTGTACTGAGAATGGTGTTACTATTCTTGCTCACTCCTCATGTCAGAGAGAGGATGAGACTGAGAACAAAATATAAAATAAGAAACATCTTCTAGCCATATCAGAAGATATACTACCAGGGATAGAATTGGGGCCATCTCACACAGAATTTTGAAGGAAGCAGCCATAGGCACAAACACTAAATTGTATGAACTATTTTCATATGTACCATCACATCAATCGAATCTTTAAAGTTGTTTGAACCAATGAGAAGTGTTACAATGGTTTTAAATATTTTTTTGTTCTCAGCATACAGTTTGTTTATAAACAGATTAAAATAACTTGAAAGAATGGAATCACATTCTCTAGTCTGGTTTTGCTGAGATCACAGGGGCTACATAAAGCATTAAGACTGTTTTGTATCAAACAGCATATTTCAATGCTTCCAAGTGTAAATTAAAAAAATAAACATGAAAGAAGCAGGCTTATTACAGTCACATACCAGCAAAAGATGTGCTGTTGCCAAAAGTCAAAGCAACTAGAAATGATATATTTCACTACTACAAGCATGTTATGTAGTGCTCTGTGAAGAACTGTGCGGATGAGAACACTGTCAGTGGAGAGTCAGCAGTGATGAAGTGTACATCTGCAGTTTCAGAAGATCTTTTATGATCTACTACGAGACACTTACATACTCACTTCGAATCATTAAACCTTGTCGGCACCAAACGGGGGGAAGAATTGTGATCAAAAGCTTATGTTCTAATATACACTGACTGACAGAGCAAATGCAACACCAAGAAGGAGTGGTCAGAACTTTATACCAATTGCAGGGTAGACTGACGTCACTGAGGTATGCTCATGATGTGAAATGCGCCGATGTGCTGCGCACGTAGCGAACGATAAATGGGACACGGCGTTGGCGAATGGCCCACCTCGTACCGTGATTTCTCAGCCGACAGTCATTGTAGAACATGTTGTCGTGTGCCACAGGACACGTGTATAGCTAAGAATGCCAGGCCGCCGTCAACGGAGGCATTTCCAGCAGACAGACGACTTTACGAGGGGTATGGTGATCGGGCTGAGAAGGGCAGGTTGGTCGCTTCGTCAAATCGCAGCCGATACCCATAGGGATGTGTCCACGGTGCAGCGCCTGTGGTGAAGATGGTTGGCGCAGGGACATGTGGCACGTGCGAGGGGTCCAGGCGCAGCCCGAGTGACGTCAGCACGCGAGGATCGGCGCATCCGCCGCCAAGCGGTGGCAGCCCCGCACGCCACGTCAACCGCCATTCTTCAGCATGTGCAAGACACCCTGGCTGTTCCAATATCGACCAGAACAATTTTCCGTCGGTTGGTTGAAGGAGGCCTGCACTCCCGGCGTCCGCTCAGACTCCACAGCATAGATGTGCACGCCTGGCATGGTGCCGGGCTAGAGCGACTTGGATGAGGGAATGGCGGAACGTCGTGTTCTCCGATGAGTCACGCTTCTGTTCTGTCAGTGATAGTCACCGCGGACGAGTGTGGCGTCGGCGTGGAGAAAGGTCAAATCCGGCAGTAACTGTGGAGCGCCCTACCGCTAGACAACGCGGCATCATGGTTTGGGGCGCTATTGCGTATGATTCCACGTCACCTCTAGTGCGTATTCAAGGCACGTTAAATGCCCACCGCTACGTGCAGCATGTGCTGCGGCCGGTGGCACTCCCGTACCTTCAGGGGCTGCCCAATGCTCTGTTTCAGCAGGATAATGCCCACCCACACACTGCTCGCATCTCCCAACAGGCTCTACGAGGTGTACAGATGCTTCCGTGGCCAGCGTACTCTCCGGATCTCTCACCAATCGAACACGTGTGGGATCTCATTGGACGCCGTTTGCAAACTCTGCCCCAGCCTCGTACGGACGACCAACTGTGGCAAATGGTTAACAGAGAATGGAGAACCATCCCTCAGGACACCATCCGCACTCTTATTGACTCTGTACCCCGACGTGTTTCTGCGTGCATCGCCGCTCGCGGTGGTCCTACATCCTACTGAGTCGACGCCGTGCGCATTGTGTAACCTGCATATCGGTTTGAAATAAACATCAATTATTCGTCCGTGCCGTCTGTGTTTTTTCCCCAACTTTCATCCCTTTCGAACCACTCCTTCTTGGTGTTGCATTTGCTCTGTCAGTCAGTGTAAGTTAGCTTACTAATAAAAGTGAATTAAAGTATGAAGTTCCAGAAAAAACCGACTTAACCCTAGTATTACAAGTGATGAAAATCATTTTTCGTCCGTATTGAAAGTTTCATAAACTGTATTAAGGATAATATCTTTTGTTTATTTCCACCTATTCAATACATTACAAGATGTTGGCATTTACTTTAAAACATTATTCAGATGAGACATGTTTCGCCTCCTACTGTGAGGCATCTTCAGTCATTATCAAAAACATTATTATTTTACCAGGCATCTGGTTAAAGATATTAAAAAATGTGTTTGATGATTATAAGAGAGGTAAGATTTACGTTTGTTATAAACATGTTCATGAAGTAACTAAAAATCTAATATATTGATAAAAACATATGTAGTTCTTTGTTGAATAGGACTTGTTTGATAGTACTATAGTAAAAGAAGGTGGCTTGAAGCCGTAGTCATTAATAGATGTCTAATACATAGTGGAAGGCATAAAATATCAGTTCTATGAGAATATACATTACATTCAAATGATATTAAAAACTAGTGGATTCATAGTTAGTACATATAAAATGTTCAATGAAATAATTAAAGATCTAATAAAATGATAAACACATATGTAGTTCTTCGTTGATTAGGACGTCGTATGATTGTACGACTTAAAGCCGTAGTCATTAATGGATGTCTAATACATAGTGGAAGGCATATGAAATCAGTTCAATGAGAATATATAATACAATCAAATGATACATAAAAAATGGTAGATTCATAAGCAGTACATTTAAAAATGAAGGCGTCATGTGACTATAGATGACAGTTGATGGCTTAAAGCCGTAGTCAAAGTTTGAAGTTTAGGTCAAATAACTGCTAATATATGGTAAAAGGTATAAGTCAAAATATAAAGCTTAGTATAAAAAATATGAAGGAAAAACATTCCAATTGCTTGACAAAAGTTACTTGACGTTGGCATGCATTTGTCCGTGATATTTATTGGTCAACAGTTCGTAGGTTATTTTAGATTTATTCGGCAAGATTGCGTTGACAAGAAGTTCACCAGATGTTTATAGTTGGCCTAATTTGTATTAAGTCATGAAGAAAGTTGCAGAGATGATGATGGGTGGAAAATCTCAACGTTGGTATGGTTTCTTTGACGTGAAGGTTGGAGAGCTGTTGTGTTCTTCTTCGATGACAATATATTTTATAAAACGTTGATTGTAATAATTTATACTATTGAAGAGTATTATGGAAGTTTGATGAGGCTGTTGAATTATTGTTGTTATAGATTGGTTCTATGGCGTTGTAGGCCCGCTTGACAAGCTGTGTGAGGCGCTATTTGGATACTAATGGTCACAATCAACGTTTTATAAAATATATTGTCATCGAAGAAGAACACAACAGCTCTCCAACCTTCACGTCAAAGAAACCATACCAACGTTGAGATTTTCCACCCATCATCATCTCTGCAACTTTCTTCATGACTTAATACAAATTAGGCCAAATATAAACATCTGGTGAACTTCTTGTCAACGCAATCTTGCTGAATAAATCTAAAATAACCTACGAACTGTTGACCAATAAATATCACGGACAAATGCATGCCAACGTCAAGTAACTTTTGTCAAGCAATTGGAATGTTTTTCCTTCATATTTTTTATACTAAGCTTTATATTTTGACTTATACCTTTTACCATATATTAGCAGTTATTTGACCTAAACTTCAAACTTTGACTACGGCTTTAAGCCATCAACTGTCATCTATAGTCACATGACGCCTTCATTTTTAAATGTACTGCTTATGAATCTACCATTTTTTATGTATCATTTGATTGTATTATATATTCTCATTGAACTGATTTCATATGCCTTCCACTATGTATTAGACATCCATTAATGACTACGGCTTTAAGTCGTACAATCATACGACGTCCTAATCAACAAAGAACTACATATGTGTTTATCATTTTATTAGATCTTTAGTTATTTCATTGAACATTTTATATGTACTAACTATGAATCCACTAGTTTTTAGTATCATTTGAATGTAATGTATATTCTCATAGAACTGATATTTTATGCCTTCCACTATGTATTAGACATCTATTAATGACTACGGCTTCAAGCCACCTTCTTTTACTATAGTACTATCAAACAAGTCCTATTCAACAAAGAACTACATATGTTTTTATCAATATATTAGATTTTTAGTTACTTCATGAACATGTTTATAACAAACGTAAATCTTACCTCTCTTATAATCATCAAACACATTTTTGAATATCTTTAACCAGATGCCTGGTAAAATAATAATGTTTTTGATAATGACTGAAGATGCCTCACAGTAGGAGGCGAAACATGTCTCATCTGAATAATGTTTTAAAGTAAATGCCAGCATCTTGTAATGTACTGAATAGGTGGAAATAAACAACAGATATTATCCTTTATACAGTTTTTAACCCTAGTAGCCGAACTAAGGAATGGATGAAAAGGATGCACAAGAAGGAGAGGGAAATAAATACAATGAGGAAAGAAAAATTTTTTGTTTATTGTGCCTTGAGGCCTTGAAGTGTCACAGCCCACTAAGAAGGGTCATATTCAAGATATTATTCTCAGAAATTGTGCATTCTAGAGCCCATAGATATAAATTAATTCAACATCTGTGCAAAATACTTACTTTGAGAGAACATACATTCAGATTTTGAGCTATTTTATCCCTCATATGCCATAGGCCAATCTGCTCTTCCTTTAACACACACATATTCCAGCACATTGTGGATATGAGGGTAATGCAGAATAATCACACCCGTGTTGACTTTTTGTTTAGCAGACTGGAGAATCCAGTCTAAAAAACTTGAATGAAAGATTTGTCATTTAACTTCTTCTACACTAATTACAATTGGAGTCATTATTTTTAACATGTGGTGGTTATGGTGGTGCAGTAGTGTTGGAAGATTTGGTTCAAAGAAAATACAACGGCCATCCATCCTCTATTACAATCAGAGGGGAAAATAGAAGATGTGCAACCCCTAAACCAAAATAATTTTGATACTGACAGTAAAAGGTACAGACTAATCCAACCCCACCCTTAACTTCCTAAGAGTTGGCAGCTTTGTGTAGCACTTTGTTTGTGGTGTAATCGGAGACAAAGAAACAAAACAGATGCGTACTATGCATAGATGCTCATGCAGCAAGTGGTGGCCGTTGGTGATAATACTGAGGAAGCACATAAAAAATTATGCCCCTGCCAAACTTATTCAGTTTTTAAGGGTTAATTTCTGACCTCTATAAAGTTATCTGGAATGAGACTTACAAGTGATGCAGTTGTTGTTCCTTCAAGCCAGGCTGGTTCCTCTTTGATCTTTGCTTCGAGGTCCATTTTGCACTGCAAACTGAAGTAGTTAGAAGGTACTGCACTTGTTGATTACTTCCAATGACACTGAAACATAAACCAGAAAATTATATTACCTTATTGATGTCATTGATATTTTGTGTATGTCAACAGACTAAGCAGAGACCTAGTAATTTTACATGACCATTAATATTATGACCATACTGAAAAACCTGAAATTTTACAGGACTGTTGATATTGTGATCATACCTATAGGACCTCAAAGTTTTCTATGACTGATACTTCGATCAAAGTGAAGGACCTCCAGTTTTACATGACTTATAAAACACTGATCTCTTCCATAGGAAATACAAGTTAACATATCTGTCAATATCAAGATCATAGTCAAAGGACACCTAGTATTACATGACACCTTATATCGTATTAATAGCTATATAACATACAGCTTTATATGGAAGTGAAACCGCAACAAGATGACCTTTATTGTTAAAAATCCAATGCACAAAACTTTTGGAAAATTCAGTGACCGTAGGGTTTGCATATCACTCTGATCACCCGGGCGCATATCTCGGAATCTTCATACCATTTTTATCCTTTGCAATCAGCTTCAAAACTAACTGAACAAGTTCACAGTTCTTTGAGATATGTTCTATCAAAATTTTCCTTCCCAGGATCAAATTCTCTCAAAACATTCTCCTCTCACCAAGCTGATTCACTATCACTTTATTTGAGACATGTTCTATCAGTCTGACCTTTAAGAACTTCTGATAACACGGCCTTTAGAAGGCTTCAACTCTGTTTTTCTTGGCACCAGTTAATATCTGTGTTTCACTTCCATACGGTGTCATACTCCTTACTCAGTGTAAACATAATTTTTACATTTGTCAATCTGTTGATCCCAAAGAACGTGATGGAGAACAGATGGGAATTTAGGATGGATTCAGTGATGATATTTATCGATACTGAGAAGGCATATGTCAGTATAACATGGCAAGTGGTCTCGGATGCATTGATAAAAAAGAAGACAGGCAGAGGTGAAGAGCCAATTACAAAAGCCATGAACGAAAGGTGAGTAAGTAGTATGAATACTATGATAGGACAAACAAACTGGTTCACAGTAGAAACAGGACTTCAAAAAGGATGTGTATTATCCCCTCCAATCTTCATTACAGTCATGGATGAAATTCACAAATGTATACAACAAAAAATGGGAACCACGGAGGCAAAGGCCTCACTCTTTGCAGATGAGACAGTAATATGTGAAGAAGATGAAATGGAAGCACAAGAACAAGATACTGTATGGAATCAGGAGATGGAGGAATATGGAATGAAAATAGGTGGGGAAAAGTGTATGATAGTAGTGGTGACGACAGGTAATAGAGAAGGAAATAATTGGAAGACCATTAGCAGTTGTGGAAAGCTTCAAGTATTCGGGGAGAATAATTGCAGAAGATGGGAAAATAAGTTATGAAATTGGAAAGAGAATTCAACAAGCCAATGCGTTTTACCAATATGTGAGATGTATAGTCTGTAACTGGGACGTCCAATGGAATAAAGAAAATTTTTCACCCTATGTATTACACACCAAATTTGACATATGCATCAGGCATATGGACAACAACAAAACAAGATGAACGCAGAATGCAAGAGGCCAAGATGAAATTCCTTAGAGAAATAACAGGGAGGGCATAAAGGGATAAAGTCAGAAACATAGAAATGACGCTGATGATGATGATGTTTGTTGTTTTAAGGGGCCTAACTTCGAAGGTCATCGGCCCCTAGAAACATAGAAATGAGGGAGTGAATTGGATTCCCTGAACTGAAAGGCAAGTTAGAGACTGATAAGCTGAAATGGTATGGACACATGATAAGAATGGAAGAGGATAGAGCTCCACAGTAAGTATTTACAGAAAAAGTCATAGGAGAAAGACATCGACAAATGCCCAGAGAGGGGTGAATGGATATGGTGAAAGAGAGTACAGACAAGAGTGGGGTAAAAGTAGAAAAAATATTCGAGGAAGGGAAGGAGTGGTGGAGAGAAAAAAACTGAGGAGGTTCTTGATTCACATTTCTACTCAGAAGACTGGAAATGGAAAATGAAGAAAATTCTGTTGAACTGAAGGCAAAAATTTATACAATACTGCTATCAGCTAATTTCACCGAACAATGCCACCAACCTTTACTTAAGTGTCCTTTCTTAATTTTTCTGTGCATGCCATGTCTAATGACACAACCGAGTGGTGTTTACCAGAGTGCCCCTTGTAGGGAGTTCCATGTCAAACAATTGGTTTAAATGTTAAGCAGTTTTTATTGTTCTCCAGGTGGTACGAAAATTGTCTATGTTGAATACCTTGAGTGGTGCCTCAGTGAATTCATTTCACCCAACAGCAGTGTTCGTTAGTCACTCTGTGATATTTTACTGGAAATGTAAACATACTGCACTAACAATGAATACTAAAATTTCTCCTACAAGCTTCGTTCCTCTGGCAAATTGAGTTGATTCTTATGCATTGCCAGGGAACAGGTTTCTATGTAAACACATACCTATTCAGGTAACTATGATCAATACTGAAGTGTGCCGTGTTTACTTGTTCGGGCCATCACAGGTTATTCTAATAATCTGTAAATGGGTTTACTTTTAAGCAACTACATTTTAGTTACAACAGCCAGAACTTATTCCTGAAGATTGTTCTTCCATTCCTGGTAACAGCTTAATGTTGCACTAACAACTCCAAGGGAAAGGAACAAGATTAGGTATGCAATGGCATTAATTAATGTTAACTAACTGTTACCTAAATCATCACGAATAAATACTGGATATAGCTGCTGTGGGGTAATGGTGATTGTGATACAGAAGAATCTCCATAACAACACTGATATAACAAGATACAGATATCTAAATGGAAACCTCTCAAGATTATGAAATCTACTACCATATGTCCTGGCATACAGAATAAAGAACAACTCAACATTCACAATGTCACTATAAAATTGCACACAGAGGTAAATAACACAGCAAAACAATAATTAAAATTACACCTTACATATCGCAATTTATTTCTGAAACTACCATCCGTATTTCTTCATCTGCGTTGCTCTTCAGAAAAAAATCCTCATTCCGCTAAATTTAGATATACGATATATTTCTACTACCAGGGTGCAAAATCAGAAAGAAGTGGTGAGGTGGGAGAAGTGGTTAATACTGGTGTTTATTTCAGGCAGTACCTGGCAGGGGGGAGGGCGTACAAAATTCCCCTGTACTGCATTATGTCCAAAACAATTAGATCTGCTGAACAAGGGAGCAGCTTCGTAGCATGTAAGATAAGTCTGGACAATTGCTCGTCGAAAATCAAGGTGAAAAATGTCTTCTCGAGACATGTGTTTCAGCTGCCATGCATTATGCATTAGTTCGCTGATATTTTTGTTTGAATTTTGCTGTTATAAGGGGAACGATAAACATTAGAACGTTATTCCAATCAGCTGACAAGTTCATGAGAGACTGTCGCTGTCTTATGAAAGGCCAGGCGAGGCGCAATTTGTCATGATTTATTGCTTTCTTAATGGAAATTTCCTCTACAAGGGCTTTGAGTTGACAGAACAAATCTGTCAGTTTGTACCTTGCTCAAGTGAATATTTTCCTATTGATACCTATGGGAAACACACATACTCCAAGAAGTACAGGAGTGGTGTAAATTCGCGCTACCGCGCTATCGCTATCGACCTATCGCGATTGACCTGTCTAAAGCATTTGATATGATGGATCTTGGGAGACTACTGGCACAAATGAGCGCAATTGGACTAGACAAAAGAGTGACTGAATGGGTTGCTATATTTCTAGAAAAAATAGATCTCAGAGATTTAGAGTAGGTGAAGCTTTACCTGACTCTGTAATAATTAAGAGGGGGATTCCTCAAGGCAGTATTATCGGACCTTTATGTTATATATATAAATGATACCAGTAAAGGAGTGGAATCAGAGGTAAGGCTTTTTTGCGGATGATGTTATTTTCTATAGAGTAATAAATAAGTTACAAGATTGTGAGCCAATGCAACGTGACCTCGAAAATGTTGTGAGATGGACAGCAGGCAATGGTATGTTGATAAACGGGGTTAAAAGTCAGGTTGTGAGTTTCACAAAAAGGAAAAGACCTCTCAGTTTTAATTACTGCATCGATGGGGTGAAAGATCCCTTTGGGGATCATTGTAGGTATCTAGGTGTTTATATAAAGAAAGATCTTCATTGGGGTAATCACATAAATGGGATTGTAATTAAAGGGTACAGATCTCCACATGGTTATGAGGGTATTTAGGGGTTGTAATAAGTATGTAAAGGAGAGGGCATATAAGTCTCTGGTAAGACCCCAACTAGAGTATGGTTCCAGTGTATGGGACCCTCACCAGGATTACCTGATTCAAGAACTGGAAAAAATCGAAAGAAAAGCAGCTCGATTTGTCCTGGGTGATTTCCGACAAAAGATTAGCATTAAAAAAATGTTGCAAAGTTTGGGCTGGGAAGAATTGAGAGAAAGAAGGAGAGCTGCTCGACTAAGTGGTATGTTCCTAGCTGTCAGCGGAGAGATGGCGTGGAATGACATTAGTAGACGAATAAGTTTGAGTGGCGTTTATAAAAGTAGAAAAGATCACAATATGAAGGTAAAGTTGGAATTCAAGAGGACAAACTGGGGCAAATATTCATTTATAGGAAGAGGAGTTAGGGATTGGAATAACTTACCAAGGGAGATATTCAATAAATTTCCAATTTCTTTGAAATCATTTAGGAAAAGGCTAGGAAAACAACAGATAGGGAATCTGCCACCTGGGCGACTGCCCTAAATACAGATCAGTATTGATTGATTGATTGATTGATATAGAAATGACAAGGGAGGAGAACTTCAAGTAATTTACATTTGTGTCCGGGTTTCAGATGAATTTGCCAGCATGAAACATCAACAATAGGCTGCACGTGCCACTGCGTAGTTTCACTGCTCAAGGTCTGGCAGTCATTTGAATTATTTCTGATGTTTTTATGAAAATATAGCCAGTAAAATCATTAATTTCAGTAATAAATTATGTGGTCTACATTTTCCTGGTTTTTTTTTTAAATAATAAAAGGATCCCCCGGGTAATTTTAGTGGGGGAACGTCTGAGATAAAATCGTCGGTGGGGGTGAAATATCTCCCTTCACCCCCCAGCCCCCTACGCGATTTTGCACCCTGGCTACTACACAAAACTTGCAGGCTCTTGCAACGCAAAGTCTGGGAGTTTTCTAAAAAGCAAGCTAGTTATATGCGTATTCATTTTTAATGCTTAATTTAAAATAAAATTTAAGAAAATTATGATCATTAAATATTTAAAATATGTAGAATGCTGAAACTTGGAAACATTAGTATTAACTTCCAATATTCTCAATTGAGATCTATACATTTAGCAAAATTGAATTATTGAATTTGAACCTTACCGACAATATGTTAGAGGTTGTTGACACAGTGTAAAATGATAGAAATCACAATTCCTCAATGAAGAAAATCCATAACTCTCTTAAACGGAATAAGCTGTAGAATTGGCTAATACGCGCCTCATACAACAACTTAGCAGCCACTTCGATACAAAACCAGTAGGGATGGGTCCACTTAGTTCATTTGCTCGAACTAGTTCATTAGATAACGTTCATAGCCTTGGGTAGTTCAAATGAACTAGTTCAAATGGACGGGGTAGTTCATAACGAGATATAGACCTAGACACAGCCCTCGCGGCACTTCGTTCAAATTAACGAGTTAGTTTATTATGACACGAACAGAAAACAGCTACACAATGCTGCCGCCAGTCTGACTGAGTAAAGAAATGGTATGTAAGAGACGGAGAGACATATAAGCTTTCTAATTTTGTATAACTCCTTTTCCCCCATTTGAGAAGTATGAGTGATGTGCTGTCAAGTGACCATTAACACGTCACGCCATTGGCCATTCTTGTGCAAGCTTATTTCTTGTTCAAATGAACGAGGTAATTCATTTGTGCTGTGGCTGTCTGCTTGGAAACATCTCTCGCGGCACCTCGTTCAATGAACGAAGTCGTTCAAATGAACAAGGTAGTTCATTTGTGCTATCTACATGGAAAGTGCTCACGCGGCACCTCGTTCAATGAACTAGGTAGATTATTATGAGCATGTTAGCAACAGCATAGCGGCGCGAGTTAGTACGTATATTTTACCATAGCTGGTGCTAGCTTAGGGTACGAACATGCCGAGTGGATTACTCCTCACTCAGTGCTCATAGTAGTGCTCTTCACTCATCACTCATCATTCAAAGGCGCGCATACCGGGTAGGAGACCCTCGCTCTTTCTTCATTAATGAGGAAACGTTTTCCATCGAGTTATGATTGTGCAGCATTCGCGAGAAGATAGGGTTGTGTTCTTTAAATGCAATTCTGTTTCGTGAAAATGTTCATACTCCTCTGTATACATAATAGTACTGGGCGAGTTGACCGTGCGGTTAGGAGCGCGCAGCTGTGAGCTTGCATCCGGGAGATAGTGGGTTCGAATCCCACTGTCGGCAGCCCTGAATATGGTTTTCCGTGGTTTCCCATTTTCACACCAGGCAAATGCTGGGGCTGTGCCTTAATTAAGGCAACGGCCGCTTCCTTCCCATTCCTAGGCCTCTCCTATCCCATCGTCGCCATAAGACCTATCTATGTCGGTGCGATATAAAGCAAAATAGCATACATAATAGTTAAGTATAGTAGCAGAAGTGATGATGAACATATGATAACAAGCAAACTGTACTTGATTTCAAGTTCTGACAGAAGATACAGCGCACATCCAATTAATAAGAGAAGGCAGAGATTGGGTGAATTCCATCATTTATACCAAGAAGTGAAGAAAGACCCACAGAAATGTCACGACTATTCTTGAATGTCAATGCAGACATTTCAGTATACGACTCCTTGGTAGAATGGCCAACGTTGATCCCTTCGGTTCAGTGAATCCTGGGTTCGATTCCCGGCCGGGTCGGAGATTTTATTTGCGACATTAATTCTTCTGGTTCGGGGACTGGTTATTTGTATTTGTTCTAACACTCTCCTCTTCATACTCAGACAACACACCATACTACAAACTACCACCGAAACACGCAATAGAAATTACATCCCTCCACATAGGGTTGACGTCAGCATCTATGTCAGTCATATTTGCATTGAAGAACTGGTCATTACAATAACGTAAGCAGTAGTAATATAATATTATTCTCCACTTCAATAAAGCAATCTGTACTTCATCGAAAGATTAAATTTACCGAGTATAAAGATAATATTCAACATGGATATTTTACCTTCAGTGAACGCAGGCCGATAATATTATGAGTAGGCGGCCGTGGCCTTGAGCCAACCAATCACAGAACAGCGCTCAAGGAGCACATCGCTCCAAAATCAAACCGATTTGATTCTTGAGTGAGGAGCGGAGAGAAGAGGGATGAGTGAAGTGCCGGCATGAACGCTACTATTGAAATGTACGGGTTTGTTTTGCATCTCTCAGATTCCTGTGTGAAGACACAGGAGTGATGAGCGCTCAGCGAGGAGTAATCCACTCGGCATGTTCGTACCCTTAGGTCTTAATATGAACGACAAACCATATAGTCTTCAATCGCACCGCACCTCTTACGCTATTTAAAGCTCGATGGTTCGAGGGGCGTATGAATCAGCTGTTTGAAAGAGAAAAAGCGATTTACCTGCTTTATCCACGGGAAAACATTTCTCTAAGATGATAATTGTCCTTTTTAGCTGTTAAAGAGCTGGGGAAGACGAATCCTGTGGAAACGTCCTGTTAATAAGGAATGTTCCTGAATAACTAACTAATATTACAATGTTAGATATAAGCCTATACAAGTATTTACTCTATAAAACCAGTGTTTTTCCTTATGCCTGATACTGCACTCATCAGAGAGGGATATGTCAGGCCCTACCCACTGACGGTAGAATGTATGCAGGTGTTTTATCACAAGCCCGTTAATTTTTGATATGCTCTATTAGTGTGTAAAATCTAATTCCCTTAATATTTCCATTAATATTGCATTATAATAAGGGGAGTAATGACTGAAATTATGAACTTCTATAGTTTTCTGTCGATCACCACCTAATTTTAACCACTACTACATTCATCTAATTTTAGACATCATTACACATGGGGCAGGACAGATAGTGACCGAGAACAAGAACCGTCTCACAGGAAAAGGAAAAAGGGTTGAGCAGCTGTTATTTTATGAACAGTAATATCTGAACAGTTTTACGGCCCCCATTTATTGTTACGGTTTCCATGGAGGTCGAGGTGCCGAAATTCTATCCGCAGGAGTTCTTTTACGTGCCAGTAAAACTTCTGACAAGAGACTGTCGTATTAGGGCACTTTGAAATTTACGAGCGTTTTCTATGTGGTATGAACAATTTTAACAGATGTTGTTATTTTAGTTGATTATTCTTCTACGCCAATACACTCATCTTAAGATAACCTATGCGTACTGAATACAATACCGTAGTCTCGTGTCGGTTACCATGTGATAACATGATTTTGCTACTCCGCTCCAAGTGCGTGTGATTTCGTTGTGCCTCATGTTGTTGACATTGATTGTTTTGTGTGTAGACAAAGTATTTATTTACCAGTGCCCGTGTATAATTCCCACAAACTACGACTTGCTTTACGTAGCACCGACACAGATAGGTCGAATGGCGACGATGAGATAGGAAAGGGCTAGGAGTTGGAAGGAATTGGCTGTGGTGTGTTATTTGCCTGGTGTGAAAATGGGAAACCACAGAAAACTATCTTCAGGGCTGCCGACAGTGCGGCTCGAACCCACTATCTCCCGAATGCTTGCTCACAGCTGCACGCCCCTAACAACGCGGCCAACTCGCCCGGTTTAAATGTTTTATTCCACCTTATGAGCCCCAACTTTTCTCTTAGATTGGCCTATAAATTGTGTTCAGTCGAATGGAATGACTTTTTTCTCCACATTAACACTCTTAAGAGTATGGTGATATTAATACGTGCATTTGGGTTATTTCCTTATTTGTTTATGCAAGAAAGCATAAATTGAATATAAAAAATAAATATACAAATTGAATAGATCTGTTTGCTCAGTTTAAGTATACATTGGGTAGTCTCTACTCAACTTGGGGAGCTGCTAGATTCCGTGTTGCCAATTATCATGAAGTCACCAAATAAGATAAAATGTCACTATATGAAATTTTCTTTTGCTCTTTGCTTTACGTCGCACCGACACAGATAGGTCTTTTGGCGACGATCGGATAGGAAAGGCCTAGGAAGTGGAATGAAGCGGCCGTGGCCTTAATTATATGAAATTTTGTGAACTAGGTCTATATGAGGGGAATACTGAAACATTAAATGGATGAATAACTACAACGTACCTAATAAATGAGAAGACTCAGATTCTTCTTCTGGTGTAGTTGCAATTGGAATATGAATATGCAGCTGAGGTTCCTGTTGTCATGTTTACACTATGAGTGTTTGGCTGTTGTTATGATGATCTTTGGAAAAAAAACAAGTGTGGCTGACGGACTGTAATGTGTGAAATTGTATTTTCGTAATATAGTGTTTCTCTTATAGCAGTTGTGAGTGTTTATTATGTGATAAATTGGTTATACCTATACCGGGTAGGCATAGGTCCCTAACAAAATTGTGGCGACCTTGCCAGGATACGTATTAATGTATACAACTTGTAGATTGTGTTGAAATGGAGAAGTTAACGAAAGCTCGGAGGCCGGTTAGAGCGACTTTTACGAAAACGTACTATTTGCTCTTGCAAAATTTAAGTCAAGAAATACAAGACGGCATTCATGAAGACACGTTGCAATCCTTGATAAATAAATTGGAAAGGTTAGGAAAGGAACTGGCACCGTTGGACAGAAAAGTGTTAGATTTATTGCTGGCAGAGAAGGAGATGACGAGTATGAACGTGAGTACGAATCTATAGACAGTTTTAGAGACAAATTAGATGATGCAAGACAAAAATATGCCCTGTGGTTACAAGCTAACAATGCCAATGTGTTGGAAGTAGTGTCAGGTAGATCAACTGTATCAGCTGAGAATAAAAACAAAAGGCAGTTGAAATTACCAAAGATAGAACTGGTGATATTCGATGGGGAGGTTAGGAATTGGTTGGAATTTTGGGGACGATTTCGGCGCATCCATTAGGACTCTGAAATTGAGGATGAAGATAAATTTCAATACCTAATCCAGTCCACGAAGGTTGATAGCCGAGCTAGAGATTTAGATACTAGTTTCCCCCACACTGCTGAAAATTACTCTAAGGCTGTAGAATCCCTTAAAGGTAGGTTTGGAAGAGAAGATTTATTGACAAATTCTATGTCAGGGAGCTCATAAGTCTTGTAGTAAAAACTGTTTCTCAGACAAGGGAGAAGCCTATGCTTGCTAGCTTATACGACAAGTTAGAAACACAGCTGAGAGCTTTAGAATTAATAGGCGTTACTCGAGATAAGTACGGCTCAATGCTCTTTCCGTTAGAAGAATCTTGCTTGCCTGAGGAAGTACTGAACCCATAATTCTACGAGGAGAAATTTTTTTCTCAATAGTTATTTCAAATAAAAGTTACTTGTTTGAGAGCGGCCATGTTTGCATTTCCTGAGTCTGGCTGTCTCGTGGGAACGAGCTCCCCGTGTCAAGCCGAGTCGCAAGCTCCAGAAACGCCGGGACTCTTCGGTGGACTTCGAACATTCAACAATTTTCCAAATTCAAGGAATTCTTCGTAACGAGAGATTTTGGCAACACAGTAAGTCCAGAAATAAAGAATCTAAATTATTCTTAAACCCTAGGTGAAGACAGAACCCCTAGGGTAAATATAAATGCAGTTAAGCCTAGAGACAAATCCGCGTCCGATCCGCGGACTAGTGACACGTGCCAAAGTCGATGAATGAAGAAAACCCGCGAAACGCCCGGGCAGAAATAATTTATTTCACCTGTTGCGAGTATGGGAAAATTATGAAATTAACACAGAAATAAATCGTAAGTCTGTCCGAAGTTATGGGACAAATATCAGGAAAATCGGTCTATTGGATGCGGAATTAGCAGATTGTGCAATCAAGCTTCATCGTGTGAGTGGCGTCACCGCATAGGATATAAAAGAAATCTCCCTTCGAACATTACACAGCGTCTGTCTGGTTTCTGGAGCGGCGGATCCCACGTCCCTCGTCGGCAGAAAAGTGTGAAAATTTGGTCTCCAAATAACTTATTACATGTTCGTGGCCATGATTCAAATACACTGTCAAAATGGAAGATGATAGAAATTTTCTGAGCTGCCGCTAATAGGAACTTTGAAGGTTTAGATATTTGGTGAATAAATAATTGAGTTCCTCTTTGTATTCAGTGCGTGCGTATAATATTTGTTAGAGTCTGGATGAGAGCTACAGTGTCTGGTTTTTTATCTGTTGGAACATCTGGACTTTTTAGTAGGGTGAACAAGTCAGTCGTCATTTGAGGAGCGAGCTCGTCACAAGGGCGACCGTGTCGAAAGTGCGTTATAAAGTATTGTGTAATTTAAGTTATATATATTTATAAGGAGATGTACACGTTAGCCATGGAAGGCTAGACGAGAGGTTTGCTGGCTAAATGCAGCCAGAACTCCAGGATGACGGCTAAGATCACAGGTCTGTAACCTTTTAATCAATGTTGTAGTTAGAATGTTGTTTGTCCTAACCAAATTTCAAGGTGTGTGTCGGGTTGGTATTTAAAAATGATCGGGCGAATGTGTTATATTTCTGGTTAGCGTGTGAAAATCTTTAGTGTTGTAAAATTCACGTCAAGGACCTATAAAATGCGACGTTTAAATCTTGTGTTAATATTCTTTGAGATATTGTCCGAATTGAGGAAAATTAGGAAGGTGACAATGATAAAGTAGTCGTGGCGAATGTCTTAATTTCGAATATAGTTTGAATTCAGAAAATTTTTGTCATAATAATAATAATAATAATAATAATAATGTCTACCGCGGGATAAAATTTTCCTATGTTAAAAGTGGATTTAACAAGTACGTTCCACAAGGTTTGCGGGCGTCCAGAAAATTTCCAGTGAAATCCGATAAAGATGTTTTATTCACGGGAAGTAAAATTTTGTGACATCGTGTATGTCGATGATATGGAAAATCACTGTGTGTTGTTGTATTCACGATGTCCGAAAGTTGTAGTAACAGTAAAAATAAAAAGGTATATTTTTTACAAAAGTTGTTGTTTTTCACGCGAGGATTGAGGTTTGAAAAGGTCTTGAAATATAAGAAAAATGGATTGAGAGCGAAGAGTTTATATATGTGGAGATAAGAGTTGTAGAAATGTTGAAGGCAAAAGGGAGCCTGGATTTTTACGTAATACCGCCATGAGAAGGCGATAAAAATGAATTTTTGAGACAGGCTATATTTGCCGAGGAAGGATTTTTGAGACAGGCTGTATATTAAATGTGAGATTTATGTGGCAGGCTGTAGTATATTTCGCTAACGATCCGAAAGCTGGGACCTGGATAAGGTCGGTTCGAGATAATTATTGTGTGAAGCACAGTAAATTTCAAATAAGATCTCAAGTGAAAAACGATTTGGTGAAGATGGTAACTCTTGGTAGTAAAATTTCAAGTGACTAGTTACGTAAGTCAATATAATGAATATTAGAATGATAGGACCTCAAGGACAGAAGAGCATTTCGAACACACGGCTGGTGTTATTTGACTGTAATGATAAGTTTCCAATCAGTAAAGTTCATAAATTACAAGGCTGTAATTTATCATTAAATAGGAAAAAATTGTGGGATGAGGTATTGGACGTTTTAAAGCGATGTGCTTGGCTGTATAGGTTCATTGGATTTCGTTTCACTGGATAGTCATGGATATGAATATTTGGAAAATATGACGGTAGGCGATTTGAGGGCCTCACCCTAAAATTATAGTATGGATTTCTGCGCTAGTGATGATTATTATTTTTGACGACATCCACTAAATGTTAGACGTGTGTTGGAAGCTGTTACTCTTTTCTAAACTTCATTGCGCATGCTGAGATCGTGTTTGAGTCGTGGATTGTTCGCCACGCGATATTTTTTTCAATGGTCACGTTTAGTAACAAGATAGGGACTCGTTGCATTTTCCCGACTTGCGTTCTTTCTGTGGCAAGAGCTGTTTCGCTGTGTGTAATTAGTTTCGACCAGATTTACAGCCGAAATATCAGAGTTTGTTTGAAATTACGATTTCGCCTGATATGCTAGGGGAAGCGTATACGACCCAGTTTCCGCCCGACAATAGATTTAGGACATCACATGTTATCCTAGGAGTATACTGATGACGAGACGTCCTAGTTCACGCTCACCGATAGAATTAGGAAGGTTCGTGTACACAGAGGTTAGTGTTAGGGTGTACAGATGTTACGTAGGCCCGACGATAAGTCTGGGATGTCAGCTGTACATACTCAAGTCGTAGATTAGATGTTTTTGCGAAGTGACTTGATCGAAGGTAGTGTCTGCAGTAGAATATGAAATGTGAAGAGAGTTAGCTCGGTAATAACGAGGCCAAGCTTGTGCGCATCCCTCAACAGCTGGAAGGTGTTTGCCTAAGATTGTGGAACCGCTATTGGCAAAATGAGGGTTATCCAACATTGGGTACTGAGCTAACGGTGATTGAATATTTTACTGCAGTTCTCCATGCGAGTTTGAGTCCAAATAACTTCGGTATTTTATTTTACGGACCTAATTGTTTGTCGTTTTGATGTCCGTTTCGCTTTGATAGTGTGCATGTTGACACTCAACGTATTAGTATGAGACTTGAGTTACAAATGCGGTTTCGATTCGTCAGCCAGTAATATATTTTATTTTAAATCATTGTCGTTCTTTCATTTTTATACGTAGTCGAGTTCGATCAGTTGATAACTTTGTAGGTAGTGTGTTGGGACAAACAATAAGTAGATGGATCTGTGGTGGTAGTCATTGTTAAATAGGAAAGAATTCTTTAAATTTGTTTTATTTTACCATGTGGACTTGTAATTTTATTAAGCGTAACGTAACCATTCATAACCTGAAAGTCGGTTTTATAATAATATTTTTCTAGTGATTTACCACTTTTTAATTAACTTCAGTGTTTGGCATTTCTTCTAAATGTGTGATAAATAAGTGTTTCCTGCATTTCGCAGTTTTGTTCCTTCAGAATGACGTAACGTATGATCCTCCCGGACCGTGTTGTTGTTGGTTCCTTCTGAACAGCTGTTTGGGTGATGCAGGTTTAGCATCGGGATTATTTTATCACTTAAGGGTGTCATGAAATGACAAATACATGGTGGAATTTTGGTTTCAATTGTGAATGCTGCTGTTAACTTGTAGTGAACACCATGCTTTCCAATAATAGTTCGCAACCTATCCAAAGCAACTGATAGTCAATTTGGTTCGATTAAGGGTCCATTCGGCGGGTGTTCCGTATCCGAAAGGGTATTCGACTGGTGGATAACCTTTATTGAGAGGAAATCAGGCGTTCTACTTGTTGAAGGTCAGATTTTCCACGGATCATGTGGATTAATTCTCAGTTATCGTTTGGATCAATAGGTGCCCGATTTTTCAGGTTTTCTTTTTGCTTTTTCAGTTTCGCCGTCCACCAATTTATGAGATTCCTATTTTCTCCGAAGAGAACTCTTCGATATTGTAAGAAATGAATTAACGCTACGCAATGTGACTGCGTTTCAAACATTTAATAATTGATAATTAATTTTGTCAAGGATTTATATTAATCATTTTTTTGTGCCATTAAGAATTTAATAAAATCTAGTAAGCACATATTTGCTCCTCATTTCAAGTAGTTAGGCTCTCTTCTGAACCCCATCGTTCGCTTAAGATCGTGACCGAAACATTCCCGCAACGACCCCAAGATTTAAGAGTTCAATATTGCTCTATTGTAGCAGCTGTGGCCGACCAACGACGGAATGGTAAGCCAAGGGTTCAGTACTTCGTGTCTGGATGAGGAGTTCATCAACGACTAAAACGGATCTGGATAATGGACATGCTGACAAACTGACCGCTTTACTTGGTTTTCGGAAAGGGTGAAGTAGAGAATGAAGAGAGAATTACATTCGCTCAAGCTGGTTTTGGACTCTCTAATAAATCGAGGAGTGCTGAGATTAAAGAACGGGAGCGGGAGGAGCAAGGTTTAGCTACTGCTAGTGTACTTTTCGCTGGAAAAGGAAACAGTTTGAAGTGTGTCTTCTGTAATATACCGCATGACAGCAAAGGGTGTCATCTGGCTCAAGAATTGAACTTAAGGGATAAACATAAAAGGTTGTCAGAGAATAAAGCTTGTTTTTCATTTCTGAAGGTGGGATATAGGGCTGCTAATTGCATTACGAAACAAAAATGTCTCGTGTGCAGTGATAAACATGAGGCTATTATATGTCCCAAATTAGATGTAAATAAAAGGGGTTATAAGGGTGATGAGAAGAACTAAGAATGGGGTTCAAAGTTGTCAGGTGGCCCATCTGTAACCTTTAACACCCAAACCAGTGATGTTTCGGAAGTACTGTTACAAACTCTTGTAGTTAGGTTAAATCATCAAGGAAAAGAAAGTACTGTACGGGCATTGCTGGATACAGGCTCACAGAGATCCTATATATTGGAGAAAACAGCCGTGGAAATGGGGTATATTCGATCAAAGACTGCAAAAATTGAACACAAGATTTTTGGGGGTGCTTCAATCGGTGCAAACGATCATAACCTGTATAGGAGAGCTATTGTCAACCTACGTCATTCAATTTCTCAAAACATTAAGGTGCAGGGACGAAAGGTAATTTGTGGTACAATCCCACGTTTAAAAGGGGGTCCTTGGATGGATGAGATCAGAGAAAAGAAAATTTGGCTCTCTGATTGTGGTCCAGAGCCATCGGAGATTGAGTTACCCATTGGTGCAGACAACGTGGGAAGTTTATTTACCGGGGAAACAATCAAGTTGAGGTCTGGTTTGGTTGCTGTTAGAACCACATTTGGTTGGACAGTGATGGGACAGCTCTGGATGACAACTGAGAACTCTAACACAGTGTCTTTGGTGAACTCTCTGTGAGAAAGGCTTCTTTGGGTGAACTATGGAACTTGGAAAGCATAGGAATTTCTGATCCGACCGAAACGTTGTCGAAGAAGGAAATTGAAATGGCAACATTCAAACATTTTCAAGAAAATGTTAAGATAGGTGAGGAAGGACGATATGAAGTCGCGCTTCCATGGAAAGAAGATCAGCAGTTATTGTCAGACAACAAGGATGTTGCATTAAAAAGACTGGTTTCTGCAACACACCGCTTAATCAGGGAAGAACATTTTGAGAAGTACCAGCAGATGCTCCATGAATGGAAAGATGGAGGGATAATTGAAGAAGTTAGCCAAGAAAGCTCTCAGGATGCTGGGTATTTTTTACCGCACCGAGGAGTTTTTGAGGAATAATCGACTACAGCAGTGAGGCCGGTGTTTGATGCTTCATGTAAATCGAAAAGAGGACTTTCACTCAACGACTGTCTGGAGAAGGGACCTAATCTATTAGAAGTAATTCCATCAATTTTGAACCGGTTCCGTTTAAACAGGATTGGCGTGATCTCAGACATAAAGAAGGCCTTTCTTCAAATCGCAGTCGCTGAAAGGGATCGAAACTTTTTGAAATTCTTGTGGTGGGAGAATTTTTCTGAGGGAACTCTTAAAATTTACCGCCACAAACGGGTTGTTTTTGGAGTTAACTGCAGTCCGTTTCTACTTGGAGCGTAATTGGATCTGCGGGATCGAAACTTTTTGAAATTCCTGTGGTGGGAGAATATTGCTGAGGGAACTCTTAAAATATACCGCCACAATCGGGTTTTTGGAGTTAACTGCAGTCCGTTGCTACTTGTAGCGGTATTGGATCTTCATTTAAAAACAGTTCATGCTTCCGTGAAGCCGCAGATAAACTGACAACATCTCTGTATGTGGACAACTTCGTCACTTCCGAGAACACAGAAGAAGAACTTAAACAATTTGTGGATGAGTCGAAGGAGCTACTGTTGCAAGGAAAATTTGACCTAAGAGGATGGGAGTACACCAGGTTGACTCTGGAGGATGAAGTACCTAAAGTGACACGGGTTTTGGGTTTGTTGTGGGACCCCGTAGCTGATGTTTAGTCATGTGAAATGGTGAAGTTGAATGACTCTGATGTTCTCACAAGGAGGACAGTTTTGTCAATGGCTCAAAGTATTTTTGACCCAATTGGTTTTACTTGTCCGGTTTCCATTGTACCTAAGGTTTTACTACAGGAAAGTTGGAGAGAGAAAGTAAGTTGGGATAGTCCGTTAAGTGAAGACACCCAAATCAAATTCAATAAGTGGTTGAATGAGTTGTCCTCTGCTGCTGAAATTAAAGTGCCTAGAAGATTTTATAGTTGTGAGGACAAATCGTCATGGAATATGCATGTATTTTGTGATGCCAGTCAAGTGGCTTATGCAGCTGTTATTTTCTTAAGATCCTTCAATGGAAAAGAGTTTGAAGTGCGACCGATGGCAGCAAAATCAAGGGTAGCCCCCTTAAAGAAAATAACGATGCCGAGACTGGAGTTATTAGCCTGCACTATAGGCTCACGTCTTGCTTTTTCTGTGAAAGAAAGTTTGAATCTGACGGACATCCCGGAGTACTATTGGAGTGACTCTTCTTCTGTGCTATGTTGGATAAGAAGAGAGGAAGCTTGGGGAGTGTTCGTCACTGACAGAGTGAAAGAAATTAGATTATTATCTAATCCTAAGTGTTGGTTTCATCTACCAGGCACAGACAACCCAGCAGACCTACCTTCCAGAGGTTGCTCTACTTCGCAGCTGATTTCTTCTCGTTGGTGGGAGGCACCCGCTTGGTTAAAGTTGGAAGAGAACAGTTGGCCATCGCGCGCAGTAGAAATTAATGAAGAGGAGGTCAATGAAGAAAGAAAAAAAGCCTTGTTACGACTACTATGCTTGTTTCACTGGAAAAGCAGTGGTATTTAAGATTCTTTTCTCAGTATTCAAAAATCGTCAGAATGGTGGCCCGGATGTTGCGGTTCATCAACAATGCGAGAAAGGACGTAGAGCAGGATGTTGCTTCTGAATTGGATTGTTTTGAAATCTCAATGGCGGAGAGACGACTGTTGAGAATTGTTCAAGAAGAGAACTTTACTGAAAGGGACAACCAACAAACATTGGCCCTTTTCAAAGACCAGCTGGACCTCGTCACGGTTAAGACAAAAATCACCAACAGAAAGGATGAATACGATTTCCGTACACCTGTTTTATTCCCATCAAATCACCCTCTGACTGAGTTCATAATCAGAGAACACCATTTGAGGGCTTCTCATGCTGGTGTTTAGATTTTACTCGCCATACTGCGGGAATACTACTGGATACCAAAGGGAAGAAGAACAATTCGTAAAGTCATCAGGAAATGTATACAATATAGAAGATTCGAAATGAAAATATCAGTTCCTGAAATGCCAGCCCTTCCAGAAGATCGTGTGAGAGATGCAGGTGTATTTGAAGTGGTAGGAGTCGATCTTGCTGGACCACTATTTCTAAAATCCAAAGACAAGGCTTGGATTGTGATTTTTACATGTGCAGTTGTTAGAGCAGTCCATTTTGAACTAGTAATGACTTTGTCGACTACAGGGTTTTTACTAGCCATTAGGCGCTTCATAGCCCGACGAGGCAGGCCTCATGTGATTTATAGTGACAATGGGACAAAAATTGCTTGGGTTAACAAATTGTTCGGCAACACTGATTGGAAAAAAAAAGGTGCGGAAACATCGGTTACTAGAATTGAGTGGAAGTTTAGTCCTCATTCAGCTCCTTGGTGAGGTGGATTCTGGGAGCGCATTGTGCAAATGGTCAAGAAACTATTAAGGCGTGTTTTAGGCAAGGCTATCTTGACGTATGAGGAACTATTGACTGTTATTGCTGATTGTGAATCTGCAATTAACTCCAGACCTCTCACCTACATTTCAGAAAGTCGTGATGCATTGGTACCTCTAACTCCGTCAATGTTTCTTCAGGACATTCCCGTGCTTGCTACTACAGATTTAGACAAACTAGATCAGGTCAGTCTCTCAAGAAGGTTTCAGTACCTTCAACAGCTGAGGAATGAACTGAGGAGAAGGTTCCGCCTGGAATATCTGGGTAGCCTTCTGCGTTGTCCATCGGGCAAGGAGTCTGATCGGCATTGGAAAGTAGGAGATGTGGTCATCATTGGTAGTGATGACAAGAGAAGAATCGACTGACCACTGGGGAGAGTGACAGCTATATTTCCAGGTAAAGACAAAGTGACCAGGGCAGTTGGGGTGAAAACATCCTCAGAAGAACTCATCCGTCCTACGAGGCACCTTTATCCATTGGAGGTTGATGGTGGGAGTGAGGAGATGGACGTACCCAGTGATACGGTTCCTGAGACAGTAAGTCTCGGCAGCCGCAACTTCACCAGGAGTGAAAGAAGAGTTAAAATACCTTCTCGCCTCTGTCTGTAAACATTGTGTTTTGATTGGTATCAAAAGGTGGGAGTATGTCATGTTTACACTATGAGTGATTGGCTGTTGTTATGATGATCTTTGGAAAAAAAATATGGCTGATGGACTGTAATGTGTGAAATTGTATTTTCGTAATATAGTGTTTCTTTTATAGCAGTTGTGAGTGTTTATTATGTGATCAATTGGTTATACCTATACCGGGTAGGCATAGGTCCCTAACACCTGTCTTACGCAAGGTACTTTCAGAGAATTCATAATTATGTGTAACAGATCTTCCTAACATTTCTAAATGCGTTTTCTGGCGTGAAGCGTGAAGCAGTTCTGGCGTGGAGCCTGGTACGCAATTTTATTCTCACCAAGTTCAGCTGGCTGAAAGGACCTTCTTCCTCTGTATATAACAAGGTAGAGAAATACTGGCAAATATTTGAATGGATTAACAGCAACAGATTACCTATACATTTTTAAAAACCTCCATAAAACTTTCGGCTGGCTATCGTCGTAAGGCCAGTCTTGTAAAATGGAGCAGCCACATGGAATCCGTACCGAAGAGAGCTCGTCTCGCCAGGAAGTAATCCGTGCTTGCCGCTCGACCGTTATCTTCATACCTTGGGCGTTCCGACTTTCTCCGAAGCTGCTGAGAGACGGCAGCGGGTAGCACGTAAAGAGTGACAAAGTGCAGTGACATCATGCGGAGGGTTTCAGAACTATGTCTACCACTGAACGCAATTTTAAAATTGAATGCGTTACGTCCTTAACTCCTCCATTTGCTGTCTCTTTCTTTTTACAATAAATTAGATGGCGAGACTACACCAGCCCCACACGTGTCAAGCAACGGAGCTAGTGCAGTTGTGCGGAACTTTTGCACTTCTGAGAGATGAAATTAATAACACTTGCCTTGAAACAACCTAAAATCATACTTCATACAGTCCTTTGCGCTATCATAACCCATGCAATGGATACCTTGCATGCAAGGGAAATACGTCCCTGTTCACGAAACTTCTGAATGCGCTCCTGTCAGGAATTTCTTGGTCTCAAATACCAATCTGCCTCAGATATTTTTCGCATTCATGGAACAATCTCGGCTTTATTATTATTATTATTATTATTATTATTATTATTATTATTATTATTATTATTATTATTATTATTATTATTATTATTATTATTATTATTATTATTATTATTATTGTTGGATCACAGGGGTGTAAGAAGGTGCTGAGCTGAATGATGGGCAAGGAATTGACAAGAGCATAATTTAATGCACAAAATTTAGAATTTTTTCCTTCCTTCTTGTTTCTCTTATTCAAAATTTGGTAAATAGATTATCTGAATAAACAATAACAATATAATAATGAACTCATTATCTCCAGCAACAACGACTTATAGTCCAAAATCAGGTCCAAAAGTAGAGAAAATCATCAGCATGATAACATACGAGGGATGAGTATTATAGCTCTGAAACAGGCACACTATTTTATAAGAGTAAGTTTTCTCCATTAACTTCCATAGCCTAAGAGTCTGAGCTCCAAACTGTAATACAGTCCAGCCACTCAGAGGCATAAATTTCTTATAGCGCACAAGGTTATACAATGGCAATCTTGTAATGACGTATTAACAGTCACTTCTGCTCAATTATTTCCAGTTTCTTTTTCGGAAATATAAAGAGGGGCAATAAGTGCCCATACTATATGGCCATAATGTAAAAAGAAAAGGTTGATGAACATCGGGGGAAAACAAAATGCAGGGAGGCGAAAATACAGCACTCCTTCTAGAAATCTCTTGAAACATTAAGTGGGCTTATGGCAAACAGATACAGAGGCTAAGCCTATTCTGCGCCGGGGTGTCCAAATGATAAGCATTAAATACCAAAAACTGTTAATAATTTTAGAGGATAAAAACTTTAGTCACTCCATACCGAGTTGAATGGTAATCAACAGAGGGTGATAACTCTTGTCCCTTTACATTACATATTTCCCAGTATGGAATAAAGCAGAGTCCTTAGACTGGCGGAGATTTTACATGTAAACCACCTGGATTAGAAATGTACATGAAATCAAAGAGCTTAGAAAGGTTTCCCTCAAGCTCCCTGCCGAAGCTATCACATGTTAAGAAAGTTCTACCATTACCTTGAGTTGTTGGGCCTTCAGAACGCCGATCTGCGACCCCTGCCACTTTAGTATACGCCGCATATAATAAACTGGAGCCATAACAATGAAAATACGGCCTTGAAGCGCCCAGCGTTTATAGTATCTCGAGGGGAAGTTCCAGAACTCTTTACAGATAGGCTGGATGCTTGTACACACCCCAAATTTTATTTGGCTGGAGAAATTAATATTCACTTAATTTATAATTGGTTGATAGTGCAGGAGATTGAGAGGGGAGGGGGGAAGAATTGTTGACAACCATGACACAAGTACAAAACAATCTTCAAAACTAAGGTTAGCCACCTCTGTAAGTTAGCTTTCTCTTTAGAAATAATTGTCCTTAATCCCGCCAGAGGTGGCAATTAGGCCGATGGTAGAGACATCTCATAGTTGAAAAGCCAAGTGTCTTGCATAACATTATTTCAAGTTCAATTACATAGGTGGCCTTATAGAAGGCACGCAGTTTATTTCTTTTTATGTAAGCTTTAGGTCGCACCGACACAGATAGGTCTTATGGCGACGATGCGACCAGAAAGGTCTAGGAATGGGAACGAAGCAGCCGTGGCCTTAATTAAGGTACAGCACAAGCATTTGCGTGGTGTGTAAATGGGAAACCACGGAAAACAATCTTCAGGGCTGCCGACAGTGGGGTTCGAACCCACTATCTCCCGGATGTGTGCTAACAGCCGCGTACCTCTAACCGCATGGCCAACTCGCCCGGTACACGCAGTTTAACCGGACGGAGAAGTTTAACCCCGATACAGCCCGACACCCCCTAAGTTTTTAACACGGTATGAACAGCTTTGAAATCTTGAATCTTTTCATATATAATTATTGAGAAAACGTATAGTTGGATTACCACTCTATGGAGAATCCTTTCTTATTTATTTGTTGAACTAAGGTAGATTAGATAGTGTTTGCCAAGTAGTAGAAGTTCGGGCTATTGCGCCCAGACACGATGGCAAGAGCGGCCGCCACTGACGATGTCAATATGGGGGCGCCGAACCCACAAGGTACTCTGAGATACCATCCACCCGTATATTGTGGGGAAAAACCAAGGCGATGGTCCCAAAGTACCAAGTAGCATTGATCGGCCCAAGGGTAGAGTGGGCGGTCGGAGTCCAGCATCCAAGCCACTCCCAAGGATGATGGTCCCAAAGGAGTCAGTTTATACCGAGTCTCGACCGTAACGAGGCGGGTCCATACCCCCCCCCCCCCACCACCGGCATCTCTCACTGGTTGACACGACGTGGCCTCAGGTGAATGCAGGGCACTGTGACGCTGAACATTGGGGCAACGGTAACTTACTCGCAGACAGTGTTACATGTAGTGCAGGTAAGGCTGGCGACTTTGAAGGACTAGTGCACGAAATTTCTGACACAGGTTTGGAGGCAGGGTTATTAATGGCAGAATGGTAATGAAATCATTGAATAGAAGGTCTTCAAAAAAGGATTTAAACAAAAAATGAAAGTTAACTTAGGATATAACTTAATTACATAAAATATTTCACAACTCATAGGAGCAGAAGTCCTCCGTATTATAACTTGCTTATATAAAACTCAAACTAATGAGATGCTAAGGAAATAAATATAACTAAAACAGCTACATCATCACTTGGTGGCATATAATGAAACATCAAAGGCCTCACACAGGTTTTACGTGATACATGTGTACCCCTAAAATACTTTCATTTCCCGCGTTACTCACCACAAGGGTGACAGGAGTAACGATACAAAGGAAAATGCAAGGTCCATGAAATCTTGGGGAAAGCTTGCCCGCGGGAACAAAATTTTTAACCAATACCTGATCTCCAATTATTTAAATTGGTGGGTCTTTGTCCACGGTCATACCTCATTTTTGCTCTCCGTTGAGAGGCCTTAAGATTATTTCTAGCTTTTCTCCATAAATCCCGGGTATTCTCTGGATCTGTTGTCTCTGGCATAAGTTCTTTGATCGACTACAAATTTGACAAAGGAGAATTTGGGACAAACTTAAACATAGAAGAAATTGGAGAAAACTTGTGAGACTCATGAACGACCGAGTTAAATGCTAATGATCACCAGTGTAAAAAAAGTGTCCCAACGAGAGAGATCTTCAGGTGGAAGGCAATAAGAGTAGATCGAGGATTATGATTAACCCGCTCAGCTGTGGCTGTGGCTGTGACTGTGGCTGTGGGTGGTACGCAGACATCGTGTCATGTGAGATAGATAGAAACAGAACTTACGAAATAAATTAAACGATATATTGTCAGGGTACAAAAGATGACAAAACAGCATTGAGGCAGGAAATACTGGACTGAGCAGTGGCAAGCCTACTAGGAAACAGCCATGAGAACCGTGTGAAACCATTCACCCACACATACGCGAATGAATTTATTCCCATTCCCTATAGATTGAGGGAAGATTCCGACGTAATCGATATACAATCGCGCCATAGCGCGAGATGCTTGGTGTGAGTACAATAGTCGTAAATAGGTATACAACGTGGGCTTGCTAATCAAACAAGACTTTAATGCTTTGACCAGTTCCCTAATCTTGATATCCATACTCTTCCAGATAAACGTCTCCCTTATCTTCTATCTGGTTTTATGGATGCCTAGATGTCCCCCTAATGCGGTCTCTTGGTAATACTTGAAAATCATAGGTAATAGAACTGCTGGAACGAAACTTTTCATCATCTGATCGTGCCTCGAAGGGCAGCACAGAACTCCATTCCTCAAAACATAAGAGACGAAATATTCCCCAGAAGATGTTTTTCATAATAGGAGCATGCACCAGATCTTCAAGTTGATATTTGGCTATATCGTGTAATAACAAAGAGGCATCAGTCAAAATTGCATTTATGCTAGGTGGTTTGAAAATAGAAGGCGAACGCCTTTCCTCAGGATCAACAGAATTAGAATAGCCGGAAAACATTCGCCTTAAGGCACCTGCGACTACATTCTCGGACCCCCGAATGTGTCGCACGTCAAACTGAAAAGCTGAGATCCTAGTTGCTCGTCGGGCGATGTGCCCGGTACGAAGGGGCCTATGCAAAACCCAGATCAGTGCCTGATTGTTGATCTCGAATTCAAATTTAACGCGCTCAAGGTAAGACGGAATTTTTCTGAGGCAAATGGGACGGTCAGTTCTTTTAACACGTATAGGGATTATACAGTACTTGGCCTATAGCGGTGACAAGGTTCGAGACACATAGGCAATTGGCTGCCATCCGAGTTCATATTCCTGAAGAAAAAACGCCGCGATCGGAGGTGAAGGGGCGTCTGTCTGTAAAATTAACTTCCTGGGAAAATATGGCACTGCCAAGACCGAGGCATTACACAGAGCTAATTTCAGATCCTCAAACGCAGCTTGCTGCCACGCCCCCAATTCAAACCTGACACCTTTCCTGCAGAGAAGGTTCAGGGCTGCCGTCCTACTAACGAAGGTTGGGAATTCACCTTGCTGATGAATCTGGCTACCCCTTTAGCATCTTTGGGAGTCTTGAAGTTACGGATTGCGTGAGTTCTGGAATAATCGACGGAAACTCCATCAGGTAACACAGTACACCCCAAGAAGGAAATAGATGGATTAGCAAAAGGTACCTTTGACAACTTGACCGTCAATCCACCTATACGAAGGTGTTTTAGAGCGTCCCTTAGATAAGCGACGTGTTCTTCAAAGGTCTCGGAGGATCATCCAGATAATGGTACATATATCAAAATTTAATATCGGAAAAGACACTAACTAGCAGACTATTAAGGACCGCCGCGTCCGTAGGGAGCCAGAAAGGCACCCAATTGTATTCATACAGGTTCCATTCAGTAGCGAAAGAAATCATATATTTTGATTCTTCCGCCAGAGGTATCTAGTTAAGATCTATGATGGTGAAGAACATAGCCTTACGAAAGCAAGGAAAACATGAATGCAAGTCGAGAAGGGGCACTGATTATAGAATTATCTTACGATTTAACGCCCTCTAATCAATTACTGGCCTGAAGCAGCCCTGAGGTTTCGGAACCAGAAAAATGGGTGAAGAATACGCTCACTTGGAAGGTGGAATGATAACATCCCTCAGCAATTGGTCAATGATTTCCTTGAGGGCCGTCATTTTAGGTGCAGATAGACTGTATGGAGGAAATCTTACATGGACGGAATCCGAAAACTCGATCTTGTATTCAGTTAAGTCAGTAACACGGAGATTTTCCGAAAAATATCGGAAAATGACTGACAATTTACGAATGTAATTAGCCCGAACATAAGGTAGACGGCTAAAGTCTAACGACATCTCATTCTGGGTAAGCGAAATCACAGTACTTGACACAGAAGTACGTTTTAAAAGAGGTATATGGAAATTACTCCTAAATTAGAATATGCAGGATTTACTTTGAAGATCGAGCACGATACCGGAATGTGACATGAAATCTACCCCTAATATCACAGGGCATGAGAATGTTTAGCAACAAATAACTTAAACTTCCATGCCAATTTAAAATACAAATTTTCGCTTGAATAAATCCTAAAATTTCTAGAGGAGAAGAGTTAGCCGAAACACGTCTTGCAGAGTAAGAAACATATTCAGGAAATTTACAACAAAACTTTAATTTGGAATACCATTCTTCTAAAATAATGGAGATAACACTTCCGAAATCTAAAAGGGCAGTAATATGTTCAATGTTTATTTCAATTTTAAGGAATGGAACAAATCTCAAGTATCAGAGGCAACCTTGAGACACTATTTGGGACCTTCAAGATGGTCTTAGGTAGTCTTCCCTCCTCAGAACATATGATTCCAGACTTAAATTGGACTGAGCCTTGAGATGCAGATAGTGTCGAGCAGCTTGCAGCCTCGTCATTTTCTATTGCTCTGGTTAACAGAGGTAAAACCTGAAGTAGGACAAGAATGTGTACTATTTGATTAGTTACAGTTATTAGCCAGGTGTGTGAATGGCCCGCGTTTGATACATCCTTCAGAAGACGACCCCACATTTTTAGGTCCGTTAATTTTTAATAGAGGACACTTATTTCTTGGATGGTCCACCGACCCACACGCATAACACTTACGGGGTGAGAAGGTTCGGTGAGGTGGTGGCCGAGATGCTGATGGAATTCGAGCGACTCGCAGAGTATCTGCATATTCAACTACTTCCGGCGACACTAACATGGCCTCAAGTTCCCTAAACTTTCGCGGACGGGAATCGAAACACAAGAATGATCTATAAGATGGCGACATCCCTTCGACGATAGTTTGTACAATTTGGCCTTCAGAATAGTGTAATGCAAAAACTCTAGTAAAAACTTAATATCCTGTATAAAGTCCGCTGGGTTTTCATCTAGCCTCTGGACTCAGAAGTAGTATTTATGAATTTGGGAGGACAAGGTTCTTGCAGGGAAGAAGTTTGCAAACAAGTGGGCATGCAAGGTTTCAATGGAACTCCTTTTCGATATCGCCTTAACAATATTATCTGCTAGAACCCCAACAGTGGAAGGGTAACTGATCTGTAAGATTTGTGAATGTGAGAGGGAAAACACCAAGGCTTGATCCTGAAATTCCACTAGAAATCATACAATGCTATTACGTCATTATTTGAGTTAACTGAAAATCTAGAAAACGTTTTGAGTAAATGGCTAAAGGATGGGGTAAGCTGCTAAAACCCGTAGATATCATCGGAGGGGTAGCCGGGTTTTGAGGAGGATCTAAGCTACATTACTAATGAAAAATGGCGGATGATTTTGTGGATTGCCAACGAATTTGTTCGGGTGGGGCAGAAGCTTGTTGTTGCTCGACTGATTCCGAACTGTCTGAGGATTCGTTCGGATCCTCTTCCGTATTGACATTTAATGGGGAAGCATAGTAACTCCTTCCACCCGCAGACCCAGACAACAATGGACTAAATTTATTAGACAGCTCAGACATACGTTGAGCTAAGGAGATTTTTATACTTGAGTGTTGCTCACTGATTTTAAGAGAAAATAGATGCCCTACTCTATTAACAAATGACAATAACTGGGAGAGAATAAATATGATCAATACAGGAGGGAAGGGTCCGAAGAAAATGAATATTGACTATGCAAAATAGGTGGCGTATTTTAGCGAGCTATTAGGAGGACGGGACGATTGGGAGTGTAAGGGAAGAAAGCAGGTCACGTGGTCTAACGTGGAAGTAAGCATCCACGAACTAGATAGGGATATCACGATAGAAGAAGTTAAGGAGGTGATTTGAAATCTGAAGATAAAATCAGCGAGGGGGGCGGGAATGGTATTAGTAATGCATGCTGGAAACAAATAAGTAAATACGGTCAGATTGTAGAAGGAATTTTAAACCTATTAAATAGGGTTTTCAACGGAGCAAAAGTACCGAGATATAGCCCTGTTAGACTCATTGAGAAAAGTTTACACAGGTGTCTCAGCCAATAGACTAAGAGATTGGGCCGAAAACAACGGCAAAATCTCCAAATTCCAGAGAGGTTTCAGGAGGGGGAGGCAAATGATAGATAATATAATGATTGTGAAAATGCTAGCGGAAAAATACACTGTGCGGAAAAAAGGATGCTTATTTCTAGCAGCAGTCGATTTTGAGAAAGCGTTCGACACGGTAAGCAGAAAGGCGTTAAAGAAAAAATAGGGAGGTTGGAAGTCTCTAGGAAAATGATACGTGCGATAGAGGCGCTGTATCAAAGAGTATATAGTAGTGTCAAACTAGAGAACAATTTAATAAGCAAACCGAGAGAATGCAAGCATGGCCTCAAAGAAGGGTGTAAATTATCGCCTATATTATTTATACTATTTATAAATGATATATTGGATGAGCATGGAGGGGCTAGGTGGACTGTACCGGCAGTGGATAACATGGAGATCCCAGAACTGATTTTCGCAGATGATGTTCTGTTAATGACGCTGACTAGGGATGGACTGAAAAAAGTCTGGATAAACTTGTAGATTATGCAAATAAGTGGTAGCTGAAAATTAACTGTAATAAAACAAAGGTGATGATTTTAAGTAGAAGAAGGAGGGTAAAAAAGCAAGAGAATCGTCGATACAAGAGGCACGAATAGAGGAAGTAGATAGATTAGAATATTTAGGAATGACAATAAACAGAAAAGGAGGTTGGGACGACCACATAAAGAAATGCAAGCTAAGGGGGGTTGCAGCACTTGCAGCAATAAAATTTCTAGTCGCCAAATACCCAGGAGCAAGCTAAAAGTACTTAGAGTACTACTACAATCAATGGTCCTAATCATAGCTTTTTATGGGGTTGAATTGTGGGGATTATAAAAGAAAAGGGACAGCCTGAATCAAATAATATACAAGTTTAGCAAAGCTGTTACGAGGCTACCGCAATGCACAGCTAATGTGGGGGCGCTAATCTAATGCGGGGAGTTCATTGAGTTAGACTGTGTCAGTACAATAATAAGCGGGTTCTGCAGCCTCCTCCGCCGCCCGCCTCCTCCCTCCTCCTCCTCCTCCCTCCTCCTCCCTCCTCCTCCCTCCTACCTCCTCCTCCTCCCTCCTCCTCCTCCCTCCACCTCCTCCCGCGGGAAATTTGAATTTTGTCGGGAGATTTGAATTTTGGCGCGAGATTTGAATTTGTAAACAAAGCCACGTGCTTTTTGACAGCTGTCATCGACAACAACGCATCGCTAACCTCACTGCTGCCATCTTGACGGGCCTAAACCTCACTAGTGCCAACTTAACCTAACTAGCATGAGGTAAACAAAGCCACGTGTTTTTTGACAGCCACGTGCTTTTTGACAGACAACAACGCATCGCTAACCTCAGTACTGCCATCTTGACGGGCCTAAACCTCAGTAGTGCCAACTTAAACTAACTAGCGCGAGATAAACAAATCCACGTGCTTTTTGACAGCCACGTGCTTTTTGACAGATTTGTAAACAAAGCCACGTGCTTTTTGACAGACAACAACGCATCGCTAACCTCAGTACTGCCATCTTGACGGGCCTAAACCTCAGTAGTGCCAACAAAACCTAACTAGTGCGAGGTGAACAAAGCCACGTGTTTTTTGACAGCCACGTGCTTTTTTTGACAGCTGTCATCCGCCATCTTTAATCTATAGAGCACAGTGCTGCCCTCTTTAGCTACTTACCTTTGAAATGTGGTGGCGGATAATTTGAAAAGTTCTGTTAGCTATCATCCGCCATCTTTAATCAAGTGAGCACCGTGCTGCCATCTTTAGCTAGATACCTTTGAAATGTGGTGGCGGCAAATTGAAAAATTTCACGTGCTCTTGTTTGGAAACAAACTCACGTGCTTTTTTGACAGCTACCATCCGCCATCTTTAATCAACAGAGCATAGTGCTGCCCTCTTTAGATTGAAATGTGGTGGCGGCAAAATCCACGTGCTCTTGTTTGGAAACAAAGCCATGTGCTTTTTTGACAGCAGTCATCCGCTATCTTTAATCCAGAGAGCACCGTGCTGCCCTCTTTATCGTAGTAGATGTAAATTCGTCACCTGTCATCCGCAATGCTGCCATCTTTAGCTAGATACCTTTGAAATGTGGTGGTGGATAATTTAAAAAGAGAAATTCTACAGCAGCCCTCTCTCGACGCTAATTGCATAAGATGGCGGCTATACATGACTCCTTAAGGGTGCTTACGCAAGATGGCTGCTATACACAGGTTCTTATGAGACGCCCTTGGGATGCTTGCGCAAGATGGCAGTTATACATGGCTCCTTATGAGATGCCCTAGGGATGCTTGCTCAAGATAGCGACTGCTCTTATGGGACGGCTTAAGTGTCCTTGCACAAGATGACTTGAGATGCCCTAAGGATGCTTGCGCAAGATGGCGGACACAAGATGGCGGCTATACACAACTCCTTATGAGACGCTTTAAGGGTGCTTGCGCAAGATGGTTGCTACTCTTATGAAGAAAGCTAGCTCAGAGGCTAACGTATCGTGCTAGTTCGATTCATTAAATTTAGGGCTTAAATGCAAAATGTTAAATATATCGAAAACGGTGCACCGTAAAGCGAAACGGACAAAATTTTTCTGCCTACTAGGTTCGCAGTATGAGGAACAAGAAAACCATAGTCTAATGATGGGGTCAACGGTTAGGTTCCTACTTAGGCCCTTTGGCATTTGCTCTGCCTTAGCTTGTATTGAAGCGAGTCTTCGTAACATGATCAGGTCTAACTATGGTAGAGAGTATAACGTACCGTGCTGGTTCGATTCATTAAATTTGGAGGCTTAAATGCAAAATGTTAAATATATCGGAAACGGTGCATCGTAGAGCAAAACGGACAAAGTTTTTCCGCCTAATACGTAGGTTCGTAGTATCAGGAACAAGAAAAAACATAGTCTAATGATGAGATCAACGGTTCGATTCTTACTTAAGCCCTTTGGCATTGGCAGCTATCTATTTATACAAGATGGTGGCTGCTCTTATGAGACACAAGATGGCTTGAGACGTCCTAGGGATGCTTACGCAAGATGGCGGACACAAAATGGTGACTATACATAGCTCCTTATGAGGCAGCCTAGGGGTGCTCGCACAAGATGGCAGCTACTCTTATGAAGAAAGCTAGCTTAGAGGCTACTGCGCAAGATAACAGCTGCTGTTATGCATGTGGTGGAGGGCAATTTGAAATTCTATGTGCTTAATCAACAGAGCACCCTGCTACCCTCTTTAGCTGAAATGTGGTGGTGGATAATTTGAAAAATTCTTTTGACAGCTATCATCTTTAAACAATGGCGACTATACATAGGCTGTTAAGGCCTTATCATTCTCCTCCTCCTCCTCCTCCTCCTCCTTCTCTACCTCCTCCTCCGCCTCTTATGTCAAGGCATAGCTTTATATCGAACAAGTTTAAACCTGCATCGCGAAGGCAAGCGTGTGCAGCGATAACATTATTATGCATGTTTAGACTTTCGAAACATAAGAAGAGTAGAATCAAACGCTGTACTCGATACGACATGTGATCAGAACATTGATTGGTGCGTTCAGAAAACAAAATAAGTGATCAAGACTAGAATCGAACACTGTACTCAATACATCATGTGTTTAGAATATGTCAGGGGATACCCTTGTTCTAAGAAGATAAGATTGAAACATAACAAGACTAGAATAGAACACTGTAATCGATGTTGCTAACTACAACATGTGATCAGAACATTGATTGATGTTTTCAGAACACAAAATAAGTGATCATGACTAGAATCGAACACTGTACTCGATACAACATGTGATCAAAATATTGATCGATGTGTTCAGAACACAAAATAAGTGATCAAGACTAGAATCGAACACTGTACTCAGTACAACATGTGTTTAGAACATGTTAGGGGGTACCCTTGTTCTAAGAAGATCAGAATGAAACATATCAAGACTAGAATCGAACACTGTAATCGATGTTGTTAACCTCAACATATGATCAGAACATTGTTTGATGTGTTCAGAGCAAAAGTACAATTTTGATGATTTGCTTAGTGTAAAATCAAAAAATATGGAAACACACTGTGCACATATCGCATAGCTAACTCGCTCAGTAAGCAATATTACAAAACTACAACTTCAATGATTTGCCTAGTGTAAAAATCAAAAAACACACTGTACCCATACTGCGCAGCTAACTCGCTCGGTAAACGATATAGCCAAAGTATAACTTCAAATTATTTACCTTCCATCATTCGTCTTGTGTGAAAATCAGTCGAACAAGTTATCGCATAAACATGTAACATGAAATATCAGTCAATCTGTTGGCATGGGTTACAAGCATGTAGCTTATGCGGGAAGTAAAATTAAACAGAACGCTAGTGCTATAAGAAATAATCTGCTTACATTTAAGTCCCTAGCTGTTGAACAAGTTATTACATAAATATGTAACATGAAATATCGGTTCGGAAACATATTGTTACAAGGATGAAAGGACTCTTCCTCCTCCTTACTGCACATTCCCTGTAGGGCTAATGGGCTAATGGGCTAAAGGGCTAATGGGCAAAGGGGATAAGGGCTAATGGGCTAAAGGGCTAAAGGGCTAAAGGGCTGAAGGAGCAACAACCTCATCGATCGCTATCACCAAGAACGCTTGTACTTTGTTAAGTGTAGAAAATTCATCTTTATTTGTAAATGGTTTCATGTTCAGAACAAGGAATGGAACCTAGGGGTTACGTCTTACCTAATAAAATCCCCGAGGTGCGATGAGTTACGTTTTTCGAACTAGTGTTTGGAACACTGAACTTTTCAAGATGATAGCAGAGAGTTTAGCAATGTTCTGTTGTTGGATTATAAATTACGCGCTACAACATGCATAAGGTGGCAGCCCTTGAGGTTTACTGCCGTAAAGATGACAAGAGTGAGGTTAACAATGTTCCGTTGTTGGATTTTAATTTCCGCGCTATAACATGCATAAGGTGGCAGCCTTGAGGTTTACCGCCGTAAAGATGGCAGCAGTGAGGTTAGCGACGCTCTATTGTCCTTCAAAGTGAGGTTAGGGTTCGTCAAGAAGACAGCTGTCAAAAAGCACGTGAGGTTGTTGCTCCTTCAGCCCTTTAGCCCTTTAGCCCTTTAGCCCATTAGCCCTTATCCCCTTTGCCCATTAGCCCTTTAGCCCATTAGCCCATTAGCCCTACAAGGAATGTGCGGTAAGGAGGAGGAAGAGTCCTTTCATCCTTGTAACAATATGTTTCCGAACCGATATTTCATGTTACATATTTATGTAATAACTTGTTCAACAGCTAGGAACTTAAATGTAAGCAGAGTATTTCTTATAGCACTAGCGTTCTGTTTAATTTTACTTCCCGCATAAGCTACATGCTTGTAACCCATGCCAACAGATTGACTGATATTTCATGTTACATGTTTATGCGATAACTTGTTCGACTGATTTTCACACAAGACGAATGATGGAAGGTAAATAATTTGAAGTTATACTTTGGCTATATCGTTTACCGAGCGAGTTAGCTGCGCAGTATGGGTACAGTGTGTTTTTTGATTTTTACACTAGGCAAATCATTGAAGTTGTAGTTTTGTAATATTGCTTACTGAGCGAGTTAGCTATGCGATATGTGCACAGTGTGTTTCCATAGTTTTTGATTTTACACTAAGCAAATCATCAAAATTGTACTTTTGCTCTGAACACATCAATGTTCTGATCATATGTTGAGGTTAACAACATCGATTACAGTGTTCGATTCTAGTCTTGATATGTTTCATTCTGATCTTCTTAGAACAAGGGTACCCCCTAACATGTTCTAAACACATGTTGTACTGAGTACAGTGTTCGATTCTAGTCTTGATCACTTATTTTGTGTTCTGAACACATCGATCAATGTTTTGATCACATGTTGTATCGAGTACAGTGTTCGATTCTAGTCATGATCACTTATTTTGTGTTCTGAAAACATCAATCAATGTTCTGATCACATGTTGTAGTTAGCAACATCGATTACAGTGTTCTATTCTAGTCTTGTTATGTTTCAATCCTATCTTCTTAGAACAAGGGTATCCCCTGACATATTCTAAACACATGATGTATTGAGTACAGTGTTCGATTCTAGTCTTGATCACTTATTTTGTTTTCTGAACGCATCAATCAATGTTCTGATCACATGTCGTATCGAGTACAGCGTTTGATTCTACTCTTCTTATGTTTCGAAAGTCTAAACATGCATAATAATGTTATCGCTGCACACGCTTGCCTTCGCGATGCAGGTTTAAACTTGTTCGATATAAAGCTATGCCTTGACATAAGAGGCGGAGGAGGAGGTAGAGAAGGAGGAGGAGGAGGAGGAGGAGGAGAATGATAAGGCCTTAACAGCCTATGTATAGTCGCCATTGTTTAAAGATGATAGCTGTCAAAAGAATTTTTCAAATTATCCACCACCACATTTCAGCTAAAGAGGGTAGCAGGGTGCTCTGTTGATTAAGCACATAGAATTTCAAATTGCCCTCCACCACATGCATAACAGCAGCTGTTATCTTGCGCAGTAGCCTCTAAGCTAGCTTTCTTCATAAGAGTAGCTGCCATCTTGTGCGAGCACCCCTAGGCTGCCTCATAAGGAGCTATGTATAGTCACCATTTTGTGTCCGCCATCTTGCGTAAGCATCCCTATTACGTCTCAAGCCATCTTGTGTCTCATAAGAGCAGCCACCATCTTGTATAAATAGATAGCTGCCAATGCCAAAGGGCTTAAGTAAGAATCGAACCGTTGATCTCATCATTAGACTATGTTTCTTCTTGTTCCTGATACTACGAACCTACGTATTAGGCGGAAAAACTTTGTCCGTTTTGCACTACGATGCACCGTTTTCGATATATTTAACATTTTGCATTTAAGCCTACAATTTAATGAATCGAACCAGCACGGTACGTTATACTCTCTACCATAGTTATACCTGATCATTTTACGAAGACTCGCTTCAATACAAGCTAAAACAGAGCAAATGCCAAAGGGCCTAAGTAGGAACCTAACCGTTGATCCCATCATTAGACTATGGTTTTCTTGTTCCTCATACTGCGAACCTAGGTATTAGGCAGAAAAATTTTGTCCGTTTTGCTCTACGGTGCACCGTTTTCGATATATTTAACATTTTGCATTTAAGCCCTAAATTTAATGAATCGAATTAGCACGACACGTTAGCCTCTGAGCTAGCTTTCTTCATAAGAGTAGCAACCATCTTGCGCAAGCACCCTTAAAGCGTCTCATAAGGAGTTGTGTATAGCCGCCATCTTGTGTCCGCCGTCTTGCGCAAGCATCCTTAGGGCGTCTCAAGCCATCTTGTGCAAGGACACTTAAGCCGTCCCATAAGAGCAGTCGCTATCTTGAGCAAGCATCCCTAGGGCATCTCATAAGGAGCCATGTATAACTGCCATCTTGCGCAAGCATTCCAAGGGCGTCTCATAAGAACCTGTGTATAGCAGCCATCTTGCGTAAGCACCCTTAAGGAGTCATGTATAGCCGCCATCTTATGCAATTAGCGTCGAGAGAGGGCTGCTGTAGAATTTCTCTTTTAAAATATCCACCACCACATTTCAAAGGTATCTAGCTAAAGATGGCAGCACTGCGGATGACAGGTGACGAATTTACATCTACTACGATAAAGAGGGCAGCACGGTGCTCTCTGGATTAAAGATAGCGGATGACTGCTGTCAAAAAAGCACATGGCTTTGTTTCCAAACAAGAGCACGTGGAATTTGCCGCCACCACATTTCAAACTAAAGAGGGCAGCACTATGCTCTGTTGATTAAAGATGGCGGATGGTAGCTGTCAAAAAAAGCACGTGAGTTTGTTTCCAAACAAGAGCACGTGAAATTTTTCAATTTGCCGCCACCACATTTCAAAGGTATCTAGCTAAAGATGGCAGCACGGTGCTCACTTGATTAAAGATGGCGGATGATAGCTAACAGAACTTTTCAAATTATCCGCACCACATTTCAAAGGTAAGTTTCTAAAGAGGGCAGCACTGTGCTCTATAGATTAAAGATGGCGGATGACAGCTGTCAAAAAAAGCACGTGGCTGTCAAAAAAACACGTGGCTTTGTTCACCTCGCACTAGTTAGGTTAAGTTGGCACTACTGAGGTTTAGGCCCGTCAAGATGGCAGTACTGAGGTTAGCGATGCGTTGTTGTCTGTCAAAAAGCACGTGGCTTTGTTTACAAATCTGTCAAAAAGCACGTGGCTGTCAAAAAGCACGTGGATTTGTTTATCTCGCGCTAGTTAGTTTAAGTTGGCACTACTGAGGTTTAGGCCCGTCAAGATGGCAGTACTGAGGTTAGCGATGCGTTGTTGTCTGTCAAAAAGCACGTGGCTGTCAAAAAACACGTGGCTTTGTTTACCTCATGCTAGTTAGGTTAAGTTGGCACTAGTGAGGTTTAGGCCCGTCAAGATGGCAGCAGTGAGGTTAGCGATACGTTGTTGTCGATGACAGCTGTCAAAAAGCACGTGGCTTTGTTTACAAATTCAAATCGCGCGCCAAAATTCAAATCTCCCGCCAAAATTCAAATTTCCCGCGGGAGGAGGAGGAGGAGGGAGGAGGAGGAGGAAGAGGGAGGAGGGAGGAGGAGGAGGAGGAGGGAGGAGGCGGGCGGCGGAGGAGGCGGCAGAACCCCCCTATTATACTACTTGTGTCAAAAGGGTGCTAAATTATTGGACTAGAATGAGACGAGAAAGCTGCGGCAGGAATGATATAGATATGAACTGGAAGGAATGTATGATGAGGGTTGGGTAGCAAAAATCAAAAATTATGTTGAGGAATTGGGTATGGGATATATTTGGCGAAAGGGATGGAAGGGGAGCAACAGCAGAATGCAGCGGGCCCTAACAATGAGAATTAAGAACAGACAGACCCAGAAATGTTTGGAAGAATGTAGGGATAGGCCTTCGCTCAGCCTATTCTACAAGGTATATCAGTTATCCAAATTAAGTATTAGATTAGGGGACGGAAGGTTAAAGGGTAGGATACTATGGTGGCTGATGGGGTTGCATAGAAACAAAGGGTGGAACAGGATCAGGAAGAGCTCTTAGTGTATACTATGTGAGTCCGAACAAGATGACTTACATTTTCTTTGTAGCTGTAGAGGAACAGAGAAATTAAGGGCAAAACTCTTAAATGTTAAGCAGCAAAAAATGTGTAGACGAAGAGATGAACATAAAATTACTGTATGGATTGCAAATCAGTGGAGAAATGACAGTGGCCTGAATAAGTTTTTATGCGCAGTGATAAAGCAATGCCTCAGAGAAATACGAGGGAGTAGAAATTAAAGAGTCTAGCCTGAATACGTTTAAGCTGGTTACGAGAGGACTCACATCATTAAAGAAACTCAAAACAGAAGCGAGGTCTGCAATGTTAGTGGTGATCGTGGATAAAGCGTCACAAACTTCCTTCTCTCCATACACAGGAATACTAATAGGTAAATCCAAAGAATCTTTGACTCTAGATGCCTCTGTTACAACCGTGCCACTAGACTGAAACTTTCTGACAATTAGCTCATAAACAAGTTCTTCCTTGCGCAAACACCATCGAGCCACAACCTTTCTAGGACCAGGCATGATGAAAGAATTTTGACAAAATTCGGAATAATTAGAACACCGAAAAATTTCTAGTGTTCAATTTCAAATTTTAAGTAATTCCGTCAGAAGAGGCTTTGTCCAGGCCCATGAACTACGCTCTGCTACCACTTGTTCCGGAAATATTGTGGATCACAGAGGTGTGAGAAAGTGCTGGGGTGAATGAGCGGACAAGGAATTGACCAGAGCATAATTTAATGCACTAAATTTTGAAATTTTATTCCTTACTTTTTATCTTATTCAAACTTTGGTAATTAAAAGATCAGAATAAACAGTAACAATATAATAACGAGCTCGTTAGCTCCAACAACAACGACTTAAATTCCAAACTCTGGTACAAAAGTAGAGAGAGTTATCAGCATGATGATGTACGAGGGATGAGTATCATATAAACAGGTACACTATTTTATAAGAGCAGGTGTGCTTCACTATATTCCATTGCCTAGAAATCTGAGCTCCAAAATTTAATACAGTTCAACTTCTCAGAGGCATGAATTTCTTATTGCGCACACGGAAATACAATGGCGATCTTCAAATGAGGTATTTACAGTCACTTCTGCTCAACAGTTTTTCATTTTCCTTTCCGGAAACATAAAGAGGGATAATTAGGACCCATACTAAATGACCATAATGTAAAAAGAAGAAGATTGGTAATGATCGGCTGAAAACTAAATGCAGGGGAGCAAAAACCTCCGCTCCTTCTAGAAAACTCTTAAAATCATAAATGGGCTTATGGCCAGACGATACAGAGGCAAACACTATTCCACGCCAGGGCGACCAAATGATAATCTCTAAATACAAAAGCAGAGTTAATAATTTTAGAGGATAAGAAACTTTAGTCATCCCATACCGAATTGAATGGGAGTCGACATAGGGTAATCACTCTTGTCCCCTTACGTTTCATATTTCCCAGTGGTGAATAAAACAGATTCCTTAGACTAGCCAAAAATTTTACATTTAAACAACCGGTTTTAGAAATTTATATGAAATAAAAGAGCTTTGAAACATTCCCCTCAAGCTATCTGTCAGAGCTATCATGTGTTAAGAAAATTCTGCCATTACCTTGAGTTGCTGGGCCTTCCGAACGCCGGTCTGTGACCCCACTGCCACTTTAGTATACGCCGCACACAATAAACTGGAGCCATGGCAATGACAATACGGCCTTAAAGCGCCCGGCGTTTATAGTATATCGAGAGGAAGTTTCCAAAACTCTTGACAGATAGGCTGGATGCTTGTACACACCCCAATTTTAATTGGTTAGAGAAAATATTCACAAAATTTCTAATTGGTTGATAGATACAGGCGATTGAGAGGGCAGAATTGGTAACAACCTTGACACAAGAACAAAACAATTTTCAAAACTAAGGTTTTCCAACTCTGAACCTTAACTTTTCATTAAGAATGAATTGTCCTTAATCCTGGCAGAGGGGGCACTTAGGCTGATGGTAGAGGCATCTACTAGTTGAAAACCTGTGTCTTGCATAACATTATTTCAAGTTCAATTTCATAGATGGCCTTATAGAAGGCACGCAGTTTAACTGGACGGAGAAGGTGAACTCCGGTACAATTATTATTGTTATTGTGTATGTGATTACCTCAGCGGCTTAGGTGACGTCTTCCCACCTGGAAAAGCTGAGGATCGAATCCACGGCGATACTAGGTAGTGATTTTCATCTAAAAATCACGCGCCATGGAGCCCTGAACCCCCGGCCTTAGTGGCTCCAGCGACTCAGATATAGCCAGCTGAAGAGATAACTTATTGTCGGTAATGTTTAAGTCTGAATCATCTACTCAATAGGATACTTTCTTATTCGTCTTCTTCTTCCTCTGCTTCTCTTCCTCTTCCCCTTCTTGTTTCCTGGCCTGTCCGTAACGGACACTTCCGCGCTGGCACTTCCGATCCTCAGAGAGCAGGTAGGCAGTCAAAACGGAAGGAAAACAAGTGGGCAAATGTCTTAAGGTCAAGGACAACGATGGCTAAGTGTTATCCATAGGGAGTGGGCCCAGGAGCTATTGGTTTGAGTCACCGCAGGAAGATGAGCAGAGGGAAGATGGTGATCAGGGAAGTGTTAAAATGATTGGGCAGGGCAAGTGGAAAGGGAAACGTAAAGTACTTAATAGGAGGAAGGGGAGGGAGGAAGAAGTGACCGGGAGAGGAGGTGATCTAAAGATTGCGAGGTTGAGGCTCTGGTCAGGCACGTAGAGGAAAGGGAACAAGAGTGGAGTATTAAGGCAGATGCTGAGGAAAATAGAATTGCTGGAGGGATATAAGAAGACGATGGTAGTTTTCATTGCAAGGCAAGCAGGAGGTTTGTGGGATCTGGTTGCTGCAGAGCGGAGGAATTTTGAGGAAGCGGAGATAGTTATCATTGGGATATTGTGCAGGAGAGGTAATGAAAGGAGTGTGACATGGGATGTAAATGAGACTATGGAATGTGTAAGCTGGGAGTGAAAAGTGAGATTTGCAGATCCTAATGGGTAGGTAGGAGATGGGGATTTGCGCTTAGATGGCCTTCACTTGAACCGAAATGGTAGACCTACGTATAAATTAGTAGGGTTTGTTCAGAAGAGAAATAGGAAGGTGAATTTATGGAAACACGGTGGACTAGGGAGCGGTGATCAGAGGTGGATCCAGGATTCCATAAATTGGAGCGGAACATATTTTTGAAATATATACAACAGAAAACATGAGTTTACTTTGTGCAGTAAAGCGAGAATGGGGAACAGCACCAACATTTAGAATTCCATACATTTTCATGAATATTAAAATATTTAGGGTTATGAATGTTATAAGGCTATCAACATTCCGCTAAGTATTTACTGCTAAATATTTTCATAGATAAATAATACGAAGGAAAACACTTCCAACAATTGGCGAGTTCTCATTATGTTATATAATTAGATTACTGTAAACAAGGAGGATGTAATAAGCTACCACTAGCAACTACGTATTCTCATGTTTGGGCCATGTGTGCAGTTTATTCTCAATTAATTACAACAACAACAACAACAACAACAACAACAATAATAATAATAATAATAATAATAATAACGAGAGGAGAAATTTCAGACTCTTTCAAGATAAAGACAGGGGTTAGGCAGGGAGATGGGCTCTCGCCTCTGCTCATCAATTGTGTCCTTGAAAAAGTCATCCGTGAGTGGCGCAAGGAAGTTAACAACGATGGGCTCCAAAATGGTGTGAGATTGGGTTACAAGAAGAGGAACCTTTCAATTGATTGCTTAGCTTTTGCAGATGATCTAGCAATTTTCTCTGATTCTCTGAACATTACTACGAAGCAAATTAGTCACCTCAAGACACAGGCGGAAAAAGCAGGCCTCCAGATATCTTTGGAGTAAACGCAATTCATAACTAACATCTAGACAGCACCAAGAGAGCTAAAAGTAAACCAGGGGGCAATCAAACGGATATGAATGTTTAAATATATTGGCAAGTGGATAGAACCAAACATCTCTGAAAAAAGCTTTCGCGTCACGCATGAATAAAATGGAAATGGCTTATCAACTGACCAAAGACGTTTACAACAAAAAGTCGATATCCGTGAACGCAAAACACAGACATAAGACCAGAGGCTTTGTGCAGCGGAATACCTTGCTATGAACAATAAAGGCCTGATGGAAAAATTGGAAACTGAAGAGAGAAAGATCTTAAGGAAAATTCTTGGCCCAATTAAAGACAAATATGAACATAGTCGTCGGCATAAGTATGAGCTGTATCCTCACGTCCAGAAGATCTCTGTTGTCATGCAGAGAAGGAGAATTGCATTTCATGGTCACTTGCTAAGACTGAAACCCACACGATGATCGAACCAGATCTTTACCTATTTTAAAGAAAAGAAGACCCAACGAACTTGTTCAAGGAGGTGGAAAGGAACCTACAGGAGATGGGGATCACTTATGAATATGCACAAGAGCACAACCCACTCAGGAGGAAAAAAAGGCCAAAGTAGAAGACGAGAAAGACGCGGACGGAAGAAAGACAAGAGCAACACCGGCGACGAATGAAGGAGTACTGGGCAAAGAACGTGATCCTCAGTTGGCCGATACGAACAAAGAAGTATGATGATGATAATAATTCCAAGTTCTTACGTGATCCGGAGAGGGAAGTAAACGTGAGGGCAAGACGGCTGGAAAAATCAGGAACCAAAGCTTCAATTTTGAAAAGTATGCTTACCGTTTTTCTTTTCTTCACTGTTGAAAAATATGTCGAGAAAACAACAAGAGGAGAAATAGAGATTTATCAACAGATAACAAAAGGACAAGTTAGAAGCTTAGTTAATTCGCATCCAAGGGAGAAAGGAATCCCATTTCACACAATACTTTCATTCATTGGCATAAATAGTGAGACAATAGACTTTAAAAATAAAGTCCCCCATCAGAGTGAATATAGAAGGTTACTTTGTTCAAAAAGAAAGACGCAGAGGTTTCTAGAACAAAGTTACCAATTGGGGAATCGAACACTCAGATTCAAAGTCATATATCATATGGATCCCGTACCCTCAACCACAATTCACAATTGATATTTTACAGTGTCATGATGGGCCTCGAATTCACATGAGGTTAATGACTTCGCGTCAGAACACTTCTAGTTACATTTAGCAGAATTCTGCTCTTAAATGCTGGGGAGCCAGAAAATCAGCAGCCACACGGCCAAGAAGAGCCGAGAACCAAAATGAAATGGAGGCACTCCTAGTACAAGGCCCCGTCACACTAAGATAAGAAGATTACGAGTCCGAACAGAAGGGAAGAACATTTAGAATTTGAAAACCCAGTCATCGCACAATAAAGTGGATAAGAGAAACGAGGTTACGCACTCGTGCGTCCCTTTTAGGAGTTTTACATTAAGTCCTTAGAAATCTTACATTTTAAGTTCCAACACGTAGGGGAGAAACCATACATTTAATCTTGAGAAAACGCAGGTCGGCCTAACGTTTACATGCTGAAGGAGAACGCTAGAATCTCCCTTTTACCATAAGTAGATAAAGTTCACATAACTTAGTTAGGTGATTGTTCTACTTTACCTTACGCCAGTTTTACGCGCTAGGCTCAGGAGGAGATCTCCTCAATTAACGTAGCACTTTGAAGTTCCCGGCGAAGATTGACACTTTGAGGTTCAAACTCACAGCTATGTAAAGGAGGCTAGAAAATGACGTAATTAAACAGTCTGGTTGGAGGAACATGACGTCATAAGGCAGATAGCAGATTGGTTGATAAACTCAGCAACATCTTAGGGTGATCATTTTCATTACCGTTCAATCCACTAGGTGGCACTTAGAAACAAGAGTGGTGACATCTTGCGAAGATACACTAAACTTTGTTAATATGGCGGGGTTCAAACAGACTTCGTTAGATTAAACTTCTGATAGCTGATGAGCGGCAATTCAAACTCAGGAAAGTGTCGCACTACTGGCACAATAATAATATTAATAATAATAATTTAATACATTGTTCTTCATACATGACACCTAACTAAATTTATTAATTATTCTGCTCATCACTGACTAACCGCTAAGCGGTAATTGGAAAGTTATTTACTAGTGAACATAGCCACTGTTTAATACCTGTTTCCCTGCGAGAATCTCAACACCATTTGACAAGGTTGAAATGTTAACTATTTCAACTCGAATGCTAGGAGGGCTTGTCCGTATTCCATCATCTGCAGATCCTTTCTCTTTTTCAATAGTAATCATTCCTGCACCACTTGAAGAAGCCTTATCTTCAGAATTTTGACCTGATTTATCCTCTGCTTCATGTTTTGGCTTTTTAAAATACTATTGAATTGAAACTCTAGACAAATTTACGTTTGATACTGATCGCAAAGAAATTAGTAAACTTTATGTTATTATTTGTGAGATAAACCTACTTTTGGAACACATTAACAGTGAGTGTTAATGCAAGCTGCACGTAATTTCTTGTGGAGCACTGTACCGTGCGGTCGCTAAGGTAATCATGCAGCCTGTCGTTGCCTATTGCTGTCAAGAGCCAGGACAGGTCCAGCAGTTAAAATTCAAGGGATGTATACTCATCCCTGGCGAACTTTTGTGTCAATCGTATTTAAGGCAGAAATAAAACTGTTAGCATAGTGTTTCACACCAGTTGTAGGGTGTTGAGTCAGCAAGTACCCACGAGGTCACTGACCCCTACTAGTAAGGGTAGGGCTAATGACCCGGGTCATTGACCCCTAGTTCAATAGTAGGACTATGGTGGTTCGCGGATTTTGCGTACGAAAGCATGCCTAATCTCTCAGTCGCAATCCTGGACGGGCCAAACCTCATAGGGCCCAGCTTTACGGCCAGATGCCCATCTCTCCTCACATTCGCCATCTTGGAGGGGCCTAAACTTACAGGGCCCAACTTTTCGGCCAGATGCCCTTATCTCCTCACTGTCACCATCTTGGAGTGACCTAAGTTCACAGTGCCCAGTTTTACGGCCAGATGTCCTTCCCTCCTCACAGTCGCCATCTTGGAGGGCCCTAACTTTACAGGGCACAGTTTTAGGGCAAGATGCCCTTCCCTCTTCACAGTCGTCGTCTTGAAGGGGTCTAAACTCACAGGGCCCATTTCCACGGCCAGATGCCCTTCTCTCCTCACAGTCACCATCTTGGAGGGCCCTAACTTCACAGGGCCCAGTTTTACGGCCAGATGCCCTTCCCTCCTCATATTCTTCGTTCTGGAGGGGTGTAACCTCACAGGGCCCAGTTTCACGGCCAGATGCCCTTCTCTCCTCACAGTCACCATCTTGGAGGGCCCTAACTTCACAGGGCCCAGTTTTACGGCCAGATGCCCTTCTCTCCTCACAGTCGTCGTCTTGGAGGGGTCTAACATCACAGGGCTCAGTTACACGGCCAGGTGCCCTTCTCTCCTCACAGCCGTCAGCTTGGAGGAGCCTAACCTCACAACGATATTTTGGTGGGTGGGCCCAGTTTTACGGTCAGATTCCCTTACCTCCTCACAGTCGCCATCTTGAAGAGGTCTAACCTCACAGGGCCAAGTTTTACGGCCAGATTCCCTTCCCTCCGCACAGTCGCCGTCTTGGAGCGGTCCAGCATCACAGGGCCGAGTTTTACGGTTAGTTGCCCTTCCCACCTCATTTGACATAGTTTTACGCCTTGATGCCCTTTCCCCTCACAGTTGCCATTTTGTTTACAGAGCCCAGTTTTACGGACAAATGCCCTTCCCTCCCCCTCGTGAGCAAGCCTAACTTTACAGTCACCATTTTGGAGGGCCAGGGCCCAGTTTTACAGTCAGATGCACTTCCATCCTCCCAAAGATTAAGCCTGATTTCCCAGTAGCCATTTTGAGGGGACAGGGTCCATTTTTACGGACAGCTGCCCTTCCCTCCTCATCACTATTATTTCTAGAATTTTATAAAATCATTTACTCTTTATACCACGATGTATACCCGCACGGTTCATTCCAATGAACAGCCTTGAAGAATTCCATCTTCAGTATAAACTTGCAACATCTTACGCAAAATGTTCGGACTTTCCTCTACACAGGTCTCTACCAAGAAAAACTTATATTATGCCCTCCAGTGTGAAAAGGAACGATTAAGACTACAAAGTAATTTGATATTTTAAAGTTTCCTAAACTGAGTTGATTTGTCTTTACTGTGTATAACAGTTGCCAACAGTTCTATCTCTTTCTTCAACTTCAAAATTGACCAACAGGGAAATTTTGTATGTGAATTTTTCCACCAAACTCGTCACCATTGGAAATTTTAGGCTTCCTTTTCGCTAAAGCTCGCATTTCAAAATTTACCTGGAAGGTTAAGTTATTAGTAATTATAGAATTGTCTTGCCCTGTAATACTGGAGGCCGATTTTATGTCCCATTCAGATCATGTGCTCGACATTCAGGTAAGATGTGCACATTCAAGTTTGCTAGTAACATTAATATCCCGTGTTTGAAATGTAATTCTGTGTTATTTGCATCTATTTCGCCTACCCAGAGTGAGATGTCGTTGGATCATAGGCATCTACCTGAGCACTAGACTGAAAGTATTAGAGGGTTTTGTCAGTTTTTCCTGACGTATTTTCAGATACTCTTGGCGTCACTGACCTTATCGAGTCCAAGATTCAACTAACTGATTCTATTCCAGTCAGGTTTGCTCTTTATAGGCTGTCCTCAATTAAAATGAAGGCTCATATGGAAATCATTGAGCAGATGTTAAGGGGTGGTATCATTCGAACTTTCATGTCAGCGTATTCATCGGGCATTTTTCTTGTACCCAAACCTCAAGGTGGTTTCAGGCCTGTAGCTGATCACATGGCGTTGAACCGTAAGTTTTTTTTTTTACAATCTGTACCCCTTCTGAATGTTGATTCTTGTTTCTCATGGTTTCGCAAGGCTAAGTTCTTTACCATCTTAGATCTAAACCAGGCATATAATCAAATACCTCTGGCAGAAGAATCGAAACACCTGATGGCTTTCACCACGGATTGGAATCTGTATCAATACAACCGCGCCCCATCGGGATCCACACGTGTGCAGCTGTCCTTGCTAGACAGCTGGAGAGGGTCTTCTCCGATATCAAATTCGAATATCTGAATCATTACCTCGATGATGTCAGTGACCTCCGAAGAGCACTTAGATCATCTGACGGAAGTCCTCAATTGCCTTCGGAAGGCTGGGTTGACTGTTAAATTATCTAAGGTAGCCTTTGCTAAGCCTTCTATGTCGTTCTTACGGCATACTGTGTCGCCCGATGGTGTTTCTATTGACCATTCCAGAACACAGGCTATTCGTGACCTCAAGCCTCCGAAGGACATCAAGGGAATCACTAGATTCATAGGCATGGTGAATTTCTTCAGGAAATGAATTCCTAACTTTACTAATAGTGTGCCACCTCTGAACTTATTTCGCAAAAAAGGTGTAAAATTTGATTGGGGGCCGTCGCAGCCAGCAGCTTTTGAAGACCTTAAATTAGCTCTTTGTAACATCCCTGTACAAGCCATGCCCGATTTCTCTTAGAAATTAATTGTCCAAAGTGATGCCTGTTCGTCTGCTGTGGCCGCTGTCCTTCCTCAGGAAACGGAACTCGGAAGGCAGCCCATCGTCTATGCATCTAGGACCTTATCGGCTCAAGAAGCATAGTATTCTATCTATGAATTAGAGTGTTTGGCAGTCTTGTTTGTCCTGCAGAAGTTCCACCTTCATCTGGAACATGTCAAATTTGAATTAGCCTTAAGGTGGGTTTTAGCAAGGCGTCGTAGTACTGGACGTAACGCCCGTTGGGCTATCAGGATCCCAGCTTTCCAATATCATGTACGACACATTAGGGGATCAGAAAACGTAGTTGCTGATGGACTAAGCCGCACGTTTTCTAGTGATATTGACCCCAGTGAACAAGAAGTTAGTCCTTCTCTTTCTATGCCCATAACTCCTAGTATCAATGCTATTTTGACGGATACCCCTACGCTGTTTCGTGACACTGAGAATTATCAACGAGAAGATCCCGTACTGGCTCCGATAATGGAAACCCTTTCTTCTGGGGAACATGTTGTCCCTTATATATTGAGGAACGGGGTTTTGTGTTGCCCTTCGAGGCATGATCAGAAGATGAAAGTTCTTGTGCCAATGATCTTTAAATACTATCATGAGACCCAATTAGGGATCAAAGGGTCACGGGAATAAATTTATTATTGTAATTTGTAGACGGCTTCACTAGATTTTCATGGTTGTTCCCCACTAAGCTGACTACCGTTAAGCCTACCATTTCTTGTCATAATACTACCTTTGATTCTTTTGGTCCCTGTCAAAATACAGTTTCTGATAATGCGAAGGCTTTCACATCTAACCTATTCCGGAAATACTGTTTCAATCTGTCCATATCCCATGTAACAAATTCCGTTTGTTACCCTCAACCATATCTGGCTGAGGGGATCAATCGTACTCTCCGATCTGCGTTGATCGCTTTTCATCATGGAGATCATTCCAAGTGGGATACTTCTCTGCATTGGTTATGTTTTGCTTTAAATTCTGCTGTTCATGAGTCCCACAAGTTCACTCCCGCCTCTCTCATGTTTAAATTTGTTCCCAACACGCCGCTGTCTATTCTTTGGTCACTCAATGACACATTACCAGAGACAATAGCTCCTGATAATATCAGAGACCTATGGAAGAAGGCTAAAAGTAATCTGAAGGCTTCTCATCAAAAGGTTAGAGAGAGATATGATCGTGGACGTGGGCCCACCAATTTAAAGGTTGGAGATCAAGTTATGGTTAAGAATTTCGTACCTGCAGGTGTTTGGGAAATTTTTACCTTTTCTTGTAAATATTTGTGTTGGTACATATATCAAACAGTTGAATGTTAATAAATATGGTGTTCGAAGATACATTCCCAACATTGGTCCTCCGGCCTGGATATGGATTTCAACGGAAAACTCCTGAACCTGGCAAGTTTTGGTATTTACAAGGTATCAAAGGATATAATCTAATGAAATACTATTACTTATTGCATCAATTTCGTGAAACATGTTGATTTTGTGTGTTTCAACGCATTGCCTTGGACATTTCGATTATGACATCTACCGTAGTGTTTAGAAAATAACCTGTACCAAAGAGAATAAGCGACCTGTACAAAACAACGGATTACACATCGTTATAATGACAAGTAGCGTCATCTAGTGTGACATATAAGAACAAAGATCCATGGCACGGAAATTCTAACACGGTTACATTCGTGCCGCATGATTTAGAAGGCGGAAATTAGACGGATTTGACACGTAAAGACGACACCAGTCATTCGTATTAATCTCTACAAATGCAACATGGATCCCATTACAAAGAGAGCTCTAAAGAAGAAAAGATCCGTTCTTAAAGCCGGTATAACACGCATACAAAGCTTTGTGAGCTCAGAACTTGATACGGCAGACACAACTTTAATCGAAGTAAAACTGAATAGGCTACTTTCTCTTAAGGAAGATTTCAAATACATTCAAACTGAACTCGAGGTAAAGGATGACGAAAATGTCGATTCACATATCGATTACCACCAGGAATTCGAAAATAATAGCGATCTTCTGGAAGCTAAGCTTAGAAAGGCTATCATTTCCCAAACTTCACATTTAGCTGACGAAGTACGTTCTCTTTCAACCAATGATGTAGGAAGGCAAATAAAATTGCCAGAAATCAAGCTCCCTACATTTGACGGTACATTAACAACTTGGCTTCACTTCAGGGACACCTTTCAGAACCTGATAGTTAATAACAATGATCTGTCAAATGTTGAGAAGTTTCATTACATGTTATCCTCGCTTAAAGGAGAAGCCAAGGATGCTATTAGGAATATTGGCTTTCAGACTCCAATTATACTGTAGCTTATGACCTTCTCGTGAGCAGGTATCACTCGCCAAAATTAATAGCTGCTGAATATATTAAACAGATCCTAGAATCATCGGGTAAAGTATGTTCAACCGAAACAGAGATACGCCAACTCGTAAATAAATTCCGAGGTAGCATTGATGCGCTGAACGCACTAGATACTAAGATAAGCATTCTAGATCTTCTCCTAAACGAGCTCTAACTATCGCGAGTGGATAAGAAATTGAGACTAGAATTCGAAAATAAACATTCTCATTTCGAAGCTGTAGAGTTTAAAGAACTTGTTAAGTTCTTGGAGAGACGTTGTCAGACATTGCAACTTTGTGCCTCCAACCCCTCTCCCAGTCTATCGCAAAACCATCAGACAAGTTCAAGGTCAAAAATCGCAGCTCCACAGTCATACATTACAACGTCAAGACAATGTTGCATCTGTTCAGATGAACATCAGCTTTATAGGTGCCCAGACTTTCTTAAATTAGATTGTGATGAAAGGTTCAAAGTAGTAAAGGATAAAAATATATGCAGGAACTGCCTGAGCTCATCTCACACTTGAAAGGCATGTACATCAAAAACATCATGTAGATTATGTAACAAATATCACCACACGTTGTTGCATCATGAGACTGACCATATATCATCTCCCGCAAATCAAAACAACAATCCACAACAATCAACTTATCATTCTCTGAGAAGCACATCGAAGAATCAGATACTTCTGAGTACGGCTTTAGTAAAGATCAAGGACGGTCAGGGAAGATTCCACTTAGTTCGTGCCATACTCGACAATGGTTCGCAGAGTAACTTTATATCCGAACACATGGTGCAACAACTGAGACTGAAAAAGAAAAAGACCAGCGCCATAACACTGCAAGATTTTGGTGAACTCACATCCCAAGCAAACACAGCAGTGAATATTGATGTTCACTAAACAATCAACGATTATCACTTTAACATGGAATGTATTGTTCTTCCCAGAATAACTGGCAATATACCTGTCTCACATATCAATTGCAAGAACTGGAACATTCCACAAGACATCACTCTCGCTGATCCTGACTTTCACATCCCTCAGGCTACCAATTTACTGATTGGCGCACAGTTTTCTTACAGCTCCTGCAACCCGGAAGAAAAAGCCGACAAGGGTACCCATGCCTACAGAACACACAGCTAGGATGGATTCTCAGCGGAGAATATTCACAACTCAATCGAGAAAGGGAAGAGGAGACACCAACCAATTCGCTCTTTATCAGATCTGACCTCAACTTAGAAATACAAATTCAGAAGTTCTGGAGTCTCGAGGAAGTGAACCATGTTACACACTCACCTCAAGAGAAGGAATGTGAAGCCCATTTCTTTTTTTTCTTTTTTTTTTTTTTTTGCTATGGGCTTTACGTCGCACCGACACAGATAGGTCTTATGGCGACGATGGGATAGGAAAGGCCTAGGAGTTGGAAGGAAGCGGCCGTGGCCTTAATTAAGGTACAGCCCCAGCATTTGCCTGGTGTGAAAATGGGAAACCACGGAAAACCATTTTCAGGGCTGCCGATAGTGGGATTCGAACCTACTATCTCCCGGATGCAAGCTCACAGCGAAGCCCATTTCAAGGACACCACAAGGAAGAGATGAAACTGGAAGATTCATCGTAGAGCTACCCCTTAAGAGAGAGTTGCAACTTGGAAACTCAATGCAGACTACCAGCCGACGTTTTCATCTATCATAACGGAAACTACAAACTCAAGACGACCTTCGTAAAAATTACATCACCTTCATGAGAGAGTATCAGACCCTTGGACACATGACGGAACTTCAGTCAGAACCCGTTGAAGGAGAAAGATATTATATGCCTCATCACGCTGTTGTCAAGCATTCTAGCAGCACTACTAAAACAAGAGTCGTATTTGATGGATCAGCAAGAACTGACAACGGCACTGCCTTAAACGATATCTTAATGGTAGGACCTACAATTCAAGAAGATCTTTGCTCAATAGTTATGAGATTCCGCACTCATAACATTGCTTTCACCACTGATATTGAAAAGATGTACCACCAGATAATGGTGCATCCTATGGAGAGAACATCCTCAAGATAATCTAAAATCTTATGCTCTTAACACTGTTCCATACGGCACGTCTGCAGCATCGTTTCTGTCCACAAGATGTCTCCAGCAATTAGCACTCGAAGAAGCATCCGAATTCCCGAGAGCGGCCGCGATCCTCAAACGTGACATCTATGTTGATGACTGTCTTTCTGGAGCAGATACTTTAGAAGAAGCCCTGGAGCTGCGAATCGAGTTACAACAACTTCTCAGTCGTGCAGGGTTTCCTTTGCGAAAATGGTGTTCCAATAGCCCTGAATTACTGAACTCCATACCAGAAAGCTTACGAGAAACTAAGCACTCGTTAACTGACAACGTTAGTGACATGGTAAAGACATTAGGGTTGACTTGGCATCCATCCACGGACAAGTTTCAAATAAACTGTAACGCAAATTTTCAAGAATTAATGGGTGATACGACGTTCACAAAGAGAATGGTGCTCTCAACGATATCCTCAATTTTCGACCCACTCGGATTTATAAGCCCTGTAGTAATCAGCTTCAAGGTTTTCATGCAACGTCTCTGGCAGGAAAGGTCAGGATGGGATGACCCTTTACCAGTAAACTTACTTGTTATTTGTTTGAAATTATATGATCAGATCCCCACGCTTAATAGCATCAAGGTCCCAAGGTGTGTTCTCGCTGAAGGGAAAATCAAGTCCATAGACATCCATCGTTTCTGCGATGCTTCACATCACGGTTATGGTGCCTGTATTTACGTGAGGTCTGTGAACAACAAGGGTGACGTTCTTATCAGATTGTTATGCGCAAAATCGAGAGTCGCACCTTTAAAGCAAGTCTCAATTCCCCGACTAGAATTGTGTGGTGCCTTACTGCTCTCCTATCTCCTGAAGAAAACACTTGCCTCACTACAACTGCCATTCACTAAGATACAGCTTTGGACTGACTCGACAATTGTACTAGCATGGTTAAATGCGTGCCCCACTAAATGGAAGACGTTCGTAGCAAATAGGGTTGCAGAAATTCAAGAAATTGCTCCCTCGAATCACTGGTCTCATGTTAAATCACAGGATAACCCAGCAGATCTCGTCTCGCGAGGCATTGAACCAACAGACATGAAGAACAACATGCTGTGGTGGCACGGTCCAGCCTGGCTATGCTTAGACCCCTCAGCTTGGCCGAAACAAGAAACTGTCTCCGACCCTAACAAGATACCAGATAAAAGAATATTAACTTCACTTGTTATTGTGCAACATAACGACTCATTTCTAAACACATTCTCTTCGTTAAACCGACTACTCAGGACGATTAGCTATTGCCTCAGATTTGCTTCAAACTGCAGGAGAAACCCCGATGATCGCGACATGTCCCCGTTAAGGCCTCAAGAAATAAGTAATGCCCTCAATGTATGTATCAAAATTATTAAAGCAATATCCTATCGTGAAGAAATTCGTTGCCTCGAGCAAGGAAAGAACATTCACTCAGCTAGCAAAATTAGGAATTTAAGCCCGACTCTGGACCAACATGGCTATCTTCGTGTTGGTGGAAGACTGTACAATGCATCATCCATCTCTTACGAAGCTAAACATCAACTTACATTACCTCCCAAGCATCACCTCACGAAACTTATTATTTTAAGTGAACATCAAATATTACTCCACGCTGGACCCCAACTCCTGATATCATCATTACGTGGGGGATATTGGATTCCAAGAATTCGACAAGTCGTTAAAGGGTGCATTCATTCATGCTTGCCATGCTACAAATTAAAATTGACAACAAATCAACAGAAGATGGGAAATCTTCCCAAAGAAAGAATCACCCCTGCAAGACCATTCCTGAACGTGGGGGTAGACTATGCTGATCCATTTTTTATAAGAATTGGAACACTGCGAAGCAAGCGAACGGGCAAGGCCTACGTCGCCATCCTCACTTGCCTTGCCACAAGAGCTGTACATTTGGAAGTTGTCTCAGACCTTACAACGGATGCATTCATGGCCGCACTGCGACGTTTCACGTCACGCAGAGGATGTCGATCAAATATCTATAGCGACAATGGCACTAACTTCGTCGGTGCTGCAAGGGAGCTGAAAGAACTGCAAGAATTTCTCCAAGATTCTGATCAAAACAGAAATATTGTCGAAGCTGCAACCACAAAGGGGATCGCCTGGCATTTCTTCCCTCCATCGGCACCGCATTTCGGCGGAGTTTGGGAGTCCATGTGAAATCTTTCATGTACCATCTGCGAAGAACTATGGGTAGCACGGTGCTTAACTTTGAAGAATTAACTACCCTTTCTTCCCAAATAGGGGCCTGCCTGAATTCTCGTCCTCTAACAAGACTCAGCGACGATCCTACAGTCTTATCTTGTTTAACCCCATCTCATTTCCTAATTGGGGAACAAATTACTGCACTTCCTGATCATGAACTTGTTCACGGTTCCATAAACAGACTTTCCAGATGGCAACATCTTCAAGAGATGACCCAGGACTTCTGGAAACAATGGCATAGGGACTATATTAACACTCTGCAGCAGCGCCACAAGTGGACTGAGAAACATCCTAATCTTCGAATTGGAGATCTTGTGTTCATCAAAGATGACAACCTACCACCTCTGCAATGGCGAATGGGCATAATAGAGTCTGTTCATCCTGGTGAAGACAACCTCGTACGGGTCGCCACTGTGAGAACAAACTCCGGTATCATAAAACGATCCATCAAGAAGTTGTGTGTTTTGCCTGAGAATGAGAAAGAATACTTAAAGTTTCGAGTTACACAGTGATGTGATTTATACCTTTATGAACTCCCTGACTATCTGTGTTATGTGTTTATTCCTGAAGTGAATTTTCTTTCTTTTTCCCTTCTTAAAAGACCAGTGCCTTTTGGTGGCCGGTATGTTTGGGAAATTTTTACCTTTTCTTGTAAATATTTGTGTTGGTACATATATCAAACAGTTAAATGTTAATAAATATGGTGTTCGAAGATACATTGCCAACAGCAGGTAAGCTTACCCTCAGATTTCATGGGCCATGTATTATTTTGGACTTCTTAACTCCTGTCACTCTTTTGGTCTGCAACCCAGCCATTGAGAGGATATTTAGAGTTCACTTTCGCAGATTAAACCGGTATAATCGTTTGTTTTTCAGCATAGGCCAGTATGTCATGGCAGTAAGAAATCAGTTATATTTCTTCGGCGTCAGTTCTGTATTTTTTTAAAAAATATCAGTTTGTAAGGTATATGGGGAGGCCTTATACTCCTCCCATATCCACCTACGGGCAGTATCTTGTGCATATACTTCATCCTGTACAACCTTCACCTCTAGTTAGGTTTATTTTATCCCGTTGCCCGTATCTCCCCCCGACCCTAAGTCCAAGCCTGCTAGTCACACACTCATCCTCGACGCAGCCCGCCTTATCTGAAACTGCAAATTAGAAAAATACACAACTCTCGCTCTCCACAAAAACTATTCCTGTCGCCAAATAAATGACCGTTTCAGTCCCCTCTCTTTCATCTGCGGCCGTGCCTCAACATCTGGCGAGGGACGCCGGCGTGGGGTAAGGGCCCACTCTACTCTGGCCCCGTCTCCTGCATAACGACGTACTGGAACACCATCCTTTCCCGCGAGGGATGTGGTGCGGTAACTCAACCGCCTGCGCATCTTGGAGCAGTGTCACTATATTTGGTCTGTGATGACCAACACCATGGCTACCCCTATCAAGGTAGCGGGAGAGATGTATCTGAGAGTACTTGGGGGATCCGGGCGACCCAACTTGGGCACCGGCAGCGGTGGCTGCTCTTGCCGTCAAAACTTGAACTTATATCTTACACTGGTACGGCTGAAAGAAGACTTCAAGACTTGTTTATAACGTAATTTCTTAAAAATGAACTTTTTCAAGAAAATTTCTGTCTGTAAAATACAACTTGATATTCTTTCTTCTAACCAGCGAAATGTCAAACTTTAACTGTGAGGAGAGTCATTAAGGGAAATGAAGCGTCTTGAAGAATGCCATCTGATATATGAATGTCGCAACTACTAGCGCAAGAAGTTTGGAGTTTTCTCTAGAGATATCTCTGCCAAAAAACATATGTTATGCACTCTAATGTGAAGAGGAACTATTCAAATCCTAAAGTAATTTTTATTTTGAGGTTTCCTAAACTGTGTTGATTACGCTTTGTTTTTGGTGTATTACAGCTTGCAACACCTCTATCTTTGTCCACTAACTTCAAATATCGACCAATATAAGATTTCGTATATTTTCCTTTTAGCCAATAGGAACAATCTTGTACCTTTTTGATTATCCAATAAACTTTGGAGATGTGTTGAGACTTAGCCCAGAGCTCTCTAGAACCTTTCTCTCGGATATAAAATTTGGTACCTTTTCGAGCTACCTTGCCTTATTGATCGTCCAGTCTACTGAGTGTGTGTTAATAGATGAGGCGGCGGCGTCTCGCCTTTCATAGAGTATTCCAGCAGATTAAGGTAATTACAGCCCTTTAATAACTATGTGATAGCCTCTGAAAGCTAACTCGAGGGGAGAGTTTCCTATCTTTAATAATGTAACATTAAATTTTCAGTCTTCTAAAATGTAAATATCTACGTATAATGTAAATTTTAAACAAGCCGAAAAGCACTTAAATAAATTCGGGACTAGAGAGAGTGACACCTCTTGAGTTCCCTATCAACTTGACTTAGAGGTGACTATGACTTTGTAACCGTTTTCTGTCTGCAGCTTTCGTAACTTACATTTTCTCCATCTAGTTGCCTCAGTAGTGTAGGCTTAGCCTCTGTAACTTCGGGCCGAAGTCCAAATAGGGTTTTGATGTTTTGAGTGCAAATTTCAAGGAGTGCAATTGTCCGCCTCCGCATCATTTTGATTTTTGGGCCAGTAACTTCAATCTGTGATTTTTGTCCCCCACCAAGTTCCGGTAGAATGGGTATTCTATACTCCTGTAAAATTGATTATTTATGTTAAGATGTTAGACTGTTGAGTGTTTAAGACAGCGAATACGGTTTGAATTGTAAAATGTAGGTTGTGCCTCGAGAGGCCTGGAAAGTGTTAATTTTATTGGGCAAAGATGCTCTGGTTGTAAATGTAAAAGTTGAAGGTTGCCTTGAGAAGGCAGTAAGGGTATAAGGTTCGAAGCGCAGCCTCCTAGATATATTCATAGAGCATAGATACTCTTTATATTCTTGTAGACTTGTTAGTGTAAATATTGAATGGTGCCTTTTGGAAGGCGGTAACGTTGTAGGGCAAGAGGTGCTCTCGGAAGATTGTACGTTGTGAGTACTCTGTAAATGAAATTGGGAGACCTGTCTCCTTGATGGAGCAATAGTGCTCAAGTAACATATGTAACATTGGGGGCTTTAAGCTCGTATTGATAATTAGCAATTTTGATTGATTTTTCTGATTTCTCCTATCTTGTATCCAAGCTAACGAGCTAGTTCTGTACTTGAAATCTTGTCCTGTTGTTGTGCGAATTGTTTTGTTAAAACATAGCATAAAAACAGCCAAAAAATGAATATAACCCTAATTTTAAAGCTTTTAATTAATCTTTTGATTGTCATAGATAGACCCATTCATGCCCGCACCTTCTTTCCCCTCTGACCACCACGGTATGCCCGTAACAGAAATAAATGATGAAAAAATATACATTTTCTATGATGCCCCTCACTTCATAATATCACTGAAAGGAATTTAAAGAATTATGATTTAAATGTAGGAGGGAAAATTTGTAGCTAGTCTCATACTGAAGAATTTTATAACAAAGATTCAAACATTGTTCCCAGACTAGCCCCAAAATTAATAAAACAATGTATTTCACTTCCCTCCTTTTCACCAATGAGAGTGTGTTTAGCTGTTCGGACTATGAGTCATTATCTTGCTTGTGGCATAAAGGTGCGTGTTCATCTTAATTCACTGTCACTCTCTGCAGCTATTAGAACTGATTTCATTGAAATATGTGACATACTATTTGACATCTTGAATTCCTCAAAATGTAGTATCACAGGCCCTAAGCAGTATAGAAAACACCTTTGCAGTGAATCTAATAATTTAGAAAAAATTGGTAGAAATTGAAAATATCTAAGGCAGATCATTGTGTTAAACAGAGGTGATAATAGTAATCTCAACCCAATATGTATTCATTGCTGGGTAGATAATATCACTGCTCTTAATATTTTGTGGTCATAATTGATGGAGCACTGGATTTTCAATTTATCTTCACTAGAAGACCGACACAAGATTGTCTGGAAAATTCATTTGCCATTGTCAGAGGTAAAGAGGGCAATAATACAGCTCCAGATGCATCTGATATTCACAGTGCATTAAGAACTGTTAGATAAATAACTTATTATCCACATCACAAGGTAGCAATTGAGAGGCTGATGCTGCAGTATTCCTAAACAAATACAATTATTTGAAAATGAGTTACGTTGTGAATGAAAGATTAAATATTAGTGATAAGAGACCTAATAGTAATGAAAAATGAGATCATCGACAGTAATGTGCAAACTACACAGGCAAATGCAGACAATTATGTCATTGGTTGGGCAATCCCAAGACTGCCACACAATGAGTGTAAAAATGTTTTGATGTCCCTTGAACTTAATTCCAATGACTCAGAAAACTTCCTCTTACTAGTGAAGAAATATGAATCAAGTAATATGATATTCCCCATTGAATGTTCTCACATGTTGTACTTGCAAAGCTATTCCATAATTCGTCTAAAACTTAAAATCAATACAATACAATACAATTTCGAGACCCCTGGTTCAGGTATTATGTCATAGCAGCCACAAGGAGCAGTCGACAGCGAGCCGCTAGATTGTGGTAGTGGCTGCACTTTCGAGAGTGTTTCTGCTATTATCTTTATAACCTACTTGGTATGGCCATGTAATGCGTACGGAGGGCACTTCGCATCACACCATCTAGAAACAGGTCACGTGGTCGGTCCTAGAAACACTGGCTGGATCGCCTTCAAGAAGACATGTGGGATGTTCATCTTGTATCAAATGATGCTCTTATAGAACCAAGTGAAGACTGGCTTCCAAAAAAACAGCAGACCCTGCTCAACTGCGGGACAAGCGCTAACAGGTATTACTTGCCTATGAAGTGCTCAGTAACAATCAGGATGTAACAATACAGTAAACTGTACTCTGGTCCGACATCAGTACCGTTAACACGTAGTAATACGAGCTTGTGTCATGAGCACGAACATCTTACTTATAGAGTTGGCAAGTAATTGAATTACTTGTAACGACTAGTTTCTTAGTAACTTTTACTCGTAATTTACTTCTGAAAATAAAATTGTAATCGATACATTGTAGTAATCGATATACATCGCATCGAGAGCTTGGTAACTTTGGAGCCCCAGCACTCTTTCATTTACTCACAGCTTGTTGAGATTTAGGTAATCGTGAGACGGTAGTGGTGATTATTGTTCTAAGAGGAAGTACAACTGGACAACCATCCTCTATTAACACTAAACAGAGGGAAAATGGAGAAGTGAAGGTATCTGCAAAAGAGAGCGAGGACACTCAAACCGTGGAGGAGCCTCACACCAGATTCAGCTAGCGGAACCGTGGTCAACAAACGACACTCTTAAGTTGACAGTCCTTGGTATCTCTTAAAGTCGCCTCGTAGTACAGCCAGGGAATACCGCCCCCACGTCGTGGAGAATAGAGCCGGAATAAAGACGTGACAGTGAACGGCTTAAGGCATTTCCACTCCCCTTTTTGAAAAAGTTACCCTGCAAACTCGAAAGTGACATTCTAATTTTTCTCCGTAGCTATCAATATGAAAGCCTGTTTAGTCTCACGCCGCGATGACAGCCACTTAATGTCCTTGTACTAAAAGGTACAAAACAGACTAATGTATTTCCCCCTGGCATACCCATGTGAAAAAAGTCAGTGATTCTCTGAAGACGCGCGTGCTACGATTATTGTAACTTTACTGATTACACTCAGAAATTAATTTTTGATCGGGTAACTAATACGACCCCACTCACTTCTATTTTGCACTTTTCCCATCACAATTTAGTTACAGCATGACTAAAATGTTTCCACAGAGCGAGTGACCACATAACTGTCGGGAGAAAATGGGATCAAACCCCACCTCAGCAAACTTGAATATTGATTTCTGTGGTTTCCAAATTCCACACCAGAGTAACTTCCTTCCCTATCTCATTGCCACCGTAAGACCTGTCTATGTCGGTTTGAGAATATACGTGGTGAACATCTAGTAGTGAACCTGCCTCCTGGTGACTGCCCTAAATGCAGATCAGTGGCGACTGACTGAAGGTTGCTCCCTCCTGTTCCAATACCACGGTTATTCCTAAATGCATCAAGGAATCATATGAGGCATTTGTTTTGGGAAGATTCACAAATCATTTGTTGGAAGTAAGAGTTAAAATGTTTAGATTGAATTGTATAATATCGCATAGTGCAACTAGTGACCCACTCAAGCTTCGTATGGGAACAATAGTTTCTTTGTAGCGACAGGCCTCTTATGCCATTGACCGTTCTCCCCCTGTACATGGCTCAGTATGACAGCCGTCAGCTCACTCCTTTCAACCTGTGTTATATTCAAACCCATTCTGCCATTTCAATGAAACTACGGCAGCATAACATTTAGCTTATGTTTGTTTCCAGGTTAGTGGTTAAAAAGTTATATGCGGCTCCATTGGGGTGTGCACCTGAAATTAGCTGCACTAATTCAGGGTGAGAACGCGAGTTTACTGAGCCAACGGACTTTCAAACCAAATATTCACTGCAAAAGATATTTTTATCGTCATAAGTTAATTGAGATCATTAATTATTATTTTGAAAAATACTATGTAATTAATATCAGAATATGGTTTCTAATTTCAAGCCTGATTTTATACCGTGGTAAAATCACATTTCAACCACTGGGTAAGTGGATCATTAGTCTACCTTATTCCCCGCTGACACAGCCACTTGCATCGATTCTCACTTTCACCCCTGTTTAAAAAGTAATTCAAATGCTTCTGCAGGGATCAATCCAGGAACTACTGGAAACATAAATGCAGTGGGAAAACATGAAAATTATAAGATGACCAATGTGCTTGTCATCTATGTGGTGGGAAAATTACGTACATTACTTCAAGTTTCCCACCTGTGCCACATATGAAGGCCACCTACCGAAGTGAGATCAAGCTATATATTTCGTTGCCAGTGTCTTTAACGGAAGCGTTCCACGAGGTCACTTACCTGGATGATCTATTGTGCTGACTATCCACACTGTCCTCAGCCTGTAGACCGGCTTCAACCACTTAATTCGACGATACCGTGCAAGTATATTGCTCTACTCAACTCCCAATTAGAGAGCGTCATATGGTCAGCAACCCTCAGTAACAAAGGAGGCAGAGAGCTGCTAATTTAATCACAAGGAAGATGGTTCTGGGGCGAACACTAACTCATATTTAACAGTTTTATTACTTTGAAACAATTTATTTACATTGGTACAAGCCTTAGCAAAGAATACCATTCGCTTCCAGGCAACGTCACAACACAGAGTTCTTTGTTACCGGCATGATCCCTCACTGTTGTAACACTGAATCTCGTGAGAGGAGGAAGGACTCCTCCTCACCTCCAAGGCACAGGTAGGGATCGTACTACAGATAGAGGGAGACACGCTAGATTACTCTTGTGTGTTCAAGTAACTTACTTATTCAATGAGCACTGCTCAAGGAAGCGTACCACCACATGGTGCCTTGCCCCCTCCATTTGGCAAGGGTCAGAGCTGTGCAAATATTAGTCTTAGCATTGAGACTAGTGGGGTCTAGTGTGGTGAGGTACTTCACTACTTCAAAGTGATCTTCACATGCAGCCACATGTAGTGGAGGGTAATCATCAATAGTCTTAACGCTGAGACTAGTGGGTTCTAGTGTGGTGAGATACCTCACTATATCGAGGTGACCCCACTGAGCAGCTTGTACACGAGTAGTACCCAGCAACTCCCCAGTAATACCTCTCTCCTCCACCAGGTACATCACCACCTCCATGTGGCCCTGTACGGCTGACAAGGAAAGTGCAGGCACTCCTTGTCTGTGGGTACCAATGTTCACATCAATGACACTCCTTCCAAAGGACAGTCCTCTCGACCTCGATTTTCTCCTTTCCTACCAGTGCCTCCACAACATGCAGCTGTCCCCTTCTGCAGCATGGTTCAAATCGGTACGCATCCAGTCCACACAGGGATTTCTTGCAAGAAGGAAATTTACCACATTGATATATCCCTGATTAGCGGACCAATATAGAATTTGCTGAAGGATTTCGTGACCTGGTTCGTACTGGAAGACCAGTTCCCGCCACTGTGGACCTTCCTCTCTTTTCCGCCAATCCTCTCTCTGGAGAGGAAGTTTCTCTCTCATCTCAACAACCTTCTCTCCGTCCTTACATTCTCTTTCCTTTTCTTCCTCTCTATTCTTACATACTCTCTACAACTCCTCTTCTCTCTCCTTACGCGCTTTCTCCTCATCCTTTGCTTTCTTCTCAAACGCCTCTTCCCTCTGTTTTATCACCATCTCCTTTTCAGCACATCTTCCCATGAACTAGCGCTGTTCTCTGTCTCTTTAGGGCTTCTCCCCAATTCTTGCACCACTCTAGTGTCATCTTCCGGCTGCAACTCCCTCCTCTCCACATGTTCCGCCAGTAACCCATAGAGTGCCGCACACAGTCGCACCGAGTCTGGAACACACAATAACACCACAAATTAACAGATAGTCCTCCTTAGAGCCGGTTTACTTGGGATCATGTTAATGAAAGTGGCCACCATGAGAATTACCTGAAAGGAAATTGATTAAGTTACGAAGTGCTGCAGATATGGCAACCCTATTACAATGTTCTAGAAACTTACTTCGTCAGCTGAGTGGCACTGTAGTCAGGTTGCCAACAAAGAAAGAAAGAATAAATTGCACGCTAAAAGGATGATTTAAACATTGAATTTATTTGCAATGTAGAGCCCTCACCTGTCAGTTTGAATGCCACACGTTTTATATTAAACTACCTGTATTTCTCAATGTTTACGGTTGAATATTTACTTCTAGGATTGTTACGACCTGTCAATTATCTGCGATGTGAATTTTTGGAGATTTCTTTACTGTGAGAGTAAATGATATTCTACACTTTTTAATTTTAGTTGTAATGTTAATATATCTTTAATTAAAAATTATGTTTTTCTGTGTTAGGTTTTTTTGGCAGCTCAGTTTTTCTACGGAATAGTTCATCCTTTCAAAGTAATAGCAACCCTCGATTCCCTATTTAATGAAAGTTAAACAACTATAATTAATGCCAGACTCAGATTGAGGTCCTCTAGCCGCTAATACCACGCTCGGAAGCTAAGAGCTCATAACACCCGTTTTTACACTGACTAACAGTGACAATGCAACACCAAGGAGGAGTGGTTCGAAAGGGATGAAAGTTGGGGAAAAAACAGAGACGGCACGGACGAATAATTGATGTTTATTTCAAACCGATATGCAGGTTACACAATGCGCACGGCATCGACTCAGTAGGATGTAGGACCACCGCGAGCGGCGATGCACGCAGAAAAAAGGCGAGGTACAGAGTCAATAAGAGTGCGGATGGTGTCCTGAGGGTTGGTTCTCCATTCTCTGTCAACCATTTGCCACAGTTGGTCGTCCGTACGAGGCTGGGGCAGAGTTTGGAAACGGCGTCCAATGAGATCCCACACGTGTTCGATTGGTGAGAGATCCGGAGAGTACGCTGGCCACGGAAGCATCTGTACACCTCGTAGAGCCTGTTGGGAGATGCGAGCAGTGTGTGGGCGGGCATTATCCTGCTGAAACAGAGCATTGGGCAGCCCCTGAAGGTACGGGAGTGCCACCGGCCGCAGCACATGCTGCACGTAGCGGTGGGCATTTAACGTGCCTTGAATACGCACTAGAGGTGACGTGGAATCATACGCAATAGCGCCCCAAACCATGATGCCGCGTTGTCTAGCGGTAGGGCGCTCCACAGTTACTGCCGGATTTGACCTTTCTCCACGCCGACGCCACACTCGTCTGCGGTGACTATCACTGACAGAACAGAAGCGTGACTCATCGGAGAACACGACGTTCCGCCATTCCCTCATCCAAGTCGCTCTAGCCCGGCACCATGCCAGGCGTGCACGTCTATGCTGTGGAGTCAATGGTAGTCTTCTGAGCGGACGCCGGGAGTGCAGGCCTCCTTCAACCAATCGACGGGAAATTGTTCTGGTCGATATTGGAACAGCCAGGGTGTCTTGCACATGCTGAAGAATGGCGGTTGACGTGGCGTGCGGGGCTGCCATCGCTTGGCGGCGGATGCGCCGATCCTCGCGTGCTGACGTCACTCGGGCTGCGCCTGGACCGCTCGCACGTGCCACATGTCACTGCGCCAACCATCTTCGCCACAGGCGCTGCACCGTGGACACATCCCTATGGGTATCGGCTGCGATTTGACGAAGCGACCAACCTGCCTTTCTCAGCCCGATCACCATACCCCTCGTAAAGTCGTCTGTCTGCGGGAAATGCCTCCGTTGACGGCGGCCTGGCATTCTTAGCTATACACGTGTCCTGTGGCACACGACAACACGTTCTACAATGACTGTCGGCTGAGAAATCACGGTACGAAGTGGGCCATTCGCCAACGCCGTGTCCCATTTATCGTTCGCTACGTGCGCAGCACAGCGGCGCATTTCACATCATGAGCATACCTCAGTGACGTCAGTCTACCCTGCAATTGGCATAAAGTCCTGACCACTCCTTCTTGGTGTTGCATTTGCTCTGTCAGTCAGTGCAGTTGTTTCTTAGAGCAGTATTCCATCACCCTCCTACCTATGTTACATCACTCCACCGAGAGTCGCAAGTTAGGAAGGACATCCGGTTAGGAGGATAGAATCCCGAATTGGGGTAATACATGAAAAAAAGCCCTAGCACAGCCTCCACCGAGTTAGTGCCATAAGAGCCCTTGTAAACGCGTGCTTCTACTTACTTGTGTCAGGCCACTTACTTTCATCTATCCTATCCGACCTACCTTGGTTAACACTTGTTCTTTTCCAACCCCCACGCTATTACGTTTACGAGGGCTAAGGAGTCTTTAATTTCCCCGCCTTTCGTAGCTCTTGTCCTTCTTTGTCTGATACCTTGCGCGGTCGCTCCACTCCCCAAGACCTAAGGTCGCTTTTCAGCGTTAAGCCTCAATGAATAAAGCACATTGTGTATTAAGACTTACACCATCTCCCTAGTACCATGTCAAGTCCTAGGAGTTTAATGCGTTCCCAACGCGACGTGAGGCCTGCAGGAGCATCGAACTTGAAGTGTAGGTAGGGATTTTATTCTGTATTCGGGAATTCTGATAAAACGCGAAATCCTGCAGAGCTAAATTCCGGCACTACATTATTTTTACCTATTATATTGGGTATTCAATATAAAGATAGGTTAGGTCTTCCTGCGTGATTGTACCTAAGTTGCGAACATGTAGAAAAAATGAACTTTGTATTCCATGGGTCAGCAAATACATCCAAACTAGTCAACTTGCACGAGCAGTTATTTTTTTGCTGATATGTGCATCCTAGGTTCACCGTTTCTAGAATTTCCAACATGCTTCCCAATATTACGTCCCCTATGAGTAAAACATTTGTATTACACCATATCCCTAGTCCTATGTGTAGCCATCAGCTCCCACAAATCTCAGGATGAAAGTCGAATCTCAAACTTGAGACTGTAACGCCCTTGTAAAGTTAAACCTGGCGTCAAACGCATGGGTTAACCTCGCACATTTGTCCATAATCACGTCAGCAATTAGGTCTCGAGATGTTAACGTGTGGGTGAGGCGCGGTGATGTACTGGTCATCCTCCTCAGTTGTATTCCCCGACCCCCAGAGTCTGTAGATCCAGGACACTGTCCTTGAGGCGGTAGAGGTATAATCCCTCGATAAGTCCAATGGAAAACCGACCCTGGAGGGTAAACAGATAAAGGAGAAGAAGAAGAAGAAGGGTTTAGGGAATTGCCTCTATAAGGCTCTGTGTATGCCTATTTACCCCTTTGTCCTAGCAGAGCGCCCCCCTGAGTTAGCCCCCTTTTAGTCACCCTTACGACTGGCAATATACCACTGATGCAATTCTACCCCTCCATCTCACCTCATAAAAAACGGCGATCTGGGTGGAGTGACGTCATCATAGTAGCAAGAGTTGTAGTGACGTCACCGCGAACAAGCTTTGACCTGTAGCTGAAGACTCCAAGTTCTCTCAAGTCATAACACACTGTCGCATTCCTTTACAACGCTAGATAGGAAAAATACAACTTAGCTCGCAAAGTCATTCTCTTTTTTCTGCTGACATGTACACGTCTCCACATTTACTGTAGACAGTACATCTTCATCGTACACATATTTCAATCAGGGTGAGGATATTTGAAATGCACTTAAGCTCTTTTAGTTTTTGAGTTTATGTCAACTCCACGTTCGAATCCTGAGGAGTTGAAGTGCCCCCTACAAGAGTTAGCCAAGGAGGTTAGATAGACGACAGCTTAACACACAACATGCCTAGACTCAGCTAAAGCCCCCAGTTCGCTAACCCATGTTCTCTCAAGTCAGGCATCTCTTTTAGTAGCCTCTTTCGACAGTATTCCGTAAGATAACGGCATCCTATTGTCTGAAGGTGTCAGAGGACGTAACACGTGTCTAGTATCATAATCTTCAGAAATCCCTTCTGCAGCTGTAGTATTGTATCCAAAGGACGAGCTAAACCTTGGTATAAAAACTCCTACATTCAGCTGGAAATATATCAGAGGTAATGTGCTTCAATGTGGTAGCAAACACTTGAACTGAATTGTGGATTTGTGACAAATAGGCCTATATTCTACAGAGTGCTTGCAGATACCCCGATAAGTCATAAACTTATTACCATATTATAAGTTCAATATTAATAATGCATGGTATAGGTTACTGTAGACACGTACTTCAACAGATGAGTGGTCCTGAGTTCGGGATACAAGTTGCTACAGAATAGGTGTGGCCACCTCAACTACATTCTGAGTTGTAGCCCTCCCTGTTAAAAGCCACTGCAGTGAGCTCAGAGTTTGATCAACGGCATTCTGTGAGAAAGAATTCCCCAGACCACGCTATCTTTTCATCGGTCTGTTTTCACATCAACTTTTCTGCATGGGAGTGAAAGCTGGGTGGATGTGGGGGTACATTATTTATGAGATATAAGTAACAGACCTGAAAGTAGTGAGAATGACTGCTGGTACAATCAGGTGGAAACAATGGCAGGAGGATATTCGGAATGAGGGTAGTTCAATCCCAATTCGTACAGTACAGCTGCTGATTTAGTGTGGCTTTGGTGGTGGGGTAATGTTTGGCGAGTGGCGAAGAATATTGTACACTGCAATAGAGGGTAAGAGAAGTACAGTGAGGACCAATACGACGATGGTTAGACTCAGTTCTTAACGAGATAAAGATTAAAGCTATGAAACTAAATGAACCACAGAGGGTTGCAGACTGAACGCAGTAGACGTGACATTTGTAAATTAAGAAGTACTTATAAGACACACTTTGACAGTAATTTGTGTTTGTATCAAGCCTGTCCTTATTCCTCCTTCCAAGATGCGCAGGGATCAAATGACGCCAGACGCCGCTAGCTGCAGGAGAAGATGGCCGATACACAGCTTGGTCACGTGTCACAGCTTATCGCTTCTCTCTGAATACCTGATGTATTCAAACATGTGGAAAAAACAACTTCAGGATAAAAGAATTAACAAGTAGATTTTGAGATAAAATAAACAACACTGAAATTACAAACAAGTTGTAGTCTAAACTTCAAAACTTGGCCAAAATACTCTCAAGATTGCACAAATTACCTTTACTTCGCCGCCTGCATTGCTGCTAACTTCACTTCGCTTGCTACTACGCTTCTGACTTTATACTGCCTCACCGTACAGCTGCTACCTTCGCTCATTCTCCTCACTTCTCCAACCTGGGAACCTCTATGTCACTACAACATCAGCCGTCTGGAATCATCTTATGATAAATGTGTTTTTGAACTTTATACACTCGCCCTATAACAGATCAGCCCTCAGCTTCTACAAATCAGTTCAATGCTGACAGCGGTGTGGTTCTACTTTCGGCGTATTTAATTTGACTTAACATCTTTGCTATCTGGACTCTTGTTCAGCACGGCATGGGTGAGAAAAGGCTTGACATTTATATTTTGTTGTGAGCATTAAGTCCTTCATTTCATCAGCTCCGTTAGCCAATCATCTACGAGCGTTTATTAAGCTATCTCGAAATTTATGAAGTTCCCTGAGTAGCACAGTGATTGCAGGTGGTTAACGATCCTTTGCATTATTTTGGTTACGTAACTGCGTGTGGCCATGTGAAATATTTTTCTTTAATTATGCCATTTTGAACTACGCGGGACGGTTGCTTCGATTCATGTACCTCCCCGAGTTCCCCTTTTCCTTTTTCCAATGATGGGGTTCTTCCTTTTTAATGTTCGCCACGTCTTGTTATTGTTTACCTGAGAGTTGGTGTCAGGATTATTTTCTTAAAGTAACTTCCACTGTTTTTATCTTTGCGACCATTCAAGTAATATGCGGCTGGTACACTGCGTCTTGGTCAGTGATTCGTTTTATGAATGTTATTCCGTATTGCTCTCTTAACTTGCTCCTCTGAATTGTGTATTTAATTCTTAGCATTAATACGTGTTATACGTTGAGTTGTTTGAAATAGATTTCTACTGTCTTTTGTCAATAATGTACTTTCCTGCGAAAACCTCTGGTTGCCGAAATGCTTCCACGAACCTAGTTAATTCCTATTATCATTGCTCTTTGGCGGTTGGACATTAGTTTCTGTATTGATGTTCGTGAGTATTATTATTATGGCCAACTCGCTTGAGTTAAAGTCAACTTACCACAGTCTATTAAATATTTGATACCTAACTAATGCATAACAACCGGAAAACATATCTATGTGTCCTGGTACAGCACATGTTCACTTCACAACGGTCCTTTGGAGATTGTTCAGTTACCCGGATCTCACACCTGTTGACGTCTACATATGGGACATGCTGAAAGCATGTGTTTTCCGCTATGTCTAGTAGTATACATGAAGACTGGGCTACATAGGAATGGGGTACAATTGGGAAGGGATGATATGGGGTTGTGTAAAAAGGTGGTCCAAAGTGTGAAAGACACTGAAGGACAAACGAACGAACAAAATGTACTAAATTATCTCAAGAGAATGAGTAAAATATAGCAATAAGGACTAAAATGTTAACAAAAAGGGAGATGAGAGGGATAAAGCTGTAAGACAAGAACACCCGGAAATTTGATGCATTAAATGCTATAAAGATATGGAAGCGGGTAATCTAGTAGAAGACTGTAAGGAGAAGAAGAAAGATCAGAGTGAAACATGGATGAAAAGGAGATGGGGAAAATCGAAAAGGAAGTTGAACTTAACGCTCTCGCTAAGGTATTAAACAGAGAATGAAGACACCAGCAAAACTATGTACTATTATTTTTAGAATATGGGAAAATAAATTAATAGAAGATTAAAGCGGAGGAGATACATGCAGCTAGTAGTAAGGTTGTGCATGCGGATGTATCCTAGACGCTATGACGTAGATAAAGTCTGGGAAGTACCTCAAATACTAAGTTTATATAATGACAAGCAAATGTACCCGTGCTTCGCTATAATATTCTACCCTGTATACGGATTTCTCCTTAAATTACAGTAAAGGCAGTTAGTAAGATTATACTAAATTTCATGTCTGTTAGCGAGTCCGAGAAACAAAACAGGGAGGACACCATACGTTGTTTCCGATGTGAGGTAGGCATTGGGGAAATTTTCTTGATTATAGTAGGCCACCTTTCCTACCGCCAATCACAATCGAGTTCGGTAATTTCTACTATAATGACAGGCTCATTTGGCAACTGCCATTCACAGTAGAGATGGAGAGTTTTCATTATAAAGACAGGTCCCTTTTCCTTATGCCAGTCACCATCGAGTTGGAAAGATTTCATAATAATCGAGAAATGTAGCGCTGCGTATCAACAATCGAGACACGACAATAAATCATAGGACAAAAGTTGTAGATCTCTCCAAATTGAACGGCGATTGTGCTATCTGTTTTTAATACGCCTTACCGTATAGCCACCATCTACCCAGAAACGAAGGTCTGGACCGTTCAGGAAAGAAATATCAAATAATGTCTGCGGTAAAATAAACAATACTGAAATTACAGACAAGCTACGAACATCAGGATTCGTCATTGTAACATGAAAAGTGACCACGGAGTCACATATCTATGCACCTCGGTCCTTTGGAGATTGTTCAGTTCCCCGGACGTCACACCTGTAGAAGGCCACACATGGGGCATACTGAAATAATTTGTTTCCCATTCAAGACGACTCTATCTGGAAATGTACATCAATTAAAAGATAAAAGTGTCTGCTGCAACCAGTATTCACAAATATGTTCGACGATCTACAGGAATCTTATGATCAATGCATGACGCATTAGGCTACACTTTTGACAGACTTGCACAGCAAAGTGCATACCAGTTCGTGCCACTGCTTCAAAATTAACACATTGCGCACTGCCTACGCAAACATATGAGGAAACGGAATAAGCGAAGAAGACATCGGCCATTTATCCAACGAATATTTACGGGCTTTTTTACAATTCTCTACATGTCTTTAGTGGGAAGCTCCCATAGCCAGGATCTCAACTCCATTTTGCTAATTATCATGCTTCTCAGTGTTGCTGTTAATCTTCATACAGCAACAGCGATTGCACTCAGATTGGCTACTCCATGCCAGGGAAAGACTGATTGTAAGCTTCAGATTTTGCCAATGAAATCACGTGATTCCTACGGGAGAATATGAGGCATGTGGAGACAATTGCTTATGGATATCTGTGATCCAAAGTGCTCCCTCTGTTTTCCCGTGTAAGCTGTCTTGTATATGACAACTATTTCCAGGTATTGGGGAGACTCGCTTCACTTCATAACAAGCTTAATTTCTTATTAAAATCTCTACAATTATCATTATGAAGGATGCACACTGGTACCAGACATGCTTAATGGAGAGTATTTGCATATAAACCTGAACTTAAGGGTACATGTCTGTGAAGGACCATAATTTTAACTACAAATCTCACACAAGATATCGCCAGTAATTTGCTTCATATAACCCGAAATTCACTGTACAAGTGGAATTAAGCTTTTAGAACCATAAAACAACAAAGAAAAATTTGTTAGTCAAGTATTTTAACAATTAACCTACTTTGTCCTTTGTATGTAATTTACTTTTTGGGAGTGTAGACAGTTTTAGGTACCTTTATCTCAGAAAATTATCAATAAAATCCACCATTTTTAAGTGTATACAGAGAATGTGTGTGTGCATAAAGTAGACCACTACGGAGAACATACAGAAAGAAATGAAATAGCAGCATTAATTAAAACTTGGCACATAAAAGTACAGCAATTTTTTGTTGGGTGTAGCTGAAGTCAAGTCCTAACTTTTTAAGATAGGTCCATGATTGTAGTCTACTTTTCTTCAATTATCGTACTGATTCTATGCACGAAGTTTCAGCCTTCCAGCTTGAGTACTTTTGGTATATTAAATTAAATATGTCAGAAAACTAAACTTTCGGGAAATTGTACTTAAAGTTAAACTTTGCTTTTAATGAAAGTTGTGGCGTAACCTGATGTGTTTAATGTATTCCAGTCCCATAATCATCTTGTTTCAGAAGTTCTTCATCCTCTTTCTTCCTCCTTATATTCCTTTTTCTGGTTCTTGCCTCCTTGGAAGTCACCCTGAACATTCTCTCTGCCTCGGCAACTATTCTGTCAATAGCAGTGAGGAGGTAGAGGAAGATCCATAATTGCACAGAAAGTTTGTATTGCTTTATACCCTTTGCCTATACACCGCATACCACAGGCTAGTCATGTGTTCATATTACAGAGCCTCTTGTTATTTACCCCTAGGTATATACAGATTCCAGATGACCACAGACACTGCACATAATGATAAGTTTTGAGGCTAAACTCTTTCTGCTATTTACATCTTCAAGCAGTTCAATACTACTTTCACTTTCACAATATTTACACTTTAAACATTTGTTCAGTAAACTGCACACAACACTCAGTTCAATTATCACAGACCCAGGATTAATGTTTGGAATCTTTTCTTCTCGAAAGTTACTGCTGTATGAATCGTCCAAATATTTCAGTTAATTTATTTGAAGCACTTGATTGCACCTTAACCTCACTCTCACCAGAACCATTGCTGGTATTGATTTGTGTTTCTTGCTCCTTAGATGTAAATCTATTTACGTAGAACTTGCGCCTGCCAGCACCAAATTTCCTTGTCCTCGGCATATCTATGGAAATATTTGCTACTTATATTTTGAGAAAAACTGTTGTGATCAACACTGTAGTTTATTTATTACTGATGTGGAGAAAGATGAACGTCGTGCAGAATAGCCAACTGTTGAAAGTTAAATTTACTATTTTTGCACAGAAATTACCTTTACTGCCCCAAAGTGACTTGTTCAGGAAATATTATGAAGTTTAAATACATTTGACATGTAAAGGGGCGTGGCAGAGTTCAGATATTTAAGATTAGGGCTGTAAAAGGTCCTAAAACATTAATAACCTGTACTTATTGTATAAGGTTGGATTCAGGAAAGACTGGGGGATAGTAAAAGAGCAATTTTTTATATTAAAAAAATAGCGTACATGTTCCCTTAAAATACTATGATTACAAGTAAATAATACATAACAATAGTACGATATAGACAAGGTGAATATTTGAGTGATATACATACATACATACATACATACATACATTATCATTATAGACTGTTATGCCTTTCAGCGTTCAGTCTGCAAGCCTCTGAGAATTTACTAAACGTCACAACAATCCTCGATTTGCAACTAGTGTTGTGGCCTCATTTAGTTCTATACCTCTTATCTTTAAATCGTTAGAAACAGAGTCTAACCATCGTCGTCTTGGTCTCCCTCTACTTCTCTTACCCTCCATAACAGAGTCCATTATTCTCCTAGGTAACCTATCCTCCTCAATTCGCCTCACATGACCCCACCACCGAAGCCGGTTTATGCGTACAGCTTCATCCATCGAGTTCATTCCTAAATTAGCCTTTATCTCCTCATTCCGAGTACCCTCCTGCCATTGTTCCCACCTGCTTGTACCAGCAATCATTCTTGCTACTTTCATGTCTGTTACTTCTAACTTATGAATAAGATATCCTGAGTCCACCCAGCTTTCGCTCCCATAAAGCAAAGTTGGTCTGAAAACAGACCGATGTCAAGATAGTTTCGTGTGCGAGCTGACTTCCTTCTTACAGAATACTGCTGATCGCAACTGCGAGATCACTGCATTAGCTTTACTACACCTTGATTCAATCTCACTTACTATATTACCATCCTGGGAAAACACAAAACCTAAATACTTGAAATTATCGACCTGTTCTAGCTTTGTATCACCAATCTGACATTCAATTCTGTTGGATTTCTTACCTACTGACATCAATTTAGTCTTCGAGAGGCTAATTTTCATACCATACTCATTGCACCTATTTTCAAGTTCCAAGATGTTAGACTGCAGGCTTTCGGCACAGTCTGCCATTAAGACCAAGTCGTCAGCATAGGCCAGGCTGCTTACTACATTTCCACCTAACTGTATCCCTCCCTGCCATTTTATACCTTTCAGCATATGATCCATGTAAACTACAAACAGCCAAGGTGAAAGATTACAGCCTTGTCTAACTCCTGTAAGTACCCTGAACCAAGAACTCATTCTACCATCAATTCTCACTGAAGCCCAATTGTCAACATAAATGCCTTTGATTGATTTTAATAATCTACCTTTAATTCCATAGTCCCCCAGTATAGCGAACATCTTTTGCCTCGGTACCCTGTCATATGCTTTCCCTAGATCTACGAAACATAAACACAACTGCCTATTCCTCTCGTAGCATTTTTCAATTACCTGGCGCATACTGAAAATCTGATCCTGACAGCCTCTCTGTGGTCTGAAACCACACTGGTTTTCATCAAACTTCCTCTCAACGACTGATCGCACCCTCCCTTCCAAGATGCCTGTGAATACTTTGCCTGGTATACTAATCAATGAGATACCTCGATAGTTGTTGCAATCCTTCCTGTTCCCTTGCTTAAAGATAGGTGCAATTACTGCTTTTGTCGAATCTAAAGGTACATTACCAACACTCCACGCTAATTTGACTACTCTATGAAGCCATTTCATCCCTGCCTTCCCACTATACTTCACCATTTCGGGTCTAATTTCATCTATTCCTGCTGCGTTATGACAATGGAGTTTATTTACTATCCTTTCCACTACCTCAAGAATAATTTCACCAACATCATATTCCTCCTCCCCATGAGCTTGACTGTTTGCAACACCACCATGATGATTTCCTTTTACATTGAGAAGATGTTCAAAATATTCCCTCCAACTCTCCAGTGATTCCCTGGGATCTGTTATGAGTTCACCTGAATTACTCAAAACACTGTTCATTTCCTTTTTCCCTCCCTTCCTAAGATTCTTTATTACTGTCCAGAAAGGTTTCCCTGCTGCTTGACCTAGCATTTCCAGGTTGTTACGAAAATCTTCCCATGACTTCTTTTTGGATTCAACAACTATTTGTTTCGCTCTGTTTCTTTTATCTACGTACAAATCCCTGTCTGCCTCGGCACTTGTTTGGAGCCATTTCTGATAAGCCTTCTTTTTACGTTTACAGGCTGCTCTCACTTCATCATTCCACCAAGATGTTCGCCTTTTCCCATCTTTACACACAGTTGTTCCTAGGCATTTCCTTGCTGTTTCTACTACAGCATCCCTGTATGCCACCCATTCACTTTCTATATCCTGAACCTGCTTACTGTCTACTGTTCGAAACTTCTCACTGATCATATCCATGTACTTCTGTCTAATTTCCTCGTCCTGGAGACTTTCTACCCTTATTCTTTTGCAGACAGATTTCACTTTCTCTACCCTAGGCCTAGAGATACTTAGTTCACTACAGATCAGATAATGGTCTGTATCATCGAAAAATCTCCGAAAAACTCTTACATTCCTAACAGATTGCCTGAATTCAAAGTCTGTTAAGATATAGTCTATTATGGATCTGGTACCCCTAGCCTCCCATGTGTAGCGGTGAATAGCCTTATGCTTGAAGAATGTATTCGTAACTGCTAAACCCATACTAGCACAGAAGTCCAGCAAACGCTTCCCATTCCCATTAGCTTCCATATCTTCCCCACATTTACCAATCACCCTTTCGTATCCTTCAGTTCTATTCCCAACTCTCGCATTGAAATCGCCCATTAGCACTATTCTATCCTTGCTGTTGACCCTGACCACGATGTCACTGAATGCTTCATAAAACTTGTCAACTTCATCCTCATCTGCACCCTCACATGGTGAATACACGGACACAATTCTTGTCCTAATTCCTCCCACTGACAAATCTACCCACATCATTCTCTCACTTACGTGCCTAACAGAAACTATGTTGCGTGCAATGGTATTCCTGATAAGGAGCCCTACCCCAGACTCTGCCCTTCCCTTTCTAACACCCGTCAAGTACACTTTATAATCTCCTATCTCTTCCTCCTTATCTCTCTTTACCCGAATATCTTGAGTGATATATGTAGATGTTGATTCCCGTAGTGAACCTAAAATATTTGTCCTGAATGAGTAAATTTATAATACCAATATAATGGTCCGTTATTGGACATTATAAATTTTCCAGCTAACTCATTCTTGGTTGCCTGCGTTTCGCCCTCGTGCGCTAAGTTAGGCTCGTCAGTTGGGACTTAGCACACCACATAGCTCTCATAGTGCATTGTCACTGCTGGTGGCTTCAAGTGGCCTATGCAGTGGCCTCCACGGTATGCACTAGCCTTGCGTCTTGGGTGGTGTGCTAAGTCCCAACTGACGAGCCTAACTTAGCACACGAGGGCGAAACGCAGGCAACCAAGAATGAGTTAGCTGGAAAATTTATAATGTCCAATAACGGACCATTATATTGGTATTATAAATTTACTCATTCAGGACAAATATTTTAGGTTCCCTACGGGAATCAACATCTACATCAGTTGATGGCCAGGCAGGCATCTATTTTTTGGAAATGAGACATAGCTTTCATAGTGCATTGGCACTGCTGGTGGCTTCAAGTGGCCTATGCAGTGGCCTCCACGGTATGCACTAGCCTTGCGTCTTGGGTGGTGTGCTAAGTCCCAACTGACGAGCCTAACTTAGCACACGAGGGCGAAACGCAGGCAACCAAGAATGAGTTAGCTGGAAAATTTATAATGTCCAATAACGGACCATTATATTGGTATGATATATGTAACATAAATATTACATACTTTCGTGATTTTTCTTGGTTGTGGCAGTGAGTTTACAGACGAGGAGGTGACAAGAGTAAGTTAATAAACATAATGAATTATTTTGTATTTTATACGAGTTTATTGAGTTGAGTTCTAAAAACTGACCATGTATGTCACAAACATTTACTGTAAATTTATTTATACCTATTTCCTTATTTTAATTATATTCTGATACCTCAGGGAAGGTGATATTTAATAGTTACATTAAATTAAGTGAAAACTATAATCAATTCATTACATGAATTAGAACAAAAGTTAAGTCATACCTCCTGCAGTCCTGTACCTTAATTACTGTATCTTAATCTCCCTCATTGAGGCAAATGACAACAGCCCCACATTAAACCTTTGACGCCGACATCCATATATCATATACGACTCCTTTTCTACACACGCTGCCGACCTCCATACGAGGTATAGATATCTGCAGGCCCAACATCATTTTGTTGTTGCTCTTAAAGTAATAAATGTTGTAGAGTAGGAAGTGGTATATCTTTGACGGTAAAGATCTCTACCTTCCTTGTATGTATGAATCATCCCAAATCAGTGTTTCTGTCTTTCTCTCTGAAGTATTTGAAATAGTCTGATCCCTATCCGCTTGAGAGCACGAAGTCGAATCTAGCAGATGTACGTTTAATCACGTAGATTGATAGTAGAAATCGCAATTTCTTCACTGATATGAATGTTGACATCACCTGGTGAATTCATATACCGTAATTCTTTCAGTGCCTTGAAATCTGCTATGACTCCTTATTAGTTGAGAAAAAGGATATAGAGATAAACAACCCAATCAATTACAAAGTCAGTACGGCCAATATGAGCTGATTATCATAATTAATTGACCCGCTGTCAATTTGAAATGACATTGCGTGGAGCAGAAGGATGGCACGGTGCAGTTTGAATGAAAGGAAGTAATACAGGTTTAATAAATCAGACAATGACAGCACTACACCAGACTAAACTGAGCGAAGCGAGAATGGGCGTATTAACAAAAGAAATGGGAGTGCATGGTGCGCGCAGCAAAGTAACGGACGATGAAACACGCCAAAGTGAACTATTCGACCCATTAAGCTTGGATTGATGACAAATAAATCTTTGAACTATTGTTCTAAGTTCTTCCACTCAGTTACTGAGACTACGATTACCGTAGTTTTCATTCACTGTGAAACAACCCAGGCAAATACAAGAACGTCACTTTCATTCTGTACAAATGCGGAAGGTCCCTTCCCTATTACTAAACTATCAAGGTAAATACAAAGTTAATGTAAACTACATTATTTTCAGTCTCTTCTGTAAACGTCTGAAAATAATCTGGACTACACAGTATAAACTTCATGATCTCTATTGTCAGTGCTGAACTGTGCAAAGTATAAGTCTTTGTTTTTTCCTCCTATTCAATACCTTGTTCAACCTCCTGAGCGGAACATTCTTTATGGACATTTGAGGTACAGCTTTTATTGTACTGAGTTTGAAATAATCTAGATATACGGTACGGTAGTATAAAAATTCACAATTATGGTACACTACATATTAACATTCACAACTTGTGGACCTAAATTTTGTTGATAAAACAAAAATTGCGTTTGGTTAACAATGGTCTGATGTTGCTAAACTAATTCTAAACTGAGTCTGATTCACATGAACAGATTACACACAAACTTAGCCACATATTAATACTTTGATTACAGGCGGAATCATTATCATTGACAGTGCTCTATTAACTTGGATGAAACCTTCTCCATTATTCGGACGCTTTTAACCTTCAAAACGAGCATCAGTAACTATCTACAAGCACTCAAAAATTTGTTTATCAATAAAATGGTTCATGTTTGTGGGTTACTGTAGTCACGTCCTAGTTCGTGAACCATGGGCAACGGCTGAGTGGCCTAGTAAGTGGTCCTGAGAGTCGGGATACCAGTTGCTATGGAATGGGAGTGGGCATCTCGGACATATTCTGAGTCATGGCCCTCCTTCTGCTCAGGCGGCTAGGACTATACAATTCACCGGTGGTCCATAACCCGTTGGAGGAGAGAGTCTCACTTGGACTATCTGCAAGTAGGGTAGCATCCTGCTTCATGAATTTACCGATCTCCGAACATTGTAAGCAAGCATATTCCAGCAACTCAAGGATTCCTATCTTTTTAATATGCACTGGACTTATTATAAATCTCTTTCAGAGAGTTATATTCTAACATAGTGCTGCACAATATTTCACATGGTATGTACTTTTACGAGACCGTACGTGTCTTTACATTGTTTAATTTCTTCGGTATTTGTGTTTTAATTTTGCTTTAGGCTGACGATGACCTAGTACTAGGTCGAAACTAGTCCCTAATCTTTTATGTAATTTAAACTATTTACATTTTGAATTGAAAAGGTGGACCCAAATCATACATTAATTTACGCTATTGTAATCACAGTTCAATACGGATCTATCATTGTGAAACTTATTTCATTTACTTAATGTACGAGTTTTCCGCGTGCGGCCAGTATCCAGTATTCGGGAGATAGTAGGATCGAACCCCACTGTCGGCGACCCTGAAGATGGTCTTCCGTGGTTTCCCATTTTCACACCAGGCTGTACCTTAATTAAGGCCACGGCCGCTTACTTCCCACTCCTAGCCTTTCCCTGTCCCATCGTCGCCATAAGACTTATCTGTGTCGGTGCGACGTAAAGCAACTAGCAAAAAAAAGTTTCCCGCGGATTTTTCGATGATGCAGACCACTATCTGATATGTGGTGAACTAAGTATCTCAAGGCCTAGGGTAGAGAAAGTGAAATCTGTCTGCAAACGAATAAGGGTAGAAATCTCCAGGACGAGGAAATTAGACAGAAGTACATGGATATGATTAGTGAGAAGTTTCGAACAGTAGAGAGTAAGCAGGTTCAGGATATAGAAACTGAATGGGTGGCATACAGAGATGCTGTAGTAGAAACAGCAGGGGAATGCCTAGGAACAACTGTGTGTAAAGTTGGGAAAAGGCGAACATCTTGGTCGAATGATGAAGTGAGAGCAGCTTGTAAACGTAAAAAGAAGGCTTATCAGAAATGGCTCCAAACAAGGGCCGAGGCAGACAGGGATTTGTACGTAGATAAAAGAAACAGAGCGAAACAAATAGTTGTTGAAACCAAAAAGAAGTCATGGGAAGATTTTCGTAACAACCTGGAAATGCTAGGTCAAGCAGCAGGGAAACCTTTCTGGACAGTAATAAAGAATCTTAGGAAGGGAGGGAAAAAGGAATTGAACAGTTTTGAGTAATTCAGGTGAACTCATAATAGATCCCAGGGAATCACTGGAGAAGTGGAGGGAATATTTCGAAAATCTTCTCAATGTAAAATGAAATCATCCTGGTGGTTTTGCGAACAGCCAAGCTCATGGGGAGGAGGAAAATTATGTTGGTGAAATTATGCTTGAGGAAGTGGAAAGGATGGTAAATAAACTCCATTGTCATAAAGCAGCTGGAATATGAAATTAGACCTGAAATGGTGAAGTATAATGGGAAGGCAGGGATGAAATGGCTTCATAGAGTAGTAAAATTAGCATTGAATGTTGGTAAGGTACCTTCAGATTGGACAGAACAGTAATTGCACCTATCTATAAGCAAGGGAACAGGAAGGATTGCAACAACTATCGAGGTAACTCATTGATTAGTATACCAGGCAAAGTATTCACTGGCATCATGGAAGGGAGGGTGGGATCAGTCGTTGAGAGGAAGTTGGATGAAACCCAGTGTGGTTTCAGACCACAGAGAGGCTGTCAGGATCAGATTTTCAGTATGCGGCAGGTAATTGAATAATGCTACGAGAGGAATAGGTTCATGGTTCATGGTTCATGGTTGTGGGTTACTGCAATCACGTCCTAGTTCGCGAACCATGGGCAACGGATGAGTGGCCTAGTAAGTGGTCCTGAGAGTCGGGATACCAGTTGCTATGGAATGGGAGTGGGCATCTCAGACATATTCTGAGTCGTGGCCCTCCTTGTGCTCAGGCGGCTAGGACTATACAATTCACCGGTGGACCATAACCCGTTGGAGGAGAGATCCTCACTTGGACTATGTGCAAGTAGGGTAGCATCCTGCTTCATGAATTTACCGAGCTCAGAACATTTTAAGCAAGCTTCGGACCTATGGGAGTAACGGAGTCCCACTCCCATTTGACAGGCGAGGGACTCTTTGGAAACAACTTGGCGAACAAAATGGAATTCGATGGGGAGCTATCAATATTAATGGGGCTTATGGAAGAAATAAAGTAGAACTGGCTGAATCAGCAAAGATGATGCATCTGGATGTGCTAGGAGTAAGTGATATTCGGGTAAGGGGAGATAACGAGGACGAAATAGGAGATTATAAAGTGTACTTGACGGGTGTTAGAAAGGAAAGGGCAGAGACTGGGGTAGGGCTGTTTATCAGGAATACCATTGCACGCAACATAGTTTCTGTTAGGCACGTAAACGAGCGAATGATGTGGGTAGATATGGCTGTTGGAGGAATGAGGACTAGAATTGTCTCAGTGTATTCACCATGTGAGGGTACAGATGAGGATGAAGTTGACAAGTTTCATGAAGCATTGAGTGACATTGTGGTCAGGGTCAACAGCAAGGACAGAATAGTGCTTATGGGCGATTTCAATGCGAGAGTTGGGAATAGAACTGAAGGATACGAAAGGGTGATTGGTAAGTGTGGGGAAGATATGGAAGCTAATGGGAATGGGAAGCGTTTGCTGGACTTCTGTGCTAGTATGGGTTTAGCAGTTACGAATACATTCTTCAAGCATTAGGCTGTTCACCGCTACACATGGGAGGCTAGGGGTACCAGATCCATAATAGACTATATCTTAACCGACTTCGAATTCAGGAAATCTGTTAGGAATGTACGAGTTCTCCGGGGATTTTTCGATGATACAGACCACTATCTGGTCTGTAGTGAACTAAGTATCTCTAGGCCTAGGGTAGAGAAAGTGAAATCTGTCTGCAAACGAATAAGGGTAGAAAATCTCCAGGACGAGGAAATTAGACAGGAGTAAATGGATATGATTAGTGAGAAGTTTCGAACAGTAGACAGTAAGCAGGTTCAGGATATAGAAAGTGAAAGGGTGGCATCCAGAGATGCTGTAGTAAAAACAGCAAGGGAATGCCTAGGAACAACTGTGTGTAAAGATGAGAAAAGGCGAACATCTTGGTGAAATGATGAAGTGAGAGCAGCTTGTAAACGTAAAAAGAAGGCTTATCAGAAATGGCTCCAAACAAGGACCGAGGCAGACAGGGATTTGTACGTAGATGAAAGAAACAGGGCGGAAGAAATAGTTGTTGAATCCAAAAAGAAGTCGTGGGAAGATTTTGGTAATAACCTGGAAATACTAGGTCAAGCAGCAGGGAAGCCTTTCTGGACAGTAATAAAGAATCTTAGGAAGGGAGGAAAAAAGGAAATGAACAGTGTTTTGAGTAATTCAGGTGAACTCATAATAGATCCCAGGGAATCCTTGGAGAGGTGGAGGGAATATTTTGACCGTCTTCTCAATGTATATGGAAACCATCCTGGTGGTGTTGCGAACAGCCAAGGTCATGGGGAGGAGGAAAATGTTGTTGGTGAAATTACGCTTGAGGAAGTGGAAAGGATGGTAAATAAACTCCATTGTCATAAAGCAGCAGGAATAGATGAAATTAGATCTGAAATGGTGAAGTATAGTGGGAAGGCAGGGATGAAATGGCTTCTTAGAATTGTAAAATTAGCGTGGTGTGTTGGTAAGGTACCTTCAGATTGGACAAAAGCAGTAATTGCACCTATCTATAAGCAAGGGAACAGGAAGGATTGCAACAACTACCGAGGTATCTCACTGATTAGTATACCAGGCAAAGTATTCACTGGCATCTTGGACGGGAGGGTGCGGTCAATCGTTGAGAGGAAGTTGGATGAAAACCAGTGTGGTTTCAGACCACAGAGAGGCTGTCAGGATCAGATTTTTAGTATGCGTCAGGTAATTGAAAAATGCTACGAGAGAAATAGGCAGTTGTATTTATGTTTCGTATATCTAGAGAAATCCTATGACAGGGTACCGAGGGAAAAGTTGTTCGCCATACTGGGGGACTATGGAATTTAAGGTAGATTATTAAAATCAATCAAAGGCTTTTTTTTTTTTTTGCTAGTTGCTTTACGTCGCACCGACACAGATAGGTCTTATGGCGACGATGGGAGAGGGAATGGCTAGGAGTGGGAAGGAAGTGGCCTTGGCCTTAATTAAGGTACGGCCCCAGCATTTCCCTGGTGTGAAAATGTGAAACCATGGAAAAACATTTTCAGGGCTGCCGATAGTGGGGTTCGAACCTACTATCTCCCGAATACTGGATACTGGCCGCACTTAAGACTGCAGCTATCGAGCTCGGTCAAAGGCATTTACGTTGACAATTGGGCTTCAGTGAGAATTGATGGGAGAATGAGTTCTTGGTTCAGGGTACTTACAGGGGTTAGACAAGGCTGTAATCTTTCACCTTTGTTGTTCGTAGTTTGCATGGATCATCTGCTGAAATGTATAAAATGGCAGGGTGGGATTCAATTAGGTGGAAAGGTAGTAAGCAGTCTGGCTTGCGCTGACGACTTGGTCTTAATGGCAGATTGTGCCGAAATCTTGCAGTCTAATATCTTGGAACTTGAAAATAGGTGCATTGAGTAATTAGCCTGTCAAAGACTAAATTGATGTCAGTAGGTGAGAAATTCAACAGAATTGAATGTCAGATTGGTGATACAAAGCTACAACAGGTTGATAATTTCAAGTATTTAGGTTGTGTGTTCTCACAGGATGGTAATATAGTAAGTGAGATTGAATCAAGGTGTCGTAAAGCAAATGCAGTGAGCTTGCAGTTGCGATCGACAGTATTCTGTAAGAAGGAAGTCAGCTCCTGGACGAAACTCTCTTTACATCGGTTTGTTTTCAGACCAACTTTGCTTTACGGGAGCGAAAGTTGGGTGGACTCAGGATATCTTATTCATAAGTTAGAAGTAACAGACATGAAAGTAGCAAGAATGATTGCTGGTACAAACAGGTGGGAACAATGGCAGAAGGGTACTCGGAATGAGGAGATAAAGGCTAATTTAGGAATGAACTCGATGGATGAAGCTGTACGCATAAACCGGCTTCGGTGATGGGGTCATGTGAGGCGAATGGAGGAGGATAGGTTACCTAGGAGAATAATGGACTCTGTTATGGAGGGTAAGAGAAGTAGAGGTAGACCAAGACGACGATGGTTAGACTCGGTTTCTAACGATTTAGAGATAAGAGGTATAGAATTAAATGAGGCCACAACACTAGTTGCAAATCGAGGATTGTGGCGACGTTTAGTAAATTCACAGAGGCTTGCAGACTGAACGCTGAAAGGCATAACAGTCTATAATGATAATGTATGTATGTATGTATGTATGTATGTATGAGGAATAGGCAGTTGTGTTTATGTTTCGTAGATCTAGAGAAAGCATATGACAGGGTACCGAGAGAAAAGATGTTCGCCATACTGGTGGACTGTGCAATTAAAGGTAGATTATTAAAATCAATCAAAGCTATTTATGTTGACAATTGGGCTTCAGTGAGAATTGGTGGTAGAATGAGTTCTTGGTTCAGGGTACTTACAGGGGTTAGACAAGGCTGTACAATTTCACCTTTGCTGTTCGTAGTTTACATGGGTCATCTGCTGAAAGGTATAAAATGGCAGGGAGGGATTCAGTTAGGTGGAAATGTAATAAGCACTCTGGCCTATGCTGACAACTTGGTCTTAATGGCAGATTGTGCCGAAAGCATGCAGTCTAATATCTTGGAACTTGAAAATAGGTGCAATGAGTATGGTATGAAAATTAGTCTCTGGAAGGCTATATTGACGTAAGTAGGTAAGAAATTCAACAGAATTGAATGTCAGTTTGGTGATACAAAGCTAGAACAGGTCGATAATTTCAAGTATTTAGGTTGTGTGTTCTCCCAGGATGGTAATATAGTAAGTGAGACTGAATCAAGGTGTTGTAAAGCTAATGCAGTGAGCTCGCAGTTGCGATCAACAGTATTCTGTACGAAGGAAGTCGTCTCCCATACGAAACAATCTTTACATCGGTCTGTTTTCAGACCAACTTTGCTTTACGGGAGTGAAAGCTGGGTGGACTCAGGATATCTTATTCATAAGTTAGAAGTAACAGACATGAAAGTAGCAAGAATGAGTGCTGGTACAAACACGTGGGAACAATGGCAGGATGGTACTCGGAATGAGGAGATAAAGGCTAATTTAGGAATGAACTCGATGGATGAAGCTGTACGCATAAACCGGCTTTGGTGGTGGGGTCATATGAGGCGAATGGAGGAGGATAGATTACCTAGCAGAATAATGAACTCTGCTATGGAGGGTAAGAGAAGTAGAGGTAAACCAAGACGACGATGGTTAGACTCGGTTTCTAACGATTTAAAGATGAGGTATAGAACTAAATGAGGCCACAACTCTAGTAGAAAATCGAGGATTTTGGCGACGTTTAGTAAATTCACAGAGGCTTGCAGACTGAACGCTCAAAGGCATAACAGTCGATAATGTATGTATGTCTATATATATAAAAGCAAGTCGGACTGGAGCGATGTATATATAGATATTTAAAAAGGAAATAAGTCGTGAATTAATGAGGCACTTCCAGAAATCTCAGAAATTTGAAACTTGGTACGGGAGAAGCTGATGACCCGAGGATCCATAGAAAAATCGAAAATTCTAAAAATTTCCTGAAGGGGGCACGTGGGGGACTCAAATTTTTGGCTCAGCATAAGAACGCAGTCGTATAATCTATCCAAAGCGACAATCTAGTGGTTTCGTGGGCTTAAAAATTTTCAGGATTTTCCTAATTTTTACCCCCGTCCCCCAAATCAAGATGGCGGCACAACCTGTCAGACGAGGTAGAAAATTGAAATTTGGTGAAATTATAGCTCTTGGTCCCCAACCGACGGAAAAATTCCAAGATGTTCAAATTTTTTACCTTTTACCCTTAAAGATATCGAAATATGGGGGCAATTTAATGACTGTGCAGAGCTATTTTTTTTGGCTAAACGGTAAGTCGTTTCATAGCACGGATGGCACAATCTCCCTTCAATTCGGAGTGATCCACAACTTTCGTCCTATGACATTTTGTCGTATCTCTCTCCCTATACGTTAGATTTGGCCGTATTTCTGAATTGTTCGTAAATTTGGTGATTTTTACAAGTATATTTCATTGTTTGACAGACTTATAGGAAAGATTGGATTATCAAATTCTTCACGTATATTGGCCCACCCAGTAGCCGTATTTGTGCCAAATTGTATGTTTTGAGCTGTCACATATCTGAAAGGTAATTCTATATGTGAAAAGCTTACACCAATTTCACCCTATTCTTCTTTTCTAACACAATCTTACCTCCAAATAGATGAGATACATGAACGTATCATAAGACCACCCATTTAGATCGCTAAATGTGGCCAGAAAATGCGCCTTATCGTACAATCCGTTTTTCGATTTGACGTACCGTTTAGCAACAGTAATTCTGTAACGGAAGTTAAACATCCATATACTTCCGTAAGACGACTATATTCTTTCATTGACGTCGATTTGTAGCGATGTAGAAAGTGTTTGTCTGCCGTTGTTATTAAATACTTTGCAAATCCATAGTGACTGTCAGAAGGAGGGCGTCTGTAATTGTTGACAGGCAGTAAGAATGGGGTCATCCTCCATCTCCTGTGCACTATTTTAACGCATTATTCCCTTTTTAATTCGACTAGCAGAAGAGACGGGAGCGCGCAATTTTTTTCAAATATCTTTTACCCGATCCTGTTTGTCAGTAGACAAGGGTGTCTTCCATTATAAACAAATTTACCCATCTAAAATGTGACTGACGTTAGGCATAGTGGCCTGCTATTATAATGGAAACTCACCAACTCGGTGAGACTGGCAGTAAGCCGACTGGCATTAGAAAATGCGTCTGGCATGATAATGATAAGAACGCAACTCACCTTTTGACTGGCAGTAGGGAAGGTCCTTGCAAATATAATAAAAGTTCTTCAACTGTAATCTATCTGAAAGTAGGAAATGGGGTCTGCCATTGTAATGAAACCTCCCCAAATCTATTTTGGCCGCGCACTAGGCAATGGGGCCTGCCGTTCAATGAAAATTACCAAATTCTTTGTAAATTCCGCTAATCACACTTACATTGGAAACAACGTCTGTTCATTTCACAATGCTTTTTCTCGGATAAAGCTCAGACACGTCCAATTTAAAAATCTTATTTACTTCATGTGCAGTAATTTACTTCGATATCCGTATACAATGTAGAGTACCGTAGCGAAGCACGGGTACATTTGCTAGTATGTATGCAATAAAATCAAGTATACACGCAAGAGAAGAGAATACTTCTCAAACAACTGTTCTGAACAAACTGAATTTACTCTGAGAATACACAACAATCTTACTATACATAAAAATGGATGTATGTATGTAAATTACACTTCCCCTCCTAAACCACCGGAGCAATTTCAATCAAATTTTGAAAACTTATTACTTGCTATCCGGAGACGAGCACTGTGGGGTTAAGCCACCTCTAGCCCCCTTAGGAGTGGGGGTTAGGGGGATTAGGTAAAAAAATAATCGAAAATAGTGTCGAATCCATAGTTGTCAGGGTCGCTGAGAGGAATAGTGAGACTCCGGTTATTTTATAAGTCGAAGTTCATCCCCTATGGGATCGGGGCGAAGGGGGAGTGATATATAAAATTAATCGAAAATAGTGTCGAAAGCATAGTTTTCGATTTCACCGAGGTGAATTGTACACTTCGAAATTTTAGTATCAGGAGACAAACCACGTGTGGGTAGGACACCCCAGGAACCCTTAGGGGCGGGAGGGCGAGGGGGCTGAGATATAAAAATCATCGAAAGTAGTGTCGAATCCATACTTTTCGGGGTCGCTGAGATGAATAGTAACACTCCCGATTTTTTTTAAAACTCAAAGTTTAACGCCCTTTAGGGGGAGGGGAGTGAGATATAATAATAATGGAATATACTGCCTAATCCATAGTTTTCCGGGTCGCTGAGATGAGTAGTAACATTCCGGATTTTTAAAGTCCAGCCACAGCCCCATTTGGCATAGAGGCTGAGAAAGGGTGAAAAAATGAATTGTCAAGAATGCCCAAGGTAATAGACGTGTGTATGTTCCAGTATGACTTACTGCCTGGAAAACATACTGTGGGAGTAAGACGCCCCTAGAACCACTTCGGAAGCGGGTGAAATATATAATCCAAATAAATAAATAAATAAATAGAAGTCAGTTTGGCGCGATCTATATATACTGTACCATACATATATAAATTAAGGCATAAAAATGAAAAGAGACGTGAATTAATGAGACCATTCTAGGCGTCCTAGAAACTTAAAACTTGGTACCCGACAGCCTGATGACTTCAGGATCCCTAGAAAAATCTAAAATTCTCAAAATTCTCTAAGAGGGACACGTTGGGAGTTTCAAATATGCATAAGAACACACTCGGTGATATATATCCAGAACGATAACCTATAGGTTTCATGGGCTTAAAAGTTTCCTGAAAGTCCTAATTTTTAACCCCTCCCCCATATCAAGATGGCATCACAATCTCCCAGACGAGTTAGAAAATAGAAATTGGCAAAATTATAGCTTTTTGCTTGTAACCGATGGAAAATTTACGAGATGTTTAAAAAAAATATTTTTTACCCCCAAAAAATATTGAAATATGGAGGCAATTTTAATGGCGGTGGGGACCTTCCTTTCGAGGTATTTGGTGGCTAAACGGTAAGTCGTATCACAAAACGGATGGCACAATCTCCGTTCAATTTGGAGTGATATACAACTTCGGTCCTATGACTTTTGTCGTATCTCTATTCCTTATGATACATTTGGCTCTATTTCTGGATTTACCTAAATTTTGCACTTTGCACACGTATAATTGATGGTTTGAGTCACTTATAGGAAAGATGGGATCTTCAAATTCTACACGAATATTAGCCCACCCAGCCAAATTCTATGTTTGAAGCTGTTGCATAAGTATCCGAAATGTAATTCACTGTGTGAATACCTTACACAAATTTCACCCTATTCAACGTTTCTAAAATAATATTGCCTTTAAATAGAGGAGATACGAGGAAATATCATAGGGCCAGCCATTTAGATTGCTAAATGAGGCCAGGGTCGTCTTATTATACAATCCGTTTTTCAATATGAATGCACCGTTTAGCAGCAGTTATTCTGTAAATGAAGGTGAACATGCATTTACTTCCGTATGTCGATCTACATTTATTAATTTAAGTCGATTTGTAGCGATCTAGCGATGTGTCTTACATTGTAATTAATACTTTACAAATCAATAGTGACTCTCAGCAGGAGGGCGTCTGCTGTTGTAATCAGTACTCCCCACATCGACTTATATAGCAATAGGAATGGGGTAGTTCTCCAACGCCTGTGTACCATTGTAATGCATAATTCCCTTCTTGATTCGACTAGCAGAAGGCAAGGGAGCGTGCATTTTTTAACACTATTTTACCTCATTCGCTTTATCATTAGATATAGGTGCCCCCAGTTATAAACAAATTTTCCTATCAAAATGTGACTAACGTTACGCATAGTGAATTGCGGCAGACAAGTGGACCTGTCCTTATCATCACAACTCTGCAACTCGCACTTCACATTGGAAACAACGTTTGCGGACCTCCCTATACTTTTCTCGGATAACGCCAAGAGACATGCAATTAAATTTTTTTATTCCCTTCATGTACAGCAATTTACTTCGTTATCCGTATACATTCTAAAATACCTTAGCGAAGCATGGGTACATTTGCTAGTTTAGTATAAATTTTGGCATGATGATCATATGATTTTAATACTTTTAATGGGAACGGATACTCAGTATGTTAACAACCACTTTTACTGAATTGTGGGCTTGTGAAAATTAGGCCTACTTTCGACAGAGTCCTTGCAGTTATCCTACTCAGTCTTAAAGCTGTTACCATGGTATAAAATTTATATTAATAGTTCGTGGTGTAGGTTACTGTAGTCAGTTTGTGAATCAGGGACAACAGCTGAATGACCTAGTAAATGGAACGGAGACTCTGGATAGCAGTAGCTACAGAATAGGAGTGGACATCTCGAGAAAACTGTGAGTTACGGCCCTGCTTGTGAAAAGTTACTGCAAGTAGCTCGCAGTTATGAGACAATATCTCTACATCGGTCAGTTTTCAGAGGAACATTGCTGCAAAGGAGTGAAATTTGTGGAAGTGGGATATCTTATTCATGAGTTTTAAGTAACAGACATGAACAGAGTGAGAATGATTGCTGGTACAAACAGGTGGGGACAATGGCAGGATATTATTCAGAATGAAGGGAGACAAAGGCCAAGTTATGAATGAACTCATTCGATAAATGTGTTAACCTGCGTATTTTTGGGATCATGTAAGGCGAATGGAGGATGATGTGTTATCGAGGGGAATAATGGACTCAGCCATAGAGGGTAAGTGAAGTAGCAGACTAAGACGACGATGGTTAGACCCAGTTTCTAATGAGGTAAACATTAAAGGTATGAAATTTAATGAGGCCACGAAGCCTTACAGACTTACCTTATCACTCCTTCCAAGTTATACGGGGAAGAGAGAGTGTGACAAGCTGCAGGAAATGATGGCCGATACACAGCTAGGTCACGTGTTACAGAGCTAATTGCTTCTCTCGCAACAACTGTTACATTCACAAGTACGTAGAGTTGTGATGAACGTGTGGATCAGTCTCTATCACTTGGAAGACAACTTTAGGCATAAAAGAACTAACAAATACATTTTGAGGTAAAAGAAACAAACAGTGCTGAAATTACAAACAAGCTATGAACATCAGGTTTGTCGTTGTAACACGAAAGGTGTCCACTGGGTCACATGTCTATGTGCCTTGGTACAGCACGTGTTACCTCTCAATGGTCCTTTGTTCGGCACTCCAGATCTCACACCTGTAGACACCTACATACAGGACGTGCTGAAAGAATTTGTTTACCAGTCAGACGACTCTGTCTAGGAATGCACATGAATTACGAGAGAAGACTGTCTGCAGCAACCAGTGTTCATACACATGTTCCACAATCCACAGCAATCTTATGAACAAGGCGTGTTGCATTGCGCCGCACATTTTGACGGAGTTGCACAGCGAAGTGTGTATCAGTCCGTGCCAGTGTTCCAAAATGAAGTAACAGCTGTTCAGTGCCTATCCAAACATATGAGGAGGTGGAATAAGCGAAGGAGACTTTTTCGGATACATCAGCGAGTTGTCCAACGAAGAGTTAAGGGTGCTTTTACACTTCTCTACATGCCTTTATTAGAAAGCTGCCATAGCCAGGGCCTCATCTCTACTTTGCTAATTAACATGTCTCTCAGCATTGCTGTCCATTTTGATACAACAACAGCAACTGCGCTCAGACCAGCTACACCATGCCATGGAAACTCCGAGCTTTGTATGTTTCAATTTGTACCAATGAAATCATGTGATCGCTATCAGACGAGCAGAGACACAGAGAGACAAAAGCCCGTGGATAGCTCTGATCCACCATGATCCTTCTGTTTATCAGTGTAAGCTGTCATGTATAGGGGAACTATTGCCAGCGGAGATCGGTTTCATTAAATAACGAGCTTTACCTCTTTTCAAAATCTCTATGAAGCATATACACTGGCACGAGTTTGCCGAAGGGAGAGTTTTTACTTATAAAAATGTTGAGTATTGTTACAGGTAAATAACACATAATATTGGTATGATATGGAAAAGGAGGACATTTGAGTGATACATGTTACATATATATTACATACCTTCATGATTTGTCTTGTTTGTGGCACTGAATCCGTAGACGAGGGTATGGAAATGTAAGTTAAGACAATAAACTACATGAATGATTGTATTCTACCATACGAGATTATTGAGTAGACTTCTAAAAACTCACAATGTATGTCATATTAATTTAAGTTAATTTGTTCATACAGATTTCTTTACTCCAAACACATTTTTGATACCGCGGGAAAGGTTATATTCATTAATTAAACTAAGTTAACGTGGAAATTATAATCAATTCATTTTGAAAATTACACCAAAAGTTGAGTCACACCTAAAGTCTTGCTTTCTAAAACCGGATAATTCACAGTTAACTTTCAGGATTCCAAGAGAATAATATGGAGGAAATACAATGAGTAAGGAGCCAAGCTCAGATAACCTATGAACAAATGAGCCCTTAAAGCAGCGTTATTCAGTATAACAAACGTAAATTATAAGCCGTGGTTCAGCTTCTTACTGTGTTGCAAACTTACTAAAGGACATCACTCATTCTGCTCCAACTACATACCATTCATACAAAAACTGAGATGATATGCCATCTGGAGAAACACAATTTATGAAGCAACTTGTGCAAAATTCAATACAGCCAATATTTACTGGTAGGCTGAATGGCATCCTCGATCAATGTTGTGTGAAGAACACTTAAGGAGATCCCGATCATCTTCCTTCCGACGAAAGGCACAGGATAATTTACAGCCCAATGAATATATTAAGATGGTTATGTTTAAACACATCTCCATCTCCACCATTCGCGAACATGTACAATATGGCGTGGCTCGAACAGTGGCAAAACAAGGCTGCCAACTTAGGAATCTTTACAAGACCATTTGGCTGGATGGGTTAGGTCCGGCTGGTGAGAAAAGTTTAGGGATGACTGCTCGCCAAGGCGGCCTGGGGAGGGGGTGGGGGGCATAGCACTAGTTTAAAGCCGGGAAGCTGCCCCCAGGATTCTAGTACCCTACGTTACATCACCACTGGTATGGCTAGTGAAAAGACCACTGGTCGGCCTAGTGACAAGACCACTGGTCTGGATAGTGACAAGACCACTAGTCTGGATAGTGACAAGACCACTAGTCTGCCTAGTGACGAAACCACTAGTCTGGCTAATGACAAGACCACTGGTATGCCTAGTGACAAGACCACTGGTCTGGATAGTGACAAGACCACTGGTATGCCTAGTGACGAAACCACTAGTCTGGCTAATGACAAGACCACTGGTCTGGATGGGTAGGGTCCGGGCACTCACCAAACCATTGGGATGGAGTCCTCCATAATTTCTGAAAATTGTCACCTGTACTTTTCAACACATGTGCCGACAAGCCTGCTATGTCGTTCTACATTTGTTGTTGTTTTTGTTTGAGTCATCAGTCCATAGACTGGTTTGATGCCATCCTATTCTGTACCAACCTTTTAACTGTACATAACTGCTTCACCCTACTTCTGCTCTAATCTGCCTTTTATATTCACACCTTGGCCTACTGGCTACACATGCTGAACAAGTGCTGGGTGTATAACATTTTATCTCTCCCTCTCATCAAATTTAGCCAAATCGATCTCCTCTCACCAATTCGATTTAGGGTGATGATGTTAGTCTCTTACGTATCTTATTGCTTTCGGTGAAGGGAGTGATAACCTTGAGAGCTACAGATTTATGTCGGTTTCAAACAACAGGTACACGATTTTTCATTTCATAATTCTTACCATGCTCCACAGAGATTCATAGCTCGGAAATTTTGGTTAAGAACCCAGTGACTGTATCAACCTTTAAAGCCCATCCCGCTGACCTAGAAAATGTGCATCGTCGAATTCCCTTCAAAAGTGAAGGAAAAAGCTACACTGCGAATCAAGATTGAGGCGGTCTATTAGTCTACATTACATTTGGAGTAACAAATTGTGAAGCAAGTTCTCAACGAGTTATCAAAAAGGAATCATTCAGTAAAATGCATTTCTCTTTGTGGAATGACGAAGCTGAAATCCTTTCTTAATCTGTCAAAGCCCAATGTCACCTACAGGTGAGACCTAATATTAATCAAATTTCCTGTTTGAACTTCTCTGCCTTTTGGAAGTACTCAAAGAAAGGTCTTGGAATTTGAAATGGAACATTTTAAATTCGCAACCTGCACTGGTCAGTCAGCTCACGCCCAAGTACAAGAGGTAACAGACTGGATTGAAGAGGAGAAGCAACTGCAACTGCGCGTTATTATGGCATGGAAAGCGTGTGATAAAATGTAATTATATTTTGCAGTTTATGCTTGTATATTGCTTAAAGGGTCAGAAATGAAAGTGATACATTCTTAAGCATAATATTATAATTTAAACATGTGTTTTTGACATGAATGGCATGATGTTACCTATATGTGTCATTGGTCACATAAAGTAGGCACTTGTGTCCAGTTTCAGTTATGAATAGTATCTGATATTCACTTCGTGTTTTCTCTCCCTTTTCAGTCTGACATTGGATGAGGTACTAGAAATGTTGGAAGATCTATAGATCTATAGATGATATTACTATGTTTCTACAAAATGACAGGTATATTACAGATGAGAGAATTGGCGGTGAGGCAACTAATTCTGTCGATCTCAATCCCCTTCCCGGTAGAATGTTGAGATTGACAGTGGAAATAAATATATCAGCAGATGATGGTACGCCGGTACCTTCTAATGAAATGAAGCAGGCGCCTGGTTTTTCTGGGGCAAATAAACGAGCACCTTCTAAGGAAAAATACAACAAGTTGTGGGCAGCTACGGAGGAGAATTTTATTTTCCGATTGGGTGAGGGATGGGCATGAGGAACCTTCAGAATATGACGGACCGCGACTGTCTCCAGTTCAGTGTTTTGAGTTACTGTTCATTGCAGAAGAAGAATCTCATTGCGAAAATGTCAAAACTATACGTTGTGCACAGGAACCACATGTTAGACATAAATTCAGATGGCATAAGGTTTTATATCACTGTACTATTTTTGACTGGCAAAACGCATCTGGAAAACATACGAACTTAGCAAGGTACAAAGATACTTCAAATTTCTTGATCAAAACTTAGGGCAGCAATTTGAGGGAATCGGTTCAAGTGATCTTGCAGTGGATGAAGCTGTGGTTTCCTATTACAGCCGTCACAGCACCAAGCAAGGGGAAACCTCTAAGGTTCGGACTTAAACTGTGATCAATTCCTACGCGATTTGCTTACCTCGTAGCCTTTGACCCTTGCCAAGGATCTAAACCGGCCCAGCAGCCGCGACAGTCCAGTATGCGTTAGGAGCAGCAGCTGTCTTCGCAATTGAAAGTAGGCTACCAGCAGGCTGCAAACTGTAACTATACTGACCAATGTAATCTACAGGTGGCATCCCTGTATTTTTTTTTTTGTGGAACACTTTTCCTCTAGATTTTTAGTTTTGCTTTGTTTTTAGTAATGTAGCTAACATAATCTAAAATGAAATACATAGATCAATTTCGTACATTGTGTGGGCATTGGCAGTTTAAACTGGTGTGTGTGTGTGGTAACCATCGCAGACATGCTTAGCAGATGAAGATAAAGATATCTCAGCCGTAATCAACCCTTTTGGACTATTTCAATTCAACTACATGCCGTATGGTCTTGAAAGAAATCACATTTATTGTAATGTTTTGAGAGGATTGGGAACGAATATGGTTGGGATGATGTAACAATAAGGGAGTGTTTTGGTTTAAAATATTACTTTAACAATTCAGAATATTGTTTTCTGGAATCCTTCTTTGAGACTATAAAATATATTTATTTTGTATAACACGATTGCTATGCAGAGTGCCAAAGCAGTTACCATACCCAATGCACTACAACATTCTGAATCAGCTGTTTCAGAAATAAGAGAAAATAATGAAAGGTATCGGATAGATGATGATGACTGTTCCACTTCAGCAGCAAAAATCTCTAAACAGAGTTCTGGTTTAAATCTGATTGTAGATGCCAACTAGTGATCAACCAAGTGATAGACCGATTACCACAGTCTCATACATTAAGTAGTTTCGAAATTTTGTTCCGAAAAGTTTGCTACGTTCAGAGAAATTTTCCCAACGAATTTAGTCAATACTTTTTCATTAAGTTTCAGTCCATTTATCTACCAAGATAAATTGAGAAATGAACTTTCAGTGATTTATGGCAATTATAATTTAAGGATATTTCCTTCTGCCTGTGATTCGTTCACAATCATCATGAAGCATTCCTCCGAAGAATCGTTCTCTGAGGAACACAAAACTCTACAAATTGCACTAACTACGCCAGTTTCAGCAGCGAAATCAGAGCGAAGTTTCAAAGTAGACTGAATTCACTCACTGTTTGTTCAATTCATTAGGAGAACACTGGTGAAATGCCCAACTTCAATAACAGAGTCATTGAAATGTTAGCCAGTGCTCAACCACTGTATAAGTAATGTGCCATTTGGTGAGTTCACTTCTATGTCTTCATTATTAACTATTTAGTGTATATATTTAGGCCGATATATTTTGCTATACGTACTCTCCTTTGGAGTTTTTGTGGTACGGTGTAGATACCCGTGTTTCAGAAATACCTGCCGCAATCCCATTTCCATGGCCGAAAACTCTATATCGGGCCCCACTGGCGGAACTGATCCCGAGCCGCTACTGTATGTATTCAGGTCTTATAATATTGTAATTGGTCTTGGTTCACGCTCGGGGACTGGGTGTTTGTGTTTGTCGCAGAATTTTCCTCTTCATATTAGCGCAACACTACCAACACGCAATAGGGATTACCGGTACATTCTATCACGTAGGCTTGGCCTCGGGAAGAGCATCAGATCGCGAACAAGAGTCAAATCCACATGTACGACACATCTCGCACCCACTGCTGTGGTAGAACATAACAGATCCATGCCATGGTTACTGTACCAGAGGTATGCCCGACTCGTGCATTTAAAACTAGTGACTTGTAGAAGTCCATGAAGATCATGAAATCTGAAACCCATTTTGGAAATAGTGTGAACGTTTCTCGACATATGTCACTACTATAGACTTATGTTGTTCCCTCTGGAGTGAAGATGAACTATTAAAATTCAGGATAAATTTTGTGCGTTAAGGTTTCCTAAACTGGAATATTTAGTGTTTGTTTTAGATGTTCAAATGTTATCAACACTGCTATCTCTTCCCACACGCTTAAAGCGTTGGCCGCTGAAAAATGTTGTAAATTTATTTATCGACCAATCAAAAATTTGCTGATATTTATTAAATTAACCAATAAGAATTCAGGGTGTGTCAGGGCCTTGGCCCTGAATTTTCTGGATTTTCCTCTCCGCTATAAAAGCCGAGGGCTGATGAGCCATGATGTCCTTTGTGATCGCTCCAGTCTAGAGCGTGTACGTAACGGAGGCTCCCTCGTCCATCTTCTGGAGGTCCACAAGCTCGAGATAATGGCAGTTTCGTCTTAACTATGTGAGAGCTAGCTTGAGAGGAAAGTTTCAAACCTTTAGTAATGTAACTTTTATTTTGTCAAATGTGTATTTCAAACTTTAAATGTAAAATTCAAACAAGTCAAAAGAACTGAACCAAAATCAGGGAATAGGGAGTGAGTAACTCCCTTGTATTCCCTCTCAACTTGATATTGAGATGTCTATGATTTTGTAACCATTAAAATCCACCTGGCATTTCTGTAACTTAAATGTTTTCTCCATGTAGTCACCTCTGTAACGTCGGGCCATAAGCCCAAATAGGGTTTTAAGAATTTCATATAAATATCAAGTAGTGAAAATGTTCGCCTCCTTACTATTTTGATTTTCTGCCAGTAAATTTGGTTGAGCAGTTAAGAAAGTGAATAGTGTTTAAGTTTGTTAAATGTAGGTTGTGCCTGGATGGGCCTGGAAATTGTAAATTTCGAGAATATTCTACTAAAATGTGAATTTGTAGAACAAAAAGCTCTTCCACTGATGTAGATCCGTCTCCTTGACTGTTGAGCAGTAGCGCTCATATAAAAATAGTAATTAGGGAACTTCATGCTCATATTGTTAATTTGCTATTACCTGATTCTTCCAACATTGTACCCAAGCTCACAAGCTAGATCTGTACCTGAATCGTTATTTGCTTAGCAAAGTGTAAAGTTTAAAATTTGAAAAGAAACAGTAGAAGAGAAAGAAATATAGCTCCAATGTTAAAGCAGCTGCCATCGTGTTGTGAGGTGATTGCCGTAATATTTCTGTACTTATCTATGACGAAACACTTCGAGGTATAGTCATGCGTCCCGTGTTTCGAGCTATTAACGAGCTGGATATCTGCCAACACTTGCGAATAATTTGTACTTCTGCCTGACGGTACAAGCTACAGGGATGTATGAATATCTGCCATGCACTCTGAACGTTCATAAGCGAAAAATTTGCATTTAGTTTTCTGTGAAGGTGCCTTTAGATCGCCTCACATTTATACCGTAGGCCCGGTAGACTTCGAAACACTGTGCCGGCGCAATCAACACATCAAGGCTCCACTGTTTCGAAGCATTGAGATCACTTCGTGTGTCATGTCGCGTGAACAGGAACCAACACACGTCAGCTACATCGATGCTTCGGAACATCACAGCTTTGAAACTGTGACGGTGCTTTGTTCATCTCCTCGCCACAATAGAAACACTCCGCGTGACATTGCCCTGAAGATAAGCCGAGACTCTTTATATTCCGAATCGCGAGTCAAATGATTAAAATAACAATGCACTCCACAATGTAAGGTCTTTCACACGGAAAACGACATTATTGTTCTCAAAGGAGGGTCACATTATAACAGAAAGAAGTGCAAAGTTTCTAAAATTATGTTTAAAACTTCAATTTGAAGTAAAATTTTAAACTGGAATAGACCAAGTCTGTTACTATACACATAATACCGATCTTGGGCTTCTGAGATTTCATTACTCATTTTATAATTTATTCAAGTTGGAATAATGATAATAAAAATGTTATTTGATTTACGTCCCACTAACTACTTTTACGGTCTTGAGAGACACCGAGGTGCTGGAATTTAGTCCCGCAGGAGTTCTTTTACGTGCCAGTAAATCTACCGACATGAGGCTGTCGTATTTGATCACCTTCAAATACCACCGGACTGAGCCAGGATCGAACCTGCCAAGTTGGGTTAGAAGGCCAGCGCCTTAAACGTCTGAGCCACTCAGGTAACGCATGCTTTAGGTATACATAGAATAACTATTTTAAACTGTTTTTAAATTTAGTTAATCATTGTATAATTATTCACATTAGTTGCTGTTTAATGTGCATTTAACGGAAAAATTGATTGCTTTTAGTACCACTGTAAGCGCGTAATGAAGAAGGAAACGCTATATATTACCGGCACTGTGTAGTGTACTGGTACTACAATACTGTTCATCATATATTTATCATACTGTATGTTGTACATTTGCTCATTAAATACTTTATGATCCTCATATTTTATCTGTATCAGAACGTCGAACATTTTAGTCAGTGAATTAGAGTTAGCTAAGAAACGTGGTTCATGTTCCACCACGCCATCGCGAAGCACTGTTTCTATTGCATTCCGAGACGGAAGTGCGCCGTGTGTCGAAATGCGCTGCTGTATGAAATATTCAGCAGTGACACGTCTATTATTAAGACAGTATTTAAGCCACACGTGGCGGAAGAATTCAGGCTTATTGCATTCTAAGTTGTACAGATATATTCACAATATAGAACTAGCAATGACTTATCTTCTTCTCTTCTACAATATCCTCATCGTATGTCGGCTGTCATCGGAGCGATCTGACCCTTGTTTTCAGCAAGTCGGAAAAGCGTGGGTGCACCGAGTCTATACCACTCTCGTACAGTCCGTAGCCAAGATTTTCTCCTTCTTCTCCTACACCTCTTTCCTTAAAGTATATCTTTGAGATAAACTGAAGGAGGTCATTTATTTATTTGTGTCAGTCGCGTAATACAGTAAAAATTACAAGAGAGATTATACATATTACAGTGGTGCTGCCTAGTGCCAGATATGAGCACTAGTATCAGGTGGATGTTATTTTTCACGTTGTCGCAATTCGCAGTCTCTTTAAAGACTTCCACGTCGTCCAGGCCTCTCCGTAGTTACGGAGCAACTTCTATTCAAGTTTTGCAAGTTCCAGGCGATCTGGATGAGCAGCCCTGCCTGATCATGTCAAAGCATCGTGAGAGAGGAGTTTTGCCTCGGAGTTGGCGCAGTGATACTTGCAAAGAGTGGCCACAGGTACATAGGTGTATCACTGTGTTCCAGTAGCTCTCCCATCTACTTGACCTGAAAGTTTCAAGATGCTTCTTTATTCCTCACGTAAAAAGCATGGGTCTGGGTTTTTGATGAATTTGGTTTTAACTTATAATCCTATAAACGTATAAACCAATGCACTACCTCATAATTTCGAATGATATTGATTCTGATATTGTACGTGACCTCTAGCTCGGAGTACTTTAGCCCCACATCTCAAAGGATGGTGTTCAGGCCTCAACAACATTAGTAAGACAGGAGATACACAACACCGAAGTAAACATGAACGGAGAAAATGAAGTCCCTGTTACAGAGGATTTAAATAAATCTCTTGAAGGCATTCCTTGGCACCCAGTTTCAACAGGACTGCTCAAGCTGTGATCAAGTACGCAGGTGAGAGACCTAAAGTACTGGACTTGCTTTAGTGATGTGCCAGCTACTCTCAAGTTTATAAGTTGAATGACATGTTTTCTTACGATCATTAAGTTCGTATTTTTCGTGTTTAAACGCAGAACTCTGTTTGACCACACAGTTCGCTAATATCTGTGGAATTTCAGCACTTATTGCAAACCGAAAGGTATCATCCGCACATGGTAGATTATTTATTACGATTCCTTTAACAATACTGATATCAGAAAAGCACCCTTTCATAGAAGTTATTGAAGAGGAGTGGAGTTATAACAGAGCCTTGCCTCATCCCTTGCTTTATTTCAATAGCAAAGGCGTTGGTGTTATCAACCTTAACAGATGAGGACTGATTTTAATACAGGTTGGCAACGGTTCGTATGTCTTTTTTATCGGGACCAATATCATAGTATCGTCAATTTGCCATGTAACCAAAGAAGTATCTGGACAAATGGGAATAAAGCAACCCCAAGATGAATTAGTCTCTTCTGCAAGGAAACTTCCTAATTAAAATAAAAATCTTTAAGGTTCCACCTTGTTCAATACAAATACACTGTTGTTAGATGACTTTTTACAACATATATTTATTTCAGTGCTAGTTTCGGCGCTCTATTAAGGCACCATCATCAGCTGCGCAATAAGTAGAGAAAACTTAAAGATATAACAATACAAAACAACATACTGATATACTTAACTCCTTAATTTTTATCTAATGGTAAGTTTAAAACTCTAAGTTACAAGCAAGATAACCCTTGTGAGTCGAAATTGTAAAATCTCATGAGTTGTCCTTAAAATTCTGTGATGGCTATAATTTTTTACATTCGTAAAAATCAAGTTCAACAACATTCCTAAAATCGTGAAATTAAAGCTGAATCAAGTCCTGAAATGTTAAAATGTTCATTTCACAGATGCATTAGTTGCCATGTGTTGGATAAAAACTCGTCGTGTTCATTAAATTGCCAGACTGTGCCGTCTTCCGATGTTTGTTGATATGTGGGAGCTTAGTTCTTATGTTGTGTTTCAAGTGGTTGGAACTTATTATTTTTCCTGATGTTATTAAGCGGGCACAGCCTCTCAGTTCAATAACCCTGTAATGACGAATGTCCTCTGTTAATAGAAAAGCTAGATAAAGTTATTAAGAACCTGATTGAATCAAAATGTTATTGAAGTTGACTCACCTCAACGGTTATGTACTTTGCGCGGCGTCTGCAGCACGACGAGTGTGTCTGCTCGTGTCGAGTGCGATGTGATGAAGCGCTAAGGAAGGGAAAGTAGGGGTGGCAAGGGGAATGTTTCTGGAACGTTGGCAATGTAGGAGAGGGTCCGGGGGGCGTTGCGGACGAATACAGTAGAATGAGAAACTGTTACGTAAAGTTCGAAAGACGGACGAATTTTCCGGAATTCTTAGCTTGTCGAGTAATAGAATCAAGCAGTCGTATAATACTTTGGGTTTCTCGGAAATGTCATTCAAATTTAGGTTAGAGTTATAATACTGGTCTAGATGTATTAGACACGCTTCTGTGATGTCAAGACTCGGTCCCTTGGATAGTGTTTCCATTATTTCAAGATCGTGATCTATGTCTGTGAATTTATGTTTATATTCATGGACGTGTTGGCCTACGGCTGAACATCTATTGTATTTCACAGCATTGAGGTATTCTTGATATCTAACATTAAAGCTGCGCCCAGCTTGCCCTATATATCCGCCCCCACATTCTTTGCGTTTGAACCTGTATACACCTGATTTAGAGTATGGGTTGACCTTAGTAACAGCTAATGCATTATACAAAATTTCAGTGCTTCTGTTATCTGTTTTGAACGCAATCCTAATGTTACGTTTCTTAAAAATGTTCATAACTTTATAAACCTCTTTGTTGAACGTAAAGGTTGCGATTTCTTTCGATTCAAGTTTATCTTTAGTCAGGGTTGTGGGGGGGGGGCGATATTTAAATTTACTTATTATCCGCTCAATGAAATTTCCTTTAAAGCCATTAGCCTTAGCCATAGCTCGAATAATGTTCAGTTCCTTGTCCAAGTCTCGCTTGGACATTGGTACACTAAACACGCGATTAACCAGGCTGTTATAGGTCGCGCGTTTATGAGCTGCAGGGTGTGTAGAGTCTTGTCGTATTGTAACTGAAGTTTGTGTGGGCTTCCTGTAAATGCTAAATGAAAATGAAGAGGGATGTCTATAAATCTTTAAGTCTAGATAATTAGTGGATTTTTCTATTTCATATTCCAAAGTAAATTTTACATCAGTATCGATTGTGTTGAGATTATTCAGAGTGATAGAGGCGTCAGATATGCGTTCATCCAGAATAACAAAAGCATTGTCTACATACCTGGACCAAAATACAATATTCTTAAATTTGTCATTGTTAATTATTTGCGTATCTTCTAATATATCTAGATAAATCTCTGCCAAGATCCCCGAGGCCGGTGACCCCATTGCGAGGCCATCCTGTTTATAAATGATCTGATCAAATGTAAAGTAATTGTTGTTGACTAATAACTTTAACAACGCCATAAAGTCTTCGATTTCGAAATTACAGACTTAGCCCCCTTTATAAACTGGCGCAGTCTATCCAAACATTCCTAAAACAACATTACAGATTCACTGTAAATAAATCCATTAAGAATTCCGTAGAATTGATAAAAGAACTAGGTAAATTTCGATTACAAGATCACCTCACAATGCATTCTTTTGATATAGTGAATATGTTTCCTAACATTAAAACTTCAAAATTGCTTCCTATCATTGCTAGGAATTTGAAGAAATAAGGTCACCTAAGCAATTTCGAAATCGAAGACATTATGGCGTTGTTAAAGTCATTGGCACAACAACAATTACTTCACATTTGATCAGATCATTTATAAACAGGATGGCCTCGCAATGGGGTCACCGGCCTCGGAGAACTTGGCAGAGATTTATCTAGATTTTTTAGAAGATACGGAAATAATTAACAATGACAAATTTAAGAATATTGTATTTTGGTCAAGGTATGTAGACGATGCCTTTGTTATTCTGGATGAACGCATATCTGACGCCTCTAACACTCTGAATAATCTCAACACAATCGATACTGATATAAAATTTACTTTGGAATATGAAATAGAAAAATCCATTAATTATCTAGACTTATAGATTAATAGACATCCCTCTTAATTTCCATTTAGCATTTACAGGAAGCCCACACAAACTTCAGTTACAATACGACAAGACTCTACACACCTTCAGCTCATAAACGCGCGACATATAACAGCCTGGTTAATCGCGCGTTTAGCGTACCAATGTCCAAGCGAGACTTGGACAAGGAACTGAACATTATTCGAGCTATGTCAAAGGCTAATGGCTTTAAAGGAAATTTCAGAGAGCGGATAATAAGTAAATTTAAATATCGCCCCCCCACAACCCTGACTAAAGATAAACTTGAATCAAAAGAAATCGCAAACTTTACGTTCAACAAAGAGGTTTATAAAGTTACGAACATTTTTAAGAAACGTAACGTTAGGATTGCGTTCAAAACAGATAACAGAATCACTGAAATTTTGCATAATGCATTAGCTGTTAATAAAGTCAACCCATACTCTAAATCAGGTGTATACAGGTTCGAATTCAAAGACTGTGGGAGCGGATATATAGGGCAAACTGGGCGCAGCTTTAATGTTAGATATCAAGAACACCTCAATGCTGTGAAATACAATAGATTTTCAGCCGTAGGCCAACACGTCCATGAACATGAACATAAATTCACAGACATAGATCACGATCTTGAAATAATGGAAACACTATCCAAGGGACCGAGGCTTGACATCACAGAAGCGTCTCTAATACATCTAGACCAGTATTATAACGCTAACCTAAATTTGAATGACATTTCCGAGACACCCAAAGTATTATACGATTGCTTGATTCTATTACTCGACAAGCTAAGAATTCCGGAAAATTCGTCCGTCTTTCGAACTTTACGTAACAGTTTCTCATTCTACTGTATTCGTCCGCAACGCCCCCCGGACCCTCTCCTACATTGCCAACGTTCCAGAAACATTTCCCTTGCCACCCCTACTTCCCCTTCCTTAGCGCTTCACATCGCACTCGACACGAGCAGACACACTCGTCGTGCTGCAGACGCCGCGCAAAGTACATAACCGTTGAGGTGAGTCAACTTCAATAACATTTTGATTCAATCAGGTTCTTAATATCTTTATCTAGCTTTTCTATTAACAGAGGACATTCGTCATTACAGGGTTATTGAACTGAGAGGCTGTGCCCGCTAAATAACATCAGGGAAAATAATCAGTTCCAACCACTTGAAACACAACATAAGAACTAAGCTCCCACATATCAACAAACATCGGAAGACGGCACAGTCTGGCAATTTAATGAATACGACGAGTTTTTATCCAACACATGGCAACTAATGCATCTGTGAAATGAACATTTTAACATTTTAGGACTTGATTCAGCTTTAATTTCACGATTTTAGGAATGTTGTTGAACTTGATTTTTACGAATGTAAAAAATTATAGCCATCACAGAATTTTAAGGACAACTCATGAGATTTTACAATTTCGACTCACAAGGGTTATCTTGCTTGTAACTTAGAGTTTTAAACTTACCATTAGATAAAAATTAAGGAGTTAAGTATATCAGTATGTTGTTTTGTATTGTTATATCTTTAAGTTTTCTCTACTTATTGCGCAGCTGATGATGGTGCCTTAATAGAGCGCCGAAACTAGTACTGCAATAATTATATGTTGTAAAAAGTCATCTAAGAACAGTGTATTTGTATTGAACAAGGTGGAACCTTAAAGATTTTTATTTCAATTGTGATCTCAGTTCAATACGGGCAAATAAGATGAAGTTCCTCACGTTTAAGGAAACTTCCTGTCTTTCATGAACATATACCTTGATCATGACCAAGGGTTTCTAGTGTAATGTAGAATCCGAACCAGGGGATGCTTCATTTCCTAACTCCCGAATTCCGTGGCCAGAACTCCAACCGCAGCCAGCTCAGCGACAATGATACTAGGCTATCAAGCCCCCTGATCTTTATCGTCAAATTTAGTCAGCCATACCCTTATGATAGGAACATCGGCCTGGTTGAAATGGGCCTCTACTTTGTGTCAAAATTGGATGTTTTTATTTAAGGCACCGTTTGGATGGTCCACTGACAGAACACTAGCAAGGGAGATGTGGAGCTACAGGCAAGAAACCAAGATAATTTTGAGATTTGTGTAAATATGTCGGAAGGAAGATATTTTAAGATCTCCTTGGTGATGCGGGCAGTCACTTCACCACTGCCTGCTCCTTAGGCTCGAGTGCTTCCTGAACACTTTAAGTCTCTTGGTTTAGTTTTTCATGGCCGGTGTCTTGGCTGTATGCCATGGTCTAATTGCGTTAGTAGTTGCTATGTCCCACCGGAAACTGAGCGAGGCATTCCCAGGAATCCGGTCCGTATGAAGGTCAGTAGTGTACTGAAGGTGTGGCATCCAGTAAATGGAAGAGTAACCCGAAGTGGCAAGAAATTTATCTGAAAGGAAACATAAAACACTTTGTTCGTGTAGCTCTGAAGATGTAGCAAAATGAAACTGCCGTGTAAGTGGGAATCTGGCAACGCTTGTGGCCGTCGAGTCGAATGAAGTGTTCCTACAAGCTGTGGCTCAGTTTACCTCGCCTTTCCGTGATGTATAACAGAGGGAGGACTGTTTACTACTCGGCCATGTTTACATATTTCAATCTGCACTCAACATACTGAACCCATAATTCTACGATGAGAAATTTTTTTTTATTTTTCTCAATATTTATTTCAAATAACAAGCTACTTTTATTTTTGAGAGCAGCCATGTTGCGTTTCAAGAGCCTCTCTGTCGCGTGGGAACGAACTCGCCCGTGGCGAGCTCGGGAAATACCGCGACACCTCGGTGGACTTCGAGTACTCAACAATTCTTCAAATTCACAGAATTCTTCGTAACGAGAGATTTTGGTAACACTGTAAATACAGAAATAAAGGATCTAAATTTTTCTTAAACCCTACGTGAAGACAGAACCCCCAGGGTAAATATAAATGCAGTTAAGCCTAGGGACAAATCAGCGTCAGATCAGAGGACTAGCTCCACGTGCCAAGGTCAATGGATGAAGAAAACCCGCGAAACGCCCAGGCAGAAATAATTTATTTAGTTTGTTACGAGTGTGGGAAAATTATGAAAATAACGCCCAAATAAATTGCAAATATGTCCGAAGTCATGGAACGAATTTCAGAAAAATCGGTCTATTGGAAGCGAAATTAGTAGATTGCATAATGAAGCTTCATGGTGTTAGTGGCGTCACTCCATGAGAGTATAAAAGAAACCCCCTGCTGTATATTTCTCAGTGTCCGTCTGGGTACTGGACCAGCGAAGCCCTCGACGTTCGTCAGAAGAAAGTGCGAAAAGTTGGTCTTCAATATAACTCAGTACATGTTCGTGGCTATGGTTAAAATGTATTATTTAATGGAAGATGATAGAAACTTTTTTGAGCTGCCGATAATGACATTTTGAAGGTCTAGAAGTAATTGAATTTCTCTCGGTATTCAGCGTGTGTTTGTTATAGAAGAGTTTGAAATTAGCCACTGCGCTTGGTGTCTTATCTGTTTGTAACACCTGTCCTAACCAGAGCAGGCTCCTGGGAAAATTGTGTCAGTCGCCATTTGAAGGGCGAGCTCATCACAAGGTGATCGTGTCGAAAGTGTGTAATCAAAGCTGTATATATTTATAAGAAGATGGTGATAAATTTTGCCATGGAGGGCTAAATAAACGAGGTGGCTGTTTAGATGCAGCCAGAATCCAGAACGATGTCTACGATCGCTGGTCTGTGAATATTGTATATTTATGTTGTAGTTAGAATGTTATTTGTTCCAACCAAATTTTTCCTTGCGTGTGTCGGGTTGATATTTTGTAATGATCAGGAAAAATATATTATAATTTTGGTCAGCGTGTGAAAATTTTTAGTTTTGTAAAATTCACGTCAAGGAAGTGTAAAATGCGACGTTGAATCTTGTGTTATTGTTCTCCGAGATATTGTCCGAAGTGAGAAAATTTAGGAAGGTGATCTTGATAAAGTAGTCGTGGCGAATGTCTTAATATCAAATATCGTTTGAATTCAGATTTTTTTTGTCGAAATCAATAATAATAATAATAATAATAATAATAATAATAATAATAATAATAATAATAATAATAATAATAATAATAATAATAATAATAATGTCTAAACGCGGGATAAAATTTTCCTATGTTAAAAGTGCATTTAACAAGTATGTTTTACAAGGATTACGGGCATTTAGAAAATTTCCAGTGAAATCAGATAAAGTTATGTTTTATTCATGGGAAGTAAAATTTTGTGACATCGTGTATGTCGATGATATGGAAAATCGCGTTGTCGAGGTCTGAAAGTTGTAGTAACAGTAAAAATAAAGAGGTGTATTTTATAATGGTTATTGTTTTTCACAAGAGGATTACAATTTGAAAAGGGTCTTGAAATATAAGAAAAATGGATTGAGAGCGAAGAATTTATATATGTGGAGATGAGAGGGGCAGAAATATTGAAGGTGAAAGGGATCCTGGATTTTACGTAATACCTCCGGGAAAAGGCGAGGAGAATGAGTTTTGGAGACAGGCTGTATATTAAATGTGAGAGTTTATGCGGCAGGCTGTAGTATATTCCGCTAACAATCCGAAAGCTGGGACCTGGAGAAGGTCGGCCCGAGATCATTATTGTGCGAAGCACAGTAAATGTTAAGATCCCAAGTGAAAAACGATTCTGGTGGGTAACTCTTGGTAGTAAAATTTCAAGCGACTAGTTACGTAAAGTCAGTAATGGATATTAGAATAATATGACCTCAAGGATAAAAGAGCATTTTTTGTACACGGTTGGTGTTGTTTGGTTGTAAGGACGAGCTTCCATTCAGTAGTGTTCATAAATTACAGGGTGGTAATTTATCAGTAAATAGGGGCATTGTTTTGTGAAATGAGATATTCAACGTTTTTAAAGCAATATGTTTGACTGTGTAAATTTATTGAATTTCGTTTCACTGGATAGTCATGGATATGTATATTTGGAAAATGACGTTAGGTAATCTGAGGGCTTCACCCTAAAATTTTAGAATGGACTTCTGCGCTGGTGATGATTATTATTTTTGACGACATCCACTAAATGTAGACGTGTGTTGGAAGATATTATTCTGTCCTAAACTTCATTGCGCAGGCTGAGATCGTGTTTGAGTTGGGGGATTGCTCGTCACCGGATATTTATTTTCAAGTTCACGTTGTTTTTGTAACAAGATAGAAACTTATGGCATTTTCGACTTGCATTCGTTCTGTGACAAGAGTTGTTTCGTTGTGTGTTATTCGTTTCGACCATACTTACAGTTAAAATATCAGAGTTTGTTTTGAAAATTACGGGTTCGCCTGATATGCTAGGGGAAGCATATACGACCCAGTTTCCGCCCGACAATAGATTTAGGACGTCACATGTTATCCTAGGAGTATACTGATGATGAGACGTCCTAGTTCACGCTCGACGATAGAATTAGGAAAGTATTGTGTACATAGAGATTAGTGTTAGGGTGTACAGACTTTAAGAAAGCCCAACGATAGGTCTGGGATGTCAGCTGTACATACTCAAGTCTCAGATTAGATGTTTTTGCCAAGTGACCTGGGTAATGGTAGCATCTACAGTAAAATACGAAATATGAAGAGGGTTAGATCGGTAATAATGAGGCCAATCTTGCGCGCAGCTCCCAACAGCTGGAAGGTGCTCCCTAAGATATGGGACCATTATCGGCAAATGAGGGTTTCCCAACATTGGGTACTGACCTAACGGTGATTGAATATTTTACTGTAATTCTCTATGTGTGTTGAGTTCAAATAACTTCGATATTTCATTTTATTTTACGGACTTAATTGTTTTGTCGTTCTGACGTCCGTTTCGCTTTGATAGTGTGCATATTGACACTCAGTGTATTAGTGCGAGACTTGAGTTACGAATACGGATTCGATTCGTCGGCCAGTAATATATTTTATTTTCAATCTTTGTCGTTCTTTCATTTTTATACGTAGTTGAGTTCGATTAATTGATAGTTTTGTAGGTAGTGTGTTTGGGGACAAACAATAAGTACATGGATCTGTGATGGTAGTCATTGTTGAGTAGGAAAGAATTCTTTTATTCTGTAATTTGTGTATATTTTCCTCTGTGGACTTGTAAGTTTATTAAGCGTAACATTACCATCCATAACTTGAAAGTCGGTTTTATAATAGTATTTTTGCAAGTGATTTGCCACTTTTTAATTAACTTCAGTGTTTGGCATTTCTTCTAAAAACGTGATGAATAAGTGTTTCCTGCATTTCGCAGTTTTGTTCCTTCAGAACGACGTAACGTAAGATCCTCGCGGATCGTGTTGTTGTTGGTTCCCTCTGAACAGCTGTTTGGGTGATGCACATTTAGCATCGGGATTATTTTATCACTTAAGGGTGTCATGAAATGACAAATACATGGTGGAATTTTGTTTCAATTGTGAATGCTGCTGTTAACTCGTAGTGAACACCATGCTTTCCTATAATATTTCGCAACCTATCCAAAGCAACTGATAGTCAATTTGGCTCGATTAAGGGTCCATTCGGCGGGTGTTCCGTATCCGAAAGGATATTCGACTGGTGGATAACCTTAATTGAGAGGAAATCAGGCGTTCTACTTGTTGAAAGTCAGATTTTCCACAGATCGTGTGGATTAATTCTCAGTTATGGTTTGGAGTAATAGGTGCGCGATTTTTCAGGTTTTTCTTTTTTTCAGTTTTTCAGTTTCGCTGTCCACTAATTTATTACTTTCCCCGAAGCAACTCTTCGGTATTGTAAGAAATAAATCAACGCGATGCAATGTGACTGCGTTTGAAACATTTATATAAAATCATTATATTTTTGTGCCAGTTTCGAATTTAATAAATGTTAGTAAGCACATATTTGCTCCTCATTTCAAGTAGTTAGGCTCTCTTCTGAACCCCATCGTTTGGTTAAGATCGTGACCGAATTTCTTCCCGCAACTACCCAAGATTTAAGAGTTCAATATTGCTCTACTGTAGCAGCTGTGGCCGACCAACGATGGAATGGTAAGTCCAAGGGTTCAATACAACGGCCACACCCAGAAATCTCCTGAGCTGTATAGCGATTACCTTCCTCATGACGGAACTGCAACGTGAGTAACAATTAGCCAAGTATACTACATATCTTCGTGATGTGATGATGATGATGATTGTTTAAAGAGGCCTAGCATCTAGCTCCTTGGCCCCTAATGATACGAAATGTAAAAACAATTTAAAAGTCCAAATATTCAACCTCTGACCAGAATTCATATCTTGATTGTGAGTAATGAATGGACTAATATGAAAGCAAGATAATCAGCGGATCCAACTCACAATATTAAACATTAAAAAGAATTCCAACGATCAATCCTCCGAATTCAAATATAAACATGACGATGAACAATTATTATGAACTTAAAACAATGAGTGCATCCGGTCCGCAATGGCCCACCTTCCCAGAAGCTAACTTATAACAATGGTATATACTGACCAAGGAGCTGCTTCCAAAGCACATCCCTTGAATCGATAATGTCGAAAATCTAGGTGAACGGCCCCACATACAAGTACCTATCGCTAGGAAAGAAGAACCATGGTATTTCTCAAAATAACGTAAACTTTCGGTGCTCCACATATAAAGGCGCTCAACCCATAGGCAACGCAAACCCATGGTGTTCCCCACATAGTGGGTACCTTCACTGGGACCCGTTCTACCCCGCGGTATTCCTGACATAGTGGATAGTAATCACAGTGACCCGTACTATACAGTGGTGTTATGCCATAGTGGGTACTAATCACCGGGACCCGTATTATCCTGCGGTGTTCCTCACATAATGGGCACTAATGAGAAGTAAAACCCAGACCCGTAGTGTTCCTCGGAGGCAAACCCAAGTTGTTCCTCACATAGTTGTACAAATCTCAGGGAACAGTACTATCCGTTGTGTTGTTCACATAGTTGTACGAATGACAGGTAAAGCCCAGACTCGTGGTGTTCCACGGAACGCAAACTCATTTTGATCATCACATAGTGGTACTAATCACAGGGACCCGTACTATCCCGTGGTGTTCCGCACATCGTGGTACTAATAACAGAGACCTGTATTATCGCGTGGTGTTCCTAACATTTTGGTACTAATAACTGGGACCTGTATTAACCCGTGGTGTTCCTCACATAGCGGTACTAATAACAGAGATCTGTATTATCCCGTGGTGTTCCTCACAATGTGGTACTAATAACAGAGACCTGCATTACACCGTGGTGTTCCTCACATTGTGGTACTAATAACAGAGACCTGTTATATCCCGTGGTGTTCCTCACATGGCGGTACTAATAACAGAGACCTGTATTATCCCGTGGTGTTCCCCACATAGCGGTACTAATCACAGGGACCCGTACTATCCCGCGGTGTTCCTCACATTGTGGTACTAATAACAGAGACCTGTATTATCCCGTGGTGTTCCTCACATAGCGGTACTAATCACAGGGACCCGTACTACCCCGTGGTGTTCCTCATATTGTGGTACTAATAACAGAGACCTGTATTATACCGTGGTGTTCCTCACATTGTGGTACTAATAACAGAGACCTGTATTATTCCGTGGTGTTCCTCACATAGCGGTACTAATCACAGAGACCCGTGCTATCCCGCGGTATATTCCTCACACAGTGTGTACTAATGACAGGTAAACCCCAGACCCGTGGTGTTCCTAGGAATGCAAACCCATGGTTTTCCACACAAAGTTGTGCATAACTCAGGGATACGTTCTATCCCGTTGTGTTCCTCACAGAGTGGGAACTAATCACAGCGACCCGTACTTTCCCGTGGTGTCCCTCACATAACAGTACTGATCTCAGGGACCCGTATTATCCCGTGGTGTTCATCACATAGTGGGAACTAATTACAGGGTCCCGTACTATCCCGTGGTGTTCCTCACATAGTGGGTACTAATGACAGGTAAATCCCATGGTGTCCCTCGGAACGCAATCCCATGGTGTTACTCACATAGTGGGTTCTAATGACAGGTTAACCTCAGACGCGTGGTGTTCCTAGGAATGCAAACCCATGGTGTTTCTTACGAAGTTGTGCATATCTCGGGGATCCGTGCTATCTCGTAGTGTTCCTCACAGAGTGGGAACTAATCACAGGTACCTGTACTATACTGTGGTGTTCCTGACAGTGCGTACTTATCACAGGTACAACCCAGACCCATGCTGTCCCTCGGGACGCAAACCCATGTTGTATGTCATATAGTTGGACACGTGTCAGGGACCCGTACTATCGCGTGGTGTTCCTGAGAACGTGAAGCCATAGTGTACATCACATAGTTGTACAAGTGTCAGGGACCCGTACTACCCCGTGGTGTACTTCACGTAGTGGGTACTAATGACAGGTAAAACCCGGATCCGTGGCATCCCTAGGAATGCAAACCCAAGGTGTTCCTTACAAATTTGTGCATATCTCTGGGACCCGCACTATCCCGAGGCGTTCCTCACATAGTGGGTACTAATGACAGGTAAATCCCAGAATTCATCACATAGTGGTACTAATCACAGGGACCCGTACTACCCCGTGGTGTTCCCCTCATAGTGGGTACTAATGACAGGTAAATCCCAGAATTCATCACATAGTGGTACTAATCACAGGGACCCGTACTACCCCGTGGTGTTCCTCACATAGGGGTACTAATGACACATAAAACCAGATCCGTTGTTTTCCTCGAAACGCAAACCTATTGTCTTCTTCACATAGTGGTACTAAACACAGGGACTGGTACTATCCCGTGGTGTTCCTCGGAACGAAGCACATAGCTGTACAAATCTCATTGACACGAACTATACCTGGATATTCCTCACATAGTGGGTACTAACCACAGGTATATCCTAGACCAGTGGTGTTCCATGCATCGCGGACCCATGATGTTCCTCACATAGTCGTACAAATCTCTGGGACCCGTACTATCCCGTGGTGTTCCTCACATAGTTGTACAAATTTCTGGGACTTGTACTATCCCGTGGTGTTCCTCGGAACGCACACCCATGGTTTCCACAACCAGATGCTGAAACAACCGAGCGAGGTTAGCTTGTTTTATCTCCCTCGGATCCCCTAACCGAGTCTAGGCAAAGGGTTAGCCTCCGTCATAGTGGTGGATACTATACATGGGTACCGTAAAGACACAAACAGACACATGGTATTCCTCAGTTTGTGGTGGTTAATCACAAGGATACTGGAACTAAGCACAAGTCATTTGATACAAATTCAGCATCCCTTGGTCTCGTCCCCCACCCACAGAGATCTGTGTGTTTGGTCCGCGAGACCTGTATTACTTCGCTCATGTCGACCGGAAAGCCAGGTAAGATCCCATACACGCCACCTGGGATGCAGCACGTGGGAGTAACACCTCTCCCCATGCTACGACAGCGTAGTAGGCTCGTGGATAATCTGCTGTTATATGATGTTGTCTACCTCACCCTGCCTTACCGCTCTTACAACTGCCAATGGCTGCCATACAGAAAAGCCGCATAAGATGACTAGACTCTAATTCTTCTGAACGTAAAAATTTGAAATCTGTTGTTGAGGTTTACCATTTTCCACGAGCTGGTGGGCAATCTGTTTAGCTGTTACATTCGCATGACCCTCTCTAGCTTCTGAGTTACAACTCAGACGTTTAACAACCCCCAGCCTTTATGGCTACCCTTCCTTAGACCAGTCTCCCCCATAGCTCCTGTTATTAGCTATCGCTTTTAAGAAATCTTCCCCAGCTTGGACGGTATCGGATCTCAAAGGATCGTTGTCAAAGAGATCACGATAGTTTCTCAATATTTCAATAGTTTTTGTATATAGTGTTCACCGTCAGCGAATTGAGATACGAGAAAGAACTTCACGATATTAAAAATCATCACATGATTAAGGAAAAGGCTCTGTATTCTGAACGTTCTCGTGCCTTCTTAAAATGACATCATCTTCGAAAAGGAACTCAGATTCTAACGATTTAAAGATAAGATGTATTGAATTAAGACGAGGCCACAGAACTAGTTGCGAATAGAGGATTATGGTGGCGTTTAGTAAATTTATATAGGGCCGCAGACTGAACGCTGAAAGGCATAAAAGTCTGTAATGAAGAAGCATGTATGAAAAGGAACTGTCTGCGGTCAGATTGCAGCATATATCTGGCATATAACAGGACGATGAGGGATTGTTTGCCCCACTGATTTCGCTGAAAATCGAGATATGTGTTTGCTTACTCAGATACTGTAATTTAATATCTGGATAATATCCATCCTCCATCTCGCACTGTTGAATGATACTGGAAGTTTGTTATCATGCTGTAGAATTAGATTGCACGAATCTGTCCATTCTACGCCAGCCTCTCCTCTTTCGTCGGTACCAGGGAAGCCCCATGTTGTATTATGACTGTTAATGTCACCAACCACAAACTTCACATATAGATGCTGGAAGGCTCCACAAGTCTAAGTACAGTACCTGGTGGCTTATTAATTGAGCTCTACTGTGAGAGTCTCAATGTCATCACGGGAGATGATCTGGATGTTGGATAGCACTGAGCGTGTTCAACCACTAAAAGCATGACCTTGATTTTGGGACGGCGAAGATTCTAGTCTCGGCGAGTTTACTGAATGCATATTATTAGAGTGTCGAGTAAATTGCAAGGCTATATATTTTGTGTTGTCTTTCAGATTCTTAGAAGTAAGTGAATAATAGAAATAAAATAATCAAAGTGCAAAATATTATTATGAAAACTTGCGCAAAATAAACCAGTAAACCGATACATACAGAGGACGACGATGAGCAGAAAATGGGAGCTGATAAGAGTTAAATATAGTATGTGTATTCCAGTAACTTCTACAACGTATTCCGGTGTATTTTGCTATGTGTAGGTCTGATTTGACCTTGTAATATTTTAGTGGAAGTTTATCACAGTTTCAGCTTTTAATTTTTGTGTTAAGAAGACACAAGTAGAAATTTACGATGCTTGCGTGTGTCAGAAGTGTCACTGTGTTATAACCGATATTTAGTCATATTTTTCTTAAGGATGGGGCGTTAGATTGAGTGCACTTCAAATAAAATTTGTTCAGACGTAATGAGGAAAACATGTTTGCAGTATATCAGTGAAAATTAGAGGAATTGTAAGTATGTTAATTTATGAGATTTCAAGTCCTTAGACGTATAATCAGTTGTCTATGCAAATTGGAGAGTTCTGGTCAACTTCTAATTCGTAAATGTCAGTAATTACAATATTTATTTATCTATTTATTTATTTATCTATTTATTTATCTGGCGCGTGGCTACATCACTAAAACAAATAATATTTACAAATATTATCTCATACTAATAACAATAATTGATTTCATCACGCTAATAAGTTGAAGACAGGGGAGAGTTCGATTTTAATCTATCTCAGCAGTATAACTAAGATATTTAGCATTTGAGGTTGCCTCAAGACATTTTCCGTGAAGCTAGTTAATCATAAAATTCATATCAAATGCTCGGCCATCACAAAAGTTCTCATTATTTTATCCAACAATAGGCAGGAATGAATTCAGTCCTTGGAAAACTTCGTGCAATTGCATGCAAAATGAATCTAAGACTCATATTAGAAAACCCAATACCTGGAAGGATCTATTCAATAAATACACAAACAAAATCTGGTAACTCAGTTTGGCAAAATTGCTCAGGTAAATAATTTCAAATACTTGGGGAAGTCATCCAACCATCTGCATTATATCATGTAGCAAACAGAGAGAGATTTCTATATTACAAGTAGGCCATAGAATCACATGGAAAAGGTACAACAAAAAATCATTACCCCGGAACGCTAAATTAAAATATTATAACACCGTAATTAAGCCTCAAACATTACACACGTCAGAAACCTTGATCAGTGGAGAAAGATCATTATCTAAAATGATCGAAAAACAAGAAGGAGAAGTCCTCAGGGAAAACATGGCCCAGTATGCATAGGAGTGTGGATGAATAGGAGGTCTCCGGAATTACATCAACATAGAGAGAAGAGATGATGAAGACTCACTAAAAGATATTTAATAATGCCTCCTCGCTAAAATTCAGAATAACTGGATAATCGAAATTGAAAAGGACCTTCAAGAAATCAACATTCCAGATGAAATTATATGGGACACGCCTAGCTTTAGAACGTTGGTGAACAAACATCATTTTGCTGAGAACCCAAGATGAGTACACAGTTACACAGAAGGAAGAACAGATGATAAACACAAAGAGGGAGGAAACTCTGGCAGGAGAAGAAAGCACAACCATCTGTAAAATAAGTACAATCGCGCTCCTTAGTTGGACAAAACATTTTGAAATAATAATAAGTACGTAATGGAATGAGTAATAGTTACCATCCACGTGGTATGCTTTTTTGTGAAGAGTCAGTATGCGATACATTTATCAGGAGCTGATAGCTCAGGGTTCGGTCTATTGAGGTTTGGGGTCTATGTTGAAGTCAGTGTCATATGCGTCTGGAGTAATGCATTTCCAAGTGAAGTGAGAAACTTCGTAACAGTCAATAACTGTCGGTGGTAGATAAGTTCTATTTGTCCATGTAGTTATGAAACCATGTGACTCAGTTTGTGAGACATGCTCCTAGTAAATACTCCAGAGGTAACAATGTAGATAATGCCGAGTTTTCTTTATAAAATTGCTCAAGGGAAAATCATCAAGACAGAGTGTTTTGAAATATGGTAAAGTCCATTGTTTGAACATTGAATAGGATCCTATATCCAGAGGGATTCTTTTATCATCCAATAACTCCATTGGTACCAGTGAAATGCATATCAAATTCCAAAGATCCCATTAGACTTGAAATCATTCGAGATGACAATAATGTTGACCAATAAATTCCGTAATACAGGGATTTGGACGAAGATTTGTGTTGTAGTAGAAGGCCATCCGTGGTGAGATTTTTGCTCACTTGTAAGCCAGTGGCAGGTATAAACTTGTTTGACGAGATAACAGGTGTTCACATTTATATGAGGCGGAAATACTTTGGAAACAGAGGGCCGTGTTACAACATTATTGATGTTAAAATATATGGGGAGTAATTTGAATTTCAATTCTACTGCATAGGCAAATGATAGAGTGGATTCTCAGTAACATTCCCGAACACTTCACTATGTATTCTAGTTTCGATGTTTCCATAACACAGTCATAGTTCGTATTGCCACTGAGCATTTAAATAAGTACTTTGGTGTCAGAAGGTTGTCCTTAGATATTAAAATTTCCATTTCTTGATATATTCGTAGTGCGGCTAGGTATTATGTCTGCCGATGGCGTGTCCTTTAGTGGAAAGCAGGATGGTGGTTGAAATGCATAGAAGGGATTCTTGGTATTGCTCCGCCATGCTAGGATTGTGAAATTGTGTAGCTAGCCAACTGCTCCTAGATGAAAGGTGAGTATCGTAGTTTGAAACAAAGAGTCAGTACCACATGGTATTCCATAAGATGTAGTAGCACCCTGGCATTAGTCCATGGGCTACCCATGATTTATGGCCATGTTGTTCATAAAGAAGTTGTAATATATTGTGTAAAATTTTGGTAGGATTATATAAGTGGATGTAGTTGAATTGCGTGACCTATAACATTTAAGGGTTACACAAGAGTCGAGTCTATTTTGGGGTTCGACTGAAGGTTATAACTAAATGTTAACAGAATTCCTTTTCATAGGTTTTCATGAATTTATTCCAATCACTGACTTCAACCTGTTATTTTCGTTCATAGGACATCATTCATTTAGTACAATTTTATGTTGTGTAATTTTATGCTATTATTCACTGGCACTTGAAGTCCACTTGTTTTAGAGGGTCACTTTGGTCATCACGCACTTCAATTTACTTCAACAAGAGGTCACTTTGGTCATCAGGCACGTTTCCTCAACCTTAAACATTAATATAGTTGGTGACCTCGATAGCTCAGTGATGTGCATTCGAGGTTACTCAGATTCCATTGAGGTTCCAGGTATCTCGTCCTATGCTGATGGACAGTTAGTGGATATAATAAATTAAAAAGGTATGGAAAACACTTCCTGATATGTAGACGATCGAGGAATCGGAGGCATAACGCACATTTGTTTATGGAACTGAGCAGGTTGAATCTCATGTTGTTTTCTAGTTAACCATAAACTGGTTTTCTGTAAGTAGCCCTCCAGGCTTTCTTTTGTGGTGGATGTTAATTTCAACCCGAAATCGTCCAGCCGCAGCGTTATATTAATGTCACTGACCGCAGACCACTGTTTATTGCCATATTTGTAACCACACCAGCCATCATATTTCATTGTCTTTTATTGAATAAACATAGTCCGTTTATGTAATCTTTGAATTTATGTAGGCCTTCCTTGACCAAAGTCATGTTTGGAAGTGACGAAGAGCCATTAACACCCCCTGGGGCACAAGAGTTAACAATTCATGCTGAAGACCTGGAACAGGCTAACATCAGTTTGGCATGAGGAAAAGGGTTCAGTACTCAGTACGTCTCTTCAACACATGCAACGTTGAGTTATAAGAGATTTATAGTGACTTCCTTGTAGCTCCATTGGATGAGAGAGAAAGGCCAATTCTCTGCCACCAGGTAAATAAAAATGGAGAAAAGTATACTGCAGCTGTCGAAATACGAGTCCCTACATAAAGACGCCCCTCAAGAATTACGTGATCTTCATGAATAGCTACCGGCACTGAAGTAGAACTTTCAATGTGCATTCAGAACCGGCCAAAAGACACAATATTATCGTACAAGTGCCGAGGGAGCCTGTACAGTTTTGAGCTACGGGTCTATTCATAATTAAAGGAACACACGACATGTAGGAAGGGGGAGCACAGGTGTGCTCAGGTTTCAGCAATAATTTCTTCAATTGCGTTCTATTATGACTTGATTCGGCACATACTTATTCCCTTGAATTGTTTATTCGAAAGTCTGAATACTTCTTTCCTGCGCTTCCATTCTTTCACCACTTTTCTTTGCCATATTATTCTTCTGTGTTCATTCGGATTACTTGTTATCCTCGCATTTGGACGGCTCCCCAACGATAGTTACTGAGCACACTTCCACTTTAGTCCAAAAACAGAAAAAGGGTCGTCCATGGTTGAGAAGATGCGGTAATTCATGAAATATCCTTTGCTCTTTTCGCACACGGACCTGGCATTATGTTACCTTGAAATTTTCTTTCAGAGAAAATGGCACCCAGGGATGGACCGCTCTCCGGTGTACATTATGAGGTGAGAAGAAAAAGTGCCGTTCTACCTGAATAACTTATTACTTTTCTGCTGTATGCGATCGCATGTGCCTGGCTACATCTCCGGATTTGGAGGAGGTCTTGTGGAACTCCGGACACTTGTGTAGTAGTTACTGGGACGTTAAGCAAAATAACATTATTAATAAATCACGTGCGGCTTAATCACGACGTGACGTAACGCTCGTAAGCAATCTCGCCCGTATGAACCGATAGCGTGTTGCTGCGTGCGAACGATTTGCCGAGAAACACGGAGCAGTGCGGCACCTCTCCAGTGTGGTTTACATGTGCATGGTTAGCCTACATGATTCTCTGAACATTTTATTGCACTTCTGGGCACTCGTGCGAGTTCTGATATGGACTGTTAGAGTGACTTTCTTTTCCGAATATTTGCCACAGACATTCCAGCAGTATAGCTTCTCGCGTGTGTGGGTCTGCATGTGAACTGGTAGGTCACTTTTCTAGATGAGGGTTTGGCAACAGATATTGCGGCTGTGCACCTTACGCCCGTGCGAGTCCGCATATGACGTGCTAGATGGGATCTCTTGCTGAAAAACCAGCATCAGACATTGCAAAAGATAGGCTTCATGCCTGTGTGAGTAAGCATATGAACTTCTAGGCTGACTTTGATCCTGAAGAATATGCCAAAAATATTACAACAGTATGGCTTCTCGCCTATGCGTGTCCGGATGTGAACTCCCAAGTTGTGTGGCTTATTGCCTCTGTGAGTACGCATGTGACCTGTTAAATAGACTTTCTGGCTGAGGGAATTCCCACAGACGTTGCAACAGTATGGCTTCTCATGTGTGTGTGTCCGTAAGTGACTTGCTTGGTAGGCTTTCCTGCAGAAGGTGATGCCGCAATGTCTGTGTCCACAGACTTTGCAGCAGTATGGCATAGCACCTGTGTGATTAAGCATGTAATTTGTTAGATAGCCTTTTTGGGTGAAAGATTTCCTCACAGATGTTGCAACTTTATGCCTTCTCGTCTGTATGTTTCTGTACGTGACTGCAAAGCTGCTTTATTGGATGAATGACTTGCCACAATCATTGCAACACTGTGGCTTAACTTCTGTGTCAGAACGGACATGGTCTCTTAAGTAACTCTCCGGTTGAAAGATTTCCAGCAGACGTTACAGCAGTATGACGTCTCCCCTTGCGAGACAGATTTGATAAGATAGGCCGTATTTCTGGACGAATAATTTGCCGCAGTCATTGCACTAGTGTGACTTATTTGCCTGTGTGAATACGCATGTGACATGCTAGATAATTTTTCCGGCGGAAAGAATTTCCACAAACGTTGCAGCAGTATGGCCTATCGCCTGTGTGAATACGAGTGTGTTCTGCTAGATGATGCTTCCTGCTGACGGATTTTCCACAAACGTTGCAGGAGAATGGCTTCACGCCTGTGTGAGAAAGCATGTGATGAGATAGACCATATTTATGAATGAATGACTTACCACAGACATTGCAGCGGTGTGGCTTAACTCCTGTATGAATACGCATGTGACCAACAAGGGAATATTTCTGACTGAAGGATTTTCCACAAACGCTGCAACAAAACGGTTTATCGCCTGTGTGAATACGTGTGTGTACCGATAGATGATGTTTCCTGCTGAAGGATTTTCCACAAACATTGCAACAGTAAGGCTTCTCGCCCGTGTGAGAAAGCATGTGATAAAATAGACCATATTTCCGGATGAATGATTTGCCACAGACATCGCAGCAGTGTGGCCTATCGCCTATGTGAATACGCATGTGAACTGCTAGATTACATTTCTGACAGAAGGATATTCCACAAACGCTGCATCTGTATGGCTTAACGCCTGTGTGAATACGCATATGACCTGCTAAGGAATATTTCTGACTGAAGGATTTTCCACAAACGCTGCAACAGTATGGCATATCGCCTGTGTGATTACGTGTGTGTTCTGCTAGATGATGTTTCCGGTTGAAGGATTTTCCACACACGTTGCAGCAGAATGGCTTCGCGCCCGTATGAGACGGGATAAGGTCTGAACTTTTCCTCAACCTTTCGTGATATCCTGAGCATTCGTTTATAATCTCACCTGTATGCAATCGCGTGTCCTCTGTCAGCATTTTCCTCTGGGTAGAGCATTTATCAGAAAATCTGCACACTACGAGCGGGTGGATCCTGAGGTGTTCCGACAAGCTGCTTCGGCTACCAAACACCTTTCCGCAGTGGTCGCACTTGAAGGGACAATCATCCTTGTGTCCCTTCAGATGTTGCAAGAGGCCCAACTTCCCAGCCAGGAATTTACTGCACACATTACACCTAAAACTAGGTGATCCGCCATCCAGAGGTTGATGATCTCTATAGCTCACCTCGGGTCTCGATCTACAGTGACAAATTAAAACCATGTGACCAATAGTTCAACAGCCAACTCCACTACAACTCTCACAAAAGGGATTTGCTAAAGGACATTCCAATCACTGATATCCAGTGCAAAGAGCTCGTTACTCATAAACATTACATTCCTGAGAGTAAACATCCAGCCTAAAAGGAGAAATACAAGCTCTTTAATCCAGCACACATTATTCTATTCAAATCCGTAGTCTGTTCTCCTACATAAAAGACGGCATATGCTTTGGAGTTTTGATTTTGTGGAACCACTCTGCGCTTTGTGGTAGGCAAGTAATAATTTTTGTAAAGGACCTTGTTGTTGAGGTTGTTTGAGAGAATGTTAGTGTTGCAGATATTAATAAAGTTGAGAACATCGTTTGCCGACAGTCAGCAAGATCTGCTGAACCATGGCTAATCTTTTATGAATGTTATTTGTCACACAAATATACATATTGTATTTGTACATTGTTATCATATCACTATAGCATTTTATTAGTCACTGGGTCATCCGGCTCCATGGCTAAATGGTTAGCGTTCTGGCCTTTGGCCACAGGGGTCCCGGGTTCGATTCCCGGCAAGGTCGGGAATTTTAACCATCATTGGTTAATTTCGTTGGCATAGGGGCTGGGTGTATGTGTCGTCTTCATCATCATTTAATCCTCATCACGACGAGCAGGTCGCCTACGGGCTTCAAAACAAAAGACCTGCACCTGGCGAGCCAAACATGTCCTCGGACATTCCCGGTACTAAAAGCCATACGCCATTTCATTTCAGTCACTGTGTCGCTTATCCGAAATATGTAGCTTTGATGTGAAATCAAACAGAGCCATCCTACATATAGGGCGGTAGGTTTATACAAGGACCTCCATACTTACTACCACGTACTACGTCAGTCTACGTCTTATTTGCCGTATTTAGCACAAGCCGTATGCAATACGGAAACCACTAATCCTGATGAAATCCTGGAAAAGCTGAAATATAACAAGTATACCACGGCTCTCTCCCTAGCATTGATACTGTCTTTTCTCTTCCAGATACTGCTGTTATAGACATTATGAAAGCAGCACAGAATATGGCTTTGGTGGTAGCGCTTAATTACAATGTTCTAATATCCTTAATTTGAAGCCAAACGCAACCTATCATGCCCTTGCATATTCCTACAAGTATCACTTAAACAATACGGATAGAAGGAGCAAGAAAATCCAGGCTTGAGCCAAAATTTGAGATGACAAGACGTTGAATTGCACTGTAGTGGATATTGCTGCCATGTAAAGGAAAGAATGATATTCCAGTTATAACAAAAGATCACGGGCAACGTGATTATTTTTAGTGGATTGATAACACAGGTGGACGGCATCCAATCCTGTGCCTGTCTCCCCACCGCAGAGTAGTTCTACATCTACGAAAGAAGGGCGGGAAATACAAATTTTTTTGGTTAATGGTGGGATCCCCTTACAACTGCGACATGGGAAAATCGATCACGCAGGCTAAAATATGTCGTAACATGAACTGGTACTTTCCAATTCATGCTGTATGAACTGAATTCACATGGCCCAGTCGAATGCATGACTGGCTCACAAGCCAAGTAATGGGAGGCTCGACCATGTATTGTTACTGCACTCTTAGGAGAAAATAAGTGGACAAATAAGGGGGGACATTGATTCCAGATATGACAGACTAAACCTCTTCATCATCAAACAAGATATTGGTGTTGAGACCACTAGACAACAGGGGGCAGAAAATACGACACTGGATTATATGTCATGCGTTCTGTGACATATCACGCCAAGCAATGTGCAAAAGCCTGTAACCGTTCTTCTTTACGTGATTACATTATTCTTGTGACAAGTGATTTATCAGGTTCACAATTAGTTTTTCAGTAAAATAATGTTTTAATTTGCATTGATAAATATTCTACACAAACCAGCTATATTGCTGTATCACGCGGCGTGTCCAAGGTGACGGATACGGGTTCTCCACTGGCCTGCCGATGAACTTGAGCAAAATATAATAGCTCTCGCGTACCACACACGTACAAAGTCTTTAATGGTAATTTTGGCGGAGATGGAGAAGTTCAGTATTGAGTAGAAGTAGTATAATACAGAGATTCTGGCGCCACCACCTCCTCCGGCTCCCAGAGGCCTCCTCCACCACCACCACAGCCAGATGCCTCCCAGAGGCCACCTCCACCACCACAGCCAGAGGCCTCCTAGAGGCCTCCTCCACCACCACCACAGCCAGAGGCCTCCCAGAGGTCTCCTCCACCACCCGCGGTAAATTTGAATTTGTAAACAAAGCCACGTGCTTTTTGACAGCTGTCATCGAAAACAACGCATCGCTAACCTCAGTACTGCCATCTCGACGGGTCTAAACCTCAGTAGTGCCAACGTAACCTAACTAGCGCGAGGTAAACAAATCCACGTGTTTTTGACAGCCACGTGCTTTTTGACAGACAACAACGCATCGCTAACCTCAGTACTGCCATCTTGACGGGCCTAAACCTCAGTAGTACCAACTTAACCTAACTAGCGCGTGGTAAACAAAGCCACGTGTTTTTTGACAGCTGTCATCCGCCATCTTTAAACTGCAGAGCACCGTGCTGCCCTCTTTATCGCAGTAGCTGCAAATTCGTCACCTGTCATCCGCAGTGCTGCCACCTTGGCGGGCCTAAACCTCAGTGCTACCAACTTAACCTCACTAGCTCGAGATAAACAAATCCACGTGCTTTTTTTACAGCTGTCATCCGCCATCTTTAATCTATAGAGCACAGTGCTGCCCTCTTTAGCTACTTACCTTTGAAATGTGGTGGCGGATAATTTGAAAAATGCTTTTTGACAGCAGCCATCTTTGAGCACCGTGCTGCCCTCTTTAGCTAGATACCTTTGAAATGTGGTGGCAGGCAATTCCACATGACAGCAGCCATCTTTAATCAAGAGAGCACCGTGCTGCCCTCTATGTGGTGGCGGCAATCTGAAAAATTCTACATGCTCTTGTTTGAAAAAAAAATCACGCGCTTTTTTGACAGCCGTCATCCGCCATCTTTAATCAACAGAGCACAGTGCTGCCCTCTTTATCTAGATACCATTTAAATGTGGTGGCGGCAAATTCCACGTGCTCTTGTTTGGAAACAAAGCCATGTGCTTTTATGACAGCCGTCATCCGCCATATTTAATCAACAGAGCACCGTGCTGCTATCATGCGGGCAATTTCATCAGCTGTCATCCGCCATCTTTAATCCACAGAACACCGTGCTGCCCTCTTTATGGCTACAACCTTAAGCACGTAGTAGCGGGCAATTTGAAAAGTTCTGTTAGATATCATCCGCCATCTTTAATCAAGAGAGCACCGTGCTGCCATCTTTAGCTAGATACCTTTGAAATGTGGTGGCGGCAAATTGAAAAATTTCACGTGCTCTTGTTTGGAAACAAACTCACGTGCTTTTTTTGACAGCTACCATCCGCCATCTTTAATCAATAGAGCATAGTGCTGCCCTCTTTAGTTGAAATGTGGTGGCGGCAAATTCCACGTGCTCTTGTTTGGAAACAAAGCCATGTGCTTTTTTGACAGGTGTCATCTGCCATCTTTAATCAACAGAGCACCGTGCTGCTATCATGCGGGTAATTTCGTCAGCTGTCATCCGCCATCTTTAATCTACAGAGCACCGTGCTGCCCTCTGTAGTAGCGGCCAATTTGAAAAGTTCTGTTAGCTGTCATCCGCCATCTTTAATCAAGAGAGCACCGTGCTGCCATCTTTAGCTAGATACCTTTGAAATGTGGTGGTGGATAATTTAAAAAGAAAAATTCTACAGAAGCCCTCTCTCGACGCTAATTGCATAAGATGGCGGCTATACATGACTCCTTATGGGTGCTTACGCAAGATGGCTGCTATACACAGGTTCTTATGAGACGCCCTTGGGATGCTTGCGCAAGATGGTAGTTATACATGGCTCCTTATGAGATGCCCTAGGGATGCTTGCGCAAGATAGCGGCTGCTCTTATGGGACGGCTTAAGGGTCCTTGCACAAGATGGCTTGAGACTCCCTAAGGATGCTTGCGCAAGATGGCGGACACAAGATGGCGGCTATACACAACTCCTTATGGGACGCTTTAAGGGTGCTTGCGTAAGATGGCTGCTAATCTTATGAAGAAAGCTAGCTTAGAGGCTAACGTGTCGCGCTAGTTCGATTCATTAAATTTAGGGCTTAAATGCAAAATGTTAAATATCTCGCAAACGGTGCACCGTAGAGCAAAACGGACAAAATTTTTCTGCCAAATACCCAGGTTCGCAGTATGAGGAACAAGAAAACCATAGTCTAATGATGGGATCAACGGTTTGGTTCCTACTTAGGCCCTTTGTTATTTGCTCTGTTTTAGCTTGTATTGAAGCGAGTCTTCGTAACATGATCAGGTCTAGCTATGGTAGAGAGTAAAACGTACCGTGCTGGTTCGATTCATTAAATTTGGAGGCTTAAATGCAAAATGTTAAATATCTCGAAAACGGTGCATCGTAGAGCAAAACGGACAACATTTTTCCGCCTAATACGTAGGTTCGTAGTATCAGGAACAAGAAAAACATAGTCTAATGATGAGATCAACAGTTCGATTCCTACTTAAGCCCTTTGGCATTGGCAGCTATCTATTTCTACAAGATGGTGGCTACTCTTATGAGACACAAGATAGCTTGAGACGTCCTAGGGATGCTTACGCAAGATGGTAGACACAAAATGGTGACTATACATAGCTCCTTATGAGACAGCCTAGGGGTGCTCGCACAAGATGGCGGCTACTCTTATGAAGAAAGCTAGCTTAGAGGCTACTGCGCAAGATAACAGCTGCTGTTATGCATGCGGTGGAGGGTAATTTGCAATTCTATGTGCTTAATCAACAGAGCACCCTGCTGCCCTCTTTAGCCGAAATGTGGTGGCGGATAATTTGAAAAATTATTTTGACAGCTGTCGTCTTTAAACAATGGCAACTATACATAGGCTGTTAAGGCCTTATCATTCTCCTCATCATCCTCCTCCTCCTCCTCCGCCTCTTATGTCAAGGCATAGCTTTATATCGAACAAGTTTAATCGTGCATCGCGAAGGCAAGCGTGTGCAGCGATAACATTATTGCACATGTTTAGACTTTCGAAACATAAGAAGAGTAGAATCAAACGCTGTACTCGATACAACATGTGATCAGAACATTGACTGATGCGTTCAGAAAACAAAATAAGTGATCAAGACTAGAATCGAACACTGTACTCAATACATCATGTGTTTAGAATATGTCAGGGGATACCCTTGTTCTAAGAAGATCAGGTTGAAACATAACAGGACTAGAATAGAACACTGTAATCGATGTTGTTAACTTCAACATGTGATCAGAACATTGATTGATGTGTTCAGAACACAAAATAAGTGATCATGACTAGAATCGAACACTGTACTCGATACAACATGTGATCAGAACATTGATCGATGTGTTCAGAACACAAAATAAGTGATCAAGACTAGAATCGAACACTGTACTCAATACAACATGTGTTTAGAACATGTTAGGGGGTACCCTTGTTCTAAGAAGATCAGAATGAAACATAACAAGACTAGAATCGAACACTGTAATCGATGTTGTTAACCTCAACATATGATCAGAACATTGTTTGATGTGTTCAGAGCAAAGGTACAATTTTGATGATTTGCTTAGTGTAAAATCAAAAACTATGGAAACGCACTGTGCACATATCGCGTAGCTAACTCGCTCAGTAAGCAATATTGCAAAACTACAACTTCAATGATTTGCCTAGTGTAAAAATAAAAAACACACTGTACCCATACTGCGCAGCTAACCCGCTCGGTAAACGATATAGCAAAAGTATAACTTCAAATTATTTACCTTCAATCATTCGTCTTGTGTGAAAATCAGTCGAACAAGTTATCGCATAAACATGTAACATGAAATATCAGTCAATCTGTTGGCATGGGTTACAAGCATGTAGCTTATGCGGGAAGTAAAATTAAACAGAACGCTAGTGCTATAAGAAATACTCTGCTTACATTTAAGTCCCTAGCTGTTGAACAAGTTATTACATAAATATGTTACATGAAATATCGGTTCGGAAACATATAGTTTCAATCTGTTGACATAGATTACAAGCATGTAGCTTGTGCAGGCGAGGGCTACTATGCAAAATGCTAAGCCGAAAAAAATCGTGATAGGGTATGGAACCCAGGGGTTACATCTTATCAGAAGGGCAAAAAGGATGAAAGGACTCTTCCTCCTCCTTACCGCACCTTCCTTGTAGGGCTAATTGGTTAAAGGGCTAATGGGCTAATGGGCAAAAGGGCTAATGGGCTAAAGGGCTAATGGGCTAAAGGGCTAAAGGAGCAACAACCTCATTTTAAATTCCGCGCTATAACATGCATAAGGTGGCAGCCTTGAGGTTTACCGCCGTAAAGATGGCAGCAGTGAGGTTAGCGACGCTCTATTGTCCTCCAAAGTGAGGTTAGGGTTCGTCAAGGAGACAGCTGTCAAAAAAAGCACGTGGCTATGTTTACCAAACAAGTGCACGTGGCTGTGACGTCACGGTCACGTAGTATGCTGCTTCAGCATGTAAAGTTCAATGTCTACACCTACGTAGTTAACACTCTGCTATGTTCACAAGATTTTTACACATAACTATTCTTTATGTTTTAAGTTCGTTCACATAGGTTATGTTAAGATAGCAGCACACGTACAAGCGATGGTCGCACGCTCGCGTAGAAGTTGTTTAGTACGATATTTGATGTATGCATTATCAAAAGGTGATATGTACACGCTTTTAAACCTTGCTATTCTTACTGCTACTATGTTCGCAAGATTTTTAAACATAGCTATTCTTTGTGCTTTAAGTTCGTGCGCATAGGTCATGCTAAAGTAGCAGTGCAAACACATGTGAACGTTGTACATTCTAGCGGAATGTGTTTGGTATAATAGCTGATGCATGCAAAATCGATAGGTGATGTGTACACGCTTTGAACTTGGCTATTCTTTGTGCTTTAAGTTCGTGCACATAGGTTATGTTAAGATTGCAGCACACACAAGCGATGATTGCACGCTGTTGTAGAAGAAGTTTAGTACGATAGTCGATGCATATATCATCGATAGGTGATGTGTACACGCATTAGAACATAGCTCTTCCTTGTGCTTTAAGTTCGTGCACATTGGTTAGGGATACACAAAAGCGATTGCTACATGCTGTAGCGGAAGAAGTCTAGTACGATAGTCGGCGCATGCATCATCGATATGTGATGTGTACACGCTATTCTTTATGCTTTAAATTCATGCACATAGGTAGCAGCACACAATTGTGATCGTTGTACACTCTAGCGGGAGAAGTTTAACTTTATACACATACGTTAGCAATACACATATGCGATCGTTGTACGAAAGTCGATGCATGCAAAATCGATAGGTGATGTGTACACGCTTTGAACTTAGCTATTTTTGTAGTTTAAGTTCATGCGTATAGGTTATGCTAAGATAGCAGTACAATCTAGAGGAAGAAGTTTAGTATGAGAGTCGATGCATGCAAAATCGATAGGTAATGTGTGCACGCTGTGAAACATAGCTATTCCTTGTACTTTAAGTTCATACGTATAGGTCATACCCAGATAGCAGCACAATCTAGTGGAAGAAGTTTAGTATGATATTCGATGCATGCAAAATCGATAGGTAATGTGTGCACGCTGTGAAACATGACTATTCTTTGTACTTTAAGTTCATTCGTACAGGTTATGCTAAGATAGCAGTACAATCTAGTGAAAAAGTTTACTATGACAGTCGATTCATGTAAAATCAATAGGTAATGCGTGCACGCTTGATAGTCGATTCATGTAAAATCAATAGGTAATGTGTGCACGCTTTGAAACATGGCTATTCTCTGTACCTTAAGTTCATACGTATAGGTTATGATAAGATAGCAGTACAATCTAGTGAAAAAAGTATGGTATGATATCCGATTCTTGCAAAATCAATAGATAATGCGTACACGCTTTGAGACATGGCTATTCTTTGTACTTTAAGTTCATGCGTATAGGTTATACTAAGATAGTGGCACAATCTTGCGGAAGAAGTTTGGTACGAGAGTCGGTGTATGCAAAATCGATAGGTAATGTGTACACGCTTTGAAACATGGCTATTCTTTGTACTTTAAGTTTATGGGTATAGGTTATGCTAAGATAGCAGCACAATCTAGCGGAAGAAGTTTAGTACGATAGTCGATGCATGTAAAATCAATAGGGGATATGTACACGCCTTAAACATGGCTATTCATACTGCTGCTCTGTTCCCAAGTTTTATAAACATAGCTAATCCTAATGCTGCTCTTAACGATGTAGAGCTAACGATTGATTACGTGACCGTGACGTCACAGCCACGTGCACTTGTTTGGTAAACACAGCCACGTGCTTTTTTTGACAGCTGTCTCCTTGACGAACCCTAACCTCACTTTGGAGGACAATAGAGCGTCGCTAACCTCACTGCTGCCATCTTTACGGCGGTAAACCTCAAGGCTGCCACCTTATGCATGTTATAGCGCGGAATTTAAAATCCAACAACAGAACATTGCTAACCTCACTCTTACCATCTTTACGGCGGTAAATCTCAAGGCTGCCACCTTATGCATGTTATAGCGTAGAATTTAAAGTCCAACAACAGAACATTGCTAACCTCACTCTTGCCATCTTGAAAAGTTCAGTGTTCCAAACACTAGTTAGAAAAACGTAACTCATCGCACCTCAGGGATTTTATTAGGTAAGACGTAACCCCTAGGTTCCATTCCTTGTTCTGAACATAAAACCTTTTACCAATATAGATTAATTTTCTACACTTAAAGTACAAGCGTTCTTGCTGATAGCGATCGATGAGGTTGTTGCTCCTTTAGCCCATTAGCCCTTTTGCTCATTAGCCCATTAGCTCTTTAACCAATTAGCCCTACAAGGAAGGTGCGGTAAGGAGGAGGAAGAGTCCTTTCATCCTTTTTGCCCTTCTGATAAGATGTAACCCCTGGGTTCCATACCCTATCACGATTTTTTTCGGCTTAGCATTTTGCATAGTAGCCCTCGCCTGCACAAGCTACATGCTTGTAATCTACGTCAACAGATTGAAACTATATGTTTCCGAACCGATATTTCATGTAACATATTTATGTAATAACTTGTTCAACAGCTAGGGACTTAAATGTAAGCAGAGTATTTCTTATAGCACTAGCGTTCTGTTTAATTTTACTTCCCGCATAAGCTACATGCTTGTAACCCATGCCAACAGATTGACTGATATTTCATGTTACATGTTTATGCGATAACTTGTTCGACTGATTTTCACACAAGACGAATGATTGAAGGTAAATAATTTGAAGTTATACTTTTGCTATATCGTTTACCGAGCGGGTTAGCTGCGCAGTATGGGTACAGTGTGTTTTTTATTTTTACACTAGGCAAATCATTGAAGTTGTAGTTTTGCAATATTGCTTACTGAGCGAGTTAGCTACGCGATATGTGCACAGTGCGTTTCCATAGTTTTTGATTTTACACTAAGCAAATCATCAAAATTGTACCTTTGCTCTGAACACATCAAACAATGTTCTGATCATATGTTGAGGTTAACAACATCGATTACAGTGTTCGATTCTAGTCTTGTTATGTTCCATTCTGATCTTCTTAGAACAAGGGTACCCCCTAACATGTTCTAAACACATGCTGTATTGAGTACAGTGTTCGATTCTAGTCTTGATCACTTATTTTGTGTTCTGAACACATCGATCAATGTTCTGATCACATGTTGTATCGAGTACAGTGTTCGATTCTAGTCATGATCACTTATTTTGTGTTCTGAACACATCAATCAATGTTCTGATCACATGTTGAAGTTAACAACATCGATTACAGTGTTCTATTCTAGTCCTGTTATGTTTCAACCTGATCTTCTTAGAACAAGGGTATCCCCTGACATATTCTAAACACATGATGTATTGAGTACAGTGTTCGATTCTAGTCTTGATCACTTATTTTGTTTTCTGAACGCATCAATCAATGTTCTGATCTCATGTTGTATCGAGTACAGCGTTTGATTCTACTCTTCTTATGTTTCGAAAGTCTAAACATGTGCAATAATGTTATCGCTGCACACGCTTGCCTTCGCGATGCACGATTAAACTTGTTCGATATAAAGCTATGCCTTGACATAAGAGGCGGAGGAGGAGGAGGATGATGAGGAGAATGATAAGGCCTTAACAGCCTATGTATAGTCGCCATTGTTTAAAGACGACAGCTGTCAAAATAATTTTTCAAATTATCCGCCACCACATTTTAGCTAAAGAGGGCAGCAGGGTGCTCTGTTGATTAAGCACATAGAATTTCAAATTACCCTCCACCGCATGCATAACAGCAGCTGTTATCTTGCGCAGTAGCCTCTAAGCTAGCTTTCTTCATAAGAGTAGCCGCCATCTTGTGCGAGCACCCCTAGGCTGTCTCATAAGGAGCTATGTATAGTCACCATTTTGTGTCTACCATCTTGCGTAAGCATCCCTAGGACGTCTCAAGCTATCTTGTGTCTCATAAGAGTAGCCACCATCTTGTAGAAATAGATAGCTGCCAATGCCAAAGGGCTTAAGTAGGAATCGAACTGTTGATCTCATCATTAGACTATGTTTTTCTTGTTCCTGATACTACGAACCTACGTGTTAGGCGGAAAAATGTTGTCCGTTTTGCTCTACGATGCACCGTTTTCGAGATATTTAACATTTTGCATTTAAGCCTCCAAATTTAATGAATCGAACCAGCACGGTACGTTTTACTCTCTACCATAGCTGGACCTGATCATGTTACGAAGACTCGCTTCAATACAAGCTAAAACAGAGCAAATAACAAAGGGCCTAAGTAGGAACCAAACCGTTGATCCCATCATTAGACTATGGTTTTCTTGTTCCTCATACTGCGAACCTGGGTATTTGGCAGAAAAATTTTGTCCGTTTTACTCTACGGTGCACCGTTTGCGAGATATTTAACATTTTGCATTAAGCCCTAAATTTAATGAATCGAACTAGCGCGACACGTTAGCCTCTCAGCTAGCTTTCTTCATAAGAGTAGCAGCCATCTTACGCAAGCACCCTTAAAGCGTCCCATAAGGAGTTGTGTATAGCCGCCATCTTGTGTCTGCCATATTGCGCAAGAATCCTTAGGGCGTCTCAAGCCATCTTGTACAAGGACCCTTAAGCCGTCCCATAAGAGCAGCCGCTATCTTGCGCAAGCATCCCTAGGGCATCTCATAAGGAGCCATGTATAACTACCATCTTGCGCAAGCATCCCAAGAGCGTCTCATGAGAATCTGTGTATAGCAGCCATCTTGCGTAAGCACCCTTAAGGAGTCATGTATAGCCGCCATCTTATGCAATTAGCGTCGAGAGAGGGCTGCTGTAGAATTTTTCTTTTTAAATTATCCACCACCACATTTCAAAGGTATCTAGCTAAAGATGGCAGCACGGTGCTCTCTTGATTAAAGATGGCGGATGACAGCTAACAGAACTTTTCAAATTTGCCGCTACTACAGAGGGCAGCACGGTGCTCTGTAGATTAAAGATGGCGGATGATAGCTGACGAAATTACCTGCATGATAGCAGCACGGTGCTCTGTTGATTAAAGATGGCAGATGACACCTGTCAAAAAAGCACATGGCTTTGTTTCCAAACAAGAGCACGTGGAATTTGCCGCCACCACATTTCAACTAAAGAGGGCAGCACTATGCTCTGTTGATTAAAGATGGCGGATGGTAGCTGTAAAAAAAAGCACGTGAGTTTGTTTCCAAACAAGTGCACGTGGAATTTTTCAATTTGCCGCCACCACATTTCAAAGGTATCTAGCTAAAGATGGCAGCACGGTGCTCTCTTGATTAATTTTCTTTTTTTTGCTAGGGTCTTTACGTCGCACCGACACAGATAGGTCTTATGGCGACGATGGGATAGGAAAGGCCTAGGAGTTGGAAGGAAGCGGCCGTGGCCTTAATTCTCTTGATTAAAGATGGCGGATGATAGCTAACAGAACTTTTCAAATTGCCCGCTACTACGTGCTTAAGGTTGTAGCCATAAAGAGGGCAGCACAGTGTTCTGTGGATTAAAGATGGCGGATAACAGCTGATGAAATTGCCCGCATGATAGCATCACGGTGCTCTGTTGATTAAAGATGGCGGATGACAGCTGTCAAAAAAGCACATGGCTTTGTTTCCAAACAAGAGCACGTGGAATTTGCCGTCACCACATTTCAAAGGTATCTAGCTAAAGAGGGCAGCACTGTGCTCTGTTGATTAAAGATGGCGGATGACGGCTGTCAAAAAAGCGCGTGAGTTTGTTTCCAAACAAGAGCATGTAGAATTTTTCAAATTGCCGCCACCACATACAGGGCAGCACGGTGCTCTCTTGATTAAAGATGGCTGCTGTCATGTGGAATTGCCTGCCACCACATTTCAAAGGTATCTAGCTAATGAGGGCAGCACGGTGCTCAAAGATGGCTGCTGTCAAAAAGCATTTTTCAAATTATCCGCCACCACATTTCAAAGGTAAGTAGCTAAAGAGGGCAGCACTGTGCTCTATAGATTAAAGATGGCGGATGACAGCTGTCAAAAAAGCACGTGGATTTGTTTAACTCGAGCTAGTTACGTTAAGTTGACACTACTGCGGTTTAGGCCCGTCAAGATGGCAGTACTGAGGTTAGCGATGCGTTGTTGTCGATGACAGCTGTCTAAAAGCACGTGGCTTTGTTTACAAATTCAAATTTACCGCGGGTGGTGGAGGAGACCTCTGGGAGGCCTCTGGCTGTGGTGGTGGTGGAGGAGGCCTCTGGCTGTGGTGGTGGTGGAGGTGGCCTCTGGGAGGCATCTGGCTGTGGTGGTGGTGGAGGAGGCCTCTGGGAGCCGGAGGAGGTGGTGGCGCCAGAGTCCCTGTATTATACTAGTAGTAGATGGCAGAAGAGGTACCCTAAATTTCTGGAAGTTAATGCAGAAAAGAGCGTAGCGTTTCTTGTCTAGAGGAGAGGCTGCAAAAGGCATCTGTTTCCCATGTCCGGAGCTGCGTTATTACCTTCTGTCATGAGTTCTAAAATGCTTCAAGAGCAAGCCGTAAAATAATACCGTCACATCATTACAGAAATATGTCTCATGGTATTGGAGCCAAAGTTAGTGCAGCCTCCGGAAAGGGCGCGCGTTGACAGGGCGCAGTCAGCATGAAAAGTATGCAAGGGTTACCGTCGCACGGGCTGTGACGGCTAACCAAGCGAGTACCCCATTATGTATTCCATCATTGAATTATGCCTGGATGAAGTAGCAAATAATCCACTGCACTTGAGAGAAGGCTTGTAGGCATCTGTGAGGTGCGGGAAAAAGGATGGAGTGGGGTAAAGTTATGGGAAAAGGGTTGCGGTTACTGATGTACAACAGAAGCCGAAGAACAGCTCATGGTGTTGACATTGTCATATCAGCAAAATTTGACGGTTGTCTCCGAGGTGCAAAAGTTTGACAATCGCTTGATGTAACTCATCCGCATTATGGAGAGAAGGAAATTCTAATTTTTCAGCGCAACGCGCCACAAACTGACGTGCGCGCGGAAACCAAAAGTGCGTTCTGGGCACTGCCTGACAAGAAGACCGCTATCTCATAACTTCCGATGATCTGAATGGATGTGTCGGACGAGGGAAAGAAGAACAAACAGTCCATGGCGTTCATGGGCATGGAGAAAAGAACGACGATGGCCTACAAATTCGCGATTATGTAGAAACTGATCGTCGCAAACACACGGTTCAAAAAGAGTGATATTCATCTACTCAGTACTACAGTGGCTCCCATCCAATTCGCATTGACTACATCCTTGTGAGAAGATGAAATCTCGAAGATGTTCTAGAGATAACAGTTGTCCCTTTTTAAGTCCTTGCGATGCATCAACGACCTGTCATCTATGCTGCGGATAAAGTCACCAAGAGCCCAATACTTCACACGAAATAGACAAATTGGGATCAAACAGTGGCCGCTGAAGAAGGAGACTAACGTCGTTGCAAAAGTTACAGAGCCACAAATCACCGTATTTGAAGTGAACCGGACTAAACTGAAAGACGCCGTTCGCTCTATTCCTGGAACAATTAAGTCAGGGCGACGACAACAAAGGATTAACCAAAGGAATGAAGATGTTAAATATGCAGTACGTTTGAAGAAGCAGCTGTACCACGAGTCTCTTGCTCGTTGGAATGCCTACAAAGCAGCCACTAGTAAGGTGAAGGAGGTCTTTGCCGTAAAAAAAGCGAATCGGTAAGCAGGTCTATATGTGAAACTTGACATGCGCGAATACGAGCGGAATTTTTAACGGCTAGTCCAATCGAGCCATCGCAAAACGGCAGAAGTCCAACGTTTTTACGGCATCAATCAGGAAATAGACGATTTGCCACTGGACTGGCGGGAAGCGCGAGTACACTGGTGGAACTATTTTGACAACATCTCAATCATGGAATTTCCGTATCTACCAATCCTAATCACCTCCGCTGTTGAAGGTCCAATGTAGGAAAATGACGTCACTAAAGTCCAGGCTATGCTGAAGGAAATGAAACCAGGAAATGCCATCTGTCCCGACTATCTTCCAGCAGAGTTTTGTTTCCCTCAATAGGGGGATGCAGCAGTGTGGCTAAAGCAAACTTTTCAACCAGATCATCAAAGAAGGTCAAAACAAACAGACTGGCGACGGAGTATCCATTCAGAAACAAGTGAAGCCCTGTCTATTTTTCTAACAACGGCCCGATCATACTTCTGAGCCACGCAATGAGAGACCTAGGGCTCTCGTCCACTGGAAGCGAAAACCTACGAACTGCGAGTTCGGACGAATCTTTGCGAAGTCTGTTCGTCCGAAATCGTGCGTACACTATCGTCCTTTGGCTGCGTATACGGGAGAGTTACTTAGTAGGTGTATGTGTGAGAAGATGGCGTCTACTGAAGATTTGTGTGATCTCTATGCATTAGATACACCTCTGGTACCGAGAAGAAGAGCTCAGAAAATGAAACGGGAGTGGGTAAATGATATTATCGAAAAGGCAAATGTTTGGTGAATTTTCACATATATGGGCTGATCTTGAAAAGGACGAAAGACAGTACTTTGGTTATGTTCGAATGACATGTGATACATTTCGATATATATATTAAACAAAGTACAAGATCAGTTGAAGAAGTACAGTAACTTTCGAGAAACCATTTCATCTGAACAACGTCTAGCTGTAACTTTGAGGTAAGCAAATGCTCATATTAAAGGGGAGATTTGGGGAATATCTCCACTTCTATTTTTTCCCATTTTAACATTCCTTTCATAATTCACAACCAATTAAAGGGATTGAGTATCTTTTTGCAACAGCGAGACGTAACATAAATAGCGGAAATGACACTCTGTCATCAGTGCGATAAAGCTTGGCTCGAGTGGCCAGGGCAATCTGAGTATGTGTGAAGTTTTGTTGTCAGGTCACAGAATGATAGCATTTACCTGAAATGAGAAACTTCATCTAGATTTAATTTAATTTGAAGAATGGAGGCAATGATTTATGAGGCATTAAATATTGACATACATCGAGTTTACTTTACAATCATTAAGGACAATAATGACTAAAATACATAGCAGCACTGATAGAACCAACAGATGATTCAGATGATATAGGTGAAATATTACGCGTAGCCATCACACTACGGTTTCGCTCTTCCTGTTCTTCAACTAGCACATTCATCAGTTTCATGCGAACATGCAACTTTCTTTCTGGAGGTACATCCTGTAAAGATGGTAATAGGCTCACTAGAAACTGATAGTCGCTGTCTTGTTTCAGTTTTGAGCTCAGTTCAAAGTAACTTAACTTCTTTGTTTCTATTTCCAGCAGCTTGTCGTCATAATTTATACTTTTCTTTCCCCTTTTTAGAGGGCTTTTGAAGGGTTTATTCCATTGTTTATGTACCTGCTGAACATCATCATCATCATCGTGTTCTAGAGAAGGACCTGCAATATCTTCCACGGAGTGTGGAGTGAATAATGCCGCAGTAGAATCAGTCTCAAACTCGGTACCTTCAGCGTTCACCTCATTACTATCTGTATCTTCAGAAGCATCAGGTACACTACTGGACATATTTTGGGGTCTAATAGTGTCTGACAAAAACATAGTTGGTTGAAGAAAGGCCACTTCGGTTCATTTATAGTATCTCCTCCACTTCCAGATCTCTTGTCATTATATTTTTTAGCTCCTTCCTGAACATGTCCCTGAGTCCCCTCCACCTCTTTTTAGTGTCCTCAACTGAAACAGAAAAAATGTTTAAATTAATATATATTCGAAAATCTCACTAAATGCATAGTACTGTAAAAGAAGTTATTAAAATTACAATAAGAACTTTCTTTTCAGTTACCTAGCAACTGGTTCGTCTTTCAAGACTTTGGGTTATTCTTTTCGATTGTCAGATGTAACCGTTGGAAGAATTATTCACGAAACGTGCAGTGCGATATGGGAATCATTACACAATGACCATATGCCATTCCCTTCTGAAGAACAAGTCGATAACATAGCTGCCGAATTTTGGAGGAAATGGAGATTTCCAAATTGCATCAGCAGCATAGACGGAAAACATATTCGAATCAAATGCTCAAAACAGTCTGGTAGTATGTACTTCAATTATAAGAAGTACTTCTCTATCGTATTGCAAGGAGTGGTAGGAGCAGACTATAGATTCATTTGCATCGATGTTGGAGCCTACGGAAAGCAGAGTGACAGTGGCATCTTTGGCTACTCCAACTTAGCCAAACAGCTGGAACGTGGTGCACTTAAAGTGAATTGTGAGAAAGAATTACCTGGCTCTGAATTACGTGCATCGCATGTTTTAGTTGGGGATGAAGGTTATCCACTGAGGACGTATTTGATGCGTCCTTACCCTCAAAGGAGCCTAGGACCTGAAGAAGAAATTTTTAACAAGCGTTTGTCACATGCAAGACAAGTGGTAGAGTGTGCTTTCGGCATACTGAGTAATAAATGGCGAATTCTTCAAAAGGCGTTCGAAGTAACCCCCGAGTGAGCGGAACAGATTGTAAAATGTACATGCTTATTACACAACATAATTATAGACAGAGAAGGCATGGGAGAACTAGGAATCACAACAGTTGAACCAAGAAACCCGCACATAAATAGATTTGCTACCAGAGGTGAAAACAGAAGTACTGCTAGAGCCTATGATATAAGAAACACTTTTAAAACCTATTTTGTAAATAATCGTGAGATGTAGGCATGAAGTGATCGTACAGGAAAGTAAAAGTAGCCTAACTCATGATGCTGTCATAGTCAATTATATAAGAGACAATTTTGAAGCTTAATTTGTACATAACCTTTAAATGTAGGCCTAAACACGAAATAACGAGATGGAAAAACAAATACTGATAGAGTTTTTGATGAAAATTACACTTCGAACTTGTATTGTAAATAATCTAAAATATAAGAATCAAGTGAAGTGGTATAAAATAAATCAAATATATATAATAAATTTACCTGGCTCATCCATTTCTTTCGCCACCTCACTCCATAATTTCTTCTGTACATCCCGCATATGGTAATTGGACTCTCGTTGGTCCCACAAATACCTCCTATCTTGCACCAGCAGTATCAGCTTTTCAATGTTCATGGCAGAACGCAGCTCTTCAGCCGAAAAATCCAAACCAATCTGGATAGTTTGCAGTTCGTTGGTATTCGTGCGTTCACTGACGAACAACGCCGGTGTCAATGGACGCGCTCATGCTTGACATCAGCGGTTTGGGTCGTTCGGCCGTTTACGTCCGTGTTCGCACGATTTCGTCATCGCAGGTTTTCGCATGTTTCCGCTTCCAGTGGACGAGAGCCCTTAGAACAATTCTTCGACTAAAGGGTTAGCGATTTAGCCAAACATACAACAAGCCAAGCTGGATTTGTGTAAAACTGTGGCACAATAGGAGAAACCCACGCTGCCGGGCTGTTAGTTGAGAGACACTGTGAAAAGAATAAGAGGCTTCATCACAAATTTCTGGACCCTGAGAAGGCCTTCCATGGGGTACTTCATGACCTAATCAGTCAATCCTACAAGTACATGGCATTCCAGAGCACCTTGCTGAGAGGGTATAATTGCTCTACAAAGAACAAATGAGTTGTGTTCAAGCTGCCGCAGGAGCGTCTGATGACTTCCGCATAACTGTAGGAGTCCATCAAGGCCCCGGCTTATCACTACTGCAGCTTATTCTTGTGATGGATACAATTACCTCAAACCTGCACAGTCAAATATCATGGACATTTCCCTAAGCAAATGATATCATTTGGCTGAAGAGAATAAGCTTGATCTGCAGCGTCAAACAGAAGACTGGAACAATCGACTAGCGCAATAAGCCCCGCGCCTCAACAAGAACAAGACAGAATACATTGCATTACATCGTCAAGAAGTTGGAAACATGCATGTTGACGTTGAAGATATAGCAGGAGTAGGAAAATTTAAGTATATTGGCTCCACAATCTATGATGATGGCCGACTTACTGTTGAAGTCAACTTAAGGATATACAAAGCCTGACTGAAGTGGAGAATGACAACAGGCGCCCTTCCGAACTTTGGACGAAGGGCCATCTCTAAACTAAGTTCTACCGAACTGATATCTGTCCTATCGTTATTCATCATGTAGTTATCTACGGCAACGAATGCTGGCCAGCTCTAGAGGTAGAACGCCAATTAAGCATCATGGATACGAAGTTGCTTAGGTGGAAGGCGGGCATAACTAGACTATATCACATTTCAAATGATGTTATTAGAAAACGTTTTGGCATTGCCCCGATCCAGAAGAAAATTGGGGAAATGCGTGTGCGCTGGCTTGAACATGTGTTGCGTGCAGAGGACGATATATTGGGAAAGACGGTGAAAAGAGGCGCTATGGACGAACCAGACAGCATAGACTGATAAAGTGCACAACGGCCAGTAGTATAATTGGACAGTTCGGCGGCCGCCGCCGCCGCACGCCTCCTCCTCCTCCTCCGCCTCCGCCGCCGCCGCCCGCGGGAAATTTGAATTTTGGCGGGAAATTTGAATTTTGGCGCGAGATTTGAATTTGTAACCAAAGCCACGTGCTTTTTGACAGCTGTCATCGACAACAACGCAACGCTAACCTCACTGCTGCCATCTTGACGGGCCTAAACCTCACTAGTGCCAACTTAACCTAACTAGCATGAGGTAAACAAAGCCACGTGTTTTTTGACAGCCACGTGCTTTTTGACAGACAACAACGCATCGCTAACCTCAGTACTACCATCTTGACGGGCCTAAACCTCAGTAGTGCCAACTTAACCTAACTAGCGCGAGGTAAACAAAGCCACGTGCTTTTTGACAGCCACGTGCTTTTTGACAGATTTGTAAACAAAGCCACGTGCTTTTTGACAGACAACAACGCATCGCTAACCTCAGTACTGCCATCTTGACGGGCCTAACCTTAGTGGTACCAACTTAACCTAACTAGCGCGAGATAAACAAAGCCACGTGCTTTTTGACAGCCACGTGCTTTTTTGACAGCTGTCATCCGCCATCTTTAAACTACAGAGCACCGTGCTGCCCTCTTTCGTCACCTGTCATCGGCAGTGCTGCCATCTTGACGGGCCTAAACCTTAGTGCTACCAACTTAACCTCACTAGCTCGAGATAAACAAATCCACGTGCTTTTTGACAGCCACGTGCTTTTTTGATGGCTGTCATCCGCCATCTTTGAGCATAGTGCTGCCCTCTTTAGCTACTTACCTTTGAAATGTGGTGGCGGATAATTTGAAAAATGCTTTTCGACAAGCAGCCATCTTTAATCCAGACAGAACAGTGCTGCCCTCTATGTGGTGGCGGCAAATTGAAAAATTCCACGTGCTCTTGTTTGAAAACAAACTCACGTGCTTTTTTGACAGCTGTCATCTGCCATCTTTAATCTATAGAGCACAGTGCTGCCCTCTTTAGTTTGAAATGTGGTGGTGGTAAATTCCACGTGCTCTTGTTTGGAAACAAAGCCACGTGCAGCTGTCATCCGCCATCTTTAATCAACAGAGCACCGTGCTGCCATCTTTAGCTAGATACCTTTGAAATGTGGTGGCGGCAAATTGAAAAATTCCACGTGCTCTTGTTTGGAAACAAACTCACGTGCTTTTTCGACAGCTACCATCCGCCATCTTTAATCAACAGAGCATAGTGCTGCCCTCTATGTGGTGGTGGCAAATTCCACGTGCTCTTGTTTGGTAAACATAGCCATGTGCAGCTGTCATCCGCCATCTTTAATACAGAGAGCACCGTGCTGCCCTCTTTATCGTAGTAGATGTAAATCAATCCGCAGTGCTGCCATCTTTAGCTAGATACCTTTGAAAAGTGGTGGCGGATAATTTAAAAAGAAAAATTCTACAGCAGCCCTCTCTCGACGCTAATTGCATAAGATGGCGGCTATACATGACTCCTTAAGGGTGCTTACGCAAGATGGCTGCTATACACAGGTTCTTATGAGACGCCCTTGGGATGCTTGCGCAAGATGGCAGTTATACATGGCTCCTTATGAGATGCCCTAGGGATGCTTGTGCAATATAGCGGCTGCTCTTATGGGACGGCTTAAGGGTCCTTGCACAAGATAGCTTGAGACGCCCTAAGGATGCCTGCGCAAGATGGCGGACACAAGATGGCGGCTATACACAACTCCTTATGAGACGCTTTAAGGGTGCTTGCGCAAGATGGTTGCTACTCTTAGCTTAGAGGCTAACGTGTCGTGATAGTTCGATTCATTAAATTTAGGGCTTAAATGCAAAATGTTAAATATATCGAAAACGGTGCACCGTAGAGCAAAACGGACAAAATTTTTCTGCCTAATACCTAGGTTCGCAGTATGAGGAACAAGAAAATCATAGTCTAATGATGGGATCAACGGTTCGGTTCCTACTTAGGCCCTTTGGCATTTGCTCTGTTTTAGCTTGTATTGAAGCGAGTCTTCGTAACATGATCAGGTCTAGCTATGGTAGAGAGTATAACGTACCGTGCAGGTTCGATTCATTAAATTTGGAGGCTTAAATGCAAAATGTTAAATATCTCGAAAACGATGCATCGTAGAGCAAAACGGACAAAATTTTTCCGCCCAATACGTAGGTTCGTAGTATCAGGAACAAGAAAAAACATAGTCTAATGATGAGATCAACGGTTCGATTCCTACTTAAGCCCTTTGGCATTCGCAGCTATCTATTTCTACAAGATGGTGGCTGCTCTTATGAGAAACAAGATGCCTTGAGACGTCCTAGGGATGCTTACGCAAGATGGCAGACACAAAATGGTGACTATACATAGCTCCTTATGAGACAGCCTAGGGGTGCTCGCACAAGATGGCGAATACTCTTATGAAGAAAGCTAGCTTAGAGGCTACTGCGCAAGATAACAGCTGCTGTTATGCATGTGGTGGAGGGCAATTTGAAATTCTATGTGCTTAATCAACAGAGCACCCTGCTGCCCTCTTTAGCTGAAATGTGGTGGTGGATAATTTGAAAAATTCTTTTGACAGCTATCACCTTTAAAAAAAATGGCGACTATACATAGGCTGTTAAGGCCTCCTCCTCCTCCTCCTCCTCCTCCTCCTCCCCCTCCTCCTCCTCCTTCTCTACCTCCTCCTCCGCCTCTTATGTCAAGGCATAGCTTTATATCGAACAAGTTTAAACCTGCATCGCGAAGGCAAGCGTGTGCAGCGATAACATTATTGTGCATGTTTAGACTTTCGAAACATAAGAAGAGTAGAATCAAACGCTGTACTCGATACGACATGTGATCAGAACATTGATTGATGCGTTCAGAAAACAAAATAAGTGATCAAGACTAGAATCGAACAATGTACTCAATACATCATGTGTTTAGAATATGTCAGGGGATACGCTTGTTCTAAGAAGATCAGATTGAAACATAACAAGACTAGAATAGAACACTGTAATCGATGTTGTTAACTTCAACATGTGATCAGAACATTGATTGATGTGTTCAGAACACAAAATAAGTGATCATGACTAGAATCGAACACTGTACTCGATACAACATGTGATCAGAACATTGATCGATGTGTTCAGAACACGAAATAAGTGATCAAGACTAGAATCGAACACTGTACTCAATACAACATGTGTTTAGAACATAACAAGACTAGAATCGAACACTGTAATCGATGTTGTTAACCTCAACATATGATCAGAACATTGTTTGATGTGTTCAGAGCAAAAGTACAATTTTGATGATTTGCGCAGCTAACTCGCTCGGTAAACGATATAGCCAAAGTATATCTTCAAATTATTTACCTTCCATCATTCGTCTTGTGTGTAAAAATCAGTCGAACAAGTTATCGCATAAACATGGCTGAAACAAAATCGTGATAGGGTATGGAACCCAGGGGTTACATCTTATCAGAAGGGCAAAAAGGATGAAAGGACTCTTCCTCCTCCTTACCGCAAATTCCTTGGCTAAAGGGCTAATGGGCTAAAGGGCTAATGAGCTAAAGGGCTAAAGGGCTAAAGGTGCAACAACCTCATCGATCGCTATCAGCAAGAACGCTTGTACTTTGTTAAGTGTAGAAAATTAATCTTTATTGGTAAATGGTTTTATGTTCAGAACAAGGAATGGAACCTAGGGGTTACGTCTTACCTAATAAAATCCCCGAGGTGCGATGAGTTACGTTTTTCGAACTAGTGTTTGGAACACTGAACTTTTCAAGATGGCAAGAGTGAGGTTAGCAATGTTCTGTTGTTGGATTTTAAATTCCGCGCTACAACATGCATAAGGTGGCAGCCCTTGAGGTATTACTCCCGTAAAGATGGCAAGAGTGAGGTTAGCAATGTTCCGTTGTTGGATTTTTAAAATTCCCCGCTATAACATGCAAAAGGTGGCAGCCTTGAGGTTTACCGCCGTAAAGATGGCAGCAGTGAGGTTAGCGACGCTCTATTGTCCTTCAAAGTGAGGATAGGGTTCGTCAAGAAGACAGCTGTCAAAAAAGCACGTGGCTATGTTTACCAAACAAGTGCACGTGGTCGTGACGTCACGGTCACGTAGTATGTTGCCTCAGCATGTAACGTTCAATGTCTACACCTACGTAGTTAACACTCTGCTATGTTCACAAGATTTTTTACACATAACTATTCTTTATGCTTTAAGTTCATGCACATAGGCTATGCTAAGATAGCAGTACAAACACATGCGAACTTTGTACATTCTAATGGAATAAGTTTAGTACTGTGTGCATCATGGATACATGATGTGTGCACGCATTTAATCTTGACTATACGTAATGCTGCTGCTTTGTTTACAAGATTTTTATACATTGCTATTCTTTATGCTTTAAGTTCGTGCGCGCACAAGCGATACTCGTACGCTCTAGCAGGAGACGTTTAGTACGATATTCGATACATACATTATCGATAGGTGATGTGTACACGCTTTAGAACATAGCTCATCTTTTTCTGCTTTAAGTTCGTGCACATGGGTTAGGGATACACAAAAGCGATTGCTACATGCTCTAGCGGAAGAAGTCTAGTACGATAGTCGATGCATGTAAAATCGATAGGTTATGCTAAGATAGCAGCACACTTACATGATTTTAGCACAATCTAGTGGAAAAAGTTTAGCATGATAGTCGTTTCATGCAAAATCATTAGGTAATGTGTAAACGCTTTGAAACAAGGCTATTCTTTGTACTTTAAGTTCATGCGTACAGGTTATGCTAAGATAGCAGCACAATCTAGCGCAAGAAGTTTAGTACGATATTTGATGCATACAAAATCGATAGGTGGCGTGTACACGCTTTGATGCATGGCTATTCTTTGTACTTTAAGTTCATGGGTATAAGTTATGCTAAGATACCAGCACAATCTAGCGGAAGAAGTTTAGTATGAGATTCGATGCATGCAAAATCGATAGGTGATGTGTACACACTTTGAAACATAGCTAATCTTTGTACTTTAAGTTCATGTGTATGAGTTATGCTAAGATAGCAGCAAAACCTAGCGGAAGAAGTTTTGTACGAGAGTCGATACATGCAAAGTCGATAGGTAATGTGTACACGCTTTGAAACATGGCTATTCTTTGTACCTTAAAGTCATGCGTATAGGTTATGCTAAGATAGCAGCACAATCTAGCGGAAGAAGTTTAGTACGATATTCGATACATACATTATCGATAGGTAATGTGTACACGCTTTGAAACAAGGCTATTCTTTGTACTTAAATTCATGCGTCTTAGTTATGCTTGCGATAGTCGATGCATGTAAAATCGATAGGTTATGCTAAGATAGCAGCACACTTACACGATTTTAGCACAATCTAGTGGAAGAATTTAGTACGAGAGTCGATGATTGAAAAATCATTAGGTAATGTGTACACGCTTTGAAACAAGGCTTTTCTTTGTACTTTAAGTTCATGCGTCTTAGTTATGCTAAGATAGCAGCACAATCTACCTGAAGAAGTTTTGCACGAGAGTCGATACATGCAAAATCGATAGTTGATGCGTACACGCTTTGAAACATGACTATTCATTGTACTTTAAGTTCATGGGTATAGGTTATGCTAAGATAGCAGCACAATCTAGCGGAAGAAATTTAGTACGAGATTCGATGAATGCAAAAGCAATAAGTAATGTGTACACGCTTTGAAACATGGCTTTAAGTTCATGTGTATAATTTATGCTAAGATAGCAGCACAATCTACCTGAAGAAGTTTTGCACGAGAGTCGATACATGCAAAATCGATAGTTGATGCGTACACGCTTTGAAACATGACTATTCATTGTACTTTAAGTTCATGGGTATAGGTTATGCTAAGATAGCAGCACAATCTAGCGGAAGAAATTTAGTACGAGATTCGATGAATGCAAAATCAATAAGTAATGTGTACACGCTTTTAAACGTGGCTATTCTTCATACTTTAAGTTCATGTGTATAAGTTATGCTAAGATAGCAGCACAACCTAGCGGAAGAAGTTTAGTACGAGAGTCAATGCATGCAAAGTCGATAGGTAATGTGTACATGCTTTGAAACATGGCTATTCTTTGTACTTTTAAGTTCATGTGCATAAGTTATGCTAAGATACCAGCACAATCTAGCGGAAGAAGTTCAGTACGAGATTCGATGAATGTAAAATCAATAAGTAATGTGTATACGCTTTGAAACATGGCTATTCTTTGTACTTTAAGTTCATGTGTATAAGTTATGCTAAGATAGCAGCACAACCTAGCGGAAGAAGTTTAGTACGATATTTGTTGCATGCAAAGTCGATAGGTAATGTGTACACGCTTTGAAACATGGCTATTCTTTGTACCTTAAGGTCACGCGTATAGGTTATGCTAAGATAGCAGCACGATCTAGCGGAAGAAGTTTAGTATGAGAGTCGATGTGTGCAAAATCGATAGGTGATGTGTACACGCTTTGAAACATGGCTATTCATTGTACATTAATTTTATGGGTATAGGTTATGCTAAGATAGCAGCACGATCTAGCGGATGAAGTTTAGTTCGATGGTCGATGCATGTTAAATCGATAGGTCATGTGTACACGCTTTGAAACATAGCAATTCATACTGCTGCTCTGTTCCCAAGACTTTTAAGCATAGCTAACCATAATACTGCTCTTAACGACGTCGAGCTAAGGATTGATTACGTGACCGTGACGTCACAGCCACGTGCTCTTGTTTGGTAAACATAGCCACGTGCTTTTCTGACAGCTGTCTTCTTGACGAACCCTAACCTCACTTTGAAGGACAATAGAGCGTCGCTAACCTCACTGCTGCCATCTTTACGGCGGTAAACCTCAAGGCTGCCACCTTTTGCATGTTATAGCGGGGAATTTTAAAAATCCAACAACGGAACATTGCTAACCTCACTCTTGCCATCTTTACGGGAGTAAACCTCAAGGGCTGCCACCTTATGCATGTTGTAGCGCGGAATTTAAAATCCAACAACAGAACATTGCTAACCTCACTCTTGCCATCTTGAAAAGTTCAGTGTTCCAAACACTAGTTCGAAAAACGTAACTCATCGCACCTCGGGGATTTTATTAGGTAAGACGTAACCCCTAGGTTCCATTCCTTGTTCTGAACATAAAACCATTTACCAATAAAGATTAATTTTCTACACTTAACAAAGTACAAGCGTTCTTGCTGATAGCGATCGATGAGGTTGTTGCACCTTTAGCCCTTTAGCCCTTTAGCTCATTAGCCCTTTAGCCCATTAGCCCTTTAGCCAAGGAATTTGCGGTAAGGAGGAGGAAGAGTCCTTTCATCCTTTTTGCCCTTCTGATAAGATGTAACCCCTGGGTTCCATACCCTATCACGATTTTGTTTCAGCCATGTTTATGCGATAACTTGTTCGACTGATTTTTACACACAAGACGAATGATGGAAGGTAAATAATTTGAAGATATACTTTGGCTATATCGTTTACCGAGCGAGTTAGCTGCGCAAATCATCAAAATTGTACTTTTGCTCTGAACACATCAAACAATGTTCTGATCATATGTTGAGGTTAACAACATCGATTACAGTGTTCGATTCTAGTCTTGTTATGTTCTAAACACATGTTGTATTGAGTACAGTGTTCGATTCTAGTCTTGATCACTTATTTCGTGTTCTGAACACATCGATCAATGTTCTGATCACATGTTGTATCGAGTACAGTGTTCGATTCTAGTCATGATCACTTATTTTGTGTTCTGAACACATCAATCAATGTTCTGATCACATGTTGAAGTTAACAACATCGATTACAGTGTTCTATTCTAGTCTTGTTATGTTTCAATCTGATCTTCTTAGAACAAGCGTATCCCCTGACATATTCTAAACACATGATGTATTGAGTACATTGTTCGATTCTAGTCTTGATCACTTATTTTGTTTTCTGAACGCATCAATCAATGTTCTGATCACATGTCGTATCGAGTACAGCGTTTGATTCTACTCTTCTTATGTTTCGAAAGTCTAAACATGCACAATAATGTTATCGCTGCACACGCTTGCCTTCGCGATGCAGGTTTAAACTTGTTCGATATAAAGCTACGCCTTGACATAAGAGGCGGAGGAGGAGGTAGAGAAGGAGGAGGAGGAGGGGGAGGAGGAGGAGGGAGAGGAGGAGGAGGGGGAGGAGGAGGAGGAGGAGAATGATAAGGCCTTAACAGCCTATGTATAGTCGCCATTGTTTTTAAAGATGATAGCTGTCAAAAGAATTTTTCAAATTATCCACCACCACATTTCAGCTAAAGAGGGCAGCAGGGTGCTCTGTTGATTAAGCACATAGAATTTCAAATTGCCCTCCACCACATGCATAACAGCAGCTGTTATCTTGCGCAGTAGCCTCTAAGCTAGCTTTCTTCATAAGAGTATTCGCCATCTTGTGCGAGCACCCCTAGGCTGTCTCATAAGGAGCTATGTATAGTCACCATTTTGTGTCTGCCATCTTGCGTAAGCATCCCTAGGACGTCTCAAGGCATCTTGTTTCTCATAAGAGCAGCCACCATCTTGTAGAAATAGATAGCTGCGAATGCCAAAGGGCTTAAGTAGGAATCGAACCGTTGATCTCATCATTAGACTATGTTTTTTCTTGTTCCTGATACTACGAACCTACGTATTGGGCGGAAAAATTTTGTCCGTTTTGCTCTACGATGCATCGTTTTCGAGATATTTAACATTTTGCATTTAAGCCTCCAAATTTAATGAATCGAACCTGCACGGTACGTTATACTCTCTACCATAGCTAGACCTGATCATGTTACGAAGACTCGCTTCAATACAAGCTAAAACAGAGCAAATGCCAAAGGGCCTAAGTAGGAACCGAACCGTTGATCCCATCATTAGACTATGATTTTCTTGTTCCTCATACTGCGAACCTGGGTATTAGGCAGAAAAATTTTGTCCGTTTTGCTCTACGGTGCACCGTTTTCGATATATTTAACATTTTGCATTTAAGCCCTAAATTTAATGAATCGAACTATCACGACACGTTAGCCTCTAAGCTAAGAGTAGCAACCATCTTGCGCAAGCACCCTTAAAGCGTCTCATAAGGAGTTGTGTATAGCCGCCATCTTGTGTCCGCCATCTTGCGCAAGCATCCTTAGGGCGTCTCAAGCTATCTTGTGCAAGGACCCTTAAGCCGTCCCATAAGAGCAGCCGCTATATTGCACAAGCATCCCTAGGGCATCTCATAAGGAGCCATGTATAACTGCCATCTTGCGCAAGCATCCCAAGGGCGTCTCATAAGAACCTGTGTATAGCAGCCATCTTGCGTAAGCACCCTTAAGGAGTCATGTATAGCCGCCATCTTATGCAATTAGCGTCGAGAGAGGGCTGCTGTAGAATTTTTCTTTTTAAATTATCCGCCACCACTTTTCAAAGGTATCTAGCTAAAGATGGCAGCACTGCGGATTGATTTACATCTACTACGATAAAGAGGGCAGCACGGTGCTCTCTGTATTAAAGATGGCGGATGACAGCTGCACATGGCTATGTTTACCAAACAAGAGCACGTGGAATTTGCCACCACCACATAGAGGGCAGCACTATGCTCTGTTGATTAAAGATGGCGGATGGTAGCTGTCGAAAAAGCACGTGAGTTTGTTTCCAAACAAGAGCACGTGGAATTTTTCAATTTGCCGCCACCACATTTCAAAGGTATCTAGCTAAAGATGGCAGCACGGTGCTCTGTTGATTAAAGATGGCGGATGATAGCTAAGAGAACTTTTCAAATTGCCCGCTACTACGTGCTTAAGGTAGTACCCATAAAGAGGGCAGCACGGTGTTCTGTGGATTAAAGATGGCGGATGACAGGTGATGAAATTGCCCGCATGATAGTAGCACAGTGCTCTGTTGATTAAAGATGGCGGATGACAGCTGCACGTGGCTTTGTTTCCAAACAAGAGCACGTGGAATTTACCACCACCACATTTCAAACTAAAGAGGGCAGCACTGTGCTCTATAGATTAAAGATGGCAGATGACAGCTGTCAAAAAAGCACGTGAGTTTGTTTTCAAACAAGAGCACGTGGAATTTTTCAATTTGCCGCCACCACATAGAGGGCAGCACTGTTCTCTCTGGATTAAAAATGGCTGCTTGTCGAAAAGCATTTTTCAAATTATCCGCCACCACATTTCAAAGGTAAGTAGCTAAAGAGGGCAGCACTATGCTCAAAGATGGCGAATGACAGCTATCAAAAAAGCACGTGGCTGTCAAAAAGCACGTGGATTTGTTTATCTCGAGCTAGTGAGGTTAAGTTGGTAGCACTAAGGTTTAGGCCCGTCAAGATGGCAGCACTGCCGATGACAGGTGACGAAAGAGGGCAGCACGGTGCTCTGTAGTTTAAAGATGGCGGATGACAGCTGTCAAAAAAGCACGTGGCTGTCAAAAAGCACGTGGCTTTGTTTATCTCGCGCTAGTTAGGTTAAGTTGGTACTACTGAGGTTTAGGCCCGTCAAGATGGCAGTACTGAGGTTAGCGATGCGTTGTTGTCTGTCAAAAAGCACGTGGCTTTGTTTACAAATCTGTCAAAAAGCACATGGCTGTCAAAAAGCACGTGGATTTGTTTACCTCGCGCTAGTTAGGTTAAGTTGGTACCACTAAGGTTAGGCCCGTCAAGATGGCAGTACTGAGGTAAGCGATGCGTTGTTGTCTGTCAAAAAGCACGTGGCTTTGTTTACAAATCTGTCAAAAAGCACGTGGCTGTCAAAAAGCACGTGGCTTTGTTTACCTCGCGCTAGTTAGGTTAAGTTGGCACTACTGAGGTTTAGGCCCGTCAAGATGGTAGTACTGAGGTTAGCGATGCGTTGTTGTCTGTCAAAAAGCACGTGGCTGTCAAAAAACACGTGGCTTTGTTTACCTCATGCTAGTTAGGTTAAGTTGGCACTAGTGAGGTTTAGGCCCGTCAAGATGGCAGCAGTGAGGTTAGCGTTGCGTTGTTGTCGATGACAGCTGTCAAAAAGCACGTGGCTTTGTTTACAAATTCAAATCTCGCGCCAAAATTCAAATTTCCCGCCAAAATTCAAATTTCCCGCGGGCGGATGCGGAGGAGGAGGCGGAGGAGGAGGCGTGCGGCGGCGGCGGCCGCCGAACTGTCCAATTATACTACTACGGCCTGAACGCTGGAAGACTACATGCAGACATGGCCCGAGACCGAACTAACTGGAGTCAATGAATCACAAAACCGGACCCTGCCATCAGGCTCAACTAACACCAAGGAAGCAGAATAACAAGAATAATATTGATGAATATTCTGTTATAAAAATGGGATGCAATTGATATTTTACACATCCTATCATTCAAGTTAGTTTATTGTGTTCAAATTTTCTCCCCTAAAGCCTGTGTCCGATATCTATAAAAACACATTTTCACAAAATAGTGCCTGAATGGCTGAACGCTTCTGGATTTCGTGTTTAAGTGACTCCTATAAATGCATTGTAAAGAAAAACATGTAACTCAACAAAATAAAAAAATGGGTATATCTGTGTTAAATGGGAGGGACAGTTTGAATATCCGGTGAAATTCTATGAGTACCAACAAGAGGGGAGTCCGTCATTGTACTCTAGCCAGAATAGAATTTTGTAATTCATATTTCTGCTTACATACGTCATAGACAGCAGACGATCATATTAATCAGTTTGTTATTTTCACTCCCATCACGTCTATTAATATGAACACCATGGAGGAGTGGCACAAAGTGGTCAGCTCAGGGCCATCTCACACTCGACGCTCTAAAGCTGGAAGGAAACCACATAACTAAGTGGTTAGTTCAGGACCATGTATCTCTACACAAACGGAAGTAAGCCTCATCACTAATTATTTAGCTCAGGACGATGTGTCTCTCCACAAATGGAAGGTAATCTCATCACTAATTGGTAACCTCAGAAATACGTGTATTTCCACAAGTCAGCAATTAGGAGATGTTATGAATCTTAACATCTTTTCTTATGTAATTCAATACCAAACTGGCATGGCAAATATTTTAGACATTTTAAAGGAAGTCATTTAAGTTGCGGCCTGATATTTGTAGACTGCTGAAATGAGAGAGGAAAAAATAGCGCCTGAGGTGAGATATAAAACAAAGTGGGAAGTAGCATATAAGATCCGGTCGACTGAATCCTTCAGAAGCATCTAAAATCTATGAAGTAAAATGGACTAAGCTACGCAGACAATGGCTGTTCTCTGCCATATATGCCAAGGAAAAAGAAGACACATAAAATGCACGTCGCTTTGCTGGTCCGAGAGTGCCTCTGCACAAAATATGTTTAGAAACCAGAAAGCTAATTTAGATTCCATCAGAAAATAGAAACATGCATTTTGTGCGTGAAAAGCATTCATTAGCAACATTTTTACTGGTGTTCATAATACAAGATTGTAATTTAACGTAACCTATTTTGTCCTGTTACACACGAATTAAAAATAAGCAGCAGGATTTAAACCTCGTAGAATTGACTATTTGGGTGATCTTCAGTTGTGTGCATGGTTCTACTCTGACTAATAAGAGAGTGCAAGCTGGTACTGGGTAGTTCTGTGGACCGACATGAATATTTCTTGCCACTAGTTGTGAATGTACAGTAGGAACAAGTCAATGCATCAAATAAGAGTCGAGAAGACTCTAACCACACACAAAATCAAATAAACCATTCGGAATCCGTAGTTCCCATTACAAATCTGGTTTGAAGTCAAACCTTAGGCTATGACTAGCCATTGCATAACCTGCCGATAGAAGGGCTTGGTTAAGAGCACCAATCCGAGACTATACAATCATTTCCCAGGGATTATCAAAGATCATTTCACAAAGTAACCAATAAAGGCGTGACAACAAAACTTAATTAGCAATGGCACAAGTACAGTTCAAAAACACTACTGCATTAAATGTTTTAAAACAGGATAAACACTTGTGCTACTTTGTAAGGTCGGTGACAACAATTACAATTTTAAAGAATATTACATCACTACGTTATTAACCTATTATTATTATTATTATTATTATTATTATTATTATTATTATTATTAGCATAGGGCAACAAGTTAGATACGTATGTACACGTACATAATATTTACAAATATACACAGACAAGAAACATGTTTTATAGCAGAATGTCCAGTTGAGTGATCCACTGTATGGCTTCCTCTGTTGGTTCCAAAAAGTCACTCGGGCTACCTGTGTAGGAACGTCGTGTACATTCACTTACAATATGGGGATCATCTGCCGAGATGCACCACAGTCGCAGTCTGGTGATGAGATATATTTCCACTTATAAAAGGCATCCCTGCGTCGTCCATGATTTGTTCTCACCCAATTCAGAGTGGTCCAAATCTTACGCGGTAGATGATGTTCACCAGGAAGATGTTCACCAGAAAAGATGTTGTGTAAGGAACTGTCTGTGGCAACTTTCCAGCGACTTCTCCATTCTTCTAAAGGGTGAAAATTTCCAACAGCCAAAGTGACAGCATCATGCAAAGATGGATGCTGTGACTTGAACCTCGTTACCTTCAGAACAGGAATATCATCCAAAACAGGCAGTTGAGGGTTCATTTCTATCTTCTTGAACTCTCGAATTGGAGCATTTGATCTTCTTAAATCATGCGGCATTATACCTGACAGAATAGGGAGCCAATAAAGGGATGTGGACTGGATAGTACAAGATATTAACCGCATGCTAGCATTCAGTTGAGTATCAATTAGTCTTGTATATGGGCTATCCAGCCAAATTGGTGCACAGTACTTAGCACACGAGAAAACTAGTCCCAAAGCAGATCATAAAGTCATTGCTGATGAACCCCAACTTAAGCCATACAATTTCTGAAGGATAATATTACGTGTTTTGAGCTTTTTGGACAGATTCACAGGATGTTGTTTGTAAGATAGTGTGCGATCAAGTGTAATCCCCAAATATTTGGGATAGCTGCTGTGCCGAAGTTCTTGGTGACAAAAACGTATGTGAAGTTAAATGCCAGCTTGGCGATTACTCAGGTGAAAACATGACACTTCTGTTTTGTTACGGTTAGGATTCAGTTGCCATTTCTTGAAGTACGTTTAAAGTGAAATCATGTCTCTTTGTAGCACTTCTGTCACACTAAGGTCTCGATGTTGAGTGGCTAGTGTTATGATATCAGCATAACAAAATTTTCGTGATGATGTTTCTAGGAGATTGGAGATATACACACTGAACAGTAGGGGAGACAGTACCGATCCTTGAGCTAATCCATTTTTGAGCTTCCTTTCTCTACTCATACTATTTCCCATATACACTCGAAATCTTCTGTCACTGAGCAAATTGCTTATAACCTGCACAATGGTCCTACAGGGTACAATTCGGAGAAGCTTTTGTAAATTAATACTTCCCTCCAGACTGCGTCAAATGCTGCTGTAAGGTCAATGAATGCAGCTGAGGTCTTGAGTTGTTTCTGGATACCTGCTTCCATGTGGGATGTCAGTGAAATCACTTGATCGCAGCAGCTGCGATTAGGCCTGTATCCGGCTTGATCAACTGGAATATGCTAGAAAATAGTTGCGCTGATTCCGTTGTAGATTAGCCTCTCTAAAAGCTTAAAACAACAAATAAGAAGGGCAACTGGTCTATAACTGCTTGGGTTTTTGGCAGGCTTACCTGGTTTCAAGTTGGAAATCACTTTCGTTCGTTTGAATTCTGCCGGGAGTTGTCTGTTCTGTAGAAGGTCGGTATAAAAACGTGCCAGCAAACTTCTTGCATTCTTCCCTAAATGAATGCGAAATTCTGGATGAATGTCATCAAAATCTGGAGCTGTACTTGGTTTAATGTCTTTGAGAGCAGTATTGATGTCTTGCACCGTAAGTGGTTGTGAAAACCTTGATGTGCGTGGTGTTCCTGATTTTAGAGTTTGGAGCTGGCGCCGTATGTATTTGGTATGTTTCTTATCTGATGGAGTCTGAGAACTTGTGACGATGTAAGATGCTACTTCATCCGGAATAACTCCAGGCTCTTGCTTCACCAAAGGTGTCCTTCCTCCAAATTTTCTGAGGAGAGCCTAAAAGTTGTTCTACTGGAATGAGTTAAGTCGATATTCTCCTCTGTTTCAATTCATCGTTCTCTCCGGGTAGTATCCATGCTGGAAAGAAGTTCATCAACTATGTCTTCATCACCAGTCTGCAGATATTCGTTATAGAGCTCATCAGTCTCAACATTCCAACCAGGGATGTATTCTTTTTTATGGCCTCCAGGCATACACTTCTTAGCCGCGATCATAACTGCACCTACGAAACGCTTGTAATTGTTGTGCTTGGGAGCAATCCACCGAACACATTTATCCAGTTCAGTGGTGAATGATGACCAATTTGCTTTTCTAAAGTTCCACCGAGCATGTTGTATTGACCGTACAACAGGAATTTTGATGCCAATGACCACTACAATGGGGCGATTTTGACAGTGGGGAAAATGTCTTAACACTTTACGACTGGTATGTAAGGGCCGTCCTCCCTCATTGCAGCTAAAAACACACAGGTCAAGATTGGAATCTTTATTCCATGCAGCTGACTGGAAAGTACCAAGATCTTTTGGGTCAAAAATCAGATGGACATTGTTCATTTCTGTCCATTCTACGAGTTTCATTCCACATTCACTGTTATTCGAGTACTTCCATAGTTCGTGATGGCTGTTGAAGTCGCCTATATAAAGTGCAGGGTGTTGAGCAGTAGGTAGAACGGTACATGACCACTGTGCATTTGGGGGTTTATAAATGTTAAAAATTGTATCATCTGCCACTCGCACAGCAACACAATGGATGTCTTCGTCTTGAAAGAGCAGTGAGGCACCTTGGATATTATTACGAACATAAGTAGCTATACCATGTGCATTGTGATATGTTGCACCAAGAGCTGTGTAACCATTAATGCGGCCACTTTTCCAAAACTGGTAGTATGGGTTTCCTGTATAGGCACAAAATCTATATTATTATCCAGGATAACTTTGGATAGGTAGTCACATTTTGTTCTGCTGATGCTTTGCACGTTAAGCTGGAAGACACGGATGAAAGGTCCAATGCTTCTTGTCTGGTAGCTCTGAGAAGAGCTATTTCCATGAAATACTTTTGTCATTGCTGGGAGACTTTTAAAAAGATAGGTCCAACAGCCACAATTATTGCTTTCTTAGTACCACCCGGGGGTCACGTGTAGGGCACTCTGAGGTTAAATCTACGGACGAGAAGCAATAATATACCCCCTATTTATCTACTTTTACGAGATAATAAATTCACTTACTTAAAGAATTCTGAATTTTTTGGACAACCTGCACAAATTTAAAACTCCACTTGTAGCTGTCCATTTTATTAGTTCATACTAACTGTGTAAGTATATTTGCAATCAACACACTACATGCACCTGACTGACAATGAACACTAAAATGAATCAGCAAGTGTGGCCACAACACTGGAACGATCATACCTTCAATACCACAATTTTTTTTACGCTTTCAACAATGCAGACGTTTTATATGAAAACTATGATATCGAAGATGCAGCACTACTGATCTGAACGTTTCATTTCTACAACACATTATCTGCTTTGGCGTCCACAAATGGAGGAATCTGACTTAACACACAAGAGAACAGAAATGATCATAAAAATGGAATCTAACCAAATAATTTCAAAATGACATTCTCTGAGTTGTCACATTATTGAATTCAGCCATCATATAGATTGAGAACAAAAAAATGGAATCTAACCAAATAACTTCAAAATAACATTCTCTGAGTTGTCACATTATTGAACTCAGCCATCATATCGATTAATGAGACTGATTATGTTAGTTAGGAATAATTTTGAATTTGTAGATTTAATTTATAATCTACAAACATCGCTTTTTCTGTGTGTCACTGTTGGTATGAACGTATTAAAAAACTTACTCAGAATATCTGGAGGCAATAGTTTCAGATGGCATTTCAGATGATAAGAATGTGATGAACAAATGATGCAGAGACAGCGAAAGAAAGAACAATTTTTCCATAGTTGTTTAAAGGTATTGTAAACAAATACACTTCAAAATATCTACCTTTAACAGAGATTCTTTTTGTAGATATATATTGAATAAAACTACGAGGGCAGATCAGAAAATAAGTTGCACTTCCCAGTTATGGCAATTTATTACACCACCTATACAACAGCAAAACCACTATAACGACATACACTGTAACGTCACTCTTCCACATATTTTCCAAGAGACTCCAAACATTTCTCCGAATGCACAACCAACTTGTCGATGCCGGATGCATAGAAATTTCCTCCAGTGTTCTGCAACCACTCGGAGATAGCGGCCTTCGCCTCCTCATCGGTCTGGAAACGTCGACCACCAACCTCCGTGTTGAACTTACCGAACAGATGAAAGTCACATGGCGCTAGGTCGGGACTGTAGGGTGGATGTTGCCAGACCTCCCACTTGAAACGCTGCAGCAGTTCTCTCGTTAGGCAGGCCTTGTGAGGTGTTGTGTTATCGTGCAACAAAATCACACTGGCGCTAAATTTCCCCCGGTGCTTCTCTTTAATCGCTTTACGCAACCGGTGCAACATTTGAAAATACGACGCTGCTTTGATCGTCTTTCTTTTCGGCATGAATTCCATGTGCAGCAAACCCTCCATGTCAAGGAACACTGTCGCCATAACCTTACCGGCAGAAGGTCGAACCTTGGCCTTCCCTCGTTGTGGTGATGAGGGGTGCACCCATTCCATTCATGTTCGCTTCATTTCGGGGGTAAAATGGTGGACCCACGTTCCGTCGCCTGTGACGATTCGCTGCAGCAACCCGTTGCCATCTGTGGCATAGCGTTGCAAAAATACCAGGGAGGATTGGAAACGTTGTCCTTTGTGCTCATCGGTGAGAAGACGTGGGAACCATCTTTGACACAGCTTACGATATCGAAGGTCCTCGTGAACAATGGCGAACACACTGCCAAACGACATGTTCAGCTTATGGAAATTCTAAGTTTCCATGGAGGGAATTAGATTTTTTTTCCCACCAATAGACCATATCAAAATCAGATCAAAAAATAGATGTATAGCTTTTCAGGCGTTTGCTCTATTCCCTCCATGGGAACTTAGAATTTCCATTTGGAATTGCCAGGCGGGCATTAATTCCATTGTGGAGTCTTATCTCCCGTATGTAGTTATCAGACTGTGCCTCATAAAAGGCTTCTGATAAGTTCACCTGCATACACCCCAGCATCAGTGGGTAGGGTCTGACACATCCCACTCTGAAGAGTCTAGTGTCAGACCTAAGACAAAATGCTGGTTAATAGAGCAAACGCCTGAAAAGCCATACATCTAATTTTTGATCTGATGTTCAGCTTAGTCGCGATTTCTCTCAGTTTAATGCGCCAGTTCTGTCTAATGATCGCATACACACTGTTGACCTTTGCACGGGTCCTGGACGTTGCGGGCCTGCCTTCGCAATGGTTGTCCGTGATATCCGTGCATCCGGCTTCGAACTGCCGATGCCACTTTACAGTACCTTGCAGGGAAATGACCCGCTCCCCATACACAACACTCATTTCACGATGAATGTCCGTGCCATTCTTCCTTTTGGCCCATAAGAATCGGATTGTCGCACGCACTTTACATTTGGAGCGAACGTCAGTTGACGCACCATTGCATTTGGCCGCTTTTCACAAAATACTAGGCAAGACACCACAGCGACCTGCCTAACAGATGTGTGGACAGCGTCTGTCCACTTCTCCGGTGTGCCCGCATTTGCGACACACAGCGCGTTAGTCCAACTAACATTTTGATCCACCTACGTACATGATGGAACATTAAATATGATCTTAAAGTTCCTGAATATTTTAGATAATTTTAACTAAAAATGTTTAAAGATATTTGCGTTTAAATGTAACCTTGTGAAGAAAAGATTAAACTGATAAAAATGGCAAGGTTTTGGAGATAAACCAACCACTACTGAACACAGCTGTGAATAGGTACAAGATATTCCATATTGCATAGGATTTGTAGTGTACGTACTTTGTTTCTTCTTTGATGTATGGCAACAGCTGATCATCGGTATGTTCTTCTATGAATATTTCCTCCTTAGTATCTTCGGAAGGCTATAAGTAAGAAATAAGAAAAGTAGAATAAAGAAGTAAGGGAATAAAATTATATAGGACTAAACAAGAAATAGCTGAAAAAATAAATTTCATAGAGGCCCAAGAAGAGTATAATTCATTTAACTCCCATTTAAAAAATATATAATGGAAAGGAACAATCAAATTGAAATCCCTTTAAATGCAACAGAGGTGTCTACCTTGGTGGCAAATGGTACACAAAAATACATTATTATCAAGCACTAAATATTAAATGCAGAGAGAAGAGTACAATTTCATAAAATAATAAAAGTAGAGTAAAGAAGTAAGGGAGTACAAATATATAGGCCTAAACAAGAAAAAGCTGAGAAAATAAATTTCACAGTGGCACAATAAAGATTAAAATTAATATACCTCTCATTTTAAAAATATAAGAATGGAAAGGAACAATCAATTCAAAATCATTTTAAATACAAGAGAGGTGCCTACCTTGGTGGCAAATGGTACATATAAGTACACTATTATCAAGCACTAAATTTTAAAAGTACAGAGAAGAAAACAATTTCCTAAAAGAGAGTATTGCACAATTTATGCCATTTTTTTCTATTAAGCACACAGCTCATCCTTAATAAATGTATAGAATTTACAAACTTTTACTCATAATATCTTCTGTATTACAAACATAATCAACTCATATACAACTTGTGCAACTACTTCAAATAATACTATACAACTTCTATTAGATTAAAATTTACAATGCATTTATTTATTTTATTTTTTACCCCTTTTTGCATAACAACCTGCTGCATTTTAACCCGAGTCCCTCTTGCCACTGCTTTTCTGACAACTGATAAGATAAGAACATGAAAAGGAACACACTGTTGGATAGCAGTAGACATGGTAGCATAGAAAAGTAGGAACATTTGTAAATATGTAAATTTAAAATTACCTACATATTTGTGAATATTCAGCAGAGTATATGTAACTTACACATAAAGAAATAATAATAAACACTATCTCCAAGTCATTACCCAATACCATTCCTTGCTTCTGCTTCTCTTTCTGTTGATCCCTAATTCCACAATGACTAGCTAATTTCTTCATCCTCTTATATTCACATTCCCCTGGTCCCATCTTTCTATACATGAATTGACTTGTCATTTCTTTGTTCATTTCCGTGTTCCTATATATTTTCTTTCCGAAAACACTTCACTGTAATATCAAATCATCTCACATTATACCCATCACTTTCCCAACAAGTGGACAATGCTTAAATCATAAGCATAGAAATATCCATCATCAATCTCGGACATCACATTAAGACCAAAAAACATAAATCAGTGAATGTCCCAATCAATGAATGAATCAATCAAACAACAGCATTTAGGGCTGTTGGTTGTTTATGTAGAAAAATATTGTGGAAATACATGAAACAACTCCCATGGTCAATTATTTCAATCACTAAATCATCTTCCTATAAGTGTATATTTGCCAAAATTTGTCCCTATGAATTCAAACTTGTCTTCATGTTGTGACCTTTCCTACACTTAAAGAACATGACTTAAATGTATTCATCAACTAATGTCATTCCAAGCCATCTCTCAAATGACATCTGAGAACATACTGTTTAATTGAACAGCTTGTCTCCTTTCTCCAAGTCTTCCCAGCTGAAACTTTGCAACATCTCTGTAACACAATTCTTTTGTTAGAAATCGCCCGCAAGAAATAGAGATATTTCTGTGGATTACTTACTGTTCTCTACTCAAGTAATACTGGTGATGGTCTGATACTTTCATTGTGGTTTTAATGGAGATTTATATGCCCTTTCCTTTGCAACCCCTAAATAACCTCATAATCATATGAAGAGACCTGTAAATTTTATTTTCAATATGTTTATATGACTACCACAATGAAGATATATCCTTATTATGAATAATTATGTACTCACAAAGATCCCCACTAAGAACTTTCACCCCGTCAACACAATAATTAAACCAGAGAGTACCTACTCTTTCTATTTTGAAGCACAGAACCTGACTTTTCATCCCGTTTACCAATATAGCTTGCCCGATGTCCATTTTACAATATTGTCAAGTCGTTTTGCAGTTACAATTCTGAAACTTACTTATTACACAGAGCCTCATCACTTTTTTCAGCTCATTATTCATATTGTTTATATATATCAGAAAATAAAGGCCTCATAATACTGCCCTGTGGGACCCAATCCCATAATTGTTACAGGATCAAATAAAGCTTCACCTACTCTAATGCTCTGAGTTCTATTTTCTAGAAATACACCAGACGTGGAAAAATTTTAATGGTAAAAGTATATTCCTATGTTTATGTAAATTATCGACCTTTATAGCCTAATCCTTGAACATGTTTGGTGGCAAAGTTACCACTTGGGATATCCCTCTCCACACTATTTTATTTTTTTCATATAGTGGCTACAGTGAGAACTACAATGTAATTGCTTTATTCACATGGTTTTGTATAGTTTTTGTTAGTGAACATGTTCTGTTGTTTATCGTCTATATTTGCATATTATTGCTGTATGGAAGTAAATAATTTGACCTATTGTTAGTACCGGTACTGTGCATTCTGTAAATTACATACATTATTGATACTATTCACGAGTTCAGTTGATACTTCTTAAGAGTGGTTCTAGAGAACTGTCAAATTTTGAGGTTATGGGGAGAAAGGCATTGTCAGAGAGCTGCTTGTTGAGAAACATTATTCACAGGAATAGATAGCATCTAGATTGCAAATATCACAGCAATCTGTAAGTAGAATTTTAAAATGTGAAGATAAGAGGAAGACAAAATGTCAACAACGTGCTGGAAACTGCGGGCGAAAGAAGAAACTAACCCCAAAGAGGAAGCAAAACTGATTAATTTGTCAGTAAACAACCGCAAGGTTACTAGTTTCGATTTATGTAAGAAAATAGAAGAGTATGGGCCATTGGTACCAGCCAGAACTGTGAGGTGAGAGCTGTTTAATGCTAGAATGAGAGCAAGACGACCTCAAAGAAAAGCGAAGATTACTTCTACTATGGCTGCCAAGAGGTTCCAGTAGGCCAAGACTCTCCAGAATTGGTCATCTGATGAATGGAAACAGGCAAGTCCATAATAATTACTGTAATTCCTAAATTATCATTCATAATTCCATTTTAACCCAATCTAAGTTATGTAACCATACAGCTTATTCCATTAATGCTAGGCTTATAATGTTTTAATTATTTCAGGATTTTTTTAGTGACGAATCGGTATTTCTAGTCGAAGAAGAGACAAGTAAATGTGTCAGAAGAAGTGGACGAGAAGCACTCCATCCAGAGTGAGTGAAGCATCCAACTTCAGTGATGGTCTGGAGTGTTTTTCTTGGTACGACTGTGGACGATTATACATTGTATAAGGAACTATGAGACGTGAACAGTATAGTATTAAGAACCCGTTTGGTAGCTCAGGTGCAAGAGTGGTTTGGCCTCCTTGCCACAAAGCCTAGAAACAGTCCAGACATGAACCCCACAGAACATACTAGGGCGGTAGCACGGAAAAGTCCGAAAAACGAATATAACGTCAAAAATTGGTTTTATTGAGAAGCTCGTTCGGATCTGGTGTCATGATGACGATTTAAAGAGTCAGTATAAAATACTGCTTGAGAGTATGCCCAGTCTAATCAAGTCACTGATGAAAACTAAGGGGGTGCATACCAAGTACTAAAGTCATCAACTTAAAAATGGGTAACATCTTATGTTTTCAATTCTCATTTTTTTAATGTTTAAAAATTTGGCCACGTCTTTATTATCACCCATTTAGCCACTACTTTATCTATTCCATCCACACTAATTTTTTTTCACCAGTTTCCCGAGATCTACCCTATGAAAATCCTTAGATATGTCAATCGTGACGCATTTGACCACGTGAATCTAATATATCTGCTATATTCTGCTGGAATCTACAAGATGAGCTTCAGTGGAGGTTTCTGAAACCTGAACTACCTTCTATCAAACCAGTTGGTAATTTAGTAAATGTGTATAATATAATCAGAAAGAATGCATTCCAAGAGCACACCAGCCATGACGACTAGTGTGTAGTTATTGACTTTTTGTTTAGCACATTTTCTTTATACATAGGGTGCTACTACACTAGTTATTCATTTATCCGGTACAGCTCCCTCACACACAGACTAATCAATAACTCAAAGAATTGACTTTCGTATAGCCCTGAAATTTTACCAATCCCAGCAGCGTTTCTAGTTCTAAAAAAATTGTATATTATTTTAATGTCTTTTTTGAGTAGGTCCACGTGGACATTGTAAAGTAATTTCACAAGATTGGATGAAATTGCCAACTGCGTCAGGTGCTGCAAAAGGACACGACTATACCATTGGTGACATATCCTATGCCTCACGAGCGAAGGCTGCGATGACCATTTGCTGGTGAACGGTGTTTTTTTTTACGTTGTACAGGACTGCAATGCCCACCGACTAAAGGCGTATACACATTTCCATGTTGTGTAATTGCTACTCCTTACCTTTCTCAGTCTGTCGAGATTCAACACAGTACACAACAACAAGACGTAGTAACATGCAGTATATTCTGGACTTCAGACGTAGTGTTACCCTTCAGTCACAGAGTGTGCCTGTGACTTCCCTTCATCTCATGCATGCTGCCTTTATCATAATTCGCACTTCAACAACAACCCCACTACCAGTCTGTAGGCAAGATCCTAGGTACCTCAATCAATTTGGACGGAGCCATTATATGGTTCGGATGACTCCAAGTATTTACTCTTCTTTTTATTTATTCTATGGTTGTATTGTGGAAAACAGGTATTCAATCTTCAACTTGATGCCGCAGTCCCATTCTGGGTCTATCAGCAAGTGCAACATCATCTGCATATAAGAGAGTCCTACAAATACTCCTTTGCAGGTCCCATGTGCTGGTATTCATGCTGAGGACAAAGGGCAATGGGGACAGAGTGGAACATTGGTGTACACATCAACTTTTACTGAGAAGCTCCCCGAGACATTGACAGCGCAACATACATAACCTCTGCTATTCATGTGTAGCACCTTGATCCAAATTATAAGCATTTCTAGTACACCATGGTCACGAGTGCAGACCAGATCACACGGTGTCGAACACGCCCGAAAGTAATTACAATATCTAGGAAGGCAATGTACACTGCCTGCTGGTGCTCTCAGTGCTTTTCAATTAGCATCCTGGCAGTGAAAATTGCATGAGTTGTTCCATCATCCTTAATGATGATGCATTGGATAGCAATAATGCCGACGATTTCACCCAGTCAATAATGAAGGAAACTCTAAAAGATCTTCTCATGTACAATTGGGTGCAATTTGGACGGTAATTTGCACATTCTGCTGGATCGTCATTTTGCTTCAAAATAGGCACAAAGATGTTTACAGCCCAATGACTGGGAACAGAGCCAGAGTCAACTCTTTCAATTAGCAAGCTTGTCAGCCAGTTGATAATGAGTTCTTTAAACTGCTATAATTTCCAGAAGTTTGTTGTAAAGTCATTAGGTCGTGGCGCTTTTTGGTTCTTCACACTCCTAATGATACTCTCCACTTCCGTTGATGTGATGCATAAGATTGAACTTGCCATGAGGAATAGGGTGAGGTGGTAATTCAATGCAGGAGATATCTACAAATGTTGTTGCCAATGTTTGAGGATTTCTTCTTTGTCCTGTAACCACTGGCCACCTTTGCCTCTAATGTACACCGTGTGCTCAATACTTGTGTCAATTTTGGTCAGCTGGAAATAGTTCTCATCTCTTTCCTCTGAGTTCGGTGGTGTACAGAGATTATCAGAACTATACCGACAAATATTCAAGGATGCTCTTCGTGTTATGTTAAGAACAATGGTTCAATCAGACTGGCGGGAAAAATTATACTTTTTGAGAAAATAGTTTAAAATTGTTATTTCCGGGTGCGCGATTCAAATTGACGAGCAGGTGCCGTGTATCAGGGAAGACAAGGGTAGGGAGGAGTTGTGGAGTGTATGATACAGACAGAGATAATGCTTCATGCGTATGCAAAAAATCCTCATACGACTTCAGTAGGACTGTCTCTAACAGGCAATATCCACAGTTCATTTATTAAATAGCCGTAACCACACACACAGTTAAAGAACACACTGGATTTAAGACACACATGTTAGTCAAAGAAAGCACCAGATTGTTTCTATTCTCATCTGTTTGTTGCAGTAATATTCTATATTAATTAACATGCTCGAAGATGCAAAGCTGCCGCATCGCGACTGTGTAATCCTTCACTCACAACATTGTAAATTCAATGAAATACTGAACAAGGGAATCAACACGCCCAATGGTTTGATTACAGTAGACGTTCTATACGGCCCCCTCCTATTTTGGTACATAGATCACAATAGTGTAGTAGTGAGTGTGTTTTGGACTCTGTCCAGGGTGTGAAGTGTGTGGCAAGCCGTTTAAAAAGCTGCCTGTATTCTTGGTACAAGTATGTCTTCTCTTTCTATGGGGATCACATAGTGGTCAATTTGTGTAGAGCAAACTGTACACTGCCTACCAGAGCTTCGGAAGCGAATATGCGAAATGAACGAGAAGCTTGTGCATTCCCACCGAGCATTACTTATGCCTCCCACTTTTCACTTCCCATCCCTTCCCTATTCTGACGCACAGCAACGGGCAGCGGCTGACTCTCTGGTATAGCAAATACAGTAAATAATTTATTTCCTAAAAAAAGAAACATTTCCCCGGCAATCCAACTGCACCATCTTCCTCAACATTACACGAAGAGCATCCCTGATTTCTTTGTCAGTTCAGTCCTGATACACCTTGTACACAGGTCATTACAGTGAGTGCGCCTCGATTCAGTGACAGATTTCCTAGCCACACGTTCGGCAAAGACAATTCTTTCCCTGTGTTCTGGAGTCTTTTGTGAAAGCCAATTTATATAGAGTATGTTTTTGTCTATTTAGACACCTCTTCTTGGACTGGAATCATCCATAAGAACGTTTGATTTTCAATACACTAGGAACTAGGTTATGTCGCACCCAATTTTACTGTGACGGTTGCAGTGAAATATCTGTAGAATGTGTCCACATGTTGTCAATTGCATTCAGATCAACGAGTGGAAACTTTATGCTGTCTGCTATGGTCTCCTAGTCCTTAAGCTTCCATCACTTGATCTTCTCGGGGGCATTTATCCCTCCACCTCTACGATGCATAGAGATCTTTAAATCCGCTATGCCTACAACGATAAGGTCAATTTGCTTGCTGCAATCACCACAAGTGAAACCTAAAATATGAGTTCCATCATCATATCAGATACCGAAGGTATTACCACCATGGCAGCTATAAAAATTATTAATGTGACCAACATGCGCATTAAAATCACCACAGAGAAGTGGAAACTCATGTTCAGGACACGCTGCAACATGATCTCGTAGCTCCTGTCAACGTTGTTCCTTATCCAGGTCTTCACAGCCAGATTGTGACAGAGAAAACACAAGCTCGAGTGGATGCACTGCCGAGTGTAATTGACATAAGGCTGTCTGAATAGCGCTGAACCTCAGCAACTCAATCTTGTGGGCTTGCGCACACAATGAAGTCAATACCATTTTTGCCGGATGTAACCTGGTAGATAAGTTCATAGACATCTCTGATGTTATGAGATTTCTGGCCTTTCAAAAGCAAACAACTGACTATCTAATTAACATAGCTGCTCTTCAATTCTAAACCGGACTTACATTATCCTAATTAAAACAGGTTAACAGGAATAAAAGAATTTTAGTGAGAACTAAATTTCTAAAGAGAAATCTTCCATACAATGATAAAATTAGTAATAATAAAGGAAGAATGATATTTAATAATAACATAAATATTGTACAATAATTCTAAGCCACATTTAGATGTATCCTAATTACAATAGCTTAACTGAAGCAACAAATATTCCTAAACTATGAATCCATGGAACTTATGAGAATGTAACTTTTCATTGACTATGTACATAACATTTAGCTTCCTTGATTAATGAAAGAGAGAAAAGGTGAAAAGTTTGAATTTAATTATCAGTCAAAGAACAGTGGCCAGTTATTATCATAAATTTAAGCCTTATTAATGAAAGTTAATTGAACATAACCTACGACATTTTGTTTATTTGATGGTTTCTACCAGTTCCCTTTCACACCGACAGAGATAGGCTGTATGGCGATTATGAGGTAAAAAAGGGCTAGGAGTGGGAAGGAAGCAACTATGCCCTTAATTAAAGTACAGTCACACCATTTCTTTGCTCTAAAATGTGAAACCATGGAAAACATGCACTTCAGGGCTGTCGACAGTGGGTTCGAATCCAGCACCTCCCAAACGCAGGCCGATAGCTAAACGGCCAGTTGCTCATTATCACAAAGAAGCAATTGCTTGAATTCCTTCTCTTCCAATACTTATTGTGAGAGTATCTTTATATATAATTTCAAACAATATGTTAAAAGTAAGTTCCTATTTAAAAAAAATCGGTGTTTACATTTCCCCATATTTACATGCACATTTCGACATAAGTTTTCATATACATGTCCAAAATTTTACGGTACATGGGGTTACTTTGGAAAACTAAAGAGTAAAGTAGAACCCCAAATACAAATCTTTCAAAATTATATACAGAGCATGCTTTCCTCCCTTGAAGTCAAAATGGGCTGGCTACCTATGTTCTTCGTTTCTAGGATCGAGGTAGCCATTACTTCGCAGCTTCTCTGTATGCCATTCACCAAGAATCCCTTTACGAGACTTATCAAGCATATCGGCATCGTAATTACGATATACCATGCTTCCAAGTTTATGCTTATAATCTTGCAGCACAGTCCGAAGAAAACCACACGAAACAACTCTACTCAGAAAAACTGCCACAAACATTATCCTTGAGGTGATCAAACTAACGCAAGTTAACCTAACAGAACTTCAGTTAGAGTGAAACACTCAAAAATAATTCACTTCAACTAACATTTGTTGACAATGTGAACACTCAGTACCACACGATACAACAAACAAATTCTCCATCTGAGGTACAGAGAAAAAGAGACAACAACAAAGAAATAGTCTTATCACAATAGTTCTATGAACGTTGACTGTTCTATATCACCACAGATCTATCCATATTAAGAAACAATGTACACACTTCTTTGAAGATAAACCGACGTCCAGAATTATTCCATGGAACATGGTTCATGTTCGTGGGTTACTGTAGTCACGTCCTAGTTCGTGAACCATGGGCAACGGCTGAGTGGCCTAGTAAGTGGTCCTGAGAGTCGGGATACCAGTTGCTATGGAATGGGAGTGGGCATCTCGGACATATTCTGAGTCCTGGCCCTCCTTGTGCTCAGGCAGCTAGGACTATACAATCCACCGGTGGTCCATAACCCGTTAGAGGAGAGATCCTCACTTGGACTATGTGCAAGTAGGGCAGCATCCTGCTTCATGAATTTACCGAGCTCAGAACATTTTAAGCAAGCCTCGGACCTATGGGAGTAACTCCCATTTGACAGGCGAGGAACTCCTTGGAAACAACTTGGCGAGCGAAATGGAATTCGATGGGGAGCTATCAATATTAATGGGGCTTATGGAAGAAAGAAAGTAGAACTGGCTGTCAGCAAAGAGGATGCATCTGGATGTGTTAGGAGTAAGTGATATTCGGGTAAGGGGAGATAACGAGGAAGAGATAGGAGATTATAAAGTGTACTTGACGGGTGTTAGAAAGGGAAGGGCAGAGTCTGGGATAGGGCTCTTTATCAGGAATACCATTGCATGGAACATAGTTTCTGTTAGGCACGTAAATGAGCGAATGATGTGGGTAGATTTGTCAGTTGCAGGAATTAGGACTAGAATTGTGTCCGTGTATTCACCATGTGAGGGTGCAGATGAAGATGAAGTTGACAAGTTTTATGAAGCATTGAGTGACATCGTGGTCAGGGTCAACAGCAAGGATAGAATAGTGCTAATGGGCGATTTCAATGCGAGAGTTGGGAATAGAACTGAAGGATATGAAAGGGTGATTGGTAAATGTGGGGAAGATATGGAAGGTAATGGGAATGGGAAGCGTTTGCTGGACTTCTGTGCTAGTATGGGTTTAGCTGTTATGAATACATTCTTCAAGCATAAGGCTATTCACCGCTACACATGGGAGGCTAGGGGTACCAGATCCATAATAGACTATATCTTAACAGACTTTGAATTCAGGAAATCTGTTAGGAATGTACGAGTTTTCCGGGGATTTTTCGATGATACAGACCACTATCTGATATGTAGTGAACTAAGTATCTCTAGGCCTAAGGTAGAGAAAGTGAAATCTGTCTGCAAACGAATAAGGGTAGAAAATCTCCAGGACGAGGAAATTAGACGGAAGTACATGGATATGGTTAGTGAGAAGTTTCGAACAGTAGACATTAAGTAGGTTCAGGATATAGAAAGTGAATGGGTCGGATACAGGGATGCTGTAGTAGAAACAGCCAGGGAATGGCTTGGAACAACTGTGTGTAAAGATGGGAAAAGGCGAACATCTTGGTGGAATGATGAAGTGAGAGCAGCTTGTAAACGTAAAAAGAAGGCTTATAAGAAATGGCTCCAAACAAGGGCTGAGGCAGATAGGGAGTTGTACGTACATGAAAGAAACAGAGCGAAACAAATAATTTTTGAATCCAAAAAGAAGTCATGGGAAGATTTTGGTAACAACCTGGAAAGGCTAGGTCAAGCAGCAGGGAAACCTTTCTGGACAGTAATAAGGAATCTTAGGAAGGGAGGGAAAAAGGAAATGAACAGTGTTTTGAGTAATTCAGGTCAACTCATATTAGATCCCAGGGAATCACTGGAGAGGTGGAGGGAATATTTTGAACATCTTCTCAATGTAAAAGGAAATCATCCTGGTGGTGTTGTAAACAGCGAAGCTCAAGGGGAGGAGGAAAATGATGTTGGTGAAATTATGCTTGAGGAAGTGGAAAGGATGGTAAATAAACTCCATTGTCATAAGGCAGCAGGAATAGATGAAATTAGACCTGAAATGGTGAAGTATAGTGGGAAGGCAGGGATGAAATTGCTTCATAGAGTAGTCAAATTAGCGTGGAGTGTTGGTAAGGTACCTTCAGATTGGGCAAAAGCAGTAATTGCCCCTATCTATAAGCAAGGGAACAGGAAGGATTGTAACAACTATCGAGGTATCTCATTGATTAGTATACCAGGCAAAGTATTCACTGGCATCTTGGAAGGGAGAGTGTGATCAGTCGTTGAAAGGAAGTTGGATGAAAACCAGTGTGGTTTCAGACCACAGAGAGGCTGTCAGGATCAGATTTTCAGTATGCGCCAGGTAATTGAAAAATGCTACAAGAGGAATAGGCAGTTGTGTTTATGTTTCGTAGATCTAGAGAAAGCATATGACAGGGTACCGAGGGAAAAGATGTTCGCCATACTGGAGGAATATGGAATTAAAGGCAGATTATTAAAAGCAATCAAAGGCATTTATGTTGACAATTGGGCTTCAGTGAGAATTGATGGCAGAATGAGTTCTTGGTTCAGGGTAATTACAGGGGTTAGACAAGGCTGTAATCTTTCACCTTTGCTGTTTGTAGTTTACATGGATCATCTGCTGAAAGGTATAAAATGGCAGGGAGGGATTCAGTTAGGTGGAAATGTAGTAAGCAGTCTGCCCTATGCTGACGACTTGGTCTTAATGGCAGATTGTGCCGAAAGCCTACAGTCTAATATCGTGGAACTTGAAAATAGGTGCAATGAGTATGGTATGAAAATTAGCCTCTCGAAGACTAAATTGATGTCAGTAGGTAAGAAATTCAACAGAATTGAATGTCAGATTGGTGATACAAAGCTAGAACAGGTCGATAATTTCAAGTATTTAGGTTGTGTGTTCTCCCAGGATGGTAATATAGTAAGCGAGATTGAATCAAGGTGCCGTAAAGCTAATGCAGTGAGCTCGCAGCTGCGATCGACTGTATTCTGTAAGAAGGAAGTCAGCTCCCAGACGAAACTATCTTTACATCGGTCTGTTTTCAGACCAACTTTGCTTTACGGGAGCGAAAGCTGGGTGACTCAGGATATCTTACTCATAAGTTAGAAGTAACAGACATGAAAGTAGCAAGAATGATTGCTGGTACAAACAGGTGGGAACAATGGCAGGAGGGTACTCGGGATGAGGAGATAAAGGCTAATTTAGGAGTGAACTCGATGGATGAAGCTGTATGCATAAACCGGCTTCGGTGGTGGGGTCATGTGAGGCGAATGAAGGAGGATAGGTTACCTAGGAGAATAATGGACTCTGCTATGGAGTGTAAGAGAAGTACAGGTAGACCAAGACGACGATGGTTAGACTCTGTTTCTAACGATTTAAAGATAAGAGGTATAGAACTAAATGAGGCCACAACAGTAGTTGCAAATCGAGGATTGTGGCGACGTTTAGTTAATTCACAGAGGCTTGCAGACTGAATGCTGAAAGGCATAACAGTCTATAATGATAATGTATGTATGTATGTATGTATGTATGTATGTATGTAACACTCAGACAAGTGTAAGAAAACACTAGCAAACTGCAGGGTATATGCTGTACACGGGAATCATGGTTCAAAGGTATCTAGGCACAGAGGAACGCTCATGGGTCAATTTATCTCCAAAGGGAAGAGATTGGGTTGGATAAAAAACATTTCAATGACACTTGGGTGAATTATCAATTAAGACATAGTAAATGAAATGATTGTCACTATTTTACTGTAAAACCAGTTACAGTATTAAAATTAACAGCTAAAAGATAGTAGGCATCTCAGAAAACTGTTAATAATGTAGAATGACACTGCGTAAGCACTGTACAAATCTACAGATAGTTTCACTTTAAAGTTCCACACAACAATTTAATCCAAAAATGCAATTATCACATCACACATAGGATTTCTACAAAATATCAACACATCAATATATCAAAATAATACACTTTGTATACTTCTGTATTATTTATGCAGTAGTATATACTGTGGAAAAAAATCCTTCATCTACAACATATTGTATCCGAATATGGCATAATTACAGTTAACATTGGGAATGCCACAAAAGCCTAATTTAATTCGGTCAGTGGGCCATTTATAACAGCTGTGGTGAAAGCCAGGATCTGATAACCTTGGAGCAAGTCACCTTTAAGCTCGTAGCTGCATGACCTCGTGGCGATCCGTTCCTTTTCTCGTATTGGTCAGGAGCTTAGCATGCGACAGATATGAACAGTTAACATTTTCAAGGCAAGCACTGCCCAGCAAGTTTTCAGAACTCTTCACAAGACCAGTTTCGAACCATGATTTTTAAACAAGACGTGAAGAAATTTTATGATTGGTTTCCAACTAATCACACATTCTAGGCAGAGTGTAATCGATGCACAACTTACTCAGTTCTTACTCTACTTTAGAGCACAACTTCGCTTTGCTTCCCCACTACAATCCTTCAAGATATTCTACGCCAAGAGACGTTTATTAGCCGCCATGTCCTACAAAGGGAACACTTTATTTCGTCTTCTGCAAGACATAACAACTACAATATTAATTCCAGAACACGTGTGGTATGCTTAAATCACCTGAAACCACAAGTTAGGTGTCGACTGACATTCAAACAGGCGTGGTTGGAGCACATATTAATGTGCTGTTTTAGTTTCAGTGTGTGTGAGGGTGTGTGTGCATGCGTGTGAGGAAGCCTACTGTTAAAGGAAGCCTGTAAGACAAGGAACAAGGGGAATCATTATGCTGCTTGCAACAGGAGTCTCAACATTCATCACGGTGCACCTTGCAAGGAATATTGCTTCCGGAAAGTGTTACTAAAAGGGGAGATCCCACCACAACCTAAAGGGTGGTAAAGGGACCAATCATGAGACGTTGCCAGCCAGGACTGAATCAACTTCCATCATAAAAATTTAAATACCTTTTTTAAATATTAATTTCCTATTCAGGAAGACTTCATTCTTGAAATAATATTTTCTATTATTTTGTGTTGTTACTGATTCTTACTGCTTCTCATCAACTTATTGGTGTTGGTAAATTTTGTGAGTGACTGAAATACACTCATGCCCTTAAAATCCACAACAGCTTGAAAGACTAGAGATAGGAAGTTCATATTCACAAGACATGTGGACTAGTATGTTCTGAAGAAATGATAAGCATTTGAACCATGTCGACCCTCAGGTACAAGGTCTACATCGATGTATCTGTGCACCACATTTGACTGGTAAACTGTGCCTGCGGCTCTCGTTGTCGCTCTAAACCGAAGGTACTGGATTAGAGTGACTTGAGCAAATGTGCAGGACGCCTCGCAGACGTATGCAAGAAAAGTACTGACAGTTGAGTGAGTTTGAAAGAGGCATGAGAGAACGTGATACATCTGTCTGGGATATTGTAGCTCGTGTACGAAGACGTGTGACGGCGGTGCAACGGGTCTGTACAGAACGATCACAGAAGGCTATAGAACATAACCAGATGGGTCTGGTAACACCGCCCAGAACCCCCCCAACCCCAAGAAGATCGAAACCTAATCCGAATGGCATTGCAGTACAGATATGCGTCCTCCTCGGCTCTGGTGCAGCAGTGGAACAGTGTAACATATCGTACCTTCAGGAGTGACAGTCCGTCCCAGTTTATTACGATCTGGGTTACCGGCACATCGTCCACTCCTCCCCCTACTTTTGACTAATGTGCATAAACATGCCAGACTGCAATGGTGTATAGAGCGACGTCTCTGGGGACAGCAATGGCAGCAGACAGTGTTTCCAGATGAATCCAGGTTCTGTCTGTTTGAAAACGTTGGCCGCATTTTCGTTCGCCGCAGACTGGAGGAGAGACATCACACTGACTGCATTCACACAAGACATACACCGCCAACTCAAGGCATTATGTGTGGGGTGCTATTGGGTACAACTATAAATCACAGTTGGTGCGTGTCCAGGTCACTGTTACCAGTTTGACCTACGTGAATGACATACCCTTTCTGCACGACACCCCAGACACCACATATCGCTGCACGAACAGGTGCTTTCTTGCTGTGACAGAATGTCAGATTGTTGCCCTGGCCCACCTGATCATAGGACTTGTCGCCAATTGAAAACGTGTGGGGTATGGTGAAAGGACGGGTGCTTCGCTGTAACACAATGCCAGCCACCAAAGATGAACTGTGGAACGAGCTGAATGCAGCATGGATGGCTATACCCTAGGACGGCATTCGCGCCTTACACATGTCGATGCCTTCACACATGGAATAAGTTATCAGTGCCCATGGAGGACCCAGAGCCTACTAGGCAATGGGACACATGCCGACTCTGGGTGACTGACATGCTAATCGTTTCAGCAGAACATAATAATGAACATGTCTTGTGAATAAGAACTTCTAGTCTATCATGGTGTTCTGTTTTTATGAACATGAATGTAGTTCTATCAGATAAAGTGTGTTGATATTGTAAGTCTTCAATTATTTGAATTTCATTAACAGTGTAGTGCACTAGCAATCACGTGTTAAAAATCATAGACCAATTTGTTTAACTTAGAACCTAAAAGACGAATTGGGATGGATACGATGTATTTATTTGTGAATGTTTATAGAATATGACACCTCATCTTGCATAATTCCACCAATGAAGTATAAATTGTCACGTAAATGTTATTCATGTATATTAAGGACTGAACTTATGATATAAAAATAAGTTGTATTGAAAGTAATGAAAGTGGATGTAAATGATCGAGTGTTAATAATAGGCCTTAATGACATTGGATGCTCTATTTATGAAGGCAGATAGTGCTCAATGCAGATAGCCTAGCCTTGTCGAGTGACAGAATGGTACCATAGCACATATTTATGATCACAGAGGATAATTTTTTTTGCTAGCTGCTTTACGCCGCACCGACACAGATAGGTCTTATGGCGACGATGGGACAGGAAAGGGCTAGGAGTGGGAAGGAAGCCACCGTGGCCTTAATTAAGGTACTGCCCCAGAATTTGCCTGGTGTGAAAATGGGAAACCAGGGAAAACCATTTTCAGGGCTGCCGACAGTGAGGTTCGAACCTACTATCTCCCGAATACTGGATACCGGCCCCACTTAAGCGACTGCAGCCATCGAGGTCGGTGAGGAAGTAGCAACGAATACTCATTATAGAGAGCACATGAGGCGACAAACACTGTTAAAAATAATAATCACTTTCTGTGCTCACTCAACAACCCTGAGCTTGTCTAATTAAAAAACATATCTAATTAATGCAAATTTTAAACCATTATTAGTCTGTCTTCTATAATGTGTGAAGATAGATTGACAAATCTTCTCAATGTCCTAAAGTGATCATTCTTCTAGTTATTCGATCATGATTCTTATAGTGAGAGTGACATAAGTTCTCGAATGTTCATGAAGTTAAAGTTTTCAATAAATGATGAAGATATATAATGTAATAATTATGCCTAAATAGAAAGATTAACCTCACATGACCTTACATTGAGGGGGGAATTTGAAAGTAGGGCTTGGCCAAGAGTGCAAGCTTAACCTAACGGGCACGGATTCGACTCGGGGCCTAACATTGCAGGACCTGGATTCAACCCTTGGCTTAACCTTACAAGGTCATTAGCTTTACAGACAAGTTTGATGTCCAAGTGTACTGGCTGAATCTATCAGGCATGGATTTGTTGCCCGGTTTAACCTTACAAGGGCGTTATAGACTCGAGTTTGAGATTCGATCCCAGGCTTAACCTAGCTAGACAAGATGAGATATGGTCCATGGGCTTCATGAGCTGAGCTTGGAACTCGATGGCGGCCATACACATTATTTTAATAGGACAAGGGTGATGGTGTAAAGTTTAATACATGTGCTTTATTCAGAGGGGTATAACGCTGAAAGGTGACATCAGGTCATGGAACAGAGTGACTGCAAAAGGCCAAAAGTACAAAAATGATACAGATCAACATGGCAAAGGACAAATGTGCAAAAGTGTCAAACGGCTACAGGACAAAATGGCCAAAGGGCTAAAACTAAAGGGCAAAAGGGAATGAGCTACGATCTAGGGCTCAAGAGTTGAACGTGGAACAAGATGGTGGTATGGGACTACGGATATGGTGAAAGGTTTAATGCATGTGCATTATTCACAGGGACATACCTTTATATAGCCACCTCAAGGTACTTAAGCTGAGCAACTGCAGAGGCAAGGATGCTAGCAGGTAGATGATGGTGGTGGTGATTATTGTTTTGAGAGGAAGTACAACTAGGCAACCATCCTCAACTAGAAGGTAGGATGATGCGTAATGTGCTGTTAGTATTTAGTGCTTGCAACCCCAATTTTTTTATTGTAACAATTCAAGCTCAGAGATTCGAATTCTGGAGGCTTATAGTAGCTTATAATACTGTTGATATCACTCAAGGGAGTGTTCAGAATGAAAAAAATATGTTCGCACTACATGTGACCGGGAACTGAACACAGAGCTCATCCCTTTGGACTGCTGAGTAACCTGCTAAGTAAATGACTGCACACTGAAAGTGTACATTTAATTCAAAAGACCTAACGTTTGAGCTGAGAGAAATTAAAAATCCCCACACCGACTGGGAATATAACTGAGCAATCTTTCCCTTGGATTGCTGACTTCCATAGTAACTAAATGATTGTGTGTTAAATCTAAAACACTGAACCTTTGAGCTACAAGGAATGAAAAATTCGCCGACCCGACTAGGATTCGAACCCGTGACTCATTTACTTGGGAAACAAATAAGCATGCTAACTAAATGACTGCACAGTAACAGCTTATGTGTTTCACTAAAACACCTAGCTTTAGCATTATAAGATTCAAAGGAAAAATCACCAACAGAACTAGGATTTGAACATAGAGCTCGCTTGGGCCCAAAGCTGAAGTGCTATTCAAATATCTAACACCAAAAATTAAAACTTTTAATTCTGAGCAAAGAAAACGATCGCTGAATTGAGTTTTCAAACCTGGAGCTAACTTCAACTCAGAACTAAAGGTCCTAAGTTCACAAGAAGAAAAAAAAGGTTAAAAGTCCTCAACTCGACACAGAATTGATGACGGGCTTTTCTTTCACTGAAGACTACATGTGAATGATTAGCACAAACTATGTCAATTGAATGTGGAAAGAGAATGCAACAAATTCTGTTCTAAGTGAGGTCATGACATATGTGCGTCTTAGCAAAAAAAAAAAAAAAAAAAAAAAGATTGATTCCAGGAACATTCTGATTAGACTTGGAAATATTTGCTGTGACATGAAATACAAAGTTCATATTTTTTGCAATTAGCCTAGTATGCACATCTCAGCAAAAGAACATTGGCGGTACGAGCAAGTTGACCAGACTTCGAAGTAACTTATTTGGTAAGACAGGGAATACAAAGTTTATTGTTCGCGCATTGAGCTCTAGGCTACAGATTTGAACCCTGGAGACGTGCAATTGCCTGCTTGTTTACATCACTTGGTAACTAGCATTAGAGAAGCGAGCAAATAAAAGATCATCAGGCCGCCAGGGAATCAAACTAACATAACAGCTAAAGAATCAAAACCCACAACCTTCGAGCTAAAAGAAATTAAAAAACCACCGACCAGGCTAGGAATCGAACCAGTGGCTTCTTTACACGTGCATGAAACGAGCATGCTGACTAAATGACTGTACATTAAAAGCTTGTGTGTTTAATTGAAACACATAAAGTTCGACTTCCTTTCACGGGGTGGTCGACAACAACAAAATTCGCTTTACGTCTTAATAACTACACTCGAACGTTTGAAAAGTTTGAAATAATAAGTTTCAAGAACCAAGCTGCTGACGTACTGAATACTCAACATTCATGCACAATAAGAAGTATAAGGCCAGCACTTTAACCGCCTGAGCTACTCAGCTAGGCAATTAAACTATTAAGTGCCAAAACACATACACACTGATAATGATAATTGTACCGGGAGGTACACCTCAACCCCGTGCATTTAAATGAAGCGCATTGAAGAACGCTACCTATCACATAAAAATTGAAACAAGTAAAAAAGAATAGGGGAAACACGCTGACTTAGTGACAAGACAACTACAAATGAACATAATCATCAACAATACAGTTTGTTGCCATGGTCCTAGATGGTTGAATGAAGATCCCTGGACTATCCCAAAATGAAACGTAATGTTCAAATTAAACTCCCAATTCAAAAATGCCACTAATGCTTCTTACAGTCATGCATGGTGATCTGTTCATCATAAAAGTTGCAAGATTAAACAAGGTATAGAGAGTAGCTGCATATTGTTTGCGAATTATCTCACAGTAATTCAACAATGGTACAAAAGATTATTGGAGATCCACCTATTCAGTACACATAGCGTTCTTATAATTAAGATTTACATCTTGTCTTACTAATTTAATGGGACATGTTGCACCCATTGCATGGGCATCATCACCCGTGATTTCATGCCTAAAGAATAAAAATCGGGATCCTGATTACTCTAGTCAAAGTGTTACATAGAGAAACATGTGTGTTATAAAAATGAGGAAACTTGTTATAAGTTCACAAACGACAATTTACACAATTAATGCATGTCTAAGAAATGTGTGAGAATAATGGTTAATGTTGGTGGCGTTTTACATTGATATCTTTAAAACAATTTAAAAAATAGCCAATGTCTATATTTACATGAACAATAAGAATGTCTATGGCTACAATTATGGCCTCAGGTTACAAGTTTAAAATATGAATGGAACCTGGTTTAAGGCAACTCAATTTGAAGTCACAGAATGGTTACTATGAACCTTAAGTTGTTTTATCATTGAAAGATGACATTGAATATTCTTGTAGTGTTATCAGAGAGTGTACAGCTGTGTGACTGATTGAGTTGTTACTGTTATTAAACAGAGTGTCCACCAAATCCAGATTTTGAAATTCCCTGACATTTCCCTGTTTTCAGACATAAAAACCAGTTTTTTCCCTGACACACAATGACAAAAAATAAAATTATAAAGGGAGTTTTCAGCTATGACAGCAATATTAAAATTCATTTTTAAAGCTTAACATCCAAAAAATAAATGAGCATTTAATGTGCAAATTAAATTTTATAACTTGGAAGTTGAATTTATTCTAATTAAATTCAATTTAAGATTTTAAAAGAATTGATTACTATTACTGCTGCAGTGAAGAAATTTGTTTGTCTATAGACACCAAAGACTGTCGAGCTTCTGTTCTTCTAATTCTTTCAGCAACAAAGTGGCCGTAATACCCTGGCTGCAAACACAATTTGTCCTCTGCCTACCACAGCTACCACAATGAACTCTATCACTTATGACTCCACTTCTTCTTCTTCTACTTCCATTACAGAAGGTTCACCAGAGGCAAGATGTCTACAGAATTACCTTTCAAGAGAGTAAGTAACCAAAGCTGACATTATATGGTGCGTGCATACTGTCAAGCAACACCATTATTTATGAGCCAGTGAAGCTAGTGTACGTTTGTTCCCTGTAATGTTTCCAGACTCTGCAATCACTTCAAAAGTTCAACTGCACAGAACGAAAGTTGCATATACAATCACTCATGGTTTGGCTCCCTATTTTCATAAACAAGTTCTTGAGATGTGTAGTAAGCGCATACGTTTCAACATTGGTTTTGACGAGTCGCTGAATAAAGTTTCTCAGATGGGCCAAATGGACCTTGTAGTTTGCTGTTTCAATCCTGATACTAATGAGCTATGCACTTCTAATTTTGATTCCATGTTTCATGGTCACTCTACCTCCTAGAATTTGTTAAATGTTTTTTTTGCAAGCACTGCAAGGACTCAATCTAAAAAACTCTAACAAATTTCAATGGATGGTCCAAATGTTAATAAAAAGTTCCTTCAGGATATCGGTAATTTATTAAATGATGATCCAGATGCTCCTATTTTAGTGAACATTGGACCTTGCGGCTTGCATACTGTGCACAATTCATATAAAATGCCAGTAAAAGAAACCCAGTACAATATTGCAGAGTTTCTTCGTGCACTTCACTTCTTGTTTTGATATGTTCCTGCAAGACATTATTCAGGTTCAAACGTACTTCCTTTGAAATACTGTGCTATATGATGAATTGAAAATTCGAAAGTCACTGAACGTGCTATAGATAACCTACCTAATGTTGACAAATATGTGGAATGGAAAAACAGGGGCAAAAAAATCCCAAACTGTAACAGCTTCAAAATAGTATCTACTTCACTATCACTAACATAGTGCATGCACTTCCTAACAATATCCCACACTAAAATAAGAATACGTACATTATTATTACAAATAAAAGAAATAAATTATTTGCAGCTAATGACTGGCATAGGAAGGATGTTTTGGCTGATTGAGACCATGGTGCCAATTTTTGCGGAGTCACATTCTTCTCACTTGTCTTTGATGAACTACACTGAAGTATGGTACACAGACGAACAATATACTAACCAACACACGGACGTAAATAAAATTACATCTACACTGAAGACTATGAAACCTATTGCGCAAACGCCGAGCCAGATAGCTTAACCACGTGGCAATGTATTTTAGACAATATAGTTGGCAGAAAGCTTTCAAGATTGCACTTAAACTATATAAATTGATATGAATGGCAGCTTGGGATTGGTTGGATCAAGACCAAATACACAGAATCATGCTTCAAAAACTCCAAACCACAAAACAACTTTCATCTTACAATGTGATGTCACTTAATTTTAAATCTTGTTCTGTATTCACAAAATTACATGTGATATTACAAGCTACTAGTCATGCCTCAAGCTTTCGAACACCTTGCATGAAAGATAGATAGATAAATATATAAGGTTTATTTTAACTGGCAAAGTTAGGGACACGTGTCCCTGTCTTACATTTAACCAGTGAAATACATAAATAATATAAAATAAAAATTTCTGAATACTGAATTAAAAATCATAATAATGTTATTTGCTTTACGTCCCACTAACTACTTTTTAAGGTCTTCGGAGACGCCGAGGTGCTGGAATTTAGTCCCGCAGGAGTTCTTTTATGTGGCCATTAAATCTACCGACACAGGGCTGTCGTATTTGAGCACCTTCAAATACCACCGGACTGAGCCAGGATCGAACCTGCCAAGTTGGGGTTAGAGGGCCAGCGCCTTAAATGTCTGAGCCACTCAGCCACTAAATTAAAAAGAGACAAATAAATTACTATCCTACTGTACATAAAATCTATATATATAAAAATGAATGTTTGTATGTTTGTATGTTTGTATGTAAATGACACATCTCCTCCTAAACCACTGGAGCAATTTCAATCAAATTTTGAACACTTATTATTTGCTATCCGCAGACGAGCACTGTGGGGGTAAGCCACCTCTAGCCCCCTTAGGAGTGGGGGTTAGGTGGGTCAGGTAAAAAAATAATCGAAAATAGTGTCGAATCCATAGTTTTTGGGGTCGCTGAGGTGAATAGTGACACTCCCGATTTTTGAAAAGTCAAAATTCTGCTCCCATTTGGGTGGGGGGCAAGGGGGGACTGATGATGAATGTATGTGTGTAAATGACACATCTCCTCCTAAACCACTAGAGCAATTTCAATCAAATTTTGAACACTTATTATTTGCTATCCGCAGACGAGCACTGTGGGGGTAAGCCACCTCTAGCCCCCTTAGGAGTGGGGGTTAGGTGGGTCAGGTAAAAAAATAATCGAAAATAGTGTCGAATCCGTAGTTTTTGGGGTCGCTGAGGTGAATAGTGACACTCTCGATTTTTTAAAATCAAATTTCTGCTCCCATTTGGGTGGGGGGCGAGGGGGGACTGATGATGGATGTATGTGTGTAAATGACACATCTCCTAAACCACTGGAGCAATTTCAATCAAATTTTGAAGACATGTTATTTGCTATCTGAAGACGACCACTGTGGGGGTAAGCCACGTCTAACCCCCTTAGGGGTGGGGGTTAGGGGGTTCAGGAAAAACATAATCAAAAATAGTGTCGAATCCATAGTTTTTGGGGTCGCTGAGGTGAATAGTGGCACTTCCGATTTTTTTAAAGTCAAATTTCTGCTCCCTTTTGGGTGGGAGCGAGGAGGGGTCTGATGATGGATGTATGTGTGTATATGACACATCTCCTCCTAAACCACTGGAGCAATTTCAATCAAATTTTGAAACTTATTCTTTGCTATCTGGAGACGAGCACTATGGGGGTAAGCCACCTCTAGCCCCCTTAGTGGTGGGGGTTAGGGGGGTCAGGTAAAAAAATAATCGAAAAAAGGGTCGAATCCATAGTTTTTGGGGTCGCTGGGGGTGAATAGTGAAACTCCCGATTTTTTAACACGTTCCGTGCGGTTCGGGTCACCATGTGTCCCGAAACATGTTACTCTTCTCCGTCGGTGCGAACTTCCCAGAATTGCGAAGTAAGTAACTACGTCCTAGTTACGAATTTCCGTTAACTAATCGACAACATATTGTTCCAATTGAAGTAAAGGATCGAGGCATACTGCTAGTTTTGATCGGCCCACCGGTGACCCGAAGGAAGTTTTTTCATCTTCCATTCATATCACTTCGGGTCACCCTGAGTCCCGATTGTTGTCTGACCTATATTTTTACGCGGGAATCGCTTAGCGCGGTTACGGTGAATGAAGCCTAGAGTGTTCCTTCCCGCAGATGGTAGATTGTTGTTTAAGGAGTAACCCTTCTGATATCTGCTTTCTACGTTGCTCTTAGGAAAGCCTATAGAGGTTACTGGAGTAGTTATTGATATATTTATAATCTTCCGAATATAATATTTACAAGCAATTTCACGTCCTTTTTAGGTATGGAGCTTTCACATTCTGACACACCGGTGGAACGGAAAAGAAAGAGGGTTAGGGCAGCACTGGGGTAGGCTTATATCACGTTCCGTGTGGTTCGGGTCACCATGTGCCCCGAAATATGTTACTCTTATCCGTCGGTGCGAACTTCTCAGAATTGCAAAGTGAGTAACTACGTCCTAGTTGCGAATTTCCGTTAACTAATCGACAACATATTGTTCCAATGGAAGTAAAGGATCGAGGCATAGTGCTAGTTCTGATCGGCTCACCGGTGACCCAATTATTTCCGGGGTCATTTCTGTTTCACGCAATTGTTGAATAGGAACACTGTCGCACAGGTAAATACGCTGGAATGTCTCCTCAACAATAACGCACACAACAAGTGCACATGCATGGTTTAGGATGTCATACTAGGGAGTAAACAAAGTCAAATTCGTCAGGTCACCGGTGACCCGAACCGATAATAACTAAAGGCAGCATCGGGTCACCGGTGGGCCGATACGACGTAACATTAAGTCATCGAAATTCACTGCCGCAGGGAACGTGTTAAAAGTCAAATATCTGCTCCCATTTGGGTGGGGGGCGAAGGGGGAGTGTTACATAAAATTAAACGGAAATAATGTCGAATACATAGTTTTCGGGGCCGTCGAGGTGAATTGTACACTCTGGATTTTTATTATCAGGAGACAAACCACGTGGGGGTAAGGGGTAAGACAGCCCCGGAAACCTTAGGGGCGGGGGAGGGGCAATGGGGTCAGATATACAAATTAACGAAAATAGTGTCGAATCCATACTTTTCGGGGTCGCTGAGATGAATAGTGACACTCCAGGTTTTTTAAAATCCAAGTTCAGCCCCCTTTGGGTGGGGTGAGGGGGGAGTGATATATAAAAATAAACGAAAATGGATGTATGTCGGTGTGTAAATAACACATCTCCTCCTAAACCACTGGAGCAATTTCAATCAAATTTTAACACTTATTATTTGCTATCCAAAGACGAGCATTGTAGGGGTAAGCCACCACAAGCCCCCTTAGGAGTGGGGGTCAGGGGCTCAGGTAAAAAAGTAATCGAAAATAGTGTCGAATCCGTAGTTTTTGGGGTCGCTGAGGTGAATGGTGACACTCCCGATTTTTAAAAAGTCAAATTACTCCTCCCATTCGGGTGGGGGGCGAGGGGGGACTGATATATATAAAACGAAAATAGAGTCGAATACATAGTTTTCGGGGTCGTCGAGGTGAATTGTACACTCCGGATTTTTATGATCAGGAGACAAACCTCGTGGGGATATGACAAACCAGGAAACTTAAGGGGTGGGGGGCAAGGGGGTCAGGTATACAAATTAACGAAAATAGTGTCGAATCCATACTTTTCGGGGTCGCTGAGATGAATAGTGACACTCCGGATTTTTAGTATCAGGAGACACCCCACGTGGGGGTAATACACCCCAAGAACCTTAGTGGTAGGGGGGCAAGGGGGCTCAGATACAAAAATCATCAAAAGTAGTGTTGAATCCATACTTTCCGTGGTCGCTGAGATATATAGTCACACTCCGGAATATCTTAAACTCCAAGTTCAGCCCCTTCGTGGTAGGGGGCGATGAGAGAGTGGTATATGAAAATAATCGAAAAGAGTGTCGAATCCATAGTTGTAGGGGTCGCTGAGATGAGTAGTGAGACTCAGATATTTTACAAGCTCATCCCCCTTTGGGGTGGGGGGGCGAGGGGGGAGTGATACATAAAATTAATCGAAAATAGTGTCAAATACATAGTTTTCGATTTCGCAGAGGTAATTTGTACACTTCGAAATTTTAGTATCAGGAGACAAGCCACGTGGGGGTAGGACACCCCAGGAACCATTAGGGGCGCGGGGACGGGGGGAAGGGGCTGAGATATAAAAATCATCGAAAATAATGTCGAATCCGTACTTTTCGGGGTCGCTGAGATGAATAATGGCACTCCGGAATTTTTTTAAGTTCAGCCTCCTTCGTGGTGGGTGGCAATTGGAGAGTGATATATAAAAATAAACGAAAATAATGTTGAATCCATAGTTGTCGGGGTCGCTGAGATGAATGGTGAGACCCCGGATGTCTTACAATTCCAAGTTCATCCCCCTATCTGGTAGGGGGTGAGGGGGATTCAGATTTAAAAATAATCGAAAATAGTGTCGAAGCCATAGTTTTCGGGGCCGCTGAGATGAATAGTAACACTCCCGATTTTTAAAAACTCAAATTTAACCCCCTTTAGGGGGAGGGAGAGTGAGATATAATAATAATACTAGAGTATAATGCCTAATCCATACTTTTCAGGGTCGCTGAGATGAATAGTAATATTCCAGATTTTTGAAGTACAGCTTCAGCACCCTTTGGCATAGAGGGTGAGAAAGGGTGAAAAAATAAATTGTCAAAAATGCCCCCCTTTGGCATAGAGGGAGATAAAGGGTGAAAAAATAAAATGTCAAGAATGCCCAAGGTAATAGACGTGTGTATGTTCTAGTATGACTTTCAAGTAAGACTACCTGGAAAACATATTGTGGGAGTAAGACGCCCTTAGAACCACTTCGGAAGCAGGTGAAATATGTAATCCATATTAATAAATAGAAGTCAGTTTGGCGCGATCTATATATACAGTACTATACATATATAAGTTAAGGCATAAAAATGAAAACAGGCGTGAATTAATGAGACCATTCTAGGCATCCTAGAAACTTAAAACTTGGTACCAGACAACCTGATGACTTCAGGATCTCTAGAAAATTCTAAAATTCTCAAAATTCTCTGAGAGGGACACGTTGGGAGTTTCAAATCTGCATAAGAACACACTCGGTGATGTTTATCCTGAACGATATCCTATAGGTTTCATGGGCTTAAAAGTTTCCTGAAAGTCCTCATTTTTAACCCCCTCCCCCATACCAAGATGGCAGCACAATCTCCCAGACGAGTTAGAAAATAGAAATTAGGCAAAATTATAGCTTTTTGCCTGTAACCGATGGAAAATTAACGAGATGTTTAAAAAATTATTTTTTACCCCCCAAAAATATCGAAATATGGAGGCAATTTTAATGACGGTGCAGACCTTCCTTTCGAGGTATTAGGCGGCTAAACGGTAAGTCGTATCACAAAACAGATGGCACAATCTCCGTTCAATTTAGAGTTATCTACAACTTTGGTCCTATGACTTTTTGTCGTATCTCTATCCCTTATGTTAAATTTGGCTCTATTTCTGGATTTACGTAAATTTTGCACTTTCTACTCATATAATTGATGGTTTGATTCACTTATAGGAAAGAGGGGATCATCAAATTCTACACGAATATTGGCCCACCAGCCAAATTCTATGTTTGAAGCTGTCGCATAAGTATCTGAAAAGTAATTCACTGTGTGAAAACCTTAGACAAATTTCACCCTATTCAACGTTTCTGCTCAATCATACCTTTAAATAGATGAGATACCAGGAAATATCATAGGGCCAGCCATTTAGATTGCTAAACGACGCCAGAGGTGTCTTACCGTACAATCCGCTTTTCGATATCATGCACCGTTTAGCAGCAGTTATTCTGTAAATGAAGGTGAACATGCATATACTTCCGTATGTCGATCTACATTTAATAATTTAAGTCGATTTGTAGCGATCTATAAAGGGGTGTGTATTACATTGTAATTAATATTTTACAAATCAATAGTGACTCTCAGCAGGAGGGCGTCTGCTGTTGTAATCAGTACTCCCCACATCGACTTTAACTAGCAATAGGAATAGGGTAGTTCTCCAACGCCTGTGTACCATTGTAATGCATAATTCCCTTCTCGATTTGACTAGCAGAACGCAAGGGAGCGTGCATTTTTTTAAACTCTTTTACCTGATTCTCTTTATCATTCGGTATATGTGCCCCCGATTATATACACATTCACCCATCAAAATGTGACTGAAGTTACGCACAGTGAATTGCGGCAGACAAGTGGACGTCTCGTTATCATCACAACTCTGCAACTCGCACTTCACATCGGAAACAACGTCTGCGGACCACCCTATGCTTTTTCTCGGATAACGCCAAGGGACATGCAATTAAAATTTTTTTATTCACTTCATGTAAAGCAATTTACTTCGATATCCGTATACATTGTAGAATAGCGTAGCGAAGCACGGGTACATTTGCTAGTATCTATTATAAAACACAATATAAATGACTATTTCCTAAGTATAATAATATAATAACTGCTAAAAATAAACATACAACGAATTGCAATACTACTACTACTAATAATAATAATAATACAGACAAATCTAATTTTTGCAATTAATGTGTCCAATTCCAGAAATATACTACACTGACAAATGTTACAATTTTCGAGTTTCTATTGTCGGCAAAAAACATTAGAAAATAGGGATCAGAATAAGGTTAACTATGCAGGGAACCACAGCTGAGTACTCTCTAATACTATTGATGAATATTATAATAATAATAAGAAGAAGACGAAGAAGAAGAAGAAGAAGAAGAAGAATAAAGGCCAGGATGAGGAGAAGAAGAAGATGAAGAAAAAGAAATCTGTCGCACAACGAGCTTGTTTCATAGAGATATATTGAGCACATACTTTTAAATCTTCCCAAGTTTGATATCCCTCTGACCTCCTGTGGGAGGAAGTTCCATTCCCAGCTGGCCACAACAGTGAAGGAATTGTAGGTTGAGGATTTATGCTTAGAAATAGCTAGCAATGTCGAGCTCAGCGCTCTGATGTTTTTAACATGGTGTTCAGGGAGGCGATGAAATCGTTCATACAGGTAAGATGGGGATTGTAAGGTAAAGATTTGGTGCAATGAAGTCAGGGTATCCAGCTTGCATCTGTTTTCAAGGCGTAGCCATCCCAGGTCGACGTAAGACTGGGTAACATGATCTGAAAATTTCAGATTACATATAAATCTTACACAGGCATTCTGTGCACATTGTAGTTTATTGAGAAGCTCAGTCTTCACGTCCTTGTAAACTACGTCACAATAATTAAATATTGGAAGAACGAGAGTTTCAAATAGTTTCATCTTTAAACTGAACGGGAAAGTAAATTTGAAATTGTTTAATGTGTGCAGCATTGCAAAAAATCGTCTACTCACAGATATTGTCTGATCCGTCCAAGAGAAGTGCTGGTTAATGATCACTCTGAGATTGTTTACCCTCTTGCAGGAGGGTAAAGCTTCATACTGAAGTCATACATCAGGGATGGACATGCGGTAATTACTGGAAATAAGTCTTGGATTTTTTGGGGTTTATAATAAGTCCATGCTGGAAAGACCATTTGCTTATGGCCTCTAGATCCATGTTAAATTGCTCAATTGCTCTTAAAACATCTGTTGGTTTTGTATGGATCTACAATTGTACGTCGTCAGCATAAATGTGACATTTACAATGTGTCAGCTCTTTAGCTAAGTCATTGACATAGACAGAAAATAGCAAGGTTGCTACGGTTGACCCTTGTGGGACACCTGTTTTCACATATTGCCATGACGAAAAGGTACCTTGATTGACGACACATTGACGTTCATGTAAATAGGCTCCCATCCATCTCAGATTATTGTAGAAGAACCCTAGGTGATAAAGTTTTCATAGGAGCAACTCATGGTCTACAGAGTCAAATGCTTTGCTGAAGTCCAATAAGACCAGAATTGTCAGTTTTTGCTCATCAGTAGCCTGTCTTTCAGTCATGCTTAGTAAGGTAGTACATGAACTGTGATTCGACAGAAGCCTCACTGGTGTGCATCCAGTATGTCATGGTCCTTGAGATAGTTCGTGATTTGATTATGCACCATGTGTTTGAGTCTCTTGGCTGTTATAGACAGTACATTAATAGGTCTGAAGTTACAGTTTAGTGTAGGATATATTATTTTCAGTAAAGGATGTACCAGGGCTATTTTCCAGACATTTGGAAATACATTGTTTTCAAGGGAGAAGTTGAATATGAATGTCAATACTGTAATAATGGCATCGAATTTCCTTTAGTTTTATAATACATAGATTGTCCACCCCTGTGAAATTAGTTTAAATGTGCAAGATAGCTGCTTTCACTTGCAGGGGTGAGACATATCTACAATAAAATTTGTCACTGCCTATGTGTGGTGTGTTGTTATTTGCCCTCAAAAGATTTTATTTTGCTTCTTTGATTAACTGAACATGGGAGGATACAAAGTGATCATTCAATTCATCAAGAGAAATTTCCAAATCGTCTACTTTGTCCCGTTTATTTAAGCCAAATATTCGCGTTGACTTCCATGAGATAGTGGGTCTCTGTAGGGTTTTATAACGTCATGGGCGTAATGTAGTCGAGCGTTTATTACTGTTACAAGTGACTAATCTCATGTTTTAATCCGTATTGAAATCTGTTAGTATACAATAATATAGTTTTATTATGAATCCACCTGTTCAATACATTATAATGTTGTTACATTAAAATAACTTCATTAGTTAAAAAGTTATATATGGGACATGTTTCGCTCCCTTATAGAGCATCATCAGCCAAATCCGAATCTCAAACAATTGTTATTTACGTAACAAAGACTTAAGAACCATTAGAACACTTTTGACAAACTTAAAACTTATTCTATTCAAAAATCATAAAATATAAAATCCTTGTATACATGGCTCAATTACATGTGCTTAATAGGAACATACATTAAAATTATGGAAGAGAGAGTACTAAAATATAAAATAAATAATATGTATATCATGTCCAAAATCCTAGAAAGATTTGAAGATCAATCTTAGGAGCCAAATTTGTGGATCTTCTTAGCAATGAGATCTGGTAAAAAAGTTATTTATCCCTTGTGGATAAGAGTCTATAAAGATTCAAAATTTATCGTCAAATTTGATGATTGAACTTATAACAGGATAAATGTTGGTCTTCAAGAAATTTAAATGCTTGTCATGTGACCTCGGCGCATGCTGTTGAAAAGATATGTTCTTATAGTTGTCAATGACCGTTCGTTGAACTAATGGATTTGATAAGGATGATTGAAAGGGACGTAAATCAACGTTTGTATTGAAAGCTGCTGCTTGGTTTATCTTGTTGAATGTCCCTCCAGTTGCTGTTTGTCGGTTTGGTGTTGTCCGACAAACAGCAACTGGAGGGACATTCAACAAGATAAACCAAGCAGCAGCTTTCAATACAAACGTTGATTTACGTCCCTTTCAATCATCCTTATCAAATCCATTAGTTCAACGAACGGTCATTGACAACTATAAGAACATATCTTTTCAACAGCATGCGCCGAGGTCACATGACAAGCATTTAAATTTCTTGAAGACCAACATTTATCCTGTTATAAGTTCAATCATCAAATTTGACGATAAATTTTGAATCTTTATAGACTCTTATCCACAAGGGATAAATAACTTTTTTACCAGATCTCATTGCTAAGAAGATCCACAAATTTGGCTCCTAAGATTGATCTTCAAATCTTTCTAGGATTTTGGACATGATATACATATTATTTATTTTATATTTTAGTACTCTCTCTTCCATAATTTTAATGTATGTTCCTATTAAGCACATGTAATTGAGCCATGTATACAAGGATTTTATATTTTATGATTTTTGAATAGAATAAGTTTTAAGTTTGTCAAAAGTGTTCTAATGGTTCTTAAGTCTTTGTTACGTAAATAACAATTGTTTGAGATTCGGATTTGGCTGATGATGCTCTATAAGGGAGCGAAACATGTCCCATATATAACTTTTTAACTAATGAAGTTATTTTAATGTAACAACATTATAATGTATTGAACAGGTGGATTCATAATAAAACTATATTATTGTATACGTTTATTACTGTCCGAGTCGTTTCATATGTAGTCGTTTGTAATAGATAAGGATTCCTCCCTCGGGTAATGTTTATATTTCCTACGAGCTGCATCCCGCTTAGGCATCATTGCTCTAATATCATCATTTAACCATGGGGAGAGTCTTTTACAGATGTGTGCTGTTCGTAGAGAGGCGTGCTTGTCAGAAGTATGTAGTATCATGTTATTGAAAGTCGTGACCATGTCGTCAATGTTAGTTTTATGAGTTATATCCTGCCACGGCATCGAAAAAGAGTCTTCCAATAAGTTTTCATTGTCAATACGGCTATAGTCTCTGTAAGTCACGTACTTAGGTTTATGTCTGGGCACTGCAGTGCGTAAGATATAAAGATAATGTCATGGGCTGACAGTCTGGGAGCAGACGTCTGGCCATGATATAATACTCTGTCAGGGTGGTTCGTTACTATCAGGTCCAGTAATGTGTGTGGTTTTAGTGTGCTGAGTGGGTGAAAGTGGCAGGATCGCCACACTGCATGCCTGAAACGTATTCAATAGACGGGTGGTTTCAGATAAATCTGGATCTAGAAGGTTTGTATTGAAGTCACCCATCATTATAACATGTTCGCATATAGGTAACAGTCTGTTAAGATCAGTCTCTAAGTCATTCAGATGGCGAGCTTTATGCAACTTGTATACAGCACCTACTAAGCATTTCACAGTAGAGACCTGCACCACTATGAACATGTACTCAGGTTTTCGATCATACTGTTGAGGCGACTGACAGATAATTTGAAGTTTCAAGCGCGAAGAGACAAAAGCACAGACCCCACCTCCCCCTTTACCAAGTCTGTCATTCCTCGGAAGGCAGTAGCCAGGTAATTCCAGATTCTTAGGCTGATATTTGACTTTCAACCAACTTTCACTGCATAAGATTATATCAAAGGACAGTGGTACAAAAATCGCTTTTATTTCATCTATACGAGTTTGAGAAACTAAACTCTGGGCATTACGGTGACATATGACAAGTGCGCTTTTATGTCTATTTAGGGCTGACTGGAGAATGTGTGTTGTAGCTTCAAGGGGTGGAGTTCGGTTCAGTGGACTAGCAGATAGACAGGTTGAAGGGATGGGTGCAGAAGGGGAAGTGTGACAAGGTAAGTATTGCTATGGTCACTGGGATTACGGCTGTTTGTAGTATGCATTACCATCTGCTAAAATGAAACTAACTAGAACACAGCATGCGACTACATCCTAAGAATGGTCAGCAATTAACGTATTTTAGATTATTAAATTGTCAGTAATAATAAAAATAATAATAATAATAATAATAATAATAATAGTGATAACGTGCAACAGCAGATTAGGCATACAGAATACTCAAGTAGGAGCTTATTCTATATAGTGTTGATGTTAGACCTATGTAGATGTAATACAGGGGCCTGACTTAAAATAGATCCAGTTAGGAAAATTTTATTAAAGAGTAAGTAGATCGACAGGTGGTAGGATAAGTAGACAGATAAATGAATAGATATTTAGGTAAATAGATAAATAAATTTGGTAAACGGATAGATACGTAGATAGATGACTTCAAGATGGACATTCTGATAACTGTAAGATCTTCATGGATTGTTGTCGATAAGCCTTTCAGTTTCGTTTTCCTAGTGAAGACATCCTGCTGTGACAGATAAGACACATATTTCACTAGGATATGCTTTGTTTTCTCTGGTAATCAAGGTCCTACTCTGTGACACCTGTCAGTGTCATTAAGTCTAACATCTGCACCTACTACTTTGCACACGTTAAGCACTAGTTCATCACAGTTTTCGTTCGAACATTCAGGGATGCCGAAATTTCTTACATTACTTCTCCTTCTGTACTGCTCAAATGAATTGCACTTGGCATCCATATCCTCCCTCAGTTTGCGTATTTCTGCCTCCTTCTTATCATGTTTTTCAGTTAACTCTGAAAATGCTTCAATATTAAAATTTAAACTCTTTTCAAGTTCATTTATAACCAGTTCTGTCATGTGGGTCGAAATGGCCTGCACAATTTTTTCAAAGAAGCTGCCTGAGTTAATGAAGTCTTCCAGCATGCACTTCACGAGGCGGTCTACGTTGGCAGCACTGGTAGTGGCTGGACTTCCAACTCCATTGTTTCCCCATTTTCTTTACATTGCAAATTTGGAAGATAAAGATCAACACCTACAAAACATATGGGTATATCGATTCGTAAATACAAGCGTAACACTTCCGCAAGTTTCTATCACTTCCACTGATGTATAACACCTTCAAATCACTTGATTACTGTGGAGCCTCACTCACCGACGTCCGTCACCAATAATTTCATCAGATGGGTTAGAAACTCAACATGGCACGACTCGAAAAGTGTCACGGTGCATTACACATTTACACAAGGTTTACCTACATCAGCACATTTAATAATTGTAATAATAATAATAATAATAATAATAATAATAATAATAATCACTCGAATGAGTGTTAAATTTAAGCAAATTTCACACTTTCCTGCATTGGGCGAGTGTCTTTTCTCTTTTTACATTTTACGAGGTAGTGACTATCGCACATGTCATTACATAGTAAACAAACACAGTCATTTGTTGGGTAGTGGAATTTTGTCTATATGCATATTTTGCTGTGGAAGCCATACATTTAAGCAACTAGAAAACTGAGAACGCAATATAGACCTCACCATTCCCCAACAACACAGAATATACAAGAGTAAGCAGATCAAAACATTGAAAATTTGATGGAACATAGTTGCTACTGCCTGCTATATGCTATTCATATAGCTGTTGAAGATATTGGTTACTTCATATTCGCGATCACACTTTGTTTTGTTAATGTTTATTCAGGTTTCTTTACAATTTATTCCTGGCATAAAAGACACGCCCAAAATTATTCTTACAAAAATTGAAAAATGAGATTTTATTAGCGGACAAATAGGGTATGTCCATTTTATCGGGCAGAAGAACGAATTTCCAGATTGTTTTCTGAATTCCCTGACATTTCCTGGTTTTCCCACTATTTCTGGAATTCACTGACATTCCCCGGTTACCAGTATTCCATATGGGTGGACACCCTGTTAATCCCGTATTTGTTTGGTGAGGCCACATTCTTCTTATTTTTGTTGAAAACGTGAAAAAAGGTTCACGACTGTGTGTTGCCGTGTGTGTCTTTACTAGCTGATGTGATAGCCTCCTCTTGTCCTATCAGTCAAATGGGGATGCTTGTGCTAGAAGTTGGCTACAGCTTCATTGTAGAAACTGAATACTGAGGGATGTGTGTTGAAGAATCTGTAACGAGAGGAGGCTAGAAGGATTTTTAAGATTAGAGCAAAAAGGGTAAAATTTGACGAAAAATGCTGTGTATGAAATTATTCACTCCGTCGACCTTTCTGGTGGAAACTAGTTGCCTTTGCAGCATCAGAACCAATGACAGTTGTACTTCTTGTATTGTATCTGTGTGTAATTGATGGAAGGGGTTGTGGCGGAGGAGAGGAGATGGGCGGAACAATGAGCTTATGCTCTGCTGGCTGTAGGCTGAACATTTACAGTGATAATGGCACAAACTTCTTTGAAGCAGCAAAAGAAATCAAGGCCTTTCTGCAAAACAACCCTCAGAAAACCAACTCTTCACACAACTGCAGGCATGGGACTGACATGGCATTTCATCCCTCCTGCACCATCACACTTTGGTGGAATCTGGGAAGCAGCTGTCAAGAGTCTGATATATCGCCTGAGTAGAGTGATGGATTCTTATCGCTTCACCAACAAAGAAGGTACCACTCTTATAACACATACATCCTCTCACCAAATATTTTTTAACGTGTCTTAATTGTGTAAATTGTTGTTTGTGAACTTACAAGTTTCCTCATTTTTATAACACACATTCCTCTATGTAACACCTTGACTAGAGTAATCAGGATCCTGATTATAATCCCTTAGGCATGAGATTATGGCTGATGATGCCCAAACAATGGGAGAAACATGTCCCCTTAAATTAATATTACAACATATAAATCTTAATTTTAAGACCCCAATGCATATTAAATACGTGGATTTCAATAAACTTTTGTAACTTTGTTGAATTAATGTACATTTGAATACGGACCAGTCATGAGATTTGTAACATATAATTATCTGAGACTGTCGTAAACAACCCACGGAGTGAAAATAAGGTCCACTGTTCGTGTAGGAGTTGAATCCTCTACACAAATTTTAGATTAATGTTGTGTAGGAAACTATCAACTCATACAGTATAAAGAGTATAAATCCAATCATAGATCAAGAAGGCCATCTTCTTGTTGGCAGAAGACTCCAATACTAGTGGAGTAAAAAATTTAGAAATTCTGTATCATCTCACAAATATAATTATGATGGCGGAACACCTTCGACTATTTCATCCTGACACTCAACTCTCTGAGAGACAAGTTTAGGATCTCATCAGCAAGGGGGACAGAAAGAAACCACACTGATACACGTCTCAAGTGTTCTATGATGAATGCAGATACCTCAGAACAATTAATGCAAAATACACAAATGGTTCCTGTAACCCAGAATTACCCATTCCTTAAAACTGCTGGCCAAATTCTAATGAAAAATTGTGTGAAATCAAACAAGACCAGACTGCCTAGCTACCAAGCCTGTCTACATAGACATGATACCTGATCTCACTACAATGTTTCTCTCTGCACTTAGTTCTCATAGAGGTCAAACCCTGAACATTTACAGTAATTACAGCACAAACTTCTTCGGAGCAGCTACAGAAATCAAGGCCTTTCTGCAAAACCACCCTCAGAAACCATCTTTTCACACAACTGCAGACATGGGACTGATGTGGCATTTCGTCCCTTGTGCAGCATCACACTTTGGTGGAATCTAGGAAGCAGCTGTCAAGATTCTGATATAACACCTCAGATGAGTGATGGATTCTTATCACTTCGCCAACAAGGAATGGACCATTCTTACAACACATACTCTCACATCCTATCACCAAAGCTAAATGATGACCCTTTTGACACTTCTTACCTAACTACATCCCACTTCCTTATAGGAGAGCCAATTACTACACTCCCTGATATTGATTATACTTCCCCTCTCATCACAACCTTGCCCACATAGCTATATTTTCAGCAGCTAACCCAGAACTCCTGGAAGAGATGGTGAAATGAATATCTCAATAAATGGGCAATGAAATACCCCATAGCAATATAGTCATACTGAAAGAAGATGACACTCATGCTATGAAGTGGACAAAGACAGTGATCAAATGTGCATCCTGGTAATGACGAATTCATTCATGCAACGAATTTTCAGGTGAGTAATGGTGAAATTATAAGGCCTATCACAGACGCTATCTCTTATGAAGTATGAAACAGGAAAGCAAGATAACTCTTGAATGGCTTATTTATTCCATTGTATGTTTAACCACTTGACGTACTTTGACGGATCTCTCCGTCCTGGCTCTCGACCTCACTCTGGTACAAAGACGGATCTCTCCATCCGCGCGTAGTGTTTATTTCCAGACCCACTCCAAGCCGGTTTCCTTTGTGAAGGATTTGATATTACTAAGGTAACCTCTTGACAGATGGAATCACTGTTTTATTCCATTGATGTATTCGATAAACACGTCTGTGCATTTATTCCGTGGAAAGAATAACCAGTATCTTAGCAACCTCATCGTAAGTGAAATCATGGCTGCCTCCATGTTGAGTGTTGAAGCGATTATATGGGAATTTTTAGAAGAGAATGACATTGATACAGAAATAAGCGACGAAGAATTTAGTGGATATGGAAAGTAGTGACAGTAGTTCGTGTGATAGAAATTTTGGCGCTCGTAGGGGTGAACAACGTGCTGTTTTGCAATCAAATATGTCAGTGAATTTCAGGCCTACAACTGATGCCGCACCAGCGGCTTCTAATCATGTTTTACAAGATAAGGAATGGAACTGGGAGCACGTAAGTAATACTACAGAGTATCATTCATGCATCGCAAGTGGTGAAATAGTGTTTTCCAAAGGCACCTAGGACAATGCCCGAATGAACTACTACAAGTTGTGAACGAATTTCTAACAGCAGACTTTTCGGGAACATCTAACTAATGAGGTAAATGCTTATGCAAGTAAATGTCTTGTATCGGCTGCCGAGGATATAAGTGGGGTAATGTCATTTGGAAAGGAACTCTGGTTTCCTGTATCTGTGGATGAAATGAAGGCCAGATTACCTTAAAATGGTAAAGTATGACGGCAAGAAGAAGTTCAGACCCAATCTTGTTGTTGTATAAAACTGTGGAAAGGGCGGTGTTGATTCCCATGACCAGAGACTTGCATCATTCCCCTTGATGAGGAAGTATGTAAAAGGATACAAAAAATATACTTCTACATGCTAGACATGACACTTCTGAATTCCAACATCATTCATCCCCTCCTCAACCCTGAAAAGAAGCGAGTAGGCTTTACCACCTTCCGGGTCAATTTGGCCGAACAGCTGTGGCAAGTGTGACCTTGCCTGACTATCCAAAATAAGGCACCCAAGCCCTGGGGATACACCACTGAGGCTTCAAGAGAGTCACTGGGGACACTTTCCGACCAAAATACCCCCGTCATAAAAGGAAAGAAAAATTCCACCTAATCAATACATTTATTTTCTTGTAAAGTATTACAATCTAGGACCGGTTTCGACTCTTCATAGGTCATCCTCAGCTATATCAGAATCACATTTGCATTTCTATCTTATACCTCTGAAAGACCTTCATGATATATTGTTTCATAATTTTCAGTGAAAACTTATCTTAAAAACTTACAAATTGCAAAGCGTTGTGTTAAAATCAAAAATTAAAATTACAAAACTTTGTCTATTATATACATGCCCTTTGGCTGACAGAATGCGTCCTTGGGTTGATTAAGCATCTATCTTAGGTATTGTTGCTTATTCTGTTGAATCGATTCCCTTTTATACTTATGTACAATCGTGAATAGACTATCAGTAAAATTTGATAAATAAAGCTTGCGTGATAATTATAATAAAATATCATGTTACATCTTTATACCATATTGCTGGAGTGATATTATTTTAGGTAGAATATAAATGCGTGTTGACCTCTATAAAATATTTTTACATAAACACACTAATATATTTTAAAGTCTAATCATTGTACTTTAAAGTCTAAAATACTTATTGCTTTGGATCTTGCGTTGTTATGTGATAAAATATTGTAACAATTTGTCTTATATAACATCAGATATTGATAATATTTAAATATGCAGTGTATGGTTGGCTTTTAAGCCTAATGATTAAATGTCAGTTCCTTCTTGCATAAAATTACAAGTTTCATATTATGTTGATTATGTATTGTATAAAACATAAATGTCTATTAAATAGAATGCTTATCATTTACTACAGAAGTTTTTTAAAAACACTTGAATGTCCAGTAACATAGTCAGTGTATTAGTGACACTGAAACGTGTTGGCCTTGATTCTTGCGTTATATTTCCATAATTTGCCTTTTTTTTATATATGTCGAATGTGGGTCATTATAGGTTCCATTTGTAAATAACAGCACTTTCCTATAATTGTGAAATGGATCAATATACTGTAAGCTTGATACGTGTTAAATTATGCAATATATGCGTGATTTAGTTCTGGCCTAACTTCTGGAGTTTTCTCCCATCAAATGCCGTAAGAATGTGGTGGTTCCTTTCCCTTTTTTTGAGGCTGGTAAAGTCTGTAAGCCAAAATGAATGAAGTGAGTTAGATTTCAATACAAGTGTAATATTGTGTGAATTTGTAAAGCCTGAATTAATTTACTTACTGCTGGATGTTTGAAATGCGAGTTTATTGGCCGTTTGACGAGTAATGTACCTCGTACTGATGGTTCTAGTGTTGTCTGTTGTGAGAGGGGCAGAGGGATAAGTAGGGGAGGTTGTTACGTGTGTATGGGCGGAGTCACTGAGGTTCGCTGTCTGCGCCGTAGCTTGTGTATGATGTCGTCTGTTGACTATTTTGACATAGTCGTTTTTTAAGATAGGAACGATTTTATTGAACAAAATATTAGTTTTTTCAGATAACTCATTTATGTTATAATTAGGATTTGCATACTGATCTAGTGTCATATATAATTCTTCACTTATATTAAGCAAAGGACCTTTAGGTTCTACATTTAATATTTTTAAATCATTATTTATGTCTGTAAAATTGTGCTTATATTCATGCATATGTTGCCCTATTGCCGAGAAATGATTATGCCTAATTGCGTTTACGTGCTCATTATATCTAGTCGTGAAATTCCTGCCCGTACGCCCCACATAACTTGTTAAACAGTTGTTACATTCCATTCGGTAGACTCCTGATTGAAGATATTTGTTACTACTATTTACTGATTTGCTATTATATATGACATGCCTATTATTTTGTGTAGTCTTAAGTGCTATTTTAATGTTATGCTTCTTCACAACATTGGTTAGTGAATATACGCCCGTATTATTGAAAGTGAAAGTTGCGTAATTTTTTCTGGGTTGATCTGCTCTCGTCAGAGTGGTGTTGGGTAGTGATTTGAATTTACGAATGATGGAATTAACCAATTCTTTTCTATAACCATTTTTTTTAGCTATTTCGTGAATTAGTTGTAGTTCATCTTTGAGATCTGCTTTTGACATCGGTATATTAAACGCTCTATAAATCATACTTTGATATGCTGCTTTTTTATGTGGATTAGGGTGATTAGAATCTATTTTTATGGTGTTTATTGTATGTGTAGGTTTCTGGTAAATTTTGAAGGTGAGATGTTTTCGTGTCTAGTAACTGTTAGATCTAGGTAATTTAGTTGACCGTTACTCTCAGATTCCTTGGTGAATTGTATACATGTATCTATGGCATTTATTTTATCCAATATTGCATTTTCGTTGGTTGTTCTGTTGTCGATGACGACGAATACATCATCCACAAATCTGCACCAGACCGGGCGAGTTGGCCGTGCGCGTAGAGGCGCGCGGCTGTGAGCTTGCATCCGGGAGATAGTAGGTTCGAATCCCACTATCGGCAGCCCTGAAGATGGTTTTCCGTGGTTTCCCATTTTCACACCAGGCAAATGCTGGGGCTGTACCTTAATTAAGGCCACGGCCGCTTCCTTCCAACTCCTAGGCCTTTCCTATCCCATCGTCGCCATAAGACCTATCTGTGTCGGTGCGACGTAAAGCCCCTAGCAAAAAAAAAAAAATCTGCACCAGAAAGATATTCCTTCAATTTTACTAAAAGCAGTATGTTCTAAGTAGTCTAAGTATATATTAGCTATTATCCCGGAGGCGGGTGAACCCATAGGTAGACCTGTTTGTTGGTAAATTGTATCGTGAAATTTAAAGAAACTGTTATTGACTGCAAATTTGAGTAATATCATAAATTCCTCAATTTCCAATGTGCCTAATTTACCATGTGTTTTGAGATTAGTTCTGATTATGTTTAAGGTTTTGCCAGTGGGGATATTTGGATACATATTTGTTACATCATAGGAGGCTATGGAATGATATTTATCTAACTTAAAGTTCTTTGTTTTGTTGCAAAAATCTATGGAATTTCGTATGCTCTTATTAGCCTGAAAGGAATAGTGATTTTTTTAGAAATTTCTGAATAAATTTAGAGAGATTATATGTGCGACTAGATCTATAATTTACTAAGGTTCTCATAGGGGTATTTTCTTAGTGAATTTTGGGAAGAGCTTTAGCATTCGGTAACTGGGGGTTCATTATTATTAAGCTATTTGCTTCTGCTTCGGTGAGTAAAAAACATGTGTTCTTAAGCAAGTTTTTTAGATTTCATAAATCAAAATACCCCCAACAACGAAGAAGGTTATCCCATCACAGAGATGCAAAGTCTGTGTGACACGGGTCTGAGGAAGGAATCTTCATTTGAATGCCACTGGTGCAAGGTGGTGATGCATGAATGCGACTGTTTTATGATCTACCATATTCATAAAGACTTCACAAAGTACATCTGACAGTAGTTTGGATATTTCAAATAATAATAATGTTATTTGCTTTACGTCCCATTAACTACTTTTTAGGTCTTCGGAGACGCCGAGGTGCCGGAATTTAGTCCCGCAGGAGTTCTTCTACGTGCCAGTAAATCCACCGACACGGGGCTGTCGTATTTGAGCACCTTCAAATACCACCGGACTGAGCCAGGATCGAACCTGCCAAGTTGGTGTTAGAAGGCCAGCGCCTTAACCGTCTGAGCCACTCAGCCTGGCAGTTTGGATATTTCCTCTCATTATTTTGCTGTAAAGAATGCTTTTTTAGTGTCGGTGATAATTTCATGTAAAGTAATGAAAACAAATGGTACACCAAGGCATAAATAAGTTCAGTTAAATGGTATGTAAATGGGTTAAGTAAAATTATCAGTCACAATGGTCAAGTAACACCACAGACCACTTTAGTCATTTGCCACGAAATGGCTACAATGTGTGTAGTATATTAAGTGAACGCCCACAGTAAACAAGCATATTACCAGCAACTTGTATCAACAAATTACTGTATTATCTAGAAATCAATAATTAATATAATCAATAAGATAACCAAGGTGTTTCATTTGGAAGCAACTAGTAAAATATCCTGTAACAGTAACAAAACAATGTACCTTATAAATACTTTGTGTTCAAACCTATTTATGAATTCAAAAATATTAGTAGGATTGATACCAGCTCTCAAATAATAGAGAGTAGAGGTCTTTGGAATAATCCTAACTGCTGTACAATTCATAACGCAAGATCATGGAACAACTCAAGGGAAAAGTGAAAATAGGTAAGTTAACAGACAAACTCATAAAAAAGTATATTTTCTATAGGACTATCAATCATGTGTACTGAAATGAAGGGTCAAACACTGATATCTGTTGAGCCATTTTCTAACCATTTCAATTACCTGACGATAGCTTATCAAATTATGTACATTACCTCAGGAGAGTTTTCCTGGATCGAACCTGGCTCGGTTAACTCTGATTTAACTTCTTCTTTCAGAGCTATCGCTTCTGATATATGTTCAAAATTTTCCTGTGGAAAATGAGATATATTAGGTATGCTCATAACACACATCTACAAATACAGTCACTAACAAATGAACATGTTATTTCATTAATTTCCAGTTTTACAGTTACATTACAGTGATAATGGCACAAACTTCTTCAGAGTAGTTAAAGAAATCAAGGACTTTCTGTAAAACAACCCTCAGAAAATCAACTCTTCACAGAACCGCAGGCATGGGACTGACACGGAATTTCACCCCTCCTGAGAACACCACACTTTGGTGGAATCTGGGAAGCAGCTGTCAAGAGTCTGATATATCACCTCATAAGAGTGATGGATACTTATCACTTCACCAATACAGAATGGACCACACTTATAACACATAATCACATCCTCTCATCAAATATTTTTTAGATGTGTCTTTATTGTGTAAATTGTCGTTTGTTAACATACAAGTTTCCTCCTTTTTATAAAACACCGTCCTCTACGTAACACTTTGACTAGAGTAATCAGGATTGCGATTTTAATCCCTTAGGCATGAGATCATGGCTGATGATGCCCAAACAATGGGAGAAACATGTCCCCTTAAATTAGTGTTACAATATATAAATCTTAATTTTAGGACCCCAATGCATATTGAATACATGGATTTCAAAAAACTTTTGTAACGTTATTGACTTAATGTACATTTCAATATGGACCAGTCATGAGATTTTTAACATATAATTATCTGAGATTGTCGTAAACAACCCATGGAGTGAAATTAAATTCCACTGTTTGTATGGGAGTTGAACCCTGTACACAAATATTATATTAATATTGTGCAGGAAACTAATAACTCGTATAAACACTATTAATCCAATCATAGATCAAGAAGGTCATCTTCTTGTCAGTGGATGACTGCACAATACTCCAATACTAGTGCACCGGAAACATTAGAAATTCTGTATCAACTCACAAGTATAATTATGATGGCAGAACACCTTGGATCTCTTCATTCTGGCACTCAACAATCTGAGAGACAAGTTTAGGATCTCTTCAGAAAGGGGAACCGAAAGAAGCCACACTCATACACGTCTCAGGTGTTACATCATGTCATACTCATTTATGTTTCGCCCATTGCATGGGTATCATCAGCTGTGATCTCATGCCTGGGGGATAAAAATCAGGATCCGGATTACTCTAGTCAAAGTGTTACATAGAGGAATAATTAATGAGAAATAAACAAATGGTGCCTTTAACCCCGACATTCCCATTCCTTAAAACTAGAATAGACTGTTCTGGCCCAGTTCTAATAAATAAATTGTGTGAAATTGAACAAGACCAGACTGCCAATAACCCTTTTGACACTTCTTACCTAACTACATCCCATTTCCTTATAGGAGAGCCAATTACTACACTCCCTGATCATGATTATAGTTCCCCTCTCATCACAACCTTGCCCACATAGCTATATTTTCAGCAGCTAACCCAGAACTCCTGCAAGAGATGGTGAAATGAATATCTCAATAAATGGGCAATGAAATACCCCATAGCAACATAGTCATACCGAAAGAAGATGACACACATACTATGAAGTGGATGATGACAGTGATCAAATGTGCATCCTGGTAATGACGAATTCATACATGTAACGAATGTTCAGGTGAGTAATGGTGAACTTACAAGGCCTATTCACAAACACTATCCCTTACGAAGTATGAAACAGAAAGGCAAGATAACTCTTTAATGGCTTATTTATTCATCGCATGTTTAAGTAATATTGTTGCGAGATTATCTGTGGAACTCAGAGAGGTGAAAGAAGGTGTCAGCTTGAATGGGTCTATCTATGATATCGAAGATTAATTTAAACTTTAAAACGAAGGTTATATTTCTTTTCAGATCTCAAATTTAACAAAATTCTTCACTAGGTCAAGGAACAAAATGTCAGGTACAAAATAACAAACAAGAATAGAAACCCAAGGGTTGGAAATTACAAGTTTTGAGCTTCCAGCTCCAATTTACAAGTTTACAATGTCACGAATGTTGCGTTGTTTAGATAACAAGAGATATCTCCCAAGACACAGTTCAAGAGCACCTTGCTCCAAAGGTTACACTTACGGCCTTCCAAAGGCCCCATTCAAAATTGCACCAATATCAGAAAAGAGTTTACATGCCCTTTAAATTCAACCAAGGAGGCTGTGCTCCCAATTCCTTACAGCCTACTTAAGGAAACCTTACAATTTCTGGCATCTCTAGGCACAACCTACAATTTACAATTCCTTTACATAGGGGTATCTAGTACCCATACTACTGGGCCTTCATGGAAGAGAACAACAGGTTATATTACTGTCCCAAACTCAAAATGTATGCAGTCGTAAACTTGCGTTCCTTGAAAACCAAGTTTTGAAACCTTATTTGGGCTTGTGGCCCGATGATGCAGAGGCTAATTCTACACAACTGAGGTGACGCGAAAGAGAAGTTAATGAGTGATTTACAGGAGAAAAAAGTTACAAAATAGTAGTCACCTCAAGATAAACTGAAGGGGATTTTGAGAGGGAAACACACTCTCTATTACCAATTTACAGTTTAAGTCTGTATGAAATTTTACATTAGCAGAATGAAAGTTTACATTTGAGAAAACAGCTGTGAGTTTGAGGATACAGCTACAGATATAGAAAACTGGTGGCCATTACCTGGGCTGACGTTCTGCCTGCCAAAGAATTAGGCACCCCTCCTCCTCTCTTAATACACACACTCAGAAATTTGACGAGAATAAGACGAGGTAATTAGAAAAGGCCGCGGCCTTTATACCCAAGGGGTGGGTTCGAGAAGGCTCTGGGCTAAATCCGACCACACCCTCCCATTTTATTTGATACTCAAAAAGTTACAAGAAGCTTATGATTGGCTGAAAAATAAATACAGAAACTTTGTGATTGGCCAGACTTCAAAGCTGGCGAGATGAGAAGGAAGTGTTGCAAAACATTGAAGTATCAAAATAAATGAAAGTCAATTTAGTTGAGGAAACTTATAAACCCAAAACTTCTTTAAATCATTAATTATTCCACCTTGCACCAGAGTGCATTACCTCAGCATTTTGTAGGGACATCTATGGAGAAATATTCAAACTTCTTTATGTCACCAAAACAAAACAAAGATATCCAGTCAGTTTAGGAAACTTTAAAATAACATATTACTCAGTTATTCAGTAGTGACATCTTCTGATCAATGTCCCAACTTTATGCATTAGCTGTTTCAAGTTTTGTTTGATAGATGGTGTTCCTTAAGGCGCTTCCTTTACATGTGCGGAAATATCCAAACTGCCAGGCTGAGTGGCTCAGACGGTTAAGGCGCTGGCCTTCTAACACCAACTTGGCAGGTTCGATCCTGGCTCAGTCCGGTGGTATTTGAAGGTGCTCAAATACGACAGCCCCGTGTCGGTGGATTTACTGGCACGTAGAAGAACTCCTGCGGGACTAAATTCCGGCACCTCGGCGTCTCCGAAGACCTAAAAAGTAGTTAATGGGACGTAAAGCAAATAACATTATTATTATTTGAAATATCCAAACTACTGTCAGATGTACTTTGTGAAGTCTTTATGAATATGGTAGATCATAAAACAGTCGCATTCATGCATCACCACCTTGCACCAGTGGCATTCAAATGAAGATTCCTTCCTCAGTCACATTGGACTAGTACCATCACAGACCACATTACGGAGAAAAAGAATATTTTTCACTTACCAAGAGATAGCTACAATGTGTGTAGTATACAAGCGAACAATCACAGTAAACAAGCATATCACCTGCAACTTGTATCAACAAATTACTGTAATATTTAGAAAACAATAATTAATATAATCAATAAGATAACAAAGGTGCTTCATTTGGAATCAACTAGTAAAATATCCTGTAACAGTAAAAAAAGAATGTATCTTTCAGCTACTTGGTGTTCAAAACTAATTAACGAATTCAAAAGTATTAGTAGGAATGATACCAGCTACCAAATGACATATAATAGACGTCTTTGGAATAATCCTAACTGCTGCACAATTCATAACGCAAGATCGCGGAACAAATTGAAGGAAAAGTGAAAACTAGGTATGTAAACAGTCAATCTCATAAAAAAGTAAATTATATAAATTACCTCAAGAGAGTTTTCCTGCGATGACTCTGGCTCAGTTAATTCTGATTTAACTTCTTCTTTCAGAGCTATCACTTCTGATACAAGTTCGAAATTTTCCTGTGGAAAATACGATATATTAGGTATGCTCATAACACACATCCACAAATACAGTCATTAACAAATGAGCATGTTAATTCATTAATTTCCAGTATTACAGTTACTTTTGGAATTTCACTAATGTTTAAGGAAGATTTCTACCAACAGAGGATTGTTATAACCAAAGGCTGTACTGAGAAAGGTGTTATTATTCTTGCTCACTTGAGACTGAGACTGAGAACAAAATATAAAATGCGAAATATTTTCTAGCCATATCAGAAGATACACTACCAGGGATGGAACTGGGGCTATCTCACACATAATTTGGAAGGAAGCAGCCATAGGCATAAACACTAAATTGTATGAACTGTTTTCATATGTTCAATCATATCAGTCAAATCATAACAGTTGTTTGAACCAATTAGAAGCATTACAACATTTCTAAATTATTTTTTGTTCTCAGCATAGAGTTTGTTTATAGACAGATTAAAATTACTTGAAATAATGGAATCACATTCTCTACTATGGTTTTACTGAGATCACAGGGGCTACATAAAACATTAATACAGTTCTGTTTCAAACAGCATATTTCAATGATTCCAAGTGTAAAATAATAAACATGTACATGAAAGAAGCAGACGTATTACAGTCATATAACTGTGAAAGATGTGATGTAACCCAAAGTCAAAGCAGCTAGAAATGAAATATTTTACTACTATAAGCATGATATGTAGTGTTCTGTGAGGAGCCGAGGGGATGAGGACACCGTCAGTGGAGAATCAGCAGTGTTGGAGTGTATATCTGCAGTTTCGGAAGATCTTTTATGATCTACTATGAGACATTTAAATTTCACTCTTGGATTCATAAAACCTTGTCAGCATTAAAGGGGGGAGGGACTGGGATTAAAAGCTTATATTCTAATGAAAGTTAAGTAACTAATACAAGTGAATTAAAGTAACAAGTTCTAGAATATACCAACTTAACACATTCAATACAGAAGAGAACAGTGGCTGAACTAAGGAATGGATGAAAAGGATGCACAAAAAGGACAAGGAAATAATGACAATGAAGAAGAAAAAATTCTGTTTAATGTGCCTGAAGGCCTTAAAGTGTCAGAGCCCACTAAGAAGGGGCATATAAAAGAAATTATTCTCAGAAATCATACATTCAAGAGCCCTTAGACATCGTTCTCTACTGAATATATCATAGAATCTGACCTGTATTTGAGGAATAAATTGAGCTAATCACTATTCTGTCTTTCTAGAAGAATTCAACATGTGAGCAAAATATTTATTTAAGAGAATGTACATTCAAATTTTGTGGTATTTCATCCCTCGTATGTCATAGGCAAATCTGCTAGTTCCTTAAAACACATAATATCTTGTGGATGTGAGGGTAAACCAGAATTATCACACCCGTGTTAACACTTTGTTTAGCAGACTGGGTATCGAGGCTCAAAAACACTAATGAAAGATTTGTTATTTAACTTCTTCTACACTAATTATGGTAGGAGTTATAATTCTTAACATGTGGTGCTAATGGTGATGCAGTACTGTAGGAGGATATTAGTTTGTTTTTTTAAGTACGATAGGCCAACCATCATCTATTATAATCAAAGGGGAAAAATAAAAAAGGTGCAACCCCTAAACCAAAGTAATTTCAATACTGACAGTAAAAAGTACAGACTAATCCAAGCCTAACCTTAAGTTCCTAAGAGTTGGCAGCTTTGTGTAGCGCATTGTGGTGTATTCCCAGACGAAAAAAAAAAAAAAAAAGTTGTACTACGCATAGATGCTCATTCAGCAACTGGTGACTGCTGGTGTTAATACTGAGGAAGCACATAGAAAATTATGCCCCTGCCAAACTTATTCAGATATTAAGGGTTAATTTCTGACCCCTATAAAGTTATCTGGTATGAGACTTACAAGCGATGCCATTGTTTCACCTTCAATCCTGCCTGGTTCCTCTTTGATTTTTGCTTCCAGGTCCATTTTGCACTGCAAACTGAAGTAGTTAGAAGGTACTGGGATGGTTGATTACTTCTACTGACCTTACACTGAAACATAAGCCAGAAAAATATATTACCTTATTGATGTCATTGATACTTATGGTCTTTGTTAACAGACTAAGCAACAACCTTGTCATTTTAAATGACCATCAATATTATGATACCAAAAAACCCAAAATTTTACATGACTGTTGATATTGTGATCATACTTATAGGACCTCAAGTTTTCTATGACTAATACTTCGATCAAAGCTAAGGACCTGCAGTTTTACATGATTTCTAAAACAGTGATCACATCCATAATATAATTTAACTTATCTGTCGATATCAAGACCATAGTCATAGGAACCCTAGTATTACATGACACCTTATATCATATTAATATCTATCTAACATACAGTTTTATATGGAACTGAAACCGCAACAAGATGACCTTTCTTGAAAATTCAGTGACTGTACGGTTTGCATATCACTCCGATCACCCGGGTCCATATACTGGAATCTTCCTACCACTTTTATCTTTTGTAATCAGCTTCAAAACTAACTGAACAAATTCACAGTTCTTTGAGATATGTTCTATCAAAATTTTCCTTCCCAGGATCAAATTAGCAAATTAGCTCAAACCATTCTCCTCTCATTAAGCTTATTCACTATTTCTTTATTTGAGGCATGTTCTATCAATCTCATCTTCAAGAACTTCAGATAACACAGCATCTCAAAAGGCTTCAACTCTGTTTTTTCTTGGCACCAGTTATTATCTGTGTTTCACTTCCATACGGTGTCATACTCCTTACACAGTGTAAATGTAATTTTAAAATTTTTCAATCTGTTGAACCTAAAGAACGTGATGGAGAACAGATGGGAATTTAAGATGGATTCAGTGATGATATTTATCGATATTGAGAAGGTATATGTCAGTGTACCATGGCAAGTGGTCTCAGATGCATTGATTAAAAAGAAGGCAGGGAGAGGTGAAGAGCCAATTATAAAAGCCATGAATGAAAAGTGAGTGAGTAGTATGAATACTGCGATAGGACAAAAAAACTGGTTCAAAGAAGAAACAGGACTTCAAAAAGGATGTGTTTTATCCCCGCCAATCTTCATTACAATCATGGATGAAATCCACAAGAGTATACAACAAAAAATGGGAACCAAGGAGGCAAAGGCCTCACACTTTGCAGATGAGACAGTAATATGTGGAGAAGATGAAATGGAAGCACAAGAACAACATAATGCAAGGAATCAGGAGATGGAGGAATATGGAATGAATATAAGTGTGGAAAACAGTATGATAGTAGTGGTGACGAGAGGTAATAGAGAAGGAAGTGGGAATATTGAAGTAAATGGAAGACCATTAGAAGTTGTGGAAAGCTTCAAGTATTTGGAGAGAATAATTGAATAAGATGGGTAAATAAAATAAGAAATTGGATAGGGACTTGAACAAGCCAATGAGTTTTACCAATGTGTGAAATGTATAGTCTGTAACTGGGACATCCAATGGAATGCAAGAAAATTTTGCACCCAATGTATTACACACCAATTTTGACACATGCACCAGGCACATGGACAACAAAAAAGACATGATAACGCAGAATGCAAGAGACCAAGATGAAATTCCTTAGAGAAATATAGGGAGGGCATAAAGGGATAAAGTCAGAAACATAGAAATGAGGGAGTGAATTGTATACCCTGAAATGAAAGGCAAGAGAGAGACCCGTAAGCTGAAATGGTACGGACACATGATGAAAATGGAAGAGGATAGAGTTCCACAGTAAGTATTTACAGAGAAATTTATAGGAGAAAGACATCAGGGAATGCCCAGAAAGGGGTGAATGGCTACGGTAAGGAGAGTACTGAGAAGAATAGAGTAAAAGTAGAAAAAAAATTTGAGGTAGGAAAGGAGTGGTGGAGAGAGAAAAACTGAGGAGGTTCTTGATTCACATTTCTACCCAGAAGACTGGAAATGGAAAATGAAGAAAATTCTGTTGAAATAAAGACAAACATTTATACTATACTGCTATCAGCTCATTTCATTGAAAAATGCCACCAACCTTTACTTAAGGGCCTTTTCTTTATTTTTCTATGCATGTCTTGTCTAATGACACAACCGAGTGGTGTTTACCAGAGTGCCCCTTGTAGGGAGTTCCATGTCAAATGAGTGGTTTAAATGTTTAGCAGTTTTTATTGTTCCCCAGGTGGCAAAAAATTATCTATGTTGAATACCTCGAGTAGTGCCTCAGAGAATTCATTTCACCCAATAGCAGTGTTCACTAGTCACTTTGTTATATTTTACTGTAAATGTAAACATACTGCACTAACAATGAATACAAAAATTTCTCCTACAGGTAATACAAGCTTCGTTCCTGTGGCTAATTGAGTTGATTCTTATGCAATGCCAGGGAACAGATTTCTATGTAAACACATATCTATTCAGGTAACTATGATCAATTGTATTTTGTATATTTCACCGGAGGGGACAATACTGAAGAGTGCCATGTTTACTTGTTCTGGCCATCACAGTTTATTCTAATAATATGTTACTGCATTTACTTTCAAGCAACTACCTTTTATTCTTTCCACAGCCAGAATTTATTCCTGAAGATTGTTCTTCCATTCCTGCTAGTAGTTTAATGTAGCACTAACAACTACAAGGTAAAGGGATAAGATTAGGTATGCAGCAGCAATAATTAAGATTAATTAATGATAAAATGGGGAAACCACAGAAAAGTGTTTCAGGACTGCAGATCATAGGATTCGACCCCATGCAAACTCACCGTCACTCACCCCTGAAAATCTTTTACACACCAATAAATCAGAGAGGCAGCCAACTGTTACCTAAATCGTCATGAATAAATACCGGATATAGCTGCTGTGGGGTAATGATGAGATACAGGAGAATCTCCACAACAACACTGATATAACAAGAAACAGATATCCTAAATAGAAACCTCTCAAGATTTTGAATCCTACTACCATATGTCGCGGCATACAGAGTAAAGAACAACTCAACGTTCATAGCATCACTATTAAATTGCACAAAAAGGTAAGTAACACAGCAAAATAATAATTAAAATTACATACTACATATCGCAATTTCTTTCTGAAACTACCATCTGCATTTCTTCATCTGCATTGCTCTTCAGAAAAAAATCCTCATTCCACGAAAATTAGATATAGGATATATTGCCACTACCAGAGTGTGAAATCAGAAAGAAGTGGGGGGGGGAGAAGGAACATAGGGCTTAACTAATAATTTTTTTCAGGCAGTACCTGGGGGGGGGGGTAATATTCCCCTGTATTTTAATTACCCTCTCCACCCAGAGAAATGTAAATTTGAGATCTTTTTGTTAGAATTTTGCTGTTATAAGGGGAATGAACATTAGAACGTTATTCCAATCAGCTGAGAAGTTTAAGAGACACTCACTATCTTAAGAAAGTCCAGACGAGGTGCGAGTTTCCATGGTTTATTGCTTTTTTAATGGAACTTTCCTCTACCAGGGCTATGTGCTGAATGAACAAATTTGTCAGTTTGTACCCTGCTCAAGTTAATATTGTCCTATTGATACCTATAGGAAACACACCCACTCCAAAAAGTACAGGAGTGGTGTAAACTCGAGCTACTTATAGCAATGACAAGGAAGGATGGACTTGCCAGCGCGAAACATCAACAACAGGCTGCAGGTGTGGAGTTGCCACTGCTGCGTTGTTTAATTGCTCAAGGTCTGGCAGTCACTTGAATTATTTCTGATGTTTTTAGTAAAATATGCCCAGTAAAAATCATTAATTTCAGTAATAAATTATCGGTTCTAAATTTTCCTGTTTATTTTATAATGAAAGAAACCCCCCGGGCAATTTTAGTTGGGGGAACCTCCGAGATAAAATCATCGGTGGGGGAGACATCCTTCCCTTCCCCCCCGCGATTTCGCACCCTGGCTACTACACACAACCTGCAGGCACTTGCAACGCAAAGGCTGGGAGTTTTCTTTTTTTTTTTTTTTTTTCTAGTTGCTTTACGTCGCACCGACACAGGTAGGTCTTATGGCGACGATGGGACAGGAAAGGGCTAGGAATGGGAAGGAAGCGGCCGTGGCCTTAATTAAGGTATAGCCCCAGCATTCGCCTCGTGTGAAAATGGAAAACCACGGAAAACCATCTTCAGTGCTGCCGATAGTGGGGTTCGAACCTACTATCTCCCGAATACTGGATACTGGCCGTGTGTTATCTTTCGTGTAACTTATATCTATTAGACCGTAATACTAATAATAATTTGTCTAAGCATTTAGCTTCGTTGGTAATCTTTGAGTACAGTAGTTCTTGCAAATTTCATTTCTGTTGTGCTTAGTAGTGACATACGATACGGTACCGGTATCGTAATTAGGATGCGTCTGAAAGTAGTTTAAAATTACTGTAGTGTACTGTACAGTAGTATACGAGTAATATCCTATTAGAATTTAGTGTGCTTATTTTATTATTGTAAAATATTTGTGTAGTACTGGTGTAATAGAAGTATCCGTAGAAACTCTTACTAAAATATTGTTGAAATTAGGACAGGCTTAATTGCAGTTTGGAATTGTGTAGTTCTTGTGTATTACTTTCGATATTCAGTAATTAACAGCAGCTTTTATCCTGTTAGGGGTTGTAGGATTTAAAAAAAATAGAGCACGACTAAGTAGTATTATAGTGTAGTCGTATATTAATTACCTTATTGTTGTGTACTATCCCAGACAATATATCCCTCCGTTCATTTTTTTTTTGGCAAATAAGTTATTTTATTTTTTAATTTAAAATTTGTCCCCCGTAAAGAATGGCTAAGGAGCGCGAGTGTACTTATTGTGGGTGTGGTGAGGCATTCAGGGTTATGAGGGAGGAGTTGGAAAGTTTGAGGGAGATAATTAGGATTCTCACAGAAGACAGGAAGGAAGATAGGACTCCTTCAAACAATGTACAGGTTACAGTAGGTGTACAAGAGGGAGGGGAAGGAAAGGGAGGAGTTGTAGAAGACAGGTGGTCTAATGTTCTAAGGGGAAGGAGATTGCAGGCCAAGGGCTCTATTCAGGATCAGAATTCAGGACAGGTGTCTGTATGAAATCGGTACAAATCACTCCAGGTAGAACAGAGGGAAGATGAGGGACAGGGAACTGTTGCTGAGATGTGTGGAAGTAGGAGGAATGGAAAAGGTAGGAAAGGGAAATGTAGGGTAGAGGATAGGAAAAGACAGGTGGAACAGGGTCATGGGAAGGAGAAAAGGGAGGAGTAAGTAGCTTCTGCAGCTATCAGGAAAGATAGGGCTGACCAGGAGGGGAGGGGATCAAATGAGGTGGGTAGGGTTGAGGCTCTGGTCATGGGGGATTCCATCGTTAGACACGTGGGGAAAGTGTGTGGAGGAAAGGGAACCAGGGTAGAATGTTATCCAGGAATTAGGTTGAGGCAGATGTTGAGGAAAGTAGAAGAGAGGGAGGAGGGGAAGGAGAAGGTGGTAGTGTTTCACGTTGGTACCAACAACGTAAGGCAAGCTGATATAAGTACCAACATAGTTGGAGATGTGTGGGATCTGGTAAATGCAGCACGGGTGAAGTTTAAGAAAGCGGAGATTGTTATTAGTGGAATACTGTGTAGGAGGGATACTGACTGGAGGGTGATTGGGGATTTAAATGAGACTATGGAGTGGGTATGTGGGAAACTGGGAGTGAAATTTCTAGATCCTAATGGGTGGGTAGGAGATAGGGATCTGCGCTCGGATGGCCTTCATTTAAACCGCAGTGGTACGTATAAGTTAGGAAATTTGTTTGGAAGGGTAATAGGGAGGTACATTCAGGGAAACGGGATGGCCTAGGGAGCGGTGATAAGGGAACAGGGAACTGGAAATCAAGTAGGGATGACATAAAATTGTTAGTGTTGAACTGTAGAAGTATTGTAAAGAAAGGAATAGAATTAAGTAATTTAATAGATATATATTTACCAGATATTGTAATAGGAGTTGAATCATGGCTGAGAAATGATATAATGGATGCAGAAATTTTCTCACGGCACTGGAGTGTGTACCGTAGAGATAGGATAGGAAAGGTGGGAGGGGGAGTTTTCATTCTGGTGAAAGAAGAATTTGTAAGCTACGAAAAAGTTAAAGATGAGACACATGAAATTCTAGGTGTAAGGCTCATTTCTAAAGATAATAGGCAACTTGATATATTTGGAGTGTACAGATCGGGAAAGGGTAGCACTGATGCGGATTCAGAATTATTTGATAGGATAGTCAGCTATGTGGGAAACGACATGGAAAGAAATGTGATTGTAGCGGGAGATCTGAATTTGCCAGATATAAATTGAGAAGGAAATGCGAACGACACGAAGCATGACCAACAAATGGCAAATAAGTTAATATGGGAAGGACAACTGATTCAGAAAGTGATGGAACCAACCAGAGGGAAAAATATTTTGGATGTGGTGCTGATAAAACCAGATGAGCTCTATAGGGAAACTGAAGTAATAGATGGTATTAGTGATCATGAAGCTGTTTTTGTGGTAGTTAAAAATAAATGTGATAGAAAGGAAGGTCTTAAAAGTAGGACTGTTAGGCAGTACCGTATGGGTGATAAAGCAGGTATGAGGCAGTTTCTAAAAAGTAACTCTGATCGGTGGAAAACGGTAAATAAAAATGTAAACAGACTCTGGGATGGGTTTAAAGAAATTGTTGAGGAATGCGAAAACAGGTTTGTACCTTAAAGGGTGGTAAGGAATGGTAAAGACCCACGTTATTATAATAGAGAAATAAAGAGACTAAGAAGGAGGTGCAGACTGGAAAGAAATAGAGTTAGAAATGGCTGTGGAAGTAAGGAGAAATTGAAGGAACTTACTAGAAAATTGAATCTAGCAAAGAAGGCAGCTAAGGATAACATGATGGCAAGCATAATTGGCAGTCATACAAATTTTAGTGAAAAATGGAAGGGTATGTATAGGTATTTTAAGACAGAAACAGGTTCCAAGAAGGACATTCCAGGAATAATTAATGAACAAGGGGAGTGTGTATGTGAGGATCTTCAAAAGGCAGAAGTATTCAGTCAGCAGTATGTAAAGATTGTTGGTTACAAAGATAATGTTGAGATAGAGGAAGAGACTAAGGCCAAAGAAGTAATAAAATTTACATATGATAACAATGACATTTACAATAAGATACAAAAGTTGAAAACTAGAAAAGCGGCTGGAATTGATCAGATTTCTGGGGATATACTAAAGACAATGGGTTGGGATATAGTACCATATCTGAAGTACTTATTTGATTATTGTTTGGCCGAAGGAGCTATACCAGATGAATGGAGAGTTGCTATAGTAGCCCCTGTGTATAAAGGAAAGGGTGATAGACATAAAGCTGAAAATTACAGGCCAGTAAGTTTGACATGCATTGTATGTAAGCTTTGGGAAGGCATTCTTTCTGATTATATTAGACGTGTTTGTGAAATTAATAACTGGTTCGATAGAAGGCAATTCGGTTTTAGGAAAGGTTATTCCACTGAAGCTCAACTTGTAGGATTCCAGCAAGATATAGCAGATATCTTGGATTCTGGAGGTCAAATGGACTGTATCGCGATTGATATGTCTAAAGCATTTGATAGGGTGGATCATGGGAGACTCCTGGCAAAAATGAGTGCAATTGGACTAGACAAAAGAGTGACTGAATGGGTTGCTATATTTCTGGAAAATAGATCTCAGAGAGTTAGAGTAGGTGAAGCTTTGTCTGACCCTGTAATAGTCGAGAGGGGAGTTCCTCAGGGCAGTGTTATCGGACCTTTATGTTTTCTTATATATATAAATGATATGAGTAAAGGAGTGGAATCGGAGGTAAGGCTTTTCGCGGATGATGTTATTCTCTATAGAGTGATAAATAAGTTACAAGATTGTGAGCAACTGCAACGTGACCTCGAAAATATTGTGAGATGGACAGCAGGCAATGGTATGTTGATAAACGGGGCTAAAAGTCAGGTTGTGAGTTTCACAAATAGGAAAAGTCCTCTCAGTTTTAATTACTGCGTTGATGGGGTGAAAGTTCCTTTTGGGGATCATTGTAAGTATCTAGGTGTTAATATAAGGAAAGATCTTCACTGGGGTAATCACATAAATGGGATTGTAAATAAAGGGTACCGATCTCTGCACATGGTTATGAGGGTGTTTAGGGGTTGTAGTAAGGATGTAAAGGAGAGTGCATATAAGTCTCTGGTAAGACCCCAACTAGAGTATGGTTCCAGTGTATGGGACCCTCACCAGGATTACCTGATTCAAGAACTGGAAAAAATCCAAAGAAAAGCAGCTCGATTTGTTCTGGGTGATTTCCGACAAAAGAGTAGCGTTACAAAAATGTTGCAATGTTTGGGTTGGGAAGAATTGAGAGAAAGGAGAAGAGCTGCTTGACTAAGTGGTATGTTCCGAGCTGTCAGCGGAGAGATGGCGTGGAATGACATTAGTAGACGAATAAGTTTGAATGGCGTCTATAAAAGTAGGAAAGATCACAATATGAAGATAAAGTTGGAATTCAAGAGGACAAACTGGGGCAAATATTCATTTATAGGAAGGGGAGTTAGGGATTGGAATAACTTACCAAGGAAGATGTTCAATAAATTTCCAATTTCTTTGAAATCATTTCGGAAAAGGCTAGGAAAGCAACAGATAGGGAATCTGCCACCTGGGCGACTGCCCTAAATGCAGATCAGTATTGATTGATTGATTGATTGATTGATTGATTGATTGATGACACTTAAGCGACTGCAGCTATCGAGCTCGGTAGGGAGTTTTCTAAGAAGCAAGCTAGTTATATGCGAATTCATTTTTCATGCTTAATTAAAAATAAAATTTAAGAAAATTAATAACATTAAATATTAAAAATGTGTAGAATGCTGAAACTGAGAAAGATTAGTATTAACTTCTAATATTCTCAACTGAGATCTATACATTTCGCAAAATTGAAGTATTGAATTTGAACATTACCGACAATATGTTAGAGGTTGTGGACACAGTGTAAAATGATAGAAATCACAATTCCTCAATGAAGAAAATCCGTAATTCACCTAACGGAATGAGCTGTAGAATAGGCTAATATGCGCCTTCTATAACAACATACCAGCCACTTCGAAACAAAACCACATATTTGAATGTTGTTTAATCACTTAAAACAAACTCTTGAAGAACAAATTTGATTTGTAACAGTCAGTAAAACAGGCTGAATTTAGGAAAGGATGTATTACTAGTGATAACTGCAGAGTATACGCCACTTCTTCTTCTCTTGAAATGTGAATGGGCTTGTTATATCACCCAGTTTCAAACTTGTAATAAATCACGCTGTAACACACTTATATACCAAAAAAAAAAAAAAATGTAGGTAGAGTTGTAGTTTAACATATCCGTAATGTCTGCAATTGTAGTATGAGACACTTACTGAAAAGAGCACTGGCAGCACTGGGTGCAATGTTACGCTATGTCTGGCTCAAAGAGGACGTATGAGAGAGGAGTCTCTCCGGGTGGAAAAAATAAATAAATAAATAAATAAATAAATAAATAAATAAATAAATAAATAAATAAATAAATAAAGAACTTGAAAGCAAGCCCATACCGTTTTTGTGAATATCTTGTACATTTTATGAGATATCCATGTAAAAATGGAATATGATTTAGTATAAAGTGTTGGGTATCATTTCCTTACTAAAATAAATTTTTCGAACATCCGGTAATTATCTCACATCTGAAAATGTAGTGACCATAGTAACCCCGTGGGGTGGGGCACTATGGCCATATATTACAATCACTCAAGAATTGTTATTAAATAGCCTATGCAGGAATTAGTAGAGGGTGACTATGGTCACACAGGACATATTTTTACAAGCATATTAATGTAAGAATCTTATATTTAACTATAGTCTAAAGCTAAAAAATTACAATTATGACAAACATTAAAGCAAAATTTGCAAAATGTGTGTAATATGTCCTTTTCATTTATAATTGTCTCATTTCAAGTTGAAGCCAGTAAACTGCAGTGGCGAAGCTATTAGTTTATTAACGGGTAGGCAGTAAATCTTACCTTAAAGTTTCTTGTACAGTAGTTCAAAACGTCGAGTTGTCTTGGTTGCAAAATGGTCAATCACTCGGTCCTTCAATACTTGATCACTCACCAATTTCTTCACAAGCATTTTCTCGATAGAAATGGTACGAAGACTGCCGAGTCTTTCATTGTTCATCAGTGGCGTATACTGAGGGCTACCAAGGCTATCAGTGAAGCCCAAACCTCAATTGAGAATGATGGAAGTCTAAAGCACATTATCAGGTAAGCATCTGACACATTCTTCCATTTATAAAACTTGAAACCAGTGAGAAAAAACGTCGCACGTATTTCTGATAACAAGGCATCGGGGACTGATATCGCAGCCCAGACTCTCGCCTCTCTCGCCTCGACTCGCCCCGCGCGGCTTGTTGCTGTATATCAGCCAGGAGCGGGGACTAGGGCGGATAGGTGTGCTGGGCTTCGGTCCGTCAGATTGCCACTGCTAACTATCAACCATGCGTTACTCATCGTATATACTTCCTCACCTCATACTTCTGACTTAATTATATAGATAAGAGAGTGCTGATATTTCACTTCCGTTTACTTCTATATCTTTGTAGGAAGCTGGAAGACACTGCAGGGCTGTTGTTCTAGGAGTAATGTAGTTTTCTGTTTATTCGTAGATCTGCTAAAATGAAATGCAATCTTTCAGGTTTAGTGTTCTCTTTCGTTGGTTGGAGTCGAACCCGTGATCATGGATCGGACACCACCACAGACCTCCCGATGAAGCTAATTAACCAGTGAACGATAGGCACGACCACTGTAAAATTCAACATTTTTATTTAATAATAATAATAATAATAATAATAATAATAATAATAATAATAATAATAATAATAATAATAATGGTGAATGGCATCTGTATAGGCTTGGTGGTGACCTAAAGAGGATAACATGAATGGCGAAGACGTCATAAATACCCAGCCCCCCAGCCAGGGTAATAAACAGTATGAGGGGGTTGATCCTGAAAATTGAACTTGGGCCATCGGACCAAAGGCAAGCATTCTACACATTTAGCCACAGAAGCCGGACCTGAAATTGCTAAACCTTAGGCTACCATCTCCAACTGATCAGGGGTTGAGCATTGGCAGTTGCAGAAGCCTGGGCATTAGCTTGTGAAGCAACCTTGACAACACAGCAGGCAACTTCCGGTAGCTACTGGCTGCAGCTCAAAAGCGCTGAAGACTTGACTTTCACTAAACCAACCATCGAAAAGGGGGTAACTTAAGTCTAGTGGTAGCCCACGTCTAGATCCCATCATACGCCACTGTTGTTCATTGAATTACGCAAGTATGTTTTTATCCTCTTCAGAGTGCTCATACTCCCTTCAGTAGTCACAGGAAATGTTAATATTAAAGGAATCAATTTTGACATTTCCACAACCGGGCGAGTTGGCCGTGCGGTTAGAAGCACGCAGCTGTGAGCTCGTATCCGGGAGATAGTGGGTTCGAACCCCATTTTCGGCAGCCCTGAAGATGGTTTTCCATGGTTTCCCACTTTCACACCAGGCAAATCTACCTTAATTAAGGCCACGGTCGCATCCTTCCCACTCCTAGCCCTTCCCTGTTCCATCGTCGCCATAAGACCTATCTGTGTCGGTGCGACGTAAAGCAACTGCGGTGTTGTTTTTGTCAAAAAATAAGTGTTGAAACAAATGATAGTCAGAAAAACGCATTTAAGGTTAGAATCACAAGTTTCCCCTTTATGGAAAGAAAAATGTGCTTACATTGGAGGGAAATTTGAAAATTGAGATTTTAAAAATATATAATATATAAATATGCCTCAATAAGATTTTCCCTCAGTTTTGACCATAGTCACCCCTGGGACCGTTGTCACCCCGACTGACGGTAGGTCTTAACGTACCGTGGACAGTCACGGAAGGAGGGTCAACTGACTGAACTTTACGATCCAATTCTTCGTACACTAACGGCAATAAAATCTTACGGTTTGTATACATATATACATGCATTACCATCAACGTCCGCTATGCCTTTCAGCGTTCAATCTGCAAGCCTCTGTGGGTTTACCAAAACGGCACGTCGCAACAATCCTCTATTTCCAACTAGTGCCGTGGCCTCATTTAGTTCTATACCTCTTATCTTTAAATAGTTAGAAACTGAGTAAAACCATTGTCATCTTGGTCTTCTTCTACTCCTCTTACCCTCCATAATATAGACTATTATTCTCCTAAGTACCGAGCTCGATAGCTGCAGTCGCTTAAGTGCGGCCAGTATCCAGTAATCGGGAGATAGTGGGTTCGAGCCGCACTGTCGGCAGCCCTGAAGATGGTTTTCCGTGGTTTCCCATTTTCACACCAGGCAAATGCCGGGGCTGTACCTTAATTAAGGCCACGGTCACTTCCTTCCAATTCCTAGGCCTTTCCTATACCATCGTCGCCATAAGACTTATCCGTGTCGGTGCGACGTAAAGCAAATAGCAAAAAAAAAAAAACAAAGAAAATTCTCCTAAGTAACCTATCCTCCTCCATTCGTCGCATATATCCCCACACCCGAAGATGGTTTACGCGTAGAGCTTCATACCTCGAGTTCATTCCTAACTTAGCCTTTATCTGCTTGTTTCCAGTACTCTCCTCCCATTGTTCCCACCTATTTGTAAAAGCAATAATTCTCGCTATTTTCATGTTTGTTACTTCTAACTCATGAATAACATATATTTCTCGTGAAGAAATGGTCTGGAAACACACCGATGTAGAGGCAGTTTCGTCCGGAAGCTGACTTCCTTCCTACAGAACACTCTTTATTGCAAATGCCAGCTTTAATACACCAAATGCAGTGGAGACGATACGCGATACTCTGCGAGATATCGAGGGACAGCGATTTGAGCTCCCTCTAGAGGGGTGACCTGAGAGTTACTGATTCTGTCATAAGAGCACGTGTATTTGTGTGCGAAGTTTTTGGCGTTATTTATGCGTTTGTATTAAGTTGACATAAGTAAATAGTAGCGTGTGTCATTCCTTTATATCTCCTCTCAGTACGAGTGGAAAGATATGTACTGTCTTTGTCTGCAATAACTATCAAGTGCGGAAGGATTCGCAGTCATTTTTCCAATTCCCTCGTGACAAGAAAATGTAAGAAAATATTGTGTTTGCATATATATTCTTCCAGTTAAAAAGAGATTTTTATAGTACTTCTTAAACTTGAGACCTGCGCGACCCACATTTGAATTGACTAAAAAAATATAATAAATTATTTAATTGTATAATGCAGCAGTTAACCTTAAATACCGATGTGTAGTTGTAGGTGTGATCTATGGGTTCGATTTAATTCAGGAAAATACATATGCATAGGTGTGTGGCTAGTTGTGTTTCAAGTTACCCCATTTGGAATGCCATAATGCGTTGTCAAGCACTGAAGAAAATATGGGCGATTTAAGAAATGTAAATATTTTGTTGAAACAATATGATGATGAAAATTTGCTTTACCCTAATGAACAGGTATTGTGGCAAGTATTGCTTATAGGGAAAATTAGAATGTTTTGAGGCTAAATTTATAGATTTTCTTTCTGTTAGTAGGCTTCAAGTTAAAAGGAAAATTGTCCAGCTCTTAAATGTAAATTAATTGAATCATGTGTGTAAGGAATGTGCGCATATTAATGTTAATGTGATCATACTATGCCTTTAAATGAGAAAAAAGACAAATCTAGCCGTGAACGTTCAGGCAGGAATGCTAAAGCTAAAAAAGTAATGCATAAATGAAAGATCAAGCCCTTTGACAGCAGTTCATTTCACACCTTGATTATATGTCTAATTTCAGTCTTTAAATAATAACCTATTGAATAATTCTTCATTCATTTATCCAGAATTGCTTTAGCAACTTTGAAGTTAATATCTTAGTAACACTTTCTTTCAGGACGTAATTTATTTGTCCATTTCCGTATATAAATTTCCATTGATATTTGAATTTAGCTCGAATTTCCAGGTCACGCCACTAGGAGCGCCAATTGCGACTTGTCTGCCATTTAAACAAGGCTAAATCCGGAAGTGTCGCGTATTGTCTCTGCTGTATTTGACTACATCTTGATTCAATCTCACTTACTATATTACCATCCTGGGGGGAAAATAATAACAATAAGTTAATTTATTAATTTGACCACCTAATCAATACAATAAGTCTTGTCTTTGATTATATACATTGGCATGTAATCCTGGGAGAACACATAACAAAAATACTTAAACTTATCTACATTTTCCAGCCTTGTATCACCAATCTGACATTCAGTTCTGTTGACTTGCTTACCTACTGACATCAATTTAATCTTGGAGGTGCTAATTGTTATTCCATACTCATTGCACCTATTTTCAAGTTCCAAGACATTAGACTGGAGGCTTTCGGCACAATCTGCCATTAAGACGAAGTCGTCATCAGAGGCCAGACTGCTTACTACATTTCCACCTAACTGAATCACTCCCTGCCAAATTATACCTTTCTTCAGATGATCCACGTAAACTACGAAGAGCAAAGGTGAAATATTACAGCCTTGTCTAATCCCTGTAAGTATCCTGAACCAAGAACTAATTCTATCATCAATTCTCACTGCAGCCCAATTGTCATCATGAATGCCTTAGATTGATTTTCATAACCTACCCTTAATATCATAAACCCCCCCCCCCAGTATGGTGAACATCATTTCCCTCGGTACCCTGTCATATGCTTTCTCCTAGATCTACGAAACATAAACACAACTATCCATTCATATCGTAATATTTTACATTTACCTGGTGCGTTCTGACAGCCCCTCCTGGTTTTCATCCAACTTCCTCTCAACCACTGATCGCACCCTCCCTTCCAAGATGCCAGTGAATACTTTGCTGCTATGCTAATGAATGAGACACTTCGATAGTTGTTGCAATCCTTCATCCCTGCATTCCCACTATACTTCAACATTTCGGGTGTAATTTCATCTATTCCTGCTGCTTTATTTCAATGGAGTTTATTCACCAGCCTTTCAACTTCCTCAAGCGTAATTTCACCAAAATCACTTTCTTCCTACCCATTAGCTTGGTTGTTAGCGACACCACCAGGGAAGGTTTCCTTTTAAGACGAGAAGATTTTAAAAATATTCCCTTCACCTCTCCAGTGATTCCCTGGGATCTATTATGAGTTCACCTGAATTACCCAAAACACTGTTTATATCCTTTCTCCTTTACTTCCTAAAATTCTTTATTACTGCCCAGAAAGGTTTCGCTGGTGCTTGACAAAGCCTTTCCAGGTTATTACCAAAATCTTCCCATGGTTTCTTTTTGGATTCAACAACTATTTGTTTCGCTCTGTTTCATTCATCTACGTACAATTCCCTGTCTGCATCGGCCCTTGTTTGGAGCCATTTCTGATAAGTCTTCTTTTTACGTTGACAAGCCGCTGCCACTTCATCATTCCACCAAGATGCTCACTTTTCCCCGCTATTACACGTATCGTATTCATTCCTAGGCATTCCCTTGCTGTTTCTACTACAGCATCCCTGTATGCCACCTATTCTCTTTCTATATCCTTAACCTCCTTACTGCCCACAGTTCAAAACTTCTCACTAATCATATCCATGTACTTCTGTCCAATTTCCTCATCCTGGAGATTTTCTACTCTTATTCGTTTGCAGACAGATTTCACTTTCTCTATCCTAGGCCTAGAGATTCTTAGTTCACTACAGATCAGATAGTAGTCTGTATCACCGAAATATCCCCGAAAAACTCTTAATAGACTTCCTGAATTTAATGTCGGTTAAGATATAGTCTATTTTATGGACCTGGTACCCCTAGCCCCCATGTGAATAGCCTTATGCTTGAAGAATGTATTCGTAACTGCTAAACACAAACTAGCACAGAAGTCCCACAAACGCTTCCCATTCCCCTTAGCTTCCTTATATACCCAACATTTACCAATCACCCTTTCGAATACTTCAGTTCTCTTTGTAACTCAGCCATTGATATCGCTCATTAGCACCCTCCTCATCCTTGCTGTTGACCCTGACTACGGCGTCACTCGATCTTTCATAAAACTTGTCAACTTCATACTCATCTGCACCCGCACATGGTGGATACAGTGAGACAATTCTCGTCCTAATGTTTCCAACTGTCAAATATACCCACACCGTTCGCTTATTTACGTGCCTAAAAGAAACTATGCTGCGTACAATAGTTTTTCCACATAAACAGTCCTTCTACGTACTCTGCCCTTGCCTTTTTAACAGCCGTCAAGTACCCGTTATCATCTCCTGTCCCTTCCTTGTTATCTCTTCTTACCCGAATATCACTTAGGGTACACCAGTACATCCGGATGCATCCTCTTTTTGAATCAGCCAGTTTTACTTTCTTTCTTCCATTTCGTTTGACAAGTTGTTTGAAAGGAGTCCCTCACCTGTCAAATCAGACTGGGACTCCATTACTGCCATAGGTCCGAGGTTTGCATAAAACGTTCTGAACTCGGTAAATTCATGAAGCAGGATGCTACCCGACTTTCACATAGTAAGAATGAGGATCTCTTCTTTAACGGGCACAAGAAGGGCCATTGCACAGAATATCTCCGAGTACCCATTTCTTTTCCATAGCAACTGGTATCCTGACCCTCAGGACCACTTACTAGGCCACTCAGCCGTTACCCATGGTTCACGAACTAGAACGTGACTACGGTAACCCACACCGTGAAGCATCAGTTATTATTATTATTATTATTATTATTATTATTATTATTATTATTATTATTATTATTATTATTATTATTATTATTATTATTCCGGAAATATCGTGGATCACAGAGGTATAAGAAGGTGTTGGGGTAAATGGATGGACAAATATTTTACAAGACCATAATTTAATGCACTAAATTTTGAAATTTTGTTCCTTCCTCCTTGTTTCTCTTATTTAAAATGTGGTAAATAGAAAATCTGTTTGAGCCAAAAAAATACAATAATGATCTCATCAGCTCCAGCAACAACGTCTTAAAGTCCCAAATCAGATACAAAAGTAGAGAGAATCATCAGCATGATAATACACGCGGGATGAGTATTATGTTTCTGAAACGGGACACTATTTTATAAAAGCAGGTTTGCTCCACTAACTGCCATAACCTAAAAGTCTGAGCTCCATACTCTAATACAGTTCGGCTTCTCAGAGACATACATTTCTTATAGCACACAATGGCAATCTTCAAATGAGGTACCGGTATTTAGAGACACTTCAGTTCAATTAGTTTCATTTTCTTCACCGGAAACATAAAGAGGGACAATGAATGCTCATAATAAATGGCTATGATATAAAAAGGAACAGGTTGATAATGATCGGGGAAAAATAAAATGCAGGGAGGCGAAAAACCTGCAGTCCTTCTAGAAAACTCTTAAAACCTTAAGTGGGCTCATGGCCAAAATATATATAGGCTAAACCTATTCTGCGCCAGGGCGACTAAATGATAAACATTAAATACCAAAAACTGTTAATAATTTTATAGGATAAGAAACTTTAGTCATCCCATACCGAGTTGAATGGTAGTCAACAGAGGGTAATCACTATTGTCCTCTTACGTTACATATTTCCCAGTAGGAAATAAAACAGAGCCCTTAGACTGGCGAAAATTTTAAATTTTCAAACACCAGGTTTACAAATGTACATGAAATAAAAAACTTTGAAACCTTCCACTCTGCCGGAGCTATCACATGTTAAGAAAATTTTGCCATTACCTTGATTTGCGGGGCCTCTCAAACGCCGATCTGCGACCTGTGCCACTTTAGTATACGCTGCACACAATAAACTGGAGACATGAAAATTACAATACGCCCTTAAAGCGCCCAGGTTTATAGTATCTCGAGAGGAAGTTCCAGAAACCTTCACACATAGGCTGGATGCTTGTACACGCCCCATATTTTATTTGGGTAGAGAAAATATTCACAAAATTTATAATTGGCTGATAGATTCAGCAGATTGAGAGGCGGGGTAGAGGCGTTGACAACCTTAACACAAGAACAAAACGATCTTCAAAACTAGGGTTAGCCACCTCTGAAAATTAGCTTTCTCTTAGGAATTAATTGCCCTTAATCCCGGCAGAGGGGACAATTAGGCCGATGGTAGAGACATCTAATTATTGAACATTCAAGTGTCTTGCATAACATTATTTAAAGTTCAATTACATAAATGGCCTTACAGAAGGCACGCTGTTTATTTACGTTTTTTGTTTTTTGCTTTACGTCGCACCGAGGTGGCGATGATGGGAGAGGGATACCCTAGGAAATGGAAGGAAGCAGCCATGGCGTTAATTAAGGTACACCCCAGCATTTGCGTGGTGGGAAATTGGGAAACCACGAAAAACCACCTTCAGGGTAGCAGAAAGCGTGGTTCGAACCCAATACTTCTCGGATGCGAGTTCACAGTTGCACCCCGCCACGTACACGCAGCTTAACTGGACGGAGAAGGTTTACCGCCGGTACAGACCGCCACCCCCAAAGGTTTTAACACGGTATTAACAGCTTTGAAATCTTGAATCTTGCCATATATAATTTTTGAGAAAACATGTAAGTTGGAGTATCACTAGATAGAGAGCCTTTTCTTGTTTATTTCTTGAAGTAAAGTAGTTTAGATAGTGCTTGCGAAGTAGTATGATATTTATTGATATTTAGAAGGCATATGTCAGTGTACCATGGCAAGTGGTCTCAGATGTATTGATAAAAAAGAAGGCAGGGAGAGGTGAAGAACCAATTATAAAAGCCATGAACGAAAAGTGAGTAAGTAGTATGAATACAATTTTTTAGAGATGTGTAGTAATAATAATAACAACAAAAGTATGCAATAAAAATAAATATACGGTTATTTACAACATCAAGATCCATTCCATGCTCACTGAATTACAAAGCAGGGAGTATGAATAAGCAAACATAATAAACATGTATTTAGAAAGCAAAAAGCAAGTCATCTCCATACAAGCCATGAGGGCCATTGGAAGGGTGAAAGGTTAAGGCTTCCACTAACCGTAACTTTGGCACTTGGTGGGGTAGAGTGGTTAGCTCTACATTCAGCATGACCGGGCGAGTTGGCCGTGCGCGTAGAGGCGCGCGGCTGTGAGCTTGCATCCGGGAGATAGTAGGTTCGAATCCCACTATCAGCAGCCCTGAAGATGGTTTTCCGTGGTTTCCCATTTTCACACCAGGCATATGCTGGGGCTGTACCGTAATTAAGGCCACGGCCGCTTCCTTCCAACTCCTAGGCCTTTCCTATCCCATCGTCGCCATAAGACCTATCTGTGTCGGTGCGACGTAAAGCCCCTAGCGAAAAAAACCCATTCAGCATGAACGTTGGAAATTGCTCACTGACTTGAAGCTCACTGACCTCAAGTTCTTCCCGCCAGGTGACATTGAGTTGTTAATTGGCGCAGAACATTTATTTTCATTATGTTATGAACTCAGCCACCAGATTATCCTATTCTTCAAGACACTGAACTAGGATCGATTATCAGAGGGTTTCTTGAAGTCAGTGGACAGATTAGACACCCAGCTACAACAGTTCTGGGAAATAGAAGAGCTTACGACCCCAGTCATGAGAAGAGAAGAGAAGAGAAGAGAAGAGAAGAGAAGAGAAGAGAAGAGAAGAGAAGAGAAGAGAAGAGAAGAGAAGAGAAGAGAAGAAAGAGGCACAGAAAGGCACTTTACAGAGGATACCACTAGGAATGCTACATGTAGATATCCCTCAAGCAGAAACCTGAGGTTCTGAGAAACTAGAACGGCGTTCAGTAGGCAGCCCTCAGTTCAGCACGAGTACTGTAACCTTCATCACGAGTATGAGGCCACGGGGCATATGGTCAAGTTCATGAAATCAAGGTGGAAGCTATTATTTACCCCATCATTCAGGTTCTAAAATTAGTACCTCAGCTACAAAAATGACTCTTTTATTTGATGCACCTGCTAAAACTTCTAACAATATTTCGTTTAATGATATATTAATGGTTGGAGCGAAAATACAAGAGGATCTTTACACTATTATTCTAAGATTTCAATACATACCTTTGCCTTCACTGCAGTTATTGCTGAAATTTATCGGTAAGTCATGGTTCATGCAGATGATAGTAACGATCAGCGAATTATCTGGAGGGAATCACCTAGGGACCAACGCTGTCAATATGAACTGGCAACTGTAACATATGATACAGCAACAGCAGCCTTCCTAGCTACCAGATCGCAGAAGCAACTTGCTGAAGATGAAGAATCGAGCTTCCCCAGAGACGCATAATTTGTTCGCAGAGATTTTTATGCTGATGACCTAGTAAGCGGCTGTGACAATATACAGGATGATCTTCAGATGCAGTCTGAAACTATTAATTTAGTAGAGAGTGGAGGTTTTCACCTCTGGAAATGGTGTGCAAACCACCCAGCATTCCTGGAAGCATTTAGGACAGTCACCCAGGTGGCAGATGTTACCCAGTGAACAGAATAGGAATCTAAATGAAACCTCGCTGTAATAATACACATGAGCAAGTATATTGCATACACATATACCGTGAGTCAATAAAAATGCACAAAGGCTAGGAATGCAAACCGTATCGAAGTCGAGACAAGACATGTTTAGGTCAGGTTCATGAAGATATTTTTCCATTTCAACTGATTCTCAATATCAGAAACTAATCACAGAAATAAAGTTAAAATTAACACTTTCCCTAATTAATTGGAAAACTCTTGCCATAAGGTCCACATCACTAATAGTGACAACTCATCGCCTTCCTTTTTCAATACCCCGTAGCAATGTCTGAAGTGATTTTTGTGAACGAGGTAACATTGCATTCTTTTCGTAGGAGTCCTTGATGACATTTCGTGCTACTTAGACATCCTAATTGAGTTATGTACATAAGTATTGGACGAAATAAAACCAAAATTAATAAAATATGCGATCGTCATTTGTCACAAAGTAGTTTATCAAATGCCACCTGGTATTAGCCGAACAGATTTCCAATATACCCTAGTAACTGCAGTGGCAATACATAATTGTGGCAATCCTGACTGTATAGTGCCAACGTGCCAGACGTCGTATCGGAAAGTAGGGTCCCTAAACTTTGTGGTTAGCGACACTGCATACAAACCCAACAGTTAGAAAAGTAACTACAAATCACTACCTTTACATTACAGGCGAGCAGGAGTAAGATTGTACCCTTAGTGTATGGGCATACGTGCTCAGGAGTATAACAATGGTCATTTGAGCTTGGCGGTGTTGCAGCCCATGGCCAGAGATGAAAGTGAAGAAGTGAATGACACTAGTGAAACTATCCATATTTTTGACCTGTATAAGCGGAAAGCTCAAGTGGAGAAAATGTTAAAGTTTTCCATCTGTTTTCTCGCCAGAAGAATGCCGCTGGCAGGTTGAAATCAGCGGAAAGAGAAAATCTTATACCACCTTAGAGCCAGAGTAATGGAACTACTTACAGTAGAGACTGTCGAGCAAAGTGTAAAGAGAGACTTCGTGAAGACGTACGAGAATGATTATTGAGAGAATATTAGTGTTGATACTGAAGAGGTGATCCTGCCATACGCTTTATATCTTAAGACAGAAAGGGTATGAGTAAAAGTGTCCAGGGGGTGTTTCATGAACACGTTGGTAGCAATGAACACAAGTACTTCTACATCTGACATAACGCAAGAAGAAAACAGAGGAAATTCCACAGTTATAGGCCTTCAAGCAAGCAGCTCGATTGTGAAATCATCCTAGGGATATGAGATACGAATTTTAAGTAAAGAAAATATAATGAACTATGAGAATATATTCTATATTTATTCCTGATAACTGCAACCCTTTGTTTAATCATCGTTATGCGATCGATTAGATTAGCATTTTGCCTTTTTCTACCACTATGAGCGCTAATGGGTGGTTATACAGAGTTTCACTTAAGCCTTCGGTGCGGATATTTCAGATATCCCTGAGGGTATTGAACCAAGGAACGCATTACAGAAATAATATTTCGGCTAGGATTTTAATAAGAAAGAAAACTAGTAACGAACCAGGCGATTTTGGGCTCGAAGTAATTTTCGAAATTTGCTTTTTTAGCTTCATAGAGCTCTACAGTACTCACAATATAACACGTTAGCCCCTCAACTCTCGGCACAATTGAGGAAACTGCATACTTTTCCGGGGACCGCCACATTGTCAGCTAAGAAATGTTTTCAACATTATAGTCACCTGGTAATGCGATGTGTGGCTGAGGTTCGTTCTCATTACACAAGAAGAACACTATGTACTCGCACTCTATATTCTAGGAAATATCTTTCAAACATGTCACAAGTGTGGAACTCTACGAATGAAACTGAAGCTAGCCAAGGATGAAGAAGAAAAAGCAATCAGAAATGAAATTTCTCTTCATCAGGTGAATCCTTCAGTTCGACTGACATCAGAATACACACTGAATGATGACACAAATCTGTTTGTATCGACTAAACTACAGCAGAATATTTTTACAACACCGCACTTGCGATTTCCAAGGAAAAGAACAAGGACCTCTTAGACCTTTACCGCTGATTGACATAGATTTCGGAGTTGGAGTCCACTGCGGAAGCTGAAAATACACTTTCTGATATAGACGAATTCAATGAATGTAAGTGTGCCCTGTCAGAAGATGTAATTTTGCAATCTTCAATTGCATTCTTGTAAAAAGTATGACATACTTGGTGTTGTCAAAACAGTTGTCAATTGTGGAGATTAATTTTCCTATAATATTTCTATTGCGGTTTAGGGTAAGTCTCCCCCTGCAATCACTGGAGTGATCATTTAATGATTTGGTTTTATGATCACCCATCTTTGGTTGATATTAGAAACCTATCAACTTCTCATGATTATCCGGCAAGTAACTCCGGAGAGAATACAACAAACATGAAGCAAATCGGTCCAGTCTGTTTTTAGTGAACTTTTTCAATATATAGTTAGCAATTTTGCCTTGTCAACTTACTATGTGCTTTACGTCGTAGCAACACAGATGGGTTTTTGGCGACGCTGGGATAGGAAAGGCCTAGGCTTGAGAAGGAAATAGCCGTAGCTTTAATTCAGGTACAGACTCTGTATTTGCCTTATATGAAAAGGGGAGTCACGCAAAATAAACCCATCTTCATGGCTGCCGACAGTGGGGTTCGAAAACACTACCTCCCGCGACTCTAAACGCACGGCTAACACGCCCGCAATAGTTTAGTTCGGCATGGAAACTTCAAGCTCATGTTGAATATAGGTTTTTTGTTAATTTTGTCACGCAAGATTACGAGCTAGCCTCGTTCCTTGTCTACTGTTATTCGCTCAGCAAGGTGTAAATATCACAGATTTAAAAAGGAAAGGTCATGGAATGAAATAAAACTGCCAATTTTAACGTTTTAAATCAATCTTTCGATTTTCTTATATCCACCCATTCTTGCCCGCACCTCTGTGTACTACGGTATCCCCGTAACAATTACTAAAACTCTCATCACCAAACGGTTCAATCAACACACTTTCAATGTATTCATGAATAAGTGCCTGACGGTAGGGTTAGGACATACTCATCGTAGTAGAACTTGTTTATGCCATGTCGCACGTTATAGATGTTATTGTAGCTTTCAGATGATACTAGCCCAAGACTACGTAGCCGATGATTGAGTTCAATCGGTGGTTTAAAATAGTCAGTTGTTTACGCTCCTTCTCCACGTACAGTAAACGTTCTTGCAACGATTATCATCACGTGCACACTAATGCCTTTCGTCTGCAGTCTGGGTTTAATACGAGAACATTGGACATTACTGCACACACATGCGTGTATTGAATTTTTACACACACCTTTATTGTTAACAATGTCTGCACTGCTTCCGAAATATTGTATGATCTCAGATGGAGCGGGTGAGTCTCCATAACTATCGAAATACCACAATTTACAGTTATGTTTTACGAAGGCAACGTAATGAGTTCCGGGCCCACGACTGTCATCTAAGTTGATTACAGCAATCTCAAGGTTCCGTTAGGGCATGCTGGTAGGTGATCTCGCATATACACACGGCGAAAATCGTGAATTCCTTGTTGATTAGTATACGTAGCACCTACTTCCTGGGACTGAGCTCGATGTGGCAGTGCATTCAGTAGGCGTTATATGGCGATATGTAGATACGAAGACCTATCTATTACGGCGCTAGCGTATGTGCAAACCTTTACCTCCCAATGCAACGGCTTCTATCGTTTTATTATGACGGTCACTTTCTTTCAATTTCTGCCTCACGTCTTTCACAGCTTTAACTGATGTTGCTATAGCACTGGCTCCACCTAGCAGGAATCCTAAAGCTGCTAGTCCAGAAAACAGCCCTGGAAGGAATCCACCTCGTTTCGGTGCAGGAATAATTCGAGCATGGTTGCTAAACATTGCTTTACTCTTAGGAGAATTTCCCGCTCTAGCTGCACGTAGTGCTTTAGTAACAGATACTCGTGGATTGTGTTTTCCTCGAGTAGCTTTTCCCGCAGCCTTTACAACTTCTTTCCATCCAACAGTCTCAGTTTTATTCTTCATAATATCAGGATAACTTTGTTTCACCATTCTCGACATGACTTCTCTTGCCAAGAGCGATTTACGAACTGATAGTTACATGTGTTACGTCATTCGTTATGTATTCTTGTGATGTGCCACTTATTAATTCAGTCAGCATGAAGATTATAAAGCAGCAAGACACATTACCGTACCTGTCAGTGACATAGTGTCACATCTCCTACCGATTACAACTATGCAAAGTCGTCATGGAGCATTATTTCCTTCTAGAGTTCGATGTTGATAACTGGGCCATCAGGATTCTGCAAGACAAATGCTTTACTTATAATTATTACTTCTTTAAATGGCATTTACATTTACAATTTCGCAAAGTCACTCTATCAAACACCTTTTACTAGTCTACAACTTATTATGCAAGATCTCGTAATAGCTAGTTTGAGATATTATCAATTAAATGCGCGTGAGCAAGTATTGCCACCAGATGATGTGCTACCAAATTCCCTTATGAACTTTGACGATGTCACTAGAGAACGGCAGAATGTTTTTCGTGTATACATCAGTGAACGACGTCATAAATATGTAGATAGTTTTTATTTATGCCAAACCTATTCTCGTGTCCCTAAGCAGTTGATACGTGACAACGCTAATATTATTGTGCTTTTTCGACAAGATGAACTCACCATGCGACATCATGTGTATGACGATCATGTTAACACTGATGTTACATTCAATTACTTTAAACGACTGTGCGCTACATGTTGGTTACGGCTTCTTAGTTATTGATGAAGAGAGTAATGAACATCGCATTATCATTTTACAAGCATCAAGACAGCGGCTACACACTGCACCCGACATCAAGTTAAGAGGTTACTCAACCTATTATCCATGCGCGAAACAATATTCGACTAACATTTAAAGAGTTTAAACGTATTCAAGCTGACACTGATTTCTTTTTGAAAACACAATTCCGTGCAACACTAAAAGTAATTTTTAATTCTACGTCATAGTCTGAGTCTGTTTCAAGTTGTGGTACTATGCAAATATTTAAAAACAACGAGAAGCCAGAAGAGAAGCCTGAAGAATAAAAATAAAAATAAAAAGAAGAGAAGCAAGATGAGGATGAAGGGAAGTAGGGTGAGGATGAGGAAGAGGAGGACGAAGATGATGATCTTGACGTCTCTTTACCACGCAAGCGAGTTAAGTTTTAACTACAGACGTTGTTGCTGAAACACCTAATACATCAAAACACGATTTACCTTCCTTATCTGAGGTGCTAATCACACCGGAGTATCATAATCAGTTGGTGACTTTTATTCGAAACACCTACGGTACACTTTTTGCACCTAACACAGAAAAAATTCCTTACAAGACAAACCGATACAACCTACGGTGTTCGCTATGAAAACGACTGTTTTCGGATAGGTAATGCAAATGTCAAGATTAATGCTAACAGTCTCATCGTAAAATGTGTAACTTATAAACCTACTAAAGATCTTTTAGAACACTTTTTATCTCGGATACCTGACAAAGATATAATTTTGCAAGATTATCTAAATACTTTTTGCTACTAACACTACTCAACGTAATTAAATGGGGACATAAGCTGTAAGAGCAAATAAGAGTCGCAAGTATCGCGATTTTACATCTAAGCCGGTTTTTTTCGAATCAACTGTGTGCACATGGTCTAAATGTTGTCTAGAAGCCTCTGTTACCCCGTGTAGACCTAATGTACTGGAACGACCCTAACTTACTCGTACAACGTTTGCAACTTCTCAAGATGCCGGTCACACAGGTCATGAATTAGAGATTCTAGAAATAGAAGAGGAAATACGTCATGCTGGCATTATCGAATAATGGCTCCTCAAAGCAAGACCTCGCCTTTAAAACTAAGTATCGCACACGAGTTACACAAACCAGCTCGTCGCGCCTACCGTCGCAGACGTGTCTTCACAAGTGGAAAGTATGACCTATGGCAAGCTGACTTAGTAGAAATAATTCCGTATGCCTCTAGCAATAAACAGTTTAAGTACCCACCTACCGTCATCTATGTTTACTCCAAGTTCGCTTTCGTACAACCGGTGCGTTCTAAGACAGCAGCTCATGTCAAAGACGCCTTTCAACGTATTATTCAACAATCAAAACGCTATCCACGGCTTCTCGTAACTGATCATGGTAAAGAGTTTTACAACAACGTTTCTTCTACTTATCTCAAGTCAATCGGCATCAGTGTCGTATACTGAGGGCTACCAAGGTTATCAGTGAAGCCCAAACCTCAAATGCGAGCGAGGAAATCTAAAGCGCATTATATTGTAAGCATCTGATACATTGCTCCATATGCAAACCTTGAAAGCAATGAGAAAAGACGTCGCACGTATTTCTGAGAACAAGGCTTCGGAGACTGATATTGCAGCCCAGACTCTCGTAGCGCTCCCCTCGACACGCCTCACGCGGCTTGCTGCTGTATGCCTATAGGCGCGGGGACCGGCGGAAGCTGGGTGTGCTAGGCTTCGGTCCGTCAGATCGCCACTGCTAACAATCAACGATGCGTTAATCATCGTATATACTCCCTCGCCTCATCCTTCTGACTTCATTATATAGATAACGGAATGCTGGTATTTCACTCCCGTTTACTTCTACATCATTGTAGGAAGACACTGCAGGCCTGCTGTTATAGGAGTAATATAGTTTTATTTTTATAGGCAGATCTGCTAAAATGAAATGCAAGCTTTCAGGTTTAGTGTTCTCTTTTGTTGGTTGGAATCGAACCCGTGATCTTGGGTCGTACACCACCACTGATCTTCCAAGGAAGATAATTAACCAGTGAACGATTGGTGCGACCACTGTAAAATTCAACATTTCTACTTAACGATTATGATGATGTGTTTAATAATAATAATAATAATAATAATAATAATAATAATAATAATAATAATAATAATAATAATAATAATAATAATAATAATAATAATAATAATAATAATAATAATAATTGTACCGGGCGGTACACCTCCACGCCGCTAATTTAAAATGTGCGCCAATTGAAACTCCTCTGCTGGAGGAAGTCTGAACTTTATTGACGGTATTAATTATCTACTTTCTCAGAAGATGTCACCACGTGGAAAACTTTGAGTTTTTGAACTGTGTCATTTTTGATGTGTTTTTGTTTCGCTTGAAGTAAGAAGTGTGAACTTTCTCTTCTAGAGGACACTACTGAAGATCAACAATAGTGCAACCTAGTGCGGAATCAAAGAACTATTTTGTTGGAGAAATTTTTATTTCAAATGTTTGTTCTTTGCTAAATTTCTTTCAGTCATTGGTTAAGTTGGCAATATTAACCCCTTCTTTCCCCTTGTTTTAAATCTAGCCTATCCCGAATTTCTTAAATTAATTTTCCACCAATTATGTGTTTTTTCTTAGTATTGTGTAGGGGGTTTATTGATCAACCAATAAAATCCTCGTGGGAGGGTGTTTTCATTCCCCTAACGCCTAGAACCTTCTGCGAGAGTATTTAAACTGCTGATTTTAGGGTCGCCGGGCCACTTCTGTTCCATCTTTCAGTGTATTAAGTACATAGCAGGAGGCGGGAAGCGCCTCTTTCTTCGGCAGCGGTCAACAACAAGGTAATGGCCGATTAATAACTTCTTTCTTTGCTTGCTCAGCAGTTTAACTCTCGGGGCGGGTGCGAAGCGTTCCACCATGTAACCTTTTCCTAAATGTAACCACTCTTTTCATATATTCTCTTTTAAAGCTACATACTGGGATAGAGAGTGCTAACCCTCTCGAGCTCCCACTCTTATTGTTTTGAGGTGAACTTATTTTTTCTCTACCTATTCTTCGTTAATGTAAAACCCATTGCTCTTTCTAAAGTCACCTCTGTAGTATGGGATTAGCCCTGGCATTAGTGGCCTAGAGCCAGATTAGGTTTTAAAAACAAGTGTATTAGGAGTGCAAGATCGCCTCCTCTCAAATTGTTATTTTAGAGGTCATGTAATTGCCCCTTTTCATTTAATAGACCTCAGTAGGTTGGGTATTTTACCCCTGTGTCTATGTCCAGTGAGGACAACTTGAAGGTGGAGTTTGGTGTGGCCTGGGAGAGGCTTAAATTTTGAGAGCGAGTGGCTCTTTTGAAAATTGAGTGTTGTATGCCTCGTGGAGGCTTTTCTGTGTAATTTGGAGCAAGGGCTCCTAGGTATGAATGGGGATTTCTGCCCCTCTGTTAAAACTCGTGTTTGGGGTAAAACTGAGCTGATTGCCCAAGCAGTGTAAAATCAGGGCGCGAAGCCCAATTCCTCTAAATATTGTAACTACCCTTTTTGATTTGCTACTTTGTACCTGCCATGCTTGTTATTTCTTTGTTTTTGAAAAGAAAATATAACCTTGTTAAATTTTAAATTAATTTTGCTTTCGTAGCTGGAGACCTATTCACACCCGCACCTTCTTTCACCTCTACCTACCACGGAAAACTCCGTAACAAGTGGTAGCACAGCGTGGTTGAATGGGTCTCAATTTAGCCCCTTTTGACGGCTAAACATTGTTTTGTTCCGAACTCTAAAAATTTTCTCAGTTGCTGGAATTTTTTTTGGGTTTTTTTAAAATTGTTCTGTCACCATGCCTGGCCCTCGCGATGTTCTCCATCTTAACTATTTGCGCAAAGAGGAGTTAATCTATGAATTAACTATTAGAAATGTACAATCTGGAGGTACGGTTGCGGTAGACACAAACAAGCTTAGAGAATCCCTAGATTTGCCCATTTCCATCCCCAATTTGGGAGAGAAAGAAATTGACGACTCTCTTTCCACGATCACGGAGAATATTACTGGGCTAGCTTCGGTAGTTAGTTTTTTTGATGAAAATGATCCTTCTCCGAATCAAATTAAGCGTGTGCAAGCTAGGCTGTTTCATTTTTCAAATAGAGTTAACGATCTGTTGTCTTTAAAGTTGAATGACGTTCAGAAGAAGGAAGCTAGTATGCTCCTGGAAAATATGTCTGAATTATCTAGCAAGGTCACTCAATTGTTAACTGGGGAAGTTCCTCCCAAAACTGATCAACCCGCCACGATGAATGCTGGGAGCGAGGAAGAGCCTCCTAAGGGAGAAGTCAATAGGAAAACCATCGCTGCTCAAACTATCTCTGCCCCATTGGACAACGAGTCTGAACGCCGTGCATCGTTGAGTAACATCCGTTCTGAATTAACTTCCTTGCCATTGAAACCTTTACCGACTATGTCACCAGGGTTTAGCAGCTTGCCTCATCCATTGGCAATGTTGCTCAGAGGTATCTCTAAGTTTTCCGTTAATACCACCAGTGACGTAATTTCATTTTTAAGATTTCTAGTTGAATTTCAGGATCATGCCCTTGTGTTTTCTCTTTCTCCATGTCAAATTTTGCAGATTATCTATCCGTATGCTATTGGTATTCTCTCAGATAAAATCGTAAGAGCCATTGCCGAGCAATCATCTATTGAGGATTTCCATGCCCATTTGCTAGTTAACTTCATCCCGGCTAGGGCCAGGTCCTCCCTTATTCAGAAGTACTATTACCGTGTACAACGCTTGGATGAAAACTTGGCTGATTTCATACAGGACATTAAGTTTTATACTAGGGTGTTTGCCCTTCATTTTCCTGAAGATCAGATTGTACAGGCTATTGTAGAGGGAATTTCACCTCCCTATAGGTCATATTTGTGTTTCGCGGCGTGCCCGCAAACTTTCTCTGAACTTGAAGCATTGGCCGTCTCAGCAGAAGGAGTTAGATACGCCGATTCTTTGCGCGTAGCGAAAGAACCCCCGCCTTCCTTTAGTAATACTCGGCCTCCACCTCGCCGATCAGTCACCCCTCGTAAATGTTATGCTTGTGGGTCGCCTGACCACCTGCGCAATAAGTGTCCACTGATCAAGTCAAGTGGGACAAGGAATGGAGCCGTGTCATCACAAGGCTGTTTTAAATGTGGGGCTTTCTCACATATCGCCAAGAATTGCCCAAACTCAAATAGCACCCCCTCCTGCTCAACTTCTGGTGCAAATTCCACCTATGCCAATAATAAAAAGTGACTAGTGGCTTCGGCTGAGTCGACTAATCCATCTTCCCGAGACTCAGTCCCTGGTAAACAGGTTGTAAATTCAGGGAACGAGCAGTCTTCAAATTCATCTTTTGAATGCCCTAAAGAATGTCTTAGGATTGCGGCGGATACCCCCGCACCTATTCCTTTTCTTAAGATTGAGTTAAATAATGAACCTGTAACAGCTCTCTTAGATTCAGGCAGTGTTTGTTCGATTATTTCGGCTGAATGGTATTCTAAATTGAAATCTGTTTGTAAACTACCTGACTATGTTTCATCTCCTGTTCAATATGTTTCGGCTAATTCATCTCCATTAGAAATTCTAGGTTCCGTACAGGTCAAAATTCGTATTTTTAAATTTACATGGAAAACCAAACTGTTTGTGGCTAAGCACTTGTCTTGCCCCATTATATTGGGAGCGGACTTTATTTCTCACACTGGTCTTGTGCTCGATCTTCAGAGTAGGTCGTGCACATTCAAATTTGCGTCCAAATGTAAAATTCCCTTGTTAAAGTGTAATTCTGTGTCATGTTCATCTATTTCGCCTACCCAGGATGAGATGTTGTTAGACCTTAGACATCTACCTGAGGAGCAGGCTGATAGTATTCGCAAATTGTGTCAGTCGTTTCCCGAGGTGTTCTCTGATACTCTTGGTGTTACTGACCTTATTGAATACAAAATTGAGGTCACGGATTCGATTCCTGTCCGTTTTCCACCTTATAGGCTATCTCCACCTAAAATGAAGGCTCTAAAAGAAATCATCGATCAGATGTTGAAGGACGGTATTATTAGGCCCTCTAAGTCAGCGTATTCTTCGCCTATTTTTTTAGTCCCGAAACCCCAAGGAGGCTTCAGGCCTGTCATTGATTATAGGGCTCTCAATCGGAAGGTGGTGTTACAATCTGTGCCCCTTCCTGACCTTCATTCTTGTTTTTCATGGTTTCGAAAGGCCAAGTTCTTTACTATCTTGGACTTGAATCAGGCCTATAATCAAATTCCCCTTGCCGAAGAGTCTAAACATCTTACAGCGTTTGCCACGGACTGGAATTTATACGAATACAACCGCGTGCCTTTCGGGCTCCCCACGGGAGCAGCTGTACTCACTAGGCTACTAGATAGGGTCTTCTCCGACATCAAGTTTGAGTACTTATATCACTACTTGGATGATGTCGTCGTATTTTCAGAGACTTTTGAAGAACATCTAGATCATCTGCGAGAAGTTCTCGATCGCCTTCGTAAGGCTGGGTTAACTGTTAAGTTGTCCAAGGTTGCCTTTGCTAAGCCCTCTATGTCTTTCCTAGGGCATATTGTGTCACCTGCTGGTGTAGCAGTCGATCATTCTAGAACACAGGCCATCCGTGATTTTAAACCTCCCAAGGATATTAAAGGTATCGCCAGGTTCATTGGTATGGTGAATTTCTTCAGGAAGTTTATTCCTAACTTCGCTAATAGAGCGGCGCCCTTAAACCTTCTTCGTAGGAAAGGCATCAAATTCGAGTGGGGACCTTCCCAACAAGCCGCTTTTGAAGACCTTAAATTAGCTCTTTGTAATGGCCCTGTACTTGCTATGCCTGATTTCTCGAAGAAATTCATTGTCCAAACCGACGCATCGTCGTCAGCAGTAGCTGCAGTCCTTCTTCAAGAGACTGAACTAGGGAGGCGACCCATCGCCTATGCGTCTAGGACATTGTCGGCTCAAGAAGCCAAGTATTCCATCTATGAGCTCGAAGGTTTGGCAGTCTTATTCGCCTTAGAGAAGTTCCGTCTCTATCTGGAACATGTCAAATTCGACCTGGAGACAGATAATCAAGCCCTAAGCTGGGTCTTAGGTAGGCCGCGTCGTACTGGTCGTATAGCCCGCTGGGCCATTCGTATTTCTGCCTTCCAGTTTGATGTTAGACATATCAGAGGTACCGAAAATGTTGTTGCTGATGGACTCAGCCGTATGTTTTCTAACGACGTCGAGACCCACGAACCGGTCGACAGTTCATCACCTTCCGAGTCCATACTATCTGAGGTTAATGCCATCCTTACGGATGCTCCCATGCTCTTTAGGGATATCGAGAAATACCAACGTGAAGATCCGACGCTGGCTCCGATAATGGAAACCCTTTCTTCTGGGGAACATGTTGTCCCTTATGTTCTGAGGAATGGTGTTCTATGTTGCCCCTCGAGGCATGATAAGATGATGAAAGTTGTCGTTCCAGCTGTTCTTGTACCTATGATCTTCAAGTATTATCATGAGACCCCATTAGGAGGGCATCTGGGAATCTTTAAAACTCGTGAGAAGATTCGTGAAATGTTCATCTGGAAAGGCATGGACGGTGAAATCCGTGAACTAGTAAAAGCTTGTAAATCTTGTTTGCTCAGTAAACCCACCATGTCCACCAAGGTAGGCCTTTTGTCTTCGCATCAAGCGTCGCGCCCCATGGAACGCCTGTATATTGATTATGTAATACCCTTCCCCCAGTCTAAGGGAAATGCTAACAAGTTTATCTTTGTATGCGTAGATGGCTTTACTAGATTTTCCTGGTTATTTCCGACTAAGCTGGCTACCGCTCAGTCCACCATTACTTGCCTAAATTCTATTTTCGCCTCTTTTGGTCCGTGCCAATATATTGTGTCTGATAATGCTAAGGCGTTCACATCAAATCTTTTTCGTAAATTCTGTTTTGACTTATCCATCTCTCATGTAACTACTTCGGCTTATTACCCTCAACCATCTCTGGCTGAACGGGTTAATCGTAATCTCAGGTCCGCACTTATTGCCTATCATCATGAAGATCATTGTAGGTGGGACACGTCCCTGCATTGGTTAGCTTTTGCTTTGAATTCGGCGGTTCATGAATCTCATAAGTTCACTCCAGCTTCCTTGATGTTCAAGTTTGTTCCCAACACGCCGCTCTCTAACCTCTGGTCTCTGAGTGACATTCTACCCGAGACAATAGATCCGGATAATATTAAAGATCTTTGGAAGAAGGCTAAAGCCAATCTTATGGTATCTCATGAAAAGGTTAGGGAAAGGTATGATCGTGGACGGAGACCCACCCCTTTGAAGGTAGGTGACCAAGTTATGGTCAAGAATTTTGTTCCCGCGGGCAAGCTTGCCCCCAGATTTCATGGGCCATGCATCATTCTCGATTTTCTTACGCCGGTTACATTGTTAGTAAGCAATCCAGCCACCGAGAGGATATTTAGGGTTCACCTGTCCCAGGTGAAACCGGTGTAAATTTTGTGTCAACTTGCTTCATATAATTTGATAGGAATATGAAGGTTATATTTTTTTTGAGTTCCACTCTTAAGGCATTCTGCTCCTTCTATTGTATTTTATATGTAAGCATTTCTGTGAAACCTCCCCCGATTTGTTAAACTGCCATCCTGTCCTTGCCACGGCCATTACCACGCTCCCGTCTCCTGCTCCACTACACACAGTGGCTGGCTTAGATGAAATGCCATGGATATCTGCACGCCGCTGGCCCCTCAATCTCTCTACAAGCCTGTGCCCTCAAAAAAAATGATAATTGTCCAACAATTCTTCCGCCTAGCTTAAATGTTTCAGTGCCCCCGCAGCCGCGCGGCGCTGTGCCGCGGCTGGGTTCGAGGACGGGCCCCCTCGGCCCCAGCGAGGACGACATGTGCACGGCGAGCCGGAGCTCTCCTCCCGGCCTAGGCTGATGTGCGCCGCACGACCTGCTACTTGCCCGCAGCCTGTATATGTTCACCGCGGGCGCGGCGTGCTTCAACACCTCTGCTCCCCTCATAGTGCGGGCGAGCGGTATCTCAGGGTACTTGAGGGGTCCGAGCGGCCTCCTTTGGACGCAAGCTGCAACGGCCGGTCTGGCCATCCAACTTCATTAACCTCAACTACATGAACAGTTACTATAAGCAATGACTACACTTGGGAATTCAACAGCAATATTTGGTGGACATTGCAAAATTTTCATCACTTTTAAGTATTAAAAAATTTATCTTCAGAATTCTACTTCTACAAACTTAAAGACTATACTTCACCTGCAACAACAAAATTTTTGAAACTGAATCAAACCAAATTAAGAAAATCTTATAAATTTTTTTTGGGCAATTAATCTCCATATCTACATCAAAACTTGGACCTGGTTTTCAAACAAATTTCATATATCACCCCTGGTGGAACTTTTGGGGGGGGAGGTCTGTACCGGGCGGTACACCTCCACGCCGCTAATTTAAAATGTGCGCCAATTGAAACTCCTCTGCTGGAGGAAGTCTGAACTTTATTGACGGTATTAATTTTCTACTATCTCAGAAGATGTCACCACGTGGAAAACTTTGAGTTTTTGAACTGTGTCATTTTTGATGTGTTTTTGTTTCGCTTGAAGTAAGAAGTGTGAACTTTCTCTTCTAGAGGACACTACTGAAGATCAACAATAGTGCAACCTAGTGCGGAATCAAAGAACTATTTTGTTGGAGAAATTTTTATTTCAAATGTTTGTTCTTTGCTAAATTTCTTTCAGTCATTGGTTAAGTTGGCAATATTAACCCCTTCTTTCCCCTTGTTTTAAATCTAGCCTATCCCGAATTTCTTAAATTAATTTTCCACCAATTATGTGTTTCTTCTTAGTATTGTGTAGGGGGTTTATTGATCAACCAATAAAATCCTCGTGGGAGGGTGTTTTCATTCCCCTAACGCCTAGAACCTTCTGCGAGAGTATTTAAACTGCTGATTTTAGGGTCGCCGGGCCACTTCTGTTCCATCTTTCAGTGTATTAAGTACATAGCAGGAGGCGGGAAGCGCCTCTTTCTTCGGCAGCGGTCAACAACAAGGTAATGGCCGATTAATAACTTCTTTCTTTGCTTGCTCAGCAGTTTAACTCTCGGGGCGGGTGCGAAGCGTTCCACCATGTAACCTTTTCCTAAATGTAACCACTCTTTTCATATATTCTCTTTTAAAGCTACATACTGGGATAGAGAGTGCTAACCCTCTCGAGCTCCCACTCTTATTGTTTTGAGGTGAACTTATTTTTTCTCTACCTATTCTTCGTTAATGTAAAACCCATTGCTCTTTCTAAAGTCACCTCTGTAGTATGGGATTAGCCCTGGCATTAGTGGCCTAGAGCCAGATTAGGTTTTAAAAACAAGTGTATTAGGAGTGCAAGATCGCCTCCTCTCAAATTGTTATTTTAGAGGTCATGTAATTGCCCCTTTTCATTTAATAGACCTCAGTAGGTTGGGTATTTTACCCCTGTGTCTATGTCCAGTGAGGACAACTTGAAGGTGGAGTTTGGTGTGGCCTGGGAGAGGCTTAAATTTTGAGAGCGAGTGGCTCTTTTGAAAATTGAGTGTTGTATGCCTCGTGGAGGCTTTTCTGTGTAATTTGGAGCAAGGGCTCCTAGGTATGAATGGGGTTTTCTGCCCCTCTGTTAAAACTCGTGTTTGGGGTAAAACTGAGCTGATTGCCCAAGCAGTGTAAAATCAGGGCGCGAAGCCCAATTCCTGTAAATATTGTAACTACCCTTTTGGATTTGCTACTTTGTACCTGCCATGCTTGTTATTTCTTTATTTTTGAAAAGAAAATATAACCTTGTTAAATTTTAAATTAATTTTGCTTTCGTAGCTGGAGACCTATTCACACCCGCACTTTCTTTCACCTCTACCTACCACGGAAAACTCCGTAACAATAATAATAGTAATAATAATAATAATAATAATAATAATAATAATAATAATAATAATAATAATGGTGCATGGCATATGAATAGGCTTGGTGGTGACCTGATAAGGATGAATGGCGAAGACGTCATAAACACCCAGTCCCCAAGCCAGGGGAATTAACAGTATGGGGGGTTGATTCTGAAAATTGAACCGGGGCCGTCGGACCGAAGGCAAGCATTCTATCCATTTAGCCTCAAAGCTGGACTTAAATTTGCTAAACCTTAGACTACCAACTCGATTGATCAGGGGTGAGTATAGGCGGTGGCAGAGAAGAGGGCAGCAGCTCGTGAAGCAGCCTTGTCAACACAGCAGGCTTCTCCGCTGGCTATTGGCTGCAGGTCAAAACGCTTAAGGCTTGACGTTCCCTAAACCAACTATCGAAAATGTGTAACCTAAGTCTAGTGGTAGCCCACGTCTTAATACCAGCATAGGCCACTGATCGGCATTCATCACAATTCTACGCACAACAATCTCAACGCTAGCCTTGTGGAACGCTTTAATCGGACGATCAAGCCTATGATGTGGCGAGAATTTATAGCTCAAAGTTCTCATCGATGGATTGATCTCCTACCTAGACATGTATCTACTTACAACGAGACGCCTCATCGCACTATCTGCAAGCCACGTCATGTTACCAACAATACACAACGGTTAAACGCTATTCATCTAATAATCAAAACAGCTGAACCACACCGCCATCGCTATCAAAAAGGTGATTATGTTCCCATCAGCAAACATAAGTCAGTTTTCGCAAAAGCATACAACCCTAACTGGAGCACAGAAAATTTTCAAATCTGCAGAGTTAAGCTTACTAATCCAGTGACCAACTTACTACACGATCTTTCACGACAGCCTACCAAAGGGGATTCTACACAGAAGAGAACATCCTAATCACTATTTAATAGAACGTGTTATTGGTTGAAGCGGTAATAAACGTATGTCTAATAGCTTGGTTTTAATAACACACTCAATTCGTGGATTAATAAAGAGAATGTATTTTAAAACGTTTGTTTAATATTCTTTTTTCTCTAGAACCTCTACCTCTCCTCCCTACTATTTCATAAACTTATTAGTCAACACCACTACTACTAGTTAAGATTGCATAAACTCGTTTGTCAACATCACTACTAGTAGTTAAGTTAGGACTTGGAATAGTGCTGGACAAGAGAGAAGTTAAAAGAGTAATCGAGCAACACGTGCACTGTGTTTTAAAAATGTTATTTATTTCAGCGTATATGTAAAATTTTTCCATTCACCAAAGTAAACCTGTTTAGTCCTCAGATATTTCTCTGACGTTTTTGTGTTTTATGACCTCCACCCAACAAGAGTTTCCCTTTCATTGCCCCAGCAACGACAAGTGCTGCTTTCTTCTCAGCAACTGTAGCATTAGGTGACGTCACAGGCTACATAACTTTACGAAGCAGATTTTCAGCAGTCACACGTCTTATTCCACGTTGATTTTGACGATAAGCAATGCCATGCTCTTTGCAGGCAGCATCTAACATATTAGTACCAGGACCACCGCGTGGTAAACAGACGTCAAGACGAGTTCGAGGGCCACAGTATGGTAACTAGGAAGATGAAGCTCAAAAGTGAGGAGAACAATCACCTTACTGATTAGTCCATGCCCAGCATGCTTCCTCACATCTCTCCCATCACGTTTCTTCACCTTTGCTTGCTTAATATTTCCGCAGTTGTGAGAAGTGTTTACAAGCGAAGTCAAGTCGTTTGTTTTAGGTCCGTAATACAGTTGACACCTACGGCACTGTCTCACTGAAAGTCTCACATATTCGTGGTGTAAACTACACTTTTGAATCTCTGACAAAACATGATCTTGAGTTCACTCACCAGGCACCTTATCCCAGATCTTCTTTACAGTATTCGCAGCTACATTGACCAAAAATGTCTTTGCTAATGCATTCAAAACTTCTTCAGTAAAAGTGTTTAGTTACCTTTTGCTAGCACAAAGCTGTACGATTGCCTTTTCAACTTCGTTACACTTAGTATTATTATTTATTGTCTCGTTTTATATGGCGGGACTCAGGCTATGAAGCCTGCTATTCTGTCCAACCATACATACACCTACATGAAGAGTTAAATACACACTCAATCATCTATAATTTAATATCTTAAAGTATCAATCAAATGTTTTAATTAACCTAATAACTTAGCTATGATCTAATCCTACTATGTTACGAATAATAATTATTATTAGTTATTAACCAGGTTTGACAGAGTTTCTTAAAGCGGAGGTGGTTTGACACGCTCCTAATTTCAGCAGGTAGGGACGGCTGGCGGCGACTACCAATGATCTACTGTAGCCAGTTAAGCGGTGAATGGGAATGCTTAGTACTGAGGTGGATGATGATCTGGTAGGAATACTAGAAGGTGATGGGGTGTTCAGGTTCAGTATACGATGTAACAGGGAATCAGTGTGTAAATTTCGTCGCTCTCTTAAGCATAGCCATGAAAGTCTATCAAATGCTGGAGAAATATGGCTTAACTTTGGTATATCTGAAATAAATCGAACACATGCGTTATGTGCCTTTAGGAGCTTGATGGAAAGTGAGACGTTCATGTTACTGTATACTACGTCACCGTAGTCGAAAAAACTGCAGTTTACATATGTTGTTCACCTCCGGGCATGCACTACGACACAACCAATCAAAAGCAAGCACACATGTCGTGAAGGCTGTTTACTTGTTTCTCCACTATGCTTCTTGAGAAAAGTTTTAAATGGTGGACATCCTAATTCATGCATGTCGATAATTTCACATTTTGATGGTGGATACTCACGCAACCATTCCTTCTTTTCACAACCAGTAGAAAAACAAAGTCGGCTCTTTTGACAAATAAGCGTTCATTATCATAGGTAGAAAGCGATGAATTACTTCTTCTTTCCAGCGAAGTCCTAAATGTTTTTCACCCATTGTGTTAGCCTTTTATCTTCAACCCTTTGCAAGCAGTAAGAAGAAGCTGGGATAAATACTAAACTCACGACTTTTTGTGCCCACAACACAGCGCAGTCCAACACAGCCACCTCTCTGTACACGAATTTGTTTCCGTTCACTTTAAATCCTTGAACATCAACTGTCAATGTCCTTGTCATGATGAACTTAAAAGCGATCAACTCTATGTTACAGTATCTTATCGACTAAATAAAACAATGTCTTCTCATAGCATACATAAAGACATGAATTTGCAAGAGAGAGGGCCTAATAGCGGACAAGTTTACACATGCATACCCATGACCACGTGATCACTGCGTGTCAAAAACCGTGTGGCCTTATTATGTTACATGCTCAGCCCAGTTAGGTTAAGCTTGCACTCAGGAGGAGGAGGAAGTCGAGGAGATAGTCATACACTATTAAGTCTGTGATGATGATGATGAGGAGGAGGAGTAGGAAGTCTAAGTCTATGCGGAGGATGAGGAAGAAGTCTATGTCTATGAGGAGGAAGGGTGATAGTCATTCGTTATTAAGTCTATGATGAGAAGGAGGAGAATCAGGAAATCTAAAACTATGAGGAGGAGGAGGTGGTTACGTCTATGAGGAGGAGGGGAGATAGTCATTCGCTATTAAGTCTATGATGAGAAGGAGGAGAATCAGGAAATCTAAAACTATGAGGAGGAGGAGCATGAGGAGGAATAATTATACAGTTGCTCAGCTTCGAGTCCCAAAGGTGTTTCACCCACTGTCAATAAAGTACATATATTAAATATTACACCACGTGCAGCTGCCGTCTTGTTCTTAGTCCAGATCTGAGCCCTCGAAGTAACCTTCCGATATTACGCCGCTATGATTTATAGCCTACATATTTATTGAGCCTTATAGCCGCCAAAATTTTCAAAGTTCAGATCCAAGCACCACTGAATCACTTTCAAGTGTTACGCCCCCTATGTATAAAGCACATGCATTGAGTCTTATAGCCGCCATCTTGTTCGAAGTTCAGCTACAAGCTCCCTCAAGTCGATTTGTAATGTTACGCCCCTAAGAATAAAGCATACGTATTAGGCCTGATAGCAGCGACCTTGTTCCACGTTCAGCGTAACCTTAAGCCTGCAGTTAGCCCGCGTATCGATCTTGAAGTATAAACTCATACCTATTAAGCTTTATAGTAGCCATACTCTTCCACGTTTAGCTCCAAGCTCCCATAAATCGCTCTCCAATGGTTCGGCACCTATGAATGAAGCATATGTATTAAATCTTATAGTCGCCATCTTTTTCTAAGTTCAGCTCTAAGCTCCCTTAAGTCGTATTCCAATGTTACGCCCCTATGAATAAAGCACGCTATTAAGCCTTATAGCCGCCATTATTTCCAAGTTTAGCTCCAAGATCTGGGAGGTTAAGTTAGGTTAACGCGTGGTCAGCATAACGTTAAGCCTGCAGTTAGCCCGGATATAGAACTAGCAGTCTAGAATCATACGTATGAATCCTTAGAGCTTCCATCTTGTTCCACGTTCAACTCCATGTCCTAGGAGGTTAAGTTAGGCTAACGCATGGTTAGCGTGACGTTAAGCCTGTAGTTAGCCTGGGTAGAGACCTTGATGTTTAAAATCATACATATGAAGCCTTAGAGCAGCCATCTTGTTCCACGTTCAACTCCATGTCCTAGGAGGTTAAGTTAGGTTAACGCATGGTCAGCGTGATGTTAAGCCTGCAGTTAGCCTGGGCATAGAACTTGATGTCTAAAATCATACGTATGAAGCCTTAGATCAGCCAACTTGTTCCACTTTCAACTCCATGTCTTAGGAGGTTAAGATAGGTTAACGCGTGGTCAGCCTAACGTTAAGCCTGCAGTTAGCCTGCGTATAGAACTTGAAGTCTGTTAGGTGAAGCTTGTTCTCTTATGCGGATAGCGCGTGTGTTGATATTTGAGTTCTTATTTTAAAGCTTGCACTCTTATGCTTCGAAATAGGTTCTGTACGGTTAACGCCCTTAGGTTTGGAGTCAAACCAGGGATCTGCGAGTTTAAGTCTAGACACGTCATGCCTGTCAGGTTAAGCTCCCCTCTTAACCCTAATCACGGTGGTTGTTAGGTTAAGCTTGCACTTTTTGGCATGGAAATTGGGTCTTATGCTATTAAGCCCAGGGTCGAGAACGAGGTCTGTAAGGTTAAGCCAGGACACGTAGCCAGGCCCCTCTAGTGAGGTCATGTGACTCTAAGTCAGCACAGTCAATGAGGTGGAGGCCTCGTACAGTGGGCCGGACGTGGAGGTGGCGTCAGAACTCCCAAATTTACACTTCTGCAGCAATCTACACAAGCTCTATTATTAACATTTTGAAGCTGAAATGAAGGCTCAAGTTGTATAGGTGGCATGACATAGAGTCCGCTCAAGGAAATGAACAGAAATAATGAACTATTGAGGGAAAGAATCAGTCTAGGCCCCCATGCAACGGGAAAGACAGGAAAATAAAGTTCAAGAAGGAAGTAAATTTGTCATCCTCTACGAGTTGCGATGATCTTGATATCGAACTTTTCATAAAGAATTCATTTTGAAGCGTCTTCATACCGGGAAAACAACATCGAGGGACTTATCACCAAATAAACAACATCCGAATTACCGTATTCTCAAAATATTTCTGTAGCAAAACAATCTGTCAGATTCAACAAAGAGCGATCGTTCCTGAGAAACGGAAGAGTACAGTTGGAAGAAAAATGAAGCGAAAACTTGATGGTGAAGGAGCTGGTGAGTACTTGTTATAAGTTACCTTGTGTTCTAGAGCTGATCCCTCTGTAGATGTGGGCTAGGTAGCCCCTGCCAGCGCCATTGCTACCCTGAGACCCTCATGGTGCACCCCCCCCCCCCAACTTTCTTGTGGACTACGGTTCAGGATATTAAAATGACGTAGGCTATTTAAATGTACTTTAGACATATGTTTTCTGGTTTATTATTACTATATTTATCATTTACAGAATAAAATTGCTAATCTACACTACTAAATATTATGTATACGTTTCTACAAATTTAGTGTCACACTGCGTCTGCAATTTAGTCTCTCACACTTTCCACTCCGAAGGACATCAGCAAACATAGTAAATATCAGTGAGAACAAGGTAAAGAGTGAAACGATGTAAGAATTCTTACTGTAGGCGCTCTCTACAAATGACTTTGCAGACATATGAAACTTCTTGCAATTAACATTTGAAAGCTGAGACTTACTGTCCGTATACAAGTAGCAAGTGTTACTAAGATGGCAGTGACTTCCACCGATGTAAAACGTGTACGAAGAGCCGTCGCCAAGGTCGCGTACTTCTCTCTTTTGGCCAGTCTGGCATCTTCGGAAGCATATTGACTGTTCTGAAATGGAATTGAAATGTCCAGCACTAAGGCTTTACCATCCTTGACACTAACCAGGTCTGGGCGTAGGTTGTCATGCACGACTTGGTTATCACTGAAGATACTGTATCTTGTAGCAGCTGCCCTTCTGACCCTGGAAACTACAACATTGTGTCTCCGCAGATAAAATACAGAGTATCTCATTCAATCATTAGCTTTATGAGGCAGAGTCTCATTCCCGTAGCCGCATCTTCTACACTTCTTGTTGCCATCAGATGCAGAACGGCGACTCCCATTGAGTGGTAGTAAATTCAGCCTAGCTCGGTGGATAAATCTCCAGTCTGCAAATCTGGTAAACGGACTGGTTCTCAAGAAGTGGGAGCTAGCTGTGTCTGCGGCTACGCATTCCATTACTTTACCTTGATTGGGCAGGCTGATCAATCTATTAAAGTGCTTAGACTGAAGGTTTATTCTGAGTGTCTTTAGCGCCTTATGACGATCATTGCTTAACATGGTCTTTTCATATATGGTAACCGATTGTACGAAGTCCTCCTCTCTCCATATAATCTGATTTCTTCTCGAGGCCTTGCAAGCTTGAGTTCAGACATATTGTAATGGATTAGAGTTCCATCTGAACTCGCCCTCGTTATGGACTTTCAGGAAGGCTGATACGTCTTCATAAAGGGCAAGTCTTTAAAGTCTCTTCTGGACTAAGGTCTTCAGGTCCTCAAAGGCAAGCTCTGCAGTACAGATGTAAGTTGAAGTCAGAACCTTGAAGGCATTATCGATCAGGTGATAATTTGAATCATTCTCTGCAACAGGTAATCCAAGACAATCTGCCTTTGTAGGACCATATAAATAGTCGTTAGAGGCCTCCTGGGATAGGTATAAGATCTTCTTAACCTCGGCCTTTATAGTATAACTCTAACTTGGAATGTAAGATCTTCTGTGCCATAAAGATGAGGTCAGCTAGTTTTTTCGTATCGGATGAGATGCGGAATCCAACAGGCTTCCCAAGGAACTTTTCAAACTCTCCATCTTTCAAAGCCTTTAGATCTTCATTGTCAATTTTAAAAATGGAGTTTCTCGTTCCTTCAGGGGTCTCACCAGACAGATGTAGGCTGAAGAACTTTGAACCTGTAAGACTTGTGTTGATTTCTTTGACATAGTATTGATGACATTAATGTTGTTTTGTAGCTTTATCGAGTCGTCGGATAATAGCACGATGTCATCAGCATAGGCCAGAATCTGATGGTCTGTATTCCCTCTCTCAATAGCTCTATGTTCGGGGTCAATAAAGGGTTAAAGAGAAGTCCATTCATAAGGACAACCTTGCCTTACTCCACATTAGGTGTAAATGTTTTCTGTGACCCGATTTCCAGTCTGTGTACGGGTGGAAGAACCCGTATACATATCTTTACTAATCTTTTTTAGTTTAGCGCCAGCTCCACTTCTTTCAAGGGCCGCAAACATCGCGTCATGCGGCACGTAGCAGAAGGCATTAGAAAAATTCAGCCAAGCTGCTAGGAACTGGCCTTTCTCACATCTTGCCTTATCAAATTTCGTTTTGAGTGTGAAGTTATGCTCAAAAACTCCGTAATGTGGCAGAAAACCTTTCTGTGCTGGCGCTGAAACATTGTTGTCTATCATCCAGGCGGTTATTCTCTTGGCCAACACACCTGAGTATAGCTTATAAATGGTCCGCATGATGGCAATGGGTCGCCAGTTGGTGATGTCATGTGGATTACGTTTCTTGAATAATAAGATTGTGACTGGCTGCTTCCAATCACTAGGGATCTTTTCGTATTTCAGACAGATGTTAAATATTCTGGCCAGCAGTGTACAGGCAGGATCGACCACCTTCCAGTGTTTGTAAGTAAGGCAGTCGTCACCTGGAGCTGTGTTTTCATATCATTGTAGGCGACTTTGTACTTCATGTGGCGTGATTCTGGTGGTATTCACGCATGGGGTACTCTATGGTGGTCGAGAATTGAAGTCAGATAAGTTGCTTGTTTTTCCCTCAGCAGTCTCTTTAAAGTGCTGAGTCACAGTCTCATTATCTATGTTACACCTCCGCACTTCGTCTCTCAGGATAAACCGCATAGCTTTCCTTCTGTTGTTCCTATATAGTGATTGAATATACTTCGGGTATTCTGGGTCTTTTTATTTTCTGATGAGTCGCCTTGGTGGACTGGGCTTTGGCCATGTTCTGAGCTTCCTCGGTGACGTTTTTGAAGATTTCCTTCAAATCTCTGCCAGTTGGTGTCAAAGATTCCAGCATCCAAAGCAGGAACATGGACGTAGAGAGGTGACTTGTTATCCACGCCAATAGGAAAAAATCTTCTTGGCCAGGCTGATTGTCACCGTTAAGATCTTGAATGTCATCATTAGCAGTCATAGAGTCTGAACCCTCTCGAGGTAAGGCGTTCTCCTCGGGGGCGCTAGAAGATGGGAGAGTCAGAGAATCGGGAGGTGTACCACGCAACTCCCTCAAGGTCAGGTCATCTTCAGAAATGGTGGTATTTTCTGAATTATTGAAAATGACGTCAATGTCAGGAGTTTGATTTGGAATCAGATCGCCGTCTTGACCGATATTGATGTCAGCAGAGTTACTCGAGGGAGCCGTGGCCGGTCCAGACGTTGTTGGCACCGGATGGCTGTCATTATCACAGACCTTCTGTGTTAGATAGTCCACAGGAACGTCACCCGACCCGATGTCCACAAGATAGGATGAGCTCGGGATTGGTGCGGGCACAACTAGGAATACAGCCGTTCCGTTGCAGGCACGGCTAGGACTTCAGCGTGTTCCGTTGCGGGCACAGCTCGTACCTCAGCCCGATCCGCTGCAGGCACGGCTAGGACTTCAGCCAGATCTGAATTCTGAAGACCACCACCCCTCGTTCTGCGAGTCTTCCTCGCGGCCGGCTTCGGGAAAACCACATTATTCTGACTGCGAATTTGTTGGTCATGGTGCCATTGTAGATGATTCCGAAGTCCCCCGGTGGTCGGGAACGTCTGGTCACACTGTGTCCAAGCATAGCCGAAGATGGTGGAGCTCTCACGAGTGCGCCTTATTGCCTGTGGAGTGGTGGTGGTGGTGGTGGTGATTATTGTTATAAGAGGAAGTACAACTGGGCAACAACTGTATAACACTAATCAGAGGGAAAAATGGAAGGGATCCGACACTTGAAAAATGAAGGTATCGGTCAAAGGAAGACAAGGGCCCCGAAGGGTATGAAAATGAAAGACTCCCTAGCCCTCGCAAACCTAATAGCGTCGGGGTCGGAAAAGAACAAGAGTTGACCAAGAGAGGTCGGAGAGAATAGATAAGAGTGAGGAGCCTGACAGAAGTAAGTGGAAGCAATTCCAGGACTCAGCTAATGGCCCCGTGGTCGCCAATCCATGCTCTAAAATTCAGAGCTGCTGGGGCTTCTTGGCCAAGCAAGCATAAATTACAGTTAATAAAATCAATATTTATACGATCGAGAAACTGTAATTCCAATCTTGAAATTAACAGCAAGCAGTTCAGATTAGTATTAAATTCCATAGCCCTGACCGTACGACAGAATACCGGTCGCGTCTGTCGTGAACATCGGTGACGAACCTTAGACGATAGTAATATTAATAAATGCTCAGCTTATACGATTGCTTCCTTCCACGTCCAAGACAAGAGAGCGAGTGATGGGCCGCGTCTGTCGTGTCCCACTTTCTCGTTATTACCTTATGAATCATGCCGTCTATTATTGCTCCATTTTCTTAAGTTTTATAATTAATTCTTTCATTTAAATACATTACCATACTGAAATGTCGTTTTTCCGTCGTGTTTCAAAGATAATTACAGATGCAGTTTCCGTTCTCCGTGAAGCAAAGACGTCGATCTGAGGAAAATGTCACACTACGTCACATAAAGTGCGCATTTGGTCGAGCACGGATCGTTGTCTGTCTGTGCCTCGCCAGATTTATCATCGTGGTGCATGGTTCTCTTCTTCGGCATATAACTGATTATTGTGCAGTCTTTTAGGAATCAAGAAGTGCTACTAAAATATTGTCGACGTGTATTGTTGCTGAATTCGGGTGTGATTTATTTCTTGTTCCTTTTTACAGTCATGGTTTAGCCAGTCAACAACGTGTTTCCTAACTTGAAGCTCGTAAACCAGTTGTCCATTGTGACGTTTCTTGAAGTTCCATGTAGCCTACACTTAAGAAATATTTTGTTTTGGTTTATGATTTTTTATAACTTTTCAGTCCCAAGGACATCAGAAAACATAACATCACTGATGAGAATCTGAAGAATGAATCGCTGTCAGAATTCTTACTGTAGGTAGGCGCTCTCTACAAATGAACTTGGCATGTTTCCTGGGACATACGAGGATTTCACTGTTTTAAAATTCCTTTTACGCCAGGAATTATTATGTGATCTAGTTCTAACTGAACGACTGGGCATTTCTTTCTTCCACTCCATTACCCTGTCCTTCCCAAGAAATAATGTAGCACTACTTTCTGCTGCAATATCTCCTCTCTGTGTTTCACGTTCAGTGCATATTTAAAAATTCGGGATCAGCTTCAGAATCTTCATCTGATTTCATAAGGTAGGAACCCTTATCATCTCAAGAATACGTGGACATTCCGTTTCATGCACGCTTCCTGTATAGATCGAGGTTGTGTTCGTACTGCGGTGGAGATACACAAAACGCCAGTATTCCTACCCTGGGTCTAGCGAACCCCTGTTTTACTTACCTGACCCCTAAACGATTAAAACAAAGCTGGAGTGTAAAGTCACTAGCAAACTGTTACTAATAATAATGTTAGATTAGAGTGTCCACTGTTGCCAACATGTTCAAAAACAAGAATTAATAACGTCATGGGTCTGTCAGACTCAACAGTGGCAACGGATAAATAAACAAATGGTAGAGAAGGTGGTGGTTGTGATTATTATTTTTACAGGAAGTACAACTTGGGAACCATCCTCTATATAACACTAATCAGATGGAAAAATGGAAGAAATCCGATACTTCGAAAAATGATGGTATCGGTCAAAGACCGACAAAGACAACAAAGGGCGTACAATGAAAGAATCCCTGGTCCTTGGAAAACCTAATAGAGTCGGGAACGGAAAAGAACAAGAGTTGACCAAGGGATGTCAGATAGGGTAGATGATAGTGAGGAGCCTCGCAAAAGTAAGTGGAAGCAACGCCAGAACTCAGCTAAGGGTCCCGTGGTCGCCAACCCATGCTGCAAAGTTCAGAGCTTTTGGGCCCTTTTTAGTCGCCCCTTATGTCAGGCAGGGGATACCGTGGGTGTTATTCTACCGTCCCTCACCTGCAATGGGACTCCAATTCCCAGGACGCCAAGACGTCTCGACGTAGTTGAGTATATCCAGTCGCAGAATTAACCACATAGTACCTCGCCAGGGGTCCATTCAAGACAACCACCGACAGCCACATCTAACTCACGACCCAAGGTAACAGCTCGAATCGCAACCGGTGTGGGCCTTTGGCCGGTTTTGGTACCTCTGGTGGTATTGGGTACTAAAGATGCATTGATAGCTTGATTACTGCGGCATTTCAGGAATGTTGGTAGCGTACGTGTGAGGTATCTTATTCGTAACGGTGGAACTTCCGATTCGGCGAGCAGGCAAGGAAATTTCCTGTAGCAGAGTTAAACGATAGCAGCATCACACAAGGCGAGCTCTGATTCAGGATGCACGTCGACAGAAGTGTACAACTGAGGTTTTCGCCATGTTGCAGGGCCCATCAGTGGACTCTGTTAATGACCTGATGTAGCTGTCTCACAGCAGAAACCATCTTTCTGGAACCGAAACATACTGCGGGCCCAGCAGCGGCAACTATGCCGTTGATGGCGATTGACGTCAGTGTGCCACTCAGTACAGATCCGTGGTAATATTGAGTAAAAGCATTCCCTACTCGGACTAGAAAGGCTCTACTGGTGTTAGTATAACCCCATATCGTCAGGTCATATCCAGGTCAAAAACATGGCGACTGCTGTCGGATTTTTTGGCTTCTTCTTAGGAATCGCTTACATAAAAATATATACATGCGATGCTACTTGTGTGACTGTAATGAAACTTTCATACGTTATAGCCACTTGTATTCGCAGTTTAATACTGAACTTACATTTTCTTCAGTTGCCTCAAAGAATGTTCTTATCAATTTTCTATAGCAACGTTTTCTCAGCCCAGGATAAACGAACAACAGGAAACTCGGGCTTGTTTTGAAGCACTCAGTCGTGGTTACCAGAAACTATAACCTCTGTAACCGTACAGTGTGATACTGAATTTATGAAGAGTAATATTGATGGGAAATCGTGCGAGCGCTGGACGGTGCGATTAACAGCAGACGGGGTGGTGAAATCGCGTACGGTGTTGCGGCGCTCAGTAGTAAACACAGCACGCAATGAATACAGAATTTTTGTTTACTCTCAATCTTTGATTTTGTTTCCTCGTACGAATTCCACTTCCCATCACCTTTTCTCATACGGACTTTGGGCATTCAAATGCAGGTTTAGAAATGGTTCTCTTCCTAATTCAGAACTGCCGCAGTGTTAGAGGTGTTATTTACACTTCTATTTACTTTATTTATTATTGAATTATGTCTGAAAAAATCACTATGTTCCGATGAATCAGAACTGCTGTCATTCATGTTCATTGCGACCGGTTGGGAACGAGGGACATTTTTACACAGTCCATCTTTCTCCCAGTGTTGGTCTTCGATTTTCTTAGCGTGTTTTTTACATAGTTTCCAGAGCTTCAAAAGCGTAGAAAACGACATATAAGTAAAATACCCAATATATACCAATAGTTCAGTCAGAGGAGTTTGATTGCGGGGTATTTCTTATGCGTATCTCTGTCTCCCACCGCTTTTCCCACATCTGTAGCGTCGCGAGGAAATATAACAATCGCGTATATTTCTTCGTATAGTGGTCAAATCAACGCCCCAGCTTCATTCCTGACCTGCATAATATCTTTCTACCATTCTCCTTTGAAACGGCTCCAGCTCTTTTCACTGACGATAATCAAAGACTATCCGAACCCGTGTCCCCTAATTTTCCCCCTCACTTTGAAGAAAACAAGTACCGCTCAGAACCACTCCAAATTCGCCCTCTGATAACGCTGACCTCGGAGGCCTCTTCAAGCGATGTACCTCATATGAAGAACACAGACATAACATGCGGAGAAATCGAAGTCTCCGGCATTCCATTGGGCGCGTGTACACGGCAACCCTTCACCCACGATCCAGAGCACAGAAAACTTCTTCATAAATTCAGTATCACACTATACGGTTACAGTGGTTGTGGTGTCTGATAACGACGACTGAGTACTTCAAAGCAAGCCCAAGTTTTCTCTTGTACGTTTATACTGGGCTTAGGAAAACTTCATTTAGGAAAATGTTAATAACTCTTTTGGGGGTAGTTGAAAAAATATTGAAATTTGAGTATTACACTACGAACACATGTGGCCATAACATATAAAAATTTCATTACCACCTGATAAGTAGTTTCCATGCATATATTTTTTAATTGCGGTTCCTAGAGAAGAAGCCAAAAACTCGCACAGTATTTATTACAACCACAAATAAAAATAATTAATGAAATTCAAAAACAATTTGTCTTATACGCTCTAATGCAGACGTAAACAAGAAAAATATCGGCATAACTACTTTTGAAATAAGCCTGTTGGTTTATTCCTCCAGTCTGACGAAATAACCGGTGGCAGACCGAGAAGACCGAAAACGTCTCCCTTCCATGACTCACACAAGTCGCCAGTTCACCATCGTTTAAAACAGCTTACAGAGGCCATTTGTAAGTCATATTTGCCTAGAATTATCGATAAGTTTTGGATCGTTACCTGGCTTGGGAACTGATATAAGAATGCCCTCAAGCCACTGACAGGGAAGCACTCCTTCACTCCATATTCTGTTGAATAAGGTGAGGATATCCTTGAGACATTAGTCACTCAAATGTTTAAGCATTTGATTGCGAAATTTGTCCGGCTAGGAGCTGTGTCCCTGTACAGCACGAGTGCACTCTATAGTTTACATTGTGGGAAAACCAAGCACTTGAGGGGAAGGACAGTGGTGGTGGTGATTATTCATATAAGGGGAAGTACAAGTAGGCAACCATGCTCTATATAACATTAATCAGAGAGAAAATAATGGAAGGGAACCGATAATTCGAAAATTAAAGTATCGGGCAAAGGAAGGAAAGGGCCACGAAAGGCATGAAAATGAAAGACTGCCTAGTCCTCGAGTGCTTTAACACCGTCGGGTTCGGAAAGGAACAAGAGTTGACCAAGGGAGGTCGGATGAAAATGAGGAGCCTTACACAAGTAGGTTGCAGCAATGCCAGGACTAACGCTCGCATGCCGAGGTAGTGCTGGATACTGCAAAGGGCGTCCGCTCTATGGAGGCCGGCCGGGTGCGACTAGTCTCCCAGTAGCCGCGCGGGGGAAGGAGGGTACCTCCGTACAACCTTACAACCCGAGGAGAGACAGAGAACTAAACATTTAAGAAGGTCAGACAAGCAAATGAAGAGAAAGAGTACAGAATGTCTCAAGGAACTCGAGTCTGAGGCCAATCCATCATGGGTAAGTCCTCGGGATCAAGCTCCCACACCGACGTCATGGTCTTGGTGTTCCTAAGAAAGTGAGTGGAGTGATGGGATGGTGGCATGAGTAGACGAATAACGCTGCAAAGAACCATAATTCAGGAGGACAAATATGGGCAAGTATGCGTTCTTAAGTAAACAAATGCCACACGAGCAAGATCAATGTTAAATGAAATGAAATATTCCAGATTACTACATTTCTTCACAGAAATCTAAATATGTCCGATAATGCCTAAAAAGTTTAAATAAACTCTAGTTGCCAGTCTACGAGCTCCAGTAAAGCGGTCATCAACGGCGAACACCGCTAATCGTTAAGGTAGCGATGGTACAACTAAGGAGCGGCTTTTTATGTGTTAAACATACGAAAAAATATTTTTATCTGCTAAAATTCTTAAAATATTTTAAAACGTTTAAAATATTCTGGTTTTATATCACATAACCACTGATAAAAAAGGAAGTACTATAAAGTGTTAAAATGTGGTGCTACCAAACGTGCTCCTGTGTGTAATGTGGTATTTACATCAAGGTAATGCTTTTTCTACATGTGCCAAAAATAACCTAGCATCTTTTAAAATATTTCTACCTGCTCATACTCACCAATCACACACTAGTTGCTAGAAGTAGTCTCAGAATTGCAGTGATCATCTCCAAACTGATCATCGCAAATGCTTGTCAATTATCTCTAAAGAGCGTATTATCCTGCTAAAATCATCGCTCTAGACTACAGGACAGCAGGCGCGCCGATTTAGGGTAATTATTGGGATGGGGTGGGGCACGATGAACATGAAGGCAGGCATGTGGAATGATGAATGACTATTAATACAATCATTTCTATATGTTAACAATATTAGTAATGGAACTTGTTTCTCAAACGCATTTTCCGCACTAATCTTATGTCCACAGTTTTCAATAATAATTTCAAACAAACAGAAAAATAGAACTTCATTCATAAATACATACCCCGAAAGAATTTCTTATGTACGGAGTTAGCAGAAGCGATGGAAAGTAAACAGAAAAAGGCAGAACGTGCTTCATAACTGTATTTTCTGAATCAGTGTCCTGTGGTTGTGCATTTTTCATTTCATGATATGAAATACTGTCGACGATGGGACAGCAAAGGGATAGGAGTGTGAAGGAACCGGCCGTGGCCTCAACCACACCTTACTACTCATTATACTACTTCCCTTCTTTGACGTGCGACTCATCTCTATGTAGACAGATGGCGACTCTCGCTCTCAGATTCGTCTTTATTTATGCCTAGTCTTGTGCTTTTTATCTGCCCTCTCGTTTATTCTTGTTCAGTTTTGAAACGGAAAATGGCGACTGAGTTTTCTCACATAGCTTTCCTATCCGATAAAAGAGACTTTAACCGTTTTAAACATGGTACTTCGAAACTCTGGGTTCCTTCGAGAGACTTCTTGTTCTTAATACTCATTAAGTAATTTTTTCCTTTAATTATTTTCCTAGTTTTGTTAATCCTAAGACTTGTCGTGGTTGCTTTTGCGTGTTTTCTGGGGTTACGTATTTCTTCTACTTTAATTCTATTGCAGACTTGTTTCTCATTGACCTTATATTATCGTAAGTTTGCCAATGTTCTGTTCGGAAACCAAGGGTAGTGTAGATTCCGTTATGTTTTCTGCTGAGTTTGATTGGTTGGTGTGTATGTATACATGTGTGGAGACCTGTATATTCTGCTCGATTCCGACACTCTTTGGTGTTTTCTCGCTCGCCCACTCTTGGTGTGTGCTATGGATGTGTACTGATAACGAGGGTTTTACCTGCGTGATTCGTTGTTACTGGTGTGGTGCACGTTTTCCCTATTGGTCTGGTTCTGTGTTTGTCTTACCAGACCGGATTCACGAGCATATTGATTGTTTTAATTATACTTGTTTTGTACTATTACGACATGCTTTACCGGCTTGTTCCTCCGTCCTACATTCCTGTGTGTTGGTCTCTATGTGTGTTCGTCTGAATGTGTTTGATATCAGGATCTACATTGCTTTTTTGGATGTCCAATTCCCAGTATCTTTTGTTATTTCACCCTTGTTTCTGGCTTCCCCAGCCATTCTCTCGTTTTACTTTTGGCTCTGCCATCTTTTAACTTCATTGAGGTATTTTGAAGGTAACCATGGAAATTTCGCATTTTTTATTATTTCCATGTATGTATTCTATGCACACTTCCTTGCCTCGCCCACCTACCCTCACCTTACTTCTTATTTGATAATATGTTTTCTTTGTGCCTGAAGGATGAGAGATTTTCTCTTTGAGAACTTTGTCGCACATAAACGGAGAGGTAATGTGGTAAAAAGGAGGAAGCCACTTTTTGATTCGAGGTCAATTCATTGACTCGAACATAAAAGGGGAATACTTTAATTTCGCGTTCTAATAGCCTTTTTCTGGATGAGAGAGGCGACTTCCTAATTTGGTGGCATTCACATTTCATTCTGATAATGTTGTAAAACAAGAAAGTGGGGGGGGGGGAGAGAAAGCGTGACGTGGCTCAATCGTACATATTCTGATGTACCTGTATGTATGTATCCCTTTGTATTCCTTTATTCACTATTATGAGGTTAAGTCAATTTTTATTTTGTGTTTCCTTTTCATTTGAATAAACTTCCTTTTGTTCAAGATTATCCCTGTTTCAATGTTTGTGTATCGATTGTAGTGTTGTTTCCTGTACTTGGTCTGTTGGTATCGGAAGCCAAGTTCGGCTGCTGACTGCTTCCTCTCAGTTTCGAATACTATCTACATTTATCGCCCTTTATGCGTAACGTTGCTACCTCTAGTTGTGTGTGTGTGGGGGGGATTGATTTCAAATAGTGGCAGAGCGTGGTTTGATCGAAATGTTTCATCAAAACATCATTTTGGTGGAACAGAGCTGAACTTGTTTAAACCCCATATTTTGACTTCACTTTGTCATTGTATGCATTATTTGACATTCTAATCCTTCTACGGTCAATATCGACTTCCCTATTATGTTTTATTAATTTCATTTCGGGCGAAATCTTGGTGATTTCATTCTTGATTTTGATGATTGCTCTAAGATATTCTCCTTTACGTTATCTACTCCATCATTATACCATGGATCATGAAATTAATAGAAATGCATGCGGTGATAACGAAATAACGTCAGATAACCCTCACAGTTATGAATCAAACAAGGGTAACGACGTAACACATGATAACGACTCCTTCGTATCTCACGATCTGGGTGATGATGTGGTTGTAAATGGCCAACAGGCTTATTAGGATCTCGAACACAAGTAGGCGACCTGGCGAAGGAAACGGTTTTCGGCACAGTATGGCAAACAGTATCAGGGAAAGAAGATTCAGGAGAAGAAGGGGGAACTTGACACAGGTCGTTAAGGTGCAGTGTTGATTCATATTCACAATCAAGATTAATGATTAGAAATGGTGGTAATGAACTTGTACCCGATCTCAATGTGAATGTAAAGGGCCAGATTCCACATTTTGTTACGGATAGGTCACCCCATGTTAGTCTTGCTCTGGACGTCTCCGAAGACCTTGAAAAGTAGTTAGTGGGACGTAAAACAAATAACATTATTATTATTATTAGTCTTGGTCTGGACATCGCCCGTTAATGGAACCTGAACTGTTCTGGATGAAAGGAAAGGGCCTTCAGTCATAAAAATTTTAGGGATAGATTAAGATATAGCAGGATGTGCCTCAGTGTCTTTAGACCTGTTTGTTCCGTCATTCCTGGAATGTTAGAAGGTTGTGCCCGCAAATGGTTCAATCTATGGAAATATACAATTCGACGTTGCGCTGATTTTTCAAATGGACTCAAGACTAGGTTTGGTTTGTCGAATATGGATTTCATTCTCAAACAATACATACTCAGAAGGCCGCAAGATCAGGAAGGGTATTTTAACCCCGTTCAATCGGCTCGACGTTAATGTCCACGAATATGAAATATGAAATATTTTACATTTTATATTGAAATCTAGCCCCTCGATACAAATTATTAATAAAGAATTCCGATGTGAACTGCGTCTATGATATCATTTATCTTGGTTGTGGATTTCAATCAACACTGCACCTTAACAACCTGCATCAAGTTCCCCCTTCTGCTGCTAAATCCCTGATACTGCTTGCCATACTGTCGAAAACCGTTTCCTTCGCCAGGTCGCCTGCCCGTGTTTGAGATCCGAATAAGCCTGTTGGCCATTTACAACCACATCATCACCCAGATCGTCGCACAAATGCCCTTTAGAGTCCAGACAGGTGTCACCGTAGGGTTTCGATTACTGCTAAATGTAGGAATTGTGGGAATGACCGGCATGTTTCTCGTAATTGCAGGCCAAAATCGTTTGGGAAGTGTAGTCAATGTGGCTTGACAGGCGTTTACCAACCAGGGAAACTAACCTCGTACGTAATGGTGCCTAGTAATTTTTCGCATCGTGAAATTTGCGTACTTCCTTCATCTTCACCCTGCGCCAAGGTTCTTCGTGGTTCACGCGTGATGGACACCGGATCTTGCAGTTCCTTCGTCAGTCAATCTTTTGTAAAAGGCATGATGTTAAAATACCTTCGCAGTAATGATTCTTCCGAAAGTTATGTATCTGTACCCGGCCGTCGTGTGTTTCCTGTGGAGCGTATCAGAACTCACGTGAAAATTCACAATTTCTCTCCGCGTATATTAACACCTTAATGTCAATAGATTTTCAGCGACAAAGTGGTTGATAGGGACTAGGCTATACTGAGGAGGCAATATTTTTGGTATTGTCTGTTCTTCAGATCTTTAGTCACTGCATAAGGTAGAGTTTAATTGAAAACACGTACATTATAATATTTTACTACCCAGGAGTATCGAAACTCCTACATTCACCTGGAAATAAGATTCTGTACGTTGTACTGAAATGTGCGTTCATGAAAACTAGGCCTACTTTTACAGAGTCCTTGCAGTTACGCAAATAAGTTTTAAATTTGCTACCATATTTTCACTTTTATATTAATAAAAATACATCATGGAGCAGGTCGATGTACTCACGTCCTTCAACAGAAGAGTGACCTAGTAAGCGGTCCTGAGAATATGAGTGGGCACCTCGACAATATTCTGAGTCGTAGTTCTCGTTGTGAAAAGTGACTGCAGTGAACTCGCAGTAGTGATCAACGGCATTCTGTGAGAGGTAATTCTCGGACCAAACTACTGGATCTTTAGATCTGTCTGTATTGAGACCAACTTTGCTGCACATGAGAGAAAGATAGTTGGACTTGGGACATCTTGCTCATGAGTTAGAAGTAACAGACAGAAAAGTAGTGAGATTTATTACTGGTGGGAACAATGGTAGTTGGGAAATGTGAATTCTGAATGAGGGGAGATGAAGGCGAAGTTAGAAATGAACTTCTTGGGTGAAGCTTCACGTGCAAACCGGCTTTGGTGTTGGGGTCATGTGAGGCGAATGGAGGATGATGGGTTACTACGGAGAATAATGGACTCTGCCATAGAGAGTAAGAGAAGGAGAGGGAGACCAAGACGGTGATGTTCAGACTCAATTTCTAATGAGTTAAAGATTAAAGGTGAGAAACTAAATGAGGCCACAGAAGCTTGCGGACTCAGTGCAGGAGGGCGTCGGAAATTAGGAAGTCCGTGTAACAAGCCACACTTCATCATAGTCTTTGTATTTGTATAAAGCCTCCCTATTCAGACCACTACAAGTACACTTACCGTAGTCATTCTCACGAGGTGCAGGAAGTGTTGGCCGATACATGGCTTCGTCACACGTCTTCTCTCGCTGTGCCTGTCGCAATCCAAAGTACGAACACCTGAGTTTAAAACGCTATACAGAATAGACGTATGGAACAGCCTCAATTCCCTTCAGCAGAAATGAACTATCAGATTCAGTTTGGGACAAAATAAACCGATTGAGTGGTTCTTCATAATATTAGTAGAGATGAGTTAACTAATAGACAGATGGAGAAGAGGCAATGACTAGCTGCGAAGTACTTCCGAAGACTTCCGACTACCTAAGACCTAAAGTTCTACGTTGGGAGACTCTTGGTCTTGGATGGGATAAGACAACACAACAAATCTGCACATCTGTTGTGAGGAGCATTGGGGCGATAAGATACAGACTGTCCGTGTGCAACAGAATGCTCACGCCCACCACTCTCCTTCTTCTTCTTTTACCAGGGTCCAGGCTTGTACAACTCTTGGGCTTTGTTCTTTGCCCAGTGTTGTCACATCTCCTCCAACCAGTGGGCACCATTCTTCTTCACGTTCTATCTCAAAGCCATGTGTTGCGGGCTTTCTTGTTTCGCTAGAAGGTGAGCACGTGGTTGAGAACCACATCACCATAGAAAGCCAGTCTCCTTTTCCTGGCACAGTATTAGGGCACTCCTTTGGAGAGTAGAGTTCCGGTATTCCGCATCTTCCAATGCAGAACCTAGGATGTTTCTAAGAATTCTTACTTCAACTATTTCAGTCAAGTCATTTCTATTTAGTGAGAGAGACAGTGACATCTATTGGATCACATGAAATGTATCCAAACTATAACCAGATGACATTATTATTATTATTATTATTATTATTATTATTATTATTATTATTATTATTATTATTATTATTATTATTATTTGTACATTTTATCATTCTATGCAAACCTCAGTAAATGAACTAATCGCCTCCATAACCTCCCATGTTAAGTTTAAGCCCACATGCTGGTGGGATCCTCAAATAGCCCCACCAAAGATTAGAGGAACCAGGCAAAAAATAACGCCGCCATAATGATGCTATTGCATTTGTTTATACCTTAAAATATTACGTTTTTTATTACAGGAACAAAACAGGCAAATCGGCAAAATTGCATCCCTAATTATAACCCCAAATTATCTTTCCTTTCTCCTTTTCCAGCCTTCCCACTGTGGCCTTGATTTTGTTGTTTGGTTCTTGTTGCATCCTCTGACCATGTACCTTAATCCTCCTCTCAGGGCACTCAGAGCTGTGATTAAGTGCAGGCCCATAACACAGCTTACCGCTCCCTGGCACTTCGCTGGAGTAAAGCCATCAGACATAAACACCTTCAGCAGAAACGAATTAGCACATACCTGGCACGCGTAACAGAATCAATCCATCACCATCAATGATCTGCACTTAACGTTGTCGCCCAGATTCCTTATGAATTGCTTCTTCTTGAATCCCTTGCTCCTCGTCTTATAATGTCCTCTTGAATTCCAACTTTATCTTCATATTAGCTTCCCTCCGTCTAAGCTTATTCGTCTGCTAAAGTCTCACCAGTCACAGCCCGGATCATACCACACAGTCGAACATCTCTTCTTCTTACTCCCAAGCATTCCCAGCCCAAAGTTTGCAACACTACTCCTCCTATTCTCTACTTTCATTCCCCTGGCAAAACAATCAATTTCTAAAAAATGCAACGAATATCGTGTTATAAGCTCAATGAGCCATTTGTTGATATCCTTCCTGAGAATTATACTCGCCCGAATAAAATAGAAATGTGAAGACCAGATAGAATATACCCAGTTTGGATTTATAAATTGTTATGGAACTCGTGGGGCTTTATTTGGATTAACAACACTTCTCCAAGAATGTTCGGACCATCAGAAAGATGTGTTTGCATTTGATAGAGTAAAACACTTTGAGCTCATCAGAATACTCTAACAAACTGGAATTGACAGTAAAGATATAAGAGTAATGGAAAACCTGCACTGGAATCAAAGAGGTGTGGTGAATATCGATGGTGATACATCAGACTATATGGAAATTAGGCGAGGGGTTCGACAAGGCTCTGTTTTGTCCCTGTTATTATTCAATATGTACTCGAGAGCTGCATTTAAGGCTGTAACAGATACAGAATTGGGAATTCAGGCCAACTGAGAACTAATATGCACACTCAGATATCCAGATGGCACAATTTCTTGCCAGTAGTATTGAAAGCGTACAACTGCACTTAGACAAGCTTAACACAGTTGGAGAAGAATTGGGCTTCAAAATCAACACTAAGAAAACTAAATTAATGGTTTTCAGTCGAGGAAGAGCTCGAAGCTGAAAGCTCAACAAGTTGACAAATTTAAATACCGGTACCTCAGTTGTTGGATATCAGATGATTTAGACCCAGATCTCGAAATTACAACCCGTACAGAAATGACAAGATCAGCATTCAAGAAAATGAAGGCTTTACTGTGTGATGACGCCTTAAACTTAAACCTGAGACAGCGCATGGTTAAATGTTATGTTTGGTCAATTTTGGTTTATGGAGTTGAAGCTCGGACTTTAAAAATAACTACCATAAAAGGCTGGGAGCTCTAGAAATGTCGTTTCATAGACAAATGCTACGAGTCTCCTAGATAGAGCACGTCTCTAACGAACAAATATTACAGAGAGTAAACTCTAAAGAGAACTTGCGTACTTGTGGCATGTGTTACGTGGTGGAACATAGGCTGTGGAGTATTACACCTCATCTTAAAGGCAAAATCGAAGGACAGCGAAGAGTAGGCAGAAAAAGAACGTCATGTCTCAAGAACATTCAAGACTGGGCTGGAATACGAACCGTCGTACAACTCCACCGCGTTGCTGAAGATGAAAGAACACTGTCCCCATACCGATCGCCAACGTCCGAGAGACTGGGCAAGGCATACAGAAGAATAAGAAGACTCCTTTGTCGCCAACCACCCAGAACAAATCGCGCTGCTTTCTCTCGGATGTTTTCCAGTTCTCGCATCAAGTAGTCCCGGTGTGAAGCCATACTCTAACTGCCCTCTCCTTTACATCCTTACTACGACCACTAAGTACTCTTATAATCATGCGAAGAGATCTGTAACCTTTCCTAACAACTTCTTTAATATGATTACCCCATTGAAGATCATTCACACCTAGATACTTTCAGTGTTCTCCGTGAGGTACCATCATCTCATCAACACACTAATTACAACTGAAAGGACTTTCTCTTATCTTTCCATCCTATTTACCACCATCTCACAACATTAGACTTAGACTTAGATTGATTTATCATCAACAGGTTATTTTCCCAATTAAAGATTATTCAATAAGACATAAAATACAACAAATACACCTTAAATAAATAAATAAAATAAATAAATAAATAAATAAATAAATAAATAAATTGTTGAAAAGGCACGATGAATCGGAACGTAATAATTTCAGCACGGTTTATATTAAAATGACACTATTTATTACACTGACTGACAGAGCAAATGCAACACCAAGAAGGAGTGGTCAGAACTTTATGCCAATTGCAGGGTAGACTGACGTCACTGAGGTATGCTCATGATGTGAAATGCGCTGCTGTGCTGCGCACGTAGCGAACGATAAATGGGACACGGCGTTGGCGAATGGCCCACTTCGTACCGTGATTTCTCAGCCGACAGTCATTGTAGAACGTGTTGTCGTGTGCCACAGGACACATGTATAGCTAAGAATGCCAGGCCGCCGTCAACGGAGGCATTTCCAGCAGACAGACGACTTTACGAGGGGTATGGTGATCGGGCTGAGAAGGGCAGGTTGGTCGCTTCGTCAAATCGCAGCCGATACCCATAGGGATGTGTCCACGGTGCAGCGCCTGTGGCGAAGATGGTTGGCTCAGGGACATGTGGCACGTGCGAGGGGTCCAGGCGCAGCCCGAGTGACGTCAAAACGCGAGGATCGGCGCATCCACCGCCAAGCGGTGGCAGCCCGCACGCCACGTCAACCGCCATTCTTCAGCATGTGCAAGACACCCTGGCTGTTCCAATATCGACCAGAACAATTTCCCGTCGATTGGTTGAAGGAGGCTTGCACTCCCGGCGCCCGCTCAGAAGACTACCATTGACTCCACAGCATAGACGTGCACGCCTGGCATGGTGCCGGGCTAGAGCGACTTGGATGAGGGAATGGCGGAACGTCGTGTTCTCCGATGAGTCACGCTTCTGTTCTGTCAATGATAGTCACCGCAGACGAGTGTGGCGTCGGCGTGGAGAAAGGTCAAATCCGGCAGTAACTGTGGAGCGCCCTACCGCTAGACAACGCGGCATCATGGTTTGGGGCGCTATTGCGTATGATTCCACGTCACCTCTAGTGCGTATTCAAGGCACGTTAAATGCCCACCGCTACGTGCAGCATGTGCTGCGGCCGGTGGCACTCCCGTACCTTCAGGGGCTGCCCAATGCTCTGTTTCAGCAGGATAATGCCCGCCCACACACTGCTCGCATCTCCCAACAGGCTCTACGAGGTGTACAGATGCTTCCGTGGCCAGCGTACTCTCCGGATCTCTCACCAATCGAACACGTGTGGGATCTCATTGGACGCCGTTTGCAAACTCTGCCCCAGCCTCGTACGGACGACCAACTGTGGCAAATGGTTGACAGAGAATGGAGAACCATCCCTCAGGACACCATCCGCACTCTTATTGACTCTGTACCTCGACGTGTTTCTGCGTGCGCATTGTGTAACCTGCATATCGGTTTGAAATAAACATCAATTATTCGTCCGTGCCGTCTCTGTTTTTCCCCCAACTTTCATCCCTTTCGAACCACTCCTCCTTGGTGTTGCATTGTCACTGTCAGTCAGTGTACATACGTAAATCACAGGATGCATGCAGTGAAACAATAGACATGGAGATTACAATCATGACGTGTCAGAATGGACAAAGAAGCCGTAGTGTGTAGGTGGCGCTACCTGATGGTGGCTCAGCCAGAGTCATATGAATGTATATAAATATTCTCAACACCCCCTCTCGAAGGCTGAACCAGCTTCAACGTTTCGGTCCTCTGACACGCAGACACTCTAAACACTTCCAGTGCTTATCCTTCAGTAGTCGCTTGGTTTCAGCTATGATCTCGGATGTTAAATTACTTTCCTGTATGATGAATTTGAGTATTTCTCTGGTGTACTTTGGTACTTCCATAAAGATTTCCTCTTCAACAATTCCATTTAAGTATGCAGTTGTTACGTCGAATTGTCGCACATACATTCCGTGATGAGCAGCGAGTGCAATAGCCATTCGTATTGAGCTGAGTCGTGCTACTGGAGCGAATGTTTCAGTATAATCTATACCTGGCCTCTGGGAAAGCCCCCTGGCCACGACTCTAGCCTTCCTTCTTGTGATCTCACCATTTGCTCCGTACTTAATACTAAGGACTACACGACTTCCAATCGTCGTCCTATTTTCTGGGCGGTCTACAAGATCCCAGGTCTTGTTTCTTAGAATAGAGACAAATTCATCTGCCATGGCCAGCTTCCACTCATTTTTCTCTGGACCTGAAAATGCCATCTGAATTGGAACCTCAGCCAGACATACCAAATCAAATCGTGTTCCTGGTAAAGCTTACGAGGTCTGCCTCGTGTTCCCGAATGGATAATTTTTGGCCTTCCTGGAGCACGTCGAGATTGTCGTATTTCTCGTTCTGGTTCATTTTCAAAACCAATAAATTCTTCTTCAGAACTATCCGGATCTTTGGTGCTTTCTGTACGTTCTGTGTCTCTAGGAGTGATGTTTACATTGATGAAAGGATCAACCCGCTCTGGCTCTATCCTGGGATGATCTTCATCAAAGTGCTCTACATTTGGGCGCTGACTTGGGAAAATATCAAGATCGTATTTTTGCTCTTTTCTGTCTCCTTTCAGAAACTTGACAGCACGTGAGACTTCCACTTTTCATTCCTGTGGTATCCAAATTCTGAAACCTTTGGATTGCTCTGCATATCCGAGGAATATGCCCTTTCTTCCTTGAGGGTCGAATTTTCCAATGCTCGGCGATCGATTTAGGCAGTAGGTTTCACATCCAAATTTTTCGAATTTACTAACATTTGGAACCTTTCCAGTCCAGGCTTCGTAAGGAGTTCGTCCACCCAGTTTACTTGTAGAACATCTGTTCCTAATGTACTGTAATTCGCTGTTGAAACAGCCTCTGCCCAGATCGAAGGAGGAAGTCCGGACTGCATTAATAAACATCTGGCCATCTCGACGAGGGTACGGTTTTTCCTATCCGCTACTCCATTTTCTTCCGGGTTACGCGGAATCGTCAGGCCTCGTAGGATCCCGCAGCTTTTCAACAATGCGTCGAATTGGGAATTTACGTATTCCGTACCATTATCAGACTGCAAAATCTTTATCTTCGCGTTTTTCTGTGTTTCCAGACGTTTTCTGAAGTCCTGAAACTCATTAACGACTTCATTTTTCTGACGAAGAAACTTCACTTCGCACCATCCAGTCGCATCGTCGACGAATGTGACGAAGTATCGTGCATTTCCATTCGAGGAAACCCTCATAGGGCCGCAAATATCGGAATGAATCAATTCCCCTGGTTCCATTCTCCTATCGGACTTTTTCGGAAAAGGGGTACGTGTCATCTTTCCTTGGAGACAGATCTCACATTTAAAATCCTCTTCAGTGTCGATGACTTCGATTCCCTCTGTCCTTTTATTCTTCACTGCCTGACGTAGATCCGTTATGTTTAGATGTCCCAATCGAATGTGCCAGTCCATAATAGACGCTTTGCGCGTATCTTCTCGGGCAATTTTTCCCTGTTCTTCGGTGTACGACCCATTAACGTAATAAAGTCCGTCTTTTCTATGTGCAATGAATAAGGTACTATCGTTCGCATCTGTAACTCGAGCGGATGTTTTGTCAAACACTACGCGGTGACCCCTGTCTACGATCTTCCCGACTGAGAGTAGATTAGTACGCAGATCGGGTACGTACAATGTATCGCATAGGTCGAAACTTTTATCTCAACCATCAAGGTTCATTGACATTGTCCCAACACCTTTTGCACTTATTTTCGTTGCAGAACTGTTCGCGAACTTTAAATCGTCAGAGACATTTGATTCTACTTGTGAAAAATAGTCCAGATTTTTACACATGTGCGATGTACAGCCGCTGTCGATGCGTCGCGGTCCGTCACGAACTTGCACGAGTTCAGTTCTGATGTAATACATAGCGAGGTACTTCCTTCGGCCTTGTGAGCATTGTCATGATCATTTTTACTCGATTTGCACTCCTTCGCCTTATGACCTGTCTTTTTACAACGATAACAACGAAGAGATATGGATCCTCCGTTTTCGCCTTTATCGACTTTGCTTGTGGGCTTTCTATAATTCTTGTTCTTGTATTTTCGTTCAGCAGTCATACAGTTTTGCATCATGTTGTTCCGATCACTGCTCCTCGCGTCACTTTCTTCGACAATTTTTATGCGTAATACTTCGGGCTTTGGAAGTTCGTCGCGAGATTTGATCGCGCACCGAAAGTATTCGAAACTGGCTGGCAAGCTATACAGAAGTAATATGGATAACAAATCATCGTTGATTGCTACGTCCATACCATTGAGCTTGTCCACGGCGTCGATTAATCTCCGCAAATGATCGCGTACATCCCCATCTTCACTCATTCTTTGAAGCACGAACTGCTTTAATAATGTTGCTTTCCGCGCTGGCCCCTTCGATTGGTAAATCGACTCTAGTTTTAGCCACAGTTCGTGCGAAGTGACACAACCTTTTACCTGTTTCAATTCCGAGGGTTGAATCGCCAAGATGATATCTGACATTGCTTCACTGTCACGTTCTTCCCATTCTGTAATAGCGGCCGCATTCTCGCTGACCGGTTCAGGTTTAACCTTTATCCCAGCTACGTACACCCTCGTACGATTTTTTACTAACACAGCCTTCATGTGAATTTTCCACGTGTCAAAGTTGTCCTTTGATAACGTCTCGATGCGCACCATACTTGAAGTGTTCATCTTCACACACTATTTCTTCGCAGAAGACACTTGGCTAAATGTTTAACTCAACCTCGCCAACCGTCCGCGACACGATGTTTTCAAGCGTCTATTTTCCAGTGTATTTTATCACTACACATTTAATCACTTTCCAAACGCGCATCCTGGGACCGTAACCTGTTGAAAATGCACAATGAATCGGAAAGTAATAAGATCAGCACGGTTTATATTAAAATGACACTATTTATTACATACGTAAATCACAGGATGGATGCACTGAAACAATAGACATTGAGATTACAATCATGACGGGTCAGAATGGACAAAGAAACCGTAGTGTGTAGGTGACGCTACTTGATGGTGGCTCAGCCAGAGTCATATAAATAAATAAATAAATAAATAAATAAATAAATAAATAAATAAATAAATAAATAAATAAATAAATAAATAAATAAATAAATAAATAAATAAATAAATAAATAAATAAATAAATAAATAAATAAATAAATAAATAAATAAATAAATAAATAAATAAATAAATAAATAAATAAATAAATAAATAAATAAATAAAACTAAATCTCCTTAAATAATTGAAATTATTAAACTACATCTATTAACATTTACGTATTTAGATATCTTACATTCATGAGGTCAATAGGGCATGTCTGGTGAGTGTAAACGGTCCACTGATTCACCCACCTCATTCATTGATGTTAGTGCCCCCACAAGCCATGAGTTAGCCCGAGCCACAGTTCTACCTTTGCCTAGTATTGCGACGAGGAACATGTAATGGAATCAGCTCCAGTAATGTTGAGCAATCCACTCTATTCGTCAGAGACTTATGAAGAAAGAGGGTATTGGCACATCTGCGGCGTGAGTGCAATGTCCTCATGCTCATAATCAAACAAAAAGACTCGAAATCGGACGAAGAGAGAGAAATACCCAAACCCTTGTAGCTGATCCACTTCATGAACCGGTCTATTTCCCCTACAGTCGCTCATAATCCTGCGACTCTGTTACTGCTCTACACAGTGTAGAGTCATCTGTGATTGCAGTTCTTTACTTGTACCATTTATATGTAAAAGAAAAATAAACGGCCTGCGGGATCGCCGTTTTAATCATTACAAGATCAGATAACACTTCCCCTACTCTAATTCTCTGAGTCCTATTAGATACAAATTTAGCCATCAATTCAAAAATATTTTGCCTAGACCAACAGCCCTTATTTTCAACATTAATCTCCCATAATCAACCCTTTTAAAAGCCTTCGATAGGTCGGTAGTGATACAGTCTATTTGACCCCAAGTGTCCAAAATATCTGCTATCCTTTGCTGGAATCCTACAAGTTTAACTTCACAGCAATAACCTTTCCTAAACCCTAACAGTCTTCAATCAAGCCAGTTAGTAACTTCGCCCACGTGTCTAATATATTCAGCAAGAAGGAGCTTACAAACAGCACATGTCAAATGACTGGCCTGCAATTATCGGCTTTCTCTTGTAAAATGGGGCTACTGTTACAACTCTCAGTTAATTTGGTATCGCTCATTGACGCGAACAGTAATCAAGGAAGTATATCAGATATGGCACTATATCACAACCTTTAATATATCCCCAGAAATCTTACCCGTCCCAGTTGCCTTTCCAGCTTTCTACTTTTCTACTTTCCACCTGTGCAACTTGTGAATGTCATAATTATTATGTATAAATACAGGTAATTCGCCAATATTAGTCGCCTCCTCCACAAGGACAGTATCTTCACATTCAACTAGCCTTACATATTGCTGACTGAATAACTGCCTTGTGTAAATCTTCGCATATTCGCTCCCGCTGTTCATTAACGATCCCTGGAATGTCCTTCCTGGTACCTGCTTCTGCATTAGACTCTCTTTACATATCCTTTCATTGCTTCCTGAAATTCCTTTGGTTGTCAGTTATATTTGCCATCACGTTAACTTTGCTGAGTTTTTCGCTAAATTCAATTTCCTAGTGAGCTCCTTTAATTTCTCCTTAATCCCGCAACTATTCCTAACTCTATTTCTTTCGAATCTGCACATCTTTCTTAATCTCTTTATTTCCCTGTTATGATATATTGGGCCCTTGCCACTTTCAAAGGTACATATTCGTTTTCACACTCCTCAGCTATTGCTTAAAATCCAACCCATTGGCGGTTTACATTTTTATTTACCATTTTCCATTGGCCATAATTGCTTTTTTTAAATTTCCCCAATGCCACTGTTGTAAACAATGGTATTTCCTAATAATGCTAGCTTTGTTAAATGCTACATCTCTTGTTTTGTATCACCCTAGCCAGTAGTATTGGTCCAGACAGATTTCAGAGAAGGAATTATGGTGTTTAACAAATTGCAACAGAAGGTAGGAACTTGTCTCTGTGTACTACCTTCTTCCACCCTTGCTCTTCACATACTGGCCGCCATCTTGGCCAATCACTCGTCTCTCCCGCTCCCCTGACGTTAGTTATACTTCTAATAACTTCCAAAGTGAATCCACATTCATATAAATATGTGTCACTGGCCTAACCCGGCAGGTTGATCGGGAGCCCTGCTGGATGTGCGAGCCCGTTATATTGTACAGAGCTGGTTCTCTGCTCCTCTGACTGTAACTATTTCCCAACGAAGCAGATAGCAGAGCCTCGGGTGTAACCTTATCGGATGAGTATCTGTTGAGAGACCAGACTAATGAATGGTTCAACGAAGCCTTTCGGAAGAGGCAAGGGCGGCAGTCTAGATGATTGACTGATATGGCCTTGTAATAATACTCAACATGGATTAGCTGTGTTCATACTGCTACACGCCTGAAAGCAACGGGAAACTACAGACATAACTAACTCCCGAGAATATGCAGCTCTCTATGTATGAATGATGCACTGATGATGGCTTCCTCCATGGTAAAATATTTCGGAGGTAAACTAGTGCTCCATTCGGATCTCCGGGTGGGGACTACACGGGAGGGGGAGATCATCAGGAAGATGGATACTGACATTGTGCAAGTCGGAGCGTGGAATGTTAGAAGTTTGAATCGTTGTGGTAGGTTAGAGAATCTGAGAGGGAGAAGGATGGACTAAAGTTAGATGTAGGTTGATACTAGCAAATGTACCCGTGCTTCGCTACGGTATTCTGCATTGTATACGAATATTGAAGTAAATACTGTACATGCAGTAAATAAGATTGTTTTAAAATAGCATGTCTCTTAGCGTTATCCGAGAAACAGCATGGAGAGGTTCCCATACGTTGTTTCCTGTGTAAAGTGCTTGTTACGGATTTGTGATGATAACGACAGGCTCACTTGCCTACTGCCATTCACAATCGAGTTGGGAAGTTTACATTATAATTGCAGGCCCCATTGCCTACTGCGCGGTCACAATCGATTTGGGGAGTTTCCGTTACAATGGCAGCCCCCCTTTCCTACTTCCAGACATATTACAAATTGAGGAGTTTTTATTATAATGGCAGGAAACTTCCCTACAACCAGTCAAAATTGAGTTGTGTATTTATCATTATAACGATAGGCCCCTTTTCCAACTGCCAGCCAGCTTACTGCCAGTCACACGAAGTTGGTGAGTTTCCATCAAAATAGCAGGCCAGTATGCCTAATGCCAGTCATATTTTAGATGGGTACGTCTGTTTATAACTGCGGGAACGCTTGCCTACAGCCAAACACAATCGGGTAACGGAGTTTTGAACAAAACTGCATGCTCCCTTGCCTTCTGCAAATCAAATCGAGAAGTGAATTATTCATTACAATGGTAGGCCTGCCTTATTAATGCCAGTTACACTGGAATTGGAGAAGGCCCCCATTCCTACTGCCAGTCAAAGTCGGTGTGGGGAGTACTGATTACAATAGCAGACACACCCTTTCTCGATCGCTACAAAGTCGACATCAGTGAATATATATATTTCGACATACGAAAGTACTGTATGTGCTTGTTTACAATATTGCAGATCTTCATTTACAGATTAACTGCTGCTAAACGATACATCATATCGAGAAAGGATTGTACCATAAGACGCCGGATATAGCGGCCTAAATTGCTGGTCTTATGATATCTCATCTATTAATGGGTCAGATTGAGTTAGAAACGTGGAATAAGGTAAGATTTGTGAAAGATTATCTCACATTGCAATGCTTTTCGGATAATTGAGTGACAGCTACATACATAGCATTTGGCTCACATATGGCTACTGGGTGGACCAATTTTCGTGTAGAGTTTGATGATTCTATCTATCCTCTAAGTGATGAAAGGTATGAATTATGTATGTGAAAAGTACAAATTTACTTAACATCGAGAAATAGAGAAAAATCAAGCGTAAAATGGATATAAATACGACAACAATTCGTAAGACCAAGGTTGTAGATCACTCCAAATTGAACGGGGACTGTGCCATCCGTTATGTGATAATACTTCCCGAAGGTCTGCACCATCATTAAAATTGCCTCCATATTTCGATATTCTTCGGGATAGAAAGGGAAAAATTTAAATATCTTGGAAGTTTTCCGTCCGTTACAGGCTAAAACGTATAATTTTGCCAATTTTCAATATCCTTCTTCGACTGTCAGATTATGCCGCAAGCTGGGTTTACGGTGAGGAGTGTAAAAATTAGGACTTTCAAGAAACTAAACCAAAAAAATATGCAGATGATCATTATTACCCCTTAAACGTGTAGCTGTACGAAAATTTCGCCAAAATAATCAATGTACAGGCACACAGTCGTTACGATTTTATTTACATAGATAGATAAAGAACCTGCTCCACGTACATCACCTTTTGGGCTATATCCGCTGGACTTAACCGGAAAAACGGACCGTTTATTATATCTCCCTTATTAATCCTCCTGTCGAAAAAATGCACAAGAAAAAACGTTTTTGAGAGGGAATTCCATCACGTTTGGTCCATTTGCAGTCAGGTTGGTCTTGTACTGTAAATGTTGTGTAAGAGTAAAATCACCATTTTGGTTCCCTATAAACCGCCAGTCCATTCCGGGAACATGAAATGTTATTGACGATTAACACATAGCGTTTGACAGGTGGATGTTAATGTAAAGTTTGACTCAAATATGTTCAGTAGTTTTCAAGTTGTAAAAAATACGCTTTATACGCACCCGCTCTTGAGTTAAGTGCGGTGGGACTTGTACCCGAAAACGGTCCGTTAATGATATATCCCTTATTAATCCTCGTATTGAAATGATGCACATGAGGAAAAAGGCTTAGATATGAATTTCCATTTAGGCAGGTAAATTTACATGAAGTTTGGTTGTCTATATTTTGTGGGAATGCAAAATGACGGTTTCGGTTTCGTATAATCCCCCAGTCAATTCAGGGATTTTGAAACAATATTTGCCCTAAAACCTACCAAAAGACAGGTGTATTCTAAATATCAAGTTTGGTGGAAATATATCCTGTAGTTTCCAAGTTATAGACAAACAGACAAACAAACAAACAGACAGACACCAGAACTGAATGTATGCAGATGGTCATTATTACACCTGAAACGGATAACTGTACGGAAATTTCGCCAAAATTGTCAATGTACAGACACACTCTAGAAGTGCAGACCCTTATTTCGATAATTACAGCTTCGTAACTGTACGACGTATCTACAAACGGACTTCACCATCAGACGCCTATTTCAGTGATCTACATGGTTGGTCCTATGACATCTTCTCGTATCTCCTATATTCATGGGATAGATTGAGTTAGAGTCATTGAATGGGGTGAAATTTTGTACAGTTTTTGGATGCTACTTTATATTTTGATTCTCATATGACAGCTAGAATCATAAAATTTGGTTATAACATTGCCAATGGTCATCTCAATGTGCGTGCCGAATGTCATGATTCTACCTTTCCTATAAGTGTGTCAAATGATAACATATACGTGTAAAAGTACAAAATCAACTTGAAATCGAGAAATACAGCTGTAATTAATGTATTAGGGATAGAAATACGACGAAAAATCATAGGACAAAAGTTGTAGATCTCTACAAAATGAAACGCCATTTTCCTTATGACTTACTGATTAGCCACCAATTACCCCGAAACGAAGGTCTGCACCACCGTTAAAATTGCATCCATACTTCGGAATTTTCCAGGGCCAAAAGTTATACATTTGCATAGCTTAGATTATTTCCTCAAAGGAAAGAGTGTCCAGCATTCGGGATTAGCACTCGCAAACATACGCGGTAATTAGGGAAGAAAATAATACAATTTAGTAAGTTGAAATTAGTAGAAAATGGATTTTAACTGAGGACATCCGTATGACGACAAATATGTAAATACCAAGTGAATGTACTGGAAAATCAAATGCTCGTCAATAAATTATGCCGGTGTGAGTTATGGATATCAGAAAGCGGTAATCGGAGAGAAATTTAGCTGCAGGGATTCTTAGGTAATCAGATAAGAAGATTAATATTTGTGTTATTACTTAAGCTATTCGAGGACGGTTATACCCTCCATTGATATTCCGCCAATATCCCGTAGAATGGCCGATTGACGACTCTCTTGCTTTCTACCCAAGGAACAACCACGAATTTAAAGGAATGATGAGGAAAATGGCAATACGTTACTTCCCTGCTGGCAAGCAGTCAGAGACGTTGCCATGGTAACCCATATATTCGTTATCGGTCTGGTGGTGGTGGTGGTGATTATTGTTTTAAGAGGAAGTACAACTAGGCAACCATCCTCTATATAACACTAATAAGAGGGAAAATATGGAAGGGGTCCGACACTTCGAAAAATGAAGATATCGGCCAAAGGAAGACAAGGGCCACGAAGGGCGTGAAAATGAAAGACTCCCTAGCCCTCGCAAACCTAATAGCGTCGGGGTCGGAAAAGAACAAGAGGTGACCAAGAGATGTCGGATAGGATAGGTGAAAGTGAGGAGCCTGGCACAAGTAAGTGGAAGCAATGCCAGGACTCAGCTAAGGGCCCCGTGGTTGCAAAACCACGCTACAAAGTTCAGAGCCCCTGGGGCCCCTTTTAGTCGCCTCTTACGGCAGGCAGGGGATACCGTGGGTGTTATTCTACCACCCCCACCCACAGGGGGGATTATCGGTCTGTCGGTCACTCAATGCAGAGCATGGTGTCGGCAGAAAATAGTAAATTTCTCCATCATTTGAAGAGTAAGGTAAATTATGAACATAACGAAAGTTGTTTATAATGAAGAGACCTTTCACATACGGTCCACAGAGTTTACAGAAAATCAATAGTATAAGAGAAAATGGAGGAAAACCGTTGTGGTTTTCCTATAAGACCCCCGTCTTTTCAAATATTTTAAAATGATATGCATATCGAAACCTTCCCCGGGGTGAGTATACTCAAAATATGAAGTTTAGTTGAGATCTATCCAGCCGTTTCGACGTGATGGTGGAACAAACAAACAAACAGACACGAACAACTTTATTTATAAGATAAGTGAAGTACGTTGGCAGAAAGAACAGGATTTTTGGTCAGGCAGCTACCGAATTATCAACACAAAATCAAACAGGGGAAATGCAGGAGTTGGTTTAATAATGAATAAGAAAATAGGGTAGCGGGTAAGCTACTACGACCAGCATAGCGAAAGAATTATTGTCGTCAAAATAGACACCAAACCAATGCACACCACGTCAGTGCAGGCCTATATACCTACTAGTTCAGCTGATGATGAGGAAATCGAAAGACTATATAAAGAGATAGAAGATTTAATACAATATGTAAAAGGTGACGAGAATCTAATTGTGATGGGAGACTGGAATATAGTGGTATGCAAAGGAAGATAAAGTAATATAGTAGGAGAATTCGGATTGGGACAAAGGAACGAAAGAGGAAGTCGGCTGGGTGAATTCTGCACTGATCATAATTTAGTCCTTGCTAATACTTGGTTCAAGCACCACAAACGACGGCTGTATACGTGGACGAGACCTGTAGACACTGGAAGGTATCAAATAGACTTCATTATGATTAGGCAGAGATTCAGAAACCAGGTGTTGGGTTGCAACACTTTCCTAAGAGCAGAAGTGGACTCCGACCACAACTTGTTGGTCATTAAATGCCATCTGAAGTTGAAGAAACTGAAGAAAGGAAGGAATGCAAGGGGATGGGATCTAGACATGTTGAAAGAAAAGAGTGTGAGGGATTGTTTCAAGGAACATTTTGCAAAAGGATTAAATGAAAAGGCTGAAGGAAACACAATAGAGGAAGAGTGGATAGTCATGAAAAAAGAAGTCAGTAGGGCTGCTGAAGAAATGTTTGGAAGGAAGAAAAGATCAAGTAAGAATCAATGGATAACTCAGAAGATCCTAGACCTGATTGATGAACGACGAAAATACGAAAATGCTAGAAATGAAGAAGACAGAAAAGAATACAAGCGATTAAAGAATGAAGTGGATAGAAAGTGCAAGGTATCTATGCAAGAATGGCTGAAGGAGGAGTGCAAGGATGTCGAAGGTTGTATGGTCCTAGGAAAGCTAGGTGTTGCATACAGGAAAATTAAGGAAACCTTTATAGAAAGGAAATCTAGGTGTATGAGTATTAAGAGCTCAGATGGAAAGCCACTTCTAAGAAAAGAAGACAAAGCAGAAAGATGGCAAGAACATATCCAACAGTTGTATCAAGGTAAAGATGTAGATGATTTGGTTCGGGAACAGGAAGAGGCTGTTGATGCTGATGGAATGGGAGACCCAATTTTGAGGTCAAAGTTTGACAGAGCTGTGAGTCCTAAATAGGAACAAGGCTCCTGGAATTGATGACATTCCCTCTGAATTACTGACTACCTTAGGAGAAACCAGCATGGCAAGGTTATCCCATTTAGTGTGTAAGATGTATGAGACAGGAGAACCGCCATCCGATTTTCGGTAGAATGTCGTTATATCTATTCCCAAGAAAGCCGGTGCTGACAAGTGTGCAAACCGCACCATTAGTTAAGTATCTCGTGCCTGCAAAATTTTAACACGTATTATTCACAGAAGAATGGAAAGACAAGTTGAAGCTGAGTTAGGAGAAGATCAATTTGGCTTCAGAAGAAATGTAGGAACACGTGAAGCAATCCTGACTTTACGGCTGATCCTAGAGGATCGAATTAAGAAGGAGAAGCCCACGTACATAGCGTTCGTAGATCTAGAAAAGGCATTCAATAATGTTGATTGGACCAAGCTATTTAACATTCTGAAAGTGATTGGGATCAGATACCGAGAACGAAGAATTATCTAAAATCTGTATAAAAATCAGTCTCCAGTCATAAGAGTGAGGCAAAGCTGCAGGTTGTCCCCCCTCCTTTTCAATGTTTACAAAGAACGGGCAGTAAAGGAAATCAACGAGGGATTTGGAGAGGAAATCACAATCCAAGGAGAGGAAATCAAGACCTTGAGATTAGCCGATGATATTGTTATTTTATCAGAGACTGCAGAAGATCTCGAGAAGCTGCTGAATGGTTTGGACGAAGTCCTGGGTAAGGTGTACACGATGAAAATAATTAAGTCCAAAACCAAAGTAATGGAGTGCAATCGAATGAAGGCAGGTGATGAAGGAAATATTATATTAGAAAACGAAGTCTTAAAGGAAGTAGATGAATATTGTTACTTGGGTTTAAAATAACTAACGATGCAGAAGGAGGAAATGAAATGCAGACTAGCACAATCAAGGAGGAGCTTTCTTAAGAAAAGGAATTTGCTCGCTTCAAACATTGATACAAGAAATAGAAAGACGTTTCTGAAGACTTTCATCTAGAGCGTGGCATTGTATGGAAGTGAAACATGGACTATAACCAGCCAGAAAGAAAGAGAATAGAAGCTTTTGAAATGTGGTGTTACGGAAGAATGCTGAAGGTGCGATGGATAGATCCAATCACGAATGAAGAGATACTGAATCGAATTGGTGAGCGGAGATCGATTTGGCTAAATTTGACGAGAAGAAGTGATACAATAGTAGGACACATCTTAAGACACGGAGGACTTGTTCAGTTGGTTTTAGAAACAAGTGTAAGAACGGTAGGGGTCGACCAAGGTATGAATATGGCAATAAGATTAGTGCAGAAGTTTGATGCAGTAGTTACGTAGAAGTGAAAAGGTTAGCAAATGATAGGGTGGAATGGAAGGCTGCTTCAAGCCACTCTATGGACTGATGACTCAAACAACAGCAACTTGTGAGATGACTTACCGAAGTGCCAAACTTCGTCCATCTGTCATATTTCAGGCCTTCACAAGCATAACATTCCAATACAAAACTAAAGTGTTTTATAGGCAAATACACATATTTGTGAAACATTTGAACTGCAAATTAATTTGAAACTTTAAACCTGACTGTTGAAACGTTAGTTAATGACTCTCCTCTTCATGAATATGCTACATTACCATCGAATTGTTTTGAAAATAAAATACAGTCCGTGGTTACTCACTGGTAAGGTGAAGTAATTTTTAAAATCGGTAAGTAGTTTTTGACTCTATCCGTTACAAACAATATTCTTTATAATATTAGTATAGATTTAATACATGGATCTTCAAACATGACACTTGACTAACTTTATTAATTCTGCTCATCACTAACTAACCGCTTAGTGCTAATTGAAAATTTTAACATTATTTCAGATGGTGAACACGTTAGCTATTTCAACTCAAATGCTAGAAGGATTTGTCCGTAATTCATCACCTGCAGATCATTTCTCGTTTTCAGCAGTAATCATGTCAGCGTCACACGAAGAAGCCTCAACTTCAGAATGTTTTAGTTTTTTAAGTTATTAAATTGTGACACTAGAACTATTTACGTTTGCTGCTAACCACATAGAAATTGGTAAATTTTCTGTTAATATTTTATGTATTACTTGTGAAATAAACCTACTTTCGAAACCCATAAACTGTGAGTGTTAATGCGAGCTCCTCGTAACTTTTGTGGAGCACTGTACCCGTGCGGTCGCTGAGGTAAACATGCAGCCTGTTTTTGCCTATTGTTGTCAACAGCCAGGAAGAGTCCAGAAGTTCAAATTCACGGGATGTATGCTTTGGTGACATACGTATTTAAGGCAGCAATAAAGCTGTTAGCACAGCGTATACCAGACAAAGTGTTTCACATCACCTGTTTGAGTAGACTATAGTATTGCGCTATGCAATATAAGGTACTAAGGAAAAGAAGATTTATTTCTGTCATTCTTATGTAGCACTCAAGATAATTTCCTTACCAATGTAATACACACACAAGTTGTTATGTTCAGCTCTAGACACATAGTCTTACTAATAAACATCCTTATACACTTGTTTAACACTTGAATACACGTTCATGGCCACTTTTTCTGGTTAGGCCGATCTGTATATAAATCTGAATGTTATCGGGTGACATAGGTAAATATCCAGTTATGTACAGTATTTCAAGCCGCATCTAATGCCATTAACAAAAATAATGTTAAAAAGGAATCGAGTGTGAAAATATTAACATAATTGAAAGTTACTTCAGATAAAAAATCTTCATAGCATGGAACCTATTATGTCATAACTCCCATTTCATCTTCATTAAGTTTTCAATTATTTCACAGGTGGTAAAGAAACATTTCTGCTCAACGTAGATAAGTTTGATTTTAAATTTGAATGATAAAATATCAGTACGTGTCATTCTTTACAGTCATGTTCAGAAATTAGTGTGCGCAAGCACGGAAACGTCAGTCGCTGGCCAATGTCTTTACTATTAACTCTACATTGAGGGGAGGGGGAAAGCAAGGTAAATGGTCTCCGGATACGGAAGTTACTTTTAAAACAAACCTCAAGTTTTTATCTCGCTTAGTTCTTAATTTGTGACAGGAAGAACGTCTCGTTTGTTTAGGTTTCACGCGTGATGTGCCAGTAGGGATCTCACATTCCGTCTGCATTTAAATCTCCAGACAGTCGTATGCACTCCAGTGTTCATTTTATTATCAGTACAATACTGATGAAATAAAAATCAGTGATAAATGAACTCTTGAGGACAAGTGGATTGTGGTTGTGAAGTTTTGTGTAATTTGAGAGTGCGTGCTTTTGCGTGGGGCTTTTTAGTTCATAGAAAAAAGGCAGAAGCCTGCACAATGGATCTTCAAAATAAGAAGAAACGTTCCATAGTAATAATATTGTCACTGATAATAATTACAAACCTCTTTCCTCGCTCATGTCCGCAATGCTGTGAGAACTTGAATTTCGCAAGATATGAAGCCGCCTCTAGGATCTTTCATTAAATAATTTCTGGCTGTGTTAAGGAGAATTCGAGCATGCGCCTTCGTAAATGTAACTTACATTTAATTTCAAAACTTCCGTCATCTTGTTTCACTCCACCTCCTACAGTGTTTTATTTTTCTGCCTCCATAATCATAAAATGATCTGTCTTCTACTATGTCTTCACAACGTTGTTTTCCGTTCTTTCAATGTTTGCTCAATGGATGAGTCGGATGTTTCACCACGATTATATTACTGCAGATAAACTGATCACTCGTTTCCTTTTCGTCACTCGGTCCTGGTCTGTACAAGTAATTCAGCGAATAACTATAACAGACGTATACACGGGAAGCTTATACACGGTTTATTAGTAACAAATTGCACATCAACGGTGTATAAACCTTGTATAAAAGTTATACACCGTTTATTAGTAAGACTGATAAATATTAAAACATTAAGACCACTGTCGCTTCCTTTTGCTCCTAGTCACTTGCTATGCCATTATCCCCATGAAACCTGTTCATGGCAGTTATGACATCAGCTGCTCTGTTAACGACAGTGAAGACTGGAGTAGGGATCTTGGCTGAATCTTGATGTACGCCAATTTCAGCAGGGAAAAACGAACTAGATTCCTCTTTCGTAGAGGGACGGACATATCTTCCTTAGTTTGGAGGTATCACATGTCCCATCATCTTAGTCATTAAAAGCAATACAGTACACATTTCGGCTGGAGAGTATTAAGTACTATTACATTAACAGTCCTCTCAATAGTCGAGAAACAAATTAAATAGGTAATATGTTAACTGGTGAGCAGCTCAACAATAGGGGCAGGGTGTGGTCGGATCACACGGAAGAACGTCGGTTCGATTCCTCGTCAGGAAGTCGACAAATTTCAGAAAATAGATTTCCTTCTCCGGAAGTGCACATTGCCCTGAGGGTCGCTCAGTCTACACCCGGTTAATTCCTTGGGGTAAAGGCGGCCGGGCGTAGAGCTAACCACTCTGCCCCACCAAATGCCGAGGTTACGGATAGTGGACTGTACGTCCGAGCTGATAAGTGGTGTGGAGGGAGAGAGGAGGAGAGGAGAGCCGGTCAGTACATAACACTAGAGTAGTTCAGTCGAACAGTTGGATGACATGCATATTGCCTATCCCGGTCTTCGGCGAGGGGAACTTCTGCGCCTTCTGTATTTGAAGTCGTCCTCCGACCAGACTACTAAGCAGTATCGAACGGTAGAGAAGGGAGGCACGATGAAGTATTTATGAAGCAATTGTGATCAGTCGAAAAAGGTAAATGAACATGTAAACGGCCTATGAGATAGATTTAAAAAGATTCTCGAGATGTTTAAAAACAGGTATGTGCCTTTCATGGTGAAAAGCAAGAGTTGTTACGGCCCACTATAATATAACAGACAATAAAGTAGTTTAGGAAAGAGGTGCAGGTCAGAAAATCTATTTATCAATTAGAGTGAAGAAAGGACAGACTGCTGGATTTTTCTAGGAAAATTAAATTACGATAAAAGTCAAGGAAAGCATAATGAGTTGGTTACTTGCAAGTCATGAGAATGTTAGTGAAAGTGTTGAGGTATTTATTGACACATTAGGGGTGAAATAGATTCCTCGAAGTATATTCCAGGGATCATGAATGATCAAGGGTAGTGTCCTGGTACAGGTGGTGACTAATACTAGCGAAGGACGGAAATTAGCTTATAATAATAAAGATCCTTACAAGAGAGATACTAAGAATACTAAGAACGAAATCTGAAATTGATAAGGAACCAGAGAATACACAAAAAAGGTAAAGGATCAGGATATAGTTGGGTATCTGAAGTACTGATCTGATTACAGTTTGCAAAAGGGAACAATACCAAATGCATTGAGATTTGTAGTGTGCAAAGTACGGGTTGGTTAACATAATGTGGGTAATTAGATGTCAGTGATATGTAAGGTGTGAGAAATAATTATACCCAATTATATTTAACACAGCAGTTGTCAGGATAAATGGCAAGATATCTGAAATCTTCATGACACAAAGGGGCGTTCGCCACGGCTGTATGTTTTCCTATTGGTGGCAAAAAGATATCGAATCTCCGATATGCATATGACACTGTATTGATTGCCATGGATGAGGCAGAAATGACAGAGCTTTCAGACCGGGTCAGAACTGAGAGCATCAGTTTGAGTTTGCATATCAACACGCTAAATACAAAAAAATTGGTAGTTTGTAGGCCTGGCAAGCTGAACAATCTCTGTGCCTTCAGCGAAATGGAAATGGAATCTGAAATGTTTTACCTGGGTGTCATCATAACTAGCAATAACAGCTGTGAAATAGAGATCAGGAGAAGGATTGCCACTTATCTCATATTTGGAACGATCGCTACATTTCTGTAAAGCTGAAGATGAGACTAGTGCAGACACTGGTACTCTCTGTCTTCCCCTATAGAGCTGAAACGTGAACCTTACGAGCTTCACATTGGAATAAGATCAAGTCTTTCGAGAAGTGGTGCTGGAGAAGAATGCTTCGCATTCCTTGGACAGCATTTCCAATCTACAACTACATCCTCAAGGAGCTGAGCATCAATACCAGGTTATCGGCAAAATGTCAACAGAGGATTCTCCAAATCTTAGGTCATATTATGCGTCGTGGAGAAGGAAGCCTTGAAAAGCACATAATCTTGGGAAACGTGCCTGGAAAGAGGGAGCGTGGGCGAGCACCTATACGCTGGACATGCAACAAAGACATCGTTCATACAATCTACCGATACAGCAGAAGACCGTGGAGGATGGAAACGGATACAAAGAAATATCTTCAGAGATCACGATCCTCAGGATTGAGGGACCGATATAGACAGACATATTTAAGATGACATGTGGATGAGGACTCCCTTGATGTTAGTTGACAGTTCTGTTATTTTCTAAAACACCATTTAGCGGGGAACCATTAAAATTAGTTCCCTTACGATTACCTCTTGTTTTGCTATTAAGCCTGTTGATAGGCTACGTGCTGTGCAGTGAGGGCTCGTGAGGGATCACACAGACGACAGCAGAACTAAACTAAACGAAAATAAATTAATTCGTATGTCAAGACCCTTCACTGAACATTCACGGTCTTCGAAGACGCGGCAGTAAATGTACCGAGACGAGGCTGACCGGACTGAACCGGGTATGAAACCCAGCAAATTGAGTTCTCTACAGTAAATAGTAATCTCAGAATACAGTACGTTGTATAGTATATAAACCAAGAATATTGTATAGTAAATAATGGACAGGAGTACATTACGTTGTATAGTAAATGGACAGTGTATTGTATAGTAAATAGTGATCTCACAAAACAGTACGTTGTATATTATATAAAACAAGTATATTGTATAGCAAATAATGAATACCGAATACAGTACGTTGTATAGTATATAAAACAAGTATATTCGATAGTAAATAATGAATACTGAATAGAGTACGTTGTATAGTAAATGCACTAAGTGTATTGCATAGTAAATAGTGATCGCAGAATACAGTACGTTGTATAGTATATAAACCAAGTATATTGTATAGTAAATAATGAACATAGACTACAGTACGTTGTATAGGAAATGCACCAAGTGTGTAGTAAATAGTGAGCTCAGAATACAATACGTTGTATAGTAAATACACCAAGTGTATTGTATAGTAAATAATGAATACCGAATACAGTACGTTGTATAGAAAATACACCAATTGTAAGTTATAGTAATCAGTAATCTCAGAATACATTACGTTGTATAGTATATAAACCAAGTATATTCTATAGTAAATAATGAATACCGAATAGAATACGTTGTATAGTAAATGCACAAAGTGTAATTTGTAGTAAATAGTGATCTCAGAGTACAGTACGTTGCATATTAATACACCAAGTGTATCGTATAGTAATTAATCAATTTAGAATACAGTACGTTGTATAGCAACGGTTACGGTAAGAATATCAGAGAGAGAGAGAGAGAGCAGAGTTCGTATCTATATCCATAATGCAGAATTTTCTGTTGTATGTGTTAGAGATTTTCATTTTCTTAATCTGGCATTCAAGAGAGAGTGTAGGAATACATGAGGCCTAACAATGAAAATACATACATACCAAAATGAAGACAAAACACAATTACTCACCATGAGGGCAGTAGTACAAAATACAACGCGTGAAGGGCCAAAACATGAAGGATAAAAGGACTGGATCTTAAAATTAACGCTTGAAAGTTTGCCAGGTCAATATTACTAACTACTAAATAAGAAGCGAGATTAAAGTTAAATTAAGCTTTAAATTTCATTATATAGTATATATATATGTACAATTAAATATATTTTTGAAAAACAATAACGCAAAGAAAATTAAATTGTGAAATAATACTTCATAATGAATTTTAAGTAGACCTAAATGAAGCTGATACAAGCATAGGCTTCTTTAAGGAATTAAATATTTGGAGGGCTTGAAAGCTTTTATCCTTAATAATCTGGTAAACAATGTTTAATTAAAATATTGAAGAGCTAGAATATTTTAAAAAATAGGTTGCAACCAATATAATTTATAAATACTTGAACCTTAAATACTTGATAATTAGTATACGGACCCGCAACTACTAACACTATCTAGAATTGAGATTTGCTACACTTCCCAGATTAATAATTACAAGTAAAACACAAGGACACACATACTACAATTGACTGTGGCTCCAACCGCGAATAAATATTAAACAATTAAATGAAAGAATATTAAATGACAATAAATATATAGCAGGAAGCTTTCCCAACCAAGTCAAGCATTACAAGGGAAAAATAAAATAAACGTTCCACACTTAACAACAGAACACGGAAGCAAACAACAGAAGCTAGTCGTTACCGACGCCAAGCCATCGTCCCGTAAAAGTCGTCAAAGCCACCAAAATTAAAAATGTGTCCATCAGATAAGATAATATGACACATTATGTAATAATAAACGAAGGCAAAGGCCCCAAACAATGGATAGTATGTGACAAGATAACGTCAACAGAACGGCATATATTAAATTAAATGTCGACCAGCAAATTTAAATTTTTTGCAGACTCGATGTTATTAAAAGCATAGTAAGAATAATTATAATTACAGTTTTGGATGATAGTACGAAATTACTTTTTACTTTTAAACAGTTCGCCGAAAGCTTAGATAATTTTGAATGGAGGGGGCTTTGGATAATGCCAGATGCATACGTGAGGTGTTTCAATTAAAGTCGAGAACAACGCAAAAAAGATCCGATACAAATCGTCAGGCAGCAAACGCAATTGCAACACAGTTAGAAGGCAAATTCAAACAAGCAAGAAAATTAGGAAGGAAAACACACATCAAAATTAAAAAAATAATAATCACGAAGAATGAATCAATGACAATCAAGCACGAACGATAAGACAATAAATTTAAACAACTCACACAAAACACAACCTCATAGACGCATCACTAGCGATTCCAAATTCCAACATAATTTAATTATATTTACGTGTAGAAATTTAGTACATAACCAATACAAGAACATTTTGTTTACGAAAGTTCACAACTGACGTTGCCAAAAAGAACACAGTTCAATTAAATAAAGAAATGTTGTCGATAGGATCAATAAAATTATAGGCCAAATTCACGGTAAGATTTCTTACTTCTAATCATCCGCGGTCTTAAAAGATCTGCCGTAATAATTATGATTTTCCAGTAGGCCTACTTACATTTTGTAACGGTCGACACTCACAATACTTTCTATTTACACAAATAAATCAAACTTTAGGTTGGAGCTCACAGATATATAAGAAAAAAGACACAAAGGCGTAGCCTTAGTCGCCCCATACTTAACCAGGAGTATTCCACTCCATTTGTAACACGCTCCGGGTATTCCAAAATGTCTTCCCACGGACAAGGCAGAACACAGCCATCTTTGAAAGGTGGCACTTAAGCACTTTATGCAGCAGGAGAGTTTGGATGCCTTTTCCTCTCATTGGTAAGTTTAAACATCATTCTCAGAAACTTTAAATTTACTTTTGTTTTCCTTCATAACTAAAACATTTTTCAGTTATCCTGATGAAAATTTGTATGCGTATTGTGACATTTTAGGTTTATTGTAATTGGCAGTGAATTTTATGTGACCGGACTGTACGCCATGTGTTCCGCGCAGAGTGTCGGCGGCGGAACCTAAAGGGATGACTTCTTTTTTCTTTTTGTATAACTTGTTGTGGGGTGAAAGACAATGTTGTCACCGCAAGAGAAGACGGGAAAAATGTTAATACTGCTGAACTCTCTATCCATGAGAAGTACTACTTTCAAAATATTTCGTAATATCACAACTTCAGATTCGACGTGTTAATAAACATTCTCCAACAAGCTTTGATATCACATTTCAGGAAGGCATAAATAATAATATTTGGAAATTAAATTAATTGTGGAATTAACTAATTAATTAACCCTTTTGGACCCAACCCCATTAAAAATTTGTTTTCACAGTTTATCTTTATTTATTTATTTACTGACATCATTTTAGACAGCAAAACACATTTAAAAGAAAATTACATATACTAATATCTTCATAAATGGATGTTCCCATTTGGGAACAATGGTCCCACACAATAGCTATATTGAGTCCAGTCTTCTTATCTTGCACTGTGGAACAATGGTGAGCAGTGAAGGTGCAACAGGACTGGAATCTGTGCACTACAAGCTGGTACGAGATGGTGTGCTCCACCGGTTCTCTGTACAAAAGAAAGTGATCCTGAAGGTCCAGTTCTAGGAGATGGTGGAGTGGATGTAAACATACCACTGACTAGCATTCTGGTGAAAACAAGGTGGCCCAGCTTTGACTCTGGAGAGAGCAGTGTGTGGATCCGCCAAGCAGCAATTCTCAGCATACTGATGCAATTCATGAGTATAGGCCAGTACAATTTTTTGACGTTATTACCGGCCTATACTGCGAAGTAAAACGGTCAAGTAAAATCCACTCCACCCATATACTTGTTGAAAGCTTTTATTAAAAGAGGCTGGGTAACTCGTATATGCTTTTTCTGACTTTGGTTATACCGTTTAACCTGCTGGGTAGGATGCACTTTATCAAAATTTGTTGCAACACAAACAACTTTATTGTCTTTCCACTTTGCTGCGAGGACCCTTCCATCAGTTCTAAAGTCGTATGTTCCTCGAATGGACTTATCTGTTGAGGTAATATTCTGGAGAGGGCAGTTCTTGAGTCTCACCTCGCACACTGTTCCCGTAGCCCTGAATCCAAGAAGTCGTAATTCAGCCAGGAGATCATATGACGTGAAAAAGTTATCCATGAACACAATATGACATGACGGGTTGAGTACACAGCTCAACACATTTTTCACCATTTTAGTACCCAAAGGAATACCAGATTTCAGATTATTGATGTCTCTACCACAATATGGATCAATATTGAATGGATATCCAGGAGCTGAACATAACATCCAAAGTTTGAATCCGAATCTGATCGGTTTACCATGCAGGAACATTTTGCAACTATGGCGCCCATAGTAAGGTACCATTTGTTCAAACACACTCAATTATATTTCAAAAATCTCGAACTGTTGTAAAGATTCATTCACTGCCTGAATAAGAGGTCTCACTTTTACCATTTTGTCTCCAGGTGTCAGGTCTCCATTGTTGGCAACATGAATGTTTCTTTTCATCGCCTGAAATTTGTTACGACTCATTTGCCTTGAAACAAATGGAACAGAAACATCTTCTGCCTTTGACCAATACAATTTTTCTCGTGATAAGGAATGATATCCGGACATAAATATTATTCCAAATTTTTTTAGCACATATGTTTATCACAGTAAAAATTAGTCATTTTATATACGCGTATCATTTCATTTCCATTACAAACATGTTCAAAATACGATTAATGAAAAAATAACGGAATAGGGAAAACGGCTCCAGTCCTACAAGGTGAGGATGACTTTGTTCCAAACTGTCAATAGGAGTTTCTTGTAGAATGGCTATATATTTTTCCGACTTCTTCCATCCATTGCGGTGTAATTCTCTCTCTCTCTTGCCTTTACTACTTGCCGTGTTACTGGAAATGCGTGGATCTTTTTCAGACCTAGCCCTCTTAGAATGCGATTCACTGCCATCATCAGTATCATCTTCAGTAGCATGGTGTAGTTCCACCTCTCCACACACTTCTGCAGGCAGATCTTGCTCATCGGTGCATGTTACGTCATCGTCACCAGCTTCATCATCTGTCAAGTTCCCATCTCCTCCTTCAGGGGGCATTATAACAATATCTACTTCACCCTGTAGATTGTCATTTTCTAATTCTTCTAAAATCTCTTCAAGTTTCAGGAATTTCTTGAAAGACATCTGAAATAAGAGAGAAACGAACTTATATGAAAAACGTGAAGTGAAGCGGATGTTACATCGAACCGGTTATATGTACGAAAAAGTCATAGAAGTTTTACTGATTAAATCCGGGGAAAATGAGCATTGATAATGCGTTTGAATTTCTCACTAATCTTACTAATACAGATATTCAAATTTGATAAATGTTTAGGTTGTCAGTGGAAATGTTACTGTGTCATACAGGAAATACACTATATTCAAGGTCCCATTGTTCCCATTTGGGAACAACAAAAATGAATCCATTACCATCCCCTCATGTATCGTGTTCTTAATATTAACTTTGGTACATTGTAAACTCCAGAGATAAAAAACATATTTGTCACTGATTTTTTAAACAAATATTATAACTTACTTCAAACGTAAGTAAGAACGAAGTCTGAAGACATTCGGCTGCAGCATGAATATACAACAACAAAATGACTGATGTCGGTACTGTATAAAACCTGGAACAGAGTTGGAACTCTCAAACGGAATTCAACACTAGGCGCGAGTAACAATAGAACAGCCTTAACTTAGCTTATTGTTTCCTGACAAGAATAAGAAATCATGTTCCGATTTGGGAACAATTGAATCAAATAGGTTAACAAGATATTAGGGGACATGTTAATTACAACGTCGAGGAATTCAGGACGTCAATCGAATCACGAGGTATGACGTCAGAGCTCAGAATATAGGTGGCGAACCGAACTAGGATTTTCTTATTCTTGCTTATCTGCTGGCTACGCGTGTTTCTCGGAAGCTCACTACGCAGGGAGGTCTTTTATAGACCTGGACAGCTGTTACTTGCACCACGAGGAGAACAGTGTCATTTCTTGGCAGTTTAACAGACCATCTACAATCATAAGAGACGTCAATAGTGTCTGGGAAGAAAGTTCGTATCATTACATGTCAACTGTGAAACCACGAGTGGGGAATTTGTACTAACATTTTTGTGAAAGTTTCAGTGAACATCAAGCAGTACCAGTTCGATACCGGTCAAGGCAATGAAGACCTACAGTAAGAAATTCGTGTGCCCCGGAGACACCGCCCACATCAGGATGCAGTACTAAAAGACGGGACCAATGCCGACAGCGTCCTAATGCCATGAATCCAGCCTAGAAGGAGACCAGGGTCAACAAGACATCCAAGTTAAGTCGACATTACATTCATACTGGGTATTATCTGTTCTATGTAGCTGTAATAAGTAGTTAACTTTCTTCTTGAAGGGATTATTGATTGAACAGTAGTTTGAGTAGATTTCTAGTATCTTTACCATGTCATTTTCTTGTGTTATACGACGTTGAATTTGTATTTTATCCTACTATTCGATTTTAAAGTGCGTGATGACAAAATGTCAACATCATCGACCACGCGGGTTTCAATAAGTCATGTCATCGGACAAGTATCTGATTTAAATATCAGCCATCAGCTAACCTTTAAGGAATTTTACGTTTCCATTCAATTACTATAATATTGAGGATTGTGTACGCGTGATATTTTTATAATTCGGAATTTATTTCTCCTATATGTTACCGAAAGTGGTTGCCACGTTTTTTATGAGGGAGCAGTCTCATCTGACATATTAATGCTACGCTAACGATACAGATTGCTTTCTTTTGGATCCGATTTCATACTTTTAAGGGAGGATATTGTCTGATTGTTATATTTACGTGAGGTTCCAGTCATTTATGAGAATTTTCCCGTGATATTTTTGACGGATGTGGCGAATTATTTTCGATATTGTACCTCTCACGTTGTGCCACGTGGAGAAATGTTGCATAGATTATGGTGATTTTATGTGCTATTTGGGGGCGAATCTTCGCGTCTCTATGATCAGAAGCACATGCAATCTATTTTATGTGATGTTGTGTGCAACGATGAATGGATATTTAGGAATAATTTATCGTCATTTTTGATGTATTTTCGAGTAGTTGTTTTCGTGAGAAAACCATAGGCAATAGTGTCTTCATAAAATGTTATTGAACCACGAGGTAAACCACATGCCTTCCTACAAAATAAAATTGAGCGTATGAGATTGTTAGAGCCTTTTGTCATACTGCATGAGCGTCATCGCAATAATGTTAAAATCGTGGCTGTGTAATATTACTCAATGCCTCGACATTTGATAAATTTTGGTAACGTCCTGAGTTCGATGTAGATATTGACGATATTATCAGTCACCATTACCCAGACTATTTGTACCTGATGGATTATTTCTATGTGCAAGCCATTATTTACGGGAGTCTTCCATTTCCATAACATTGACGTATAACGTGTGGACGTGTGTGTATATTTGTAAAATAGTACCCTTAGTTGTAGTTGGTTCCAATTCTTTCCTTGGTGGATGAGGGTAAAGGGAGACTTATTACGTGCATTTTATTTTGTTATTTCCACAGGTTGAGTGATCTTATTTTTGTTATGAATTGTTGATGTATGTGTTACCACCGTTGTTCTGAGTTTCGGCGTTGTGTTAAGGTCATGACACATGGTTAAAATTTAATTTAATTTTTTGTATTTCATCTTTTTGACCAGTCATGTAACTTAAGCATTTAAAATCTTGTTCCAGAATTTCCGGCATGATTTGAAATGCGTACGAGCATAATTCTCTAACAAAATCAAATTTAACATTCAAATAATATTCGAGAAAATATGACTTTTATGAAAACAATGTGTGTCAGAATTAATAAGAATTCATTAACATGTACCATCTCATTTGCTTTAATTTTTGGATGTGCAGCAAGTGTTAACGTAAAATTAAAACTTTTAGTGATCATCTCACACAATCATAATTCTTAGAAGGACGGAATTATTTTGTAATAAATCATCCACCATTAATGTGTATTTCGACGGTTCATTATTTACTGATATCTGTCCATTTCCTTGATCCACACCATCTTTTTGTGGAACATGTCAATCCCTTACTGAGCACCCGTGAGGGTGTCTTATGTTTCTAATGTGTTAGTCGTGGCTTAAACGGGCAGAATATGTATTTTTTGCTTCTTAACAAATGAACTAGAACCATTGCTCTAACTTTTGTTTTTGGTATTTTTTGGGGAGAAAATACTTCAAGAGAATGCCAAAAAATTAAACTACTCCAATCAAAAAGGGAGAATAAATATTATTTCAAAGGATAACCTAAGGATCTTAGTTCACATTGTTAACACAAGCATTGTAAATATTCTAAAACAATCATATTCCAGTAATATGAAAATTTGTAGAAATTATCAAGGAAAAGCATAATGAATGTAGAAATTATTCCAAAATTTAGAAAATTAATTTTTATTACCATGGGACAATTACAAATGTTCAAACGGAATACTAAAGGAGAAGGACAGTACTATGAGTGTGTTAAATTTCATTTCAACAGAACATAGTGTTACAGAGAAATAAAAGGTTAAATGTTGTAGATTATTATACTTGTAAAAGTGTACCTTCCCCCTTACCCCATTTTTTTTTGTTCTATCATAACAGGAGCATTGTCGGAGCAGAAAACCGCACAGTTTTCAGTTGGTATGTTATGAGAGTTCAGCTGTGTTTATATCAGCTTACTTATGTTTCGCCCTGTTGAGTCGCCTTCTAACGCTGGTATGGATAGCACAATGCTCACTACTTTTCCCTGAGGATTATCGGAGAATGTAACAACAATAGGATTCAACTTGGCATTCGTATACTATCTTCCATCCGTTGTCAAAGAAAATGGTCCGTTCTGAAGGCACTTAACTTCAGATGATGCATTTTTGCCATTTTATTTAAAAAGCATGTCGTTTTCGTGCGACCACAACTGTATTTCTTTGCAACTTCTGATGTGGGAAACATCTTAAATAAAGCACCAGCATGATCAGCCGCACTTAAAGGCACATTGCATTCCACCAAAAGAGGAAGTAAACAGAAACTCGGCCCTAATTACGTCACTGTCAACGTTTCCAGACTTGGCAAAAATGTTGTTGATTTTCTTGTTATCTTCCTTCGATTTAACGTAACATAGGTGTTTACCGCACTTCACATGATCACCTAAATCATTTCTTCCACCGTGTGCAATATTAATATCACACCCACATACAGTGCAAAGGCAAATTTTTCTGCCTTTCTTGATTTTAGTAAGCACGGAAAGCAACATAATATGATTCTTTAAATGTCTGGAGATACTGTATCTTGTTGGATTTATTCATGATAATCTACAATAGGAATATAGTGTATGAAAATGTTCGAGAAAATGTCTCTATATCCATTGAAGCATCGAAAGGAACCTGGATCACTGAACGTCACATAAATTTATAACATAAATACTCAAGGCAGGCAAACACTTCATTAAAACATGGCAAAGCACACAAAGTCTTAAACCATTAAATGAACACGATGCCAACCTCGTGAACGAATAATATGCACATGGTAAGGACATACACACGTGGAACGAATGTAATTACTCTTCTTCATCTTTATAATTTAATGGGCTGCGCGAATAGCGGTATACCCAGTCAATGGAACGAGTATAATTAGTCCAACGAATACAGTGAACTGCGAGGCACTAAGTTATAACAAAAGAACTCGAACACTTCATTAAAGTATATCATAACCTTGAAAGGCCAACAAACAACAACAATCACGTGGTCAAAGAATATATGTTAAATCACAACAAGCGAATGGAGCGAACAAAGAATTTGCAGAGCAGAGTCCGTCTACACCTAAGATTCACTCGGAAGAACTGTTATCCCGGCTTTGAATTCAATTCCATTAACGACACAAACATCACATAGTTAAAAATACCGATCATATCAAAGAATGTGTTATCGACTATCGTGGATTTGCCTTCGACCAAGACCGAGCGTGCTTCGACCCACGCAAACAATCGATTGTACGGAAGTGGAGCAATTATCGAATGTTACTAGTTCGGATTTACGTAAAAAATTAGAAGAGTATGGATCATTGGTACCAGCCAGGACTCTGAGGCGAGAGCTGTTTTATGCTGGAATGAGAGCAAGACGACCTCAATAAAAATCGAGGATTACCCTTGCTGTGGCTGGAAAGAGGTTCCGGAATTGGGCATCTGATGACTGGAAACAGGCAAGTCCATGACAATTCCTGTAATTCGTAAATATAATTGATTATTCCATGTTTACCCAATCTGACTGATGTAACCGTACAGTACAGTACAAGTATGAAATTTGTATTTGAAACTGTACAGCTTATTGCATTTAATGCTACGCTTATTGATTTTATTTATTTCCGGTTTGTTTTATTGACGAATCGGAATTCAGGTCGAAGGAGGGCCAAGTCAATATGTTAGAAGGAAAGGAGGAGAAGAATTCCATCTACACTGTGTGAAGCAGAGAGTGAAGCATCCAACTTCAGCGATGGTCTGGAGTGCGCTTTCTTGGTACGGAGGTGGACGAATATATATTGTAGAAGGAACTATGAGACGTGAACAGTATAGTATTAAGAACCCGTTTGCTACCTCAGGTTCAAGAGTGGTTTGGCCAAAGTGATATATTTTTAATCATGATGGGACTCGTTGCCATAAAGCGAAGGAAGTAATTTGATTTTTAAGGGGAAAAATACGAATGTGCTTGATATGCCTAGAAACAGACCAGACATGAACCCCACAGAAAATCTTTGGGCGATAGCAAAGAAAAATCCGAAAAACAAATCAAACAAAAAATGGCCTGATTGAGAAGCTCGTTCAGATCTGATTTCATGATGACGATTTAAGGAGTCAGTGTAAAATAATGATTGAGGGTACGCCCAGTCGATTTAAGTCACTCACGAAAGCTGAGGGGATGCATACCAAGTACTAAAGTCATCAACTTAAAAATGGTAACATCATATGTGTTCAATTTTCAATTTTTTAATGTCTACTCTAAATATGTGGCCACGTCTTTATAGTCACCCATTTAGCCACTATTTCATTTTGCCCACCTGCACTAAATTTTGTCAAGCTCTACCCTAACAAATCCTAAGATATGTCAATCGTGATACCTTTCACTTCCTGAATCTAATAGTACTTGCTGGAATGTACAAGATAAGCTTCAGTGGAATAATGTTTCTGAAACCTAACGAACCAGTTGGTAATTTCATAATTGTGTATGATATATTCAGAAAGATTGCATTCCAAGAGCTTGCATACAACACCACTCAAGACGACTAGTGAGTAATTATTGGCTGCTACGTTAATCCCTCTTTCATCTGGTATAGCTGCTTAATACATACACTAACCAATTAAGCACTACAGATTTGGTTCTATATCTCAACGAATTGACTTTCGTATATGCCCAGAAATGTTACCAATCGCAGCAGCATTTCTAGTTTTCAATATTTGTTTCTTATTTTCAATATCTTCTTTTATCGAAGGTCCATGTGAACATTGCAAAGTAATTTCAAAGGATTGGGTGAAACTATCAACTGCCTCAGGTACTGCAAATGGACATGACCATGCCATTAGTAACATATCCTATGTCTCACGGGTGACGGGTGCGATGCTCATTTGCTGGTGAATGGTATCTTTTTTACGTGATGCAGGACTGCGATTCCCATCGACTAATGGAGTATACACATTTCCATGTTGTATAATTACTACTCCATACCTTTCTCAGTCTGTCGACATTCAACACCGTACACAGCAACAGGACGTAGTACCATGCAGTATATTCCGGACTTACGATGTAGTGGCATCCTTCAGTCATAGAGTATGCCTCTGACTTCGCGTCATCTCATCCATGCTGCCTTTTTCATAATTCGCACTTCAACAACTACCCCACTAACAGAGTGTAGGCAAAATCCTAGATACCTGAATCAACTTGAATGGAGCCATTGGACGGTTCGGATGATTCCAGGTATTCACTCTTACTTTTTTCATTCTAAGTTTTTTAGAAACAGGTATACTAATCTTCACAATGATCCTGCAGTCCGTTTCTGGGTTTATCAGAAAGTGAAACATCATCTGCATAAATTAGAGTCGTAGGAACACTCCTTTGCAGGTCCCATGTGCTGGTGTCCATGCTGAGGACAAAGGACAATGGGGACAGAGTGGAACATTGGCGTACACATCAACATTCACTGAGAAGCTCTCCGAGACGTTTGGCAACGCAACATACACAACCTCTCGTGTTCGTGTATAGCATCTTGATCCAAGTTATAAGCATTTCTGGAACACCATGGTTACGAGTGCAGACTAGATCACACGGTGTGGAACACGGTCGAAAGTCATTTCAAGATCAAGGAAGACAAAGTACACTGCCTGCGGATGCTCTAAGTGATTTTCAATTAGCATTCTGGCAGTGAGAATTGCATGAGTTGTTCCAGCACCCTTAATGAAGATGCACTGGTTAGCAATAATGCCGACGATTTCACGCAGTCAATAATGAAGGATACTCTCAAAGGTCTTCTCATGGGCAATTTGGACGGTAATGTGCACATTCTGCTGGATCGTTATTTTGCTTAAAAATGGAACAAGGATGTTTGTAGCCCAATGACTGGGAACAGAGCCAGAGTCAATTCTGGCACTGAACACGCTTGTCAGCCAGTTGATAATGAGCTCTTAAAATGGCTAAAAATTCCAGAGGTTCTGGAAGATCATCTGGTTCTAGCGCTTTTTCGTTCTTTATACTCCTAATGGGACTGTCGACATTTTTGGTGTGATGGATAAGATGGGTCTTAGCATCTGCAATACGGTGATGTGGGAATTCAAAGCAGGAAATCCCTACAAATGTTTTTGACTTTTGAAGATTTCTTGTTTGTCCTGTAATCACTGGTCATTTTTTCCCTCTAATGCACACAGAGTGCTCAATACTTGTGTCAAGTTTGGTCAGCTGGAAAGTAGTTCATTTCTCCTTCGTTTGAGTTCAGTGCTGTACAGTGTTTATCAGAGCTATACCGAAAAAATTCAAGGATGCTCTTCGTGTGATGTTAAGAATAATGGTTCAATCAGGTTGGCGGGAAAAATTATTATTTTTGAGAAAAGTAGGTTAAATTTTTACTGCCCGGTGCGCGATTCGAATTGACGAGCTGCTGCCGTGTTTCACGGAAGGAAAAGCAAGCACCAGATTGTTTCTCCTCTCACCTGTTTGTCGCAGTAATATTCTATATTAATTAACATGCTAGAAGATGCAAAGCTGCCGCGTCGCGATCTGTATTCTTTCACTCACAACACTGTGAATTCATTAAATACTGATCGAAGGAATAAACACGCCCAATGTTTTGATTACAGTAGATGTTCAATATGGCCCCCTCCTACTTTGGTGCACAGTTCACTATGGTGTAGTTGTAAGTGTCTTTGGTCTCTGTACAGGATGTGTAGTGTGTGGCGAACGGCTTGGAAAGCTGCTTGTATTCTTGGTGCAAGTATGTCTTCTCTTTCTATGGGGTTCACATAGTAGTCAATTTGTGTAGAACAAACTGTACAGTGCCTACCGGAGCTCGGGACTATGCGAAATGAACGAGGAACTTGTGCATTCGCACCGAGCATTACCTCTGCCTCCCACATTTCACTTCCCCTCCCCTTCCCTCTTCTCACACACAGCGGCTGACTCTCTGTCATAGCAGATACAGCAAACTCGTCAATTTGAAATGCACGGCCGGAAGTAACAAGGTCACTTTATTTCCTTAAAAAGATACATATCCTTAGCAATCCAACTGCATCATCACTCTCAATGTCACACGAAGAGTATGCCTGATTTCTTTGTCAGTATAGTTCTGATACACTTCGTACACATGTAATTACAGTGAGTGCGACAGATTTCTTAGCCACACGTTCGGCAAAAACAATTCTTTCCCTGTGTTCTGGAGAATATTTGAAACCCAGTTTATATACAGTATCTCTCTGTCTTTTTCTACAGCTCTTCTTGGACTGGAATAATCCATAAGAACGTTTGAATTTCAATGCAGTAGGAACTAGGTTATTTCGTACCCAAGTTTAGCTTCCACCACTTGACCTCCTCGGGGGTATTTATCCTTCCACCTGTACAATGCATTAAATCCTCTGTGACCACCTTATGCTGAGGTGGTACACAGACTACATGATATTCACATCGCTTCTTAATCGGAGATCACGGTGCCGATCAGAGATAAGGTGAATTTGGTTTCTGCAGTCACCACAAGTATAGGTAATGAGATGATTGATGCACTTTTGAAGAACGTATTACTACTAAAAACAAGACATTTACTTCTGAAAACCAATATATGAGTTCCATCATAATTTCAGACACCGCAGGTATTACATCATCGCAGTTATAACCATAATTTGTGTGACCAACATGCGCATTAAGATCACCACAGATAAGTGGGAACTCATATTCTGGACACGCTGAAACTTGATCTCGTAGCTCTTGCCAATTCTGTTCCTTATGTAGGTCATCACAGCCGGATTGTGACAGAAAAAACACAAGCTCGAGCGGATGCAACGTCGATTGTAATTGACATAAGGCTGTCTGGATAGCATTGAACCTCAGCAACACAATATTGTGGGCTTGCGCCCACAATGAAGTCAACACCATTCCTGCTGGATGTAACCTGGTAGATAAGTTTATAGACATCTCTAACGTCATGAGATTTCTGGCCTTTCCAAAGCAGGCAACTTATTATCTAATTAACATAGCTACTCTTCAATTCTAAACTGTACTTACATTATCCTAATTACAACAGGCTATCTGAAACAGTCGAATTCAAGTGGGAACTACATTTCTAGGGACATATTTCCCCTACAATGAAAATATAACGTAATAATGAAGCAAGAATGATATTTACTAATAAAATAATCACACTACAATAATTCTCAGGTACATTTAGTTGTATCCTAATTACAATAGTTTAACTGACACAACAAATATTCGTAAACTATGAATCTATGGAACTTATGAGCCTGTAAAGTTTCATTGACTACGTACATAACATTAAGTTCCCTTGGTTTTTGAAAGAGAATATAAGGTGAAAAGTTTGAATGAAGTTATCAGTCAAAGAGCAGTGGTCAGTTGAAATCATAAATTTAAGCCCTACTAACGAAAGTTAATTAAACATAACATACGTCATATTGTTTTAGGATGTTTTTATGATTTTACGATATCAGGCATTTCTCTTTCAAACCACACAGATAGGTCGTATGGCTATGATGAGCTTGAAAATGGCTAGGAGTGGGAAAGAAGCAACTGTGTCCTTAATTAAGGTACAGCCGCACCATTTGCAGCCCTGAAGATGGTTTTCCGTGGTTTCCAATTTTCACACCAGGCACATGCTGGGGCTGTACCTTAATTAAGGCCACGGCCGCTTCCGTACCACTCCTAGCCCCTTCCTGCCTCATCGTTGCCATAAGACCTATCTGTGTCGGTGCGACGTAAAACAAATAACAAAAAATGGAAAACATGCACTTCAGGGCTGTCGACAATGGGTTCGAGCCCAGCATCTCGCAAATGCAGGCCGTTACGTACACGGCCAGTTGTTAAGTACCACAAAGAAGCAATTGCTTGAATTCCTTCTCTTCCAGTAATTGTTGTGAGAGTATCTTATTATGTAATTTCAAACATTATGTTAAAACGTAAGTTTTTATTTTAAAAACTTGGTGTTCACAGTTCCCCAGATTTACATGCACCTTTGGACATACGTTTTCATATACAGGTCCGAAATTTGACGATACATGGGGTTACTTTGGAAACGTAAAGAGTAAAATAGAATCGCAAATGCATCATCTTTCAAAATTCTATGCAGAGCATGCTTTCCTCCCTTAAAGTCAAGGTGGGCTGCCTACCTATGCCCTTCGGTTCTAGGATCGAGGTAGCCCTTACTTCTTCGCAGCTTCTCCGCATGTCTTTCACCAAGAATCCATTTAAGAGACTTATCAAGCTTCCCGGCATTGTAATTACGATAGACCTTGCCTCCACGTTTATACTTATATTCTTGCAGCACAGTCCGAAGTAACCCCGCGAATGAACCCTACTCAGAAAAACTGCGAAAGACATGATTCTTGAGGTGATCAAGCTTACGCAAGTTGATCCTAACAGAACTTCAGTTACAGTAAAACACTCGAAAACAAGTCACTTCAACTAACATTTGTTGACAAAGTGAACATTCAGTACCACACCATACAAGAAACAAATTCTCTCACTGAGAGATAGAGAGAGACAGCAATCCAGAAATAGTTTTATCACAATAGTTCTATGAACTTCGACTGTCCTATATCAACACAGATCTATCCATATTAAGAAACAAGGTATACACTAGTTTGAAGATAAACCGACATCCAGAATCATCCAATGGAATATTTGGAAGTTAATATTCAGAGAAGTGTAAGATAACACTAGTAAATTGCAGGGTGTACGCTGTAAAGGGGAATCATGGATCACAGGTATCTGGGCATAGAGAAACGCTCATGGGTCAATTTATCTCGAAAGAGAAGTGATTAGGTTGGATCAAACACATTTCGATGACACTTGCCAGAATTATAAATTAACAAATAGTAAATTTAATGATTATCGTTATTTTACACTAAAACCAAATACAGTATTAAAATTAACAGCTAAAAGATAGCTGAGCATCTCAGAAAAGTTAATTGTTAATAATGTATAACTAGGGGACTCATACGCGAAATCTCGCATGTTTATAAAAGTTTGCAGTGGAGTAGCCCCTGGTGAACTAAGGAATACACAAATCAGTACAATATTCGTCAGTCGTACTTGCCACTTAATATAATCTTTTTTTACATTTATGATATCGACTTGAACGTAAGCAAATGCAAGTGCATTACTATACTGACGAATGTTCCGGAAATAACTTTTGGTTTTACTATCATTCTTTTCTTAACTGATCATTACAGCATATCATAATGACACAAAACAGGCGTCCCAACGGCCAAATGTCAAGTGGACACAAATGATGGCGCGTATTTTCCTACAGTTAACATTTTCAAGGCTAACATCGCCCGGAAAGTTTTCAGAACTCTTCACAAGACCAGTTTCGAACTATAATAATTTAAGAAGAAATGAAGAAAATTTATGTTTGGTTTCCAACTATTCACACCATCTAGGCCGAGAACTGATAAAGGCAGTGTGTAATCGACGCTCAACTTACTCAGCTCTTACTCTACTACTTTCGTACTGCTCTACTTTAGAGCACAACTTCACTTCGTTTTCCCACTACAATTCTACAAGATATTCTACGCCAAGCGACGTTTATTAGCCATGATGTCTTACAAAGGGAACACTTTATTTCGTCTTCTCCAAGACATAACCACTATAATATTAATTCCGGAACACGTGTGGTATGCATAAATAATCTGAACCCGCAAGTTAAGTGTCAACTGACATTTAAATAGGCATGGTTGGAGCACATATTAATATGCCATTTTAGTTTCAATGTGTGTGTCTGTGTGTGTAGGTGGATGTCTGTGGGCGTGTCAGAAAGCTTACTATTACGAGAAGCCTGCAAGACAAAGAACAAAGGAATCATTGTGCAGTTTGCAAGAAGAATCTCTAATTTCATCATGATGCACCTTGCAAGGGCTATTCCTTTCCGGAATGTGGAACTAAAAGGGGAAATCCCACCTCACCCTAAAGGGTGCTAAATGGACCAATCGTGAGACATTGCAAGTCAGGACCTAATCAACTTCCATCATAAACATTTAAGTACCCTTTTTAAATATTAATTTCCTGTTCAGAATGACTTATTTATTGAAATTACATTTTCTACTGCTTTGTGTTGTGACAGATTCTTATCACTTCTCATCTACTTATTGGTGCTGGTAAGTTTTGTGAATGATTTAAATACACTCATATCCATAAAATCAAGATCACCTTGAAAGACTAGAGATAGGAATTCATACTCACAGGACATGTGCAATAGTATGTTCTGAAGAAATGGCTGGCCTCGACCCTCAGTTTCAAGGCCCACATTGATATCTCTGCGCACCACCACCGACTGGTTAATTGTGCCTGCGGCTCTCGTTGTCGCTATAAACCGAAGGTAATGGATCAGTTTGTGCTGAGCAGTGCAGTACCTACAGTACTGTACATGCTCCACTGGTGTGCCAGGTACTGTCACTTTTATAGGTTGAAAGATATATTTTCTAACGGTCACTAAGTTAGTATTTTTTGTGTTTAAACGCAGAACTTTGTTTGACCAATCAGTTTGCTAATATCTGTGGATCATCAGCACTTATTGCAAACAGAAAAGTATCATATGCATTATGCAGATTATTTATTACGATTCCATTAACAATGCTGATATCCTGTTTCCTTGCAGTGCTTAAGAAAAACTCCCTTTCACAGTAGATATTGAAGAGGAGTTGAGTTATAACAGAGCCTTTCCTCATCCCTTGCTTTATTTTAATAGCATGGTTGTTGGTGTTATCAACATTAACAGATGAGGACTGATTTTAATACAGGTTGGCAACGGTTCGTATGTCGTTTTCATCCAGACTAATATCATATAGTTTAGTCAATTTAAGAGGTAACTAAAAAGTATCTAGACAACTGGAAATAAAGCAACACCAAGACGAATCAGTCTCTTATGAAAGGAAACATGCTGTCTTTCCTGAACATAGATACCTTGATCATGACCAAGGGTTTCTAGTTTAATGTGGAATCCGAACCAGAAGGATGTCTTCTTAATTTAATGACTCCCACATTCCTTGGCCGGAACTCTACCCACAGCCAGCTCAGCGGCAATGATACTAGGCAATCATGCCGCCTGATCTTAGGTCAGCAATAACCTTACACCTGTCTTGGTCGAAATGGGCCTGTACTTTGTATTGAACTTGGATCTCATCATTTAAGGCAACTTTTGGGTGGTCGAGTGACAGAGAACACTAGCAAAAGATATGTGGAGCTACAGGCAAGAGACCAAGAGAATATAGAGTTTGGGTAAATGTGTTGCAAGGAAGATATTTTAAGATGTCATTGGTGATGTGGGTCATCACTTCACTAGTGCCCGCTCCTAATGCTCGAGAGCTTCCGGAACCCTTTGAGATTGTCGGTATAGTCTTTCACGGCCAGTGTCTTCACTGTATGCTGCGCTCGAATTGCGTTAGTAGCTGCCAATGTTTCGCCGGAAACTGAGCGCAGCATTCTCAGGAATCCGCTCTGTATGAACGTCGGTAGTGTACACAAGGTGTGGTATCCAGTAAATGGAAGAGTAACCCGAAGTGGCAAGAAATTTATCTGAAAAGAAACATAAAACACATTGTTGGTGTAGCTCCGAAGACGTAGCAGATGGAAACTGCCATGAAAGTGAGGATCTGGCAACGTTTGAGGCCGACGTGTGGAATGGACGTGTTCCTACAAGCTGGGCTCAGCTTACCTCGCCTGTCCGTTATGTATAACAGAGTAACAGAGGAGGGACTGTTGACAACTTGGCCAAGTGTAGATCCTTCAAACGGCACTCAACATACAACAGCCACGCCCAGAAATCTCCTGAGCTGTATAGATTACTTTCCTCATGATGGACCTGGAACTTGTGTAACAATTAGTCAAGTATATTCCATCTCTTCGTGAAGTGATGGTTATTATTATTATTGTTTATAGTGACCTAGAATCTAGGTTATCGGCCCCTAATGGTACGAAATGTAAGAAAAATTTTCAAGTCCAAAAATTCATCCACCGACCACAATTAAATCCTTGATTATGAATAATGAATGAATGAATTCGAAGGTAAAATTATCAGCAGCTCACAGTATTAAAATTTACAAATAATTTCAAATCAATACTCCGACTACAATTAAAGAAACACGACGACGAACAATGATTATGAACTTAAAACAATGGTATGTACTGACCAAGGTGCTGCTCCCAAAGCACACCCCTGAATAGATGATATTTTTGTTGAAAATACAAGCCAACGGCCCCTCATAATGGTATGTATCCCTAGTAGAGCCGAACCATGTTCTTTATCATATAGCGGTACTAAAGTATACTCACGGTGTTCTTCACTGCGCACAGGTAATGCAGACTTATGGTGTTCGTCACATAAGGGCCCCAATCATACGCAATGCAAGAATGGCGTTCCTAACATGGTAGGCACTAATCACAGGGACCCGTACTTTCCCGTGGTGTTCCTAACATAGTGAGTACTAATCACAGGTAAACACCAGACCCGTAGATTCTGTCACAGTTCCGAATGGGGATATGAACACATTTATGACAACGGCGAGCTAATACAACAATGGGCAGATGCTACGGAACTCTCCCTTATTCATGATGGCAAACAGCCACTTTATTTTAACAGTGGCCATTGGAGAAGAATATATCATCCAGTTTTGATTTTCGTCACTAATAACTTAGGAGAACAATGCAGCAAGGGAGTATGCAACCCAGTACCTAAGTCTCAACACAGACCAATCCTGTCAGTTTTACTCCGCTATCCGACCTCTGTATGTTCCCTTTCGTCGTAGATACAACTTCAAAAAAGGGAGATAGGTCAAAATTCCCTGCTTTACTGGATGATACGGTCCAAAACATCAAACCAATTCCTGAATCATATGAACAGGTCACTTAGGCAGTTAAGGAAAGTTCTCGTAAATCTATTCCCCGTGGATGTAGCACTAGTTACATCGAAGGTCTTAATCTGGATGCAGTCTCGCAACTAAATGACTACTGCAAGCTATTCAAACAGAAACTAATAGGTGAGGAAACTATTACAGCAACACACGCCCTAACTTCTCTAATAGCCTCATCGAAAAGAGAGAGTTGGTGGTTATGACGCTGAGCAGCCAAAAGACCTGGAGACTCCTAATGAAGTTGACCAGAGATCCAACCTTGAGTAACACACATTCTTTTTTACAGCCAATCAGATTGCCCACCAACTTCTCATGAATGGCAAAATAAAACAAGAAGCCAAAACCCGGAGAGCTATGTTGAAGGTATCTGCGGGTAGGGATGAAGAAATATCTGAGCTCATGCAACATTTCAATTTCACTGAGTTGGAAAATGCAATTATCAAGTGCAAATCAGGTAAAGCTGCGGGTTTGGATGGTATGCGAGTTGAGAAAATAAAGAATTTTGGAAGAAACACGAAAGAATTGTTGCTACGATTTTATAATAACTGCTTACAGATGTCCAATATTGTGGAGCAAAGCACGTGTAATTGCTGGTCTAAAGCCTGGAAAGGACAACAGAGAACCCAGGAACTACAGACCAATATCTCCTCTGTGCCACCGATATAAGATTTTCGAATGAATGATACTCAACAGACTCATCCAGACTATCAAAAAAAACCTCATTCCACAACAGGAAGGTTTTAGGCCAGGCATGAATGCTGTTGCACAAGTTCAAACCTCACGCAGTACATTGAGGACGGTTTTGAAAATCGACAAATTACAGGGGTAGATTTCATTGACCTCAGTGCTGCATATGACAAGAGTGAACCACCGTATACTGCTTCAGAAGATCTTTACACTCACGAAATATTCAAAACTTACCAGATTGATGTCAACCTAGTTGCAGAACCGCATTTTTTTATTTTCAAGGACAAAGAATCAGATGGAGATCACAGAAAAATGGATTGCCCCAAGGAAGTGTACTGGCTCCATTGCAATTTATTAGTTATACCAATGACCAACCACTCCCTAACAAAACAAGAAGTTTCATATATGCAGACGGCCTTTACTAGCCTGCCAGTGTGCAACTTTTGAAGAGGTACAACTAACTCTTGACAGCGCTCGGAAGGAATTATTCACATAATACAAGGCAATTCCTAAAGCCGAATCCGTCAAAATCTCTGCTTTGTGCTTTCCACCTCAAGAACAGAGAGGCATCAAGGAAATTACACGTCTCTTGGAATGGAACCCTCCTGGAACATTCTTTCACCCCAAAGTACCTAGGCGTAGCGCTGGACCGCTCACTTACTTTCAGAAAGCACTGTTTCAACATCAATCACAAAGTCAATGCCAGAAACAACATCCTGAGGAGGCTGAGAGGTACAAACTGGGATGCAAAGCCACAAGTTCTTAGAACCACTGCATTGGTTCTGTGTTACACTGCTGCGTAATACGCATCCGCTGTGTGGTATAGATCAACACACGCTAAGACTGTGGACCTGCCCTGAATGAAGCTTGTAGATTAATCACAGGATGCCTGAAACCTACCCCTGTTGAGAAGATACACTGACTTGCCGGGGTTGCACCTCCAAGTAATCGTCGAGAAATCGCTGCTGATCAAGAACGAGTAAAGATTGAGAATGTTGAAGCTCACCCGGTGTTTGGTCATCAACAATCTCAATCTAGGCTGAAATCCAGGAAAAGTTCCCTCCAGACATCAAATCCCTTGAAAGGACCACCAGAAAAGGCAAGACATTCCTTATGGAAATCTAAGCAGCAATAATGGATGAGGCCACGTGAATATCTTCCGGCTGGGTGTAATGAAGACTGGAGTGTTTGGAGGTCCCTTAAGCGATTAAGAACTGGTGTCAGCAGGGCGAAGTAATCACTTAAGTTATGGGGCTTCACATCAGAGGACAGCAAGTGCGACTGCGGTGAAGAAAATAAAACAGTGAACCATATGTATCAATGTCCTTTCAGCCCATTTTCATTCTCAGAGCATGATTTAATGCTTGGTGATTACAATGCCCTAGGTGTGGCTCAGTTTTGGAAAACAGCATCTAGATGTACAGTAAATTTGGTCAATTTCCTATGTTTGTTAATTTTTGCAATTTTCGTAGTTTGTACATATTTTACTTTTACTGTATGATTAAGTATGATTCTGACACGAGTAAATAAATAAATAAACCAGACCCGTGGTGTTCCCCAGAACACAAATCCATGGTGTTCGTCACATAGTTCTACATATCTCAGGGACCCGTACTATCCTGTTGTGTTCTTCAAATAGTGGGTACTAATGATAACTAAAACCTAGACCCGTGTTATTTCTCGGAACGCATTCCCATAGGTTTCCTTCATAGTGGGTCTAATCACAAGGATGATGGAAATAAACACAGGTAATTTGGTTGAAAATTCAGCATCCCTTGGACTCGTCCCCCACCCACAGAGGTTTGAGTGTTTGGTCCGCGAGATAAATTTGATTTCGCTCAAGTCGGCCGGAAAATCGGGTAGGACTCTCCCTATCTGCCACCTGGGACGCGCCATGTTGGAGTTATCACGACAGCGTAGTATGTTCGAGGTTAATCTGCTTTAATCTGATATCGTCTATCCCTCCCGGCTCACCGCTAGAAAAGCCGCATATATTTTTTTGCTAGTTGCTTTACGTTGCACCGACACAGATAGGTCTTATGGCGACAATGGTACAGGAAAGGGCTAGAAGTGGGAAGGAAGCGGCCGTGGCCTTAATGAAGGTACAGCCCCAGCATTTGCCTGGTGTGAAATTGGGAAACCACGGAAAAACATTTTCAGGGCTGCCGACAGTGGATACTGACCGCACTTAAGCGACTGCAGCTATCGAGCTCGGTGAAAAGCCGCATAAGGTGACTAAACTCTAATTCTTCTGACCGTAAAATTTTGAAGTGTGATGGTGAGGTTTACCATTCTCAACGAGGTGGCGGACAATATTTTTAGATATTACATTTGCATGACCCTCTCTAGCTGTTAGGTTTACAACTCAGATGCTTAAGAATCCTCCAGGCATTGTGGCTGCTCTTCCTTATATCAGTCTCCTCCATCCCTCCTGTTATTAGATATCGCTTCTAAGGGAACTTCAGCAGCTTGGACGGTTTCGGAGCTCAAAGGATCATTGTCAAGGAGATCACGATAGTTTCACAATATTCCCCTAGTTTCTGTATATAGTGTGCAGCCTCAGGGAATTGAGATACGGGAACAATGCTTCACGATAATTGCAAAATAATCATATGATTCAGTAAAAAGCTCTATGTTCAGAATGTTCTCGTCCAGTGATATGGCACATTTCTCCTAATCAGCCTTCATAAAATGATATCTTCTGCGAAGAGGAACTCAGATTCTAAAGATTTAAAAGGTAAGACGTATGAATCTAAGACGAAGCCACAGAACTGGTTGCAAATAGAGAATTATGGAGGCGTTTAGTAAATTCACAGAGGGTCGGCGGTTGATCGCTGGAGGGCATAACAGTCTGTAATGAAGGACGATGAGGGATTTTTGCCCCACTTATTTCGCTGATAACTGAGATATGTTTGCTTACGCGGATACTGTAAGTTAATATCTGGATTATATCCATGTTCCATCTCGCACTGTTGAATGATGCTGGAAGTTTGTTATGCAGTATAATTAGATCGCACGAATCTGCCCATTCTACGCCAGCCTCTTCTCTTTTGTCGGTACCTGGGTAGCCCCATATTGTATTCTGGCTGTTGAAATCACCAAACACAAAATTCTCATATTGATGCCGGAAGGCTCCACAAATCTAAACACAGTATCTGATGGCTTATTAATTGAGCTCTACTGTGGGAGTTTCAATGTCATTACGGGGGAGGATCTGGATGTTGGATAGCACTGAGTATCTTCAACCACTAAACTCATGCCCTTGATTTTTGAACGGCGAAGATTCTAGTCTCGGTGAGTTTCTTGAATGCATAATATTAGCGTGCGGAGAAAATTGCGAGGGTATATATTTTGTGTTCTTTTTCAGATTCTTGGAATTCAGTCACTAATAGAAATAAAATAATCAGAATGCAAAATATTATTATGCAAAAGTTCGTAAAATAAACCAGTATATCCATACATACAGAGGACGACGAAGAGCAGAAATTGAGTGATGACAAAAGTTAAATACGGTCGGTTTATTCCAGTAACTTCTACAATGTCGTCCGGTGCACTTTGCTATGTGTAGGGCTGATAAGACCTTGTATTATTTTAGGAGAAGTTTATCACAGCTTCAACTATTAATTTCTGAAATTAAATTGAAGCAAGAAATTAAGTGGTTCAACCTATTCAATGCAAGTAAATAAGAAATGTAGTGTTACATTCTTATTTGGTTAAAAGAGGTACCGGTTTCGACCATCAATCTGGGCCATCATCAGCCAATTAAAAATATAAAAACAATGCACAGGGAAACAAAAAATTAAAGGATATGTCTTTCACAAAAGCAGTTCATGAAGCATTATAAGACAATAGGGGTTAGGACTGCCCAATTTTAAATCATAAAATCCAGATGAACTCGAAGAACAGTCACTTATTTGTGTCAAAGCGCAAGTCCCTGAAGAGTGGCACAACACACGCAATGTCCGGCACTGTTTTTAACCAAATAAGTATGTAACAATACATTTCAAATTTACTTGCATTTAATAGGTTGAACCACTTAATTTCTTGTTTCAATTTAATTTGTGATACAGTTCAATATGGAACATTATGACATTTTATTAATTTCTGTGTTGAGAGGACACGAGGCGAAAAGTACGATGCTTGCGTGCGTTAGAAAATTTTGTCAATAATTATTATTCGGCATGGGACGTTAAATTTAGTGCATTTCTCATCGAATTCTTTCAGACGTAATGAAGCACGTGTTCGCATTAGAGCAGTGAAATTTAGAGGAGTTTTAAGTAAGTTAATTTGCGAGATTTCATGAGCACAGACGTACAATCAGTTGTGTATACAAATTGAAAAGTTTTGGTCAACTTGTAATTTATAAACGTCAATAATGGTAATAAAAATTATTTACTTGGCGTATGGCTACATAACTAAAATAGATTAATATTTACAATAATGATTTCATACTAATAACAACAAATTTGATTCCATCACGCTAGTAAGTTGAAGACAGGGGAGAGTTAGATTTTAATCTATCTCAGCAGTATAACTATGGTATTTAGCATTAGAGGTTGCCTCAAGGCATTTCCTGGCAAGCTGGTTAATGATAACATTCACATCAAATGTTTGGCCATCACATATTATCTAGCTGATTTATCCAGCAATAGGCAATAAATTCAGTCCCTAGAAAGACTTCATGAAACTGCATCTAAAATGAATCCAAATCTCATAATAGAAAACCCGATACACGGAAATATCTACTCGTACAAACAAAACCGTGTAACTCAGTTTGGCAAAATTCCTCACGTAAATAATTTCAAATACTTGGGGAAATTCTCCAGCAATCCACATTAAAACATGAAGAAAACAGGAAAAGTTTTCTATACGGAAGAGGTACAAAAATTAATATCCTGGAACGCTAAATTAATATATTATAACACGTAATTAGGTCTGAAGCATCCAACATGTCAGAAACATTGATCAGACTGGAGAAAGATCACTACCTAAAATTATCGCAAAACTAAAAGGAAATGTCCTGAGGGACATCTTTGGCAAGGTATGCATAGTAGGGGTGTGGATGAATAGGAGGACTTTGGAATTATACCAACATATTGAGAAAATATCGGACAAAATTGGAAAAAGGCGATTGAAATTTGATGACTATATTCAAAGAATGGTTGATGAATGACAAACTAAAAAGATATTTAAGTATGCCTCCTCGCTAAAAGGCAAGAATAATTGGATTATCGACAAGAAAAGGACTTCGAGAAATCAGTATTCCAGATTAAAGTTCATGGGACAAAGCGAAGCATTATGATAAAAAGCCAGGATGAAAACAAAGGCATGGACCGCTCTCCGGTATACACCATGAGGTGTGTCGAGGAGGCGCCGTTGTGGCTGAAGAACTTATTACATCTCTACTGTGTGCGACCGCATGTGCCTGGCTACATCTCCAGAATTTGAGATGGTCCTATTCGTTCAGTAGTTGGTGTGACTTGAAACAAAACCACAGTATTAAATCACGTGCGGCTTCATCCCGGCGAGAAGCGCCGCTCATGCACCGACAGCATGGTGCTGCGAGCGAAGATTTGCCACAAAACACGGCACAGATCGGCATCTCGCGAGTGTGGTTCAGCTGTGCAGCGTTAAGTTACATGAATCTCTAAACATTTTATCATATTACTGAGAACACGTGTGCTTTTACACCAGTGTGTGTTCGGACCTGAACTGTTAGACTGACTTTCTGGTTGAAGATATGCGACTGATATTTCATGGTATGGCTTCTCGCCGTAAGCGTTTTAGAAGTGCGATTCTTCCGTTGAAGTGCTTACTACAGATACTGCTTTGATGTGGCTATTCTCTCGTGTGAGTTAGTATGTGACGTACTGGTTGAGATTTTCTGCTCAATGATTTGCCACAGAAAATACAAGCGAAGGCCATCTCCCCAGTATGAGGTCGCATGTGACGTGACAAGGCGGTTTGCACACAGAATGACTTGCTACAGATGATGCAAGGGTTCGGCTTCTCAACAGTGAGAGTTCGCATATGACAAACCAGGCAGGATTTAGTGATGAATGACGTGCCACATATACGGCATTTGAACGGCGACTCGCCGGTGTGTGTGTATGTATATGACGTGCCAAGTGTGATCTACTGCGGAAAGCCTTCCCACATATAGTGCAGATAATGGCTTCTCGCACGTGTGAGATCTCATGTGACCTGGAACTCGGGATTTCGTGGTGAATAAATTCCCACACTCATTAGAGGAATGCGGCTTATTGTCCATGTGAGCCCGCAGATGATATTTTAGAACGACTTGCCCGCTGAAGCATTTGCCGGAGACATTACAGCTGTATGGCCTCACGTACCTGTAAGTCCGCACATGTTATGAGTATACCTCGTTCGGTGAAGAGTTTCCCACAGATAAAGCACCAAAATGACTTCTCGCCGGTGTGAATCCGAATGTGACGACCAAGGTAGGATTTGCCGCAGAATTTGCACCAGTGTGGCTTTTCACCCGTATGACTCCCCGAGTGACCTGTTAGCTGTACTTTTTGTATGTAGCATTTTCCACATACATTGCATTCGTGCGGCCTGTGGTCTGTGTGTGGTTTGATGTGACGTGCTAAATGGCTTTTTGTACTGAATAACTTGCCACACGCAATGCATTGCAGTGTCTTGTCTCCCGTATGAGTATGTATGTGATATGTTAACCCAACTTTCTAGCAAAAAGACTTGCCACAAACATTACAGGAATATGGCCTCACGTCAGTATGAGTCCGCCTATGTACCGCAAGTCCACTTTTATAGATGAATTGCTTCCCACACATGATAACCTAGACGTGTTTTACTGCTGAAGGAATAGTAACAGACATCATACCGTTATGGCTCGTCACACGTGTGAATTCACATGTGAGCGACTACGTTTTCTCTTCGGATGAAGGATTTGCCACATAGATGGCAGCGGTGTAGTTTGTCGTCCATGTGAGTCTGTAGGTGAAGTGCTAAGTGGGATTTCCTACGGAATGACTTGTAGCATATATCGCACCAGAAATGCTTCGCGCCTATGTGTGTATGCATGCGAGAGGCTAGGTAGGATTTCGTGATGAACGACTTACCACATACTATGCACTCATGTGGCCTTTGGGCCGTCTGCGCCTGAATCTGTCGTGAAAGGTGGCATCTATTGCTGAATGTCTTGCTACACACTTTCCATCTCAAACAGGTTGCTCCGCCGTCCGGAGGTTGATGATCTGCATAGCTCATCTCGGCTCTTGATCTACGTATATAGACAAATTAAAACCATGTGACGAATAGTTTAACCACCAACTCAACCAAAACTTTCATACAAAGGAAATGTTACTGTACATGCCACTCACTAGTATCCCATGCAGAGAATTTAATTACACGTGAACATCTTATTTCTAGGGTAAACATAATCTGAGATTATATTCAGAGTGTAGAGTTAAATTTAAAAAGCTCTCACTTGTTATGAAGATGTGTTGCGTCTTTTCTCTCGAATTACGATATCACGCGCAAGAAACTTGTGACGATGTGGGAATGTACAAATTCATAGACAACCTCATTTAAAAAAATCAATGATAAGAAGAGGTATAGTCTAAAAGGAGGATAACAAGCTCTTTAATCCGGCACACATTTATATACTGAAATCCGTGTATATCTGTTCTGCTACATAATGACGGCATTAGCTTAGGAGTTTTGATGTTGTTCAAGTGCTCTGCACTTTGTGGCAGTCAAGTAATAATTTTTGTAAAAGCCCTTGTTGTTGAGGGTGTTTGGGAAAATCTCTCTGTTGTAGATATTAATAAAATTGAGAACATTTTTTGCCAACAGTCAGCAAGATCTGCTGAAGCAGGGCTAATCTTCTATGAATGTCACTTACTGTCACGCAAAACATACTTATTGAATTTGTACATTGTTATCACATCTATGTAGCAGTCTATACGTCAGAGTCTGGTCATTTCTAATTACGTAGCACTGATGTGCAATCAAACAGAGCCAACCCGCATATAGGACGGTAGGTTTATACAAGGAAGTTCATACTTACTACCATGTCTTTAATAGAGGCCATATACAAAATGGAAACCACTCATCCTGATGAAATACTGTGCAAGATGAAATATAACAAGCACATGACAGCTCTTTCCCTATCAGTGACGCTTTCTTTTCTCCTCCAGATAACTTTGTCACAGACATTATGCAGTCAACAATGAATATGGCTTTGGTAGTGTTTCATTACTATGTTCTGATATCCTGAATTTGAAACCAAATTCAAGCTATCATGTCTGAATATTCTTACAAGTGTTCCTTTAACACTACGGCTAGAAGGAACATGAAAATCAAGGCTTGAGCCAAAACTCGTGAAGACAAGACGTTGAATTGCACAATAGTGGATATTGCTCCTATGTAAAGGAAGGAATGGGATTCTTTTTATTTCAAAAGATCGCGGACAACGTGAATATTTTAGTGTCTTGATGACATAGTTGGATAGCATCTAAGTCTAAGCCTGTCTTCCCACCGCATATTCTATGAAAGAAGAGCGAGAAATAAAAATTTATTGGTTAAAGGTCAGATCCGTTTACAACATGCACATGGGAAAAGTTGATAACGCACGCCAAAGCATATAGTAAAAAGAACTGGTACTTCTCAACTCATGGTTTGATGCACTGAATTCTCATGGCCCAGTCGAATGCATAACTTCGTCACAAGCAAAGTAACGGCATGCTCGACCACGTGTTGTTACTGCACACTTAGGAGAAAATAAGTGGACAAATAAAAGGGGGACATTGATTCAAGATACGACATGCTAGACCTCATGATTATCACACAGGATATTGATGTTGATACCACTAGGCAACAAGGCACAAACAATATGACACCGGATTTTATGTCATACGTTCAGTGGCATATCACGCCAAGTAGAAGGTGCAAAGGACTGGCCATTCTTCTTTACGTGATAACGCATTTTTGTGACAAGTGATTTATCAGGTTAACAATTAGTTTTTCAGTAAAATGGTATTTCATTTTGCATTGATAAATATTCTCCACGAATCAGCTATATTGCTGGAACATGTGGCAATTCCCAGGAGATGGACAAGGGTTGCCTACTTGCCTGCCGGCAGAATTGAGCAAAATATGATAGATCTCGCGGACGAAACACGCACAAAGTCTCTAATGGCGATTTTGGAGGAGATGGAGACGTTCGGTAAGGAGCAGTTGGCAGAAGAGTTACTCTACCTTTCTGGAAGTTATTGCAGAAAGCAGCATAGCGTTTCAACCCTAGAGGAGGGGCTGCACAAGGTGTCTGTTCCCCATGTCCAGAACGGCGTAATTATCTGCTGTCATGAGCTCTAAAATGCTTCAAGACAAGCCGGCCGTAAAATAATACTGTCACATGTTTACAGAAATATGTCTCATGGAATCGGAACCAAGGTTCGGGCGTCCTCTGGAAGGGACGCGCTTTGGCAGGGCCCAGTCAGCATGAAACGTATGCATGGGTTACCGTCGCGCGGACAGTGACGGCTAGGCATGCGAGTACCACCATTCTGTAACCCATCACTGAACTATGTCTGGATGAATTAGCAAATTAGCCACAGCACATGAGATAAGGCATATAGGCATCTGTGAGGTGCAAAAAAAAGATTGAGGGGAGAGAAGTCATGCGAAGCGGGGTGCGATTACTAACTGATGTACAATGGAAGCCGAAGAAAAACTAATGGTGTTGGCAAGGAAACCAAAGATCCCTTCTGAGCACTATCTGACTAGAACACTGCTTACTATCTTATCGTGGCCGGTTTCTCTGAATGGACGTGTCGGAAGGAGAAAACAAGCACACACAGTCCATGGCCTTCATGGATATGTTCAGAAGAAAGATGATTGCCAACAATTTTCCGATTATGCAGAAACTGATCATCGCGAACGCACAGTTCAAAGAGCGTGATATTCACCTTGTCACGTACTACAATCGCTCCCATCCAACGCACACTGACTACATCCTTGTCAGACGAAGGAATCTCAAAAATGTTCTAGAGACAACAGTTGTTCCTTACGAAACCGCTGCGATGCGACATCTACCAGTTACCTGTAAGATGCGGATAGTCACCAAAAGCTCAATACTTCGCAGGAAATGGACCAAATTGGATCAAACGGTGACGCCTGAAGAAGGAGGCCAACGTTGTTGCAAACGTCGCAGTGCCACAAGTCACCATATTAGAAGCGAGCTGGACTAAACTGAAAGGCGCCGCATGCTCCATTCCTGGAACAAATAAGTCAGGGCGACGACAATGAAGGATTACCAATGACACGTGGTTTCGGAATGACGATGTTATGTATGCAATACGGTTGAAGAAACAGCTGTAAAACGAGTTTCTTGCTCGTTGGAATGCCTACAAAGCAGCCAGTAGTAAAGTGAAGGAGGTTGTCGCTGTAACAAAAGCAAAGCGGTAAGCAGGTCTATATATGAAACTTGACATGCGCTAAAACGAGCGGAATATTTAACGGCTAGTCAAATCGGGGCATCGAAACACGGAACGTTCTACATCATCAATTAGGAAACAGACGGTTTTCTACTCGACTGGCGGGAAGCGCGAGTACACTGGCTTAACTACTTTGACAAAATTTCAATCTTGGAATTTCCGTATCTACCAATCCCAATCACCGCCGCTGTTGAAGGTCCAATATAGGAAATTGACGTCACCCAAGTCCAGGCTATGTTGAAAGAAATGACACCAGGGAAAGCCATCTGTCCTGATTATCTTCCGGCAGAGTTTTGTTTCTCTCAATGGGTGGATGCAGCAGTGTGGCTAAACCAAGCTTTTCAACCAGATCATCAAAGAAGGTCAAGAACCAACAAACTGACGACGGAGTATCCATTCAAAAATAAGAGAAGTCCTGCCGATTTTTCTAATTACCGTCCGATCATACTTCTCAGCCACGCAGTAGCACATTTCGAACAAATCATCGACAAAAGAATTAGCGATTTAAACGAACACACAACAAGCCAAGCTGGTTTTGTGTAAAATTGTGGCGCAACACGAGCAACACACTCTGCAAGGCTGTTACGTGAGAGGTATTTCGAAAAGAATAAGAGGCTTCATCATGACTTTCTGGACCCTGAGAAGGACTTCCATCCGGTACATCATAACCTAATCAGTCAGCGCAACAAGAGCATGGCATTACAGAGCACCTTGTTGAGAGGGAATAATTGATCTATGTAGAACCGAGGAGTTATGCTGAAGCTGTCGCAAGAGCGTCTGATGACGTTCGCGAAACTGTACAATTCCACCAAGGCCCTTCCGTATCACCACTGCTGTTCATTCTTTTGAAGGACACCATTACATAAGACCTGCACATTCCAATACCATGGACACATGTGTATGATAATGGTGCAGAGAATAAGCGCCAAACGGAAGATTGGCACAATCCACTAGCGCAATACGTCCCGCGCCTCAACAAAAAGGATAGAGAATACATGACATTTCATCGCCGAGAAGTTGGAAGCATGCATGATGACGGTGAAAATATAGTACGAGAAGAGAAATTTAAGTATCTTGGTTCCAAAATCTCTGATTATGGTCGACTTACTGATGAAGTCAACTTAAGGATAAGCAAACCCTGGCTGAAGTTGAGAATGACAAGGGGCGCCCTTGCGACCGTCGGATGAAGGACCACCTGAAATCTAATATCTACTGAACTGTTATCCGTCCTGTCGTTTTCTATGGCAACTATTGCTGGCCAGCTAGAGAGGAGGTAAACGCCGACTAAGCATCATGGATACGAAGACGCTTAGGTGAACGGCTGACATAACTAGACTAGATCACATTTCAAATGATGTTATTAGAAAACGTTCCAGCATTGCACCGATAAAGAAGAAAATTTAGGAAAGGCGTGTGCGCTGGTTTGGGTATATTTGCGTGCAGAGGACGATATATTGAGAAATTTAGCGTATACACAGAAAGTAGGTGAAAAGAGGCCCAAGGGACAAACAAGACAGCATAAGACGAATGACCTGAAAGCTGTGAGACTACATAGAAACATGGCCCGTGACCGAACTAACTGGAGACTCACACCAGGCAGGACTAATTTTAAAAGAGCAGAATAACAAGAAGCAGGTTGATGAATGATCTGTTATAGAAATGGGATACAATGGATATTTTGCTCATCCTAACATTTAACTTACTATGTTCAAATTTTTTCCCTTAAAGCCTATGTCTAATATCTATGTTCTTATTTCTATTAAATAGTGTTTGAATGACAGAGCACCTCTGGATTACGTGTTTAAGGTATTCATAAACGTTTGAAATGGCGTATTTAGACAGAATTTTCTTTTTTTCATTTTTGTTTTCTGATGAAAGATTTATTCTTCTACTTTAAGAAAATGTATAGTACTTACATCTTTCGTGCATAAATATGCTCAGAAATTGATATAAAGGGAACAGCGCACGCGTGTCTCGGTCTAAGATGGGCGTGGCTTCGCTGCACGGAGAATTTCATGGTTCCTTTCGATTTAATTCAAGTTTGGCGCTCGTTGCTGCAGAACAGCTTTCCATAGATGGCTCCACATGCGTATTCTTTGTATGCAGCAGTAATACTATTTGGTATTGAGAGCTTCCATGGTTTCCATAACTGCGTGTTTTTAGTGAAACTATTGTCATGTTGCCTGTTTGCCTGTGTGCCTTTGGATGTATATTCGTTGTTGAGATAATGTCCAGAAACTGTATTGGATGTAAGAAGCATTCAAATGATTATATGCATTCCCCATTCTATTTAGGTTGAAAAGCTGGATCATGCTACAGTCTTTGCCAAAAATTGCAGTGAGTCTTCGCCTAATATGGAACAGTAAAATATTTTCTCGCTCAGGTGAGAGTAGAGGTCTGGAGTATGTAGATTTCTATGGGGATGGGGATTCCAAAAGTTACAAGGTAGTGTGTGATTCCAATCCATACAATGGTAAAGAAGTCTATAAACTGGAATGTGTGGGCCACTACCAAAAGCATTTAGGAACAGCTCTTAGAAAAATTGTACAACATAACAAACCATGGGTGGTAGAGGCAAATCAACTGGAACGCTGAGAGACAAGTGTCAGAATTATTTTGGAATTGCTTTGTGTTCCAACAACAGTTTCATAAAAGATATGACAAATGCTCTATGGGCAACATTGTATCATTTGACCGCCCATAAAGTGCCTCCCCACCACAGGTGCCCTATAGGAACAGACAGCTGGTGTTTATACCAACGAGCCACAGCTGGCAAACTACTTGAAAATTATAAGCATAAAGCAGGAATACCACAGAAAGTCCTAATGCAATGGTAAGGTAAGGGTTATTCTGCCTAAAGGCAGGTTCGAACCTCCGCAGAGGTGTTCCTGAGCTGGAGTTTACATGCAGAAAGGTGGCCAGTTCCTTTCTGCTCCTCCATTCTCTTACCCCCACCAACAGCGTGTGACACCCCATCCAACTCCTGACCACGCCCAATGTTGCATAACTTCGGAGATCTCACAGGATCCGGTGCTTCAAAACGGCTACGGCCGTTGGCACATGCAATGAAGACTGTGTATGAAAGAATCTGTAATCTAAAAATGTTATTGAAATGTTTTCATGGTTTGACTCAAAATACCAATGAGTCATGCAACGGTACGGTGTGGAAGAGGTGTAGAAAAGATACATATGTGGGGCTATCCACTCTCAAACTAGGTGTCATGGATGCAGTTTTACACTTTAATTGTGGAAACAAGGTTCAAATAGAGGTTTTAGGAAGAATTAAGGTTGTGCCTGATATGTACTCAGCATCAGGAGTGTCACAAGCTGATGAGGCATGTGTACGCATAAGTCAGCCTCAGAGCACTTCTGAACAAAGACAGCGAAGAAGGTACCTCAGGGGAAGAAGAAAACTGAAATAGGACAAGGAACTTGAAGGGGAAGGTCGCACCTATGCAGCGGGAGAATTCTAATACTTTCAGGTAAAAAGAAAGACGTCTAATCATAATACAACCCTTTAAATTTACTCAAAACTAAAAACTATGTTTTCTTTTCAGGTTCTAACAACAATGAGTCGAGTTCTAAATGGGATATCTACCTCGAAAAGGTCTCAAATTGATGATAATTAATTTAGGAATATCTTGTACTAGAACTGAGAAAAATATATCCCCGTTCAAAAACTGAGAACGAAGAAATGAATAATAATTTTAGAAATTTTGAATTTTTGAAAGAAGGTGTTATAATTGTTTGTGAAATGGTGATAGACTAATACATTTAGTAGGAGACATCAAGAACACTAATGATGATAGTTCGGCGAAAGAAACATTAAAATAAATGCATTTTTGTAGTTGCTAGATAGTCTGAAAAAGTGCTAATTTTGTTAACAAAAAATTCTTGGACAGCCCTTAAATGATAAAGTGGGCAATCCTATAGTATAACAGTCTTCATTTACCTTCCTGTTAACTACTAACACAATTTTAAAATTTTTGTGTCAAATTATGGATTTTGTAATGAAGCGAACATGAATACCGGGGACAAACAAGACAGCATAGAACAAATGACCTGAAAGCTGTGAGACTACGTAGAAACATGGCCCGTGACTGAACTAACTGGAGACAATGAATCACAACACCAGGCAGGACTAATATTAAAAGAGCAGAATAACAAGAAGCAGGTTGATGAATAATCTGTTAGAGAAATGGGATACAATGGATATTTTGCACATCCTAACATATAACTTACTATGTTCAAATTTTCTCCCTTAAAGCCTATGTCTAATATCTATGCCTTATTTCCACAAAATAGTGTTTGAATGGCAGAACACCTCTGGATTACGAGTTTAAGTGACTCCTATAAACGCATTATAAAGAATAATATATAACTCAACAAAATAAAAAAATCAGGAGTATCTGTTTTTATCGGGAGTGACAGTTTGAATATCCGGTGAAATTGTACGAGTAACAACAAGACGGGAGACCTTCAGTGTATTCTAGCCTGATTGGAATTTTGCAATTCATATTTCTGCTGACATCCGTCATAGATAGCAGACGATCATAATAATTTATTTTCACCGTAATCACGTCTATAAATATGAAGACTATGGAGGAGAGACAAAAAGAGGTCGGCTCAGGGCCTTGTGACACTCGACATCTACAAGTGAAAGGACACCGCATCACTACATGTTTAGTTCAGGACTATGTGTCTACACAAACTTAAGTTAGCCTCATCACTAATTATGGAAATGGAAGGAAATCTCATCAGTAATTGATAAGCTCATAAACATGTGCCTTTCCACATGTCAGGAATTAGGAAATTTTATGAACCTTAAAACCTGTCCATATGTAGTTCAGTTCGTAACTGACAAGGCAAGAAGTCATTAAAGTTGCTGCTTGATATTTGTAGAATGCTGAAATGAGTCAGGATAACATAGCACATGAGGTGAGATATAAAACAAAGTGGTATGCAGTAGATAAGATCCGGTCAACTGAATCATTCAGAGCCTTATATACCAAGGAAAAAGCATACTCACAAAATGCTTGTCGCTTTGCTGGTTCGAGACTGCATCTGCACAAGATATGTTTAGGAAGAAGAAAGCTATTTAAACTCCATCCAAAAACAGAAATGTGCATTTTGCATGTGAAAAGTATTCATAAGGAACATTTTTATTGGTGGCCATATTATATGATTGTTCTCTAACAGCCTATTGTGTCCAGTCACATAAAAATTACTAAGAAACAGCAGAATTTTCTCCTCAAAGAGTTGTATTTGGTCGATCTTCAGTTGTGTGCATGGTTCTACTCTGACTAATGAAAGCATGTAAGCTGGTACTGGGTAGTTCTGAGGACTGAAATGAAGATTTTTTGCTACTGGTTGCAAGTGTACAGTAAGAAGAAATCAATGCGTCATATGACAGTCAAGAAGACTCTAACCACGCACAAAATAAAATAAACCTTTCAGAATTCATAGTTTCCATCACTAATCTGGTCTGAAATCAAATCATAAGCTATGACTAGCCATTGCATGACCTCCCGATACAGGGGCTCAGTTAAGATTACCAATCCGAGATTATACCATCATCTCCCAGGTATTATCAAAGATCGTTGCGCACAGTAACGAACAAAGGTGTGACAGCACAAAATTAATTAGCATATAGTCCAAAGACACACCTACAGTTCAAACAAACTACTGCATTAAATGTTTGAAAACAGGATGTACACTTGTGCTACTTTTTAACCTCAGTGATAAAAATTACAATTTTGAAATAATATTATATCATTCCATTATTATTTACCTACTTTTAGGAGATAATAAATTCACTTACTTGAAGTATTCTGAATTTTTTAGGCAACCTGCACAAATTTATAGTTAACTTGTAGCTGTCCATTTTATTAGTTTATACTTATTGTGTAAATGTGTCTGCAATCAACATGCTACAAGCACTTGACTGACAATGAGCACTAAAATGAAAAGTGGGAATTGGCAACAATCAGCTAGTGTGACCACAACACTGGAAAAAAACATAAATTAAATGCCACAAATTTCCTTTGCTTACAAAAATGTGGACGTTTTAATTGAAAACTATGATACCTAAGATGTAGCACAACTGACCTCAACGTTTCATTTCTACTACAACTTATCTGTTTTGGGATCTACAAATGGAGGAATATTAATTAACACACAAGAGAACAGAAAAGATCATTAGAAAGGAATCTATCCAAATAAATACTTGAAAATTGCATTTTTGAGTTATCACACTAATGAACTCAGGCATCATTATATTGATTAATGAACCTAATTATGTTGGTTTAAAATTATTGTACTGTTTACAATGTACATAAAACTTAACAGCTTCAAATTTGTATATTTTGTTTATAATCTACAAAAATGGCTATTTCTGTGTGTCACTGTTGGTACTGTACCACGAAAAATTAAGGATATGGGCATGAGAATCTTGTGAAGGGGGAAAGGTCCTTAGGGAGCAGATACAGAGGGATTTAGATGCAGAGCGAAATAATGGATATATTTTAAAACTTAATTTATTCACCTGGAGAATTTGATGAATAAGTTCCCTATTATTTCTGACTCGTAGCATTAAACCAAATTAAAATATTGTCTGAGCAAGTTCATGTCGCCTGGCTAATTGAAACAAAATAAATATTTATGATTGTCCATCTTTTAACATGAAACGATTATCTTTCGTTGAAAATCAATAAGTTCTTTCCTGATAAATTTCATAAAGTTCTTCAAGTATTGATTCAAATGACAAAAACTGAAAATGAATGTAACACCCTTACACGTGTAAAATGAATTTCCCTACACCACTTTCAATATTTAAACACTTCAAAATTTGGCAAATTTTATCTTCTTCTAAAGTTCGGTGCTATAGTCTATTTTATAACTGTCACTCAACATTTATAAAATTTAATGTGAAATCCAATGAGAGAAATAGTTTGTTGAATTATGAATGAAATCACAGATTTTACAGTTCAACTTGTAATATAGTCTGTTTAAATCTCAAGTTTGTTTACAGTGGCACTCATGTCACCAGAAAAATCCAAATATCAAACTGAAAATGTAGAGAAATGCGGTTCAACGAACATCATATGAAGTCCTCGACAGCTGGTGTTGTGATGCTATCCCCACGGTACCACGTCTGATTCCCGCGTAGTAACCACGTTCCGAATCGAACCTCAAACCGCGTTCCATGTCCCGCGTAGTAACCACGTTTAAATTCTATGAAGTCACCACGTTCCAACTCCCACGTAGTCATGATGACAGCAGCTTTATATGACAAAATAGGCGAAGTCACGGTTTCAGATGTCACTTATAAAATTTATAAACATGAAAACGTTCAACTGACAGGATTAACTTGTGAGTGTTCTATGCTTGTAAGTCGTACAATTGGCACTGTATTTTACTACGTGAATATCCTCTAATATTTAATCACTGGTAGATGATTGTTATTGCTCATTAGATTGGATTCACTGTTTATGTTGAAGCACAGTTATAACATATTTACACACGAAAATCAGTCTTATTCGCCATAACGAAATACTTAATTCGCGGATATTTACAAGTTCCTATGACGGCAATGTCATACAATGTCAAATACTGTTCACTTGTGATGAAGGTTTAACCGTATTAAAACTTCAACCAGTAATTATTACACACGTACTTAAGGTAACTTCATGAAATAGATTAGTTTGACAGATTAAATGTTTAATTATTTCACTTGAAAATCGTCTTAATATTCATACGCTTATTTCTCTTGAATGTTTAAAGTCAGTTTCATTTCAATATGAATAGAAGTTTAAATCAATTAAATTTGTTCGATTTGCAGTGGAAAGTACTACGTCTGTACAGTGATTAAATATCATAAATCTTTGACAACACTTTGAAATTATTATGTTAGTATCATATCACTAGAAAAGTTTCTAAGTTCCAACACGAGTTATTGTTGTATAAGTCTTGGCAAAAACTTTACCGTAGAGTTCGTACGATGTGATGTTTTAAGTTCGAACCTCGCGAACCCGTTCATGTGAGACAGCATGACTACACGACGGCAGCGATTTGAGAATTGAACTGACTTGACCTAGCAAAACCCCGCTCTTTTATAGCAATCTGCCGAGCTCAGCTTCCTCCTCTCGTGGAAAAATCAAGTTTTTTATACCTGAATTACTCTTTAAGTCCGAGGGACGACATTAATGAAATTGCAGTATGTTTGCCTTTAAATAATGGGCTATACGATGGCGTATCTCATTAATTGATATATCAGTGGGTTCCAAAGTTAGTACAATTTCTTGTAGTATGTTCGACAATATCAGGAGGTGTTCACGTGATAGCTGCATCACGTTCTGCGTGACGTATCTTGCTTGCTGTATGCATGCTCGAACCGGTCTGTTGCGCTACATCGCATGCTAGGGTCCCCCCGCTGCGCTGACGTCCATTAAATAAAATTATGTTCCAGGCCACACAAGGTTCCTGGTACAGTACGAACGTACAAAATTACTGAGACTATCTGGAGGTAATAGTTGCAGGCGGCATTTCAGATAATAAGAATGTGATGAACAAATGATGCATTGACAGTGAAGGAAAGAACACATTTTACAAGGTTGCTTAAAGGTATTGTAAAGAAATACACTACAAAAATATCTAGCTTTCCCAGAGATTATTTTTGTATATATATATATATATATATATATATATATATATATATATATATTCAGTATAACAACATGACGGAACAAAATATGATCTTACATTTCCTGAATATTTTAGATAAATATAACCAACAGAATTTTAAGATATTAGCGTTTAAATGAAACTTTGTAAAGAAACGATTAAACTGATGAAAATGGCCAGCTTTTGGACATAAACCAACCACTACTGAACACAACTGTGAATAGGTACAATATATTCCATATATGATTCGTAGTGTACGTACTTTGTTTCTTCTTTGATGAATATTCTATGAATATTTCCTCCTTAATATCTTCAGAAGGCTGTAAGTAAGAGATAAGAAAAGTAGAATAAAGAAGTAAGGGAATAAAATATACAGGCCTAAACAAGAAACAGCTGAGAAAATAAATTTCACAGTGGCACAAGGAGAGTATAATTAATTTATCTCCCATTTTAAAAATATAAGAGCGGAAATGAACAATCAAATCAAAATCACTTCAAATGCAATGGAGGTGTCTACCTTGGTGGCAAATGGCACACAAAAATACCTTACTATCAAGCATTAAATTGTCAATGAACAGACAGGAAGACAATTTCCTAAAATACAGTATTATACAATTTACACTAACTTTTTTCTTTTAAACACACAGCTCATCATTAATAAATTTACAATATTTACAAAATTTAACTCATGATGATGATGATGCTTGTTGTTTAATGGGGCCTAACATCGAGGTCATCGGCCCCTAATGGTACGAAATGGTATGACAAATTAAAAGTCCAAAATTCTCCACTGACCAGAACTCAATACGTGAGGACGAAGAATGAATGAATGGACATGAATTTAAAGCAATCAGTGGATGCGACCCGCAATGCCTTACATTCACAGAAACTGACGTAAAACAATAGGATTACTGACCAAGGGACTGTTGCTATAGCGTAACACTGAATGGATGATGCATGCAGTCTAAAGGGGGTCGAAAATTGAAGTTATCGGCCCCGCATAACGCTACTTACCTCTAGGAAGGTAGAATATGGTATTTGTCATGTTGCGGTACTAATCAAAAGTAGCAGAGACTTGCGGTATTCCACACATTATGGTTATGAAATTCGACATGTAATACAGACCTATGGGTTTTCTCACCTTGCGGCGCCATTTACAGGCAACGCAAAACCTATGGTGTTCATCACATAAGAGTACTAGCCACAGGGACCTGCACTATCCTGCGGTGTTCCTCATAGAGTGGGTACTAATCAAAGACAAGGCAGGACCATGGTAGCTATCATCACATGGTCCCGCTCATATGGTGGTACTAATCACAGGTACTGCAGAAGCCGATCGCACGGTGCTCCTATGATACTAATCACAAACCTATTTGGTACCTAATATAGTGGTACTACGCGCAAGTAAAAGCGAACCATGATGTTCTCCGCATGGTGGTACTAATCACAAGTAGTTTCGTGGTTCCTTGGTCGCCCCTTACGACAGGCAGGGAATAACGTGTGTGTATTCTTGGTCTGCGTCCCCCAACCCACAGGGGGGTTGTGTGTTTGGTCCGCGAGAGGTATTTTATATCCCTCAAGTCCGCCAGCAAGCCGCTTAGGACCCCCTATCCGCCACCTGGGACGCGCCACGTGGGAGTATCACTTCTCCCCCTGCTACGCCAGCGTAGTAGGTTCGTGGAAATTTTACTCATAATATCCTCTGTATTTAAAAACATTATCAACTCATATACAACATGTGGAGTTATTTCAAACAATAATATACAACTGCTATTAGATTAAAATTTACGTTGCATTTATATATTTTATTTTCTTATACTTTTTGGAACCTAACTTGCATAGTGACCTGCTGCGTCTTAACCCAAGTCCTTTCGCCACTGCTTTTTAGACAATTGATAAGAGATAGGAATGTGAAAAGGGACACACTGTAGGATAGCAGTAGACAACTTAGCGTAGAAAAAGCGGAACATTTGTAAATATGTAAATTTAAAATTACCTATATATTTGTGAATATTCAGCAGAGAATATGCACACATACATACGGGGATGGAGGCACTTCCGTGTATTTGTACATGTACAATTTTAGGAAAGTAAATAAATAATAGTATTAATAATAAATACTATCTCCAAAATAGTACCCAATACTATTCCTTGCTTCCTTTTTCCTTTCTGCTGATCCCTATTTCAACAATGACTAGCTATTTTATTTATCCTCTTATTACCGGAGTAATAATGTATATCCTCTCTGTGAATACTTCAGTGCTGGCGGCATGGCCATTGAAATTCGTGTCTTTAATGTGGTTTGCCGCTGCGTTATTCATCAAGTGATTCATGGTCACAGATACTATGGTTTTCAATATTTATAAACATTAACTTCCACCGGCTTTAAAGTTATTATTGAGCCCATCTGTGGTGTATGGCCAGACAGTGCCTTTTCCAGTATTCTTCTGCATTCTAGTGTCGTCGGTATGAACCATCTCGCCACTCTCCCCCTCCACCGAGCGAGTATGCGCACGTAAACATTGCGACTGTGGTCTGACTTCAGGCTTCTGGGTTGTCGCCAATAAGGTTCTGTGATGGAAGGACGGCGTGCTTCTCCGCTTGACGGGGTGGATAGACCCAGGGTGAAGTTGGTTTGATAGGGCTTACGCCCTCGGCAACTTTGCAATTTAATTTCAAATTCTGTTATCATTTAATGCACCTCGCCTGGAATTTTTGAGTGCACTCTAAGGGTTACCTTTACCATACGTAAGTAAGGATATTATGCTGAAGCGTACTGACGACTACGGCAAGATACTACACTGTAAGTGGTTTTTTAACTCATCTTTAACTTGTTCCAACTGGTGAACTGAATATTTCTAAATGCCTTGTTCCGCCATTGTGAGGGAATCTTGAAACGGGAAATTTCTGAAGCTATTTCGAAGAATATAAGGATTACGGAATTTCATGAGCTTGTACTATCAACATTTATCCCCTCTTTAGAACTGCAAAATTTGTTTCCTCAATATTGTTTTAGGACTCAACTATATCTTAGACTCGAGGTTTTATTGCATGGTATTTCGAATTTCGGTGCCAGAAGAAGAAATGGTGGCACATATTCTGAAAGGTTTTCCTCCCTACAACCGATCCTACCTCTTCCTCAGGAAGAGCCCGACTAATTTTGTGGAATTAGAGGTTGCTTGTACCTTTGCTGAATATGTGAAGCACGGGGACGCGGGCAGACCCATCTGCCACCCTCCTCCGTTTAACCCGGCCTCGCCTCAATCTAGGGATAGTGGAAATCTTAAAAACGGTATAATTGTGGATTACGTGACCACCTTCGGAATGCTCGCCCGTCAATAAAGCGTAGTACTGGTCCTTGCTCTTATTTGTGTGGGTCGAGGCAGCATATTAAGAATAATTGCCTAACTTCTTTCAAAAAACCCAATCAATGACTAAAGGGTAATAGTAATACTTGTGAATCTTGCCCCTGAATTTTCTGTAGATTTAGAAAGTTATTTGTCGGCAGTAATGTAATAAAATCTTCGATTTGGTTGAGTCTAAAAGTACCTTCGCGAAGGCAGAGGTGAATAATGAACCGATTGTTGCTTTAAAGGACTCGCGTAACGTTGTCACTTTAATATATGATGATGCTTGTTGTTTTTTCTATTTGCTTAACGTCGCACCGACAGAGATATGTCTTATGGCGACGATAGGATAGGAAAGGTCTAGGACGTGGAAGAGGTCGTGGCTTTATTTAAGGTACAGCTCCAGCATTTGCCTGGTGTGAAAACGGGAAACCTCGGAAAACCATCTTCAGGGCTGCCGACAGTGGGGCTCGAACCCACTATCTCCCGATTACTGGATACTGGCCGCACTTAAGCAACTGCAGCTATCGAGCTCGGTGCTTACCGTCTTTCACCTCCTCACATCGAAGGCCAACGGCCCCCTTTAATTGATGCCAGTTGGTATGATGAAATAAGGTCCTCTTGTAAACTGCCTCAGTTTTAGAAAGTCAAAATTGCATGTGTCACGGCTAATAAGGATAATATGGAGATTTTTGGATCTGTTGACGTGATATTGCGTATTGGTAATTTTACTTGGAAGGTTCATTGCTTGGTGTTTTAGGCATTGACTTCTTGTCAAGGACCGGATTCGTTTTAGACCTCCAGGCTAGAAAATTCTACTTTAAATTTTCCTCAAATTGTAACGTCGATATTATTGATGCTCCTTTGGGTACCTTCAGAATTTCTTGTGTAGGCAGGCCGCTACCAGGGAAGAACAATGAAATCGACCAGTTGGATCTTGATCATTTGGATTATCAACAAGCTAATAAAGTCCGTAACTTGTGCCATCAATTTCCTGAGGTATTTACCAACAAGTTAGGACTGACGGATGTATTGGAGTACGATACTGAACTGTCTGACAACCAACTTGTTAGAACCCCTCCTTACCTCTTTCACTTCCTCGCAAGCTAGAACTCAAAAGTATTATCGACCAAATGCTTGCCGATGGTGTCATCAGACCGTCCATTTCTCCTTATGCCTCTCTGGTTTATCTGGTACCTAAACCCTCTGGAGGATACCATGCCGTTATCGATTACAGATCCCTGAATCGCACAATCACCCTGCAATCTATTCCTTCGCCAGATTTACATGTTTTGGGTGGTTCTCCGCCCAAGTTCTTTACCGTGTTAGATCTAAATCAATCCTATTTTCAGATTCCTCTCTCTAAAACTTATATTTCGCTGAACCGCCTTCATCACAGACTGGAATATTTATGAGTACCTCAGGTTGACGTTCGGACTATCTTGCGGAGCAGCTGTTTTAACTAGATTTCTGAATTCTATTCTAGGGGATATCAAGTTTAAGTTTGCTTTCAATTACCTTGATGACTTGTGATCTTCTCGAATACCTTTTAAGAACACGTGGATCATGTCACGGAAGTCCTTGAGCGTTTGAAAAAGGCTGGTCTTACTGTGAAATTATCCAAAGAAACCTTCGCCAAGCTAAGTATATCCTTTCCTGGCCATGTCGTGTCGCCCGACGGAGTCTCCGTTGATCAATCTAGGACCCAGGCTATCAGGGAATTCCAACCACCTAAGGACGTAAAAGGTGTTGCACGCTTTGTGGGCACGGTAAATTTCTTCCGCAAGTTTATCCCGAATTTTGCTGTGGTACCTCACCCCTTAACTATCAGAGGCGTAAGGATGTCGAGTTCATCTAGGTCCCTCCCAGCAAGAAGCCTTTGAAACTCTGAAACTTGCCTTATCGAATGCTCCTGTGTTGGCCATACCCGACTTTAGTAAACGTTTCATTGCACAAACTGATGCCTCTGGAGAAGCTGTTTCTGGTGCACTCTTTCAGGAACATGAGGACGGTCGTAGACTCGTTGCCTATGTGTTTAGGATACTCAATAATCTGGAGAGTAAGTACTCAATCTATGAGTTGGAATGTTTGGGTGTGCTGTTTGCACTTGAGAAATTCCGACCATTTATTGGACATGTAAATTTCGACCTTGAACCGACCCAAAAGAACGGGCAGAATCACTAGATGGGCACTTAGGATTCCCGCTTTAGTTTTCAGGTTAAGCGTATCAGAGGTTCGCTGACTGCTTAAGTAGAATGTTTGACGGGAGCTTTGGCCTTGATGTAAAATCTGAAGTTGAAGAAATTGATGAAACTAATGTTAGTGTGGGCGCCATTCTTCCGGATCTACCTTTGTTATACCATGAGTTTGGCGATCAAAAAGCTGATCCTGAGTTGAATGAAATCACCGACAAGATTAGTGACGGAATGGTAGTAAAACCTTATTCTCTGGTGAATGTTGAAGGTCGAATTGATGCTTTCATTATTGTTGTTCTCAAAGTCCTAGTGCCAATCACCTTCAAGTATTGTCACTGTTAACGCATTGGTGGTCACTTAGGCACATTTAAAACTAGGCAGAAAATTATAAATTTCTTCATTTGCAAAAAGATGGATAGTGATATCCGAAACATGGTTAAGTGCTGTAAAACTTGTGCTATCAGTAAACCCAACCTGAAGAACCGTGTTGGTTTATTTTCATCTTCAGAAGCCTATCGGCAGATGGAAAGGTCATTCATCGATTTTGTAGGTCCGAACCCTCGCTCTACCTTGGGAAACATTCATATCTTTGTGTGTATTGATGCGTTCTCTCGGTTTTCCGGGAGTATTCCCACTAAATCTATGACTTCTCGTACGTCTATAAGTTTCCTTAATTCTATCTTCGCATCCTTTGGTCCTCCCAAGTTTCTGGTTTATGACAATGCCAGTGCATTCACTAGCCACTTGTTTAAGAAGTACCTATTCGAGTTGAGCATTTCCCATGCTACTACAAATCCAAACTATCCAAACCCAACTTACGCCGAGAGAATGAACAGGAACCTGAATTCTTCCCTGATTGCATATCATCACAATAACCAATCCATGTGGGATTCTTGCCAACACTGGTTAGCCCATGCCTTCAGTTCTGCCACACACGAATCTCATAGTAAAACTCCCATGTTCCTTATGTTCTGTTACACCCCGTATTCTTCTATGTCCAACGAACTTTGTATTGATGATCTTCCCGACCTGTCTAAACCCAACGATGTTCAGAAGAAGAAACTGTCGGTATCCTGTAAGACAGGCAGAGATAAGTATAACGAATGTAGAAAGTCAACTAGGTTGAAAGTTGGTGATCAAGTTTTTGTCATGTCCTGTCCCATTAGTAAAGAAATTAACAAATTTTATGCTAAGCTTGCTCCTAGGTATCAAAGTCCCTGTACTATTTTACAGTTTTTGTCTCCAGTATCGGTACTGGGGAGTGACCCCATCACCAAGAGGATTAGGCGAGTTCACTTTTCCCAGTTAAAATCAGGTTAATGTGTGATCCCTCTTCTCTCTTAAGGGCTTCTTGATAATACGTATGGTACGTAGTTTGGATCTGCGGATGAGGGTTACATTTCAGTGAGAAAATTTGTTTAATTATCTTTAGATTATTTTGTAACTATTCTCGTTGCGTGTGAATTTTATTTAGTAACTTTCCCATGTATAGTATTTTTGTTTTGAGTATTGCTTCCTGACCGTATGACCTTTTCCTCTCCAGAAATTGTCGTTTAGTAGTGTGCGAATTAATTACAACGTGTTAAGATTTTCTGCACCAAATCTTCTGCATTCATGTCTCATGTGAATCTTAATATCACTGTGTAGTAGCTTACTACCGTGTACTTGTTACCATTGCATTTTAACATGTGATTGTGGTTCGTGGCGTGTGGATCCTTTCACTTGCGCTATTGGCACCTATTTATTTAATCGTTAATATCTCATTGCTCCTTTGGTTTGGGTGCATGCCTGCTCTGTCCATCATTAATTGATTCTATCCTGATCATTGAAGATTACTAAATTTTGATCATTAATTTAATTATGACCGGGCGAGTTGGCCGTGCGCGTAGAGGCACGCGGCTGTGAGCTTGCATCCGGGAGATCGTGGGTTCGAGCCCCACGGTCGGCAGCCCTGAAGATGGTTTTCCGTGGTTTCCCATTTTCACACCAGGCAAATGCTGGGGCTGTACCTTAATTAAGGCCACGGCCGCTTCCTTCCAACTCCTAGGCCTTTCCTGTCCCATCGTCGCCATAAGACCTATCTGTGTCGGTGCGACGTAAAGCAACTAGCAAAAATTTAATTATGTATTATGTAGTAGCCTTTGTCTTGTAGCAAATTTTGGAAAATTGTATATAATATTAGGTCTGTGCATTGTTGTTCACTGGCATGAAAACTGTTAAGGTGTCCTAACCTGTATTTATCTTTAACTGTTCTAGTATTCTATTGCCTATGTCTTGTTATCCGACTTTATTTTGGTGATATAACTACTGTCTATTCCGGTTGTGGTATTGTTAGGTGTGCATTAAACGAACCGAGTAATCTGTTAGGTTAGTTTCTTTATTTGGGGGGTTGACTAGGAACTGGTTAGTACCCGATGTTAGATCCTATTTGTTGAGTTTTGGATTTGCCTGTGGATATTGATTATTGCGGAACTCTGTCGATCGGACTTGGTGGTGGTTGGCTGTTTGCCTTTACGGCATGGACTTAACTGTCTTCACTGCTTTCGGTCTCCAACTTCTGGTGGTACGATTTCCTAATTTCCGATTGGTCTCATACCCACCTCTTAATCATTTCTGTAATCAGTTGTGAATTACCCGTTAACTGAGTGATGTATATCTAGACATTCCTGTCCTTTTGATTTTCTGGAGTGAGTAAAATTTTACCCTATCTACCTTCTCAAAATTAGGCATCTGGGTTTTCCATTCTGGTAATGGTGGTTAACTACGTTGTTACTTCTTGTATTTTTGGGGCGCATGTGCTATTAATTCTGCATTCTTCTACAGACCTTACTTGCCTGGTTTCTGTCTCTAAATTGGTGTATTATTCATGAAGTGTGTTAAACTATTGAGTTGTAACGTCCATGTCGCCCTACCTCGTCTACTTGTTATGGTGGTGTTATTTTTCACAAATTGCAACAATGGATCCTCTACTTTCGAACCTAGTAGGTAATGGTTTTGGTCCTGAGTTAGTTATGTTGTAACGGTACGTGATTTTGTTTTAAGCTTGCATTGTGAGGTGGCATGATGGCTTCACGGCATGTCGTTGAGGATGGTTAGTGCTCCCTTCCCCCCTTTTTTGCTAACGCATGTCCGTAGAGATTCATTAAGGTTGTATTGTTATTGTGTTATATAATTAAATGGTTATAACACTTCGGTATGGTCGGTATTGCATTTAATTTACCCCTGTGTGCCCGTAGATTGGGAAATAAATTCTGGCATGGGTTTACTGCTCTTCTTAGAAAAACCTGGTCTGCTTGCATGTAATTTGTGATTCCTGTATGACCTGGTCTATTATTTTTTTTGTTTTAATTCTCTGCATACCCAGGTAATCTGACGTCATCACGTATTTATCCTGTATTATAAAGTTCATTTTGGATTAACCTGCCAGTCTATTGGTCCTTTTCTCTCCAGAGTGTTAGTATCCGTTGCTATTAATTTTTGGTCATCTTGCCGTTCTGCGGGGCGCCAGTTGAGTATGGGATTAACTAGTGCTTCATAGGTGGTATTGAAGCCTCCCACTATTCGATGATCGGGTCTTTTCGTGGAGTTTTCTCCTTCTTCACCGTTGTATTGAGCGTTTTCCGTCGTCCTAGTCCATGATCTACCATTTATATGTTATTTACCTTGTTTCATATATATTTCGCACGCTACCTGTGGCTGTGTGGCTAGAGTGTGAGTCTACGGATGTCACTTGTTACTATTCCGGATTTGTCCGAGATCCCTTGTGGATAAGCGGTAGAGAATCGTGTCAGGTCTCTGCTCTCATTTCCAAATTGACCACTTAATTGAGGGGTATTTCTAAACCATTTATTTAAATGAGTATTCCATTGTTGATGTATATGTTTGAAAATTCGGTGAAGTTGTGAGGAATATAATTTAAGATTGGGTGACACTTCTGAATTTCTTTCTGCCATTTTGTGTCCTGCTCCACCATGGTGTTAATGATTGTGTTATTATGAGTTCCTATATCCTAATACTATTCTTGACTTGGTGTTGCTGATAGCTCGTTGCTGATACGCATATCCACCATCTGAAAGATCTTGAAGTCTCAAACTGCAAACTAACTATATTCATCTTGCCTTGAGTAATTATTTACCGTAACCCATGGATTTTGATCTTTTCTCATATCCAGTTTCTCAGTGTTTCTCTTATTTGTGAGTATAACTATATCTGATCTTATCTCTTCTTTAGACGGGTTATGCATGGAGTGTATACGTAGCATTACAATTGATTAATTGCAAAATATAATTTCTAGATTTTGGTCGTGTATTTAATGGGTTTAAAAATTTATTTATTGGCTCACTGATTAGTGGTTCTACTCCACTGATTAAAAAAATTAATTATAATTTTAATTAACTTGGATTACTGTGTAATGTGTTATTGCTTCGCAACATGTTCTCTCTTGGTCAACGTCTGGTTATTTTGAAATTATGTATGGATTGCTGTTCTCTTAGTATTTCAATTCTGGAAATGATTTGACATCTCTGGGAAGGTTATCTATATGAAGAGTACTGTCGGTGTGGCTGTGATCGATAATTTGATGTGTTTCTTGCTGTGTTATCATGCATTGCTGGATAAGGTGTTATGATCTGTAGCATGTTCTTACTTGATTGATGCCTGGACTTATTGAACTTACCATGTTTGTGGTTTGTTCTATTCTGTCAGTATTTTCTTTCCTAAGCTTAACTTATTTGTGTGTATTGCGTATGTTTGAAGTTGTATGTCGTAGTAGCTTCTCGTTTTCATTGTTGCTGGTGGTGCCTTTATTATGTGGCATTCCGATAGGTTTGTTGACGTGCACAGAAAACTAATTTGAGGAGATGACTATCTTTAATTTTCAAGTTAATTCTTTTCCTTATATGTTGTGCATCAAATTTCTGCCGATATATTTAATTTAGCATGATATATTTATGGTTATATATTTCCTAGTACCTGGTCAAGGGTTGTTTAGGTAATTGTTGTATTCTATTGTAATCCTGTTCTCCTTTTGTTTTTACTAGTTGTTGTATCCAATGTCATACTGTAGTCTTAAGTCAAGTTAATCCAGTTTAAGATTATGTAAATGATTTACCTGTTGGATCTTGTGATCTTATTACATGCTCACCAATTTTGTTTTCCTATATTTGTTCATTTCTTTTCCTTGCCCTTCTGGGCGTTTTTCATTTGTTAAATTGGTTTATGCCACCCTGGCAATAATAATAAAATGGAAACCAAATGAATGCGTTTCTTAACTTACGCAAGTCCGATAAACAATACTAAAATGAATGTCTAACATGCGATAAACTCAATTTGGGTGTATAATCGCGTGCATTTAAATCTAAGAAGGTTTATTATTATACCAGTGAACATTTAGGAAGTTGTTCAGTTGTGTGTGTACCACAAAGTAACGAAATCTTTGAACAGTTGATACATATGAACTTGCGAGACTTGTTCATTGGAATTAAAACTTAGCAAATGATCTGGAGCATGAGTGTCACCATTTATCTAGAACATAAACAGATTTACCTGCGACTTGCGTGTAGCACCACTTTAATGCATGGGACTTCTTAATGATTGAAAGTAACTGGACAGCTAGTGTCATTTAAATGCACTCAATTGTTTTTTACTCAATTCATATATGTTTTGGTTCTTAATTGACTATTGGATTCATCTTGCTGGTGGTGCATAAACTGGGACATGTGATTGGTTGTCATTTTCTTCTTCGGACTATTCCATCAAAAACTCAGCTTGTATCCAGACCACCACCTTATGAAAGTCGTCATATGTTGTATAAGTGGAGCTTCGGGGAGGGAGACTATTACCGGATTAAGAATTTATACCTCTCTGTGAATACATTAGTGCTGGCTGCATGGTCATTGAAATTCGTGTCTTTAATGTGGTTTGCCGCTGCGTTATTCATCAAGTGATTCATGGTCACAGATACCATGGTTTTCAATATTTATAAACATTAACTTCCACCGGCTTTAAAGTTATTAATATGCCCATCTGTGGTGTATGGCCAGACAGTGCCTTTTCCAGTATTCTCCTGCATTCTAGTGTCGTCTGTATAAACCATCTCGCCACTCTCCACCTCCACCGAGCGAGTATGCGCACGTAAACATTGCGACTGTGGTCTGACATGTAGGCTTCTGGCCAGTCGCCATTAAGGTTTTGCTAGTGAGCTGTGATGGAAGGACGGCGTGCTTCTCCACTTGCCGGGATGGATAGAGCGATTATCATGGACCCAGGGTGACGTTCGCTTGATACGGCTTATGCACTCGTGAACTGTGAAAGTTAATTTTAAGTTTTATTACCATTTTATGTACCTCGCCTGGAATTTTGGAGTGCACTCTAAGGATTACCTTTACCATACGTAAGTAAGGATATGACGCTGAAGTGAACTCACGACTATGGCAAGATACTACACTGTAAGTGTTTTTTAACTCATCTTTAAGATGTTCCAACTGGTGAACTGAATATTTCAAAATGTGAAGTGCGTACCACGACAGGATGTAACTTTGCATCAACTTAACTGTATGTTTTAGCCCTGCGGTGTTTGAACATTATTCGAGTCAAAAAACTTATATATATACTTTTGTTTACTAGGGACTTGCACCTGCTGTGAATTAATATTAATTCTTATTCTTGGAAATTGTAAATTTAATACTCAATGTTTGGTAGCGGCTTTCTAGCCCTAATAAGTAGGGGTTAATGCAATGTTTTGGCAGGGTTATTAACTAAGCGAGTTGCTGCAAGGATGTGGAACAAACGTTCGTTTTCCATCTTAATTTTCCTACTTCTGGGTTATATTATTACATTAATTTGTTTGGTATTTTCGTGTTTTTTCGACGTCCTGTTTTTCTTTTGTCTCTTAATATGTACAAGCCTATTGTTTGGTGGCCTATGATTGGCCATTTTCCTTAACTACCTAGCGTGTTTTCGTTGCCATGGGAATATTATGTTAATTGATGGTGATGCTGATTGTTGATGGATGTTGGTGGAAATGAATTGATTTCCCTCTTATGAATTTAGTATTGTGAGTTGTTTAACCTGTTTTTCTTTTAATTAATTTTGGCATTTTTGTCTCCCTGTTGGCATATTTTCCTACCCTGTGTCGTGGACGTTATTATTATTATTATTTTGGGGTAAACTAATTCTTGGAAAATTGATCGTAATATTCCACCCTTCCTTGTGGGAGCTCCTTAGAATATACCCCAAATAACGTTTCGGTATCAAGAAAATCACTATTTAAGTACAACTATATAACCATTCTCTAAAAGAGGGAGTGTTTCACTGACATGGACATGACACATATGAAAAAGGTTTCAAAGTCTTTTAAGACTTACTGGAATCAAAAATGATAACCTCCCTAAAACCAGTAGCTAATTATAATGAAACTGAAGCAAATATTTATTTAAATCAAGAGAATTGGTCAAACAGACAAAATGCCTTCCAAAAATTAAAATTACCAAGTTTCGACAGAGACATAATGTTGTGACTATACTTCAAGGGCAATTTTTGAAATAACATCACTAGAAATCAAGGCCTAACTGGAATCAAAAGTTTCAAAATATCACCTTGTCCCTGAATGTTTAGACAAAGAAAACCCTCGAAAAAAATTGCCATGATTGAACCAAATATAACCATACTGTAGAACTTAATTCATAACCACTACCACTGCCCTAAGCTGATTGCATTGGAGTATGCGAAGCACATCTTTGAAAGTACAAATAAGCTTTGCCCCACTTGTAGCATTATAATTAAGTTAGACATTATTATCAGCATCTCGACATGTTCATTAAGGCTCGTCTCTACCCCATTTAATCCTTCTAATCTGAATGGGTTGCATCGACCCAGATTTAATATTCAATTGCTTGTAACTGACAAAATATGAACTGTATATGCCAAAAAACTTGTGTATTTGTTCATCTCCTTTAGTAGGTATTGACATGATTTAAAAATATTTTTCAGTTGCTGACTACTCTACCAGTTCAAAAAATTACATATATGATGAATGGATCAAATGGACATATCCATTAATATCAATGCTGCCCTACCTGCTGGTCACTACACAAACAATGTTCGACTACCTCCATGACTAGGGAGTTCTGCATTGTAGCTGTGATCAAATATGGCTGGTCATCAGCGGTTAATGAGAAATCTATATGAAATATATTATACGAAATTAGTGAGAGTAAACATGAAGAGGAAGCTGATGATGCATTGGCTGATCCTGAATGTGTGTTTTCCAAAAAACTGATGACGATCACGTTTCTCTGGAGGGAGAAGAAAATGACGAGCTCCAAGTATCTGGTTATAAACTACAAGATGAGACTGACTCTGTACAAAAAGAAGGGTACATATCTCAAAATGGGACGGAACGGAGAAAACAACCATACTGACTATCAGGTGTAAGGTACGTTGCACATTCAGCAGAACCCTTATTTAACGGTTTTACAGACACCTGAATTTTTATTGTTAAATGGGGGTTAACATAAATTGTGCCATCATACATTATTTACACAATGACAGCAATAAAAGAAGGAGATATCTACATTATACACTGTACTGTAGTTACAGTTTGTGCTTCATTTTGACAATTTTTTGTTGGTGAATGCAAATCTCTTCAGTTTAAGGTTTTTCTTATACGGTTATGCATGATTTTTCATAAAAGGCAGGAAAGATACTGAACTCACACAAACCTATTAAAATTACTACAGAACAGCAATCAGTTTGTTTAAACATTATTGCGGATGTTTTCCAAGCAGCAGCTGACTCATTAGCATGTATTTTCTAATTCCAATAAACTGAACACCCATTATACATTTCCTTCTTAAGAACTGCAACAGCATCAGTCCAGAGGATTGTTGCAAACATTGCCAGTTTCATATTTCAAGCGGCATCACCTAACCTAGGTTTCAATTGCAAGAAATCAGCTTCATTTCCCGTATCAAATCCTATTTACCAAGAAACAGTAACAGTAAAAATTTCCACCTATTTGATACTTATATTTGCATTAAGCAAATCAATTAATCACACACAGTACATGTTTCATTCCATTTTGAAACATCTTCAGCTGTATTACATTGCTTAGGTGAAAACATTAAGTATTTATCTTTTTAAGAACATCTCAAACAGGTACCGGTACCTTGTTTTTCTTAAAATCTACATAAATTTAAAATTTGAAATAGATTAAAATCAATGTGGATGGTTGAATGGGGTGGTGAAATGAGAGGGAAATGGATCTGCTTATGGTTAGCCTATTTAAAAAAAATCTATTCACTTGAACAGATGTTGTAAAAAATGTTTCCAGTACTTTTATCACCAAAATATTCTGCTTGTCTTCTAATAAAAAGTTTTTTGAAAATATAACTTTCCAGTCTAGCTTAAGCCAGTGAGGAGGACGGACGTGTCGTGTGGCGTGCGCCTGCTGAGTGGAGTGGATTAAGAGTGAGGAAGCGGTAAGGTCAAGCGGTCGGCAAGGAGATAGATACGATGAATTGGGTAGACGTAGAGGTTATGAGGAAAGTAGTAAGAGAAGTAATACAGGAGGTATGTCCGTTTGAACAATTAAAGAAAATGCTTCAAGAACAAGGCCAGGAGCAAGAAAAGACGAGACAGTGGATCCAGGATTATATGAAGAATACGAAGGCGATGATAGAAGGCAGCGAGAAAGAACTGGTGTCACTAAGAGAGAAAATAAAAAATATGGATGAAGAGATGGTAAACCTGAAGAAAGAAATCGAATTCTGCAGACAGGAGCGCAAGAAGAAATCCATATTTATTTATGGGGTGGAGGAAGACAAGGCAGAATCTAAAGTGGACATTATTTACAAAGTGGTAGATGTTATACAAAAAAAATGAAAATAAATTTCAGTGAGGTAGATATAGACAATGTGGAGAGAGTTGGCAAGGTGGGAGGGCACAGGCCCATAAAAGTGTCGCTGCTATCTTCATTGATGGCAGACATAGTGATAAGGAACGCTGGTAATCTACAGTGTGAGAACATTAGAATTAAGAGAGATTTCGGAAGAGAAGAGAGTAGAAATTTTAAAATTCTTAAGAAACATCTTGTGAAAGCAAAAATTCAGGGATTGAAAGCGTATATTAGTGGTCAGATACTCGTGGTGAGCGACAGGAATTGGACCCGAAAGTGGACAATATCGAAACTGAAATTAATGGATGAGAGTTTGAGGCAAGAAGAAACTAGCAGGGCTGACAGTTCGAGGCAAGAAGAAACTACCAGGGCTGATGTACATACTGTAAATGAAGGAACACTGAGTAGATGGGGTTCCTGGGAAGAGATCATGAAAAGAGCTGAAGAAAAAGTAAATGCAAGAAGGATGGAAGTAGTCAGGAATTTAATGGACGAATTAGTGTCGGAAGTCTGCGCGAGGGAAGAAAAAGAACCACAGGGGAAGACAAGCGGACAGAATCGGAGCGAGAATAATGGTTTGAGGGAGGAAGCAGAAGTAAGAAGTGCCGTGATCAAAGGGAGAAGCTTGAGTTTGAAGGACCTATGGGACAAAAAAAGGAAAAATGGAAGGAATAATTACGAGAAGTAAAAAGTCAAGTAACAGTAGTAAGTAACATAGTTTGCCTATGATGGAGGACAGAAGCGTAGTTATGGTGGTGTTTGTATGTGTGTATTTACTCAAGTAATGGTGCCTGTATGTGTAGTATAATTGTAATTGAAGTGATGGTGTCTTTAGGTAGAAGATGGATAGACCAAGTGTATGGTATTTATTCAAGTGATGACATGACGGAGATCGTATTGGTGAGTGATTTATTAGTTAATGATAAGAGGTATATATGTACGGATATGTGGTATGGAATTGAAGAGAATGATTGTGGAGTGCGATGGATGGATGATAAGAGAGGTAGTGAAGCTTAGAGGGTATTTATTCAAGTGAAGAATGATAAGAGGTAGATATGTATTGATGTTTAGAAGTTGGATCAGAGTTTAGATGGATGGATGATAAGAGAGGTAGCGAAGTTTAGATGGTACTTACTCAAGTAATGATGTCTATATGTGTAGTGTAATTGTTACGAGTTTGGAGATATAAAGGAGATTGGATGGTATCTACTGGAATTGAAGTGTTAAATATGAAAGGTGATGATAATAGATATATGATGGATGAATGACAAGAGAGGTAGCGAGGTGATAAGGTGTTTTTAAGTGTACTGTAATTGTATGGCACTTATTCATATAATGGTGTCTTGAGATATAAGATGGATGGATTGTTGAGTTCGAAGGGCATTGTAATGGTTAAAGTAAAGAAGTGATGGTATCTGCATGTGTATGGTATGATGGATGAATGATAAGAGAGGTAGCGAGGTGATAAGGTGTTTTTAAGTGTACTGTAATTGTATGGTACTTATTCAAGTAATGAGACTTGAGATATAAGATGGATAGATTGTTGAATTCGATGGATGGATGAGAAGAGGGGTAGCGAAGTCTAGATGGTATTTATTCAAGTAAAGATGTCTTAATGTGTATTATAATTGTAAAGTGAATGAAGACTGGAATTGAAGTGTTAAGTATGACGATGATGGATGAATGTTAAGAGAGGTAGCGAAGTTTAAATGGTATTGGTAAGTGATTTATTAGTTAATGGTAAATCGGCAAGCAAAGTTGGTTTTAGATGATTATTTAATTAGATTAAGCATGGTTGAATAAGATGAGCAGGAATAGATAGGTAGTGCAGTGATAAAGTTGCAACATGAGTAGAATACGTATTAGCAGAATGTGAGTGCAACGGAAGTATGGAATCAGCAACCACGAGGGAGTCAAGTAGAGGAAATGTAGTAGGAATGGAATGTGCTAAGGTTAGCGTGTATGGGGTCTGTGACATTCATAATACCGCTGAAGCATGGAATCAGCAACCCTGAGAGAGACAAGTACAGGAAATGTAGGAGGAATGGAATGTACAAAGGTTTGTGTGTATGTTCAGCAGGGGCATGGTGGCGAATGGATGATAAGAAAGATAGCGAAGTTTAGTGGGTATTTATTCTAGTAAAGGTGTCTTATGATAAGAGGTAGATATGTAATGATATGTGGCATGGAAATGAAGTGAATGATTGTTGAGTTCGATGGATGGATATTAAAAGAGATAGCGAAGTTTAGAGGGTATTTTTTCAAGTGAAGGTGTATTTATGGATATTAGGAAAGATAGCGAAGTTTAGAGGGTATTTATCCAAGTGAAGGTGTATTTATGTGTATTGAGACAGTATTGGTTTTTGATTTATTAGTTAATGATAAGAGGTACTAGGATAGAATTAGTATAGATTTAATGTTGTAATTAGTTATAGGCTTAATTCAGATGTAGGGGGTGCCCTAGCATGTGAGCTGGTCATCCGTCCATGTTAGAGGCAGTTTAGGATAGATTAGTATAGATTTAGAACTAGTATAGATTTAATGTTGTAATTAGTTATAGGCTTAATTTAGAGATAGGGGGTGCCCTAGCATGTGAGCCGGTCATCCGTCCATGTTAGAGGCAGCTTAACAGATTTAGCTAGGGGTGGAACCTTGCATGGTTGTCCGGTATTCTGCCTGTGTAGGGTCCACCAAGTTAGTAGTATGTAATTTGGCTTAGGCTGGACATTGTTATTTTTCTTTATAACGGATCAAATGGGTATTATTACTGTAGATCTAAAGAAAAATAATAAATCTAAATCTAAATCTAAATCTATAACTTTCCTTTGTCACTGTTCTGAATATTACAAGGTGTTCTCTTCGTTTGCTCCTTCAAAGGTGATTGCTATTTGTTTTAAATTTACAAAAATATCCCTGAAGCTGATTGCTGTTTTACTTCCCCATAATCTTGTTGCTAAAATCTACTATGTCCTTGGAGGAGCACAGCTAATACATCCTTCGACCCCATTCAACCATCCTCATTCATTTTAATTTATTGTAAATTTTAAATTTATTTAGATTTTAAGAAAAACAAGGTACCTGTTTGAGATATTCTTAAAAAGATAAATACTTAGTGTTTTCACCTAAGCACACTAATACACCTGAAAATGTTCCAAAATGGAATGAAACATGTACTGTGTATGATTAATTGATTTGCTTAATGCAAATATAAGTATCAAATAGGTGAACATTTTTACTGTTATTGTTTCTCTGTAACATAGGTTTACCACGCACATTTTATAAAAATAAATTTCAAGCTCCCTGTAGAATAATAACAATTTTACTATAAATATACATGGGAAAAGCTATTCTGAAATTTAACAAGATGCGAAAGTACATAACCTAACCTCTGAAATTAGTTATGCACACGACTGCATCTTGAGAAGTATCACATTCTAATTTTATTTCAGAACATAGTAAATTAAGCAATCATTTACTTCAGCTTTTATTTCTAAGAGTTAACAAGTGCTGTCATTGCACTTACTGCAAAAATATGTTATCCCGATGTTTCATACACCAGTCTGTGTTGTGAGGAGACCTCAGACTCACTCAAGATCAATTCACTCACGCGTAGCAACGAATCAACACAGAAGACGATTGATCACATTCAATATAAACCCTGGAGTAGAGTGTATGAATATTGGTAATGGATGAAAACTAGCATGCCTGAATTTGCTTGTGATAATGGATGAAACGGTAAAAGTATTCTCACTGTATTGTAACTAAAGGATATTGCACACATTAATACAGGAATTTTCATAGATAATAATAACATTGTCATTAAAACGGGGGTTCTGTTCTACTACATCGGCTGCGAACAGATGTTAATCGGAGTCAGACATCTCACTTTAGCTCTAAGTTCCCATGCTCCAAATTCCTCTTCTGCCTTGAATCATCCTTAGCAAGCTTATGACGTCTTTTGCAGTGGTTCTTAATGTCCCATAACCAAAATGAATAGAAATATAGGAAAATTTTAACATTTCCTTAATGCTAAATGCGAGTTTTGCCCTACAGTATTTTGAATTATGTAAAATTGAATATAAAATTGCATTGCTCTTATGGAATAATTTTCAGGACCTGAAATTTCTTCCATTAAATGCAGGTTTATGTTAAATCGAGGTCACACAAAACTGGGGTTGCACTGTAATATGCACAATGCTATTGCTTCATTTACATCATGGACCTATATCTATAGGCCTATATGCTCTTCAATATTTTAGTTGTTTATATCAATAATACTTCAGAGAAACGTAAATTTCAATTATGCGTATTCCAGATTGAGTAACATAATGAGAATTGCACCTGGACCCACGAGATATGCTCTTCAGAGGACAGGTGATCCCAGATGTTGGCAATGAACTTATTCATCATTGATAAAATGCTGGAAACCACTTTATGGGAAACAAATTTTGACATGAAGAGGGCTTTTGCAGATAAAGGGAAAGCTACAAGCCCATTTCTTTCATAGAGTTTGAAGCATTTCTAGATATGTACGATTTACACAATTTGGAAACAATAGCAGTTTCTGTCTTTTGTTAACTGCTAATAATCACAATTAACAATAACATGCAGTTATCTATATTTGCAGGCTTGATTTTGCTGGAGTCTACAAATCAGTGGGCAAATCACTTCGAGAAGAATGGAATGAAGCAGACGGTCACCCTATCCTTCGAGCTACAATATCACTTCAACGGTCCCAAATGATAACCCAGTTTTGAGCTTCGATAATAAGGAAGAGAGACCAGCCCATAGATGTAATGGCAAGTTAACAGCAACAAGAGATGTTCATGACATGTTCGTTTCACAACTACCTAAAGTGTTTGTTCCATATGAAAATAGTACTGTGGATGAACAGCTGGCTTCCTTTAGGTAAAATGCCTCTTTAAGCAGTATTTATCTACCAAACCAAGAGGAAAGTATGGAACAAAATGATGGCTCCTCTCGGATTTGGACGGTTTATGTGTGCGCCTCTGCAGTTGACAACGCTACACCAGTAAACAGAGAGAGAGAAATGAACAATGGAAGGAATGTGGTATTGAGACTTGTCAAAGATATTGAGGGAACAGGGAGAAACGTCACTACAGACAATTTCATCACCGACTTTACCCTGGTTAGTGAGCTTCTGAAAAAGAACCTCAATTTCAACAATGACAATTTCCTACTGGAACGTTCCTAGAGACTTAACCCGTAGAGCGGGGCTTGCATCTCCATCCGCACTTCAAACTCTGCGCTAGGGTGGGCGATGCGGCTCCAGACGCGGGACTGTTTTAATTTTTTTCTTATCTTCAATATCAGGCGCGAGCCTTGAAACTTTCCACACATGCTTTGGAAGGTGCTGCCATCTTGACGATTGTTTTCGAACTACGTAGTAAGAACGGTATTGCGACAGGGAATCCCCTTTCTGTTTCGTTCGTATTTGTTCAGTGCAAAAATCGCTTAAGCGCCGCATCACTTTCAGCCCGTGCATTCGTCAGTAGGCCGCATGACTGGCCCTGCGCTGTACTAAGTTCACGATAAATAGAAGCTTCAGTGTGTTCCTTTTGCGTTTTTGAAATGTTTATTTTGTTTTATATCATAATACAGTATGTTTAAAAGGGCGGGGGATATTCCAAGTGATTGTACTATTCGTGATATCCTTGAAAATAGCGAAGATGAAAGTTGTAGTGACTTCAGCTCGGAAAGTGACGATGAATCTCCGTTATTAGTAAATATTCCAGGAAGTAGCTTTTCTAGTAGTGTTCCAAGACTGGTTCAATCGGTGCGGAGTTCGAGTTCCAGTGAAAGCAGTGAAACTGAAACTGCGAATGACGGTAATCCTGCTGCTGTACAGGGTGAATGGGATGTGCGGGGTTGTAAGCGAGCAAGATTTCCAACAAATTACTCATGTGTGTGCGTGCGTGTAGACAGTGACGGCGACTAGCAGATAAAGAAATTAGAAACAAAAGGGTAGGACCTACATTTGAACTGCGAATTTAATTTCTTTTTTATACGGCTAAAATGCAATAAAAATGTTATTTTTCCCCAAAATGTGGAGGAGCACTACCCTTAACCGCTAACCCCCTCCCCCCCATTGTCACCGCCACTGCGTGTGTGGATATATAGACTAGTTAAAATCTCTATGAGTGAAATTAGTGACTCGGCAGTTTCATATCCAGAACAAGAGAAGAAAGTAGATATTCGGTGAGTACATTTTTCTCTGATCATTTTTATATTCTTCAATAGTGTAATAATAGTAAAGTATAACAATATATTATAGTGCTTGTGGGACTACAATGACAGTTTGATTCGAAAATGTTTACTGCTTATGTACAAGTTTCAGAAAGTAATTATTACAATGCCCATAAGAGAAAAAACGGGAAATATGAGACTTATGCGTTTGTTGCGCTAAAAAAGTAGCGCTTAAAAATCATTCTTTATCGTGAATATGCGGTGCAGTATCGAAATTAATGTGTCTTATTGTCACAATATACAAGTAATATTAGATAGATACATGTCGGGTTGCATAAATCCAAGTATTTAAAGAAAAAAAAATGATGAAAACACCTCCCCACCGTAGTGTGTAAAGAGGAAGAGCTCTCTCCCCACTTAACGGGTTAACACTTGCTGATCCCATTTTGCATACTCCTCAAATGGACCTATTCCCAAGAACTCATATTTTCATACACCGTTTAATAATGTATCAGCAAACTCATAAAAACTAACCAGTTCTCCAAAACACAAAATTGAGATGAATATCTGATGGACAGGTTAGTAAACTTACTTACGACAGATAAAAGGTGAACATCAAAGAGACATATGCATGGGCTGGCCAAGAAAGGTTATACTATGGATTGTACACAGGGGTAAGATATAAATAATGCAAAAGCAGTCAGGAAAATACAAGGACACTAGTGCATGAACAAGAACTGGCTACTTCAGATGTATTGAAAGACAAGGCACAACAACTTACAAACAGTACAACACAAAAAAAAATCAAAAGGTAATTCACAACCAAACACAAAGGAAATACTACAAAGATCAGTGAGAGTGTCACCAACATTTACAATTAGTTTCATTAAACAGAACAGACATTTCCTAACCAACTGTACAATGAGAAATAAAGGAATATTATGTAACAAATAGAAAAAAAAAGAACAGGTGACTGAATAAAAGATCAGCATTTTCAATTACAAAATCTGGGCATACAGTAAGAATTGAAATAACTAGAAAATATAAGCGAAAGCAAGTTCAAGATAAGACTATTATGCAGTTCAGGAATATAAACAAATTTTTAATTCCAGGATTTTTGAGAGAATTGACACACAGAAAGTTCATTTTCACATAAATTCCAAAAGCGTTCCAAATAAAGGAATTAGACATACAGCTGCACCTTTATGGATACATAATCAAATATTACCACTCGTCTTGATGATGATGATGATGATGATGATGGTGATGATGATGATGATGATGATGACGACGATGCTTGTTGTTTAAAGGGGCCTAACATCTACGGTCATCAGCTCACTCGAGAATCAAGCGCAGTTTACAAAACCTTATGGTCAAGAATAAGTCCCATACCAGTGTGAAAATTTACACCAGCATAACACAAAGATTTTGCCCTCTGTCCAACAGCCAAAGAGTGCATCAAGGTAACAGGTAAAGACGACATGAAGAGGGGAGGTAGAGGAAAAGTCATGACACATGGCACTAGAAACGCCGAAAACATCCATGAAGAGTGTAGAGTGTAGAATCTAAAACCGATGATGCCATCCATGTTTGATGCAGGTAATCGGATGACTGCAGTCCCGTAACTGCAGCAGTGTGCACATGTCAAATGCCAGGAAGAAAGCAGTGGTAAATGACGAATGCGGCAGAGGTGAGTTGACAAGATAAAACCTATGCCTCATCAATCTCTACTCGTATGCAACCTACAAAACAAAATTCACTATTTTGGATAACATAAGAGAACAACACCAATGGAAAAACAGCATGAAGCAAACTTCCAGCAACACATGATGACAGACACATCAGTTAGATACACAGTATAACTCCCTGTGAAGAAATGCTTTAAAACTTGGTTGATCTAAACAAATGGAAATTAAGCATGTCCTGTCCCTGGAAAAAAAGTCTGAAAAATAAGAAGTTTTGCCAGGAATATATTAAATTCATGTGAGAATTCAAATCACTTGATAACATGAGAGGAATGTGGAAACCTGCAGGAAGAAAATCACTATCCTGTCATAAATCATTCAAGTAAAACAGCAAAAACACTTGTTAAAATCAACGCTTCAGTCAAGACTGACAATGGCATTAGTCTCAACTACATACACCATGAAGGGTCATCCACTCAAGAACATCTCTTCTCTATAATCATCTGACTGCGGGCTCAACAAATAGCATTTACGTGTGTATGTCAGATTGTTTAGCAATAAAATGTTGTTCTGTGTAAAATGCAAGGCAGCAAAGCTTTACAAAAAAATTGGTTTTTCATAACTCTCCCTTCAAAGTCTGAGATTTGCGGAGCCTTTCTATTGACAAGACTACTCAAAGAAAATATTAAAGGCTCCCAGTTTGAAGTTGCTAAAGATACAAATGAGTGGCACCATGTGCCTTCCAAAGAGAAACCCGCTGACTTAGTGTCCAGACGACCACAAATGAACACAATTGTCAACAATACAGTTTGTTGACATAGTTCTGGATGGTTGAATCGAGATCCTTTGAATAGGAATAAATGAAAACGTGATGTTCGAATTAATCTCCCAGTTCAAAAAATGCTACAAATGCTTCTTAGAGACTTGATGATGACTTATTCATAACAAAAGTTTCAAGATTAAAAAAGGTACAGAGAGTAGCAGCATATTGTTTTTGATTTATCTCAGATTGTTATAAACAAGAGTGAAATTCAAGTCCACTGTTCATATCGGAGTTGAACCCTCCACTCAAATGTTGCATTAATGTTCTGTGGAAAATATTAAATCATATTGATTATAACCATAATCATAGATCAAGAAGCCATCCCCTTGTCGGCAGAAGACTGCACAGTACCTTAATTGTAGTGGGGAGGAAATATTAGATCATTCTGTATATATATCATCATCTCACTAATCTAATTATCATTGCGGAACAACTTCGACTACTTCATCATGGCACTCAACCCTTAATCACATCTCTGAGAGGCAAGTTTCGGATCCCATCAGCAAGGGGGGCGGTAAAGAAGCAACATTTATGCACGTCTCAAGGGTCGTAAGTTGAATGCAGATACTTCTGAACAATTAACGCGAAATACACACAGTGTGTGTGTACCCATTTCTTAACACTAGAATAGACTATGCTGGCTCAATTCTCATAAACATTGGCGTGAGATGAAACAAGACCAGACTGCCTAGCTACCAAGTCTCTCTACATAGACATGATACCTGATCTCACAACAACTAAATTGCTCGCCTCTCTTTGTTCACTTATTTTCACAGAGGTCACCCCCTGAACATTTACAGTGATAATGGCACAAACTTCTTCAGAGCAGCTAAGGAAATCAAGTAGAGGTGTGACAAACGGTTATTTTTGTGTAACTGCTACATCTGTCACTGCTACAATAAAGTAATTGTGAAAAGTATCAGTGAAAAATAACGTCCACCGTTACTCACCTTTTACCGGTCACACATTGGTGTTCTGTGCGGTCACAGCCTGGTCACGGCTTCAAGCTTGTCCCCGTTTAACGTCCAACGTTACTCACCTTTTACTGGTCACAGCCTGGTCACGGCTTCAAGCTTGTCCCCTTACAGCTGTGTTGCAAATTGCCATTCATTCACTCACACATGCGCGCACGCATCACTACACACACTGTTGAACAGCAAAACACGCATTCCAATTTGCTATAAAGTTATCAAAAGGCAGACAGGGGATGAAATGAGAAGACAACATAGCATTTTTTTCTGAAATCTAGAGGAAGAACCGATAATGTGTTATTTTGTTATAATAGATTGTGTGAAATGAATTAATAAAAACTTAAGTGGGTGAAGAGACGTTATCACGTTCTTTTCATTCATGACAATCTGAAATGTTTATTGTACTTGTTATGAATATTCAAACAATTGTGCTCATTGTGTTCCACGGTGTAGGGGGGCAACGCGCCCGCCTGTCAAAGTGAAATAGTATTACAAAATGCATTTTATCTACGTTCATTCTATAATATCAGTTCAGTATGGAAAGTTAGCATAATAATTTATTTATGGTACAAGAAAAATTATACGGGTGAAACTTATAATATTATAATGTAGGTAGTCTTGCACGAACAGTTGAATGTGTGATAACAGTTTACACTTTAGTTACCACTACCAGATGACAGCAGGAACTTAAAGCAATCTCCTACGAAACCGCTCTCACTTGGAAGACATGCGTACTATCTGAGGGTCACATTCTGTGTCTGTAAGGTGCTACTAGTGTGCAAGCTGCTACTAGTGACTGGTCCCCACTTCCCAGTTACTGTTTTCACCTAGTATGTTTTTCTGTTGTCGTTACTCGATAACCTGTTATTTCTCATCCTCGTTACATTTGTAACAGTGACAGACATGTAACTCGGACAAAGTAACTGCTACGTTATTTTTCAGCCATCTCTAAAATCAAGGCCTTTCTGAAAAACAATCCTGAGAAAAACCAGCTCTTCCCTGCAACTGCAGGTGTGGGACTGATACAGCATTCCATCCCTCCTGCAGCACTACACTTTGATAGAAAACGAGAAGCAGCTGTCAACAGTCTGATATATCACCTTAGAAGAGTGATGAATTCTTATTTCTTGACCAACAAAGAATGGACCACTCTTACAACACATACTCACATCTCCTCACTAAAGTTAAATGACGACCCTTTTGACACTTCTTACCTTACTACATCCAATTTCCTTGTAGGAGAGAAAAATACTACACTCCCTGATCATGATTATACTTCCTCTCTCATTATCCAGATGGCTGTATATTGAGCAGCCAACCCAGAATTCCTGAAAGAGACTGTCAATTAAGTATCCCAATAAATAGCCCATAACAACATAGTCACATGCTATGCAGTGGACGATGGCAGTGATCCTAATTCATGTAACAAATGTTCAGGTGAGTAATGGGGAACATACAAAGCCTATTCACAAACACTGTCCTTTACCACATATGAAACAGAAAGGCAAGATCACTCTTAAAGGGCTCATTTATTCATTGAAAGTTTAAGTAATAATATAAGTCACCATAGACTAGTATCATCACAGACCCCATTAGGAAGGATAAGAATGTTTTCTACTTGCCACAAGATGGCTACAATGTGTGTAGTACGTAAGTGAATTCTGACAGTAAGCAAGCAATCACCTGCAACTAGTATCTACAAATAATTGTATTATCTAGAAGTCAATAATTAATATAATCAACAAGATTACAATGGTGTTTCATTTGGAACAACTAGTAAATTACCCAGGAACAGTAACAATACAGTGCTCCTTATAGCAACTCCGTGTTTGAAAATATTCACTGTCAAAAATATTAGTAGCAATGATACCACCTCCCAAATGATATACAGTAGAGGTCTTTGGATCTATCCCAACTGCTGCGTGATACATAATGCAAGATCTTAAAGAACATGAAGGAAAGGTGAAAATTAGGTAAGTAAACAGTCAATCTCATAAAAAAGTGTATCAATCATATGTATTGAATTGAAGGGTCAACCACAGATATCTGTTCAGCAATTTTCTATTTTCAGTACCTAACAATGGCTTATCAAATTATGTACATTACCTCAAGTGAGTTTTCCTGCATTGGCCCTGGCTCTGTTAACTCTGATTTGGCTTCTTTTTTCAGTGGTATCATTTCTGATACATTTTCAATATTTTCCTGTGGAAAATAAGATACATAAGTTATGCACGTAACACACCAACAAATGAGCATGATAATTTACTACTTCCAAGTATTACAGTTACTTTCAAAATTTTACTACTGTTTAAGAGAGATTTCTACCAGCAGAGGATTTCAAAACCAAAGGCTGCACTAAGAATGGTGTTATCATCCTTGCTCAAACCTAATGTCAGAGAAAGCATGAGACTGAGAACCAAATATAAAGTGAGAAGCATTTTCTAGCCATATCAGAAGATATCCTACCAGAGATGGAATTGGGACCATCTTGCACAAAATTTTGGAAGGAATCTGCCACAGACATAAACACTAAATTATATTAATTGATTTTATGTATCCAATTACGTCCATCAAATCATTGAGGTTGTTTGAATCACATCCAAGTATTAAAACTGTTCTAAATCTTTTGCCATACAGTGAGAAATATTAATACTATGCTCTTAACATACATTTTGTTTAGACAGACAGATCAAAATCCCTTGAAACATTTTAATCACTTTCTATAATCTGGTTTTGCCAAGCTCACAGGGGATAAACACTGCATTGAGACAGTTCTGTTCATCCAAGTGTAAAAATAAAAAACGAACATGAAAGAAGCAGGCTTATCACAGTCATAGACCAGGGAAAGATGTGATGCAGGTCAAACATAAAGCAATTACAAATGAAATGTTTTACTACTACAAGGATGTTATGCAGTGTTCTGTGAAGAACTGTGGGGATGAGAACACCATCAGTGTTGGAGTGTACATCAGCAGTTACAGAAGCTCTTTCATGATCTACGAAGGTCATCCAATAAATAATTTTCCTTGTTTTCTCTCTGCAAACCACATGTTTTAGAATTAAGTTGGTACTGTAGGAACTTCCACTGGCGTATGGCTGGGGTAAGGTGATCTTGAACCGCACGTGCTTGCTCTGTGTTCACCAGTACGGCGCTACCTGCCATGGAGCTACCACTTGAAAGCGTGTCCACTTGTGAACACTGTTCTGTTATTCGCTTTTCCACGGCAAAAAATGAAATGGCTACCAATATTCATTGCCATTTGGTGTGAGTTTATAGTGAAAGATGCATGCTGGCATTCATGGTTCCTGGAATGGCAGCAAGATGTACATGATGACAGCGCAGCGCCAGGCCCATTACAGACACTGTTGGTCAGAATGTGGTGGACAAAGATTAATGCGTCAGCACTGATGAGATAATGAATCTACTGCCTCCCGGCACGGAAACTGGGCAGTCCTTTATTGCAATGATATTGTTGAATGTCTTGCAGTATTGAAAAGTCTGTGCAAGATGGGTCCCAAGTTTTCTTACTGATGCTCACAAGCAATAACAGAACGAAGTAGCCTGAGCTTTCCTGCAAATGCTTCAAAGAGAGGGAGATCAAATGTTTTCCTGCATTGTTACTGCAGATGAAAGCAGGGTGCATTATTCAACTCTAAAAACAAAACCACAAAGCATGCTATGGAAGAAACTTGGCGAACATGCTCATAAAAAAGGGCCAAGACCTCAGACTCTTTTTTACAATTTACTATCGCACCGACACAAATAGGTCTTATGTTGACAATTGGAGAGCAAGAGCCTAGGAGTGGGAAGGAAGCAGCTGTGGCATCAATTAGGGTACATCCCCAATACTTACCTGGTATGAAAATGGGAAACCACAGAAAACCATCTTCAGGGCTGCCGACAGTGGGGTTCGAACGCACTATCTCCCAGATGCAAGCTCACAGCTGCGCGGCCTTAACCGCATGGCCAACTTGCCCGGTTAGACCTCAGCCTCTGTAGGCATAGTTTTGGCTACTGCCTTTTGGGACTGTAATGATGTTGTATTGGTTGACTGACTGCCCCAATGCACTGTGGTCACACATGAGAGGTCCTGCACGGTCCTAACGAAGCTCAGAGTTGAAATCCAATGAAAACGTTCTGGTCTTGTCTCAGAAAATATTGCCCATTCAGCTCAAAGGATACAGGATTTGCTGCAGAACTTCAAAAGGGACCTTTTTCCCCATCCACCTTATTCTGCGGAACTTGCCCCGAGTGATTTCCATCTCTATCCACAACTCAAGTTGCACCTTGGAGGTAAGCGGTTTGCAACTGATGAAGAGGTGGAAGAGGAAGTGCACCGCTGTCTACAGAGATGGGACCCGACCCGGTATGATGAAGGTATCAAGAAACTGCTGCCAAGATAACAAAATGTTTGGACTGAAATAGTGACTACGTGGAAAAGTAGTGTACGAGTTGTAAAATGAAAATTAAATATTTCTCAAAGGTAAATAAAACCAATCACCATGGGGCAACAGCCCCCGTAGGGCCATGGCTTACCAAGTGACCACTGCTCAGCCCAAAGGCCTACAGATTACGATGTGTCATGTAGTGAGTACGAACAATCCTCTCCGTCGTTATTCTAGACTTCTTAGACCAGGGCCACCATCTCACTGTCAGACAGCTCCTCAATTTTAATCACATAGGCTGAGTAGACCTCCAACCAGCCCTCAGATGCAGGTAAAAATCCCTGACCTGGCCAGGAATTGAACCTGGGGCCTCTGGGTAAGAGGCAGGCATGCTACCCCCACATTGCAGGGCCAGCACAAGTGTAAATAGCCTGCTTGTATTTTTTGTAAAATAGGGAAACCTATTTATCGGATGGCCCTCGTACTACGAGACCTTTAAATTTTTCACTTAGATTCATGAAACATTTTGACACTACAGGGGTGCAGGAGGGACTGTGATCAAAAGCTTACATTCTATTACAAGTTAGTTTACTAATAAAAGCGAATTAAAGTATGAAATTCCAGAATATACTCACTTATCCCATTTAATACAGAAGAAATCGAACAGTAGCTGAACTAAGGAAAGGAAGATAAAATGACGCACAAAATGGAGAGTTTGTTAAAGATGAAGCCATACTTTCCATTGTAGACTTAGTTAAATGTAATAAAAAACTTTATAGTTTGTCAAACATACGATTTTAACATAAATTATTACACTATAAACATACCCGAAAAAAATAAACACTCTATTATACAAAGAATGACATGTTTCATTCTACAAGAACATCCTCAGACTCTATGAAATCACACAAAATATGCATATATGTACAGCATTGTTTACGTTGTATAAACTTGTCAATGATAGAGAGTTCAGTGATAATATGAGCCAGTACTGACAAATAAGAAATTTACAAGTATTAATATATCGAGAAAACTCCTGAACTTATCTAGACTGCCAATGCCAACTTTGTTGTCACCAAATACTATTTCAGGACTGTGGTCATGGAGAGGTAAATGGAAAGTTTTGAGTATAGCACAAACCTTACAGAGAGGGGAAGGGTAGCATGAGAGGGGAGTGCCGAACATTGTGGATCCCTCCTACTGGATGTTAAAATCTAGTACACTGTACCATGGAGAGGAGAGGGGGAAGTAGGATGGAACGAGTGGAGCACTGTGGAATACTCTTTCCACACTGGAGAGGGGAGAGAAGGTTTATAACCTACTTCATGTTATAATGTACTTTTATGTAAGATGGATGAATGCAACTGAATGATTTTAGATGAATAATGTATGGAATTGAAATAGAGAATATCTATAGGATATTATTGTGATAAATGCCAATTTAATGAGTAAGTATGGTCCAGATATTATGTGAGTAGAGCAATGTGCGGGGAATTTTTTAAGTGTGTATGGTCATTTAAGTTGGTTACGTTAGCACTTTTTGCGATGTAGATCTCGATTGCTTCCCTCATATTCAAAGATTTTATTTTATTTTCAATGTGTAAAATTTTTAGATCTGTGTTGATGTCTGTGAAATAGTGTGAACTGTCGTATATGTGCTCCCCAAAGGCTGAATGCTGATTATATCTGATCGTTTATTGTGTTCTTTGAATTTTGTGTGGAAATTTTGTTTTGTCTGACCTATATAGGTGGCATTGCAGTTAAGTTCTTGGCACTTGAGTTCATAGACTCGTGACTTTGAGAAAGGGTCTTTTTTGTATAGGTGCACTTGTTGATGTGTCTCTGCAGTGTGTTGTTCATCCTAAAGGTTAATTAAAACCCTGTTTCCTAAAGATATAACCTAATTTTTTTGTGTTATTATTAATGTAGTTGAGAACCAAGTGTGGTGGTTTTCCAGGGACTTTTCTTTTGTTTGTTTAATATTTTATCTACTGTGCCTGGAGGGTGGTTGTCTTCTTTCATGATTTGTTTAACAATTTGTGCCTCTTCATTGAACTCCATTGTGCTCATTGGTATGGAAACAGCTCTGTGTATCATTGTATTCAATCCAGCTATTTTTAGTGTGTATTAATGGTTAGACTCGTCAATAGCATGCAACACCTGAGTGGGCTTTCTGTACACTTTGTAAGACAGGTTTTCCATTATTCCTGCTGATTGTGGTGTTATTTTCTTATTACTATTTTGCTCCATTGTGAAGCTGGTGGAATTTTGTAAATAGTTTAGTGTGTTTAATAACTGGTGTGCATTAGTGAAGTCATTATCATATGCACATGATGTCGCCTACATACCTGCTCCAGTATAATATTCCTTTTGAATGCTGATACGTTCAGAAGATGTTTTCAAAGTTATTCAAAAAATGTTTGCTATTATACCTTATAATGGTGAGCCCATGGCTAACCCTTCTTTGTGCAATAGATCTTGTCAGTGAATGCAAAGCAATTTTGGTGTAGCATTGTTCTAATGAGGCTAATTATTTCTTTGGTTTCCTGCAGTGAAGTATTTTCTTTATGATGATTTTCGATAATTTTAATGGATTCATCTATTGTTACGTTGGTGTACATGTTAGTGATGTCAAAGGGTATCTTTAACCTTTTACCACCCACATTTTTGCTCCAGTTATCCCCAGGTTTCAACCTATTAATTAGGAAACATTCAAGCAGAGCACACCGTTTCATTTTCAATAATATCAGAAAACATGCCATCATTTACAACATTTAACATACCATCATGTCCATTTCTCTATTCATTGAGTCATAAGTTTGTCGGTTCATACCCCCACCCGTGCTGGAGATACTCAACACTGTGGTAGGCTGTATTTGTCATATTCTCATGTTGTCTAAACCCCCCTAAGCCAATAAAGATGAGATTCTGGAAGTGTAATGGTAACATCGTATATCAACTTTCATTTCCTCTAGCAAGTGTCTTCCCATTCTGTTTCTATTTTACTGAAATGCGCCTGTTTGATTGCTGCATTGATATATACGCAATCGGTAATGTCACTGAATAGATTGTCTCTGCCTAACATATGTAAAAATATAACCTATTTCTCATTATACTCTTTTGAAATTATTGATAGGTTCAACATCATCCATATAATCATTGAGTAATGAAACAAAATGTTTGTGTTACCTGAATTGCAGGTCCGATTTCTAGATATCCGTTTTCACTTATATCACAGTTATCAGTAAAATTATCTTTGCTGATATGTTATTTACTCACTAAAAATTTACCTCCACCCCTGCTCAACAATTCTGTGTCATTTCTTATACCGTTATTCAGCTCAGTCTCAATATCCGCAGTATTCAATCCCGTCATGTTTACGAACTAAACAGCTGACCAGCACTCGCGGAAGTTCAAGTCCGTTGCCTAGACAACTTCAACACGAATTCTCACTCTTCTTTTATTTCCTAAGCCTTGTATATTGTACTGCATGTTCATCAAAGCCTAATAAACAATTCACTACCAAAAAATACAAAACTATTGCATAGATTGCACACGTATGCAGATAATGCAGCTGGGTGTTTTCGGGCAATACGGACCGTAAGGCAAAGTGAACAGTCGGGCGCTTTCGGGCGGGAAGGGGTTGATTAGTTATAGGCTGGTTTTAATTTATCTGTCTTCATTAAGTGAGATTTTCTCTTTTAGGATTTTTTCAGTTGTTAGCTTAAATTGTAAGTTGGCACATCATAATTTACTATTGGTCTAATGGGACATGAGCTTTTGTGTATTTTGGGGATGGCTCTTACTGTGGGGAGTTTGGGATTTTTTGATAGTGAGGCTTTCCTTTTCTTGTTCTGTGAGAATAAAGTCTGTTTGCAGGATAGCTTGTTTTATTTTGTTTTGAAATTTATTTGTAGGGTCACATTGTAGTTATGGAATTCCGTTGTTGTTGATGACAGCTATTGTTTTTTTCTATATACCCAAGAATAGAACATGACAAGAAGTGTCAAGAGTATAGATCTTGAATAGCAGTGCACTCGCATCTCAGATATGTTCAGACACCGTTCTCTTCTGTAGTGTCTATAATTTAGAACTCAACCAGCAAACATTTATTCAGAGAACAGTGTGCATAAGCTGCAGAATTTCACCTTTAAGCAACTCCTGGACAATATCACATCTATAAATTAGCAGTTCACAGTGTTGGGAGTAGATTTTTGCTGCCGAGTCACAATTATTCATTGAATATCCCTCTTCCAACTCTCAAGGTTTTCAAAGACTCTGAGGTGTAAGAATGATGTGCAGGAATTCACTTTTATGCCAGTATAACTACAGACGTGTGCTGGGATATTCAGCTTCATCAAATACCTCTAGAATGGACCCAAATTACACTCCCCAACATGAAAGTAGAATGATATCACATCACCATGTAAGCTATCAGATGAAGAGAGACTGAACTGTAAGCCAAGCATTCAGAAGATTACAATGGACTGTGTTTACAGCAGCAACAGACAGAGCAAGGAAAGATGATGACAATAAGTCGCTTCTTCTCCAAAATTATTTCACAGCTTCTCCGCCAAGGCAGAGTTTTACTATGAGATCACCCAACATTAGTAACATTGTAAAGAAGTTTAAATGATGCAAATCTTACCTGGAATTTCTTTTGGAGGAAAAATATGTTCACTATGAGATTCAAAGACCTACTGGCCATAACCGAATTAAATCCAGCACCCACAATTGTCCTTCATTTCAGCAGCTACTAGCACTAAAATTGGATAATGTATGATAGGAGATGATGTCAATCCCACAACAATACCATTACCAAACCATGGAGAATAAAAACATAACCATACAACCTACAGAAATCCATTTCAATAAACGCCAGAGGTAATCAATAAACAATAAACAGTCATTTGATGGGTACTTAGTTCATGAAATGTCCTGATGCCTCGATCTTGAAACGCTGCCTGTCACAACTTCATTGGTAGCTGGACCTAACCAAGGTTCCTTCACTATCAAGTCCACAACTTTAATTCAGCTTTTTGCCACTATCAAACATAGCATGCACTGCCATCTCCCTAGTAAATGCTAGAGGCCAATTGTCCACTTGGCGACCATCATCTGGGGGCATGTGCCACCAGAACCCCTTTCCTTGCCCCATGAACAAAGTTTCTGTCACTAGTTGGACCTATAGATGTATATAAATACTGTTGTTTGTACTTCCTAAGAGTTGGCTGCCTTGCGTAGTGCATTATCACATACTCCCAGACAAAGAAACAAAAGAGAGACATACTTTTCCTAGATGCCCATGTAGCAAATGGCGACTGCTGGGGTTAATACTGGGGAAGCACATAGTAAATTATGCCCCTGCCAAACTTATTCAGCTACTAAGGGTTAAATTCTGACCTCTATAAAGTTATTTGCCATGAGACTCACAAGTGATGCATTTGTTGTTCTTTCAAGCCAGGCTGGTTCCTCTTTGATTTTTACTTGCAGGTCCATTTCACACTGCAATTGAAGTAGTTAGAAGGTACTGGGGTTCTTGATTACTTCCAATGATTTTACACTAAAACATAGGCCAGAGAAACATATTACCTTATTTATGTCATTGCTACTTGGGTTGTCTGTCAACAGACTAAGCATTTTGCTTGAAATTTTACATGACCGTCAATATTATGAACATACCAAAAAGACTCAAAATTTTACATGACTGTTAATATTGTGATCATACCTATTGGACCTCAAGTTTTCTATGACTGATACAATGCAGAAGAATCTCCATAACAACACTGATAACCATAACAAGAATTCTACATATGATATCCTAAACGGAAACTTCTCAAAATTTCGAACCCTACTACCATATGTCGCAGCCTACAGTGTAAAGAACAACTCAACATTCACAGCGTCACTATTAAATTGCAAACATAGGTAAATAACACAGCAACGCAATAATTAAAATTATGCACTACATATTGTAATTTCTTTCTGAAACTAATATCCGCGATTCTTCACCTGCGTAGCCCTTCAGAAATATTCTTCACTCCAAAAAATTTCGATAGGTAAGGTAAGTTACGTTATATTGCTACAACACACAAGGAACAGATTTGCCGGCACTTGTGACACAAAGGCCAGGAGTTTTCAAAAAGAATGCCAGTTATATGTGTATACAGTTTTAATGCTTAAGTAGAAATTAAATTTAAGAAAATTAAAAATATTAAATGTTAAAAATATGTAGAATGCTGAAACTGAGAAAGATTAGTATTAACTTCTTACTGTTCCCAATTGAGATCTATAATTTTCGCAAAAGTAAATTATAGAACTTGAACCTTGCCGACAATAGAGATTGTGGACACAGTGTAAATGATAGAAATCACAATTTCTCAATGAAGAAAATCTGTAGCACAATAAATTAACGGAATATGCTGTACAAATGGCTAATACGCGTCTTATGTAACACATACCTCACACCTAGAGACAAAACATGATATTTTAATTCAGTGTAACCACTTAAAACAAACACTTAAAGAACGGATTTGATTTGTATCAGTCAGTAGAACGGGCTGAATTTAGGAAAGGATGAATTACCAGTGACAACTCCAGAGTACACGACACTTCTTGAAAACAGCACTGGGTGCAATGTCCCGTTATATTTCTAACTATCAACTATCAATACAGTCCTGCTCTAGTGGGCTTTACACGTGGTCAAAGAGAATGAGTAAGAGATGACTCAACGTTATTTTTCACTTCTGAACGCAACGGCTGCGCAAAGATCGCCAGGAATTGCACACCAGCGCCTCTAGTGTAAACAGGGCTGAACTAAAATTACCGGGCGGGTGATTTAAATCGTTTAGCGCGCGGAGGGTCCCCAGGTTCTCGTCCCCCCACCACTCTTAAATATTACATTAAATATATTTTTTCTTTTTTTATTTCTCTTATATTTTTCTTTCATTTCCTTTTCTTTCTTTCCTTCTTTCTGTTACCTCTTCCTGAAATACTGCATTCTGAACAACAATACACCTGGAGGTTGGCCTGTGCTTTATTATTATTATTAATAATTTTTTTGCTGGAGAAAAGAAGCTTACCACTTGTGCTGCTTATTATAATTATTTCAATTATGGAGCTATATTTTATTTTTACTAATCCACAAAGCCTTGAAGGATCGGAGTGACTGGCCTTGCCTGTGCTGCTGAGGAAAAAGGAAGCTAACTCACAAAGGGAGGAAAGAAGTGACCTGAAGGTGAGTGGGATTGGCAATACTTATCTCAGATTAAGACCTATGACAGAAATAGACACTAACATCCCCTCGTACATCAGTCCTCTTTAACACTACTTAAGCCAACTGTAAGAGTCAATAGTATTAAGATATGCCACTTATGCAGGAAATAAAATATAAATACAACGTAAGAAAGAAAATCATACTCAGGAACCAAAATGATGAAAGGAAACTCATATGCTAAGGAGGAAGTTTGTAGGATTCAAAGGTAAATTGAAATGAAACATGATCTTTTGATTTATGGAGATATCCACTACTATCCACAGTGTTACAGGTATAAAATCGTGTAGAAATTTGAACAAAAGTTTTAGTGATCATAGTATATCATAATTGCATGACATTATATTCAGCAGTGTTAATCATCAATTAATATTCATCAGACAGAAAACTATCCAAATACAACACAAATACAAGATCATTCATTTATGAAAGAGAGACTGGAACTGACAAGGTACAACATAATACTTTTCTCTCTTATTGCAGTTTAACGTTGCACTGACACTGCAAAAGTTTTCAGCAACACCATTTGTATTTTCCCAAGGAACTTACTATATGATACATCTTTCAGTCTGTCAAAAGAGGCACCTAGGGCCACACACTGAAAAATATTGAGATTTGTACTTCTTTTGCATCTACTAGAGGATGGCAAATCTCTGGCAGAGTAGTGTTTGAAAAAAACCAAGACATGATAGCACATACTCTATTCCTACATACTGCACCAAAACACAAAATATCATTCAATCAGTCATCTGCATTTAGATGATAAACAATGTCAAGCTACAAAATTGTATGCATTCCTTGTATTCATTAAGCTACACTATTTACAATAAAAAATGTTCTATTTTATGTGACAGTAGGATATATCATATTTTTTCTGCTACATGGAAAAGGATGGAATCATGAATATATTTGAGGGTTTAAAAGACAAGAGAGAGCTTACAGATTCAGTGATTGCTCCCTCTTACAACATGCAGGAGGTACAAATAATGCTTCCTTTCAGTCCATCCGCAGGTGAAGAGTTCTAATAAATTTACAGAAATATGTAGCAACAGGATCTACATACAATAATATGGCAGCTGATCCAGCACAAAACATTCCCATGCCAAGTCACAACATAGCTCCACCTATTAAGAGCTATGTCCAAGGAATTGCTTGCTAATTTAGTACAGTATTATGAACAATATGCTGCTACTTCCACAACATTACGGTGTGCAAGGGACTTTGCTGTGACCTAGACGAAATGCCAGTTGAAGACAGTGGAAACTCACTTCAGACAGTGCCATTTGTACCTACTGTATATCGAAGGCAGAAATCTATGTTGGTGGTTGCATAGTAGGCTGATCTGTGGTCTGACAGCATGCACTCCAACCGGCCAACCAAGCAGAGGAGGGGTGGCTATGGTTCCACCGTGTTTCTACACCCCTGCATTTGGGACACAGAAACGGGCTGTTCCCCTACCACTGGCTGTCCTGAGAATGTTTTTTCCTTTCGCCTGCAGTAAGGCGAATGATGGGACAGTTCCTAGTATATGTCATGGCCACCAAACATCTTGCCCTCACCACAAATCTCCTTGCTTAAGATGATGATGCTTGTTGATTAAAAGGGCCTAAAATCTAGTTCATTGTTTTAAGAGAAAGTACAACTAGGCAACCATCCCCTATATATATTAGTAATCGGAGAGAAGAAATGGAAGGGGGTTGACACTAGGAAAATGATGGTATCAGCTAAGCAGGACCAGGGCCATGGAGGGAAAATAAGACTCCCTAGGCCTCCATACATAATACAATCGGGGGCAGAAAAGAACAGGTCGTGATCGAGGTAGATCAAATAGGATAGATGAAAGTGGGGAGCCTGGCACAAGTAAGCGGAAGCAGTGCCAAAATTCAATTAAGGGCTCCGTGGTAGCCTACCCAAGCTCCCAAGTGCATAGAACACATGCGACCCCTTTTAGTCGTCTCTTACAGCAGGCAGAGGATGCTGTGGTTGTTATTCTACTGGCCCTACCCACAGGGGGACAAATATGATAAGGCTAGTTGCTTTACGTTGCACCGACACAGATAGGTCTAATGGCGATGATGGGACAGGAAAGGCATAGGAATGGGAAGGAAGCAGCCATGGCCTTAGTTAAGGTACAGCCCCAGCATTTGCCTGGTGTGAAAATGGGAAACCACAGAAAACCATTTTCCGGGCTGCCGATAGTGGGTTCGAACCTACTATCTCCCGAATACTGGATACTGGCCGTACTTATGTTTCAAATTATCCGAAATTCATTTGCCTTGGTGTGGTATGTTTTCATGTTCTGGCCTCAGGAGATTAGTAAAACAAGAACAGTAAAGATGCTTACCTCAAATATCTTGTACTTTTTCTTCAAACACGCAAGCGAATATAACAGATATACGCATACATATCAAAGTAAAGCAAAATGTCACAAACGTCAAAAACGTGGTCGTCCCACGTGGTCCAAGTTGCCAAACTCAAATCGACCAATAGCAATCGGAAGATGTTTCTACCAATAGGAGCTGCCGTATTCGTCACGTGGGCTTAGGGTGAGTGACGTGATGTACAACAGCGCGCCCACGCGGGTGGAGGGCAAAAGTATTCAGTCTGAGCCGGGCCCTCGGAAGGGTAGGATCTATGCCGCTGTCAAACCCTTGCACGTGGTAGTGGTGGGGGTAAGGTTCGGCAGTTCGGTTCACTGCCGTCTCAATCCTACATATATAGATTGAGACGGCGGTGGTTCGGTTATTGATGTTGGGGAGGAAGGGGCGTTAGCGTTGAAGGAGGGATTGGATATGGGTGGGGTATAGTAGCCATTACTGAATTAACACCTTAAGTGCCACATATGCAGTAAAAAAATTCCATCCAGGCCATTCTTTCTTTTTTACTATAGAGTATAAAATGGTGCACCTTATTACAGAAATGTACCTTTTAGTCACCTTGGGCCAAAATTGTAGTCATAACATTGTGTCAAAATTGTGGTGACACATTGGTCTCACGCAGTCACTGACACTACCTTCCAGCTGTATAGGCCGCGTGAGACCAATGTGTCACCACGTATCCTAGCACAGTTCTCACCTTCCTGACACACTGGTATACGTCTGTCTCATTAGCTCATGAACTACTAAAGAATAAAACTCTTATATTTGGAACACTGAAATCTAATCGGAAGTATAATCCAACCGATGTTACTAAAATGAAGTTAGCAAGAGGAAAGACAAGAGCCCAGGAAAGTAACACTGATGTTTATGTTCAGAAATGGCACAATAAAAGAGACGTTTTAATTTTGACAACTAAACACACTGGTGAGATGGTCACTATTCAGAGGAGGGATGGTGAAGAGCAAAAACCACGGAGTGTTATAGAGTATAACACATGAAAACCGTACATTGATTTATCAGATCATAAAAAGAGCTATAGTACTTCCCTGAGACGGAGTAAAATGGTACAAAAAATAGCTATAGAGATATTGATCGGCACAAGTATAGTAAACGCCATCTATATTTCCAATCAACTTGGGAATGAGAGTATATCTGTTACCCAGTTCTAAGAGGACATTGTTGAACAGTTAACAGGTACTGGTATCAAAAATTTTCACGTTCCCTCACAAGTACCAAAGAAACAGGTATTACCCCACTGACTGGAGGATGTAGGCTGGCAGGGAAGACAGAGATGCAGTAATTGTTATGAAGAGATCCATCAGGAATCAAGAAGGCCATTTGCCATGAGGAAGACTCTACAGTCTAAGTTAAAATGACCAACCTGTGAAAATTTCTTCTGTTTGGACTGTTTCTTCAAAGTGCACAGATTTGTTGTGTGATTGTAAAACACAGTTTGAATCATATTTCTTCAGAAAGTCTCATTTCTTAAACTTTAAATTCAGATGCAAAAAGTGTACCAATTGCGAATGAGACAGTTACAAATATTTTTTCTAGAAACTTCATGTAACTTTTTTGTCCTATGTTTTCAATTTGCCTATAGGCCTAGACCCTGATATGAGACAATGAACAATGAGTACACTATACAGTACAATATTGTGTTATTAGTACACGTGACACGATCAGAAAACCATAAATAATGTCATCATATTGTGGTTGATATATTACAGTGACATGGTGCCGCATCGAACAGGCCAAGAATAATTCATTACGTACTGGCCACCTACTTTCATTTAACGTACGTTTACATGTCAAATGTGATGACAGTATAGCACCAAGGGGCCTGAGACTTTGAGAGTGCGCGTGAGTCCAAAGCGGACTCACGCGGCCCGAATGGCATTAAGCTCTGTGAGTCAACGTTGGTCTCACGTGGCACTCAAGGTGTAAAAACAGCCCATTTGCGAGCTTTAATCTGAAAATGCAACAACCCGAGAACATTATAGAGATCATTTTGCAGTTGCTGTACTCTGTACAGAATAACATCATCTGCGAAAAGCCTTATCTCTGATTCCACTTCTTTACACATATCATTGATATATATAAGAAAACATAAAGGTCCAATAACACTGCCTTGAGGAATTCCCCTCTTAATTTTTACAGGGCACGATAAAGCTTCACCTACTCTAATTCTCTGAGTTCTATTTTCTAAAAACAGAGCCACCCATTCAGTCACTCTTCTATCTAGTCCAATTGCACTCATTTTTACTTGTACTCTCTCATGATCTACCCTATCAAATGCCTTAGACAGGTCAGTCGCGATACAGACCAATTGACCTTCTGAATCCAGGATATCTGCTATATCTTGCCGGAAACCTACAAGTTGTGCTCCAGTGGAATAAACTTTGCAACAGTATGGCTTCTCTTCTGTTTGTGTCCGCATATGAACAGTTAGGTCAGACTGCCTTTCTTTCTGAATGATTTGCCACAGACATTGCAACTGTTGGCTTCTCGCCTGTATGGGTCCGCATATGATCGGTCAGACTGCCTTTCCTCGTGAATGATTTGCCACAAACATTGCAGCTGTAAGGTTTCTCGCCTGTATTGGTCCGCATATGTTCGGTTAGTTTGCCTCTCTTTATGACTCGCCAGTATGTCTCCGCATATGATCGGTAAGTTTGCCTCTCTTTATGAATGATTTGCCACAGACATTGCACTGTATGACTTCTCGCCTGTATGGGTCCACATATGACCGGTTAGTATGCCTTTCTGTGTGAATGATTTGCCACAGACATTGCAGCGGTATGGCTTCTCGCCTGTATGGGTCCGCATATGATCGGTCAGACTACCTTTCCTTGTGAATGATTTGCCACAGACATTGCAACTGAAAGGCTTCTCGCCTGTATGCGTCGGCATATGTTCGGTTAGTCTAACTCTCAGTATGAATGATTTGCCACACACATTGCACCTGTATGGCTTCTCGCCTGTATGGATCCGCATATGACCGGTCAGACCGCCTTTTCTTGTGAATGATTTGCCACAGACATTGCAACTGTATGGCTTCTCGCCTGTATGGGTCCGCATATGACCGGTTAAAATTCCTTTTTGTACGAATGATTTGCTACAAACATTGCACCTGTACGGCTTCTCACCTGTATGGGTCCGCATATGTTCGGTCAGTCTACCTCTCCGTATGAATGATTTGCCACAGACGTTGCAACAGTATGGCTTCTCGCCTGTATGGGTCTTCATATGACCGCTTAGGATGCTTTTCAGTATGAATGATTTGCTACAGACGTTGCACTTGTACGGATTCTCGCCTGTATGGGTCAACATATGTGCGGTTAGTTTAACTCTGTGTATGAATGATTTGCCACAGACATTACAACTGTATGGCTTCTCGAGTGTATGGGTCTGCATATGACCGGTTAGAATGCTTTTCAGTATGAATGATTTGCTACAGACGTTGCACCTGTACGGCTTCTCGCCTGTATGGGTCCGCATATGTGCGGTTAGTTTACTTCTTTGTATGAATGATTTGCCACAGACATTGCAACTGTATGGCTTCTCGAGTGTATGGGTCTGCATATGACCGGTTAGAATGCTTTTCAGTATGAATGATTTGCTACAGACGTTGCACCTGTACGGCTTCTCGCCTGTATGGGTCCGCATATGTGCGGTTAGTTTACCTCTTTGTATGAATGATTTGCCACAGACATTGCAACTGTATGGCTTCTCGCCTGTATGAGTCCGCATATGATCGGTTAGACTGCCTTTCTGTCTGAATGACATGCTACAGACATTGCACCTGTATGGCTTCTCTCCTGTTCTAGTCAGCTTGTGATAAGATAAACTACTTTTCTTGACAAATGATTTGCAACATACAGTGCAAAAATGAGGCTTGTTGCCTGTGTGATTACCCATGTGACCTGCTTGTTTTTCCCGGCTGAAGGATTTACCACCGACGTTGCAGCAGTATCGGTTCTCGCTCGTGTGAGACCGCATAACGTCCGGGCTTTTCCTGAAATTTTTATGAGATACTGAGCATTCGTTTATAATCACACCTTTATGCAACAGCTGATCACCAGTTTGTTCCTCTATGAATATTTCCTCCTTAGTATCTTCGGAAGGCTGTCAAAAAGAAATAAGAAAAGTAGAATAAAGAAGTAAGGAAACAAAAATATATAGGCCTAAAATAGAAACAGCTGAGAAAATAAATTTCATAGCGGCACAAGAAGACTATGATTAATTTATCTCCCATTTAAAAAATATATAATGGAAAGGAACAATCAAATGAAAATCCCATTGAATGCAAGAGAGGTGTCTACCATGGTGGCAAATGGTACACAAAAATACATTATTATCAAGCACTAAATTTTAAAAGAACAGAGCAGGAGACAATTTCCTAAAAACAGTATTATACAATTTTTGCTTTTTTTTTCTATTAAGCACACAGCTCATCCTTAATAAATGCAAAGAATTTACAAACTCTTACTCATAATATTTTCTGTTTTACAAACATAATCAACACACATACCACTTGTGCAACTACTCCAAATAATACTACACAAATTATATTCGGTTAAAATTTACATTGCATTTACTTATTTATTTTAATTTTTACCCTCTTTGGAACCTAACTTGCACAATGACCTGCTGTGTTTTAACCTGAGTCCCTTTTGCCACTGCTTTTCAAACAATTGATGAGATATAAGAACATGAAAAGGAACACACTGTTGGACAGCAGTAGACACAATAGCATAGAAAGGGAGGAACATTGCAAATTTGTAAATTTAAAATCACCTACATATTTGTGAATATTCAGCAGAGCATCTGTACACATACGTGTATGTGAACATGTACAATTTTTTTTTTTTGCTAGGGGCTTGACGTCGCACCGACACAGATAGGTCTTATGGCGACGATGTACAATTTTAGGAAATTAAGTAATAGTAAGCAGTATCTCCAAATCATTGCCCAATACCATTCCTTGCTTCTGTTTCTCTTTCTGTTGATCCCTAATTCCACAATGACTAGCCATTTTCTTCATCCTCTTATATTCATATTCCCCTGTTCCCATCTTCCTACATATGACTTGACTTGTCACCTCTTTGTTCATTTCCATGTTCCTATATACTTTCTTTCCAAAAACACTTCACTGTAATATCAAATAATCCCACAGTACTCCCACCACTTTCGGAACAAGTGGACAATGCTTATATCATAAGCATAGAAATATCCATCATCCCCCTCTGTACATCACATTAAGACCAAAAGCATAAATCAGTTAATGTCCCAATCAATGAATGAATCAATCAATGAATCAATCAAACCACAGCAATTAGGGCTGTTGGTTGTTTAAATAGAAAAAAAATGTGGAAATATATGAAACAAATTATTTCAATCACTAAATCATCTTCCTATAAGTGAACATTTGCCAAAATTTCTCCCCTTGACTTGAAATTTATCTTCATGTTGCGACCTTTCCTAGACTTAAAATACATGATTTAAATGTATTCATCAACTAAAGTCATTCCAAGCCATCTCTCAAATGATATCTCAGAATATACTGCTTAATCAAACAACTTGTCTCCTTTCTCCAAGTCTCCCCAGCTGAAACTTTGCAACATCTCTGTAACACAACTCTTTTGTTAGAAATCACCCGCAAGAAATGGAGCTATTTCTGTTGATCATTTCCTGTTCTCTACTCAAGTAATACTGGTGATGGTCTCACACTCTCATTGTGGCTTTGCTGGAGATTTATATGCCCTCTCCTTTACAACCCCTAAAAAACCTCATAATCATATTAAGAGATCTGTAAATTTTATTCTCAATATGTTTAAATGATTACCATAATGAAGCTATATCCTTATTATGAATAGCTAGGTACTTACAGAGATCCCCATGAAGAAATTTCACCCATCAATATGATAATAAAACTGGAGAGGACTCTTTCTATTTGTGAAACAAAGAAACTGACTTTTCAACACTTTTACAAATATAGCATTGCCCGATGTCCATCTTACAATATTGTCAAGGTCTTCTTCAATTACTCATAATCCTGAAACTTATTTATTACAAAGAGCCTCATCACTTTTTTCAGTTCATTATTCATATTGTTTATATATATCAGAGAATAAAGGTCTCATAATACTGCCCTGTGGGACCCAATCCCATAATTGTTACAGGATCAAATAAAGCTGCACCTACTCTTATGCTCTGAGTTCTATTTTGTAGAAATACACCAGACGTGGCCAAATTTTAATGGTAAAAGGTATATTTCTACCTTTATGTAAACTATCGACCTTTATAGCCTAATCCTTGAACTTGTTTGGAGGCCAAGTTTCCACTTGGGATATCCTGGTCCACACTATTGTATTTTTTCATACAGTGGCTACAATGAGAACCACAATGTAATTTCATTATTCACATGGCTTTGTGTCATTTTTGTTAGTGAGCATTTTCTGTTGTTTATCTTTATTATCTACATATTGTTGCTGTTTGGAAGTAAATAAAGTGACCTATTGTTAAGACTGTGCATTCTGTAAATTACATGTATTATTGATACTATTCAGGAGTTCAGTTGTATTTCTTAAGAGTGGTCCTAGAGAACTGTCAAATTTTGAGGTTATGGGAAGACGAAGATACCTTTCGCCAAGAAAGGCACTGTCAGAGAGCTACTTCTTGAGAAACGTCATTCACAACAAGAAATAGATTCTAGATTGCAAATACCACAGCAATCTGTAAGTAGAATTTTAAAATGTGAAGATAACGGGAAGACAAAATATGATGATGATGATTGTTGTTTTAAGGGGCCTAACATCGAAGGTCATCGGCCCAAGACAAAATGTCAACAACGTGTTGGAAACTGTGGGCAAAAGAAGAAACCAACCCCAAGGAGGAAGCAAAACTGATTAATTTGTCAGTAAACAACCGCAAGGTTACTAGTTTGGATTTACGTAAGAAATTAGAAGAGTATGGGTCATTTGTATTAGCCAGGACTCTGAGGCGAGAGCTGTTTAATGCTGGAATGAAAGCAAGATGATCTCAAGGCAAAGCAAAGTTTACTCCTGCTATGGCTGCAAAGAGGTTCCAGTGTGCAAGACTCTCCAGAAATGGTCATCTGATGAATGGAAACAGGCACGTCCATGACAATTACTGTAATTCCTAAATTATCATTCATTATTCCATTATAACCCAATCTAAGTGATGTAACCGTACAGCACAGTAAATGTATGAAATTCTTCTCTTAAACCTTACAGCTTATTGCATTTAATGCTAGGCTTATTTGCTTTATTTATTTCGGGTTTGCTTTAGTGACGAATTGGTATTTCCTGTCGGAGAAGAGACAAGTCAATATGTCAAAAGATAAGGAGAAGCATTCCATCCAGATTGAGTGAGGCATCCAACTTCAGTGATGGTCTGGAGTGTGTTTTCTTGGTATGGCCGTGGAAGATTATATATTGTAGAAGGAACTATCAGACGTGAACAGTGTAGTATTAAGAACCCTTTGGTAGCTCAGGTGCAAGAGTAGTTTGGCCAAAGTGAATTTATTGTTATGCAAGATGGGCCTCCTTGCCACAAAGCCTAGAAACAGTCCAGACATGAACCCCATAGAATATCCTTAGCCGATAGCAAAGAAAAGTCCAAAGAAAAATAACGACAAAAATTGGCTTGATTGAGAAGCTCGGTCAGATGTGGCGTCATGATGACGATTTAAAGAGTCAGTGTAAAATACTGTTTGAGGGTATGCCCAGTCTAATCAAGTCGCTCATGAAAGTTAAGGGGGTGCATTCCAAGTACTAATGTCATGAACTAAAAAATTGGTAACATCTCATGTGTTCAATTCTCAAATTTTTAATGTTTAATAATTTGGCCATATCTTTATAGTCACCCATTTAGCCATCGTTTTATCTATCCCAAACGCACTAATTTTTTGTCAGTAGTTTCCCGAGATCTACCCTAAGAAAATCCTTGGATATGTCAATCATGATACTTTTGACTTCCTGAATCTAATATATCTGCTACATCCTGCTGGAATCCACAAGATGAGCTTCAGTGGAATAATATTTCCTAAACCTGAACTACCTTCTATCGAGCCAGTTGGTAATTTCTTAAATGTGTATAACATAATCAGAAAGAATGCATTCCAAGTGCTTGCAAACAACACAAGTCAAGACGACTATTGTGTAATTACTAGCTTTAAGTTTAGCACATTTTCTCTATACACAGATTGCTACTACACTAAGTATTCATTCATCTGGTATAGCTGTTTCATACATACTCGAATCAATATCTCAAAGAACTGACTTTCGTATATGCCCAGACATTTTACCCATCCCAGCAGCGATTCTAGTTTAAATTTTTTTGTATATTACCTTCAATGTTCCTTATAGTGGATATTGTAAAGTAATTTCAAAGGATTAAGTGAAATTGTCAACTGCGTCACGTACTGCAAAAGGACATGATCAAACCATTGGTGACATATCCTATGCATCACGAGTGACAGCTGCGATGCCCATCGACTAATGAAGTATACACATTCCCATGTTGTGTAATTGCTACTTCATACCTTTCTAAATCTGTCAACATTCAATACCGTACACAGCAACAAGCCGTAGTAACACGGCTGAAAGTAATTCCAGTATCAAGGAAGACAATGTACACTGCCGGCTGGTGCTCTCAGTGCTTTTCAATTAGCATTCTGGCAGTGAAAATTGCATGAGTTGTTCCAACACCCTTAATGAAGATGCATTGGATAGCAATAATGCCGGCGATTTCACCCAGTCAATAATGAAGGCTACTCTAAAAGAACTTCTCATGTACAATTGGGTGCAATTTGGATGGTAATATGCACATTATGCTGAATCTTCATTTTGCTCAAAAATAGGCACAAGGATGTTTACAGTCCAATGACTGGGAACAGAGCCAGAGTCAACTCTGGCACTGAATAAGCTTGTCAGCCAGTTCATAATGAGTTCTTTAAACTGCCTCATCTTCCAGAAGTTTGCTGGATGGTCATCCGGTCCTGGCGCTTTTTGGTCCTTCATACTCCTAATGGCAAACTCCACTTCCTTTGATGTGATGCATAAGATGGGACTTACCATCAGGAATAGGGTGATGTGGTAATTCAATGCAGGAAATATCTACAAATGTTGTTGCCAATGATTGAGGATTTCTTGTTTGTCCTCTAATCACTGGTCATCTTTGTCTCTAATGCAGACAGTGTGCTCAATACTTGTGTCGGGAAAAATAATATTTTTGAGAAAATGAGGTTAAATTGTTACTTCCTGGTGCGCGATTGAATTTGAAGAGCTGCTGCCGCCTTTCAGGGAAGATAAGGGTAAGGAGGCGTTGTGGAGTGTATGCGCAGACAGAGATAATGCTTCCTCATACGACTTCAATATTATTGTCTCTAACAGGCAATATCCACAGTCCATTTATCTAATAACTGTAACTGCACACACAGTTAAAGAACACACTGTATTTAAGACACACATGTTAGTCAAGGAAAGCACCAGATTGTTTCTCCTCTCGTCTGTTTGTCGCAGTAATATTCTATATTAATTAACATGCTCGAAGATTGTGTATTCCTTCCTTCATAACATTGTAAACTCAATGAAATACTGAATGAAGGAATCAACACGCCGAGTGATTTGATTACAGTGTATGTTCAATAAGGCCCCCTCCTACTTTGGTGTATAGTTCACTATGGCGTAGTAGTGAGTGACTATGGACTATGTCCAGGATGTGTAGTGTGCGGCGAACAGTTCGGAAAGCTGCTTCTATTCTTGTTACAAGATGTCTTCTCTTTCTATAGGGTTCACATAGTAGTCAATTCATGTACAGTAGAACAAACTGTACAGTGCCTACCGGAGTGTGGAAGCGACTATGCGAATAGAACGAGAAACTTGTGCATTCGCATCGAGAATTACCTATTTCTCCAAATTTCACTTCCCCTCCCTTTCTCTTTTCTCATGCACTGCGGCTGACTCTCTGACATAGCAAATAGAGCAAGTTCATCAATCTGAACTGCATGACCGGAAGTAACCAGGTCACTTTAATTTCCTCAAAAGGAAACATTTCCAAGAGAATCTGACTGCACCATCATTCTCAACATTCCACGAAGAGCATCCCTGATTTCTCTGTCAGTATAGTTCTGATACACCTTGTACACAGGTCATTACAGTGAGTGCGTCTCGATTGAGATTTATATACAGTATGCCTTCATCTTATCCTACAACTTCTTGGACTGCAATCATCCACAGGAACGTTAGATATTCAATACAAGAGGAACTAGGTTATATCGTACCCAAGTTTACTGTCATGGTTGCAGTGAAAGATCTGTAGAATGTGTCTACATGTTTTCAAATGCATTAAGATCAACAAGAGGAAAATTTATGTTGTTGCTAGGGTCTCCTTCTAGTCTTTAAGCTTCCACCACTTGATGTTCTCAGGGGCATAGAGGTCCTTAAATCCGCTATGCCTACCTTATGCAGAGGTGGAATACAGTCAGATGATATGACATTCACACCCTTTCTTCGTCGTAGATCACGGTGCTGAACGACAATCAGGTAAATTTGCTTGCTGCAGTCACCACAAGTGAAACCTCAAATATGAGCTCCATCATCATATCAGGTACCGAAAGTATTACCACCATGGCAGCTATACAAATTCTTAGTGACCATCATGCGCATTAAGGTCATCACAGAGAAGTGGAAACTCATCTTAAGGATACGCTGCAACATGACCTCGTAGTTCCTACCAATGCTCTTCCTTATCCAGGTCATCACAGCCAGATTGTGACATAGAAAACACAAGTTCGAGAGGATGCAACATTGAATGTAATTCACATAAGGCTGTTGGAATAGCACTGAACCTCAGCAACTCAATCTTGCATGCTTGCGCACACAATGAAATCAACACCATTCCTGCTGGATGTAACCTGGCAGATAAGTTCACAGACATCTTTGATGTCATGAGATTTCTGGCCTTTCCAAAGCGAGCAACTTAAAATCTAATTACATAGCTACACTTCAATTCTAAACCGGACTTACATTATCCAAATTGCAACAGGTTAACAGGAACAATAGAATGAAAAGATTAAGTAATAATAAAGCAAGAATGATATTTACTAATAAAATAATTATTCTACAATAATTCTAAGCCACATTTAGATGTATCCTAACTACAATAGTTCAACTGAAGCAACAAATATTCCTAAAGTATGAATTTATGGAACTTATGAGAATGTAAATATTTATTGACCATGTACATAAAATTTAGTTTTCTTGATTCATCAAAGAGACAAAAAGGTGAATAGTTTGAATGTAATTATCAGTCAAAGAACAGTGGCCAGTTATAATCATAAATTTAAGCCATATTAATGAAAGTTAATTGAACATAACCTACGGCATATTGTTTATTTGATGGTTTCTACCATTTCTCTTTCACACCGACACAGATGGGTCATATGCCGATGATGAGCTAAAAATGGCTAGGAATGAGAAGGAAGCAATTGTGGCCTTAATTAAGGTACATTCGCACAATTTGTTTGCTGTGAAAATGTGAAACATGCACTTCAGGGCTGTCGACGGTGGGTTCGAGCCCAGGATCTTATAAATGCAGGCCAAGAGCTACATGGCCAGTTATTCAGTACAACAAGGAAGCAATTGCTTGAATTCCTTCTCTTCCAATACATACTGTGAGAGTATATTAATATGTAATTTCAAACAATACGTTAAAAAGAAAGTTTTTATTTTAGAAATTCAGCTTTCACAGTTCCCCAGATGTACATGCACATTTGGACATAAGTTTTCATATACATGTCCAAAATTTTACGATACATGGGGTTACTTTGGAAAAGTAAAGAGTAAAGTAGAATCCCAAAATTCTATGCAGAGCATGCTTTCCTCCCTTGAAGTCAAGATGGGCTGCCTACGTATGCTCTTCGGATCTAGGATCGAGGTGGCCCTTACTTCTTCGCAGCTTCTATGTATGCCCTTCACCAAGAATCCCTTTAAGAGACTTATCAAGCCTATCGGCATTGTAATTACGATAGACAATGCTTCCAAATTTATGCTTATATTCTTGCAACACATTCCGAAGTAACCCCATGAAAGATCTCCTGCTCAGAAGAACAGATCAAAGGAATCTGGGCATAGAGAAATACTCACAGGTCAATTTATCTCCAAAAGTGAGGAGACAGGGTTGGATCAAACACATTTCAATGACACTTGGGTGAAATATCAATTAAGAAATAGTAAATGTAACGATTATCATTATTTTACTGTAAAACCAATTATAGTATTAACATTAACAGCTAAAAGATAGCTGGGCATCTCAGAGAAGTTAACTGTTAACAATGTAGAATGACACTACATAAGCACTGTACAAGTCTACAGATAGTTTCACCTTAAAGTTCTACACTACACTTTATAGTGCAAATGCAGTTTTCACACCACACACAGGATTTCTACAAACCAATTTTACTAATTCCGCATCAATATATCGAAATAATACACTTTTAATACTTCTGCATCATTTATACAGCAGTGTATACTGTGGAAAGAGATCTTTCACCTACAACATATTGTAACCAAAAATGGCATAAGTGGAGTTAAAATTAAGATTGCCAAAAAAGCCTAATTTAATTCAGTCAGTGGGTCATTTACAACAGCTGTGGTGAAGGCAGGGATGTGATAACATTGGAGAAATTCGCCTTTAGGCTCATTGCTGCATGGCCGCGTGGCGATCCACTCCTTTTCTCTTATTGGTTAGGAGGTTAGCATGCGACAGATATGAACAGTTAACATTTTCAAGGCTAACACCGGCCGGCAAGTTTTCAGAACTCTTCAGAAGAACAGTTTTGAACCATGATACTTTAAGACGTGAAAAAAATTATGATTGGTTTCCAACTAATCACACTTTCTAGGCCGAGAACTGACAAAAAGCAGTGTGTAATCGACACTCAACTTACTCAGCTCCTACACTACTGATTTCATACTGCTCTACTTTAGAGCACAACTTCACTTCGCTTTCCCACTACAATTCTACAAGATATTCTTCGCCAAGAGACGTTTATTAGTCATGATGTCTCATAAAGGGAACACTTTATTTCGTCTTCTACAAGACATAACCACGACTATATTAATTCCAGAACACGTGTGGTATGCATAAATCATCTGAACCCGCAAGTTAAGTGTCGAATGACATTTAAATAGGCATGGTTGGAACACATATCAATGTGCCGCTTCAGAGAGAGAGAGAGTGAGAGAGAGAGAGAGAGTGAGTGAGTGAGTGTGTGTGTGTGTGTGTGTGTGTGTGTGTGTGTGTGTGTGTGAGAGAGAGAGAAAGCCTGCAAGACAAGGAACAAGGGGAATCATCACGCTGCTTGCAAGAGGAATCTTTACTTTCATCATGGTGCACCTTGCAAGGGATATTCCTTCTGGAATGTCTAACTTGAAGGGGAGATCCCACCAAACCCTAAAGGGTGGTAAAGGGACCAATCGTGAGGCGTTGCCAGCCAGGAATAAATCAATTTTTAAGTAACTTTTTTTAATATTAATTTCATTTCCAGAGGGACTTCATTCTTGAAATAATATTTTCTATTACTTTCTGCTGTTGCATATTCTTATCGCTTCTGATCTACTTATTGATGTTGGTAAATTTTGTGAATGATTGAAATACACTCATGTCCATAAAATCCAGAACACCTTGAAAGACTAGAGATAGGAAATCTATATTCATAGGACATGTGCATTAGTATGTTCTGAAGACAGGTCCACATCAATATCTCTGTGCAACACCGACTGGTAAATTGTGCCTGCTGTGTTTTTAGTCTTAAGGTCTATAAAATGTGCTTAAATGTAGCTGTGTATGCTTTTATAATATACTTTATATTAGGCTTATACCTTGTCAAATTAAGTAATATAGACCTTAAGACTAAAAACAACGCAATATGACAAAGTCATTCTAGGAACTTGTTTTACTCGTAGAACTTGAACGTTAATGATATAATTCAAGGTCATATGTACATAGCAAAGTTTTATCATACGTTGTGATCCTTTTAATGTGTTCAAAAAGTGGTCTCTTTTTAATATATAATAGTTTTCTAAACTTAGACATAAAACACAGTATTATTCACTCTGAAACATATTACCTAATGACAGTCAAATATGAAATGTTTATGGGCAAGGTACAGCTATTAAAAAAATGTATTCTAATCTGAATGTACACGACAGCTGAGGATGACTTGTGAATAGTCAAAACAGGTCCTGTTATTAAGAAGAAAATTTTAATAAATTAGTATTGATTAGGTGGATCTCTTTCTTTCTATGACATACTTAGTTCATCTATATGAGTTGAAAAACTAAACTCTTGGCACTAAGGTGACATAAGTGAAGTGTGCTTTTATGTCTATTTAGGGCTGACTGGACAATGTGAGTTGTAACTTCAAGGAGGGGGAGATTAGGGTGAATGGACTAGCAGGTAGACAGGCTGATGGGATAGGTGGGGAAGGGGAAGTGTGGCAAGGGAAAATATTGCTATGATCAGAGGGATTATGGCTGTTTGTTGTATGCATTGCCAACTGCTAAAATGAAACTAAAACACAGCATGTGACTACACCCTATTAATGGTCAGCAATTAACATATTTTAGGTAATTAAATTGTCAGTAATAATAATAGTGATAATGTGCAACAGCAGATAAGGCATACAGAATACTCAAGTAGGAGCTTTTTCTATGTAGTGTTGACGTTAGAACTATGTACACGTAATATGGAGGCCTGACTTAAAAGAGAACGAGTTAGGAAAATTTTATTAAAGAGTACGTACATCGACAGGTGGTAGGATAAAAGACAGATTAAGTGAATAGATATTTAGACAGATAGATAAATACAGTAAATGGATAGACAGATAGATAGACAAATTTACTTGAAAAAATAAAAAAGCTAGCTCCTCAGCTGTGACTTACGGTAAACGATGGGTTTGGACTCACATAGTCAAGTGATCAAATAGCACTGCAAGAGAAGCTTATGCCATAGGAAGTTCCTTTAACTGGCACACTTTTAATTTCATCCCGTCAGCCTTCTTGATTATGATGTCTTCTGAGTCAGTCCAAGTGTTTCTAAGACCAAAACACTGGATTTCTGTCGTCATGGTGGACATTCTGGTAGCTGTAAGATCTTCACAGATTGTTGTGGATGAGCCTTTCAGTTTCCTTTTCCTAGTGAAGACATTCTGCCATGAGTGATAAGTCACAAATTTGAATAGGATAGGTCTTGTTTTCCATGGTGATCACGGACCTAGTCTGTGACACCTATCAACATCATTAAGTGTAACATATGCACCTACTGCTTTGCACACGCTGAGCACTAGTTCATCTCAGTTTTCATTCAAACATTCGGGGATACAGAAAATCTTACATTATTCCTCCTGCTGTATTGCTACAATGAATAACATTTGGAGTCCATATCCTCCTTCATTTTGTGGATTTCCACCTCCTTTTCATCAAGATTTTCAGTTAACTCTGAAAATGCTTCGACATTAAATATTAAACTTTTTTGAAGTTCTCTTATAACCATTTCTGTTATGCAGGTCAAAATGGCCTGCACAATTTTTTTAAGGAAGCTGTCCGAGTTAATAAAGTCGTCCAGCGTGCACTTCATGAGGTGGTCTACGTTGGCATCATTGGTAGTGGCTGGGCTTCTAAGTCTGTTGTTTTGGCGGTCCATTTTGTTTACAATGCAAATTTGGAAGAAAAAGAACAATAACGACAAAATGTGTTGGTACGATTCATAAATACAAACGTAACACTGCCGCAAGTTTTTTCACTTCCACTGCTGTATAACACCTCCAAATCACTTGATTACTGAGGAGCCTCACTCACCCACGTCCGTGACGAACCATTTCATCAGATAGGTTAGAAACTCAACATGGTGCGGCCCGAATAGTGTCACGATGCATTACGCATTTACACAAAGGTTTACCTACATCAGCACATTTAATAATTGTAATAATAATAATAATAATAATAATAATAATAATAATAATAATAATAATAATAATAATCGCAATAGCAATGAGCACTTGAATGAGTATTAAGTTCAAGTGATTTTCACACTTACCTGCATTCAGTCAGTGTTTTTTGTCTCTTTTTACATTTTACAAGGCAGTGACTATCGCACACGTCATTACATAATAAACAAACAGAGTCATCTGTTGTCTATGTGCATATTTTGCTGTGGAAGCCATATATTTAAGCTATTAGAAAGCTGAAAACGCAATATAGACCTCTCCATTCAGCAACAACACAGAATATACAATAGTAAGCAAATCAAAACATTGAAAATTGGATCAACCAATCAGAGCGCTATAGGCTACCCATATAGCTTCTGAAGCTATTGGTTACTTCACATTCAATATCACACTTGGCTTTGTTTGAATGTTTATTCAATTTCCTTTACAATTTATTCCTGGCATAAAAGACATAAGCCTACCCAAGATTAGTGTTATAAAAATTTAAAAATGTGCTTCTATTAAGGGATAAATAAGGTATGTCCATTTTATCTGGCCAAAGAATGAATTTCCAGATTTCTTCTGAATTCCCTGACATTTCCTGGTTTTCGCGCTATTAATCGAATTCTCTGAGATTCTCAATTTGCGGTTTTCCATGCAGGTGGACACCCTGTTAAACCCTTATTTGGGCCGATGGCCTTCGATGTTAGGCCCCTTAAAACAACAAGCTGCATCAAACCCATATTTGTATGGGGAGGCCACTCACTTTTTATTTTCGTTGAAGTGAAAAAAGGTTCATGACCGTGTGTTGCTGTGTATGTTTTTACTAGTTGATGTGGTAACCTCCTTTTGTCGAATTCGTCAAGTGGAGATGCTCATGCTTGAAGTTGGCTACAGCTTCAATGTTCAAATCGACTACTGAGGGATGTGTAATGAAGAATCAGTAATGAGAGGAGGGTAGAACGATATTTATGATCAGAGAAAAAAGGGTTAAATTTTGTGAAAAACACTGTGTATACATTTACCTACACCGTCAACCTTTCTGGTATGAACTAGTTGCCTTTGTAGCGTCAGAACAAATGACACTTGCACTTCTTGTATTGTATCTGTGTAGTATTGAGGGAAGGGGGTGTGGCGGAGGAGAGGAGATGGGCATAGCATTGAGCTTATGCGCTGTTGGCTGTAGGCTGAACATTTACAACGATAATGGCACAAACTTCTTCAGGGTAGCTAAAGAAATCAAGACCATTCAGTAAAACAACCTTTAGAAAACCAACTCTTCACACAACTGCAGGCATGGGACTAAGTTTCCTCCTTTTTATAACACATGGTCCTCTATGTAACACTTTGACTAGAGTAATCAGGATCGTGGCTGATGATGCACATGCAATGGGTGAAACATGTCCCCTTAAATTAGTATGACAAGATGAAATTCTTAATTTTAAGAACCCAATGTGTATTGAATACGAGGATTTCAATAAACTTTTGTAACCTCGTTGAATTAATGTACATTTCAATATGGACCAGTCATGAGATTTGTAACATATAATTATCTGAGATTGTTGTAAACAACCCACGGAGTGAAATTAAAGTTCACTGTTTGTATCGGAGTTGAACCCTTTACACAAATATTATATTAATGTTGTGCAGGAAACTAACAACTCGTATAAAGACTATTAATCCAATCATAGATCAAGAGGCCATCTTCTTGCCAGTGGATGACTGCACAATACTCCAATACTAGCGGACTGGAAACATTAGAAATTCTGTATCACCTCACAAAAAAAATTATGATGGCAGAACACCTTGGACCACTTCATCCTGGCACTCAACACTCTGAGAGACAAGTTTAGGATCTCTTCAGAAAGGGGAACAGAAAGAAGCCACACTCATACACATCTCAGGTGTTACATCGTGTCATACTAATTTATGTTTCGCCCATTGCATAGGCATCATCAGCCGTGATCTCATGCCTGGGGGAATAAAAATCAGGATCCTGATTACTCCATGCAAAGTGATACATAGAGGAATAATTAATGAGAAATACACAAATGGTGCCTTTAACCTTGACATACCCATTCCTTAAAACTAGACAGACTATGCTGGCCCAAATCTAATAAAAAAATTGTGTGAAATCGAACAAGACCAGACTGCTAGCTAATAAGGCTCTCTACTTAGACATGATACCCGATCTCAGCACAACAACATTTCTCTCCGCACTTTATCAACTTAGTTCTCATAGAGGTCAACCCCAAAACATTTACAGCAATAATGGCACATACTTCAACGGAGCAGCTACAAAAATCAAGGCCTTCCTGCAAAATAACCCTCAGAAAACCAACTCTTTGCACAACTGCAGGCATGGGACTGATGTGGCATTTCATCCCTCCTGCAACACCACACTTTCGTGGAATCTAGGAAGTAGCTGTCATGAGTCTGATTTAACGCCCCAGATAAGTGATGGATTCTTATCGCTTCACCAACAAAGAGTGTACCATTCTTGAAACACATACATCCTCTCACCAAAGCTAAATGATGAACCTTTTGACACTTCTTACCTAACTACAACCAATTTCCTTATAGGAGAGCCAATTACTACACTCTCTGGTCATGATTATACTTCCTCTCTCATTACAACCTTGCCCACATGGCTATATTTTCAGCAACTAACCCAGAACTCCTGGATGAGATGGTGAAATGAATATCTCAATAAATGGGCAATGAAATACCCCATAGCAACATAGTCATAGTAAAAGAAGATGACACGCATGCTATGAAGTGCACGATGACAGTGACAAACACTATCCCTTACGAAGTATGAAACAGAAAGGCAAGATACCTCTTCAATGGCTTATTTATTCATTGCATGTTTAAGTAATATTGTTCCGAGGTTATCTGTGGAACGCAGAGAGGTGAAAGAAGGTGTCAGCATTAATGGGTCTATCTACGATATCAAAGATTAATTTAAACTTTAAAACAAAGGTTATATTTCTTTTCAGATCTCAAATTTAAAAAAATTCTTAACTAGGTCAAGGAACAAAATATCAGGTACAAAATAGCAAACAAGAATAGAAATCCAAGGGTTAGAAATTACAAGTTTTGAGCTTCCAGCTCCAATTTACAAGTTTACAACGTCACAAATGTTGCGTTTGGTTAGATAACGAGAGATATCTCCCAAGACACAGTTCCAGAGCACCTTGCTCCAAACGTTACATATACGGCCTTCCAAAGGCCCGACTGAAAATTGCACCAATATCAGACAAGAGTTTACATGCTCTTTAAATTCAACCAAGGATGCTGTGCTCGGAATTCATTACAGCCTACTCAAGGAAACATTACACAAAACTATACAATTTCTGGCATCTCTAGGCACAACCTACAATTCCTTTACACAGCGGTATCTAGTACCCATACTTCTGGACCTTCATGGAAGAGAACAACAGGTTATATTACTGGTCCAAACTCAAAATGTATGCAGTCGTAAACTTGCACTAATTGAAAACCAACTTTTGAAACCCTACTTGGGCTTGTGGCCCGATGATGCCGAGGCTAATTCCACACAACTGAGGTGACTCGAAAGAGAAGTTAATGAGTGATTTACAGAAGAAAAAGGTTACAAAATCATAGTCACCTCAAGATAAACTGAAGGGGAATTCGAGAGGGTAACACACTCTCTATCCCCAATTTACAGTTTAAGTCTGTATGAAATTTTACATTAGCAGAATGAAAGCTTACATTTTTGAAACAGATGATTACATAGTTAAAAATTAGAAGCTTCCCCTCCTGTGAGTTTAAGGAGATAGCTACAGATATAGAAAACTGGTGGCCATTACCTGAGCTGACGTTCTGCCTGCCAAAGAATAGGCCTCCTGTCTTAACACACACTCAGAAATTTGACGAGAATAAGACAAGGTAACTAGAAAAAGTCACGGCTTTTATACCCGAGGGGAGGGTTCGAGAAGGCTCTGGGCAAAATCTGACCACACCCTCTCATTTTATTTGATACTCAAAAAGTTACAAGAAGCTTACGATTGGCTGAAAAATAAATACAGAAAATTTGTGATTGGCCAGACTTCAAAGCTGGTGAGATGAGAAGGAAGTGTTGCAAAACATTGAAGTATCAAAATAAATGAAAGTAAATTTAGTTGAAAAGACTTATAAACCCAAAACTTCTTTAAATCGGTAATTATTCCACCTTGCACCAGAGTGCATGATCGTAGCTTTTTGTGGGGACATCTATGGAGAAAAATTCAAACTTTTTGATGTACACCAAAACAAAACAATCAAATCCAGTCAGTTTAGGAAACGTTAAAATAACATACTCAGTTATTCAGTAGTGACATCTTCTGATCAATGTCCCAACTTTATGCATTAGTGGTTTCAAGTTTTGTTTGATAGATAGTGATCCCTAAGGCACTTCTTTTCAATGTGCGCAGTTGAGGTGCACCTCCCGGTACAAATATTATAAGTCACATTGGACTAGTACCATCACAGACCACATTAGGGAAAAAAAGAATATTTTTCACTTGCCAAGAGATGGCTAGAATGTGTGTAGTATACAGGCGAACAATCACAGTAAACAAGCATATCACCTGCAACTTGTATCAATAAATTACTGCATTATTTAGAAAACAATAATTAATATAATCAATAAGATAACAAATGTGTTTCATTTGTAAACGACTAGTAAAATACTCTGTAACAGTAACAAAAGAATGTACCTTTCAGCTACTTTGTGTTCAAAACTAATAAACGAATTCAAAAGTATTAGTAGGAATGATACCAGCTACTAAATGACATAGAGTACAGTTCTTTGGAATAATCCTAACTGCTGCACAATTCATAACGCAAGATCGTGGAACAACTTGAAGGAAAAGTGAAAACTAGATATGTAAACAGTCAATCTCATAAAAAAGTATATTATCGGTAGGACTATCAATCATGTGCACTAAAAAGATGGATCAAACCCTGGTATCTATTGAGCTATTTTCCACCCATTTCCATTATCTGACGATGGATTATCAAATTATATACATTACCTCAAGAGAGTCTTCCTGCGATGACTCTGGCTCGGTTAACTCTGATTTAACTTCTTCTTTCAGAGCTATCACTTCTGATACATGTTCAAAATTTTCCTGTGGAAAATAAGAAATATTAGGTATGCTCATAACACGCATCTACAAATACCGTCACCAACAAATGAGCATCTTAATTCATTAATTTCCAGTATTACAGTTTCTTTCAGAATTTCACTAATGTTTAAGGAAGATTTCTACCAGCAGAGGATTGTTATAACCAAAGGCTGTACTGAGAATGGTGTTACTATTCTTGCTCACTCCTTATGTCAGAGAAAGGATGAGACTGAGAACAAAATATAAAATGCCAAACGTTTTCTAGCCATACCAGAAGATATAATACCAGAGATGGAATGGGGGCTATCTTACACAGAATTAGGATGGACACAGCCACAGGCATAAACACTAAATTGTATGAACTGTTTTTATATGTTCAATCATATCAATCAAATGATAAAAGTTGTTTGAACCAATTAGAAGCGTTACATTTCTATATGATTTTTTTGTTCTCAGCATAGAGTTTGTTTATAGACAGATAAAAATTACTTGAAATAATGGAATCACATTCTCTACTATGGTTTTGCTGAGATCACAGGGGCTACATAAAACATTAATACAGTTCTGTTTGAAACAGCATATTTCAATGCTTCCAAGTGTAAAATAAAAAACATAAACATGAAAGAAGCAGACTTATCACAGTCATATAACAGTGAAAGATGTGATGTAACCCAAAGTCAAAGCAGCTAGAAATGAAACATTGCACTAATATAAGCATGTTATCTAGTGTTCTGTGAGGAGCTGAGGGGATGAGGATACCGTCAGTGGAGAATCAGCAGTGTTGGAGTTAATATCTGCAGTTTCAGAAGATCTTTTATGATCTACTACGAGACATTTAAATTTCACTCTTAGATTCATAAAACCTTGTCAGTATTCCAGGGGGGACTGTGATTAAAAGCTTATGTTCTCATGTAAATTAAGTAACTAATAAAAGTGAATTAAAGTAACAAGTTCTAGAATATGCCAACTTAACACATTCAATACAGAAGAGAAGAGTAGCTGAACTAAGGAACGGATGAAAAGGATGCACAAAAAGGACAGGGAAATAATGACAAAGAGGAAAGAAAAAAATCTGTTTAATGTGCCCTAAGTCCTTAAAGTGTCAGAGCCCACTAAGAAGGGGCATATAAAAGAAATCATTCTCAGAAACCATACATTCTAGAGCCCTTAGACACGGTTCTCTATATAACATAGAATCTGACCTGTATTTGAGGAATAAAATTAACTAATCACTATTCTGTCTTTCTAGAAGAATTCAACATCTGAGCAAAATACTTATTTTGAGAGAACGTACATTCAGATTTTGAGCTATTTCATCCCTCATATGTCATAGGCAAATCTGCTCGTTCCTTAAAACACATAATATCTTCCAGCACATTGTGGATGTGAGGGTAACCCAGAATAATCACACCTGTATTGACATTTCGTTTAGCAGACTGGTGTATCCAAGCTCTAAAACACTAATGAAAGATTTGTGATTTAACTTCTTCTGCACTAATTATGGTAGGAGTAATAATTTTTAACATGTGGTGCTAATACTGGTGCAGTAGTGTAGGAGGATATTAGTTTTTTAAAGTACAATTGGCCAACCTTCCACCATTTTAATCAGAGGGGAAAAATAAAAAAGTGCAACCCCTAAACCAAAGTAATTTCGATACTGACAGTAAAAAGTACAGACTAATCCAAGCCCAACCTTAAGTTCCTAACAGTTAGCAGCTTTGTGTAGTGCGTTGTGGTGTATTCCCAGACAAATAAGCAAAACAGAGTTGTACTACGCATAGATGCTCATTCAGCAATTGGTGACTGCTGGTGTTAATACTGAGGAAGCACATAGAAAATTATGCCCCTGCCAAACTTATTCAGCTGTTAAGGGTTAATTTCTGACCTCTATGAAGTTATCTGGAATGAGACTTACAAGTGATGCAGTTGTTTCTCCTTCAAGCCAGGCTGGTTCCGCTTTGATCTTTGCTTCCAGGTCCATTTTGCACTGCAAACTGTAGTAGTTAGAAGGCACTGGTATGGTTGATTACTTCCACTGACCTTACACTGAAACATAAGCCAGAAAAATTTATTACCTTATTGATGTCATTGATACTTATGGTGTTTGTCAACAAACTAAGCAACAATCGTGTCATTTTATATGACCATCAATATTATGATCATACCAAAAAACCTGAAATTTTACATGACAGTTGATATTATGATCATACCTATAGTACTTCAATCAAAGCTAAGGACCTGCAGTTTTATATGATTTCTAAAACAGTGATCACTTTCGTAGGAAATATAATTTAACTTATCTGTCGATATCAAGATCATAGTCAAAGGACCCCTGGTATTACATGACCGAGCTTGATAGCTGCAGTCGCATAAGTGCGGACAGTATCCAGTATTCGGGAGATAGTGGGTTCGAACCCCACGGTCGGCAGTCCTGAAGATGGTTTTCCATGGTTTCCCATTTTCACACCAGGCAAATGCTGGGGCTGTACCTTTATTAAGGCCACGGCCGCTTCCTTCCCACTCCCAGCCATTTTCTGTCCCATCGTCGTCATAAGACATATCTGTGTTGGTGCAACATAAAGCCAATAGCAAAAAAAATAGTATTACATGACACCTTATATCGTATTAATAGCTATCTAACATACAGTTTTATATGCAACTGAAACCGCAACAAGATGACCTTTCTTGAAAATTCAGTGACTGTACGGTTTGCATATCACTCTGATCACCGGGTTCCATATACTGGAATCTTCCTACCATTTTTATCCTTTGCAATCGGCTTAAAAACTAACTGAACAAGTTCACAGTTCCTTCAGAAGTGTTCTATCAAAATTTTCCTTCCCAGGATCAAATTCTCTCATACCATTCTCGTCTCATTAAACTTATTCACTATCTCTTTATTTGAGACATGTTCTATCAAAATGATCTTCAAGAACTTCTGATAACACGGCATTTAAAAGGCTTCAAACTCTGTTTTTCTTGGCACCAGTTATTATCTGTGTTTCACTTCCACACGGTGTCATACTCCTTACTCAGTGTAAATATAATTTTAAAAGTTTTCAATCTGTTCAACCTAAATAACATGATATTGAACAGATGGGAATTTAGGCTGGATTCAGTGATGATAATGAAATGAAATGAAATGTCGTATGGCTTTTAGTGCCGGGATATCCCAGGACAGGTTCGGCTCGCCAGGTGCAGGTCTTTCTATTTGACACCCGTAGGTGACCTGCGCGTCGTGATGAGGATGAAATGATGATGAAGACAACACATACATCCAGCCCCCGTGCCATTGGAATTAACCAATTAAGCTTAAAATCCCCGACCCGGCCGGGAATCGAACCCGGGACCCTCTGAACCGAAGGCCAGTACGCTGACCGTTCAGCCAACGAGTCGGACTAGTGATGATAATTATCGATATTGAGAAGGCATATGTCAGTGTAGAGGCAGGGAGAGGTGAAGAACATATTATAAAAGCCATGAACGAAAAGTGAGTAAGTAGTATGAATACTAAGATAGGACAAACAAACTGGTTCAAAGTAGAAACCGAACTTCAAAATGGATGTGTTTTACCCCCTCCAATCTTAATTACAATCATTGATGAAATCCATAAGAGTATACAACAGAAAAATGGGAAACAAGGAGGCAAAGGCCTCACTCTTTGCAGATTAGACAGTAATATGTGGAGAAGATGAAATGGAAGTACAAGAACAAGATAATGTAAAGAATCAGGAGATGGAGGAATATGGAACGAAAATCAGCGTGGAAAAGAGTACGATAGTAGTGGTGACGAAAGGTAATAGAGAAGGAATTGGGAATATTGAAGTAAATGGAAGACCATTAGAAGTTGTGGAAAGCTTCAAGTATTCTGGGAGAATAATTGAAGAAGGTGGGAAAATAAATTAAGAAACTGGATAGAGACTTGAACAAGCCAATGAGTTTTACCAATGTGTGAGATGTATATGTAGCTGGGACATCCAACGGAATGCAAGAAAATTTTGCACCCAATGTATTACACACCATGGACAACAAAAATACATGATGAACACAGAATGCAATCAATCAATCAATCAATACTGATCTGCATTTAGGGCAGTCGCCCAGGTGGCAGATTCCCTATCTGTTGTTTTCCTAGCCTTTTCCTACATGATTTCAAAGAAATAGGAAATTTATTGAACATCTCCCTTGGTAAGTTATTCCAATCCCTAACTCCCCTTCCTATAAATGATTATTTGCCCCAGATTGTCCTCTTGAATTCCAACTTTATTGTGATCTTTCCTACTTTTATAAACGCCATTCAAACTTATTCGTCTACTAATGTCATTCCACGCCATCTCTCCGCTGACAGCTCGGAACATACCACTTATTACAAGTGATGAAAATCATTTTTCGTCCGTATTGAAAGTTTCATAATCTGTATATAGGATAATATATTTTGTTTATTTCCACCTATTCAATACATTACAAGATGTTGGCATTTACTTTAAAACATTATTCAGATGAGACATGTTTCGCCTCCTACTGTGAGGCATCTTCAGTCATTAACAAAAACCTTATTATTTTACCAGGCATCTGGTTAAAGATATTCAAAAATGTGTTTGATGATTATAAGAGAGGTAAGATTTACGTTTGTTATAAACATGTTCATGAAGTAACTAAAAATTTAATATATTGATAAAAACATATGTAGTTCTTTGTTGAATAGGACTTGTTTGATAGTACTATAGTTAAAGAAGGTGGCTTGAAGCCGTAGTCATTAATAGATGTCTAATACATAGTGGAAGGCATAAAATATCAGTTCTATGAGAATATACATTACATTCAAATGATACTAAAAACTAGTGGATTCATAGGTAGTACATATAAAATGTTCAATGAAATAACTAAGGATCTAATAAAATGATAAACACATATGTAGTTCTTTGTTGATTAGGACGTCGTATGATTGTACGGCTTAAAGCCGTGGTCATTAATAGATGCCTAATACATAGTGGAAGGCATATGAAATCAGTTCAATGAGAATATATAATACAATCAATTGATACATAAAAACTTGTAGATTCGTAAGCAGTACATTTAAAAATGAAGGCGTCATGTGACTATAAATGACAGTTGATGGCTTAAAGCCGTAGTCAAAGTTTGAAGTATAGGTCAAATAACTGCTAATATATGGTAAAAGGATATAAGTCAAAATATAAAGCTTAGTATAAAAAATATGAAGGAAAAACATTCCAATTGCTTGACAAAAGTTACTTGACGTTGGCATGCATTTGTCCGTGATATTTATTGGTCAACAGTTCGTAGGTTATTTTAGATTGATTCGGCAAGATTGCGTTGACAAGAAGTTCACCAGATGTTTATAGTTGGCCTAATTTGTATTAAGTCATCAAGAAAATTGCAGAGATGATGATGGGTGGAAAATCTCAACGTTGGTATGGTTTTCTTGACGTGAAGGTTGGAGAGCTGTTGTGTTCTTCTTCGATAACAATATATTTTATAAAACGTTGATTGTAATAATTTATACTATTGAAGAGTATTATGGAAGTTTGATGAGGCTGGTGAATTATTGTTGTTATAGATTGGTTCTATGGCGTTGTAGGCCCGTTTGAAAAGCTGTGTGAGGCGCTATTAGGATACTACAATCATACGACGTCCTAATCAACAAAGAACTACATATGTGTTTATCATTTTATTAGATCTTTAGTTATTTCATTGAACATTTTATATGCCCTAGTATCATTTGAATGTAATGTATATTCTCATAGAACTGATATTTTATGCCTTCCACTATGTATTAGACATCTATTAATGACTACGGCTTCAAGCCACCTTCTTTTACTATAGTACTATCAAACAAGTCCTATTCAACAAAGAACTACATATGTTTTTATCAATATATTAGATTTTTAGTTACTTCATGAACATCTTTATAACAAACGTAAATCTTACCTCTCTTATAATCATCAAACACATTTTTGAATATCTTTAACCAGATGCCTGGTAAAATAATAAGGTTTTTGATCATGACTGAAGATGCCTCACAGTAGGAGGCGAAACATGTCTCATCTGAATAATGTTTTAAAGTAAATGCCAACATCTTGTAATGTATTGAATAGGTGGAAATAAACAAAAGATATTATCCTATATACAGTTTACATACCACTTAGTCGAGCAGCTCTTCTTCTTTCTCTCAATTCTTCCCAACCCAAACATTGCAACATTTTTGTAACGCTACTCTTTTGTCGGAAATCACCCAGAACAAATCGAGCTGCTTTTCTTTGGATTTTTTCCAGTTCTTGAATCAGGTAATCCTGGTGAGGGTCCCATACACTGGAACCATACTCTAGTTGGGGCCTTACCAGAGACTTATATGCACTCTCCTTTACATCCTTACTACAACCCCTAAACACCCTCATAACCATGTGCAGAGATCTGTACCCTTTATTTACAATCTCATTTATGTGATTACCCCAATGAAGATCTTTCCTTATATTAACACCTAGATACTTACAATGATCCCCAAAAGGAACTTTCACTCCATCAACGCAGTAATTAAAACTGAGAGGACTTTTCCTATTTGTGAAACTCACAACCTGACTTTTAACCCCGTTTATCATCATACCATTGCCTGCTCTCCATCTCACAACATTTTCGAGGTCACGTTGCAGTTGCTCACAATCTTGTAACTTATTTATCACTCTACAGAGAATAACATCATCCGCAAAAAGCCTTAGCTCCGATTCCACTCCTTTACTCATATCATTTATATATATATATAAGAAAACATAAAGGTCCAATAATACTGCCTTGAGGAATTCCCCTCTTAATTATTACAGTGTCAGATAAAGCTTTGCCTACTCTAATTCTCTGAGATCTATTTTCTAGAAATATAGCAATCCATTCAGTCACTCTTTTGTCTAGTCCAATTGCACTCATTTTTGCCAGTAGTCTCCCATGATCCACCCTATCAAATGCTTTAGACAGGTCAATCGCAATACAGTCCATTTGACCTCCAGAATCCAAGATATCTGCTATATCTTGCTGGAATCCTACAAGTTGAGCTTCAGTGGAATAACCCTTCCTAAAACCGAATTGCCTTCTATCGAACCAGTTATTAATTTCACAAACATGTCTAATATAATTAGAAAGAATGCCTTCCCAAAGCTTACATACAATGCATGTCAAACTTACTGGCCTGTAATTTTCAGCTTTATGTCTATCACCCTTTCCTTTATACACCGGGGCTACAATAGCAACTCTCCATTCATCTGGTATAGCTCCTCCGACCAAACAATAATCAAATAAGTACTTCAGATATGGTACTATATCCCAACCCATTGTCTTTAGTATATCCCCAGAAATCTGATCAATTCCAGCCGCTTTTCTAGTTTTCAACTTTTGTATCTTATTGTAAATGTCATTGTTATCATACGTAAATTTTATTACTTCTTTGGCCTTAGTCTCCTCCTCTATCTCGACATCATCCTTGTAACCAACAATCTTTACATACTGCTGACTGAATACTTCTGCCTTTTGAAGATCATCACATACACACTCCCCTTGTTCATTAATTATTCCTGGAATGTCCTTCTTGGAACCTGTTTCTGCCTTAAAATACCTATACATACCCCTCCAAGAGGCCAAGATGAAATTATTTAGAGAAGTAATAGGGAGGGCAAAAAGGGATAAAGTCAGAAACATAGAAATGAGGGAGTGAATTGGATTCCCTGAACTGAAAGGCAAGATAGAGACACATAAGCTGAAAGGGTATGGACACATGATGAGAATGGAAGAGGATAGAGTTCCACAGTAAGTATTTACAGAGAAAGTCATAGGGGAATGACATCGGAGAATGCCCAGAAAGAGGTGAATGGATACGGTAAGGAGAGTACAGAGAAGAGTGGAGTAAAATTAGAAAAAATATTCAAGGAAGGAAAGGAGTGGTGGAGAGAGAAAAACTGAGGAGGTTCTTGATTCACATTTCTACCCAGAAGACTGGAAATGGAAAATGAAGAAAATTCTGTTGAAATGAAGACAAAAGTTTATACAATACTGCTATCAGCTCATTTCATCGAACAATGCCAGCAAACTTTACTTAAGTGCCTTTTCTTTATTTTTCTATGCATGTCATGTCTAATGACACAACCAAGTGGTGTTTAACAGAGAGCCCCTTGTAGGGAGTTCCATGTCAAACGAGTAGTTTAAATGTTAAGCAGTTTTTATTTTTCGCAGGTGGTACGAAAATTGTCTATGTTGAATACACACAATATTAAACAGAAGGAAGGATCCACCTTTCAATACTCAATTTTAAGTTGAACCAAATAGAGGTTACAACTTGTTCATTTGGGACCGGTTTCAACACATTTGAAGTGTCATCATCAGCCAATTGGCCAAGCAGTGCAAAAATTAAGTCATAAATGTCTAAAAATAACTAACACAGTGATCACAACTTAACAACGGAGTATTGAAAAGTGGATCCTTCCTTCTGTTTAATATTGTGTGTTTCTCTATTCAATACGGGAAAATCATGAAATTTTTAACTTTATATGTTGAATACCTCGAGTAGTGCCCCAGAGAATTCATTTCACCCAATTGCAGTGTTCATTAGTCACTTAGTGATATTTTACTGTAAATGTAAACATACTGCACAAACAATGAATACTACAATTTCTCCTACAGGTAATACAAGCTTCGTTCCTGTGGCTAATTTTGTAGATTCTTACACACTGCCAGGGAATACATTTCTATGTAAACACATATCTATTCAGGAAACTATGCTCATTTGTATTTTGTATATTTTAATGTAGGGGACAATACTGAAATGTGCCGTGTTTACTTGTTCTGACTACCGTTTACAGTTTCTACAGCCAGAATTTATTCCTGAAGATTGTTCTTCCATTCCTGAAAGCAGTTTAATGTTGCACTAACAACTCCAAAGTAAAGGGTTAAGATTAGGTATGCAGTGGCATTAATTAAGGTTAATTAATGATAAAATGGGGAAACCACGGAAACGTTTTTCAGGGCTGCAGATACTAGTATTCGACCCCACGCAATCTGACCACCACTCACTCCTGAAAATCTTTTACACAGCAATAAATCAGAAAGACAGCCGACAGTAACCTAAATCATCACAAAAAAATACCAGAAATAGCTGCTAAGGGGTATTGATGTGACACAGAAGAATCTCCATAACAACACTGATAAAACAAGATACAGATATCCTAAATGGAAACCTCTCAGGAATTTGAACCCTACTTCCATATGTCACATCATACAGAGTAATGAACAACTCAACATTCACAGCCTCACTATAAAATTGCACAGAGGTAAATAACACAGCAAAACAATATCGGTAATTAAAATTACACACTAAATATTGCAATTTTCTGTCTAACTACCATCCGCATTTCTTCATCTGCGATGCTCTTCAGAAAAAAAAAATCATCATTCCACAAAATGTAGATACATGATAGATTGCTACTACACACAACTTGCAGGCACTTGCAACGCAAAGGCTGGGAGTTTTCTAAAAAGCATGCTAGTTATATGCGTATTCATTTTTAATGCTAAATTAATATTAACTTCTAATATTCTTACTTGAGATCTATACATTTAGCAAATGTACATTATTGAACTTGAACATTACCGGCAATATGTTAGAGGTTGTGGACGCAGTGTAAAAAGACACAAATCACAATTCCTCAATGAAGAAAATCCGTAACTTTCTTAACGGAATAAGCTGTAGAATTGGCCTTATATAACAACATACCAGCCACTTCGAAACCAAACCGGATATTTGAATGTTGTTCAACCACTTAAAACAAACTCTTGAAGTACAAATTTGATTTCAAACAGTCAGTAGAACCTTAGCCTACGATGGAATACAAAGCCTGCCCGATAGCCACTCATAGCTGTCCGCCCTGTGGATGCTATATTTGCCGCTAGAGGCGCCGCAATTCTTCTTCTCCTTCTACTTCTTGGGATTTTCTTGGGCGCTGCTAAAAAGCCATTACCCAGTCGCAACACTTTTTTATTACTAATCTTCAATAGAAATTTATACTGAGTTTTACTTATGACTGATAGAGTTGATCAACACTTGTAGAAACACTCAAGAAACACTAGGGTTACAGGTCGAGAACGTGACGTCTTCATAGGTTACAGCAAAGCGATTGAGTTACAGCAAATAGCTTAATATGATAATAGTGGAAACTCTCCTCACTTAGCACGCAGAGCAGCGGCGACAGCACGTAGTGCTGCCATCTAGCGGCTCGCAGGGAACACTAACATAACGCGCTATTCAAACACTACACATTTCGACTTCCAACCCAACGAAATACTGATTTTAAGACGTTTGCGTCGTTCTTGTAACATAATATAGGGAAGGAAAAAGGTGGATGTTGATCTGAATGAACCAGTGATAAGAATAAAACAAATGTATTATCAAATTAAAGCATTAGATCGTCATGTTATGACTAGGACCTACAGTCTTCAAGAGCAAATCACACATGCAATATCTTTTTAAACTTGGCATTTTTACAGGCAATATTTTTCACTGTTGAATCATAGGTTATATTCACATATGCCTTTATAAGGACTTTGAAATACTTGTCAGTCAGTAATTTTACACAGCTGTTACATAAGCCTACACTACATTCATTCAATGACAAAAACCTGTCATTTAATTTTCTTCTAATCCCATCTTTGCTTTCTAACAAAAACTAAAAAGAAACTATCTTCAAATGTTCTTGATATTTTAGCATCTATAATCATTATCATCATCATCATCATCATCTGTTTACCCTCCAGGTTCGGTTTTTCCCTCAAGGGCAGTGTCCTGGAGCTTCAGACTCGTGGTCGGGGGATACAACTGGGGAGTATGACCAGTATCTCGCCCAGGCGGCCTCACCTACTATGGTGAACAGGGGCCTTGTAGGGGGATGAGGGAAGGAAGCGGCCGTGGCCTAAGTTAGGTACCATCCCGGCATTCGCCTGGAGGTGAAGTGGGAAACCACGGAAAACCACTTCGAGGATGGCTGAGGTGGGAATCGAACCCACCTCTACTCAGTTGACCTCCCGAGGCTGAGTGGACCCCGTTCCAGCCCTCGTACCACTTTTCAAATTTCGTGGCAGTGCCGGGAATCGAACCCGGACCTCCGGGGGTGGCAGCTAATCACGCTAACCACTACACTACAGAGGCGGCTATCATTATCATAAGATGACAATACATCCCTACACTCAGCATGGAGAAATTTGCTACATACCCAGCCCATGACATAATTGTCTGCATTTTTCCTGTATTATATCATAGTCATAATCAGTTACCTGATCACTTAACTCACACTGTCGAGTGACATTAGCATCAAACTTGCACTTTATCACATCATTAGGAGTCAGTAGAAAGTCTGCAACATCAGATTCACAATTGCTGTCATCAGAAGCACAGATCAATTGACTTATCATAACACTCCTTATGGCACTGCGAAATTTTGTTGCATCTGGAGTTACATTGTTACCTCCTCTTGCTCTGATGATGGAAAAAATGTTTTCAATGCAGTTGTGTGTGAGCCTCCTTGTTAGCAAATAATGAAAACCATAATCACTATATAATTCAGACCACAATAGTTTCAGTGCAGAAATATTGTCTATCCAACCCTGAATACAAAGAGTGTTGCCTTTGCGGTTATTCAAAACTTTGAGTTGTTTTAGACAATCACAAATTTTCTTCCAGCTTTTTCATATGCCCTGAGTCATTTTTTAAGGGTCTCCTGTACTCTTTGGGGCTACTGAGACTTCAAGAATTAAAAATATCACACATTTCTATAAACTCTGCAGTGTTTGCAGCACTTGATTGCAAAGAATTGAATGACACATGAACTAGCATTCCAGAAGCTACGGAATGGCTGAGGACCCTGGTGGCTAAACATACCCTTATACCTTTCATCTAAATCTGTCCTTCTGCTCGTCACCCACTGAGTACACCTAAAAATCGATAAAATTCATAGGTTTAATCATAACAATATTTTAAAGAAAGTATGTTCTCATAAATAGAAAAAAATACCGGCACGTAAACATTTAACAGGTAGGCCTATACTCACAGCACTTTGTTGTTAGGAAATCTGTAAAACGGCTTGCGATCACTTTGTCTTCTATAATGAAAACACCCATACACAGCACAAATAACTCCTCTTCCTGCCATTTCCAAAATCGTGATACATAACAAGCACAAAACTATCTGAAGTACAAATAATTCACTTCTGGCGTACACAGCTGACAACAGTAGCAAGAGTAGTTAGCCTCTCGTACCGCTAGATGGCACGCAGAAGCGGTGTCGCCAGTTTCTCGCTGGAGTTTCCACTATTATCATATTAAGCTATTTGGTTACAGTTATGTAGAGGAGGATGCGAGTTAAGTAACTCATAAGACTCTCTAGTCAAAAGAAGTTAGAGTTTAATGTTACAATTATCCAAAAATTCTTCGCCGCAATTCAACCTCACATCAATACCTTGGTTGGCGGAATTTCTACACGTTGTTTGCCTACTGGCGACGTCGTTTTGATAAAATACCTCAATTATATGACAATGGTGTACTGTTGCGTACCGCTTTGTAAACAAGGCTCTAGAAATATAGTTCCTGGAATTATGGGTTAAAGCGATAAGCAGACAAGGTATGGTACAGTAAATACGCAGACCATGTGACGGCAAAAGTTAGGTTAGTTATTATTAGGCTATTGCTCCTGTTCTGATGATAATAATATTATCTTCGATATACATCTCCTGGCTCGAGAGACAGTGTCACCGTCTAGGAAGCCAACCTCCCTCTTCAGGGGAGGAATGAAAGTATTTAGTAGTTACATGATCCGCCAACATTAGCATCAGTGGCGTATCCTGGAATCTCCACTGAGGCATGCAACTAGTAACCATGCAGTTAACACAATGTATTAAGTAAATTTGAATTCTACTAACCCTAATTACATGTAGGTGAACTCGAGCCAAACAGTTTTACTGTAAGTTTCTGGATTGAACGTGCGTACACAATTCTTGTTTTCTCTTTCTAAATTTACGAGGGTCCGCCTCTGTGGTGTAGTAGTTAATGTAATTAGCTGCCACGCCCGGAGGACCGGGTTCGCTTCCCGGCCCTGCCACGAAATTTGAAAAGTGGTACGAGGGCTGGAACGGGGTCCACTCAGCCTCGGGAGGTCAACTGAGTAGAGGTGGATTCGATTCCCACCTCAGCCATCCTCGAAGTGGTTTTCCGTGTTTTCCCACTTCTCCCCCAGGCAAATGCCGGGATGGTACCTAACTTCAGGCCACTGCCGCTTCCTTCCCTCTTCCTTGTCTATCCCTTCCAATCTTCCCATCCCCCGCAAGGCCCCTGTTCAGCATAGCAGGTGAGGCAGCCTGAGCGAGGTACTGGTCATCCTCCCCAGTTGTATCCCCGACCCAGAGTCTGAGGCTCCAGGACACTGCCCTTAAGGTGGTAGAGGAGGGATCCCTCGCTGAGTCCGAGGGAGAAGCCAACCCTGGAGGGTAAGCAGATTAAGAAGAAGAAGAAGAAATTTACGAGGGAAGGTAGAGGTCTCGCGGCTGTAACTATTTGCATTCAAACTGATTTACAATTATATCCGTTTTTGACTCATCCATCGTTAATACCACATTGCGCAAAATATAATAAAACAACGAAAACGACGAATAGCACAGGAACAGCGCACACAGAATGAACTCACTAATCAGCAAAACACACAATGAATTAACTCACTAGTTAGCCACAACTCAAGCACTGGAGGTAAGTCACCCCAGTGGCATTGGTCAGTTTCGTCACGTTGGGTTCTCGGTAGGGGGTAATCTTTGTGTCCCGTTCGCTGTAAACATGTCGACTTTCTCCAAGTTGCTAACAGTAGGCAGAGGGTAGCACGGGTATGGGGTGACAAATTCTGACCAAGTTTCAATTGCAGCGACATCGTTCGGAGGGTTTCAGAACTACGTCTGCCACTGAATGCAATTTTAAGATTGAATGCCTTACGTCGTTAACTCCTCCATTTGCTGTCTCTTACTTCCGAGAGTGGAGTAGTCGGCGAGACTACACCAGCACCACACGTAAGCAAGCAACGGAACTAGTACAGTTGTGCGGACCTTTTAAACTTCTGAGAGATGAAATCTTCAATATTTGACCTGAAACAACCTAAAATCGTAAATCAGACAGTTCTTTGTGTTATCATAACGCATGCAATGAATGCCTTGCATTCAAGGAGAATACGCCCCTGATTAGCATTTTATTTGGGAAGGTATAAGCAATGCCAAACTCCTAGGGTGTCATGGCCATCGTATTTGGCACAAATATTGGAGTAGGTACGCCGGACTTGAAGGCTCTCTCATGCTTCCATTATTTCCGTGGTATACTCTACATGAAACTCACACTGAGAATTGCCAGTGTCGAAACTGTGATTTGAAACTTGGAATATTCGAAGTGTGCAGCTGCCCATTCTTATCATGGAGCGTAAGTTAATGTGCTCGTCTATGCAGGAGGAAGAGAGGAATAGTTGTGGAACGTAAAGTGACACAATATACTGTACAAGTAGTTCCTTTTTACCTTTCAATTTTTCGTGAAAAACAACCAGAAAAGGAATAAATGGTCTCCTATAAGTTTCTAAATGGCTTTCGTCTTATTTTTCGGAACAAAATAAATAAAATGTGTCTTTTCCAACTTTTGTAACCGTTAGTTAATGAACAAATCACACACGCGGATGAACCGGCAGCAACGAATCCTGAGTTAGCAAGAAATTTTTAAACACAACTGGAAAGCATCGAAAAGGAAGCCGAAGGAGCACCATGAGTTTCTATGTCGAGTGCTGCAATGGCATATGTTGGAGGGTATTTGGCAAAAGTCGTCAAAGATTACATGCCATGTCAAGAGTGTGTTGATGAAATTAGTAGTATCAAGAGTCGATCTCCACTAACGTCATTAATAAAAATCAAAGACAGAGGTGGTCTCAGGTATCCAAAGCCAAGGTTTGTCTCACTGCTGATGAAACTGGGGAAAGTAACGGACGAAATTATATCGGTAACGCTGGGCGGTCCAAAAATAGCACAAACATTAACCGAAATATTGTTGCCCCATGTTGCTAAAAATCATATTCTACAGTGTGAGAAAAGTGATCATCATGTGGAACTAAGCAGAATAATACTGCACAAGTTTCTGGGCCCCTCTGTCACTAACTACGATAATGACATGACAGATGAGTATCGCCGAGAATATTTCTTGAGAAGAAAAACAATCTATGAGAAGAAAATATCAAGAAAAATGGTTAAAGTCGTTCCTTTTCAGTGAAAATCTACGGTGCGGAAGTAAAAATACCTAGTGCAGACCTTATATCCTTTTAAATGCCAGACATAAATTTCGACAGTTATGTGTGTTATCTGAAATTAAAATACACAGCTGAATTGAACTCCTAGGGGTAAAAGGTGAACATTTATTATTTTCTACTTCATTCTGTTCAGTAAGGTGTATAATATACAGGAAGTATGGTTTTAACTCCCGTTAGCAATGCTAGTGAGTGCTGATTTGAGGTGGTATACTAGCGCTACAGTGGTCAAGGCGCGCACTGCCAGGCGGACACTGTTTCTGAAGAGAGCACTGCGAGTGAGCAGGCTTTGTATTCCTTGTAGGCTAAGGTAGAACAGGCTGAATTTAGGAAAGGATGTATTACCTAAGACTTCTTCTTCTTCTTCTTGATACTTATGGACTTTTTTACTGTCGTCCAGCCACTATGCGTATAAAAAGGAGATCACACGCCAAATAGAGTCCAAAAAACATAGGATAAGTGCATTTTGCACATATTATAGAGGGTTCAAAAAACATATGTGTTGAAAGCAGTCTAAGGGTTCACTGTTCACATACAACCAAAACTTGCACTGGATTCAAAGATGGAAGCCAGAACAGCACGCAATAATGATAGGTATAAACTTGTGGAGAGAACAAAATATATGGAGCACCAGTAAATATGATCGAACTGCGAACATGTCATGTAAATTCTTGTATGGAACGTAACAATGTAAAGCAGGTGAGAAGGGGGAAAATAAGGGTGTGTGACACAGAATAAAGCACAGGGACACAAAGGTACTAAACTTCACGCCGAAGTGGCCTGTCTTGGCGACTTGTCTACTACTCAAACACAACACCGGGCCTACAATTGGGATAGACAAACACTTAGGAAAAATGTAGTAGAGAGAAAGAAAAAAATTAAAGCTAATAGGAGTATTAATTGAAGGAATATGGATGAGTTGAGGTATAAGCCTATACCAGAGAATTTAGTGCAGAAATGAGAATACTATCCTAAAAACAGTAGTGCGCAATGTTCTGATTTAGTTGGTGAAAGACGAATGCACCGGAATTACGTATAGTAATGTTTGAAGCACGAGGAACGGGAGTAACAAAAGACTGTAGCTGTGGAAAGTAGCGAGACAAGCAGTAGCAATTAAGTGAAGTATAATGGGAGCCAAATGAAAACTAAGATCAAATGAAAATGAGTGAATAAACGTATATACCAGTGAAATATGTAATTAAAGGACCAAAAGCGTGGAATGATTAGAGGGTCAAATGTGCATCGTCAATAAATTGATTAAGAACTGCAATGATATCAGATGAGAGATCAACTAATAGACAAGTAAGACTTGTAGGAAAGGGAATTTTCGTTCGTGTCAGGCTAGCGAGTAACTTACGCCGGGGTGCAGAATAGACAGGACATTGAAAAAAGAGATGGTTACTATCCCCTTCTAATTCACCACATACACAGTTAGGATGATTAACTAAATGAAAACGAAACTTGTATTGCGGCGTAAGGGAATGATTGAAACGTAATCGAATTATGTTAGTGATATGTCGACGTGTGTATGAACCCTTGGCAAACCAGGGTTTTGTGGTAATATGTGGTTGTAGTTGATAATAATACGTGCCTCTAGAACGTGCAGTTTAATTCCAGTCATCTTGCCAGGAGCTGTAGGCGGTGTCCTTAAGACTGGGATAGAAATCAAGAGGGGGTATGGCTACTGTGAGAGGGGGCGTGGGGAGTCGACTAGCTTCTTTAGCAGCAGTGTCCGCTAGATCATTACCAAGAATATTGGAGTGTAATATATATGCCATTTTGTTAAGGTGATAAAGTAGGGATTTAACAGTATAAATATATAAATTTAAGGATGGAGTAACAGAGGATAATGCCTGTAATACACTTTTAGCGTCGGTAAAAATAGTAGCTTTTGACAAGGAATGTTGTTGTATGTAAATTAATGCTTGTTGAATGGCAAATAACTCTGCAGAAGAGATGGAGAAAGTAGTCGGAAGATGAAAACGTTCAATTGTATTGGAGTCTCTAATAACAAAAGCAGCACCGACTCCTTGGGGGTGTTTTGCCCCATCTGTGTAAAAGTCTACACCGATAACAGAGGGAGATATGCGCATTCTTTTTGACATGGGGTAGGCGCAATCAGCGATAGCTGACGATCCTGTTAATAAAGATGTATGAGAGAAAATTGTTGTGGGTGTGTAGTGTAAGCTTGCAAATGGAGTAGAATACTTGGGTATGGAAGGAGTTCTAAGGATCGAAGTGCAGAATCTGTTTATAATGGTATATGCAGTATATATAGCTGGCACGCGTCCCGATCTAGGCGGACATTGTTGATAGTAGTCATGTAAGAGCTGTAGCTTTGGAGTTAAAGGGGAAGATGAAAAAGCAAGCCTTTTAATCAGATACTTTTGTGAGAGCAGTAAACGCCTTATCACAAGTGGGACTTCACTCGTTTCCACTAATAATGCATTGGTTGGGGTAGTCTTAAGTGCTCCAATACAAAGGCGTAAGGCTTGAAATTGGAGGGTATTGAGTGGAATAAGCGAGGTAACTGAAGCGATGTCTATTATGTGAGCTGAATAATAAAAAATGGAGCGTATAGATGCTTTGTATAAGGAAAGAGCAGTATTGGGGTCGGCGCCCAGTTACGACGAACTACAGTTTTAAGAATTTTGATAAATCCATCAACTTTTTGACGTATCAAAGTAATATGACGTTGCCAGGTGAGTTTGTGATCAAAGATTATGCCAAGGTATTTATGATGAGTAGTGAGAGGGATACTATATCCCTCAAAAGTAAAGGGAGAGTGATCATATGAACGCTTATGAGTAAATATCATTGCCGCACATTTTTCGATGGATAGTTGAAACCATATATACACGTGACTCATGACCTGGTTCATCAGCTGTCGGGCAACATCAATGTTGTCTTGCGATGTGTAAAGAACTATATCATCTGCATAAATAAGTACTCGGGCATATTGTGAAATGAGATGTTCCAATTCACTGATATAAAGGGCAAATAAAATTCCGCTTCATATATCACCCTGAGACAAACCATTACAAGCAGAGCGGCTGGGTACGTGATGATACGATTATTTAATATTTAATGAGCGATATGTATATAATTTTTGCAGGATAACAATAAAGGCGGGAGGTATGCCTTTTACCGCTAATTTTTCCCAAAGACAGTGGAGTCATATGCACCTTTGATATCTAAAAATATAGAAAGAGTACTTTGCTTTCGATTTTTGGCTAGGAGCAGGTCAATAGTAAAAATATTTATAGGATCTTGGGTGCTTTTGCCTTTAAGGAAAGCATATTGATATTTAGGTATTAACTGATAATACTCAATAGTCCATAATAGTCTTTGTAATAATACTTTTAAGAATGTCTTACGAATACAAGATCCAAGTACAATACCACGATAACTGTTTGGATCTGTTGGGGATTTTTGTGGTTTGAGGATCGGTATCAGAAAAAAATCAGTCCAATGCGGTGGAATATGCTTATTCAGTAAAATATCATTATAAGAATTTAGAAGTGCATTTTGTGCTCGTAAGGGTAAGAGCCGGAGCATAGTGTATGAAATATAGTCCGGGCTTGGGGTGGATTTAGAGGCGGAATGAAGGACAGCTGATATTTCACTTAATTGAATGGGTTGAATTAGAGTGGAGTACTGTGAGCGAACATTATACGAGGGAAGTTCAAAATAAGGTATCACATAGTCGGGGGTCAGAGAATGCAGAAACTTATTGATGATATCACGGGGGATGATTCGATGTACTTGATGTTGAGAGGCACACGACAACATACGAATAGCGTTCCATAAATGCAGAGCTGACATATGAGAATTGAGAGAGGAGATGAACGACTTCCACGCAGCGCGTCTTTTCTGATTAAAGATAAGTTTAGTTTTGGCAATATGATTCTTTAAACGTAAATAATTATCTCGCGTTAGAGAACGACGATATGTGCGGAATAAAGCCTTGCGGGTTAATATTAATTGGTGACATTCCTTATCCCACCAATGGATATATTGGAACGGGCGAGGAGTAGAAGAGGCGAATGGTTTGGGACGATGATAGATATCAAGACACTGATGAAGAAGTGACATAAGGGAAGAGTACGTGTTGATGCGCTCGGAGCTATGACGAAGATGATATTGCCTATAAGATATATGTGTCTGTTCATCAAATGATCGTATTGAACGTACATTGCTGGATGACATTGAAGTGGGCTGGTCTTGTATGGGTCTACCAACCCCATACGTAATCCATATTGGATAATGATTGCTGGTGTAGGTATCTGAGAGTCTTGACCACGTAATTATAGGGGTCAAAATTGATCGACAGAATGTTAAATCAACCGCACTAGGTGGGGATCCAGGTACAGTGAGGCGAGTGGGGGACCCATCATTAAGAAGAGTTAGGTCATGCTGCTGAGACGCTATGAGGAGATATAAGCCTCGTGGGGTATCACTAATGCCACCCCATGCTGTATGGTGCGGATTGAAGTCCCCAAAGATGATAATATGAGACAAATGATGAAATTGTTGGAAAAAGCGAGACCAACTCGTACTCGAAATATAAATATTAGGGGGGCAATACAAGTTAATAAGGTGTAGTTGCCGATAAGAAATGGCGACAAGAAAGGTATGTGGAATGTAATACTGTATAGGTAATGATTGATATGAGATCGTAGAATGAATAAGAAATGCAGCCCCTCCATACCCCGGGCCATCATGCCGCACAAGATCATATCCGGGAAGTAGAAAATTTGTTTGTTCGGAAAACTATGTTTCCTGTAAAGCAATAACATGTGCATGAGTTTCATTAATTATTTACTGAATATCACTCTTCTTATGAAGGACACTCCTAGCATTCCATTGGATGATATTGATCATATAACGAAAAAATATCACTTAACCTGTCACGTAATTGGTAAATAACATGCTGTAAAGAAGGGTTACCGCCTACCGCCTGCAGTAGGAGGATAAGAATTTTATGTATGTCCTGTTGTAAGTCGTCTTTTTGGCGATAAACGGGATGTTGTGGCTGGTCAGAAGATGGAAGGGGGGAAATTACATTTGCCAAAGGAGCCGGGAATTGCGGCTGTGAAAGGGGTGGGGGGAGCATTATGTTCATAGGCACAGTAAGTGGATTAGGGGTATCCCGAAGGATAGCCATGTGTGCAGCTCGATCATACCCCTGAGCGGGTTGCGGTCTGGGTGATTGAGTAATAATCTGAGTAAACTTTCGTTTTCTCGGATTTGAAACAGGAGGAGGGGAGTGTTCAGCAACAAGAGGGGGAAATTGTTGGGGGTGTTGCGCTGGGCAGTAGCTAGGTGGTGAAATCTTGGACTTAGTCTCAAGAAATGATACATGCTCGGTGCTCATTATTTTCTTAATAAGCTGTTGTTGTTTGTGCTCGGGGCATGACTCATGTCCTGTGGGATGGTCCCCATTATAATGAGCACATTTGGTATACTGCTCCGTACACTTATCCGTAGCATGCGACAAGGTGCATTTGCCGCATCGGAACGTTTGCGAACGACACTGACGTACTGTATGGCCGTATCGCAGGCATTTTTTACAAATTATGGGATTAAAGATAAATGGTTCCACCTCCAGAAAGACACTATATAGAGAGACATATCGTGGCAACTGCTGGGATCGGAAAACTACTTTTACTGATCCAGTAGGAAGGATTTCGATAGCCTCATTAACAACCGCTTTACGTTTTAATCACTGGACAGATTTAACAATGTAGTCAGATTTGAGATGTTGGAGTATAGATTCCTCAGTCAAATTTTTATCAACCCCTCTTATGATACCAACACGGAATATGCTTGTGCTTGGAATATATGCCCGTGCACAAATAGATTCTAATAACGGGTGACTCAAAAATTTATTTGCTTGGGTAGCATGCTCAAATTGCACCTGAAGACGATTTCTGCCCTTACGTATGATGGATTTTACTGGTAAATTTCGATCATAAAATAAACGACCTAAGGTCATAGGATGCAGCTCTCCAACATTTTTGTCCGTTACAGATTCTACTAGAACAATGTAAGGTCCAGAATGTTCTCGAGTGTATTCGTCCGAACTAATCAAAGATGTCGACTTTTGAGTATTCTGAGTGGTTTGTTTGTTAGGTATTGGATCTTGAGAACTTTGATTATTAGATTGACTATTTAGAGAAACATCGTCCATTTCCACCTCAATCTCCTTTTCAACTGGTAACTTGGAGATATCCAGAAGGGATCTCCCATCACTGGCGGCAACCATCACACGCTAACTTCACAAGACACAAAGCACGAACAAACTCCTCGCGACCACCAAGTAAATACCGTGCACACTGTACAACCGAACTGATTCGCAGCACAGCGTAGACTGTATTACTTAAGACAACTACAGAGTATGAGACACTTCTTCCGCTACTTGAAATGTGAATGGGCTTGTTATATCACCCAGTTCCAATAATTGTAATAAATCACACTGCAACACTCATATATACTAAAATACACAACTGTGGGGAGAGGTGTAGTTGAACACATCCGTAATGTCTACAATTGTAGTATGAGGCACTTACTGAAAAGTGCACTGTTGGCACTGAGTGAAACGAGTAGAGTTTAAGAACCTTGTGTCCCGCTATGTCTAGCACAAAGGGTATATATAAGGGAGAAGGAACCTCTTCGGGTGAAAGAAAGAGAATACGAAAGCAGGTCCGTAAGTCTAAACGAATGTGGACAGCCATGGAAGGAGGAATCAACTGCCTGAACTTTACGATCCAATTCTTCGTACACTAACGGAAATAAAATCATACGGTTTTAATACGTATATACATGTATTATCATTAAAGTCCGTTATGCCATTCAGCGTACAGTCTGCAAGCCTCTGTGAATTTACCAAAACGGCACGTCGCGACAATCCTCTATTTGCAACCAGTGCCGTGGCCTCATTTAGTTCTATACCTCTTATCATTAAATCGTTAAAAACTGAATGAAACCATTGTCATCTTGGTCTCCCTCTACTACTCTTACCCACCATAATAGAGACTACTATTTTTCTGGGTAACCTATCCTCCTGCATTCGTCGCACATGTGCCCACCACCAAAGACGATTTACGCGTGCAGCTTCATCCATCGAGTTCATTCCTAACTTAGCCTTTATCTGCTAGTTCCGAGTAGGCCTACTATCCTGCCATTATTCCCACCTGTATTAAAAGCAACAATTCTCGCTACTTTCATGTCTGTTACTTCAATTTTATGAATAATATATCCTGAGCCCACCCAGCTTTCGTTCTCGTAAAGCAAAGATGGTCTGGAAACACACCGATGTAAATACAGTTTCGTCCGGGAGATGACTTCCTTCTTACAGAACAATGTTGATCGCAACTGCCAACTCACTACATTGGAGAGGCTAATTGTTATTGTTATTCCATACTCACTGCACCTATTTTCAAGTTGCAGGACATTAGACTGCAGGCTTTCGGCACAATCTGCCATTAAGACGAAGTCGTCAGTAGAGGCCAGACGGCATACTAAATTTCCACCCGCCTGAATCACTCCTTGCCAATTTATACCTTTCATCAGATGATCCACGTAAAATACGTAGAGCAAATGTGAAAGATTACAGCCTTGCCTAACCCCTGTAAGTATCCTGAACCCGTTCTACCATCAATTCTTACTGGAGCCCAATAGTCATCACGAATGCCTTTGATTGATTTTAATAATCTACCCTTAATGTCATCCCCCCCGGAGTATTGTGAACATCATTTCCCTCGGTACCCCGTCATATGCTTTCTCTAAATCTACTAAACCAATACACAGCTCTCTATTCATTTCCTAACACTTTACATTCACCTGGTGCGTACTGGAAATTGGATCTTGACAGACCCTCCGTGCTCTGTAACCACACTGGATCTCATGCAACTTCCTCTCTGATCGCACCCTCTCTTCCGAGATGCCGGTGAATACTTTGCTTGGTATAGTAATCATACAAGGAACGGATTTATATGTACTAATATTTATTGAAATATGTACATATATATTTAGTTATTTTTATTCAAATATGGAATTATATATGGACTTAAAATTGCACGTATAACATTCATTTCAAATTTTATCTAAGTTCAAAGAAGCTAAACAAAGTAGATCGACATGCAACATAATGTTGCACTTCGCATTTTAATATATTTGAAGAACACACAATATTTTATTCTCTGTTACAAAAAGAATGGATTAAAAAATGTTCTTTTAAGTGCTGCAAAGTAAATCTCTATCTATTATCTGTAAGGACAGTTTTATATTGACTGAAACTGCGTTCAACATCGGAAGACGTAATGGGGGCATAATTAACTTCACAATATCTGCTGGCGTTAAATCCAGTGTTAATTTTACACTTAAATCTCCACACAGCATTGCAGCAACCTTTGTCATTTCATCATATCCGGGGTTATTTGAAAGCACAGTTTGCTTCATTTGCAGGATTTAGTTGTTCCACAGTTTCATTCACAATTTCACAACTTTCAGAAAGTGGGAGATGCGAGTTTTGGAGCCTTTTCAGCGTTTTTTTTGATGCATAAAAAATTATGCTGAATGTAACATAAGTCATTTTCCACATATATGTCGCAAACAACTATTTTCGCGGCTTTAATTGAGGCTGCATCTTCAGAGTCCATGGTATGCAGAACGTTCTTAATACAGTCTATATATATTCAACATTATATTAAATCGCTTGCAGCCACGTACCCCACCTAGTTAGAATCGGCTTAGGCGGCACTGGAATCTCTGGGTACATTTCTTTCAAAAGATGAACACTTCGGTGGACTTTGAGAAAAACTGTTTTCACTGAGGAAATCAATAAATTTACCTTGGGGTAACTGCCTTTTACCACTTCAGCCACACGATGAAAGGCATGTGGTACACATGTTAAATGAGTCATCTTTGGATGTACAGCACATAATGCTTCTCCGTCGTTCATCATATAAGGTGCAGACTCGCTAATAAAATTAACACTTTATTATACTTAACGCCCTGTGGCCAGAGGTTACACATAGCCTCACTGAACAGTTTTGCTATAGTTTTGTTATCGCGCTTTTCTAGAACATCACAGTGTAAGAGAATCCGTTTACAATAATCTTCGCTTAAAAAGCCAACGATTACGTTGCCAATTAGCCTGCCTTCTTTGTCTGTTGTCTCATCAATGGAAACCGAAATTGGACCGTCTTTAATCTCTTGCCATATCTTCCGAACTGTTTCATCGTATATGGCTGAACAGTACGTTTTTCGGAACGTTGACTCATCCGGGATGGATCGTTTGGTATATTTCTCGAGGAATTCCCTGAAGCGCTGATTATAAGAGAGGTATGTCAGCAGAGATGAGAGCACGGCAGAGATCGGTGTTGAACTCGACCGTTGCACTGGAAGTTGCTGGTTGTGTCAGAAACAACTGTCTCTGCTTGGAATCTCCTTGTTTGTTAGCCTGGTGTTTACTGGTTGAAACGTGCTGTTGCACTAGGAACATTTGAGTAGATGTCACTGCACAATGACACAAATCACAAAATAATATCTTACTGTCAGTTGATAAAATATCTTCTTTAAATTCTGATACGTAACTTTTCTATTTTAAACTGGTTGACTGAGCTACTTTAGGCATATTGTAACAATGTTAATGTCTTCAATGAATATCAATATACAACTGCACACACTGAACGTACTAGAACACTATGATCCGTCTCACTGCTAATTCAAACTGTGAAGACTGGTAGTGAACTAGATGGAGTTATGAAGCAATCGACGGGAATGCCCGAATTAACTAATCCGGAAACCACTAGCACATCGTCGTTGAATGAGATTTCCCTAGTTACGAAAGCATGGCACAGACACAGTCGATGTTATGTAATGCAGCTTATCAGTGGTGTAAGTGTGATTCAGATAGTCACGGTACTGACCATCTGATCTCCACCACTTCCGGGCTCAACCTCTCTCTTCCTTCGCACCGCTTTTCAGCTTACTTTATCAGCCCAGACCTGGCCAGGCGTAATAATTACCTGCACACCACTTAAAATATTAATTTTAATATTGATTTTTAATTTATTTCCTCATTATTGAGATGACTGCTAATTTAATATAATTTAATACTTTTTAACCGAAATATGGACTATATTGATTTTAATGACGAAGAATATGGAACATATGTACCAAACTCCGAAATATGGAAAAATATGGAAAATGAATACTCCATTTTTCAACTCCACGCGTCATGATTCGTAAAGGTAATGAAAAATATAATTAATTTTATCTACCTAAAGAGATATGCATTTACATATAAATCCGTTCCCTGCTAATCAATGAGATACCTCGATAGTTGTTGGAATCCTTCCTGTTCCATTGCTTATAGATAGGTGCAATTACTGCTTTGTCCAATCTGAAGGTACCTGACCAACACTCCATTCTATTCCTACTACTCTATAAAGCCATTTCATTCCTGCCTTAGCAGTATTCTTCACCATTTTGGGTCTAAGTTCATCTATTCCTGCTGCCTTATGACAATGGAGTTTATTTACCATCCTTTCCACTTCATCAAGCGTAATTTCACCAACATCACTTTCTTCCTGCCCATTAGCTAGGTTGTTCGCGACACCACCAGGAAGATTTCCTTTTACATTAAGAAGATGTTCAAAATATTCCCTCCACCTCTCCAGTGATTCCCTGGGATCTATTATGAGTTCACCTGAATTACCGAAAACACTGCTCATTTCCTTTTTTCCTTTACTTCCTAAGATTCTTTATTACTGTCCGGAAAGGTTTCGCTGCTGCTTGACATAGTCTTTCCAGGTTATTACCAAATTTCTCCCACGGTTTCTTTTTGGATTCAACAAATATTTGTTTCGCTCTGTTTCATTCAACTACGTGCAATTCCCTGTCTGCATCAGCCGTTGTGTGGAGCCATTTCTGATAAGCCTTCTTTTTACGTTTACAAGCTGCCGTCACTTCATCAATCCACCAAAATGTTCGCTTTTCCCCACCTTTACACATACGCGTTCCTAGGCATTCCCTTACTGTTCCTGCTACAGCATCCCTGTATGCCACCTATTCTCTTTCTATATCCTGAACCTGCTTACCGTCCACTGTTCGAAGCTTCTCACTAATCATATCCATGTACTTCTGTCTAATCTCCTCGTCCTGGAGATTTTCTACTCTTGTTCGTTTGCAGATAGATTTCATTTTCTGTATTCTAGGCTTAGAGATACTTAGTTCACTACAGATCGTATAGTGGTCTGTATAACCGAAAAATCCCCGTAAAACTCATACTTTCCTACCAGACTTCCAGAATTTAAAATCGGTTAAGATATAATATATTTTGTGGACCTGTTACCCTTAGCTCCCCAACTGAATAGCCTTATGCTTGAAGAATATATTCGTAACAGCTAAACAAAAAATAGCATAGAAGTCGAACAAACGCTTCCCGTTCCCATTAGCTTCCATGTATTCCCCACATTTACCAATTACCCTTTCGAATACTTCAGTTCTGTTTCCAACTCTCGCATTGATATCGCCCGTCCTTCATCGGCTAACGTATGCGGCTGTTGGCCGCAAAATTTGAAACCAACTCGCCGATTCGTCTCGCCGCATCACAGTGTAATGGAAGGAGCCAGTATTCCTAAGTTACACCCTTCCCCATTAGGCAGCACGGTTTCCAGAAGTCTCCACGACAAGGAGGCGCCCTGTGTGTCTTCTAAGTTCATAGGTGTCAGATCGGCGGCTGTCTGGCGCACGTTAGCCAGTGTGTCTCAGCTCTTGGTCACAATGTAAGTGTATGTTATTATTATTTTGTTTTGTGAATTGCTTTGTAAATAGGTGTTTTTAACGACATTAACTATAAAATTATTAATGTCTAATACAAATAAGTACATACTATAAAACTTTTGTCATAATATAAAATATACGCATCCTTACTTAGAAACTTGACCAGCTACTACAACTTCTGTAGCTAACCGCTCGCTGAGCATCTTTTGAAGAATAGCATTACATTCCTTGGGATTCTGCGAGAAGTCTTTGCAGTGTGATTTTCGAAAGTTCCAGAAATTACTTAGTGCCTTTACTTTCTTTTGTACGAGCGTCAATCAATCAATCAATCAATCAATCAATCAATCAATCAATCAATCAATCAATCAATCAATCAATCAATCAATCAATCAATCAATCAATCAATCAATCAATCAATCAATCAATCAATCAATCAATCAATCAATCAATCAATCAATCAATCAATCAATCAATCAATCAATCATTAAACCAATCAGTCAATCAATCAATACTGATCTGCATTTACAACAGTCGGCCAGGTTGCAAATTCCCTATCTGTTGTTCTCCTAGCGTTTCCTCAAATGATTATTAAGAAGTTGGAAATTTATTGAACGTTTCCCTTGGTAAGTTATTCCAATCCCTAACTCCACATGCTATGAACGAACATTTGCCCCAATTTTTCCTCTTGAATTCCAGCCTTTCCTACTTTAAAGAAACCACTCAAACTTATTCGTCTACTGATGTCATTCCGCGCTATCTCTCCACTGATAGCTCGGAACATACCACTTAGTCGAGCAGCTCGTCTCCTTTATTCCAATTCTTCCCAGCCCAAACTTTGCAACACTTTTGTAACGCTATTCTTTGTCACATATCACCCAGAACAAATCAAGCTGCTTTCTTTTCGATTTTCTCAGTTTCTTTCTCTCATCAATAACCTGTAAGAGAGATTATTCGTCATATTTTCAGTTTACAGGCTGGTTATGTCTTCAAGCTTATCCAGGAAACATAGAGGAGAACTAATGTGCTAAGCTATGTGAACGGAAATTATGTCAGCTTTCAAGCTCATTTCTGAATTGAGAATAATAATGTTAATATTTCTACTAACTAAATCTATGGTTTTTATAAAGGACGAGGAGCCAGAATTTCGTCCCACAAGAATTATTTTAGGTACCGGTATGTCTGCAGACATGAGACTGGCGTATATGAACACCCTCTAATACTGCCGGACTCGAACCTGCCAACCCGAGCTAGTCATACGTTACCTCCTTCATCAGCTTAAATTAAATGTAAATATTTCCTGCCTTTATTTTGATTTAGGCATTAGTATAACCGTATTGTCAACGGGAGGGGGGAGCGAGAAGGAAAAGGAGAGAGATCTAGATTGTATATTTTATTGCAAATTCCATAAGTTCATGGACTTACCACGTAGGACCTATACATCCTTCCTTTGGCTTGCATGTTGTTTTATTCTTCGTCTGTCTTCAATAAGCAGTAGGGGAAAGGAGGGTAATTTTAAACATGTTTTGAACTTACAATTTGGTGTATCTCAAGCTTACTACATTCGGGAAGCCCAGGAATTCTCCAGGGGCACTGATGAGTCAAACAAAATTACCAGATTTTTTAAATATATTTTCCTAAGTCACACTGATAGAGGACAGGTTGTAAGGCAAGAATGGGATAGGAAAGAGGGCTAATACTAAAATGAAAGGAAGCGGTCTTTGCCTTCATAAAGGTACAGCCACAGAATTAGCCTAAAGTGAAAACGAGGGAACTAAGGAAAAAACAAATATAACTTCAGATCTACCGACTGAGGGGTTGGAATCCACCACCTCCTGAAAGCAAGCTCACAGCAGTGTAATCGAACTGCACAGCCAATTCACTCAGTTTCTTGTGACGCGCAATACCACATGGGCTTACTCTCTCCCAAATTACACAGTTTCCATTTATACCAGTTATAACCGTATATGGATCTTCAGATCTTTAATTATACAAATAAGTAAGAACGTTATGTACTGCAATAAAAAGCATTTCCCTAGTCTGTAGTCTAATTGGTGCGGGTATAATTAACCGAGTGATGATGATGGTGGTTCTTTTTGCTTGAAGGGGCCTAACATCTAGGTCATCAGTCCCTAATAGTATGAAATGAGACGAAATAGAATGACAATTTAAAATTCAAAATCGTCCACAGAGCAGAATAAAAACGTGACGATGAAGAATAAATGGGTGGATATGAATTTAAAACAATCGGTGGATCCGATCCAGAAACTATCATATACGATAGTATTACTGACCAGGGGACTACTTCTAAAGCATAATCCTGAATCGAGGATGCTTGTTTTCTAAAGGGGTCCGAAAAGCTGGTCAATGGCCCGTCATAATGACACGTATCGCTAGTAAAGTAAAATCATAGTATTTGTAATGTTGCTGTACTAGTAAAAAATAGTGTAGACTCATAGTGTTCCACACATTATGGTATGACTCAAAAGTATTTTACTTCGCACATGTAACGGAGACCAATGGTGTTTCTCACATTATGACGCTACTTATAGGCAACGCAAACCCATAGTGTTCCTCACCTAGGTGTACTAATCACGGGTTCCAGTATTCCCTTGGTCTTCTTCATATAGTGGGTACTAATTACAGGCAACGCAGACCCACGGTGTCGCTGATATTGTGGTGCTAATCGCAGACAACGCCCAGACCCGTGGTGTTTCGCACAATGGCACCAATCACGGGTACTGGAAAACCCATACATACTCACCTTATGTTGCTACTAATCACCAACCTATTGTGTACCTAACATAGTGGTACCACTCGCAAGTAAAGGTGACCCATGGAGTTCCCCGCATGATGCTACTAATCACAATTATATTCATGGCCCTAACAATATCATCCCTTAGTCGTCCCTTATAGTCGCCTCCTATAACAGACAGAGTACATCGTGGGTGTATTCTTCATCTTCGTCCCTCAACCACACGGGGTGTATAACAAATCTATTTGGGAAGAAATACTTTTATACTGTGTCTACATCATAAAGAAGTCATGTTGCCATAGCGATAACAATATGCAATAAAATAAATGAATCCAAAGATATAAGCATAATTTACTTTATTAAATATGAGTTTATTTACATTTTAAGAGATACCGTGTGTAATATTATTAATAATAATAACAACAAAAGTATGCAATACAAAATAAATTAACGATAATTTACAACGTCAAGAGCCATTCCATGGACACTGAATTACCTACAGAGCAGGGAGTGTGAATAAACAAACATAATAAACATGAGAATTTTGTATTTAAAAAGGAAAAAACAAAATCATCTCTGTACAAGCAATGGGGGCCATTGGAAGGGTGAAAGGTAAAGGCTTCCACTGTTCATAACTTTGGCACTTGGTGGGGTAGAGTGTTAGCTCTACATTCAGCATGAACATTGGCACTTGGTGGGGTAGAGTGTTAGCTCTACATTCAGCATGAACATTGGCACTTGGTGGGGTAGAGAGTTAGCTCTACATTCAGCATGAACATTGGCACTTCGTGGGGTAGAGTGTTAGCTCTACATTCAGCATGAACATTGGAACTTGTTGTGTAGAGTGTTAGCTCTACATTCAGCATGAACATTGGAACTTGTTGTGTAGAGTTTTAGTTCTACATTCAGCATGAACATTGGAACTTGGTGGGGTAGAGTGTTAGCTCTACATTCAGCATGAAAATTGGAACTTGTTGTGTAGAGTGTTAGCTCTACATTCAGCATGAACATTGGAACTTGGTGGGGTAGAGTGTTAGCTCTACATTCAGCATGAACATTGGCACTTGGTGGGGTAGAGTGTTAGCTCCACATTCAGCATGAGCATTGGAACTTGGTGGGGTAGAGTGTTAGCTCTACATTCAGCATGAAAATTGGAAGTTGTTGTGTAGAGTGTTAGCTCTACATTCAGCATGAACATTGGAACTTGTTGTGTAGAGTGTTAGCTCTACATTCAGCATGAAAATTGGAACTTGTTGTGTAGAGTGTTAGCTCTACATTCAGCATGAACATTGGAACTTGTTGTGTAGAGTGTTAGCTCTACATTCAGCATGAAAATTGGAACTTGTTGTGTAGAGTGTTAGCTCTACATTCAGCATGAACATTGGAACTTGTTGTGTAGAGTGTTAGCTCTACATTCAGCATGAGCATTGGAACTTGGTGGGGTACAGTGTTAGCTCTACATTCAGCATGAAAATTGGAACTTGTTGTGTAGAGTGTTAGCTCTACATTCAGCATGAACATTGGAACTTGGTGGGGTAGAGTGTTAGCTCTACATTCAGCATGAAAATTGGAACTTGTTGTGTAGAGTGTTAGCTCTACATTCAGCATGAAAATTGGAACTTGTTGTGTAGAGTGTTAGCTCTACATTCAGCATGAACATTGGAACTTGCTCACTGACCGCAAGTTCTTCCCGCCAAGTGACATTGATTTGTTAATGGGTACAGAACATTTCTTTTCATTATTGAAACTTGGTCACAGAACTCGATCGCCAGATTATCCTATTCCTCAAGACACTGAACTAGGATGGATTATTGCTGGACACTACCATCAGGGGAAGATAATAATGTCTTACATTAATCACATGTTTCTCGAAGTCAGAGGACAGGTTAGACACGCAACTACAGCAGTCCTGGGAAATAGAAGAGATTACGTCCCCAGTCATGACAAGAGAAGAGAGAGCAACAAAAAGGCACTTTACAGTACCACTAGGGAATCTACAGGTAGATTTATAGTTTAGTTACCCCTCAAGCACAAACCTGAGATTCTGGGAAACTCCTTCATTCATGCCATGTCAAGACTAGCACAACTAGAACTGCATTTCAGTAGGCAGCCCTCACTTAAGCACGAGTTCTGTAACCTTCTTCACTAGTATGAGGCCATGTGGTATATGGCTAAGGTCAGGGAATGAAGGTGGAAACTATTATCTATCACATCATGCAGTTTTTAAGCTTAGTAGCTCAACTACAAAAACGACGATTGTATTTGATTTACCTGCTAAAACTTCTAACAATATTTTATTTAATGATATATTAATGGCTGGAACGACAATACAAGATGATCATTACTCCATTCTTCTAAGATTTAGAAATCATATCTTTGCCTTCACTGCAGGTATTGCTGAAAAGTATCGGCAAGTCATGGTTCATGCAGATGATAGGAACGCTCAGCGTATTATCTGGAGTGAACCTCCTAGGGACCCATCCTGTCATTATGGACTGACAACTGTAGCATATGGTTCAGCAGCAGCAGCCTTTCTAGCTACCAGATCACAGAAGCAACTTGCTGAAGATGAAGAATCAAGGTTTGCCCAGAGATGCACAAGTTGTTCGTAGAGATTTTTATACTGATGACCGAGTAAGCGGCTGTGAAAATATAGAGGATGCTCTTCAGTTGCAGTCGGAAACTATTAATTTACTAGAGAGTGGAGGATTTCACCACTAGGAATGGTGTGCAAACCACCCAGCATTACTGGAAGCATTTAGGACAGTCGCCCAGGCGGCAGATGTTACCCAGTAAACAGAATAGAAATCTAAATGAAACCTCGCTGTAATAATACACATGAGCAGATATATTGCATACACATATGCCGTAAGTCAATAAGAATACACAAAGGTAGGTCTGCAAACCGCATTAAAATTCGAGACAAGACATGTTTAGGTTAGGTTTGGTTAGGATAGGTTCATAACGAAGTATTTTTCCATTTCAACTGATTCTCATTGTCAGAAACTTATCACAGGAATAAAGTTAAAATTAACACTTGTGAAACTCTTGCCATAAAGTCCCTATCATTAAGAGTGACAACTCATCGCCTTCCTTTTTCAATACCCCGTAGCACGGTCTGAAGTGTTCTGTGAACGAGGTAACGTTGCTTTCATTTCGTAGGAGTCCTTGATGACATTTCGTGCTCGTTAGACATCCTAACTGATTTCTGTACGTAAGTATTGGACGAAATAAAAGCAAATTTATAAACCAAAATTAATAAAATGCTGCGTTCGTCATTCGTCATAAACTACGTTATCAAATGCCACCTAGTATTAGCCAAACAGATTTACAATGACACCCGCAAACGTAAGACTAGTGACTGCAGTGGCAATACGTAATTCAGGCAATTCACGAGATAAATCCTGACTGTATAGTGCCGGACGTCGTATCGGAAAGTAGGGTCCCTAAACTGTATGGTTAGCGACACTGAATAGAAAGCCAACAGTTAGAAAGATAACTATAAATCACTATCTTTACATTACAGGAGGTTGCACCCTTAGTGCACGGGCTTACGTGCTCAGGAGTACAACAATGGTCATTTGAGTGTTGCAGCCAATGGCCAGAGATGAAAGTGAAGAAGTGAATGACAACAGGGAAACGATCCAGATTCTCTGCCTGTGTAAGTTGAAAGCTCAAGGGGAGAAGATGTTAATGTTTTCCATCAGGTTTCTCGCAAGAAGAATGCTGTTCGCAGGTTAAAAACAGCGGAAAGGGAAAATCTTATACCACCTTAGAGCCATAGTAATGGAATCACTTAGCGACTATCGATCAAAGTGTAAAGAGAGACTTCGTGAAGACGTACGAGAAACATTATTGAAAGAATATTGGTCTCTTGGCAGCAGAGGTAAGAGAACACCACATGTTGATACTGATAAGGAGACATTTAGAATTGTGTCATGTGTTTCATATCTTAAGACAGATGTAGTATGAGTAAAAGTGCGTAGGGGAGAACACCACATGTTGATACAGAACAGGAGATCCTGATGAGGGGACATTTAGAATTGTGTCATATGTTTCATATCTTAAGACAGATGGGGTATGAGTAAACGTGTGCGGAGGATGTTTTATAAACACATCGGCAGTAATGAACAAAGATGCTTCCACATCTGGCATAACGCAAGAAGAAAAGGGAGGAAAATCCACAGTTCTAGGTCTGTGGCAAGCAACTCAATGCTGAAAATATCCATATCCTAGGGATATGAGCTACGACTGTTAAGTAAATAAAATATAATAAACTATGAGAATATATTCTATACTGATTCCCAAAACTGCAACCATTTGTTTAATCATCGTTACCTGGTCGATTAGTTTAGCAGTTTGCCTTTGTCTACCACTACGAGCGCTAATGTGAGCCTATGCAGAGTTTCACTTAAGCCTTCGTCCATATGGTCCCACATGGAGCCCGATCTCCCACGACAACCGACACCCCTACGGTATACTCTACCGCGGGGTTCGGTATCGCTGGACCCGCCTGCCGATGGGACATAGCCTGGCCCCATCCGTCATGCAACGCTGGGGTGTTGCAGTGCAGCAACTTCTGTCCCTTGAGTTCGGTGTTCAGATGATCCCTTATCTCGACGACTGGCTCATCCATAGCCCCGATCTCACGGACGCTCTCATGCGCGAGATCGATGTCTATCTTACCCAGATTCTGGGCATCACCCTCAACTATTCCAAGTTGGTGCTGCACCCGACTCCCATACTGACGTATCCTGGCGTCACCATCGACATCCCCAGCCAAGAGGTGACCATGCATCATGTCACCCAGCAGCGCGCCCTCTCCCTTGTGCGCGAACTGCCCGACCAGTCCCCACATCAACTCCAACAGGCTGCCGGCTATTCTTGGCTCTGCTGGGTCATGGGGTGGCCGGTATTCCGTGCTAAGCACATTCTTTCAGGCGAGTTCTTCTGGGTACGACGACTCTTCACCCCTCAGTTCCTGTCGACGCCCCGCCAGATGTCCGGTGGCTCTCTACAGCGACGCCACCCCACAAAGCGTTGCAGCAGTCTGCCCTGCAGTGAACCAGGCCTGGGCACAGGCATTCCACCAGCCTCATCGGATCAATGTGGCCGCGGTCGTGGCAGTGCATCACTTCGTACAGGACTTTGCCCACTTGGGCTATGATCATGTTCCTGTGTATACGGACAGTTCCGTGGCCCGATACACTTTGCAGTCAGGGCGCGGACCTGCCCTCCATTATAATGTATTTCTTCTTGATTTGTACGTACAAGTTCTCAATAAAGCAGCACAGAGAGGCGTTCGGCTCTCATGGCGGCCCATCGCGTCGGCCGATAATCCTGCTGACGCTCCCTCCCGGGAAGTGCTGTCCTCAGTACACGCGAGCCTCAGTTCTATATAAGGAGACTCGCCCCGGGAGGGACGTCAGTCGGCTGTCGGTTCGGGGCGATGGGGCGTCACCTTTCCATCGCCGGGCAGCATTCGGTGCAGCCGCGCGCGTCCGGGCGACGGTGGCGAGAGGCTCCGCTGGAGACCTACAATCGGGCGTCCGACCAGAGGGTACTCCCCAAAACTCGCTTAGTCGGCACCTCGATTGCGGCGTTAAGCAGGAACCATCGAGTGCTTTATTAATAAGTGTTACGGAGTTGTCCGTGGTAGGTAGAGGTGAAAGAAGGTGCTGGGATGAACAGGTCTCAAGCTACGAAATTAAAGTTAATTTAAAATTTAACCATGTTATATTTTCTTTGCAAAATCAAGAAATAACAAGAATGGCAGGTACAGAGTAGCAAAGGACCTATTCGAGAATGTACAATTACAGAGTTACAGGATTTGGGCTCCGAGAGCCAGACACACAATTCTTGAGCAATGAGCCCAACTTTCCTTATATACAAGGTTCAACAAAGGGGCAGAAAACCCCAATCATGCCTAGGAGCACTTGCTCCCCTTTACACAGTAAAGCCTCCTCGAGGCACGCAAAAACAAATTTTTATTTTGGAAAGAGCAACCCGCTCTCAAAGTTCTAGCCTATCAAAGGCCACACCAAATTCCACCTTCAAGCTGTCCTCCAAGGGCATAGACACAGGGGTACAAATACCCAACCTACTGAAGCCTATTAAGTGAAGAAACAGAAATATTACATGGCCTCGACAACACCAACTTGAGGGGAGGCACAACTGCATTCCTAATATATTTTACTAAAACCTACTTGGCACTAGGCCGCTTATGCAAGGCCTAATCCTTTACTAAAGAGGTGACTTATATAAGAAAATGATTTACATTATATTAAAAGGGAAGAAGCGGTTGTGAAAATAAGTTCACCTCAAAGCAATATGAGTGGGAGCTCGAGAGGGTTAAGCACTCTCTATCACAATATGTAGTTTAAAAAGATAGAATAGATACCAAGTGTTTTTACATTTTAGGGGAAAGTTACATGGTAAAACGCTTCGGACCTGCCCCGCGAGTTAAACTGCTGAGCTAGCAAGAAAAGAAGTTATTAAACGGCCATTACCAGGTGGTTGAACTGCTGCCCGAAGAAAGAGGCGCTACCCGCCCCCTGCTACATAATTTACACACTGATAGCTGTTACTGAAGTGGCCCGGAGACCCGAGAAAAACCAGTTTATATACCCTCGTGGAAAGTTCGAGGCGTTTCAGGAATGATAACACCCGCCCACAATCATTTTATTGGTTAATAACGAAAACCCCTACACTAGATGAAGAAGAAACACATTATTGGTGGAAAATTAATTCGAGAAATTCGGGATTGGTAAATTCAAAACAAGGGGAAAGAAAGGGTTAATATTGCCAACTTAAACAATGACTGAAAGAAATTTAACAAAGAGCAAACTTATGAATTCAAAATTTCTCCAAAAACATAGTTCTTTCACTTCGCACTAGGGTGCACAATTGTAGTTCTTCAGTAGTGTCATCTGGAAGAGAATGTCCACACTTCTTACTACAGGCAAAACAAAAATACATCGAAAACGACCCAGTTCAGAAACTTCAAAATTTACAAGTAGTGACATCTTCTGAAAAACTTGAGAATTAGCACTGTAGTTAAAGTTCAGGCTTCCTCCAGTAGGAGAGTTTCAACTGGTGCAAATTTTAAATTAGCGGCGCGGAGGTGTACCGCCCGGTACAGACCTCCCCCCCCCAAAAAGTCCCTCCAAGGGGTAACACATCAAATTTGTTTGAAAACAAAGTTCAAGTTATGATGTTGATATAGTAATTAATTGCAGAAGAAGAAATAAATCGTATATGATCGGATCCAGTTTCAGATTTCTTGTAGTAACTTTTGAAGTAATGCCTTTATGTTTGTAGAAGTTGAATTCAGAAGGAAAAACTTTTAATACCTGAAAGTGAAGAAAAATTTTCTAAGTCCACCAAATATTGCAGTTGGATTCAAAATTGTAGTAATTGTTGAGATTAAATGTCCATGTAACTGATTAAGTATATCAGCTGCTGATGACTTTGACGGCCAGACCAGCCGCCGCTGCTGAGTCCAGAGGAGGCCGCTCGGACCCCTCAAGTACCCTGAGATACCGCTCGCCCGCACTATGAGAAGAGCCGTGGAGTTGAAGCACACCGCGCCCGCGGCGAACATGCAGGTCGCTGGCAAGTTGCAGGTTGTGCGCCGCACATCAGCCTTGGCCGGGAGGAGGGCTCCGGCTCGCCGTACACTGGTTGGCCTCACTGAAGAGGAGCGGGCCCATACCCCACCTCAGTGGCGGTACGGCGCCGCGCTGGTGCGGGAGCACTGAAACATTAAAGCTCGGCGGCAGAATTTTGTTGGACCAGATGATTTTAGGGCACATTCATAGTGGTGGAACTGAGGGGCCAGCGGCGTGGAGATATTATTTTCATTTCACTCAGCCACTGTTTTATGTAAGCAGGAGACGGGAACAATGTAATGGCCATGGCAAGGACAGGATGGCAGTATACAGGTATACAGTAAATGCTTAGAGAACCTGACTCCAAGGGCAGAAGGCCTCAAAATGTAACCAAAAAAAAGAGAAAAATATAACCTTCCGAATTCTTTCAAAAATGTTAAAGCAAACATAAAATCAGCTACGTTAGCGCGGAAGCTACACAGGTTTCACCTGCGACAGGTGAACCCTAAATATCCTCTCGGTGGCTGGATTGCTTAATAACAATGTGACCGGCGTAAGGAAATCTAGAATTACGCACGGCCCATGAAATCTGGGGGCAAGCTTGCCCGCGGGAACAAAATTTTTGACCATCACCTGGACGCCTACCTTCAAATGGGTGGGTCTCCGTCCACGATCATATCTTTCCCTAACTTTTTCATGAGACACTTTAAGATTGGCTTTAGCCTTCTTCCAAAGATCTTTAATGTTATCTGGATCTATTGTCTCAGGTAAAATGTCACTCAGAGACAGAGGTTAGAGAGCGGCGTGTTGGGAACAAACTTGAACATCAGCGAAGCTGGAGTAAAATTATGAGATTCATGAACCGCTTGAATTGAAAGCAAAAGCTAACCAATGCAGGGATGTGTCCCACCTAGAATGATCTTCATGATGATAGGCAATCGACGCGGACCTCAGATTACGATTAACCCGTTCAGCCAGAGATGGTTGAGGATAATAAGCAGAAGTTGTCACATGAGAGATGGACAGGTCAAAACAAAATTTACGAAATAGATTAGATGTGAAAGCCTTGGCATTGTCAGACACAATATATTGACACGGACCAAAAGAAGCAAAGATTGAATTTAAACAAGTAATGGTGGACTGAGCGGTATCCAGCTTAGTTGGAAATAACCAGGAAAATCTAGTAAAAACCATCTACACATACAAAGATGAACTTGTGGGCATTTCCCTTTAACTGGGGGAAGGGTCCTACATAATCAATATACAGGCGTTCCATAGGGCGCGACGCTTGATGAGAAGACAACAGGCCTACCTTGGTGGACATGGTTGGTTTACTAAGCAAACACGATTTACAAGCCTTTACTAGTTCACGAATTTCACCGTCCATACCCTTCCAGATGAACCTTTCACGAATCTTTTCACGAGTTTTAAAGATTCCTAGATGCCCCCCTAATGGGGTCTCATGATAGTACTTGAAGATCATAGGTACAAGAAAGAACAGCTGGAACGACAACTTTCATCATCTTATCATGCCTCGAAGGGCAACATAAAACACCATTCCTCAGTACATAAGGGACAACATGTTACCCAGAAGAAAGGGTTTCCATTATCGGAGCCAGCGTCGGATCTTCACGTTGATATTTCTCAATGTCCCTAAAGAGCATGGGAGCATCTGTTAAGATGGCATTAACCTCAGATAGTATGGACTCGGGAGGTGATGAACTATCGACCGGTTAATGGGTCTCGACGTCGTTGGAAAACATACGGCTGAGTCCGTCTGCAACAACATTTTCAGTACCTCTGATATGCCTAACATCAAATTGGAAGGCAGAAATTCGGATGGCCCAACGGGCTATACAACCAGTACGACGCGGCCTACCTAAGACCCAGCTTAGGGCTTGATTATCCGTCTCCAGGTCGAATTTCACATGTTCCAGATAGAGACGGAACTTTTCTAAGGCAAATAAGACTGCCAAACCTTCGAGCTCATAGATGGAATACTTGGCTTCTTGAGACGATAGAGTCCTAGATGCATAGGCGATGGGTCGCCTCCCTAGTTCAGTCTCTTGAAGAAGGACTGCAGCTACCGCCGACGACGACGCGTCGGTTTGGACGATGAATTTCTTCGAGAAATCAGGCATAGCAAGGACAGGGGCGTTACAGAGAGCTAATTTAAGATCTTCAAAAGCGGCTTGTTGAGGAGGTCCCCACTCAAATTTGATGCCTTTCCTACGAAGAAGGTTCAACGGCGCCGCTCTATTAGCGAAGTTAGGAATAAACTTCCCGAAGAAATTCACCATACCAATGAACCTGGCGATACCTTTGATGTCCTTGGGAGGTTTAAAATCACGGATGGCCTGTGTTCTAGAGTGATCGACAGCAACACCATCGGGCGAGACAATATGCCCTAGGAATGACATGGAGGGTTTAGCGAAGGCGACCTTGGACAATTTCACAGTTAACCCAGCCTTACGAAGGCGATTGAGAACTTCCTTTAGATGATCTAGATGTTCTTCAAAAGTCTCCGAAAATACGACGACATCATCAAGATAGTGGTACAAGTACTCGAATTTGATGTCGGAGAAGACCCTATCTAGCAGTCTAGTGAGTACAGCTGCTCCCGTGGGGAGCCCGAAAGGCACGCGGTTGTATTCATACAAGTTCCAATCTGTGGCAAACGCTGTAAGATGTTTAGACTCTTCCGCTAGGGGAATTTGATTATAGGCCTGATTCAGGTCCAAGATGGTGAAGAATTTAGCTTTACGAAACCACGAAAAGCAAGAATGAAGGTCAGGAAGGGGCACAGATTGTAACACCACCTTCCTATTGAGAGCCCTATAATCAATGACAGGCCTGAAGCCACCTTGGGGTTTCGGGACTAGAAAAATAGGCGATGAATACGCCGACTTAGAGGGCCTAATAATACCATCTTTTAACATCTGATCGATGATTTCTTTCAGTGCCTTCATTTTAGGTGGAGATAGCCTATAAGGTGGCAAACGGACAGGAACCGAATCCGTCACCTCAATGTTGTATTCAATAAGGTCAGTAACACCAATAGTATCAGAGAACACCTCTGGAAACGACTGACACAACTTACGAATACTATCAGCCTGCTCCTCAGGTAGATGTCTAAGGTCTAACAACATCTCATCCCGGGTAGGCGAAATAGATGAACATGATGCAGAATTACATTTCAATAATGGGATTTTACAATTAGACGCAAATTTGAAAGTGCACGGCCTACTCTGAAGATCGAGCACAAGACCAGAGTAAGAAATGAAGGCAGCTCCCAATATAATGGGGCAAGACAAGTGCTAGGCCACAAACAATTTAACTTTCCACGTAAATTTAAAAATACGAATTTTGACATTTAAAGAGCCTAAAATTTCTAATGGAGAAGAATTAGCCGAAACATATTGAACAGGAGATGAGCAATAGTCAGGAAGTTTACAAATAGTTTTTAATTTTGAATACCATTGAGCCGAAATAATTGAACAAACACTGCCTGAATCTAAAAGAGCTGTTACAGGTTCATTATTTAATTCAATCTTAAGAAAAGGAACAGGTGCGGGAGTATCCGCCGCAATCCTAAGACATTCTCTAGGGCCTTCAAATGATAGATTAGAAGACTGACATTTCCCCGATCTTTCGACATGTTTGCTTAGGGCTGAGCCTCGAGAAGATGGATTAGTCGACTCAGCCGAAGCCACTAGTCACTTATTATTATTGGCATTGGTGGAAGTTGCACCAGAAGTTGAGCAGGAGGGGGTGCTATTCAAATTTGGGCAATTCTTGGCGATATGTGAGAAAGCCCCACATTTAAAACAGCGTTGGGATGAACTTGCTCCATTATTTGTCCTACTAGATTTGACCAATGGACATTTATTGCGAAGATGCTCAGGCGACCCGCAAGCATAACATTTACGGGGTGTGACGGGTCGGCGAGGTGGAGGCCGAAAACTACTAGAGGATGGAGGGGGTTCTTTCGCAACACGCAAGGTATCGGCGTATCTAACTCCTTCGGCCGATACAGCCATAGCTACTAGCTCACCGAAAGTTTGCGGACGCGACGCAAAACACAAGTATGATCGGTAAGGAGGTGAAATACCTTCTACAATAGCCTGTACAATCTGATCTTCAGGAAAATGAAGAGCAAACACCCTGGTATAGAACTTAATATCTTGGATGAAATCTGCCAAGTTTTCATCCAACCGGTGTACACGATAATAGTACTTCTGAATCAGAGATGACCTCGCACGAGCAGGAATGAAATTTGCAAGAAGGTGTGCATGAAAATCTTCAGTAGATGATTGTTCCGCTATTGCCCTAACAATTTTGTCCGAGAGAACACCAATGGCATAGGGATAAATTATCTGCAAAATTTGACATGGAGAAAGAGAAAAAACAAGAGCATGGTCCTGAAACTCAACTAAAAACCTTAAGAATGAAATTACGTCACTGGTAGTGTTAACAGAAAACTTCGAAATACCTCTAAGCAGCATGGCTAATGGATGAGGCAAACTACTGAACCCTGGTGACATAGTAGGTAGAGGTTTAAGGGGTGAAGAAGCTAATTCAGAACGTGCATGGTTCAACGAGGTACGACGCTCAGATTCGTTGTCTAATGGGGCAGAGATTTGTTGAGCTCCAACAGTTTTCCTATGGACTTCTCCCTTAGGAGACTCTTCCTCGCTACCTACATTCGCCGTAGAGGGTTGATCGGTTTTGGGAGGAACTTCCCCAGTTAACAATTGGGTCACCTTACTAGACAATTCGGAAAGATTTTCCAGAATAACACTAGCTTCCTTCCTTTGAATGTCATTCAACTTCAGAGACAATAGATCGTTAACTCTATTAGAAAAATGAAATAACCTTACTTGCACACGTTTAATTTGATTAGGAGAAGGGTCATTTTCTTCAAAAAACTAACTACAGATGCTAGCTCAGTAGTATTATCATTGATCGTGGAGAGAGCGTCGTCAATTTCTTTCTCTCCCAAAGTCGGGATGGTAATAGGCAAATCAAGGGAATCTTTTAGTTTATTGGAGTCGACTGCAACCGTGCCTCCAGATTGAACGTTTCTAAGAGATAGTTCATAAATTAATTCCTCTTTACGCAAATAGAAAGGATGAAGAACCTCGCGAGGGCCGGACATGATGACAGAACAATTATGAAAAAGCAAAAATAAAAAATTCCAGCAACTGAGAAAATTGTTAGAGTTCGAAAACAAAGCAATGTTTAGCCGTCAAAAGGGGCTAAATTGAGACCCATTCAACCACGCTCTGCTACCACTTATTACGGAGTTGTCCGTGGTAGGTAGAGGTGAAAGAAGGTGCTGGGATGAACAGGTCTCAAGCTACGAAATTAAAGTTAATTTAAAATTTAACCATGTTATATTTTCTGTGCAAAATCAAGAAATAACAAGAATGGCAGGTACAGAGTAGCAAAGCAACTATTCGAGAATGTACAATTACAGAGTTACAGGATTTGGGCTCCGAGAGCCAGACACACAATTCTTGAGCAATGAGCCCAACTTTCCTTCTATACAAGGTTCAACAAAGGGCAGAAAACCCCAATCATGCCTAGGAGCACTTGCTCCCCTTTACACAGTAAAGCCTCCTCGAGGCACGCAAAAACAAATTTTTATTTTGGAAAGAGCAACCCGCTCTCAAAGTTCTAGCCTATCAAAGGCCACACCAAATTCCACCTTCAAGCTGTCCTCCAAGGACATAGACACAGGGGTACAAATACCCAACCTACTGAGGCCTATTAAGTGAAGAAACAGAAATATTACATGGCCTCGAAAACACCAACTTGAGGGGAGGCACAACTGCACTCCTAATATATTTTACTAAACCCTACTTGGCACTAGGCCGCTTATGCAAGGGCTAATCCCATACTAAAGAGGTGACTTATATAAGAAAATGATTTACATTACATTAGAAGGGAAGAAACGGTTGTGAAAATAAGTTCACCTCAAAGCAATATGAGTGGGAGCTCGAGAGGGTTAAGCACTCTCTATCCCAATATGTAGTTTAAAAAGATAGAATAGATACCAAGTGATTTTACATTTTAGGGGAATGTTACATGGTAAAACGCTTCGGACCTGCCCCGAGAGTTAAACTGCTGAGCTAGCAAGAAAAGAAGTTATTAAACGGCCATTACCAGGTGGTTGAACTGCTGCCCGAAGAAAGAGGCGCTACACGCCCCCTGCTACATAATTTACACACTGATAGCTGTTACTGAAGTGGCCCGGAGACCCGAAAATCAGCAGTTGATATACCCTCGTGGAAAGTTCGAGGCGTTTCAGGAATGATAACACCCGCCCACAATCATTTTATTGGTTAATAACGAAAACCCCTACACTAGATGAAGAAGAAACACATTATTGGTGGAAAATTGATTCGAGAAATTCGGGATTGGTAAATTCAAAACAAGGGGAAAGAAAGGGTTAATATTGCCAACTTAAACAATGACTGAAAGAAATTTAACAAAGAGCAAACTTATGAATTCAAAATTTCTCCAAAAACATAGTTCTTTCACTTCGCACTAGGGTGCACAATTGTAGTTCTTCAGTAGTGCCATCTGGAAGAGAATGTCCACACTTCTTTCTACAGGCAAAACAAAAATACATCGAAAACGACCCAGTTCAGAAACTTCAAAATTTACAAGTAGTGACATCTTCTGAAAAACTTGAGAATTAGCACTGTAGTTAAAGTTCAGGCTTCCTCCAGTAGGAGAGTTTCAACTGGCGCAAGTTTTAAATTAGCGGCGCGGAGGTGTACCGCCCGGTACAATAAGAAAGAATACAGGAGGGCGGTCCGAAGATCTAGTACCAACAAATTATGCATGAGAATACCATTAACAAAGAATAAGATCAAGGCTGCATAGGCTGTAATGAACAAAACAATACACAGAATCACTCCACAAATCCATGACACAACTGGTGATGGCTAATGTACGGCGTGGTGGGCGGCAGGCACTTCCCAGACGTCGTCACTAGGTTGTTCCTCCAGATGGCGCCCCACGGGCCCCGCGAGCGCCACGACCCTTGCCGCGACTGACCGCGGGTAGCCTGGTGAGGTTCTGAAACTGGAAACCGGGCGGCAAGTTGACCAGGTCATCAGCGGTGGCGTTGTCCACCTGGACAGCCATGCTCCACCCCTTGGTTAGTGCGTAGTACAGGATCGATGCCCCGGTATAGAAAAACCTGCGTTGGGCGTGATCCATTTTTCAAAAAAAATCAAAGATCCCTGAGAGTGCTGAACCAAGGAACGCATTACAGAAAGAATATTTCAGCTAGGATTTGAATAAGATAGAAAACGAATAATGACGAAGCAGTTTTAGGCTCGAAGTGATTTTCGAAATTTGCTTTTTTAGTTTGATAGCGCTCTCCAGTGCTTACAACATAACACGTTAGCCCCTCAACGCTCGGCACAATTGAGGATATTCCCTACTTTTATGGTTTTCGCAGTATGGGGACCCTACATTGTCAGCTGAGAAATGTTTTCTATATTAAAGTCACCTGGTGATGCGATGTGTGGCTGAGGTTCGTTCCTTTGAATCTCACTATGTACTCCGTGTCGGTCGCACTCTATATTCTAGGGAATATCTTTCAAACATGTCACAAGTGTGGAACTCTACAAATGAAATTCAAGCTAGCCAAGGATTAAGAAGAACAAGAGATCAAAAATGAAATTTCTCTTCATCAGGTGAATCCTTCATTTCGACTGAAATCAGAATACACACTGAATGATGACACAAACCTGCTTGTATCGAAGAAACTACAGCCGAACATTTTTTCATCACTGCACTTCCGATTTCCATGCAAAAGTACAAGGATCTGTTAGTCCTTTACCGCTGATTGACACAGTCTTCGAAGTTGAAGTCCACTGCGGAAGCTGAAAATACACTTACTGATATACGGCCTAGATGAATTCACTGAATGTAAGTGTGCCCTGTCAGAAGATGTAATTGTGCAAAATACACTTTCATTCTTACGAAAAGTACGACATACTTGGTGTTGTCAAAACAGTTGCCAAGTGTGATACTTAATTTTCTTATAATACTTCAATTATTTTATGTTATTCTCCATTCGTTCTCTCAGTATACGGTATACTAAGTCTACCATAACACTGTCAACAACTGTCCAATTACTGAGCAGGAAGCTCTGCATGAAGAAGAATTCTGATCCCCTTAAAGAGAAGCTACTTGCAGTTATTGTTTTATATTCTTAACCTACGGCCAGGGACTACAATATGTTCATTACAATTGTTACAAGGTCAGTTCTCGATGAGAGAACATGAACCGTATTGAAAAATGTAATGTCCTATAAGACGGAATGAATATGTTTGCTTTTTTTTCGTTAAAACTATAATATGTTCGTGGTTTAGATCACTTCATAATTCTCTGATTTCTAAATGTTATAGATTGATTGAAATGCGACATTGTGACGGAAACTCAAATTAAAATCAAAACTAAAGGACAGGGATGAAAATTTCGTTTATATTTTCTAACAAAAGTCAGTTCACTTGGAAACTGTACGCATCCCGAAAACAAAATTTGATTTTTTTTACCTTCAGGGATGGGATCTGAAATCCGTATTATAGGAATAAATGGCCCTTTACTAATTATATGCAAATTTGAAAATTTCGTTTGTTAATTCCATTTTGTATCTCTCCTGTTAAATGCAATATTTTGGACGTGTCCCCTTTTCCAGATGACCGACTCAGTCAGTGCCAATCGCTCAGCCTGACTTACGCCAGGAGAAAGTTGCTGTTCACCACAGAAACAGACTCCAGAGGTGAGAGAACTCAGTTCTTTCTGATAACTACTAGCAGTAGAACTTTGCTGTACACAACAGAAACAGGCTCCAGAGGTGAGAGAACTCAGTTCTTTCTGATAACTACTAGCAGTAGAACTTTGCTGTGTACCACAAGAACTGACTCCAGACATGAGAGAACTCAGTTCTTTCTGTTAACTACTAGCAGTAGAACTTTGCTGTACACAACAGAAACAGACTCCAGAGCTGAGTGAACTCAGTTACTTCTGATAACTACTAGCAGTAGAACTTTGCTGTGCACCACAGGAACAGACTCCAGAGATGAGAGAACTCAGTTCTTTCTGATAACTACTAGCAGTAGAACTTTGCTGTGTACCACAAGAACTGACTCCAGACATGAGAGAACTCAGTTCTTTCTGTTAACTACTAGCAGTAGAACTTTGCTGTACACAACAGAAACAGACTCCAGAGCTGAGAGAACTCAGTTCTTTCTGATAACTACTAGCAGTAGAACTTTGCTGTGTACCACAAGAACTGACTCCAGAGGTGAGAGAACTCAGTTCTTTCTGATAACTACTAGCAGTAGAACTTTGTTGCGCACCACAGGAACTGACTCCAGAGGTGAGATAACTCAGTTCTTTCTGATAACTACTAGCAGTAGAACTTTGCTGTGTACCACAAGAACTGACTCCAGACATGAGAGAACTCAGTTCTTTCTGTTAACTACTAGCAGTAGAACTTTGCTGTGTACCACAAGAACTGACTCCAGACATGAGAGAACTCAGTTCTTTCTGTTAACTACTAGCAGTAGAACTTTGCTGTACACAACAGAAACAGACTCCAGAGATGAGAGAACTCAGTTCTTTCTGATACCTACTAGCAGTAGAACTTTGCTGTGCACCACAACAACTGACTCCAGACATGAGAGAACTCAGTTCTTTCTGTTAACAACTAGCAGTAGAACTTTGCTGTACACAACAGAAACAGGCTCCAGAGATGAGAGAACTCAGTTCGTTCTGATAACTACTAGCCCTTGTTAAATAGAGGTCTTACTGTAAGGGTGAGTCTCAATTCTGTGAAGACAGGTGACTGGTGTAAATTCAGGATATTTCTCCCTCTCTCGGACGACCAATGAGTTACATCCAAGTGTTAAGCGATTTAATATGCGTGCCTAACGGCAACACAAGTGTTCATAGACAATAAAACTGCATTTTATTCGTCGTAATTTGACATTGAAAGAATGTTTAACTTTACTCTGCGCGTTTAGCAGTTACAAGAGCAAACAGGTGTTTTAGAAAACATCCCCAGCGTTGTCATAAGAAAGGCGTTGGTAATAAACAATTGTACGTCGCAGGTGTGATTGTACTTCTTAAAGTAGCTGACATTACGGTATCTGTAATGAGAAAATGTGTAGATCTGTTTTTATCGTGAGAGGAATGAGAACTACCAAGTATATCCAGATATATTCATCTAACAAACGTTGAAGAAACTGCAACTCAGGTACGTTTTACCGCACGAGCTACTCATCTCTTGAAAGTAGCAGTAATACATCACAATGAAAACAATAACAAGATATTCATAGCACAGCGGACATTGAGCAGGTACGGCAATTGCTTGTTTTAACCACTTAGAATATAATTAACTACTTCTAAATCCCGTAATGGTCCACATTGTTTATTTTCGTGTTATATTAGTTATATTACTCGATTGTAAGCATTTCTGATACGAATAATAGAAACACTCACTCGGATCATGAACTTAGTAGTGGGCACTAGGAAAGTTTTGCAATACGCAGAACCAGTTGGCTGGACACCGCATTTATGGTGAGGGATGAAAAGAGGGTGAAAACCGGTCTAGAAGACAGCAAGGCGCGACCTTCACACCAGTTGTTTCCAGGTAGTGGGATTGATAGCATGTTAATGTGTCAGTGTGGTCTAAGGGTAAATATCGCGCAAATATCCGCTACAACTTTGCTCGTGTATTAACTCTTGACCAGTGCCTGGAGGAAATGACTCCGGTGCTGGGGAAAGACTGTCCACATCGGACACCAATTTTCCGCTGGTATAAGGAGTTCCAGAGGGGAAATTTTGGGGTTCAAGACGATCCTCGTTCTGGGCGACCCTTTGAATCAGTGACTGAGGAAAACATTGAAGCTCTGAGGAAAACGTTGCAGCAAGAGGGGCGGATGACATATCGGCAGGTTGGTGAGACCTTCCACATCCCTGCACCAGCTACTCATTCAATTCTACACGACCATCTCCATGTTAGAAAGGTTTGTTCCCTTTGGGTGCCCCATTCACTTTCAGAGCAAAGGGCACATCGAGTGAAATGGTACCGAAAAATGCTAAAACAGTTTGAAAATGAGACTTCGCGTAACGCCAATAGCATCGTTACAGGTGACTAAACTTGACTCTATTATTACGATGCCCCAACAAAATCCCAGAACAAGGTGTGCCTGTTTGAAGATGAGGGTACTCCTGTGACTGAACGAAAGTCAAGGTCAGTGAAGAAAAGGATGATCGCAGTAATCTTCACTAAAGGGGTCATCCTGACTCGGGTTGTGCTAGAAACACAAAGGGCAGTTACTGCGAAGTGGTACAGTGAGACTAGTCTGCCTCAGGTCACCCAGGCTCTGAAGCAGCTCCGTCCAAGGTCACGGCTCAACACTTGGCTCTTGCATCACGACAATGCTCCAGCACATACAATTTTCCGCTGGTATAAGGAGTTCCAGTGGGGAAATTTTGGGGTTGAAGACGATCCTCATTCTGGACGAATGTCTGAATCAGTGACTGAGGAAAACATTGAAGCTGTGAGGAAAATGTTGCAGCAAGAGGGACATCGTGCTAATGCAACAATGGATTTTCTTGCCAGATCAGGGTTGACTGTGCTTGATCGCCCTCCATAGAGCCTTGATCTTACCCTTGTGACTTCGCACTCTTCCCAGAAATGAAGATGAAGCTGAAAGGGCGGCGTTTTCTAGCCGACCAGGAGCTTCTGGCAGCATGGGATCAAGAGTGTGAAAATGTAATCGAAGAAAAGTGGCAGAGTTGGTTCAGTGACTGGTTTCGACGTATGTAGAAGTAAATTGAGTGGGGTGGAATTTATTTTGAAAAAGTCTAAAGCGTTCACTCACATTGCAGAATTTTTCTAGTGCCCTTTGTATTGGGCATTTGGAAAGAGATCCTCTAGCGAACACCAATCCATGAGCAAGGGAGATGGAGGGAAGATATTTCGTTGATCAGTCACAGGCAGTGTGTGGGCTGAGAGCACAAGATTGTCAGTATCAGTCAAGTAATTGAACGATAGGAAGAGATAGTTATGCTCATGGCAGAGCACCAGGAGATCGGGAACAGATTCTTACAGAACTGATGACAACCTTCCTCTCTTAACACCAATCAGAGGACAATGAAGCTATCGATAAAAGGAAGGGAAGACACAAAACTAATAGCGTCATAGTCGGAAAAGATTAGGAGTTGACTAAGGAAGATCGGACAGTGAATACGAAAGTTAGGAGGCTCACAAAAATAACTAGATAGTGTGTTAGACTCAGCTACGAGTTTCGTGGTCACCAAGCGTAGAGTCAAGGAGAGGTTACCTCTTCTTTCTCCTACTTAGGATTATGTGATTCAGAGACGGACGATCTTTTCTACAGCTGTCCCCTATCAGTTCAACATGTCGCATCACTAATCAGATAACTTGGTGGTTACATAGAGTTAGGCACCCTTTTAAGTCCTTTCTTACGACCGCGCTCAGGGTGATTCTGTTCAGTCTGGTTGTTTGTATACCACATTTAAAATGATGAGCTTCGTATTGTAGCCAGAGAAGGGGTGTTAGGTCAGAGTGGCGACCGTGGAATCACGAGCTGGGTAAGACAATGTTTCCCCTCTCCCTGTCCGATATCTCTTGGTAAAGTCCTGGTCTCTTCTGACGCACAGTGAATCCCCCATTTTATGTGGACATGTCTTCATTGCATTCTATTTTCTCTTTTGTTTTACCTGCGCGCTGTACCGTCCTGGTCACAATCCATACTTTGTAAGGAGCACGAACACTACATTTATGAAGAGCTCGCTTCCAAAATTGGCAAGTTATTGAATTACATGTAAAAATTACTTTATTTGTAATTTTTACTCGTAATTCACTTCTCAAATTAAAATTGCAATCGTTACATTGTAGTAATCGAGATACATCGCAACAAGAGCTTGGTAACTTTGGAGCCCCAGCACTCGCAGCTTGTACTACATTTAGGTAATCGTGTACTACATTGTTCAGACGGTGGTGGTGATTATTGTTTTCAGAGGAAGTACAACTGGACAACCATCCTCTATTAACACTAAGCAGAGGGAAAATGGAGGAGATATGACATTTAAAGGTATAGGCAAAAGAAAGAGTGGACTCCATAGGACTCGAGCACCTCAAAAAACCGTGGAGGAGACTCACACAAGACTGAGGTAGCGGAACCGCGGAGGAGCCTTACACAAGAGCCAGCTAGCGGAACAGTGGAGGGGCTCACACAAGACTGAGGTGGCGGAACCGTGGAGGAGCCTCATAAAAGAGCCAGCTAGCGGAACCGTGGCGGAGACTCACACAAGACTCAGCTAGCGGAACCGTGGAGGAGACTCATACAAGAGCCAGCTAGCGGAATCGTGGAGGAGACTCACACAAGACTCAGCTAGCGGAACCGTGGAGGAGACTCACACAAGACTGAGGTAGTGGAACCGTGAAGGAGCCTCATACAAGAGCCAGCTAGCGGAACAGTGGAGGGGCTCACACAGGACTCAGCTAGCGGAACAGTGGAGGGGCTCACACAAGACTGAGGTAGCGGAGCCGTGGAGGAGCCTCATACAAGAGCCAGCTAGCGGAGCCGTGGAGGTGTCTCATACAAGAGCCAGCTAGCGGAACCGTGGAAGAGCCTCACACAAGACTCAGCTAGCGGAACCGTGGAGGTGTCTCATACAAGAGCCAGCTAGGGGAACAGTGGAGGGGCTCACACAAGACTCAGCTAGCGGAACCGTGGAGGTGCCTCATACAAGAGCCAGGTAGCGGAATTGTGGAAGAGCCTCACACAAGGCTCAGCTCGCGGATCAGTGGAGGAGCCTCACACAAGAGCCAGCTAGCGGAATCGTGGAGGAGACTCACACGAAAGCCAGCTAGCGGAACCGTGGAGGAGCCTCACACAAGAGCCAGTTAGCGGAACCTGGGAGGAGCCTCACACAAGGCTGAGCTAGTGGAACAGGTGAGGAGCCTCACACAAGAGCCAGCTAGTGGAACCTGGGAGGTACCACACACAAGACTCAATTAGCGGAACCGTGCATGATCCTCACACAAGAGCCAGCTAGCGGAACCTGGGAGGAGCCTCACACAAGACTGAGCTAGCGGAATCGTGGAGGAACCTCACACAAGAGCCAGCTAGCGGAACCATGGAGGGGCTCACACAAGACTGAGCTAGCAGAACCGTGGAGGTGTCTCACACAAGACTCAGCTAGCGGAACCATGGAGGGGCTCACACAAGACTGAGCTAGCAGAACCGTGGAGGTGTCTCACACCGTTACCGAGGTAACTTTTTTAGCCTTCCCCATTTATGTTTTGGACTGGCTATCGCTGTAAAAATTAGTGTCACATCATGCTCATCTTTCTAACTGGTTTTCTACGACTACTTCTAAGTTACTGGGGGCCATACTCCTAACTTATTATTTCTACTTGCCTAAAACACTCCGTTCTATTTTAAATCAAGAACTGTCTGTTTGTGTTTCGCGTTATTCTGTGCCAGGTATGGACCATTGATGGGCTAATTAATATAAAAATAGGATCAAATAAGTATAAAGTGTGCACTATGGAACAGTTGAATGAACTAAAGTGATATGCGGGAGAAATGGTCACAACATTTTGTAACTTCCTATTGTAGTTTAATTTTAGAGTTATCCTTGTAGTATATCGTAATTTTTTAACTCTCTATTAGAGCGTAATAAGTAATATAGTTTACTTTTGCTTGCCGTAGTGGTAGATTGGTGTTAGTAGCAGCAGACTTGGTTCAGTGCCTTATTTTTGTCGTGTTTATTTCCACTTACATTATGGACACATTGCCATTATCGTATTGATCTCTGTAAACTGTTATTTCCATTCCCATTATTGTCATAATCATCTCCAACGTAACTGAGAACAACGTAAGTTACAGTCCCCCTGATGAACTTGAGACAAACGAACAGGCTCCCATCTTCCTTGCAAACATTCCTCAAAACCTTTCATTTACTCCACCCTCCCACACTGTCGCTGGAACCAGCTGTGCAGGCAACACACACATATTGTCATCTGAGCTTTCTTGCCATTCCCAGTCGACAAGGGACACCATTAACCACCAGCTTTCTGCGTACAGTAATGCTTTAAATATTTGCAATATAAACGCTCAAAGCTTCCTTGCGGAGGCGCGAATGGATGAAATAAAAGCCCTATTTATGCCTCCCAGTTTCCACGCAATATTAATCACTGAATCTTGGTTAAAACCACACCACGCAATAGAAAGACTTCAGCTGGCGGGTTATACATTTCTTAGATCCGACAGATTAAGTAATCCCTCCGGGGGTACTGCCGCATATGTTACGACCAGCTTACGCCCTAAAATAATCTGTAGGTCTCCAGGTCCGTACGAGCGAAAACCTGAGTTCATGTTCCTGGAAATAACTGTGAGTGAAGTAAAATGTCTTCTGGGTGTAGTGTATAAACCACCGAAAGCGGGTTTTTTATGCGATCTAGAGACTCAAATACAATATTAAGTCCCTGATTACTCAAATATAATTATAACGGGCGACTTCAACATAAAACTTCTTGAACCTAACGCTCCTCAGACAACCCACCTATTAACTTATTTTAAAGCTTGCGATTTAACGTTTCTCCTTCTCAACGCTACACATTACACAGACACATCACACACCTTAATTGATCTCATTACCACTAACCAACCTGAATTAGTTCTTCATCGCTGTCAAATTAGTGCCCCAGGCATATCGCGACATGATGCTATATTTATGGCCTATTCTATTAAAAATCCCAAGTTCAAACCGAAAATAATTTCATATAGAGATCTACGAAGAATTGATAAGAATAAACTTTTACAAGACACAGTTGCAGTGCCATGGCATGACATATTTAAACTTAAAGACATAAATGACAAAGTCACTCTCTTCAATCAACATATGACTGAACTGTACGATAGACATGCCCATGAAAAAAGGCTCGAGTTACGCGAAAGCCAGCTCCCTGGCTCTCAGATGAGATTAGAGCACTAATGGCTGAATGCGATGCTGCTTATAGACGAGTTAAGAAACATTGCACTCCTGACAATCTACTGAACTCTAAGAGACTAAGAAACGCTACGACCCAACAGATTAGAAACGCGAAACTACGACACGCTCACAGTTTAAATCAAACAAATGCTTCAACAGCTGTATTGTGGAAATCCATAAAGAGCTTTGGAATTACCAAAGGACGAGACGACGACGAAAAAAATATACCCTTGGAAAAACTGAACTATTATTTTTCATCTAACTACACATTAAATGCAGCCCTGAAAGAGGAAGTTCTAGACGGGAATTATGCAAAGACGCGAACAGATAGACAAAACTTCTACTTCCGTCCAACAACCCACTCACAAGTCAGGTTTGCTATAAATAGGATAACATCAGGGGCAAAAGGAAATGACATTATAGGAATAGAAATGACAAAAATTATTCTGGATGTGATATTACTCGCACTAATTAGCAAATTTAACTCTTCCCTTGTAGAGAGCACATTTCCCGTAATATGGAAAGTGGGCATTATACGTCCTCTAAAAAGTAGCATCCCCTTCTGAACCATCTGACTACAGAGTCATCTGCATACTTTCTGCTTTATCCAAAGCGCTAGAGTTCATCGCTCATAGACAAATAACAGACTACATGACGACTTACAACATACTTGATCCACTACAATCTGGTTTTCGTCAAGCACACAGTACTACAACGGCACTACTGAAGGTCACAGAAGACATCCGAGAAGCTATGGACAACAAGGAAGTGACAGTTTTAATACTCCTAGACTCGAGCAAAGCTTTTGACTCTGTTGAAATTGACATTTTGCTCTCGAAATTGTATTTCCTCTATTACTCGGACAGCGCCCTCCTTTGGTTACATTCCTACTTATAAGGCCGTCGGCAGTGTGTTAGAGATAGAATAAACAAATCAGTTTGGCGGTCTTCGCAGTGTTGTGTACCCCAAGGGTCGGTGTTAGGACCCCTTCCTTTTTCTATTTACATTAATGATGTCTCCCAAATCCTAACACACTGCAAATACCATATTTATGCTGATGGTGTACAAATGTACCTCCATGCATCTCCAAATCTAATATTTTTGGCTGTAGACAAAATCAATCAGGATTTAACATCGTTTTCTGCTTGGTCATTGAGATGTGGTCTTAGGTTAAATCCAGCAAAAACGCAAGCCATCATCCTTGGATACCCGAAAATACTTGCGAAGGTCAATCCACCAGAGATTCCATCTATAAGTTTGTGTAATACTAACATACCATTCATGTCATCAGTAAAAGTCCTAGGTGTTACTTTCGATGATGACATGTCATGGAAAACGCATATTACAAACATCACCCAGAAAACATTCTCTGCATTGCACATGCTGCTCGGATATAAATACTTATTTTCCTGAAAAACTCAAAAAATACTGGTAGAAGCTCTGGTTTTCCCTCATTTCGACTATTGTGACGCGATTTATAGAGACACTCGGAACATGTTATTGAGCAGATTACAACGTGGTCAAAATGCATGTGTGAGATACGTCTGTAACCTACGGTACTAGGACCACGTAACTCCTTCATAGTAATTGCCTGCCGTGAGTGGAACCTCCTTACCGAAAGTATCAGGGGTTAAGCGCTACTCGCACTTTCAAGGAAGCACTTTGGAGACATTTTATGCACTAGTAAGGATCATCTGTAAAATTGATGCTGCTACTTACAACCATTCTCTTGTTATGGATGTCCTGGTAGAGAGTCTAAAATTCTTATCCGATTTGTTTTTAAAATCAAGTTTTATGTACTGCCTCTTTCTTTTACATGTAGAATATTAGTTTGAAGAATTTATCCTTTTATTATATCTGATTTATTTCATCTTAATTTAATCTTAATTTATTTCATCTTAATGTAATCTCACCATCCTTGTATTTTTATTAATTTAATTTGTATTAGATCTACTTATTGTATGTAATACAATGTAATATATGTATATTTCACCTCATGGTTAGATGGAAGGGGAGGCCTGAGGGCCTTATATGTCGGTTTTGTTACAATCTGTACCCCTTCTGAATGTTCATTCTTATTTTTCATGGTTTCGCAAGACTATGTTCTTTACCATATTAGATCTTAACCAGGCATATAATAAAATACCTCTGGCAGAAGAATCCAAACACCTGACGGCTTTTGCCACGGATTGGAATCTGTATCAATACTACCTTCGGGATCCACACGTGTGCAGCTGTCCTTACTAGACAGCTGGAGAGGGTCTTCTCCGATATCAAATTCGAATATCTGACACATTAACTCGATGATGTCGTCATGTTTTCAGTGACCTCCGAAGAGCACTTAGATCATCTGACGGAAGTCCTCAATCGCCTTCGGAAGGCTGGGTTGACTGTTAAATTATCTAAGGTAGCCTTTGCTAATCCTTCTATGTCGTTCTTAGGGCATACTGTGTCGCCCGATGGTGTATATATTGACCATTCCAGAACACAGACTTCAAGCCTCCGAAGGACATAAAGGGAATCGCTAGATTCATAGGCATAGTGATTTTTTCAGCTAATGTATTCCTAACTTTGCTATTAGGGCGGCGCCCTTGAACTTACTTCGCAAGAAAGGTGTGAAATTTGAATGGGGGCCGTCGCAGCCAGCCGCTTTTGAAGACCTTAAATTAGCTCTTTGTAACGTCCCTGTACAAACCATGCCTGATTTGTCTAAGAAATTCATTGTCGAAAGTGATGCCTGTTCATCTGCTGTGGCTGCTGTCCTTTTTCAGGAGACGGAACTCGGAAGGCAGCATACCTTCTATGCGTCTAGGACCTATCGGGTCGAGAAGTAAAGTATTCTACCTATGAATTAGAGGCTTTGGCAGTCTTGCTTGCCCTATAGAAGTTACGCCTTTATCTGGAACATGTCAAATTTGAATTGGAAATACACAAGCAGTCTTAATGTGGCCTCGTGGTAACGGACGTAACGCCCGTCGGGCTATCAGGATCTCAGCTTTCCAATATGATGTACGACACATTAGGGGATCAGAAAATGTATGGACTAAGCCACATGTTTTCTAGTGATATTGAGACCAGTGAACAGGAAGTTAGTTCTTCTCTTTCTATGCCCACACCTCCTAGTATTAATGCTATTTTGACGGATGTCCCTACTCTGTTTCGTGACACTGAGAATTATCAACCAGAAGATCCCGTGCTGGATCCGATAATGGAAACACTTTCTTCTGGGGAACATGTTGTCCCTTACGTATTGAGGAACGGGGTTTTGTGATGTCCTTCAAGGCATGATCAGAAAGTTATGGTTCCAACCTTTCTTGTGCCAATGATCTTCAAATATTATCATGAGACCCCATTAGGGATCAAAGAGGAACGGGAATAAATTCATTATTGTATGTGTAGACGGCTTCACTAGATTTTCATGGTAGTTTCCCACTAAGCTGACTACAGCTCAGTCTACCATTTCTTGTCTTAATACTATCTTTGCTTCTTTTGGTCCCTGTCAGTATATAGTTTCAGATAATGCAAAGGCTTTCACTTCTAACTTATTCCGGAAATTCAGTTTCAATCTGTCCATATCCCATGTAAAAACTTCAGCCTCAATCATCTTTGCCTGAGAGGATCAATCGTAATTTTCGACCTGCGTTGATCGCTCTTCATCATGGAGATCATTCCAAGTGGGATACTTCTCTGCATTGGTTATGTTTTGCTTTAAATTCGGCTGTTCATGAGTCCCACAAGTTCACTCCCGCCTCTCTCATGTTGAAATTTGTTCCCAACACGCCGCTGTCTAATCTTTGGTCACTCAATGACAGATTACCAGAGACAATAGGTCTTGATAATATCAGAGACATATGGAAGAAGGCTGAAAGTAATCTGAAGGCTTCTCATGAAAAGGTTAGAGAGAGATATGATCGTGGACGTAGGCCTACCAATTTAAAGGTTGGAGTTCAAGTTATGGTTAAGAATTTCGTACCTGCAGGAAGTCTTGCCCCCAGATTTCATGGGCCATATATAGTTTTTGGACTTCTTTACTCCTGTTATTCTTTTGGTCAGTTACCCAGCCACTGAGAGGATATTTAGAGAACACTTTCGCAGATTAAACCGGCATAATATTTTGTTTTGCAGTATAGGCCCATAAGTCATGGCAGTAAGAAATCAGCTATATTTATTCGGCGTCAGTTCTGTAATTTTTTTTAAATATCAGCTTGTAAGGTATATGGGGAGGCATTCTGTCCCTCACATATCCACCTGACGGCAGTATCTTTTGCATATACTTCATCCTGTACATACTTCCCCTCTAGTTAGGTTTATTTTATCCCGTTGCCCGCCTCTAAGCCCAAGCCTGCTAGTCACACATGCAGCCGGCCTGATCTGAAACTGCAACTTAGAAAAAAACACAACGCTCGCTCCCCACAAAAACAATTTCTTCCGCCAAATAAATGACAGTTTCAGTGCCCTCTCTTTCATCTGCGGCCGTGTCTCAACATCTGGCGAGGGATTCCGGCGAGTGGTAACGGCCCACTCTGCTCTGGCCCAGTCTCCTGCATAACGGCGTACTGGAACACCATCCTTTCCGGCGAGGGATGTGGTGCCCACCCATCTTGAAGCATTATCACTATATTTGGTCTGTGGCGACCAACACCATTTCTACCCCTCTCAAGGTAGCGGGAGAGATATATCTGAGAGGTACTTGGGGATCCGGGCGACCCCACCAGGCAACAGGCTGCGGCGGCTGCTCTTGCCGTCAAAACTTGAACTGTATATCTTGTACTGGTACGGTTGAAAGAAGACTTAAAGACTTTTTTTTAACGTAATTTCTTAAAAATGAACTTTTTCAAGAAAATTTCTGGCTGTAAAATACAACTTGGTATATTTTCTTCTAACAAGTAAAATGTCAGACTTTAACTGTGAGGAGAGACTTTAAGGGAGGGAAGGTCCATACCGCGAGGTACACCCGCCCCGTTCATTTAAATGAAGCGTCTTGAAGAATGCCATCTGATATATGAATGTCGCAACTACTAGCGCAAGAAGTTTGGACTTTTATCTACAGATGTCTCTACCCAAAAACTTATGTTATGCCCTCTAGTGTGAAGAGGAACTATTCAAATCTTAAAGTAATTTTTTTATTTTGAGGTTTCCTAAACTGAGTTGATTATGCTTTGTTTTTGGTGTATTCCAGTTTTCAACACTTCTATCTCTGTCCACTAACTTCAAATATCGACCAATATAATTTTTTTTAAATTTTCTTTTTAGGCAATACGATCCGTCTTGTACCTTTTTGATTATCTAATAAAATTTGGAGGTGTATTGGGCCTTACCCCAGAGCTCTTTAGAACCTTCCTCTCGGGTATAAAATCTAGTACATTTTCGAGCTACCTTGCCTTATTGATCGTCCAGTCTACTGAGTGAGTGTTAATAGAGGAAGCGGCGGCGTCTCGCCCTTCATCGAGTATTCCAGCAGATTAAGGTAATGGCAGCCCTTTAATAACTATGTGATAGCCTCTGAAAGCTAACTCGAGGGTAGGGTTTCCTATGTTTAATAATGTAACATTAAATTTCCAGTCTTCTAAAAAGTAAATTTCTACTTCTAATGTAAATTTTAAACGAGCCGAAAAGCACTTAGTGAAAATTCGGGACTAGAGAGAGTGATACCTCTTGAGTTCCCTGTCAGCTTGACATAGAGGTGACTATGACTTTGTAACTGTTTTCTGTCTGCAGCTTTCGTAACTTACATTTTCTCCATCTAGTCACCTCAGTAGTATAGGCTTAGCCTCTGTAACTTCGGGCCGAAGTCCAAATAGTGTTTTAATATTTTGAGTGCAAATTTCAAGGAGTGCAAGTGTCCGCCTCCGCATCATTTTGATTTTTGGGCCAGTAACTTTAATCTGTCTTTTGTCTCCCACCAAGTTCCGGTAGAATGGGTATTCCATACTTCTGTAAAATTGATTATTTAAGATGTTAGACTGTTGAGTGTTTAAGACAGTGAATACGGTTTGAATTGTAAAATGTAGGTTGTGCCTCGAGAGGCCTGGAAAGTGTTAATTTTATTGGGCAAAGATGCTGTGGTTGTGAATGTAAAAGTTGAAGGTTGCCTTGAGAAGGCAGTAAGGATATAAAGTTCGGAGCGCAGCCTCCTAGATATATTCATAGAGCATAGACGTTCTTTCTATTCTTGTAGAGGTGTTAGTGTAAATATTGAATGGTGCCTTTTGGAAGGCGGTAACGTTGTGGAGCAAAAGGTGCTCTCGGCAGATTGTACGGTGTGAGTTATCTGTAAATGAAATTGGGAGACCTGTCTCCTTGACCACTGAGGGGATGGAGCAACAGTGCTCAAGTAACATTTGTAAAATTGGGAGCTTTAAGCTCGTATTGTTAATTAGCAATTTTGGTTGATTTTCTGATTTCTCCCACCTAGCTAACTAGCTAGTTCTGACCCCGAAATCTTGTTCTGTTGCTGAGCGACATGTTTTGTAAAAACAGAGCATAAAAACAGCCAAAAAATTAATATACCTCTAATTTCTAATCTTTTAATTAATCTTTTGATTGTTGTGGATAGACCCATTCATGTCCGAACTTTCTCTGTCCATTTTCTATGATGCCCCTCACTTGATTAAATCACTCAAATACAATCTAAAGAAGTATGATTTAAATGTAGGAGATAAAATTTGTAGCTAGTCTCATACTGAAGAATTTTATAATAAATATTCAACCATTGTTCCCAGCCTAGCCCCAAAATTAATAAAACAATGTATTTCACTTCCCTCCTTTCACCAATGAGAGTGTGTTTAGCTGTTCGGACTGTGAGTCATTCTGTTGCTTGTGGTATAAAGGTGCATGTTCTATTTAATTCACTATCACCCTCTGCAGCTATTAGAGCTGATTTAATTGATATATGTGACATACTATTTGACATCTTGAATTCCTCAAAATGTAGTATCACAGGCCCTAAGCAGTATAGACAACACCTTTGCAGTAATTCTAATCATTTAGAACATAATGGTAGAAATTGAAAATATCTGAGGCAGAACATTGTGTTAAACAGAGGTGCTAATAGTAAACTCAACCAATGTGTATTCAATGTTGGGTAGATAATATCACTGCTCTTAAGATTTTGTGGTCAGAATTGATGGAGCAATGGATTTTCAATTTCTCTTCACTAGAAGACTGACACAAGATTGTCTGGAAAATTCATTTGTCATTGTCAGAAGTAAAGAGAGCAATAATACAGCTCCAGGTGCATCCAATATTCACAGTGCATTAAGAACTGTTAGATAAATAACTTACTATTCCCATAACAGGGTAGCAATTGTGAGGCTGATGCTGCAGTATTCCTAACCAAATACAATTCTTTGAAAATGAGTTACGCTGTGAACGAAAGATTAAATATTAGTGATAAGAGATCTAATTGTAATGAAAAAGTGAGATCGTCGACAGTAATGTGCAAACTACACCGGCAAATGCAGACAATCATGTTATTGTTTGGGCAATCAGAAGACTGCCACACAGTGAGTGTGAAAATGTTTTGATGTCCCTTGACCTTAATTCCAATGACCCAGAAAACTTCCTCTTACTAGTGAAGAAATATGAATCATGTAACATGATTTTCCGCAATGATTGTTCTCACATGTTGTGTTCTAAAATGTACCGTGTTTTTTAGAATAATCTAAATTAATTCATATGTGAAATAACTCAGGATGTCAAGAACAATTTAGTGAAGACCATAATGAATGAATATGTTAGTGTAGAAGGTATGTGTGACAGTTGCTGGCACATAAATACTTTGCAGTCCACAATACAGCTTTTGTAAATAAAAAAATGGTTTATACACATATCAGCAGAGTCCGGCTCCACGGCTAAATGGTTAGCGTGCTGGCCTTTGGTCACAGGGGCCCTGGGTTCGATTCACGGCAGCGTCGGGAATTTTAACCATCATTCGTTAATTTCTCTGCCACGGAAGCTGGGTGTATGTGTCGTTTTCATCATCATTTCATCCTCATCATGACGCGCAGGTCGCCTATGGGAGTGAAATCAAAAGACCTGCACCTGGCGAGCCGAACTTGTCCTTGGACACTCCAGGCACTAAATGCCATACTCCATTTCTTTATCTCAGCAGAAAAAGAAAAATGTCAAATTACAGAATGTAACATATATGTAATTTCATGTTCAAGTGCACTGATATGTACATAATATAGTATATATATATATATATATAATTATGGTATGTGCATGATTTTCAGTACATATGGTTGCCTATCCTGTAGTTATATGCAAATTGTTACAGAAATTTGTCATGACTTAACTTCAATTTGTGGAAAATAGCATGTGTACAGTAGGAAAATATACTTTTGAATGTATATGACATATGTAAAAAAGTGGACGGTAGGCTATCACATGAAAGATCCAGTAGTTTTGGTCTAGGCGTAGCCCTAAAATTGATGTTACTTTCCATGCCTTCGGGTATTTCGTGACGAATAAAATGTTATAACCGCAGATCAAGCATATTGTACTTGAAAAGCTATTCCATAATTCGTTTAAAAATTAAAACTTAAAATCAATACAATACAATAAAAAATTTTGAGAATCCTGGTTCAGGTATTATGTCATAGCAGCCACAAGGAGCAGTCGACAGCGAGCCGCTAGATTGTGGTAGTGGCTGCACTTTCGAGAGTGTTTCTGCTATTATCTTTATAACCTACTTGGTATGGCCATGTAATGCGTACAGAGGGCACTTCGCATCACACCATCTGGAAACAGGTCACGTGGTCGGTCCTAGAAACACCTTCAAGAAGACATGGGGGATGTTTATCTTGTTTCAAATGAAGCTCTTATAGAACCAAGTGAAGATTGGCTTACAAAAAACAGCACACCCTGCTCCACTGCGGGACAAGCGCTAACAGGTATTACTTGCCTATGAAGTGCTCAATAACAATCAGGATGTAACAATACAGTAAACTGTACTCTGGTCCGACATCAGTACCGTTAACACGTAGTAATACGAGCTTGTGTCATGAGCACGAATATCTTACTTATACAGTTGGCAAGTAATTGAATTACATGTAACGACTACTTTCTTAGTAACTTTTACTCGTAATTTACTTCTGCAAATAAAATTGTAATCGATACATTGTAGTAAACGATACACATCGCATCGAGAGCTTGGTAACTTTGGCCCCCAGCACCCGTTCATTTACTCACAGCTTGTTGATATTTAGGTAATCGTGAGACGTTGGTGATGATTATTGTTCTAACAGGAAGTACACCTGGAGGAGAAGTGAAGGTATCGTCAAAATAGAGGGAAGACTCCCTAGGACTCGAGCACCTCAAACCGTGGAGGAGCCAAATACCAGACTCAGCTAGCGGAACCGTGGTCACCAAACGACACTCCCAAGTTGACTGTCCTTGGTCTCTCTTAAAGTCGCCTCATACTACAGGCAGGGAATACAGCCCCCACGTCGTGGAGAACTGAGCCGGAATAAACACGTGACAGTGAACGGGTTAAGGCACTTCCACTCCCATATTTGAATAAGTTACCCTGAAAACTCGAAAGTGACATTCTATTTTCGCTCGGGAGCTATCATTTTGAATGTCTGTTTAGTCTAACGCAGCAATGGTAGCCAGTTAATGTCCTTTTACTAAAAGGTACAAAACAGACTAATGCATTTCCCCCTGGTATACCCACTGGAAATAAGTCAGTGATTCTCTGAAGACTCGCGTTCTGCGATGATTGTAACTTTACTGATTACATTCAGAAATTAATTTCTGCTCGGGTAACTAATTGAGCCCAATCACTTTTTTCTCACTTTTCCCGTCACAGCTTAGTTACAGCATAACGAAAATGTTTCCACAGAGCTAACGACCACATAATTGTCGGGAGAAAATGGGATCAAACCCCACCTTAGCAAACTTGAATATTGATTTCTGTGGTTACCAAATTCCCCACCAGGCAAACTAAGGCCAGAGTAACTTCCCTCGCTATCGCATTGTCACCGTAAGACCTGTCCACATCTAATAGTGAACCTGCCACCTGGTGACTGCCCTAAATGCAGATCAGTGGCGACTGACTGAAGGTTGCTCCCTCCTGTTCCAATACCACGGTTATTCCTAAATGCATCAAGGAATCAAATGCGGCATTTCTTGTGGGGAGATTCGTAAATTATTTGTTGGAAGTAAGAGTTTAAATGTTTAGATTGAATTGCATAATATCGCATAGTGCAACTAGTGACCTACTGAAGTTCCTTATGGGATCAATAGTTGCTTTGTAGCGACAGGCCTCTTATGTCATTGGCCGTTCTCCCCCTGTACATGGCTCAGTATGACAGCCGTCAGCTTCCTCCTTTCAACCTGTGTTATATTCAAACCCATTCTGCCAATTCAATGAAACCACGGCATCATAACATTCTGCTAGGGTTCGATTCCAGGTACGTAGTTAAAAAGGTATATGCATCTCCACTGGGGTGCACCTGAAATTAGCTGCACTACTTCAGGGAGAGGACGCGAGTTTATTAAGCCAACGGCTTTTCAAACCAAATATTTACTGCAAAAGATATATTTATAGTCATAAGTTAATTGAGATCATTAATGATTATTTTGATGAATACAATTAAACTTAGAATGTAGTTTCTAATTTCAAGTCTGATTTCATACTCTGGTAAAATCGCATTTCAAGCACTGGGATAAGTGAATCAGTAGTCTGCCTTATTTTCCGCTGACACAGCCACTTGCATCGACTCTCACCTTCACCCTTGTTTAAAAGGTAATTCAAATACTTCTGCAGGGCTCAATGCAGGAACTACTGAAAGCACAAATGTAGTGGTGAGGAGGGAAAACATGAAAATTATAAGATGACTGAAGTGCTTGTCACCTGTGTGATGGGAAATTTACGTACGATATCTCAAGTTTCCCATCTGTGCCACATCTGAAGGCCACCTACCTATCTGAGATCATGCGACATATTTCATTGCCGGTGTCTTCAACGGAAACGTTTCTCGAGGTCACTTACCTGGATGATCTATGGTGCTGACTATCCACACTGTCAACAGCCTCAATCACTTAATTGTACGATACTGTGTAAGTATATTACTCTACTCAACTCCCAATTAGAGAGCGGCATATGGTCTGCAGAGAGCTGCTAATTTAATCACAAGGAAGATGGTTCTGGGGCCAACACTAACTCACATTTAACCGTTTTATTACCTTGGAACAATTTATTTGCATTGGTACAAACCTTAGCACAGAATACCATTCGCTTCTAGGCAACGACACAACACAGAGTTCTTTGTTACCGGTAGGATCCCTCACTGTTGTAGCACTGAACCTCCTGAGAGGAGGAAGGGCTCCTCCTCACCTCCACGGCGCAGGTAAGGATCATAGTGTCGATAGAGGGAGACACACTACATTACTGTTGTGTGTCCAATTAACTTACTTGCTCAGTGAGCACTGCTCTAGGAAGCGTACCACCTCATGGTGGCTTCCCCTCACCGTTTGGCAAGGGACAGAGATGTGCAACTATTAGCCTCAGCATTGAGACTAGTGGGGTCTAGTGTGGTGAGGTTCATCACTATATCGAGGTGACCCCACTGAGCAAATCCCCAGTAATACCTCCCTCCTCCACCAGGTACATCACCACCTCCAGTTGGCCCTCTATGGCTGACAAGGTCAGTGCAGGCACTCCTTGTCTGTGGGTACCAATGTTCACATCAATGTCACTCTTTCCAAAGGAGAGATAGTCCACTCGACCTCGATTTTCTCCTTTCCTACCAGAGCATCCAAAACATGCAGCTGTCCCCTATCTGCAGCATTGTTCAAATCGGTGCTCATCCAGTCCACACAGGGATTTCTTGCAAGTAGGAAATTCACCGAATTGATATATCCCTGATCAGAGGCCCAATGTAGAATTTGCTGAAGGATTTCTTGACCTGGTTCGTACTGGACGATCAGTTCCCGCCACCGTGGACCTTCCTCTCTGTTCCGCCACTTTCTCTGTCTCTCTGGAGAGGAAGTTTCTCTCTCATCCCGCACGCCAGCTCTCTCTCTTCTCAACAAACTTCTCTCCGTCCTTACAGGCTCTTTCCATTTCCTCCTCTCTCTTCTTTCATGCTCTCTCCACCTCCTCTTCTCTGTCCTTACGTGCTTTCTCCACATCCATTGCTTTCTTCTCAAATGCCTCCTCCCTCAGTTCTATCACCATCTCAATGTATTTCAGCACTTCTTCCCATAAACTCGGGCTGTTCCCTGTCTCCTCATTAGTTCTCTCCAATTCTTCCACCACTCTGGTATCTTCTTTCAGCTGCAATTACCTTATCTCCGCATGTTACGCCAGTGATCCGCAGAGTGCCGCACAGAGTTCGCACCGAGGCTGGAACACACAATAACACCTCCTTAGAGCTGGTTTACATGGGATAAATTTTAGTGAAACAGGCCACCATAAGAATTACCTGAAGGGAAATTGATTCAGTTACCAAGTGCTGTAGACATGGCAACCCTGTTATAATGTTCTGGAGACTTACTTCGTCAGCTGAGTGGCACTGTAGTCAGGTTGCCAACAAAGAAAGAAAGAAAGAAAGAATAAATTGCACGCGAAAAGGATGCTTTAAACGTTGAACTTTTTTGTTATATAGAGTCCTCGCCTGTCATTTTGAATACCACACGTTTTGTATTAAACTACCTGTATTTCTCAATGTTGACGGTTCAATGCTTACTTCTAGTATTGTTACGACCTATCAATTATCTATGATGTGAACTTTTGCAGATTTCTTTACTGTGAGAGTAATTAATATTCTTCACTTTTTAATTTTAGTTTCAAACTTATTATATTTTTAATTTAAAAATTCTATTATTCCGTCTTAGTTCTTTTTGGTCGATCAGTTTTTCTAGGGGATAATTCATCCTTTCAAATTAATAGCAACCCTCAATTCCCTATTCAAAGCAACTTAAACAAATACAATTAATGCCAGACTCAGCTTGTGGTCCTCTAGCAGCTATTACCACGCTTGGAAGCTAAGAACCCATAACACCCCTTCTTAGTCGTTTCTTACAGCAGTATTCCATCACCCTCCAACCTTTGTTACATCACTCCACCGAGAGTCGCAAGTTAGGAAGGGCATCCGGTTAGGAGGATAGAACCTCGAATTAGGGTAATACGTGAAAAAAGCCCTAGCACAGCCCCCGCCGGGTTAGTGCAATAAGAGCCCATGTACACGCGTGCTTCTACTTACTTGTGTTAGGCCACTCAATTTTATCTATCCTATCCGACCTACCACGGTTAACTCTGGTTCTTTTCCGAGCTCCCACGCTATTAGGTTTACGAGGGCTAAGGAGTGTTTAATTTTCACGCCTTTCGTAGCCTTTGTCTTTCTTTGGCTTATACCTTGCGCGGTCGCGCAACTCTCCAAGACCTAAAGTCACTTTTCAGCGTTACGCCTCAATGAATAAAGAATATGTATTAAGTCTTACACCATCTCCCTGGTACCATGTCAAGTCCCGCGAGGTTACCGCGTGGTCAATGCAACGTTAGGCCTGCAGGGGCATAGAACGTGAAGTGTAGGTAGGGATCTTATTCTGTATTCGGGAATTCTGATAATACGCGAACTCCTGCAGGGCTAAATTCCAGCAGCACATTATTTTTTACGTATTATATTGGGTATTTAGTCTGAAGATAGTTTAGGTCTTCCTGTATGATTGTACTGTACCTAAGTTGCGAACTTGTGGAAAAAATTAACTTTGCATTCCATGTGTCAGCAAATACATCCAAAGCTAGTCAACTTGCACGTGCAGTTATTTCTTGCTGATATGTGCATGCCAGGCTCTCCGTTTCTAGAACTTCGAAGATGCTTCCCAATATACGCCCCCTATGAATAAAGCATTTGTATTACACCTTACATCATATTCATAGTCCTATGTGTAGCCATCAGCTTCCATCAATCTCAGCATCAAAATCCCTGGATCATGTCCCATCTCGTCTATTTAGGTTGAGCGTAGGATCGAATCTCAAACTTGAGACTGTAACGCCCTTGTAAAGTTAAGTCTGGTGTCAAATGCATCGGTCAACCTAACACTTTTGACCATAATCACGTCAGCAGTTAGGTTTTGAGAGGTTAACGCACGGGCGAGGCGGGGTGAGGTACTGGCCATCCTCCTCAGTTGTATCCTCCGACCCCCACTCTTTAGTTCCAAGACACTGCCCTTGAGGCGGTAGAGGTAGGATCCCTCGCTAAGTTCGATGGAAAAACCGACTCTGGAGCGTAAACAGATAAAGAAGAAGAAGAGGAAGAAGAAAAAGAAATTAGGGAATGCATCTATAAGGCTCTGTCTATGCCTATTTACCACTGTGTCCTAACACAGCTCTCGCCAGAGTTAGCCCTCCCTTTTAGTCACCCTTACGACTGGCAGTATACCATTGACGCAATTCTACCCCTCCACCTCACCTCATAAAAAAATGAGGATCTGGGTGGAGTGACGTCATCATAGTAGCAAGAGTTGTAGTAACGACATCACGAACAAGCCGTGTCGTCTCAAAACTCACGAGTTTCAAAACTGACGAGTCTCAAAACTGACGAATTCCAGGAAGAGGATTAGTAAGAACAAGTTTCTCTACCTGGGCCAGTCTCAAAACTCATGAATTCCAGGAAGAGGATTAGTAAGAACAGGTTTCTCTACCTGCACCAGTCTCAAAACTCACGAGTCTCAAAATTCACGAATTCCAGGAAGAGGATTAGTAAGAACAGGTTTCTCTACCTGCACCAGTCTCAAAACTCACGAATTCCTGGAAGAGGATTAGAAAGAGTAAGTTTCTCTACCTGCGCCAGTCTCAAAACTCACGAGTTTCAAAACTCACGAATTCCTGGAAGAGGATTAGAAAGAGTAAGTTTCTCTACATGCGCCAGTCTCAAAACTCACGAATTCCTGGAAGAGGATTAGAAAGAGTAAGTTCCTCTACCTCGGCCAGTCTCAAAACTCACGAATTCCTGGAAGAGGATTACAAAGAGTAAGTTTCTCTACCTGCGCCAGTCTCAAAACTCACGAGTTTCAAAACTCACGAATTCCTGGAGAGGATTATAAAGAGTAAGTATATCTACCTGCGCTAGTCTCAAAACTCACGAGCAAGGCCAGTCCTTTGAATGGTTAAATGTCCACCCTATTAGTGATGGGTTAATCGAATACTTTTAATAATCAAATAACTTCCATCCGATTATTTAAATAATCGAATGAGTTTCAAATATCATTCATTTATATCGCGCGGAATAATGGGATGCGACACGGATATTTTTTCGGTTTAAATGTATCTGGTAGATAACCGATTGAAGTAAGCAAATAGATGAACGCTTACGAAAATTAGAAATACGCCTTTTTCCAAATGAATCTCCAAATGTTGAAACTAAATGAGTGAATTAACTGGCTTAACATCTAATATCTCTAAATATAATTCCTTATTCAAACAAATGCCGCCTTCTGGCGCATTATGGAGCTAAGCCCCAGTACTAACAACTGACAATTCTTTTTAACTAGCAGTGGGAAATATACCTACTTTAATTTTATGTCGTCCAGCTGCATGCATAAATGGTTAGCATGCTGGCCTTTGGTCCAAGGGGTCCAGGGGGTCCCGAATTCGGTTTCCGGTCGGGGTGTGAGATTTTAACTTTCATTAGTTAATTCCTATGGCTCGGGGACTGGTATTCGTGCCGTCTTCAGCATTAGACTTCATCTTAGGTAGGACTTCATCCTCACAGACGTGCAGGTCACCTATACGGTGTCAACTCTAAAGACCTGCACCTGACCTCCCCGGAGGCCTCATGCCAGTATTATAAATTTATGTGAAAGGTAAGAAACGTATTATATTAACTTTAAGACAACAGCAAAATATTTTTAAAATAATGATATTAATACACCTCGGTCTCTTTCATTCACTAACATTATTTTTCCACCTGGGTTGGGGTGGCAGAATAACATTCACAGTATCCCCTGCCTGTCGTAAGAAGCGACTAAAAAGGGCTCCCAGGGGCTCTTAAATTATTTAAGAAAAGACTAGATAAACAACTGATAGGCAACCTGCCACCAGGGTGACTGCCTTAAGTCGATGGAAAAACATGGGTTGAAGGGAAGCGTGAGTCACCGCGCACCTCATCCCTCCTGCAGTCATCGCAAGCACCTGCTGTCAGGATTCGTGAATTTTGAGACTCATTAGAATGTTTACTTTAGCTACCAGTTTGTAGTCGTCAGTTTCGATACTATTTGTTACTAATTATAGCCCGTGTGTTCTGAGACTCGTGAGTTTTGAGACGTAACCGAACAAGCTTTGACCTGTAGCTGAAAACTCCGGGTTCTCTCAAGTCAGATGTCTTGCGTCATAACACGTTGTCGCATTCCTTTACAACACCAGATTGGAAAAGTACCGTTTAGCTCGCAAAGTCATATTTTCCGCTGACATGTACACTGTAGTCATTTACTGTAGTTAGTATACCTCCATCGTAAACATATTTCAATAAGGGTGAGGATATTTGAAATGCAATTAACCTCTTTAGTTTTTGAGTTTATGTCAACTCCACGTTCGAATCCTTAGGAGTGGCATTTACTCTGCTCACCTAGGGCTGAAGTGCCCCCTACAAGAGTTAGCCAAGGAGGTTAGATAGACGACAGCTTAGCACACAACATGCCTAGACTCAGCTAGAGACCCCCGCGATTCCGCCAATGCAGACAAAACAACAGCACAGGTTATTCGACTCCTACCTAAGGCAAGGGTGCCCCTGGAGGAGCTTTACTATTCTAGAACCCCACCACATCGGAATGAAGTGTCCAAGAGTTGGCCCAGGTGGTTGGACAGACAACATCTTAGCACACAACATGTCTAGACTCAGCTAAAGACCCCGTGTTCGCTAACACATGCTCTCTCAAGTCAAGCGCCCTTTTCAGTAGCCTCTTTCGACAGTATTCCATAAGATAACGGTATCCTATTGTCTGGAGGTTTCAGAGGACGTAACGCGTGGCTAGAGGTGGATTTCGCGTCGCGGCCATCTTGCGCAGTAGCCCCTGGGCCAGCTCCCAGGAGTTAGTCCCATAAGAGCCCATGTATGTCCGCCAGCTTGCGCATTAGCCCCTGTGCCAGCTCCGCCTATTTTCCCTACTCAGGGCATTTGGTATTTTATGAGCCCCAGCAGAAAAGTTTTTCATATTTGTTTTCTCGCGTTTTTCACACCTTTGAATAATACTTTCCTCTCATCTTTAGATATGGTATAGTTTACACTGTACCCGCGGCTACACAACGTAAAGTACCCCCATGTCGGGAAAAGTCGTATTTATTGTTTCTGTATCCTTGTTGGATAGTTTTTATTCGTATATAGAGAAGTAGGTTTCCTTGCTTAGCACGTTCTTTTTTGTTGTCCCCTGTAGGAATGTCTTAACGTGGTTTTGCTGTCATAAATGTCATAAAAGAATATTTAAACTACCCTATTCATAGTTCATAAAATGAACACATCCGTAAGTTTATAGTAAATATTAGAAATAGTCCAACCTACATGATGGCAAATTTTATCCAGTTTTTTAAGAAATATTTTAAGTTCACTTTGACAGCTGTACTGAACAACAAAAATGAATTTTGCAATAGAAACGAGGGTTCTGAATTAGAGGAAAGTAACACAAAGTAGCATACAAGTAACATAAAAGACATATATGCCAAATTACCAATTTCTAAAGCAATAGATATTGTAAGTGATGGGAATCCTTATGATGATGAGTTGCAAGAGGAAGATGTGCCTCAAAGTGTTCAATAGACTTTGACTCTTGTGCAGGCAGCAAACATGGCACGTAGTCTTCAGGATTTTCTTCTGGCATGAAGTGATGTGCCAGAATCTCTGTTAAATTCACGTGCAGTGGTTGCTGACTGCCTTGAATATTCGTTTGTGTCTGGGAGTGTTCAGAAGAAATTCGCAGACTTTTCCATAATATAAAGTCGAGAAGATAATGTAAAGATACAGGGTAAAATTTGAGATGCTGAAAATTTCTAATTATAACATTAACACATAATTATAACACAGTTTATATAATGATAAGAAAATGTACCCATGCTTCGCTGTGATATTCAACATTGTATACGGATTTCTCTGTACATTACTCTAAAGGCAGTTAGTAAGATTATATTAAATTGCATGTCTCTTAGCGAGTCCGAGAAAGAAAACAGGGAGGACACCATACGTTGTTTCCGATGTGAGGTAGGCATTGTGGAAATTTCCTTGATAATGGCAGGCCACATATCCTACCGCCAATCACAATCGAGTTCGGTAATTTCTACTATAATGACAGGCTCATTTGGCAGCTACCATTCACAGTAGAGATGGAGAGTTTTCATTATAAAGGCAGGCCCCTTTTCCTCATGCCAGTCACAATCGAGTTGGAGGGATTTCATAAAAATCGAGAAATGCAGCGCTAACGTATCAATTGGGACACGAAAATAAACCATAGGACCAAAGTTCTAGATCTCTCCAAATTGAACGGCGATTGTGCTATCCGTTTTTAATACGCCTTACCGTATAGCCACCATCCACCCAGAAACGAAGGCCTGCACCGTTCGGGAAGAAATATCAAATAAAGTCTGGGGTAAAATAAACAATATTGAAATTACAGACAAGCTATGAACATCAGGATTCGTTATTATAACCTGAAAGGTGACCACGGAGTCACATATCTATGCACCTTAGTCCTTTGGAGATTGTTCTGTTCCCCGGAAGTCACACCTGTAGATGGCCACATATGGAGCATACTGAAAGAATTTGTTTTCCAGTAAAGACGACTCTATCTATAAATGTACATGAATTAAAAGATAAAACTGTCTGCTGCAACCAGTATTCACAAATATGTTCGACGATCTACAGGAATCTTATGATCTATGCATGACGCATTAGGCCACACTTTTCACAGACTTGCACAGCAAAGTGCATACCAGTTCATGCCAGTGCTTCAAAAAGAACACATTACACACTGCCCACGCAAACATATGAGGAAACGGAATAAGCGAAGGAGACATCGGCCATTTATCCAACGAACAATTCCGGGCGTTTTTACAATTCTCTACATGTCTTTAGTGGGAAGCTCCCATAGCCAGGGTCTCAGCTCCATTTTGCTAATTATTATGCTTCTCAGTGTTGCTGTTAATCTTCATACAGCAACAGCGATTGCACTCAGACCGGCTACTCCATGCCAGGGAAAGGCTGAGCATTGTAGGCTTCAATTTGTACCAATGAAATCATGTGATTCCTATGGGAGAATTTGAGGAATGTAGAGACAAGTGCTCATGGATATCTGTGATCCAAAGTGCTCCCTCTGTTATCCCATTAAGCTGTCTTGTATATGGCAACTATTTCCAGGTATTGGGGAGACTCACTTCACTTCACAACAAGCCTAATTTCTTATTAAAACCTCTACAATTATCATTATGAAGGATGCACACTGGTACCAGTCATGCTTAAGGGAGAACTTAAGGGTACATCTCTGTGAAGGACCATCATTTTAACTACAAATCACACACAAGATATCACCAGTAGTATGCTTCATATACACCCGAAATTCACTGTACAATTGGAATTAACCTTTAGAACCATAAAACAAGAAAGACAAATTAGTTAGTCAAGTATTTTAATAATTAGCCTACTTCATCCTTTGTATGTAATTTACTTTTTGGGAGTGTAGACAGTTTTTAGAAACCTTTATCTCTGAAACTTATCAATAAAATCCACCATTTTTAACTGTATACAGAGAATGTGTGTGTGTGCATAAAGTAGACTACTACGGAGAACATACAGAAAGAAATGAATGAACAGAATTAATTAAAATTTGATACATAAAAGTACAGCAATTTTTTGTTGGGTGTAGCTGAAGTCAAGTCCTAATATTTTAAGATAGGTCCATGATTGTAGTCTACTTTTCTTCAATCATCGTACTGATTCTATGCACGAAGTTTCAGCCTTCTAGCTTGAGCAGTTTTTGGTCTATTAAACTAAATATGTAAGAAAACTAAACTTTCGGGAAAAAGTTTAACTTCGCTTTTCATGAAAGTTGTGGCGTAACCTGATGTGTTTAATGCATTCCGGCCCCATACTCATCTTGGTTCAGAAGTTCTTCATCCTCTTTCTTCCTCCTTATATTCCTTTTTCTGGTTCTTGCGTCCTTGGAAGTCACCTTGAACATTCTCTCTGCCTCGGCAACTATTCTGTCAATAGCAGTGAGGAGGGAGAGGAAGATCCATAATTGCACAGAAAGTTTGTGTTGATTTATACCCTTTGCCTATACAGCGCATACCATAGGCTAGTCTTGTGTTCATATTATAGAGCCTCTTGTTATTTACCCCTGAGACCATGACCACAGACACTGCACATAATGATAAGTTTTGAGACTAAACTCTTTCTACTATTTACATCTTCAAGCAGTTCAATACTACTTTCACTTTCACAATATTTACACTTTAAATATTTGTTCAGTAAACTGCACACAACACTCAGTTAAATTATCACAGACCCAGGATGTATGTTTCGAATCTTTTCTTCACTAAAGTTACTGCTGTATGAATCGTCCAAATATTTCAGTTTCTTTTTTGAAGCACTTGATTGCACCTTAACCTCACTCTCACCAGAACCATTACTGGTACTAATTTGTGTTTCTTGCTCCTTAGATGTAAATCTATTTCCGTAGAACTTGCGCATGCCTGCACCAAATTTCCTTGTCCTCGGCATATCTATGGAAATATTTGCTACTTATATTTTAAGAAAAACTGTTGTGATCAACACTATAGTTTATTTATTACTGATGTGGAGAAAGATGAACATCGTGCAGGTTAGCCAACTTTTGAAAGTTAAATTTACAATTTTTACACAGATATTATATTTACTGCCCCAAAGTGACTTGTTCAGGAAATATTATGAAGTTTAAATACATTTGAAATGTAAAGGGGTGTGGCAGAGTTCTGCAGATATTTAAGATTAGGGCTGTAAAAGGTCGTAAAACATTAATAATATGTACTTATTGTATATGGTTAGATTCAGGAAAGACTGGGGGATATTATGAGAGTAATGTTTTAGATTTTTTTTAAATTCGCGTACATGTTCCCTTAAAATACTAACTATGATTACAAGTAAATAATACATAACATTAGTACGATATGGACAAGGAGAATATTTCAGTGATATATGTAACATAAACATTAAATAATTTCGTGATTTGTCTTAGTTCTGGCAGTGAATTTACAGACGAGAGGGTGACAAGAGTAAGTTAATAAACATAATGAATTATTTTATATTTTATTCGAGTTTATTGAGTTGAATTATAAAAACTGACCATGTACGTCACAAAAATTTACTGTAAATTTATTTATACCTATTTCCTTATTTTAATTACATTTGTGATACTTCAGGAAAGGTGATATTTAATAGTTACAGTAAATTAAGTGAAAACTGTAATCAATTCATTACATGAATTAGAACAAAGGGTAAGTCATACTCCCTGCAGACTTTTAACTTAATTACTCTATCTTAATCTCCTTCATTGAGGCAACTGTCAACAGCCCCACATTAACTCTTTGACGCCGACATCCATATATCATATACGACTCCTTTTCTACACACGCTGCCGACCTCCATACGTGGTATAGACACCTGCAGGACCAATATCATTTTGTTGTTGCTCTTAAAGTAATAAATGTTGTAGAGATGGAAGTGGCATATCTTTGACGGTAAAGATCTCTACCTTGCTTGTATGTATGAATCATCCCTAATCAGTGTCTCTGTCTTTCTCTCTGAAGTGTTTGAAATAGTCTGATCCCTATCAGCTTGAGAGCACGAAGTCGAATCTAGCAGATGTACGTTTCATTACGGGATGTAGATTGATAGTAGAAATCGCAATCTCTTCAGTGATATGAGTGTTGACATCATCTGGTGAATTCATATACCGTAATTCTTTCAGTGCCTTGAAATCTCCTATGACACCTTATTAGTTGAGAAAAATCAATTACAAAGTCAATACGGCCAATATGAACTGATTATCATAATTAATTGATCCGCTGTCAATTTGAAATGACATTGCGTGGAGCAGAAGAATGTCACGGTGCAGTTTGAATGAAAGGGAAGTAATACAGGTTTAATAAATCAGACGATATCAGCACTACACCAGACTAAACTGAGCGAAGAGAGAATGGGCGTATTAACAAAAGAAATGGGAGTGCATGGTGCGCAGCAAAGTAACGGACGACGAAACACGCCAAAGTATACGCCCTCTTTCTCATGAACTGTTCGACCCATTAACCTGGGATTGGTGCCAAATAAATCTTCGAACTATTGTTCTCAGTTCTTCCACTCAGTTACTGAGACAACGATTACCGTAGTTTCACTGCATTGAGAAACATCCCAGGCAAATACAAGAACGTCACTTTCATTGTGTACAAATGCGGAAGGTCCCTTCCCTATTACTAAACTATCAAGGTAAATACAAAGTTAATGTAAACTACATTATTTTCAGTCTCTTCTGTAAACGTCTGAAAATAATCTCGACTAAACAGTATAAACTTCATGATCTGTATTGTCAGTGCTGAACTGTGCAAATTATAAGTCTTTGTTTTTTCCCTCCTATTCAAAACCTTATTCAACCTCCGGAGGGGGGTTACAAATTCATTTCAAGTTTACTTAAAAGAACAAGCATGTTTCGGTCATTCTTTATGGACATTTGAGGTACAGATTGTATTGTACTGAGTTTGAAATAATCTAGATATACGGTACAGTAGTATCAAAATTCACAATTATGGTACACTACACATAAACATTCACAAATTGTGGACCTAAATTTTTTGATAAAACAAAAATTGCGTTTGGATAACAATCGCCTGAAGTTGCTAAACTAATTATAAATTGAGTCTGATACCCATGAACAGATTACACACAACCTTAGCCACATATAAATAATTTACTTACAGGCGGAATCATTATCATTGACAGTGCTCTATTAACTTCGATGAAACCTTCTCCATTATTCTGACGCTTTTAACAACAGGCAGCCATGAAATAGGTTCACAGCTTCTACGGTCATTAGACAAGAATGGGAGAGAAAAGTGAGAAGCAACAGTGAAAGATATGGACTTTGCAAAATCGAGCAGAAAAGCTTGGAGGGTCTTAAATCGACTTACTGGAAAACATTATTCTAAAGAGCAGTGCACTAACTTGAGTCCAGATGCCATTGCAAATAGAATGGTAGAAGTCACCTGAGACAAGAGAGATAAATGCCATACGAAAACTGTGAAGCGTAAGCTCACCGAGCTCAAACATGGAACAAAGAAGAATGAGGAAGTGTCTAGACCATTCTCTATTCAGGAAGTTGAAACTGCTATAAAAATGCTGAAAATCGGTAAGGCTGCTGGCCCAGATAATATCTTCAACGAATTCCTTCGAAATATGGGTCCACATAGCATAAAATGGATCACTTCTCTTTTTACTTACATCCTTCAGACTAATAACCTGCCCAAGCAGTTCAAACGGTCAAAGGTGATCGCCCTTCCTAAACCTGGAAAGCCGGAGCAGAGACCTGAAAACTACCGCCCAATAGCACTTCTCAGTTGCACTTATAAACTCTTGGAGCGAGTCCTCCTCACTAGGATAGCACCACTCATTGACGCTGTAATTCCCCCAGAGCAAGCTGGTTTCAGAAGAAATCGTAGCTGCACTGATCAAGTTTTGTCTCTTACCACTCATATCGAGGCACGCTTCCACAGGAAGTTAAAATCAACAGCTGTCTTTATTGATCCGACAAGTGCATATGATACTGTCTGGCGACATGGACTAATTCTTAAAGTGCTGGGAGTAATTCCCTGCTTCGAAATTGCAAACCTAATTTCCAACATGCTCTGTGAGAGATAGTTTGTAGTATTCCTATGTGATTCTAAAAGTCGCAAATGAAAATTAAATAACGGTCTGCCACAGGGATCAGAATTGGCCGCAGTTCTCTTCAACCTATACATCCAGGACTTACCACGAACCACAGCTACTAAGTTCATCTATGCAGACGATATTGCATTGGTAGCTCAAAGCAGAAATTTCGAGGATGGAGAAGGCATTCTTTCAGCAGACTTGGTCAAATGGCAACTTTGTTCAAGTCTTGGCGTTTGATCCCAAGTGCTTCTAAGACCGAGGTTTCATGTTTTCATCTCAGCAACCGACTCGCAAACTATGAGCCATCTGTCTTATTCCTTGGTGAAAAACTAAAGTACAAACCGTTCCTGAAATATCTAGGAGTCACACTGGATAGAACTCTGAGCTACAAAGAACATCTCACCAAGCTCTCACAAATTCGCTACAAGGAATAACATCCTACACAAGCTTTGTGGCAGTTCCTGGGGAGCCTGGGCTGACTGCTTACGATTAACGGGCATCAGTCTTGTCTACTCTGCAGCGGAATACTGTGCCCCAGTATGGCTAGAAAGTGCACATGTGCATAAAGTGGATACTAAGTTGGATGATGCCATGCGCTGCATAACTGGTACTGTAAAGTCAACACCTCGCCACCGGTTACCCGTACTTAATCATATCCCACCACCCCACCTGAGGAGAAAGGAAGCTCTGCTGAGAGAAGCAGTGAAGATCTGGTCATCTCCCTTATTACCAGTTCACCAGAAATTTTGTTACCCATCGCCACGACGACTTCGTTCTAGGAGACCAGCAAGTATACTCGCTGTCCGACTCTTGAGGGATAATTTTAATCTAAACGACAGCTGGCGGGATGAGTGGTCAATTTCAACATCTGGAACAAATGCTCATGACCTAAATCCAACCCTGAAAATGAAGGGATTCGACCTCCCAAGAAAATTATGGTGTCGCCTCAACAGACTGAGGACTGGGCATGGACGTTGTAATTTCTTATGCCATAAGTGGGATTGGATGGTTTCTCCAATTAGTGAATGCAATGAAGAGGAGCAGACCATGGACCATGTCATCCCGCGCTGCCCTCTTCATGCCTACTCCGGAAGCCCCAGCGACCTGTTTACTCTTTCAGAAAGTGCTGTAGAGTGGCTGAAACACTTGGACCTGGACTTATACATTTGTAGTTATAATCACCATACGATTAAATAAATAAATAAACCTTTAGAACGAGCATCGACAATTATCTACAGGCACTCAAAAATTTGTTTATCAATAAAATAAAGTATACACGCAAGAGAAGAGAATATTTCTCCTCAAACAAGCTTTTGAACAAACTGAATTTACACTGAGAATACACAAAAATTTAATATAAATATTGGCATGATGATCATACGATTTTAATATTTTTAATGGGAACGGATACTCAGTATGTTAACAACCACTTTTACTGAATTGTGGGCTTGTGAAAATTAGGCCTACTTTCTACAGAGTCCTTGCAGTTATCCTGCTAAGTCTTAAACCTGTTACCATGGTATAAAATTTATATTAATAGTTCGTGGTGTAGGTTACTGTAGTCAGTTTATGAATCAGGAACAACAGCTGAATGACCCGGTAAATGGAACTGAGACTCTGGATACCAGTTGCTACAGAATATGAGTGGACATCTCGAGAAAACTGTGAGTCACGGCCCTGCTTGTGAAAAGTTACTGCAAGTAGCTCGCAGTTGTGAGACAGTATCTCTACATCGGTCTGTTTTCAGAGGAACATTGCTGCAAGGGAGTAAAATTGGTGGAAGTGGGATATCTTATTCATGAGTTTTAAGTAACAGACATGAAATGAGTGAGAATGATTGCTGGTTCAAACAGGTGGAGACAATGGCAGGAGATTATTCAGAATGAAGGGAGATAAAGGCCAAGTTATGAATGAACTCATTCGATAAATGTGTAAACCTGCGTATTTTGGGATCATGTAAGGCGAATGGAGGATGATGTGTTATCGAGGGGAATAATGGACTCAGCCACAGAGGTAAGTGAAGTAGCAGACTAAGACGACGATGGTTAGACTCAGTTTCTAATGAGGTAAACATTAAAGGTATGAAATTTAATGAGGCCTCGAAGCCTTACAGACTTACCTTACCTTATCACTCCTTCCAAGTTATACGGAGAAGAGAGAGTGTGACAAGCTGCAGGAAGTGATGGCCGATACACAGCTAGGTCACGTGTCACAGAGCTAATTGCTTCCCTCGCAATAACTGTTACATTCACAAGTACGTAGACTTGTGTAAAAACCTATAAGATGAACGTGTGGATCAGTCTCTATCACTTGGTAGACAACTTCAGACGTAAAAGAACTAACAAATACATTTTGAGTAGAAAGAAACAAACAGTGCTGAAATTACAAACAAGCTATGAACATCAGGTTTGTCGTTGTAACACGAAAGGTGTCCACTGGGTCACATGTCTATGTGCCTTGGTACAGCACGTGTTACCTCTCAATGGTCCTTTGTTCGGCACTCCAGATCTCACACCTGTAGACACCTACATACAGGACGTGCTGAAAGAATTTGTTTACCAGTCAGACGACTCTGTCTAGGAATGCACATGAATTACGAGAGAAGACTGTCTGCAGCAACCAGTGTTCATACACATGTTCCACAATCCACAGCAATCTTATGAACAAGGCGTGTTGCATTGCGCTGCACATTTTGACGGAGTTGCACAGCGAAGTGTGTATCAGTCCGTGCCAGTGTTCCAAAATGAAGTAACAACTGTTCAGTGCCTATCCAAACATATGAGGAGGTGGAATAAGCGAAGGAGACTTTTTCGGATACATCAGCGTGTTGTCCAACGAAGAGTTAAGGGTGCTTTTACACTTCTCTACATGCCTTTATTGGAAAGCTGCCATAACCAGGGTCTCATCTCTACTTTGCTAATTAACATGTCTCTCAGCATTGCTGTCCATTTTGATACAGCAACTGCGCTCAGACCAGCTACACCATGCCATGGAAACTCCGAGCTTTGTGTGTTTCAATTTGTACCAATGAAATCATGTGATCGCTATCAGACGAGCAGAGACACAGAGAGACAAAATCCCGTGGATAGCTCTGATCCACCATGATCCTTCTCTTTATCAGTGTAAGCTGTCACGTGTAGGGGGAACTATTTCCAGCGGAGATCGGTTTCATTAAATAACGAGCTTCACCTCTTCTCAAAATCTCTATGAAGCATATACACTGGCACGAGTTTGCCGAAGGGAGAGTTTTTACTTATAAGATTGTTAAGTATTGTTACAGGTAAATAACACATAATATTGGTATGATATGGAAAATGAGGACATTTGAGTGATACATATTACATATATATTACATACCTTCATGATTTGTCTTGTTTGTGGCACTGAGTCCGTAGACGAGGATATGGAAAAGTAAGTTAAGACAATAAACTTCATGATCGATTGTATTTTACCATACGAGATTATTGAGTAGACTTCTAAAAACTCACAATGCATGTCATGTTAATTTAAGTTAATTTGTTTATACAGATTTATTTATTCCAAACACATTTTTGATACTGCGGGAAAGGTTAATTCATTAATTAAATTTTAACGTAGAAATTATAATCAATTCATTTTGAAAATTACAACAAAAGTTGAGTCACACCTAAATTATCCACTTCCTGCCGTCTTGTTTTCTAAAACCGGATAATTCACAGTTAACTTTCAGGATTCCAAGAGAATAATATGGGGGAAATATAAAGAGTAAGGAGCCAAGCTCAGACAGTCTATGAACAAATGAGCCCTTAAAGCAGCGTTATTCAGTATAACAAAAGTAAATTATAAGCTGTGGTTCAGCTTCTTACTGTGTTGCACACTTACTAAAGGACAACACTCATTCTGCTCCAACTACATACCATTCATACAAGAACTGAGATGATATGCCATCTGGAGAAACACAATTTATGAAGCAACTTGTGCAAATCCAATACAGCCAATATTTACTGGTAGGTTGAATGGCATCCTCGATCAATGTTGTGCGAAGAACACTTAAGGAGATCCCGATCATCTTCCTTCCGACGAAAGGCACAGGATAATTTACAGGCAACAAGATGAATGGGTTCATTTTATACAGCCCAATGAATATATTAGGATGGTTATGTTTAAACACATCTCCATCTCCACCATTCACGAACATGTCCAATATGGCGTGGCTTGAACAGTGGCAACACAAGGCTGCCAACTTAGGAATCTTTACAAGACCATTTGGCTGGATGGGTTAGGTCCGGCTGGTGAGAAAAGCTTAGGGATGACTGCTCACCAAGGCGGCCTGGGGAGGGGGTGGGGGGCATAGCACTAGTTTAAAGCCGGGAAGCTGCCCCCAGGATTCTAGTACCCTACGTTACATCACCACTGGTATGGCTAGTGAAAAGACCACTGCTCTGGATAGTGACAAGACCACTGGTCTGGATAGTGACAAGACCACTGGTCTGGATAGTTACGTGACCACTAGTCTGGCTAATGACAAGACCACTGGTCTGGATAGTGACAAGACCACTGGTCTGGATAGTGACAAGACCACTGGCGTGGATGGGTAGGGTCCGGGCAGTCACCAAACCATTGGGATGGAGTCCTCCATAATTTCTGAAAATTGTCACCTCTACTTTTCAACACATGTGCCGACAATTCTGCGATGTCCTTCTACATTTGTTGTTGTTTTTGTTTGAATCATCAGCCCATTGACTGGTTTGATGCAGCCCTCCGTGCCATCCTATTCTGCACCAACCTTTTAATTGTACATATCTGCTTCACCCTACTTCTGCTCTATTCTGCCTGTCATATTCACACCTTGGCCTACCCCTACCGTTCTTACTGGCTACACACGCTGAACAAGTGCTGGGTGCTATCATTTTATCTCTCCCTCTCATCAAATTTAGCCAAATCGATCAACTCTCACCAATTCGATTTAGGGTGATGATGTTAGTCTCTTACTTACCTTATTGCTTTTGGTGAAGGGAGTGATAACCTTGAGAGCTACAGATTTATGTGGGTTTCAAACAACACGTACACGATTTTTCATTCAATAATTCTTAACATACACCACAGAGATTAACAGCTCGGCAATTTTGGTTAAGAACCCAATGACTATCGACCTCTAAAACCCATCCCGCTGACTTAGAAAGTGTGCATCGTCAAATTCCCTTCAAAAGTGAAGAAAATTGCTACAAAGCGAATCAAGATTGAGGCTCTCTATTACTCTACATTGCATTTGGAATAACAAATTGTGAAGCAAGTTCTCAACGAGTTTTCAAAAAGGAATCATTCAGGGAGAGTCATTTCTCTTTGTGGAAAGACAAAGCTGAAATCCTTTCTTAACTTGTCAAAGCCCAATGTCACCTACAGGTGGCACCTAATATTAATCAAATTTCCTGTTTAAACTTCTCTGACTGTTGGAAGTACTCAAAGAAAGGTCTTGGAATTTGAAATGGACCAATTTTAATTCGCAGCCTGCACTGGTCAGTCAGCTCACGCTCAAGTACAAGAGGAAACTGACTGGATTGAAATGGAGAAGTAACTGCGCGTTATTATGTCATGGAAAGCGTGTGATAAAAGGTAATTATATTTTGCAGTTCATGCATGTATATCGCTTAAAGGATCAGAAATGAATGTGATACATTCTTAAGCATAATATTATAATTTAAACATGTGTTATTGACATGAAGGGCATGATGTTACCTTTATGTGTCATTGGTCACATAAAGTAGGCTTTTTGTCCAGTTTCTGTTAAGAAGAGTATCTGATATTCATTTCATGTTTTCTCTCCCTTTTCAGTCTCACATTGGATGAGGTACTAGAAAAGTTGGAAGATCTATATACCTATAGATTATATTACTGTGTTTCTACAAAATGACAGATATTTTACAGATGAGAGAAGTTGCGATGAGGCAACTAATTCTGTCGATCTCAATCCCCTTCCCGGTAGAATGTTGAAGTTGACAGTGGAAATAAATATATCAGCAGATGATGGTACGCCGGTACCTCCTAATGAAATGAAGCAGGCGCCTGGTTTTTCTGGGGCAAATAAACGAGAACCTTCTAAGGAAAAATACAATAAGTTGTGGGCAGCTACGGAGGAGAATTTTATTTTCCGATTGTGTGAGGGACGGGCATGAGGAACCTTCAGAATATGACGGACCGCAACTGTCTCCAGTTCAGTGTTTTGAGTTACTGTTCATTGTAGAAGAATATCATTGTGAAAATGTCAAAATTTAACGTTGTGCACAGGAACCATATGTTAGACATAAATTCAGATGACATAAGGGTTTATATCACTGTATTATTTTTGACTGGCAAAACACATCTGGAAAACATAAGAATATTTTTGGAAATAAAATTAATGTTTACAATAACTTACTTTCCAAACCATGAGAAGAAATACACTTCCAAAAATTAATCAGTATTTGTATCCTTCAGAAAATATGAATCTTCCCCTCAATAACGAACTTAGCAAGGTACAAAAATACTCCAAATTTCTTAATCAAAACTTTGGGCAGTAATTTGAGGGAATCGGTTCACGTGATCTTGTAGTGGATGAAGCAATGGTTTCCTATTACAGCCGTCACAGCGCCAAGCAAGGGGAAACCTCCAAGGTTCGGCCTTAAACTGTGATCAATTCCTACGCGATTTGCTTACCTCGTATCCTTTGAGCCTTAACAAGGATCTAAACCAGCCCAGCATTCACGACAGACCAATATGCGTTAGGAGCAATAGTTGTCTTCGCAATTGAAAGTAGGCTACCAGCAGGCTGCAAACTGTAACTATACTGACCAATGTAACCTACAGGTGGCACCCCTGTATTTTTTTTTTGTGGAACACTTTCCCTCTAGTTTTTTAGTTTTGCTTTGTTTTTCGTAATGTAGCTAACATAATCTAAAATGAAATACATAGATCTATTTTGTACATTGTATTTGGGCTTTGACGGGTTAACATGGTGTGTGTGTGTGTGTGTGTGTGTGTGTGTGTGTGTGTGTGTGTGTGTGTGTGTGTGTGTGTGTGTGTGTGTGTGTGTGTGTGTGTGTGTGTGTGTGTGGGTGGGTGGTAACTATCGCAGACTCAACGAGTGTACTATACCTCACACTGATGACTTCAGTTACTTTCTTCAAGGTAAACCAGTGTTTTTTAAATTAGACACGTGACAAGCCTTCTGCCAGATATGCTTAGCAGATGAAGATAAAGAAAACTCAGCCCTAATCACCCCTTTTGGACTATTTCAGTTCAACTACATGCCGTATGGGTTTAAAAGAAATCACATTTATTGGAATGTTTTGAGAAGATTGAGATCGAAGATGGTTAGGATGATGTAACAATAAGGGGGTATTTTGGTTTTAAAAATTACTTAACAATTCAGAATTTGTGTTTTGTTCTGGAATTCTTCTATGAGACGATGAAACATATTGATAATTTTTATAACACAATTCCAATGCAGTTGCCATATCCAATGCATTACACCGTTTTGAATGAGCTGTTTCTGAAATAAGAGAGAATAATGAAAGTTATCAGGTAGGAGAGGATAAATGTTCTACTCCAGCAACAAAAAGCTCTAAATAGACTTCTGGTTTAAATCTCATTGTAGATGCCAAAGAAGTGTGGGATATAGTGATCAACCAAATGAAAGACCAATTCCAAGAGTCTCATATATTAAGTAGTTTCGAAATTTTGTTCCGAAAAGTTTGCTACGGTTAGATGAATTTTCCCAACGAATTTAGTCAATACTTTTTCATTAAGTTTCAGTCCATTTATCTAGCAAGATAAATTGAGAAATGAACTTTAAGTGATTTATCGCAATTATACTCTAAGGACATTTCCTTCTGCCTGCGATTTGTTCACATTCTTCATGAAGCATTGATCGGAAGAATCGTTCTCTGAGGTACACCGAATTCTACAATTGCACTAACTATGCCAGTTTCAACAGCGAAAGCAGAGCGAAGTTACAGCACATTAAAATGAGTCAATAATTATCTTTGAATAATATGGGTCAAAACACACTGAATTCACTCACTGTTTGTTCAATACATAAGGAGGAAACTGGTGAAATGCCCAATTTCAACAGAGTCATTGAAATATTTGCCAGCCAGAAGAACAGGCGTGCTCAACCGCTGTATAAGTAATGTGTCTTTGGAGTCTATGTGGTAGAGTATAGATGCCCATGTTTCAAAAATACCCGCCTGAATCCCATTTCCAAGGCCAGAAACTCTATATTGGGCCCCACTGGCGGAATTGATCATGAGCCACCACTGTATGCATTCAGGTCTGATAATATTGTAATTGGTCTTGGTTCACACTCGGGGACTGGGTGTTTGTGTTTGTCCCGGAATTCTCTCCTTCATATTTACGCAATTCTGCCTGCTGTCATTTCTTGACGGATACAGTACTTTTGCATCCATCTCTTGGCGCAGGCCAGAGTAAAGTATAGCTTCCACCGAAGTCCCAGTCAACATCCATGGCTGTGACAATATGGAAGTTGCTGGGGTATGGATAGTGCTGAGTAATGACATTCAGAGCATGACTAGTGCATCTGAGTGTTATGAAAGGTGCTGCTTATAGGGTCAGTCGTGCTGCAATAGTATTTCCTGACCCAGTGAGGAAATCAATGGGAAACTACCTCACTCCTTATCTTGCCTAGTACGCCTCATTTTGGTGCTGCCATTGGTTTTTGTGGTTTCCGTATAACCGCATAATCTTTGGTGGCGCAATTTGAGGATCCAACCAACCTCTGGGCTGATGACCTAACAGACAGACATTTACGCAATACTACCAACACGCAATAGGGATTACATCCCATCGCCTAGGCTTAGCGCCGGGAAAAGCATCAGATCGCAAAAAAAGTAAAATCCACATGTGCGACAAATCTCGCACCCACTGCTGTGGTAGAACGTAACAGATCCATGCCATGGTTACCATACCAGAGGTATGCCCGACCCGTGCATTTAGAACTAGCGACTTGTAGAAGTCCATGAAGATCATGAAATCTGAAACCCAGTTTGGAAATAGTGTGAACGTTTCTCGACATATGTCACTACTATCGACTTATGTTTTGCCCTCTGGGGTGAAGATGAACTATTAAAATTCAGGATAAAATGTGTGCGTTAAGGTTTCCTAAACTGGAATATTTAGTGTTTGTTTTAGATGTTCAAAGGTTATCAACACTGCTATCTCTTCCCACACGCTTAAAGCGTTGGCCACTGAAAAATGATGTATATTTATTTATCGATAAATAAAAAATATTCTGATATTTATTAAATTAACCAGTAAGAATTCGGAGTGTGTCAGGGCCTGGCCTTTCCTCTCCGCTATAAAAGCCGAGGGCTGATGAGCCATGATGTCCTTTGTGACCGCTCCAGTCTAGAGCGTGTACGTAACGGAGGCTCCCTCGTCCATCTTCTGGAGGTCCACAAGCTCGAGATAATGGCAGTTTCGTCTTAACTATGTGATAGTTTTGAGAGCTAGCTTGAGAGGAAAGTTTCAAACCGTTAGCAATGTAACTTTTATTTTGTCAAATGTAAATTTCAAACTTTAAATGTAAAATTCAAACAAGTCAAAGTACTTAACCAAAATCAGGGAATGGAGAATGAGTAACTTTCATGTATTCCCTCTCAAGTTGACATTGAGGTGACCATGATTTTGTAACCGTTAAAATCCACCTGGCATTTCTGTAATTAAATATTTTCTCCATGTAGTCACCTCTCTAACGTCGGGCCATAAGCCCAAATAGGGTTTTAAGAATTTCATGTAAATATCAAGTAGTGAATATGTTTGCCTTACCATTTTGATTTTCGGCCAGTAACTTTACCTATCGCTTTTACCAAAGGCAAGGTAGAATGGGCACTTGTTAGCTCTGTTACAGTTAACATCATTCACTTCATTTTTAGGCAATTAAACTGTTAAGCAGTTAGGGCAGTGACTACTGTTAAATTTTGTTAATTGTAGGTTTGCCTGGATGGGCCAGGAACTTGTAAATTTCGAGAATAGTCTACAAAAATGTGAATTTGTAGAACAAAAAGCTCTTCCACTTAGGTAGAAATTGGAAGATCCGTCTCCTTGACAATTGATTGAAAGGATCAGTAGCGCTGATTTAAAAATTGTAATTAGGGAGCTTCACGCTCATATTGTTAATTTATTGTTATCTAATTTTTCCAACATTGTACCCAAGCTAACAAGCTAGATCTGTACCTGAATCGTTATTTGTTTAGCAAAGTGTAAAATTTAATATTTGAAAAGAAACAATAGAAAGAAATATCCCTCCAATTTTAAAGCAGCTGTCATCGTGTTGTGAGGTGATTGCCGTAATATTTCTGTACTTATCTACGACGAAACACTTCGAGGTACACTCATGCGCCTCGTGTTCCGAGCTATTAACGAGGTGGATATCTGCCAACACTCCTGCGTGACGGTACAAACTACAGGGATGTATGAACATCTGCCATACACTCTGAATGTTCATAAGCGAAACATTTCCATTTATTTTTCAGAGAAGGTGCCTCTAGATTACCTTGCATTTATACCGTAGACCCAGACTGTGCCGGCGCCATCAACACATCAAGGCTTCACTGTTTCGAAGCATTGAGATCACTTCGTGTGTCGTGTCGAGTGAACAGGAACCCACACACGTCAGCTACATCGATGCTTCGGAACAGCAGAGCTTTGAAACAGTGACGGTGCTTTGTTCATCTCCTCGCCTCACTCCGCGTGGCATTTCCCTGAAGATAAACCGAGACCCTTTATATTCCGAATCGCGAGTCAAGTGCACTCCACAATGTAAGGTCTTTCACACGGAAACATTACATTATTGTTCTCAAATCAGGGTCATATTATAAGAGAAAGTCGCTTCCAAGTGCAAATGTTTCTAAAATTATTTTTAAAACTTCAGTTTGAAGTAAAATTTTAAACTGGAATAAACTAAGTCTGTTACTATACACATAATACCGATCTTGGGCTCTTCTGAGATTTAATTACTCATTTTATAATTATTCAAGTTGGTCCACTTACTTAGACTACTTTTGCAACTGGATTACGTATACATAACTATAATTATTCACATTAGTTGCTGTTTAATGTGCATTTAACGGAAAAATTGATTGCTTTTAGTACCATTGTAATCGCGTAATGAGGAAGGAAACGCTGTATATTACTGGTACTATATACTGGCACTACAATACTGTACGTCATATATTTATCATACTGTACGTTGTACATTTGCTCATTAAATACTTTATGATCGTCATATTTTATCTGTATTAGAACGTCGAACATTTTAGTCCGTGAATTAGACTTAGCTATGAAACGTGGTTCATGTTCCACCACGCCATCGCGAAGCAGTTTCTCTTGGATTCCGAGACGGAAGTGCGCCGTGTGTCGCTGTGCCGTATGAAACATTCATCAGTGACTGTTAGGCCATGTCTATTATTAAAACAGTATTTAAGCCACACGAGGAGGAATAATTCAGGCTTATTCCATTCTACGTTGTACATATATATTCACAATATAAATCTAGCAATGATTCATCTTCTTGTTCTTTTTCTACAATATCCTTATCATATGTCGGCTGTCATCGGGGCGATCTGACCCTTGTCCTCAGCAAGTTGGGGTACCGAGTCCATACCATTCTCGTACAGTCCGTAGCCAAGATTTTCTCCTTCTTCTCCTACACCTCTTTCCTTAAAGTATATCTTTGAGATAAACTGAAGGAGGTCATTTATTTATTTGTGTCAGTCGCATAATACAGTAAAAATTACAAGAGAGATTATACATATTACAGTGGTGCTGCCTAGTGCCAGATATGAGCACTAGTATCAGGTGGATGTTATTCTTTACGTTGTCGCAATTCGCACTCTCTTTGAAGACTTCCACGTCGTCCAGGGCTCTCCGTAGTTACGGAGCAACTTCTATTCAAGTTTCGCAAGTTTCAGGCGAGCTGGATGAGCAGCCCTGCCTGATCATGTCAAAGCATCGTGAGAGAGGAATTTTGCCTCGGAGTTGGCGCAGTGATACCTGCAAAGTGTGGCCACAGGTACATAGGTGTATCACTGTGTTCCAGTAGCTCTCCCACTTACTTGACCTGCAAGTTTCAAGATGCTTCTTCATTCCTCACGTGAAAAGCATGGATCTGGGTTTTTGATGGATTTGGTTTTAACTTATAATTCTCTAAACGTATAAACTACTGCACTACCTCATAATTTTGAATGATATTGTACGTGACCTCCAGCTCGGAGTACTGTAGCCTCACATCTCAAAGGATGGTGTTCAGGCCTCAACAACATTAAGTAAGACAGGAGATACACAACACCGAAGTAAACATGGACGGAGAAAATGAAGTCCCTGTTACAGAGGATTTTAATAAATCTCTTGAAGGCAGTCCTTTGGACCCAGTTTCAACAGGGCTGCTCAAGCTGTGATCAAGTACGCAGGTGAGAGACCTAAAGTACTGGACTTGCTTTAGTGATGTGCCCGCTACTCTTAAGTTTATAGGTTGAATTACATGTTTTCTTACGATCATTAAGTTAGTATGTTTCGTGTTTAAACGCACAACTCTGTTTGACCATACAGCTCGCTAATATCTCTGGACTTTCAGCACTTATTGCAAACCGAAGGGTATCATCCGCATATGGCAGATTATTTATTACGATTCCTTTAACAATACTGATATCAGAAAAGCACCCTTTCATAGAAGTTATTGAAGAGGAGTGGAGTTATAACCGAGCCTTGCTTTATTTCAATAGCACAGGCGTTGGTGTTATCAACCTTAAGAGATGCGAACTGATGCTAATACAGGTTAGCAACGTTTCGTATACATTTTCCATCCAGACCAATATCATATAGTATAGTCAATTTACCATGTAACCAAAGAAGTCTCTGGACAACTGGGAATAAAGCAACACCAAGATGAATTAGTCTCTTCTGCAAGGAAACTTCCTGTCTTTCATGAACATATATACATTGATCATGACCAAGGGTTTCTAGTGTAATGTGGAATCCGAACCAGAGGATGTCTTCATTTTACGAGGCACGTCCAGAAAGTAAGTTCCGTTTCAATTTATCTCCGCTGCAGCGCTGCGATCGCAGGTCCGCACATGCACGGTAGACGCTCTGTATCAAGGAGAAGAAGCGTGTGCCATTTTGAGATCGCTGTCAGCCACGTACGCTTTGTTGTGCTTGTTTACAATGTCGGTGTTGATTGAACATCCCGCCGCTTGTGAAATCAGATCTGTGATTGGTTTTCTGAATGCTAGGAAAGTGAAACCAATTGAAATATATCGGCAAATTTGCGACGTTTACGGACAAAATGCGATGAGTGATTCAATGGTGAGAAGGTGGGTCCGACAGTTCAATGAAGGACGTAGTGACGTGCACGATGAAGAACGAAGTGGGCGTCCATCTTTGGTTACAGAAGAACTGGTTCACGCGATTGATGACAAGATCCGGGAAAGCCGCAGGTTTACAATTAGTGCTGAAAGAACTGGTTGAAGACACAGGCGGCAAACTTCTATGAAGAAGGTATACAAAAACGTGTGCCCCGCTATGACAAATGTCTGCAGTTATGGGGAAAAGTAGTTTAAGAGTTGTGGAATTTTGTGCAATAAATATTTTTTCTGTATCTGTACACAATTTAATTTTATTACCAAACGGAACTTACTTTCTGGACGTACTTCGTATAACTCCCGAATTCCGTGACCAGAACTCCAACCGCAGCCAGCTCAGCGACAATGATAATAGGCTATCAAGCCCCCTGATCTTTATCGTCAAATTAAGTCAGCAATACCCTTATGATAGGAACATCGGTCCTGGTTGAAATAGGCCTCTACTTTGTGTCAAAATTGGATGTCTTCATTTAAGGCACCATTTCGATGGATTCCGTTCCCGGACCACGCCTGGCTTAGGGTCGGCTGCTAAAACTGAACGCGACATTGCGTTCGAAGGGTGGGAGCGTCGCGGTTCGTGCGGCCACGGCCGCCGCCGCGTCTCCTGAAGAGAGCTTCACCCCGGTGGAGCTGGACCGGTCGACACCACCACTGAGAGTGTGTGAGACGGGAGGGTTGGTCCGCGCAGCGTCTTTGTGTCTGCTGACGCCGGTTCGCCGCCCTTGCCACGCGACCAAGCTCGGAAGTGTGTGCTGTGTGTGCAGCGACCGAACATTTTGTGCGACACGCACAAGCCAAACACGACCTCAGAGCAGGCGAGACTACCCGCTGAATTTTAAGCATATTATTAAGCGGAGGAAAAGAAACTAACAAGGATTCCCTTAGTAGCGAACAGGGAAGAGCCCAGCACCGAATCTCGCAGGTTCACCCTGCCGGGAAATGTGGTGTTTGGGAGGGTCCACTTAACCGGGAACCTGCGGCGAGTTCAAGTCCTTCTTGAATGGGGCCACGCTCCGCAGAGGGTGCAAGGCCCGTAGAGACCGCTGCGGCTTCCGGGAGGATCTCTCCTTAGAGTCGGGTTGCTTGAGAATGCACCCGTAAGTGGGTGGTAAACTCCATCTAAGGCTAAATATGACCACGAGACCGATAGCGAACAAGTACCGTGAGGGAAAGCTGAAAAGAACTTTGAAGAGAGAGTTCAAGAGTACGTGAAACCGTTCGGGGGTAAACGTGAGAAACCCGAAAATACCTCAACCGAGGAGATTCAAGCCTTATCCGCGCCTCTTCCCCTGCTTTGGCCAGATGGGTCTGTCCCCCTGCACGGAGCAATCCGGCGTCAGGATGGTAACGGGTTTCTACTCGGCCGGGTAGTGGTGGGGAGGTCGGTGGGCCGCACTTCTCCCCTCGTTGGACGTCGCGACCCGTTGGGTGTCGGTCTAAGGCCTGGGTGTGTAGCCTGTTCGTCCGCGACGCAAGGCGTGTTCGTCGGACAGACCCCAGGTGTTCCGGCCGACGGCTCGACGGTGTGTGTGTGTGTGCGCGGAGTTGATTTGACGCCCTTCGGGGCAGACGTCCAGCCCCTGACAAGCGAGGGCGCGTGGCATGGACGACGGACCCCCGGCCCGACTCCGGCCCCGCTCAGCTGTTGGTTTGGGGATGCCTCGGACAAAAGAATCTTTTAGACTCGCGTCAGCGGTGCAAAAGCTTCGGCTAATTTCACGACCCGTCTTGAAACACGGACCAAGGAGTCTAACATGTGCGCGAGTCATTGGGTTGACACTAAACCTAAAGGCGCAATGAAAGTGAAGGTCCCGCCTCGTGCGGACCGAGGGAAGATGGGTCGCGCTGCTGTGCGGCTCCGCATTCCCGGGGCGTCTCGTTCTCATTGCGAGTTGAGGCGCATCCAGAGCGTACACGTTGGGACCCGAAAGATGGTGAACTATGCCTGGCCAGGACACTAGCAAGGGAGATGTGGAGCTACAGGCAAGAAACCAAGAGAATTTAGAGTTTTGTGTAAATATGTTGGAAGGAAGATATTTTAAGATGTCCTTAGTGATGCGGGCAGTCACTTCACCACTGCCTGCTCCTTAGGCTCCAGAGCTTTCTGATCTCTTTGAGACTCTCGGTTCAGCTTTTCACGGCCGGTGTCCTGGCTGTATGCCGTGGTCGAATTGCGTTAGTAGTTGCCTATGTCCCACCGGAAACTGAGCGGGGCATTCCCAGGAATCCGGTCCGTATGAAGGTCGGTAGAGTACTGAAGGTGTGGCATCCAGTAAATGGAAGAGCAATCCAAAGCGGCAAGAAATTTACCTGAAAGGAAACATAAAACACTTTGTCGGTGTAGCTCTGAAGATGTAGCAAAGTGAAACTGCCGTGAAAGTGGGAATCTGGTAACGCTTGTGGCCGTCGAGTGGAATGACGTGTTCCTACAAGCTGTGGCTCAGCTTACCTCGCCTTTCCGTTATGTATAACAGAGGGAGGACTGTTTACTACTCGGCCATCTATACATACTTCAATCTGCACTCAACATACAACAGCCACACCCAGAAATCTCCTGAGCTGTATAGTGATTACCTTCCTCATGACGGAACTGCAACGTGAGTAACAATTAGCCAAGTATACTCCATATCTTCGTGATGTGATGATGATTATTGTTTAAAGAGGCCTAGCATCTAGCTCTTTGGCCCCTAATGATACGAAATGTAAAAACAATTTAAATGTCCAAATATTCAACCTCTGACCGGAATTCATATCTTGATTGTGAATAATGAATGGACTAATACGAAACCAAGATAATCAGCGGATCCAACTCGAATATTAAACATTAAGAAGAATTCCAATAATCAATCCTACGAATACAAATATAAACACGACGATGAACAATTATTATGAACTTAAAACAATCGGCGGATCCGCTCCGAAATGGCGCACCTATCCAGAAGCTAACTTATAACAATGGTATATACTGACCAAGGAGCTGCTTCCAAAGCACATTCTTGAGTCGATTATGCTTTGTGTCTAAAGAGGTCGAAAATCTAGGTGATTGGCCCCTCATAAAGGTACCTATCGCTAGTAAAGGAGAACCACAGTGTAATGGATTTAAAATTAATCTTTGCGATGATACGATGCATATTGATTATGTGTCCAGTTTCTTGTCTGGCCCACCGTGTATTCAAACTTCAGGATTCCATGGACTTTCTCTAATTGGTGATGGTGTGCTATCTAGCGGTCGACTTGGAATTTAAGCAGCGAGGTAGCTAAGTTGTGTTGCTATCTGGGCGCTAGAAGTGAAGCTTTCTCAGTCGTAGTCAGTCGACAATGCAGATAGCAGTTGTTCTGATCTTTGCTTCTTAACCTGAAGACGCTGGAACCTACTCTCTGCTGATTGTGCCTTAAGAAGAGTAGAAAATCATGATGCAAGAAGAGGAGATGGTTGAGAAATTAGACCCTGGATGATGGATTGTCCATCTAGGCGATAGGCCTGAACATTTGGTTATCCTTTTAGAATATTTAATATATCTTGTTTCCTTCGACCTCGTAAGTAAGTTGCATCCATCTTCTGTACTGAACTAAGCTACCAAGGAATGGATTAGTTAATAGTGTTAATACGCGGAGATATTTAACCTCAAAATTGAAATTCTGCATGTGGTTTTAAAAGAAATTGACTTCCTAAAACAGGTCCTCATAATAATCTTGTAATATGGTAATATTTTCGGGCTTCAAGTTGTAATGGTCATTACGGCATTTGTTTATCTTCTTGACTTTAGTTAATTAAGGTTTTGTGCACAAAACAAGTTATGTTTATTATAATAATATTTTCAATCAAATGTCGGGCTACTAATAGAGAAACATTGTGCCTTTAATGTAGGGCTTCTAATGACTTCCTCGGTACTTCAAGTGCTTGTTTTGATTTCGGTGCTCGTCATCTGTTACACTCTGTGTAACAGAATGAAAACATACCGTGGCCATGCTGTGTTGAATTTGACATTTGAGTATCGAATTATTGTTGGTAACTTGATTTTCAGCTGATTTTTGGTGTGGATCGTCGTGCATATGGAATGTTTTTCTGATGAGTTTGATTAACTCATTTGGTTTAAGCTACCGTTCCTTGGAGAATATTAGGGTTATTTATCCTATTTATGGATTTATGTCCATGTTTCGGATGATTTCATGGTGTTAACTGAAGTTATGCTTCTTGGTGGATTTAATTTAATTTTAATGCAGCTCTGGAGTAACCGAGAAATTCATTACGGAAATTTCAGCTTTCTTTCCGTAATAGTTGTCTTAAGATTTTAATCTTCTATTGATCTACGTTTGTTTATTGTTCAAAAAGATTTTCTGCCTCCTGGCAATTTGAGTTAGTGTTAAAATAATTTATTTTCAATTGATATCCTTGATTAATTATTCTGAAAGGTGTTCACGTTCATTGTGCAGTGGTAATTGATTTTTTAAAAAAATTAGTTTTGAGGTCGAAAATTCTTAAATTATTTACCTAATTAAATTTTGTTTGATCAATTTAATTTGAGTTATTATTTCAGCCAATTAGTTAATTAAGCTTATTTTAGTTGATCCGCTAGGCCTCTTGTGTCCAGAGCTTCCTCAATCAGCGACGGCCTTCTGTTGGGATAATTCGTAAGTCGTCCTTTTGCTTATTTCATCCCTGGTCGTGCTAACACTCTTGACATTTACCTTATGTTGTGAGAACGGTATTTCTAGAAAATAACGTAAACATTCGGTGTTCCACACAAAAGGGCGCAACCCATAGGCAACTCAAAACCATAGTGTTCCCCACATAGTGGGTACTATTCACAGGGACCCGTTCTACGCCGCGGTATTCCTTGACATACTGAATAGTAATCACAGTGACCCGTACTATACCGTGGTGTTACCCACATAGTTGGTACTAATCACCGGGACCCGTATTATCCCGCGGTGTTCCTCACACTGTGGTATTAATGAGAGGTAAAACTCACACATGTGGTGTTCCTCACATAATGGGCATTAATGAGAAGTAAAACCCAGACCCGTAGTGTTCCTCGGAGGCAAACCCAAAATGTACCTCACACAGTTGTACAAATCTCAGGGAACAGTACTATCCGTCGTGCGGTTCACATAGTTGTACGAATGACAGATAAAACCCAGACCCGTGGTGTTCCTCGAAACACAAACCCATTGTGTTCATCACATAGTGGTACTAATCACAGGACCCCGTACAATCCCGTGATGTTCCTCATATAGTGGGTACTAATGACAGGTGACCCCCAGACCCATGGTGTTCCTGGGAACGCGAACCCACGGTGATCGTCACATAGTTATACAAATCTCAGGGACTCGTACTATCGCGTAGTGTTCGTCACATAGTGGGTACTAATGCCAGGTAAATCCCAGACCCGTGATTCTCCATGGTGTTCCTCACATTGTGGTACTAATGACAGGAGAAAACGAGACCCGTGGTTTTCCTAGGAACGCAAACCCATGGTATTCATCACATAGTTGTACAAATCTCAGTGACACGAACTATACAGGGGTGTTCCTCACAAAGTGGGTACTAATCACAGGGACCCGTTCTATCCCGGGGTTTTCCTCGGAATGAAAACCCATGGTGTTTCTCACATAGTTGTACAAATCTCAGTGACACGAACTATACAGGGGTGTTCCTCACAAAGTGGGTACTAATCACAGGTAAATCCTAGACCAGTGGTGTTACATGCAACGCGGGCCCATGATGTTCCTCACAAAACGTAACTAATCACAGGGACCCGTACTATACCGTCGTGCTCCTCGGAACGAAGCGCATGGTGTCCCTCACAAAGTGGGTACTAATTTCAGGTAAATCCTAGACCAGTGGTGTTATATGCAACGCGGACCCATGGTGTTCCTCATATTGTGGTACTAATGACAGGTAAACGGCAGACCTGTGGTTTTCCTCAAAACGCAAACCCCTGGAATTCATCACATAGTGGTACTAATCACATGGACCCGTATTATCCGGTGGTGTTCCTCACATAGTGGGTACTAATTTTAGACCAGTGGTGTTCCATGCAACGCGGACCCATGATGTTCATCACATAGCGTAACTAATCACAGGAACGCGTACTATACCGTGGTGCTCCTCGGAACGAACCACATGGTCTTCCTCACATAGTTGTTCAAATCTCAGGGACCCGTACTATCCCGTGGTGTTCCTCTCATAGTGGGTACTAATTTCAGGTGAATCCTAGACCAGTGGTGTTCTATGCAACGCGGACCCATGATGTTCATCACATAGCGTAACTAATCACAGGAACCCGTACTATACCGTGGTGCTCCTCGGAACGAAGCACATGGTCTTCCTCACATAGTTGTTCAAATCTCAGGGACCCGTACTATCCCGTGGTGTTCCTCTCATAGTGGTACTAATCACAGGGACCCGTACTATACCCTGGTGTTCCTCATATGGCGGTACTAATAATAGGGAGCCGTATTATACCGTGGTGCTCCTCACACATTTGTACTATTCACAGGGATCCGTAGTATCCCGTAATGTTCATCACAGAGTGCGAACTAATTACGGGGACCCGTACCATCCCATGGTATCCCTCACATTGTGTTACTAATCTGAGGGACCCGTACATTCCCGTTATTTTCCTCACATAGTGGGTACTGATGAGAGATAAAACCTAGACTTCAGATGTTCCATGGAACGCAACCCATGGTGTTCGTCATATAGTTGTACAAATCTCTGGGACTCGTACTATCCGGTGGAGTTCCTCGGAACGCACACCCATGTTTCCACAACCAGATGCTGAAACACCCGAGCGACGTTAGCTTCTTTTATCTCCCTGGGATCCTCTAACCGAATCTAGGCAAAGGGTTAGCCTCCGTCATAGTGATGGGTACTATGAATACACAGTGATCCTCTAACAGACCCATGGTATTCCTCAGTTTGTGGTACTAATCACAAGGATAGTGGAACTAAGCACAAGTAATTTGGTTCAAAATTCAGCATCCCTTGGTCTCGTCTTCCACGCACAGAGATCTGTGTGTTTGGTCCGCGAGAGCTATATTATTTCGCTCACGTCGACTGGAAAGCCAGGTAAGAACCCCCTACACGCCACCTGGGACGCAGCACGTGGGAGTAACACCTCTCCCCATGCTACGGCAGCGTAGTAGGTTCGTGGATAATCTGCTGTTACTTGACGTCGTGTGTCCCCACTCCCTTACCGCTCTTACAACTGCCAATGGCTGCCATACAGAAAAGCCGCATAAGAAGACTAGACTCTAATTCTTCTGACCGTAACATTTTGAAGTATGTTGGTGAGGTTTACCATTTTCCACGAGCTGGTGGGCAATCTGTTTAGCTGTAACATTCGCATGACCCTCTGTAACTGGTTGGTTACAACTCAGAAGTTTAAGAAACCTCCAGCCTTTCTGGCTATCCTTCCTTAGATCAGTGTCCCCATCGCTCCTGTTATTAGATATCGCTTTTAAGAAATCTTCCCCAGCTTGGACGGGATCGGATCTCAAATGATCGTTGTCAAAGAGATCACGATAGTTTCTCAATATTTCAATAGTTTTTGTATATAGTGTTCACCGTCAGCGAATTGAGATACGAGGAAAATTTCACGATATTTACATAATCATCACATTAAGGAAAATGCTCCATATTCAAAATGTTCTCGTGCAGTGAAATAATACATTTCCCCCAATCAGCCTTCTTAAAATGACATCATCTTCGAAAAGGCACTCAGATTCTAACGATTTAAAGGTAAGATGTACTGAACTAACACGAGGCCACAGAACTAGTTGCAAACAGAATTTTGTGGTGGCGTTTTGTAAATTCACAGAGAGTCGCAGACTGAACGATGAAAGGCATAAAAGTCTGTAATGAAGATGTATGTATGAAAAGGAACTGTCTGCGGTCAGATTGCAGCATATATCTGGCATATAACAGGACGATGAGGGATTGTTTGCCCCACTGATTTCGCTGAAAACCGAGATATGTGTTTGCTTACGCAGATACTGTAATTTAATATCTGGATAATATCCATCCTGCATCTCGCACTGTTGAATGATACTGGAAGTTTGTTATCATGCTGTAGAAATAGATTGCACGAATCTGTCCATTCTACGCCAGCCTCTCCTATTTCTTCGGTACCTGGGTAGCCCCATGTTGTATTATGACTCTTCATGTCACCAACCAAAAAATTCACATGTTGATGCTGGAAGGCTCCACAAATTTAAATACAGTAACTGGTGGCTTATTGATTGAGCTCTACTGTGAGAGTCTCAATGTCATCACGGGAGATGATCTGGATGTTGGATAGCACTGAGGGTGTTCAACCACTAAACACATGACCTTGATTTTTGGACGGCGAAGATTCTAGTCTCGGCGACTTTCCTGAATGCATATTATTAGAGTGTCCAGTAAATTGCAAGGCTATATATTTTGTGTTGTCTTTCAGATTCTTAAAATTAAGTGAATAATAGAAATAAAATTATCAAAGTGCAAAATATTATTATGAAAACTTGCGTAACATAAACCAGTAAACCTGTACATACAGAGGACGAAGTTGAGCAGAAAATGGGAGCTGATAAGAGTTAAATATAGTCTGTGTATTCCAGTAAATTCTACAGTCCGACTCGTTGGCTGAATGGTCAACGTACTGGCCTTCGGTTCAGAGGGCCCCGGGTTCGATTCCCGGCCGGGTCGGGGAATTTAACCTTCATTAGTTAATTCCAATGGCCCGGGGGTGGGTGTCTGTGCTGTCCCCAATATCCCTGCATCTCACACACCACACATAACACAATAACACGCAGTTCCCTACACGTGGCAGATGCCGCCCACCCTCATCGGAGGGTCTGCCTTACAAGGGCTGCACTCGGCTAGAAATAGCCACACGAAATTATTTTTATAGTAACTTCTACAACGTAGTATGGTGTATTTTGCTATGTGTAGGTCTGATTTGACCTTGTAATATTTTAGTGGATGTTTATCACAGTTTCAGCTATTAATTTTTGTGCTGAAAAGACACAAGTAGAAATTTACGATGCTTGCGTATGGTAGAAGTGTCACTGTGTTATAACCGACATTTATTCATATTTTTTTAAGGATGGGACGTTAGATTGAGTGCATTTCTCATAAAATTTGTTCAGACGTAATGAGGAACATGTTTGCAGTATAGCAGTGAAATTTAGAGGAATTTTAAGTATGTTAATTTGTGAGATTTTATGTCCACAGACGTAGGATCAGTTGAGTATGCAAATTGGAAAGTTCTGGTCAACTTCTAATTTGTACATGTCAGTAATTCCAATATTTATTTATTTATTTATTTATTTATTTATTTATTTATTTATTTATTTATTTGGCGTGTGGCTACATCACTAAAACAAATAATATTTACAAATATTATCTCATACTAATAACAATAATTGATTTCATAACGCTAATAAGTTGAAGACAGGGGAGAGTTCGATTTTAATGTATCTCAGCAGTATAACTAAGATATTTAGCATCTGAGGTTGCCTCAAGACACTTTCCGTGAAGCTAGTTAATCATAAAATTCATATCAAATGTTCGGCCTTCACAAAAGGTCTCATTATTTTATCCAACAATAGGCAGGAATGAATTCAGTCCCTGGAAAACTTCGTGCAAATGCATCTAAAACGAATCTAAAACTCATATAAGAAAACCCAATACATGGGAGGATCTACTCGATAATTACACAAACAAAATCTGGTAACTCATTTTCGCAAAATAACTCAGGTAAATCATTTCAAATATTTGGGGAAATCATCCAACAATCTGCATTAAATCATGAGGAAAACAGAGAGAGATTTCTATATTACAAGTAGGCCATAGAACCACATGGAAAAGTACGACTAAATATCAGTATCAAGCAACGCTATATTAAAGCATTATAACACCGTAATTAAGCCTCAAACATTACACACGTCAGAAACCTTGATCAGTCGAGAAAGATCATTATCTAAAATGATCGAAAAACAAGATAGGGAAGTCCTCAGGGAAACCATGGCCCAGTATGCATAGGAGTGTGGATGAATAGGAGGTCTCCGGAATTATATCAACATATTGAGGAAATATCAGATACAATCTTTGGAAAAGGTGATTGAAGTTTGATTGCCATATTCAAAGAATAGATGATGAAAGACTCACTAAAAAATTTAATAATGCCTCCTCGCTTAAAGTCAGAATAACTGGATAATCGAAATTGAAAAGGACCTTCAAGAAATCAACATCCCAGATGAAATTATATGGGACACGCCTAGCTTTAGAACGTTGGTGAACAAACATCATTTTGCTGAGAACCCATGATTAGTACACAGTTACACAGAAGGAAGAACAGATAATAAAGAACAAAGAGGGAAGAAACTCTGGCAAGAGAAGAAAGCACAACCATCTGCAAAATAAGTACAATCACGCTCCTTAGTGGGGCAAAACATTTTGAAATAATAATAATAATAAGTAATGGAATGAGTAATAGTTACCATCCATGTGGTATGCTTTTTTGTGAAGTGTCAGTCTGCGATACATTTGTCAGGAGGTGATAGCTCGGGGTTCGGTGTATTGAGGTTTGGGGTCTATGTTGAAGTCAGTGTCATATGCGTCTGGACTATTGTGTTTCAAAGTGAAGTGAGAAACTTCGTAACTGTCCATAACTGTCGGTGGTAGATAAGTTCTATTTGTCCATGTAGTTATGAAACCATGCGACTCAGTTTGTGAGACATGCTCCAAGTAGATTCTCCAGAGGTAATGGTGTAGATAATGCCGAGGTTTCTTTGTAAAAATGCTCGAGGGAAAAATCAGGACAGAGTGTTTTGAAATATGGTAAGGTCCATGGTTTGAACACAGAACAAGTTCGTATATCCAGAGGGATTCTTTGTTCATCCAATTACTCCATTAGTACCAGTGAAATGCATATCAAAATCTACAGATCCCATTAGACTTGAAATTATTCGTGATGGCAATAATGTTGACCGATATATTGTGATAATACAAGGATTTGGACGAAGATTTGTGCTGTAGTAAAAGGTCATCCGTGGCGAGATCGGTTTGCTCACTTGTGTAAGCCAGTGGAGAGCGGCAGGTATAAACCTGCTTGACGAGATAACAGGTGTTCACATTTATATGCGGCGGAACCTCTTAGGAAATAGAGGCCCGTGTTATAACATTATTTATGTTACAATAAATGGGGAGTAATTTGAATTTCAATTCTACTGCATAGTCAAATGACAAGAGTGGATTCTCAGTAACATTCCCGAACACTTGACTATGTAATCTAGTTTCGATGTTTCCATAACACAGTCATAGTTCGTATTGCCACTGAGCGTTTAAATAATTACTTTGGTGTCAGAAGGTTGTCCTTAGATATTAAGATTTCCTTTTCTTGATATATTCGTAGTGTAGCTAGGTGTTAAGGACTGCCGATGGCGTGTCCTTCAGTGGAAAGCAGGATGGTGGTTGAAGTGCATGGAAGGGATTCTTGGGATTGCTCTCCCATGCTAGGATCGTGAAATTACGTAGCTAGCCAACTGCTCCTAGATGACAGGTTTGTTTGACACAATGAGTCAGTACCACATAGTATTCCATAGGGTGTAGTAGCACCCTGCCATTAGTCCATGGGATACCCATGATTTTTGCCATGTTGTTTATAAAGGAGTTGTAATATTTTGTGTGTTTATATTTTAGCAGGACTATAAGTGGATGCAGTTGAACTCCGTGACCTAAAATATGTAAGGGTTACGGATGAGTCGAGTTTATTTTGGGATTTGAATGAAGGTTATAACTAAATGTTAACAGAATTTCTTTTCACAGGTTTTCATGAATTTATTCCAATCGCTGACTTCAACCTATTATTTCGGTTCATGAAACATCATTCAGTCAATACAAATAACACTATTTTATGTTGGATAATTTTACGCTATTATTCACTGGCACTTGAAGTCCACTTGTTTCGAGGTTCACTGTGGTCATCACGCACATTCCATTAACTTCAACGATAGGTCACTTTGGTCCTCAACCTTAAACATTAATATAGTGGGTGACCATGATAGCTCAGTGATGTACATTTCGACGTTTCTCAGATTCCATTGAGGGTCCAGGTATCTCGTCCTATGCTGATGGACAGTCAGTGGATGGCCTAAATTGAAAAGGTATCGAAAACACTTCCTCATATTTAGACGATCGAGAAATCGGATGCATAACGCACAGTCGTTTATGGAGCTGAGCAGATTGAATCTCATGTTGTTTTCTAGTTAACCATAAACTGGTTTTCTGTGAATAGCCCTTCAGACTTTTTTGTGGTGGATATTAATTTCAACTCGAAATCGTCCAGCCGCAGCGTTATATTAATATCACTGACCGCAGAACACTGTTTATGGCCATATTTGTTAACAAACCCGCCATCATTTTTCATTGTATTTTATTGAATAAAATAGTTAGATTATGTAGGCTTTTAATTTATGTAGGCCTTCCTTGATACCCCAATATTCATGACTGGAAGTGACGAAGAGCCATTAACACCCCCTGAGATACAAGAGTTAACAATTCATGCTGAAGACCTGGAACAGGCAAACACCAGTTTGACATGACGAAAAGGGTTCATTGCTCACTATGTCTCTTCAACACTTGCAACGTTGAGATATAAGAGATATTTAGTAACTTCCTTGTGGCCCCGTTAGAGAAAAGAGAGAGGCCAATTAACTGGCCCCAGGTAAACTAAAATGGAGAAAAGTATACTGCAGCTGTCAACATACGAGTCCCTACTTAAAGACGCCCCTCGAGAATTACGTGACATTCATGAATAGCTATGGGCACTGCAGTTGAACTTACAATTTGCGTTCAGAACCGGCTAACAGACACAATATTATCGTACAAGTGCCGAGGGAGCATGTACAGTTTTGAGCTACTGGTCTACTCATAATTAAAAGAAAACACGACATGTAGGAAACGGGAGCACAGATATGCTCAGGTTTCAGCAACAATTTCTTAAATTGCGTCGTATTATGACTTGATTCGGCACTTGCTAATTCCCTTGAATTGTTTATTCATAAGTCTGAATACTTCTTTCATGCGCTTTTAGTCTTTTACCAGTTTTCTTTGTCATAGGATCCTTCCGTGTTCATCCGAATTAATTCCTGGACGGCTCCCAAACGATTGTTGATGAGCACACTTCTACTTTGGTCCGAAAACATAAGAAGGGTCGTCCATGGTTGAGAACAAGCGGTTGTATATATCTGTGGTTGATGAGGAGATAATTCATGAAATGACCTTTGCTCTTTTCGTACACGGACCTAGCATTATTTTACCTGAAAATTCTCTCTCAGGGAAAATGGTATAAAAGGATGGACCGCTCCCCGATGTATGTTATGAGGTCACAGAAAAAGTGCTGTTCTAGCTGAAGAGCTTACTACTTCTCTGCTGTGTGCGATCGCATGCGCCTTGCTACATCTCCGGAATTGGAGGTCTTGTGGAACTCCGGACACTTGTGTAGTAGTTAGTGGGACGTTAAGCAAAATAACATTGTTATTAAATCACGTGCGGCTTAATCACGACGTGACGTGACGCTCGTGCGCCGTATCGCCCGTGTGAACCGACAGCGTGGTGCTGCGTGCGAACGATTTGCCAAGAAACACGGTGGAGTGCGGCATCTCACCAGTGTGGTTTACATGTGCGTGGTTAACTTAAATGATTCTCTTAACACTTTATCGCAAAACAGAGCACTCGTGTGTGTTCTGATCTGAAATGTTAAAGGGACCTTCTTTGCTGTATATATGTCACAGACATAACACCAGTATAGCTTCTGGCCTGTGTGAGTCCGCATATGATCGGTTAGTTTGCCTCTCTTTATGAATGATTTGCCACAGACACTGCACCTGTATGGCTTCTCGCCTGTATGGGTCCGCATATGATCGGTTAGTTTGCCTTTCTGAATGAAGGATTTGCCACAGACCTGTATGGGTCTGCAGATGTTCGGTTAGATTGCCTTTATGTATGAATGATTTGCTACAGACATGGCAGCTGTATGGCTTCTCGCCTGTATGAGTCCGCATATGAGCGGTTAGAATGCCTATCGTTGCGAATGATTTGCCACAGATATTGCACCTGTAAGGCTTCTCGCCTGTATGGGTCCGCATATGATCGGTTAGTTTGCCTTTCTGAATGAAGGATTTGCCACAGACACCGCACCTGTATGGGTCTGCAGATGTTCGGTTAGATTGCCTTTATGTATGAATGATTTGCTACAGACATGGCACCTGTATGGCTTCCCGCCTATATGAGTCCGCATATGAGCGGTTAGAATGCCTATCGTTGCGAATGATTTGCCGCAGATATTGCACCTGTAAGGCTTCTCGCCTGTATGGGTCCGCATATGATCGGTTAGTTTGCCTTTCTGAACGAAGGATTTGCCACAGACACCGCACCTGTATGGCCTCTCTCCTGTATGGGTCCGCATATGAGCGGTTAGATTGCCTTTATGTATAAATGATTTGCCACAGACATTGCAGCTGTATGGCTTCTCGCCTGTATGGGTCCGCATATGATCGGTTAATTTGCCTTTCTGAATGAAGGATTTGGCACAGACACCGCACCTGTATGGCCTCTCACCTGTATGGGTCCGCAGATGATCAGTTAGATTGCCTTTATGTATAAATGATTTTCCACAGACATTGCAGCTGTATGGCTTCTCGCCTGTATGGGTCCGCATATGATCGGTTAATTTGCCTTTCTGAATGAAAGATTTGGCACAGACACCGCACCTGTATGGCCTCTCACCTGTATGGGTCCGCAGATGATCGGTTAGATTGCCTTTATGTATAAATGAATTGCTACAGACATGGCAGCTGTATGGCTTCTCACCTGTATGGGTCCGCATATGATCGGTTAGTTTGCCTTTCTGAATGAAGGATTTGCCACAGACACCGCAGCTGTATTGCCTCTCTCCTGTATGGGTACGCATATGAGCGGTTAGAATGCCTATCGTTGCGAATGATTTGGCACAGACATTGCATCTGTAAGGCTTCTCGCCTGTATGGGTCCGCATATGATCGGTTAGTTTGCCTTTCTGAATGAACGATTTGCCACAGACACCGCACTTGTATGGCCTCTCACCTTTATGGGTCGGCATATGTTTGGTGAGATTGCCTTTCAGTATGAATGATTTGCTACAGACATGGCAGCTGTATGGCTTCTCGCCTGTATGGGTCCGCATATGATCGGTTAGTTTGCCTCTCTTTATAAATGATTTGCCACAGACACTGCACCTGTTTGGCTTCTTGCCTGTATGGGTCCGCATATGAGCAGTTAGAATGCCTATCGTTGCGAATGATTTGCCACAGACATTGCAGCTGTAAGGCTTCTCGCCTGTATGGGTCCGCATATGATCGGTTAATTTGCCTTTCTGAATGAAGGATTTGGCACAGACACCGCACCTGTATGGCCTCTCACCTGTATGGGTCCGCAGATGTACGGTTAGATTGCCTTTATGTATAAATGATTTGCTACAGACATGGCAGCTGTATGGCTTCTCACCTGTATGGGTCCGCATATGTTTGGTGAGATTGCCTTTCAGTATGAATGATTTGCTACAGACATGGCAGCTGTATGGCTTCTCGCCTGTATGGGTCAGCATATGATCGGTTAGTTTGCCTCTCTTTATAAATGATTTGCCACAGACACTGCAACTGTATGGCTTCTCGCCTGTATGGGTCCGCATATGAGCAGTTAGAATGCCAATCGTTGCGAATGATTTGCCACAGACTTTGCAGTTGTAAAGCTTCACGCCTGTATGGGTCCGCATATGATCGGTTAGTTTGCCTTTCTGAATGAAGGATTTGCCACAGACACCGCACCTGTATGGCCTCTCGCCTGTATGGGTCCGCATATGATCGGTTAGACTGCCTTCCTTTATGAATAATTTGCCACAGACACTGCACCTGTTTGGCTTCTCACCTGTATGGGTCCGCATATGTTTGGTGAGATTGCCTTTCAGTATGAATGATTTGCTACAGACATTGCAGCGGTATGGCTTCTCGCCTGTGTGGGACCGCATAACGTCCGGCCTTTTCCTGAAATTTTTATGAGATACTGAGCATTGGTTTATAATCGCACCTGTATGCAATCGCGTGTCCTCTGTCAGCATTTTCCTCTTTGTAAAGCATTTATCAGATAATACGCACACTTGGAGCGGGTGGATCCTGAGGTGTTCCGACAAACTGCTTCGGCTACATAACACCTTTCGGCAGTGATCGCACTTGAAGGGTCGATCTTCCTTGTGTCTCTTCAGATGTCGCAAGAGGTCCAACTTCCCAGCCAGGATGTCACTGCACACACTACACCTAAAACTACCTGATCCGTCTTCCGGAGGTTGATGATCTCTATAGCTCACCTCGGGTCTCGATCTACAGTGACAAATTAAAACCATGTGACCAATAGTTCAACAGCCAACTCCACTACAACTCTCATACAGGAGATTTGCTACTGAACATTCCAATCACTGATATCCAGTGCAGAGAGCTCGTTACTGATAAACATTACATTCCTGAGAGTAAACATCATCTGAGGTTAAAATTCAAAACCTCTCACTTGTAACGAGAATGTGTTGCGTTTTTTCTTAATCACGACATCACGCGCAAGAAACTTGTCACGGTTTAGAAATGTACGAGTTAATAGACCTCATTTGAAGAAAGCATGAGAAGTGGTCCAGCCTAAAAGTGTAAATACTCATACAAGCTCTTTAATCCAGCACATATTATTCTACCGAAATCCGTAGTCTGTTCTCCTACATAAAGAACGGCATATGCTTTGGAGTCTTGATCTTGTTGAACCACTCTGCGCTTTGTCGCAGGCAAGTAATAAATTTTTAAACGACCTTGTTCTTGAGGTTGTCTGAGAGAATGTCTGTGTTGTAGATATTAATAAAGTTGAGAACGTTTGCCGACATTCAGCAAGATCTGTTGAAACATGGCTAATTTTTTATGAATGTTATTTTGTCACACAAATATACATATTGTATTTGTACATTGTTATCATATCACTATAGCATTTTATTATGTCACTGTGTCGCTTTTCCGAAATATGTATCTTTGATGTGCAATCAAACATAGCCAACCTATATATAGGACGGTAGGTTTATACAAGGACGTTCATAATTACTACCATGTACTACATCACTCTACGTCTTAATTGCTGTATTTAACACGGAAACCACTAATACTGATGAAATCCTGGAAAAGCTGAAATATAACAAGTATACGACGGCTCTCTCCCTAGCATTGATACTGTCTTTTGTCCTCAAGACACTGCTGTTATAGACATTATGAAGGCAACACAGAATATGGCTTTGGTGGTAGCGTTTTATTACAATGTTCTAATATCCTGATTTTGAATCCAAACGCAACCTATCATGCCCTTGAATATTCTTACAAGTATTACTTTAACAATCCGGATAGAAGGAGCATGAAAATCAAAGGCTTGAGCCAAAATTCGAGATGACAAGACGTTGAATTGCACTGTAGTGGATATTGCTGCTATGTAAAGGAAGGAATGTTATTCTATTTATTTCAAAAGTTCACCGGCAACGTGATTATTTTTAGTGGATTGAAAACATAGTTGGATAGCATCCAATTCTGTGCCTGTCTCCCCACCACAGAGTAGTTCTACATATTCTACGGAAGAACGGTTATAGGTGAGATCCGCTTACAACTGCCACATGGGAAAAACGATCACGCAGGCTAAAATATATCGTAACATGAACAGGTACTTTCCAATTTATGCTGTATGAAATGAATTCTCATGGCCCAGTCGAATGCATGACTCGCTCACAAGCAAAGTAATGGGAGGCTCGACCATGTATTGTTACTGCACTCTTTGGAGAAAATAAGTGGACAAATGAAAGGGGGACATTGATTCCAGATATGACAGACTAAACCTCTTGATCATCAAACAAGATATTGATGTTGACACCACTAGACAACAGGGGGCAGAAAATACGACACTGGATGGTATGTCATGCGTTCTGTGGCATATCACACCAAGCAAAGGTGCAAACGTCTGTAACCCTTCTTCTTTACGTGAATACGTGATTCTTGTGACAAGTAATTCATCAGGTTCACAATTAGTTTTCAGTAAAATAATGTTTCATTTTGCATTGATAAATATTCTATACGAACCAGCTATATTGCTGAAACTCGTGGCACGTCCCAGGTGACGGATACGCGTTCCCCGCTGGCCTGCCGATGAACTTGAGCAAAATATAAAAGCTCTCGCGTACCAAACATGTACAAAGTCTTTAATGGCAACTTTGGCGGAGACGGAGACGTTCAGTAGGGACCAGGTCGCGGAAGAGGTACACTAAATTTCTGGAAGTTAATGCAGAAAAGAGGGTAGCGTTTCTTCTCTAGAGGAGTGGCTGCAAAAGGCAACTGTTCTCCATGTCCGGAGCTGCGTTACTCCCTTCTGTCATGAGCTCTAAAATGCTCAAGACAAGCCGGCCGTAAAATAATACCGTTATATCATTACAGAAATATTTCTCATGGTATCGGAGCCAAGGTTAGTGCAGCCCCTGGAAGGGACGCGCATTGGCAGGGCCCAGTCAGCATGAAAAGTATGCTAGGGTTACCGTCGCACGGGCTGTGACGGCTAACCATGCTAGTACCCCCATTTTGTATCCCATCATTGAATTATGCCTGGGTGAAGTAACGAATACGCGACTGCACTTGAGAGAAGGCTTGTAGGCACCTGAGAGGTGCGGAAAAAAAGATGGATTGGAGAAAAGTCATGTGAAAAGAGGTGTGGTTACTAACTGGTGTACAACAGAAACCGAAGGACAGTTCATGGTGTTGACATTGTCATATCAGCTAAATTTGTCGGTTCAGTCTCCGAGGTGCAAAAGTTTGACAATCGCTTGATGGAACTCATCCGCACTGGGGAAAGAAGGAAATTCCAATTTTTCACAGCAACGCTCCACAAACTGACGTGCTCATGGAAACCAAAGATGCGTTCTGGGCACTGCCTGACAAGAAGACCGCTGACTATCATATCGCTGCCGCTGATCTGAATGGACGTGTCGGACCGAGGAAAGAATAACAAACAGTCCATGCCGTTCATGGACTAGCGAAAAGAACGAAGATGCCCAACAAATTCGCGATTATGCAGAAACTGATCATCGCAAACACACGGTTCAAAAAGAGTGATATTCATCTACTCAGTACTACAGTGGCTCCCATCCAATTCGCATTGACTACATCCTTGTGAGAGAGTGAAATCTCGGAGATGTTCTAGAGATAACAGTTGTCCCTTATTAAATCCTTGCGATGCAACAACGACCACTCATCTAAGCTGTGGATAAAGTCACCAAGAGCCCAATACTTCACAGGAAATAGACAAATTGGGATCAAATGGTTGCCCCTGAAGAAGGAGACTAACGTCGTTGCTAAAGTTACAGAGTCACAAATCACCATAGTTGAAGTGAGCCGGACTAAACTGAAAGACGCCTCTCGCTCTATTCCTGGAACAATTCAGTCAGGGCGACGACAACGAAGGATTAAACATGACATATGGCTAAGGAATGAAGATGTTAAATATGCAGTACGGTTGAAGAAGCAGCTGTACCACGAGTTTCTTGCTCGTTGGAATGCCTACAAGGTAGCCACTCGTAAAATGAAGGAGGCATTTGCCGTAACAAAATCAAACCGGTAGGCAGGTCTATATGTGAAACATGACATGCGCGAATTCGAGCGGAATTTTAACGGCTAGTCGAATCGAGCCAACGCAAAACGTCAGAAGTCCAACGTTTTTACGGCATCAATGAGGAAACAGACGATTTGCTACTGGACAGGCGGGAAGCGCGAGTACACTGGCGGAACTATTTTGACAACATTTCAATCATGGAATTTCCGTATCTACCAATCCTAATCACCTCCGCTGGGAAGGTCCAACGTAGGAAAATGACGTCACTAAAGTCCAGACTATGCGGAAGGAAATGAAATCAGGGAAAGCCATCTGCCCCGATTATCTTCCAGCAGAGTTTTGTTTCTCTCAATGGGGGGATGCAGCAGTGTGGCTAAAGCAAGCTTTTCAGCCAAATCATCAAAGAACGTCATAAACAAACAGACTGGCGACGGAGTATCAATTCAGAAATAAGGGAAGCCCTGCCGATTTTTCTAATCACGGCCCGAACATACTTCTGAGCCTCGCAACGAGAGACTTACAACAAATCTTCGACAAAAGGATTAGCGATTTAGCCAAACATACAACAAGCCAAGCTGGATTTGTGTAAAATTGTTGCGCAATAGGAGAAACCCATGTTGCCGGACTATTACTTGAGAAACACTGTGAAAAAAATAACAGGCTTCATGACAAATTTCTGGACCCTTAGAAGCCCTTCCATCGGGTACTTCATGACCTAATCAGTCAGCCCTACAAGTACATGGCATTCCAGAGCACCTTGCTGAGAGGGTATAATTGCTCTACAAAGAACAAATGAGTTGTGTTCAAGCTGCCGCAGGAGCGTCTCATGACTTCCGCATAACTGTAGGAGTCCATCAAGGCCCCGGCTTATCACCACTGCAGCTTATTCTTGTGATGGACATAATTACCACAAACCTGCGCAGTCCAATACCATGGACACTTCTCTAAGCAAATGATATCATTTGGCTGAAGAGAATAAGCTAGACCTGCAGCGTCAAACAGAAGACTGGAACAATCGACTAGCGCAATAAGCCCCGCGCCTCAACAAGAACAAGACAGAATACATTGCATTAAATCGTCGAGAAGTTGGAACCATGCATGTTGACGTTGAAGATATAGCACGAGTAGAGATATTTAAGTATATTGGCTCCACAATCTATGATTATGGCCAACTTACTGAAGTCAACTTAAGGATATACAAAGCCTGACTGAAGTGGAGAATGACAACAGGCGCCCTTCCGAACTTTGGACGAAGGGCCATCTCTAAACTAAGTTCTACAGAACTGATATCTGTCCTATCGATATCCATCCTGTCGTTTTCTACGGCAACGAATGCTGCCCAGCTCTAGAGGTAGAACGCCAAATATGCATCATGGATACGAAGTTGCTTAGGTGGAAGGCTGGCATAACTAGACTACATCACATTTCAAATGATGTTATTAGAAAACGTTTTGGCATTGCAGCGATCCAGAAGAAAATTGGGGAAAGGCGTGTGCGCTGGTTTGGGCAAGTGTTGCGTGTAGAGGACGATACATTGGGAAAGTCAGAGTATTACACAGAAAGTCCGTGAAAAGAGGCGCTAGGGACGAACCAAACAGCATAGACTGATAAAGTGCACAACGGCCTGAAAGTTGGAAGACTGCATGCAGACATGGCCCGAGACCGAACTAACTGGAGTCAATGAACCACAACACCGGACCCTGCCACCAGATGCAGACTGATGAATATTCTGTTACAAAAATGGAGTGCAAAGGATATTTTACACATCCTAACATTCAAATTAGTTTATTGTATGTTCAAATTTTCTCCCCTAAAGCCTATGTCCGATATCTATAAAAACGTATTTTCACAAAATAGTGTTTGAATGGCTGAAAGCTTCTCGATTTCGTGTTTAAGTGACTCCTATAAATGCATTGTGAAGAAAAATGTATAACTCAACAAAGTAAAAAATGGGTATATCTGTGTTAAATGGGAAGGACAGTTTGAATATCCGGCGAAATTCTATGAGTACTGTGCCGTTACATTGCCAAACACCACAACAACAACCATAACGGCCAGCCCAAGGTATGAACTAGCAGTTACACAACAGCACCAGTTTGTAAGAAATAAGTGGAAGGTTAATCAGACACTATACACTCCTTCCAACAACAAGAGAACAAGAAAAACTTACCTTAACAAGTGGAGAAGTGTCACAACAAACCGTGGATAATTTAAATTAACCCCTGTACTGGACATCACAACACCAAAAAGTGAAAGAAAGAACAACAACATACCTTTAAGAAGGTAAAATAATTTAATCTTGATACCCAAAGTAGAACAACCTTTTTTAAATATAAAAACAAAATTAAATAAAACCGTCCATAGAAGAGAAAAACAAACAATAATATGAGGTAATTAACAACTGAGGAAAACTCCTGAAAAACTGAGGTCGGCCAACCAGAAATAAGTGTAAAAGGTACATGACTACATGATAATTACTTTAAGTGAGTAGTGCCTTTGGGGTGCTTTACAAAGGGTGACCTTCAAAGTACAAGTTTTCTCTTAATTTACTCTTACTTTCATTTAACTTATTATATTCGTTCGGATAGTGTGATCATGGAGCTTTCGCAAGGGGATCAGGGTAATTACGTCTCGAGCGACATAAACACAAGTAGAATAAACAGACGTTAAGACAGCCGAACAAACACAAACCGGGAAAATATCAAGTCAAGAAAGTTTGGATAAAGTGTTAAAGTCACACAGACACCAAAATAAAATATTTACAAAAGCGATAGAATCCCAAAACCAACCACTACCATCCCTACAGAGTAGCTATTGTAACCAACATTCGCCATCAAGAGTTGGCAATGACCAATCACAAAGCAAAAGCATAACAATGGTCGAAACATAAGGAACCCGAAAATTCCAAAACTCATTCATTTACATTTTACAACAAAAAAATAAAAGGAAAAGCAGGAATAAAATTAAAAGAGACCCAAACTAAATTTCTGATACTCTGGAGAAAACTCACATGGTCCTAAAACCTTTCCAAGAGGTAGAGTTCCTTTGAAGTACATATAGAGGAGATACACCTTATCTCCCAAAACTCCACATTAATAATATTCATAACTTTTCATAATTTCCCAAACTAGATGAAACGTAATACACCTTCATACCACACATATCCAGATCATTAGGATATGTATACTATATATAAATTTTTACAGAGGAAACCCGAAAAACTTGAACAGTTACTCCCTTTTAAATTTTTGAACCAACAACTAGCATTATGGCTTTTTCAAAGGTCTTAAACACACGAAAGTTCTAGAAGAGGGCATGTTTTCCAAAACATCATTCCGGTCTCCGGCGACTAAGTTCAATTTAAATGAAGAAGAAACTTACAGTTGCAGAATCAGGCTTGTAGTAACATCAAAGCGTCAGTTGCTCCATACTCACGTAATTATATCACAAAATATTGCATTTACTGCAGAAAGGAGGACGGTCTTCAAAATTTAAAAATTAAACCTTTAGAATGGCTGAAAGCCATCGCACTAATATATTATGTCGGATCCATAATGTGCGTTAAGGCCAAAAGCCGGAGCGAGTGAGTAGCATGTCCTTCCTCCATCATGGTCAAGCTTCTTCTCATTTCATAATGGCCGATTACTCCCGCTGGAAGAGAGCAGTTCAAAAAGATGGCGAGGAGCTCCCTGATTGGTCGGAGGCGAGGTCACGTTTCGACCACACCATAACAGATGGCAGCACACAGCAGAATGACAGTTAAGTACCGAGAGCAAGTCCCAGAGAATAAATTAATTATTTAAGAAATATGATGGTTTACAAGTAGGAGAAATCCAAGTTGAGAATATAAACGTGACACTGTTTTCTACGGCTAATTGGCCAAATCAAAACCGTTCCTTGGGAAAGCAGTTTTAAATCCGTAATACTGTCTCACTACCTACAAGAGGGGAGTCCGTCAGTGTATTCTAGCCTGAATAGAATTTTGCAATTCATATTTCTGCATACATACGTCATAGACAGCAGACGATCATATTAATCAGTTTGTTATTTTCACTCCGATCACGCCTATAAATATGAAGACCATGGAGGTGTGGCACAAAGTGGTCAGCTCAGGGCCATGTGACACTCAACACTCTAAAGCTGGAAGGAAGCCACATAACTAAGTGGTTAGTTCAGGACCATGTGTCTCTACACAAACGGAAGTAAGCCTCATCACTAGCTAGCTCAGGACGATGTGTCTCTCCACAAATGGAAGGTAATCTCAACACTAATTGGTAACCTCAGAAATACGTGTATTTCCACAAGTAAGCAATTAGGAAATTTTATGAATTTTAAAATCTTTTCTTATGTAATTCAATACCCAACTGGCATGACAAATACTTTAGACATTTTAAAGGAAGTCATTTAAGTTGCGGCATGATATTTGTAGATTGCTGAAATGAGAGTGAGGAAACAATAGCGCCTGAGGTGAGATATAAAACAAAGTGGGAAGTAGTAGATAAGATCCGGTCGACTGAATCCTTCAGAAGCATCTAAAATCTATGATGTAAAATGGACTAAGCTACGTAGACAATGGACTGTCCTCTGACATATATGCCAAGAAAAAAGAAGACACATAAAATGCATGTCGCTTTGCTGGTCTCTGCACAAAATATGTTTATAAAGTAGAAAGCTAATTTAGACTCCATCAAAAATAGAAATATGATTTTGTGTGTGAAAAGGGTTCATAAGCAACATTTTTACTGGTGGTCATAACACAAGATTGTTCTCTAACGTAGCCTATTGTGTCCTGTTACATATGAATTACAAAGAAACAGAGAGTGTGAGCTGGTACTGGGTAGTTCTGAGGACCGACATGAATATTTCTTGCCACTAGTTGTGAAAGTACAGTAGGAACAAGTCAGTGCATCACATAAGAGCCGAGAAGACTCTAACCACTCACAAAATCAAATAAACCATACAGAATTCGTAGTTTCCATCACAAATCTTGTTTGAAGTCAAACCTTAGGCTACGACTAGCCATTGCATGACCTGCTGATACAAGGGCTTGGTTAAGAGCACCAATCCGAGACTATAGAATCATTTCCCAGGGATTATCAAAGATCATTTCACACAGTAACCAACAAAGGTGTGACAGCAAAAAATTAATTAGCAATGTCACAACTACAGTTCAAAAACACTACTGCATTAAATGTTTTAAAACAGGACATACACTTGTGGTACTTTGTAAGGTCAGTGACAATAATTACAATTTTGAAATAATATTATATCACTACGTTATTTACCTATTATTATTATTATTATTATTATTATTATTATTATTATTATTATTATTATTATTATTATTATTAGCATAGGGCAACAAGTTAGATACATATATACAAATATATAGTATTTACAAATATACACAGACAAGAAACATGTTTTATAGCAGAATGTCCAGTTGAGTGATCCACTGTATGGCTTCCTCTGTTGGTTCCAAAAAGTCACTCGGGCTACCTGTGTAGGAACGTCGTGTACATTCACTTACAATATGGGGATCATCTGCCGAGATGCACAGTCGCACTCTGGTGATGAGATATATTTCCACTTATAAAGGGCATCCCTGCATCAACAATGATTTGTTCTCACCCGATTCAGAGTGGACCAAATCATACGCGGTAGATGATGTTCACCAGAAAAGATGTTGTGTAAGGAACTGTCTGTGGCAACTTTTCAGCGACTTCTCCATTCTTCTAAAGGGTGAAAATTCCCATCAGCCAATGCGACAGCATCATGCAAAGATGGATGTCGTGACTCGAGCCTCGTTACCTTGAGAACAGGAATATCATCCAAAACAGGCAGTTGAGGGTTCATGTCTATCTTCTTGAACTTTCGGATGGTAGCATTTCATCTTTTTAAAACAGGTGGCATTTTACCTGACAGAATTGGGAGCCAATAAAGGGATGTGGACTGGATAGTACCAGATATTAACCGCAAGCTAGCATTCAGTTGAGTATCAATTAGTCTTGTATATGGGCTATCCAGCCAAACTGGTGCACAGTACTCAGCACACGAGAAAACCAGTCCCAAAGCAGAAGATCATGAAGTCTTTGCTGATGAACCCCAATTTGAGCCATACAATTCCTGAAGGATAATATTACGTGTTTTGAGCTTTCTGGACAGATTCATAAGATGTTGTTTGTAAGATAGTGTGCGATCAAGTGTAATCCCTAAATATATGGGATAGTTGCTATGCCGAAGTTCTTGGTGACAAAAACGTATGTGAAGTTTAATGCCAGCTTGGCGATTATTCAGGTGAAAACATGACACTTCTGTTTTGTTAGGGTTAGGACACAGTTGCCATTTCTTGAAGTACGTTTCAAGTGAAATCAGGTCTCTTTGTAGCACTTCTTCTGTCACACTAAGGTCTCGAATTTGAGTAGCTAGTGTAATGATATCAGCATAACAAAATGTTTGTGATGATATTTCTGGGAGATCAGATATACAAATTGAACAGTAGGGGAGACAGTACCGATCCTTCAGGAAATCCATTTTTCAGCTTCCTTTCTCTACTCGTACTATTTCCCATACACATTCGACATCTTCTGTCATCGAGCATATTGCTTATAACCTGCACGATGGTCCTACAGGGTACAATTCTGAGAAGCAAGTAAATTAATCCTTCCCTCCAGACTGCGTCAAATGCCGCTGTAAGATCAATGAATACAGCTGAGGTCTTGAGTTGTTTCTGGAAACCTGCTTCCAAGTGGAATGTCAGTGAAAGCACTTGATCGCAGCAGTTGCGATTTGGCCTGAATCCAGCTTGATCAACTGTAATACGCTGAAAAATAGTTGCGCTGATTCTGTTGTGGAATAGCCTCTCAAAAAAAGGGCAACTGGTCTATAACTGCTTGGGTCATTGGCAGGCTTACTTGGTTTCAAGATGGAAATCACTTTCGTTCGTTTGAATTCTGCCGGGATTTGTCTGTTCTGTAGAAGGTCGGTAAAAAACCTTAACAGCCAACTTCTTGCATTCTTCCCTAAATGAATGCGAAATTCTGGATGAATGTCGTCAAAATCTGGAGCTGTACTTGGTTTAACGTCATTGAGAGCAGCATTGATGTCTTGCACCGTAAGCGGTTGTGAATACCTTGATGTGCGTGGTGTTCTTGATTCCAGAGTTTGGAGCTGGCGCCGTATGTATTTGGTATGTTTCTTATCTGATGGAGTTTGGGAAGTTAATAATAATGTTATTTGCTTTACGTCCCACTAACTATTCTTTTACGGTTTTCGGAGACGGCGAGGTGCCGGAACTTTGTCCCGCGGGAGTTCTTTTACGTGCCAGTAAATCTACCGACACGAGGCTGACGTATTTGAGCACCTTCAAATACCACCGGACTGAGCCAGGATCGAATATGCCAAGTTGGGGTCAGAGGCCAGCGCCTCAACCGTCTGAGCCACTCACCCCGGCGGAGTTTGGCAAGTTGTGACGATGTGAGATGCTACTTCATCCGGAGTAACTCCAGGCTGTTCCTTCACCAAATGTGTCCTTCCTCCAAGTTTTCTGCGGTGCCCCCAAGATCTTCTACTGGAATGAGTTAGGTCGATATTCTCCACTGTTTCAATCCACCGTTCTCTCCGGGTAGTATCCATGCCGGAAAGAAGTTCATCAGCTATGTCTTCATCACCAGTATGCAGATATTCGTTATAGAGTGCATCAGTCTCTGCATTCCAACCAGGGATGTATTCTTTTCTATGACATACTCTTCTTCTTAGCCTCCATCATAACTGCATCTACGAAACGCTTGTAATTGTGCTTGGGAGCAATCCACCGAACACATTTATCCAGTTCAGTGGTGAATGTTGAAAAGTTTCTTTTTCTGAAGTTCCTCCGAGCATGTGGTATTGACCGTACAACAGGAATTTTGATGCCAATGTCCACTACAATGGGGCCATGTTGACTGTGGGGAAAATGTCTTAACACTTTACGACTGGTATGTAAGGGCTGTCCTGCCTCATTGCAGCTAACAAATCACAAGTCAGGATTGAAATCCCTATTTCATGCAGCTCATTGGAAAGTACCAAGATCTTTTGGGTAAAAAATCAGGTGGAGATTATTCATTTCTGTCCATTCTACGAGTTTATTTCCACATTCATTGTTATTGGAGTACTTCCATAGTTCGTGATGGCTGTTGAAGTCGCCTATATAAACTGCAGGGTGTTGAGCAGTCGGGAGTACGGTACCTGACCACTGTGCGTTTGGGGGTTTATAAATGTTAAAAATAGTAACATGTGCCACTCGCACAGTAACACAATGGATGTCTTCGTCTATTTGAAAGAGCAGTGAGGCATCTTGGATATTATTACGAACATAAGTAGCTATACCATGTGCACTGTGATATGTTGCACCAAGAGCTGTGAAACCATTAATGACGCCCCTTTTCGGAAACTCTTCTTCATCGGCTGTATGGATTTCATGTATACCCACAACATCTATATTATTATTCAGGATAACTTTGGATAGGTAGTCACATTTCGCTCTGCTGATGCTTTCTACGTTAAGCTCGAAAACATGGATGAAAGGTACGATGTTTCTTGTCTGGTAGCTCTGAGAAGAGCCATTTCCATGAAATACTTCTGCTATTGCTGGAGGATCTTAAAAAAGATAGGTCCAGCAGCAACAGTTATTGCTTTCTTAGCACCACCCGGGGGTCACGTGTAGGGCACTTTGAGGGTAAACCTACGGACGTGAAGCAATAATGTACCGCCTATTTATCAACTTTTATGAGGTAATAAATTCACTTACTTGAAGAATTCTGAATTTTTTTAGGCAACCTGAACAAATTTAAAATTCCACTTGTACCTGTCCATTTTATTAGTTAATACTAATTGTGTAAGTATGTTTGCAATCATAACACTAGAAGCACCTGACTGACAACGAACACTAAAATGAATCAGAAAGTGTGACCACATCACTGGAATGACCATAAATCTATAGCACAATTTTTTATGCTTACAACAATGCACAAGTTTTATTTGAAAACTATGATACCGAAGATGTAGTATAACTGACCTCAAAGTTTCATTTCTACAACACATTATCTGCTTTGGCGTCCACAAATGGAGGAATCTGACTTAACACACAAGAGAACAGAAATGATCAGAAAAAAGGAATCTAACCAAATAATTTCAAAATGACATTCTTCGAGTTATCACATTATTGAACTGAGCCATCATTATATTGATGAATGAAACTGATTATGTTAGTTTGAAATATTTATTGTTTACAATGTACATAAAACTTAACAATTTCGAATTAGAAGATTTAATTTCTAATCTACAAGTATAGCTTTTTCTGTGTGTCACTGTTGGCATGAACGTATAAAAATATTACTCAGAATATCTGGAAGCAATAGTTTCAGATAGCATTTCAGATGATACGAATGTGATGAACAAATGATGCAGAGAAAGTGAAAGAAAGAACACTTTTTCATGGTTGCTTAAAGGTATTGTAAACAAATACACTTCAAAAATATCTAGCTTTACCAGAGATTCTTTTTGTAGATATATATTGAATAAAACTACGAGTACATGATGGAAAATTAAATATGACCTTAAAGTTCCTGAATATTTTAGATAATTTTAACCAATAGAATTTTCACATATTAGTGTTTAAATGTAACCTTGTAAAGACAGGATTGAAATGATGAAAATGGCCACTTCTGGAGATAAACCAACCAATACTGAACACAACTATGAATAGGTACAACATATTCCATATTGTATAGGACTTGTAGTGTACGTACTTTGTTTCTCCTTTGATGTATGGCAACAGCTGATCATCAGTTTGTTCCTCTATGAATACTTCCTTAGTATCTTCGGAAGGCTGTCAGTAAGAAATAAGACAAGTAGAATAAAGAAGTAAGGAATAAAACTATATAGGCCTAAAATAGAAACACCTGAGAAAATAAATTTCATAGTGGCACAAGAAGAGTATAATTAATTTATCCCCCATTTAAAAAATATATAATGGAAAGGAACAATCAAATGAAAATCCCATGAAATGCAAGAGAGGTGTCTACCTTGGTGGTAAATGGTACACAAAAATACATTATTATCAAGCACTAAATTTTAAAAGGACAGAGAAGAAGACAATTTCCTAAAAACAGTATTCTACAATTTTTGCTATTTTTTTCTATTAAGCACACAGCTCATCCTTAATAAATGTATAGAATTTACAAACTCTTACTCATAATGTTTTCTGTTTTACAAACATAATCAACACACATACCACTTGTGCAACTACTTCAAATAATACTATACAAATTCTATTAGGTTAAAATTTACATTGCATTTACTTATTTAATTTTTTACCCTTTTTGGAACCTAACTTGCACAATGACCTGCTGTGTTTTAACCTGAGTCCCTTTGGCACTGATTTTCAAACAATTGATGAGATATAAGAACATGAAAAGGAACACACTGTTGAACAGCAGTAAACACAGTAGCATAGAAAGGGAGGAACATTGCAAACTTGTAAATTTAAAATCACCTACATATTTGTGAATATTCAGCAGAGTATATGTACACATACATGTATGTGAACATGTACAATTTTAGGAAAATAAATAATAGTAAGCAGTATCTCCGAATCATTACCCAATACCATTCCTTGCTTCTGTTTCTCTTTCTGTTGATCCCTAATTCCACAATGACTAGCCATTTTCTTCATCCTCTTATATTCACACTGCCCTGTTCCCATCTTCCTACATATGAGTTGACTTGTCACCTCTTGTTCATTTCCATGTTCCTATATACTTTCTTTCCAAAAACACTTTACTGTAATATCAAATAACCACTTTCCCAACAAGTGGACAATGCTTAAATCATAAGCATAGAAATATCCATCATCCCCCATCTGTACATCACATTAAGACCAAAAGCATAAATCAGTTAATGTCCCAATCAATGAATGAATCAATCAATGAATCAATCAAATAACAGCAATTAGGGCTGTTGGTTGTTTATATAGAAAAAAGATTGTGCAAATATATGAAACATATTATTACAATCACTAAATCATTTTCCTATAAGTGAACATTTGCCAAAATTTGTACCCTTCAATTCAAACTTATCTTCATGTTGTGACCTTTCCTACAGTTAAAGAACATGACTTAAATGTATTCATCAACTAATGTCATTCCAAGGCATCTCTCCAATGACATCTCAGAATATACTGCTTAATCAAACAACTTGTCTCCTTTCTCCAAGTCTCCCCAGCTGAAACTTTGCAACATCTCTGTAACACAACTCTTTTGTTAGAAATCACCTGCAAGAAATGGAGATAATTCTGTGGATCATTTCCTGTTCTCTACTCAAGTAATACTGGTGATGGTCTCACACTCTCATTGTGGCTTTGCTGGAGATTTATATGCCTTCTCCTTTACAACCCCTAAATAACCTCATAATCATATTAAGAGATCTGTAAATTTTATTTTCAATATGTTTAAATGATTACCATAATGAAGCTATATCCTTATTATGAATAGCTAGGTACTTACAGAGATCCCCATGAAGAAATTTCACCCATCAATACAATAATAAAACCGGAGAGGACTCTTTCTATATGTGAAACAAAGAAACTGACTTTTCACCATGTTTACAAATATAGCATTGCCCGATGTCCATCTTACAATATTGTCAAGGTCTTTTTCAGTTAGTCATAATCCTGAATCTTATTTATTACACAGAGCCTCATCACTTTTTTCAGTTCATTATTCATATTGTTTAATATATCAGAAAATAAAGGTCTCATAATACTGCCCTGTGGGACCCAATCCCATAATTGTTACAGGATCAAATAAAGCTTCACCTACTCTAATGCTCTGAGTCCTATTTTGTAGAAATACACCAGACGTGGCCAAATTTTGATGGTAAAAGTTATATTTCTACCTTTATGTAAACTATCGACCTTTATAGCCTAATCCTTGAACTTGTTTGGAGGCAAAGTTTCCACTTGGGATATCCTGGTCCACACTATTGTATGTTTTTCATACAGTGGCTACAGTGAGAACCACAATGCAATTTCATTATTCACATGGTTTTGTGTCATTTTTGTTACTGAGCATGTTCTGTTGTTTATCTTTATTACCTGCATATTGTTGCTGTTTGGAAGTAAATAATGTGACCTATTATTAAGACTGTACATTCTGTAAATTACATGTATTATTGATACTATTCAGGAGTTCAGTTGATATTTCTTAAGAGTGGTTCTAGAGAACTGTCAAAATTTGAGGTTATGGGGAGACGAAGAGACCTTTCGCCAAGGAAGGCATTGTCAGAGAGCTATTTCTTGAGAAACGTCAATCACAACAAGAAATAGCTTCTAGATTGCAAATACTACAGCAATCTGTAAGTAGAATTTTAAAATGTGAAGATAACGGGAAGACAAAATGTGATGATGATATGAGTAGTATAATTGGACAGTTCGGCGGCCTCCGCCGCATCCTCCGCCGCCTCCTCCTCCGCCGCCGCCGCCCGCGGGAAATTTGAATTTTGGCGGGAAATTTGAATTTTGGCGGGAAATTTGAATTTGTAAACAAAGCCACGCGCTTTTTGACAGCTGTCATCGACAACAACGCATCGCTAACCTCACTGCTGCCATCTTGACGGGCCTAAACCTCACTAGTGCCAAATTAACCTCACTAGCGTGAGGTAAACAAAGCCACGTGTTTTTTGACAGCCACGTGCTTTTTGACAAACAACAACGCATCGCTAACCTCAGTACTGTCACCTTGACGGGCCTAAACCTCAGTAGTGCCAACTTAACCTAACTAGCGCGAGGTAAACAAAGCCACGTGCTTTTTGACAGCCACGTGCTTTTTGACAGATTTGTAAACAAAGCCACGTGCTTTTGACAGACAACAACGCATCGCTAACCTCAGTACTGATATCTTGACGGGCCTAAACCTTAGTGGTACCAACTTAACCTAACTAGCATGAGGTAAACAAAGCCACGTGCTTTTTGACAGCCACGTGCTTTTTGACAGATTTGTAAACAAAGCCACGTGCTTTTTGACAGACAACAACGCATCGCTAACCTCAGTACTGCCATCTTGACGGGCCTAAACCTCAGTGGTACCAACTTAACCTAACTAGCGCGAGATAAACAAAGCCACGTGCTTTTTGACAGCCACGTGCTTTTTTGACAGCTGTCATCCGCCATCTTTGAGCACTGTGCTGCCCTCTATATCGTAGTAGCTGCAAAATTCATCACCTGTCATCGGCAGTGCTGCCATCTTGACGGGTCTAAACCTTAGTGCTACCAACTTAACCTAACTAGCGCGAGGTAAACAAAGCCACGTGCAGCTGTCATCCACCATCTTTAATCTATAGAGCACAGTGCTGCCCTCTTTAGCTACTTACCTTTGAAATGCGGTGGCGGATAATTTGAAAAATGATTTTTTGACAGCAGCCATCTTGCATCGCAAACCTCAGTGCTGCCCTCTTTAGCTAGTTACCTGTGGTGGCAGGCAATTCCACATGACAGCAGTCATCTTTAATCAAGAGAGCACCGTGCTGCCCTCTATGTGGTGGCGGCAAATAGAAAAATTCTACATGCTCTTGTTTGGAAACAAACTCACGCGCTTTTTTGACAGCCGTCATCCACCATCTTTAATCAACAGAGCACAGTGCTGTACTCTTTAGCTAGATACCTTTGAAATGTGGTGGCGGCAATTTGAAAAATTCTATGTGCTCTTGTTGGGAAACAAAGCCACGTGCTTTTTTGACAGCTGTCATCCACCATCTTTAATCAATAGAGCACTGTGCTGCTATCATGCGGGCAATTTCGTCAGCTGTCATCCGCCATATTTAATCCAGAGAGAACAGTGCTGCACTCTATGTGGTGGCGGTAAATTCCATGTGCTTTACAAACCTATGTGCTTTTCTGACAGCTGTCATCCGCCATCTTTAATCCAGAGAGAACAGTGCTGCACTCTATGTGGTGGCGGTAAATTCCACGTGCTTTACAAACCCATGTGCTTTTCTGACAGCTGTCATCCGCCATCTTTAATCCAGAGAGAACAGTGCTGCACTCTATGTGGTAGCGGCAAATTCTACGTGCTTTACGAACCTATATGCTTTTCTGTCATCCGCCATCTTTAATCTAGAGAGAACAGTGCTGCACTCTATGTGGTGGCGGCAAATTCTACGTGCTCTTATTTGGAAACAAATTCTACTCGCTCTTCAGCTGTCATCCACCATCTTTAATCAAAAGAGCACCGTGTTGCCCTCTTTGTGGTGGCGGATAATTTGAAAAAATTCAGCAGCCATCTTTAATCCAGAGAGAACAGTGCTGCCCTCTTTAGCTACTTACCTTTGAGGCGATTAATTTGAAAAATTCTTTTCGACAAGCAGCCATCTTTAATCCAGAGAGAACAGTGCTGCCCTCTTTGTGGTGGCGGTTAATTTGAAAAATTCAGCTGCCATCTTTAATCCAGAGAGAACAGTGCTGCCCTCTTTAGCTACTTACCTTTGAGGCGGTTAATTTGAAAAATTCTAGCTGCCATCTTTAATGAAAAGGGCATCGTGGTGCTATCTTGCGGGTAATATTTTACGTCACAGCTGTCATCCACCATCTTGCATTGCTAACCTTAGTGCTGCCCTCTTTAGCTACTTACCTTTGACAAGCTGTCACCCGCCATCTTGCATCGCAAACCTCAGTGCTGCACTCTATGTGGTGGTGGATAACTTGAAAAAATATTTTTGACAAGCAGCTATCTTTAATCAACAGAGCACCGTGCTGACATCTTTAGCTACCGCCATCTTACATCGCTTACCTCGCTGCTGCACTCTATGTGGTGACGGTTAATTCGAACAAGTTTAATCACGCATCGGGCAAGCTAGAGTAAGCACGTGCTGCAGTGATGATGTCATTGTGTATGTTTAAACCCGTTCGTTGACTAAAAGCTTTAGTCTTCGAGAAACAGTGATAGAGTGTAGAGTGCAAACATGACGAAAACATTAATAGTTGATGTGCAAGGCTTTAAAGTAAACGGAAACAAATTTGTGTTTAAAGAGGTGGCTGTGTTAGATTGCAGTGTGTTGTGGGCACCAAAACTTGTTAGTTTAGTATTTAGTCCACCGTTCCCTTACTGTTTGCAAACAGATGAAGATAAAAAGCAGACTCAGTGGATTGAAAACAATTTAGGTTTGAAGTGGGAAGAAAAAGGAATACCTTATCGTTTTCTACCTTTAATGATGAATGCACATTTGTCAAGAGCAGATCTTGTTCTTTTAAAGGGTTGTGAAAAGAAAGAATGGTTGCGTGATTTTCTACCATCATCATGTGAAGTTATCGACATGCATGAATTGGGGTGCCCATCATTTAAAACTCTTCCGAAAGAGCATAGCAGAGAAACAAGTAAACAGTCTTTACAACATGTAGGTATGCTCTTTGATTGGTTGTGTCGCAGTGCATGTCGGGAAGTGAACAACATATGTAAAGTGCAGTGTCGAAATAACCTTAGTGTAAAAGAAACATTTGTAGAGTAAAGACATCATGTCATTTCTAACAGATACTAAGTGTAACGCAGTTGAAAAGGCGATCGTAAAGTTTTATGCATGCTAAAAGAAACTAAACACTTTTACTGAAGAAGAGCTAAATGCATTACCAAAGGCATTTTTGGTTAATGTAGCTGCGAATGCTGTAAAGAAGATTTGGGAAAAGGTGCCCCGTGAGTGGACTCAAGATCCTGTTTTGTCAGAGCTTCAAACGTGTAGTTTACATCATGAACACGTGAGTTTAGCTAGAAGACCTTCTGTGAGACAGTGCCGTACATGTCAACTAATTAAACTGTATCACGGACCTAAAACTAACGAGTTGTCTTCGCTTATAAACACTTATCATGGCTGTGGAGAGAGTAAAGAAGGAAAAGGTGAAGAAACGTGCTGGGAGAAAGATGAGGAAGCATGTTGGGCGTGGACTCATCAATAGAGTGATTGATCTTCTTTTCTTCGTGCTTCATCCCCCCTGCGGCCCTAGAACACATTCGCCTGATACGTAGTTACATGCTGCCTGCATAGAGTGTAGCTGTTAAAATCTGCTTCGTAAAGTTATGCTGTGTGTGTGTGTGTGTGTGTGTGTGTGTGTGTGTGTGTGTGTGTGTGTTATTACCTAGTGCTTTAGCTGCTCAGAAGAATATAGCAGCACTTGTCGTTGTTGGTGCAATAAAACGAAAACTGAGTGTCAAAGACCGTAACATAAACAAAGGATAAAAATGTATGTATATAGTCTAAAATAAATATGAATTGTCAAAACATATTACAGGTGTTGTTTAATCCTACAGCATGTCCTAGTGACTTAGAAGAAAGGAAACGTAGAGGATTAAAAGAAAACACACATAAGATTTAAAGTACATCCTCTTTATTAATCCATGAATTAAAGCTGTTATTAAAACCAAGCCATTTAACATACAGTTTATTACCACGACGTCGAATAACACGTTCAACTAAATAGTGATCAGGATATTTTGTTTTCTGCAGTTCTTCGATGTAGAATCCACCTTCAATAGGCTGTCCTCTGAGATCGCGAAGTAAATACGTAACTGGATTAGTAAGCTTAACACTTCTGATTTGAAAAATTTCAGTGCTCCAGTTAGGTGTGTATCCTTTTGCAAAGATAGACTTGTGTTTGCTGATGCGAACGAAATCACCTTCTTTAAAGCGATAGCGACGTGGATCAGCTGTTTTGATTACAAGATGAATAGCATCTAGACGAGGTGTATTCTTTGTAACAAGACGTGGCTTTGTTCCGATAGTGCGATGAGGTGTATCGTTGTAGGTAGATAAAAGTCTAGGTAGCAGATCAATCCAACGATATGAACCTTGCGCTGTAAATTCTCGCCACATCATTGTTTTGAGTGTACGATTAAAGCGTTCTACAACACTTGCCTTGAGATTACTGAACGTAGAGTAGTGTTGAATGCCAAGTAACTTGAGGTAAGAAGAAAAATCCTTGTTGTAAAACTCTTTACCTTGATCAGTTTGAAGAAGCCTTGGGCAGCGTTTCGATTCTTCAACAATATGTTTAAATGCTTCTTTAACTTGAGCTGCTGTTTTAGAACGCACGGGTTGTGCAAAAGCAAACTTTGAGTACACATCGATAACAGTAAGTAGATACTTATAGCCCTTATTACTAGAAGCATATGGAATCATTTCTACTAAGTCTGCTTGCCAGAGATCATCTTTTCCTCGTGTAATAACGCGTCTGCGACAGTAGGTGCGACGTGCTGGTTTATGTAACTCATGTGCGATGTTTACCTTTACAGGTGAGATCTTCTCTTGACGAACCATTACAAAATAATACCGGCATAACGTAGTTCTCTTTCTATTTCTAGAATTTCTGATCCGTGACCCGTGTGACCAGCCTCTTGCGATGCTCTTAAAAGTTGTAATCGTTCAACGAGTAAGTTTGGGTCATTCCAGTATCTTACATCCACATACGGCAACAAAGGCTTGTAGATAACGTCTAGACTACGTGCAGACGGAAACAGCTTAGAAATAAACTCACGATACTTGTAACTCTTATTCGCATTTACAGCTTCTGTTCTCTTGTAATTACGTCGTGTTGCATCAGTAGCAAAAAGTATTGCTTTATACTTTTTAAGATCATCTTGTAAAATAATATCCTTGTCAGGTATTCGTGAGAAAAGAAGTTCTAAGAGTCCTTTCGTAGGTTTATATGTAACACCTTTTACTATGAGTTTGTTGCTATTAATCTTAACATTTGAATTTCCTATCCGGAAACAGTCATCTTCGTAGCGAATACCATAGGTAGTGTCAGTTTGTCCTGTAAAAAGTTTTTCTATATAAGGTGCAAAGAGAGATCCATAGGTATCTTGAATAAAAGTTCTAAACTGATTGCGATACTCTGGTGTAATCATAACCTCAGACAAAGATGGTAGATTTTGCGTCGATGTAGTAGGTGTTTCTGCAATAACATCTGTAGTTAAAAACTCAACACGCTTAGATGGTGATGCATCATTAAGTTCTTCTTCTTCTTCATCCTTATCTTCCTCTTCTTGATCTACATCCTGCTTCTTCTCTTCCGTATCTTCTTCATGCTTTTCTTCTTCATGCTTCTCTTTATGATATGATGTTTGCATAGAAGCAAAACTTGAAGTAGACTGCGGTAATGAAGTAGAATTAAAAATTTCTTTGAGTGGTGTACTTAGTTGTGTTTTTAAAAATAAATCCGTGTCTGCTTGAATACGTTTAAGCTCTTTAAATTTCCGTCGAATATTGTTTCGAGCTTGGATGATATGTTTTGTGATCTCCTTGCTAGATGTTAACATGATGGTGGTTTTAAATCAAGTAGTTACTGTAATTCTGTGTTAATGCATATAAAATGATCGAAACCCATGCGATATCGTCCATGCTGTACATCACTTTCTTTATCAATAACTAAAAAGCTGTAACGGTGTAATGACCAACATTTAGCACACATACGTTTAAAGTCATCGAATGTCATATCAGTGTTAACATGATCGTTATACACATGTCGCATGTTGCGCTCATCTTGCCGAAAAAGCACAATAACATTTGCATTGTCGCGTATCAACTGCTTAGGCACACGAGAATAGGTTTGGCACAAATAGATGCAATCAACATATTTATGTCGACCCATACTAAAGAATGCACGAATAACGTTTTGCTGTTCTGTTGCGACATCATCAAATATCATTAGAGAATTAGGAAGCACATCGTCTGGTGATGGTACTTGCTCATGTGAATTAAATTTAAAATATCTTATTCCATCTTTAACTAGATCGTGCATTACAGTTTGTAGAATAGTATATAGCGGCTGATAGAGTGACTTTGCGAAAACGTAAATATTCTCGAAGCGTACACCATTTACAGAAGTAATAAGTGTGAGTAAAAGATTTGTTTTACCACATCCCGACGGACCTGATATAATACATCGAACAGTAAAAGGAAACAACGTTCCATGACGTTTTCTTGTAGTTGTACTAGAACTAGGTAAGAGATGTGGTACAATGTCGGTAACAGGTAGCGCGTCTTGTTGCTTTATAATCTTCATGATAACTGAATCATAAAGTACGTAATAGTAATATATATCTTAAACGAAACAAGAGGCAACGGTTAGTTTATGATTTGCTCTTGACTAGTAAAGTCGTGTCCAGCATGGTGAAACAACGATATCCAAACGACATGAAGAAGAAGAAGAAAGTAAAAACTGTTGGATGGAAAGATGTTATAAAGGCTGCGCAAAAAGCTATTCGAGGGGAATACAATCCTCGTGTAGCTATTACTAAGGCGTTACGCGCAGCAAGAGCGAGAATTTCTCCAAAGTGCAGAGCAATATTTAGTAAACGTGCGCGAATTATTCCTGTACCAAAACGAGGAGGATTTCTTCCTGCGCTGTTTGCTGGCTTAGCAGCTTTAGGGTCATTGCTAGGTGGTGCTAGTGCTGTAGCGAGAACTGTCAAAGCTGTAGAAGAAGCCAAACAACAGTTGAAAGAGAGTGAACGTCATAACAAGACGATGGAGGCAATTGCGTTACGAGGCAAAGGTGTGAACATGAAGCTAGCGCCATACAAGAAAGGGCTTGGTATCTACATTTCTCCAAAAAACGTCTACTGAATGCACTGCCATATCGAGCTCTAACGCATGATGAAGTTTTTACGTTTGCTAAACAACTAGGAATTCATTATTTTCGAGGAGTGTATATGCGCGATCAACTACCAGCACGTCCACGTGAACGTGAAAGTGCCGTAATTAACTTGGACGACAGTCGTGGACCTGGAACTCATTACGTTGCTTATGTAAAACGTAAATCTAAAGTATGGTATTTTGATAGCTATGGAGATTTACCTCCTCCTTTTGAGCTCATACGTTATTTCGGGAGCAGTGCAGACATTGTTTACAATAAAAACTGTGTGCAAAACTTTAATACACGCATGTGCGGACGATTATGTCTTATGTTCTTATATCAAACCCAGACAGTAGAGAAAGTGTATTAGTGTCTACGTGATGACGAACAGTGAAAGAACGTTTGCTGTACGTGGAGAAGGACCTGAAACAACCGTCTATTTTAATCCGCCAATCGAACTTGGTTATCAGCCGCATAGTCTTGGACTAGTATCGTTTGAAAGCTACAATAAAATCTATAATGTGCGTGATGGTTTAAATAAGTTCTATTACGATGAGTATGTGCTAACACTACCCTCAGGTAGTTATACAGTAGATGATATTCACGACTATATTGAAAGTACGTTAATTGATCAGTTTGGGGAAGATAGTTTTAGTAATCATAATTACAAGTTCTCAATCACTATAAGCAACATTACGCATAAATGTGTTTTTGAATCATCATTTAAGATTGACTTCAAATCACAACCTGATTCGATTGGTCCACTGCTTGGATTTTCATCGAGGGAGCTCCTACCGAACGTACGTTACGAGTCTGATCAACCTATAAAACTCTTCGATGATTATAATGTGAACATTACTTGTAATATTATTACAGACTTGAATAGTAATCTACAACCTTCGCACGTCCTGCACGACTTTATTGTTACAGAGGAACGTGGATATACTATTTGTGAGAAACCAGCAGTAGTTCCTTATCATCCTGTGTCTGTAAAACACATTAGCAACATTACTCTTAGACTTGTAAATAAACATAATCAGCTTATTCATTTAGATCAGCACGCGTACGTAGCTTACAAACTACATCTTAAACCAGTATGAAAACCATCTATAAAACACGGTGTACATTCCGAAGGCATACTACATGTGTGCAGAGACTCATCGAGTTAACAGATACCCATAAGCAGATACTCCAAGATTTAGGATATACACTACTACAACAGAATGGAAGAAATGCTAGACATTACGAATACAGTAGAAAGTCGTGAAGGTGTAGTACGAAGTGAGCTTCATTCCTATCAACCTTTTACGTTTGGATTAAATAACAATGATGAAATTCATTTTATTATTAATCAACAAGATGTTTACACCTTACCACACGAAAGCTACCTCTATATTGAAGGACGATTAGAAAAGTCTGATGGAAGTGGACCAAGCACTTCACAACTAAACAACCATGCTCTAGCTTTTCTCTTTTCTGAAGCGCGATATGAAGTAAATAATGTTGAAATAGATCGAACGAAGAATGTTGGTATTACAAGCGCAATGAAACTCTACCCTTCTTTCTGTGATGAAGAAAGTAATCTTTTGCGGATGGCTGGATGGTGTCCAAAAGCTACTAACAACTGGATGATTAATGAGGATGGAACTTTTACGGGTATGTTATCACTGAAACATATTTTTGGATTCGCAGAAGACTTTACACGTATTATAATCAACGTAAAACAAGAGCTTATTCTAATCCGTGAACGAAGTGATTACAATTCTCATAAAGCAGTAGAAACACCTGTAGAATCGAAAATAACACTGCATCGTATACTGTGGCGGATCCCACATGTAACCTTATCTGATCGTGAAAAACTTCGATTGCTCAAGATTGTAGAAAATGATACACCATTACCTATACGTTTTAGAAGTTGGGAGCTGCATGAATATCCTGTGTTACCACCTACAAACAAGCATATCTGGGCTGTTAAAACATCACGTTTTACTGAGAAGCCCTTGTACATTATTTTTGGATTTCAAACTAATCGTAAATTCAATCACGAAAAAGATAGCTCACTGTTTGATCACTGCAAATTAAGACACGTTAGACTATATCTCAATGGAATTACGTATCCCTACGAAAACATCGACATTAACTTTGAGAAAAATAAGTTTGGGATGCTCTATGACATGTTTTGTAAATTTCAATCATCGTATTATCAGAAAGAAGATCGTCCGCTATTTACACCTCAAGAATTTAAAAATAAAGCACCGATTGTAGTTATAGACTGCTCTTATCATGAAGAATCTATAAAAGAATCTCCAGTTGATATTCGTTTAGAATTTGAAACATCTGAAAACATTCCTGCTAACACAGCAGCCTATTGTCTTATTATTCATATGAGTGATGTTACTTACCATCCGCTAACGAATATTGTTACGAGACTATAAATAAGAATAGATCTTTATCATTTTCATTAGTGTGTGCTTCGACATCGTACGCTATGGAACAAAACTGTAAATGTGCATGCTGTTTGCATGCTCATACGCAACATCTTATTTATGTTTCACGAGTGAGTGAGGCTATTAAGATGTTCTATAAACGTAGATCGTCGATGCCGAAACATCTTATTCAATACTTACCACCAGGATTTTTATATACGTACGCTGCCTCTTACGTACATAATTTTTGGGACATCCTTCCTCTACACAGTAAGATGTCAATCGAAGTAGCTTTATGCAGAACTTGTGAACGACATTACAAGCATCTAGGAGAAAATGGTGATGATGATTGGGATGGACCAAATCCGAGGATTGAACACTGTACACAGTGTATGAATGAACTTTCTCTAGTACTTCATGATGATGATGATGATTCCGAAAAGGAATAACAGCAAGGTAAGAAGTACATGATCTTCTCTGTAAAGCATAACATACTTAGTATAATATATTTCTAAATGCTTTGTTTAATTTGAATGTTGCAGGAGGCATTTCAGAAGCATACGTTGTTAAGAAGCACACCAACCTTATCAGCAGCAAAAAAAAAACGAACACTGTTGTAGTACATTCGTAAATAAATATTTGATCGCATTCAAAAATGTTGTACTTATTGCATTGCTTTACTCCGACTTACCTTAAGAAAAACGATCAGGTCTAAACATGCACAATGACATCATCACAACAGCACGTGCTTACTCTAGCTTTCCCGATGCATGTTTAAACTCGTTCGAATTTACCGCTACCACATTCCTTTACATCGACTTACTCTTAAGAAAACGGACAAGTCTAAACATGCATGATGATGTCATCACAACAGCACGTGCTTACTCTAGCTTGCCCGGTGCGTGATTAAACTTGTTCGAATTAACCGTCACCACATAGAGTGCAGCAGCGAGGTAAGCGATGTAAGATGGCGGTAGCTAAAGATGTCAGCACGGTGCTCTGTTGATTAAAGATAGCTGCTTGTCAAAAATATTTTTTCAAGTTATCCGCCACCACATAGAGTGCAGCACTGAGGTTTGCGATGCAGGATGGCGGGTGACAGCTTGTCAAAGGTAAGTAGCTAAAGAGGGCAGCACTAAGGTTAGCAATACAAGATGGTGGATGACAGCTGTGACGTAAAATATTACCCGCAAGATAGCACCACGATGCCCTTTTCATTAAAGATGGCAGCTAGAATTTTTCAAATTAACCGCCTCAAAGGTAAGTAGCTAAAGAGGGCAGCACTGTTCTCTCTGGATTAAAGATGGCAGCTGAATTTTTCAAATTAACCGCCACCACAAAGAGGGCAGCACTGTTCTCTCTGGATTAAAGATGGCTGCTTGTCGAAAAGAATTTTTCAAATTAACCGCCTCAAAGGTAAGTAGCTAAAGAGGGCAGCACTGTTCTCTCTGGATTAAAGATGGCTGCTGAATTTTTTCAAATTATCCGCCACCACAAAGAGGGCAGCACGGTGCTCTTTTGATTAAAGATGGTGGATGACAGCTGAAGAGTGAGTAGAATTTGTTTCCAAATAAGAGCACGTAGAATTTGCCACCACCACATAGAGTGCAGCACTGTTCTCTCTAGATTAAAGATGGCGGATGACAGAAAAGCGTATAGGTTTGTAAAGCACGTAGAATTTGCCGCTACCACATAGAGTGCAGCACTGTTCTCTCTGGATTAAAGATGGCGGATGACAGCTGTCAGAAAAGCACATGGGTTTGTAAAGCACGTGGAATTTACCGCCACCACATAGAGTGCAGCACTGTTCTCTCTGGATTAAAGATGGCGGATGACAGCTGTCAGAAAAGCACATAGGTTTGTAAAGCACATGGAATTTACCGCCACCACATAGAGTGCAGCACTGTTCTCTCTGGATTAAATATGGCGGATGACAGCTGACGAAATTGCCCGCATGATAGCAGCACAGTGCTCTATTGATTAAAGATGGCGGATGACAGCTGTCAAAAAAGCACGTGGCTTTGTTTCCCAACAAGAGCACATAGAATTTTTCAAATTGCCGCCACCACATTTCAAAGGTATCTAGCTAAAGAGTACAGCACTGTGCTCTGTTGATTAAAGATGGTGGATGACGGCTGTCAAAAAAGCGCGTGAGTTTGTTTCCAAACAAGAGCATGTAGAATTTTTCTATTTGCCGCCACCACATAGAGGGCAGCACGGTGCTCTCTTGATTAAAGATGACTGCTGTCATGTGGAATTGCCTGAAACCACAGGTAACTAGCTAAAGAGGGCAGCACTGAGGTTTGCGATGCAAGATGGCTGCTGTCAAAAAAGCATTTTTCAAATTATCCGCCACCGCATTTCAAAGGTAAGTAGCTAAAGAGGGCAGCACTGTGCTCTATAGATTAAAGATGGTGGATGACAGCTGCACGTGGCTTTGTTTACCTCGCGCTAGTTAGGTTAAGTTGGTAGCACTAAGGTTTAGACCCGTCAAGATGGCAGCACTGCCGATGACAGGTGATGAATTTTGCAGCTACTACGATATAGAGGGCAGCACAGTGCTCAAAGATGGCGGATGACAGCTGTCAAAAAAGCACGTGGCTGTCAAAAAGCACGTGGCTTTGTTTATCTCGCGCTAGTTAGGTTAAGTTGGTACCACTGAGGTTTAGGCCCGTCAAGATGGCAGTACTGAGGTTAGCGATGCGTTGTTGTCTGTCAAAAAGCACGTGGCTTTGTTTACAAATCTGTCAAAAAGCACGTGGCTGTCAAAAAGCACGTGGCTTTGTTTACCTCATGCTAGTTAGGTTAAGTTGGTACCACTAAGGTTTAGGCCCGTCAAGATGGCAGTACTGAGGTCAGCGATGCGTTGTTGTCTGTCAAAAGCACGTGGCTTTGTTTACAAATCTGTCAAAAAGCACGTGGCTGTCAAAAAGCACGTGGCTTTGTTTACCTCGCGCTAGTTAGGTTAAGTTGGCACTACTGAGGTTTAGGCCCGTCAAGATGACAGTACTGAGGTTAGCGATGCGTTGTTGTCTGTCAAAAAGCACGTGGCTGTCAAAAAACACGTGGCTTTGTTTACCTCACGCTAGTGAGGTTAAGTTGGCACTAGTGAGGTTTAGGCCCGTCAAGATGGCAGCAGTGAGGTTAGCGATGCGTTGTTGTCGATGACAGCTGTCAAAAAGCACGTGGCTTTGTTTACAAATTTAAATCTCCCGCCAAAATTCAAATTTCCCGCCAAAATTCAAATTTCCCGCGGGCGGCGGCGGAGGAGGCGGCGGAGGATGCGGCGGAGGCCGCCGAACTGTCCAATTATACTACTGATATGCTTGTTGTTTTAAGGGGCCTAACATCGAAAGTCATCGGCCCAAGACAAAATGTCAACAACGTGTTGGAAACTGTGTGCAGAAGAAGAAACCAACCCCAAGGAGGAAGCAAAAACTGATTAATTTGTCAGTAAACAACCGCAAGGTTACTAGTTTGGATTTACGTAAGAAATTAGAAGAGTATGGGTCATTTGTATTAGCCAGGACTCTGAGGCGAGAGCTGTTGAATGCTGGAATGAAAGCAAGATGACCTCAAGGCAAAGCGAAGTTTACTCCTGCTATGGCTGTAAAGAGGTTCCAGTGTGCCACGACTCTCCAGAATTGGTCATCTGATGAATGGAAACAGGCAAGTCCATGACAATTACTGTAATTCCTAAATTACCATTCATTATTCCATTATAACCCAATCTAAGTGATGTAACCGTACAGCACAGTAAATGTATGAAATTCTTCTTTTAAACCATACAGCTTATTGCATATAATGCTAGGCTTATTTGTTTTATTTATTTCAGGTTTGCTTTAGTGACGAATCGGTATTTCCTGTCATAGAAGAGACAAGTCAATATGTCAGAAGATAAGGAGAAGCATTCCATCCAGATTGAGTGAAGCATCCAACTTTAGTGATGGTCTGCAGTGTGTTTTTTTGGTATGGCTGTGGACGATTATATATTGTAGAAGAACTATGAGACGTGAACAGTATAGTATTAAGAACCCGTTTGGTAGCTCAGGTGCAAGAGTAATTCGGCCAAAGTGAATTTATTTTTATGCAAGAAAAGATTTTTATGCAAGAACAAAGCCTAGAAACAGTCCAGACATGAACCCCGTAGAATATCCTTAAAAATAGCAAAGAAAAGTCCAAAAAAGTATAACGACAGAAATTGGCTTGATTGAGAAGCTCGGTCAGATCTGGTGTCATGATGACGATTTAAAGAGTCAGTGTAAAATACTGTTTGAGGGTATGCCCAGTCTAATCAAGTCGCTCATGAAAGCTAAGGGGGTGCATAAAAAGTGCTAATGTCATCAACTTTAAAATTGGTAACATCTTATCTGTTCAATTCTCGAATTTTTTATGTTTAATAATTTGGCCATATCTTTATAGTCACCCATTTAGCCACTGTTTTATCTATCCCGAACGCACTAATTTTTTGTCAGTAGTTTCCCGAGATCTACCCTAAGAAAATCCTTGGATATGTCAATCGTGATACATTTGACTTCCTGAATCTAATATATCTGCTATATCATGCTGGAATCCACAAGATGAGCTTCAGTGGAATAGTGTTTCCTAAATCTGAACTAACTTATATCGAGCCAGTTGGTAATTTCTTAAATGTGTATAACATAATCAGAAAGAATGCATTCCAAGAGCTTGCATGCAACACAAGTCAAGACGACTATTGTATAATTACTAGCCCTAAGTTTAGCACATTTTCTCTATACACAGAGTGCTATTATACTAAGCATTCATTCATCTGGTATAGCTGTTTCATACATACTCTAATCAATATCTCAAAGAACTGACTTTCGTATATGCCCAGAAATTTTACCCATCCCAGCAGCATTTCTAGTTTAAAATTTTTGTGTATTACATTCAATGTTCAGTATAGTGGATATTGTAAAGTAATTTCAAAGGATTAGGTGAAATTCTCAACTGCGTCAGGTACTGCAAAAGGACATGATCATACCATTGGTGACATATCCTATGCGTCACGAGTGACAGCTGCGATGCCCACCGACTAATGTAGTATACACATTCTCATGCTGTGTAATTGCTACTTCATACCTTTCTAAATCTGTCAACATTCAACACCGTACACAGCAACAAGCCGTAGTAACACGGCTGAAAGTAATTCCAGTATCAGGGAAGACAATGTACACTGCCGGCTGGTGCTCTCAGTGCTTTTCAATTAGCATTTTGGCAGTGAAAATTGCATGAGTTGTTCCAACACCCTTAATGAAGATGCATTGTATAGCAATAATGCCGGCGATTTCACCCAGTCAATAATGAAGGCTACTCTAAAAGATCATCTCATGTACAATTGGGTGCAATTTGGATGGTAATTTGCACATTCTGCTGAATCGTCATTTTGCTCAAAAATAGGCACAAGGATGTTTACAGCCCAATGACTGGGAACAGAGCCAGAGTCAACTCTGGCACTGAATAAGCTTGTCAGCCAGTTGATAATGAGTTCTTTAAACTGCCTCATCTTCCAACGATACAACAAGCAAAGTCTCTCACTGAGGGACAAAGGAAAAGAGACAACAATCAAGAAAAAGGTTTATCACAATAGTTCTATGAACTTTGACTGTCCTACATCAACACAGATCTATCCATATTAAGAAACAAAGTACGAATTTATGTGAAGATAAACCGACGTCCAGAATTATCGCATGGAATATTTGGAAGCTAATACTCAGAGAAGTGTACGAAAATACTAGTAAATTGCAGGGTATATGCTGTAAACGGGAATCATGCATCAAATGTATCTGGGCAAAGAGAAATACTCACGGGTCAATTTGTCTCCAAAATGAGGAGACTGGGTTGGAACAAACACATTTCAATGACACATGGGTGAAATATCAATTAAGAAATAGTAAATGTAATTATTATCATTATTTTACTGTAAAACCAATTATAGTATTAACATTAACAGCTAAACGATAGCTGGGCATCTCAGAGAAGTTAACTGTTAATAATGTAGAATGACACTGCGTAAGCACTGTACAAGTCTACAGATAATTTCACCTTAAAGTTCTACACAACAATCTATACTGAAAATGCGATTTTCACACCACACACAGGATTTCTGCAAACCAATTTTACTAATTCAACAAGGCATCAATAAATCAAAATAATGCACTTTTAATACTTCTGTATAATTAATACAGCAGTATATACTGTGGAAATAAATCTTTCATCTACAACACACTGCACCCGAAAATGGCATAATTGGAGTTAAAATTGAGATTGCCGCAAAAGCTTAATTTAATTCGGTCAATGTGTCATTTATAACAGCTCTGGTGAAGGCCAAGATCTGATAACCTTGGAGAAATTCGCCTTTAAGCTCATAGCTGCATGGTCGTGTGGCGACCCGTCCCTATTTTCTTATTGGTCAGGAGGTTAACATGCGACAGATATGAACAGTAAAAATTTTTAGGCTAACACCGCCCGGCAAGCTTTCAGAATTCTTCACAAGACCAGTTTTGAACCATGATACTATAAGAAGACGTGAAGAAATGTATGATTGGTTTCCTACTAATCAAACCTTCTAGACTGAGGACTGATAAAATCAGTGTGAAACCGACGCTCAACTTACTCAGATTTTACTCTACTGTTTTCAAACTGCTCTACTTTAAAGCACAACTTCACTTCGCTTTCCGACTATAATTCGACAAGATATTCAATGCCAAACGTCGTTTATTAGCCGTGATGTCTTACAAAGGGAACACATTATTTCGTCTTCTGCGCGGCATAACCACTACAATATTAATTCCAGAACACATGTGGTGTGCAAATCATCTGAACCCGCAAGTTACGTGTCGACTGACATTTAAATAGGCATGGTTGGAACACATATTAATGTGCCATTTTAGTTTCAGTATGTGTCAGTATGTGTATATGTGTGTGAGTGGAAGCCTACTGTTACAAGAAGCCTGCAAAACGTGAACAAGGGGAATCATCATGCCGCTTGCAAGAGGAATCTCTACTTTCATCATGGTGCACCTTGCAAGGGATATTACTTCCGGAATGTGCCACTAAAAGGGGAGATCCCACAACACCCTAAAGGGTGCTAAAGGGACCAATCGTGAGACGTTGCCAGCCAGGACTTAATCAACTTCCATCATAAAAGGTAGAGAACCTTTATAATATTAATTTCCTTTTCAGAAGGACTTTATTCTTGAAATAATATCTTCTATTATTTTGTGTTGTTACAGATTCTTACCGCTTCTCATCTACTTATTGGTGTTGGTAAATTTTGTGAATGATTGAAATACACTCATGTCCATAAAATCCAGAGCACCTTGAAAGACTAGGAATAGGAAGTTCATATTCACAGGACATATGCATTAGTATGTTCTGAAGAAACGATTAGCATTTGAAACATGCCGATCCTCAGGTTCAAGGTCCACATCGATATCCCTGCGCACAACCACGGACTCGTAAATTGTGCCTGCGGCTCTCGTTGTCACTATAAACCAAAGGTAATGGATCAGCGTGACTTGAGCAGACGTGCCTGATGCCACGCAGACGTATGCAAGAAAAGTATTGACAAGTTAGTGAGTTTGAAAGAAGGCGAATTATTGGCATGAGAGAACGTGATACATCTATCTGGTAAATTGCAGCTTGTGTGCGAAGTGTGTCGGCAGTGCAGCGGTTGTGTACAGAACGTTCATAGAAGGCCGTAGATCACAACGAGATGGGTCCGGTCACACCAACCAGAGAAGATCGACACCTCATCCGGATGGCATTGCAGAACAGATTTGCGTCTTCCTCGGCTCTGGCGCAACAGTGGAACAGTGGAACACATCGTTCACTACCAGGAGTGACAATCCGTCCCCGTTGATTACGATATGGGTTACCAGCGCGTCTTCCACTTCTCCGCCTAACTTTGACCAATGTGCATAAACATGCTAGACTGCAATGATGTATGAAACGACGTCACTGGGGACAGGAATGGCAGCAGATAGTGTTTTCGGACGAATCCAGGTCCTTTCTGTTTGAAAATAATGGCCGCATTTTGGGTCGCCGCAGACAGGGGGAGAGGCATCACACTGACTGCTTTCACACAAGACATACAGCGCCAACTAAAGGCGTTATGGTGTGGGGTGCTATTGGGTACAATCACAAATCAGAGTTGGTGTGTGTCCAGGTCAATGTTACCAGTTTGACCTACGTGAATGGCATCCTGCGAACTTAGCCACACCCTTTCTGCACAACACCCCAGACGCCTTATTTGAGCAGGTCAATGCGCGACCACATGTCGCTGCATGAGCACGTGCTTTCTTGTTGTCACAGAATGTCAGACGGTTGCCCTGGCCCACCTGATCATCGGACTTGGCGCTAATTGAAAATGTGTGAGATATGGTGAAAGGACGGGTATGGAGCTCTGACCCAATGCCAACCACCAAAGATGAACTGTGGAGCCAGGTGAATGCAGCATGGATGACTATAACCCAGGACCACATCTGTGCCTTATACGTGTTGATGCCATCACACATGGAATAAGTTATCAGTGCCCCTGGAGGACTCAGCGCCTACTAGGCAACGGGGCACATGCCGAACCTGGGGTACTGAAATGCTAATCGTTTCTGCAGAAAATATTAATGAACATGTCCTGTGAATATGAACTTCCTACCTCTAGTCTTTCAAGGTATTCTGTTGTTTATGAAGATGAGTGTACTTCTAAGAGTTGAAATGTGTTGATATTGTAATAGTTCTATTATTTGAATTTCATTAACAACGTAGTGCACTAACAATTAAGTGTTAAAAATCACAGACCAATTTGTTTAACTTAGAACCTAAAACACTAACAGGGATGGATACGGTGCATTCCTTTGTGCATTTTTTACATAATATTACACCTCATCTTGCATAATTTCATCAATGAAGTATAAATTGTCACCCAAATGTTACTTATGTACATTAGGAACTAAACTTATGATATAAAGGTAAGTTATGCTAAAAGTAATGAACGTGGATGTAAATGAAGGAGTGTTAATAATAGGCTTTAATAACATACGATGCTCTATTTAAGAAGGCGGTTAGTGCTCAATGGAAATAGCCTAGCCTTCTTAAGTGACAGAATGGAATGATAGCTCATATTTATGAACAGTGAGGAAGTAGCAACCAATATTGCATTATGGAGAGTATATTATTGAGCATATGAAGCGAACAGCACAGTTTAAGGTAATAAATCACTCTCTGTGCTCACTCAACAACACCAAGCTTGTCTAATTAAGGAAACGTATCTAATTAATGCAAATATTAAACCATTATTAGGCTATCATCTATAATGTGGGAAGATAGATTGACAAATCATCTTAATGTGCTAAAGTGATCATTCTTCTAGTTATTCGATCATGATTCTTATAGCGAGAGAGACATAACTTCTCGAATGTTCAATAAATAATGAAGAACACTCGTAATGTAATAATCATGCCTAACTAAAATGATTAACCTCACATGACCTAACATTTGGAGGGTGGGGGTATTTGAAAAGTAGGGCTTAGCCAAGAATGCAAACTTAACTTAACATGCATGGATTCAACTCGAGGCCTAACATCACAGGCCATGGACTCAACCCTAGGCTTAACCTTACAAGGTCATTAGCTTTACAGACTCAAGTTTGATGTCCAAGAGTGCTGGCTTAAGCTATCAAGCACGGATTAGCTGCCTGGCTTAACCTTACAAGGGCGTTACAAACTCGAGTTTGACATTCAACCCCAGGCTTAACGTAACTAGACAAGATGAGACATGGTGCATGGGCTTTAGGAGCTGAGCTTCGTAGTGCATGGCGGCCATTCACATTATTTTAAAAAGACAAGACAGATGGTGTAAAGCTTAATACATGTGCTTTATTCATGGGGGCATAACGCGGAAAGTTGACATCAGGTCATGGAGCTGAGTGACTGCAAAAGGCCAAAAGGGCTACAAACTAAAGGGCAAAAGGGAATGAGGTATGGTCTAGCGCTCAGATCTGAATGTGGAACAAGATGATGGTATGGGACTGTGGAGATGGTGAAAGGTTTAACACATGTGCACTATTCATAGGGACATACCTCTATAAAGCTATTTCAAGGTCCTCAAGCTGAGCGGCTGCAGAGTCACAGATGTTGTTGCGTAATGTACTGCTGGTTTTTAGCGTTTGGAACTCTAAATGTTTATTGTAACAATTCGAGCTCAGAAATTTGAATTTTAGACTTATTCTAGAATTCTTTTTTTTTTGCTAGTTGTTTTACGTCGCACCGACTCAGATAGGTCTTATGGCGACGATGGGACAGGAAAGAGCTAGGAGTGGGAAGGAAGCGGCCGTGGCCTTTATTAAGGTACAGCCCCAGCATTTGCCTGGTGTGAAAATGGGAAACCACGGAAAAACATTTTCTAGAATTCTAGAAATATAATATTGTTGATATCACTTAAGAGATTAAAACTTAAGCGTTCAGAACATCAAAAAAATGTTCACTACATGTGACTGGGACTGCTGAGTATCATGCTAAGTAAATGACTGCCCGCTGAAAGTTTCTATTTAATTCTAAACACCTAACATTTGAGCTGCTTGAAATTAAAAAATTCCCCACACCGACTGGAAATCTAACTCAGCAATCTTTCCGTTGGACTGCTGTCTACCATAGTAACTAAATTATTGTGTGTTAAGTACAGAAACACCCAACTTTTGAGCTACAAGAAATGAAAATTTCGCCGACCCGACTAGGATTTGAACCCGGGACTCATTTACTTGGGAAACAAACAACCATGCTAACTAAATGACTGTACATTAACAGCTTATGTGTTTCACTGAAGCACCTAGTTTAGCGTTACAAGATTCAAAGGAAATATCACTAGCAATACTAGGATTTGAACATGGAGCACGCTTGGACCCAAAGCTGAAGTGCTATTCAAATATCTAACTCCAAAAATTCAAACTTCTAATTCTGAGCAAAGAAAACAATCGCTGATTTGGGTTCTCAAACCTGGAGCTAACTTCGACTCAAAACTAAAGGTCGTAAGTTCATAAGAAGAAAAAATGTTGAAAGACCTCAACCTGACCCGGAGTCAATGACAAGCTTTTCTTTCACTGAAGACTAAGTGTGGACGATTGGCACAAACTATGTTAACTGAATGTGGAAAGAGAATGCAACACATTTTGTATTAAGTAAGGTCGTGACACATGTACGTCTCAGCAAAAATGAAATTGATTGTAGGAATATTCTGATTAGACTTGGAAATATTTGCTGTGACATGAAATACTAAGTTTACTGTTTTGCAATTAGCCTAGCATGCACATCTTAGAAAAAGAACATTGGCGGTACGAGCAAGTTGACCAGACTTGGAAGTAACTTAATTGCTAAGACAGGGAATACAAAGTTTATTGTTCGCGCATCGAACTGTGGGCTGCAGATTTGAAACCTGGAGATGTGTAATTTCCTGCTGAAATGTTTACATCACATGGCACCTAACATTAGAGCAGGGAGCAATTAAAAAATCCCCAGGCCACCGGGTAATCAAATTCAGCACACTTTCCCTTGGACTGTTGACTATCATAATAGCTAAAGGATTCAATACACACAACCATCGAGCTAAAAGAAATTAAAAATCACCGACCAGACTAGGAATCGAACCAGTGGCTTCTTTACATTGGCAAGAAAAAAGGATGCTAACTAAATGACTGTACATTAAAAGCTTGTTTGTGTAATTGAAACACATCAAATTCGAGTTCCTTTCACGGGGGGGGGGCGGGGGCAATAATAATATTCTCTTTACGTGTTACTAACTACACTGGAAAGTTTGAAAAGTCTGCAATAATAATTTTGAAGAACAAAACTGCTTTCATGCTGAATACTCAACGTTCACGCACAATAAGAAACATAAGGCCAGCACTTTAACCGCTTGAGCTACTCAGCTCCGCAATGAATTTGCTAAGTGCAGAAATTTAAATCCCCGCTTCAAACAATGTTTCAAGATGCCAGTGTGCAGGAATTTAGTCCTGCAAGCTTTCTTTCATGTGCCAGTAAATCTAACGAAACAAGGCGGACGTATTTGAACACCTTCAAATACCATTGGGCTGAGCTAGAATAAAACCTGCCAAGTTGGGGTTAGAAGGCTAGCGCCTTAACTGTCTGAGCTACTCAGCTCGGCTTTTCAACTATTAAGTACCATAAAAACACACACTAATAATGATGATAATAATAATAATAATAATAATAATTTGGAGAATCCAACCCACTAACAAATGTTACAGTTTTCGTGTTTTTATTGTTGGCGAAAAACATTACAAAATGAGGATGGGGATAAGGTTAACTATGCAGGGAACAACAGCTGAGTACTCTCTAACACTACTGATGAATGATATAAGAAGAAGAGAAGAAGAATAAGAAGAAGAGGAGGAGGAAAGGCCAGGATGAGGAGAAGAAGGTGAAGAAGAAGAAATCTGTCGCACTACAAGCTCGTTTCATAGAGATATTTTGAGCACATACTTTTAAATCTTGCTCGGTTTGATATCCCTCTGACCTCCTGCAGAAGGAATTTCCATTTACGGCTGGCCACAACAGTGAAGGAATTATTGTAGGTTAAAGATTTTTGCTTAGAATAGCGAGCAATGTCGAGCTCAGCGCTCTGGTGTTTTTATCATGGTGTTCAGAAAGGCTATGAAATTGTTCATACAATTGTAAGGTAAGGATTTGATGCAATGAAGTTAGGGTATGCAGCTTGCATATTTCTTTAAGGCGTAGCCATCCGAGGTCGATGTAAGTCTGGGTAAAAAGATCTGAAAATTGCAGATTAAATATAAATCTTACACAGGCATTCTGTGCACATCGTAGTTTATCCCGAAGCTCGGTTTTCGCGCCTTTGTAAACTACGTCACAATAATCGAATATTGGAAGAATGAGGGTTTCAACTAGTTTCTTCTTTGAACTGAATGGGGAAAGTAAATTTGAAATTGTTCAATATGTGCAGCATTGCAAAAAATAGTCTACTCACAGATACTGTCTGATCCATCCACGAGAAATGCTGGTCAATGATCACTCCGAGACTTTTCAGAGTAAAGCTTGCTTTTGAACTCATACATCAGGAGTGGACATGCAGTAATTAGTGGAAATAAGTCTTGAGTGGGCAACTGCTATGGTTTGGGATTTTTTAGGTTTAAAATAAGTCCATGCTGGGAAGACCTTTAGCTTATGGCCTCTAGATCAATGTTAATTTCTTCGATTGCTTTCGAAACGTCTGTTGGTTTTGCATGGATGTACAATTGTACGTCGTCAGCAAAATGTGACATTTACAATGTGTCAGTTGTTTAGCTAAGTCATTGATATAGACAGAAAATGGCAAGGGAGCTAGGGTTGACCCTAGTGGGACACCTGTTTTCATACATTGCCACGAAGAAAAGGTACCCTGATTGACGACACTTTGGTGACGTTCGCGTAAATAGGCTCCCATCCATTTCAGAGTACTGTAGGAGAACCCTAGGCGATAAAGTTTGGGTAGAAGCAACTCATGGTCTACAGAGTCAAATGCTTTGCTGAAGTCCAACAATACTAGAATTGTCAGCTTTTGCTTATAAATAAAAAACAAACAAACCAAACCAAACCCCATGGCACTACAGCCCTTGGAGGGCCTTGGCCTACCAAGCGACCGCTGCTCAGCCCGAGGGCCTGCAGATTACGAGGTGTCGTGTGGTCAACACGACGAATCCTCTCGGCCGTTATTCTTGGCGTTCTAGACCGGGGCCGCCATCTCACCGTCAGATAGCTCCTCAATTCTAATCACGTAGGCTGAGTGGACCTCGAACCAGCCCTCAGGTCCAGGTAAAAATCCCTGACCTGGCCGGGAATCGAACCCGGGGCCTCCGGGCAAGAGGCAGGCACGCTACCCCTACACCAGGGGGCCGGCACTTTGCTTATCAATAGCCTGCCTTATATCATCACTCATGCTTAGTAAGGTAGTACATGTACTGTGATTTCGTCGGAAAGCTGACTGGTGTGGGTCTAGTATGTCGTGGTTGTTGAGATAGTTCGTGATTTGATTATGCACAATGTGTTCAAGTCCTTTGGCTATTATAGACAGTATATTAATAGGTCTGTAGTCACTGTTTAGTCTAGGAGATTTTGTTTTTTGTAAAGGATGTACCAAGGCCATTTTACAGACAGTTTGAAATACACTGTTTTGAAGGAAGATGTTGTATATGAATGTCAATACCGGAATAATAGTGTCGATAATTTTGTTTAGCATTATAATGTATATCCCTCCGTTGGTCGCGCCTCATTTCTTAACATCGCTGGTCGCGGAGCGCTCAGCATTAATGTAATATGATTTTGAGGCCTTTATTGTTATTATTTTTGGTGTTATTGTTTTAATTTTGATACTTTTTATTCTTTAATTACTTTTTTGTTGACAGGTTAAGTTACGTACAATATTCATTGAAACAGAATACACATAATTATGCAAACACCATGGTGACTTACTCTCCTATGGAATAGCAAACTTTACAGCGCTGTACAAAGCCCTCAAATACTTCTCGTATCGCTGCCAATTTATCGACGGATTTCCTTTCATTTCTCGTCTGAGCATCATCAAATCGGAGACATCTCAAAAGTAAGTAAAATCTCCGGTATGACATCACTACGCGAAATATTTCTGTAGCTGTCCCATCCGTCGCCCACAATGTCTTCGCATTCTGTGTAATACGTGTGACACCTGGTGGATGAATCACAATGTTTCTTTCCTTCCTACGTTTGTTGGGGCTAGAGGGATGAATATTCCACAGAGTAATGTTGTTACGACCAACGTATTGAGGATCAGGCTCGACTGGCTGACCAGGAACGGCTTCGTCCACAGAAACATCAGATGCGCTGTCGTGATCGCTGTTGGCGGGTTGCTCTGTATCTGAGTACTCAGAATCTTCATTATTGCATTCAGCTAAGAGAACTGCTTCATCATCCGATTCCTCTAATAACCAATTACAAATCATGAAATATTGATTCATGACTTGTAGGCTAATATGATAGGAATAATGTGGAAGTTGGAAAAAATGTAATGCCAATGGTCGCGGGTGAGCGACTCGTTCACTTAACGGTCATTAACGGTTGCCTGGCTGGTAATGAAAGTCACGCTGCACCTTGAAACATTGTTGGACTTGCTCAGAACATTCCAAAAGTCAGCTACTCGGTGATTAAGAAGTATAGTGCTACTTAGCTTCGCACGGCACATCTTTAAATAGGAAAGTGAGCGCCGCGCTCACCCCGCGAACAACGGAGGGGATATGTTGTTCACCCCTGTGGATTTAGTTTTAATTTGCAAGAAAACCGCTTTCACTTGCAGAGGTGAGACATAACTACAGTAAAATTTGTCTCTGCCTATGGGTAGTAGGTTGTAATTTGCACTCAAAAGATTTTCTTTTGCATCTTCGTTTAATTGAACATGGGAAGACATTAAGTGATTATTGAATTCATCAACAGAAAACTCCAAATCGTCTAACTTGTCCGGTTTATTTAGTCCGAATTGTCGGATTGACTAGCATAGGTACCGGGTCTTACGTCAGGTTTTATAAGGTCATGGGTGTACGATAGTCGAGCGTTTCTTACTGTTTGAGTCGTTTTATTACATAGTCATTTGTAATAGATAAAGTTTTCCTCTGTAGGGTAATGTTTATATTTCATATGAGCTGCATCCCGCTTGGCCATCATTACTTCTAATATTTTTTATCAACGGAGGAGTCTTTTAAAGATGCGTGCTGTTCATAGAGGGGCGTGTTTGTCAAAATATGTAGTATCATGTTATTGAAAGTGTTGACCATGTTGTCAATGTTAGTTTTATGAGTTATCTCTTGCCACAGCATCGAAATAGCGTCGTTCAATAATTTTTCGATGTCAATATGGCAATAGTCTCTGTAAGTCACATATTTAGGTTTATGTTTGGGGTATTGCAGTGCGTAAGACATAAAGATAATGTCATAGGCTGACAGTCCGGGAGGAGATGTCTGGCCATGATTTAATACTCTGTCAGGGTTGTTCCTTACTATTGGTTCAGTAGTGTGTGTGAAGTTTTAGTGTGGTGAGTGGGAGAAAGTATGAGGATCGCCATACCGCATGCCAAAAACATATTCAATAGATGGGTGGTTTTGGAACGATATGAATCTAGAAGGTTTGTATTGAATTCTCCCATCATTATAACATGTTTGTACATATGTTCTGTTAAGATCTGTCTCTAAGTCATTCAGACGGCAAGCTTTAGCCGGCTTGTATACAGCACTTACTAAGCATTTCACAGTAGAGACCTGTATCTCTATGAACATGTACTCAGGTTTTTGCACATACTGTTGAGGAGATACAGATAATTTGAGGTTTCAAGTACGAAGAGACAAAGCACAGACCGCACCTCTCCCTTTGCCAAGTCTCTCATTCCTCAGAAGGCAGTAGCCAGGTAATTCCAGATTCTTAGCCTGATATTTGACTTTGAACCAACTTTCACTGCATAAGATTATATCAAAGGACAGTATATGAAAATCGCTTTTAGTTCATGTATACGAGCTTGAGAAACTAAACTCTGGGCATTAAGGTGACATATGTGAAGTGCGCTTTTATGTCTGTTTAGGGCTGACTGGAGAATGTGTGTTGCAGCTTCAAGGAGTGGGGATTGGGTCAATGGACTAGCAGGTAGACAGGTTGAAGGGATGGGTTGGGAAGGGGAAGTGTGACAAGGGAAAGTATTGCTGTGGTCATATGGAATCCAGCTGTTTGTGGTATGCATTGCCAATTACTAAAATGAAATTAACTAGAACACAGCATGCGACTATATCCTATGAATGGTCAGCAATTAACGTATTTTAGATAGTGAAATTGCCCGTAGTAGTGATAATAATATTAATATTAATAATAATAATAATAAAAATAATAATAATAATGATAATGTGCAACAACAGATTAGGCATACAGGATACACAAGTAGGAGCTTATTGTACGTAGTATTGATGTGAGATCTATGTGGACGTAATATGGAGGCCTGACTTAAGTTAGAACCAGTTAGGAAAATTAATAAAAAGGGTAAGTAGGTGGACAGGTGGTAGGATAAGGAGAGAGATAAGCAAATAAATATTTAGATGAATAGATAAATAAATACAGTAAATGGATAGATAGGCAGATAGCTAGATACATAGATAAAGTTACTTGAAAAAAACTACGTTCTCAGCTGTGACTTACGAAAAACAATGGGAGTGGACTCATATTGCCAAGTGATAAGGCAGCACTGCAACAGAAGCTTATGCCATAGGAAGTTCCATTAACTGGCACACTCTTAATTTCATCCCGTCAGCATTTTTGATTATGATGTCTCCTGACTAAGACGAAGTGTTTGTACGATCAAAATGCTGGATTGCCATCTTCAAGATGGACATTCTGATAGCCATTAGATTTTCATGGAATTTCATGGATGAGCGTTTCAGTTTCCTTTTCCTAGTGAAGATATCCTGACATGAGCGATAAGACAAAAATTTCACTACGATAGGTCTCATTTTCCCTGGTAATCGAGGTCCTACTCCATGACACCTATCAATGCCATTAAGTCTAACATCTGCACCTACTGCTTTGCACACATTCAGCACTGGTTCATCACAGCTTTCGTTCGAACATTCGGGGATGCCGAAAATACTTACATTACTTCTCTTGCTGTATTGCTACAATGAATCACACTTGGCATCCATACCTCCTTCAGTTTGCGGATTTCTGCCTCCTTCTTATCAAGTTTTTTAGGTAACTCTGAAAATGTTCTGATATTAAATTTTGAACTTTTTTCAAGTTGTTTTATGACCACTTCTGTTATGCGTGTCAAAATGGCCTGCACAATTTTTTCAAGGAAGCTCTCTGAATTAATGAAGTCGTCCAGCACACACTTCACGAGGCGGTGTATGTTGGCAGCACTGGTAGTGGCTGTGCTTCCAAATCCGTTGTTTCGGTGGGCCATTTTCTTTACAATGAAAATTTGGAAGAAAAGGAAGGTCAATATCGACAAAACATGTGGGTATATACAAATGTAACACTTCTGCAAGTTTTTATCACTTCCACTGCTGTATAACACCTTCAAATCAGTTGATTACTGTGGAGCCTCATTCACTCACGTCCGTCACCAAACATTTCAACAGATGGGTTAGAAACTCACGGCCCGAACGGTGTCCCGATGCATTATACATTTACACAAGGTGTAAATACACCAGTACGTTTAATAATTTTAATGATATTAATAATAATAATAATAAAAAATAACAATAATAATAATAATAATGAGCACTCAATTGAGAATTCAGTTTCAGCGAATTTCACACTTTCCTGCATTCAGTCAGTGTTTTTTGTCGGTATATACATTTTACGAGGTAGTGACCATCGCACATGTCATTTCAAAGTAAACAGTCATCCGTTGGGTTGTGGCATTTTGTCTATAAGCAAATTTTGTTGTGGAAGCAATATATTTAAGCGATTAGAAAATTGAGAACACAATATAGGCCTTGCAACTCCCCAACACAGAATATACAATAGTAAGCAGATCAAATCATTGAAAATTCGATCGATCAATCGATCGATCATAGTCACTACTGCTTGCCATAGCCTATCCATATAGTTACTGATGCTTTTGGTTACTTCACATTCGAGATCACACTTGTTTTCTTTAATGTTTATTCAGATTTACTTACAATTTATTCCTGGCACAAAAGACATGCCCAAGATTAATTTTATAAAATTTGAAATATGTGCTTCTATTAACGGATAAATATTGTATGACCATTTCATCTGGCAGAAGAACGAATTTTGAGTTTTTTTCTGAATTCCCTGATATTTCCTGGATTTCCTGCTATTTATTGAATTCCCTGTCATTCCCCGGTTTCCCGTATGGGCGACACTCTGTTAAACCTGTATTTTCTTATAAAAGTGAAAAGGTGTTCACGACTGTGTGTTGCCGTGTATGTCTTCAATGTTGTATGGTTTCAATGTTGAAATCTACTATTGAGGGATGTGTGGTAAAGAATCTCTAACAAGAGGAGAGTAGAAAGATATTCAAGATTAGGAAATAACGGTTAAATTTGACGAAAAACACTGTGTATATATTTACTTACCCCCTCGACCTTTCTGGTGTGAACTAGTTGCCTTTGCACCATCAGAACAAATGACACTTGCACATCTTGTATTGTATCTGTGTGGCATTTAGGGAAGGGGGTTTGGTGGAGGAGAGGAGATGGGCGGAGCATTGAGTTTATGCGCTGTTGGCTGTAGACTGAACATTTACGCCGATAATGGCACAAACTTCTTCGGAGCAGCTAAAGAAATCAAGGCCTTCCTGCAAAACCACCCTCAGAAAACGAACTCTTCACAAAACTGCAGGCATGAGACTGACACGGCATTTCATCCCTCCTGCAGCAACACACTTTGGTGGAATCTGGGAAGCAGCTGTCAAGAGTCTGATATATCACCTTAGAAGAGTGATGGATTCTTATCGCTTCACCAACAAAGAATGGACCACTCTCATAACACATATTCACATCGTTTCACCAAACATCTTTTGGACGTGCCTTAATTGTGTAAATTGGAATTTGTGAATTTAGACATGTCTTAATTGTGCAAATTGTCATTTGCGAACTTACAACAAGTCTCCTCATAATTATAACACACGTTCCTCTATGTAACACTTTGACTAGAGTGATCAGGATCGTGATTTTTATCCTTTAAGAATGAGATCACGGCTGATGATGCCCATGCAATGGGCAAAACATGTCCCCTTAAATTAGTATGACAAGATCAAAATCTTAATATTAAGAACCCAATGTGTACTGAATACATGGATTGCAATAAACTTTTGTAACATTGTTGAATTAATGTACATTTCAATATGGACCAGTCATGAGATTTGTAACATATAATTACCTGAGATTGTAAACAACCCATGGAGTGAAATTAAAGTCCACTGATTGTATTGGAGATGAACCCTGTATACAAATGTTAGACTAATATTGTGTAGGAAACTATCATGGTAGAGTGTTGGCCTCTGGATCGCAAGATAGTGGGTTCAAACCCGGCAGAGCTAGTCGGATTTTTGAAGGGCAGAAAAAAGTCCATTCGACACTCCATGTCATACGATGTCAGCATGTAAAAGATCTCTGGTGATACATTTGGTATTTACCCAACAAAATTAATTAAATCTCAGCCACAGACGCTCAAGAGAGATCCGGTTTACTCTGTCTGCCATCTAGTGGGCCTAGAGTAAAACGGAACGTCAAAATTGACGATCAGACAGCCAGATGGCGTCAAATCAAAATGTCTGCACACTGTAGCTGAGGCCATACGATTATTATTATTACTATTATTATTATTATTATTATTATTATTATTATTATTATTATTATTATTATTATTATTAATATCCAATCATACATCAAGAAAGCCATCTTCATGTTGGTGGAAGACTGCACAATGCGCCAATAATAGTGGAGTGGAAGCATTAGAAATTCTGCTTCATCTCACAAATATAATTAAGATGGCAGAACACCTTCAACTATTTCATACTGGCACTCAACACACTGAGAGAAAAGTTTATGATCTCATCAGCAAGGGGGACTGAAAGAAGCCACACTCATACACATCTCAAGTGTTCTAAGTTGAATGCAGATAACTCAGAACAATTAATGCAAAATACACAAATGGTGCCTCTAACCCTGACATACCCATTTGTTAAAACTAGCATAGACTATGCTTGCCCAATTCTTGTAAAAGATCGTGTGAAATTGAACAAGACTAGACCACCTAGCTATCAAGGCTGTCTAAATAGACATGATACCTGATCTCACCACAACAACATTTCTCTCCGCACTTTATCGACTTAGTTGTCATAGAGGTCAACTCCTGAATATTTACAGCAATAACGGGACAAACTTCTTTGGAGCAGCTACAGAAATCAAGGCCTTTCTACAAAACAACCCTCAGAAAACCTACTTTTCACACAATTGCAGGCATGGGACTCATGTGGCATTTCATCCCTTCTGCAGCACCACACTTTGGTGGAAACTGGGAAGCAGCTGTCAGGAGTCTGATATATCAGCTCAGACGAGTGATGGATTCGTATCCCTTCACCAACAAGGAAGGGACCATTATTACAACACATACTCACATACCCTCACCAAAGCTAAATGATGACCCTTTTGACACTTCTTACCTAACAACATCCCATTTCCTTATAGGAGAGCCAATTACTACAATCTCTGATCATGATTATACTTCCTCTCCCATCACAACCTTGCCCACAAGGCTATATTTTCAGCAGCTAACCCAGAACTACCGGAAGAGATGGTGAAACGAATATCTCAATAAATGGGCAATGAAATATCCCATAGCAACATAGTCAAACTGAAAGAAGATGACACGCATGCTATGAAGTGGGCGATGACAGTGATCAAATGTGTATCCTGGTAATGACGAATTCATTCACATAACGAAAGTTCAGGTGAGTAACGGTGAAATTACTAGCCCTATTCACAAACACTATCCCTTACAAAGTATGAAACAGAAGGGCAAGATAACTCTTGAATTGCTTATCTATTCATTGCATGTTGAAGTAATATTGTTCCGAGATTATCTGTGGAACGCAGAGAGGTGAAAAAAGGTGTCGACTTGAATTATATCAAAGATTAATATAAACATTAAAATAAAGGTTATATTTATTTTCAGATCTCAAACTTAACAAAAATTTTCACTAGGTGAAGGAACAAAATGTCAGGTACAAAATAGCAAACAAGAATAGAAACCCAAGGTTTGGAAATTACAAGTTTTGAGCTTCCAGCTCCAATTTACAAGTTTACAACGTCACAAAGGTTGTGTTTGGTTAGATAAGGAGAGATATCTTCCAAGATACAGTTCAAGAGCACCTTGCTCCAAAGGTTACACGTACAGCATTCCGAAGGCCAAACTCAATATTACACCATTATCACAAAAGAGTTTACATGCTCTTTAAATTCAACCAAGGAGGCTGTGCTCCCAATTCCTTATAGGCTACTCAAGGCAACACTACACATACCTTACAATTTCTTGCCTCTCTAGGCACAACCTAAAATTTACAATTCCTTTACACAGGGGTATCTATTACCCATACTACTGGGCCTTTGTGGAAAAGAAGAACAGGATAAAATACTGGCCCAAACTCAAAATGTATGCAGCCGTACACTTGCGCTCCTTTAAAACCAAGATTTAAAATCCTACTTGGGCTTGTGGCCCGATGATGCAGAGGCTAGGGAATCCCACACTACTGATGTGACTCGAAAGAGAAGTTAATGAATGATTTACAGGAGAAAGAAAAGTTACAAAATCATGGTCGAGATGGTAAAGAACTCTCTATTCATCAATTTACAGTTTAAGTCTATGAAATTTTACATTAGCAGAAAGAAAGTTTACATTATAGAAAACACATGGTTACATAGTTAAATATAAGAACCCACCCCTCGGGTGAGTTTGTGGAGATAGAGAGAGAGATAGAAAACTGGTGGCTTTTACCTGGGCTGATGTATTTCCTGCCGAACAATTAGGAACACCGCCTCCTCTATTAACACACACACTCAGAAATTTCACGAGTTTAGATGAGGTAACTAGAAAAAGCTGCGGCTTTTATACCCGAGGGCAGGGTTCGAGAAGGCATCAGACTAAATCCGACCACACCCTCTCAATTTATTGGATACTCAAGGAGATACAAGAAGCTTATGATTGGCTGAAAAATAAATACAGTAACTTTGTGATTGGCCAGACTCCAAAGCTGACAGGATGAGAAGGAAGTGTTGCAAACCATGAACTATCAAAATACATGCAAGTCAATTTAGTTGAGAAAACTTTAAACACAAGACTTCTTTAAATCGTTAATTATTACACCTTGCACCAGAGTGCATGACTTCAGTTTTTTGTACAGACATCTATGGAGAAAAGTTCAAACTTCTTGATGTACACAAAAAAAACAAGGAAATCCAGTCAGTTTAGGTAACTTTAAAATAAAATATTACTCAGTTATTCAGTAGTGACATCTTCTGATTACTACTTTATCCATTAGCAGTTTCAAGTTTTGTTCGATAGATAGTGTTCCTTAAGGCACTTCTATGAAATGTGCGGGGTTGAGGTGTACTTCCCGGTACAAATATTATAAGTCAAAATGGACTAGTAACACCACAGACCACATTAGGGAGAATAACAATATTTTTCACTTCCCAAGAGATGACTGCAATGTGTGTGGTATACAAGCGAATGCTGACAGTAAACAAGCATATAACCTACAGCTTGTATGAACAAATTATCTATAAATCAATAATTAATATAATCAATAAGATAACAAAGTTGTTTCATTTGGAATCAACTAGTAAAATATCATGTAACAGTAACAATACAATGTATCTTTTAGCTACCTTGTGTTCAAAACTATTTACGAATTCAAAAGTATTAGTAGGAATGATAGCAGACCCCAAATAACATAGAATAGAATAGAATAGAATAGAGGTCTTTGGAAAAATCCTAACTGCTGCACAAATCACAACGCAAGGTTGTGGAACAACTTAAAGGAAAATTGAAAACTAGGTAAGTAAACAGTCAATCTCATAAAAAAGTATATTTTCTGTAGGACTATCAATCATGTGCCCTGAAATGAAGGATCAAACCCTGGTATCTGTTGAGCAATTTTCTACCCATTTCCATTTCCTGATGATGGCTTATCAAATTATGTACATTACCTCAAGAGAGTTTTCCTGCGATGACCCTGGCTCTGTTAACTCCGATTTAACTTCTTCTTTCAGAGCTATCACTTCTGATACGTGTTCAAAATTTTCCTGTGGAAAATAAGATATATTTGGTATGCTCATAACACACATCTACAAATACAGTCACTAACAAATGAGCATGTTAGTTAATTGATTTCCAGTATCACAGTTACTTTCAGAATTTCACTAATGTTTAAGAAAGATTTCTACCAGCAGAGAACTGTTATAACCAAAGGCTGTCCTGAGAATGGTGTTACTATTCTTGCCCACTCCTTATGTCAGAGAAAGGATGAGACTGAGAACAGAATATAAAATGCGAAATATTTTCTAGCCATATCAGAAGATATAATACCAGGGATGGAATTGGGGCCATCTCACACAGAATTTGGAAGGAAGCAGCCATACGCATCAACACTAAATTGTATGAACTGTTTTCATATGTACAATCATATCAATCAAATCTTAAAAGTTGTGTGAACCAATTAGAAACGTTACAACTGTTCTAAATAAATTTTTGTTCTCAGCATAGAGTTTGTTTATAGACATATTAAAATAACTTGAAATAATGGAATCATATTCTCTACTCTGGTTTTGCTGAGATCACAGGGGCTACATAAACCATTAAGGCAGTTCTGTTTCAAACAGCATATTTCAATGCTTCCAAGTATAAAATGAAGAAACATAAACATGAAAGAAGCAGACTTATGACAGTCATATAACAGCAAAATATGTGATGAAGCCCAAAGTCAAAGCAACTAGCAATGAAATATTTTACTACTGCAAGCATGTTATGTAGCATTCTGTGAAGAACTGTGGGGATGAGAACACTGTCAGTGCAGAGTCAGCAGTGTTGGAGTGTACATCTTCAGTTTCAGAAGATACTTTATGATCTACAACAAAATATTTAAATTTTTCATTTGGATTCATAAAACCTTGTCAGCATTAAAGGGGGGAAGGGACTGTGAATAAAAGCTCACGTTTTAATATAAGTTAACCTACTACTAAAAGTGAATTAAAGTATCAAGTTCTACAAGATACAAACTTAATGCATTCAATATAGAAGAAAACAGTAGCTGAACTAAGGAATGGATGAAAAGGATGCACAAAAAGCACAGGGAAATAATGAAAATGAGGAAAGAAAAACTCTGTTTAATGTGCCTTAAGTGCCTTAAGAAATTATTCTCAGAAATCCTGCATTCTAGAGCCCTTAGACATTGTTCTCTATGTAGCATAGGCTGACCTGCATTTGAGGAATAAAATGAGCTAATCACTACTCTGCCTTTCTAAATGAATTCAACGCCTGAGCAAAATACTTATTTTGAGATAATAAATATTCAGATTTTGAGCTATTTTATCCCTCACATGTCATAGGCAAATCTGCTCTTTCTTTAACACACATAATATCTTCCAGCACATTGTGGATGTGAGGATAACCAAGAATAATCACACCTGTGTTGATATTTGGTTTAGCAGACTGGCATATCATCTCAAAAACACTAACAAATGATTTGTGATTTAACTTCTTCTACATTAATTATGGTAGGAGTAATAATTTTTAACACGTGGTGCTAATGGTGGTGCAGTAGTGTTGGAGAATATTAGTTTTAAAATCAGTACAATGGGCCAACCATCCTCTATTATAATCGGTGGGGGAAAATAGAAGAGGTGCATCCCCTAAACAAAAGTAATTTCGATACTGACAGTAAAAAGTACAGACTAATCCAACCCCAACCTTAAGTTGCTAAGAGTTGGCAGCTTTGTTTAGCACGTTGTGGTGTGTTCCCAGACAGAGAAACAAAACAGAGTCGTACTATGCTTAGATGCCCATGCAGCAAATGGTGACTGCTGGTGTTAATATCGGGGAAGCACATAGTAAATTATGCCCCTGCCAAACTTACTGAACTACTAAGGGTAAAATTCTGATCCCTCAAATGTTATCTGGAATGAGACTTACAATTTTAGGAATGAGACTTACAAGTGATGCATTTGTTGTTCCTTCAAGCCCGGGAGGTTCCTCTTTGATCTTTACTTCCAGGTTCATTTTGTACTACAACTGAAGTAGTTAGAAGGTACTGGGATTGTTGATTAGTTCCAATGACCTTAAACTGAAACATAAGCCAGAAAAATATATTACCATATTGATGTCATTGCTATTTATGTTGCTTGTCAATAGACTAAGCAACAAACTTGTAATTTTACATGACCATCATTATTATAATCATACTGAAGAACTCAAAATTTGACATGACTGTTGATATTGTGATCAAAGCTAAGGACATCAAGTTTTCTATGCCTGATACTTCGATAATAGCTAAGGATGTCTAGTTTTACGCAACTTCTAAAACAGTGATCACTTCCATGGGAAATATAAGTTAACATACCTGTCAATATCAGGATCATAGTCAAAGGACCCCTAGTATTATATGACACCATATATCGTATCAATAGGTATATAACATACAGTTTTATACGGAACTGAAACCGCAACAAGATGACCTTTCTTATTAAAAATCCAACGTGCATTGCTTGTGATCGAAATGCACAAAACTTCTTGCAAATTCAGTGACTATTCCGTTTGCATATCACTCTGATCACCTGGGTCAATATCTTGGAATCTTCCTACAATTTATGAAAACCTATAACCTCTTTTCCAGTCATTGACCGGGTCAGGGATGGAATGAATGAAGAAGATATAGGCTATTAGTATGATGGGGTTGCCACTCCCAAAGTGATTTATTAATGACTGATAGATGCTATGAAATGAGAATGGGGAGTGTTTCTGGAATGAAAGATGACAGGGAAGACCGGAGTACCCGGAGGAAAACCTGTCATGCCACTGCTTTGTCCGGCACAAATCTCACATGGAGTTATGAACCACGGTATCCAGCGGTGAGAGGCAGTCGCGCTGCCGTCTGAGCCAAGGAGGCTCCCTTCCTACACTTTATATTCTTTGCAATTAGCGTCAAAACTAAGTGAACAAGATCACAGCTCCTTGAGATTTGTTCTATCAAAATTTTCATTCTCAGGATCAAATTCTCTCAAAACATTCTCCTCTCATCTAGCTGATTGACTATCCCTTTTGTTACCGTGTTTTAGTGGTAGTTATGCGTGAAAGAAGGAGCGGGGTGGTGAACAGGTCTCAAGCTACGGAAGTAAAATTAATTTAAAATTTAACAAGGTTATATTTTCTTTTCAAAATAAGGAAATAACAAGCATGGCAGGTACAGAGTAGCAAGTTCAAAAAAGGTAGTTACAATATTTACAGGATTTGGGCTTCGCGCCCCGACTTTACAATGCTTGGGCAATCAGCCCAACCTTACTTCAAAATAAGTATTAACAGAGGGGCAGAAAACCCCATCATGCTCAGGAGCACTTGCTCCAAATTTCACTGAAAAGCCTCCACGAGGCATACAACACTCAATTTTCGAAAAAGAGCCACTCGCTCTCAACTTTAAGCCTCTCAAAGGCCACACCAAACTCCACCTTCAAGTTGTCCTCTCAGGACATAGACACAGGGGTAACATACCCAACCTACTGAGGTCAATTAAATGAAGAAGGGTAATTACAATGACCTCTAAAGAAACAAATTGAGAGGAGGTGATCTGCACTCCTAATGTATTTGTTTCAAAACCTCATTTGGCTCTAGGCCACTGATGCAAGGGCTAATCCCATACTACGGAGGTGACTTTAGAAAATAAACAAATTTACATAATGTTAAGGAAGAATAGGTTGAGAAAATAAGTTCACCTCAAAACAATATGAGTGGGAGCTCGAGAGGGTTAAGCACTCTCTATCCCAATATGTAGTTTAAAAGATAGAATAGATACAAGTTTCTTTACATTTTAAGGAAGGTTACATAATGGAAAAACTTCGGACCCGCCCCGAGAGTTAAACTGCTGAGCAAGCAAGAAAAGAAGTAATTAATCGGCCATTACCTGGTTGTTGACCGCTGCCGGAGAAAGAGGCGCTTCCCGCCAACTGCTATGTACTTTACACACCGAAAGATGGAACAGAAGTGGCCCAGAGACCCAAAAATCAGCAGTTTATATACTCTCGCGGAAGGTTCGAGGCGTTTTAGGGAAGAAAACACCCGCCCACAATCACTTTATTGGGTAGGATACAGCAACATATTCAAGTTGGGGGAAGATACATCCGATTGGTCAGAAATTAATAAAAGAAATTCGGGATTGGCTAAATACAAAACAAGGGGAAAGAGAGGGGTATACAGCCAACTTAAACAATAACAGACGGAAATTTAACAAGAAACAAACTTTTGAAATAAAAATTTCTCCAAAAAAATAGTTCTTTCACTCCGCACTAGGGTGCACTATTGGTGATCTGCAGAAGTGTCCTCTAGAAGAGAAAGTTCACATTTCTTACTACAAGCAAAACAAAAATACGTCGAAAATGACACAGTTCAAAAACTCTAAAATTTCCAGGTAGTGACATCTTCTGAGAAACTTGAAAATTAATACCGTCAATAAAGTTCAAACTTCCTCCAGCAGAGGAGTTTCAACTGGCGCACATTTTAAATTAGCGGCGTGGAGGTGTACCGCCCGGTACAGACCTCCCCCCCAAAAGTTCCTCCTGGGGTGACACATGAAATCTGTTTGAAACAAGGTCCAAGTTATGATGTGGATAAGATTGATTGCAGAAGCATTTATAAGATTTTCTTAATTTGGTTTGATTCAGTTTCAAGAAATCTTGTAGTAACAGCGGAAGTACTGTCTTAATGTTTGTAGAAGGTTGAATTGAGAAGGAAAACTTTAGTTTTAAAGTGGAGGAAAAATTTTCTAAGTCCACCAGATATAGTTGTTGAATTCTCAGGTATAGTAATTGCTTATAGTAACTGTCCATGTAGTTGATGTTGATTAAGTTGGATGGCCAGACCGGCCGTTGCAGCTTGCGTCCAAAGGCGGCCGCTCGGACCCCACAAGTACCCTGAGATACAGCTCGCCCTCACTATGAGGGGAGCAGTGGTGTAGAAGCACGCCGCGCCCGCGGTGAACATATACAGGCTGCGGGCAAGAAGCAGGTCGTGCGCCGCACATCAGCCTTGGCCGGGAGGAGAGCTCCGGCTCGCCGTGCACATGTCGTCCTCGCTGGGGTCGAGGGGGCCCTTCCTCTAGCCCAGTCGCGGCACGGCGCCGCGCGGCTGCGGGGGCACTGAAACATTAAAACTAGGCGGCAGAATTTGTTGGACCATCATCTTTTTTGAGGGCACAGGCTTGGTGGAGAGGTTGAGGGGCCAGCGGCGTGCAGATATCCATGGCATTTAATATAAGCAAGCCACAGTGTGTATAGCAGGAGACGGGAGCGTGGTAATGGCCGTGGTAAGGACAGAATGGCAGTTTAACGCTGCGGGGAAGGTTTACAAAAAACTTACATATGAAACAAAATATTATAGAAGGGGCAGAATGCCTTAAAGGTGAAAACTCAAAAAAAAATATATAACCTTCATGATCCTTTCACGATTATATGAGGCAAGTTAGCACAGAAATTATACAGGTTTCACCTGCCACAAGTGAACCCTAAATATCCTCTCGGTGGCTGGATAGATTAATAACAACGTAACCGGCGTAAGGAAATCGAGAATGACACACGGCCCATGGAATCTGGGGGCAAGCTTGCCCGCGGGAACAAAATTCTTGACCATTACTTGGTCTCCTACCTTCAAAGGGGTGGGTCTCCGTCCACGATCATACCTTTCCCTAACCTTTTCATGAGACACTTTAAGATTGGCTTTAGCCTTCTTCCAAAGATCTTTAATGTTGTCCGGATCTATTGTCTCAGGTAGAATGTCACTCAGAGACCAGAGGTTAGAGAGCGGCGTGTTGCGAACAAACTTGAACATCAAAGAGGCTGGAGTAAATTTATGTGATTCATGAACCGCCGAATTCAAAGCAAAAGATAACCAATGCAGGGACGTGTCCCACCTGGAATGATCTTCATGATGATAGGCAATAAGCGCGGACCTAAGATTACGGTTAACTCGTTCAGCCAGAGATGGTTGAGGGTAATAAGCAGAAGTAGTTACATGAGAGATGGACAAGTCAAAACAGAATTTACGAAAAAGATTTGATGTGAACGCCTTAGCATTATCAGACACAATATATTGGCACGGACCAAAAGAGGCAAAAATAGAATTTAAGCAAGTAATGGTGGACTGAGCGGTAGCCAGCTTCGTCGGAAATAACCAGGAAAATCTTGTGAAACCATCTACGCATACAAGGATGAACTTGTTGGCGTTTCCCTTTGACTGGGGGAAGGGTCCTACATAATCAATATACAGGCGTTCCATGGGGCGCGACGCTTGATGCGAAGACAAAAGGCCTACCTTGGTGGACAAGGTTGGTTTACTGAGCAAACAAGATTTACAAGCTTTTACTAGTTCACGGATTTCACCGTCCATACCCTTCCAGATGAACCTTTCACGAATCTTTTCACGAGTTTTAAAGATTCCAAGATGCCCCCCTAATGGGGTCTCATGATAGTATTTGAAGATCATAGGCACAAGAACAGCTGGAACGACAACCTTCATCATCTTATCATGCCTCGAAGGGCAACATAGAACACCATTCCTCAGAACATAAGGGACAACATGTTCCCCAGAAGAAAGGGTTTCCAATATCGGAGCCAGCGTCGGATCTTCACGTTGGTATTTCTCGATATCCCTAAAGAGCATGGGAGCATCTGTTAAGATTGCATTAACATCAGATAGCATGGACTCGGGAGGAGATGAACTATCGACCGGTTCATGGTTCTCAACGTCGTTGGAAAACATATGGCTGAGTCCATCAGCAACAACATTTTCGGTACCTCTGATATGCCGGACATCGAATTGGAAGGCAGAAACACGGATGGCCCAACGGGCTATACGACCAGTACGACGCGGCCTACCTAAGACCCAGCTTAAGGCTTGATTATCTGTCTCCAGGTCAAATTTGACATGTTCAAGATAGAGACGGAACTTTTCTAAGGCAAATAAGACTGCCAAACCTTCGAGCTCATAGATAGAATACTTAGCTTCTTGAGCCGACAAGGTCCTAGATGCATAGGCGATGGGTCGCCTCCCTACTTCAGTCTCTTGAAGAAGGACTGCAGCTACTGCTGACGACGACGCGCCGGTTTGGACGATGAATTTCTTTGAGAAATCAGGCATAGCAAGGACAGGGGCATTACAGAGAGCTAATTTAAGATCTTCAAAGGCGGCTTGTTGAGAAGGTCCCCACTCGAATTTGATGCCTTTCCTACGAAGAAGGTTTAAGGGCGCCGCTCTATTAGCGAAGTTAAGAATAAACTTCCTGAAGAAATTCACCATACCAATGAACCTGGCGATACCTTTAATGTCCTTGGGAGGTTTAAAATCACGTGTGGCCTGTGTTCTAGAATGATCGACTGCTACACCATCAGGTGACACAATATGCCCTAGGAATGACATAGAGGGCTTAGCAAAGGCAACCTTGGACAACTTGACAGTTAACCCAGCCTTACGAAGGCGATCGAGAACTTCTCGCAGATGATCTAGATGTTCTTCAAAAGTCTCTGAAAATACGACGACATCATCCAAGTAGTGATGTAAGTACTCAAATTTGATGTCGGAGAAGACCCTATCTAGTAGCCTAGTGAGTACAGCTGCTCCCGTGGGGAGCCCGAAAGGCACGCGGTTGTATTCGTATAAATTCCAGTCCGTGGCAAACGCTGTAAGATGTTTAGACTCTTCGGCAAGGGGAATTTGATTATAGGCCTGATTCAAGTCCAAGATAGTAAAGAACTTGGCCTTACGAAACCATGAAAAACAAGAATGAAGGTCAGGAAGGGGCACAGATTGCAACACCACCTTCCGATTGAGAGCCCTATAATCAATGACAGGCCTGAAGCCTCCTTGGGGTTTCGGGACTAGAAAAATAGGTGACGAATACGCCGACTTAGAGGGCCTAATAATACCGTCCTTCAACATCTGATCGATGATTTCTTTCAGAGCCTTCATTTTAGGTGGAGATAGCCTATAAGGTGGAAAACGGACAGGAATCGAATCCGTGACCTCAATTTTGTATTCAATAAGGTCCGTAACACCAAGAGTATCCGAGAACACCTCTGGAAATGACTGACATAATTTACGAATACTATCAGCCTGCTCCTCAGGTAGATGTCTAAGGTCTAACAACATCTCATCCTGGGTAGGCGAAATAGATGAACATGATACAGAATTACACTTTAACAAGGGAATTTTACAATTGGACGCAAATTTAAATGTGCACGACCTACTCTGGAGATCGAGCACAAGACCAGTGTGAGACATGAAGTCCGCTCCCAGTATGATGGGGCAAGACAAGTGCTTAGCCACAAACAGTTTGGTTTTCCATGTAAATTTAAAAATACGAATTTTGACCTGTACAGAACCTAGAATTTCTAATGGAGATGAATTAGCCGAAACATATTGAACAGGAGATGAGTCATAGTCAGGTAGTTTACAAACAGACTTCAATTTTGAATACCATTGGTCCGAAATAAATGAACAAACACTGCCTGAATCTAATAGAGCGGTTATAGGCTCGTTATTTAACTCAATCTTAAGAAAAGGAACAGGTGCGGGGGTATCCGCCGCAATCCTAAGACATTCTTTGGGGCATTCGAAAGATGGATTTGCAAATTGAACGTTCCCTGAATTCACGACCTTTTTGCCAGGGGCTGAGCCTTGGGAAGCAGAATTAGTCGACTCAGCCGAAGCCGCTAGTCACATTTTATTATTGGCATTGGTGGAATTTGCACCAGAAGTTGAGCAGGAGGGGGTGCTATTTGAGTTTGGGCAATTCTTGGCGATATGTGAGAAAGCCCCACATTTAAAACAGCCTTGCGATGAACCAGCTCCATTATTTGCCCTACTAGACTTGATCAGTGGACACTTATTGCGAAGATGGTCAGGCGACCCGCAAGCATAACATTTACGAGGTGTGACTGATCGGCGAGGTGGAGGCCGAGTATTACTAAAAGAAGGCGGGGGTTCTTTCGCGACACGCAAGGAATCGGCGTATCTCACTCCTTCCGCTGAGACGGCCAACGCTTCAAGTTCAGAGAAAGTTTGCGGGCACGCCGCGAAACACAAATATGACCTATAGGGTGGTGAAATTCCTTCTACAATAGCCTGTACAATCTGATCTTCAGGAAAATGAAGGGCAAACACCCTAGTATAAAACTTAATGTCTTATATGAAATCAGCCAGATTTTCATCCAATCTCTGTACTCGATAATAGTACTTCTGAATCAGAGATGACCTCGCGCGGGCGGGAATAAAATTTGCAAGCAAGTGTGCATGAAAATCTTCAATAGATGACTGTTCGGCTATGGCTCTTACTATTTTGTCAGAGAGAATACCAATTGCATAAGGATAGATGATTTGCAAAATTTGACATGGAGAAAGAGAAAACACAAGGGCATGATCCTGAAATTCAACTAGAAATCTTAAAAATGAAATTACGTCACTGGTGGTATTAACGGAAAACTTAGAGATACCTCTGAGCAACATTACCAATGGATGAGGCAAGCTGCTAAACCCGGGTGACATAGTAGGTAAAGGTTTCAATGGCAAGGAAGTTAATTCCGAACGTATATTATTCAACGATGCACGGCGTTCAGACTCGTCCAATGGGGCAGAGGTTGTTTGAGCAGCGATGGTTTTCCTATTTACTTCTCCCTTAGGAGGCTCTTCCTCGCTATCTACATTCACTGTGGTGGGTAGATCGCTTTTGGGAGGAACCTCCCCAGTTAACAATTGAGTGACTTTGCTAGATAATTCAGAAATATTTTCAAGCAGGGTACTAGCTTCCTTCTTCTGAACGTCATTCAGCTTTAGAGACAACAGATCGTTAACTCTATTTGAGAAATGAAACAGCCTGGCTTGCACACGCTTAATTTGATTAGGAGAAGGATCATTTTCATCAAAAAAAAACTAACTACAGATGCTAGCCCAGTAATATTCTCGACGATCGTGGAAAGAGAGTCGTCAATTTCTTTCTCTGCCAAGGTGGGGATGGAAATGGGCAAATCAAGGGACTCTCTAAGCTTGTTTGTGTCTACCGCAACCGTGCCTCCAGATTGCACATTTCTAATAGTCAATTCATAGATCAACTCCCCCTTAAGCAAATAGTTAAGATGGAGAACATCGCGAGGGCCGGGCATGATGACAGAACAATTTTGAAAAACTCAAAAAATTCCAGCAACTGAGAAAATGGTTAGAGTTCGGATCAAAACAATGTTTAGCCGTCAAAAGGGGCTAAAATGAGACCCATTCAACCACGCTCTGCTACCACTTGTTACAGTGTTTAAGTGGTAGTTATGCGTGAAAGAAGGAGCGGGGTGGTGAACAGGTCTCAAGCTACGGAAGTAAAATTAATTTAAAATTTAACAAGGTTATATTTTCTTTTCAAAATAAAGAAATAACAAGCATGGCAGGTACAGAGTAGCAAGTTCAAAAAAGGTAGTTACAATATTTACAGGATTTGGGCTTCGCGCCCCGACTTCACAATGCTTGGGCAATCAGCCCAACCTTACTTCAAAATAAGTATTAACAGAGGGGCAGAAAACCCCATTCATGCTCAGGAGCACTTGCTCCAAATTTCACTGAAAAGCCTCCACGAGGCATACAACACTCAATTTTCGAAAAAGAGCCACTCGCTCTCAACTTTAAGCCTCTCAAAGGCCACACCAAACTCCACCTTCAAGTTGTCTTCTCAGGACATAGACACAGGGGTAACATACCCAACCTACTGAGGTCAATTAAATGAAAAAGGGTAATTACAATGACCTCTAAAGAAACAAATTGAGAGGAGGCGATCTGCACTCCTAATGTATTTGTTTCAAAACCTCATTTGGCTCTAGGCCACTGATGCAAGGGCTAATCCCATACTACGGAGGTGACTTTAGAAAATAAACAAATTTACATAATGTTAAGGAAGAATAGGTTGAGAAAATAAGTTCACCTCAAAACAATATGAGTGGGAGCTCGAGAGGGTTAAGCACTCTCTATCCCAATATGTAGTTTAAAAGATAGAATAGATACAAGTTTCTTTACATTTTAAGGAAGGTTACATAATGGAAAAACTTCGGACCCGCCCCGAGAGTTAAACTGCTGAGCAAGCAAGAAAAGAAGTAATTAATCGGCCATTACCTGGTTGTTGACCGCTGCCGGAGAAAGAGGCGCTTCCCGCCCCCTGCTATGTACTTTACACACCGAAAGATGGAACAGAAGTGGCCCAGAGACCCAAAAATCAGCAGTTTATATACTCTCGCGGAAGGTTCGAGGCGTTTTAGGGAAGAAAACACCCGCCCACAATCACTTTATTGGGTAGGATACAGCAACATATTCAAGTTGGGGGAAGATACATCCGATTGGTCAGAAATTAATAAAATAAATTCGGGATTGGCTAAATACAAAACAAGGGGAAAGAGAGGAGTATACAGCCAACTTAAACAATAACAGAAGGAAATTTAACAAGAAACAAACTTTTGAAATAAAAATTTCTCCAAAAAAAATAGTTCTTTCACTCCGCACTAGGGTGCACTATTGTTGATCTGCAGTAGTGTCCTCTAGAAGAGAAAGTTCACATTTCTTACTACAAGCAAAACAAAAATACGTCGAAAATGACACAGTTCAAAAACTCTAAAATTTCCAGGTAGTGACATCTTCTGAGAAACTTGAAAATTAATACCGTCAATAAAGTTCAAACTTCCTCCAGCAGAGGAGTTTCAACTGGCGCACATTTTAAATTAGCGACGTGGAGGTGTACCGCCCGGTACACCTTTATTTGAGACATGTTCTATCCATCTGATCATCAAGAACTTCTGATATCATGGCCATTCAAAGGCTTCAACTCTGTTTTTTTGGCACCAGTTATTATCTATGTTTCACTTCCATATGGTGTCGTACTCCATATTCAGTGTAAATATAATTTTCAATTTTTTCAATCTGTGAACCTAAACAATGTGATGGAGAAAAGATGGGAATTTAGGCTGGATTCAGTGATGATATTTACCAATATTTAGAAGGCATATGTCAGTATACCATGGCAAGTGGTCTCGGATGCATTGATAAAAAAGAAGGCAGGGAGAGGAGAGAACCAATTATAAAAGCCATGAACGATAAGTGAGTAAGTATTATGAATACTACGATGGAACAGTCTAACTGGTTGAAACTAGAAAAAGAACTTCAGAAAGATATTTTTTATCCCCTCCAATCTTCACTTCAGACATGGATGAAATCCACAAAAGTGTACAAAAAATGGGAACCAAGAAGGCATCTTTGCAGATGACACAATAATATGCAGAGAAGATGAAATGGAAGCACAAGAACAAGATACTGTATGGAATCAGGAGATAGAGGAATATGAAATGAAAATAAGTGTGGAAAAGTGTATGATAGTAGTGGTGTCGAGAGGTAATAGAGAAGGAAGTGGGAATATTGAAGTAAATGGAAGACCATTAGAAGTTGTGGAAAAAGCTTCAAGTATTTGGGGAGAATAATTGCAGAAGATGGGAAAATAAACTAAGAAATTAGAAAGAGAATTGAACAAGCCAATGAGTTTTACTAATGTGTGAGATGTATAGTCTGTAACTGGGACGTCGGAAAGGCATGTGAGAAAATTCTACACCCAATGTATTACACAACAATTTTGACATATGCATCAGGCACATGGACAACAATAAAACATGACGAAAGCAGAATGCAAGAGGCCAAGATGAAATTACTTAAGAGAAATAATAGGGTGGGCATGAAGGGATAAAGTCAGAAACATAGACATCAGGGAGAGGATTGGATTCCCTGAACTGAAAGGCAAGACAGAGTCCCGTAAGCTAAAATGGTATGGACACATGATGAGAATGGAAGAGGATAGAGTACCAAATTAAGTATTTACAGAGAAAGTCATAGGAGAAAGACATCAGGGAATGCCCAGAAAGGGGTGAATGGATATAGTAAGGAGAGTACAGAGAAGAATGGAGTAAATGTAGAAAAAATATTCGAGGAAGGAAGGGAGTGGTGGAGAAAAACTGAGGAGGTACTTGATTCACATTTCAATGCAAAAGACTGGAAATGGAAAATGAAGAAAATTCTACTGATATGAAAACCAAAATTTATACAATTGTCCTATCAGCTCATTGCACTGAGCTATGCCATCAACAATTACTTAAGTGTCCTTTCTTTATTTCTCTGTGCATGTCACGTCTAATGACACAACCGAGTGGAGTTTACCAGAGCGCCCCTTGTAGGGAGTTCCATGTCAAACAATTGGTTTAAATGTTTAGCAGTTTCAATCAATCAATACTGATCTGCATTTAGGGCAGTCACCAAAGTGGCAGATTCCCTATCTGTTGTTTTACTAATATTTTCTTAAATTATTGCAAAGAAACTGGAAATGTATTGAACATCTACCTTGGTAACTTATACCAATCCAAAACTCCCCTTCCTACAAATGAATATTTGCCCCAGTTTGTCCTCTTTTCCAACTTTATCTTCACATTGTGATCTTTCCAACTTTTAAGGACGCCATTCAAACGTATTCGTCTACTAATGTCATTCCACGCCATCTCTCCGCTAACAGCTCGGAACATACCACTTCTTACAAACCATCACTCTCATTTTTGTTCGATATTGAAAACACTTAGTTTACAAAAGGAGTATATTTATTACCCCCACCTATTCAATACAATTAATACCACGTTATGTGGTTAAATAAACATAGAAGTTCTAACTTTTAAGGGGACATGTCCCGCCCTTCTTTTATTGGGCATCATCAGCCTTATCTAATCTTAAAACAAACATTATTTAGAGGACATTGATATTTATGATTTACAAAAATTGAACTGTGATGTCTTAAGGTTAAAAACACTGAGGAATAGTAGGTATAAAATATGATGTTGATATATGACATGGGGCCGATGACCTTCGATATTAGGTCCCTTGAAACAACAAGCATCATCATCACCACGAGACACGACATATACAACACATGTTAAAATCATTGTACACAATTTTAAAATCTTTGTCAAAAGGAAAATTTGTGTCATATGAAATTCTAAAAACAACTCTTGTCTGGAACTGAAGTGGATCTTCTTCGTAAGAAAATTCGAGCATATGTTAGCTTGAAGCAATTGTCAATACAAGTCTTCAATAAACTAGATTGGTTGAAACGTTGAGGTTTAATTTTGTTTATTTTTGCGAACAGGAGGTAAAGAATGTACGCCAGGAGAGAAGGCGAATGTTTTAAATTACCTTATTAAGTTGGTTGATCCATAAATTACCATAATATAATCAATGCAAACAATATGTTGATATGCTGGTTGAAGCTGCTTTTGAGACGAGTATATCTGGTATTTGACAGGTATGTTTGACTGTCTCGTGAAAGTGTAGTCCCTCTAGAAAATGTAGAGCATCATGGAAAAGGATGTGGTTATACTGTAATGAAACAAAAAAGATAGGCGTGTATCACGGTGTGTGTTTAACCTTCCCCTCAATCTTCCTCTCCTCCCCTACCGCATCGATACAACACGAAGAGTAGGAATTCCGGACAGAATAACGCTGCTAATACACTAAGATATACATAGTTACGGCGAATAAGTAAATACCCGTTTTATATAATACATAACTCTTAGATATTAACATACGATTTAAACACTCTTTTTTCTTGTTTCATTACAGTATAACCACATCCTTTCCCACGATGCTCTACATCTTCTAGAGGGACTACACTTTCACGAAACAGTCAAATATACCTGTCAAATACCAGATATACTCGTCTCAAAAGCAGCATCAACCAGCATATCAACATATTTTTTGCATTGATTATATTATGGTAATTTATGGATCAACCAACTTAATAAGGTAATTTAAAACATTCGCCTTCTCTCCTGGCGTACATTCTTTACCTCCTGTTCGCAAAAATAAACAAAATTAAACCTCAACGTTTCAACCAATCTAGTTTATTGAAGACTTGTATTGACCACTGCCTCAAGCTAACATATGCTCGAATTTTCTGACGAAGAAGATCCACTTCAGTTCCAGACAAGAGTTGGTTTTAGAATTTTACATGACATTCTTTTGGCCAAAGATTTTAAAATTGTTTACAATGATCTTAGCATGTGTTGTATATGTCATGTCTCAACATCATACTATTCCTTAGTCTTTTTAACCTTAGGAAAACACAGTTCAATTTTTATAAATCATAAATGTCAAAGTCCTCTAAATAATGTTTGTTTTAAGATTAAATAAGGCTGATGATGCCCAATAAAGGAAGGGGTGAAACGTGTCCCCTTAAAATTTAGAATTTCTATGATTATTTAACTAAAAAGCGTGGTATTAATTGTATTGAATAGATGGGGTAATAAACAGACTCCTTTTGTAAACTAAGTGACATACCACTTAGTAGAAGAGCTTGTCTTCTTTCTCCCAATTCTTCCCAGCCCAAACTTTGCAGCACTTTTGTAACGGTAATCTATTGTCAGAAATCACCCAGAACAAACTGAGCTGCTTTTCCTTGGATTTTTTGCAGCTCTTGAGTCAGGTAATCCTGGTGAGGGTCCCATACACTCGAACCATACTCTAGTTAGGGTCTTGCCAGAGATTTATATGCCCTCTCCTTTACATCCTTACCACAACCCCTAAACACCCTCATAACCATGTGCAGAGATCTGTACCCTTTATTTACAATCCCATTTATGTGATTACCCCAATTAAGATCTTTCCTAATATTAACACCCAGATACTTACAATGATGCCCAAAAGGAACTTTCACCCCATCAATGCAGTAATTAAAACTCAGAGGACTTTTCCTATTTATGAAACTCGAAACCTGACTTTCAACCCCGTTTATCAGCCTGCTGTCCATCTCACAACATTATCTAAGTCATGTTGCAGTTGCTCACAATCTTGTAACTTATTTATTACTCTATACAGAATAGCATCATCCGTAAAAAGCCTTACCTATGATTCCACTTGTTTACTCATATCATTTATATATATAAGAAAACATACAGGTCCAATAATACTGAATTGAGGAATTCCCCTCTTAGTTATTACAGGGTCAGATAAAGCTTTGCCTTCTCTAATTCTCTGAGATCTATTTACTAGAAATATAGCCACCAATTCAGTCACTGTTTTGTCTAGTTGAACTATACTCATTTTTGCCAGTAGTCTCCCATGATCCACCCTATCAAATGCTTTAGACAGGTCAATCACAATACAGTCCATCTGACCTTCTGAATCCAAGATATCTGCTATACGTTGCTGGAATCCTACAAGTTGAGCTTCAGTGGAATAATCTTACCTAAAACCGAACTGCCTTCTATCGAACCAGTTATCAATTTCGCAAACATATCTAATATAATCAGAAAGAATGCCTTTCATAGCTTATAAACAATGCATGTGAAAATTACTGGCCTGTAATTTTCAGCTTTATGTCTACAACCCTTTCCTTTATACCCAGGGGCTACTACTATAGCAACTCTCCATTCATTTGGTATAGCTCCTTCAACCGAACAATAATCAAATAAGTACTTCAGATATGGTACTAATCCCAACCCATAGTCTTTAGTATATCCCCAGAAATATTATCAATTCTAGCCGCTTTTCTAGTTTTCAACCTTGTATCTTATTGTAAATGTCATTGTTTTCATATGTAAATTTTAATACTTATTTGGCATTAGTCTCCTCCCCTATCTGGACATCATCCTTGAAACCAACAACGGTTTATTATTCCCCACGTGGTACGAAAATTGTCTATGTTGAATACCTCGAGTAGTGCCTCAGAGCATTCATTTCACCCGATAGCAGTGTAGCTGTAGGATAATGATGTGATACACAAGAATCTCCATAACAACACCTAGGCTATATAACAAGATACAGATATCCTAAATGGAAACCTCTCAAGATTTCGAACCCTAATGCCACTTGTCGCAGCATACAGTGTAAAGAACAATTCAACATTCACAGCGTCACTATAAAATTGCAAATAAAGGTAAATAATACAGCAAAGCAATAATTAAAATTACACACTATATATTGCAATTTCTTTCTGAAACTACCATCCGCATTTCTTCATCTGCGTAGCTCTTCAGAAAAAAATCCTCATTTCACTAAATGTAGATATATATTGCTACTACACACAACTTGCGGGCACTTTCAACGCACAGGCTGGCAGTTTTCAAAAGGCAAGCTAGTTATATGCGTACTCATTTTTAATGCTTAATTAAAAATAAAAATTTAATAAAATTAATAACATTAAATAGTAAAAATTAGTAGAATGCTGGAACTGAGAAAGATTATTATTAACTTATAATATTCTCAATTGAAATCTATATATTTAGCAAAAGTAAATGATTGAACTTGAACATTACCGACAGTACGTTAGAGATTGTGGACACAGTGTAAAATGATAGAAATAACAATTCCTCAATGAAGAAAGTCCGTAAATCACTGAACGGTATAAGCTGGTGAATAGCCTATTACGCGCCTTGTATAACAACATTCCAACCACTTCGAAACAAAACCGGGTGTTTGAATGTAGTTTAATCACTTGAAACAAACTCTTGAAGAACAAATTTGATTTGCAACAGTCAGTAGAACATGCTGAATTTAGAAAAGGATGTATTACTATTGACAACTAAAGAGTATGCGACACTTCTCCTGCTTTGCTTGAAATGTGAATGGGCTTGTTATATCACCCAGTTCCAATACTTGTAATACATCACACTGTAACACTCATATAGACCAAAATACACAACTGTGGGGAGAGTTGTAGTTTAACATATCCGTAATGTCTACAATTGTAGTATGCGACAATGGCTGCAATGTCCCAATGGCTTAAAGAGGATGTATAAGAGAGAAGGAACCGGAACCTCTCCGGGTGAAAAAAAGAATACGAAAGCAGGTCCATAAGTCTTAACGTATGTGGACAGCCATGGAAGGAGGGATCAACTGACGGAACTTTACGATCCAATTCTTCGTACACTAAGGGAAATAAAATTGTACGGTTTTTTATACATATATACATGCATTACCATTATAGTCCGTTATGTCCTTCAGTGATCAGTCTGCAAGCCTCTGTGAAAATACCAAAACGGCACGTCGCGACAATCGTCTATTTGCAACTAGTGAGGTGGCCTCATTTAATTCCATACCCCTTATCCTTAAGTTGTTACAAAATGAGTCAAAATATTATCATCTTGGTCTCCCTCAACTCCTCTTACTCTCCGTTATAGAGACTATTATTCTCCTAGGTAACCTATCCTCGCACATGCCCCACCACCAAAGACGGTTTACTCGTACAGCTTCGTCCATCGAGTTCATTCATAAATTAGCCTTTATCTGCTTGTTCCGTGAACTTACATGCCATTGTTCCCACCGGTTTGTAAAAGCAATAATTCTCGCTACTTTCATGTATTTTACTTCTAATGAATACGATATCCTGAGTCCACCAGGCTTTCGCTCTCGTAAAGCAAAGAGGGTCTGGAGACACACCGATGTATAGACAGATTCGTCCGGTAGCTGACTTCCTTATCACAGAACACTGTTGATCGCAACTGCCAGCACACTGCATTAGCTTTACTACACCTTGACTCAATCTCACTTACCTGCTATATTACCGTACCATCCTGGGGGAACACACAACAAAAATACATAAAATTACCTACCCCTTCCGGCTTTGTATCACCAATCTGACATTCAATTCTGTTGAGTTTCTTACCTACTGACATCAATTTAGGTTTGGAGGGGCTAATTGTCATACCATACCAAATAGCTTAATATGATAATAGTGGAAACTCTCCTCACTTAGCACGCAGAGCAGCGGCGACAGCTTGTAGTGCTGCCATCTAGCGGCTCGCAGGGAACACTAACATAACGCGCCATTCAAACACTACACATTTCGACTTCCAACTCAACGAAATACTGATTTTAAGACGTTGCGTCGTTCTTGTAACATAATATAGGGAAGGAAAAAGGTGGATGTTGATCTGAATGAACCAGTGATAAGAATAAAACAAATGTATTATCAAATTAAAACATTAGATCGTCATGTTATGACTAGGGCCTACAGTCTTCAAGAGCAAATCACACATGCAATATCTTTTTAAACTTGGTATTTTTACAGGCAATATTTTTCACTGTTGAATCATAGGTTATATTCACATGTGCCTTTATAAGGACTTTGAAATACTTGTCAGTCAGTAATTTTACACAGCTGTTACATAAGCCTACATCAATGACAAAAACCTGTCATTTAATTTTCTTCTAATCCCATCTTTGCTTTCTAACAAAAACTAAAAAGAAACTATCTTCAAATGTTCTTGATATTTTAGCATCTAACTTTCCCCCACAAATATTCGGAAACATAATTTTAGAATTGTCATACTTTTTCATTTCTTTTCCCATGCTATAATCATTATCATCATCATCATCATCTGTTTACCCTCCAGGTTCGGTTTTTCCCTCGGACTCTACCGCCTCAAGGGCAGTGTCCTGGAGCTTTAGACTCGTGGTCGGGGGATACAACTGGGGAGTATGACCAGTACCTCGCCCAGGCGGCCTCACCTGCTATGGTGAACAGGAGCCTTGTAGGGGGATGGGAAGATTGGAAGGGATAGGCAAGGATGAGGGAAGGAAGCGGCCGTGGCCTTAAGCTAGGTACCATCCCGGCATTCGCCTGGAGGTGAAGTGGGAAACCACGGAAAACCACTTCGAGGATGGCTGAGGTGGGAATCGAACCCACCTCTACTCAGTTGACCTCCCGAGGCTGAGTGGACCCCGTTCCAGCCCTCGTACCACTTTTCAAATTTCGTGGCAGAGCCGGGAATCGAACCCGGACCTCCGAGGGTGGCAGCTAATCACGCTAACCACTACACCACAGAGGCGGCTATCATTATCATAAGATGACAATACATCCCTACACTCAGCATGGAAAAATTTGCTACATGCCCAGCCCATGACATAATTGTCTGCATTTTTCCTGTATTATATCATAGTCATAATCAGTTACCTGATCACTTAACTCACACTGTCGAGTGACATTAGCATCAAACTTGCACTTCATCACATCATTATGAGTTAGTAGAAAGTCTGCAACATCAGATTCACAATTGCTGTCATCAGAAGCACAGATCAATTGATTTATCATAACACTCCTTATGGCACTGCGAAATTTTGTTGCATCTGGAGTTACATTGCTACCTCCTCTTGCTCTGATGATGGAAAAAATGTTTTCAATGCAGTTCTGTGTGAGCCTCCTTGTTAGCAAATAATGAAAACCATAATCACTATATAATTCAGACCACAACAGTTTCAGTGCAGAAATATTGTCTATCCAACCCTGAATACAGAGAAGGTTGCCTTTGCGGTTATTCAAAACTTTGAGTTGTTTTAGACAATCACAAATTTCATCCAGCTTTTTCATATGCCCTGAGTCATTGTTTAAGGGTCTCCTGTACTCTTTGGGGCTACTGAGACTTCAAGAATTAAAAATATCAGACAAAATATCACACATTTCTATAAACTCTGCAGTGTTTGCAGCACTTGATTGCAAAGAATTGAATGACACATAAACTAGCATTCCAGAAGCTACAGAATGGCTGAGGACCCTGGTGGCTAAACATACCCTCATACCTTTCATCTAAATCTTCCCTTCTGCTCTTCACCCACTGAGTACACCTAAAAATCGATTAAATTCATAGGTTTAATCATAACAATATTTTAAAGAAAGTATGTTCTCATGAATAGAAAAAAAATACCGGCACGTAAACATTAACAGGTAGGCCTATACTCACAGCACTTTGTTGTTAGGAAATCTGTAAAACGGCTTGCAATCACTTTGTCTTCTGTAATGAAAACAACCATGCACAGCACAAATAACTCCTCTTCCTGCCATTTCCAAAATCGTGATGCATAACAAGCATAAAACTATCTGAAGTACAAATAATTCACTTCTGGCGTACACAGCTGACAGCAGTAGCAAGAGTAGTTAGCCTCTCGAACCGCTAGATGGCACGCAGAAGCGGTGTCGCCAGTTTCTCGCTGGAGTTTCCACTATTATCATATTAAGCTATTTGACCATACTCATTGCACCTATTTTCAAGGTCCAACACTTCAGACTGCAGGCTTTTGGCACAATCTGCCGTTAAGACGAAGACGACAGCAGAGGCCAGACTGCTTTCTAGATTTCCACCTGCCTGAATCACTCCCTGCCAATTTATACCTTTCAGCAGATGATCCACGTAAATTACGAAGAGCAAATGAGAAAGTTTACAGCCTCGTCTAACCCCTGTAAGTATCCAGAACCAAAAACTCATTCTACCATCAGTTCTCACTGCAGACCAATTGTAATCATAAATGCCTTTGATTGATTTTAATAATCTACCCTTCACTCCCTAGCCCCTCAGTATGGTGAGTATCTTTTCCCTCGTTACCCTGTCATATGCTTTCTCTAGATCTACGAAACGTAAGCACAACTGTCTATTCATCTTGTAATATTTTTCAATTACCAGGCGCATACTGAAAGTCGGATCCTGACAGCCCCTCTGTGGTCTGTAACCACACTTGTTTTCATCCAACTTCCTCTCAACCAATTAACGCACCCTCCCTTCCAAGATGCCAGTGTATAGTTTGCCTAGTATAGTAATCAACGGGATACCTCGATAGTTGTTGCAATCCTTCCTGTTCCCTTGCTTATAGATAGGTGCAATTACTGCTGTTCTCCAATCTGAAGGTACCTCACCAACACTCCATTCTAATCCTACTATTCTATTAAGCAATTTCATCCCTGCATTGCCACTATACTTCACTATATCAGGTCTAATTTCACCTATCCCTGCTGCTTTATGACAATGAAGTTTATTTACCATCCTTTCCACTTCCTCAAGCGTAATTTCACCAACATCATTTTCTTCCTCCCCATGAGCTTGGTTGTTCACGACACCACCAGGAAGATTTCCTTTTACGTTGAGACGATTTTCAGAATATTCCCTCCACCTGTCCAGTGGTTCCCTGGGATCTAATATGAGTTCACCTGAATTAACCAAAACACAGCTCATTTCCTTTTTCCTTCCTTTCCTAAGATTATTTATTACTGCCCAGAAAGGTTTCCCCTAATGCTTTAAATAGCCTTTCCAGGTTATAACCAAAATCTTCCCACGGTATTCTTTTTGGATTCAACAACAATTTCTTTCGCTCTGTTTCATTCTTCTACGTACAATTCAATGTCTGCATCGGCCCTTGCTTGGAGCTATTTCTGATAAGCCTTCTTTTTACGTTTAGAAGCTGCTGTCACTTCATCATTCCACCAAGATGTTCGCTTTTGCCCATCTTTACACACAGTTGTTCCTAGTCGTTCCCTTGCTGTTTCTACTACAACATCCCTGTATACCACCTATTCTCTTTCTATATCCTGAAACTGCTCACAGTCCACTGTTCGAAACTTCTCACTAATAATATCTATGTACTTCTGTCTAATTTCCTCGTCCTGGAGATTTTCTACTCTTATTAGTTTGCAGACAGATTTCACTTTCTCTCACCTAGAACCTTGAGATACTCCTACTTACTTCACTAGAGATCAGATAGTGGTCTGTAACACCGACAAATCCCCGAAGAACTCGTACATTCCTAACATACTTCCTGAATTTGAAGTCGGTTAATATATAGTCTACTTTATGAATTTGGTACCCCTAGCCTCCCACGTGTAGCGGTTAATAGTCTTATGCTTAAAGAATGTATTCGTAACTGCCAAACACATACTAGCACAGAAGTCCAGCAAACGCTTCCCTTTCCCATTAGCGTCCATGTCTTCTCCACATTTAGCAATCACCCTTTCGAATACTTCAGTTCTCTTCCCAACTCTCGCACTGGTATCGCCCGTTAACACTATCCTATCTTTGCTGTTGACCCTGACTGCGATGTCACTCAATATTTCATAAAACGTGTCAACTTCATCCTCATATGCACCCTCACATGGTGAAAACCCTCTGGCAATTCTCATCCTTATTCCTCCAACTGCCAAATCTACCCACATCGTTTGCTCATTTACATGCCTATCAGAAACTATATTGCGTACAATAGTATTCGTGATAAACAGTCCTACCCCATACTCTGCCTTTCCCTTTTTAACACAAATCAAGTACACTTTATAATCTCCTGTCCCTTCATCGTTATTTCTTCTTACCCGAATATAACTTACCCCTAGTACATCCAGATGCATCCTCTTTTCTGACTCAGCGAGTTCTACTTTCTTTCTTCCATAGGCCCCGTAAATATTGATAGCTCCCCATCGAATTCCATTTCGTCCGTCAAGTTGTTTGCAAGGAGAACCTCGCCTGTCAAACGAGAGTGAGGCTCCATTACTCCTATCGGTCCGAGGCTTGCTTAAAACGTACCAAACTTGGTAAATCCATGAAGCAGAATGTTACCCTACTTACACATAGTCCAAGTGAGGATCTTTCCTCTAATGGGTTAGGGACCACCGGTGGATTGTGTAGTCCTAGCCGCATGAGCGTAAGAAGGGCCATTACACAGAATATGTCTGAGGATCCACACCTGTTCCATTCCAACTGGTATCCCGACACTCAGGACCACTTACTAGGCCACTCAGCTGTTGCCCATGCTTCACGAACTAGGACATGACTGCAGTAACCTACATCATGAGCCATCAAATATTATTATTCCGGAAATACCGTGCATCACAGAGGTGTAGGAAGGTGTTGGGCTGAATGGATGGACAAGGAATTGACAAGATTATAATATAATGCCCTAAATTTTGAAACTGTATTCCTTCCTTCTTGTTCTCTTATTTAACATGTGAGAAAAAACAATAACAATACAAAAATGAACTCGTTAGTTCCAAACAACAATGGCATAAAGTCCAAAATCAGGTACAAAAGTAGAGAGAATTATCAGGATGATAATATACGAGGGAAGAGAATTATAAGCTCTGAAACAGTTACACTATTTTATAATAGCAGGTTTGATCCATTAACTTCCATAACCTAAGAGTATGAGCTCCAAACTCAGAGGCATAACTTTCTTATAGCGCAGAAGGTTATACAATGGCAATCTTCAAATGAGGTATTTACAGTCACTTCTGCTCAATTAATTTCATTTGTTTCCGGAAACATAAACAGGGGCAACGAGTGTCCATAGTAAATGGCTATGGTGTAAAAACGAAAAGGTTGATAACGATCGGGGAAAAACAAAGTCCATGGAGGCGAAAACCTGCGCTCCTTGTAGAAAACTCTTAAAACCCTAAGTGGGTTTATGGCCCCAACATACAGAGGCTAAGCCGGGGAGAATAAATGATAAACATTAAATACCGAAATCTGTTAATAATTTTAGGGGATAAGAAACTTTATTCACCTCATACCGAGTTGAGTGGTACTCAACCTCATACCAAGTTGAGTGGTAGTCAACAGAGGGTAATCCCGCTTGTCCCATTACATGATATATTTCCCAGTAGCGAATAAAACAGATTCCTAGACTTGCGAAAATTTTACATTTAAACAACCAGGTTTAGTAATGTACATGAAATAAAAGAGTTTTGAATCCTTTCATATGTTAAGAAAATTCTGCAATTACCTTGAGTTGCTGGGCCTTCTGAACGTCGATTTGCGACATCTGCCACTTTAGTATAGGCCGCACACAATGAACTGGAACCATGACAATGACAATACGGCCTTATAGCGCTCAGCTTTTAAAGTATCTGGAGGGGAAGTTCCAGGATTCTTTACAGATAGGCTGGATGCTTGTACATACCCCAAAACAAAATTTATTTGGCTAGAGAAAATATACAAAAATTATCTTTAATCCTGGCAGGGAGGACACTTAGGCCGATGGTAGAGACATCTAATAGTTGAAAATCCAAGTGTATTGCATAACATTAATTCAAGTTCAATGACACAGATGGCCTTATAGAAGGCACACAGTCTGACTGGACGGAGAAGGTGCACCCCCGGTACCCCTAAGGTTTTGCCACGGTATGAACAGCTTTGAAATTTTGAATCTTGCCGTACATAATTTTTGATAAAAGTAAAAGTTGGAGTATCACTTGATAGAGAGGCCGTTCATGTTTAGTTGTTCAAGTAAAGTAGCTTAGATAGTGTTTGCGAAGTAGTAGAAGGTCGGGGTGTTGCGTCCAGAGTCGATGGCAAGAACGGCCGCCGGTGACGATGTCAGGATGGGGTCACTCGGACCCCAAAGGTACCCTGAGATATCATCCTCCTGTATATTTTGAGGAGCAACCAAGGCTATGGTCATAAAGTACCAAGTAGCATTGTTCGGGCCAAGGATAGAGTGGGCGGTTGGAGTCCAGCATCCAAGCCACTCCAAAGGATGATACTCCCAAAGGAGTCAATTTAGCCGGACTCTCGGCCGAAACGAGGCGGGTCCATACCCCGCGCCGGCATCTCTCGCTCATTGATACGACGTGGCCTCAGGTGGAAGTATGGCACTGTAATATTGATTTTTGGGGCAACTGTAACGTACTCACAGACAGTGTTACATGTGGTGCAGGTACGGTTGGCAACTTTGGAGGGATAGTGCACGGAGTTTCGACACAGGTTTAGAGGCAGGGTCCTTAATGGCAGAATGGTAATGAAATCATTGAAGGGAAGGTTTTCAAAAAAGGGTTTAAAGAAAAAATGAAATTTAGGTTAGGATGTAACTTAAATTCATACAATATTGCACAGCCAACAGGGGCAGAAGGTCTCCTTATTCTAACTTGATTATATAAATCTTAAACTAATAAGATACTAAGGAAAGAAATATATTTAAATCAGCAACATCATCACTTGGTGGCATATACTGAAGAAGAAAATGCCTTCACACAGGTATTACTTGACACAGGTGTAGCCCTAAAATCCTATTATTTCCCGCGTTACTCCCGGAAAGTTTGACAGGAGTAAGGAAATCAAGGCTAATGCAGGGTCAATGAAATCTGGGGGCAAGCTTGCCCGCGGGAACAAAGTTTTTAACCATTACCTGATCTCCAATGATTTTAAATGGTGGGTTTTTTTCCACGGTCATACCTCATTTTTACTCTCTGATGAGAGGCCTTAAGATTATTTCTAGCTTTTCTCCATAAATCCCGGATATTATCAGGATCTATTGCCTGTGGCAAAAGCTCGTTGATCGACTACGAATTTGACAAATGAGTTTTTGGGACAAACATAAACATAAGAGAAATTGGATACACTTTTGCGACTAATGAACGGCCGAGTTAAAGGCTAATGATAACCAGGGCAGGTCGAGGATTATGATTAACCCACTCAGCTAGAGATGGTTGTGGGTGGTACGCAGACGTCGTGCAATGCGAGATAGAGAGATCGAAAGGGAACATACGAAGTTAATTAGAGAGGAACGGCTTAGCGTTATCAGGAACAATATAGTGACCGGGCCCAAAAGATGACAAAACAGCACTGAGACAAGAAATAGTGGACCGAGTAGTGGCAAGCCTAGTCGAAAACAGCCATGAGAACCGTGTGAAACCATCCACAAACACAACAATGAATTAATTCCCACTCCCTTTATATTGAGAGAATTAATCGACGTAATCCATGTACAATCGCTCCATAGGGCGAGATGCTTGGTGTGAGTACAATAGTCCTTAACTGGTAGACAACGTGGGATTGCTAATCATACATGACTTACCGTACATGCTTAAACCAGTTCCCTACTATCGCCATTCATACTCTTCCAGATAAACGTCCCTCTTATCTTCTCTCTGCTTCTGTAGATGCCTAGATTTCCCCCTAATGCGGTTTCATGGTAATACTTGAAAATCATATGTACTAGCACAGCTGAAACGAAAATTTTCGTCTCCTGATCGTGGCTCGAATGGGCACACAGAACTCCATTCCTCGAAACATAAAGGACGATATGTTCCCCAGAAGAAAGGGTTTCCATAAGAGGAGCGTGCACCGGATCTCCACGTCGGTATTTGGCTATATCGTGAAATAACAAAGAGGTATCAGTCGAAATTGCACTTATGCTAGGTGGTTTGAAAATAGTAAAATACTGCTAAAATGTACAATAATTTAGTAAAACAGTGCTAAAAGTATAAATATTTAGTAAAATACTGCTAAAACTTGCAATAATTTAGTAAAATAGTGCTAAAAGTAAAATAATTTTGCCTCGGGATCAACAGAATTAGAATCGCCGGAAAATATTCGGCTTGAGCCACCTGCGACTACGTCCTCGGACCCTCGAATGTGTCGCACGTCAAACTGAAAAGCTGAAATCCCAGTTGACCATTGGGTAATGCATCCGGTACAACAGGACACAGACAAAATCCAACTCAGAGCCTGATTTTTGGTCTCCAATTAAAATATAACGTGCTCAAAGTAAAGATGGAATTTTTCGAAGGCAAATAAGCGGCCAGTCATTTTAACACGTGTATACAGTACATGGCCTCTTGAGGTGACAAGGTTCTAGACGTATAGGCAATTGTCCGCATTTCGATTTCATATTGCTGATTAAGAACCGCCGCAACCGCAGTTGAAGATGCGTCTGTTTGTAAAATGAACTTCTTGGAGAAATCTGGCATTGCCAAAACCGGGGCGTTACCCAGAGCTAATTTCAGATCCTCAAACGCAGCTTGGTGCAACTGAGCCAATTCCAACTGTACAACTTCCCTGCGGAAAACGTTTAGGGGTGCCATCCTACTAGGGAAGTTTGGGAATTCACCACGCTGATGAATCTGGCAACCCATTTAGCATTTTTAGGGGGCTCGAAGTTACGGACTGTGTGAGTTCTGGAATGATCGACCGAAACTCCAAAAGGTGACACAGTATGGCCCATGAAGGACATAGATTGTTTAGCGAAAGGTACCTTTGACAACTTGACTGTCAATCCAGCTTTACACAGGCGTTTTAGAACTTTATCTAGACGAGCGAAGTGTTCTTCAAAGTTTTATAGAAACATACCAGGTTTCATCACAGTATCTCGAAAAACGTTGGGAGGAAAGGTACATTAAACTAACAAAAATATAATTTTGAGATTGTTTATAATGTTTTACGATTCATCTAATGAATTAGTGCAGACCATATCCATATTCCTCCTCCAGCTGTTTCCTATTTGAATTTCTCATTTGATGAGCAATAGTTTACAATATCATCATTGTAGAGTCAGCTGTAGCAATTCGACTGTCATCTATGCCCTTTAGCATTGGCACTGTGAAAGCTCCTGGCTGCAATCCTAGTCTATTCAAGTCTTTATCCTGCCGACAGTTCCATTGCTAAACATTAAACAAGCATCATATGCTGCTATTTTGATCACATTTGAAGAGGCAAATAAGGTTTTGGGACATCTCGTCCATATAAGGGAGTTGAATATTTCATTACGATTCTGAGTTCTGCCACGCAAACAGTTCTGTAACGAATTGGATTGGCCAGAACGCTAAAGGTAGGTTTTACTACATTCATGACAGCTTCAGGTAGACTATGCTTGTGTGAATAAGGAGTTCCACCTTGCTCAGCTTGTTTGAATTTACTCCGTGAAATATTACATAGGTTATGAACAGGATTTTGGTCAGTTGACAGTTTGTGAAGATAAATGTCCCAAACTGTTCTTTGCATATCCGTCACATTTCCATACTTCTCTCTTAGAGCCCTCCCATAATATACCTGCAAAGTAAGTATTTATTTATCAGTACGCCTATTATTACCTCGTACAGACTTGTCATCTCCAATTTTTTGACCCCTGAGTACCTCCTTCGATTTTAAAAATCTTCCCCACATTATCTTCTGAATATGCCCAACAAATTCTGGCTTTACAATCTTACAATCTGGGCAATAAGGTTCACATTCTAAGACAGTTTTGAACGAACTTGAGTCACGATCGTCAAGATATTTCACATACCTGACTCCATATTTTTCAACACTTCTTTGAAGAATAAGTTTCATCCCAGCTTGCTCCATCCCACAATTGGAACCGGATTAATTTGCACAGCAGATATTTTTATATTCACTTTGCCATTTCAGCTCTTCCTCTACACTATCACATTCTTTCTAAGGGCAGATCAAGTATTCTGCCAGTGTCAATGCTGATGACTGATGAAACATCATAAAGTGATTGTGCCCAATACCATCGCAAGATACACACAAATCAGTAACGGGAACATCTGATTCAGTTGCTTTGAGATCACTCTAATATCAAAATGAAGCTATGCTAGAAGGTTAGGTCAAAGTTTTAAGAGTATTATGTCAGCAGACTGGAAAACTGCAACAATACCCACTGACTGGAAACGATCCATCATCTACGTTCCTATACCAAAAGGGCGAACTATTGGACTGCACAAACTACTGTACGCTTGTCTTAATGTCACATGTTAGTAAGGTGTTGCTAAAGATCATGCAACGAAGATTAGAAACTTAATTGTCTAAAACTCAAGCTGGCTTTAGGATAGATATCATTAATAATATGCGCTTGAATGATAAATAGAGCATAGGAGTTGGTCATCAGAAAGCCTTTGATAGTGTAAACCACAGGACCATGTGGGATACCGTTAGACGGATTAACATCTCTCTGTTTTGGACCCCAAATAACGATTTAAATTCACACTCTTGACTTTGTTACATGGTTCTCCGAGCGTATATTTTCCATTGAATTTTCTGACCCCAACTTGGCAGGTTCGATCCTGGCTCACTCCGGTGGTATTTGAAGGTGTTCAAATACGTCATACCAATGCTGATTGATTTACGGGCACGTAAAGTGGTCTTTAGGGACTAAATTCCGGCACCTCGGCATCTCCGAAAACTGTAAATGAACAGTAGATAGTGGTACGTAAGCAAATAACAAATATATGCAATACTATTGCTGAAATTGTACCTTTTCTATTTTTCTGGGTTTATTTTATCTTACTGTATATTTTTTACATCTCATTAGCAACGGTGAGGTCTGGATTCGTGGTCGTTTCTTATAGTTAACCCCTGTAACACTAACGGGGGTACTTTGTGCCCACCACCTGCTATTTCTTGCTCTGTTCTTTTTTAAACTTGATATTAAAAGGCTGTAAGATTTGTTTATAGTTACCAACCAAAAATGACTCTGAATGGTGTAGTAGGTTTGCTAATTTTTACCGTCTGAAGGCGGCACAGTCATTCAAACATCAGTAAGTAAGAAGTAATCCCCACCCCCACCACATACTTAGTTTTGGCCGGATTTATAACGTTGTTGGCTACTCACAGTAAAATTGAAATAGTTTCTTTGTTGACTGCTACTAGACATTACTAACTGGATAGTTCTATGTGTTCTCCAAGAGCATTGCACCTGATGGATGCTGGAATACTCTCCGAGATAGCTAATTCTTCCGAAGGTGACGACAGTGATATTGCAGTTAGTGAAAACAAAGATGCAATTGAGAATATATGTATAAGAATGTATAAGAAAACGAGCTGGATTACCATCATGCAAGAGATACACAGAGAAACAGAGTTCCAAAACCGTTAACCGCCAAACGCATAGAAATGATTCAACAGACTGAAAGTAGAACATTGAAAATATTTTTATTTTAACAATAGCTCAGTCAGCTGTTTATTTATGGGGTTGACAGCTGATAATATTACCAAGTTGAAATAATGATCTCTTTAGTTGATTGTAAGGAATATAAAATACGTTGGTAAATATCTCCAATAATAAACATCAGAGATTCCCAGGGACTTGACTTTAAGTGGTGGTCACAAAGCACACCCCGGTTGGTATACAATAACATTAAAAATAAGGTTGGCATTCCTAGGGTTAAAATTGAAAGTCACGCGGATAACAATAGAACAAGAGTTGAACTTCTTGGATGAGGGTGACAGTGGGTTCAGTGAGATGACGTATGCATAGAGTGGAACTTTCTTTCACACGTCATAGGAAAACTAGAATGCAACGTTGAATTATTGATGCTAGTAAAATAAATTTAAAATTATCTTCCGGAAAATATATTTAAAATAAATTGTTAGGTGATATAAATTGTAATGGATTTAGAATTATTCCTCGCTATGGTACGATCTGTTCAGCATTTTATTCATGCGTCCCTTACTGTCAGCCTCACGGTGAATTCAAATCTCAAGATTCCTTGAACTTTCTCTGATTTGGTAATGGTGAGCCATCTGGCGGTCGAGTTGGAACCAGTCGTACGAGGTGACCAAGCGGTGCTGCTATCTAGCCGGGAAGTAGTTAACCCTGCTAGGCCGGTGATCGTGGCTTGTCATTAATGAAATCGATAGCAGATTTTTTTTAATTCTTGTTGCTGAATTGGAAGAAGACGCCTTGAAAACTACGCTTCTGTCCTGGTTTGAGGATAAATTATCCGTGAAGAGAAGGAAAATGATTGAGGGATTTGATCCCGGATAACCATTTCTCCATCAGGGCGTAAGGGCCTGAAGAACTGGTTTGTTATCTTAAAGAGATTTCATTTCTTCTTGCGTCTGACCTTGTAAGTAGCTTCAAGCATATCTATAATGGTTAACCTACCCCATCGAAGGCTGCTAATTATTGTGTTAAGAGACATGTACACTACTAAACGCTACGATATGTGAGATTTTCTACAGCTGATCTTTCGGACTTTTCGAGCTTAAAATTTTTAGGAATTTAAAAAAATCTGGACTTCATCATATCTATGTAATACTTTTATGTAATACTCATACCTTTGGGATTTCAATTCGAGTGTATGAAAGATATTAATGTTTCCTTTAATGCTGTTATTTAAGGTTCCATGTTAGTAAAAGTATATTTACGTTGCGGAGCTCCCAACTAACTACCATATACGAAGTGTCTGCTTAAGCTTATGGTGGTTAACTTCATTTCCTCCTTTAAATCGTAATAATTATGTTATTATTTAAATATATTCAAGCTCTTCCGAGCAAGTAAGAGGAAAAGAATAAGTTTTAGGATGAAGGCTTTTCTGATGAATTACTCGGTACATGAGTTGGGATTTGTTCATGGTGGTTGTCACTCTGTTACACCAACCGTGTAACAGAATGCAAACGTAAAGGGGGCGTTGCTCCTTTGTGTCTGACACATGAGTGTCGGCTAATTATTATGTCTTGACCGTCATCTGATTTTTGGGAAGGATTGTTTGCCCGTGTTGGTTACCTTTCTTCACTCTTGTGTGACTGATTTAATTGAAGTTACTGTTCATTGAGGATATTTTATTATGGTGCTACTTGTGGATTTATTGCATGTCATTGCATTATTTCTGGCTCATTTCTGAAGTAATGTGTGTTGTGGGTTATGACTGTTTCTTATACCATTTGGAGTGACCGAGATAACCCATTGGAGAAGTTTTCAGCCTGCATATTGAAATATTTGATTCAAGTTTTCTTATTTTGAGTTGACCTCCCATTACTTAAGGGATCAGAATTTGAATTACAGATTGGAAGGTGGTACTTACCTTAAATGATTTGGATTGTTTTAGCATTTTAATTTTGAACTGAACTACATTGATTTATTGTTCTGGAAGATTTTCAGCGCTCATTCTTAAAACTTGATTTTAATATTATAATTTTGAATTGATTTTTCTTTCATTAATTGCTCGGAAATTTAAATTATTATTATGGAGGTCAGATGTTCTTAAATGATTTTGGCTTATTAAAGTTTTTCTTTAAATTGATCAAGGAATTATTATTTCAGCCAATTAGTTAAGCTTATTTTAAGTTGATTCGCTTGGCCTCTTGTGTCCAGTGCTTCCTCAATCAGCGACGGCCTTTTGTTGGGATAATTTGTAAGTATTTCCTTTAAATTTGCTTATTTATCCCTGGTCGTGCTAACACTCTTGACCGTTACCTTATGTTGTGAGAGTGTGTTTGGTATCAGATTGCGTGGTTTTCTGTACAGCTACGTTCTGATATCTTGTGAAAGCATATTTTTCTTTCTTGTTTTTTGTGACTGTTGGCTATTTCGTCAGACCATTGATATCACCTTGGCTGAAATAATAAGTCAACTGAGACTAGGAAATTAAACTTGTGAAGGGAAAGACAGGCTTGTGTTGAGTGCTAACCTTGGCGTTTTCTGTTTCATATCAATATGAGTGCACGTGCCGTGTTGTTGCCAAGAATGCTGAGGGTGAGCTGTTGTACGAGCTCGATATTCGGGGTTTGGTGTCCACTGGTTCTATGGAAGGCGATGTTAACTTGCTTCCGGCCTTCCTTGATTCCCCTGTAAATCAAGGTAACATGAGCATCGACGTGGGTAAGTCAGTGCATGCAATGTCCAGTTCTATTAACGAATTATTAGTGTTTATAAAACAGTTAAAAGAGTGTAGTCCATCAGATTACCAATTGAGAAGATTAAAATCCCGTACCAATCACTTTATTAACAGGGTGCAAGATTTGATTTCTCTTGGACCTGAAGGTGAATTGATGTCTCAAGTGCACTTCGTTGTTGACTTCAGTAATTAATGTTTCGGTTGAACTCGATTTTATGATTAATATGAAGAAGGTTGGTCAGTTGTCATTAAGTGATGAGATTGAAACTAATGAAGGTAACAACCTTGGTGCCACTAATGAGTTAATTACTTCTCAGACCGTCACTAATCCGTCCTCATCTCATTGCTGTGGACTTAGTCCTGCGATTGAGACTTTGTTGATTAGGTCATGTTCAGCTCCCAATTCTATTAAGGATCTTTTCAAAAATGTAATGACCTTTTCTGTAGATTCCATTGACGAAACCATTAGATTCCTGCGGTTTCTGGTAGAATTATCTGAGTGGGCTGATGTGTATTGCATGGATGCTCTGGGGATTTTTAGAGTGTTATTTCCCAACTGTCAAGGTGTTCTTAAAAGATAAATTTCTAAGGCTATTAGCAGTAATTTAAGTGTAAATGAATTTCACGAGTTAATCTTGGCAAGGTTTATTCCGTCCCTTGCGTTACAAAGTCTGGTTCCAAAACATTGTTATAGGACGCAGTTCTTGCATGAAAATCTATTGGCCTATGTCTTGGATTTGAAATTTTATTGCGAGGTTTTTAAAATCATGGTACCGGAAGAAGAGATGGTAGCTCGTATAATCAAAGGCATTACTCCTCAATATCGGTCCTTTTTATCCTTGACTAAGAGCCCGAGTAGTTTTGCAGAACTCGAGGAAGCTTGTACATTTGCCGAGGATGTAAAACATGGAGATGCATCCCGGCACACTAGGTATCCCCCTCGCTGTGTTTCATTTCGCACTAACAATGTCTCCGCTCATCCTGTGCCTTCTTCTTCCTTCAAAAAATGTTACGCTTGTGGATCTAGAGATCACCTGAGGAATAATTGCCCTTCCGAGAGAAGAAAAGATACATTGAGTCGTAGACAAAATGGTAGTTGTTATGTTTGCGGATCTAAGTCACATATGAAAAGGCAGTGCCCTAAGGTAAACAATAGTAATTTTCAATGACCGTGTGGTATGCCCAATACAGATAATGAGAGCTGGTCGGTTGAAGGTCATGTGAATAATGAGTGTTCTTTTCCGGGAATGTTAGGTATTTCTAGTAATGTTGTTTCTAAAACCTCGACCATTTGTCTTGAAGTGAATAACGAACCTGCATTGGGATTGAATGATTCCGGTAGTGCTGTGTCACTTATGAGTGAGACTTGGTATTCGAGGATGAAGGTTTGTTGCAAATTACCTGAAATTAGGACTTCTAAACTTAATTGTGTGACTGCTAATGGAGGCAGATTAAGAATTCTACGTTGTTTATCTGTCAAAATTAGAATTGCCGAGTTTACTTGGAAAACAGATTGTCTCGTGGCTTCTGATTTATCTTATCAAGTAATTTTAGGGACGGATTTTATGGGCAAGGTTGGAATGATTTTGAATTTACAAGATAGGAACTTTAGTTTCAAATTTTTCTCCTAATAGAATTTTCAAATTTCATGAAGATGTAGTGTTTCAAGGGTATTCTGCTTGTGCATTGGATGAGGATGTTGAGGAAAGCGAAGGTAATAAATTAGATCTTGATCACCTGCCTCTCGATCAAGCTCGTAAAATTCGTGATCTTTGTGCTAGGTATCCTGAAGTTTTCACTGATAAATTGGGATTGACTAATGTGCTTAAATACCACATTGATATTACGGACAAGATTCCTATTAGATCTCCGCCCTATAGGTTATCACCACCTAAGATGGTTGAATTAAAGAAAATCATCGATAAGATGCTTCAGGATGGTGTTATTCGACCTTCTATCTCTCCATACTCGTCTCCGATGTTTCTGGTGCCCAAGTCATCTGGAGGTTTCAGGCCAGTGACGGATTATAGAGAGTTGAACCGTAAGATCGTCATGCAGTCTGTGCCCCTACCGGATTTGCATACTTGCTTCTCTTGGTTCCATGGTGCTAATTATTTTTCGACCTTTGATTTAAATCAGGCATACAACCAAATACCTCTTGATGAGGAATCTATTCATCTCACTGCTTTTGCCACTGACTGGAATCTGTATGAATACACGTTTATACCTTTTGGGCTTTCGACGGGAGCGGCTGTGTTAACTCGATTACTGGATTCTGTGTTTGGGGATGTGAAATTTAAGTACGTTATTCATTATCTTGATGATCTTGTCGTATATTCTGCAAATTTTGAAGATCATCTCAAGCAAGTACAGGAGGTAGTTGAAAGATTGAAGAAAGCAGGTTTAACTGTCAAGCTTTCCAAGACCAATTTTGCCAAATCTCAGATCTCCTTCTTGGGACATATAGTATCGTCACAGGGTATTTCAATTGATCATGCACGAACTCAAGCTATTCACGATTTTAAACCACCTAAAGATGTGAAAGGGATTGCCAGATTCATTGGTATGACTAATTTCTTTAGAAAATTCGTTCCGAATTATGCTAAAATTGCTGCCCCTTTGAATTCCTTACGTAGAAAGAATGTCAAATTTGTGTGGGAAGACCCTCAACAAAGAGCCTTTGAAACCTTGAAGAGAGCTCTCAGTAATGCTCCTATACTTGCTATTCCTGATTTTAATAAAAGGTTCATTATCCAGACTGATGCCTCAGGCAAGGCTATTGCAGGAGTCTTATTGCAAGAGTCGGAAATGGGTAGACGTCCTATCGCTTACGCATCTAGAGCTCTCTCTCCTCTGGAAAGGAAATATTCTGTCTATGAAATAGAGTGTTTAGCGGTACTATTTTCGTTGGAGAAAATCCGTGTTTATGTGGAGCACGTTAATTTTGATTTAGAGACAGACAATGAAGCTCTTTCCTGGGTTCTGAAAAGACCCAAAAGAACTGGAAGACTAACTAGGTGGGCGCTGAGAATTTCTGCTTTTAAATTTAATGTTCGGCACATTCGTGGAACGGAAAATGTAATCGCTGATGGGCTTAGTCGCATGTTTGATGAGGAGGATGGTTTTGAAAACTTGGAAGCGAAGAATGTACCTCAAGTTGGTTCGGTAAATGTGAATTCTATCTTGACTAATCTTCCAATGTTGTATCAAGATATTGCTCTGCATCAAAACGATGATCCTCAGTTAAAGGAAATTCTGGAAAAGATTAATTCTGGTAAAATTATCAAACCCTATTCCTTGGTGAAAGGGGTACTCTGTTGTCAATCTCGTTATGATAAAAGGATAAAGATTGTTGTCCCCAAGGTTTTAATTCCTGTCATATTTCAGTATTACCATGATAGTCCTGTTGGTGGACACGTGGGAAACTTCAAAACTAGGTCAAAAATAAGGGAGTTCTTTATTTGGAAAAACATGGATCGGGATATCACATCCATGGTTAAGTCTTGTAAAAGTTGCGCCATTAGTAAACCTAATCTAAACAAACGTGCGGGGTTGTTGTCATCGACTCAAGCTTCCAGAGCTATGGAGCGATTGTTTATCGATCATGTTGGACCCTTTCCACGTTCCAGTCGAGGAAATACTCATGCATTGGTGTGCATTGATGGGTTTACCAGGTTTTGCTGGATCTTCCCGACTAGATCGACCAATTCGCAGTCCACTATTTCTTGTTTAAATTCTATTTTTGCCTCCTTTGGAACTCCTAAGTTTCTTGTATCTGACAATGCTGCTGGGTTTACTAGTCATTTATTCAGGAAGTACTTGTCTGATTTGTGCATCTCCCATGTGACCACTACTCCATATTATCCCAATCCATCATATTCCGAGAGAATGAATAGAAATTTAAAATCTGCTCTCATAGCTTACCACCACTCGAATCATACCAAGTGGGACACCTGTCTTCATTGGTTGTCATATGCATTTAATACTGCTGTTCATGAGTCTCAGGGCAAAACTCCTATGGAATTAATGTTGAGTTTTGTTCCATTTTCTCCTCTATCAAATCTCCTTCGAATTGAGGAACTGCTTCCTGAAGTCTCTACTCCTCGCGATGTGCGAAAGGTGTGGGATGAGGCCAAAACGAGGTTGGCTGTGTCGTATGAAAAGGTACGAAAGAACTATGACAAAGGCCGAAAACCCACCAAGCTAAGTGTTGGAGACCAAGTTTTCGTAAAATGTTATCCTGTCAGCAAGGCTATAAATAAATTTACTTCAAAATTAGCTCCTAGATTTCAGGGACCTTGTACGATATTGCAGTTTTTGAGCCCTGTATCTATGCTTGTCAGTGATCCTGTGGCGGAAAGGATTCGGAGAGTTCATTTATCCCAAGTGAAAGCGAATGGATATATTGTGGGGGGTTGGTTGAGTTCAAAATCTTATTTGTGATTGGTAATAATGGATCGGGTTATTGTTTGATTAAAATGGGTAATGGAAGTGCGGAAATTGTGCTGTCCATATGGAGGTTGGGAAGTTATGTATTGGGGCGTGTGTATCTTGATAATTTTCATCCTTGGTGAGTATGAATCTTGTTGAAGTGGACAAATGTAAGAAAGACTGTATTAGATGTTTCATCATGTTTAAGTAGGGAAATCTGTGAAATTAATACTCAGTGATCAATGGATGGAAGTTTAAAATAATGTTATTATTATCATTGTTAAGTCTGATCGGTGTGAATTTAATTGGAACCTGTTGTGGTGGGAGATTGAAATTTGAGAATTGAGGTGGTTCCCAGTTTTGGTAATGTGGCCTTGGTAGTATGATTCAGCGGTGTGCAGGATGGAGGTCTATAAGAGAACCTTCCGTGTTAAAACATTTTTTTTGGTGATATTGGTATTGATATAGTGTCTATTAGAAAAATTCTATGATTTTAATTACCTATGTTGGGTGTTTGCGTTCCATAACGTAGTACAGTAAAATTTCTGATGTATCTTGTAATCTCGAGATTTTTCCTTGTCTGGGTACTTACTTGCGGTGATAATAAGAAAAATGTGTTTCTCTGGAGCTATGGGTCTTAAAGGTTTTGTTATGAAAACTTGAGGAAAGGTGTTGAGGATATTGGATACTCTGCCTTTATCCGAGTGAAGTTAATTGGATGAAATCCTGTCGCCCGGAGCTGGAGAAGAGTTACTGGTTGCTGTGTGCATGAGCCTTGTGCTCTTACTGTATCTTAATTCTTGGTTTCTGGGGAAGAATGGATTTTTTGGGGTAAATGAACTTCACGTTTTTCTTTGAAGTAATTTGGTTCTCAGTATACATCGCGTTTATTTCATGAATCTCTTGTTGCTGTTCTTTAATTTGGTTTGGCATGTGAATTACTAAGGTAGGTGGTCCGTTAAATCTTGAAGCGTTACTTCTGAGCCTATGCAAGTTGTAATCGGGTGGCCTTATTTTGAATTGCAGTCGAGTATCCTGCCTGTACATCACTGTTTTCTCTCTGCTGAGGGTTTTAGGGAAATTTAAACCTATTTTGCTGTACTGATTTGGTGTAGAGTTGTAGAGTCATGTTAGAGGTTTGGAATTCGTCGGCTTCATGGGTTATTGTGAGATTTTGGTTTGGGTAATATAGGATTCATGACCTAAGGAGTGTACATCCTTTTGACCTTATGGTATGGTTTCTGATCCTTGTGTATCGGTGAAGTTTGGAATTATGGGTTTGATTTTGGGAATTATGTTGGGGTGGCATTATGGTTTCGTTGAGAGGTAACTGTGTTCCTCTGAAGTCATAATGGTGGTTATTGCGGTTGTTGTAATGATATTGGGTGGGCACTCTGTGATTTGTGGGATGCTGTCGAGGATTTGTATGTCCTTTACCCTTGTGGCTGACACATCGGCACTGGTAATCATTAGAGTGGTGTTGGATTGTTGTTGTGGTAATCTAGTTTGGGGGAGTTTTCGATGGACATCAAGAGAAGGTTGGACATGACCTTTGATGTGATTTCTTGGTGTCGAGTGGGATTTAAATAGAACTAATCTATGCATCTACAACTCTTTTGGGAATTTTTATTAGCTAATTGGTACCTTGGTGACTGTCGTCTTGTTCTTGGTTCAACTTCTTATATTCTCTGCCATAACCCGTTCTTCTGAAGTCATCTTGTTAATCCTACGATCTTAATTTTCATTTCGATTAACCTGCCTGTCTAGCGCTTTTTTTTAATGGAGCCTTTCCTGCATTAGTGTCGTTGGTATCGTAACTTATCGTTCTGTTATGTAGAAGAATAAGTATGGGATTATTCTCCTTGTACAGTCGGTATTGCAGTCATCGATCCTCTACTTGCATATGGGAGATTGTAGTTGGACTATGTGTTTACAGGCTAGTTTGTCTCCGGTGTTTCTCCTGGTCATTTTCTATCCCGGTGTAAGTGTTGATATTGTGTGTTGATTGCCTGGTAATTGCTGATAGTTCGGTTGTTGATGACCCACCTTACGCGTACCCTACATCTGAATTGTACATATGTCTCCAACTGTAATTAACCTTTTACCATTGCTCTAAACATTCATATCTTCTACTCTTGCTTAGCTTCCTGTTCTAAACGTGTTATTCAGTATCCTTCTATTTATAATTGTTTCTTGTTTTCACCTACTACATGGAATGAGTATATGTGTAGTAGGCCTATGGAAGTTGAAGCTGTGTGAATGGAGTATTAATTTAAGCCAAGAAATGATTTGAAAATTAAAAAAGGTTTATCATCTATTGATAGGGGGGTTTTGATTTCACAGATATGTCTGTTAAAATTTTATCTTTATTCATGTATTGATTTATTCGCTACTATTACCTTGATGTGGTAATTTATCGTGAGTGATTTGATACTCTGTTTATGCCTCTTGCAGTTGTATTCTGTACTGATTGGAAGTAACTGATGATAAAGCGATTGGTGCGATAAGTTACTTAAAGAATTATCTAATGTTTGTTGCACTGACTTATTTCTCGTAGAGGCTTATGTTTTCCAAATTATTTTTCTATTTTCTTTCTTCTTCTTGTGTTTCTTTTTTGGGGTATTTATGTGGTAATATGGTTATCACTCATGAAGTCTTGTCTTCCCCTATAATTGTAGCCCCGGAATTAATTTCAAATGAGAATTTTGCTATGTTTAAAACATTGTAAGACCTGTCTTCTTGTGTAGGTTGTGCCTCTGAAAATTTATTGTAATTATGCGAACTTCGATTACCTTAGTAACCTTGGTATTATCTGAACATTTCGAGGAAAATTGGCGTGCTGATGATATTGCGCGTTAAAACAGGACTTAATTGAACACTAAACAACTGCGAGTGGTCTGTATCCCTGTTATGCATCACCCAAGTATACCTCTGGTCACCTAGAGAAGTGTTTATGTTAAATTATTGAAGATGGAACTTTTCTTACATATATTCTTGAGACAACAGATGGTTTTAATCTATGACTGCTTGTTATACCCCACCCCATGTTGATGCTTTCGAGAAGGAGGCTGTAATGGATTTAAAATTATTATTCGCGATGGTACGATGCATATTGGTTATGTGTCTATTTTCTTGTCTGGCCTACCGTGTATTCAAACTTCTGGATTCCATGGACTTTCTCTAATTGGTGATGGTGTGCTATCTAGCGGTCGACTTGGAATTTAAGCAGCGAGGTAGCTAAGTTGTGCTGCTATCTGGGCGCTAGATGTGAAGTTTTCTCAGTCGTAGTCAGTCGACAATGCAGATAGCAGTTGTTCTGATTATTGCTTCTTAACCTGAAGACGCTGGAACCAATTCTCTGCTGATTGTGCCTTAAGAAGAGTACAACATCATGATGCAAGAAGAGGAGATGGTCTCGAAATTAGACCCTGGGTGATGGATTGTCCATCTAGGCGATAGGCCTTGAACATTTGGTTATCCTTTTAGAATATTTAATATATCTTGTTTCCTTCGACCTCGTAAGTAAGTTGCATCCATCTTCTGTACTGAACTAAGCTACCAAGGAATGGATTAGTTAATAGTGTTAATACGCGGAGATATTTAACCTGAAAATTGAAATTCTGCATGTGGTTTTAAAAGAAATTGACTTCCTAAGACAGGTCCTCATAATAATCTTGTAATATGGTAATATTTTCGGGCTTCCAGTTGTAATGGTTATTATGGCATTTGTTTACCTGTTTGACTTTAGTTAATTTTGGTTTGGTGCACAAAACAAGTTATGTTTATTATTATAATATTTTCAAGCCAATGTCGGGCTACTAATAGAGAAACAGTGTGCCTTTAATGTAGGGCTTCTAATGACTTCCTCGGTACTTCAAGTGCTTGTTTTGATTTCGGTGCTCGTCATCTGTTACACTCTGTGTAACAGAATGAAAACTTACCGTGGCCATGCCGTGTTGAATTTGACATTTGGGTATCGACTTATTATTGGTAACTTGATTTTCAGCTGATTTTGGTGTGGATCTTTGTGCATGTGGAAGGTTTTTCTGATGAGTTTGATTAACTCATTTGGTTTAAGCTACCGTTCCTTGGAGAATATTAGGGTTATTTATCCTATTTATGGATTTATGTCAATGTTTCGAATGATTTCTTGGTATTAACTGAAGTTATGCTTTTTCTTCGATTTGATTTAATTTTAATGCAGCCCTGGAGTAACCGAGAAATTCATTAGGGAAAATTTCAGCTTTCTTTCAATAATAGTTGTCTTAAGATTTTAATCTTCTATTGGTCTACGTTTGTTTATTTTTCAAAAAGATTTTCTACCTCCTGGCAATTTGAGTCAGTGTTAAAATAATTTATTTTCAATTGATATCCTTAATTTATTATTCTGAATGGTGTTCATGTTCATTGTGCAGTGGTAATTGATTTTTGTTAATTAGTTTGAGGTCGAAAATTCATAAATTATTTACCTAATTAAATTTTGTTTGATCAATTTAATTTGAGTTATTATTTCAGACAATTAGTTAATTAAGCTTATTTTAGTTGATTCGCTAGGCCTCTTGTGTCCAGAGCTTCCTCAGTCAGCGACGGCCTTTTGTTGGGATAATTCGTAAGTAGTCCTTTTACTTATTTTATCCCTGGTCGTGCTAACACTCTTGACATTTACCTTAAGTTGTGAGAGGATTAGCCCTTGCATAAGCGGCCTAGAACCAAATAGGTTTTTAAAAAGGTGTATCAGGAGTGCAAGGTACGCCTCCACTCTAGTTGGTATTTTGGGGCCATGTAATTGTCCTGTTTCTTTATTGAATAGGCCTCAGTAGGTTGGGTATCATTACCCCTGTTCTTGGGTGCCCGTAGGGCAGCTTGAACGTGGAGTTTGGTGTGGCCTTTGCATTGACTTGAAGTTTGAGAGCGGGTTGCTCTTTCTCAAATTTGGTTTTTGTGTGCCTCGAGCAGGCTTAACTGAGTAATTGGGAGCTAGTGCTCCTTGGTATGATTGGGGTTTTTGTCCCTTTGTTGAACCTTATACGTTGGTAAAGCTGGGCTCATTGTTCAAGGATTGTGTGTCTGGAGGACTCGAAGCCCAAGTCCATTAACAAATTGTAATTGTACGTTCTTAACTTGTTGATATATAACTGAGTTCCTGTCATACTTGTCATTTCTTGATCTTGAAAAGCAAATATAACCTTTGTTAAAATTTAAATTAACTTTAATTTCGTAAGTTGAGACCTATTCATCCCAGCACCTTCTTTCACCTCTAACTACCACGGATAACTCCGTAACAAGTGGTAGCAGAGCGTGGTTGAATGGGTCTCAATTTAGCCCCGTTTGACGGCTAAAAATTGCTTTGATTCGAACTCTAACAATTTTCTCAGTTGCTGGAATTTTTTTTACTTTTCTTTCTAACAATTTTCTGTCATCATGTCCGGCCCTCACGAGGTTCTCCATCCTTTCTATTTGCGTAAAGAGGAATTAATCTATGAACTATCTCTCAGAAACGTTCAATCTGGAGGCACGGTTGCAGTCGACTCCAATAAGCTAAAAGATTCCCTTGATTTGCCTATTACCATCCCGACTTTGGGAGAGAAAGAGATTGACGACGCTCTCTCCACGATCAATGATAATACTGCTGAGCTAGCATCTGTAGTTAGTTTTTTTGAAGTAAGTGATCCATCTCCTAATCAACTCAAAAGAGTACAGGCTAGGTTGTACCACTTTTATAATAGGGTGTGTGATCTATTGTCTCTGAAGTTAAATGACCTTCAGGGTAAGGAAGCTAGTGCCCTTGCCGAAAACTTGCCCCAAATGTCTAGTAAAGTTAGTCAGTTGTTATCTGGACCTGCTATCCGTAAAGTCGACCAACCTATGGTAGTAAATATTGTAAGTGTGGAGGATTCCTCTAAAGAGGAAGGAAGTTGTACTGAGGCGACTACACAACGAACATCTGCCCCATTAGGAACCGAGTCCGATCGTCGCACGTCCATTCCACCCTTTGTGTTAAATAGGGCACCTTCGGAATCTGCTTCTCCCCCACTTAGACCCTTTCTACTATGTCACGTGGTTTCAGCAGTTTACCCCATCCATTAGCTATGTTACTTAGGGGTACTTCTAAGTTTTCTGTTAACTACACAACCGATGACATTGGTTTCTTAAGGCTTTTAGTTGAATTCCAGGATCATGCCCTTGTTTTTTCTCTTTCTGCTTGTCAGATTTTGCAAATCATCTATCCCTATGCAATTGGTGTTCTCTCCGACAAGATAGTTAGGGCAATCGCTGAACAGTCATCCATAGAAGACTTCCACGCCCATCTGTTAGCTAATTTTATTCCAGCTCGAGCTAGGTCATCTCTAATTCAGAAGTATTATTATAGAGTGCAGCGACTTGATGAAAACCTGGCGGACTTCATAGAAGCCATCAAGTTCTATACTAGGGTATTTGCCCTTCATTTACCTGAAGATCAAATTGTTCAGGCTATTGTAGAAGGTATTTCACCTCCTCACAGATCATACTTGTGTTTTGCGTCGCGTCCACAAACTTTCGCTGAGTTAGAGGCTATGGCTGTCTCAGCCGAAGGAGTCAGATACGCCGATACGTTGCGTGTCGCGAAAGAACCCCCTCCATCCTCTAGTAGTTTTCGGCCTCCACCTCGCCGACCCATCACACCCCGTAAATGTTATGCTTGCGGGTCGCCTGACCATCTTCGCAATACATGTCCATTGATCAAGTCTTGTGGGAGAAGGAATGGAGCACGGTCATCTCAAGGTTGCTTTAAATGCGGCGCGTTTTCACATATTGCCAAGAACTGCCCTAATGCTAACAGCACTCCCTCCTGCTCAACTTCTGGTGCAACTTCTACCAAGGCCAATAATAATAAGTGACTAGGGGCTTCGGCTGAGTCAGCGAACCCTTCTTCCCGAGGCTCAGCCCCAAGTAAACACATCGCAATTTCAGGGAAATCTCAGGCTTCAAATTTATCTTTCGAAGGTCCCAAAGGATATCTTAGGATAGCGGCGGATACCCCCGCACCTGTGCCTTTTCTCAAAATTGAATTAAATAATGAACCTGTAACAGATCTATTAGATTCTGGCAGTGTTTGTTCTATTATTTCGGCTGAATGGTACTCCAAATTGAAAACTGTTTGTAGTCTTCCTGATTTTTGTTCGACTTCGGTTCAATATATTTCCGCAAATTCCTCTCCATTAGAAACTTTTGGTTTTCTGTATGCCAAAATTCGTATACCTAAATTTACTTGGAAAGTTATATTGTTTGTGGTAAAAGCACTTCTTGCCCCATTATATTGGGAGCCGAATTCATGTCCCATACTGGCCTAGTGCTCGATCTTCAAAGTAAGTCGTGCACATTCAAATTTGCTTCTAATTGTAAAATCACCTTATTGAAATGTAATTCTGTATCATGTTCATCTGTTTCGCATACCCAGGATGAGATGTTGTTAGATCTTAGCCATCTACCTGAGGAGCAGGCTGATAGTATTCGTAAGTTGTGTTAGTCGTTTCCAGAGGTGTTCTCGGATACTCTTGGTGTTAAGACCTCATTGAATATAAGATTGAGGTTACGGATTCGATTCCTGTCCATTTCCCACCTTATAGGCTATTTCCACCTAAAAAGAAGGCGCTGAAAGAAATCATTGATCAGATGGTGAAGGACGGTATTATTCGGCTCTCTAAGTCGGCGTATTCTTCGCCTATTTTTCTAGTCCCGAAACCCCAAGGTGGCTTCAGGCCCGTGATTGATTATAGGGCTCTCAATCGGAAGGTGGTGTTACAATCTGTGCCCCTTCCAGACCTTCACTCTTGTTTTTCACCGTTTCGGAAGGCTAAGTTCTTTACCATATTGGATCTGAATCAGGCCTATAATCAAATTCCACTGGCTGAAGAATCGAAACATCTTACAGCGTTTGCCACGGATTGGAATTTGTATGAATACAACCGCGTACCTTTCGGGCTCCACACGGGAGCAGCTGTACTCACTAGACTGCTAGATAGGGTCTTCTCCGACATCAAATTCGAGTACTTGTACCACTATCTTGATGATGTCGTCGTATTTTCGGAGACCTTCGAAGAACATCTAGATCATCTGGAAGAAGTTCTCAATCGCCTCTGTAAGGCTGGGTTAACTGTGAAGTTGTCCAAAGTTGCCTTCGCTAAGCCCTCCATGTCATTCCTAGGGCATATTGTGTCACCCGATGGTGTCGCAGTCGATCACTCTAGAACACAGGTCATCCGTGATTTCAAGCCTCCCAAGGACATCAAAGGTATTGCTAGGTTCATTGGTATGGTGAATTTCTTCAGGAAATTTATTCCAAATTTCGCCAATAGAGCGGCGCCCTTGAACTTACTTCGTAGGAAAGGCGTCAAATTTGAGTGGGGACCTTCTCAACAAGCCGCTTTTGAAGATCTCAAATTAGCTCTGTGTAACGCCCCTGTTCTGGCCATGCCCGATTTCTGAAAGAAATTCATCGTCCAAACCGACGCGTCGTCGCCGGCGCTAGCTGCAGTCCTTCTCCAAGAGACTGAACTAGGGAGGCGACCCGTCGCCTATGCATCTAGGACTATATCGGCTCAAGAAGCCAAATATTCCATCTATGAGCTCGAAGGTTTGGCAGTCTTATTTGCTTTAGAAAAGTTCCGTCTCTATCTGGAACATGTCAAATTTGACTTGGAAACCGATAACCAAGCCTTAAGTTGGGTCTTAGGTAGGCCGCGTTGTACTGGTCGTATAGCCCGGTGGGCCATCCGAATTTCTGCCTTCCAATCTGATGTTAGGCATATCAGAGGTACTGAAAACGTGGTGGCTGACGGACTAAGCCGTATGTTTTCTAATGATGTAGAGACCCCGGATCTGGATTATGGTTCTTCACCTCCCGAGTCCATACTATCTGAGGTTAATGCCATTCTGACTGATGCTCCCATGTTGTTTAGGTATATTGAAAAATATCAACGTGAAGATCCGACGCTGGCTCCGATCATGGAAACCCTTTCTTCGGGGGAACATGTCGCCCCTTATGTATTGAGGAATGGTGTTTTATGTTGCCCGTCGAGGCATGATCAAAAAATGAAAGTTGTAGTTCCAGCTGTTCTTGTACCAACGATCTTCAAGTACTCCCATGAGACCCCATTGGTGGGGCATTTAGGCATCTTCAAAACCCGAGAAAAGATTCGTGAAATGTTCATCTGGAAGGGTATGGACGGAGAAATCCGTGAATTAGTAAAATCTTGTAAATCATGTTGGCTTAGTAAACCCACCATGTCCACCAAGGTAGGTCTATTGTCTTCTCAGCAAGCATCACGCCCAATGGAACGTCTCTACATCGATTACGTAGGACCATTCCCCCTGTCAAAGGGGAACGCCAACAAGTTCATCCTTGTATGTGTAGATGGTTTTACGAGATTTTCTTGGTTATTTCCAACTAATCTGGCTACCACTCAGTCCACCATTACTTGTTTAAATTCCATTTTTGCTTCTTTCGGTCCGTGTCAATATATTGTATCTGATAATGCTAAAGCTTTCACATCCAATCTCTTTCGTAAATTCTGTTTTGATCTGTCTCATGTGACTACTTCGGCTTATTATCCTCAACCATCTCTAGCTGAACGGGTCACTCGTAATCTGAGGTCGGCCCTTATTGCCAATCATCACGAGGATCATTCTAGGTGGGACACGTCCTTGCATTGGTTAGCTTTTGCTTTGAATTCGGCGGTTCATGAATCTCATAAGTTTACTCCAGCTTCCTTGATGTTCATGTTTGTACCCAACACGCCGCTCTCTAACCATTGGTCTCTTAGTGATATTCTACCTGAGACAATAGATCCAGATAATATTAAAGATCTTTGAAGGAAGGCTAAAGCCAATCTTAAGGTGTCTCATGAAAAGGTTAGGGAATGATAAGATCGTGGACGGAGACCCACCCATTTGAAGGTAGGTGACCAGGTGATGGTCAAGAACTTTGTTCCCGCGGGCAAGCTTGCCCCCAGATTTCATGGGCCGTGCGTAATTGTAGATTTTCTCACGCCGGTCACGTTGTTGCTAAGCAATCCAGCCACCGAGAGGATATTTAGGGTTCACCTGTCCCAGGTGAAACCTGTGTAATTTCCGCACTAACTTAGCTCGTTTTATTTCTTGTTACATTTTGAAAGAAATCTGAAGGTTATATTTTTGGTTTCATTTTGAGGCCTTCTGCCCTTGGAATTATGTTCTTTGTTTCCTAATGTTCATTGTACAACCTCCCCCTAACAGTTAAACTGCTATCCTGTCCTTGCCATGGCCATTACCACGCTCCCGTCTCCTGCTCGACCACACACAGTGGCTAATTAAAATGAGATAAATATTTCCACGCCGCTGGCCCCTCAGCTCCACCACAAGTACTGTACCCGAAAATTATTTTGGTCCAACACATTCTGCCCCCGCAGCCGCGCGGCGCCGTGCCGCTACTGGAGAAGAGCACGGGCCCGATCTACTTCAGTGAGGTCAACCAGTGTACGGCGAGCCGGAGCCCTCCTCCCGGCCAAGGCTGATGTGCGGCGCACCTCCTGCAACTTGCCCGCGGTCTGTAAACATTCGCTGCGTGTGCGGCGTGCTTCAGCACCACTACCCCTCTCATAGTGCGGGAGAGCGGTATCTCAGGGTACTTGAGGTGTCCGAGCGGCCTCCTCTGGACACAAGCTGCTGCGGCTGGTCTCGCCCTCAAGTAATATACTTAATCAGCTACATGGACATTTCATATCAACAATTACTACATTTTTGGATTCAACTGCATCATTTGGTGGACTTAGAATTTTTTTTCCTTTCAAGAATTAAAAGTTTTTCCTTCTGTATTCAACTACTACAAGCATAAAGACATTACATCAAAAGCTACTACAAAGAATTTTGAAATTGGATCCAACCAATTTAAGAAAACATGTTTGTAAATCCTTCTGCAATTAATTTTTACATCAACATCATAACTTGAACCTTGTTTTAAAACAAAATCTCGTGTTCTTCTGTGTTACCGCTTGGAGGCACTTTTTTTTTGGGGGGGGAGGTTTGTACCGGGCGGTACACCTCCGCGCCGAACATTGCGCCTGTTGAAACTCCTCTACTGGAGGAAGCCTGAACTTTAACCACCATGTTAATTGTAAAGTTTCTCAGAAGATGTCACTATTGTAAATTTTGAAGAGTTCTGAACAGTGTCTTTTTCGATTTATATTTGTTTTCTCTGTAGTTTTCTCTTCTAGATGGCACTACTGAAGAACTACAATTGTGCACCCTGGTGCGAAGTGAAAGCACAGTTTTTTGAGAAATTTTGTGTTCATAAGTTTGTTCTTTGTTAAATTTCTTTCAGTCATTTTTTGGGTTGGCAGTGTAACCCTTCTCTTTCCGCTTGTTTTGAATTTAGCCAATCCCGAATTTCTTTAATTAATTTCTAACCAATAATGTGTGTCTTCTCCGATATGGATATGTTGCTTGATCCTAGCCAATAAAGTTGTTGGGGGTGTTGGTTCCCATTCATGAAACGTCTCGAATTTTCCGCGAGGATATATAAACTGCCGATTTTCTTGTCTCCTGGCCACTTCAGTAACATCTTTCCTAGTGTGATTATGTAGCAGGGGGCGGGAAGCGCCTCTTTCTTCGGGCAGCAGTTCATCCATCAGGTAATGGCCTTTTAATAACTTCTTTGCTTACTAGCTCAGCAGTTTAACCCTCGGGGCAGGTTCGAAACTTTTATCATGTAACCTTCCTTTAAAATGTAAAAGACACTCGGTATAAAATTCCATCTCTTTAACTACAAATCGGGATAGAGAGTGCCTAACCCTCTCGAGCTCCCTCTCATATTGTTTTTGAGGTGACCACGTTTTCACAACCGTTTTTCTTCGTTTCATAATGTAATAAAATTTTCCTATCGTGTCACCTCCTTAGTATGGGATTAGCCCTTGCATAAGCGGCCTAGAGCCAAATAGGTTTTTAAAAAGGTGTATCAGGAGTGCAAGTTACGCCTCCACTCTAGTTGGTATTTTGGGGCCATGTAATTGTCCTGTTTCTTTATTGAATAAGCCTCAGTAGGTTGGGTATCATTACCCCTGTTCTTGTGTGCCGGTGCTGACAGGTGTGAAAACTACCGCACCATAAGTTTAGTATCTCATGCCTGCAAAATTTTAACACGTATTATTTACAGAAGAATGGAAAAACAAGTTGAAGCTGAGTTGGGAGAAGATCAGTTTGGCTTCAGAAAAAATGTAGGCACACGTGAAGCAATACTGACTTTACGTCTGATCTTAGAGGATCGAATCAAGAAGGACAAGTCCACGTACATGGCATTCGTAGATCTAGAAAAGGCATTCGATAATGTTGATTGGACCAAGCTATTCATGATTCTGAAGATGATAGGGATCTTTTTTTTTTTTGCTAATTGCTTTACGTCGCACCGACACAGATAGGTCTTATGGCGACGATGGGACAGGAAATGGCTAGGAGTGGGACGGAAGCGGCTGTGGCCTTAATTAAGGTACAGCCCCAGCATTTGCCTGGTGTGAAAATGGGAAACCACTGAAAACCATTTTCAGGGCTGCCGATAGTGGGGTTCGAACCTACTATCTCCCGAATACTGGATACTGGCCGCATGATAGGGATCAGATAACGAGAACGAAGAATTATCTACAATCTGTATAAAAATCAGTCTGCAGTGATAAGAATCGAGGGCTTTGAAGAAGAAGAAGCAGCAATCCAGAAAGGAGTGAGGCAAGGCTGCAGTTTGTCCCGTCTCCTTTTCAGTGTTTACATAGAACAGGCAGTAAAGGTATACAAGAGAAATTCGGAAAGGGAATCACAGTCCAAGGAGAGGAAATCAAATCCTTGAGATTTGCCGATGATATTGTTATTTTATCTGAGACTGCAGAAGATCTCGAGAAGTAATGGAGTGCAGTCGAACGAAGGCAGGTGATGTAGGAAATATTAGATTAGGAAATGAAGTCTTAAAGGAAGTAGATGAATATTGTTACTTGGGTAGTAAAATAACTAACGATGGTAGAAGTAAGGAGGACATAAAATGCAGACTAGCACAAGCAAGGAAGAGCTTTCTTAAGAAAAGAAATTTGCTCACTTCAAACATTGATATCGGAATTAGAAAGATGTTTTTGAAGACTTTCGTGTGGAGCGTGGCATTGTATGGAAGTGAAACATGGACGATAACTAGCTCAGAAAGAAAGAGAATAGGAGCTTTTGAAATGTGGTGTTACAGAAGAATGCTGAAGGTGAGATGGATAGATCGAATCACGAATGAAGAGATACTGATTCGAATTGGTGAGAGGATATCGATTTGGCTAAATTTGACGAAATGAAGAGATGGAATGATAGGACACATCTTAAGACACTCAGGACTTGTTCAGTTGGTTTTTGAAGGAAGTGTAGGTGGTAAGAAAGGTAGGGGTAGACCAAGGTATGAATATGACAAGCAGATTAGAGCAGATGTAGGATGCAATAGTTACGTAGGAATGAAAAGGTTAGCACAGGATAGAGTGACATGGAGAGCTGCATCAAACCAGTCTATGGACTGATGACTCAAACAACAACAACAACAACAACAACAACAACATATAGGGTTGGTGTCAGGAAGGTCATCCGGTCGTAAAACAGGGCCAAATCCACATGTGCGACGCAGTTCGCACTCACGACCTCACAGGTGTGGGAAAAATGTCAGAAGAAGAAGTCATTTCCTCCTCACTCCCTGATTTTCTTCCTTAATGAGCAGCTCTATAATTCCAATATAATTATACCAATGAGTTTGATAAAAGACAACTGGTTAACCCTCAAATCTATAAGAGGTTTTTTTCTTTACATTGAACAGAATTTAAAAAGGATGGTATTTCTTTATCAGTCATGACCACAGTAACAAGGAAATGCACTTTTTAATTTTCCGTAATGTCTGTCTGTATCACAGCATCACACTCAAATGTCTGTGACCCACACCAAAGTCGCAGTTGCATGTATATACACACATCACGAGAAAACCGCTGAAGAGAGTTTAATGAAAATCGGCATGCAAAGTCGGGGAATAAGTAGCTACAATCTAGGCCATAAATAATTTTATACACGCTGAATGAAATGGTAGTTTGAGGGAAGGCCTAACATTTAATTCTCAAATATTTATTGTTATTACTGGTCGTATCTTAATGGAAATCGGTAAGAAAAGTCGGGGAATAAGTCGCTACAATCTAGGCTATAAATAATTGTATTCTTGCTGAGAATAATGGTAGTTTAGGGGAAGGCCTAAAATTCAATTCTCAAATATTTATTAGAGGTCCCATCTCCCTGAAAAGCGGTTTGCAAAATCGGGAAATAAGTCCCTATAATCTAGGCCATAAATAATTTTACGCACGCTGAGTGAGATGGTAGTTTAGGGGAAGGCCTACAATTTAATTCTCAAATATGTATGTTAATAGTGGTCGTATCGATAAATACTGCATAACTAAAGTTATATATAGTGTTAAATTTCCGATCATTTATGCCTTATATATTGTTACCGTACCGGCTATCATCACAGATATATTCATGAATTTGGATTTTTGTTACTAAGAATGTAATGAAAATAGGTATGTAAATTCGGAGAATAAGGAACTATAGTCTACGGTATAAATAATTTTATAAGATGCCCTAATATAGCAGAGTCGGAAAAAAACTAAATGTGAAGGGCTACAATATAGAAAGCTCATACAATTGATCAACAATAACATTACATTGACCATTGTTTGTTGTGACGTGCTTTGTGTCTTCTGTTGCCACCCATCTCCGATAGATAGGATTGCTGCTGCGTACCGAGTATTTTTTAAAATTTATTTTACGTCGCAACGAAACAGATAGGTCTTATGGCGACGATGGGATATGAAAGAGCTAGGAGTGTGAAGGAAGCGTTCTTGGCCTAAATTAAGGTACAGCCCCAGCATTTGTCTGGTGTGAAAATGGGAAACCACGGAATACCATCTTCAGGGCTGCCGATAGTAGGGTTCGAATCCACTATCTCCCAGATGCAAACTCACAGCTGTGCACCCCTAACCACACGGCCAACTCGCCCGGTCGTATCGAGTGTAACAGCCTAGCTGAATATTGGCGGAAAGTAGCTGGGAAGTTATATAACTTTCTTCTTTAGCATGCTATTCCTCTGGTTTATAAATTTTCTGATACTACTGGTACATAACGCACTGGTTCATCATAGCATTCGAGCTGTTCAATCCCTACTCTGAGGCACTGACTCGAATGAGCAGTGTGCATATTTAACGGAATATAATGGCAGAGGAGTCTTCACAAATGTCTACGGCCTGGTTATTCCAGCTCTGGAACTTGGGACTGTTAGATCGGCACCGTAGTACTGTTCGTTAAAAGTGAGAAAATCTGCAGTTTTTCATTTGATCGAGTATTTTATATATAACGTTGGTTTTAATCGCTACATTCCTACCGACTATTTTGTAATGACCTATGTTGACATCTTTTAGGAAAACCACAAATTCAGTCTTTCTGAAAATCCCGCAGGGAAGCACGGGTACATCAACTAGCAATTATAAATAAATATCCCTTGTTGATTCGTACCGTGGCGTACTTTTTGAAAAAAGGTCATGTATATAACTTTTTAAAATATGATTCTGAAAATGAATATTTGTTTTCAGCGTTAGCGCGAGTTCGCCTGTGTACTGAATGCTGCACGACATCGTTCTCCTGTAGGCCGCAGAGTGGCCTTGTATCCTAGGTGTGTTGGCTGAATCACAGTTAATTACAGTTAAAAATCACTGCTACTTCAAAATAGCAATCACAGTTTGACCTGTGAGTGTAAAATCACTGCTAGTCACACCACTACTTTTCAAAGTCTTCTAAGGAACAAGGCTAATGGCGTCCATCTCACAGCTTGCTCAGAACAAGACTCCTCGCTCGCTAGTTGACGAGACAGAAAAACAACTGCAGAGCGCTCCGGTCAAGAGAGACACTACGCATGCTCAAGTCAAGGATTAGCTTATTGGGCCAATAAGGAAAATCAAAATTATTGACGTAATGACGGATTTTAAATGCATTTTAAATAGCCACAGTACCGGCACATAAATTAACGGCAATGCAACAATGGCCGAGAATTGCAGATAAGGTCCCCACACACAAATACATATGTTCAACAAATGAGGGTATCGTAAATTATAGTCACAGAAAATATTAAATCATATTGATTATAACCATAATCATAGATCAAGAAGCCATCTCCTTGTCGGCAGAAGACTGCACAATATCTTAATTCTAGTGGGGAGGAAATATTAGATCATTCTGTATATATATCATCATCTCACTAATCTAATTATCATTGTGGAACAACTTCGACTACTTCATCATGGCACTCAACCCTTAATCACATCTCTGAGAGGCAAGTTTCGGATCCCTTCAGCAAGGGGGGCGGTAAAGAAGCAACATTTATGCACGTCTCAAGGGTCGTAAGTTCAATGCAGATACTTCTGAACAATTAACGCGAAATACACAAAGTGTGCGTGTACCCATTTCTTAACACTAGAATAGACTATGCTGGCTCAATTCTCATAAACATTGGCGTGAGATGGAACAAGACCAGACTGCCTAGCTACCAAGTCTCTCTACATAGACATGATACCTGATCTCACAACAACTACATTGCTCGCCTCTCTTTGTTCACTTATTTTCACAGAGGTCACCCCATGAACATTTACAGTGATAATGGCACAAACTTCTTCAGAGCAGCTAAGGAAATCAAGGCCTTTCTGAAAAACAATCCTGAGAAAAACCAGCTCTTCCCTGCTACTGCAGGCATGGGACTTATACAGCATTCCATCCCTCCTGCAGCATTACACTTTGATAGAAAACGAGAAGCAGCTGTCAACAGTCTGATATATCACCTTAGAAGAGTGATGAATTCTTATTTCTTGACCAACAAAGAATGGACCACTCTTACAACACATACTCACATCTCTTCACTAAAGTTAAATGATGACACTTTTGACACTTCTTACCTAACTACATCCAATTTCCTTGTAGGAGAGAAAAATACTACACTCCCTGATCATGATTATACTTCCTCTCTCATTATCCAGATGGCTGTATATTGAGCAGCCAACCCAGAATTCCTGAAAGAGATTGTCAATTAAATATCCCAATAAATGGGCAGTTAAATACCCCATAACAACATAGTCACACTGAAAGAAACACATGCTATGCAGTGGACGATGGCAGTGATCCTAATTCATGTAACAAATGTTCAGGTGAGTAATGGGGAACATACAAAGCCTATTCACAAACACTGTCCTTTATGACACATGAAACAGAAAGGCAAGATCACTCTTGAAGGGCTCATTTATTCATTGAAATTTTAAGTAATATTATAAGTCACCATAGACTAGTATCATCACAGACCACATTAGGAAGGATAAGAATGTTTTCTACTTGCCACAAGATGGCTACAATGTATGTAGTACATAAGTGAATTCTGACAGTAAGCAAGCAATCACCTGCAACTTGTATCTACAAATAATTGTATTATCTAGAAGTCAATAATTAATATAATCAACAAGATTACAATGGTGTTTCATTTGGAACAACTAGTAAAATACCCAGGAACAGTAACAAAAAAGTGCTCCTTATAGCAACTCCGCGTTGGAAAAAATTCACTAAGTCAAAAATATTAGTAGCAACGATACCACCTCCATAATGATATACAGTAGAGATCTTTGGATCTACCCCAACTGCTGCGTGATACATAATGCAAAATCTTAAAGAACATGAAGGACAGGTGAAAATTAGGTAAGTAAACAGTCAATCTCATAAAAAGGTGTATCAATCATATGTATTGAAATGAAGGGTCAACCACTGATATCTGTTCAGCAATTTTCTATTTTCAGTACCTAAGAATGGCTTATCAAATTATGTACATTACCTCAAGTGAGTTTTCCTGCATTGGCCCTGGCTCTGTTAACTCTGATTTGGCTTCTTTTTTCAGTGGTATCATTTCTGATACATTTTCAATATTTTCCTGTGGAAAATAAGATACATAAGTTATGCACGTAACACACATTTACAAATACTGTCACCAACAAATGAGCATGATAATTTACTACTTCCAAGTATTACAGTTACTTTCAAAATTTTACTACTGTTTAAGAGAGATTTCTACCAGCAGAGGATTTCAAAACCAAAGGCTGCACTGAGAATGGTGTTATCATCCTTGTTCAAACCTAATGTCAGAGAAAGCATGAGACTGAGAACCAAATATAAAGTTAGAAGCATTTTCTAGCCATATCAGAAGATATCCTACCAGAGATGGAATTGGGACCATCTCGCACAAAATTTTGGAAGGAATCTGCCACAGACATAAACACTAAATTATATTAATTGATTTTATGTATCCAATTACGTCTATCAAATCATTGAGGTTGTTTGAATCACATCCAAGTATTAAAACTGTCCTAAATCTTTTGCCATACAGTGAGAAATATTAATACTATGCTCTTAACATTCATTTTGTTTAGACAGACAGATCAAAATCCCTTGAAACATTTTAATCACTTTCTATAATCTGGTTTTGGCAAGCTCACAGGGGATAAACACTGCATTGAGACAGTTCTGTTCATCCAAGTGTAAAAATAAAAAACGAACATGAAAGAAGCAGGCTTATCACAGTCATAGACCAGGGAAAGATGTGATGCAGGTCAAACATAAAGCAACTACAAATGAAATGTTTTACTACTACAAGGATGTTATGCAGTGTTCTGTGAAGAACTGTGGGGATGAGAACACCATCAGTGTTGGAGTGTACATCTGCAGTTTCAGAAGCTCTTTCATGATCTACGAAGGTCATCCAATAAATAAGTTTCCCTATTTTTTCTCTGCAAATCACATGTTTTAGAATTAAGTTGGTACTGTAGGAACTTCCACTGGCGTATGGCTGGGGTAAGGTGATCTTCAACCGCACGTGCTTGCTCTGTGTTCACCAGTACGGCGCTACCTGCCATAGAGCTACCAATTGAAAGCGTGTCCACTTGTGAACTTTGTTCTGTTATTCGGTTTACCATGGCAAAAAATGAAGTGGCTACCAATATTCATTGTCATTTGGTGTGAGTTTATAATGAAAAATGCATGCTGGCATTCATGGTTCCTGGAACAACAGCACGATGTACATGATGACAAGCGCCAGTCCCAATACAGCCACTGTTGCAGGTCGGAATGTGGTGGACGAAGATTAACGCGTCAGCACTGATGAGATAATGAATCTACTGCCTCCCGGCACGGAACCTGGGCAGTCCTTTACTGCAATGATATTGCTGAATGTCTTGCAGTATTGAAAAGTCTGTGCAAGATGGGTCCCAAGTTTTCTTACTGATGCTCACAAGCAATAACAGAACGAGGTAGCCTGAGCTTTCCTGCAAATGCTTCAAAGAGAGGGAGATCAAATGTCTCCCCGCATTGTTACTGGAGATGAAAGCAGGGCGCATTATTCAACTCTAAAAACAGAACCACAAAGCATGCTATGGAAGAAACTTGGCGAACATGCTCATAAAAAGGGCCAAGACCTCAGACTCTTTTTTACAATTTACTTTATATCGCACCGACACAAATAGGTCTTATGTTGACGATTGGAGAGGAAGAGCCTAGGAGTGGGAAGGAAGCAGCTGTGGCGTTAATTAAGGTACATCCCCAATACTTACCTGGTATCAAAATGGGAAACCACGGAAATCCATCTTCAGGGCTGCCGACAGTGGGGTTCGAACGCACTATCTCCCAGATGCAAGCTCACAGCTGCGCGGCCTTAACCGCATGGCCAACTTGCCCGGTTAGACCTCAGCCTCTGTAGGCATAGTTTTGGCTACTGCCTTTTGGGACTGTAATGATGTTGTATTGGTTGACTGACCGCCCCAATGCACTGTGGTCACACATGAGAGGTCCTGCAAGGTCCTTACAAAGCTCAGAGTTGAAATCCAACGAAAACGTTCTTGTCTTGTCTCAGAAAATATTGCCCATTCAGCTCAAGGGATGCAGGATTTGCTGCAGAACTTCAAAAGGGACCTTTTTCCCCATCCACCTTATTCTGCGGAACTTGCCCCGAGTGATTTCCATCTCTATCCACAACTCAAGTTGCACCTTGGAGGTAAGCAGTTTGCAACTGATGAAGAGGTGGAAGAGGAAGTGCACCGCTGTCTACAGAGATGGGACCCAACCCGGTATGATGAAGGTATCAAGAAACTGCTGCCAAGATAACAAAATATTTGGACTGAAATAGTGACTATGTGTAAAAGTAGTGTACGAGTTGTAGAATGAAAATTAAATATTTCTCAAAGGTAAATAAAACCAAGCACCATGGGGCAACAGCCCTCGTAGGGCCATGGCTTACCAAGTGACCACTGCTCAGCCCAAAGGCCTACAGATTACGAGGTGTCATGTGGTGAGCACGAACAATCCTCTCCGTTGTTATTCTAGACTTCCTAGACCAGGGCCACCATCTCACTGTCAGATAGCTCCTCAATTTTAATCACATAGGCTGAGTAGACCTCCAACCAGCCCTCAGATGCAGGTAAAAATCCCTGACCTGGCCAGGAATTGAACCCGGGGCCTCTGGGTAAGAGGCAGGCATGCTACCCCGACACTGCAGGGCCAGCACAAGTGTAAATAGCCTGCTTGTATTTTTTGTAAAATAGGGAAACCTATTTATCGGATGGCCCTCGTACAACGAGACCTTTAAACTTCTCACTTGGATTCATGAAACATTTTGACACTACAGGGGTGCAGGAGGGACTGCGATCAAAAGCTTACATTCTATTAAAAGTTAGTTTACTAATAAAAGCGAATTAAAGTATAAAATTCCAGAATATACTCACTTATCCCATTTAATACAGAAGAAATCGAACAGTAGCTGAACTAATGAAAGGAAGATAAAATGATGCACAAAATGGAGAGTTTGTTAAAGATGAAGCCATACTTTCCATTGTAGACTTAGTTAAATGTAACAAAAATCTTTCTAGTTTGTCAAACATACAATTTTAACATAAATTATTACACTATAAACATACCCGTAAAAAATAAACACTCTATTATACAAAGAATGACATGTTTCATTCTACAAGAACATCCTCAGATTCTATGAAATCACCCAAAATATGCATATATGTACAGCATTGTTTACGTTGCATAAACTTGTCAATGATAGAGAGTTCAGTGATAATATGAGCCAGTACTGACAAATAAGAAATTTACAAGTATTAATATATCGAGAAAACTCCTGAACTTATCTAGACTGCCAATGCCAACTTTGTTGTCACCAAATACTATTTAAGGACTGTGGTCATGGAGAGGTAAATGGAAAGTTTTGAGTATAGCATAAACCTTACGGAGAGGGGAAGGGAAGAATGAGAGGGGAGCGCCGAACATTGTGGATCCCTCCTACTGGATGTTAAAATCTAGTACACTGTACCATAGAGAGGAGAGGGGGAAGTAGGATGGAACGAGTGGAGCACTGTGGAATACTCTTTCCACACTAGAGAGGGGAGAGAAGGTTATTAACCTACTTCATGTTATAATGTACTTTTATTTAAGATGGATGAATGCAACTGAATGATTTTAGATGAATAATGTATGGAATTGAAATAGAGAATATCTATAGGAAATTATTGTGATAAATGCCAATTTAATGAGTAAGTATGGTCCAGATATTATGTGAGTAGAGCGATGTGCAGGGAATTATTTAAGTGTGTATGGTCATTAAAGTTGGTTACGTTAGCACTTTTTGCGATGTAGATCTCGATTGCTTCCCTCATATTCGAAGATTTTATTTTATTTTCAATGTGTAAAATTTTTAGATATGTGTTGATGTCTGTGAAATAGTGTGAACTGTCATATATGTGCTCCCCAAAGGCTGAATGCTGATTATATCTGATTGTTTATTGTATTCTTTGAATCTTGTGTGGAAATTTTGTTTTGTCTGACCTATATAGGTGGCATTGCAGTTAAGTTCTTGGCACTTGAGTTCATAGACTCGGGACTTTGAGAAAGGGTCTTTTTTTTGTTTAGGTGCACTTGTTGATGTGTATCTGCAGTGTGTTGTTCATCCTAAAGGTTAATTAAAACCCTGTTTCCTAAAGATATAACCTACTTTTTATGTGTTATTATTAATGTAGTTGAGGACCAAGTGTGATGGTTTTCCAGGGACTTTTCTTTTGTTTCTTTAATATTTTATCTACTGTGCCTGGAGGGTGGTTGTCTTCTTTCATGATTTGTTTAACAATTTGTGCCTCTTCATTGAAATCCATTGTACTCATTGGTATGGAAACAGCTCTGTGTATCATTGTATTCAATCCTGCTATTTTTAGTGTGTATGCATGGTTAGACTCGTCAATAGCATGCAACACCTGAGTGGGCTTGCTGTACACTTTGTAAGACAGGTTGCCATTATTCCTGCTGATTGTGGTGTTATTTTCTTATTAGATTCTTGCTCCATTGTGAAGCTGGTGGAATTTTGTAAATAATTTAGTGTGTTTAATAACTGGTGTGCATTAGTGAAGTCATCATCATATGCACATGATGTCACCTACATACCTGCTCCAGTATAATATTCCTTTTGAATGCTGATACGTTCAGAAGATGTTTTCAAAGTTATTCAAAAAATGTTTGCTATTATACCTTATAATGGTGAGCCCATGGCTAACCCTTCTTTGTGGCAATAGATCTTGTCAGTGAATGCAAAGCAATTTTGGTGTAGCATTGTTCTATCAAGGCTAATTATTTCTTTGGTTGCCTGCAGTGAAGTATTTTCTTTATGAAGATTTTCGATAATTTTAATGGATTCATCTATTGTTACATTGGTGTACATTTTTGCTCCGCTTATCCCCAGGTTTCAACCTATTAATTGTCCGACTCGTTGGCTGAATGGTCAGCGTACTGGCCTTCGGTTCAGAGGGTCCTGGGTTCGATTCCCGGCTGGGTCGGGGATTTTAACCTTCATTGGATAATTCCAATGGCCCGGGGGCTGGGCGTTTGTGCTGTCCCCAACATCCCTGCAACTCACACACCACACATAACACAGTCCTCCACCACAATAGCACGCAGTTACCTACACATGGAAGATGCCGCCCACCCTCATCGGAGGGTCTGCCTTACAAGGGCTGCACTCGGCTAGAAATAGCCACACGAAAAAACCCTATTAATTAGGAAACATTCAAGCAGAGCACACCATTTCATAAAAGGTTAAATATTATAAAAAATATTGATCACAATTTATTCACATTTTCAATAATATTAGAAAACATGCCATCATTTACAACGTTTAACATACCATCATGTCCATTTCTGTATTCATTGAGTCATAAGTTTGTCAGTTCAAACCCCCACCCGTGCTGGAGATACTCAACACTGAGGTAGGCTGTATTTGTCACATTCTCATGTTGTCTAAATCCCCCTAAGCCAATAAAGATGAGATTCTGGAAGTGTAATGGTGACCTTGTATATCAACTTTCATTTCCTCTAGCAAGTGCCTTCCCATTCTGTTTCTATTTTACTGAAATGCGCCTGTTTGATTGCTGCATTGATATATACGCAATCGGTAATGTCACGGAATAGATTGTCTCCGCCTAACATATTTAAAAATAATTCTCATAATACTCTTTTGAAGTTATTGATAGGTTCAACATCATCCATATAATCATTGAGTAATGAAACAAAATGTTTGTGTTACCTGAATTGCAGCCGCATCATCATCAGGTCCGATTTCTAGATATCCGTTTTTAATTATATCACAGTTATCAGTAAAATTATCTTTGTTGATATGTTATTTACTCACTAAAAATTTACCTCCACCCCTGCTCAACAATTCTGTGTCATTTCTTATGCCGTTATTCAGCTCAGTCTCAATATCCGCAGTATTCAATCCCGTTATGTTCACGAATTAAACAGCTGACCAGCATTCGCGGAAGTTCAAGACCGTTGCCTAGACAACTTCAAGACGAATTCTCACTCTTCTTTTATTTCCTAAGCCTTGTAGATTGTACTGCATGTTCATCAAAGCCTAATAAACAATTCACTACCAAAAAATACAAAACTATTGCAAAGATTGCACACGTATGCAGATAATGCAGCTAGGTGTTTTCGGGCAATACGGACCGTAAGGCAAAGTGAACAGTCGGCCGCTTTCGGGCGGGAAGGGGTTGATTAGTTCTAGACTGGTTTAAATTTATCTGTCTTTTTTAAGTGAGATTTTCTCTTTTAGGAATTTTTAAGTTGTTAGCTTAAATTGTAACTTGGCACATCATAATTTACTATTGGTCTAATGGGACATGAGCTTTTGTGTATTTTGGGGATGGCCCTTACTGTGGGGAGTTTGGGATTTTTTGATGGTGAGGCATTCTTTTTCTTGTTCTGTGAGAATGAAGTCTGTTTGCTGGATAGCTTGTTTTATTTTGTTTTGAAATTTATTTGTAGGATCACATTGTAGTTTTTGAATTCCGTTGTTGTTGATGACAGCTATTGTTCTTTTTTATATACCCAAGAATAGAACATAATAAGAAGTGTCAAGAGTATAGATCTTGAATAGCAGTGCACTCACATCTCAGATATATTCAGACACCGTTCTGTTCTGTAGTGCCTGTAATTTAGAACTCAACCAGCACACATTTATTCAGAGAACAGTGTGCATAAGCTGCAGAATTTCACCTTTCAGCAACTCCTGGATAATATCACATCTTTAAATTAGCAGTTCACAGTTTTGGGAGTAGATTTTTGCTGTCGAGTCACAATTATTCATTGAATATCCCTCTTCCAACTCTCAAGGTTTTCAAAGACTCTGAGGTGCAAGAATGATGTGCAGGAATTCACTTTTATGCCAGTATAACTACAGACGTGTGCTGGGATATTCAGCTTCATCAAATACCTCTAGAATGGACCCAAATTACACTCGCCAACATGAAAGTAGAATGTTATCACATCACCATGTAAGCTATCAGATGAAGAGAGACCGAACTGTAAGCCACACATTCAGAAGATTACAATGGACTGTGTTTACAGTAGCAACAGACAGAGCAAGGAAAGATGATGACATAAGTAGCTTCTTCTCCAAAATTATTTCACAGCTTCCCCGCCAAGGTAGAGTTTTACTATGAGATCACCCAACATTAGTAACATTGTAAAGAAGTTTAAATGATGCAAATCTTACCTGAAATTTCTTTTGGAGGAAAAATATGTTCACTATGAGATTCAAAGACCTACTGGCCATAACCGAATTAAATCCAGCACCCACAATTGTCCTTCAGTTCAGCAGCTACTAGCACTAAATTTGGATAATGTATGATAGGAGATGATGTTAATCCCACAACGATACCATTACCAAACCATGGAGAATAAAAACATAACCATACAACCTACAGAAATCCATTTCAATAAAAGCCAGAAGTAATCAATAAACAATACACAGTCATTTGATGGGTACTTAGCTCATGAAATGTCCTGATGCCTCGATCTTGAAACGCTGCCTGTCACAACTTCATTGGTAGCTGGACCTAACCAAGGTTCCTTCACTATCAAGTCCACAACTTTAATTCAGCTTTTTGCCACTATCAAACATAGCATGCACTGCCATCTCCCTAGTAAATGCTAAGAGGCCAATTGTCCACTTGGCGACCATAATCTGGGGGCATGTACCACCAGAAGCCCTTTCCTTGCCCCACAAACAAAGTTTCTGTCACTAGTTGGACCTATAGATGTATATAAATACTGTTGTTTGTACTTCCTAAGAGTTGGCTGCCTTGCGTAGCACATTATCACATACTCCCAGACATAGAAACAAAAGAGAGACATACTTTTCCTAGATGCCCATGTAGCAAATGGCGACTGCTGGGGTTAATATTGGGGAAGCACATAGTAAATTATGCCCCTGCCAAACTTATTCAGCTACTAAGGGTTAAATTCTGACCTCTATAAAGTTATTTGCCATGAGACTCACAAGTGATGCATTTGCTGTTCTTTCAAGCCAGGCTGGTTCCTCTTTGATTTTTACTTGCAGGTCCATTTCACACTGCAACTGAAGTAGTTAGAAGGTACTGGGGTTCTTGATTACTTCCAATTGATTTTACACTGAAACATAGCCCAGAGAAATATATTACCTTATTGCAGTCATTGCTACTTAGGTTATCTGTCAACAGACTAAGCATTATGCTTGAAATTTTACATGATCGTCAATATTATGAACATTCCAAAAAGACTCAAAATTTTACATGACTGTTAATATTGTGATCATACCTATTGGACCTCAAGTTTTCTATGACTGATATTATGCAGAAGAATCTCCATAACAACACTGATAACCATAACAAGAATTCTACATATGATATCCTAAACGGAAACTTTTCAAAATTTCGAACCCTACTACCATATGTCGCAGCCTACAGTGTAAAGAACAACTCAACATTCGCAGCGTCACTATTAAATTGCAAACATAGGTAAATAACACAGCAACACAATAATTAAAATTAAGCACTACATATTGTAATTTCTTACTGAAACTAATATCCGCAATTCTTCACCTGCGTAGCCCTTCAGAAAAATTCTTCACTCCAAAAAATTTTGATAGGTAATGTAAGTTACGTTATATTGCTACAACACACGAGGAACAGATTTGCCGGCACTTGTGACACAAAGGCCAGGAGTTTTCAAAAAGAATGCCAGTTATATGCGTATACAGTTTTAATGCTTAAGTGGAAATAAAATTTAAAAAAATTAAAAATATTAAATGTTAAAAATATGTAGAATGCTGAAACTGAGAAAGATTAGTAGTATTAACTTCTTACTGTTCCCAAATGAGATTTATAATTTTCGGAAAAGTAAATTATAGAACTTGAACCTTACCGACAATAGAGATTGTGGACACAGTGTAAATGATATAAATCACAATTTCTCAATGAAGAAAATCTGTAGCACAATAAATTAACGGAATAGGCTGTACAAATGGCTAATACGCGTCTTATGTAACACATACCTCACACCTAGAGACAAAACCTGATATTTTAATTCAGTGTAATCACTTAAAACAAACACTTAAAGAACGGATTTGATTTGTATCAGTCAGTAGGACGGGCTGAATTTAGGAAAGGATGAATTACCAGTGAGAACTCCAGAGTACACGACACTTCTTGAAAACAGCACTGGGTGCAATGTCCCGTTATATTTCTAACTATCAACTATCAATACAGTCCTGCTCTAGTGGGCTTTACACGTGGTCAAAGAGAATGAGTAAGAGATGACTCTCAACGTTATTTTTCACTTCTGAACGCAACGGCCGCGCAAAGATCGCCAGGAATTGCACACCAGCGCCTCTAGTGTAAACAGGGCTGAACTAAAATTACCGGGCGGGTGATTTAAATAGTTTTGCGCGCGGAGAGTCCCCAGGTTCTCGTCCCCCCTCCACTCTTAAATATTATATTAAATATATTTTTTCTTTTCTTCTTTCTCTTCTATTTTTCTTTCATTTCCTTTTCTTTCTTTCCTTCTTTCTGTTACATTTTTCTGAAATACTGCATTCTGAACAACAATACACCTGGAGGTTGGACTGTGCTTTATTATTATTATTAATAATTTTTTTGCTGGAGAAAAGAAGCTTACCACCTTGTGCTGCTTATTATAATTATTTCAATTATGGAGCTAAATTTCATTTTTACTAATTCACAAAACCTTGAAGGATCGGAGTGACTGGCCTTGCCTGTGCTGCTTTTGTTTGTTTCTGCTGAGGAAAAATGAAGCTAACTCACAAAGGGAGGAAGGAAGTGACCTGAAGGTGAGTGGGATTGGCAATCCTTATCTCAGATTAAGACCTATGACAGAAATAGACACTAACATCCCCTCGTACATCAGTCCTCTTTAACACTACTTAAGCCAACTGTAACAATCAATAGTATCAAGATATGCCACTTATGCAGGAAATAAAATATAAATACAATGTAAGAAAGAAAATCAAATACAGGAGCCAAAATGATGAAAGGAAACTCATATGCTAAGGAGGGAGTTTGTAGGATTCAAAGGTAAATTGAAATGAAACATGATCTTTTGATTTATGGAGCTATATTCTACCTACTATCCACAGTGTTACAGGTATAATATTGTGTAGAAATTATATTCAGCAGTGTTAATCATCAATTAATATTCATCAGCCAGAAAACTATTCAATACAACACAAATACAAGATCATTAATTTATGAAAGAGAGACTGGAACTGACAAGGTACAACATAATACTTTTCTCTCTTATTGCAGTTTAACGTTGCACTGACACTGCAAAAGTTTTCAGCAACACCATTTGTATTTTCCCAAGGAACTTACTATATGATCCACCTTTCAGTCTGTCAAAAGAGGCACCTAGGGCCACACACTGAAAAATATTGAGATTTGTACTTCTTTTGCATCTACTAGAGGATGGCAAATCTCTGGCAGAGTAGTGTTTGAAGAAACCAAGACATGATAGCACATACTCTGTTTCTACATACTGCACCAAAACACAACATATCATTCAATCAGTCATCTGCATTTAGATGATAAACAATGTCAAGCTACAAAATTGTATGCATCCCTTGTATTCATTGATCTACACTATTTACAATAAAAATGTTCTATTTTATGTGACTGTAGGATATATCAAAAATGTTCTGCTACATTTAAAAGGATGGAATCATGAATATATTTGAGGGTTTAAAAGACAAGAGAGAGCTTACAGATTCTGTGATTGCTCGCTCTTACAACATACAGGAGGTACAAATAATGCTTCCTTTCAGTCCATCCGCAGGAGAGGAGTTCTAATAAATTTACAGAAATATGTAGCATCAGGATCTACATACAATAATATGGCAGCTGATAAAGCACAAAACATTCCCATGCCAAGTCACAACATAGCTCCACCTATTAACAGCTATGTCCAAGGAATTGCTTGCTAATTTAGTACAGTATTATGAACAATATGCTGCTATTTCCACAACATTACGGTGTGCTGTGACCTAGACGAAATGCCAGTTGAAGACAGTGGAAACTCACTTCAGACAGTGCCATTTGTACCTACTGTATATCGAAGGCAGAAATCTATGTTAATGGTTGCAGAGTAGGCTGATCTGTGGTCTAACAGCATGCACTCCAACCGGCCAACCAAGCAGAGGAGGGGTGGCTATGGTTCCACCGTGTTTCTACACCTCTGCATTTGGGACACAGAAATGGGCTGTTCCCCTACCACTGGCTGTCCTGAGATTGGTTTTTCCTTTCGCCTGCAGTAAGGCGATTGATGGGACAGTTCCTAGTATATGTCATGGCCACCAAACATCTTGCCCTCACCACAAATCTCCATGCTTAAGATGATGATGCCTGTTGATTAAAAGGGCCTAAAATCTACTTCATTGTTTTAAGAGAAAGTACAACTAGGCAACCATCCCCTATATATATTAGTAATCGGAGAGAAGAAATGGAAGGGGGCTGACACAAGGAAAAATGATGGTATCAGCTAAGAAGGACCATGCCCTTTGAGGAAAATAAGACTCCCTAGGCCTCCATACATAATACAATCGGGGGCAGAAAAGAACAGGTCGTGATCGAGGTAGATCAGATAGGATAGATGAAAGTGGGGAGCCTGCCACAAGTAAGCGGAAGCAGTGCCAAAATTCAATTAAGGGATCCGTGGTCGCCTACCCAAGCTCCCAAGTACAGAGCCCACATGGGACCCCTTTTAGTGGTCTCTTACAGCAGGCAGAGGATGCTGTGGCTCTTATTATACTGCCACGACCCACAGGGGGACAACTATGATAAGGCTAGTTGCTTTACGTTGCACCGACACAGATAGGTCTTATGACGATGATGGGACAGGAATGGACTAGGAATGGGAAGGAAGCACCCGTGGCCCTAATTAAGGTACAGCCCCAGCATTTGCCTGGTGTGAAAATGGGAAACCACAGAAAACCATTTTCTGGGCTGCCGATAGTGGGGTTCGAACCTATCTCCCGAATACTGGATACTGGCCGCACTTATGTTTCAAATTATCCGAAATTCATTTGCCTTGGTGTGGTATGTTTTCATGTTCTGGCCTCAGGAGATTAGTAAAACAAGAACAGTAAGGATGCTTACCTCAAATATCTTGTACTTTTTCTTCAAACACGCAAACGAAGATAACATTTATACGCAAGCAAATCAAAGTAAAGCTAATTGTCACAAACGTCAAAAACGTGGTCCAAGTTGTCAAACTCAAATCGACCAATAGCAATCGGGAGATGTTTCTACCAATATGAGCTGCCGTATTCGTCACGTGGGCTTAGGGTGAGTGACGTGATGTACAATAGCGCGCCCACGCGGGTGGAGGGCAAACGTATTCCGTCTGAGCCGGGCCCTCGGAACGCTAGGACTTATGCTGCTGTCAAACCCTTTCACGTGGTAGTGGTGGGCGTAAAGTTCGGCAGAAAGGTTCACTGCCAACTCAATCCTACATATATAGATTGAGACGGCGGTGGTTCGGTTATTGATGATGGGGAAGAAGGGGCGTTACCGTTGAAGGAGGGATTGGATATGGGTGGGGTATAGTAGCCATTACTGAATGAAAACAGCTCATTTGCGAACTTTAATCTGAAAATGCAACAACCCGACAACATTATAGAGATCATTTTGCAGTTGCTCACAATCTTGTAACTTATTTATTACTCTATACAGAATAACATCTGCGAAAAGTCTTATCTCTGATTCCAATTCTTTACACATATCATTGATATATATAAGAAAACATAAAGGTCCAATAATACTGCCTTGAGGAATTCCCCTCTTAATTTTTACAGGGCCAGATAAAGCTTCACCTACTATAATTCTCTGAGTTCTATTTTCTAAAAACAGAGCCACCCATTCAGACACTCTTTTATCTAGTCCAACTGCACTCATTTTTGCCAGTAGTCTCCCATGATCTACCCTATGAAATGCCTTGGACAGGTCAGTCGCGATACAGTCCAATTGACCTCCTGAATCCAGGATATCTGCTATATCTTGCTGGAATCCTACAAATTTTGCTTCAGTGGAATAAACTTTGTAACAGTATGGCTTCTCTTCTGTGTGTGTCCGCATATGAACAGTTAGGTCAGAGTGCCTTTCTTTGTGAATGATTTGCCACAGACAATACAGCTGGTTGGCTTCTCGCCTGTATGGGTCCGCATATGTTCGGTTAGTTTGCCTCTCTTTATGATTCGCCTCTATGTCTCCGCATATGTTCGGTAAGTTTGCCTCTCTTTACGAATGATTTGCCACAGATATTGTAGCTGTATGGCTTCCCGCCTGTATGGGTCCCCATATGACCGGATAGAAAGCGTTTATGTATGAATGATTAGACACAGACATTGCAGCTGTTTGCCTTCTCGCCTGTATAGGTCCGCATATGATCGGTCAGACTGCCTTTCCTTGTGAATGATTTGCCACAGACATTGCAACTGTTGCAACTGTAAGACTTCTCGCCTGTATGGTTCCGCATATGTTCGATTAGTTTGCCTCTCTTTATGACTCGCCTGTATGGCTCCGCATACGTACGGTTAGTTTGCCTTTCTTTATGAATGATTCGTCATAGACATTGCAACTGTATGGCTTCTCGCCAGTATGGATCCGCAATTGATCGGTCAGAGTGCCTTTCTGTATGAATGATTTGCCACAGACATTGCAGCGGTAAAGCTTCTCGCCTGTATGGGTCCGCATATGATCGGTCGGATTGCCTTTCTTTGTGAATGATTTGTCACAGACATTGCACCTGTTTGGCTACACGCCTGTATGGGTAAGCATATGATCGGTCAGACTGCCTTTCGTTCTGAATGATTAGCCGCAGACATTGAACCTGTTTGGCTTTACGCATGTACGGGCACGCATATGATCGGTCAGACTGCCTTTCGTTGCGTATGATTTGCCACAGATATTGCAACTGTAAGGCTTCTCGCCTGTATGGGTCCGCATATGATCGGTCAGACTGCCTTTCGTTGCGTATGACTTGCCACAGATATTGCAGCGGTAAAGCTTCTCGCCTGTATGGGTCCGCATATGTTCGGTTAGTTGACATCTCTTTACGATTGATTTGCCACAGACATTACAGCTGTGTACCTTCTCGCCTGTATGGGTACACATATGAACAGTCAGACTACCTTTCGTTGTGAATGATTTACCACAGACATTGCAGCTGTAAGGCTTCTCGCCTGTATTGGTACCGATATGTTCGGTTAGTTTACCTTTCTGTATGAATGATTTGCCACAAGCATTGCACCTGTAAGGCTTTTCGCCTGTATGGGTACACATGAACGGTCAGACTGCTTTTCTGTACGAATAATTTGCTACAGGCATTGCAGCTGTTAAGCTTCTCGCCTGTATTCGTCCGCATATGATCGGTCAGATTGCCTTTCTTTGTGAATGATTTGTCACAGACATTGCACCTTTTTGGCTTCACGCTTGTATGGGTAAGCATATGATCTGTCAGACTGCCTTTCGTTGTGAATGATTAGCCACAGATATTGCAGCTGTAAGGCTTCTCGCCTGTATGGGTCTCCATATGTTCGGTTAGTTTACCTCTCTGTATGAATGATTTGCCACAGGTATTGCAGCTGTATGGCTTCTCGCCTGTATGGGTCCGCATATGACCGGTTAGAATGCCTTTCCGTATGAATGATTTACCACAGACATGGCAGCTGTAAGGCTTCTCGCCTGTATGGGTCCGCAAATGATCGGTCAGATTGCCTTTCTTTGTGAATGATTTGTCACAGACATTGCATCTGTTTGGCTTTACGCATGTATGGGCACGCATATGATCGGTCAGACTGCGTTTCGCTGCGTATGATTTGCCACAGATATTGCAGCTGTATGGCTTCTCGCCTGTATGGGTCCGCATATGTTCGGTTAGTTGAAATCTCTTTACGAATGATTTGCCACATACATTGCAGCTGTGTACCTTCTCGCCTGTATGGGTACACATATGAACAGTCAGACTGCCTTTCGTTGTGAATGATTTACCACATACATTGCAGCTGTAAGGCTTCTCGCCTGTATGGGTCCGCATATGTTCCTTTAGTTTACCTTTCTCTATGAAAGATTTGCCACAAGCATTGCAGATGTAGGGCTTCTCGCCTGTATGGGTCCGCATATGTGCGGTTAGTTTACCTCTCTCTAAGAATGATTTACCACAAACATTGCAGCTGTAAGGCTTTTCGCCTGTATGGGTACACATATGATCGGTCAGACTGCCTTTCTGTGAGAATGATTTGTTACAGAATTTGCAGCTGTAAGGCTTCTCGCCTGTATGGGTACGTAAATGAACAGTCAGACTGACTTTCGTTGTGAATGATTTTCCACAGACATTGCAGCTGTAAGGCTTCTCGCCTGTATGGGTCCGCATATGTTCGGTTAGTTTACCTCTCTTAATGAATGATTTGCCACAGATATTGCATCTGTATAGTTTCTCGCCTGCATGGGTCCGCATTTGACCGGTTAGACTGCCATTCTGCGTGAATGACTTGCTACAGACATTGCATTTGTTTGGCTTCTCTCCTGTTTGAGTCAGCTTGTGATAAGATAAACAGCTGTTCTTGACAAATGATTTGCAACATACAGTGCAAAAGTGAGGCTTGTTGCCTGTGTAAAAACCCATTTGACCTGCTAGTTTTTTACAGCTGATGGATTTTCCACAGACGTTGCAGAAGTATCGGTTCTCGCCCGTGCGAGACCGCATAACGTCCGGCCTTTTCCTGAAATTTGAATGAGATACTGAGCAATCGTTTATAATCCCACCTTTATGCAATCGCGTGTCCCCAGTCAGCATTTTCCTCTTTGTAAAGCAATTATCAGAAGATCCGCACACTTGGAGCGGGTGGATCCTGAGGTGTTTCGACAAGCTGCTTCGGCTACATAACACCTTTCCGCAGTGATCGCACTTGAAGGGTCGATCTTCCTTGTGTCTCTTCAGATGTCGCAAGAGGTCCAACTTCCTAGCCAGGACATCACTGCACACACTACACCTAAAACTAGATGATCCGCCTTCCGGAGGTTGATGATCTCTATGGCTCACCACGGGTCTCGATCTACAGTGACAAATTAAAACCATGTGACCAATAGTTCAACAGCCAACTCCACCACAACTCTCACACAGGGGATTTGCTACTGGACATTCCAATCACTGATATCCTGTGCAGAGAGCTCGTTACTCATAAACATTACATTCCTAAGAGTAAACATCATCTGAGGTTAAATTTCAAAAGCTCTCACTTGTTACGAGAATATGTTGCGTCTTTTCTTGATCACGATATCAGGCGCAAGAAACTTGTCACGGTTTAGAAATGTACGAGTTAATAGACAACCTCATTTGAAGAAAGGATGAGAAGTGGTCCAGCCTAAAAGGGTAAATACTCACACAAGCTCTTTAATCCAGCACATATTATTCTATCGAAATCCGTCGTCTGTCCCCCTACATAAAGAACGGCATATGCTTTCGAGTTTTGATCTTGTTGAAGCACTCTGCGCTTTGTTGCAGGGAAGTAATAATTTCTGTAAAGGACCTTGTTCTTTAGGTTGTTTGAGAGAATGTCTGTGCTGTAGACATTAATAAAGTTGAGAACGTTTGCCGACATTCAGCAAGATCTGTTTAAACAAGGCTAATCATTTATCAATGTTATTTTGTCACACAAATATACATATTGTATTTGTACATTGTTATATCACTATAGCATTTTATTATGTCACTGTGTCGCTTTTCCGAAATATGTATTTTTGATGTGCAATCAAACATAGCCAACCTATATATAGGACGGTAGGTTTATACAAGGACGTTCATACTTACTACCATGTACTACATCAGTCTACGTCTTAATTCCTGTATTTAACACGGTAGCCACTAATCCTCATGAAATCCTGGCAAAGCTGAAATATAACAAGTATACGACGGCTCTCTCGCTAGCATTGATATTGTCTTTTCTCCTCAAGACACTCCGGTTAAAGATATTATGAAGGCAACACAGAATATGGCATTGGTGGTAGCGTTTTATTACAATGTCCTAATATCCAAATTTTGAAACCAAACGCAACCTATCATGCCCTTGAATATTCTTACAAGTATTACTTTAACAATACGGATAGAAGCAGCATGAAAATCAAGGCTTGAGCCAAAATTCGAGATGACAAGACGTTGAATTGCACCGTAGTGGATATTGCTGCTATGTAAAAGAAGAAATATTACTCTATTTATTTCAAAAGATCACGGGCAACGTGATTATTTTTAGTGGATTAATAACATAGTTGGATAGCATCCAATTCTGAGCCTGTCTCCCCACCACAGAGTAGTTCTACATATTCTACGGAAGAAGGGCGGGAAATGCAAATTTCTTGGTTAAAGGTGAGATCCGCTTAAAACTGCGACATGGGAAAATCGATCACGCATGCTAAAATATATCGTAACATGGACTGGTACATTCCAATTCATGCTGTATGATCTGAATTTACATGGCCCAGTCGAATGAATGACTGGCTCACAAGCAAAGTAATGGGTGGCTCGACCATGTATTGTTACTGCACTCTTTGGAGAAAATAAGTGGACAAATGAAAGGGGGACATTGATTCCAGATATGACAGGCTAAATCTCTTGATCATCAAACAAGATATTGATGTTGACACCACTAGACAACAGGGGGCAGAAACTACGACACTGGATGGTATGTCATGCATTCTGTGGCATATCACACCAAGCAAAGGTGCAAAAGTCTGTAACACTTCTTCTTTACGTGAATACTTGATTCCTGTGACAAGTAATTTATCAGGTTCACAATTAGTTTTCAGTAAAATAATGTTTCATTTTGCATTAATAAATATCGTACACCAACCAGCTATATTGCTGTAACACGTGGCGCTTCCCAGGTGACGGGTACGGGTTCCCCGCTGGCCTGCCGATGAACTTGAGCAAAATATAAAAGCTCTCGCGTACCAAACATGTACAAAGTCCTTAATGGCAACTTTGGCGGAGATGGAGACGTTCACTAGAGACCAGATGGCGGAAGAGGTACACTAAATTTCTGGAAGTTAATGCAGAAAAGAGGGTAGCGTTTCTTCTCTAGAAGAGTGGGTGAAAAAGGCATCTGTTCTCCATGTCCGCAGCTGCGTTACTACCTTCCGTCATGAGCACTTAAATGCTTCAAGACAAGCCGGCCGTAAGATAATGCCGTTACATCATTACAGAAATATGTCTCATGGTATCGGAGCCAAGGTTAGTGCAGCCCCTGGAAGGGACGCGCATTGGCAGTGCCCAGTCAGCATGAAAAGTATGCTAGGGTTACCGTCGCACGGGCTGTGACGGCTAACCATGCTAGAACCCACATTATGTATCCCATCATTGAATTATGCCTGGGTGAAGTAGCGAATACGCCACTGCACTTGAGAGAAGGCTTGTAGGCATTTGAGAGGTGCGGAAAAAAAGATGGAATGGAGAAAAGTCATGTGAAAAGAGGTGTGGTTACTAACTGGTGTACAACATAAACCGAAGAACAGCTCATGGTGTTGACATTGTCATATCAGCTAAATTTGACGGTTCAGTCTCCGAGGTGCAAAAGTTTGACAATCGCTTGATGTAACTCGTCCGCATTGGGGAGAGAAGGAAATTCCAATTATTCAGCGCAACGCTCCAGAAACTGACGTGCGCATGGAAACCAAAGATGCGTTCTGGGCACTGCCTGACAAGAAGACCGCTGACTATCTTATCGCTGCCGCTGATCTGAATGGACGTGTCGGACCGAGGAAAGAAGAACAAACAGTCCATGGCGTTCATGGATATGGAGAAAAGAACGACGATGCCCAACAAATTCGCGATTATGCAGAAACTGATCACCGCAAACACACGGTTCAAAAAGAGTGATATTCATCTACTCTGTACTACAGTGGCTCCCATCCAATTGGCATTGACTACATCCTTGTGAGAGGGGAAATCTCGAAGATGTTCTAGAGATAACAGTTGTCCCTTATTAAATCCTTGTGATGCAACAAGACCAGTCATCTAAGCTGTGGATAAAGTCACCAAGAGCCCAATACTTCACAGGAAATAGACAATTGGGATCAAATGGTTGCCCCTGATGAAGGAGACTAACGTCGTTGCAAAAGTTACAGAGCCACAAATCACCATAGTTGAAGTGAGCCGGACTAAACTGAAAGACGCCTTTCGCTCTATTCCTGGAACAATTAAGTCAGGGCGACGACAACGAAGGATTAAACATGATATATGGCCAAGGAATGAAGATTTTAAATATGCAGTACGGTTGAAGAAGCAGCTGTACCACGAGTTTCTTGCTCGTTGGAATGCCTACAAGGCAGCCACTCGTAAAATGAAGGAGGTATTTGCCGTAACAAAATCAAACCGGTAGGCAGGTCTATATGTGAAACATGACATGCGCGAATTCGAGCGGAATTTTTAACGGCTAGTCCAATCGAGCCATCGCAAAACGTCAGAAGCCCAACGTTTTTACGGCATCAATGAGGTACAGACGATTTGCTACTGGACAGGCGGGAAGCGCGAGTACACTGGTGGAACTATTTTGACAACATTTCAATCATGAAATTTCCGTATCTACCAATCCTAATCACCTCCGCTGTTGAAGGTCCAACGTAGGAAAATGACTTCACTAAAGTCCAGACTATGCTGAAGGAAATGAAACCAGGGAAAGCCATCTGTCCCGATTATCTTCCAGCAGAGTTTTGTTTCTCTCAATTGGGGGATGCAGCAGTGTGGCTAAAGCAAGCTTTTCAACCATATCATAAAAGAAGGTCAAAAACAAACAGACTAGCGACGGATTATCAATTCAGAAATAAGGGAAGCCCTGCCAATTTTTCTAATCACGGCCCGAACATACTTCTGAGCCTCGCAATGAGAGACGTAGAACAAATCTTCGACAAAAGGATTAGCGATTTAGACAAACATACAACAAGCCAAGCTGGATTTGTGTAAAATTGTGGCGCAATAGGAGAAACCCATGCTGCCGGACTATTACTTGAGAAACACTGTGAAAAGAATAAGAGGCTTCATCACAAATTTCTGGACCCTTAGAAGCCCTTCCATCGGGGACTTCATGACCTAATCAGTCAGCCCAACAAGTACATGGCATTCCAGAGCACCTTGCTGAGAGGGTATAATTGCTCTACAAAGAACAATTGAGTTGTGTTCAAGCTGCCGCAGGAGCGTCTGATGACTTCCGCATAACTGTAGGAGTCCATCAAGGCCCAGGCTTATCACCACTGCAGCTTATTCTTGTGATGGACATAATTACCACAAACCTGCACAGTCCAATACCATGGACACTTCTCTAAGCAAATGATATCATTTAGCTGAAGAGAATAAGCTAGACCTGCAGCGTCAAACAGAAGACTGGAACAATCGACTAGCGCAATAAGCCCCGCGCCCCAACAAGAAAAAGACAGAATACATTGCATTACATCGTCGAGAAGTTGGAACCATGCATGTTGACGCTGACGATATTGTACGAGTAGAGATATTTAAGTATATTGGCTCCACAATCTATGATTATGGCCGACTTACTGATGAAGTCAACTTAAGGATATACAAAGCCTGACTGAAGTGGAGAATGACAACAGGCGCCCTTCCGAACTTTGGACGAAGGACCATCTCTAAACTAAGTTCTACCGAACTGATATCTGTCCTATCGATATCCATCCTGTCGTTTTCTACGGCAACGAATGCTGAGCAGCTCTAGAGGTAGAACGCCAACTAAGCATCATGGATACGAAGTTGCTTAGGTGGAAGGCTGGCATAATTAGACTAGATCACATTACAAATGATGTTATTAGAAAACGTTTTGGCATTGCAGCGATCCAGAAGAAAATTGGGGAAAGGCGTGTGCGCTGGTTTGGTCATGTGTTGCGTGTACAGGACGATACATTGGGAAAGTCAGAGTATTACACAGAAAGTCGGTGAAAAGAGGCGCTAGGGACGAACCAGACAGCATAGACTGATAAAGTGCACAACGGCCTGAAAGTTGGAAGACTACATGCAGACATGACCCGAGACCGAACTAACTGGAGTCAATGAACCACAACACTGGACCCTGCCACCAGATGCAGACTGATGAATATTCTGTTACAAAAATGGATATTTTACACATCCTAACATTCAAATTAGTTTATTGTATGTTCAAATTTTCTCCCCTAATGCCTATGTCCGATATATATAAAAACTTATTTTCACAAAATAGTGTTTGAATGTCTGAACGCTTCTGGATTTCGTGTTTAAGTGACTCCTATAAATGCATTGTGAAGATAAACTTATAACTCAAAAAATAAAAAATGGGTATATCTGTGTTAAATGGGAAGGGCAGTTTGAATATCCGGTGAAATTATACGAGTACCTACAAGAGGGGAGTCCGTCAGTGTATTCTAGCCTGAATAGAATTTTGCAATTCATATTTCTGATTACATACGTCATAGACAGCAGACGATCATATTAATCAGTTTGTTATTTTCACTCCGATCACGCCTATAAATATGAAGACCATGGAGGAGTGGCACAAAGTGGTCAGCTCAGGGCCATGTGACACTCAACGCTCTAAAGCTGGAACGAAGCCACATAACTAAGTGGTTAGTTCAGGACCATGTGTCTCTACACAAACGGAAGTAAGCCTCATCACTATTTAGCTCAGGACGATGTGTGTCTCCACAAATGGAAGGTAATCTCATCACTAATTGGTAATCTCAGAAATACGTGTATTTCCACAAGTCAGCAATTAGGAAATTTTATGAATCTTAAAATCTTTTCTTATGTAATTCAATACCCAACTGGCATGGCAAATAGTTTAGACATTTTAAAGGAAGTCATTTAAGTTGCGGCATGATATTTGTAGACTGCTGAAATGAGAGTGAGGAAACAATAGCGCCTGAGGTGAGATATAAAACAAAGTGGGAAGTAGCAGATAAGATCCGGTCGACTGAATCCTTCAGAAGCATCTAAAATCTATGATGTAAAATGGACTAAGCTACGTAGACAATGGACTGTCCTCTGACATATATGCCAGGAAAAAAGAAGACATATAAAATGCATGTCGCATTGCTGGTCTCTGCACAAAATATGTGTAGAAAGTAGAAAGCTAATTTAGACTCCATCAAAAATAGAAATATGATTTTGTGTGTGAAAAGGATTCATAAGCAACAGTTTTACTGGTGGTCATAATACAAGATTGTTCTCTAACATAGCCTATTGTGTCCTGTTACACATGAATTACAAAGAAACAGAGAGTGTGAGCTGGTACTTGGTAGTTCTGAGGACCGACATGGATATTTCTTGCCACTAGTTGTGAAAGTACAGTAGGAACAAGTCAGTGCATTACATAAGAGCAGAGAAGACTCTAACCACTCACAAAATCAAGTAAACCATTCAGAATTCATAGTCTCCATCACAAATCTGGTTTGAAGTCAAACCTTAGGCTATGACTAGCCATCGCATGACCTGCTGATACAAGGGCTTGGTTAAGAGCACCAATCCGAGACTATACAATCATTTCCCACGGATTATCAAAGATCATTTCACACAGTAACCAACAAAGGTGTGACAGCAAAAAATTAATTAGCAATGTCACAATTACAGTTCAAAAATACTACTGGATTAAATGTTTTAAAACAGGACATACACTTGTGGTACTTCGTAAGGTCAGTGACAATAATTACAATTTTGAAAGAATATTATATCACTACGTTATTTACCTATTATTATTATTATTATTATTATTAGCATAGGGCAACCAGTTAGATACATATATACAAATATATAGTATTTACAAATGTACACAGACAAGAAACATGTTCTATAGCAGAATGTCCAGTTGAGTGATCTTCTGTATGGCTTCCTCTGTTGGTTCAAAAAAGTCACTCGGGCTACCTGTGTAGGAACGTCGTGTACATTCACTTACAATATGGGGATCATCTGTCGAGATGCACCACAGTCGCACTCCGGTGATGAGATATATTTCCACTTATAAAGGACATCCCTGCGTCGTCCATGATTTGTTCTCACCCAATTCAGAGTGGTCCAAATCTTATATGGTAGATGATGTTCACCAGAAAAGATGTTGTGTAAGGAACTGTCTGTGGCAACTTTCCAGCGACTTCTTCATTCTTCTAAAGGGTGAAAATTCCCATCAGCCGATGCGACAGCATCATGCAAAGATGGATGCCATGACTCCAACCTCGTAACCTTGAGAACAGGAATATCATCCAAAACAGGCAGTTGAGGCTTCATTTCTATCTTCTTGAACTCTCGGATGGGAGCATTTTATCTTTTTTAAACAGGTGGCATTATACCTGACAGAATTGGGAGCCAATAAAGGGATGTGGACTGGATATTAACCGCAAGCTAACATTCAGTTGAGTACCAATTAGTCTTGTATATGGGCTATCCAGCCAAACTGGTGCACAGTACTCACCACACGAGAATACCAGTCCCAAAGCAGATCATAAAGTCTTTGCTGATGAACAACAACTTGAGCCATACAATTTCTGAAGGATAATATTACGTGTTTTGAGCTTTTTTGACAGATTCATAAGATGTTGTTTGTAAGATAGTGTGCGATCAAGTGTAATCCACAAATATTTGGGAGAGCTGCTATGCCGAAGTTCTTGGTGACAAAAACGTATGTGAAGTTTAATGCCAGCTTGGCAATTATTCAGGTGAAAACATGACACTTCTGTTTTGTTAGAGTTAGGACACAGTTGCTATTTCTTGAAGTACGTTTCAAGTGAAATCAGGTCTCTTTGTAGCACTTCTTCTGTCACACTAAGGTATCGATTTTGAGTGGCTAGTGTTATGATATCAGCATAACAAAATGTTGCCGATGATGTTTCTGGGAGATCGGAGATATACATATTGAACAGTAGGGGAGACAGTACCGATCCTTGAGGTAATCCATTTTTGAGCTTCCTTTCTCTACTCATACTATTTCCCATACACACTTGAAATCTTCTGTCATTGAGCACATTGCTTATAACATCCACGATGGTCCTACGGGGTGCAATTCGGAGAAGCTTGTAAATTAATCCTTCCCTCCAGACTGCGTCAAATGCTGCTGTAAGATCAATGAATACAGCTGAGGACTTGAGTTGTTTCTGGAAACCTGCTTCCATGTGGAATGTCAGTGAAAGCACTTGATCGCAGCAGCTGCGATTTGGCCTGAATCCAGCTTGATCAACTGTAATACGCTGAAAAATAGTTGCGCTGATTCTGTTGTGGAATAGCCTCTCAAAAAGAAGGGCAACTGGTCTATAACTGCTTGGTTCATTGGCAGGCTTACCTGGTTTCAAGATGGAAATCACTTTCGTTTGTTTGAATTCTGCTGGGAGTTGTCTGTTCTGTAGAAGGTCGGTAAAAAACCTTAACAGCCAACTTCTTGCATTCTTCCCTAAATGAATGCGAAATTCTGGATGAATGTCGTCAAAATCTGGAGCTGTACTTGGTTTAACGTCTTTGAGAGCAGCATTGATGTCTTGCACCGTAAGCGGTTGTGAATACCTTGATGTGCGTGGTGTTCTTGATTCCAGAGTTTGGAGCTGGCGCCGTATGTATTTGGTATGCTTCTTATCTGATGGAGTTTGGGAAGTTGTGACGATGTGAGATGCTACTTCATCCGGAGTAACTCCAGGCTGTTGCTTCACCAAAGGTGTCCTTCCTCCAAGTTTTCTGCGGTGCCCCCAAGATCTTCTACTGGAATGAGTTAGGTCGATATTCTCCACTGTCTCAATCCACCGTTCTCTCCGGGTAGTATCCATGCTGGAAAGAAGTTCATCAGCTATGTCTTCATCCCAGTATGCCGATATTCGTTATAAAGTGCATCAGTCTCTACATTCCAACCAGGGATGTATTCTTTTCTATGGCATACTCTTCTTAGCCGCCATCATAACTGCATCTACGAAACACTTGTAATTGTGCTTAGGAGCAATCCACTGAGTACATTTATCCAGTTCAGTGGTGAATGTTGACGAATTTGCTTTTCTGAAGTTCCTCCGAGCATGTGGTATTGACCGTACAACAGGAATTTTGATGCCAATGTCCACTACAATGGGGCCATGTTGACTGTGGGGAAAATGTCTTAACACTTTACGACTGGTATGTAAGGGCTGTCCTGCATCATTGCAGCTAACAAATCACAAGTCAGGATTGAAATCCCTATTTCATGCAGCTGACTGGAAAGTACCAAGATCTTTTGGGTCAAAAATCAGATGGAGATTATTCATTTCTGTCTTTTCGACGAGTTTCTTTACACATTCATTGTCATTCGAGTACTTCCATAGTTCGTGATGGCTGCTGAAGTCGCCTATATAAACTGCAGGGTGTTGAGCAGTCGGGAGTATGGTACCTGACCACTGTGCGTTTGGGGGTTTATAAATGTTAAAAATAGTAACATGTACCACTCGCACAGCAACACAATGGATGTCTTCGTATTCGTTTTGAAAGAGCAGTGAGGCATCTTGGATATTATGACGAACATAAGTAGCTATACCATGTGCACTGTGATATGTTGCACCAAGAGCTGTGTAACCACTAATGAGGCCCCTTTTCCGAAACTCTTCTTCATTGGCTGTATGGGTTTCATGTATACCCACAACATCTATATTATTATTCAGGATAACTTAGGACAGGTAGTCACATTTTGCTCTGCTGATGCTTTCTACGTTAAGCTCAAAAACATGGATGAAAGGTCCGATGTGTCTTGTCTGGTAGCTCTGAGAAGAGCCATTTCCATGAAAAACTTCTGCCATTGCTGGAGGATCTTTAAAAAGATAGGTCCAGCAGCCACAGTTATTGCTTTCTTAGCACCACCCGGGGGTCACGTGTAGGGCACTTTGAGGGTAAACCTACGGACGTGAAGCTATAATGTACCGCCTATTTATCTACTTTTATGAGATAATAAATTCACTTACTTGAAGAATTCTGAATTTTTTAGGCAACCTGTACAAATTGAAAACTCCACTTGTACCTGTCCATTTTATTAGTTAATACTAATTGTGTAAGTATGTTTGCAATCAACACACTAGAAGCACCTGACTGACAATGAACACTAAAATGAAATAGAAAGTGTGACCACATCACTGGAATGAACATAAATTCAATAGCACAATTTTTTTATGCTTACAACAATGCACAAGTTTTATTTGAAAACTATGATACCGAAGATGTAGCATAACTGACCTCAAAGTTTCATTTCTACAACACATTATCTGCTTTGGCATCCACAAATGGAGGAATCTGACTTAACACATAAGAGAACAGAAATGATCAGAAAAAAGGAATCTAACCAAATAATTTCAAAATGACATTCTTCGAGTCATCACATTATTGAACTCAGCCATCATTATATTGATTAATGAAACTGATTATGTTAGTTTTAAATATTTATTGTTTACAAAGTACATAAAACTTAACAATTTCTGTGTGTCACTGTTGGCATGAACGTATAAAAATATTACTCAGAATATCTGGAAGCAATAGTTTCATATAGCATTTCAGATGATACGAATGTGATGAACACATGATGCAGAGAGAGTGAAAGAAAGAACACTTTTTCATGGTTGCTTAAAGGTATTGTAAACAAATACACTTCAAAAATATCTAGCTTTACCAGAGATTCTTTTTGTAGATATATATTGAATAAAACTACGAGTACATGATGGAACATTAAAAATGATCTTAAAGTTCCAGAATATTTTAGATAATTTTAACCAATAGAATTTTCAGATATTAGTGTTTAAATGTAACCTTGCAGAGACAGGATTGAACTGATGAAAATGGCCACTTTTGGAGATAAACCAACCACAACTGAACACAACTGTGAATAGGTACAACATATTCCATATTGTATAGGACTTATAGTATACGTACTTTGTTTCTTCTTTGATGTATGGCAACAGCTGATCATCAGTTTGTTTCTCTATGAATATTTCCTCCTTAGTATCTTCGGAAGGCTGTCAGTAGAAAATAAGAAAAGTAGAATAAAGAATTAAGAAAATAAAAATACATAGGCCTAAAATAGAAACAGCTGAGAAAATAAATTTCATAGTGGCACAAGAAGAGTATAATTAATTTATCTCCCATTTAAAAAATATATAATGGATAGGAACAATCAAATGAATATCCCATTAAATGCAAGAGAGGTGTCTACCTTGGTGGCAAATGGTACCCAAAAATACATTATTATCAAGCACTAAATTTTAAAAGAACACAGAAGAAGACAATTTCCTAAAAAGAGTATTATACAATTTTTGCTATTTTTTTCTATTAAGCAAACAGCTCATCCTTAGTAAATGTATAGAATTTACAAACTCTTACTCATAATATTTTCTGCTTCACAATAATAGTCAACACACATACCACTTGTGCAACTACTTCAAATAATAATACTATACAAATTCTATTAGGTTAAAATTTATATTGCATTTACTTATTTATTTTATTTTTTACCCTTTTTGGAACCTAACATGCACAATGACCTGCTGTGTTTTAACCTGAGTCCCTTTTGACAATGCTTTTCAAACAATTGATGAGATATAAGAACATGACAAGGAACACACGTTGGACAGCAGTAGACACAGTAGCATAGAAAGGGAGGAACATTGCAAATTTGTAAATTTAAAATCACCTACATATTTGTGAATATTCAGCAGAGTATATGTACACATACGTGTATGTGAACTTGTACAATTTTAGGAAAATAAATAATAGTAAGCAGTATCTCCAAATCATTGCCCAATACCATTCCTTGCTTCTGTTTCTCTTTCTGTTGATCCGTAATTCCACAATGATTAGCCATTTTCTTCATCGTCTTATATTCATACTCCCCTGTTCCCATCTTCCTACATATGACTTGACTTGTCACCTCTTTGTTCATTTCCATATTCCTATATACTTTCTTTCCAAAAACACTTCAATGTAATGTCACATAATCCCACAGTACTCCCACCACTTTCCCTACAAGTGGACAATGCTTATATCAGAAGCATAGAAATATCCATCATCCCCTTCTGTACATCACATTAAGACCAAAAGCATAAATCAGTTAATGTCCCAATCAATGAATGAATCAATCAATGAATCAATCAAACCACAGCAATTAGAGCTGCTGGTTGGTTAAATAGAAAAAGATTGTGGAAATATATGAAACAAATTATTTCAATCACTAAATCATCTTCCTCTAAGTGAACATTTGCCAAAATTTGTCCCCTTGAATTCAAACTTATCTTCATGTTGCGACTTTCCTAGACTTAAAGAACATGATTTAAATGTATTCATCAACTAATGTCATTCCAAGACATCTCTCCAATGACATCTCAGAATATACTGCATAATCAAACAATTTGTCTCCTTTCTCCAAGTCTCCCCAGCTGAAACTTTGCAACATCTCTCTAACACAACTCTTTTGTTAGAAATCACCCGCAAGAAAAGGAGCTATTTCTGTGGATCATTTCCTGTTCTCTACTCAAGTAATACTGGTGATGATCTCACACTCTCATTGTGGCTTTGCTGGAGATTTATATGCCCTCACCTTTACAACCCCTCAAAAAACTCATAATCATATTAAGAGATCTGTAAATTTTATTTTCAATATGTTTAAATGATTACCATAATGAAGCTATATCCTTATTATGAATAGCTAGGTACTTACAGAGATCCCCATGAAGAAATTTCACCCATCAATACAATAATAAAACCGGAGAGGACTCTTTCTATATGTGAAACAAAGAAACTGACTTTTCACCACGTTTACAAATATAGCATTGCCCGATGTCCATCTTACAATATTGTCAAGGTCTTTTTCAGTTACTCATAATCCTGAAACTTATTTATTACAAAGAGCCTCATCACTTATTTCAGTTCATTATTCATATTGTTTACATATATATGAGAATAAAGGTCTCATAATAATGCCCTGTGGGACCCAATCCCATAATTGTTACAGGATCAAATAAAGCTTCACTAACTCTTATGCTCTGAGTTCTATTTTGTAGAAATACACCAGATGTGGCCAAATTTTAATGGTAAAAGGTATATTTCTACGTTTGTGTAAACTACTGACCTTTATAGCCTAATCCTTGAACTGGTTTGGAGGCAAAGTTTCCACTTGGGATATCCTGGTCCACACTATAGTATTTTTTCATACAGTGGCTACAGTGAGAACCTCAATGTAATTTCATTATTCACATGGTTTTGTGTCATTTGTGTTAGTGAGCATGTTCTGTTGTTTATCTTTATTAACTGCATATTGTTGCTGTTTGGAAGTAAATAAAGTGACCTATTGTTAAGACTGTGCATTCTGTAAATTACATGTATTATTGATACTATTCAGGAGTTCAGTTGTATTTCTTAAGAGTGGTTCTAGAGAACTGTCAAATTTTGAGGTTATGGGAAGACGAAGAGACCTTTCGCCAAGAAAGGCACTGTCACAGAGCTACTTCTTGAGAAACGTCATTCACAACAAGAAATAGATTCTAGATTGCAAATACCACAGCAATCTGTAGGTAGAATTTTAAAATGTGAAGATAACGGGAAGACGAAATGTGATGATGATGATGATGATTGTTGTTTTAAGGGGCCTAACATCGAAGGTCATTGGCCCAAGACAAAATGTCAACAACATGTTGGAAACTGTGGGCAAAAGAAGAAACCAACCCAAGGAGGAAGCAAAACTGATTAATTTGTCAGTAAACAACCGCAAGGTTACTAGTTTGGATTTACGTAAGAAATTAGAAGAGTATGGGTCATTTGTATTAGCCAGGACTCTGAGGCGAGAGCTGTTTAATGCTGGAATGAAAGCAAGATGACCTCAAGGCAAAGCGAAGTTTACCCCTGCTGTGGCTGCAAAGAGGTTCCAGTGTCCCTAGACTCTCCAGAATTGGTCATCTGATGAATGGAAACAGGCAAGTCCATGACAATTACTGTAATTCCTAAATTATCATTCATTATTCCATTATAAACCAATCTAAATGATGTAACCGTACAGCACAGTAAATGTATGAAATTCTTCTTTTAAACCTTACAGCTTATTGCATTTAATGCTAGGCTTATTTGTTTTATTTATTTCAGGTTTGCTTTAGTGACAAATTGGTATTTCCTGTCGAAGAAGAGACAAGTCAATATGTCAGAAGATAAGGAGAAGCATTCCATCCAGATTGAGTGAGGCATCCAACTTCAGTGATGATCTGGAGTGTGTTTTCTTGGTATGGCCGTGGACGATTATATATTGTAGAAGGAACTATCAGACGTGAACAGTATAGTATTAAGAACCCGTTTGGTAGCTCAGGTGCAAGAGTAGTTTGGCCAAAGTGAATTTATTTTTATGCAAGATGGGCCTCCTTGCCACACAGCCTAGAAACAGTCCAGACATGAACCCCATAGATTATCCTTAGCCGATAGCAAAGAAAAGTCCAAGGAAAAATAACAACAAAAATTGGCTTGATTGAGAAGCTCGGTCAGATGTGGTGTCATGATGACGATTTAAAGTGTCAGTGTAAAATACTGTTTGAGGGTATGCCCAGTCTAATCAAGTTGCTCATGAAAGCTAAGGGGGTGCATACCAAGTACTAATGTCATGAAGTTAAAAATTGGTAACATCTCATGTGTTCAATTCTCAAATTTTTAATGTTTAATAATTTGGCCATATCTTTATAGTCACCCATTTAGCCATTGTTTTATCTATCCCAAATGCACCAATTTTTGGTCAGTAGTTTCCCGAGATCTACCCTAAGAAAATCCTTAGATATGTCAATCGTGATACATTTGACTTACTGAATCTAATATATCTGCTATATCATATTGGAATCCACAAGATGAGCTTCAGTGGAATAATATTTCCTAAACCTGAACTACCTTTTATCGAGCCTGTTGGTAATTTCTTAAATGTGTATAACAATCACAAAGAATGCATTCCAAGAGCTTGCATGCAACACAAGTCAAGATGACTATTGTGTAATTACTAGCTTTAAGTTTAGCAGATTTTCTCTATACACAGAGTGCTACTACACTAAGTATTCATTCATCAGGTATAGCTGTTTCATACATACTCTAATCAATATCTCAATTGAGCGACAGATTTCTTAGCCACAGGTTCCTCAAAGACAATTCTTTCCCTGTGTTCTGTGGAGTCTTTTGTGAAAGCCAATTTATATACAGGGAAAGAATTTTCTTTGAGGAACCTGTGGCTAAGAAATCTCAATCTGAACTGCATGACCGGAAGTAACAAGGTCACTTTAATTTCCTCAAAAGGAAACATTTCCCTGAGAATCTGACTGCACCATCATTCTCAAAATTCCGCGAAGAGCATCCCTGATTTCTCTGTCAGTATAGTTCTGATACACCTTGTACACAGGTCATTACAGTGAGTGCGTCTCGATTGAGATTTATATACAGTATGCCTTCGTCTTATCCTACAACTCTTCTTGGACTGCAATCATCCATAGGAACGTTAGATATTCAATACAAGAGGAACTAGGTTATATCGTACCCAAGTTTACTGTGACGGTTGCAGTGAAAGATCTGTAGAATGTGTCTACATGTTGTCAATTGCATTAAGATCAACAAGAGGAAAATTTATGTTGTTGCTAGGGTCTCCTTCTAGTCTTTAAGCTTCCACCACTTGATGTTCTCATGGGCATAGAGGTCCTTAAATCCGCTATGCCTACCTTAAGCAGAGGTGGAATACAGTCAGATGATATGACATTCACATGCTTTCTTCGTCGTAGATCACAGTGCTGAACAACGATAAGGTCAATTTGCTTGCTGCAGTCACCACAAGTGAAACCTCAAATATGAGCTCCATCATCATATCAGGTACCGAAAGTATTACCACCACGGCAGCTATAAAAATTCTTAGTGACCATCATGCGCATTAAGGTCATCACAGTGAAGTGGAAACTCATCTTCAGGATACGCTGCAACATGACCTCGTAGTTCCTGCCAATGCTCTTCCCTATCCAGGTCGTCACAGCCAGATTGTGACATAGAAAACACAAGTTCGAGAGGATGCAACGTCGAATGTAATTCACATAAGGCTGTCGGAATAGCACTGAACCTCAGCAACTCAATCTTGCATGCTTTTACACACAATGAAATCAACTCCATTCCTGCTGGATGTAACCTGGCAGATAAGTTCATAGACATCTTTGATGTCATGAGATTTCTGGCCTTTCCCAAGCGAGCAACTTAAAATCTAATTACATAGCTACACTTCAATTCTAAACCGGACTTACATTATCCAAACTGTAACATGTTAACAGGAACAATAGAATGAAAAGATTAAGTAATAATAAAGCAAGAATGATATTTACTAATAAAATAATTATTCTACAATAATTCTAAGCCAATTTAGATGTATCCTAACTACAATAGTTTAACTGAAGCAACAAATATTCCTAAAGTATAAATTTATGGAACTTATGAGAATGTAAATATTCATTGACTATGTACATAAAATTTAGTTTCCTTGATTCATCAAAGAGACAAAAACGTGAATAGTTTGAATGTAATTATCAGTCAAAGAACAATGGCCAGTTATAATCATAAATTTAAGCCATATTAATGAAAGTTAATTGAACATAACCTACGGCATATTGTTTATTTGATGGTTTCTACCATTTCTCTTTCACACCGACACAGATAGGTCATATGGCGATGATGAGCTAAAAATGGCTAGGAATGAGAAGGAAGCAATTGTGGCCCCAGTTATTCAGTACAACAAGGAAGCAATTGCTTGAATTCCTTTTCAAACAACACGTTAAAAAGTAAGTTTTTATTTTAGAAATTCAGCTTTCACAGTTCCCCAGATGTACATGCACATTTGGACATAAGTTTTCATATACATGTCCAAAAGTAGTAAAGTAGATTCCCAAAATTCTATGCAGAGCATGCCTTCCTCCCTTGAAGTCAAGATGGGCTGCCTACGTATGCTCTTCGGATCTAGGATCGAGGTGGCCCTTACTTCTTCGCAGCTTCTCTGTATGCCCTTCACCAAGAATCCCCTTGTGAGACTTATCAAGCTTATCAGCATTGTAATTACGTTAGACAATGCTTCCATATTTATGCTTATATTCTTGCAACGCATTCCGAAGTAACCCCATGAAAGAACCTTACACAGAAGAACAGCCAAAGACATGATTCTTGAGGTGATCAAGCTAATGCAAGTTGAACCTAACAGCACTTCAGTTAGAGTAAAACAATTCACTTCAACTAACATTTCTTAACAATGTGAACATTTGGTACCACACGATACAACAAGCAACGTCTCTCACTGAGGGACAAAGAAAAAGAGACAACAATCAAGAAAAAGGTTTATCACAATAGTTCTATGAACTTTGACTGTCCTACATCAACACAGATCTATCCATGTTAAGAAACAAAGTACACATATATGTGAAGATAAACCGACATCCAGAATTATCGCATGGAATATTTGGAAGAGAAGTGTACGAAAATACTAATCAATTGCAGGGTATATGCTGTAAACGGGAATCATGGATCAAAGGTATCTGGGCATAGAGAAATACTCACAGGTCAATTTATCTCCAAAAGTGAGGAGACAGGGTTGGATCAAACACATTTCAATGACACATGGGTGAAATATCAATTAAGAAATAGTAAATGTAATGATTATCATTATTTTACTGTAAAACCAATTTTAGTATTAACATTAACAGCTAAAAGATAGCTGGGCATCTCAGAGAAGTTAACTGTTAATAATGCAGAATGACACTACATAAGCACTGTACAAGTCTACAGATAGTTTCACCTTAAAGTTCTACACAACACTTTATACTGAAAATGCAGTTTTCACACCACACACAGGATTTCTACAAACCAATTTTACTAATTCCGCATCAATATATCGAAATAATACACTTTTAATACTTCTGCATCATTTATAAAGCAGTGTATACTGTGGAAAGAAATCTTTCACCTACAACATATTGTAACCGAAGATGGCATAACTGGAGTTAAAATTGAGATTGCTGCAAAAGCCTAATTTAATTCGGTCAGTGGGTCATTTACAACAGCTGTGGTGAAGGCCAGGATCTGATAACACTGGAGAAATTCGCCTTTAGGCTCATTGCTGCATGGCCGTTGTTAACTTGTTACGGAGTTATCCGTGGTAGTTAGAGGTGAAAGAAGGTGCGGGCGGGAATAGGTCTCAACTTACGAAATTAAAGTTAATTTAAAACTTTAACAAAGGTTACATTTTCTTTTCCAGATAAACAAATAACAGACTATAACAGGTACCAAGTAGCAGATTAACAAATTAAGAAAGTACAATTTTAGTTCGTTACAAAATTTGGGCTTCGAGCCCGACACTCATGAACCTTGAGCTATGAGCCCAACTTTACCTATGTACCAAGTTCAAACAAAGGGGCAGAAAACCCCAATCATGCCAAGGAGCACTTGCTCCCGCTTACCATGTTGAGACTCCTCGAGGCACACAGAAATCCAACTTTAAGAAAGAGAAAACCCGCTCTCAAGGTTCAAGCCTATCAAAGGCCCCAACAAACAATACTTCAAACTGCCCTCAAGGCATACCAAGAACAGGGGTAATAAATACCCAACCTACTGGGCCACTTCAGTAACATCTCTCCTAGTGTGATTATGTAGCAGGGGGCGGGAAGCGCCTCTTTCTTCGGGCAGCAGTTCATCCATAAGGTAACGGTCATTTAATAACTTAATTTCTCGCTAGCTCAGCAGTTTAACCCTCGGGGCAGGTTCGAAACTTTTCTCATGTAAACTATCTTTAAAATGTAATAGACACTTGGTAAAACTTCGTCTCTTTAACTATAAATTGGGATAGAGATTGCTAAACCCTCTCGAGCTCCCACTCCTATTGTTTTGAGGTGACTTCATTTTCACAACCGTTTCTTCCTTTCTTATGCAATAAAGTCTTCTTATACAAGTCACCTCTTTAGTATGGGATTAGCCCTTGTGTATGCAGCCTAGTGCCAAGTAGGTTTTAAAAGTTTCTCTTATTGGTCAGGAGGTTAGCATGCGACAGATATGAACAGTTAACATTTTCAAGGCTAACACCGCCCGGCAAGTTTTCAGAACTCTTCACAAGAACAGTTTTGAACCATGATACTTTAAGAAGATGTGAAAAAAATTATGATTGGTTACCAACTAATCACACTTTCTAGGCCGAGAACTGATAAAAGCAGTGTGTAATAGACGCTCAACTTACTCAGCTCCTACACTACTGATTTCATACTGCTCTACTTTAGAGCACAACTTCACTTCGCTTTCCCACTACAATTCTACAAGATATTCTTCGCCAAGAGACGTTTATTAGTCGTGATGTCTCATCAAGGGAACACTTTATTTCGTCTTCTACAAGACATAACCATGACTATATTAATTCCAGAACACGTGTGGTATGCATAAATCATCTGAACCCGCAAGTTAAGTGTCGACTGACATTTAAATAGGCATGGTTGGAGCACATATCAATGTGCCGCTTCAGTTACAAAGAGAGAGAGAGAGAGAGAGAGAGAGAGTGTGTGTGTGTGTGTGTGTTTGTGTGTGTGTGTGTGAGAGAGAGAGAGAGAGAGTGTGTGTGTGTGTGTGTGTGTGTGTGTGTGAGAGAGTATGTGTGTGTGTTTGTGTAAGAGAGAGAGAGAGAGAGAGAGAGAGAGAGAGAGAGAGAAAGAGAGAGAGAGAGGAAGCCTACTGTTACGAGAAGCCTGCAAGACAAGGAACAAGGGGAATCATCATGCTGCTTGCAAGAGGAATCTTTACTTTCATCATGGTGCACCTTGCAAGGGATATTTCTTCCGGAATGTCTAACTTAAAGGAAAGATCCCACCAAAACCTAAAGGGTGGTAAAGGGACCAATCATGAGACGTTGCCAGCCAGGAATAAATCAACTTCAAACATAAAATTTTAAGTAATTTTTTAAATATTAATTTCATTTCCAGAGGGACTTCATTCTTGAAATAATATTTTCTATTACTTTCTGCTGCTGTAGATTCTTATCGCTTCTGATCTACTTAATGATGTTGGTAAATTTTGTGAATGATTGAAATACACTCATGTCCATAAAATCCAGAACACCTTGAAAGACTAGAGATAGGAAGTCTATATTCATAGGACATGTGCATTAGTATATTCTGAAGAAAGGTCCACATCGATATCTCTGCGCAACACTGACTGGTAAATTGTGCCTGCTGTGTTTTTAGTCTTAAGGTCGATAAAATGTGCTTAAATGTAGCTGCGTATGCTTTTATAATATACTTTATATTAGGCTTATACCTTGTCAAATTAAGTAATATAGACCTTAAGACTAAAAACAACGCAATATGACAAAGTCATTCTAGGAACTTGTTTTACTCGTAAAACTTGAATGTTAATGATATAATTCAAGGTCATATGTACATAGCAAAGTTTTATCATATGTTGTGATCGTTTTAATGTGTTCAAAAAGTGGTAACTTTTTAATATATAATAGTTTTCTAAACTTAGACATAAAAAACAGTATTATTCATTCTGAAACATATTACCTAATGTCAAATATGAAATGTTTATGGGCAAGGCACAACTATTAAAAAAATGTATTATAATGTGAATGTACATGACAGCTGAGGATGACGTGTGAAGAGTCGAAACAGGTCCTGTTGTAGAAGAAAATTTTAATAAATTAGTATTGATTAGGTGGATCTCTTTCTTTCTATGACATATTTAGTTCATCTATATGAGTTTAGAAACTAAACTCTTGGCACTAAGGTGACATAAGTGAAGTGTGCTTTTATGTCTATTTAGGGCTGACTGGTCCGACTCGTTGGCTGAACGGTCAGCGTACTGGCCTTCGATTCAGAGGGTCCCGGGTTCGATTCCCGGCCGGGTCGGGGATTTTAACCTTAATTGGTTAATTCCAATGACACGGGGGCTGGGTGTATGTGTTGTCTTCATCATCATTTCATCCTCATCACGACGCGCAGGTCACCTACGGGTGTCAAATGGAATGACCTGCATCTGGCGAGCTGAACCCGTCCTGGGATATCCCGGCACTAAAAGCCATACGACATTTCATTTCACATTTCAGGGCTGACTGGACAATGTGAGTTGTAACTTCAAGGAGGGGGAGATTAGGGTGAATGGACTAGCAGATAGACAGGTGGATGGGATAGGTGGGGAAGCGGAAGTGTGGCAAGGGAAAATATTGCTATGGTCAGAGGGATTATGGCTGTTTGTGGTATGCATTGCATATTGCGGAAATGAAACTAAAACACAGCATGTGACTACACCCTATTAATGGTCAGCAATTAACATATTTTAGGTAATTAAATTGTCAGTAATAACAATAGTGATAATGTGCAACAGCAGATTAGGCATACAGAATACTCAAGTAGGAGCTTTCTATACGTAGTGTTGACGTTAGAGCTATGTACACGTAATATGGAGGCCTGACTTAAAACAGAACGAGTTAGGAAAATTTTATTAAAGAGTATGTACATCGACAGGTGGTAGGATAAGAAGACAGATGAAGTGAATAGATATTTAGACAGATAGATAAATACAGTAAATGGATAGATAGATAGATAGATAGACAAATTTACTTGAAAAAATAAAAAAGCTAGCTCCTCAGCTGTGACTTACGGTAAACGATGGCTTTGGACTCACATAGTCAAGTGATCAAATAGCACTGCAAGAGAAGCTTATGCCATAGGAAGTTCCTTTAACTGGCACACTTTTAATTTCATCCCGTCAGCCTTCTTGATTATGATGTCTCCTGAGTCAGTCCAAGTGTTTCTAAGACCAAAACACTGGATTGCTGTCGTCATGATCGACATTCTGGTAGCTGTAAAATCTTCACAGATTGTTGTGGATGAGCCTTTCAGTTTCCTTTTCCTAGTGAAGACATTCTGCCATGAGTGATAAGACACAAATTTGAATAGGATAGGTCTTGTTTTCCATGGTGATCAAGGAGCTAGTCTGTGACACCTCTCAATATCATTAAGTGTAACATATGCACCTACTGCTTTGCACACGCTGAGCACTAGTTCACCTAAGTTTTCGTTCAAACATTCTGGGATGCCGAAAATCTTACATTATTCCTCCTGCTGTATTGCTCCAATGAATAACATTTGGAGTCCATATCCTCCTTCATTTTGTGGATTTCCACCTCCTTTTCATCAAGATTTTCAGTTAACTCTGAAATGCTACATTAAATATTAAACTTTTTTCAAGTTCTCTTATAACCATTTCTGTTATGCAGGTCAAAATGGCCTGCACAATTTTTTTAAGGAAGCTGTCCGAGTTAATAAAGTCGTCCAGCGTGCACTTCATGAGGTGGTCTACGTTGGCATCATTGGTAGTGGCTGGGCTTCTAAGTCTGTTGTTTTAGCGGCCCATTTGGTTTACAGTGCAAATTTGGAAGAAAAAGAACAATACCGACAAAATGTGTTGGTACGATTCATAAATACAAACGTAACACTGCTGCATAACACCTTCAAATCACTTGATTACTGAGGAGCCTCACTCACCCACGTCCGTGATGAACCATTTCATCAGATAGGTTAGAAACTCAACATGGCGCGGCCCGAATGGTGTCACGATGCATTACGCATTTACACAAGGTTTACCTACATCAGCACATTTAATAATTGTAATAATAATAATAATAATAATAATAATAATAATAATCGCAATAGCAATGAGCACTTGAATGAGTATTAAGTTCAAGTGATTTTCACACTTACCTGCATTCAGTCAGTGTTTTTTGTCTCTTTTTACATTTTACGAGGTAGTGACTATCGCACACGTCATTACATAGTAAACAAACAGAGTCATCTGTTGTCTATGTGCATATTTCACTGTGGAAGCCATATATTTAAGCTATTAGAAAGCTGAAAACGCAATATAGGCCTCTCCATTCAGCAACAACACAGAATATACAATAGTAAGCAAATCAAAACATTGAAAATTGGATCAACCGATCAGAGCGCTATAGGCTACCCATATAGCTACTGAAGCTATTGGTTACTTCACATTCAATATCACACTTGGTTTTGTTTGAATGTTTATTCAGTTTCCTTTACAATTTATTCCTGGCATAAAAGACATAAGCCTACCCAAGATTACTGTTATAAAAATTAAAAAATGTGCTTCTATTAAGGGAAAAATAAGGTACGTCCATTTTATCTGGCCGAAGAACTAATTTCCAGATATTTTCTGAATTCCCTTACATTTCCTGGTTTTCCCGCTATTAATCAAATTCTCTGACATTCCCTGATTTGCGGTTTTCCATGCAGGTGGACACCCTGTTAAACCCTTATTTGGGCCAATGACCTTCGTTGTTAGGCCCCTTTAAACAACAAGCAGCATCAAACCCATATTTGCATGGGGAGGCCACTCACTTTTTATTTTCATTGAAGTGCCAAAAGGTTCATGATCGTGTGTTGCTATGTATGTTTTTACTAGTTGATGTGGTAACCTCCTTTTGTCGAATTAGTCAAGTGGAGATGCTCATGCTTGAAGTTGGCTACAGCTTCAATGTTCAAATCGACTACTGAGGGATGTGTAATGACGAATCAGTAACGAGAGGAGGGTAGAACAATATTTAAGATCAGAGAAAAAATGGTTAAATTTTGTGAAAAACACTGTGTATACATTTACCTACACCGTCAACCTTTCTGGTATGAACTAGTTGCCTTTGTAGCATCAGAACAAATGACACTTGCACTTCTTGTATTGTATCTGTGTGGTATTGAGGGAAGGGGGTGTGGCGGGGGAGAGGAGATGGGCAGAGCATTGAGCTTATGCGCTGTTGGCTGTAGGCTGAACATTTACAGTGATAATGGCACAAACTTCTTCAGAGTAGCTAAAGAAATCAAGACCTTTCTGTAAAACAACCTTCAGAAAACCAACTCTTCACACAACTGCAGGCATGGGACTAAGTTTCCTCCTTTTTATAACACATGGTCCTCTATGTAACACTTTGACTAGAGTAATCAGGATCGTGATTTTAATCCCTTAGGCATGAGATCACAGCTGATGATGCACATGCAGTGGGCGAAACATGTCCCCTTAAATTAGTATGACAAGATGAAATTCTTAATTTTAAGAACCCAATGTGTATTGAATACGAGGATTTCAATAAACTTTTGTAACCTCGTTGAATTAATGTACATTTCAATATGGACCAGTCATGAGATTTGTAACATATAATTATCTGAGATTGTTGTAAACAACCCACGGAGTGAAATTAAAGTCCACTGTTTGTATCGGAGTTGAACCCTTTACACAAATATTATATTAATGTTGTGCAGGAAACTAACAACTCATATAAAGACTATTTATCCAATCATAGATCAAGAAGGCCATCTTCTTGTCAGTGGATGACTGCACAATACTCCAATACTAGTGGACTGGAAACATTAGAAATTCTGTATCACCTCACAAATATAATTATGATGGCAGAACACCTTAGACTACTTCATCCTGGCACTCAACACTCTGAGAGACAAGTTTAGAATCTCTTCAGAAAGGGGAACAGAAAGAAGCCACACTCATACACATCTCAGGTGTTACAGCGTGTCATACTAATTTATGTTTCGCCCATTGCATACGCATCATCAGCCATGATCTCACGCCTGGGGGAATAAAAATCAGGATCCTGATTACTCTATGCAAAGTGTTACATAGAGGAATAATTAATGAGAAATACACAAATGGTGCCTTTAACCCGACATACCCATTCCTTAAAACTAGAACAGACTACGCTGGCCCAAATCTAATAAAAAAAATTGTGTGAAATCGAACAAGACCAGACTGCTAGCTAATAAGGCTCTCTACTTAGACATGATACACGATCTCACCACAACAACATTTCTCTCCGCACTTTATCAACTTAGTTCTCAAAGAGGTCAACCCCTAACCATTTACAGCAATTATGGCACAAACTTCAACGGAGCAGCTACAGAAATCAAAGCCTTCCTGCAAAATAACCCTCAGAAAACCAACTCTTCGCACAACTGCAGGCATGGGACTGATGTGGCATTTCATCCCTCCTGCAACACCACACTTTGGTGGAATCTAGGAAGCAGCTGTCATGAGTCTGATTTAACGCCCCAGACAAGGGATGGATTCTTATCGCTTCACCAACAAAGAATGTACCATTCTTGAAACACATACATCCTCTCACCAAAGCTAAATGATGAACCTTTTGACACTTCTTACCTAACTACATCCCCTTTCCTTATAGGAGAGCCAATTACTACACTCTCTGGTCATGATTATACTTCCTCTCTCATCACAACCTTGCCCACATGGCTATATTTTCAGCAGCTAACCCAGAACTCCTGGATGGTGAAATGAATATCTCAATAAATGGGCAACGAAATACCCCTAGCAACATAGTCATAGTAAAAGAAGACGACAAGCATGCTATGAAGTGGACGATGACAGTGATCAAATGTGCATCCTGGTAATGATGAATTATTCATGTAACGAATGTTCAGGTGAGTAATGGTGAACTTACAAGGTCTATTCACAAACACTATCCCTTACGATGTATGAAATAGAAAGGCAAGATAACTCCTTAATGGCTTATTTATTCATTGCATGTTTAAGTAATATTGTTCCGAGATTAACTGTGGAACGCAGAGAGGTGAAAGAAGGTGTCAGCATTAATGGGTCTATCTACGATATCAAAGATTAATTTAAACTTTAAAACAAGGGTTATATTTCTTTTCAGATCTCAAATTTAACAAAATTCTTCACTAGGTCAAGGAACAAAATATCAGGTACAAAATAGCAAACAAGAATAGAAATCCAAGGGTTGGAAATTAAAAGTTTTGAGCTTCCAGCTCCAATTTACAAGTTTACAATGCCACAAATGTTGCGTTTGGTTAGATAACGAGAGATATCTCCCAAGACACAGTTCTAGAGCACCTTGCTCCAAACATTACACATACGGCCTTCCAAAGGCCCGACTGAAAATTGCACCAATATCAGACAAGAGTTTACATGCTCTTTAAATTCAGCCAAGGATGCTGTGCTCCCAATTCCTTACAGCCTACTTAAGGAAACATTACAAAAAACTATACAATTTCTGGCATCTCTAGGCACAACCTACAATTCCTTTACACAGCGGTATATTGTACCCATACTACTGGGCCTTCATGGAAGAGAACAACAGGTTATATTACTGGTCCAAACTCAAAATGTATGCAGTCGTAAACTTGCACTCCTTGAATACCAACTTTTGAAACCCTACTTGGGCTTATGGTCCGATGATGCAGTGGCTAATTCCACACAACTGAGGTGACTCGAAGAGAAGTTAATGAGTGATTTACAGAAGAAAAAGGTTACAAGATCGTAGTCACCTCAAGATAAACTGAAGGGGAATTCGAGAGGGTAACACACTCTCTATCCCCAATATACAGTTTAAGACTGTATGAAATTTTACATTAGCAGAATGAAAGCTTACATTTTTGAAAACAGATGGTTACATAGTTAAACATTAGAAGCTTCCCCTCCTGTGAGTTTAAGGAGATAGCTACAGATATAGAAAACTGGTGGCCATTACCTTGTGTGTCTTAACACACACTCAGAAATTTGACGAGAATAAGACAAGGTAACTAGAAAAAGTCGCGGCATTTATACCCGATGGGAGGGTTTGAGAAGGCTCTGGGCAAAATCTGACCACACCCTCTCATTTTATTTGATATTCAAAAAGTTACAAGAAGCTTATAATTGGCTGAAAAATAAATACAGAAACTTTGTGATTGGCCAGAATTCAAAGCTGGCAAGATGAGAAGGAAGTGTTGCAAAACATTGAAGTATCAAAATAAATGAAAGTAAATTTAGTTGAAAAGACTTATAAACCCAAAACTTCTTTAAATCAGTAATTATTCCACCTTGCACCAGAGTACATGACCGGAACTTTTTGTGGGGACATCTATGGAGAAAAATTCAAACTTTTTGATGTACACCAAAACAAAACAATGAAATCCAGTCATTTTAGGAAATGTTAAAATAACATACTCAGTTATTCAGTAGTGACATCTTCTGATCAATGTTGCAACTTTATGCATTAGGGGTTTCAAGTTTTGTTCGATAAATAGTGTTCCCTAAGGTGCTTCTTTTCAATGTGCGGGGTTGAGGTGCACCTCCCAGTACAAATATTATAAGTCACATTGGACTAGTACCATCACAGACCACATTAGGGAGAAAAAGAATATTTTTCACTTGCCAAGAGATGGCTACAATGTGTGTAGTATACAAGCGAACAATTACAGTAAACAAGCATATCACCTGCAACTTGTATCAATAAATTACTGTGTTATTTAGAAAACAATAAGTAATATAATCAATAAGATAACAAAGGTGTTTCATTTGGAAACGACTAGTAAAATATTCTGTAACAGTAACAAAATAATGTACCTTTCAGCTACTTTGTGTTCAAAACTAATTAACGAATTCAAAAGTATTAGTACGAATGATACCAGCTTCCAAATGACATAGAGTTCTTTGGAATAATCCTAACTGCTGCACAATTCATAACGCAAGATCGTGGAACAACTTGAAGGAAAAGTGAAAACTAGATATGTAAACAGTCAATCTCATAATAAAGTATATTATCGGTAGGACTATCAATCATGTGCACTAAAAAGATGGATCAAACCCTGGTATCTGTTGAGCTATGTTCTACCCATTTCCATTATCTGACGATGGATTATCAAATTATATACATTACCGCAAGAGAGTCTTCCTGCGATGACTCTGGCTCGGTTAACTCTGATTTAACTTCTTCTTTCAGAGCTATCACTTCTGTGACATGTTCAAAATTTTCCTGTGGAAAATAAGAAATATTAGGTATGCTCATAACACACATCTACAAATACAGTCACCAACAAATGAGCATCTTAATTCATTAATTTCCAGTATTACAGTTACTTTCAGAATTTCACTAATGTTTAAGGAGGATTTCTACCAGCAGAGGATTGTTATAACCAAAGGCTGTACTGAGAATGGTGTTACTATTCTTGCTCACTCCTTATGTCAGAGGAAGGATGAGACTGAGAACAAAATATAAAAGGCCAAACGTTTTCTAGCCATACCAGAAGATATAATACCAGAGATGGAATGGGGGCTATCTCACACAGAATTTGGAAGGACGCAGCCATAGGCATAAACACTAAATTGTATGAAATGTTTTCATATGTTCAATCATATCAATCAAATGATAAAAGTTGTCTGAACCAATTAGAAGCGTTACATTTCTAAATGATTTTTTGTTCTCAGCATACAGTTTGTTCATAGACAGATTAAAATTACTTGAAATAATGGAATCACATTCTCTACTATGGTTTTGCTGAGATCACAGGCGCTACATAAATCATTAATACAGTTCTGTTTCAAACAGCATATTTCAATGCTTCCAAGTGTAAAATAAAAAACATAAACATGAAAGAAGCAGACTTATCACAGTCATATAACAGTGAAAGATGTGATGTAACCCAAAATCAAAGCAGCTGGAAATGAAATATTGCATTACTATAAGCATGTTATCTAGTGTTCTGTGAGGAGCTGAGGGAATGAGGACACCGTCAGTGCAGAATCAGCAGTGTTGGAGTTAATATCTGCAGTTTCAGAAGATCTTTTATGATCTACTACGAGACATTTAAATTTCACTCCTAGATTCATAAAACCTTGTCAGCATTACAGGGGGAGGGGGGGACTGTGATCAAAAGCTTATGTTCTCATGTAAATTAAGTAACTAATAAAAGTGAATTAAAGTAACAAGTTCTAGAATATGCCAACTTAACACATTCAATACAGAAGCGAAGAGTAGCTGAACTAAGGAATGGATGAAAAGGATGCACAAAAAGGACAGGTAAATAATGACAAAGAGAAAAGAAAAAAATCTGTTTAATGTGCCTTAAGTCCTTAAAGTGTCAGAGCCCTCTAAGAAGGGGCATATAAAAGAAATCATTCTCAGAAATCATACATTCTAGAGCCCTTAGACATGGTTCTCTATATAACATAGAATCTGACCTGCATTTGAGGAATAGAATGAACTAATCACTATTCTATCTTTCTAGAAGAATTCAACATCTGAGCAAAATAATTATTTTCAGAGAACGTACATTCAGATTTTGAGCTATTTCATCCCTCGTATGTCATAGGCAAATCTGCTCATTGCTTAAAACACATAATAACTTCCAGCACATTGTGGATGTGAGGGTAACCCAGAATAAACACACCTCTGTTGACATTTCGTTTAGCAGACTGGTGTATCCAGGCTCAAAAACACTAATGAAAGATTTGTGATTTAAGTTCTTCTACACTAATAATGGTAGGAGTAATAATTTTTAACATGTGGTGCTAATACTGGTGCAGTAGTGTAAGAGGATATTAGTTTTTTAACCCTGGAACCGGCAAGCGGTTTACCTTCAAGCGGCAAGCATTTAGGCGAATTTTGCAAGCAACTTTTAAAAATTCATAAAAATGTTGTTTTTCAATTTATTTTCATGTATAACATGTCATTTTATTCAGAAAAGGACGAAGATTACTATAGTAGGAAATTAAACTTACTAATTTGGTATCCTGAATCAGTATGGGCGAAGTATTCAACACACGCTAAGTATTCCAAAATAATCCGAAACTTCTGGGCAACGTGTACGTAAAAAGTAACATCATATGCAGATTTTACTATATACAAAATTTGCACAATTTAATGCTGATTAAAAATATGTAGAAAGGTTTCACTACATTGAAGTATTGTAAAGTCAAATAGAACTGAAATAACACAAGCACATCGCACCAAAACGTGAGTCTATTTAGTCAGATTCATCCTCGCTACCTTCGGGGTGGCTCTTGTTTCTTCCTACTTTCATAGGCCTCCAAAAAGTTTATAATTTATGCTAGTACTGTTTATGGACACCACAATTACATCCTAGGCACCAGAAGTGGGTACGTGACTTTTCTCTGCAGTCGAACGGACAGGGTACAGCCGCAGTTTCTTCCCTGGGAGGCGTACCAGCTGATGTCCCATTTCTCCTGAAGGTCCAGGTGGAATGTATAGAAGAGTTTCTTCATCTACAAGACCTTAGACAATACTAACCATAAATTCCTCATGTTCAAGGGGTTTGTCGGTTTTCAAACTACAGAGTATGTAGGCATCAAAAATTACCATTACCAACAGGTTATAGAATATTTCTTTCCAGTCGAAACGTTTTAGTGACATGACTTTAGAAAAATATGGAAATATTTGCGATTTTGAAGTGCACCACTATTTTTCAGTATTGTTATTAGGGTTCAGACCCATATTTATAACTAGAGATGATTTGTTTCGATTTTTGATAGTGTATCGTCAACTCATCTTTGCAGGCGAGAATACGGACCCATAATTCCGGAATTAGTTTTATTTCGAATAATTTCCTGTGCGTATTTATTAGTTTCAGCCACTAAATTATTCCAGATAGCATTAGAGAAAAAAGAAATAGAAATATGTTAGAGGAGGACTGTTTCCCGGAGGGCAATTTCGTACACCCGCGTTTCGAACTTTGAACTACTCTTCCACCATTATTTTGGCTCTGGAGGATAAACTCTTGCACACTTCGGTTCTGTTTGGTCATCTGCATTACCGTCATTATTATCATCATCAGTGGCTGGTTCATGGTGTTCAACATCATCGTCAATAACAGTGTCGAAATCACTTAGCCTAGGCTCATATAACTCGCCACTACCTGACGAATTATTGTCAAAATCATCGTCAATTTCTTCTAAAAATACGTCACTATCACCTTCGCCGTGCAGATCAAACAAACATTTACGAATTTAACTACTTCCTGACAATTCAATAATTTTGCGCCACGAAAGCTAATGCACATCGGACAGCCACAGCAAGCACAACAGAATGACCGTCTGCAAAGCGTTCTCGTTTTTCCACGTGTATACCGCACACTGTGTCATACTAAACTACTTCAGAATTGTGCTGTATTATAGAGTAGAGTTTCCTCTTCAACATGATGCAAGATATGACACACAGATGTCGAATGTCAAGACGCTATCTTGAAATTAGTCAGCGCTGGCGTAATGCATCTCGATAGCGACCCTGCCGGTTGAGTAACAGCGAAATGAGTCGCGATCGCGACGATTGCCGGTTCCAGGGTTAAAGCACAATTGGCCAACCATCCTCTATTTTAATCAGAGGAGAAAAATAAAAAAGTGCAACCCCTAAACCAAAGTAATTTCAATACTGTCAGTAAAAAGTACAGACTAATCCAAGCCCAACCCTAAGTTCCTAAGAGTTGGCAGCTTTGTGTAGTGCATTGTGGTGTATTCCCAGACAAATAAGCAAAACAGAGTTGTACTACGCATAGATGCTCATTCAGCAATTGGTGACTGCTGGTGTTAATACTGAGGAAGCACATAGAAAATAATGCCCCTGCCAAACTTATTCAGCAATTAGGGGTTAATTTCTGACCTCTATAAAGTTATCTGGAATGAGACTTACAAGTGATGCAGTTGTTTTTCCTTCAAGCCAGGCTGGTTCCTCTTTTATGTTTGCTTCCAGGTCCATTTTGCACTGCAAACTGAAGTACTTAGAAGGTACTGGTATGGTTGATTACTTCCACTGACCTTACACTGAAACATAAGCCAGAAAAATATATTACCTTATTGATGTCATTGATACTTATGGTGTTTGTCAACAAACTAAACAACAATCGTGTCATTTTATATGACCATCAATATTATGATCATACCAAAAAACCCAAAATTTTACATGACAGTTGATATTATGATCATACCTATAGGACCTCAAGTTTTCTATGACTGATACTTCAATCAAAGCTAAAGACCTGCAGTTTTATATGATTTCTAAAACAGTGATCACATCCATAGGAAATATAATTTCACTTATCTGTCGATATCATGATCATTGTCAAAGGACCCCTGGTATTACATGGCCGAGCTTGATAGCTGCAGTCGCTTAAGTGCGGACAGTATCCAGTATTCGGGAGATAGTGGGTTCGAACCCCACTGTCGGCAGTCCTGAAGATGGTTTTCCATGGTTTCCCATTTTCACACCAGGCAAACGCTGGGGCTGTACCTTTATTAAGGCCACGGCCGCTTCCTTCCCACTCCCAGCCCTTTTCTGTCCCATCGTCGCCATAAGACATATCTGTGTCGGTGCAACATAAAGCCAATAGCAAAAAAAAAGTATTACATGACACCTTATATCATATTAATAGCTATCTAACATACAGTTTTATATGCAACTGAAACCACAACAAGATGACCTTTCTTGAAAATTCATTGACTGTACGGTTTGCATATCACTCTGATCACCGGGGTCCATATACTGGAATCTTCCTACCATTTTTATCCTTTGCAATCGGCTTCAAAACTCACTGAACAAGTTCACAGTTCTTTGAGTTGTGTTCTATCAAAATTTTCCTTCCCAGGATCAAATTCTCTCAAACCATTCTCCTCTCATTAAGCTTATTCACTATCTCTTTATTTGAGACATGTTCTATCAAAATGATCTTCAAGAACTTCTGATAACATGGCATTTAAAAGGCTTCAAACTCTGTTTTTCTTGGCACCAGTTATTATCTGTGTTTCACTTACATATGGTGTCATACTCCTTACTCAGTGTAAACATAATTTTAAAAGTTTTTAATCTGTTCAACCTAAAGAACGTGACGGAGAACAGATGGGAATTTAGGCTGGATTCAGTGATGATATTTATCGATATTGAGAAGGCATATGTCAGTGTACCATGGCAAGTGGTCTCGGATACATTGATAAAAAAGAAGGCAGGGAGAGGTGAAGGACATATTATAAAAGCCATGAACGAAAAGTGAGTAAGTAGTATGAATACTAAGATAGGACAAACAAACTGGTTCAAAGTAGAAACAGAACTTCAAAATGGATGTGTTTTATCCCCTCCAATCTTAATTACAATCATTGATGAAATCCATAAGAGTATACAACAAAAAAATGGGAACCAAGGAGGCAAAGGCCTCACTCTTTGCATATAAGACAGTAATATGTGGAGAAGATGAAATGGAAGGACAAGAACAAGATGATGTAAGGAATCAGGAGATGGAGGAATATGGAACGAAAATCAGTGTGGATAAGAGTACGATAGTAGTGGTGACGAGAGGTAATAGAGAAGGAATTAGGAATATTGAAGTAAATGGAAGACCATTAGAAGTTGTGGAAAGCTTCAAGTATTCAGGGAGAATAATTGAAGAAGGTAGGAAAATAAATTAAGACACTGGATAGAGACTTGAACAAGCCAATGAGTTTTACCAATGTGTGAGATGTATAGTCTGTAACTGGGACATCCAACGGAATGCAAGAAAATTTTGCACCCAATGTATTACACACCATGGACAACAAAAATACATGATGAATGCAGAATGCAAGAGGCCAAGATGAAATTCTTTAGAGAAATAATAGGGAGGGCATAAAGGGATAAATTCAGAAACATAGAAATGAGGGAGTGAATTTGATTCCCTGAACTGAAAGGCAAGATAGATATACATAAGCTGAAATGATATGGACACATGATGAGAATGGAAGAGGATAGAGTTCCACAGTAAGTATTTACAGAGAAAGTCATAGGAGAATGCCCAGAAAGGGATGAATGGATACGGTAAGGAGAGTACAGAGAAGAGTGGAGTAAAATTAGAAAAAATATTCGAGGAAGGAAAGGAGTGGTGGAGAGAGAAAAACTGAGGAGGTTCTTGATTCACATTTCTACCCAGAAGACTGGAAATGGAAAATGAAGAAAATTCTGTTGAAATGAAGACAAAAGTTTATACAATACTGCTATCAGCTCATTTCATCGAACAATGCCAGCAAAATTTACTTAAGTGCCTTTTCTTTATTTTTCTATGCATGTCATGTCTAATGACACAACCAAGTGGTGTTTAACAGAGAGCCCCTTGTAGGGAGTTCCATGTCAAACGAGTGGTTTAAATGTTAAGCAGTTTTTATTGTTTCACAGGTGGTTCGAAAATTGTCTATGTTGAATACACACAATATTAAACAGAAGGAAGGATCCACCTTTCAATACTCCGTTTTATGTTGAACCAAATAGAGGTTACAACTTGTTCGTTTGGGACCGGTTTCAACACATTTGAAGTGTCATCATTAGCCAATTGGCAAAGCAGTGCAAAAATTAAGTCATAAATGTCTAAAAACAACTAACACAGTGATCATAACTTAACAACGGAGTATTGAAAGGTGGATCCTTCCTTCTGTTTAATATTGTGTGTTTCTCTATTCAATACGGGAAAATCATGAAATTTTTAACTTTATATGTTGAATACCTCGAGTAGTGCCCCAGAGAATTCATTTCACCCAATTGCAGTGTTCATTAGTCACTTTGTGATATTTTACTGTAAATGTAAACATACTGCACAAACAATGAATACTACAATTTCTCCTACAGGTGATACGAGCTTCGTTCCTGTGGCTAATTTTGTAGATTCTTACACATTGCCAGGGAATACATTTCTATGTAAACACATATCTATTCAGGAAACTATGCTCATTTGTATTTTGTATATTTTAATGTAGGGGACAATACTGAAATGTGCCGTGTTTACTTGTTCTGACTACCGTTTACAGTTTCTACAGCCAGAATTTATTCCTGAAGATTGTTCTTCCATTCCTGAAAGCAGCTTAATGTTGCACTAACAACTCCAAGGTAAAGGGTTAAGATTAGGTATGCAGTGGCATTAATTAAGGTTAATTAATGATAAAATGGGGAAACCACGGAAACGTTTTTCAGGGCTGCAGATACTAGTATTCAACCCCACGCAATCTCACCACCACTCACTCCTGAAAATCTTTTACACAGCAATAAATCAGAAAGACAGCCGACAGTAACCTAAATCATCACAAAAACATACCAGAAATAGCTGCTGCGGGGTATTGATGTGACACAGAAGAATCTCCATAACAACACTGATAAAACAAGATACAGATATCCTAAATGGAAACCTCTCAGGAATTTGAACCCTACTTCCATATGTCGCATCATACAGAGTAATGAACAACTCAACATTCACAGCCTCACTATAAAATTGCACACAGAGGTAAATAACGCAGCAAAACAATACCGGTAATTAAAATTACACACTAAATATTGCAATTTTTTGTCTAACTACCATCCGCATTTCTTCATCTGCGTTACTCTTCAGAAAAAAAAAATCATCATTCCACAAAATGTAGATACATGATAGTTTGCTACTACACACAACTTGCAGGCACTTGCAACGCAAAGGCTGGGAGTTTTCTAAAAAGCATGCTAGTTATATGCGTATTCATTTTTAATGCTAAATTAAAAATAAAATCTAAGAAAACTAATAACTTTAAATATTAAAAATATGTAGAATGCTGAAACTGAGAAGGATTAATATTAACTTCTAATATTCTTACTTGAGGTCTATACATTTAGCAAATGTACATTATTGAACTTGAACATTACCGACAATATGTTAGAGGTTGTGGACGCAGTGTAAAAAGACATAAATCACAATTCCTCAATGAAGAAAATCCGTAACTTTCTTAACGGAATAAGCTGTAGAATTGGCCTTATATAACAACATACCAGCCACTTCGAAACAAAACTGGATATTTGAATGTTGTTCAACCACTTAAAACGAACTCTTGAAGTACAAATTTGATTTCTAACAGTCAGTAGAACCTTAGCCTACAATGGTTCTGTTCTGTTCTGTTCTGTTCGTGAAGTTGATTTGGGCTCGTTATTTCACCCAGACACAATACTGTATTATATTTGTACTAGTTCTACACACGCACACAATTTCAATAAAGTAGTACACCAACGCAGTTGACAATGTTTTCTGAGTACGAAGTACGTGAAGATTGAGGGAAGTAGACCATGCAGCAAACTCACAAAATGGGTCCAAAGCACTTGAAGTAGTTCAGGAAAAGACGTATCACCTAGACAATTGAGAGAGGAAATACGTATACAAGACTAGGAGATATAGGAAAAGCACAGGGACACAAGGTATACTAATCTTCACGCTAGAGTGGCCGTCTCAGCGACTTCTACAAAACATACACACCGGGCCAACATATAAGGGACAAGTAGCCTACAATGGAATACAAAGCCTGCCCGATAGCCACTCATAGCTGTCCGCCCTGTGGATGCTTCTTCTTCTTCTTGGTTAGTTTTTGGACATCGTCGTAAGACGCTACGCCCAGTCACTGGTTTGCGGGATAATTAATGTCTGGGAGAGGTACCAACATGAGAAGAAATTAATACACTACAAGATAATAGGGTTAGCTATGTAATAAAATGAATGACAGCCAGTAATAAGGAAAAATACCAATAATATGGAGGCTAAACTATCTAGGATAACACAAAAACACTGGGACACAGGGTTCTAATGCTTCACGTCTGTGTGGTCTGCCACGACGGCTTACTACAAACAAACTCGACCGGACCACAAATAAGGGATGGAATGCGAAAGTTCGTACCTATAGGGAAGGAAAAGGTTATAATTGGATGTTACAGGTAACTAAAAAAGTAAGTATTAGAAGTATTAAGTCTACAACGCAAAAAGTCGGTTGAAACACTAAACACGAAACATTTAACTGCAGTTGGTAACCCGCATGAAGAAGCTTAGCTACGAATTCGTGACGGTGATGTTCATATGTCTGACACTGAAAAAGGATATGATTGACAGTTCTTACTGCCCAACCACATGGACATAAGTTACTTTCGATAACATTAAGGCGATAGAGATGAGCAGGCGTACACACATGATTGAAGCGAAACGTATGATTATAGGAATATGACGCCGAGAGTAGTAACCAACGGCGAACCACGGTTTAGTAAGAATATCAGACAGAATCGTGAATAAGTGCTTACCTTTCAACGGGGAAGTTCGGCGCCATTGCACACCACTGATCGTGGATGACGTGACGACAGTGTTCCCATAAGTCTGTGTGTGAAACTGCGTTATAGTAGACCAATCCAGTACCCTGGGCGTCCTCGTTAGATAGGATATCCGCTGTGACGTTACCGTGTTTTCCAGAATGGCCCGGAAGCCATGCGAATAATACTTGAAAATGACGGAGGGACACAGCTGAACGTAATTTGCGGAAATGTTGTATGTACCAAATATTGGAATGTTCGGAATTGTCTAAAGCCATCAAGGTGCTTTAGTAGTTAGTACAAATGAGAGCTGTGAATATTCCAGAATATTCTATGATGTTGCGTATGTAATATGTTCCGATAATTCCATTGCAGTATCCGAATGTTTTACTTAGCAGTAGGGGAAAGTCCAATGTATTGAAAAAGTTCCTCATATACTTCTTGTAGCTGATGCTTACATGGGTCTTTTGGGTCCAATACTGCGATTAAATCTGCAAAATCGTTAAAGAGTTTTCGAGACCATTCATTAGATTGATCGTTTGATTTACTATGTAAAGCCGTAACAGAGGGAGATGACGATATTGGCGCAGGGGGAGCCGAAGGTTGCCCTTGAGGACTTGGCTTCCGGGATGTAGATGCAGGCTCGGTAGAAGTAGCAGGTATCAAACGCACGACTGGAGTGCCAGAATGTTCTGGAACCGTCTTCGGATTACTGAGCAAATTAAGATATGATGCCCTGTCATAACCTGGCTTAGCGGGTGGACGGGAAGGGTTACTAACCACCATAGTAAATTTACGCTTTCGAGGGAAAGTTTCAGCCGATTGAGATGATCTATTAGGTAAAGGAGGAAAATGTTGGGGCATCAGAAGGGGGTTAGATAAGGACTGTAATGGGGCAAAATAGTTTTTCACTTCAAAATATGATTTGTTTTCAACACTCATAATGCGTTTAATTTCTTTTTGTTGTTTGTGGATTTCACAATGTTCTGCTCCCGCAGGATGATTTCCGCCACAGTTAGCACATTTAACGACTTGGTGAGTGCAGTCTTCAGTAGAATGAGTAAGGGAACATTTTCCACATCTCGGCTCCCTGGAACGACAATTAGTAGCGGTGTGTCCATACCGCTGACATCGTTTGCATAATAAAGGAGAGAATATAAATGCCTGAACCTCTAACATGACTTTAAAAATGGACACACTTTTCGGAAGTTGTTGACTCTCGAATACAACCTTCACAGTACCTGTAGGGATATATTCAGTTTTTCCGTCTTTAGATGAACGTCTACTTAGACGTTGTACCTTCACTACTGGATATGGTGAGTCTAAATAGGTAAGAATGTCGGTTTCGGAAATAGTAGTGTCTACTCCCCGTATGACCCCTACTCGCTGAATATTCGAAGACGGAATAAAAGCAGTCAATTTCTTTTCCGTAAGAATGGGATGAGAAAGAAAGGCGTTTGCAGCCTTACTAGACATGAAAGTAACTTGAATTCTATTTCTTCCCTTCCTATGGATGGCCTTGACGTCACTAATGTGCCTCTCGTAGAAAATTCGTCCCAGAGCCATAGGGTGAATATGTCCTATTTTATTTGTAGAGTCAATCGATTCGACAAATACTATGTAAGGGCCAAGATGAGTGGTAGAATAGGTAGCTACAGGAACCTGCGGACGCTGGTCCGAATCACGTATTGTATCTTGAGAACTGTCTTGTTGAGCAGCAGAATTACTAACGTCCATGGGTAAATCCCTACGCACGGCACCTGTACCAATATCAGGAGGCCGGCCTAAAGGGCCGCCGCCACTATCTACAGACATAATAGCCCAAAAGGAATTTCCCTACACTAGCACCAGAACAAACACAAAAGAAAAGTACTAGAATACGAACACAAACATAAAAAACTCTACTTATCTACTGTACAGACAGGAAAAGGCCGCTGCACCAGTGACCGGATCGAGACGTGTGCACCGCACAACAGCCGAACACCGAATGCCCTGTGGATGCTATATTTGCCGCTAGAGTCGCCGCAATTCTTCTTCTTCTTCTTCTTCTACTCTTGGGATTTTCTTGGGCGCTGCTAAAAAGCCATTACCCAGTCGCAACACTTATTTTATCACTAATCTGCAATATAAATTTATACTGAGTTTTACTTATGACTGATAGAGTTGATCAACACTTGTAGAAACACTCAAGAAACACTAGGGTTACAGGTCGAGAACGTGACGTCTTCATAGGTTACAGCAAAGAGATTGAGTTACAGTTATGTAGAGGAGGATGCGAGTTAAGTAGCTCATAAGACTCTCTAGTCAAAAGAAGTTAGAATTTAATGTTACAATTATCCAAAAATTCTTCGCCGCAATTCAACCTCACATCAATACCTTGGTTGTCGGTATTTCTACACGTTGTCTGCCTACTGGTGACGTCGTATTGATAAAATACCTCAATTATATGACAATGGTGTACTGTTGCGTACCGCTTTGTAAACAAGGCTCTAGAAATATAGTTCCTGGAACTAGTTCCTGGAATTAAGGGTTAAAGCAATAAGCAGACAAGGTATGGTACAGTAAATACGCAGACCATGTGACGGCAAAAGTTAGGTTACTTATTATTAGGCTATTGCTCCTGTTCTGATGATAATTATATTATCTTCGATATACATCTCCTGGCTCGAGAGACAGTGTCACCGTCTAGGAAGCCCACCTCCCTCTTCAGGGGAGGAATGAAAGTATTTAGTAGTTACATGATCCGCCAACATTAGCATCAGTGGCGTATCCTGGAATCTCCACTGAGGCATGCAACTAGTAACCATGCAGTTAACACAATGTATTAAGTAAATTTCAATTCTACTCACCCTAATTACATGTAGGTGAACTCGACCCAAACAGTTTTACTGTAAGTTTCTGGATTGAACGTGCGTACACAATTCTTGTTTTCTCTTTCCAAATTTACGAGGGTCCGCCTCTGTGGTGTAGTAGTTAATGTAATTAGCTGCCACCCCCGGAGGCCCGGGTTCGCTTCCCGGCCCTGCCACGAAATTTGAAAAGTAGTACGAGGGCTGGAACGGGGTCCACTCAGCCTCGGGAGGTCAACTGAGTAGAGGTGGGTTCGTTTCCCACCTCAGCCATCCTCGATGTGGTTTTCCCACTTCTTCTCCAGGCAAATGCCGGGATGGTACCTAACTTCAGGCCACGGCCGCTTCCTTCCCTCTTCCTTGTCTATCCCTTCCAATCTTCCCATCCCCCGCAAGGCCCCTGTTCAGCATAGCAGGTGAGGCAGCCTGAGCGAGGTACTGGTCATCCTCCCCAGTTGTATCCCCCGACCCAGAGTCTGAAGCTCCAGGACACTGCCCTTGAGGTGGTAGAGGAGGGATCCCTCGCTGAGTCCGAGGGAAAAGCCAACCCTGGAGGGTAAGCAGATTAAGAAGTAGAAGAAGAAGAAATTTACGAGGGAAGGTAGAGGTCTCGCGGCTTTAACTATTTGCATTCAAACTGATTTACAATTATATCCGTTTTAGACTCATCCATCGTCAATACCACATTGCGCAAAATATAATAAAACAACGAAAACGACGAATAGCACAGGAACAGCACACACAGAATGAACTCACTAATCAGCAAAACACACAATGAATTTACTCACTAGTTAGCCACAACTCAAGCACTTGAGGTAAGTCACCCCAGTGGCATTGGTCAGTTTCGTCACGTTGGGTTCTCGGTAGGAGGTAATCTGTGTGTCCCGTTCGCTGTAAACATGTCGACTTTCTCCAAGTTGCTAACAGATGGCAGAGGCTAGCACGGGTATGGGGTGACAAATTCTGACCAAGTTTCAATTGCAGCGACATCGTTCGGAGGGTCTCAGAACTACGTCTGCCACTGAATGCAATTTTAAGATTGAATGCCTTACGTCGTTAACTCCTCCATTTGCTGTCTCTTTCTTCCGAGAGTGGAGTAGACGGCGAGACTACACCAGCACCACACGTAAGCAAGCAACGGAACTAGTACAGTTGCGCGGACCTTTTGAACTTCTGAGAGATGAAATCTTTAATATTTGACCTGAAACAACCTAAAATCGTAAATCAGACAGTTCTTTGTGTTGTCATAACGCATGCAATGAATGCCTTGCATTCAAGGAGAATACGCCCCTGATAAGCATATTATTTGGGAAGGTATAAGCAATGCCAAACTCCTAGGGTGTCATGGCCATCGTATTTGGCACAAATATTGGAGTAGGTACCCCGGACTTGAAGGCTCTCTCATGCTTCCATTATTTCCGTGGTATACTCTACATGAAACTCACACTGAGAATTGCCAGTGTCGAAACTGTGATTTGAAACTTGGAATATTCGAAGTGTGCAGCTGCCCATTCTTATCATGGAGCGTAAGTTAATGTGCTCGTCTATGCAGGAGGAAGAGAGGAATAGTTGTGGAACGTAAAGTGACACAATATACTGTACAAGTAGTTCCTTTTTACCTTTCAGTTTTTCGTGAAAAACAACCAGAAAAGGAATAAATGGTCTCCTATAAGTTTCTAAATGGCTTTCGTCTTATTTTTCGGAACAAAATAAGTAAAATGTGTCTTTTCCAACTTTTGCAACCGTTAGTTAATGAACAAATCACACACGCGGATGAACCGGCAGCTACGAATCCTGAGTTAGCAAGAAATTTTTAAACACAACTGGAAAGCATCGAAAAGGCAGCCGAAGGAGCACCATGAGTTTCTATGTCGAGTGCTGCAATGGCATATGTTGGAGGGTATTTGGCAAAAGTCGTCAAAGATTACATGCCATGTCAAGAGTGTGTTGATAAAATTAGTAGTATCAAGAGTCGATCTCCACTAACGTCATTACTAAAAATCAAAGACAGAGGTGGTCTCAGGTATCCAAAGCCAAGGTTTGTCTCACTGCTCATGAAACTGGGGAAAGTAACGGACGAAATTATATCGGTAACGCTGGGCGGTCCAAAAATAGCACAAACATTAACCAAAATACTGTTGCCCCATGTTGCTAAAAATCATATTCTACAGTGTGGGAAAAGTGATCATCCTGTGGAACTAAGCAGAATAATACTGCACAAGTTTCTGGGCCCCTCTGTCACTAACTACGATAATGACATGACAGATGAGTATCGCCGAGAATATTTCTTGAGAAGAAAAACAATCTATGAGAAGAAAATATCTAGAAAAATGGTTAAAGTCGTTCCTTTTCAGTGAAAATCTACGGTGCGGAAGTAAAAATACCTAGTGCAGACCTTATATCCTTTTAAATGCCAGACAAAAATTTCGACAGTTATTTGTGTTATCTGAAATTAAAATACACAGCTGAATTGAACTCCTAGGGGTAAAAGGTGAACATTTATTATATTGTACTTCATTCTGTTCAGTAAGGTGTATAATATACAGGAAGTATGGTTTTAACTCCCGTTAGCAATGCTAGTGAGTGCTGATTTGAGGTGGTATACTAGCGCTGCAGTGGTCAAGGCGCGCACTGCCAGGCGGACACTGTTTCTGAAGAGAGCACTGCGAGTGAGCAGGCTTTGTATTCCTTGTAGGCTAAGGTAGAACAGGCTGAATTTAGGAAAGGATGTATTACTTAAGACTTCTACTACTTCTTCTTCTCCTTCTTCTTCTTCTTCTTCTTCTTCTTCTTCTTCTTGATACTTATGGACTTTTTTACTGTCGTCCAGCCACTATGCGTATAAAAAGGAGATCACACGCCAAATAGAGTCCAAAAAACATAGGATAAGTGCATTTTGCACATATTATAGAGGGTTGAAAAAACTCATGTCTTGAAAGCAGTCTAAGGGTTCACTGTTCACATACAACCAAAACTTGCACAGGATTCAAAGATGGAAGCCAGAACAGCACGCAGTAATGATAGGTATAAACTTGTGGAGAGAACAAAATATATGGAGCACCAGTAAATATGATCGAACTGCGAACATGTCATGTAAATTCTTGTATGGAACGTAACAGTGTAAAGCAGGTGAGAAGGGGGAAAATAAGGGTGTGTGACACAGAAAAAAGCACAGGGACACAAAGGTACTAAACTTCACGCCGAAGTGGCCTGTCTTGGCGACTTGTCTACTACTCAAACACAACACCGGGCCTACAATTTGGATAGACAAACACTTAGGAAAAATGTAGTAGAGAGAAAGGAAAAAATTTAAGCTAATAGGAGTATTAATTGAAGGAATATGGATGAGTTGAGGTATAGGCCTATACCAGAGAATTTAGTGCCGAAATGAGAATACTATCCTAAAACAGTAGTGCGCACTGTTCTGATTTAGTTGGCGAAAGACGAATGTACCGGAATTACGTATAGTAATGTTTGAAGCACGAGGAACGGGAGTAACAAAAGACTGTAGCTGTGGAAAGTAGCAAGACAAGCAGTAGCAACTAAAGTGAAGTAAAACGGGAGCCAAATGAAAACTAAGATCAAATGAAAATGAGTGAATAAACGTATATACCAGTGAAATATGTAATTAAAGGACCAAAAGCGTGGAATGATTAGAGGGTCAAATGAGCATCTTCAATAAATTGATTAAGAACTGCAATGATATAAGATGAGAGATCAACTAATAGACAAGTAAGACTTGTAGGAAATGGAATTTTCATTCGTGTCAGGCTAGCGAGTAACTTACACCGGGGTGCAGAATAGAGAGGACATTGAAAAATGAGATGGTTACTATCCCCTTCTAATTCACCACATACACAGTTAGGATGATTAACTAAATGAAAACGAAACCTGTATTGCGGCGTAAGGGAATGATTGAAACGTAATCGAATTATGTAAGTGATATGTCGACGTGTGTATGAACCCTTGGCAAACCAGGGTTTTGTGGTAATATGTGGTTGTAGTTGATAATAATACGTGCCTCTAGAACGTGCAGTTTGATTCCAGTCATCTTGCCAGGAGCTGTAGGCCATGTCCTTAAGACTGGGATAGAAATCAAGAGGGGGTATGGCTACTGTGAGAGGGGGCGTGGGGAGTCGACTAGCTTTTTTAGCAGCAGTGTCCGCTAGATCATTACCAAGAATATTGGAATGTCCCGGTATCCATACGAGTGTAATATATATGCCATATTGTTCAAGGTAATAAAGTAGGGATTTAACAGTATAAATATATAAATTTAAGGATGGAGTAACAGAGGATAATGCCTGTAATACACTTTTAGCGTCGGTATAAATAGTAGCTTTTGGCAAGGAATGTTATTGTATGTAAATTAATGCTTGTTGAATGGCAAATAACTCTGCAGAAAAGATGGAGAAAGTAGTCGGAAGATGAAAACTTTCAATTGTGTTGGAGTCTCTAATAACAAAAGCAGCACCGACTCCTTGGGGGTGTTTTGCCCCATCTGTGTAAAAGTCTACACCGATAACAGAGGGAGATATGCACATTCTTTTTGACATGGGGTAGGCGCAATCAGCGATAGCTGACGATCCTGTTAATAAAGATGTATGAGAGAAAATTATTGTGGGTGTGTAGTGTAAGCTTGCAAATGGAGTAGAATACAAGGGTATGGAAGGAGTTCTAAGGATCGAAGTGCAGAATCTGTTTATAATGGTATACGCAGTATATATAGCTGGCACGCGTCCCGATCTAGGCGGACATTGTTGATAATAGTCATAGCTTTGGAATTAAATGGGAAGATGAAAAATCAAGCCTTTTAATCAGATACTTTTGTGAGAGCAGTAAACGCCTTATCACAAGTGGGACTTCACTCGTTTCCACTAATAATGCATTGGTTGGGGTAGTCTAAAGTGCTCCAATACAAAGGCGTAAAACTTGAAATTGGAGGGTATTGAGTGGAATAAGCGAGGTAACTGAAGCGATGTCTATTATGTGAGCTGAATAATCAAAAATGGAGCGTATAAATGCTTTGTATAAGGAAAGAGCAGTATTGGGGTCGGCGCCCCAGTTACGACGAACTACAGTTTTAAGAATTTTGATAAATCCATCAACTTTTTGACATATCAAAGTAATATGACGTTGCCAGGTGAGTTTGTGATCAAATATTATTTTTGCTTTTTTTTGCTTGGGGCTTTACGTCGCACCGACACAGATAGGTCTTATGGCGACGATGGGATAGGAATGGCCTAGGAGTTGGAAGGAAGCGGCCGTGGCCATAATTAAGGTACAGCCCCAGCATTTGCCTGGTGTGAAAATGGGAAACCACGGAAAACCATCTTCAGGGCTGTCGATAGTGGGATTCGAACCTACTATCTCCCGGATGCAAGCTCAATCAAAGATTATGCCAAGGTATTTATGATGAGTAGTGAGAGGGATACTATATGCCTCAAAAGTAAAGGGAGTGTGATCATATGAACGCTTATGAGTAAATATCATTGCCGCACATTTTTCGATGGATAGTTGAAGGCCATTATCTTGAAACCATATATACACGTGACTCATGACCAGGTTCATCAGCTGTCGGGCAACACCAATGTTGTCTTGCGATGTGTAAAGAACTATATCATCTGCATAAATAAGTGCTCGGGCATATTGTGAAATGAGATGTTCCAATTCACTGATATTAAGGGCAAATAAAATTCCGCTTCATATATCACCCTGAGGCAAACCATTACAAGCAGAGCGGCTGGGTACGTGATGATACGATTATTTAATATTTAATGAGCGATATGTATATATTTTGGCAGGATAACAATAAAGGCGGGAGGTATGCCTTTTACCGCTAATTTTTCCCAAAGACAGTGGAGTCATATGCACCTTTGATATCTAAAAATATAGAAAGAGTACTTTGCTTTCGATGTTTGGCTAGGAGCAGGTCAATAGTAAAAATATTAATAGGATCTTGGGTGCTTTTGCCTTTAAGGAAAGCATATTGATATTTAGGTATTAACTGATAATATTCAATAGTCCATAATAGTCTTTGTAATAATACTTTTAAGAATGTCTTACGAATACAAGATCCAAGTACAATACCACGATAACTGTTTGGACCTGTTGGGGATTTTTGTGGTTTGAGGATCGAAATCAGAAAAAATTCAGTCCAATGCGGCGGAATATGCTTATTCAGTAAAATATCATTATAAGAATTTAGAAGTGCATTTTGTGCTCGTAAGGGTAAGAGACGGAGCATAGTGTATGAAATATAGTCCGGGCCTGGGGTGGATTTAGAGGCGGAATGAAGGACAGCTGATATTTCACTTAATTGAATGGGTTGAATTAGAGTGGAGTACTGTGAGCGAACATTATACGAGGGAAGTTCAAAATAAGGTATCACATAGTCGGGGGTCAGAGAATGCAGAAACTTATTGATGATATCACGTGGGATGATTCGATGTACTTGATATTGAGAGGCACGCGACAACATACGAATAGCGTTCCATAAATGCAGAGCTGACATATGAGAACTGAGAGAGGAGATGAACGACTTCCACGCAGCACGTCTTTTCTGATTAAGGATACGTTTAGTTTTGGCAATATGATTCTTTAAACGTAAATAATTATCTCGCGTTAGAGAACGACGATATGTGCGGAATAAAGTCTTGCGGGTTAATATTAATTGGTGACATTCCTTATCCCACCAATGGATATAATGGAACGGGCGAGGAGTAGAAGAGGCGAATGGTTTGGGAGGATGATAGATATCAAGATACTGATGAAGAAGTGACATAAGGGAAGAGTACGTGTTGATGCGCTCGGAGCTATGACGAAGATGATATGGCCTATAAGATATATGTGTCTGTTCATCAAATGATCGTATTGAACTTACATTGCTGGATGACATTGAAGTGGGCTGGTCTTGTATGGGTCTACCAACTCCATACGTAATCCATATGGGATAATGGTCGCTGGTGTAGGTATCTGAGAGTCTTGACCACGTAATTATAGGGGTCAAGATTGATCGAGAGAACGTTAAATCAACCGCACTAGGTGGGGATCCAGGTACAGTGAGGCGATTGGGGGATCCAAAATTAAGAAGAGTTAGGTCATGCTGCTGAGACGCTATGAGGAGATATGAGCCTCGTGGGGTATCACTAATGCCACCCCATGCTGTATGGTGCAGATTGAAGTCCCCAAAGATGATAATATGAGACAAATGATGAAATTGATGGAAAAAGCGAGACCAACTCGAACTCGAAATATAAATATCAGGGGGGCAATACAGGTTAATAAGGTGTAGTTGCCGATAAGAAATGGCGACAAGAAAAGTATGTGGAATGTAATACTGTATAGGTAATGATTGATATGAGATCGTATAATGAATAAGAAATGCAGCCCCTCCATACCCCGGGCCATCATGCCGCACAAGATCATATCCGGGAAGTAGAAAATTTGTTTGTTCGGAAAACCATGTTTCCTGTAAAGCAATAACATGTGCTTGAGTTTCATTAATTATTAACTGAATATCATTCTTCTTATGAAGGACACTCCTAGCATTCCATTGGACGATATTGATCATATAAAGAAAAAATATCACTTAACCTGTCACGTAATTGGTAAATAACATGCTGTAAAGAAGGGTGACCGCCTACCGCCTGCAGTAGGAGGATAATAATTTTATGTATGTCCTGTTGTAAGTCGTCTTTTTGGCGATAAACGGGACGTTGTGGCTGGTCAGAAGATGGAAGGGGGGAAATTACATTTGCCAAAGGAGCCGGGAATTGCGGCTGTGAAAGGGGTGGGGGGAGCATTATGTTCATAGGCACAGTAAGTGGATTAGGGGTATCCCGATGGATAGCCATGTGTGCAGCTCGATCATACCCCTGAGCGGGTTGCGGTCTGGGTGATTGAGTAAAAATCTGAGTAAACTTTCGTTTTCTCGGATTTGAAATAGGAGGAGGGGAGTGTTCAGCAACAAGAGGGGGAAATTGTTGGGGGTGTTGCGCTGGGCAGTAGCTAGGTGGTGAAATCTTGGACTTGGTCTCAAGAAATGATACATGCTCGGTGCTCATTATTTTCTTAATAAGCTGTTGTTGTTTGTGCTCGGGGCATGACACATGTCCTGTGGGATGGTCCCCATTATAATGAGCACATTTAGTATACTGCTCCGTACACTTATCCGTAGCATGCGACAGGGTGCATTTGCCGCATCGGAACGTTTGCGAACGACACTGACGTATTGTATGGCCGTATCATTGGCATTTCTTACAAATGATGGGATTAGAGATAAATGGTTCCACCTCCAGAAAGACACTATATAGAGAGACATATCGTGGCAACTGCTGGGATCGGAAAACTACTTTTACTGATCCAGTAGGAAGGTATTCGATAGCCTCATTAACAACCGCTTTACGTTTTAATCTCTGGACAGATTTAACAATGTAGTCAGATTTGAGATGTTGGAGTATAGATTCCTCAGTCAAATTTTTATCAACCCCTCTTACGATACCAACACGGAATATGCTTGTGCTTGGAATATATGCCCGTGCACAAATAGATTCTAATAACGGGAGACTCAGAAATTTATTTGCTTGGGTAGCATGCTCAAATTGCACCTGAAGACGATTTCTGCCTTTACGTATGATGGATTTTACTGGTAAATTTCGATCACAAAATAAACGACCTAAGGTCATAGGATGCTGCTCTCCAACATTTTTGTCCGTTACAGATTCTACTAGAACAATGTAAGGATCAGAATGTTCTCGAGTGTATTCGTCCGAACTAATCAAAGATGTCGACTTTTGAGTATTCTGAGTGGTTTGTTTGTTAGGTATTGGATCTTGAGAACTTTGATTATTAGATTGACTATTTAGAGAAACATCGTCCATTTCCACCTCAATCTCCTTTTCAACTGGTAACTTGGAGATATCCAGAAGGGACCTCCCATCACTGGCGGCAGCCATCACACGCTAACTTCACAAGACACAAAGCACGAACAAACTCATCGCGACCACCTAGTAAATACCGTGCACACTGTACAACCGAACTGATTCGCAGCACAGCGTAGACTGTATTACTTAAGACAACTACAGAGTATGAGACACTTCTTCCGCTACTTGAAATGTGAATGGGCTTGTTATATCACCCAGTTCCAATACTTGTAATAAATCACGCTGTACCACTCATATATACTAAAATACACAACTGTGGGGAGAGTTGTAGTTGAACACATCCGTAATGTCTACAATTGTAGTATGAGGCACTTACTGAAAAGTGCACTGTTGGCACTGAGTGAAATGAGTAGTGTTTAAGAACCTTGTGTCCCGCTATGTCTAGCTCAAAGAGGATATATAAGGGAGAAGGAACCTCTCCGGGTGAAAGAAAGAGAATACGAAAGCAGGTCCGTAAGTCTAAACGAATGTGGACAGCCATGGAAGGAGGAATCAACTGCCTGAACTTTACGATCCAATTCTTCGTACACTAACGGAAATAAAATCATACGGTTTTAATACATATATACATGCATTATCATTAAAGTCCGTTATGCCATTCAGCGTACAGTCTGCAAGCCTCCGTGAATTTACCAAAACGGCACGTCGCGACAATCCTCTATTTGCAACCAGTGCCGTGGCCTCACTTAGTTCTATACCTCTTATCATTAAATCGTTAGAAACTGAATCAAACTATTGTCATCTTGGTCTCCCTCTACTCCTCTTACCCACCATAATAGAGACTATTATTTTTCTAGGTAACCTATCCTCCTGCATTCGTCGCACATGTGCCCACCACCGAAGACGGTTTACGCGTGCAGCTTCATCCATCGAGCTCATTCCTAACATAGCCTTTATCTGCTAGTTCCGAGTAGGCCTACTCTCCTGCCATTATTCCCACCTGTTTTAAACGCAACAATTCTCGCTACATTCATGTCTGTTACTTCAGTTTTATGAATAATATATACTGAGTCCACCCAGCTTTCGTTCTCGTAAAGCAAAGATGGTCTGGAAACACACCGATGTAAATACAGTTTCGTCCGGGAGATGACTTCCTTCTTACAGAACAATGTTGATCGCAACTGCCAACTCACTACATTGGCTTTACTAGACCTTGATTTAATCTCACTTACTATATTACCATCCTGGGGGAACAACCAACAAAAAACTTAAAATTATCTACCTGTTCCATGTTTGTATCACCAATCTGACATTCACTTCTGTTGACTTTCTTACCTACTGACATCAATTTAGTCTTGGAGAGGCTAATTGTTATTCCATACTCACTGCACCTATGTTCAAGTTCCAAGACATTAGACTGCAGGCTTTCGGCACAATCTGCCATTAAGACGAAGTCGTCAGCAGAGGCCAGACGGCATACTAAATTTCCACCCGCCTGAATCATTCCTTGCCAATTTATATGTTTTAGCAGATGATCCACGTAAACTACGAAGAGCAAATGAGAAAGATTACAGCCTTGTCTAACCCCTGTATGTATCCTGAACCAAGAACCCGTTCTACCATCAATTCTTACTGGAGCCCAATTGTCATCACGAATGCCTTTGATTGATTTTAATAATCTACACTTAACGTCATCCCCCCCGCAATATTGTGAACATCATTTCCCTCGGTACCCTGTCATATGCTTTCTCTAGATATACTAAACCAATACACAGCTGTCTATTAATTTGCTAACATTTTACATTCACCTGGTGCGTACTGAAAATTGGATCTTGACAGACCCTCCGTGCTCTGTAACCACACTGGATTTCATGCAACTTCCTCTCTGATCGCACCCTCTCTTCCGAGATGCCGGTGAATACTTTGCTTGGTATAGTAATCATACAGGGAACGGATTTATACGTACTAATATTTATTGAATTATGTACATATATATTTAGTTATTTTTATTCAAATATGGAATTATATATGGACTTAAAATTGCACATATAACATTCATTTCTATTTTTATCAAAGTTCAAAGAAGCTAAACAAAGTACATCTACATGCAACATAATGTTGCACTTCACATTTTAATATATTTGAAGAACACACAATATTTTATTCTCTGTTACCAAAAGAATGGATTACAAAATGTTCTTTTAAGTGCTGCAAAGTGAATCTCCATCTATTATCTGTAAGGACAGTTTTATATTGACTGAAACTGCGTTCAACATCGGAAGACGTAATGGGGGCATAATTCAACTTCAAAATACCTACTGGCGTTAAATCCAGTGTTAATTTTACAGTTAAACCTCCACACAGCATTGCAGCAACCTTTGTCATTTCTTCATATCCGGGGTTATTTGAAAGCACAGTGGCCATCTCTTGTTTGCTTCATTTGCAGGATTTAGTTGTTCCACAGTTTTATTCACAATTTCACAACTTTCAGAAAGTGGGAGATGCGAGTTTTGGAGCCTTTTCAGTGTTTTTTGATGCATAAAAAATTATGCTGAATGTAACATAAGTCATTTTTCACATATATGTCGCAAACAACTGTTTTCGCGGCTTCAATTGAGGCTGCATCTTCACAGTCCATGGTATGCAGAACGTTCTTAATACAGCCTATATATATTCAACAAAATATTCAATCGCTTGCAGCCACGTACCCCCACCTAGTTAGAATCGGCTTAGGCGGCACTGGAATCTCTGGGTACATTTCTTTCAAAAGATGAACTCTTCTGTGGGCTTTGAGAAAAACTGTTTTCACTGAGGAAATCAATAAATTTATCTTGGGGTAACTGCCTTTTACCACTTCAGCCACACGATGAAAGGCATGTGCCACACATGTTAAATGAGTCATCCTTGGATATACAGCACATAATGCTTCTCCGGCGTTCATCATATAAGGTGCAGAATCGCTAATAAAAAGTAACACTTTATTATACTTAACGCCCTGTGGCCAAAGGTTACTCATAGCCTCACTGAACAGTTTTGCTATAGTTTTGTTATCGCACTTTTCTAAAACATCACAGTGTAAGAGAATCCGTTTACAATAATCTTCGCTTAAAAAGCCAATGATTACCTTGCCAATTAGCCTGCCTTCTTTGTCTGTTGTCTCATCAATGGAAACCCAAATTCGACCGTCTTTAATCTCTTGCCTTATCTTCCGAACAGTTTCATCGTATATGGCTGAACAGTACGTTTTTCTGAACGTTGACTCATCCGGGATGGATCGTTTGGTATATTTCTCGAGGAATTCCATGAAGCTCTGATTATAAGAGAGGTATGTCAGCAGAGATGAGAGCACGGCAGAGATCGGTGTTGAACTCGAACGTTACACTGGAAGTTGCTGGTTGTGTCAGAAACAACTGTCTCTGCTTGGAATCTCCTTGGTTGTTAGCCTGGTGTTTACTGGTTGAAACATGCTGTTGCACTAGGAACATTTGAGTAGATGTCAGTGTACAAAGACACAAATTACAAAATAATATCTTACTGTCAGTTGATAAACCATCTTCTTCAAATTATGATACGTAACTTTTCAATTTTAAACTGGTTGACTGAGCTACTTTAGGCACATTGTAACAATGTTAATGTCCTTAATGAATATCAATATACAACTGCACACACTGAACGTACTAGAACACTATGATCCGTCTCACTGATAATTCAAACTGTGAAGACTGGTAGTGAACTAGATGGAGTTATGAAGCAATCGACGGGAATGCCCGAATTAACTAATCCGGAAACCACTAGCACATGGTCGTTGAATGAGATTTCCCTAGTTACGAAAGCATGGCACAGACACAGTCGATGTTATGTAATGCAGCTTATCAGTGCTGTAAGTGTGATTCAGATAGTCACGGTACTGATCATCTGATCTTCACCAATTCCGGGCTCAACCTTTCTCTTTCTTCGCACCGCTTTTCAGCTTACTTTATCAGCCCAGACCTGGACAGGCGTGATAATGACCTGCACACCACTTAAAATATTAATTTTTTGAATATTGATTTTTAATTTATTTCTTCATTATTGAGATGACTGCTAATTTAATATAATTTAATACTTTTTAACCGAAATATGGACTATATTGATTTTAATGGCGAAGAATATGGAACATATGTACTAAACTCTGAAATATGGAAAATGAATACTCCATTTTTAACTCCACGCGTCATGATTCGTAAAGATAATGAAAAATATAATTAATTTTATCTTCCTAAAGGGATATGCATTTACATATAAATCCGTTCCCTGCTAATCAATGAGATACCTCGATAGTTGTTGGAATCCTTCCAGTTCCATTGCTTATAGATAGGTGCAATTACTGCTTTTGTCCAATCTGAAGGTACCTGACCAACACTCCATTCTAATCCTACTACTCTATAAAGCCATTTCATTCCTGCCTTCCCAGTATACTTCACCATTTTGGGTCTAAATTCATCTATTCCTGCTGCCTTATGACAATGGAGTTTATTTACCATCCTTTCCACTTCATCAAGCGTAATTTCACCAACATCACTTTCTTCCTGTCCATTAGCTAGGTTGTTCGCGACACCACCAGGAAGATTTCCTTTTACATTGAGAAGATGTTCAAAACATTCCCTCCACCTCTCCAGTGATTCCCTGGGATCTATTATGAGTTCACCTGAATTACCCAAAACACTGTTCATTTCCTTTTTCCTTTACTTCCTAAGATTCTTTATTACTGTCCGGAAAGGTTTCGCTGCTGCTTGACATAGTCTTTCCAGGTTATTACCAAATTTCTCCCACGGTTTCTTTTTGGATTCAACAAATATTTGTTTCTCTCTGTTTCATTCAACGACGTGCAATTCCCTGTCTGCATCAGCACTTGTGTGGAGCCATTTCTGATAAGCCTTCTTTTTACGTTTACAAGCTGCCGTCACTTCATCAATCCACCAAGATGTTCGCTTTTCCCCACCTTTACACATACGCGTTCCTAGGCATTCCCTTACTGTTCCTGCTACAGCATCCCTGTATGCCACCTATTCTCTTTCTATATCCTGAAGCTGCTTACCATCCACTGTTCGAAGCTTCTCACTAATCATATCCATGTACTTCTGTGTAATCTCCTCGTCCTGGAGATTTTCTACTCTTGTTCGTTTGCAGATAGATTTCATTTTCTGTATTCTAGGCTTAGAATTACCAATTACCCTTTCGAATACTTCAGTTCTGTTTCACTACAGATCGGATAGTGGTCTGTATCACCGAAAAATCCCCGTAAAACTCATATTTTCCTACCAGACTTCCAGAATTTAAAATCGGTTAAGATATAATATATTTTGTGGACCTGTTACCCTTAGCTCCCCAACTGAATAGCCTTATGCTTGAAGAATATATTCGTAACAGCTAAACACAAACTAGCATAGAAGTCGACCAAACACTTCCCGTTCCCATTAGCTTCCATGTATTCCCCACATTTACCAATTACCCTTTCGAATACTTCAGTTCTGTTTCCAACTCTCGCATTGATATCGCCCAATCAGCTAACGTATGCGGCTGTTGGCCGCAAAATTTTTAACCAACTCGCCGTTTCGTCTCGGCGCATCACAGTGTAATGGAAGGAGCCAGTATTGAAATAATAACATTAAGTTATTTATTAGACCACCTAATCAATACAAAATCGTCTTGGATGATTTACATAAATTTGTTAGCTAATAGTGGGACATGTTTCGCCTTCCCTGAAGGCATCATCAGCCATAGTCTTAACCTTAAATTAAAAATAAGCGTCTAAATAACATGTAGTAATGAAATGAATTTTTAAAATCTTGAAGAGATTTGAAGTAAAATAACATTAAAAAAACAACAATGATGGTTTGAAAATACAATGTGATGAGATACAATAGTGGAAGTATTAACAAAATTAACATTAGAAGGCTGCTAAAATAAGTACAATGGATAAAACAACAGATTGTTATACAACAAGTAGTGAGATTGCATAAAAGTAAAGTTGATAGTCATGGCGGTTATAATAAGACGATGGCGAAAAATCTTATATAATCAAAGTAAAGGGGAGAGAATAAAAGTCAAAGTTAGTCGAGAGATCCGAAGTTCATCATGATCTTGAAGATAAAAGACAAAGTCAGATGCATATGGTGAAGTTGTAGAACACGTTGAGGATCTGTTGTTTTATCCATTGTACTTATTTTAGCAGCCTTCTAATGTTAATTTTGTTAATACTTCCACTATTGTATCTCATCACATTGTATTTTCAAACCATCATTGTTGTTTTTTTAATGTTATTTTACTTCAAATCTCTTCAAGATTTTAAAAATTCATTTCATTACTACATGTTATTTAGACGCTTATTTTTAATTTAAGGTTAAGACTATGGCTGATGATGCCTTCAGGGAAGGCGAAACATGTCCCACTATTAGCTAACAAATTTATGTAAATCATCCAAGACGATTTTGTATTGATTAGGTGGTCTAATAAATAACTTAATGTTATTATTTCAATCTAATATCATCAATACGGACCAAAAAAAATGATATTTATTACATGTAATGGAGCCAGTATTCCTAAGTTACACCCTTCCCCATTAGGCGGCACGGTTTCCAGAAGTCTCCACGACAAGGAGGTGCCCAGTGTGTCTTCTAAGTTCATAGATGTCAGATCGGCGGCTGTCTGGCGCACGTTAGCCAGTGTGTCTCAGCTTTTGGTCACAATATAGGTGTATGTTATTATTATTATTTTGTTTTGTGGATTGCTTTGTAAATAGGTGTTTTCAACGACATTAAGTATAAAATTATTAATGTCTAATACAAATAAGTACATACTATAAAACTTTTGTCATAATATAAAATATACGCATCCTTACTTAGAAACTTGACCAGCTACTACTACTTCTGTAGCTAAACGCTTGCTGAGCATCTTATGAAGAATAGCATTACATTCCTTGGGATTCTGCGTGAAGTCTTTGCAGTGTGATTTTCGAAAGTTCCAGAAATTACTTAGTGCCTTTACTTTCTTTTGTACGAGCGTCAATCAATCAATCAATCAATCAATCAATCAATCAATCAATCAATCAATCAATCAATCAATCAATCAATCAATCAATGAATCATTAAACCAATCAGTCAATCAATCAATACTGATCTGCATTTACAACAGTCGGCCAGGTTGCAAATTCCCTATCTGTTGTTCTCCTAGCGTTTTCTCAAATGATTATAAAGAAATTGGAAATTTATTGAACGTTTCCCTTGGTAAGTTATTCCAATCCCTAACTCCACATCCTATGAACGTACATTTGCCCCAATTTTTCCTCTTGAATTCCAGCCTTATCTTCGTATTTTAATCTTTCCTACTTTTAAAGAAACCACTCAAAATTATTCGTCTACTGATGTCATTCCGCGCTATCTCTCCACTGACAGCTCGGAACATACCACTTAGTCGAGCAGCTCGTCTCCTTTATTCCAGTTCTTCCCAGCCGAAACTTTGCAACATTTTTGTAAAGCTATTCTTTTGTCACATATCACCCAGAACAAATCAAGCTGCTTTCTTTTCGATTTTCTCAGTTTCTTTCTATCATCAATAACCTGTAAGAGAGATTATTCGGCATATTTTCAGTTTACAGGCTGGTTATGTCTTCAAGCTTATCCAGGAAACATAGAGGAGAACTAATGTGCTAAGCTATGTGAACGGAAATTAGGTCAGCTTTCAAGCTCATTTCTGAATTGAGAATAATAATGTTAATATTTCTACTAACTAAATCTATGGTTTTTATAAAGGACAAGGAGCCAGAATTTCGTCCCACAAGAATTCTTTTACGTACCGGTATGTCTGCAGACATGAGACTGGCGTATTTGAACACCCTCAAATACTGCCGGACTCGAACCCGCCAACCCGAGCTAGTCATACGTCCCCTCCTTCATCAGCTTAAATTAAATGTAAGTTAAATATTTCCTGCCTTTATTTTGATTTAGGCATTAGTATAACCGTATTGTCAACGGGAGGGGGGAGCGAGACGGAAAAGGAGAGAGATCTAGATTGTATATTTTATTGCAATTTCCATAAGTTCAAGGACTTACCACGTAGGACCTATACATCCTTCCTTTGGCTTGGATGTTTTTTATTCTTCTTCTCTCTTCAATAAGCAGTAGGGGACAGGAGGGTCATTTTAAACATATTTTGAACTTACACTTCGGTGTATCTCAAGCTTACCACATTAGGGGAGCCCAGGAATTCTCCAGGGGCACTAATGAGTCAAACAAAATTACCAGATTTTTTAAATATATTGGCCTAAGTCACACTGATAGAGGACATGTTGTAAGGCAAGAATGGCATAGGAAAGAGGGCTAATACTAAAATGAAAGGAAGCGGTCTTTGCCTTAATAAAGGTACAGCCACAGAATTAGCCTAAAGTGAAAACGAGGGAACCAAGGAAAAAACAAATATAACTTCAGATCTACCGACTGAGGGGTTGGAATCCACCACCTCCTGAAAGCAAACTCACAGCAGTGTAATCGAACTGCACAGCCAATTCACTCAGTTTCTTGTGACGCGCAATACCACATGGGCTTACTCTCTCCCAAATTGCACAGTTTCGATTTATACCAGTTATAACCGTATATGGATCTTCAGATCTTTAATTATACCAATAAGTAAGAACGTTATGTAGTGCAATAAAAGGCACTTCCCTAGTCTGTAGTCTAATTGGTGCGGGTATAATTAACCGAGTGATGATGGTGCTACTTTTTGCTTGAAGGGGCCTAACATCTAGGTCATCAGTCCCTAATGGTATGAAATGAGACGAAAGAGAATGGCAATTTAAAAATTCAAAATCGTCCACAGAGCAGAATAAAAACGTGATGAAGAATTAAGGGTGGATATGAATTTAAAACAATCGCTGGATCCGACCAGAAACTGTCATAAACGATAGTATTACTGACCGAGGGACTGCTTCTAAAGCATAATCCTGAATGGCCCGTCATAATGACACGTATCGCTAGTAAAGTAAAATCATAGTATTCGTAATGTTGCAGTACTAATAAAAAACAGTGTAGACTCATTATGGTATGACTCAAACGTTCACTGAATGTAAGTGTGCCCTTATGAAAAGTACGACATACTTGGTGTTGTCAAAACAGTTGTCAAGTGTGAAACTTAATTTTCTTATAATACTTCAATTATTTTACGTTATTCCCCGTTCGTTCTCTCAGTATACGGTATACTAAGTCCCATTAATATTAAGAAGGTCAACGACATGAGGAAACTTATACTGTATATTGGTGGTAAGATGCCAGTTTCTACCATGACACTGTCAACAACTGTCCAATTACTGAGCAGGTAGCTCTGCATGAAAAAGAATTCTGATCCCCTTAAAGAGAAGCTACTTGCAGTTCTTGTTTCATATTCTTAAACTACGGTCAGGGACTACAATATGTTCATTACAATGGTTACAAGGTCAGTTCTCGATGAGAGAACATGAACCATATTGAAGAATGTAATGTCCTATAAGACGGAATGAATATGTTTGCTGATTTTTTTGTTAAAACTATAATATGTCCGTTGTTTAGGATCACTTCATAAATCTCTGATTTCTAAATGTTATAGGTTGATTGAAAAACGACATTGTAACGGAAACTCAAATTAAAATCAAAACTAAAGGACAGGGATGAAAGTTTCGTTTATATTTTCTAAGAAAATTCAGTTCACATGGAAAACTGTACGCATCCGGAAAACAAAATTTATTTTTCTTACCTTCAGGGATGGGATCTGAAATCCGTATTATAGGAATAAATGGCCCTTTACTAGTTATATGCAAATTCAAAAATTTCGTTTGTTAATTCCATTTGGTATCTCTCCTGTTAAATGCAATATTTTGGACGTGTCCCCTTTTCCAGATGACCGACTCAGTCAGTGCCAATCGCTCAGCTTGACTTACGTCAGGAAAAAGTTTCTGTTCACCACAGGAACTGACTCCAGAGATGAGAGAACTCAGTTCGTTTTGATAACTACTAGCAGTATAACTTTGTTGTGCAGCACAGAAACAGACTCCAGAGGTGAGAGAACTCAGTTCTTTCTGATAACTACTAGCAGTAGAACATTGTTGTGCACCACAGAAAAAGGCTCCAGAGGTGAGAGAACTCAGTTCTTTCTGATAACTACTAGCAGGAGAACGAGGAACTCTCAGTAACGTTATCAAGTCTAGCCGTTACTAGGAACGTACAACTTACCGGAAGTTCCATGGAAAGGTAAAAATCGTCGCGCTAAGAAATGAACAATGCCAATTACACTTCACTAGTGCTGAGTGTCTGGATTTGCGTAATGCGTTGAATCAATTGTATATTAATTTCAGTCGAGACAACGCCTCAGTTCTCTTTGAATGAGAATCCAATTGCTTTTAGATGTTTCCTGTTCGTTGAGATACGAGTATAAATGTCCTCCATCATCACTGAGGGAAATTTGGCTACAGGTGAACAAAACGCATGCTGCATTCCCTAGTACAGCTACGAGGAAGAACGAAATCACTTTGGACCCACGAATTAACCTGCTACTCATATCTGGAGCAGGCTGAGTGAACCTCTGGGTCATGTGCTGCTCCAGAAAATGAAATATATTTTCTCACGTTTCTCGAACTCACACCCTTCCAGGAGAATCAAGGACGTGTTGGCAACTTCGGTTATGCAGCCCTTGTTAAATAGAGGTCTTACTGTAAGGGTGAGTCTCAATTCTGTGAAGACAGGTGACTGGTGTAAATTCAGGATATTTCTCCCTCTCTCGGACGACCAATGAGTTACATCCAAGTGTTAGGCGATTTAATATGCGTGCCTAACGGCAACACAAGTGTTCATAGACAATAAAACTGCATTTTATTCGTCGTAATTTGACATTGAAAGAATGTTTAACTTTACTCTGCGCGTTTAGCAGTTACAAGAGCAAACAGGTGTTTTAGAAAATAACCTCGGAGTGGTCGTAAGAAAGGCGTTGGTAATAAACAGTTGTACATCGCGGATGTGATTGTACTTCTTAAAGTAGCTCACATTACGGTATCTGTAATGAGAAAATGTGTAGATCTGTTTTTATCGTGAGAGGAATGAGAACTACCAAGTATATCCAGATATATTCATGTAACAAACGTTGAAGAAACTGCAACTCAGGTACATTTTACCGCACGAGCTACTCATCTCTTGAAAGAAGCAGTCATACATCACAATGAAAACAATAACAAGATATTCATAGCACTGCGGACATTGAGCAGGTACGGCAATTGCTTGTTTTAACCACTTAGAATATAATTAACTACTTCTAAATCCCGTAATGGTCCACATTGTTTATTTTCGTGTTATATTAGTTATATTACTCGATTGTAAGCACTTCTGATACGAATAATGGAAACACTCACTCGGATCATGAACTTAATAGTGGGCACTAGGAAAGTTTTGCAATACGCAGAACCAGTTGGCTGGACACCGCATTTATGGTGAGGGATGAAAAGAGGGGTGAAAACCGGTCTAGAAGACAGCAAGGCGCGACCTTCACACCATTTGTTACCAAGCAGTGGGACTGATAGCATGTTAATATGTCAGTATGGTCTAAGGGTGAATATCGCGCAAATATCCGCTACAATTTTGCTCGTGTATTAACTGTTAACCAGTGCCTGGAGGAAATGACTCCGGTGTTGGGGAAAGACTGTCCACATCGGACACCAATTTTCCTCTGGTATAAGGAGTTCCAGAGGGGAAATTTTGGGGTTCAAGACGATCCTCATTCTGGGCGACCCTTTGAATCAGTGACTGAGGAAAACATTGAAGCTCTGAGGAAAATGTTGCAGCAAGAGGGACGGATGACATATCGGCAGGTGGAAGAGACCTTCCACATCCCTGCACCAGCTACTCATTCAATTCTACACGACCATCTCCATGTTAGAGAGGTTTGTTCCCTTTGGGTGCCCATTCACTTTCAGAGCAAAGGGCACATCGAGTGAAATGGTGCCGGAAAATGTAAAAACACTTTGAAAATGAGACTTCACGTAACGCCAATAGCATCGTTACAGGTGACGAAACTTGACTCCATTATTACGATGTCCCAACAAAATCTCAGAACAAGGTGTGCCTGTTTGAAGATGAGGGTACTCCTGTGACTGAGCGAAAGTCAAGGTCAGTGAAGAAAAGGATGATTGCAGTATTCTTCACTAAAGGGGTCATCTGACTCGGGTTGTGCTAGGAACACAAAGGGGAGTTACTGCGAAGTGGTACAGTGAGACTTGTCTGCCTCAGGTCACCCAGGCTCTGAAGCAGCTCCGTCCAAGGTCACGGCTCAACACTTGGCTCTTGCATCACGACAATGCTCCAGCACATACAATTTTCGGCTGGAATATGGAGTTCCAGAGGGGAAATTTTGGGGTTGAAGACGATCCTCATTCTGGACGACCGTCTGAATCAGTGACTGGGGAAAATATTGAAGCTGTGAGGAAAATTTTGCAGCAAGAGGGACATCATGCTAATGCAGCAATGGGTTTTCTTGCCAGATCAGGGTTGACTGTGCTTGTTCGCTCTCCATACAGTACTGATCTTGCCCTTGTGACTTCGCACTCTTCCCAGAAGTGAAAATGAAGCTGAAGGGGCGGCGTTTTGCATCCGACGAGGAGCTTCTGGCAGCATGGGATCAAGCGTGTGAAATGCAATCGAAGAAAAGTGGCAGAGTTGGTTCAGTGACTGGTTTCGACGTATGTAGAAGTAAATTGAGTGGGGTGGAAATTATTTTGAAAAAGTCTAAAGCGTTCACTCACATTGCAAAACTTTCCTAGTGCCCTTTGTATTGGGCATTTGGAAAGAGATCCTCTAGCGAACAGCAATCCATGAGCAAGGGAGATGGAGGGAAGATATTTCGTTGATCAGTCACATGCAGTGTGTGGGCTGAGAGCACAAGATTGTCACTATCAGTCAAGTAATTGAACGATAGGAAGAGATAGTTATGCTCATGGTAGAGCACCAGGAGATCGGGAACAGATTGTTACAGAACTGATGACAACCTTCCTCTCTTAACACCAATCAGAGGAGAATGAAGCTATCGATAAAAGGAAGGGAAGACACAAACCTCATAGCGTCATAGTCGGAAAAGATTAGGAGTTGACTAAGGAAGATCGGACAGTGAATACCAAAGTTAGGAAGCTCACAAAAATAACTAGATAGTGTGTTAGACTCAGCTACGAGTTCCGTGGTCACCAAGCGTAGAGTCAAGGAGAGGTTACCTCTTCTTTCTCCTACTTAGGATTATGTGATTCAGAGACGGACGATCTTTTCTACAGCTGTCCCCTATCAGTTCAACATATCGCATCACTAATCAGATAACTTGGTGGTTACATAGAGTTAGGCACCCCTGTAAGTCCTTTCTTACGACCGCGCTCAGGGTGATTCTGTTCAGTCTGGTTGTTTGTATACTACATTTAAAAATGATGAGCTTCGTATTGTAGCCAGAGAAGGGGTGTTAGGTCAGAGTGGCGACAGTGGGATCACGAGCTGGGTAAGACCATGTTTCCCCTCTCCCTGTCCGATATCTCCTGGTAAAGTCCTGGTCTCTTCTGACGCACAGTGAATCCCTCATTTTCTGTGGACATGTCTTCATTGCATTCTATTTTCTCTTTTGTTTTACCTGCGCGCTGTACCGTCCTGGTCACAATCCATACTTTGTAAGGAGCACGAACACTACATTTATGAAGAGCTCGCTTCCAAAATTGGCAAGTTATTGAATTACATGTAAAAATTACTTTATGTGTAATTTTTACTCGTAATTCACTTCTGAAATTAACATTGTAATCGTTACATTGTAGTAATCGAGATACATCGCAACAAGAGCTTGGTAACTTTGGAGCCCCAGCACTCGTTCATTTACTCGCAGCTTGTTGATATTTAGGTAATCGTGTACTACATTGTTCAGACGGTGGTGGTGATTATTGTTTTACTGGACAACCATCCTCTATTAACACTAAGCAGAGGGAAAATGGAGGAGATATGGCATTTAAAAGTATCGGCTAAAGAAAGAGTGGACTCCATAGGACTCGAGCACCTCAAAAAACCGTGGAAGAGACTCACACAAGACTGACGTAGCGGAACCGTGGAGGAGCCTTACACAAGAGCCAGCTAGAGGAACAGTGGAGGGGTTCACACAAGACTGAGGTAGCGGAACCGTGGAGGAGCCTCATACAAGTGCCAGTTACGGAATCGTGGCGGAGCTTCACAGAAGAGCCAGCTAGCGGAACCGTGGAGGAGCCTCACACAAGAGCCAACTAGCGGAACAGTGGAGGGGCTCACACAAGACTGAGGTAGCGGAACCGTGGAGGAGCCTCATACAAGAGCCAGCTAGCAGAATTGTGGTGGAGCCTCGCACAAGACTGAGGTAGAGGAACAGTGGAGGAGCCTCACACAAGAGCCAGCTAGCGGAACAGTGGAGGAGCCTCACACAAGACTGAGGTAGCGGAACCGTGGAGGAGCCTTACACAAGAGCCACCTAGCGGAACAGTGGAGGGGCTCACACAAGACTGAGGTAGCGGAACCTGGGAGGAGCCTCACTCAAGAGCCAGCTAGCGGAACCTGGGAGGAGCCTCTCACATGAGCCAGTTAGCGGAACCTGGGAGGAGCCTCACACAAGGCTGAGCTAGCGGAACAGTGGAGGAGCCTCACACAAGAGCCAGTTAGCGGAACCTGGGAGGAGTCTCACACAAGGCTGAGCTAGCGTAACAGTGGAGGAACCTCACACAAGAGCCAGCTAGCGGAACCTGGGAGGAGCCTCACACAAGAGCCAGCTAGCGGAACCTGGGAGGAGCCTCACACAAGACTGAGCTAGCGGAACCATGGAGGGGCTCACATAAGACTGAGCTAGCGGAACAGTGGAGGAGCCTTACACAAGAGCCAGCTAGAGGAACAGTGGAGGGGCTCACACAAGACTGAGGTAGCGGAACCTGGGAGGAGCCTCACACAAGAGCCAGCTAGCGGAACCTGGGAGGAGCCTCACACAAGACTGAGCTAGCGGAATCGTGGAGGAACTTCACACAAGACTCAGATAGCAGAACAGTGGAAGAGCCTCACACAAGACTGAGTTAGCGAAGCCATGGAGGATCCTCACACAAGACTGAGCTTGCGAAAACGTGGAGGATATTCACACAAGACCGAGCTAGCGGATTCGTGGAAGAGCCTCACACAAGACTGAGCTAGAAGAACCGTGGAGGTGTCTCACACCGTTAACGAGGCAACTTTTCTAGCCTTCCCCATTTATGTTTTGGACTGGCTATCGCTGTAGAAATTAGTGTCACATCATACTCATCTTTCAAACTGGTTTTCTACGACTACTTCTAAGTTACTGGGGGCCATATTCCTAACTTATTATTTCTACTTGCCTAAAACACTCTGTTCTATTTTAATTCAAGAACTGTCTGTTTGTGTTTCGCGTTATTCTGTGCCAGGTATGGACCATTGATGGACTAATTAATATAAAAATAGGATCAAATAAGTATAAAGTGTGCACTATGGAACAGTTAAATGAACTAAAATGATATGCGGGAGAAATGGTCACAACATTTTGTAAATTTCTATTGTAGTTTCATTTTAGAGTTATCCTTGTAGTATATCGTAATTTTTAACTTTAACTCCCTATTAGAACGTAATTAGTAATATAGTTTACTTTTGCCTGCCGTAGTGGTAGATTGGTGTTAGTAGCAGCAGACTTGGTTCAGTGCCTTATTTTTGTCGTGTTTATTTCCACTTACATTATTGACACATTGCCATTATCGTACTGATCGCAGTAAATAGTTATTTCCATTCCCATTATTGTCATAATCTTCTCCAACGTAACTGAGAACAACGTAAGTTACAGTCCCCCTGATAAACTTGAGACAAACGAACAGGCTCCTCTATTCCTTGCAAACATTCCTCTAAACCTTTCATTTACTCCACCCTCCCCCACTGTCGCTGGAACCAGCTGTGCAGGCAACACACATCTATTGTCATCTGAGCTTTCTTGCCATTCCCAGTCGACAAGGGACATCATTAACCACCAGCTTTCTCCGTACAGTAATGCTTTAAATATTTGCAATATAAACGCTCAAAGCTTCATTTCGGAGGCGCGAATGGATGAAATAAAAGCCCTATTTATGCCTCCCAGTTTCCACGCAATATTCATCACTGAATGTTGGTTAAAACGACACCACGCAATAGAAAGACTGCAGCTGGCGGGTTATACATTTCTCAGATCCGACAGATTAAGTAATCCCTCCGGGGGTACTGCCGCATATGTTACGACCAGCTTACGCCCTAAAATAATCTGTAGGTCTCCAGGTCCGTACGAGCGAAAACCTGAGTTCATGTTCCTGGAAATAACTGTGAGTGAAGTAAAATGTCTTCTGGGTGTAGTATATAAACCACCGAAAGCAGGTTTTTTATGCGATCTAGAGACTCAAATACAAGATTAAGTCCCTGATTACTCAAATATAATTATAACGGTTGACTTCAACATAAACCTTCTTGAACCTAACTTCTTTTAAAGCTTGCGATTTAACGTTTTTCCCTCTCAACGCTACACATCACACAGACACATCACACACTTTAATTGATCTCATTACCACTAACCAACCTGAAGTAGTTCTTCATCGCGGTCAAATTAGTGCCCCAGGCATATCGCGACATGATGCTATATTTATAGCCTATTCTATTGAAAGTCCCAAGTTCAAACCGAAAATAATTTCATACAGAGATCTACGAAGAATTGATAAGAATAAACTTTTACAAGACACAGTTGCAGTGCCATGGCATGACATATTGAAACTTAAAGTGACTCTCTTCAATCAACATATGACTGAACTGTACGCTAGACATGCCCCTGAAAAAAGGCTCGAGTTACGCGAAAGCCAGCTCCCTGGCTCTCAGATGAGATTAGAGCACTAATGGCTGAACGCGATACTGCTTATAAACGAGTTAAGAAACATTGCACTCCTGACAATCTACTGAACTATAAGAGACTAAGAAACGCTACGACCCAACAGATTAGAAACGCGAAACTACGACACGCTCGCAGTTTAATTCAAACAAATGTTTCAACAGTTGTATTGTGAAAATCCATAAATAGCTTTGGAATTACCAAAGGACGAGTCGACGACGAAAAAAATGTACCCTTGAAAAACCTGAACGATTATTTTTCATCTAACTGCAAATTAAATGCAGCCCTGAAACAGGAAGTTCTAGACGGGAATTATGCAAAGACCCGAACAGATAGAGAAAACTTCTACTTCCGTCCAACAACACACTCACAAGTCAGGTTTGCTATAAATCGGATAACATCAGCGGCAAAAGGAAATGACAGTATAGGAATAGAGATGATAAAACTTATTCTGGATGTGATATTACCTGCACTAATTAACAAATTTAACTCTTCCCTTGTAGAGAGCACATTTCCCGAAATATGGAAAGTGGGCATTATACGTCCTCTAAAAAAGTAGCATCCCCTTCTGAACCATCTGACTACAGAGCCATCTGCATACTTTCTGCTTTATCCAAAGCGCTAGAGTTCATCGCTCATAGACAAATAACAGACTACATGACGACTTACAACATACTTGATCCACTACAATCTGGTTTTCGTCAAGCACACAGTACTACAACGGCACTACTGAAGGTCACAGATGTCATCCGAGAAGCTATGGACAACAAGGAAGTGACAGTTTTAATACTCCTAGACTTGAGCAAAGCTTTTGACTCTGTTGAAATTGACATTTTGCTCTCGAAATTGTATTTCCTCTATTACTCGGACAGCGCCCTCCTTTGGTTGCATTCCTACTTATAAGGCCGTCGGCAGTGTGTTACAGATAGAATAAACAAATCAATTTGGCGGTCTGTGCAGTGTTGTGTACCTCAAGGGTCGGTGTTATGACCCCTTCCTTTTTCTATTTACATTAATGACGTCTCCCAAATCCTAACACACTGCAAATACCATATTTATGCTGATAGTGTACAAATGTACCTCCATACATCTCCAAATCTAATATTTTTGGCCGTAGACAAAATCAATCAGGATTTAACATCGTTTTCTTCTTGGTCTTTGAGATGTGGTCTTAGGTTAAACCCAGCAAAAACGCAAGCCGTCATCCTTGGATACCCGAAACTACTCGCGAAGGTCAATCCACCAGAGATTCCATCCATAAGGTTGTGTAATACTAACATACCATTCATGTCATCAGTAAAAGTCCTAGGTGTTACTTTCGATGATGACATGTCATGGAAAACGCATATTACAAACATCACCCAGAAAGCATTCTCTGCATTGCACATGCTGCGCGGGTATAAATACTTATTTTCCTGAAAAACTCAAAAAATACTGGTAGAAGCTCTGGTTTTCCGTCATTTCGCCTATTGTGACGCGATTTATAGAGACACTCGGAACATGTTATTGAGCAGATTACAACGTGGTCAAAATACATGTGTGAGATACGTCTGTAACCTACGGAACTATGACCACGTAACTCCTTCATATAACCACCTATCTTGGCCCCGACTAGAAATCCGTCGCACTGTGCGTACCCTATGCCATCTCCATAAAATCCTTAATTCTTCAAAGCCATTTTACCTTACTTCATGTTTCAAATACCTATCCTCTTATCATACTCTTAACACCAGATCTGCTAATAATTCCATCCTTGCTTTACCTACCCATAGAACTGCCATCTACGATAAATCATTCACAGTAATTGCCTGCCGTGAGTGGAACTTCCTTCCCGAAAGTATCAAGGGGTTAAGCGCTATTCGCACTTTTAAGGAAGCACTTTGGAGACTTTTATGCACTAGTAAGGATCATCTGTAAACTTGATGCTGCTACTTACAACCATTCTTTTGTTATGGATGTCCTGGTAGAGAGTCTAAAATTCTTATCCGATTTCTTTTTAAAATCGAGTTTTATGTACTGCCTCTTTCTTTTACATGTATAATATTAGTTTGAAGAATTTATCCTTTCATTATATCTGATTTATTTCATCTTCATTTAATCTTAATTTATTTCATCTTAATGTAATCTCACCATCCTTGTATTTTTATTAATTTGTATGAGATCTACTTATTGTAAGTAATACAATGTAATATATGTATATTTCACTTCCTGGTTAGACGGAAGAGGAGGCCTGAGGGCCTTATATATCGGTTTTGTTACAATCTGTACCCCTTCTGAATGTTCATTCTTGTTTTTCATGGTTTCGCAAGGCTAGGTTCTTTACCATATTAGATCTTAACCAGGCATATCATAAAACACCTCTGGCAGAATAATCTAAACACCTGACGGCTTTCGCCACGGATTGGAATCTGTATCAATACTACCGCACCCCTTCGGGATCCACACGTATGCAACTGTCCTTACTAGACAGCTGGAGAGGGTCTTCTCCGATATCAAATTCGAATATCTGAAACATTACCTCGATGATGTCGTCGTGTTTTCAGTGACCTCCGAAGAGCACTTAGATCATCTGACGGAAGTCCTCAATCGCCTTCGGAAGCCTGGGTTGACTGTTAAATTATCTAAGGTAGCCTTTGCTAATCCTTCTATGTCGTTCTTAGGGCATACTGTGTCGCCCGATGGTGTTTATATTGACCATTCCAGAACACAGGCTATTCGTGACTTCAAGCCTCCGAAGGACATAAAGGGAATCGCTAGATTCATAGGCATAGTGATTTTTTCAGGAAATGTATTCCTAACTTTGCTATTAGGGCGGCGCCCTTGAACTTACTTCGCAAGAAAGGTGTAAAATTTGAATGGGGGCCGTCGCAGCCAGCCGCTTTTTAAGACCTTAAATTAGCTCCTTGTAACGTCCCTGTACAAGCCATGCCTGATTTGTCTAAGAAATTCATTGTCGAAAGTGATGCCTGTTCATCTGCTGTGGCTGCTGTCCTTTTTCAGGAGACGGAACTCGGAAGGCGGCATACCTTCTATGCGTCTAGGACCTCATCGGCTCGAGAAGTAAAGTATTCTAGCTATGAATTAAAGGGTTTTGCAGTCTTGTTTGCCCTGGAGAAGTTACGCCTTTATCTGGAACATGTCAAATTTGAATTGGAAAGACACAAGCAGCCTTAAGGTGGGTTTTCGCAAGGCCTCGTAGTAACGGACATAACGCCCGTTGGGCTATCAGGATCTCAAGCTTTCTTATGTGATGTACGACACATTAGGGGATCAGAAAATGTATGGATTAAGCCACATGTTTTCTAGTGATATTGAGACCAGTGAACAGGAAGTTAGTTCTTCTCTTTCTATGCCCACACCTTCTGTTTCGTGACACTGAGAATTATCAACCAGAAGATCCCGTGCTGGCTCCGATAATGGAAACCCTTTCTTCAGGGGAACATGTTGTCCCTTATGTATTGAGGAACGGGGTTTTGTATTGCCCTTCGAGGCATGATCAGAAAATGAAAGTAGTGGTTCCAACCTTTCTTGTGCTAATGACCTTCAAATAGTATCATGAGACCCCATTAGAGATCAAAGGGGAACGGGAATAAATTTTTATTATTGTATGTGTAGACGGCTTCACTAGATTTTCTTGGTTGTTTCCCACTAAGCTGACTACCGCTCAGTCTACCATTTCTTGTCTTAATACTATCTTTGCTTCTTTTGGTACCTGTCAAGATATAGTTTCTGATAATGCAAAGGCTTTCATATCTAACTCATTCCGGAAATTGTGTTTCAATCTGTCCATATCCCATGTAACAACTTCCGCTTATTACACTCAATCATCTCCGGCTGAGGGGATCAATCGTAATCTTCGATCCGTGTTGATCGCTTTTCATCATGGAGATCATTCCAAGTGGGATACTTCTCTGCATTGGTTATGTTTTGCTTTAAATTCGGCTGTTCATGAGTCCCACAAGTTCACTCACGCCTCTCTCATGTTTAAATTTATTCCCAACACGCCGCTGTCTAATCTTTGGTCACTCAATGACAGATTACCAGAGACAATAGTTACTGATAATATCAGAGACCTATGGAAGAAGGCTGAAAGTAATCTGAAGACTTCTCATGAAATGGTTAGAGATAGATATGATCGTGGACGTAGGCCCACCAATTTAAATGTTGGAGATCAAGTTATGGTTAAGAATTTAGTACCTGCAGGAAAACTTGCCCCCAGATTTCATGGGCCATATATTTTTTGGACTTCTTAACTCTTGTTATTCTTTTGGTCAGTTACCCAGCCACTGAGAGGATATTTAGAGCCTCCTTTCGGAGATTAAACCAGCATAATCCTTTGTTTTGCAGTATAGGCCACTAAGTCATGGCAGTAAGAAATCAGTTATTTTTATTCGGCGTCAGTTCTGTAATTTTTTAAAAATATCAGCGTGTAAGGTATATGGGGAGGCCTTCTGCCCCTCATATATCCACCTAACGGCAGTATCTTGTGCACATACTTAATCCTGTACAACCTTCCCCTCTAGTTAGGTTTATTTTATCCCGTTGCCCGCTTCTAAGCCCAAGCCTGCTAGTCACACATGCAGCCCGCCTGATCTGAAACTGCAAATTAGAAAAATATACAACTCTCGCTCCCCACAAAAACAATTTCTTTCGCCAAATAAATGACAGTTTCAGTGCCCTCTCTTTCATCTGCGGCCGTGTCTCAACATCTGGCGAGGGATGCCGGCGTGTGGTAACGGTCCACTCTGTTCTGGCCCAGTCTCCTGCATAACGGCGTACTGGAACACCATCCTTTCCGGCGAGGGCTGTGGTGCCTACCCATCTTGGAGCATTATCACTATATTTGGTCTGTGGCGACATCATCATGGCTACCCCTCTCAAGGTAGCGGGAGAGATGTATCTGAGAGTACTTGGGAATCCGGGCGACCCCACCAGGCAACAGGCTGCGGCGGCTGCTCTTGCCGTCAAAACTTGAACTGTATATCTTCTACTGGTACGGTTGAGAGAAGACTTCAAGACTTTTTTTTAACGTAATTTCTTAAAAAGGAACATTTTCAAGAAATTTCTGTCTGTAAAATACAACTTGGTACATTTTCTTTTAACAAGCAAAATGTCAAACTTTAACTGTGAGGAGAGACTTTAAGGGAGGGAAGGTCTATACTGCAAGGTTCACCCGCCCCGTTCATTTAAATGAAGCGCCTTGAAGAATGCCATCTGGTATATGAATGTTGCAACTACTAGCGCAAGAAGTTTGGACTTTTATCTACAGATGTCTCTACCCGAAAACTTATGTTATACCCTCCAGTGTGAAGAGGAACTATTGAAATCTTAAAGTAAATTTTCATTTTGAGGTTTCCTAAACTGAGTTGATTATGCTTTGTTTTTGGTGTATTCCAGTTTTCAACACTTTTATCTCTGTCCACTAATTTCAAATATCGACCAATATAATTTTTTATATTTTCTTTTTAGCCAATAGGATCCGTCTTGTACCTTTTTGTTTATATAATAAAATTTGGAGGTGTACTGGGCCTTACCCCAGAGCTCTTTACAACCTTCTTCTTGGGTATAAAATCTAGTACCTTTTCGAGCTACCTTGCCTTATTGATCGTCCAGTCTACTGAGTTTGTGTTGATAGAGGAGGCGGGGGCGTCTCGCCCTTCATCGAGTATTCCAGCAGATTAAGGTAATAGCAGCCCTTTAACAAGAATATGATAGCCTCTGAAAGCTAACTCGAGGGGAGGGTTTCCTATCTTTAACAATGGAACATTAAATTTCCAGTCTTTTAAATGTAAATTTCTACTTCTAATGTAAATTTTAAATGAGCCGAAAAGCACTTGGTTAAAATTCGGGAATAGAGTGTGACACCCTTTGAGTTCTCTGTCGACTTGACTTAGAGGTGAGTATGACTTTGTAACCGTTTTCTCTCTGTAGCTTTCGTAACTTAAATTTTCTCCATCTAGTCGCCTCAGTAGTATAGGCTCAGCCTCTGTAACTTCGGGCCGAAGCCCAAATAGGGTTTTGATGTTTTGAGTGCAAATTTCAAGGAGTCCAAGTGTCCGCCTCCACATCATTTTGATTTATGGGCCAGTAACTTTAATCTGTGATTTTTGTCTCCCACCAAGTTCCGGTAGAATGGGTATTCTATACTTCTGTAAAATTGATTATTTATGTAAAGATGTTAGACTGTTGAGTGTTTAAGACAGTGAATACGGTCTGAATTGTAAAATGTAGGTTGTGCCTCGAGAGGCCTGGAAAGTGTTAATTTTATTAAGCAAAGATTCTCTCGTTGTAAATATAAAAGTTGCAGGTTGCCTTGAGAAGGCTGTAAGGGTATAAGGTTCGGAACGCAATCTCGTAGATAAATTCATAGAGCATAGACGTTCTTTCTATTCTTGTAGAGGTGTTAGTGTAAATATTGAATGGTGCCTTTTGGAAGGCGGTAACGTTGTAGAGCAAGAGGTGCTCTCGGCAGATTGTACGTTGTGAGTACTCTGTAAATGAAATTGTGAGACCTGTCTCGTTGACCACTGAATGGATGGGGCAACAGTGCTCAAGTAACATTTGTAAAATTGGGAGACCTGTCTCCTTGACCACTGAGTGGATGGAGCAGTAGTGCTCAAGTAACATTTGTAAAATTGGGAGCTTTAAGCTCGTATTGTTAATTAGCAATTTTGGTTGATTTTTCTGATTTCTCCTATCTAGTATCTAAGCTACCGAGCTAGTTCTGTACCTGAAACCTTGCTCCGTTGCTGAGCAACCTTGTTTCCCCTCTGTCTACCATGCTATCCCAGTAACAGGAATAAATGGTGAAAAAATATACTTTATGATGTCCCTCACTTGATTAAATCACTCAAAATCTATCTAAAGAAGTATGATTTAAATGTAGCAGGGGAAATTTTTAGCTAGTCTCATACTGAAGAATTTTATAACAAAGATTCAACAATTGTTCCCAGACTAGCCCCAAACTTAACAAAACAATGTATTTCTCTTCACTCCTTTTCACCAATGAGAGTGTGTTTAGCTGTTCAGACTGTAAGTCAATCTGTTGCTTGTGGCATAAAGGTGCGTGTTCAGTGTAATTCACTGTCACCCTCTGCAGCTATTAGAGCTGATTTAATTGAAATATGTGACATACTATTTGACATCTTGAATTCCTCAAAAGGTAGTACCACAGGCCCTAAGCAGTATTGAAAACACCTTTGCAGTAGTTATAATAATTTAGAAAAATTGGTAGAAATTGAAAATATCTAAGGCAGATCATTGTGTTAAACACAGGTGGTATCAATGTTGGGTAGATAATGTCACTGCCCTTAAGATTTTGTGGTCAGAATTATTGGAACAATAGATTTTCAATTTCTATTCACTAGAAGACAAGCACAGGATTGTCTGGAAAATTAATTTCCCATTGTCAGGGATAAAGAGGGCAATAATATCGCTCCAGATGCATCTAATTTTCACAGTGCATTAAGAACTGTTAGATAAATAACTTACTATCCCCTTCACACGATAGCAATTGTGAGGCTGATGTCGCAGTATCCCTAACCAAACACAATAATTTAAACTAAGTTACACTGTGAATGTAAGATTAAATATTAGTAGTAAGAGACCTAATTGTAATGAAGAAACTGAGATCGTCGACAGTAATGTGCAAACCACACAGGCAAAGGCAGACAATTATGTCATTGGTTGGGCACTCAAGATATCAAAGACAAGTTAGTGAAGACCTTCATGAATGAATATGTTAGTGTAGAAGGTGTTTGTGACAACTTTTATTCCTTGTTGGCCCATAAATACTTTACAGTCCTCAATAAAGCTTTTGTAAGTAAAACGAATCGTTTCTACACATCTCAGTAGATAAAGAAAAATGCCAAATTACAGAAAGTAACGCATATGTAATTTCATATCTAAGTGCACTGGGATGTACATAAGATAGTATATATTGAAACGGGAATGCCCTGCGAGCATTCGCGTTCATTCATTTCTTGAGAGGAACTCACTAACACCCGGCCGTATGCATTCAAAACGAGCGCCGAACGCGCAGGTATTGTGGAAGACAACATGCAAGCTCGCGCTGCTCCAGAGTACCAGCCAAGGCCAAGTGACGTCACACCGAAAGTTCTCTCCTGTTCCATGACATTTCATCACGAACGGAATGTAATATCATAATTTCAAGGACGTCACCTTGTAGGCCTGAATAATAAATGCTGCTAACCGAAATTTCACGTAAATCGGCAGAAGGATGGCCGAGATATAAATTTTTCTAGATGCCCACATGTGCAACCACGCCTTCCGACCATCGGCAATAAAAGGCAGTCGCTAGCCTTGAGTAAAGCAGTGTGTGCAGTATGCGGTGAGTGCGTGTGTCACTCAGTGTGTGTATGCAAGCAAACACATCGCTATACGGTTCGTCACTCTGTCCGGATGGGTACTTGCGTTCGAAAGTGTTAGTGTTGAAAGCCTTCTCCGTGGACTTGGACTTTGCGCGTGAACGAAAGCTTAATTTCGTTTCTATCAGTCTGTAGAGCTGTGCATTTGTGTTACGTTTGTGGACTATGAATTTAAAGAGACTGTTCGTTTGAAACTGTGCTGTAGTTGTTTCCTCTACCGTGTTGAGCTACCTCGTAAAATTGTGTCCTAGCGACTGAGCAGTTCTTTTACGAATAGTGTTACGTTATTTTATAAAGAACAGTGCCTACTTTTTTTTTCTCCCTCCAAGACTGTGTCTATCGCTCCGCGTGAAAAGTGTTAATATTTCCTAGCATAAACTGTGCCAACCTTCACTTCATTCGAAGACTATGTCAAACTCCCTCATGAAACTGTCAAAAATTGCGCCTCAGTGATGACCTTGTCTCTGAAAAATTACCACGTAACAGGACTTGGACTGTCATAAACTATTTCTTTATATTTTCGTCGAAGCTCTAGTTTATTTCAACGTGAATGTGCGTGTTGTACTTATGTATACAGTGCAAAGACTGTATCCAAGGAATTTATTTTTTTGAGATTGAGCGAAGTGTTTAAGCATTGCATCTCGGAAGGTTCCAGATCGCTTTCATTGTTTATTTCAAGTACGATAGTGTCTACTGTGACTTTGATTTCATCTTCGAAAGTGCGTCCAACACTATTACTGGGGAAACTATTCAAAAGTGCTTCGCCTTAATTCGCGGTGCGGTAGAAAAATGTCGCACCAGATCCCCTTGGCATTCTGTGCGGGACTTCTTCACTTCTCCGCTCCTTAACAACTGTTTCACGCTGCACGATCTGCCTCAGGTCCGAGTCGTCATCAACGTCCTGTGCTGAGACAACACGAACGACGCCGACACCGGCGACGAAGGACGACGCCGACGCCGCAGAATAACGTCTTCTCCGCACCTTTAAGGGCAATCTCACAATACATCTGTAAAAAGTGATATAATTCCTTTGCTTATCTCTTGAATATACAGCAAGTTCCCCATTAATCATAAATGTATTGCACTACTCTTCTCTCATTCTCTCTAAGCATGGGCCGTACACACCTTGACGTCATCCATGCTCTCCGAGCAATTGAAGTACGGGCGTTCCTGTTTCAATATATATATAATTATGGTATGTGCATGGTTGTCAGTATATATGGTTGCCTGGCCTGTAGTTGTATGCAAATTGTTACAGAAATTTGTCATGACTAATCTTCAATTTGTAGAAAATAGCATGTGAACGGAAGAATAATTTAATTTTGAATGAATATGACATGGTATGTAAAAATTGTAGACAGTAGACTATCACATGAAAAATCCAGTAGTTTTGGTCTAGGTGTAGGACTAAAACGGATGTTACTTTTCATGCCTCAGGGTATTTCGTGACTACTAAAATTTTATAACCGTAGATCAAACATTTTGTACTTAGAGAGCTATTCAGGTGAAATTTCGAGACCTCTGCTTCAGGTATTATGTCATAGCAGCCACAAGGAACAGTCGACAGCGGTTCGTTTTCACACTGCGAGCCGCTAGATAGTGGTAGTGGCGCTGCACTTTGGAGAGTGTTTCTGCTATTATCTTTATAACCTACTTGGTATGGCCATGTAATGCGTACAGAGTGCACTTCACATCACACCGTCTGAAAACAGGCCACGTGGTCGGTCCTAGAAACACCTTCAAGAAGACGTGAGGGACGTTCATCTTGTTTCAAATGATGCTCTTATAGAACCAAGTGAAGATTCGCTTGAAAAAAAACAGCAGATCCTGCTCCATCGCGGGACAAGCGCTAACAGGTATTACTTGCCCATGAAGTGCTCTGTAACAATCGGGATGTAACAACACAGTAAACTGTACTCTGGTCCGACATCAGTACCGTTAACACTAGGGATGGCAAAAAATGTTTAAATACCGATATATTGATATTGCGATATATTGAAAACTTATTTTCGATAATCGATATTTATTGCACATAATATATCGGTATACTCAAACGATATCGATATATCGTTAATGATAACCTAAGGGTCCAATACCAACAACAATATCATCAGACCTCAATGCATATACTGTATATCAATATTGGTATTCTGCCTGTGCACACGACTGGTTGGTTGAGTTTATCTTGCTACTGGAATTCGCGGTTTAATTATCCATGGAATATATCCATCAACGGCTGCTAATTTCAGATGAGCACCAGCCTGCACGGTGCTACGGTTATACTTCCGACACACAAATTTTCATTGACCCTCAGCCACAAGATATACTTATGTCAATAGGCGCCAACAGTCGAGAATTGACCCTGAATATTTAGCTTTTTGAAAGAACTAAGTACACCTGTGAAAGAGAGTGAAGAAATAGTGTCAGTAATGCTTGATGAAGTCCGTATAAACCTCGTAAATTAGTAGGAATGGCCAAAATAGTTAAGAATATGATGCAGAATCTACCGTGCAAGTATTTATGGCTTTATCATTGCATTCTGGGAATAAAGATATCATTGGTCTTTTTTGCTGGTGAATAACAATAACTCAGACACTTAAAGTGTTAGAATTCATGGTTGAATTAGGTTTTAATGTTTTGTACTTTACTGCTGATACCATTTTACACAAAATATTTTGGTCATTATATTTGATTCCCTTAATTATCTTGTTTTTCTTGGAACTGTCGTGGTCCCCGTTTTATAGAACTTCAATATAATTTCAAATCGTTGGATTACGAAAAAAATTGATATCGAGATATATCGATATTTTGTTTTGATAGTAGGATAATATCGGCATGTTGTCGATATCGAAGGAAATATCGATATTTTAGTACGGTATATCGGAACGTCCCTATACGTTATCGTTACCTACGAGATAAGTAAAGGCCTCTGCATGCACGGTCTCTTCAAGTACTAAATTGACAGAGTAGCAGCAGTTCAAATAGCGCCGCTTGATGTCAGGTTTTCCCTCTATTCCTCAGCACGATTCCAATTGGCATTACGAGAATAACTTGCAGATAAAAGCACATGACAAATGTAAAACATTGCGTTTTGAGTAGGAAAGTGATATTTCCATGACGTTTAATGAAGAAAAATAAATGTATCACCCAGTAATTCAAGATGAGGTCATACGAATCAGGTAGTATCATTGCAATCGGAAAGTTCACGTCCTAATAAAAATGAAAATACTCCTTAGCATATTTTAAAACACTGCAGTATTCACATAGCGTACGTCGATGAATGCAGAGTGGGTCTCGGTCCGCAAGTGGCCACGGCTGGCCCGTGGTCCCACAGCTCTGCACTCCGACCGGCCAACCGAACAGAGGAGGGGTGGCCACGGCTCTACCGTGGCTCATCACCTCTGTATTCGGAAGACGGGACAGGGCTGGACCTCATGGCTGGTCCCCACTGTCGACTGTCCTGAGAATGGTTTTCCGTGGTTTTCCATTCTCCTGCACTAAGGCGAATGCCGGAACAATTCCTAGTATAGGCCACGGCCACCAACCCCCTCACCTTCTCCGAGCATCTCCTTCAACGTGACAAATCTCCCGGCCTGAGAGACGGCGTCACCGTCTAAGAGGCTCGCCTCCTCCTTCAGGTGAGGAATGAGAACATTTTAGTAGTAGTACATAGCCTAGTCTTGCCATGCAAATATGATGGATACCCTGAAAAATGTGTTGGTATTGATGCGGCTAGTTTTAGTAGAAATGCTAAAGCATGTGCTTTCAAAATGTTCACTACATACTACAGACTTCGAGGAAGGTTGCCATTTGCTATTCTTCTCGTCACCCCGACATGATATAATTCTGACCCATTTTTCTCGTAGTTCTACATTTACTCGTGGAAAGAAATGCCACTGCCTTTCTGAAGTTTACTTTGGCAGAATGGTACACAGCAATAAACCATTGTTTATCACGCGCATTAAACATCCTGTGAATATAATGTTTACAAAAAAAACTCTCTCGGCTCTTGCATATTTATCAATATGCACAAAACATTTTCTTAATGTAAATACTCAGCTTGTTTAGTCATTTGACCGGGTCAGGAATGGAACGAATAAGGCCTCATCTAGCGGCGAGGATGGGAACTGTGTCGGCTGCCGAAGCCTGTCGCACTTCTTGGGGCAATGATTAATGGCTGACAAATGAAATGAAATGATAGTGGAGAGTGTTGCTGGAATGAAAGATGACAAGGAAAACCGGAGTACCTGGAGAATAACCTGTCCTGCCTCCGCTTTGTCCAGCACAAATCTCACATGGAGTGACCGGGATTTGAACCACGAAACCCAGCGGTGAGAGGCCGGCGCGCTACCGCCTGAGCCACGGAGGCTTCTATGTTCTTACGTTTAAATATAAACCATACACTCGCCCCAAGCTGAATACACAAATCAACGCCTCTTTAAGGCTTATCTCACCTAAAAACGCACTGACTTACCTTTTTGCTTCACAGTTTCCTTATACGTCTGTGTTGTTAAACAATGGAGGGCTAACACGAAGTCTAGCGGCGACTCTGGAACTAGAACGTATTTCGCGCTGTGTAAACTGCCATGCGGAGGCCTTATTACTAAACACGTAGGCAACGGTGTTACATATTCCACCGTTTGTATTCGAATTATAATCCAGCCTATCAGAGGCTCAGAGCAAGGTACTGATTAAATTGGATATTTCCAGGTTGCAATTCCACTTTCACTAGCACCATCTCTTGAAGAATTATCGGCTTTCTCTAGTGCGGATGTATTTATGAAAACAATAATTCAAAGAAAAACGATACATTTACGGAAAAACCGATATATAGTTGCCATCCCTAGTTGACACGTAGTAATACGAGCTTGTGTCATGAGCACGAATATCTTACTTACGGAGTTGACAAGTTATTGAATTACTTGTAACGACTACTTTCTTAGTAACTTTTACTCGTGATTTACTTCTGAAAATAAAATTGTAATCGATACATTGTAGTAATCGATGTACATCGCATCGAGAGCTTGGTAACATTGGAGCACCAGCACCCGTTCATTTACTCACAATTTGTTGAGATTTAGGTAATCGTGAGACGGTGGTGGTGATTATTGTTCTAAGAGGAAGTACAACTGGGCAACCATCCTCCATTAACACTAATCAGAGGTAAAATGGAGAAGTGAAGGTATCGGCGAAATAGAGGGAGGACTCCCTAGGACTAGAGCACCTCAAACCGTGGAGGAGCCTAATACCAGACTCAGCTAGCGGAACCGTGGTCACCAAACGACACTCCCAAGTTGACAGTCCTTGGTCTCCCTTAAAGTCGCCTCATACCGCCCCCACTTCGTGGAGTATGGAGCCGGAATAAACACGTGACGGTGAACGGGTTAAGGCATTTCCACTCTCATATTTGAATAAGTTACCCTGAAAACTCGAAAGTGACATTCTATTTTCGCTCGGGAGCTACCAGTTTCAATGTCTGTTTAGTCTCACGCAGCGATGATAGCCACTTAATGTCCTTGTACTAAAAGGTACAAAACGGACAAATGAATTTCCCTCTGGCATTCCCATGTAAAGAACTCAGTGGTTCTCGGAAGACTCGCGTTCTACGATTATTGTAACTTTACTGACTACACTCAGAAATTAATTTCTGCTCGGGTAACTAATTGAGCCCAATCACTTTTATTTTACACTTTTCCCATCACAGCTTAGTTACATCATAACTAAATGTTTCCACAGAGCGAGTGACCACATCACTGTCGGGACAAAATGGGATCAAACCCCACCTCAGCAAACGCGAATATTGATTTCTGTGGTTTCCAATTTGCACACCAGGCAAACTAAGACCAGAGTAACTTCCTTCCCTGTCTCATTGTCACCGTAAGACCTGTGCACGTCGGTTTGAGAAAATACTGGGGGAACATCTAGTAGTGAACCTGCCACCTGGTGACTGCCCTAAATGCAGATCAGTGGCGACTGACAGAAAGTTGCACCCTCCTTTTTCAATACCATGGTTATTCATAAACGCATCAATGCGGCATTTCTTGAAGGAAGATTCGCAAAGGATTTGTTGGAAGTAAGAGTTAAAATGTTTAGAGTGAAATGCATAATATCGCATAGTGCAACTAGTGACCCACTCAAGCTTCCTATGGGATCAATAGTTTCTTTGTAGCGACAGGCCTCTTATGTCATTGGGCGTTCTCCCACTGTGCATAGCTCAGTATGACAGCCGTCAGCTCCCTTCTTTCAACCTGTGTTATGTTCAAACCCATTCTGCCATTTCAATCAAACTACGGCAGCATAACATTTAGCTTGGGTTCGATTCCAGTTAAGTGGTTAAAAAGTTATGTGCGGCTCCATTGGGGGCGCACCTGAAATTAGCTGCACTAGTTCAGAGTGAGGACGCGAGTTTACTGAGCCAATGGCTTTTCAAACCAAATATTCAATGCAAAATATATTTTTATCGTCATAAGTTAATTGAGATCATTCATTATTATTTTGATAAATACTATGTAATTAATATCAAAATATGGTTTCTAATTTCAAGCCTGATTTTATACCCTAGTAAAATCACATTTCAAGCACTGGGATAAGTGGATCATTAGTCTGCCTTATTCTCCGCTGACACAGCCACTTGCATCGATTCTCACTTTCACCCCTGTTTAAAAAGTAATTCAAATGCTTCTGCGGGGATCAATGCAGGAAGTACTGAAAGCGTAAATGTAGTGGTGAAGAGGGAAAACATGAACATTTTAAGATGACTGATGTGCTTGTCATTTGTGTGATGGGAAAATTACGTACATTACTTCAAGTTTCCCATCTGTGCCATATCTGGAGGCCACCTACCTAAGTGAGATCAAGCTACATATTTCATGCCAGCGTCTTCGACGGTTACGTTCCTCAAGGTCACATACCTGGATGATCTATGGTGCTGACTATCCACACTGTCCTCAGCCTGTAGAGCGGCTTCAACCACTTAATTCGACGATACTGTTTATTACTCTACTGAACTCCCAATTAGAGAGCGTCATATGGTCAGCAACCCTCAGTAACAAAGGAGGCAGAGAGCTGCTAATTTAATCACAAGGAAGATGGGGCTGGGGCCAGCACTAACTCATATTTAACAGTTTTATTACCTTGAAACAATTTATTTACATTGGTACAAGCCTGAGCATAGAATACCATTCGCTTCCAGGCAACGACACAACACAGAGTTCTTTGTTACCGGCAGAATCCCTCACTGTTGTAGCACTGAACCTCCTGAGAGGAGGAAGGGCTTCTCCTCACCTCCAAGGCGCAGGTAAGGATCGTACTACGGATGGAGGGAGACACACTAGATTACTGTTGTGTGTCCAAGTAACTTACTTATTCAATGAGCACTGCTCTAGGAAGCGTACCACCTCATGGTGCCTTCCCCCCTCCGTTTGGCAAGGGTTAGAGCTGTGCAACTATTAGTCTTTGCATTGAAACTAGTGGGTCTTGTGTGGTGAGGTATCTCACTATATCTAGGTGACCCCACTGAGCAGCTTGTACAAGAGTAGTACCCAGCAACTCCCTAGTAACACCTCCCTCCTCCACCAGGTACATCACCACATCCACGTGGCCCTGTACGGCTGACAAGGAAAGTGCAGGCACTCCTTGTCTGTGGGTACCAATGTTCACATCAATGACACTCATTCCAAAGGACATTCCTCTCGACCTCGATTTTCTCCTTTCCTACCAGTGCCTCCACAACATGCAGCTGTCCCCTTCTTCATCATGGTTCAAATCGGTACGTTTCCAGTCCATACATGGATTTCTTGCAAGAAGGAAATTCACCACATTGATATATCCCTGATCAGCGGACCAATATAGAATTTGCTGAAGGATTTCGTGACCTTGTTCGTACTGGACGAGCAGTTCCCGCCACCGTGGATCTTCTTCTCTTTTCCGCCAATCCTCTCTCTCTGGAGAGGAGGTTTCTCTCTCATCTCGCAAGCCAGCTCTCTCTTCTCAACAACCTTCTCTCTGTCCTTACATGCTCTTTCCTTTTCCTCCTCTCTCTTCTTACATGCTCTCCCCAACTCCTCTCTCCTTACATGCTTTCTCCACATCCTTTGCTTTCTTCTCTAATGCCTCCTCCCTCTGTTCTATCACTATCTCCCTCTTTTTCAGCACATCTTCCCATGAACTCGGGCTGTTCTCTGTCTCCTTAGGGGTTCTCACCAATTCTTCTACCACTCTGGTGTCATCTTCCAGCTGCAATTCCCTAATCTCCACATGTTCCGCCAGTGACCCATGGAGTGCAGCACACAGTCGCACCGAGTCTGAAACACACAATAACACCACAAATTAACAGATAATCCTCCTTAGAGCCGGTTTACATGGGATCATGTTAATGAAACTGGCCACCATGAGAATTACCTGAAAGGAAATTGATTAAGTTACTTAGTACTGCAGACATGGCAACCCTATTATAATGTTCAAGAAACCTACTTCGTCAGCTGAGTGGCACTGTAGTCAGGTTGCCAATTGCACGCTAAAAGGTTGATTTAAACACTGAATTTATTTGTAATGTAGAACCCTCACCTGTCATTTTGAATGCCACACGTTTTATATTCAACTACCTATATTTCTTAATGTTCACGGTTGAATTTTTACTTCTAGGATTGTCACGACCTGTAAATTATCTATGATGTGAATTTTTGGAGATTTCTTTGCTGTGAGAGAAATTTATATTCTTCACTTTTTAATTTTAGTTTTAAAGTTAATATACCGGTATATTTAATTAAAAATCATATTATTCTGTCTTAGGTTTCTTGGCAGCTCAGGTTGTCTACGGAATAGTTCATCCTTTCAAAGTAATAGCAACCCTCGATTACCTATTCAAAGAAATGTAAACAACTATAATTAATGCCAGACTCAGCTTGAGGTACTCTAGCCGCTAATACCACGGTCGGAAGCTAAGAGCTCATAACACCCCTTTTTTGTCGTTTCTTAAAGCAGTATTCCATCACCCTCCTGCCTATGTTCAACCACTCCACCGAGAGTTGCAAGTTAGGAAGGGCATCCGGTTAGAAGGATAGAACCTCGAATTGGGGTAATACGTGAAAAAAGCCCTAGCACAGCCCCCGCCGGGTTAGTGTCATAAGAGTCCATGTATGCGCGTGCTTCTACTTACTTGTGTTAGGCCACTCACTTTTATCTATCCTATCCGACCTTCCTCGGTTAACTCTTGTTCTTTTCCTTCCCCCACGCTATTACGTTTACGAGGGCTAAGGAGTCTTTAATTTCCACGCCCTTCGTAGCTCTTGTTCTTCTTTGGCTGATACCTTGCGCGGTCGTTCCACTCCCCAAGACCTTATGTCGCTTTTCAGCGTTAAGCCTCAATGAATAATGCACATTGTGTATTAAGACTTACACCATCTCCCTGGTACAGTGTCAAGTCCTAGGAGGTTGGCGTGGTCAACGCGACGCTAGGCCTGCAGGAGCATTGAATGTGTAGTGTAGGTAGGGATTTCATTCCATATTCGGGAATTCTGATAATACGCGAAATCCTGCAGAGCTAAATTCCGGCACTACATTGTAACGAATTGTAATTTCTTAACTTGTTTTCCTGCTACTTGGTACCTGTTACACTGTTGTTGTTATCTGTTGATTTGGAAATAAATATAACCTTTGTTAAGGTTTTAAATTAACTTTAATTTTGTAGTTGAGACCTATTACCGCCCGCACCTTCTTTTACCTCTAACTACCACGGATAACTCCGTAACAAGTGGTAGCAGAGCGTGGTTGACTGGGTCTCATTTAAGCCCCTTTTGACGGCGAACACTTACTTTGTTTTGAACTCTAACAATTTTCTCAGTCGCTGGTTTTTCTTTTGATTTCTTCCAAATTTGTAGAGTTTTGTCATCATGCCCGGCCCTCGTGACGTCCTCCATCCCGGCTATTTGCGCAAGGAGGAATTGATCTATGAATTAACTATTAAAAATGTGCAATCTGGAGGCACGGTTGCAGTAGATACTAATAAGCTAAAAGACTCCCTTGATTTGCCTATTACCATCCCGACCTTGGGAGAAAAGGAGATCGATGACGCTCTCTCCACGATCACTGATAATGCTACTGAGCTAGCATCAGTAGTTATTTTTTGAAGGGGTGGTCCTTCACGTAATCAACTTAAACGTGTACAAGCTAGATTGTACCATTTTTCCAATAGGGTGAGTGATCTGTTGTCTCTTAAATTGAATGATACTCAAGGGAAGGAGGCTAGTGCCGTCCTCGAAAATCTCTCCGATTTATCCAGTAAGGTTGGCCTACTGTGACGTGGTACTGAATGCTTGGTGACGGACGTGAGTGAGTGAGGCTCCACAGTAATCAAGTGATTTGAAGGTGTTATACAGCAGTGAAAGTGACAAAAATTTGCGGAAGTGTTACATTTGTATTTACCAATCAATATACACACACGTTTTGTTGGTATTGATCTTCTTTTAATTCCAAATTAGCATTGTAAAGAAAATGGGTCGCCGAAACAACGGAGCTGGAAGCCCAGCCATTACCAGTGCTACCAACGTAGACCGCCTCGTGAAGTGCGCGCTGGACGACTTCATTAACTCGGACAGCTTCCTTGAAAAAATTGTGCAGGCCATTTCGACCCGCATAACAGAAGTGGTCTTAAAAGAACTTGAAAAAAGTTTAAAATTTAATATCGAAGCGTTGTCAGAGTTAACTGAAAAACTTGATAAGAAGGAGGCGGAAATTCGCAAACTGAAGGAGGATATGGACGCTAAGTGTGATTCATTGGAGCAATATAGCCGGAGAAATAATGTAAGAATTTTCGGCATTCCTGAAAGTTCGAACGAAAACTGCGATGAACTAGTGCTCAACGTGTGAAAAGCAGTAGGTGCAGATGTGAGACTTAATGACATCGATAGGTGTCACAGAGTAGGACCTCGATCTCCAGGAAAAACACGACCCATCCTAGTGAAATTTGTGTCTTATCGCTCACGGCAGGACGTCTTCACGAAGAAAAGGAAACTGAAAGGATCATCTACAACAATCCGTGAAGACCTTACGGCTGTCAGAATGTCCATCTTGAAGACAGCAATCCAGCGTTTTGGGCTTACAAACACTTGGACTGATTCAGGAGACATCATAATCAAGAAGGCGGACGGGATGAAATTAAGAGTTTGCCAGTTAAAGGAACTTCCTATGGCATAAGGTTCTGTTGCAGTGCTGCTTTATCACTTGATAATGTGAGTCTACTTCCCATCCTTTACCGTAAGTCACAGCCGAGAAGCTATCTTTCAATTTAGTTTAAGAAAATCTATCTATCTATCTATCTATCTATCTATCTATCTATCTATCTACCTATCTATCTATCCATTTACCGTATTAATTGATCTAAATATCGATTAGCTTATCTGTCTTCTTATCCTACCATCTGTCGATTGACTTACTCTTTAATCACTTTCCTAACTGGTTCTAATCTAAATCAGGTCCCCGTATTTACGTCTACATAGATCTAACATCTACACTACGGAGAATAAGCTCCTACTCGAGTTATTCTGTACGCGTAATCTGCTGTTGCACGTTATTATTATTATTATTATTATTATTATTATTATTATTATTATTATTATTATTATTATTATTATTATTATTATTATTATTATTATTATTATTATTATTATTATTATAGACAATTTAGCTATCTAAAATACGTAAATTGCTGATTATTCATTGGATGTATTCGCATGCTGTGTTCTACTTCTAGTTAGTTTTCATTTTAGCAATTGGCAATGCATACCACTAACAGCAGTAATCCCTCTGACCATAGCAATACTTTTCCTTGTCACACTTCCGCTTCCCCACCCATCCCTTCAACCTGTCTACCTGCTAGTCCATTGACCCGAACCCCACCCCTTGAAGCTACAACACACATTCTCCAGTCAGCCCTAAATAGACATAAAAGCGCACTTCACATATGTCACCTTAATGCCCAGAGTTTAGTTTCTCAAACCCGTATAGATGAACTCAAAGCGATTTTCATTCCCCTGTCCTTTGATATCATATTATGCAGTGAAAGTTGGTTGAAAGTCAAACATCAAGCTAAGAATCTTGAATTACCTGGCTACTGCCTTCTGAGGAATGACAGACTTGGCAAAGGGGGAGGTGGGGTCTGTGCTTTTGTCTCTTCGCGCTTGAAACCTCAAATTATCTGTCAGTCGCCTCAACAGTACGAGCGTAAACCTGAGTACATGTTCATAGAGATACAGGTCGCTACTGTTAAATGCTTGGTAGGTGTAGTATACAAACCGCCTAAAGCTCGCCGTCTGAATGACTTAGAGACTGATATTAACAGACTGTTACCTATGTACGAACATTTTATAATGATGGGAGATTTTAATACAAACCTTCTAAATCCAGATTCTTCCGAAGCCACCCATCTATTGAATACGTTTCAGGCATGCAGCTTGGCGGTCCTCCCACTTTCTCCCACTCACCACACTAAAACTTCACACACACTACTGGACCTAATAGTAACGAACAACCCTGACAGAGTATTACATCACGGCCAGACATCTGCTCCCGGACTGTCAGCCCATGACATCATCTTTATGTCTTACGCACTGCAATGCCCTAAACATAAACCTAAGTACGTGACTTACCGAGACTATAGCCGTATTAACAACGAAAAATTACTGGAAGACGCTTTTTCGATGCCGTGGCAGGAGATAACTCATAAAACTAATATTGACGACATGGTCACCACTTTCAATAACATGATAATACATATTTTTGACAAACATGCCCCTATACGAACAGCACGCGTCTGTAAAAGACTCTCCCCGTGGCTAAATGATGATATTAGAGCAATGATGGCTAAGCGTGATGCAGCTCATAGGAAATATAAACATTACCCGACAGAGGAAAACTTTATCTATTACAAACGACTACGTAATAAAACGACTCAGACAGTAAGAAACGCTCGACTACGGTACGCCCGTGACCTTATAAAACCTGACGTAAGACCCGCTACTTTATGGAAGTCAATCCGCCATTTTGGACTAAATAAACCGGACAAGGTAGACGATTTGGAAGTTTCTCTTGATGAATTGAATAATCACTTCGTATCCTCCCATGTACAATTAAACGAAGAAGCAAAAGAAAACCTTTTGTGTGCAAATTACAACACACCACCCGTAGGCAGAGACAAATTTTATTTTAGTTATGTCTCACCCCTTCAAGTGAAAGCGGCTATCATGCGAATCAAAACCAAATCCACAGGGGTGGACAATATATGTATTATAATGCTAAAGAAAATTATCGACGCTATTATTCCAGTATTGACATTCATATACAATTTCTCCCTTCAAAATAGTGTATTTCCAACTGTCTGGAAAATGGCCCTGGTGCATCCTTTACCAAAGATAAAATCTCCTAGACTAAACAGTGACTACAGACCTATAAATATACTGTCAATAGTAGCCAAGGGACTCGAACACATTGTGCATAATCAAATCACCAACTATCTGAACGACCACGACATATTAGACCCACACCAGTCAGGTTTCCGACGCAACCACAGTACATGTACTGCCTTACTAAGCGTGACTGACGATATAAGACAGGCTATTGATGAGCAAAAACTGACTATCCTAGTATTATTGGACTTCAGCAAAGCATTTGACTCTGTAGACCATGAGTTGCTCCTATCCAAACTTTATCACCTAGGGTTCTCCTACAGTACTCTGAGATGGTTGGGAGCTTATTTACACGAACGTCAACAACGTGTCACCAATCAAGGTGCATTTTCTTCGTGGCAATATGTAAAAAGAGGTGTCCCACAAGGGTCAACCCTTGCTCCTTTGCTATTTTCTGTCTATATCAACGACCTAGCTAAACAGCTGACACATTGTAAACGTCACATCTATGCTGACGACGTACAATTTTACATCCATGCAAAACCAACAGACGTTTTGACAGCAATCGAGAAAATTAACATGGATCTAGAGGCCATAAGTAAATGGTCTTACCAGCATGGACTTATTTTGAACCCGAAAAAGTCCCAAACTATAGTAATTGCCCACCCAAGACTTATTTCCGACAATTTCCGCATGTCCATCCCCGAAGTACAACTTCAAAATCAAGTGTTGCCCTTTTGCAAGAGCGTAAAAAATCTCGGAGTAACCATTGACCAGCACCTCTCGTGGACGGATCAGATAATATCTGTGAGTAGACGAGTTTTTGCTACGTTGCACACATTAAACAATTTCAAATTTACTTTTCCGTTCAGTTTAAAGAAGAAACTAGTTGAAACACTCGTTCTTCCAATATTCGATTATTGTGACGTAGTTTACAAAGATGTGAAAACCGAGCTTCGAGATAAACTACAACGTGCACAGAATGCCTGTGTAAGATTTATATGTAATCTGAAATTTTCAGATCATGTTACCCAGTCTTACGTCGACCTCGGATGGCTACGCCTTGAAGACAGACGCAAGCTGCATACCCTGACTTCATTGCACCGAATCCTTACCTTACAATCCCCATCTTACCTGTATGAACGATTTCATAGCCTTTCTGAACACCATGATAAAAACACCAGAGCGCTGAACTCGACATTGCTCGCTATTCCTAAGCATAAATCCTCAACCTACAACAATTCCTTCACTGTTGTGGCCAGCCGTGAATGGAACTTCCTTCCGCAGGAGGTCAGAGGGATATCAAACCACGGAAGATTTAAAATTATGTGTTCAAAATATCTCTATGAAACGAGCTCGTAGTGCGACAGTATTCTTCTTCTTTTCCTTCTTCTTCTTCTTCTTCTTCTTCTTCTTCTTCTTCTCATGGTCATTCTTCTTCTTCTTCTTCTTATGATCATTCTTCTTCTTCTTCTTCTCCTCCTTCTTCTTCTTCTTCTTCTTCTTCTCATGGTCATTCTTCTCTCCATGGTCCTTCTTCCTCTTCTTATTATCATTATTAGACTATTATTATTATTATTATTATTATTATTATTATTATTATTCATCAATAGTGTTAGAAAGTACTCAGCTGTGGTTTCCTGCATAGTTATCCTTATCCCTATCCCCATTTGGCAATGTTTTTCACCCACAGTAAACACATGAAAACTGAACATTCGTCAATGTGATATACTTCTGGAATTGGACAAATTAATTGTAAATATTAGTAGGTTTATCTATATTATTATTATTATTATTATTATTATTATTATTATTATTATTATTATTATTATTATTATTATTATTGAAATTGTAATTCGTTCTTTGTTGTATGTTAATTTCTTCGTACGAAGCAAAATGTTAATTTATATTGTGTATTATAATAGTCATTTTATGTACAGCAGGATAGCATAGTACCGTAGTAATTTGTTTCAGTCTCTTTTTTTTCATTTATTCAGTATGTTATATATTTTTATGTTAATTATGCATTTCACTGGTTAAGTGTAAGACAGGGACACGTGTCCCTAACTTTGCCAGTTAAAATAAATCATATCTATCTATCTATCTATCTACTGTTAACTGGGGCAGGGCCTCCCAAAACCGATAATCCCACTCTGGTAAATGTTGTCAGCGAGGAGCGTTCTTCCACCGGGGAAGAAAGTACTAAATCTGTAGGAGCTCAACAAACCTCTGCCCCATTAGACAACGAATCTGAACGACGTAACTCTTTGAATAATGCACGTTCTGAATTAGCTTCTTCGCCAATTAGGCCCCTTGCTACTATGTCACCTGGTTTCAGCAGTTTGCCCCATCCATTAGCTATGTTACTTAGAGGTATTTCCAAGTTTTCTGTTAACTCCACAACTGATGTCATCGCTTTCTTGAGGTTTTTAGTCGAATTCCAAGACCATGCCCTCGTTTTTTCTCTTTCTCCGTGTCAAATCCTTAAGATAATTTACCCTTATTCCATTGGTGTCCTCTCAGACAAGATAGTTAGGGCAATTGCTGAACAATCATCAATAGAAGACTTCCATGCCCATCTGTTAACAAATTTCATTCCGGCCCGAGCTAGGTCTTCAGTAATTCAAAAGTACTACTACCGAGTACAGCGTCTGGATGAGAACCTTGCCGACTTCATCCAAGATATTAAGTTCTATACTACGGTATTTGCTCTACATTTCCCTGAAAATCAAATTGTACAGGCTATTGTGGAAGGTATTTCTCCATCATACCGATTATACTTGTGTTTTGCGTCGCGTCCGCAAACTTTCGCCGAGCTAGAGGCTATGGCTGTCTCAGCCGAAGGAGTTAGATATACCGACACACTACGTGTGGCGAGGGAGCCCCCTCTTTCTTTCAGTAATCCTCGGCCTCCACCTCGCCGACCAGTCCCTGCTCGTAAATGTTACGCTTTTGGGTCGCCTGACCATCTTCGGAACAAGTGTCCATTAATTAAATCTAGTGGGATAAGGAATGGAGCCGGGTCATCACAAGGCTGTTTTAAATGTGGCGCTTTCTCACATATCGCCAAGAACTGCCCTAATGCAAATAGCACCCCCTCCTGCTCAACTTCGGGTGCAAATTCCACCAACAACCATAAGTGACTAGTGGCTCCGGCTGAGTCGGCACATTCATCTTTTCAAGGCTCAGCCCAGGTTAAATCCGACGAAAATTCAGAGAAAAGTCTGAAATATTCTACATTATCTTTTGAATGTCCCAAAGAATGTCTTAGGATCGCGGCGGATGCTCCCGCACCTGTCCCATTTCTCACAATTGAATTGAATAATGAGCCTGTAACCGCTCTTTTAGACTCAGGCAGTGTTTGTTCAATTATTTCGGCTGAATGGTATTCCAAATTGAAATCGGTTTGTAAACTTCCTGACTATTGCTCGTCTTCGGTTCAATATGTTTCGGCTAATTCTTCTCCAGTAGAAATTTTAGGTTCCTTAAATGTCAAAATTCGTATTTCTAAATTTACTTGGATGGTTAAACTATTGGTGGCAAAGCACTTGTCTTGCCCCATTATATTGGGAGCAGACGTCATGTCCCATACTGGTCTAGTGCTCGATCTTCAGAGCAAGTCGTGCACCTTCAAATTTGATAGTAATTCCAAAATCCCTTTGTTAAAATGTAGTTCTGGGTCATGTTCATCTGTTTCGCCTACCCAGGATGAGATGTTCTTAGATCTTAGACATCTACCTGAGGAGCAGGCTGATAGTATTCGTAAGTTGTGTCAGTCGTTTCCAGAGGTTTTCTCGGATACTCTTGGTGTTACTGACCTTATTGAATACAAGATTGAGGTTACGGATTCGATCCCCGTTAGATTTCCACCTGATAGGCTATCTCCGTTTAAAATGAAGGCTTTGAAGGAGATCATTGATCAGATGTTGAAGGATGGCATCATTCGGCCCTCTAAGTCAGCGTATTCATCGCCTATTTTCCTTGTTCCGAAACTCCAAGGTGGCTTCAGGCCTGTGATTGATTATAGGGCTCTGAATCGGAAGGTGGTGTTACAATCTGTGCCCCTTCCCGACTTTCATTCTTGTTTTTCATGGTTTCGCAAGGCTACGTTCTATACCATCTTGGACCTCAATCAGGCGTATAATCAGATCCCTCTAGCTGAAGAATCCAAACACCTGACAGCTTTTGCCACAGATTGGAACTTGTACGAATACAACCGCGTGCCTTTCGGGCTCCCCACGGGAGCAGCTGTGCTTACAAGATTGCTAGATAGGGTCTTCTCTGACATCAAATTTGAGTACTTGTATCATTATCTGGATGATGTCGTCGTAGTTTCTGAGACCTTTGAGGAACACCTTGATCATCTAAAAGAGGTCCTTAATCGCCTTCGTAAGGCAGGGTTAACAGTTAAGCTGTCCAAAGTAGCTTTCGCTAAAGCTTCCATGTCATTCCTAGGGCATATTGTGTCGCCCGATGGTGTTGCAGTCGATCACTCTAGAACACAGGCCATCCGTGATTTCAAACCTCCTAAGGACATCAAAGGTATTGCCAGATTCATTGGCATGGTGAATTTCTTCAGGAAATATATTCCTAACTTCGCCAACAGAGCGGCGCCCTTGATCCTTCTTCGTAGGAAAGGGGTCAAATTTGAGTGGGGACCTTCTCAACAAGCCGCTTTTGAAGATCTCAAATTAGCTCTTTGTAATGCCCCTGTTCTGGCTATGCCGGATTTCTCGAATAAATTCATCGTCCAAACCGACGCGTCGCCGTTGGCAGTGGCTGCGGTCCTTCTTCAAGAGACCGAACTAGGGAGGCGACCCATCGCCTATGCATCTAGGACTCTTTCGGCTCAAGAAGCCAAGTATTCCATCTATGAACTTGAGGGTTTGGCAGTCTTATTTGCTTTAGAAAAGTTCCGTCTCTATCTGGAACATGTCAAATTTGACTTGGAGACAGATAACCAAGCTTTAAGTTGGGTCTTAGCTAGGCCGCATCATACTGGTCGCATAGCCCGCTGGGCCATTATAATTTCGGCCTTCCAATTTGATGTGAGGCATATTCGTGGTACTGAAAATGTTGTGGCAGACGGACTAAGCCATATGTTTTCCAATGAGGTAGAGACCCATGAACTGGTCGATAGTTCTTCACCTCCCGAGTCCGTACGACCTGAGGTTAATGCCATTTTAACTGATGCTCCCATGTTGTTTAGGGATCTTGAGAAATATCAACGTGAAGATCCGACGCTGGCCCCTATCATGGAAACCCTTTCTTCTGGGGAATATGTTGTCCCTTATGTGCTGACGAATGGTGTTTTATGTTGCCCGTCGAGGCATGATAATAAGATGAAGGTGGTGGTTCCAGCCGTTCTTGTGCCCATGATCTTCAAGTACTTTCATGAGACCCCATTGGGGGGGCATTTAGGTATCTTCAAAACTAGAGAAAAGATCCGGGAGATGTTCATTTGGAAAGGCATGGACGGTGAAATTCGGGAACTAGTTAAGGCTTGTAAATCTTGCTTGCTTAGTAAACCCACCATGTCCACTAAAGTAGGATTATTGTCTTCTCATCAAGCGTCGCGCCCAATGGAACGCCTGTATATTGACTACGTAGGACCCTTCCCCCAGTCAAAGGGGAATGCCAACAAGTTCATCCTTGTGTGTGTGTGGATGGTTTCACTAGATTTTCGTGGTTATTTCCGACGAAGCTGGCTACCGCTCAGTCCACCATTTCCTGTTTAAATTCCATCTTTGCTTCTTTTGGTCCTTGTCAATATATTGTGTCCGACAACGCTAAAGTTTTCACTTCCAATCTTTTCCGTAAATTCTGTTTTGATCTTGCCATCTCGCACGTAACTACTTCTGCATACTATCCTCAACCATCTCTTGCTGAAAGGGTCAATCGTAATCTGAGGTCGGCTCTTATTGCCTATCATCACGACGATCATTCTAGGTGGGACACGTCCCTGCATTGGTTAGCTTTCGCTCTGAATTCGGCGGTTCATGAATCTCACAAGTTTACTCCAGCTTCTTTGATGTTTAAGTTTGTACCCAACACGCCGCTCTCTAACCTTTGGTCTCTGAGTGATATTCTACCTGACACAATCGATCCTGATAACATTACAGATCTTTGGAAGAAGGCTAAGGCCAACCTTAAGGTGTCTCATGAAAAGGTTAGGGAAAGATATGATCATGGACGGAGACCCACCAATTTGAAGGTAGGCGACCAGGTTATGGTCAAGAATTTTGTCCCCGCGGGCAAGCTTGCCCCCAGATTTCATGGGCCGTGCGTCATTTTAGATTTCCTTACCCCGGTGACGTTGTTACTAAGCAATCCAGCCACCGAGAGGATATTTAGGGTTCACCTGTCGCAGGTGAAACCTGTGTAATTTCCGTGCTACTTGGTCTTTATAATTTGGTAAGAATCCTGAAGGTTATATTTTTAATTTCATTTTAAGGCCTTCTGCACCTTATATTTTTACATGTGGTTGAATCAGCCTTGTATATGTATTGTGAAACCTTCCTTGAGGTTACTATGCTGTCCTCTTTATATGGCCATTACCACGCTCCCGTCTCCTGCTAAACCACACCAGTGGCTACTTTAAAAGAAATAAAACCTTCCACGCCGCTGGCCCCTCAGCCTCACCACAAAGACTGTACCCTAAAACCATTATGGTCCAACAAAATTCTGCCGCCGAGATCTTAATGTTTCAGTGCCCCCGCAGCCGTGCGGCGCCGTACCGCCACTGAGGTGGGGTACAGGCCCGCTCCACTCCAGTGAGGTCAACCAGTGTACGGCGAGCCGGAGTCCTCCTTCCGACCAAGGCTGATGTGCGGCGCACCACCTGCAAACTGCTCGAGGACTGTAAACAATCGTCGCGTGAGCGGCGTGCTTCACCACCACTACCCCTCTCATAGTAGCGGGAGAGGTGTATCTCAGAGTAGTTGAGGGGTCCGAGCGGCCTCCTCTGAATACAAGCAGCGGCGGCCGGCCTGGCCGTTAAACTTAATCAACAGCTAAGGCTCTCCCTCAGCTACATGGACACTTTATTTCTACGCTTAATAATTTTTTCTTCAAATCAACTGTTGGTGGACTTAGAAAAGTTTTCTTTTTCTTTCAAAAATTAAAGTGTTTCTGAATTCAAGTTCTACAAACATAGAGACCTTTCATCAAAATCTACTACAAAAGTTAAAACTGGACTTAAGCTAGTCGCATCCACCAATATCAAACCTATTAAGTGATCTCTGACTTCTGAAAAATTGGTATTTTCTCTGTTAAATTTTTCTTCATCCAATCTGCAAAAACCTTGGACTTTGTTTTAAAACAAAATTTTGTTTACTTCGGTGTCACCCCTTGGAAGGACTTTTGGGGGGGAGGGAGGCCTGTACCGGGCGGTACACCTCCACGCCCCTAATTTAAATATTGCGCCAGTTGAAAACTCCTCTACAGGAGAAAGCCTGAACTTTAACAACGGTATTACCTCAACGGTTTCTTGGAAGTTGTCACTACTGTAAATTTGGTAATTTTGAAGTGGTCTGAACTGTATCTATTTCGATTTGTGTTTGTCTCTACAGAGAAAAAACTATGATTACGCACTCTGGTGAAATGGAATGAACTTTCTTGAAGAAATATTGTATTCCTAAGTTTTATGTTTACTAAATTTTGTTCTGTGGTTTGTGGGTTGGCAATATAAATCCTTTCTTTCCGCCTGTTTTGAATGTAGCCAATCAGGAATTTCTGTAATTAATTTTCCCCCAATAAGGTGTTTCTTCCTCGTCTTGCGTATTAGTTTTTGCTGTTATCCAATAAAATTTTGTGGGCGGGTTGTAATCATTCATGAAACGACTCGAATTTTCCGCGAGGGTATAAAAACTGCTGATATTCTGGTCTCCTCGCCACTTCAGTAACATCTCTCTTAGCGTGTGAATATGTAGCAGGGGGCGGGAAGCGCCTCTTTCTTCAAGCAGCAGTTCATCTACAAGGTAATGGCCTTTTAACATCTGTATTTCTCGCTAGCTCAGCAGTTTAACTCTCGGGGAGGGTTCGAAACCTTTAATATGTAACCTATTCCTTTAATATGTAAATATCCTTTCTGTGCATGTAAAAACTTCAAATCGCTTTTACTATAAAGCGGGGATAGAGAGTGCTTCACCCTCTCGAACTCCCTTTCAGTTTGAATTTGAGGTGACTATGTTTTCGTAACCGTTTTTCTCTTCTTTCTTAAAAAATTTATTTTGCCGACTAGTCACCTCCATAGATTGGGATTAGCCCCTGTATTATCGGCCTAGTGCCACATACGTTTTTAGACAAAACGTTGTGTAGGAGTGCAAGTTATCGCCTCCATTCAATTTTGTATTATGGGCCAGTAACTTAAACTGATGTTTTGTTTCCTCATGTAAATGCCCGGTAGGTTGGGCATCTAATACCCCTGTTTCTTGGTGTGCCTTGAGGGCAGTCTGAAGTGAAGTTTGTTGTAGCCTTTGATAGGCCTGTTGAGAGCGGTTCTGCTCTTTTCTTTAACATTGTAATTAGGACCAAGTGCTCCTTGTCCTTAGGGGTTTTCTGCCCTTTAGCAATTGTCGTTGTGAGCTGAGAGCTCAGGAATTAAACTTGGGGCTCGAAGTCCAAGTCTTGTAATGAATTGTAATTTCTTAACTTGTTTTCCTGCTACTTGGTACCTGTTACTCTGTTGTTGTTATCTGTTGATTTTGAAAAGAAATATAACCTTTGTTAAAGTTTTAAATTAACTTTAATTTTGTAGTTGAGACCTATTCCCGCCCGCACCTTCTTTCACCTCTAACTACCACGGATAACTCCGTAACAATAATTATTCAAGTTGAAATAATAATAAAAATGTTATTTGCTTTACGTCCAACTAACTACATTCACGGTCTTCGGAGACGCCGAGGTGCCGGAATTTAGTCCCGCAGGAGTTCTTTTGTGACCTCCCCTCTCGGAGAACAATCATCGAACGAGAAATGCAACCAAGCAAGCTAAGGGCGCCAATCTTTAAGTTGAGGACTTAAAGATAAAAATTTATAATCAAGCTTGGACGGACTCTTATCACAGGGGTGGGGTGATAGTGCACTAATCATTAAGCAGGAGAATTAGAAATCAAAAGGCTAATTAAGGCGGATTGATTACAATGAACTAGAAAAATACTATTTATTATATTTAATATAAATGACGACGGTTTAACGAGAACTGAATTTAAAATAGAAAATGAATTTAATAAAAAATTGAATGACTCTACTTCGCGAAAACTTGCAATATCTTTAACTCGCTTGCTCACCATGTAGTCTTGTTCTGCTGGTCCTTGGAAAGCTTCCATCCTTGTAGCTGGAACATCATCGGTCGTCTTTGAGATCTCTTCATCTGCAGCTAAGTACCATTCCTGCCTTGCCAATTGCACCCACCACTAATTGGAAGATGACTTCAAAACTAACACTCCCTATTATGCTCTATCCCATATATTGGAGATAAGCCCTAAGATATAGTTAGAAGAACCACCTTGGGTTATATGGAGAGGATACTCAATTAAGAATCCTTCCAACTTTACTGAAAATGTGCTCTGAAGTTTCATTTCTATCTAGATTAATACTACCTATTGACTTAGACTGGTTCAAACCGGTCTTGTAGCCGTGCTGTACGTACTTCCTGATGAGAGTGGCTATACACCCCTCATTCAGAATTTCTAAGTATCGAGACGAAGAATCAAGTAGAAAATCAAGTAGAAGCTCAATAAGAAAATCACGTCGAAGATGTAGAATAACTCGTAGAAGTCCAGTAGAAGATCGTAGAATAATGTAGAGAGAGAGAAGCCAAGAGCTCCAACACGCCCTTTTATAACCTTCTCTCGCGCTAATTACAGGTCGCTACACGTGGTCCAATCAGATGACACGTCTCTCCCCACTCCAGATATTAGAGTTGACAGGCCATAACCAAGATATCAACCGTTCTTCTATTAGTCCTTTCACTCAGTATCCATGGCAACATGACGCTCCTTTGAAAATATAGGCGGTGAACAGTTTGAATAATTCTGGTCGAAATACGGTAGCTTACGTTACGACGCGTGAACACGTGCTCGCTTTTCCCAGAACTTGGTGTCTAAATTTGTCCTTCCTTCTTCCTCGGTGATGTGGCAAGATAGAGGAAATCTACTGCAAGTTAATTTTAACCGACTGTCGCAAGAATCTAAGTGAATATTAGGATATTCATCCCTCGTTTACAAGTCGTAGTTACAAAGTAATGAAATGATAGTGAGCAAATGATTAAACATGAATTATAATACAATTACATACCAAGATAAATATCATGACGTTAAATTCCTGAATTAATTACACATAATAAAATTAACATAATTACACTGTAACGTCTGGAACGTTACATACGCCCCCATGAGTTCTTAACAAATATTACATGAGTTGAGAACTCACACACTTACTCCCACATTGACTTGAAATACCTCTATTACCTGCCCATTACGAGCGACAGTATTTTCATACAATTAATTATATCTCACTCTTTCCATATCTCTCTTAGACTTCTTACCATTGCGAATGTCTGTTATTTCAGTTCATCTTGAGGTTTAGATACAAAATTATGCCCAACATGAGCAACTTTTCACTTTTTGTAAAAAACAAGATTATCCTAGAGAATATAACATAATATATACAATTCAGATTACAAACTCTGCCGAGTGTCTATTTGTCCTTTTACTCCCCATCTTTCCGACATTCTTTGCTAGATAGCAGTAACACGTTCTCTTCCAATCTTTTACATTAAAAAAAATGGAAAACAAATGATACAAACAATTTACACTTTTATCACTCTTTCGAATGTTTCAACCTTATCTTGAAGCAGGATGTAATACACTTCACACAAATACACACGTGATTTAAGCTCACGGTAAAATTATTGCAAGTTAGAAATGCACATACGGGAAAATTAATTATTTGCCGTCGTCAGCTTTAATTAGCCTTATGTAACATCTCAGAAAACAAATATATAAAATTTCATGGCCTCACATACGGAAAACAGATGATCTATCGTCAATGAACGAGCGTAAATCTACCGCTACACACAAAACATCTCCCTTGTTTACAAACACAACTAGGAAATACCACCACAATTGAGACGTAAACACATACCGCTCGTAGTCTGACATAACAAGTAGCAACTTCCCCGAGTTACTGACCTATATCTCACAATCCGGTTCAGCCACCTCACACGACAGGTATCTCCGTAAACTACTAATGTTATATGAACCATTCATTACGCTCTCGCCATCCGCTAACTTGTAAGCACAGGGTCCTAGTTTTCTATGTACTTTATACGGGCCTTGATATAAAAGAAAAAATTTCTTAGTTACCTTATACTCACTGTTTGACAACATGGGAACTCTCACCAAAACCATATCACCTACCTCAAAGTTATCCAGTAAAGTGGTACGATCTAAGGGATTAACATATTGACTGTTTGATAATTCAATCACATCGTCTGCTAACATCGCTTGAATTTGATCCTCTACGGCTTTTGCATATTTGTGTGGTATCGGATCCCTCGGTCCGCTGAATGGAGTCTTATCCAGCACAGAAAAAGAATGTTCATACAGATGGGTAACACCAGGTTTCTCGGAGAAAATCTCCACGTGTTCACATAACACTTCATATAACTTGTCCTTCTGGACTTCATTCAACTCATTTCTACTTACGGCTTCTTTCAAGCCACATATTTTATCCTCCTTAATCCACAACTGGCACAACTTCAGGCCCTCACTAGCCTCTTCATTTACTTTAGAAACCTCTCTCATTCTCCACACTGTACTAACTTCCGTTTTCCTCTGAATTTCCTCCTCAAACTTGACCTTGATATCCTCATTATCCCACCTCAAATTTAGCACTAGATCGTTGTAATTTAACTGAGCCAATTTTAACGTTAACCAGTCAGATCCCAAGATAAGATCAAATATCAAATGCGGAATTACCAAACATATCTGAACGCTAATAAAATTATTAATACAGATCGGAACAACTACTTGTTTACAAATTTGCTTAGACCTCTTTCCAACAGCCGTAATGATGAAAGTAGACTTAACAGGCATTTCCTCCAACTGAATACCCTGTTTCACTAATGACTCATACCACTGAGAACTAATACATGATATTTGGCTACCAGAATCAATCAAAACTTTAACCCACGCCCCCCAGACTTTCAATTTAACAACGGGATTGACTACTTTATTACTTGAATCTCCATTATTCTGCTCGGGTTCATACAACAAATCGTCTCTAACATCTAGGTCATATGGTAACACTTTCATGGCAAGACACTTCGCTACCTTCGTACTAGGCTGGAATTCTGACCTAACATTACAGCCTCTAGTTAGTTTAAAGGTTCCCTTTGTGTATTGACGTTGGACTCATTAGTACATTGCTCTGGCCTCCGTTGGAAATTTCCTGTCCTATATTCAGGTGCTCCTCTCCTGCTGTTATGCTGAGGTCTGAACTGATTGCGAGCTTCGTAATTCTGTGTACTACCGTTATGTCTCATTCCGTTGTGATGACTAAAGTTCTGAATATTCTCCGTTCTACTCCTAAGGTTACCTAAAGCATCAAAACTGCCTAGTAGGTTCTCCATCTCCTGAATAGTTCCAACTTTTTGCATACAGGCCGCTTCTCTCACCCTGTCCGGAAAATGTCTCAAAAGTAGTCTTACTACATCAGACCCCTCGGTTATACCATCTAAGTTCTGACAAATCATGACATGTGCCAGGAAGTACTCGGTCATAGTAACTCCCTCATGCTGTTTGTACCTCCCAAATACCACCCTTTCTCTCTCCCTAGCTTGTATCGCTTCATTCCAGAATTTCTCTCTAAATTTATTTCTGAATTCTTTCAGGTTCGTCATCGTCTGCCTATATACCATGAACCAAGACCGAGTTTCTCCTACAAAAGCATGGTCAATATTTTCCATAACGTCTTCCCAGTCCATAGACCCTTCCTCTAGACGCTTTTCAAACCGTTTTTCTATCATATTAAGGAAATCTAGCGGGTTCGTTTGTTTCCCATTAAATTTAGGTAGTTCAATTTCCTTAATGTAGCTATTTCCTAGACATTGCCTTCCCGTGAAAACCTGTTTATCCTTTGCCACCTGTTTTAACTTATTTTCTGCTTTCTCCATCCGGCATTCTACATCTCTGTCTCTCCTATCAATTTCTCTCTCCAAATTAACCTGCTTCTCTTTCAATGTCCTAATTTCAATCTTATTCTCTTCAGCTATCGCAAACCTTTCTTCGCTTGCCCGGGTCTCATCTTCTATTCTAAGCTTTACCGTGTCAATCTCTTGTTGGACGTGGTCTTTAAATATCCGTATTTCCCCTCTTTGAGTCTCAACTCTCTTATCAATACTAGTGACCTGCCTCATTACTTCCTCCCTAGTAGAGTTGTTTTCCTTCCCCATTAATTCCAGGAATTCACTTCTCTGCTCCGCCAACTTTTCTTCTACCTTTTTCCCTTGCCGTACATATTCACTTTTCTGGTCCTCTAATCGCTTATTAAAATGTTCATTTTTTACCACCAGATCGCGTAACTGCCTACTGTGTTCGTCCATTCTCCGATTCGCTTCCTCCTTATTTTCCCTCATCTCCCTACTTAATTCAGCTTTAGTTTGCTCTAACTGTTCTTTAAGTTCATATTTAATACTCTCAATTTTAGTGTTATTTTGTTCTACATCTGTTTTAATTTGTTCCAATTCACTTTTAAGCTCAGATTTAGTTTGTTCTACATCTGTTTTAATTTGTTCCAATTCATTTTTTATTTCAGATTTACTGTCCTCTATCTTACTTAACATTAACTGCATCATTCCCATTAACTGATCATTATTATTACTTTCATTGTTAGTGTTTACTTCCGCTTCGCCCCCCATCCTACTATCATCTGACTCCATACTGAATTCTTTCTGCTTGCCTTCACTCTCCATACTACTTACACTTCTATCTTCAATTTCCTCTACTAGACTACACAACTCTTCCTCTGAACTCAATACGTTATTGCCTTTTATCGCCCTTCCACTGCGCAACATCCTCTCCTCTTTCGTCTGATCAGCCATGACCCTTCCCACAATCAAACACTCTTAATGAAACGTGGATATCCAAATTTTGCACATAATACGAATTCTGATATCGTTACTGTCATTAACTGCTCCGTACTTAATGATTTTCTCGCCCCACGTTGGGCGCCATTTATGTGACCTCCCCTCTCGGAGAACAATCATCGAACGAGAAATGCAACCAAGCAAGCTAAGGGCGCCAATCTTTAAGTTGAGGACTTAAAGTTAAAAATTTATAATCAAGCTTGGACGGACTCTTATCACAGGGGTGGGGTGATAGTGCACTAATCATTAAGCAGGAGAATTAGAAATCAAAAGGCTAATTAAGGCAGATTGATTACAATGAACTAGAAAAATACTATTTATTATATTTAATATAAATGACGACGGTTTAACGAGAACTGAATTTAAAATAGAAAATGAATTTAATAAAAAATTGAATGACTCTACTTCGCGAAAACTTGCAATATCTTTAACTCGCTTGCTCACCATGTAGTCTTGTTCTGCTGGTCCTTGGAAAGCTTCCATCCTTGTAGCTGGAACATCATCGGTCGTCTTTGAGATCTCTTCATCTGCAGCTAAGTACCATTCCTGCCTTGCCAATTGCACCCACCACTAATTGGAAGATGACTTCAAAACTAACACTCCCTATTATGCTCTATCCCATATATTGGAGATAAGCCCTAAGTCATAGTTAGAAGAACCACCTTGGGTTATATGGAGAGGATACTCAATTAAGAATCCTTCCAACTTTACTGAAAATGTGCTCTGAAGGTTCATTTCTATCTAGATTAATACTACCTATTGACTTAGACTGGTTCAAACCGGTCTTGTAGCCGCGCTGTACGTACTTCCTGATGAGAGTGGCTATACACCCCTCATTCAGAATTTCTAAGTATCGAGACGAAGAATCAAGTAGAAAATCAAGTAGAAGCTCAATAAGAAAATCACGTCGAAGATGTAGAATAACTCGTAGAAGTCCAGTAGAAGATCGTAGAATAATGTAGAGAGAGAGAAGCCAAGAGCTCCAACACGCCCTTTTATAACCTTCTCTCGCGCTAATTACAGGTCGCTACACGTGGTCCAATCAGATGACACGTCTCTCCCCACTCCAGATATTAGAGTTGACGGGCCATAACCAAGATATCAACCGTTCTTCTATTAGTCCTTTCACTCAGTATCCATGGCAACATGACGCTCCTTTGAAAATATAGGCGGTGAACAGTTTGAATAATTCTGGTCGAAATACGGTAGCTTACGTTACGACGCGTGAACACGTGCTCGCTTTTCCCAGAACTTGGTGTCTAAATTTGTCCTTCCTTCTTCCTCGGTGATGTGGCAAGATAGAGGAAATCTACTGCAAGTTAATTTTAACCGACTGTCGCAAGAATCTAAGTGAATATTAGGATATTCATCCCTCGTTTACAAGCCGTAGTTACAAAGTAATGAAATGATAGTGAGCAAATAATTAAACATGAATTATAATACAATTACATACCAAGATAAATATCATGACGTTAAATTCCTGAATTAATTACACATAATAAAATTAACATAATTACACTGTAACGTCTGGAACGTTACACTTTTACGTGCCAGTAAATCTACCGACACGAGGCTGTCGTATTTGCGCACCTTCAAATACCACCGGACTGAGCCAGGATCGAACCTGCCAAGATAGGGTTAGAAGGCCAGCGCCTTAACCGTCTGAGCTCCTCAGGTACCGCATGTTTTAGGTATACAGTACATAGAAAAAGTATTTTAAACTGTTTTTAGGTTTCGTTAATCATTTTATAATTATTCACATTAGTTGCTGTTTAATGTGCATTTAACGGCTTTTAGTACCATTGTAAGGTCGTAATGAAGAAGGAAACGCTGTATATTACCGGTACTCTATACTGGTACTACAATACTGGGCATCATATATTTATCATACTGCTCGTTGTACATTTGCTCATTAAATATTTCATGAACCTCATATTTTATCTGTATCAGAACGTCGAACATTTTAGTCAGTGAATTAGAGTTAGCTATGAAACGTGGTTCATGTTCCACCATGCCATCGCGAAGCACTGTTTCTCTTGCATTCCGAGACGGAAGTGCGCCGTGTGACGAAATGCGCTGCCGTATGAAACATTCAGCAGTGACATGTCTATTATTAAAACAGTATTTAAGCCACACGAGGCGGAATAATTCAGGCTTATTGCATTCTAAGTTGTACAGATATACTGACAATATAAAACTAGCAATGTCTCATCTTCTTCTCTTCTACAATATCCTCATCGTATGTCGGCTGTCATCGGGGCGATCTGACCCTTGTCCTAAGCAAGTTGGGGTACCGAGTCCATACCATTCTCGCACAGTCCGTAGCCAAGATTTTCTCCTTCTTCCCCTACACCTCTTTCCTTAAAGTGTATCTTTGAGATAAACTGAAGGAGGTCGTTTATTTATTTGTGTCAGTCTCATAATACAGTACAAATTACAAGAGAGATGATACGTATTGCAGTGGTGCTGCCTAGTGCCAGATACGAGAATTAGTATCAGGTGGATATTATTCTTTACTTTGTCCCACTTTGTCTGCTTAAAGACTTCCACATCGTCCAGGACACTTCGTAGTTACGGGGCAAATTCTATTCAAGTTTCACAAGTTCCAGGCGATCTGGATAAGCAGCCCTACCTGATCATGTGAAAGCATCGTGAGAGAGGAGTTTTCCCTCGGTGTTGGCGCAGTGATACTTGCAATGTGTGGCCACAGGTACATAGGTGTATCACTGTGTTCCAGTACTTCTCCCATCCACTTGACCTGTAAGTTTCAAGATGCTTCTTTATTCCTCACGTGAAAAGCATGGATCTGGTTTTTTGATGAATTTGGTTTTAACGTATTATTCTCCAAACGTACAAACTACTGCACTACCTCATAATTTCGAATGATACTGATTCTGATATTGTACGTGACCTCCAGCTCGGAGTACAATAGCCCCACATCTCAAAGGATGGTGTTCAGGCCTCAACAACATTAAGTAAGACAGGAGATACACAACACCGAAGTAAACATGGACGGAGAAAATGAAGTCCCTCTTACAGAGGCTTTAAATAATTCTCTTGAAGGCAGTCATTGGGACCCAGTTTCAACAGGACAGCTCAAGCTGTGATCAAGTAAGCAGGTGAGAGACCTAATGTACTGGACTTGCTTTAGTGATGTGCCAGCTACACTCAACTTTATAGGTTGACTGACATGTTTTCTTACGATCATGAAGTTAGTGTTTTCGTGTTTAAACGCACAACTCTGTTTGACCACACAGTTCGCTAATATCTGTGGACCTTCAGCACTTATTGCAAACCGAAAGGTATCATCCGCATATGGCCGATTATATATTGCGATTCCTTCAACAATACTGATATCAGAAAAGCATCCTTTCATAGAAGTTATTGAAGAGGAGTGGAGTTATAACAGAGCCTTGCCTCATCCCTTGCTTTATTTCAATAGCACAGGCGTTGGTGTTATCAACCTTAACAGATGCGGACTGATTTTAATATACAGTAGATTGGCAATGGTTCGTATATCTTTTCCATCCAGACCAATACCATATAGTAGAGTCAATTTACCATGTAATCAAAGAAGTCTCTGGACAACTGGGAATAAAGCAACACCCATATGAATTAGTCTCTTCTGCAAGGAAACTTCCTGCCTTTCATGAACATATATACCTTGATCATGACCAAAGGTTTCTACTGTAATGCGGAATCCGAACCAGAGGATGCCTTCATTTCATAACTCCCAAAATCCGTGGCCAGAACTCGAAACGCAGCCAGCTCAGCGACAATGATACTAGGCTATCATGCCCCCTGATCTATATCGTCAGATTAAGTCAGCAATACCCTTATGATAGGAACATCGGTCATGGTCGAAACGGGCCTTTACTTTGTGTCAAAGTTGGATGTCTTCACTTAAGGCACCATTTGGAAGGTCCACTGATAGAACACTAGCAAAGGAGATGTGGAGCTACAGGAAGAGACCAAGAGAATTTAGAGTTTTGTGTAAATGTTGTGGAAGGAAGATATTTTAAGATGTCCTTGGTGGTGCGGGTAGTCACTTCACCACTGCCCGCTCCTTAAGCTCGAGGGCTTCCTGAATTCTTTGAGATTGTCGGTTTAGTCTTTCACGGCCGTTGTCTTGGCTGTATGCCGTGGTCGAAATGCGTTAGTAGTTGCCAATGTCCCACCGGAAACTGAGCGAGGCATTCCCAGGAATCCGCTCCGTATGAAGGTCAGTAGTGTACTGAAGGTGTGGCATCCAGTAAATAGAAGAGCAACCCGAAGCGGCAAGTAATTTCTCTGAAAGTAAACATAAAAAACATTGTTGGTGTAGCTCTGAAGATGTAACAAAATGAAACTGCCGTGAAAGTGGGAATCTGACAACGCTTGTGGCCGTCGAGTGGAATGGCGTGTTCCTACAAGCTGTGGCTCAGCTTACCTCGTCTTTCCGTTATGTATACTAGCGGAAGGACTGTTTATTACTCGGCCATGTGTACATATTTGAAACTGAACTCAACATACAACAGCCACACCCTCACACCCAGAAATCTCCTGAGCTATATAGTGATTACATTCCTCATGACGAAACTGCAACGTGTGTAACAATTAGCCAAGTCTACGCCATCTCTTCGTGATTTGATGATGATGATGATGATGATTGTTATTTAAAGAGGCCTAGCGTCTAGCTCCTCGGCCCCTAATGATACGAAATGTAAGAACAATTTAAAGGTCCAAATATTCAACCTCTGACCAGAATTCATATCTTGATTGTGAATAATGAATGGACGAACACGAAAGCAGGATAATCAGCGGATCCAACTCACGATATTGAATAATAAGTCGAATTCCAATAATCAAACCTCCGAATACAATTATAAACATGACGATGAACAATTATTATGAACTTAAAACAATCAGCGGATCCGGACCGCAATGGACCACCTTCCCAGAAGCTAACTTATAACAATGGTATATACTGACCAAGGAGCTTATTCCAAAGCACACCCCTGAATCGATGATGCTTTTTGTATAAAGAGGTCGAAAATCTAGGTGAACGGCTCCTCATTAAGGTACCTACCGCTAGTAAAAAAGAACCATGGTGTTTCTCAAAGGTAACGTAAACTTTCGGTGCCCAACACATAAGGACGCAACCCATAGACAACTCAAACCCATGGTGTTCCCCACATAGTGGGTACTATTCACTGGGACCCGTTCTACCCCGCAGTATTCCTGACATAGTGAATAGTAATCACAGTGACCCGTACTATACCGTGGTGTTCCCCACATAGTGGGTACTAATCACCGGGACCCGTATTATCCGCAGTGTTCCTCACACTGTCGTACTAATGCGCGGTAAAACCCACACATGTGGTGTTCCGCTCATAATGGGCATTAATGAGAAGTAAAACCCAGACCCGTAGTGTTCCTCGGAGGCAAACCCAAGTTGTTCCTCACATAGTTGTACAAATCTCAGGGAACAGTATTGTCCGTGGTGTTGTTCACATAGTTGGATGAATGACAGGTAAAGCCCAGACTCGTGGTGATCCTCGGAAAGCAAACCCATTGTGAAAATCACATAGTGGTACTAATCACAGGGACCCGTACTATCCCGTTGTGTTCCTCACATAGTGGGTACTAATAACAGGTAAATCACAGACACGTGATGTTCTACGGAACGCAAACCCATGGTGTTCCTCATTAGTGGTACTAATCACAGGTACCCGTACTATCCCGTTGTGTTCCTCACATAGTGGGTAATAATGACAGGTAAATCCCAGACCCATGATGTCTTGGGAACGCAAACCCATAGTGTTCCTCACATTGTGGTATTAATGACAGGTAAAAAGACCCGTTCCTCAAAACGCAAACCATGGAATTCATCACATAGTGGTAATAACCACCGGGACCCGTACTATCGCGTGGTGTTCCTCACAGAGTGGGAACTAATCACAGGTACCCGTACGATACTGTGGTGTTCCTGACAGTGTGTACTTATCACAGGTACAACCTAGACTCATGCTGTCCTGCGTGACGCAAACCCGTGTTGTACGTCATATAGTTGTACAAGTGTCAGGGACCCATACAATCCCGTGGTGTTCCTGAGAACGTGAATCCATAGTGTTCATGACATAGTTGTACAAGTGTCATCGACCCGTACTACCCCGTGGTGTTCCTCACATAGTGGATACTAGCGACAGGTAAATCCCAGACCTGTGGTGTTCCTGAGAACGTGAAGCCATGGTGTTCATCACATAGTTGTACAAGAGTAACGGTCCCGTGCTATCCCGTGGCGTCCTCACATTGCGGTACTAATAACAGGGACCTGTACCATCCCCTGGCGTTCCTCATATAGTGGGCACTAACGGCAGGTAAACCTCAGACCCGTGGTGTTCCTGAGAACGCGAACCCATAGTGTTCGTCACATAGTTGTACAAATGTCAGGGACCCGTACTATCCGTGGTGTTCCTCACATAGTGGGTACTAATGACAGGTAAATCCCAGACCCATGGTGTTCCTCGGAACGCAATCTCATGGTGTTCCACACATAGTGAGTACTAATGACAGGTAAAACCCAGACCCAAGGTATCCCTAGGAATGCAAACCCATGGTGTTCCTTACAAATTTGTGCATATCTCTGGGACCCGTACTATCACGTGGTGTTCCTCACAGAGTGGGAATTAATTACAGGGACCCGCACTATCCCGCGGTATTCCTCACATAGTGGGTACTAATGACAGGTAAAACCTAGACGTGCCGCGCTGAGTGGCTCAGACGTTTGAGGCGCTGACTTTCTGACCTCAACTTGGCAGGTTCGATCTCGGATCAGGTCGGTGGTATTTGAAGGTGCTCACATACGTCAGCCTCGTGTCGGTAGATTTACTGGCACGTAAAAGAACTCCTGCGGGACTAAATTCAGGCACCTCGGTGTCTCCAAAAACCGTAAAAAGTAGTTAGCGGGACGTAAAGCAAATAACATTATAAAACCGAGACTTGTGGTGTTCCTCGAAACATAATCACATGGTGTTCGTCACGTAGTTGTACAAGTCTCAGGGACCCGTTCTATCCCGTGGTGCTCCCCTCATAGTGGGCAAATCCTAGACCCGTGATGTTCCTCAAAACGCAAACCCATGGAATTCATCACATAGTTGTACTAATCACAGGGACCCGTACTACCCCGTGGTGTCCCTCAGAATGCAAACCAATGGTGTTCTCCACATAGTTGTACAAATCTCATTGACACGAACTATACCGTGGTGCCCCTCACATAGTGGGTACTAACCACAGGTATATCCTAGACCAGTGGTGTTTCATGCAACAGAATCACATTGTGTTCGTCAAATAGTTTTGCAAACCTCATGGAACCGTACTATCTCGTGGTTTTCCTCACATAGTGGGTACTAATGACAGGTAAAACAGACCCGTGGTGTTTCTCAGAACGCAATTCCCTGGTGTTCCTCATATAGTTGTAGTAATGGCAGGTAAAACCTAGCCTTGTGGTGTTTCTCGGAACTCAAACCGTGGTGTTCCTCATATGGTGGTACTAATCACAGGGACCCGTACTATCGTGTGGTGTTCCTCACATAGTTGTACAAATCTCTGGAACCCGTACTATCCCGTGGTGTTCCTCACATAGTTGTACAAATCTCTGGGACTCGTACTATCCCGTGGTGTTCCCCGGAACGCACACCCATGGTTTCCACAACCAGATGCTGAAGCAACCGAGCGAGGTTAGCTTCTTTTATCTCCCTGGGATCCTCTGAGTCTAGGCAAAGGATTAGCCTCCGTCATAGTGGTGGGTACTATACATTGTTACTGTAAATCCACAGCGATCCTCCAACAGACCCATGGTATTCCTCAGTTTGTGGTGGTTAATCACAAGGATAATGTAACTAAACATATTTAATTTGGTTCAAAATTAGCACCCGTTGGTCTCGTCCTCAACCCACAGAGATCTGTGTGTTTGGTCCGCGAGAGCTCTATTATTTCGCTCATGTCAACCTCAATGCCAGGTAAGACCCCCCTACACGCCACCTGGGACGCAGCACGTGGGAGTAACACCTCTCCCCATGCTACGACAGCGTAGTAGGTTCGTGGATAATCTGCCGTTGCCTGATGTCGTGTATCCTCCCTGCCTTACCACTCTTACAACTGCCAATGGCTGCCATACAGAAAAGCCGCATAAGATGACTAGACTCTAATTCTTCTGACCGTAAAATTTTGAATCTGTTGTTGAGGTTTACCATTTTCCACAAGCTGATGGGCAATCTGTTTAGCTGTTACATTCGCATGACCCTCTCTAGCTGCTGGGTTACAACTCAGACGTTTAACAAACCCCCAGCCTTTCTGGCTACCCTTCCTTAGATCAGTCTCCCCCATAGCTCCTGTTATTAGATATCGCTTTTAAGAAATCTTCCCCAGCTTGGACGGTAGCGGATCTCAAAAAATCGTTGTCAAAGAGATCACGAGAGTTTCTCAATATTTGAATAGTTTTTGTATATAGTGTTCACCGTCAGCGAATTGAGATACGAGAGAAAACTTCACGATATTTACATAATCATCACATGATTAAGGAAAAGGCTCTATATTCTGAACGTTCTCCTGATGTGAAACACAATCAGCCTTCTTAAAATGACATCATCTTCGAAAAGGAACTCAGATTCTAACGATTTAAAGGTAAGATGTATTGAACTAAGACGAGGCCACAGAACTAGTTGCAGAACTAGTGGCGTTTAGTAAATTCACATACGGTCGCAGACTGAACGCTGAAAGGCATAAAAGACTGTAATGAAGATGTATGTATGAAAAGGAACTGTCTGCGGTCAGATTGCAGCATATATCTGGCATATAATAGGACGATGAAGGATTGTTTGCCCCACTGATTTCGCTGAAAACCGAGATATGTGTTTGCTTACGCAGATACTGTAATTTAATATCTGGATAATATCCATCCACCCACTGTTGAATGATACTGAAAGTTTGTTATCATGCTGTAGAAATAGATTGCACGAATCTGTCCATTCTACGCCAGCTTCTCCTCTTTCGTCGGTACCTTGGTAGCCCCATGTTGTATTATGACGCTTGATGTCACCAACCACAAATTTCACATATTGATGCTGGAAGGCTCCACAAGTCTAAATACAGTACCTGGTGGCTTATTGATTGAGCTCTACTGTGAGTGTCTCAACGTCATCACGGGAGATGATCTGGATGTTGGATAGCACTGAGGGTGTTCAACCACTAAACGCATGACCTTGATTTTTGGACGGCGAAGATTCTAGTCTCGGCGAATTTCCTGAATGCATATTATTAGTGTCCAGTAAATTGCAAGGCTATATTTTTTGTGTTGTCTTTCAGATTCTTAAAATTAAGTGAATAATAGAAAAAAAAAATCAAAGTGCAAAATATGATTATGAAAACTTGCATAAAATAAACGAGTAAACCCGTACATACAGAGGACGACGTTGAGCAGAAAATGGGAGCTGACAAGAGTTAAATAAAGTCTGTGTATTCCTGCAAATTCTACCGTCCGACTCGATGGCTGAATGGTCAGCGTACTGAACTTCGGTTCAGAGGGTCGTCCCAGGATCGATTCCCGGCCGGGTTGGGGATTTTAACCTTCATTGTTTAATTCCAATGACCCGGGGGCAGGGTGTTTGTGCTGTCCCCAATATCCCTGCATCTCACACACCACACATAACACTATTCTCCACCACAATAAAACGCAGTTCCCTACACGTGGAAGATGCCGCCCACCCTCATCGGAAGGTCTGCCTTACAAGGGCTGCATTCGGCTAGAAATAGCCACACGAAATTATTGTTATAGTAACTTCTACAACGTAGTCCGGTGTATTTTGCTATGTGTAGGTCTGATTTGACCTTGTAATATTTTAGTGGAAGTTTATCACAGTTTCAGCTATTAATTCTTGTGCTGAAAAGACACAAGTAGAAATTTACGATGCTTGCGTATGGTTGAAGTGTCACTGTGTTATAACAGACGTTTAGTCATATTTTTCTTAAGGATGGGACGTTAGATTGAGTGCCTTCCTCATAAAATTTGTTCAGACGTAATGAGGAACTTGTTTGCAGTATAGCAGTGAAATTTAGAGGAATTTTAAGTATGTTAATTTGTGAGATTTTATGTCCACAGACGCATAATCAGTTGTGGATGCAAATTGGAAAGTTCTGGTCAACTTCTAATTTGTAAATGTCAGTAATTACAGTATTTATTTATTTATTTATTTATTTGGCGTGTGGCTACATCACTAAAACAAATAATATTTACAAATATTATCTCATACTAATAACAATAATTGATTTCATAACGCTAATAAGTTGAAGACAGGGGAGAGTTCGATTTTAATCAATCTTAGCAGTATAACTAAGATATTTAGCATCTGAGGTTGCCTCAAGACATTTTCTGTGAAGCCAGTTAATCATAAAATTCATATCCCATCTTCGACCTTCACAAAAGATCTCATTATTTTATCCAACAATAGGGAGGAACGAATTAAGTCCCTGGAAAACTTCGTGCAATTGCATCTAAAACGAATCTAAGACTCATATAAGAAAACCCAATACATGGAAGGATGTACTCGATAATTACACTAACAAAATCCGGTAACTCATTTTCGCAAAATTAGTCGGGTAAATAATTTCAAATACTTGGGGAAATCATCCAACAATCTGCATTAAATCATGAGGCAAGCAGAGAGAGATTTCTACATTACAAGTAGGCCATAGAATCACATGGAAAAGGTACGACAAAATATCAGTATCAAGCAACGCTAAATTAAAACATTATAACACCGTAATTAAGCCTCAAACATTACACACGTCAGAAACCTTGATCAGTCAAGAATGATCATTATCTAAAATGATCGAAAAACAAGAAAGGGAAGACCTCAGGGAAACCATGGCCCAGTATGCATAAAAGTGTGGATGAATAGGAGGTCTGCGGAATTATATCAACATATTGAGGAAATATCAGATACAATCTTTGTAAAAGGTGATTGAAGTTTGATTGCCATATTCAAAGAATAGATGATGAAAGACTCACTAAAAAGATATTTAATAATGCCTCCTCGCGAAAAGTCATAACTGGATAATCGAAATTGAAAGGACCTTCAAGAAATCAACATTCCAGATGAAATTATATGGGACACGCCTAGCATTAGAACGTTGGTGAACAAACACCATTTTGCTGAAAACCCAAGATGAGAACACAGTTACACAGAAGGAAGAACAGATGATAAACACAAAGAGGGAGGAAACTCTGGCAGGAGAAGAAAGCACAACCATCTGCAAAATAAGTACAATCGCGCTCCTTAGTGAGGCAAAACATTTTGAAATAATAATAAGTGATGAGTAATAGGTACCATCCACGTGGTATGCTTTTTTGTGAAGGGTCAGTCTGCGATACATTTGTCAGGACGTGATAGTTCGGGGTTCGGTCTATTGAGGTTTAGGGTCTATGTTGGGTGTCATATGCGTCTGGAGTATTGTATTTCCAAGTGAAATGAGAAACTTCGTAACTGTCCATAACTGTCGGTGGTAGATAACTTCTATTTGTCCATGTACTTATGAAACCATGCGACTCAGTTTGTGAGACATGCTCCTAGTAGATACTCCAGAGGTAATGGTGTAGATAATGCTGAGGTTTCTTTGTAAAAATGCTCGAGGGAAAAAATCAGGACAGAGTGTTTTAAAATAGGGTAAGGTCCATGGTTTGTACACTGAACAGGATCCTATATCCAGAGGGATTCTTTGTTCATCCAATAACTCCATTAGTACCAGTGAATTGCATATCAAATTCCACAGATCTCATTAGACTTGAAATAATTCGTGATGGCAATAATGTTGACCGATAAATTGTGATAATACAAGGATTTGGACAAAGATTTGTGCTGTAGTAAAAGGCCGTCCGTGGCGAGATTTGTTTGCTCACATGTAAGCCAGTGGAGAGCGGCAGGTATAAACCTGTTTGACGAGATAACAGGTGTTCACATTTATATGAGGCGGAACCTCTTTGGAAATAGATGGCCGTGTTACAACATTATTGATGTTAAAATAAAAATGGGAATAATTTGAATTTCAATTCGACTGCATAGGCAAATGACAGAGTGGATTCTCAGTAACATTCCCGAACACTAGACTATGTATGCTACTTTCAATGTTTCCTAAACACAGTTATAGTTCGTATTGCCACTGAGCGTTTAAATAATTACTTTGTGTCAGGAGGTTGCCCTTAGATATTAAGATTTCCATTTCTTGATATATTCGTAGTGCAGCTAGGTGTTAAGGACTGCCGATGGCGTGCCCTTCAGTGGAAAGCAGGATGGTGGTTGAAGTGCATGGAAGGGATACATGGGATTGCTCGCCCATGCTAGGATCGTGAAATTATGTTGCTAGCCAACTGCTCCTAGATGAGAGGTGAGTATTCTTGTTTTACACAGAGTCGGTAGCACATTCTATTCCGTAGGACGTAGTAGCACCCTGCCATTAGTCCATGGGATACCCATGATTTTTGGTCATGTTGTTCATAAAGGAGTTGTAATATTGTGTGTGTGTGTGTGTGTGTGTATTTTAGCAGGACTATATAAGTGGATGCAGTTGAACTCCGTGACCTACAATATGTAAGGGTTACACATGAGTCGAGTTTATTTTGGGGTTTGACTGAAAGTTATAACTAAATGGTAACCGGATTTCTTTTCACAGGTTTTCATGAATTTATTCCAATCACTGACTTCAACCTGTTGTTTCGGTTCATGAAACACCATTCAGTCAATACAAATAACACTATTTTATGTTGTGTAATTTTACGCTATTATTCACTGGCACTTGAAGTCCACTTTAACGAGAGGTCACTTTGGTCCTCAACCTTAAACATTAATATAATGGGTGACCACAATAGCTCAGTGATGTTAATTCGATGTTACTCAGATTCCATTGAGGGTCCAGGTATCTCGTCCTATACTGATGGACGTTTAGTGGATGGCCTAAATTAAAAAGGTATCGAAAACACTTCCTGATATTTAGACGATCGAGAAATCGGATGCATAACGCACAGTTGTTTATGGAGCTGAGCAGATTGAATTTCATGTTGTTTTCTAGTTAACCACAAACTGGTTTTCTGTGAATGGCCCGTCAGATATTTTTGGGGTGGATATCAATTTCAACTCGAAATCGTCCAGCCGCAGCGTTATATTAATGTCAGTGACCGCAGACCACTGTATATAGCCATATTTGTATACACACCCGCGATCATATTTCATTGTCTTTTATTGAATAAAAATAGTTGTATGTAGGCTTTTAATTTATGTAGGCCTTCCTTGATACCCAAATAGTCATGTCTGGAAGTGACGAAGAGCCATTAACACCCCCTGAGACATAAGAGTTAAAAATTCATGCTGAAGACCTGGAACAGGCAAACATCAGTTTGACATGACGATAAGGGTTCATTACTCACTATGTCTCTTCAACACTTGCAACGTTGGGATATAAGAGATTCTTAGTTACTTCCTTGTGGCTCCATTAGAGAAAAGAGAGAGGCCAATTCACTGCCACCAGGTAAACAAAAATGGAGAAAAATATACTGCAGCTGTTGACATACGACTCCCTATTTAAAGACGCCCCTCGAGAATTACGTGATATTCATGAACAGCTACGGGCACTGACGTAGAACTTTCAATTTGCATTCAGAACCGGCTGAGAGATACAATATTATCGTACAAGTGCCGGGGGAGCATGTACAGTTTTGAGCTACTGGTCTACTCATAATTAAAAGAAAACACGACATGTAGGAACGGGAGCACAAGTGTGCTCAGGTTTCAGCAACAATTTCTTCAATTGCGTCATATTATGACTTGATTCGGCACTTACTTATTCCCTTGAATTGTTTATTCAAAAGTTTGAATACTTCTTTCCTGCGCTTCCAGTTTTTTACTAGTTTTCTTTGCCATGTGATATTTCTGTTTTCATCCGAATTACTTCTTATCCTCGCCTTTGGACGGCTCCCAAACTATTGTTAATGAGCACACTTCTACTTTGCTCCGAAAACACAAAAAGGGTCGTCCATAGTTGAGAACGAGCGGTTGTGCATATCTGTGGTTGATGAGGAGATAATTCATGAAATGTCCTTTGCTCTTTTCGCACATGGACCTAGCATTATGTTACCTGCAGATTTTCTCTCAGAGAAAATGGCACAAAGGGATGGACCGCTCTCCGGTGTATATTATGAAGTGTGCAGAAAAGGTGCCGTTCTAGGTGGAGAACTTATTACTTCTCTGCTGTGTGCGATCGCATGTGCCTCGCTACATCTCCGGAATTGGATAAGGTCTTGTGGAATTCCGGACAATTGTGTAGTAGTTAGTGGGACGTTAAGCAAAATAACATTGTTAAATCACGTGCGGCTCAATCACGTGACGTAGCGCTCGTAAGCCATTTCGCCCGTGTGAACCGACAGCGTGGTGCTGCGTTCGAACGATTTGCCAAGAAACACGGAGGAGTGCGGCACCTCTCCGGTGTGGTTTACATGTGCACGGTTAACTTACATGATTCTCTGAACATTTTATCGCACTACTGAGAACTCGTGAGTGTTCTGATCTGAACTGTTAGTCACTTTCTTGGCTGAATATTTGTCACAGACATTACACCAGTATAGCTTCTCGCATGTGTGAGTCCACATGTGAACTGGTAGGCCACTTTTCTGGACAAGGGATTTGCAACAGACATTGCGGCAGTGCGCCTTAGACCCGTGTGAGTCCGCATACGACGTGCCAGGTGGGATCTCCTGCTGAATACCCTGCATCAGACATTGTATGAGATTGGCTTCTTGCCTGTGCCAGTCGGCATGTTGAACTACTAGGCTGACTTTGTGGCTAAAGAATATGCCACAGATATTGCAGCAGAATGGCTTCTCGCCTAATAGTGTCGGCATGTGATCTCCTAAGTCACGTTTCTGCCGCAGTGTAGCTTATCGCCTGTGAGGATACGCATGTGATTTGTTGGATGGACTTTCTGCCTGAAAGATTTTCCCACAGACGATGCAGCTTTATGGCTTCTCGTCTTTGTGTTTACGCATTTGAACTGCTAAGGCGCGTTTCTGGATGAATGATGTGTGGCTCATCGCATGTGTGAGTACGATTATGGCATGTTAAAGTAACTCTGTGGCTAAAAGATCTCCCACAGAAGTTAGAGCAGTACGGCTTGGACGGATTAACTGCTGAATAACTAGCCACAGACATTACAACAGACTGGCTATTCGCCCGTGTGAGAACGCATTTGAATAGCATGATTGTCTTTCCTGCTGAAGGTTTCACCAGACTTACTACAACTGTATGGCCTCTCGCCTGTATGGGTACGCATATGAGAAGTAAGAGCTTTTTTCCGTTTGAAAGATTTCCCACAGACATTGCAAGTGTTAGGCTTCTCGTCGGTGTGCGTCCACACGTGCCTAGCTCGGTGGGACGTACTGCTAAATGACTTCCCACAGACATTACAATTATATGGCTTCTCGCCTGTATGGGTCCGCATATGGACAATTAGTTTGGATTTCGTGATGAATGATTTGCCACAGACACTGCAAATGTATGGCTTCTCGCCTGTGTGAATCAATGTGTGATAAGATAAATCTATTTTTCTAACAAATGATTTGCAACATACTGTGCAGTTGTATGGCTTCTCGCCTGTATGATTCCGCAAATGAACGGTTAGAGTACTTTTCTCGATGAATGACTTGCCACAGACATTGCACCTGTACGGCTTCTCGCCTGTATGGGTCCGCAAATGGACAGTTATAAATACATTTCTTGTTGAATGACTTCCCACAGACGTTACAACTGTATGGCTTCTCGCCTGTATGGGTCCGCATATGAACAATTAGTTTTGCTTTTGCGATGAATGATTTGCCACAGACATTGCATATGTTTGGCTTCTCGCCTGTATGGGTCCGCATATGAACAATTAGTTTGGCTTTCGCGTTGAATGATTTGCCACAGACATTGCAACTGTATGGCTTCTCGCCCGTGTGGGACCAATTCAGATCTGGACTTTTCCTGAAATTTTTATGACATACTGCGCATTCGTTTTTAATCCCACCTGTATGCAATCGCGTGTCTCCTGTCAGCATTTTCTTCTTTGTGAAGCATTTATCTGAAAATCCACACACTTGGAGCGGGTGGATCCTGAGGTGTTCCGACAAGCTGCTTCGGCTACCTAACACCTTTCCGCAGTGATCGCACTTGAAGGGTCGATCATCCTTCTGTCTCTTCAGATGTGATCTGCCATCCGGAGGTTGATGATCTCTATAGCTCACCTCGGGTCTCGATCTACAGTGACAAATTAAAAGCATGTGACCAATAGTTCAACAGCCAACTCCACTACAACTCTCACACAGGGGATTTGCTACTGGACATTCCATTCACTGATATCCAGTGCAGAGAGCTCGTTACTCATAAACATCACATTCCTGAGAGTAAACATCATCTGAGGTCAAATTCAGAGTATACTGTTAAATTTCAAAAGCTCTCACTTGTAACGAGAATGTGTTGCGTCTTTTCTTAATCACGATATCACGCGCAAGAAACTTGTCACGGTTTAGAAATGTACGAGTTAATAGACAACCTCATTTAAAGAATGCATGAGAAGTGATCCAGCCTAAAAGGAGAAATAGAAGCTCTTTAATGCAGCACATATTATTCTATTGAAATCCGTACTCTGTTCTCCTACATAAAGGACGACATACGCTTTGGAGTTTTGACCTTGTTGAACCACTCTGCGCTTCGTCGCAGGCAAGTAATAATTTTTGTAAAGGACCTTGTTCTTGAGGTTGTTTGAGAGAATGTCAGTGTTGTAGATATTAATAAAGTTGAGATCATCGTTTGCCGACAGTCAGCAAGATCTGCTGAACCATGGCTAATCTTTTATGAATGTTATTTTGACACACAAATATACATATTGAATTTGTACATTGTTATCATATCACTATAGCATTTTATAATGTCACTGTGTCGCTTTTCCGAAATATGTAGCTTTGATGTGCAATCAAACAGACCCAACCAACATATAGGACGGTAGGTTTACACTAGGACGTTCATACTTACTACCATGTACTACATCAGTCTACGTCTTAATTGCTGTATTTCACACAAGCCGCATGCAACACGAAAAACCACTAATCCTGATGAAATACAGGAAAAGCTGAAATATAACAAGTATACGACGGCTCTCTCCCTAGCATTGATATTGTCTTTTCTCCACCAGATACTGCTGTTATAGACATTATGAAGGCCGCACAGAATATGGCTTTGGTGGTAGCGTTTTATTACAATGTTCTAATATCCTGATTTTGAAACCAAACGCAACCTATTATGCCCTTGAATATTCTTACAAGTATTACTTTAACAATACGGATAGAAGGAGCATGAAAATCAAGGTTTGAGACAAAATTCGAGATGAAAAGACGTTGAATTGCATCGTAGTGGATATTACTGCTATGTAAAGGAAGGAATGATATTCTATTTATTTCAAAAGATCACGGGCAACGTGATTATTTTTAGTGGATTGATAAGATAGCCAGATAGCGTCCAATTCTGTGCCTGTCTCCCCACCGCACAGTAGTTCTACATATTCTACGAAAGAAGGGCGGTAAATGCAAATTTCTTGGTTAAAGGTGAGATACGCTTGCAACTGGCACATGGGAAAATCGATCACGCAGGCTAAAATATATCGTAACGTGATCTATTACTTTCCAATTCGTGCTGTATGAACTCAATTCACATGGCCCAGTCGAATGTATGACTGGCTCACAAGCAAAGTAACGGGAAGCTCGACCACGTATTGTTACTGCTCTCTTTGGAGAAAGTAAGTGGACAAATAAACGGGGGACATTGATTCCAGATATGACAGACTAAACCTCTTGATCATCTCACAAGATATTGATCAGAAGATGGAGACGTTCAGTACGGAGCAGATGGCGGAAGAGGTACACTAAATTTCTGGAAGTTAATGCAGAAAAGAGCGTAGCGCTTCTTCTCTGGAGGAGTGGCTGCAAAAGGAATCTGTTCCCCATATCCGGAGCTGCGTTACTACCTTCTGTCATGAGCTCTAAAATGCTTCAAGACAAGTCGGCCGTAAAATAATACCATCACATCATTAAAGAAGTATCTCTCATGGTATCGGAACCAAGGTTAGTGCAGCCTCTGGAAGGGACGCGCATTGGCAGGACCCAGTCAGCATGAAATGTGGAGGATTAACAATGCCTTTATTATCTCTGTGTGTGAATTCTTTGTATCTTCTTTGACGTCACTATGTTTTTCTCTTGGTACGAAGTGAAGTACAATAAAGAAAACTTGTTTACATATACGACATAATTTGGTGCCGATACCCGCGATCGAACCAGGGACCTTTAGATCAACTCATTTCCCTCGATAATGGCATTCACGATCTTCTATCAGAATATGACGCAGATGTCATAGAGCGTGAGAAATACATCGAGGTCGCGAAGCGCGCGATATTTAATTCGACACGCGTCTTTCGTGACAAATTATCTGAGTCGCTCGGAAATATGAATCTTGACCCTTCCAGACCTTTATCCGTAGTACCAGAGCCATCACTCTTTTCCATCGCCCACTCTGTTAAATTACCCACTATCAAACTAGAACCATTCGCAGGAGATGTAGAGAAATGGTCCCGGTTTTGGGAGCAATTCCAGTCAGCGGTAGACAACAACCCGACCATCAACACTATCGACAAACACGTCTTCCTTCGTGGATACCTGGAGGGAGAACCTAAGAAGCTAATCCATGGCATAGCGGTGACTGCAGACACATACGAGGAAATTAAGGTGAATCTTATTGGACGATATTGCGATAAGAACCGCATCATCCAGGCGCATCTGGATTACCTGGAGACCATGAGACCAGTTCGTGATGCTACGCCCGACGCCCTCAATCATACATATATAGAATATGATAGACGTATTCAGGCTTTAGGGGCATTAGGGGAAAATGTCCACCACTACGGTAGAATGTTAGCCCCCAAACTGTTACGTGCATTTCCGGATGATAAGTCTAGAAGGTGGATCATCTACGCAAAGAGAGAGAAGATTTCCGAAGCGCACATAACAAGGCTTATGGAATTCCTCAATGAAGAAGTGGAGGGCGCAATGACGGCGCAGAAAATCAAAGGTGACAACGCCATCTCAAACTCATATTACCCAACTGCTGCTGCCTTGCAAGTCACTACTAGGACGGGCCAGACGTCCAGGAAGACGAAGACGTCACCTTTTTGCGTTTTTTGCGAAAGGAAAAACCATTGGGCTCAAAACTGTACCAAGATGACAAGATGTCAAGCAACGCATAGACCAACTGAAGTCTACTCAACGATGCTTTTTATCCCTAAACAGAAGTCACACCTTGAAAAACTGCACCAAGAAGAACAAAGTATCCTGCACTAAATGTAAGGGACCACATCACATCTCTATCTGTGAAGGACAAGTGGGAGTAACTGTGGGAAAAAAAGATGTTAGCATGCCGAACTTGATATACCTCCAAACAGCTCGAATTTGGGTAATCGGACCAACCGGTCTTTGGAAAAGAACACGTTAAATTCTGAACGCCGGAAGTCAGTCAAGATTCATCAGCTCGGAACTGGTAGACGATTTGAAGCTGAAAGTTATTGACAGGAGAGATCTGTCAGTCACAGCATTTGAAGCACCATTAAGTACATCGGTGACTCGCAGATTGGCCAACTTCAGTATAAGTGGAATGTAGACGAAAGATTCCGTGCGAATCTCGGCATTCGAGAGCAGGAACACGTACTCACCACAACCAACCGTCCCACGTGACATACAGAGTCTATCACGCCTTCACAAATTGCAACTAGCAGATCCTCAAGATGATGCAGACGATCTGATGATTGAGGTCCTGATAGGAGGAGACCAGTACTGGCAGGTGGTGAAGGACGAACAGCCAATACGCATCTCGAGTTCCATGGTACTTCTTCCCTCTAGGTTTCGTTGGATTCTTAGTGGGAATAAGTCTGGTACTACAGTGAATCATGTGTCCATAAACCACGTCAGTATCAATGCAGAATTACTATCTTCCGAGAACAATCCACGCAAGTTTTGGAATCTAGAGATACTAGGGATAAAGGAAGATCAGCAACGAGCACTCACTGCGAGAGAGTTTGCAATCTTGAAAGGCTTTCATGAATCATTCAAAATGGAAGACGGGAGGAGGGTTGTCTCCCTACCAAGGAAGGAAGGAGTAATACTGCACTCGAATCGCAAGAACGCTGAGAAACGTTTTGATTCCCTGAAGAACAAACTTAATGGAAACAAACAGTTCCGAGAGGCATACCACGCTTTAATGACCGACTACTTTGCGAAGGGACATGTAGAGATAGCGCCCGAGGCTGAATCGGTTACCGACACCTTCTATTTGCCTCACCATGCTATAAACAAGCAAAGAGACGGCACAACGAAGTGGAAAATAGTTTTTGATGCTTCATCTCACGAAAAGGGTACCCTATTACCCAATGATGCCCTGGAGGTAGGGCCTAATCTCCTACCAGAAATTCTGGCAACACTACTCCGCTTCCGACTCTACCGACTAGCTTTAATTGGGTACGGAACCCAAGCCTTTTTGCAGTTGTGTCTGGATAAAAATGACAGAGACTTAACGAGATTTCATGGTTTGAAGTGGAGAGAGGGGAAAAAGGAGATTGGAAGACAACTGACAACACTGCAGTATACAGATTCGCCCGTTTGCCGTTTTGACATGCATGCAGTCCATTACTTTTATCAGCTACATTACGTGAATTGGCTTCCAGATTTTGTGACAAATATCCCTTGGCTACAAAACTGCTAGATCAATGGACCTGCATGGATAATTTCACAGCCAGTACAGAAGACGAAAATGAAATCATTGCTGTGTACTACGAGATAACAGGGCTTCTCCGAGAGATACAAATGCCGATGTCAAAGTGGGCGACCATTTCAGTACTGTTAAAGGATATATGGAGAGCCGAAGGGCGCGAGGAAACGAGAGATACACGAGTTTTGGGTGTTAACTGGAACACGCACACGGACTGTCTTCTTTTCGACCCTAACGACACCATTGGAACGCTACCAGAAGAGCCGGCAACGAAGAGACAGGTACTACAAGCTACAGCAAGATTTTACGATCCGCTTGGTCTCCTGTCGCCAATATCGATTACAGGTAAAATCCTGTTCCAGGATACTTGGTGTTGAGGGATAGCATGGGACGATCTCCTAACCATAGACCTAGCAAGAAGGTGGCAACTCTGGGCTTCCAGCCTCATTCACTTGTCAGCCATTCAAATCCCTCGATGGATAGAATCTTCTTCTACGCCAGAGAACTATCAAGTGCATGTATTCTGTGACGCTTCGGAGAGGGCTTGTGGTGCCGTACTTTATCTCAGAGTAGTGGAGAGTGATACAGTCTCGGTACACTTGGTTTGCAGCAAGAACAGACTGTCACCTATCAAGCGAGTGACCCTCCCTAGACTTGAACACCTTTCAGCTCTAGTGCGTATAAGACTTCTCAAGTATTTCTGTCAGTCTACATGATATATCACGAAGGCAACGCTATGGAGTGATTCTATGGTGACAGAATACATTGCATTACATCGTCGAGAAGTTGGAACCATGCATGTTGACGTTGAAGATATAGCACGAGTAGGGATATTTAAGAATATTGGCTCCACAATCTATGATGATGGCCGACTTACTGATGAAGTCAACTTAAGGATATACAACGCCTGACTGAAGTGGAGAATGACAACAGGCGCCCTTCCGAACTTTGGACAAAGGGCCATCCCTAAACTAAGTTCTACCGAACTGATACTTGTCCTATCGTTATCCATCCTGTAGTTTTCTACGGCAACGAATGCTGCCCAGCTCTAGAGGTAGAACGCCAACTAAGCATCATGGATACGAAGTTGCTTAGGTGGAAGCCTGGCATAACTAGACTAGATCACATTTCAAATGATGTTAATAGAAAACGTTTTGGCATTGCACCGACCCAGAAGAAAATTGGGGAAAGGCGTGTGCGCTGGTTTGGGCATGTGTTGCGTGTAGAGGGCGATATATTGGGAAAATCAGAGTATACACAGAAAGTCGGTGAAAAGAGGCGCGAGGGACGAACCAGACAGCATAGACTGATAAAGTGCACAACGGCCTGAAAGTTGGAAGACTACATGCAGACATGGCCCGAGACCGAACTAACTGGAGTCAATGAACCACAACACCGGACCCTGCCACCAGATGCAGACTGATGAATATTCTGTTACAAAAATGGAATGCAATGGATATTTTACACATCCTAACATTCCAATTAGTTTATTGCATGTTCAAATTTTCTCCCCTAATGCCTATGTCCGATATCTATAAAAACTTATTTTCTCAAAATAGTGTTTGAATGGCTGAACGCTTCTGGATTTCGTGTTTAAGTGACTCCTATAAATGCATTGTGAAGAAAAACTCATAACTCAAAAAAATAAAAAAACTGGGTATATCTGTGTTAAATGGGAAGGACAGTTTGAATATCCGGTGAAATGCTACGAGTACCTACAAGAGGGGAGTCCGTCAGTGTATTCTAGCCTGAATAGAATTTTGCAATTCATATTTCTGCTTACATACGTCATAGACAGCAGACGATCATATTAATCAGTTTGTTATTTTCACTCCGCTCACGCCTATAAATATGAAGACCATGGAGGAGTGGCACAAAGTGGTCAACTCAGGGCCATGTGACACTCAACGCTCTAAAGCTGGAAGGAAACCACATAACTAAGTGGTTAGTTTAGGACCATGTGTCTCTGCACAAACGGAAGTAAGCCTCATCACTAATTGGTAATCTCAGAAATACGTGTATTTCCACAAGTCAGCAATTAGGAAATTTTATGAATCTTAAAATCAATTCCAAACTGGCATGGCAAATATTTTAGACATTTTAAAGGCAGTCATTTAAGTTGCGGCATGATATTTGTAGACTGCTGGAATAAGAGTGAGGAAACAATAGCGCCTGAGGTGAGATATAAAACAAAGTGGGAAGTAGCAGATAAGATCCGGTCGACTGAATCCTTAAGAAGCAACTAAAATCTATGATGTAAAATGGCCTAAGCTACGTAGACAATGGACTGTCCTCTGACATATATGCCAAGAAGAGACACATAAAATGCATGTCGCTTTGCTGGTCCGACAGTGCCTCTGCACAAAATATGTTTAGAAAGTAGAAAGCTAATTTAGACTCCATCAAAAATAGAAATATGATTTTGTGTATGAAAAGGATTCATAAGCAACATTTTTACTGGTGGTAATTATACAAAATTGTTCCCTAATGTAGCCTATTGTGTCTTGTTATACATGAATTACAAAGAAACTGCAGGATTTAAACCTTGAAGAATAGACTATTTGGGCGATCTTCGGTTGTGTGCATGGTTCTACTCTGACTAATCAGAGAGTGTGAGCTGGTATTGGGTAGTTCTGAGGACCGACATGAATATTTCTTGCCACTAGTGTGAAAGTACAGTAGGAACAAGTCAGTGCATCACACAAGAGTCGAGAAGGCTCTAACCACTCACAAAATCAAATAAACCATTCAGAATTCGTAGTTTCCATCACAAATCTGGCTTGAAGTCAAACCTTAGGCTATGACTAGCCATCGCATGACCTGCATTAAATGTCAGTGACAATAATTACAATTTTTAAAAAAGAATATTATATCACAACATGATTTACCTATTATTATTATTATTATTACTATTATTATTATTAGCATAGGGCAACAAGTTAGATACATATACACAAATATATGGTATTTACAAATATACACAGACAAGAAACATGTTTTATAGCAGGATGTCCAGTTGGGTGATCTACTGTATGGTTTCCTCTGTTGGTTCCAAAAAGTCACACGGGCTACCTGTGTAGGAACGTCGTGTACATTCACTTACAATATGGGGATCATCTGCCGAGATGCACAGCCGCACTCTGGTGATGAGATATATTTCCACTTATAAAGGGCATCCATGCATCGTCCATGATTTGTTCTCACCCGAATCAGAGTGGTCCAAATCTTACGCGGTAGATGATGTTCACAAGGAAGATGTTCACCAGAAAAGATGTTGTGTAAGGAACTGTCTGTGGCAAATTTCCAGCGATTTCTCCATTCTTCTAAAGGGTGAAAATTCCCATCAGCCAATGCGACAGCATCATGCAAAAATGGATGTCGTGACTTGAACCTTGTTACCTTCAGAATAGGAATATCATCCAAAACATACAGTTGAGGGTTCATTTCTATATTCTTGAACTCTCGAATGGGAGCATTTGATCTTCTTACATCATGCGGCATTATACCTGACAGAATTGGGAGCCAATAAAGGGGCGTGGACTGGACAGTACCAGATATTAACCGCATGCTAGCATTCAATTGAGTATCAATTAGTCTTGTATATGGGCTATCCAGCCAAACTGGTGCACAGTACTCAGCACACGAGAAAACCAGTCCCAAAGCAGATCATAAAGTCTTTACTGATGAACCCCAACTTAAGCCATACAATTTCTGAAAGATAATATTACATGTTTTGAGCTTCTTGGACAGATTCATAAGATGTTGTTTGTAAGATAGTGTGCGATCAAGTGTAATCCCCAAATATTTGGGATAGCTGCTGTGCCGAAGTTCTTGGTGACAAAAACGTATGTGAAGTTTAATGCCAGCTTGGCGATTATTTAGGTGAAAACATGACACTTCTATTTTGTTAGAGTTAGGACACAGTTGCCATTTCTTGAAGTACGTTTAAAGTGAAATCAGGTCTCTTTGTAGCACTTCTTCTGTCACACTAAAGTATCGATATTGAGTGGCTAGTGTTATGATATTCAGCATAACAAAATGTTTGTGATGATGTTTCTGGGAGATCGGAGATATACAAATTGAACAGTAGGGGAGACAGTACCGATCCTTGAGCTTCTTTCTCTACTTATACTATTTCCCATACACACTTGAAATCTTCTGTCATTGAGCATATTGCTTATAACCTGCACGATGGTCCTACAGGGTACAATTCGGGGAAGCTTGTAAATTAATCCTTCCCTCCAGACTGCGTCAAATGCTGCTGTAAGATCAATGAATACAGCTGAGGTCTAGAGTTGTTTCTGGAAACCTCCTCCCATGTGGAATGTCAGTGAAAGCACTTGATCGCAGCAGCTGCGATTGGGCCTGAATCCGGCTTGATCAACTGGAATATGCTGGAAAACAGTTGCGCTGATTCCGTTGTAGATTAGCCTCCCCAAAAGAAGGGCAATTGGTCTATAACTGCTTGGGTCATTGGCAGGCTTAGCTGGTTTCAAGATGGAAATCATTCCGTTAGTTTGAATACTGCCGAGAATTGTCTGTTCTGTAGAAGGTCGGTACAAAACCTTGCCAGCCAACTTCTAGCATTCTTCCCTAAATGAATGCGAAATTCTGGATAAATGCCATCAAAATCTGGAGCTGTACTTGGTTTAACGTCTTTGAGAGCAGCATTGATGTCTTGCACAGTAAGCGGTAGTGAATACCTTGGTGTGCGTGGTGTTCTTTATTTCAGAGTTTGGAGCTGGCGCCGTATGTGTTTGGTATGTTTCTTATCTGATGGAGTTTAGGGAGTTGTGACGATGTGAGATGCTACTTCATCCGGAATAACTCCAGGCTCTTGCTTCACCAAAGGTGTCCTTCCACCAAGTTTTCTGAGGACTCCCTGAGTTCTTCTACTGGAATGAGTTAAGTCGATATTCTCCACTATTTCAATTCACCGTTCTCTCCGGGTAGTATCCATGCTGGAAAGAAGTTCATCAGCTATGTCTTCATCACTAGTCTGCAGACATTCGTTATAGAGCGCATCAGTCTCAACATTCCAACCAGGGATGTATTATTTTTATGGCCTCCAGGCATACTCTTCTTAGCCACCATCATAACTGCACTTACGAAACGCAAGTAATTGTTGAGCTTGGGAGCAATCCACCGAACGCATATATCCAGTTCAGTGGTGAATGTTGACCAATTTGCTTTTCTGAAGTTCCACCGTGCATGTGGTATTGACCGTACAACAGGAATTTTGATGCCAATATCCGCTATAATGGGGCGATGTTGACTGTGGGGAAAAAGTATTACCACTCTACGACTGGTATGTATGGACTGTCCTCCCTCATTGCAGCTAATAAAACACAGGTCAAGATTGGAATCCCTGTTCCATGCAGCTGATTGGAAAGTACCATGATCTTTTGGGTCAAACATCAGATGGAGATTGTTCATCTCTGTCCATTCTACGAGTTTCGTTCCACATTCACTGTTATTCAGTACTTCCATAGTTCGTGATGGCTGTTGAAGTCGCCTATATAAACTGCAGGGTGTTGAGCATTAGGTAGTACTGTACTTGGCCACTGTGCGTTTGGGGGTTTATAAATGTTAAAAGTAGTAACATCTGCCACTCACACAGCAACACAATGGATGTCTTCGTCTTCGTTTTGAAAGAGCAGTGAGGCATCTTGGATATTATTATGAACATATGTACCTATACCATGTGCACTGTGAAATGTTGCACCAAGAGCTGTGTAACCATTAATGCGGCCCATTTTCCGAAACTCTTCTTCATTGGCTGTATGGGTTTCCTGTATAGCCACAACATCTATATTATTATCCAGGATAACCTTGGATAGGTAGTCACATTTTGCTCTGCTGTTGCTCTCTACGTTAAGCTGGAAGACATGGATGAAAGGTCCAATGTTTCTTGTCTGGGAGCTATGAGAAGAACCATTTCCATGAAATAACTTTGTCATTGTTGGGAGATCTTTAAAAAGACAGGTCCAGCAGCCAAAGTTATTGCTTTCTTAGTAGCACCCGGGGGTCACATGTAGGGCACTTTGAGGTTAAACCTAAGGACATGAAGCAATAATGTACCCCCTATTTATCTTATTTTATGAGATAATAAATTCACTTACTTAAAGAATTCTGAATTTTTTAGGCAAACTGCACAAATTTAAAACTCCACTTATACCTGACCATTTTATTACTTTATACTAATTGTGTAAGTATGTTTGCAATCAACACACTACAAGCCCCTGACTGACAATGAACACTAAAATGAATCAGCAAGTGTGACCACAACACTAGAATGAACATAAATTCAATACCACATATTTTTACGCTTACAACAATGAACAAATTTTATTTGAAAACTATGATATTGATAATGTAGCATTATGACCTGAACGTTTCATTTCTACAACACATTATCTGCTTTGGCGTCCACAATTGGAGGAATCTGACTTAACACACAAGAGAGCAGAAATGATCATAAAAAAAGGAATCTAACGAAATAGTTTAAAATGACATTCTTTGAGTTATAACTTTATTGAACTCAGCCGTCATTGTATTGATTAATGAGAATGATTATGTTAGTTCAAAATATTACAATGTACATAAAACTTAACAATTCTGAATTTGTAGATTTAATTTATGATCTACAAACATCGCTTTTTCTGTGTGTCACTGTTGGTGTGAACGTACAAAAACTTACTCAGAATAACTGGAGGCAATAGTTTCAGATGGCATTTCAGATGATAAGAATGTGATGAACTAATGATGCAGAGACAGTAAAAGAAAGCACACTTTCTTCATAGTTGGTTTAAGGTAATGTAAACAAATACACTTCAAAATATCTTGCTTTACCAGAGATTCTTTTTGTAGATATATACCGGTTTTCAATAAAACAACATGATGGTACATTAAATATGATCTTGAAGTTCTTCAATATTTAACATGATTTTAACCAAAAGAATTTTAGGATATTTGCATTTAAATGAAACCTTGTAAAGAAAGGATTCAACTGACGAAAATGGCCAGTTTTTGGAGATAAACCAACCAACACTGAACACAACTGTGAATAGGTACGACATATTCTATATTATATAGGATTTGTAGTGTACTTACTTTGTTTCTTCTTTGATGTATGGCAACAGCTGATCATCGGTATGTTCTTCTATGAATATTTCCTCCTTAGTATCTTCGGAAGGCTATAAGTAAGTAATAAGAAAAGTAGAGTAAAGAAGTAAGGGAGTACAAATATATAGGCCTAAACAAGAACCAGCTGAGAAAATAAATTTCATAGTGGCACAATAAAGATTAAAATAAATATACCTCTCATTTTAAAAATATAAGAATGGAAAGGAACAATCAATTCAAAATCAATCTAAATACAAGAGAGCTGTCTACCTTGGTGGCAAATAGTACACAAAAATACATTATTATCAAGCAATAAATTTTAAAAGAACACAGAAGGAGACAATTTCCTTAAAAAAAGTATTACACAATATACGCTTTCTTTACTATTAAGCACACAGCTCATCCTCAATAAATGTATATAATTTACAAAATTTTACTCATAACATCTTCTGTATTACAAACATAATCAACACATACACAACTTGTGCAATTAGTTCAAAATAATAGTATATAACTTCTATTAGATTATAATTTACATTGCATTTATTTATTTATTTTATTTTTTTACCCTTTTTGGAACCTAACTTGCATAATGACCTGGTGCGTTTTAACCTGGTCCCTTTTGCCACTGCTTTTCAGACAAATGATAAGAGAGATAAGAACATGAAAAGGAACACAGTGTAGGATATCAGTAGACAAGGTAGCATAGAAAAGGAGGATCATTTGCAAATATGTAAATTTAAAATTACCCTCATATTTGTGAATATTCACCAGAGTATGTGTACACATACATGTGTGGGAGGAGGCACTTCCGTGTATGTGTACATGTACAATTTAAGGAAAACAAATAATAATAATAAAAAACACTATCTCCAAATCATTACCCAATAACATCCCGTGCTTGTGTTTCTCTTTCTGTTGATCCCTATTTCCACACTGAATAGCTACATTCTTCATCCTTTTATGCCATCGCCATAAGACCTATGTGTGTCGGTGCGACGTAAAGCAACTAACATCCTTTTATGTTCACATTCCCCTGTTCCCATCTTTCTATACCAACTGGACTTGTAACTTCTTTGTTCATTTCCATGTTCCTATATACTTTCTTTCCGAAAACACTTCACTGTAATATCCAATAATCCCACATTATTCCCACTACTTCCCCAACAAGTGGACAATGCTTAAATCATAAGCATAGAAAGATCTATCATCAATCTCTGTACATCACATTAAGACCAAAATACATAAATCAGTCAATGTCCCAATCAATGAATGAATCAAACAACAGCATTTAGGGCTATTGGTTGTTTGTATAGAGAAAGATTGTGAAAATATATGAAACAACTTCCATGGTAAATTATTTCAATCACTAAATCATCTTCCTATAAGTGAACATTTGCCAAACTTTGTCCCCATGAATTCCAACTTATCTTCATATTGTGACCTTTCCTACACTAAAAGAACATGACTTAAATGTATTCATCAGCTAATGTCATTCCAAGCCATCTCTCCAATGACATCTCAGAATACACTGCTTAATCGAACAGCTTGTGTTCTTTCTCCAATTCTTCCCAGCTGGAGCTTTTTAACATCTCTGTAACACAACTATTTTGTTAGAAATCAAACACAAGAAATGGAACTATTTCTGTGGATTATTTCCCGTTCTCCACTTAAGTAATACTGCTGATGACCTCATATTCTCATTGTGGTTTTGCTGGAGATTTATATGCCCTCTCCTTTATAACCCCTAAATAACCGCATGAACATATTAAGAGACCTGTAAATTTCATTTTCAATATGTTTATATGATTACCACAATGAAGATATATACTTATTATGAATAACTAGATACTTACAGAGATCCCCATGAAGAACTTTCACCCCATCAACACAACAATTAAACCACAGAGGACTCTTTCTATTTGTGAAACACATAACCTGACTTTTCATCCCATTTACCAATATAGCATTGCCCGATGTCCATCTTACAATATTGTCAAGGTCCTTTATGCAGTTACTCAAAATCCTGAAACTTATTTATTACAAAGAGCCTCATTACCTTTCTCAGTTCATTAATCAAATTGTTTATATATATCAGAAAATAAAGGTCTCATAATACTATCCCATGGGAGCCAATCCCATAATTGTTACAGGATCAAATAAAGCTTAACCTACTCTAATGCCCTGAGTTCTATGTTTTAGAAATACACCAGACAAGGCCAAATTTTAATGGTAAAAGGTATATTTCTATCTTTATGTAAATTATTGACCTTTATAGCCGTTGGTGGTAAAGTTATCACTTCGTATATCCCTGTCCACACTACTGTATTTTCTCATACAGTGGCTACAGTGAGAACCACAATGTAATTTCATTATTCATATGGTTTTGTTCACTTTTGTTAGTGAACATGTTCTGTTGTTTATTGTCTATATCAGCATATTGTTGCTGTATAGAAGTAGATAATGTGACCTATTGTTAAGAGTGTGCATTCTGTACGTTACATGCATTATTGATACTATCCACGAGTTCAGTTGATATTTCTTAATATTGGTTCTTGAGAACGGTCAAATGTTGAGGTTATGGGGAGACGAAATGACCTTTCGCCAAGAAAGGCATTGTCAGAGAGTTACTTGTTGAGAAACGTTATTCACAGCAAGATACAGATTCTAGATTGCATCCATCACAGCAATCTGTAAGTAGAATTTTAAAATGTGAAGATAAGGGGAAGACAAATTGACAACAACGTGTTGGAAACTGTGGGCGAAAGAAGAAACTAACCCCAAGGAGGAAGCAAAACTGATTAATTTGTCAGTAAACAACCGCAAGGTTACTAGTTTGGATTTATGTAATAAATTAGAAGAGTATGGGTCATTGGAACCAGCCAAGACTGAGAGACGAGAGCTGTTTAATGCTAGAATGAGAGCAAGACGACCTCAAAGAAAAGCGAAGATTACTCCTGCTATGGCCAAAAGAGGTTCCAGTGGGCTAAGACTCTCCAGAATTGGTCATCTGATCAATGGAAACAGGCAAGTCCATGACAATTACTGTAATTCCTAAATTATCATTCATTATTCCATTTTAACCCAATCTAAGTGGTGTAACCGTACAGTATAGTAAATGTATGAATTTTTTCTTTCAAACTGTACAGCTTATTGCATTTAATGCTAGGCTTATTTGTTTTATTTATTTCAGGTTTTTTTAGTGAAGAATCTGTAATTCCTCTCAAAGAAGAGACAAGTCAATGTGTCAGAAGAAAAGGAGTAGAAGCATTCCATCCAGATTGAGTGAAGCAGAGAGTGAAGCATCAAACTTCAGTGATGGTCTGGAGTGTGTTCCTTTGGTACGGCTGTGGACGATTATACATTGTAGAAGGAACTATGAGACGTGAACAATATAGCATTAAGAACCCGTTTGATAGCTCAGGTGCAAGGGTGGTTTGGCCAAAGTGAATTTATTTCTATGCAAGATGGGCCTCCTTGCCACAAAGCCTAGAAACAGTCCTGACATGAACCCCATAGAACATCCTTGGGCAATAGAAAAGAAAAGTCCGACAAACGAATATAACGACAAAAATTGGCTTTACTGTGAAGCTCGTTCAGATCTGGTGTCATGATGACGATTTAAAGAGTCAGCGTAAAATACTGTTTGAGGGTATGCCCAGTTTAATCAAGTCACTCACGGAAGCTAACGGGATGCATACCAAGTCGAAAGTCAACTTAAAAATTGGTAACATCTTATGTGCCCAATTCTCAATTTTTTAATATTTAATAATTTGGCCACGTCTTTATAGTCACCCATTTAGCCACTATTTTATCTATCCCAACCACACTAATTTTTGTCAGTAGTTTCCCGAGATCTACCCTATGAAAATCCTTACATATGTCAATCGTGACACATTTTGATCACGTGAATCTAATAGCCACACGGTGCTACTACACTAATTATTCATTCATCTGCTATAGCTGCTTCACACATACACTAATCAATATTTCGAAGAATTGACTTTCGTATTGTCCCCTTCAACTTTGGCCTACAATGCACATTTTCTTGTATGTGGAAATGGGATGTTATCATTCTTTCATTAAGGGTGATATATTATAAGGTTATGCCAACAGAGTCGTGTCTTCTTATAGAGAACCGGTTTGGACAGGCAGGGAACGCAGTATTGATTATTCAATCGACCAGCCAGCTGAGTCATGTGACCTACTGGGAAACTTTCAAGGCCGCTCTAATTAGCAGAGCGTGTGGAATACTCTGGAGACAGTGATATCTAGATTTAGAGAACCCAACAGGTGAAAGTAGATGTCCAATTACGAGACGACATAGAGACACACCCACCCGGGTAAATGCTTAAATACCTGTGTTTTTGGAACAAACGCTCTCATCTCTTATCTTCTGGTCGTCGAGTGAAGCAGATTTTCGAGAACCAAGTTACGTACTGTTCTTCGATATTTTCCACGTGGTTGTGTGCGAGAACACAGTCTAAAATCCTTGTGTCAGTTTCAGCTCTCATCCAGTGAAGAGAGAGGAGGACCTCTACGTGTTCGGTAATCTTCGCCAGGATGTTTCACCCATCGCCCGAAGGAGCAGTCTACAGGATTATGGACATCGACACACTTGTCAGTGAAGGAAAGCACCAGATTGTTTGTCCTCTCGTCTCTTTGTCGCAGTAATATTCTATATTAATTAACAAGCTCGAAGATGCAAAGCTGCCGCATCGCGACTGTGTGATCCTTCACTCACAACATTGTAAATTCAATGAAATACTAAACGAAGGAATCAATAAGCCCAACGGTTTGATTACAAGAGAAGTTCTATATGGACCCCTCCTATTTTGGTGCATAGTTCACAATGGTGTAGTAGTTAGTGACCTCTGGACTCTGTCCAGGATGTGTAGTGTGTGGCGAACGACTTGGAAAGCTGCCTGTATTCTTGGCACAAGTATGTCTTCTCTTTCTATGGGGATCATATAGTAGTCAATTTCTGTAGAACAAACTGTACACTGCCTACCGGAGCTCGGAAGCGACTATGCGAAATGATCGAGAAACTTGTCCATTCTCACCGAGCATTACCTCTGTCTCCCACTTTTCACTTCCCCTCCGTTGCCTATTCTGACGCACAGCAACGAGCAGCGGCTGACTCAATGGTAGAGCAAATAGAGTAAATACTTCATTTCCTAAAAATAAACATTTCCACGGCAATCCAACTGCACCACCATCTTAAACATTACACGAAGGGCAACTCTGATTTATTTGTCAGTACAGTTCTGATACACATTGTACACAGGTAATTACAGTGAGTGCGCCTCGATTCAGATTTCTTAGCCACACGTTCGGCAAAGACAATCCTTTCCCTTAGTTCTGGAGTCTTTTGTGAAAGCCAATTTATATACAGTATTCCTCTGTCTTTTTTCACCTCGTCTTGGACTGGAATCATCCATAAGAACGCTTCATTTTCAATACAGTAGGAACTAGTTTATGTCGTACCGAATATTACTGTGACGGCTGCAGTGAAAGATCCGTAGAATGTGTCCACATGTTGCCAATTGCATTCAGGTCAACGAGAGGAAAATTTATGCTGTCTGCTAGAGTCTCCTTCCTGTCTTTAAGCTTCCACCACTTGAACTTCTCGGGGGCATTTATCAATCCACCTCTACGATGCATAGAGGTCATTAAATCCGCTATGCCTACCTTATGCAGAGGTGGTACACAGTCAGATGACATCCTTTGTTTGTTGGTTGGAGATCACGGTGCTGAACAACGATAAGGTCAATTTGCTTGCTGCAATCACCACAAGTGAAACCTAAAATATGAGTTCCATCACCATATCAGATACCGAAGGTATTACCACCATGGCAGCTATACAAATTATTAATGTGACCAACATGCGCATTATGATCACCACATAGAAGTGGAAACTCATCTTCCGTACACGCTGCAACATGATCTCGTAGCTACTGCCAACGTTGAGGTCATCACAGCCAGATTGTGACAGAGAAAACACAAGTTCGAGAGGATGCACTGTCGAGTGTAATTGAGTGTAATTGAACCTCAGTAAATCTATCTTGTAGGCTTGCACACACAATGAAGTCAATACCATTTTTGCCGGATGTAACCTGGTAAATAAGTTCATAGACATCTCTGATGTCATGAGATTTCTGGCCTTTCCAAAGGACGCAAGTTACTATCTAATTAACATAGGCTACTCTTCAATTCTAAACCGGACTTACGTTATCCTAATTACAGCAGGTTAACAGAAACAAAAGAAGTAACTACATTGCCAAGCAGATATCTCCCATGCCATGAAAAGATTAAGAAATAATAAAGCAGAATGATATTTACTAATAAACTAACTATTCTACAATAACTCTAAGCCACATTTAGATGTATACTAATTACAAAACTGAATTAAAACATTCCTAAACTATGAATCTATGGAACTTCGGAGAATGTACTGTAAATTTTCATTGACTATGTACATAACACTTAGCTTCCTTCGTTTATGAAAGAGACAAAAGGTGAAAAGTTTGAATGTAATTATCAGTCAAAGAACAGTGGCCAGTTATTATCATAAATTTAAACCTTATTACTGAAAGTGAATTTAACATAACCTACAGCATTTTGTTTATTTGATGGTTTCTACCATTTCCCTTTCACACCGACACAGATAGGTCGTATGGCGGTGATGAGCTAAAAATGACTACTAGTGCGAAGGAAGCAACTGTGGCCTTATTTAAGGTACAGTAACACCATTTTTTCTGCGAAAATGTGAAACCATGGAAAACATGCACTTCAGGGCCGTCGACACTGGGTTCGAACCCAGCATCTCCCAAATGCAGGCCGATAGCTAAACGCCCAGTTGCTCAATACCACAAAGAAGCAATTGCTTGAATTTCTTTCCTTCCAATACTTATTGTGAGAGTATCTTAATATGTAATTTCAAAGAATACGTTAAAAAGCAAGTCCTTATTTTAAAAATTCGGTGTTTAAGTTCCCCAGGTTTACATGCACATTTGGACATAGGTTTTCATATACATGTCCAAAATTTAACGATACATGGGGATACTTGGGAAAAGTAAAGAGTAAAGTAGAACCCCAAATTCACATCCTTCAAAATTCTATGCAGAGAATGCTTTCCTCCCTTGAAGTCAAGATGGGCTGCCTACCTATGCTCTTCGGTTCTAGGATTGAGGTAGCCCTCCGTATGCCTTCCACCAAGTACCCATTTAGGAGACTTATCAAGCACGTCGGCATGGTAATTACGATAAACCATGCTGCCAAGTTTATGCTTATATTCTTGCAGCACAGTCCGAAGAAAACCCCACGAAAGAACCCTACTCAGAAAAACTGCCAAAGACATATTCTTGAGGCAATCAAACTAACGAAAGTAGAACCTAACTGAACTTCAGCCAGAGTAAAACCCTCAAAAACAATTCACTTCAACTAACATTTGTTGACAATGTGAACATTCAGTACCATACGATACAACAAACAAATTCTCCCACTGATGTACGGGGAAAAAGAGACAACAATCAAGACATGGATTTATCACAATAGTTCTATGAACAGTGACTGCCCTATATCAACACAGATCTATCCGTGTTGGGAAACAAAGTAATCATGATTCAAAAGTATCTAGGCACAGAGAAACGATCATGGGTCAATTTATCTCCAAAGGGAAGAGATTGGGTCGGATCAAACAAATTTAAATGACACTTTGGTGAATTATCAATTAACAAATAGTAAATGAAATGATTATCATTATTTTACTGTAAAACCAATTATAGTATTAAAACTAACAGCTAAAAGATAACTAGGCATCTCAGAAAACTGTTAATAATGCAGAATGACACTGCGTAAGCACTGTACAAACCTACAGATAGTTTCACTTTAAAGTTCTACAGAACAATTTAAACTGAAAATGCAATTATCACACCACACATAAGATTTCAACAAAATATATTACTAATTCAACAACGCATCAATATATCCAAATAATACACTTTTTTATAGTTCTGTATCATTTATACAGTAGTATATACTGTGGAAAGAAATCTTTCATCTATAACATATTGTATCCGAATATGGCGTAACATGGTTAACATTGAGATTGCCGCAAAAGGCTAATTTAATTCGGTCAGTGGGCCATTCATAACAGCTGTGGTGAAGGGCAGGATCCGATAACCTTGGAGCAAGTCGCCTTTAAGCTCATAGCTGCATGACCACGTGGCGATCCGTTTCTTTTCTCGTATTGGCCAGGAGCTTAACATGCGACAGATATGAATAGCTAACATTTTCAAGGCTAGCACCGCAGGGCAAGTTTTCAGAACTATTCACAAGACCAGTTTCAAGCCATGATTTTAAGACGTGAAGATAATTTATGATTGGTTTCCAACTAATCACACATTCTAGACTGAGAACTGATAAAGGCAGTGTGTAATCGACACTCAACTTACTCAGCTCTTAATCTACTGCATTCATACTGCACTACTTTAGAGCACTACTTCACATCGTTTTCCCACTACAATTCTACAAGATATTCTACGCCAAGCGATGTTTATTAGCCGTGATGTCTCATAAAGGGAACACTTTATTTCGCCTTCTGCAAGACATAACCACTATAACATTAATTCCAGAACACGTGTGGTATGCATAAATCATCTGAACCCTTAAGTTAAGTGTCGACTGACATTTAAATAGGCATGGTTGGAGCAAATATTAATGTTCTGTTTTAGTTTCAGCGTGTGTGAGGGTGTGTGTGTGTGCGTGTGTGTGTGTTTGTGTGTGAGGAATCCTACTGTTACAAGAAGACTGTAAGACAAGGAACAAGGGTAATCATCATGCTGCCTGCAACAGGAATCTCTACCTTCATCACGGTGCACTTTGCAGGGGATATTCCTTCCGGAATGTGCTACTATGAAGGGAGATCCCACCACATCCTAAAGGGTGCTAAAGGGACCAATCGTGAGAGTTGCCAGCCAGGACAGAATCAACTCCAATCATAAAAATTTAAGTACCTTTTTTAAAAAATATTAATTCCTTTTCAGAAGGACTACATTCTTGAAATAATGTTATCTATTACTTTGTGTTATTACAGATTCTTATCACTTCTCATCTACTTATTGGTGTTGGCAAATTTTGTGAATGATTGAAATACACTAATGTCCTTAATATCCAGAACAGCTTGAAAGACTAGAGATAGGAAGTTCATATCAACAGTACATGTGGACTAGTATGTTCTGACTCAGGCGGTTAAGGCGCTGGCCTTCTAACCCCAACTTGGCAGGTTCGATCCTGGCTCAGTCCGGTGGTATTTGAAGGTGCTCAAATACGACAGCCCCGTGTCGGTAGATTTACTGGCACGCAAATGAACTCCTGCGGGACTAAATTCCGGCACCTCGGCGTCTCCGAAGACCTTGGGACGTAAAACAAATTACATTATTATTATTATTATTAGTATGTTCTGAAGAAATTATTAGCATTTGAACCATGTCGACCTTCAGGCACAAGGTCCACATCGATATCTCTACGCACCACAATCGACAGGTAAACTGTGCCTGCGGCTCTCGTTGTCGCTGTAAACCAATGTTAGTGGATTAGTGTGACTTGAGCAGACGTGCAGGATGCCTCGCAGACGTATACAAGAAAAGTACTGTCAAATGAGTGAGTCTGAAGGGGGCATGAGAGAACGTGATACATCTATCTGGGAAATTGCAACTCGTGTGCAAAGAAGTGTGTCGACAGTGCAACGGGTGTGTATAGAATGTTCACAGAAGGCTGTAGAACACAAATCAGAACCCCCAACCCCGAGAAGGTCGACACCTCATGCGAATGGCATTGAAGCAGAGATATGCGTCCTCCTCGACTCTGGCGCAACATTGGAACAGTGTAACATATCGTACTGTACTTTGAGGAGTGACAGTCCGTCCCAGTTTATTACGATCTGGGTTACCGTCGTCCACTTCTCTGCCTACCATGCTACACTGCAATGGTGTATGGAACGAGGTCACTGGGGACAGGAATGGCAGCAGGCAGTGTTTTCAGACGAATCCATGTTCTGTGTGTTTGAAAATGATGGCCGCATTTTGGTTCGCCGCAGACTGGAGGAGATACATCATATTGACTGCATTCACACGAGACATACAGCGCCAACTCAAGGCATTATGGTGTGGGGCGCTATTGGACACAACCACAAATCACAGTTGGTGCGTACTGTTACCAGTTTGAACTACGTGGATGACATCCTGCGGCCCGTAGCCATACCCTTTCTGCACGACACCCCAGACGCCTTATTTCAGCAGGACAATGCGCGACCACAAATCGTTGTACGAACACGTGCCTTCTTGTTGTCACAGAATGTCAGACTGTTGCCTTGGCCCACCTGATCACCGGACTTGTCGCTAATTGAAAATGTGTGGGATATGGTGAAAGGACGGGTGGAGCGCTGTGATACAATGCCAGCCACCAAAGATGAACTGTGGAACCAGGTGAATGCAGCATGGATGGCTATACCCCAGGACGCCATTCGCGCCTTATACGTGTCGATGCCATCACACATAGAATAAGTTATCACTGCCCTTTGAGGACCCAGTGCCTACTAGGCAACGGGATACATGTCGACTCTGGGTGACTGAAATGCTAATCGTTTCTGCAGAATATACCAATGAACACGTCCTGTGAATATGAACTTCCTGTTTCTAGTCTTTCAAGATGTTCTGCTTTTTACGAACATGAGTGTAGTTCTATCAGATAAAGTGTGTTGATATTGTAAGTCTTCAATTATTTGAATTTCATTAACAGTGTAGTGCACTAGCAATCACGTGTTAAAAATCAGAGACCAATTTGTTTAACTTAGAACCTAAAAGACGAATTGGGATGGATAAGATGTATTTATTTGTGAATGTTTATAGAATATGACACCCCATCTTGCATTATTTCATCAATGAAGTGTAAATTGTCACCTAAATGTTATTCATGTATATTAAGGACTAAACTTATGATATAAAATAAGTTATGTCGAAAGTAATGAAATTGGATATTGGATGTAAATGATCGAGTGTTAATAATAGGCCTTAATGACATAGGATGCTCTATTTATGAAGGCAGATAGTGCTCAAAGGAAGTAGCCTAGCTTTGTCAAGTGACAGAATGGTACCATAGCTCATATTTATGATCATTGAGGAAGTAGCTTTTTCTCGCTGCTTGCTTTACGTCGCACCGACACAGATAGGTTTTATGACGACGATGCGACAGGAAAAGGCTAGGAGTGGGAAGGAAGCCGCCGTGGCCTTAATTAAGGTACAGCCCCAGAATTTGCCTGGTGTGAAAATGGGAAACCAGGGAAAACCATTTTCAGGGCTGCCGACAGTGGGGTTCGAACCTATTATCTCCCGAATACTGGATACTGGCCGCACTTAAGCGACTGCAGCTATCGAGCTCGGTGAGGAAGTAGCAACGAATACTGCGTTATGGAGATATATTATTGAGCACATGAGGCGACAAGCGCAGTTTAAGGTAATAATCACTTTCTGTGCTCAGTCAACAACCCCGAGCTTGTCTAATTAAAAAACGTATCTAATTAATGCAAATTTTAAACCATTATTGTCTGTCTTCTATAATGTGTGGAGATAAGATTGACAAATCTTCTTAATATCCTAAAGTGATCATTCTTCCAGTTATTCGATCATGATTCTTATAGCGAGAGTGACATAAGTTATCGAATGTTCATGAAGTTCTCAAAAATTATGAAGATACATAATGTAACAATTATGCCTAATTAAAAAACTTTAACCTCACATGACCTTATATTTGGGGGGGGGGGGGATTTGAAAGTAGGGCTTGGCCAAGAGTGTAAGCTTAACATAACGGGCACGGATTCGACTCGGGGCCTAACATCGCAGGCCCTGGATCCAAACCTAGGCTTAACCTTAAAAGGTCGTCATTAGCTTTACAGACAAGTTTGATGTCCAAGATTACTGGCTGAAGCTATCAGGCATGGATTTGTTGCCCGGTTTAACCTTACAAGGGCGTTATAGACTCGACTTTGATATTCGATCCCAGGCTTAACCTAGCTAGACAAGATGAGACATGGTCCATGGATTTTAGGAGCTGAGGTTGGAAATGTATGGCGGTCATTCACATTACTTTAATAGGACAAGGGAGATGGTATAAAGCTCAATAGATGTGCTATATTCATAGGTGCATAACGCTCAAAGGTGACATCAGATCATGGAACTGAGTGACTGCAAAAGGCCAAAAGCGCAAAAATGATACAGATCAACATGGCAAAAGGACAAATGTGCAAAAGTGTTAAATGGCTAAAGGACAAAATAGCAAAAGGGCTAAAACTAAAGAGCGAAAGGGAATGAGCTACGGTCTAGGGCTCAAGAGCTGAACGTGGAACAAGATGGTGGTACGGAACTACGGAGATGGTGAAAGGTTTAATGCATGTGCATTATTCTCAGGGACATACCGTTATATAGCTACCTCAAGTTCCTCAAGCTGAGCGACTGCAAAGTCAAAGATGCTAGCATGTAGGCTGATGCGTAATGTACTGTTGGTATTTAGTGCTTGGAACCCCAATTTTCTTATTGTAACAATTCGAGCTCAAAGATTTGAATTCTGGAGGCCTATAGTAGCTTATAATACTGTTGATATCACTCAAGGGATTAAAACTTAAGTGTTCAGAACTGGGAAAAAATGTTCGCACTACATGTGACCGGGAATTGAACACAGAGCTCATCCCTTTGAACTGCTGAGTATCCTGCTAAGTAAATGACTGCACACTGAAAGTGCCCATTTAATTCAAAATACCTAACGTTTGAGCTGAGAGAAATTAAAAATCCCCACACCGACTGGGAATATAACTCGGCAATCTTTCCCTTGGACTGCTGACTACCATATTAACTAAAGGATTGTGTGTTAAATTCTAAAACACAGAACGTTTGAGCTACAAGGAATGAAAAATTTGCCGACCCGACTGGGATTCGAACCCGGGACTCATTTCCTTGGGAAGCAAGCAAGCATGCTAAATAAATGACTGTACATTAACAGCTTATGTGTTTCACTAAAACACCTAGCTTTAGCGTTACAAGATTCAAAGGAAAAAATCGCCAGCAGAACTAGAATTTGAACATGGAGCTCGCTTGGACCCAAAGCCGAAGTGCTATTCAAATATCTAACACCAAAAATTAAAACTTTTAATTCTGAGCAAAAAAAACAATCGCTGAATTTGGTTCTCAAACCTGGAGCTAACTTCGAGTCAGAACTAAAGGTCTTAAGTTCACAAGAAGAAAAAATGTTAAAAGTTCTCAAACCGACCCGGAATCGATGACGCGCTTTTCTTTCACGGAAGACTAAGTGTGAACGATTAGCACAAACTATGTCAATTGAACGTGGAAAGAGAATGCAACAAATTCTGTACTGAGGTCGTGACATATGTGCGTCTTAGCAAAAAAGAGATTGATTCCAAGAACATTCTGATTAGACTTGGAAATATTTGCTGTGTCATGAAATACAAAGTTCATTGTTTTTGCAATTAGCCTAGTATGCACATCTCAGCAAAAGAACATTGGCGGTACGAGCAAGTTGACTAGACTTCGAAGTAACTTATTTGGTAAGACGGGGAATACAAAGTTTATTGTTCGCACATTGAGCCTAGGCTACAGATTTGAACCCTGGAGACGTGTAATTGCCTGCTGGTTTACATCACTTGGTAACTAACATTAGAGAAGCGAGCAAGTAAAACATCATCAGGCCGCCTGGGAATCAAACTAACATAACAGCTAAAGAATCAAAACCCACAACCTTCGAGCTAAAAGAAATTAAAAAAACCACCGACCAGACTAGGAATCGAACGAGTGGCTTCTTTACACGTGCATGGAACGAGCATGCTAACTAAATGACTGTACATTAAAAGTTTGTGTGTTTAATTGAAACACATCAAGTTCGACTTCCTTTCACGGGGTGGTCGACAACAACAAAATTCGCTTTACGTCTTAATAACTACACTCGAACGTTTGAAAAGTTTGAAATAATAATTTTGAAGATCCAAGCTGCTGTCGTACTGAATACTCAACATTCATGCACAATAAGAAATATAAGGCCAGCACTTTAACCGCCTGAGCTACTCAGCTAGGCAATTAAACTATTAAGTGCCAAAACACACACACACACTAGTAATGATACCGGGAGATACACCTCAACCCCGTGCATTTAAATGAAGCGCATTGAAGAATGCTACCTATCACATAAAAATTGAAACAACGAGTGCAAGAAGTTGGGACGTTGGTCAACAGATGTCACTACTAAAATGATAGAGTAATGTGTTATATTTAGGTGTCCTAAACAGACTGCATTTCTTTTGTTCCTTTTTGGTGTATCATAGTTATCAACAGCTATTTCAAGACGTTCGGATATTTCTCCACAGATGTCTCTATTAAACAAGTGATGTCATGCACTCTGGTGTAAAGTGGAACAACTAGAAATTTATAGAAATTTTGTGTTTATAGGTTTCCTGAACTGAACGGATTTTCTCTGCTTTTGATATTACTAGGTTTTCAACACTTCTTACTCATCCCGCCAGCCTTTAATTCTGGCAAATCAAAAATATTGTGTATTTATTTTTCAGCCACTAATAGGCTTTTTGTAACTTTTCGACTGTCCAATAAGAATGATGGGGTGTGTCTGCTCTTAAACCAGAGCCTTCTCGAACCTTCCTATCGGGTATAAAAGCTTACGCTTTTTCGAGTTAACTTGTTTTACTGATCGTCGTGCTATTCAGTGTGTGTGCTAAGAGAGGAGGCGGGGCTCTCATCCACCGGCAGGCAGAATATCAGCTAAGGTAATGGCCACCATTTTCCATTTCAGTAGTTATGTATACTTCTCTTTCTTCTCGTGTAAAAGTTCGAGTAAATCAAGTGTACTTAACTAAAATTCGGGAATAGAGAGTGTGACACCCTCTCGAGTTCCCTATCAACTTGTTTTTGAGGTGACTATGTTTTTGTAACCATATTCTATCTGTAGCCTTGTAACTTAAATTTCCTCTATACAGTCACCTCAGTTGTGTGGGTTTAGCCTCTGCATCGTCGGGCCACTAGCCCAAGTAGAGTTGTAATCTTTGATTTCAAGGAGCGCAAGTTTCCGCCTCCATATTTTTTGATTTTTGGGCCAGTATAATCAATATAAATGGTCTTGTTAAATGTAGGTTGTGCCTAGAGAGACCAGAAAGTGTAAATATGATTGAGCAAGACGCTCTTATCACTAGTGTAAAAGTTAAAGGCTGTAAGGCTTTGGGAGCCTAGTCTCCTCAGTAAAATTGTAGAGCATTGAAGATCTTTTATTCAAATGTATACATATTTATGTGATATTGAATGGTGCCTTTGGAACGCGATAACTGGTAACCTTTGGAGCAAACTGCTCTGGAAAATTGTGATTTAAAATTTCCTCTAAAACAAACTGGGAGATTCGTCTGCTTGCCTATCTAACTAAACGCAAGAGTAGTGGCGTAGGGACTTGTAAATAGGGAGCTGGGAGCTCGAATTTTGTAATTGCCCTTTTGTAGGTTTTTCTGTTTTTATATTTTGTATAAACTACCTCTGTACCTGAAAATTTGTTGTTTGTAAAAATTTAATATCAGAAAAGAAATATAACCTTTATTCTAAAGTTTTAAATTAATCCTTGACTATCGTAGACAGACGCATTCAAACCAGCACCTTCTTTCACCTCTCTGTTATCCACGAAAATTCGGTGACAATAATAATAATAATAATTTAGGGGATCCAACTAACCTTCATATTGAACATTTAAGATGCATACCCAATAAGAAAAAAAGCTGGAGACGGAATTTTGTCCTGCAGGAGTCTGCGTCTTATCAGAATAACCTACCTGGTAATAAATAATAAAATCCCTGACCCAGCTGTGAATTACCAGATTTAATAAACTTAAAGTAGCCTGCATTACACACACACACACTCACACACACACAAAGTAAGAATTTAGAGGATCCAACCCACATTTGTACTGAATATTCTACATGCATACCTAATAAGAAAAAGAAATCTAGTGCCAGAATGTAGTCCTGCAGGAGTTTGCATCTTGTCAGAATTACCCTATCAAGAATAAAACCCCAACTTAACTGGGAATTACAAAATCTGGAATATTTAAATCAGCCTGGATTACACCTACGTGCACATTATTCCTGTAATATTCAATCATTACCAAGCAAAATGCTTATCCTGAAACACACATATGTTACACATTCAGTTGTCAGAGACAAAAAAGGGGTTATTCTACTGTAGTTTCTAACAAGTAGGCTGACAGAAACACAAGTTTTCATGCAGCATTTAATAACAGATCAGAAAACTCATGAAACCTAACCAGTTCTTCAAAAAAATTAGGTAAAAGATGATCATCAAAGAAACATATGCAAGTGCCGGCCAACAAGGGGTATATCACGGGGGGGGGAAGTGGTACGATCTCCGGTACATGCTACGTGCATTTCCTACCTTCGCATGCTGTTTTCTCCGACCACAACACCACTGCTGCACTCACTCTACTGCTCTGCTCACCTGCCGCCTGCCTACTCGGTCCATCCCGTGTCTCTCCCGTCTTCTCCACGCATCGCTTTCTCCGCTTGCTGTGTGTGTTTGTGTTATCCTGATTATGACGTTCTTATTTCTGGAACATGCTGGCTTTCAGCTTCTCTATTCATCTCGACGCTTCCATACCGCTATATATTCTATCCTACACTGCTCTAAAATTGAGCCTGCCTTCGTCTCGGAGTGGTGGAGCACCGAACAACTGTGCTACGTTTATATTGTCATTACCATCTGGACTACAATTCTCCGCATTATTTCGTGAGCAAGACTTATCATGACGTTATCTTAACATTAAATTCTTCTTTGGGCCATCTGCCCCGCTTTGAACTTTGCTTTCGGCAGCTTATTTTGGCATCAAATTACATATGCGAGTCATTATTCCTACTAAATAATTTTAAACACGAACTGTACTACGGACAATGGAATTTTGATCTCACATTATCTGCTTCCTAGGAGCATTGCTACATTTTGCAATAACAATAATAATAATAATAATAATAATAATAATAATAATAATAATAATAATAATAATAATAATAATAATAAAACACCCTGAAGTCTAACTACACCCGGCGAAGAGAATCCTTTCCCCAGTTCGATCCCTACTTCCATTTCCATTTTTCCCCTCTTTTAGCATCTTTTCTTCTCATTTTTTTAGGTTCTTCGAGTTTACCACTCTTTATTGTTCGCTTATACTTATTCATACGGTTTTTTATGTATTTCTGATATTCTTTATTGTAAATATGGCGCACTTTCCTTGTCTTCTTTATATCCTTTATTGTCTGCAAAGCTCTTGACGTGCATTTACTATCTTGTTGAGAAATGTTTAATTACTAATTTACTTATCGTTAAATATATATCTTATTTACGTTGTTAACCTTTGGTTTTCTCTTGCCCCTATAAATTTCTCTTAGCCTAGTTCCTTCTCACTGCCCGCTTCTGTCGTTATTGTTCAATTATTATTATTATTATTACTATTACTATTATTATTATCATTATTATTTATTGTGTTTCTTCTTCCACTACTTGCATGCCTAATCTAATCTATCTATTAATTATAACTATATTATCTCAGCATCGTACGTACATAACGATGATAGCACGGCGACAGAAGATATAAACAACACACAAGCAGTCACGCAAATGAAAGGACACTAGTGTATGAACAAGGATTGGCTACTTCGGATGTATTGAAACACAAGACACAACAAGTTACAAATAGTACTGCACAAAAATATTGAAAAATATTTCAAGATTAATCACAAAGGAAATATTACAAAAATCAGTGAGAGGGACACCAACATTTACAATTAGACTCATTAAAAAGAACATATGATTCCTAACGAACTGTAAAATAAGAAACATTAGGGAGGATATCGAAGTAAAAAAGAATAGGGGAAACGCGCTGACTTAGTGACAAGACGACTACAAATGAACATAATCATCAACAATACAGTTTGTTGCCATGGTCCCAGATGGTTGAATCAAAATCCCTGGACTAGCCCAAAATGAAAACGTAATGTTCAAATTAATCTCCCAATTCAAAAACTGCCACTAATGCTTCTTACAGTCATGCATGGTGATCTGTTCATAATAAAAGTTGCAAGATTAAACAAGGTATAGAGAGTAGCTGTATATTGTTTGCGAATTATCTCACATTAATTCAACAACGGTACAAAAGTTTATTGAGATGGTGGTGGTGGTGGTGATTATTGTTTTAAGAGGAAGTACAACTAGGCAACCATCCTCTATATAACACTAATCAGAGAGAAAAAAGGAAGGGATCCGACACTTCGAAAAATGAAGATATCGACCAAAGTAAGACAAGGGCCACGAAGGGCGTGAAAACGAAAGACTCCCTAGCCCTCGCAAACCTAATAGCGTCGGGGTCGGAAAAGAATAAGAGTTGACCAAGGGAGGTCAGATAGGAAAGATGAAAGTGAGGAGCCTGGCACAAGTAAGTGGAAGCAATGCCAGGATTCAGCTAAGGGCCCCGTGGTCGCCAACCCACGCTCCAAAGTTCAGAGCCCCTGGGGCCCCTTTTAGTCGCCTCTTACGACAGGCAGGGGATACCGTGAGTGTTATTCTACCGCCCCCACCCACAGGGGGAGTTTATTGAGATCCACCTATTCAGTACACATAGCGTTCTTATAATTAAGATTTACATCTTGTCTTACTAATTTAACGGGATATGTTTAGCCCATTGCATGGGCATCATCACCCGTGATCTCATGCCTAAAGAATAGAAATCAGGATCCTGATTACTCTAGTCAAAGTGTTACATAGGGAAACACGTGTGTTATAAAAATGAGGAAACTTGTTCTAAGTTCACAAATGACCATTTACACAATTAATGCATGTCTAAAAAATGTGTGAGAAAAATGGTTAATGTTGGTGGAGTTTTACATTGATATCTTTAAAACAATTAAAAAATAGCCAATGTCTATATTTACATGAACAATAAGAATATCTATGGCTAAAATTATGGCCTCAGGTTACAAGTTTAAAATATGAATCGAACCTGGTTTCAGGCAACTCAATTTTAAGTAATAGAATGGTTACTATGGACCTTAAGTTGTTTTATCATTGAAAGATGACATTGAATATTCTTGTAAGAAGCTTGTAGTGTTATCAGAGAGTGTACAGCTGTGTGACTGATTGAGTTGTTACTGTTATTAAACAGTGTCCACCAAATCCACATTTTGAAATTCCTTTTAACATTTCCCTGTTTTCCAGACATAAAAACCAGTTTTTTCCCTGACACACAACGACAAAAAATAAAATTATGAAGGAAATTTCCAGCTATGACAGCAATATTAAAATAAATTTGGAAGCTTAACATCCAAAAAGTAAATGAGTAATTAATGTGCAAATTAAATTTTATAACTAATCTTGGAAGTTGAATTTATTCTAATAAAATTCAATTTAAGATTTTAAAAGAATTGATTACCATTACTGCTGCAGCAAAGAAATTCCTTTGCCCTAGACACCAAAGACTGTTGTGCTTCTGTTCTTCTAATTCTTTCAGCAACAAAGTGCCCATAATAGCCTGGCTGCAAACACTATTGTCCTCTGCCTACCACAGCTACACAATGAACTCTATCACATATGACTCCACTTCTTCTTCTTCTTCTTCTACTTCCATTACAGAAGGTTCACCAGAGGATAGATGACTACAGAACTACCTTTCAAGAGAGCAAGTAACCAAAGCTGAGACTATAAGGTGCATGCATACTGTCATATAACACCATTATTTAAGAGGCAGTGAAGCTAGTGTACGTATGTTCCCTGTAATGTTTCCAGACTCTGAAATTGCTTTGAAAGTTCAACTGCAAAGAACGAAAGTTGCATATACAATCACTCATGGTTTGGCTCCCCATTTTTATAAACAAGTTTTTGAGACGTGTAGTACGTGCGTACGTTTCACCGTTGGTTTTGACGAGTCACTGAATAAAGTCTCTCAGATGGGCCAAATGGATCTTGTAGTTTGCTGTTTCATCCTGATACTAATGAGGTATGCACATCTTATTTTGATTCCGTGTTTCTTGGTCACTGTACCTCCTAGAATTTGTTAAATGTTTTTTTGCAAGCACTGCAAGGACTCTAACAAATTTCAATGGATGGTCCAAATGTTAATAAAATGTTCCTTCAGGATATCGGTAATTTCTTAAATGATGATCTACATGCTCCTATTTTAGTGAATATTGGACCTTGTGGCTTGCATAGTGTACACAATTCATATAAAATGCCAGTAAAAGAAACCCAGTAGAATATTGCAGAGTTTCTTCGTGCACTTCACTTCTTGTTTTGATACGTTCCTGCAAGACATTATTCAGGTTCAAATGTACTTCCTTTGAAATACTGTGCTATAAGATGGCTTGAAAATTTGAAAGTCACTGAAAGTGCTATAGATAACCTACCAAATGTTGACAAATATGTGGAATGGAAAAACAGAGGCAAAAAAATCCCAAACTGTAACAGCTTCAAAATAGTATCTACTTCACTATCACTAACATAGTATATGCACTTCCTAACAATATCCAACACTAAATTAAGAATACGTACATTATTATTACAAATAAAAGGAATAAATTATTTGCAGCTAATGACTGGCATAGGAAGGATGTTTTGGCTGATTGAGATCATGGTGCCAATTTTTGTGGAGTCACATTCTTCTCACTTGTCTTTGATGAACTATACGAAGGTATGATACAAAGATGAACAATATACTAACCAATGCACGGACGTTAATAAAATTACATCTACACTGAAGACTATTAAACCTATACCATAAACACCGAGCCAGGTAGCTTAACCACATGGCGATGTATTGTAGACAATATAGTTGGCAGCCAGGTTTCAAGATTGCACTTAAACTATATAAATCGATATGAATGGCAGCTTGGGACTGGTTGGATCAAGACTGAATACACAGAATCATGCCTCATAAAACTCCAAACCAAAAAACAACTTTCATCTTACAATGTGATATCACTATATTTTAAATCTTGTTCTGTATTCACAAAATTACACGTGATATTACAAGCCACTAGTCATGCCTCAAGCTTCCAAACACCTTGCATGAATGATGGATAGATAGATAGATAGATAGACAGATAGATAGATAAATAGATAGATAGATAGATAGATAGATAGATAGATGTGGTTTATTTTAACTGGCAAAGTTAGGGACACATGTCCCTGTCATACACTTAACCTGTGAAATACATAAATAATAAAAAATAAAAATTTCTGAATACTGAATTAAAAAGAGACAAACAAATTACTATGCTACTGTGCTATCCTACAGTACATAAAATATCTATTATAAAACACAATATAAATTTACATTTCCTAAGTATAATAATATAATAACTGCTAAAAAAACATACAACAAATTGCAATAATAATAATAATAATAATAATAATAATAATAATAATAATAATAATAATAATAATAATACAGACAAACCTAATATTTGCAATTAATTTGTCCAATTCCAGAAATATATTACACTGACAAATGTTTCAATTTTCGGGTTTTTATTGTCGGCAAAAAACATTACAAAATGGGGATCGGGATAAGGTTAACTATGCAGAGAACCACAGCTGAGTACTCTCTAACACTACTGATGAATCATATAATAATAATAAGAAGGTGAAGAACAAAGGCCAGGATTAGAAGGAGAAGAAGAAGATGAAGAAAAAACAAATCTGTCGCACTACAAGCTTGTTTCATAGAGATATTTCGAGCACATACTTTTAAATCTTCCCAGGTTTGATATCCCTCTGACCTCCTGCAGAAGGAAGTAACATTCACAGCTGGCCACAACAGTGAAGGAATTGTTATAGGTTGAGGATTTATGCTTAGGAATAGCAAGCAATGTCGAGCTCAGCGCTCTGATGTTTTTAACATGGTGTTCAGGGAGACCATGAAATCGTTCATACAGGTAGGATGGGGATTGTAAGGTAAAGATTTGGTGCAATGAAGTCAGGGTATGCAGCTTGCATCTGTTTTCAAGGCGTAGCCATCCGAGGTCGAAGTAAGACTGGGTAACATGATGTGAAAATTTCAGATTACATATAAATCTTACACAGGCATTTTGTGCACACTGTAGTTTATCTTGAAGTTCGCGTCTGTGTAAACTACAGCACAATAATTGAATATTGGAAGAATGACGGTTTCAACTAGTTTCATCTTTAAACTGAACGGGAAAGTAAATTTGAAATTGTTTAATATGTGCAGCATTACAAAAAATCGTCTACACACAGATATTGTCTGATCCGTCCAAGAGAAGTGCTGGTTAATGATCACTCTGAGATTGTTTACCCTCTTGCAAGAGGGTAAAACTTCATACTGAAGTCATACATCAGGGATGGACATGCTACTGGAAATAAGTCTTGGATGGGCAAATGCTATGATTTGGGATTTTTTGGAGTATATAAGAAGTCCATGCTGGAAAGTCCTTTTGCTTATGGCCTCTAGATTCATGTTAATTTGCTCAATTCCTTTTAAAACATCTGTTGGTTTTGCATGGATGTACAATTGTACGTCGTCAGCATAAATGTGACATTTACAATGTGTCAGCTCTTTAGCTAAGTCATTGACATAGACCAAAAATAGCAAGGGTGCTAGGGTTGACCCTTGCGGGACACCTGTTTTCACATATGGTCATGACGAAAAGGTACCTTGATTGACGACACGTTGACGTTTATGTAAATAGGCTCCCATCCATCTCAGAGTACTGTAGGAGAACCCTAGGCGATAAAGTTTGGATAGGAGCAACTCATGGTCTAGAGAGTCAAATGTTTTGCTGAAGTCCAATAATACTACAATTGTCAGTTTTAGCTCATCAGTAGTCTGTCTTTCAGTCATGCTTAGTAAGGTAGTACGTGAAATGTGATTTTGGCGGAAGCCTCAATGGTGTGGCTCCAGTATGTCATGATCGTTGAGATAGTTCGTGTTTTGATTATGCACCATGTGTTCAAGTCTCTTGGCTGTTATAGACAGTATATTAATAGGTCTCAAGTTACAGTTTAGTGTAGGAGATATTATTTTCAGTAAAGGATGCACCAGGGCCATTTTCCAGACATTTGGAAATACACTATTTTGAAGGGAGAAGTTGAATATGAATGTCAATACTGTAATAATGGCGTCGACATAGATTGTCCACCCCTGTGGATTTAGTTTTAATTCGCAAGATAGCCGCTTTCACTTGCAGGGGTGAGACATAAGTACAATAAAATTTGTCTCTGCCTATGGGTGGTGTGTTGTTATTTGCCCTCAAAAGATTTTCTTTTGCTTCTTCGATTAATTGAACATGGGAGGATACAAAGTGATCATTCAATTCATCAAGAGAAATCTCAAAATTGTCTACCTTGTCTGGTTTATTTAAGCCAAATAGTCGCGTTGACTTCCATAAGGTAGTGGGTCCTACATCAGGTTTTATAAGGTCAGGGGCGTAATGTAGTCGAGCGTTTCTTACTGTGTGAGTCGTTTTATTATGTAGTCATTTGTAATAGATAGGTTTTCCTCCATCGGGTAATGTTTATATTTCCTATGAGCTGGATCCCGCTTAGGCATCACTGCTGTAACATCATCATCATTTAGCCATGGAGAGAGTCTTTTACAGGTGCATGCTGTTCATAGAGGGGCGTGCTTGTCAAAAGTATGTAGTATCATGTTATTGAAAGTGTGAACATGTCGTCAATGTTAGTTTTATGAGTTATATCCTGCCAAACGGCATCATAAAAGAGCCTTCCAATAAGTTTTCATTGTCAATACGGCTATAGTCTCTGTATCAGATCAAAAATTAATGTATGGCTTTTCAGGCGTTTGCTCCATTAACCAGCATTTTGTCTTAGGTCTAACACTAGACTCGTCAGAGTGGAATGTGTCAGACCCTACCCACTCTGTAAGTCACGTACTTAGGTTTATGTCTGGGGCACTACAGTGCGTAAGACATAAAGATAATGTCATGGGCTGACAGTCAGGGAGTAGACGTCTTTCCATGATATAATACTCTGTCAGGGTGGTTCATTGCTATCAGGTCCAGTAATGTGTGTGGTTTTAGTGTGCTGAGTGGGGGAAAGTGGCAGGATCGCCATACTGCATGCTTGAAACGTATTCAATAGATGGGTGGTTTCAGATGAATGATACAACATTCGAGAAATCCGAGATGACCTTAATGGACGACGTAAAAGTGTTGGTACAGTACTTTAAATTGTGGAGACTTACACTTAATGCCAATAAAACAGAAGTAAGCTGTTTCCATCTAAACAGCAAGATGGCTAACAAACAATTGCAGGTGTACATTGGAAATCACTTATCGAGACATAGTAGATTCCCTAAATACCTAGGAGTTACCTTACATAGAACACCCTCCTTTAGACAACACCTTCGTAATGTCCAATCCAAAGTAAGAACTCGCAACAACGTAATTCAAAATTTATGTGGTACAACTTGGTGTTCAACAGCAACTTTACTCCGATGCACCGCCTTGGGACTTGTGTTCTCGGCTGCTGAGTACTGCGCTCCTGTTTGGCTGAATAGCCCTCACACCAACCTCATAGATACGCAGCTCAACACCACGATGCAACTTGTCACTGGCACAATAAGGTCTAACCCACATAGTGTCTACCTATTTTCAGCCATATCTCCCCACCATATCTTCAACATAAAAACGCTCTCCTCAGGGAATTTAAGAAATTAATAAACAATCCCCAATTACCAATACATGACGACATCGCCGATGTTTATCTGAATCGTCTAAGGTCCCGAAATCCACCATTAAGAACTCCAGTAGAACTGAAGAATACCAACTTCAATATTACTAAGGAATGACAGGGAAGACAAGATACTAGGCCTGAGTCAGCTTTGCCACACATAGGACCGTCACTGCCACCTGGATTTGAGCTTCCTAGGAAAACCTGGTCTGCTCTTAACAGGATACAATCAGGCCATGGTAACTGCGCAGATTTCCACTACAATTTGAAAAGAATTCCTACGCCTAACTGCGACTGTGGTGCCTCCAAACAGACCATCCTGAAAATTATCAGCGAATGTCCAAAAAGAAAGTACAGTGGTGATATCAGTGACTTTGCCCATGCGCTTCCAGAGACAGTTAGCTATATAAATAACCTGGATATAAATATATAGTTTGTCTTTCAAAATCATTGTGTGTTGTATCTGTAAAGCCATACGCTAAATAAATAAATAAACCAACTGCTAACATGAAACTAACTAGAACACAGCATGTGACTACATCCTAAGAATGGTCAGCAATTAATATATTTTAGATAATTAAATTATCAGTAATAATAACAACAATAATAATAATAATAATAATAATAATAATAATAATAATAATAATAATAGTGATAACGTGCACCAGCAGATTAGGCATACAGAATGCTCAAGTAGGAGCTTATTCTATGTAGTGTTGATGTTAGATCTATGTAGACATAATACAGAGGCCTGACTTAAATAAGATCCAGTTAGGAAAATTTTATTAAAGAGTAAGTAGATCGACAGGTGGTAGGATAAGAAGACAGATAAGTGAACAGATATTTAGATAAATAGATAAATTTGGTAAATGGATAGATACGTAGATAGATGATAAATACCTAGATAGATAGATATGGTTACTTTAAAAAAAATTTAAAAAGCTAGCTTCTCAGCTGCGACTTACGGTAAAGGATGGGAGTTGACTCACATTTTCAAGTGATAAGGCAGCACTGCAACAGAAGCTTATGCCATAGGAAGTTCCTTTAACTGGCACACTCTTAATTCCATCCTGTCCGCCTTCTTGATTACGATGTCTCCTGAGTCAGTCCAAGTGTTTGTAAGAACAAAACACTGGATTGCTGTCTTCAAGCCGTAAGATCTTCATGGATTGTTGTCGATAAGCCTTTCAGTTTCGTTTACCTAGTGAAGACATCTTGCTGTGACCGATGAGACACAAATATCACTAGGATACGCCTTGTTTTCTCTGGTAATCAAGGTCCTACTCTGTGACACCTATCAATGTCATTAAGTCTAACATCTGCACCTACTACTTTGCACATGTTGAGCACTAGTTCATCACAGTTTTCGTTCGAACATTCAGGGATGCCGAAATTTCTTACATTATTTCTCCTTCTGTACTGCTCCAATGAATTGCACTTGGCATCCATATCCTCCTTCAGTTTGCAGATTTCCGCCTCCTTACCATGTTTTTCAGTTAACTCTGAAAATGCTTCGATGTTAAAATTTAAACTCTTTTCAAATTCTTTTATAACCACTTGTGTGATGCGGGTCGTAATGGTCTGCACAATTTTTTCAAAGAAGCTGTCCGAGTTAATGAATTCCTCCAGCACGCACTTCACGAGGCAGTCTACGTTGGCAGCACTGGTAGTGGCTGGGCTTCCAACTCCACTGTTTCCCCATTTTCTTTACATTGCAAATTTGGAAGAAAAAGATCAACACCAACAAACAATATGGGTATATCAATTCGTAAATACAAACATAACACTTCCGCAAGTTTCTATCACTTCCACTGATGTATAACACCTTCAAATCTCTTGATTACTGTGGAGCCTCACTCACTGACGTCCATCACCAACCATTTCATCAGATAGGTTAGAAACTCAACATGGCGCGACTCGAACAGTGTCACGTTGCATTACACATTTACACAAGGTTTACCTACATCAGCACATTTAATAATTGTAATATTAATCATAATAATATTGAGCACTCAAAAGAGTATTAAGTTTAAGCGAATTTCACACTTTCCTGCATTGAGTCAGTGTCTTTTCTCTTTTTACATTTTATGAGGTAGCGACTATTGCACACGTCATTACATAGTAAACAAACACAGTCATTTATTGGGTACTGGAATTTTGTCTATATGCATATTTTGCTGTGGAAGCCATACATTTAAGCGATTAGTAGAGTTTGTGGTTTATAGCATTTAAAAATCAGGGATTTAGCGTTTCGATTTTCAAATTTAGCGTTTTGTAGCATCTAAACTTCTGAAATTTAGCGTTTTGTAGCAAATTGGTTAAAAATAGGCATAATTTGCTAAACTGCACACACAACAGTTGGGAGTAAAATCATACTGTTTAATCACACATTGCTTGGCATGCAGTTTGGAATTCACTATGGAAAATAAGAAAAACATCAGCATAAGACTGCAAGAAGTATTAACACACACACAGGAATATGCTTATTTTCAAATTTACAAACAATTTCAAAGTGAAAAATACTATTCTGAACGTATTTATCTATCACAGTACAACACACCTACAAGGAAGAGGAATTCCAATGATGATTAAAGTACAACATGCCAATTGCTTAAAAGGTGTCCTCCTTCATTTGAGGCCGCTTATCACATACAATTATGTTGCTAAAAACAACTCTACATCGACAACGTCCGTAGAGGCCCAAATGGACAGAAGTGCTGCCAAGGCAAAGGAAGGACAGCAAAACATTTTTTTTTTAATTCTTCAAGTCTTTGATTGCAGAGTCGGCACAACAATGTAGGCCATCTGTATCGCTTACATAAAGATGTCCCGATTTGTGACTTTCGGCATGCTGTTTGATCGTCACTTCGCTTCTACCCATGGCTACCAGACAATAAAATAAATCGCTACCGTACTTTTAAACAGAACTACTACTCAACACCAATGTCAAGAATAACCGACTATGATCAAGGGCCAACACACAAAGAGAATGAACGTGGTGCTTGAAAGTGTATTTGCTGTTTGATAGATTGTTCCTTGCAGTGCTCTTTAGCCAGTGAAAGGAATTCCACACATTGAATGATTTAACCCTTTGGCCTACTTGTGAAAGGAAATATTCCCTTACATACCATTTATTTTTTTGTCACTTTAACATAAATTTCATTAATCACATAGGCTACATACGAATACACAAAGCAAAGTGAGCTTTTAGCTCGTCTCAGGAAACCAATGTTTTTGTCCGTAAGTATTACTGGTTTCAAGGGAAGCAGATAAATTAGCAAGAAATGTAGAGGCATAGGCATTGGTTTCCTTAGTAACGTGATCCCAGAACTGTGGGGTTAGAAATTCATTCCCTACGTCCATTTTTTCGGATTTTTACCCAACCCCTTCCCCACTAGAGAGTGAATTTCAAAAACTGGTTTACATGTTACAGAAAGAGGCTTATTGTCAACGAGATAATTCCAAGTATCATTTTACTATACTTCTCACCGGGCGAGTTGGCCATGCGGTTAGGAGTGCGCAGCTGTGAACTCCCATCCGGGAGTTAGTGGGTTCGAACCCCACTGTCGGTAGTCCTGAAGATAGCTTTCCGCGGTTTCCCATTTTCACACTAAGGCCACGGCCACTTCTTTCCTATTCCTAGGCATTTTCTATCCCATCGTCGTCGTAAGACCTATCTGTGTCGGTGCGACGTAAAGCAAAAAAAATTACCTAGACTTCTCACTCGTTCTTGTTGCATTCTGGTTTTGTCACGTAGTTTCAATTGGCACTATCATCTCAGAACTGAAATCAGAATCACTTTCATCACTGTCAGTTGAAGAAGATGAAGTATTTTCACTCTCCAGAGAATCATTTCCAATTTCAACATCACTATTTTCAAACCACTTACGAATAAACTCATCCATGCCGCGCTTGGATGCCGCCATGATTGTTTACGAGCGGCAAAATGAGGTGCTTTTTATTTTCCGTATTTCAGCTCAGAGTTACTATTTACACAGAGAAAATAGCTTCAGGTAGCGTCTGACATCAATCGGGTAGGCTGCAAAACAGAGAGAATAAATCTCTCCGACCAGCTAATTGCGATAATGAACTTATAAATATTCCGTGCAGCAGGATGGACGTGTCCGTCAAAGCATGTTACCGCTTTACGATTGCAATGGGCGCCGTAATAATTATTTCTTCTGAAATAAATAACAACATATATCTTATTTTGAAGAAAAATGCATCGTTTTTAAAAGGATATATTTTTATTTCGTATAAAACTGCGAGTTTCGCATCTATATCGCATAAATTGTATAATTTCGCATTTTGAATCAATTTCACATTTTATCGCTAATTCGAAATCGCTAAAAACCACTCGTACAGGTCATATAAGATGAAGGCACATACACTGACAAAGTGTGGACATATTTCGCATTTATCGCAAATGCTAAAAATCACAAACTCTAGCGATTAGAAAACTGAGAACGCAATATAGGCCTCACCATTGCCCAACAACACAGAATATACAATAGTAAGCAGATCAAAAAATTGAAAATTCGATCGAACATAGTCGCTAGTGCCTGCTATATGCTATTCATATAGCTATAGAAGATATTGGTTACTTCATATTCGCGATCACACTTGATTTTGTTAATGTTTATTCAGGTTTCTTTACAATTTATTCATGGCATAAAAGACATGCCCAAGATTAATCTTACAAAAATTGCTTCTATTAACGTACAAATAGGGTATGTCCATTTTATCTGGCAGAAGAACGAATTTCCAGATTATTTTCTACATTCCCTGACATTTCCTGGTTTTCCCACTATTTCTGGAATTCCCTGACATTCCCCGATCACCAGTATTTCATACGGGTGGACACCCTGTTAATCCCGTATTTGTTTGGTGAGACCATAGTCTTCTTATTTTTGTTGAAGGCGTGAAAAAAGGTTCACGACTGTGTGTTAACGTGTGTGTCTTTACTAGCTGATGTGATAGCCTCCTCTTGTCCTATTATTCAAATGGGGATGCTTGTGCTAGAAGTTGGCTACAGCTTCTTTTTTTTTTTTTTTTTTTTTGCACCGACACAGATAGGTCTTATGGCGACGATGGGATAGGAAAAGCCTAGGAGTTGGAAGGAAGCGGCCGTGGCCTTAATTAAGGTACAGCCCCAGCATTTGCCTGGTATGAAAATGGGAAACCACGGAAAACCATCTTCAGGGCTGCCAATAGTGGGATTCGAACCTACTATCTCCCGGATGCAAGCTCACAGCCGCGCGCCTCTACGCGCATGGCCAACTCGCCCGGTGGCTACAGCTTCAATGTTGAAATCGAATACTGAGGGATGTGTGGTGAAGAATCTGTAACGAGAGGAGGCTAGAAGGATTTTTAAGATTAGAGCACAAAGGGTAAAATTTGACGAAAAACGCTGTGTATAAAATTACTCACCACGTCGACCTTTCTGGTGGGAACTAGTTGCCTTTGCAGCATCAGAACCAATGACAGTTGCACTTCTTGTATTGTACCTGTGTGATATTGATGGAAGGGTGTGTGGCGGAGGAGAGGAGATGGGCGGAACATTGAGCTTATGCGCTGCTGGCTGTAGGCTGAACATTCACAATGATAATGGCACAAACTTCTTCAAAGCAGCAAAAGAAATCAAGGCTTTCCAGCAAAACTACCCTCCGAAAACCAACTCTTCACACACCTGCAGGCATGGGACTGACATGGCATTTCATCCTTCGTGCAGTACCACACTGGAAAGCAGCTGTCAAGAGTCTGATATATCACCTGAGAAGAGTGATGGATTCTTATTGCTTCACCAACAAAGAAGGTACCACTCTTATAACACATACATCCTCTCACCAAATATTTTTTAAACGTGCCTTAATTGTGTAAATTGTCGTTTGTGAACTTACAAGTTTCCTCATTTTTATAACACACATTCCTCTATGTAACACCTTGACTAGAGTAATCAGGATCATGATTATAGTCCCTTAGGCATGAGATCACGGCTGATGATGCCCAAACAATGGGCGAAACATGTCCCCTTAAATTAGTATTACAATATATAAATCTTAATTTTAAGACCCCAATGCATATTGAATACGTGGATTTCAATAAACTTTTGTAACGTTGTTGTTGGACCAGTCAAGAGATTTGTAACATATAATTATCTAAGATTGTCATAAACAACCCACGGAGTGAAAATAAAGTCCACTGTTCGTATAGGAGTTAAACGCTCTACACAAATGTTAGATTAATGTTGTGTAGGAAACTATCAACTCATACAGTATAAAGACTATAAATCCAATCATAGATAAAGAAGGCCATCTTCTTATTGACATAGACTCCAATAACAGTGGAGTAAAAAATTTAGAAATTCTGTATCATCTCACAAATATAATTATGATGGCGGAACACATTCGACTATTTCATCCTGACACTCAACTCTCTGAGGGACAAGTTTAGGATCTCATCAGTAAGGGGGACAGAAAGATGCCACACTGATACATGTCTTCAAGTGTTCTATGATGAATGCAGATACCTCAGAACAATTAACGTGAAATACACAAATGGTGCCTGTAACCCAGAATTACCCATTCCTTAAAACCGCTGGCCAAATTCTAATGAAAAATCATGTGAAATCAAACAAGACCAGACTGCCTAGCTACCAAGGCTGTCAACATAGACATGATACCTGATATCACCACAACATTTCTCTCTGCACTTTATAGACTTAGTTCTCATAGAGGTCAACCCCTGAACACTTACAGCAATTACAGCACAAACTTCTTCGGAGCAGCTACAGAAATCAAGGCCTTTCTGCAAAACCACCCTCAGAAACCATCTTTTCACACAACTGCAGACATGGGACTGACGTGGCGTTTCATCCCTTGTGCAGCATCACACTCTGGTGGAATCTAGGAAGCAGCTGTCAAGATTCTGATATAACACCTCAGATGAGTGATGGATTCTTATCACTTCACCAACAAAGAATGGACCATTCTTACAACACATACTCACATCCAATCACCAAAGCTAAATGATGACCCTTTTGACACTTCTTACCTAACTACATCCCATTTCCTTATAGGAGAGCCAATTACTACACTCCCTGATCATGATTATACTTCCCCTCTCATCACAACCTTGCCCACATAGCTATATTTTCAGCAGCTAACCCAGAACTCCTGGAAGAGATGGTAAAATGAATATCTCAATAAATGGGCTATGAAATACCTCATAGCAACATAGTCATACTGAAAGAAGATGACACTCATGCTATGAAGTGGATGATGACAGTGATCAAATGTGCATCCTGGTAATGAGGAATTAATTCATGTAACGAATGTTCAGGTGAGTAAAGGTGAACTTACAAGGCCTATTCACAAACACTATCCCTTACGAAGTATGAAACAGAAAGGCAAGATAACTCTTGAATGGCTTATTTATTCATCGCATGTTTAAGTAATATTGTTGTGAGATTATCTCTGGAACTCAGAGAGGTGTAAGAAGGTGTCAGCTTGAATGGGTCTATCTACGATATCAAAGATTAATTTAAAGTTTAAAACGAATGTTATATTTCTTTTCAGATCTCAAATTTAACAAAATTCTTCACTAGGTGAAGGAACAAAATGTCAGGTACAATATAACAATCAAGAATAGAAACCCAAGGGTTGGAAGTTACAAGTTTTGAGCTTCCAGCTTCAATTTACAAGTTTACATCATCATAAATGTTGCATTTGGTTAGATAGCGAGAGATATCTCTCAAGACACAGTTCAAGAGCACCTTGCTCCAAAGGTTACACATACGGCCTTCCGAAGGCCCCACATAAATTGCACCAATAACAGACAAGAGTTTACATGCTCTTTAAATTCAACGAAGGAGGCTATGCTCCCAATTCATTACAGCCTACTCAAGGAAACATTACACAAAACCTTACAATTTCTAGCATCTCTCGGTCCAACCTACAATTTACAATTCCTTTACAGAGGGGTATGTAGTACCCATACTACTGGGCCTTCATGGAAAAGAACAAGAGGTTATATTACTGGCCCAGACTCAAAATGTATACAGTCGTCAACATGCGCTCCTTGAAAACCAAGCTTTGAAAACCTACTTGGGCTTGTGGCCCGATGATGCAGAGACAAATTCTACACAACTGAGGTGACTCGAAAGAGAAGTTAATGAGTGATTTACAGAAGAAAACAGTTACAAAATCGTACTTACCTCAATATAAACTGAAGGGAAATTTGAGAGGGTAACATGCTCTCTATCCCCAATTTACAGTTTAAGTCTGTATGAAATTTTACATTAGCAGAATGAATATTTACATTTTTGAAAACAGCTGTGACTTTGCAGAGACAGCTACAGATATAGAAAACTGGTGGCCATTACCTGGGCTGACGTTCTGCCTGCCAAAGAATTAGGCACCCCTCCTCCTGTCTTAACACACACACTCAGAAATTTGACGAGAATAAGACAAGGTAACTACCGCGGCTCTTATACCCAAGGGGAGGGTTCAAGAAGGCTCTGGGCTAAATCCGACCACACCCTCCCATTTTATTTGATACTCAAAAAGTTACAAGAAGCTTATGATTGGCTGAAAAATAAATACAGAAAATTTGTGATTGACCAGACTTCAAGGCTGGCAGGATGAGAAGGAAGTGTTGCAAAAACATTGTAGTATCAAAATAAATGAAAGTCAATTTAGTTGAGAAAACTTGTAAACCCAAAACTTCTTTAAATCATTAATTATTCCACCTTGCACCAGAGTGCATGACCTCAGCTTTTTGCAGGGACATCTATGGAGAAAAATACAAACTTTTTGATGTATACCAAAACATAACAAAGAAATCCAGTCAGTTTAGGAAACTTTAAAATAATATATTACTGAGTTATTCAGTAGTGACATCTTCCGATCAATGTCCCAACTTTATGCATTAGCAGTTTCAAGTTTTGTTCAATAGATAGTGTTCCCTAAGGCGCTTCTTTTAAATGTGCAGGGTTGAGGTGCACCTCCCGGTACAAATTTATAAATCACAATGGACTGGTACATCACAGACCACATTAGGGAAAAATATAAATTTTTCACTTGCCAAGAGATGGCTACAATGTGTGTAGTATACAAGCAAACAAACACAGTAAACAAGCATATCACCTGCAACTTGTATCAACAAATTACTGTATTGTTTAGAAAACAATAATTAATATAATCAATAAGATAACAAAGGTGTTTCATTTGGAAACAACTAGTAAAATATCCAGTAACAGTAACAAAAGAATGCACCTTTCAGCTAATTTGTGTTCAAAACTAATTAACAAATTCAAAAGTATTAGTAGGAATGATACCAGCTACCAAATGACATAGGGTAGAGGTCTTTGGAATAATCCTAACTGCTGCACAATTCATAACACAAGATTGTGGAACAACTTGAAGGAAAAGTGAAAACTAGGTATGTAAACAGCCATCTCATAAAAAAGTATATTATCAGTAGGACTGTCAATCATGTGCACTAAAAAGATGGGATCAAACCCCGGTATCTGTTGAGCCACTTTCTAACCTTTTCCATTATCTGACGATGGCTTATCAAATTATGTACATTACCTCAAGAGAGTTTTCCTGCGATGACTCTGGCTCGGTTAACTCTGATTTAATTTCTTCTTTCAGAGCTATCACTTCTGATACATGTTCGAAATTTTCCTGTGAAAAATAACATGTATTAGGTATGCTCATAACACACGTCTACAAATACAGTCACAAACAAATGAGCATGTTAATTCATTAATTTCCAGTATTACAGTTACTTTCATAATTTCACTAATGTTTAAGGAAGATTTCTTCAAGCAGAGGATTGTTAAAACCAAAGGCTGCACTGAGAAAGGTGTTACTATTCTTGCTCACTCCTTATGTCAGAGAAAGGATGAGACTGAGAACAAAACACAAAATGTGAAACATTTTCTAGCCATACCAGAAGATATAATACCAGGGATGGAATTGGGGCCATCTCACACAGAATTTGGAACGAAGCAGCCATAGGCATAAACACTAAACTGTATGAACTGTTTTCATATGTTTAATCATATCAATCAAATCATAAAAGTTGTCTGAACCAATTAGAAGCGTTACAACATTTCTAAATGATTTTTTGTTTTCAGCATAGAGTCTGATTATAGACAGATTAAAGTTACTTGAAATAATGGAATCACATTCTCTACTATGGTTTTGCTGAGATCACAGGGGCTACATAAAACATTAATACAGTTCTGTTTCAAACAGCATATTTCAATGCTTCCAAGCGTAAAATAAAAAATATAAACATGAAGGAAGCAGACTTATCACAGTCATATAACAGTGAAAGATGTGATGTAACCCAAAGTTAAAGCAGCTAGAAATGAAATATTTTACTACTATAAGCATGTTATGTAGTGTTCTGTGAAGAACTGAGGGGATGAGGACACCGTCAGTGGAGAATCAGCAGTGTTGGAGTGCATATCTGCAGTTTCAGAAGATCTTTTATGATCTACAGTACTACAAGACATTTAAATTTCACTCTTGGATTCATAAAACCTTGTCAGCATTAAAGGGGGGAGGGACTGTGATTAAAAGCTTATATTCTATTGTAAGTTAAGTAACCAATAAAAGTGAATTAAAGTAATAAGTTCTAGAATATACCAACTTAACAAATTCAATACAGAAGAGAACAGTAGCTGAACAAAGGAATGGATGAAAAGGATGCACAAAAAGGACAAGGAAATAATGACAAAGAGAAAAGAAAAGTTCTGTTTAATGTGCCTTAAGTCCTTAAAGTGTCAGAGCCCACTAAGAAGGGGTATATAAAAGAAATCATTCTCAGAAATCATATATCCTAGAGCCCTTAGACATGGTTCTCTACTGTATATATCATAGAATCTGACCTGTATTTGAGGAATAAAATGAGCCAATCACTATTCTGTCTTTGTAGAAGAATTCAACATCTGAGCAAAATACTTATTTAGAGAGAATGTATATTCAGATTTTGAGCTATTTCATACCTCGTATGTCATAGGCAAATCTGCTCGTTCCTTAAAACACATATCTTCCAGCACATTGTGGATGTGAGGGTAACCCAGAATAATCACACCTGTGTTGACATTTTGTTTAGCAGACTGGTGTATCCAGGCTCAAAAACACTAATGAAAGATTTGTGATTAAATTTCTTCTACACTAATTATGGTAGGACATGTGGTGCTAATGATGGTGCAGTAGTGTAGGAGGATATTAGTTTTTTTTAAGTAAGATCGGCCAACCATCATCTATTATAATCAAAGGGGAAAAATAAAAAAGGTGCAACCCCTAAACCAAAGTAATTTTAATACTGACAGTAAAAAGTACAGACTAATCCAAGCCTAACCTTAAGTTCCTAAGAGTTGGCAGATTTGTGTAGCGCATTGTGGTGTATTCTCAGACAAATAAACAAAACAGAGTTGTACTACGCATAGCTGCCCATTCAGCAATTGGTGACTGCTGGTGTTAATACTGAGGAAGCACATAGAAAATTATGCCCCTGCCAAACTTATTCAGCTATTAAGGGTTAATTTCTGACCCCTATAAAGTTATCTGGAATGAGACTTACAAGGGATGCAGTTGTTTTTCCTTCAATCCAGCCTGGTTCCTCTTTGATCTTTGCTTCCAGGTCCATTTTGCACTGCAAACTGAAGTAGTTAGAAGGTACTGGAATGGTTGATTACTTCCAGTGATCTTACACTAAAATATAATCCAGAAAAATATATTACCTTATTAATGTCATTGATACTTATGATGTTTGTTAACAGACTAAGCAACAACATTTTCATTTTAAATGACCTTCAATATTATGATCATACCAAAAAACCCAAAATTTTACATGACTGTTGATATTGTGATCATACATACAGGACCTCAAGTTTTCTATGACTAATACTTCGATCAAAGCTAAGGACCTGCAGTTTTACATGATTTCTAAAACAGTGATCACTTCCATAATATAATTTAACTTATCTGTCAATATCAAGATCACAGTCAGGACCCCTATTATTGCATGACACCTTATATCGTTAATAGCTATCTAACATACAGTTTTATATGGAACTGAAACCAAAACAAGATGACCTTTCTTGAAAATTCAGTGACTGTATGGTTTGCATATCACTTTGATCACCCGGATCCATATACTGGAATCTTCCTACCACTTTTATCCTTTGCAATCAGCTTCAAAACTAACTGAACAAGTTCACAGTTCTTTGAGATATGTTCTGTCAAAATTTTCCTTCCCAGGATCAAATTCTCTCAAACCATTCTCCTCTCATTAAGCTTATTCACTATCTCTTTATTTGAGACATGTTCTATCAATCTGATATTCAAGAACTTCTGATAACACGGCATTTAAAAGGCTTCAACTCTGTTTTTCTCGGCACCAGTTATTATCTGTGTTTCACTTCCATACAGTGTCATACTCCTTACTCAGTGTAAACATAATTTTAAAAGTTTTCAACCTGTTGAACCTAAAGAATGTGATGGAGAACAGATGGGAATTTAAGCTGGATTCAGTGATGATATTTATCGATATTGAGAAGGCATATGTCAGTGTACCATGGCAAGTGGTCTCGGATGCAGGGAGAAGTGAAGAACCGAACATAAAAGCCATGAAAGTAAAGTGAGTAAGTAGTATGAATACTACGAAAGGACAAACAAACTGTTTCAAAGTAGAAACAGGACTTAAAAAGGATGTGTTTTATCCCCTCCAATCTTCATTACAATCATGGATGAAATCCATAAGAGTACCGGTGTACTACAAAAATGGGAACCAAGGAGGCAAAGGCCTCACTCTTTGCAGATGAGACAATAATATGTGGAGAAGATGAAATGGAAGCACAAGAACAAGATAATGTAAGGAATCAGGAGATGGAGGAATATGGAATGAAAATAAGTGTGGAAAAGGGTACGATAATAGTGGTGACAAGAGGTAATAGAGAAGGAAGTGGGAATATTGAAGTAATTGGAAGACCATTAGAAGTTGTGGAAAGCTTCAAGTATTCAGGGAGAATAATTGAAGAAGATGGGTAAGTTAAATAAAGTAAGAAATTGGATAGAGACTTGAACAAGCTAATGAGTTTAACCAATATGTGAGATGTATAGTCTGTAACTGGGGCGTCCAACGGAATGCAGGAAAATTTTGCACCCAATGTATTACACAGCAATTTTGACATATGCACCAGCACATGGACAACAAAAAAAACATGATGAACGCAGAATGCAAGAGGCCAAGATGAAATTCCTTAGAGAAATAATAGGGAGGGCATAAAGGAATAAAGTCAGAAACATAGAAATGAGGGAGTGAATTGGAATCCCTGAACTGAAAGGCAAGATAGAGACACAAAAGCTGAAATGGTATGGACAAATGATGAGAATGGAAGAGGATAGAGTTCCACAGTAAGTATTTACAGAGAAAGTCATAGGAGAAAGACATTGGGGAATGCCCAGAAGGGGGTGAATGGCTACGGTAAGGAGAGTACAGAGAAGAGTGGAGTAAAAGAAGAAAAAAAATTTCGAGGAAGGAATGGAGTGGTGGAGAGAGAAAAACTGAGGAGGTTCTTGATTCACATTTCTACCCAGAAGACTGGAAATGGAAAATGAAGAAAATTCTGTTGAAATAAAGACAAAAATTTATACAATACTGCTATCAGCTCATTTCATTGAACAAGGCCACCAACCTTTACTTAAGTGCCGTTTCTTTATTTTTCTATGCGTGTCTTGTCTATGACACAACTGAGTGGTGTTTACCAGAGTGCCCCTTGTAGGGAGTTCCATGTCAAACGAGTGGTTTAAATGTTTAGCAGTTTTTATTGTTCCCCAGGTGGCACAAAAATTGTCTATGTTCAATAACTCGAGTAGTGCCTCAGAGAATTCATTTCACCCAACAGCAGTGTTCGCTAGTCACTTTGTTATATTTTACTGTAAATGTAAACATACTGCACTAACAATGAATACTAAAATTTCTCCTACAGGTAATACTAGCTTCGTTCCTGTGGCTAATTGAGTTGATTCTTATGCATTGCCAGGGAACAGATTTCTATGTAAACACATATCTATTCAGGTAATTACGATCAATTGTATTTTGTATATTTCACCGGTGGGGACAATACTGAAGAGTGCCGTGTTTACTTGTTCTGGCCATCACAGGTTATTCTAATAATATGTTATTGGCTTTACTTTCCAGCAACTACCTTTTACAGTTTCCACAGCCAGAATTTATTCCTGAAGATTGTTCTTCCATTCCTGCTAGCAGTTTAATGTTGCACCAACAACTCCAAGGGAAATGGATAAGATTACGTATGCAGCAGCATTAATTAAGGTTAATTAATGATAAAATGGGGATACCACGGTAACGCTTTTCAGGACTGCAGATCCTAGGATTCGACCCCCTGCAAACTCACAGTCACTCACCCCTGAAAATCTTTTACACACCAATAAATCAGAGAGGAAGCCAACTGTTACCTAAATCATCACAAATAAATACCGTATATAGCTGCAGTGGCGTAATGATGTGATACAGAAAAATCTCCATAACAACACTGATATAACAAGATATAGATATCCTAAATGGGAACCTCTCAAGATTTTTAACCCTATTACCATATGTCGCAGCATACAGAGTAAACAACAACTCAACATTCACAGCATCACTAGAAAATTGCACACAAAGGTAAATAACACAGCAAAATAATAATTAAAATTACACACTACATATCGCAATTTCTTTCTGAAACTACCATCCGCATTTCTTCACCTGCGTTTCTCTTCAGAAAAAAAATCATCATTCCACTAAATTTAGATATACGATATATTGCCACTAACAGGGTGCGAAATCAGAAAGAAGTGGTGGTGGTGGTGGTGGGGGGAGAAGGAACATAGGGCTTAACTACTAATTTTTTTTCAGGCAGTACCTGGTGAGGGGGTATAAAATTCCCCTGTATTTCAATTACCCTCTCACCCAGAAAAATGTAAATTTGAGATCATTTTGTTCAAATTTTGCTGTTATTACGGGAACGATAAACATTAGAACATTATTCCAATCAGCTGAGACATTTATGAGAGACTCGCTATCTTAAGAAAGGCCAGACGAGGCGCGAGTTTCCATGGTTTATTGCTTTTTTAATGGAACTTTCCTCTACCAGGGCTATGTGTTGACTGAACAAATTTGTCTGTTTGTACCCTGCTCAAGTGAATATTGTCCTATTGATACCTATAGGAAACACACCGACTCCAAGAAGTACAGGAGTGGTGTAAACTCGAGCTACTTATAGCAATGACGAGGGAGGATGGACTTGCCAGCGTGAAACATCAACAATAGGCTGCAGGTGCGGAGTTGCCACTGCTGCGTTGTTTCATTGCTCAACGTCTGGCAGTCATTTGAATTATTTCTGATGTTTTTATGAATATATGCCCAGTAAAAATCATTAATTTCAGTAATAAATTATGGGTTCTACATTTTCCTGTTTATTTTATAATGAAAGGAAGCCCCCGGGAAATTTTAGTGGGGGGAGCCTCTGAGATAAAATCATCGGTGCGGGAGACATCCCCCCCCCCCCCCCCCGCTCCTGCGCGATTTCGCACCCTGGCTAGTACACACAACTTGCAGACACTTGCAACGCAAAGGCTGGGAGTTTTCTATAAAGCAAGCTAGTTATAGGCGTATTTATTTTTCATGCTTAATTAAGAATCAAATTTAAGAAAATTAATAACATTAAATATTACAAATATGTAGAATGCTGAAACTGAGAAAGATTAGTATTAACTTCTAACATTCTCAATTGAGATCTATACATTTAGCAAAATTGAATTATTGAATTTGAACATTACCGACAGTATGTTAGAGGTTGTGGATACAGTGTAAAATGATAGAAATCACAATTCCTCAATGAAGAAAATCCGTAACTCACTTAACGGAATTAGCTGTAGAATAGGCGAATACGCGCCTTGTATAACTACATACCAGCCTCTTCGAAACAAAACCAAGCATTTGAATGTTGTTTAATCACTTAAAACAAACTCTTGAAGAACAAATTTGATTTGTAACAGTCAGTAAAACAGGCTGAATTTAGGAAAGGATGTATTACTAGCGACAAAGGCAGAGTATGCGACACTTCTTCTTCTCTTGAAATGCGAATGGGCTTGTTATATCACCCAGTTCCAATAATTGTAATAAATCACACTGTAACACTATTAATTATCAATACAGACCTTTCCCTGGTGCGCTTTACACGGGTAGTGGTGGGGGTAAGGTTCGGCAGTGTTCGGTTATTGGCGTTCAAGGAGGGATTGGATGTAGTGGGGTATAGTAGCCATTACTGATTGAAAATAGCTGATTTGCGAGCTTTAATCTGAAAATGCAACAACCCGATCAAAAAAGTCAAGTTGTGAGTTTCACAAATAGGAAAAGTCCTCTCAGTTTTAATTACTGCGTTTATGGGGTGATGCCAATATGCAAAATGTCATAACTCATAACAACGAATAAACAGTACAATTTAGGTTAATTTGAAATGTCACGAATGGGCAAAGTCTTTTACCCATAACTACGGATAAACATATTACTTAGTACTATTTAGGTTAAGTTTTAATCCTAATTATTGCTTTAGGATGCATGTGGAAAATGCTATGTATTAAATCAAATTATAAGTTGGGGTAGCCTAGGCTATATGAACTTGTTAAAATCCACAGTTTCTCTTTATATAGGCCTACATTGGTGGAGATTCCTTTTTGTCGGTTAATATTCGGTTTCCTTAAATTGTTATTTAAAGAAAAAACTCTCCGTGTTGAGTACCTCCGTGCTCAAATACGTCAGCCTCGTGTCAGTATATTTACTGGCACATAAAATAACTTCTGCGGGACAAAATTCGGGCACCTTGCCGTCTCCGAAAACCGTGCAAGTAGTTAGTGAGGATGATGTGTAAAATGCTATGTATTAAATCAAATTATAAGTTGGGGTAGCCTATATGAACTTGTTAAAATCCACAGTTTCTCTTTATATAGGCCTACATTGGTGGAGATTCCTTTTTTGTAGGTTGATATTCGGTTTCCTTAAATTGTTATTTAAAGAAAAAACCCTCCGTGTTGAGTACCTCCGTGCTCAAATACGTCATTCTCGTGTCAGTATATTTACTGGCACATAAAATAACTTCTGCGGGACAAAATTCGGGCACCTTGCCGTCTCCGAAAACCGTGAAAGTAGTTAGTCGAACATAAAACGAATAGCATCCTCACTTTATTATGACTAGCACGTACCCGAGGTTTCGCCTGCGTTTATTAATTTACCCGTTAGATGTTTTTGAACCACGTACTTATTTTTTAAATTTTGTAATACACATCGTTTTTAAATAAATTGTATGAAGTACATTATTTTATTTTTATTTTCACCCCTTCTCACTCCCATAACTATAGGGACCGAACTTGGACTAAAGTGATACCGGTATCCGAAGTTTCCTATTCATCTTAGCGACCCCGATAACCATGGATTCTACATTAATATTGGTCGTTTTCTATTATTTTTATATTTCACTCACTTTCTTCCCCTGTCCCTTGGGGTGTCTTACCCCACAGTACTTTCTTTCCAGATAGTAAGTCTTATGTGTACCAAGTTTGGTTGAGAGCTGTGTTGGAACAGACACAATACACACTTACATCTGTAATCTCTGTCATTTTGACATTTTCTTTTTCGCCCCTTCTAATCCCTATTCCGATTGGGAATGAAATTTGACTTAAACGACATCCAGAGTGTTACAGTTCCTCTCAGCGTCCACAAAAACAATGGATTCGACACTAATATCAGTCGTTTTTATTTATTATCATAATATATTATCCCTTCCCCTATGGTAGCTAGGGTTTCTTGCCCCCACAGTATTTTTTTCTGGATAGTAAGACATATTTTTACCAAGTTTGATTGAGAGCTATTCTGGAACATAAACACATTAATCTCCAATCTTGGTCATTTTGGACATTTTCTTTTTCACCCCTTCTCACCCTCCCCCCCCCTCCTCCAAGCCCGATAGGGGCTGAACTTGAACATAAACGATATCTGGAGAGTCATTATTCATTTCAGCAACACTAAAAACTATGGATTCGAAACTATTTTTAATTATTTTTATAACTCACCCCTTCCCACCACCCCCAACCCCTAGGGTGCTAAGAGTGTCTGATTCAGAAACTTTCTCAGGCATACGCACAACAACTCACCAAAGTTTCATCGCATTCGGATGAATGGTGTAGGAACACATACGGGACAAACAAAGACACATTCGTTTTTATATACACAGATAATTATTATTATTAGATGGCTGTCATGTGGTCAGCATGAGGACATCTGCGGCTTTTGTAACCAGGTCTGCTGCAATTTGTATTGAACAACTCCTCAGTAGGTCTCATGAAGTTCAGAATTAAGATCTTTGTATCTGAGTTTTGGGTCACATAGCTGTAAGCTTTCATTAGGGAGATCGTGTGTTCGAATTCCACTCTCGTCATCTCTGCAGATGGTTCTACCGAGTATGTGGTTATACAGTTTAGGTCACGTAGCGTGCGGTTTGCATTCAGGAAATAGTGGGTTCGAACCCCACTGTCGGCAGCCCTGATGATTATTTTCCGTTGTTGCTCGTTTTCACACCAGGCAAAATCTGGAACTGTACCTTGATTAAGGCCATTACCAGGCAAGTTAGGCGTGTGGTTAGGGGCGCGCAGCTGTGAGCTTGCATTCGGGAGATAGTGAGTTTGAATACCACTGTCGGCAGCCCTGAAGGTTTCCCGTGGTTTCCCATTTTCACACCAGGAAAATGCTGGGGCTGTACCTTAATTAAGGCCACGGCCGCATCCTTCGAACTCCTAGTCCTTTCCTATCCTATCGTCGCCATAAGACCTATCTGTATCGGTGGGACTTAAAGCCACTAGCAAAAAAAAATGAAGGCATTGTTGCTTCCTTCTCAATCCTAGCACTTTCCTATTCCTTCGTCGCCATAAGACCCATCTCATGCCCTCAGAACTGGAATCTGAGCTGCTGCGCCGATGGCCTGTTGTATTGTGTGTTGGTTTATTATAATGTTGTTTGTCCCTAGTCCTTCAGAGTTCTTGGGGCAAACACAGCACAGTGAGGCTCCTGTTAATTCTGTGCTTGAAAATAGGCTACCTTTAACCTATGGAACAGATGCCTTTGACAGTCACTTCTAACCTTGAGAACAGCGGAGAGTAATGAGGATGTGAACTCTAGAGCTGTTTTAATATCGATGTCTATTCGAGTACTGAGCCTAATAGCTCCTCCATCAGCCATCACAGACGGCCTAGGTGTCACTGAAGAGTTGTACTAGGGAAATGAGAAATGAGATTTTTTAGTTTCCAGTTACTTTCCTCACCAAGCCAGAAAATGCTACTAAATATCAGTCTGTCAAGCCTACTGAAAATGATACACCAATTGACCCTATGAACAACATTTTCACACCATTCATCACAGGGACTGGCTGCATAACGAATGGCATTACTAACATCACTCTCACCCAGTAGCGGCGATTGGGGAGAGGCAAGAAAAGTACAGACAACAAAATGTACCTGGATTTATGGGATATAGTGGCGCAGGGGGAGTATAGACATTGTAACTGGAAAAATGCTACAAAGTGATAAGTTTCTTTATGCTCTCTGAGCGAATTTCGACAGAAAGTTAAAGGTTGATAGTCAACCAACTTAAGTGCAGAAATAATAGCTTTTTGAGATTTTGATTCTATACTGTACAATAAGTACCTCTAGGCCTAGAATAGAGAAAGTGAAATCTGTCTGCTGACGAACAAGAACAGAGAATCTCGTGGACAAGGAAATTGGACAGAAGTACATGGATACGATTATTGAAAGGTTCCAGGCAACAGACTGGTTCAGGTGGCATACAGGGTTAGTAAAATGACGCTTAAGGAGGTGCAAGGGATGGTAAATAAACTCTATTGTCATAAAGCAGCAAGAATAGATGAAATTAGACCTGAAAATTTGAAATGGAGTGGGAAGGCTGGGATGAAATTGGTACACAGAAAAATAGCATTACGGGTAGCGACTCTCTGTGAGGCAGCTCTACGGCATGGTGTGGCGACCCTGCTGACGTGAGTCCGAGATCACACTGACCCGGTGTGTAGCATCTGGTAAAGTTCTCAAATGACTGTTACGAGTGAAAACCTCTAAGACATCTGCAGTGGAGAAGATGGACTTCGGTATAGTGGAGATGATGGAAGAGCCATTACTCGGGGATTAATAAGAGTACAGTAAATTGATCTGCTACCTTGTAGATGAAGTAGAGGACTACTAAGGGCTAGGGGAGTTCTCGCTGACAGAAAATCCCTCGATTGTGGTAGACCTAGCAAGTCAGCAGAATAGGAAAATAAAGTGGATTGCTTTCAAATGTTTTTAAATGTTTGTAAATTTCCAAATTCTTTGACAACTTTTAAGAAAAAGCAACTGATAGGGAATCTGCCACCTGCATTGATGATTCAACACAAAAACGAGCCTCGGAAAGAATAGTAATAACAATGATGTTATTTGCTTTATGTCCCACTAACTACTTTTTCGGTTTTCGGAGAGGAAAGAATAGTAAAACACAGACTGCGACCAACATTTCTGATACATTTGGAATTGATGATGGCTCTGTAGGATGTGATGTTCCTCCAAAGTGTACTAAAAGAGACACTTTAAAAAGACATAAAGAATACAATTTAAGAATTGGCACGTTGAGTATATTAACCATGACCAATAAAGTCAATGAAATCACTGACATGATGGACCACAGGCATCTAACGACCTCAGGCCTGAGTGAAACATAATGGAAGGGTTGTGACACAAAGACATTAGGTAATGACTATAAACTTTGTTAGAGTGGAGATAAGACAACAGCAAGGAATGGTATGGGGATAGTCCTGCACCAGGACATTGACTGTATTTCTGATGTCACCTATGTTATTGAAAGAATAATTAAAGTAAAGGTTTTGTAAATGAAGAATATCTTAAAAATTTTCAGGTCTACGCTCCCCAACAAGGCTGTAGTGAAGAAGGAAAGATAAATTTCCTACAGCAGTTGGAAGACAACATCGATGAAGAGAACCTCATAATGATATGTGACTGTAATGTCCAGTTAGGAACAGAAAGAACAGGATACGAGGCAACCATGAAACCATTCGGGTATGGAAGGAAAACTTTTACTTGACCTGTGCTTGAGTAACAAACTCTTAGTCAAAAATGCACGGTTCCAGAAGAAAGAAAGTCATAAGGTGACAAGATACAGCTGGGATGGCAAATCAAAATCTCAGATAGAGTGTGGTTAAGTGTAGGAAAGGGAATACATCCCTAACTTTGCCAGGATAAATAAAACATATTACTTACATAGGTAGTGGAGCTAAATTGGGAGATATCAAAGTGAATGGCTTGAAAGTGATCAATCAATACTGATCTGCATTTAGGGCAGTCGCCCGGATGGCAGATTCCCTATCTGTTGTTTCCTAGCATTTTCTTAAATAATTTCATAGAAATTGGAAATTTATTGAACATCTCCCTTGATAAGGTTTTCCAATCCCTAACTCCCCTTCCTATAAACGAATATTTGCCCCAGTTTGTCCTCTTGAATTCCAACTTTATCTTCATATTGTGATCTTTCCTACTTATAAATACTCCATTCAAACTTATTCGCCTACTAGTGTCATTCCACGCCATCTCTCCGCTGACAGCCCGGAACATACCACTTATGATATATATGTTGATTCCCATAGATATTTACACAGATATTCCCACAGATAATTATTTATAATCCCATTTGTGTGATTAACCCAATTAAGATCTTTCCTTATATTAACACATAGATACTTACAATGATCCCCAAAAGGAACTTTCACCCCATCAACGCAGTAATTAAAGCTCAGAGGACTTTTCTTATTTGTGAAACTCACAACCTGACTTTTAACCCTGTTTATCATCATACCATTGCCTGCTGTCCATCTCACAATATTATCGAGGTAATTTTGCAGTTGCTTACAGTCTTGTAATTTATTTATTACTCTATACAGAATGACATCATCCTCAAAAATCTTTATCTCTGATTCCACTTCTTTACTCATATCATTTATACAAGGTGTTCGGGTTAAAGGTATAATAATATAAAATTTAATAACTTGAGAAGTAGTGGAGATATTTACTTTCAGTTTGTTTCTACAAGTAGGGTAACTCAAAATGTTTATTTGCATACCTAATAAACCTTGATATGCGCACCATTAATAGTGCGACAGACATCTAATCGGTATTCCACTTCTCTCCAAGTGTTCTGTAGCATTGTAGGCATAACAGATCTGGTAGATCACGAACTGGTGTCTGGTACACTTGATTCCTGACAAACCCCCACAGAAAAGAAACAAGTTGCGTAATGTCGGGGCTTCTCGGATCTCCTGATTCAAGAAATCCCTCACAACTTCCGCATAATGGCATGGTGCACCATCTTGCTGAAAGATCACGTCACGAGGAAGTTGTGGCAAACATACTGCTCCAACATGTCTAGGTAACTGTAGGCTCCGCGAAGAAGAATTGGCCAATAACCCTATCCTTCAACAATCCACACCACACATTCACTTTCAGGGAGTCCCGTTCCAAATCTATCACTATTTGGGAGGGGGGTCAGATCCCCACATGCGGCAATTGTGCTTGTTTACCGTGCCGGAAATATGGAATGTAGCCTCGTCTGAGAAAGAGACCGAATTGAGGAATGCCTCGTTTCCATCAATTTTTGCCAGAATTGTCTCCGCAAACGCCTTCCACAGCGGCCTGTCCCGAGGTTAGATTTTGTGATGAAGCTGCAGTTTGTAGGCCCGTAGGTGCAACATTCTGTGGACGACATCGTATACTGTCGAACGAGGTAACTGTAACTGCCTACTTGCTTGTCGAATTGACTTACGAGGGCTCCGCTTGAAGTACTCACGGATTAAATCAACAGTAGCCTCTGAAACTGCGTGCTTGGCGTGGCGGCCCGACATCGACAGCAAGGTCCCAGATTCTCGAAGGCGCCTGTCCCATTTCATGATTGTTACGTAAGTGGGAACGTCATCAGTTCGTAACAGTCCATACCCACGCCGAAATCTACGTTTTACTAGTGTAACGGGTTTTATCTCCGCGAGCGAAAGCATGCAGAACACCTCCTGCTGTGGAGTCCACATGGTTACTGGCGCGCTTCTCGTGAACAATGCAGTTACGTGCATGCACATGTGGTACCACCGCCACCGCAAGCAAACACAGAAAACATTTAGAGTTACCCTAGTTGTAGAAACAAACCGCCAAAGAATATCTCGATTATTTCTCAAGTTACTAAATTGTATATTACTATACCTTTAACCCGGACACCTTGTACATATAAGAAAATATTAAGGTCCAATAATACTGCCTTGAGGAATTCCCCTTTTAATTATTGCAGTGTCAGGTAAAGCCTTGCCTACTCTAATTCTCTGAGATCTATTTTCTAGAAATATAGCATCCCATTCAGTCACTCTTTTGTCTAGTCCAATTGCAATCATTTTTGCCACTAGTCTCCCATGATCCACCTTATCAAATGCTTTAGACAGGTCAATCAAGATACAGTCCATTTGTCCTCCTGAATCCAAGATATCTGCTATACCTTGCTTGAATCCTACAAGTTGAGCTTCAGTGGAATAACCTTTCCTAAACTCGAACTACCTTCTATCAAACCAGTTATTAATTTTGCAAACATGTCTAATATAATCGGAAAGAATGCCTTCCCAAAACTTACATGCAATGCATGTCAAACTTACTGGCCTGTAATTTTCAGCTTTATGTCTATCACCCTTTCCTTTATACACAGGGGTTACTATAGCAACTCTACATTCATTTGGTATAGCTCCTTCACTCTACATTCATTTGGTATAGCTCCTTCATGCAAACAATAATCAGATAAGTACTTCAGATTTGGTACTACTGTATATCCCAACCAATTGTCTTTAGTATATCCCCTAAAATCTTATCAATTCCAGCCGATTTTCTAGTTTTCAACTTTTGTATCTGGTTGTAAATGTCATCATTGACTTCTTGTGGCAATTCACAAGTAGGAGAAGGAAACCCAAGATTAAGAACTGGAATCTAGAGGAATGGGATAACAAGTAACAGTTTCAAGAGAGTAAAAAAATAAACTACCAGTTTCTGAACCAAAAAGTGGTAGGTAATGAAGAATGGGACAACATGAGGAATGCTCTAGTAAGGAGTGCTGTCGAGCTATGTGGTAAAACATACGGTACACTAGAGTTAATATAAGAGAACTACAGTGGTATTAAACTTCTGTCCCATGGTTTAAAGATTATGGAAAAGATTATCAAAGCTAGACTCTGGACCATATTAGAGCCTATCTGAGAGGAAGAACAACATGGCCTTAGATCTCACAAAGTGCTGTAGACCTGTGCTTTGCTCATGGAGAAGTACAGGATAAAAATCTATTTGTGGTCTTCTTGGATTTGGAAAAGGCCTTTACAGCGTTCTAACAAATGTCATCTGGAGAAGCCTAGATTAACTAGCCGTACCAGACTATCACACTGGCAAGATCAAAATGTTATACAATAAATGCTACAGTTGCAACAGAATTGCTGATTATCATTCAGAATGGTTTGAGACAGTTCGGGGAATACAGCAGGGAAGTGCTCTTTCATATCTGCTGTTTGTGACAGTCAGATGCTCTAAAGAAGGACTTGAGAAAAAGAACTAAATGGAGAGTTAAATGCCTTGGTGTCTGCTGATGATGTAGGTATTTTGGGGATGCACGAAAGGAGGTACAAGACCAGCTCAACAAACGGGTAGCCTATAAGTAAGCAAAATCAAAGCCATGAAAATGAGTAGAGATAAAACTGGTTGCCAAATACGTCTTGAGGGGCATTTATTATTCATTTATAGAATGAGGAGTAAGAAATTCGAATCTTTTATCAAGGGAAATGTTCAAAAAGTTTCCAAGTTCTTTGGAAACCTTCAAAAAACAAACAATTGATAGAGAATCTGCCACCTGGGTGACAGCCCTACATGCAGATCATTGATGATGAATGACAATACATTACAAGAGTACAAGAATTCAAGTACCGTAGCGGTACCTTGGGAGCGTGGTCTCAAACAAGGGTGGAGAGAGAAGAGAGGAGACCGGAGAGTGATCATGGAGAGAGAGACCTAAATGGATAGACAACGGTGGTGAGAGCTCACTGAACACCACTCTATCCGGCAAGCTGGAAGGGTTACATCATAATGAGTAGGGCTCAGATTTTGATGAAAAGTCATCTTTTTTCTGAGTATTCAGAGCCGATGCTTAGTGACAATTAAGTGTATTCTGCAATAAATATGTTAGATATGGGAGGTTCACACAAGTATAAAGAATGAGAGTTTTCCACCTAATCAATACTTTGTAATATAAAGTGTTTAAAATATTTCAATCACATTAAAACGCAGCACCGGTTTCGATCTGTTAATTAGGTCATCGTCAGCTGCTGATGAACCTGCTTACTCAATAATGATTGTACAATGTAACACATTACTTAGACTAAACATGAATGCCACATATTCCAATAAAATATAAAATATAATGCTATATACAACAGGTACAGTTCTTGAAGTCTTTAGTGCAGTGCTCGTATAGTACAGATTTTACAATACAGATATTCTAACCATGTATTCATTATTTGTATAAGACGATTATTAAGAAATTTATCGTTTTTATTAGGTAATTTTTTAAAACTTGAGGTCAGCTTAAGATAATTTTAGGGGCATTCTACAGGTCATTTTTCAATAATTTTTAGGTCATCAACATCCGGTTTCTAAGGATGAGTAATAGCATTAGTTTTGAATGTTGTTAAGGTACCTCCTGAATGGATGAAAACAGTAACTGTACCTCTCTATAAGCGGGCCAACAGGAAGGATTGCAACAACTGTATTTCACTGATCTGTATACCAGGCTAGTCCGACTCCTTGGCTGAAAGGCCAACATTAACGCCTTCAGTTCAGACGGTGCCAGGTTCGATTCCTGGCTAGGTCAGGGGTTTTAATCGAGTCTGATTAATTATTCTGCCTCGGAGACTGTGTTTCTGTGTTTGTCCCAGCACTCTCCTCTTCATATCCAGACAACACACCACACTACCAACCAGCACAGAAACACACAATAGTGATTAAATCCCCCCATATAGATTTGGAGGGGCTGCCTGGCCGAGGCGGTAAAGGCGTACTCGGTTCGCCCGGAAAGACGTGGGTTAGAATCCCCGTCACGAAGTCGTAAAATTTAAGAAACGAGATTTCCAATTCCGAAGGTGCATATGGCTCTGAGGTTCACTCAACCTACACCAAAAATGAGTACCAGATTAATTCCTTGGGGCAAATGCGGCCGGTCGTAGAGCCAACCACTCTACCCCATCGCGTGCCGAGGTTAACAATGGTGGAAGCCTTTACCTTCCACTCCTCCAAGGGCCTTCATGGCCTGTACGGAGGTGACTTAAAAATATAGACAGTTGGCGTCAGGAAGGGCATCCGGCCGTAAAAGATTGCCAAATCCCCATGAGCAACACAGTTTGCACCCCCACAGGTGTGGGAAAAGTGATACAAGAAGAAGTACAGTATACCCGGTTAGGTGTTCACTAGCTTTTTGGAAAGGAGGGTACGATCAGTGGTAGAAATTCTGTGTGTTTTCAGACCTCGAAGGTGCTGTTCAGAAAGGCGTATGAGGAAAAAGATGTTCGCCGTACTGAGAGATTATGGGATTAAGGGTACATTATTAAAAGTAATCAAAAAAGATATTTATATTGACGTTTTCGATACAGTGAGAACTGACAACAGGGTGAATTCTTCGCTCAAGGTACTTACAGGCATTAGAAAAGGCTGTGAGTTTCCAACTTTGTTGTTCGTAGTTTACATGGATAATTTACAGAAAGCTATGAAGTGGCAAGTAGGGATTTAGTTAGGTGGAAATGTGGTCTGGCATGTGCTGATGACTTGGTCATATGGTAGTCTGTGCTGAAAGCCTGCAATCGAATATCTTGGAATTAGAAAATAGTTGCAGCAAGTATAATATGAAAATTATCATTTTCAAGACTAAAGTGATGTTATTAGGGAAGAAACCTGAGAGAATTGAATGCCGGATTGGAAATACAAAGCTGGAAGAGGTAGTTCATTTGAAGTATTTAGATTGTGCAGTATGGTGAGAGTGAATGAAGGTGCAGCAAAGCTATTTGCAGTGAGCTTGCAGTTGCGATCAACAGTATTCTGTAAGAAAGAAGAAACTATATTTACATTGTTCTGTTTTTAGGCCAACTTAGCTATGCAGGAGTGAAACTGGGTGGACTCAGGATATCTTATTCATAAGTTAGAAGTAACAGCAAATACATTAGAGACAATACGTGACACTCAGCGAGATATCGAGGGACAGCTATCAGAGTTCTCTCTAGCGGATTGACCTGAGAACTACAGAATCTGTCATAAGAGCATGTGTATTTGTGTCTGAAGTCTTTGGCATTATTAATGAGTTTACAGAGAGTTGACATAATTAAATAGTATCGTGTGTCATTGCATGATATCTCCTCTCAACATGAGGGGAAAGATATGTGCTGTGTTTGGCTGCAGTAACTATGAAGTAGAGAAGAATGCGCGGTCTTTCTTCTGTTTCCCTCGTGACAAGAAAATGTCAGTAATATTATGTAATATTCTTCCAGTGACAAAGAGATTTTTATAGTACTTCATAATCTTCTGACCTGCTCGACCCATATTTTAACTACCTTAAAGTATAATAAGCATATATTATTTTATATTGAAGCAATTAACCTTCAATACCGATGGGTTGTTGTAGGTGTAATTTGTGGGTTTGATTTAATTCAGGAAAATATATATGTACATGAGTGTGGCTGGCTGTGTTCCAAATTATCCAGTTTGGAATGCCGTAATGCGTTGTCAAGCACTGAAGAAAATATGGGTGATTTAGGAAATGTACATATTTTATTGAAACAATATGGTGATGCAAATTTTCTTTACCGTAATGTAATGGCATTATGGCAAGTATTGCTTATAGGGAATGTTTGAATGTTTTTGATGCTAAATATATAGAATTTTTTTCTGTTAGTAGGCTTCAAGTTAAAAGGAAAATTGTCCAGCTCTTCAATGTAAATTCATTGAATCATATGTGTAAGGAATGTGCCGATATTTTTGTTGACAAGTGGTTTAATATGATGATACAATGCTTTTAAATGAGAAAAAGGAAAAATCTAGCCGTGAATGTTCAGGCAAAAGTTCTAAATCTAAAAATGTAATGCATAAATGAAAGATCAAGCCCTTTCACAGCAGTCCATTTCACATCTTGATTATATGTCTATTTTCAATTTTTAAATAATTCTTCATTCATTATCGAGAATTGCTTTAGCAACTTTGAAGTTAATATCTTAGTAAGACTTTCTTTCTAGACGTAATTTATTTATACATTTCAGTATGTACATTTCCATTGATATTTGAATTTAGCGCGAATTTTCAGGTCAAGCCACTAGGAGTGTCACTTGCGACTTGCCTCCCATTTTAACAAGGCTAAATCCGGAAGTGTCGGGTATTATCTCTACTGTGTTTGGTAACAGACATGAGTAGTATAATTGGATGGTTCTGCCGCCGCCTCCTCCTGTGGCTGTCAAAAAGCACGTGGTTTTGTTTATCTTGCGCTAGTTAGGTTAATTTGGTACCACTCAGGTTTAGGCCCGTCGAGATGGCAGCAGTGAGGTTAGCGATGCGTTGTTGTCGATGACAGCTGTCAAAAAGCACGTGGCTTTGTTTACCAATTCAAATTTCCCGCCAAAATTCTAATTTCCCGCGGGAGGCGGAGGGGCCCCTGGGAGCCCGGAGGAGGAGGCGGCGGCAGAACAATGCAAGTATACTACTGACATGAAACTAGTGAGAATGATCGCTGGTACAAAAATGTGGGAACGATGGCAGGAGATACTCAGATTGATGAGATAAAAGTTAAGTTAGGAACGGATTCGATTGATGAAGTTGAACACATAAACTGGCTTTGGTGGTGGGGTCATGTGAGGCGAATGGAGGAGGATAGATTACCTAGGAGACTAATTAACTTGATCATGGAGGGTAGGAAAGGTAGAGGGAGACCAATACGATGATGTTTAGACTAATTTTCTAATGATTTAAATGTACATGATATGGAGGTAGAGAACCGAACTTGGTACAAATAGAGGACTGTGGAGGCATTAAGTAAATTCACAGAGGCTTGCAGACTGAACACTGAACGGCATAACAGTCTATAATAGAGATGTATGTATGTATGATGAAGGTATGTATATTGATCAAATAACTACCATAAATGCTTCAGATCAATATGGTAATCCATAATCCAAGTCTCTCCTGCATTTCACAGAATAACAGTCATCTTAACAAGATTATGCCTTTCTTGTTTTGTTACACCTTTTATTTTAATAATAATGTTATTTGCCTTATGTCCCACTAACTACTCTCTTACGGTTTTCGGAGACGCCAAGGTGCCGGAATTTAGTACCGCAGGAGTTCTTTTACGTGCCAGTAAATCTACCGACACGAGGCTGACGTATTTGAGCACCTTCAAATACCACCGGACTGAGCCAGGATCGAACCTGCCAAGTTGGGGTCAGAAGGCCAGCGCCTTAACCGTCTGAGCCACTCAGCCCGGCCCTTTTATTTTGATAATGTATTTTATTAATTCAAAAGGGGAATAACACAGGGTCTATTTTTTATGGCTCGTTCCGTGTGTCAGAGGAACACGCACGGGTGGCGATAGCGCGGTCGGGTGACTCATTTGCCGAGAGATATATTGTTCATGACCGGCTAAGATGATCTAATGCAGTACGTTAGAGATAACCGTGGCTTCACGGCAATAGTTCAGTTTAACATCTGCGGTATTGGTAGCGTGTTCAATGTGTTCGCTTTAAAATAGCGTAGTTTCTGTAGGAACACTGATCGTGTGTTTAACGAGTGATGCACGGTGTACAGTAGAACGGCGTGTGTTGTGCTATGCGAAGCATTCTTTTACAGAATGCCGCTTTCGATTCATTCATCTTCTGCCCACAAAGCAACAAAACCGTACAAACCCAGCCCTGCCCAATATTTAAAAGGACCTGACAGTTTCGCTAGGGTTCGGTATTGTAACTGGTTGCTTCAGTCAGTTCACGATGGGTACGTTGACCCAGAACTTTCATTTTATAGTGATGAAGCATGGCTACATTTAAGTGGCAATGTAAAGAGTCAAAACAATCGCTACTAGTGTGCAGAAAATCCCCACCAGCTGCATGTCAGTCCTCTTCGTGATGTAAAAATAGGAGTTTGGTGCGCAGTAAGTCCTCGCAGAATTATAAGGCCTATTTTTTTCCGCGAAACAATAAATGCTGATCGATATATAGACCTCATTCCCAGACCACTCTTTCAAGAGCTGACGCAAGATGAAAGGAGTAATGGTTACTTTATGAAAGATTCTGCAACGGCACACGCTGCTAATCGGTCTATGGAGGTAATGCGGGAAGTTTTCGAAGATCGTGTGGTTAATTATCCCCCTAGATCTCATGGTCTAAATCCCTATGATTATTCCCTGTGGGGATGCTGAAGGGAAAAGTGTATGTGAACAACTCTCACACACCGGGAGAGTTGGTCGTGCGGTTAGGGGCGCGCAGCTATGAGCTTGCATCCAGGAGATAGTGGTTCGAACCCCACTGTCGGCAGGCCTGAAGGTGGCTTTCCGTGGTTTCCCATTTTCACACCAGGCAAATGCTGGGGCTGTACCTTATTCAAGGCCACGGCCGCTTCCTTCCCACTCCTAGGCCTTTCCTATCCCATTGTCGCCATAAGACCTATCTGTGTCGGTGCGACGTAAAACAAATAGAAAAAAACTCTCAAACAAGAGAAGAACTACAAGAGAACATTACACAAGTTATTTCTAACATCACACTGGCTGAGATTCGCCGAGTGTCAGCAAACCTGTTTACGAGGTGTCAGGCGTGTTTGACAGCTGAGGGGCAACATGTTGAACATCCAATGTAATGCCAGGTAGGTTTTAGACTAATAGTTTCACTAGAAATGGATTTACATAAGTGTGAATTGCCGTGAGTTGTGAGGAGGAAAAGCGACGGAGTGTCATTGCGCCAGCCGTGCTCTGAGTGGTGCTGCGGAACCAGCTAAAAGGAAAGACCCTGTATTTCGATCTTATCAGCTGCCCTGTTTGATTGAATTCATTTTCCATTTTATTCAATAATGGTATGAGGTCTGACATGATATGTTGTGTGACCTCAGGAGGGGCCTAGTGAAGGTCTTTTGATTTGACTCCCGTAGGTGACCTGCGCTTCGTGATGAGGATGGAATGATGATGAAGATGGCCCCGTGCCTGGGGAATGGTTAAAATTCCCGACTCTGTCGGTAATCGAACCCGGGACTCCTGTGACCAAAGGCCAGTACGGTAACCATTTAGCCATGGAGTCGGACAGGTCTGAAATAAGATGTACTTAGTCCTGTAAAACAAAGAATGTGTTTGAATATCAGGATGGTTCCCTATACCGTACGTATACCAAGACTGCTTCCTACCCAAAACTAGCTAGCTCTCGGTGAAAATGAAATGGCGTATGGCTTGTAGTGCCGGGAGTGTCCGAGGACATGTTCGGCTCGCCAGGTACAGGCCTTTCGATTTGACACCCGTAGGTGACCTGCGTGTCGTGATGAGGATGAAACGATGATGAAGACGACACATACACCCAGCCCCAGTGCCAGTGAAATTAACCAATGATGGTTAAAATTCCCGACCCTGCCGGGAATCGAACCCGAGACCCCTGTGACCAAAGGCCAGCACGCTAACCATTTAGCTATGGAGCCGGACAGCTCTCGGTAATTGCTAAGAATAAAACAGTTCATCCATCAAATTATCTTATTTGGCTTCACAGATACTAAGGGTAATTTTAAATAAGCAAATAGTGTCCAACTCGTTGGCTGAATGGTCGGCGTACTGACCTTCGGTTCAGAGGGTCCCGGGTTCGATTCCCGGCCGGGTCGGAGATTTTAACCTTCTTTGGTTAATTCCAATGGCTCGGGGGCTGGGTGTTTGTGCTGTCCCCAGCATCCCTGCAACTCACACACAACACTATAACACGCAGTTACCTACAAATGGCAAATGGCAGAAGCCGCCCACCCTCATCGGAGGGTCTGCCTTAGAGGGCCACACGAAATTATTATTTGAGAACTTTTTAAAAGTAATTTTGATTGTTACCAGTAATTTTCTACTGATATATGGGATTGTTTTCAAGCCAGATTTGATTCAAATTAGCCCATTTTATGCCTCACTTGTTTATTCTTCAATTTACTGTTGTCCGACTCGTTGGCTGGATGGTCAGCGTACTGGCCTTAGGTTCAGAGGGTCCCGGGTTCGATTCCCGGCCGGGTCGGGGATTTTAACCTTCATTGTTAATTCCAAAGGCCCGGGGGCTGGGTGTTTGTGCTGTCCCCAACATCCCTGCAACTCACACACCACACATTACACTATCCTCCACCACAATTACACGCAGTTACCTACACGTGGCAGATGCCGCCCACCCTCGTCGGAGAGTCTGCCTTACAAGGGCTGCTCTCGGCTAGAAATAGCCATACGAAATTATTATTATTATTATTATTATTATTATTATTATTATTATTATTATATTCGGTTTAAACACTTACACTTGTAAATCCTGGTGAAGGGTATCTTGTGTAATCTTCAGTGGCACCGACTTTGGTAGGGGCAAGGTGTTTTCTGCCCCCTCCCCCACCAAAAATGATCTCAGAGGGCAGAGTGTCATTTTTAACCCCCAAAAGAATTATCGTTCTAGATGGTAAGTCCTCTTACACTACCACCCTTGAAATGTTGGTTGAGCGATGATTGACGGGTGACCCGAGTCGACTGCTCCAGGACTTCTTGAGTTTCCGTAGAAGTTATCAGTGCAGTTAACATGTAGCGTCAAGAGAGGTAAAGACTAGAGAGTTATAGGAAAATATACATTTCGTAAGTGTGAGTTAATGCAGCATGGCCAGAAATGGAAATTTCGAGCAAAGGTAAGTTCAACCGTGTTGTAAGATCAATCTAGAAATTATTTCAAACAGTGTAATAAGAAAGGTGCGTGACGAGATATGCGAACGGCCATCGAAGTTGGTAAGAAAGGACAGACCGGTACTTGGTGACGCTAAGCACTTGTTTGATTGTGTATTATAAAATGATATTGGGGGAATAGAAAGAAACATTGCAGCCAAGTGAAGAAACTTGCCACCTCTGCCTAAAAATATGCAAGAAGTTCACGGTGCTCTAGCCTTTATGGACGTAAGATCCAGCTTTGAAGATAATATGTTCCTTGCAATGGCAGAGAGAATGACATTATTGTGTTTTCTACTGCGTTAAATTTGAAGTACCGGTACCTGTGTAAAAGAGAAAGGATTCACATCCAAGCCGCTCGCAGAAAAGTTAATGTTACGGTACCCTCCCTTAGCTCAATGGCAGTATGAAATTGAATTCCACCAACATACCAAGGATTAGTACCTATTGATGCTTGTAAAACATAAATGAGGTGGCAAATACAATACGTCTGATAGGTCTTACCCATAGTTGAGCATCAAGTCCTAGAATAGTTCTTGGCATGTAATGGTGTATAAATATCAGACACCCGTATGTGGGGTGGGTAGATTCACTGGCACATTATGGTGCGTAAAATTCAGGCACCCAGCATCTCTAAAAATACACCCGATGAAAAGGTTGCTATTAGTAATGTAAGCCTTGTGGTGTACTGGTTAACATTGTTGGCTACCATCCCTGTGGTCCGGGTTCGATTCCCGGCTCTGCCAAGAAATGTAGTTCTGGCTAGAGGTATTGGTGATTTGATGCCACACGCCCAAGTATGAATATTTCCATTCAAAGTTTGGGAGAGATTTGAAAAAGTACGTTAGGTTTTATGTCGGCTATCAAAAAGACAGAAATAGATGAGTATATCGGTCTTAAAAATAACTGTAAGCATGAAGAAAATAATTGAACTTAAGATTTCTTTAAGTGCAAAGCTGAGGAATTCTTGGAAACTGTCAAAACTTGCTGATGAGTAAGATGAGTGAGATAACAAGAGTAGATAATGAAGAACAACTTCCAATTTTTATTAATCATCGACACTATTTACCTGCACGGCCAGTAGAGAGTGCAGTATGATGAAGTAAGCCTGAGGCGGTTTTCCCTGTCGTTCCACTTGAGTCAGGCTACTGTTGGGTACGGGATGGAGTAATATTTGTGTATACTTCTGTGGAATGAGAACTGTTGTAGAGTCAGTGGCACTGAGTAACAGGGGCAGTGTATTGTCCTGCTGTTTAACACTGTTAAATAGTTGCTGTGTAGTTGTTCATTGTATGCGATTGTGGAATTTCTCTGAAGATGAACCGAGAACAGATCATCATGTGTTGTGTGGCCCGTAGCCCTGCGTTGAAACCTAGCCCTCAGCATGCAACTGCTGTGTGACATGACCGACTTGCGAGCGCAAGTGAAAAGCCTGTCAATAAGGAGTAGAGAGCCTTCAGGTACGTAAAGACTGTCCAGCCGGAATCCCACTGTGAGATACTTGTAAATAGACGGCAATTAGTGAGTGTGGCCATTCTTGGTTGAATAGAACTATATGTGTTTGCATTTATTGGGTTATCCTGAAATAAATTAGAGTAATGAAACAGACGGGGTTTTATTTGTAACACTATTAAGCAGGTGAGCTATTTGTGAAACTAACAACAATGTTATCTCAGGTGAAATGAACCTAATGTGTATCTTACTCAGTAATCTCAATATATAAACAGGATACACAACAGGTATGCTTTGGAGTGGCAAAAATCGTGACGTTCGGTGTTTGTTACGTTGGCAACTATGTACGTACTGAATGTGAATTTGTCATTAGTGATTCTTATTGGCAAATATATTTCTAGATGAGTTTTCATCATTTTTGAATGATAGAATGGTGAAGTATTGCGTGGCGTATGGCTGTAAAGAGCTCCAGAGAAAAGGATGTGGAGTTTAGTTTCACAGGTAAGTTATTTTAGTACGTAACAAAGGAGGAAACTGGTTGATGTCGGACATAACCTCAAGCGGTACATGGCATTTATTTTTATGATTTGCTTGTTTATACAGGTTTCCATTTTCTTGGCCTGATATTCTGAAGAAGTAGGTTCAAGCAATACGCGGAGAATAGTGGTTACCCATAGCATACAGTATTTTTAAAAAATACATTATGCAGCAAACATTTTACACCTAATAGTTATCAGTCAAGAACTGCGCACCTGTAAAATTACTGAAAGAAGATGTTGTGCCATCAATCTTCAATTTTTCAGGCCATCTTCAAAGAAAGATTGTTACAAGACGACAGCTGGTTCTCAAAGGACCAGTCCTTAATCTGATTAGTATGAGACCTATACATTTTCTTATAGAAAAATACATTTAACAAAGGTATTATTCTTATGCATGTAAATGTTTGATGTTTTTCTTTGCAAAATAAGAGGAAGTGGCAGGTGTTTCTGTACAAGATCAAGAGTTTCCTGATAATATGAAAATAGACAATCAGACTCAAACAGATAGTCTCCCACAATCTCCTGTGAAAACAGAATTGATAAAGAAAATCAAAAGGCTTCAGATGATTGTTTATAGCAGGAATAAGAAGATAAGTAACGTGGCGGAATTAATTTCAGTTATGAAAAAGAAGGGGCATCTAAGTACTGACTTAGAAAGCATTTTGAAATTTCATTTCAGTGGCTTTCCGTTGCACTTCATAATGAACCAGTTTCAGAAATCTGAAGTCGGTAAACCAGCAAGAATGTACAGTGATATCATGAAACAATTTGATTTAACATTGCACATTCATTCCCCAAGAGCATACAAATATGCGAGAACACTGTTTCCATTGCTACACCCTAACCGCACTAGGTCATGGATTTCTTCAGTGAACTGTGAACCAGGATTTGTTTCTGATGTGTTTGAATTTTTGAAAGAAAACTGTGATAAGTTATTACACTTAAAAGAATGTGCTTCAGTGTTTTACAGTATATTGATTAGAAAGCAGTTACTATGTGGTGATAGTAATAAAGTTAAAAGAGCTTATGTTAATGTTGGTCAGATCGTTTCAACAGAGGTAGATGATTTGGCTAGGGAAGCTCTAGTTTTTCAAATTATGACTCTGGAAAAAGTTTAAGTGACCAGTGGCCTATCTTTTTGTAAATAAGTTTCCTGCTGATCTACTGACACAGTTAATAAAAACTTGTCATATTAAATTGTATGAAGTTGGTGTTGTGATACGTATTGTTACGTGTGATAGTCCTTTTGTTAATGTTCAAGCTCTGAGAAACTTGGGATGCTGTTATGAAGGTGAGTGTGTTGTATATCTCATTTTAAACACCCATGAAATGATTGTAATGTTTATGCAATACAGTGCTGGATCCATGTCATATGCTGAAATTAGCAAGAAATACTCTAGCAGATAAGAAAATAATTAAAACTGTGGATGGAGATATGAAATGGGACTATATTGTCAAACGTCATTCATTACAGGAGAACGACTGCTTAAAGTTTGACAATTCATTATCATTCAGCATTTTCAATCTTATAACAAAAAATGAATGTGTCCTTTGCTGCTAAGACCTTGAGTTCAAGCGTTCCAGATGCACTTGAATTCCTTGAGGCGCATAAGCGTCCTGATTTTCAAGGTTCAGCTGCAACAGTTTCTTTCATAAAAAAATAGATAGGTTGTTTGACATCCTTAATTCTCGAAATGCCTTCAGTCGAGGATTCAAACAACGTAGGATGGTTAGAAAATGTGAACTTCTATCAAAATTATTTTGATGAAATGGAAAGTTTCTTGAAGTCAGTGACTATTGAGGATGTTCCTATTTTGTTACACCCCCGTAAAACATTCGCATTGGGTTTCCTGTTCTGTATGAAAAGTATAGGCATGTTGGTACCAGAATTTCTTTTCAGAGAGAGTGACCCATTCAAATATTTTTTGACATACAAGGTATTACAAGATCATACTGAATTGGTTTTTTTCCTGTATTCGAGCTAGAGGTAGTTGGAATAATAATCCAGACACACTATAGTTTCAGCAGTAGCATATGCTGAGTCTAAGACATGGGCTACCACTCCCTACTTACGTTACCCCTTTTCGATGGTTGATTTAGTAAATTTCATGCCTTTTAAGAGTTTTGAGCTGTAGCCTACTGTGTTGTCTAGGCTCCTTCACAAGCTACTGTCCTGGCCTCTGCTACTGTCAATACTCAACGCCTGATCAGTGGAGATGGTAGCCTAATGTTTAGCAAATGAAAGTCCGGCTTTGTGGCTAAATGGATACAATGCTTGCCTTTGGTCCAATGGCCCCGGATCAGTTCTCAGATTCAAACCCCTTGTACCGTTAATTCCCCTGGCTTGGGGACTGGGTGTTTATAACGTCTTCGCCATTCATTTCATCTTCATTAGGTTACCTCCAATCCTATACAGATGCGATGGACCATTATTATTAATATTATTATTATTAAATACAAATGTTGAATCTTACAGCATTACCAGAGATCGTACACATCACTCACTTGTTTATTAGCTTCCTCGGGAGATCAGTAGTGGTGTCCAACCCATGATCACGGGTTCGATTCCAACCAACAAAAGAGAACATTAAACCTGAAAGATTGCATTTCTTTTTAGGAAAGCATGGCTGTTAGTAAGCAGTGACGATCTGATGGACCGAAGCCTAGCACAGCTATTCCCCCCCACCGGTCCCTGCACCTATCGGGCAAACATCAGCAAGCCGCCCAAGGTGGGTCGAGGGGAAAGGGACACAAAGCCTGGGCTGCAATATCTGCCTCCGATACCTTGCTCTCAGAAATGCATGCGACTTTTTTTTTTCCAGTTGCTTTGATATTTTGTCAATGGAACAATATGTCAGATGCTTACATTATAATGTGCTTTAGATTTCCATCGTTCTCATTTGAGGTGTGGGCTTCACCGATAGCCTTGGTAACCCTCAGTATACACCACTGAGTTTCAGTCAGCTCTCAAATCACTGTTGAGCTAGTTCAACTGCCAATGTGATTAATTTAGAATCAAACTGCAGCTCATGCCTCGTAAGGTGCAATCAGAATCAAATAATGATGACTATTTGGATTCAGAATGTTTCGTTTATTGTAATGCACTGGATGCAGCAGAACTGTGTGATTATGTAAACAACATTGTTTATTATATATTATTTGTAAGAAATTGTTGAAGACCATACAGTACCGGGCAAGTTGGCCGTGCAGTTAGGGGCGCGCAGCTGTGAGCTTGCATCCGGGTGATAGTGGGTTCGAACCCCATTGTCGTCAGCCCTGAAGATGGTTTTCCATGGTTTCTTAATTACCTTAATTACCTTAATTAAGGCCACAGCTGCTTCCTTCCCCCTCCTAAGCCTTTCCTATCCCATCGTCGCCATAGGACCTATCTGTGTCGGTGCGACGTAAAGCCAGTTGCAAAAAAAATAGACCATACAAAGCTGTGAATGTGCTGCAATGCTGACAGTGTCTATTAACCAGGCCATAGATCATACTTATTTTAAAACTCCTACATCAGATCCAACTGCTTTTACACAGCAAGTTTCCAGAGGTGGTCTTAAATTTGCTTCAGAAGCAATGTTTAAAATAGTACAGTAGTCAGAGAAGTGGTTCCGCTCTCTCATGAGGTTTCAGATTGGAGCAAGCCATATATGCATGCTCACTTTGTTTATTCTGTGTCTCACTATTTTAATCTTCATTGCCCAAATATTGTTCAAATTAACCACACAATTAATTCTGCTATTGATGTTGAAGATTTACATGAGACCAAGGTATTGAAAGACATTGTCTCTACATACAGTATATTTCAGTTAGATTAAGAGCACATTCAAGAGCAGTAACAAACAGTGCTACAAATGCTACTGTACGACGAAAGCTGACAAAGCTCATCTTATTTTCCAATGTGTAGTTTACAGCTGAATACCGGTACGTAATTTTTATTTCTGAAATTCTAAATATTTGTCAACTTTTTCAGTTTTGCTATAGTAATGTACAAAAGGTATGGTATAAAATGTGAACTTGTATTCATCATTTTCATTTTCCCTTGTCCAGCTCCTGCCAGGTCGGGATGTTGATGGTACTTCTCCACCGTTGCTTGTCCTTCCACAACTTCTCTTCAGTAATTGTATTACATTCCAGTCTACTTTTTGATATACTGTTCTTGACAGAGTATATCCATCTTTCTATGGGCCTCCCTCTTGCCCTCTATCTTAGCCACCAACGCTTGTTTTGGTATCCTTCCCTCCTCCTCCAGCCGGGCTGAGTGGCCCAGACCGTTGAGGCGCAGCCTTCTGGCCCCAACTTGGCAGGTTCGATCTTGGCTCAGTTCGGTGGTATTTGAATAAGTCAGCCTCATGTCGGTAGATTTACTGGCACATAAAAGAACTCCTGCGGGATGAAATTCCAGCATCTTGGCATCTCTGAAAACCATAAAATTAGTTACTGGGACGTAAAGCCAATAACATTATTATTATTATTATTATTATTATTATTATTATTATTATTATTATTATTATTATTATTATTATTATTATTATTATTTTTTCCTTCCTCCATCCTCATAACATGTCTCAATTTATTCTTCTCCATTCTCTGTTTTTCTACGTATTTCTTTTCTGACCTCAACATTTCTTACTCTGTCTCTCCTTGTCTTCCCTAGCATACTCCTCAGGAACTTCATCTCACCGGCCTGAATTTTACGCTCATCTCTTGCTGCCAGTGGCCAAGTCTCTGATGTATACATTAATATAGATGTTTAATACATCTTGTACATTATCTCTTTACATTTCATAGGAATGTTCCATACCAAGTTCCTTACATTCTGGTAGAACATATTTCCCACTTGTACCCTTATGCTGTATCCAACCTTGCATCTTACATTCTTTCACCTCCCAAATATTTGAAGCATTCAACAAACTCAAGATTTTGTCCTCTGATACGAACGATACCTTTCTTTCTCTTTCTCCTCTTGTCATCACCACTGCTTTGCTCTTATATTATGTAGTTTTCATTTTTATTTAACTTCTCCTGTGCTTTCAATATAAGTGGTCCATTATTGGAAATTATAAATTCTGCAGCTAACTCATTCTTGGTTGCCAATGTTTGTGTCCAGCGTGCCAGTTTGGGCTTATTAGTCGGTAACTAGCACACCTACCAAGACGCATGGCTAGTGCAATTAGTGGAGGCCACTATGTAATCTTTTTTGAGACACTGGCAGTGCCAATGGATTATGAGAGAATTTACCTCTTACAAAAATTGATGCCTGGTAGGCCATCAGATGATGTCAACCAAGAATGAATTAGCTCTAAAATTTATATTTTGCTATAATGGACCATTGATATTTGAATTATGAATTTACTCATTCAGTACAATTCTTTCAGGTTCCCAATGGGAACTGCTGTTCTTGCTGGTGAGACCTAGTGTTTACAGTGCACTATGTCATCTGGTATGGGCTAGAACAAATTTTACTTTCATTGATCTGTCCCAATCTCATCCTTGGCTTTGGCAATATGAAAGTGACTGAGGTATTAGCGAAGCTAGTAATGCCATTCCTTATGCAGCCAGTCCCTGCTATGAATGGTGTGAAAATGTTACTCATATAGTCGGTTGGTTCATGCATTTCAGTTGTCTTGGCAGGCTAATATGTAATAGCAACTTTTGGCCCGGTGAGGAAAAGAACGGGAAATGACCTCACTCCTCATTTCCGTAGAATACCTCTTCAGTGATTCCTACATCATCTACGACAGCTGATGGCGGAGCTATTCGGGATCGGACCAGCCTTTGGGCTGAATACTCAATATACTTACATGGTAATCAAAATCTGTATCATATGATGGCCTAGCAGGCATCAGTTTTTGTAAGTGAGATCAAGACTCTCATAGTGCATTGGCACTTCCTGTAGCTCCAGGTAACCTACGCAATGGCCTTCATTACATGTACTAGCCATGCGTCTTCGTAGGTGTACTAGTTACCAACAGATGAGCCCAAATTAACACACTGGGGCGAAACACTGGTAACCAAGAATGAGTTAACTGGGAAATTCCTTATTTCCAATAACGGACCATTTATAGAGAAATTGTGAATTTAGACTACTCACCTGGGACAAATATTTCAAGTTCCCTATGAGAACCAAAGTTTGTATCATATAATGGCCACCGGGCGAGTTGGCCGTGCGGTTAGGGGCGCGTGGCTCTGTGCTTGCATCTGGGAGATAGTGGGTTCGAATCCCACTGTCAGCAGCCCTGAAGATGGTTTTCCATGGTTTCCCATTTTCACACCAGGCAAATGCTTCCTTCCAACTCCTAGGCCTTTCCTATCCCATCATCGCCATAAGACCTACCTGTATCGGTGCGACGTAAAGCCACTAGCAAGATAATCATTTAATGGCCTAGCAGGCATCAATTTTCATAAAAGAGACCAAGTCTCCAAGTAGCTTACGCAGTGGCCTCCACTACCCATCCCACCCTCTACCAGCCTCTTCCATCCATGGAACGTCGCCTGGTTTACATTGTTCTGCGTCTCCCACCTCTCTATCGCACCAAAGAGCACTACATCATATTCCCAAACTGAACACCCACGTCCCCCTCCTGTTCCAAAGATTCCTCGATAAAGCCCTGATCCCCAACAAACCTGTCACATCCCCACTCTGGTCACTACCCTTTGAGGCCCCTCGACATAACTTATCCCCGCTCCACTTTTACCACATCCTCATCCAACCCACAGACCGGCCACCCCTGTAGAGACGACTGTGTACCCCACACATTCTCTCCACACATCATTAGCTGCCTAGTCCATCTCATAGGTCACTATTACTTTTCGATATTCCAGTTCCTAAGACACTACATTGACCACCTCACCATTGACCATGAAATAGCACTCCCCTTTAGTTACACTTAGCAAGCATTTGAACCTACAATATGTTCCCGCCATAGAGACAAATCCAGCTTCTTGCTACAACGTGACATTCTGTATGGATGTATATATTCCTAAAATTGTGTTATATTTAGTTAATATAGATCAATGTTTTCTCACCAATTTATTTACTCAGACATTACGTTCATAGCATATAGTTGATTTAATTTCAGTTATTATACGTTTCAACAATCTTTACATATATTGAACATTACATATCAGAACGCTGGCTAAGTCTATTCATTTAGTCGGCGAAAATAGCTAAGCTGCTATTGGTTATGTTGTCAAGAACTCAAAATCAGAACGCACAATGTGTTCCAGGTATAGAACTGATGTAGCCTATTGCTAAAACGTGGCAAGCTGTACATGTTCCAAATTGTATTGTATATAGTTGGTATAGATCAATGTTATGTTTAAGTACTTTGTAACATTCAATATTTTCTTAGCAGGTTGCAGAATTTATTCATTCGTTTCATAACTAATAACACTAATTTTGTATTTGTTTATAATTATGTGGCAGAAAGCTTACTAGGCCTATTTATTTAAATACTATCATTAATAATACTGCAGAAAATAGTGAAGTTCCTATGGTACTGCTGTTAAAGTAATAAGCCTGTATTATCGTATTATTGTTTCTTGATATGTGTAATCAAGCAAAATCTTCTGTTCACATGTAGATGGTAGAAGACCACAAAACTAATTCAGTAAAGATAAAAATTAAGAAACCAGAAGAGAGAGAGAGAGAGAAAAATATAAAGACTATCGTACAGAACAATGTGTATACCACAAGACTCCCTAGCTAAGACGCAAACAATCCATTCTCCCACTCCTATCATCTCTATTTACCCTCCCCCACATCTAACACATCACCTTAACCCCCTCCCCCCGTACTAGGTGGCCTGTCTCACCCTGTAGGGGAGGAATTAAAGCTTGAATAGATAGCCTCCACTACGTGCATTAGCCATGCATCTTGGTAGGTGTGCTAGTTACCAACTGATGAGCCCAAATTGGCACACTGGGGTGAAATGCTGGCAATCAAGAATGACTTTGCTAGAAAACTTATCATATCCATTCATATTGGAATTATGAATTAACTCATTTCGGACATATATTTCAGGGAATCAGAATCTGTACCTTCTCCTCTGCTGTCATAGCCAGATCCTACATATGCACAACTATGTAGGTACGTCTATCTATGTTTTTTTAATCCCTGACCCATACTGTATAGAAAATACTTTTCTCATATATTTCTTTCAGATACGACATGCTTATATTGGACAAGGGCATTTAACCGTAGGGAGGTAGGGTTTGTGAAATATCAAGGGCCACGAACATTGGGAGTGTTATGTAATGTGAAGCAACATTATATATTAAGATGCCGGACTGAGTGACTCACGCGGTTGAAGCGCTGGCCTTCTGACCCCTCCTTGGCAGGTTCAATCCTTGCTCAGTATGGTGGTATTTGAAGGTGCACAAATAAATCAGCCTCGTGTCGATAGATTTATTGACATGTAAAAGAACTCCTGCGGGACTAAATTCCGGCACCTCGACGTCTCCGAAAACCGTAAAAGTAATTAGTGGGACGTAAAACCAATAAATTTATTATTATTATTATTATTATTAAAACATATGAAGATTAAAATATTCCCTTTTTTACTGGAAGATTTAAATTTAAATAATAATAGAACAAACAACCAAATTTTATAGTCATTACCAAAAGTGTGCTGATCACATAAGGTTATTGATTTTATATCCCCCTAACTACTTTTACGGTTTTCGGAGACGTCGAGGTGTCGGAATTAAGTCCCGCAGGAGTTCCTTAACGTGCCAGTAAATCTGCTGACACTAGGCTGACGTATTTCGACACCTTCAAATATCACCGGACAGCCAGGATCGAACCTGCCTAGTTGGGCGATCACATAAAGTTGGTTGCAAGTAGTTAACACAGGTACAGGCCTAAAGGATCTTAAGACAGCCTAAAGATAATTCAATTATTAGTACCCAAGAAAAGTGTAATAACACAAAGTTTGTAATGAAAAGCTATTTTCCGCTTTTTCAAATGCGACTATTTACTACCGTTTACCTTCAAGGTACATTCACACCAGATTCAGATTAGACGAATAATTTTAACAAACCGCTTCGGTATTAAATTTTTTTCGTCACAACTTATAAAAACATCAAGTCGTTTAAATTTGAAAATATTCGTTCATAATAGTGGTTTAAAAAGGCCAATATTTTTCTATGATTCCAGTAATGTTAGCATGACTATATACGGGACACGAGTAAGAGAGAGACAGACATACGTTCACTGTCATGGCGGACCGCTAACTCTGTCGTCACGGTTTTCCATCATGCAGTGCTACCTCCAGTATATATTAGAGCTCAGTGGTCTTACTGCTACACCCTTTCTGATAGTACAAGTGCCTTAAGCATTGCAGGCAATACCCCCACTTAGGCCAGAGGCATTCTGAGTTGGAGTGTACTTGCGGTGGGGTCGCCAGTTGCTTTCTGCTCCTTATCTAGCCAACAGCTCATAGGCCACACATCTAGTACTGACCAGATTCCGATTGTTTTCCATACAGACCGCACTGTACCACATATATATTAATATATATATATACACTGACTGACAGAGCAAATGCAACACCAAGAAGGAGTGGTCAGAACTTTATGCCAATTGCAGGGTAGACTGACGTCACTGAGGTATGCTCATGATGTGAAATGCGCCGCTGTGCTGCGCACGTAGCGAACGATAAATGGGACACGGCGTTGGCGAATGGCCCACTTCGTACCGTGATTTCTCAGCCGACAGTCATTGTAGAACGTGTTGTCGTGTGCCACAGGACACGTGTATAGCTAAGAATGCCAGGCCGCCGTCAACGGAGGCATTTCCAGCAGACAGACGACTTTACGAGGGGTATGGTGATCGGGCTGAGAAGGGCAGGTTGGTCGCTTCGTCAAATCGCAGCCAATACCCATAGGGATGTGTCCACGGTGCAGCGCCTGTGGCGAAGATGGTTGGCGCAGGGACATGTGGCACGTGCGAGGGGTCCAGGCGCAGCCCGAGTGACGTCAGCACGCGAGGATCGGCGCATCCGCCGCCAAGCAGTGGCAGCTCCGCACGCCACGTCAACCGCCATTCTTCAGCATGTGCAAGACACCCTGGCTGTTCCAATATCGACCAGAACAATTTCCCGTCGATTGGTTGAAGGAGGCCTGCACTCCCGGCGTCCGCTCAGAAGACTACCATTGACTCCACAGCATAGACGTGCACGCCTGGCATGGTGCCGGGCTAGAGCGACTTGGATGAGGGAATGGCGGAACGTCGTGTTCTCCGATGAGTCACGCTTCTGTTCTGTCAGTGATAGTCACCGCAGACGAGTGTGGCGTCGGCGTGGAGAAAGGTCAAATCCGGCAGTAACTGTGGAGCGCCCTACCGCTAGACAACGCGGCATCATGGTTTGGGGCGCTATTGCGTATGATTCCACGTCACCTCTAGTGCGTATTCAAGGCACGTTAAATGCCCACCGCTACGTGCAGCATGTGCTGCGGCCGGTGGCACTCCCGTACCTTCAGGGGCTTCCCAATGCTCTGTTTCAGCAGGATAATGCCCGCCCACACACTGCTCGCATCTCCCAACAGGCTCTACGAGGTGTACAGATGCTTCCGTGGCCAGCGTACTCTCCGGATCTCTCACCAATCGAACACGTGTGGGATCTCATTGGACGCCGTTTGCAAACTCTCCCCCAGCCTCGTACGGACGACCAACTGTGGCAAATGGTTGACAGAGAATGGAGAACCATCCCTCAGGACACCATCCGCACTCTTATTGACTCTGTACCTCGACGTGTTTCTGCGTGCATCGCCGCCCGAGGTGGTCCTACATCCTACTGAGTCGATGCCGTGCGCATTGTGTAACCTGCATATCGGTTTGAAATAAACATCAATTATTCGTCCGTGCCGTCTCTGTTTTTTCCCCAACTTTCATCCCTTTCGAACCACTCCTTCTTGGTGTTGCATTTGCTCTGTCAGTCAGTGTATATCAATATATTAATCTTCTTATAAGCTATAAATTTCATATATATATTGTGTACTGAAGTGCAATCACAAGGAATAAATTGACAAGAGGGTTCACCTTTTCCATACAAGTAAATAATATTACATCAGACTTGGACTAGTTTCAGCTACTTAGTGGCCATATTCTTCTTCTTTATCTGTTTACCCTCCAGGGTCGGTTTTTCCCTCGGACTCAGCGAGGGATCCCACCTCTACCGTCTTAAGGGCAGTGTCCTGGAGCTTCAGACTCTGGGTCGGGGATACAACTGGGGAGAATGACCAGTACCTCGCCCAGGCGGCCTCACCTGCTATGATGGAAAGGGCCCTGCGGGAGGAAGCGAAGATTGGAAGGGATAGACAAGGAAGAGGGAAGGAAGCGGCCGTGGCCTTAAGTTAGGTACCATCCCGGCATTTGCCTGGAGGAGAAGTGGGAAACCACAGAAAACCACTTCCAGGATGGCTGAGGTGGGAATCGAACGCACCTGTACTCAGTTGGCCTCCCGAGGCTGAGTGGACCCCGTTCCACTTTTCAAATTCAGTGGCAGAGCCTGGAATCGAACCCGGGCCTCCGGGGATGGCAACTAATCACACTAACCCCTACACCACAGAGGCGGACGGCCATATTCAGCCAAATAAAATTAAACAGATTATGTGATAACGACCTTAAAAGGACTCCTTTGTTTACTTGCTTGCCTGCTTCCTTCAAGCGAGTGCTTGTTCTACATCAGATATTTACCGTACTTCTTTACCTGAGGTCCTAATGTCACTTACAGACACCATATTATGTGCTAGTTGCTCTTTTCACACCGACACAGATAGGTCTTATGGCGACGATGGGATAGGAAAGGCCTAGGAGTTGGAAGGAAGCGGCCGTGGCCCCAGCATTTGCCTGGTGTGAAAATGGGAAACCACGGAAAACCATTTTCAGGGCTGCCGACAGTGGGATGTGAACCCACTATCTCCCGGATGCAAGCTCACAGACGCGCACCCCTAACCGCACGGCGAACTCGCCCCGTCATCACATTATGACAAGAAGATTGTAACTGTAATTTGTTATTATAGGTCTGTGTATTTTAATGCTATAATTATTCCTGTAACATTGTCTTTGTCTGGTATACATATATTTTAGTTATCAATCTATTTCTTGTAATATTAATCTTCTTTTGAGGCCTAATCATATATTTAATTCATTTTCATATCATAATATTTAAAATTTCTAAGTCCGACTCCTTGGCTGAATGGTCAGCGTTAAGGCCTTCGGTGCAGAGGGTCCCAGGTTCGGTTCCCGGCCGGGGATTTTAATAGCGTCTGATTAATTCTTCTGGCCGGGAGAGTGGGCGTGTGTCCCAACACTTTCATCTTCATATAACATACTATACTACCAACCACCACAGAAAACACTCAATAGTGATTACATCCCTCCATATAGGGTTGTGTCAGGAAGGGCATCCGGCCGAAAAACAGGGCCAGGTTCACATGTGCGACATCGTTCGCACCCGCGGCACCACAGGTGTGGGAAAAAGCGATAGAAGAATATTTAAATTTTCTTAACCATTTCATACGCACAGGATGAGATCTCCCTATGGTAATGGAATAGACCATACTGCCAGCAACCCTACTCCGAGTGTCGGGTAGTTGAAGGAATACCCTTGAAGCCAAGAGATCAATGTAAGTGCCAGTTCCATCAGCTGGTGTGGCAGCAGGGCGAGTATAAGAGGGGATGCCGTTACCGATATAGTGAAGCGCAAGAGCCATAGCCGGCTGTTAACACTAGGACAATTTACTGTACAAATACAATTAAAGAAAAGGAGATTCTATCTTACCATATGAAGTAATGACTATCCTCTTCAGATGTGATCTCAATGCAGTATAGTAGTACTCTATAACTGTCACTACCAACAGGTATGAGGAGTTCTTCAAGCTATCCATTCCTCACTTGTAACGCGGTGATGCGCTCTTTATCCTTGAGTAACGGGTAGATATTAGGTGCTTCACAGTGCTCCAATCTACCATTTGCCAGTTCTTTTAATTTGTATTTCCTGCCAAATGTTGAAGGTACTTCATTAATCTGATGGGTGTAGTACAACACATTGTCCATCATTATGACACATCTGACATGTTTGGTACAAGCTGCTTTTAAGTCAAGTGATGAAGTTATAGACCTTCATTTAGTTTTTTACCTCAACATGCATAGTCCAAACCTTTTCTCACTACCTGCATATGATCTCTCTCTGACCTGCGCTGTCCAAAGACGCTGTCCGAAACTTCATTACAGTATATGATGGACGGATACAAGTTTCATAAAAAAGTAGGACAGATCTATTCATTCTCTGCTGTCAGGTTCACCAGCCTCTTAAGCACAATATAGTTTCTTTCATCTTCTTAAATTTAAAGCCTATTGAATGCAATACTTACCTCAGATTTTGCGACTCGTCTTGTAATACAGCAACTTTGAAAGGAAATTATTCTGGATCCACCTTATTCAATACCAACACAGAACAGCAGTTCAGTCAACCAGCCTGCATTGTTCACCTCTTCTCGTAAACATTTTGAGGCACAGTGCCGGACATTGCGTGTGTTGTGCTACTCTTCAAGGGTTTGCGCCGAGCTTCATACAAGTGACTGAACTTCTTCTGGATTTTATGACCTGCGTTCACCGTTTGACAATCTTCACTTTTATTGGCTTGTGACGGTGCATTCCCCTGTAGAGATTAGGAAGCTGAATAGGGCCAGAAGGGCAGGTGAGTTATCGAAAGTTTGCATTTCCTAAAGGTTTCACTTGGAGTTTGCCATTGGTGACTGGATTAAGCATTTGGAATATCAAGAGTTTTAGTTCATGCTGGAGAGTAACAGCTGTTTCATGAGAAGGTAGACATTTGTGGCATCCCCAGAACATATTAGCAATATTAAGACCATTTCAACACAACACACAGCATGGGACACATTTCTCTAAAGGAGCATGATCGTGTTGATCAGCAGCGATATCAGTCCAGAAGTATGGAAAATCACAGATGTTGATCCGAAAAGCAAAGAGGGTTTGGGTAGGACTGAGAAAGGAGAATGCCTCATACAGTTTGTCTTTTAGACAATAACACTCCTTCAGTTCATCTTTATTACCATTCATTTGAGATATATAAAAGAAACGGAAGAAAAATTCTACTGATGACATCACTAAACTACAAAATTAACTAAGATTAGCACAAACTTGCATAATCTCATGTCACAGAACAACCAAGATTTTACAATTGCAGAAAGCATAACACATCTTGTCCCATAAGCTGTAAAAGTTCTTCTTTCTTGAGAAAACCACTTTTCAGTACAAAAATTAACATGCATTTCTTGGAATTTAAATCATGAACTCCTTGGTGACCAACCGACGGTAATGTAATCCAGATACCACGCATGCCCCACTCAAAAAGCAATTGTAAATGTTAATTAAACACCACTACTAAAATAAGTACTTTTCTAGATTCACACAAAATATTAATCCTCATTCAATTCTGAAGAGTTTCAAAGAAAAACCCTATATAATCCAGTGGTTTAACCCGTTGGCTTGGTGGGATGTATAGGTCCCACTAAATTTAAATGCTTAGAAATCCATTGGGATTTATCTGACCCACCTAAGGATAGTACTGCACTCTGGCGGAATTATTAAGAACTGCACGAAGAATGATCAGTCTAACACTGCACACATCTATGGACCTGTGACAACAGTAATGGAAGACAGCTTGATGTGTTTTGGTCCAATGTCTGAATTTACTCATATGGTGCGGCAAGATGCCGAAGGTGGGCCTATTGTGTATATTATGAAGGTGTGATTAATTCTCAATATTGTGATGTGTAATTTATGTATTTTACCACTAAATGTAAACTGTAATATGCGTTTCACTTAGTGGGATGTATTTTACCCAATGAACTGTGGGTGTCATGAGGTCGGTGTTTACCAGACCACATCGTGCACATTTCTTGGGTGTTCTTTTATTACTATAGTGTCTTATTTCTGAATGAATATTTATGTTGGAAAATGTCTAAATGTACTTATAAAATATACAGTACCCTCATAACCTGTTACTTTGTCGTATTTATTAACAGATTTTGTGAAGCTAATACTAATTGAGTATTGTTCACGTGTGAGAATCATTCATAATATTTATAACAGATATTTACAAATTCATTAATCTGCATTTTCACATATCATGCATAAATACACACCATTACGACTGTTTGTGGAAAACAACGTAGATGAACTGTGCTCCCTAAAATATTGTAACCGAGCTCGATAGCTGCAGTCGCTTAAGTGCGGCCAGTATCCAGTATTCGAGAGATAGTAGGTTCGAACCCCACTGTCGGCAGCCCTGAAAATGGTTTTCCGTCGTTTCCCGTTTTCACACCAGGCAAATGCTCGGGCTGTACCTTAATTAAGGCCACGGCCGCTTCCTTCCCACTCCTAGCCCTTTCCTGCTCATCGTCGTCATAGGTGCAACGTAAAGCAACTAGCAAATAAAAATATATTGTAATCGTATGTGTAATGTTATATGCACCCGCAATTTTTTCATACCTCTAATACATACCTTTTATTCTACAGTTGTTGATTGAGAATGACATAAATGAAATATTACATGGACTGTCTGAGGATGAAGGGGATTCGGAAGCCGAGGCTAATGAGGGTGCAGCAGAAGAGCTACAAGTGCCTGATATATCTGCTACGTCCAGTGCCACAACACCTGTCCCTTCCTTTGAACTTTCAGATGAAGAGAGAAATTTTGATTCCACAAATCTCGAGCTACTGAATCTTCCTATGGAAGATGCCGTTTCTGTGGGTGAATCAGTGGCCGGTAATCTAGCATTCTGATGATGATGCTTGTTGTTTAAAGGGGCCTAATACCTAGGTCATCGGCCCCCAATGGTACGAAAAGAGACGAAATGATATGACAAATTAAAAGCCCAAAAACATCCACTGATCACAATTCAAAACGTGAGGACGATGAATGAATGGATATTAATTTTGGTGACCGATTCGATCAACCGAAGGAAAGTTATCAAGGCACAGGTTGTTTTACTTCCTATCTGATTTAGCCAACACTCTGGATACTAAATCACAAGCAAGCTGATCAACTTGGTTTTCGCATTCGCATAGCTCGACAGTTGATTGATGGGTACTCATCCCGTAAACGTAGAGGGCCTCAGCAGATCCACAGAAGTAAATGTGGAATAGTGAGCGTTCCAGATGAAGTTCGATTGCATTTTCATGCTTTTATATTGCAAGTCAGGCGAAAGATGCCATACGAGTAGCACGCGTGAGTTTAAGCTCGTGAAATTTAAGTGTTTTGGCAGGTGTAAACAATTGCGACAGTGCCGTAATTTGGCACAGTGCATCTATTTGTATCGTGGAATAAAGTACTATCAACAATTATTTCGTTCTTTGTTCGAGTGCCGTGCAATGAGTGTAATAGTGAAATGGCGCCAGGAACGAAGAAGAATCAACAGCAGGCAGAGTGCAGGAGTGCCAACCCAACAGAAGACACCGTGAGGAAAATAATAGAAGAGGCACTTCAATCTAAGGTATTCGTGGAATTAACTGTGAGTACCATAGTAGACAAAATTACGGAGTGTGTGTTAGAGAGACTAGAGGAATCTGTGCAGTTCAATATAAATGCATGTGAGGACCTAAAGAATCAGATTGCCAAGAGAGACAAAGAACTCGCAGAACTAAAAGCGGAAGTGAAATCAAATCATGATAATTTGGAACAATATCAGCGTAGAAATAACTCCGCATATTTGGCATTCCGGAGGTTTCAAATGAGGACACGGAAAATTTAGTATTAAATGTTGCACGTGACATTGGCGCCGGTATAAAATTGACTGATATTGACAGGAGCCACAGAGTCGGGCTTAAAATTGGTAATAAACCCCGGCCTATTATCGTGGAGATGACAAGTTATCGCACCAGGAAGGAGGTATTCGCAAAGAAAAGGCATTTAAAAGGATATCGTATCACGATCCGGGAGGACCTTACATCAGCCAGGCTGACGGTTCTGAAGGCGGCTATCTTCAAGTTCGGCGTCAAAAATGTCTGAACGAGTGATGGAGTTATCCTGTTTAAGACCCCTGACGGCAGCATGCACCGCGCTACGCAGATGAGTGATATTCCATAAGCTTACTCATATCTAACCTGTGTTTACTTACAAACCCATAAGTTAGTAACCCTTTGTATTGAGTTTTGTGTCCTCTTCTAGGACACATCTCCCTCCCACTATTTCTCTCTCTCTCTCACTCTCACTCTTCCCTCCACTGCTATTTCATTCCACTCTGTTTGGCTGAACGGCTGTCGTGTAGCTGCGTGACCTTCACTAGCTCGTTAATTACGGTACCCTACTGGACACTGACCTTGTCCCAACCCTCTGTACAAACTCCGTAGTTACAGTAACTTCCTTCATAGTAATAACTAACAGCTGACTATCACCTTTTCCTGTAAATAGTCAGAATAGGTTTATAAGATGATTATGTAACATACCAACCTCTTTCAGAGACGAGAAGGGGCATTAAAGATTGCACGAGTAGATTTGCAGAAGCATGCGGAAGGGAAAAGTATATTAGAAATTTTTCATACTAATATTAGAAGCATAAGGGAAAATAAGAAAATTTTAGACGTTGTTTTGAAAGCTTATGATCATACGTTCGATGTCATAATTTTAACAGAAAGTTGGACACTGAGTAATGTAAATACCGTAACCATGCCTTGTATAAATCTTATTACAATGAGGGTTCAGTTAACAAATGTGATGGTGTTGTATTAATGACAAAAAATGGTTTGGAGCACGAAATGGAAATTATTGAGTATGATGACTTTAAATTTCTCAGAGTAGTAATTAACTATGACAACAAGAAAGTAGCTATTACAGGAGTATATAGGTCACATGAATATCACAAACAGCGGTTTCTCATTGCGTTAGATCATTATATCCAAGATAGATGCCATGTTGAAACCGAACTGATAATAGGAGACACAAATATAGAACTTTTAAATGAACACGACTGTGACGAATATCTCAACATGTTACAAGAAAGTATCTGGTACAAGTAAATCCTGTATTGATCATGCTTTGATTAAAAGTAGGTTGAGAAATGACGACATTCTGTCTATCATCTCTCAAAGTAAAATTTCAGATCATTATCCTATAATAGTAAGTCTCAACGTTCAAAATGCCTCGATCCCAAATAATATACCAAATTTTCGACGTAACTGTTTTAAAATAGATCATTTTGAGCTTAAAAATCATTTAAGTAAAATAAATTGGGGAGACATCTTAAACAGCAGTGATTTAGATATCAAAATTGATAAATTCGTGAATACGAGTAAAAACTGCATGAGCCTGTCCACTGTTAAATTGAAATCAAAGGAAGTTAAAAGAACAGAATGGATTTCTTACGGTTTGGTGAAATCTATTCACACAAGAGACCGACTTTATCAACAATATTTAAAGGATAACTTGGAAGTTAAAGAACAGTACAGGAAATATAGGAACAAACTAAATGATCTATTTTTGAAAACGAAAACTGAGTACTATAAGAATCTGATCAATCGCAATTCAAATAACCGGAGTAAGGTCTGGGTCATAGTCAATGAAATAACACAAAGGTCAGTTAGAAAAGAAGAGATTAAGGAAATCAGATATAAAGGAGAAATCTGTAAAGATGACATAAATATTTCTAATAAATTTAACAATTATTTCATTAACGAAACCACTGAGAAAGAAAAGCATCACAGACAGATTTCCGACTCCACGTTAAATATCGCTCGCAACCCTCAAACTTGCACCGGTAAGATAATAGTTTCTGAAGAGATGTTTGAGTGAAGTACATGAAAACAAAGTTGTAGGAATAGACAATATTTCGGCTCGAATTATTAAAGAAAACAGAGTCATTAAAGGAACCGTTGCTGAATATTATCAATGATTCCTTCACCTTAGGTTACTTTCCAAAGCTGCTTAAAACAACAATTGTAAAACCTCTTCACAAGTCTGGAAATATTTATAACATTAGAAATGACAGACCTATTTCGATAACTACAACAATATCAACAATATTCGAGAAATGCTTAAAGAACAATATTTACAAATTTTTAGAAAAACACCGGATATTCTTCTCTGCTCTCCACAGGGATATTTCTCGACCTTGAAAAGGCATTCGATAGTGTGTCACACCGCTTGCTCCTCCAGAAATTGGAAAAATACGGCTTTAGTGGTAATGTGCTGGATTTGCTTGAGAGTTACTTGACAGATCGAATACAGTATGTCAAAATTAATCAACATCTAAGCGCACCGATGAAGATAATAAAGGGAGTCCCACAAGGCACAGTATTAGGTCCACTATTGTTTATTCTATTTATTAATGATCTAGAGCAAACAATAGAAAATGCCAAACATACGCACATCGTAACATATGCAGATGATACAGTCATTTATATACAGGGTGATAGCTGGAATCTCGTCAGACAGAGAGCAACTCGAGCACTGCTTAATGTTAAAGCATGGTTGGATAATAATGAATTATTTTTAAACATTAAAAAGAAAAAAATATGAATTTTTCAGTAATAGATACACGGAACGATTTTAGTGAATTAACTGTACACAACATCAACTGTAAATTTATTTGTAACTGCTACAAAATTTATAAAGTAAGTAATGTTATGTATTTGGGATTATGAATTGATTCGAACATGAAATGGAAAAGTCACATCACCGATTTAAGAAAGAAAATCAGAATAACTGTTTATATATTTCACAATTTAAAATACATATCCAGTATGAAATTGTTTAGAGAGGTTTATTACGCATTAGTTCAGTCTATTCTTAGCTACGGAATATTAGCATGGGGAGGAGCCTACAAAAATGTAATCAATAAAATACAGGTTGTTCAAAACCTCATATTACGAATAATGTACCAGAAAGGAAAATTATACACAAGTAGTCAATTATATGCTGAAGCAAATATATTTAATGTAAAACAGCTCTATGCCCTTGAAATATACAAATATTATTAACAAAAACAAAAATATAATTGAGAACATCAAACATGAATATTCAATACGCAGTAAGATGTACCACCATTGTACCTTATACAAACCCAAACTTAGCATAACAAAGCGCAATTTCTTGTACTTCACTCCAAAATTCTTTAATGTCCTGTCCGGTTCTTTACAAACTACTTCATTAAATCAGAAAATAAGTCTGAAGTGTCTTACATCATTTGTCAGGAATAATAAAACTGTTATTGAAGAAATAACTAAATGAGAATATCACGTCAGTAGTATAATAGGACAGTTCGGCGGCCTCCTCCTCCCGCGGGAAATTTGAATTTTGGGGGAAATTTGAATTTTGGCGGGAGATTTGAAGTTTGGCGGGAAATATGAATTTTGGCACGAGATTTGAATTTGTAAACAAAGCCACGTGCTTTTTGACAGCTGTCATCGACAATAACGCATCGCTAACCTCACTGCTGCCATCTTGATGGGCCTAAAACTCAGTGGTACCAACTTAACCTAACTAGCGCGACATTTGAATTTGTAAACAAAGCCACGTGCTTTTTGACAGACAACAACGCATCGCTAACCTCACTGCTGCCATCTTGACGGGCCTAAACCTCAGTAGTACCAACTTAACTTCACAAGCGCGAGATAAACAAATCCACGTGTTTTTTGACAGCTGTCACCCGCCATCTTTAAACTACAGAGCACCGTGCTGCCCTCTTTATCGCAGTAGCTGCAAATTAGTCACCTGTCATCGGCAGTGCTGCCATCTTGGCGGGTCTAAACCTTAGTGGTACCAACTTAATCTCACTAGCGCGAGATTTGAATCGGTAAACAAATCCACGTGCTTTTCTGACAGCTGTCATCCGCCATCTTCAATCTATAGAGCGCAGTGCTGACCTCTTTAGCTACTTACCTTTGAAATGTGGTGGTGGCAAATTCTACGCGATCTTGTTTGGAAACAAACCCATGTGCTTTTCTGACAGCTGTCAACCGCCATCTTTAATTCAGAGAGAACAGCGCTGCACTCTTTAGTTGAAATGCGGTGGCAGCAAATTCCACGTGCTCTTTTTTGGAAACAAACCCATGTGGTCTTTGACAGCTGTCATCCGCCACCTTTAATCAAGAGAGCACAGTGCTGCCCTGTTTAGCTACTTACCTTTGAAATGTGGTGGCGGCAAATTCCACGTTCTCTTGTTTGGAAACAAAGCTACGTGCTTTTTTGACAGCTGTAATCCGCCATCTTTAATCTAGAGAGCACCGTGCTGCCCTCTTCAATCAAGAGAGCACAGTGCTGCACCCTTTAGCTAGATACATCTGAAATGTGGTGGCGGCAATTTAAAATTGTATCCACCAGCATCTTTAATCAACAGATCACCGTGCTGCTATCTTTATCGTAGTAGCGGGAAAACACTAGCCATCTTTAATCTACAGAGCACCGTGCTGCCCTCTTTAGTTACATACCTTTGAGGAGGGCAATTCGAACAATTCTATTTGACAAGCTGCCATCTTTAATCTACAGAGCATCGTGCTGCCCTCTTTACCTACATACCTTTGAAATGCGGTGGCGGACAATATGAAAAATTCTATTTGACAAGTTGTCATCTTTAATCAACGAAGCATCGTGCGGCACTCTTTAGGTACATATATTTAATATGTGGTAGTGGATAATTTTGAAAAATTCCGTCAGATGTTATCTGCCATCTTGCATCGCTTACCTCAGTGCTGCTATCTTTACGGTACTGAACCTTATCGTGGTGGGGGTGGTGGGAAATTTAAAATCTACATGCTTTTTTGACAGCTGACATTCGCCATCTTTAATCATGAGAGAACCGTGCTGGTATCTTGCGGGTAATTCCGTCTACTATCATCTGTCATCTTTAATCAACAAAGCATCGTACTGCTATCTCTAGCTACATTCATTTAACATGTGGTGGTGGTAATTTGAAATTCTATCTAGATGCCATCTTTAATCAACAGAGCACCGTGCTGCTATCCCTTTGTATTGTGGTGACGGATAATTTGAAATTCCGTTAGCTATCATCATTAAACATTAGTGCATTCGCTAACCTAACCCCTCATCTACTATACGACAACTCCTCTACCTCCTGCTCTTCCTCCTCCTCCTCCTCCTCCCCTACAACCTCCGCCTCCACCTCCTCTGTCAAGGCATAGCTTTATCGAACACGCATCGCGAAGGCAAGAGTGTGCAGCGATAACATTATTATGCATGTTTAGACTTGCGGATTACGAAAGAAACATAACAAGACTTGAATCGAACACTGTACTTAATACAACATGTTAGGGGATAGCTTTGTTCTAAAAAGATCAGATTGAAACATAACAAGACTTGAATCGAACACTGTACTCGATGTCGTTAACTTCAACATGTGATTAAAACATTGTTTGGTGTGTTCAGAACACTACATAAGTAGAATCGAACGTTGTACTTAATACAACATGTTAGGGGATACCTTTGTTCTAAGAAGATCAGATTGAAACATAACAAGACTAGAATTGAACACTGTACTCAATACAATACGTCAGAGGATAATTTTGTTCTAAGAAGATCAAATTGAAAAATAACAAGACTAGAATCGAACACTGCACTCGATTTCGTTAACCTTAACATGTGATCAGAATTTTGATTGATGTGTTCAGATCGCTAAACAACTAGAATCGAACACTGTTCTCGATGTTGTTAACTTCAACATGTGATTAGAACATTGTCTGATGTGTTCAGATCACTAAACAACTAGAATTGAACACTGTACTCAATATAACACGTCAGGGGATATAGAATCGGACACTACACTCGATGTCGTTAACCTTAACATGTGATCCGATACAACATGTTAGGGGATACCTTTGTTCTGAGAACATTAGATTGAAACATAGCAAGACTAGAATCGAACACTGTACTCGATACAACATGTGATTAGAACATTGTTTGATGTGTTCAGAGCAAAAGTACAACTTCAATGATTTACCTAGTGTAAAAATCAAAAACACACTGTGCACATATCGCGTAGCTATCTCGCTTAGTAAACGATACAACTTTAATGATTTGCCTAGTACGAAAATCGAAAATAGCTAACTCGGCAACACTTCAAATGATTTGCTTAGGGCGAAAATGAAAAAATCTATACCGCGTATCTAATTCGTTCACCGCACTGCTAAGACGCTTAGTAATTGCAAATACACTGATATATGTCATGCGAAAATCAAGAAAGCACACTGCGTAGCCAACTCGCTCGGTCACACTGCAAATACATTACGATACGTTACTCTTTTTTTCTCGGAACACACACACAGGATAAGAATGTTGCGAGATACTACATACTTACATGTTTTTAAAAAAAATAGGGGGATGAAAGATCATAAATTATATGTACACATGTTGTCTCCTCCAAGTTGTAAGACGAAATAGACGCAGTACTGCGAGTTTCCGCTATAGCTGGCGAACGGAAGTAGCATGATAGCTCAGCAAAAAATACGCGTGAGCTTGCATGTGCTCTTGTTTAGTAAATCAAGCCACGTACTTTTTGACAGCTGTCTTCTTGACGGACCCTAACCTCACATTGAAGGACAATAGAGCGTCGCTAACCTCACTGCTGCCACCTTTACGGCAGTAAACCTCAAGGCTGCCACCTTATGCATGTTATAGCGCGGAATTTAAAATCCAACAACAGAACGTCGCTAACCTCACTCTTGCCATCTTGATGGGCTTAAATCTTACTGTTGCTACCTTGGTTATACGCTTTTGTGTTAGTTTACTGTTAATCGCTAAGCTGTTCGCATCATCGAAGTAGAGAGTAACAAATGTCAAGTAGATTCAAAGAAGAATCAGTTAGCAGAAGATAAAAGTCCGTCATGGAGAAACCTATTTCTAAGTATATTTGCGAAGAGTGTGGAAAAGCATTTTCCCGAAGCTATCACAGGAGACGTATGAGATATCATGTAGGACAATTTTTCAATGCAAACATTGTAGAAGAGAGTTCAAGAACGCATACAACGCTCAACGTCATGAAGCCGCGTGTAATGTAGCTTCATCGGGAACAAAATACAAAGAGCTCAACCATATTCCAGCGAACACTGATTTATATTTAAAAAGTACACCTCTGCGAGAGATTTTTAATTCTCCCTTGTTGTCTAGGCCGCTGCAAGTTCTGTTACTAAGCACAAACTTCAAGATAAAGAGAGGCAAGATCATGATTATGATAATAAGGATAATGATGTTGATCGAAACAGTAGTAAAGGGAAAGTAGAAGAAGAAGAAAATCTTAATGTTTCATTACAATTACAGCTTGATGATTTTACTTCATTTCCTAAGCCTACTACACGTTCTGTCGCAGTGCAAACATCTCAAGAAGAGATGCAAGGTAAAGAGGAAGGAAATTTCAACGCTTCATCGCTATCGAAACAAGTTAAGTTTGTACCTAGAAACGCTACTGCTGAAGCACGTATTACATCAAAACAAGTCCCTACACATCAACTGTCTGCATATAGACTCAAAGTTCACAACAAGCCTCTGTTACCCTATGTAGATATAAGATACTGTAAAGACCCCAACGTACTCGTAAAACGTTTACAACTGCTAGAGCCTATCATGATGCTGGTTACACACAGTACAAAGAAGATATTTTTGAAATAGAGCATGAATTACGTCGTATAGGTATTATTAAGTAAGCGCTTACCCTCACCTAAGTCATCCATCTGTAGTATATAGTCGATCGAGTAGCTATATTCGTATAGATTATTTCCCAACATTCTACCTTCCTTAGGGTTTTAACTCCGCCTCTAGTTGTAGAGCCGGTCTCAAGCCTGGATAAAGGGAGGAGAGGCACCCTAGCCCTTTAGCCCTTAAGCCCATTAGCCCTTTAGCCCTTTAACCCTTTAGCCCATTAGCCCATTAGCCCTTTAGCCTATTAGCTCTACAAGGAATGTACGGTAACCTAATCTTCTTAGAACAAAGGTATCCCCTGACATGTTCTAAATACATGTTGTATCGAGTACAGTGTTTGGTTCTACTTATTTAGTGTTCTAAACACTTCAATCAATGTTCCGATCACATGATAAAGTTAACGGCATAGAGTGCGGTGTTCGATTCTAGTCTTGTTATGTTTCTTTAGTGATTTGCGAGTCTAAACATGCATAATGACGTCATCACTGCAGCACGTGCTTACTCTAGCTATCCCGATGCAGGTTTAAACTTGACATCAGAGGAGGCCTTAACAGCTTATGTATAGCCCCTACTGTTTAAAGATAGCTGCTGTTAAGAGAAAATCACGTAAAATTTTTCAAATTACCCGCCACCACATTTCAAAGGTATGAGGTTTAGTGCTGTAAAGATACCTGCACGATGCAATGCTAGCTTACTTCATCAGATCAGCCACCATCTTGTGTGAGCACCTCTAGGCCGTATCATAAGGAGCTGTGTATAGTCACCGTCTTGTCGCTGCTACCTTGCGCAAGCACCCCTAGGGCGTCTCATAAGAGCAGCAGCCATATTGTACAAGCGCTCTTAAGCTGTCTCATAAGAAGCTATGTATACCCGTCATCTTGTAGAATTAGATAGCTGCCAATGCCAAAGGGCCTAAGTAGGGATCGAACCGTCGATCTCATCATTAGACTATGTTTTTCTTGTTCCTGATACTGCAAACCTAGGTATCATGTGGAAAAATTTTATCCGTTTTGCTCTACGATGCACCGTTTTCGAGATATTTAACATTTTGTATTTAAGCCCCAAATTTAATGAATCGAACCTGCACGGCACGTTATACTCTCTACCATAGCTAGACCTGATCATGTTGCGAAGACTTGCTTCAATACAAACTAAAACAGAGCGAATGCCAAAGGGCCTAAGTAGGAACCGAACCGTTGATCTCATCATTAGACTATGTTTTTCTTGTTCCTCATACTGCGAACCGAGGTATTCGGCAGAAAAAATTTTGTCCGTTTTGCTCTACGAAGCACCGTTTTCGAGATATTTAACATTTTGCATTTAAGCCCCAAATTTAATGAATCAAACTAGCATGACACGTTAGCCTCTAAGCTAGCTTTCTTCATAAGAGCAGCAGCCATCTTGCGCAAGCACCCTTATGGCGTCTCATAAGGAGTCGTGTGTAGCCGCCATCTTGCGTCCGCCATCTTGCGCAAGCATCCTTATTGCGTCTCTAGTCATCTTGTGCAAGGACCCTTAAGCCACCTCATAAGTCAACCGCCATCTTGCGCAAGCATCCCTAGGGCGTCTCATAAGGAGCCTTGTATAACCGCCATCTTGCGCAAACATCCCATGGGCGTCTCATAAGAACCTATGTATAGCGGCCATCTTGCATAAGCACCTTTACGGAGTCATGTATAGCTACCATCTTGTGCAATTAGCGTCGAGAGATGGCTCCTGTACAATTTTTCTTTTTAAATTATCCGCCACCATATTTCAAAGGTATGTACCTAAAGAGTGTAGCACCGAGGTTTGCGATGAAAGATGGCGGATGACAGCTGACAAAAAAGCGCGTGAGTTTGTTTACTAAACAAGAGCACGTGGAATTTTTCAATTTGCCGCCACCACATTTCAAAGGTATCAAGCTAAAGATGGCAGCACGGTGCTCTCTTGATTAAAGATGGTGGATGACAGCTAACAGAACTTTTCAAATTGCCCGCTACTACATAGAGGGCAGCACGGTGCTCTGTGGATTAAAGATGGCGGATGACAGCTAACGAAATTGCCCGCATGATAGCAGCACAGTGCTCTATTGATTAAAGATGGCGGATGACAGCTGTCAAAAAGCACGTGGCTTCGTTTACTAAACAAGAGCACGTGTAATTTTTCAATTTGCCGCCACCACATTTCAAAGGTATCTAGCTAAAGATGGCAGCACGGTGCTCTCTTGATTTCAGATGGCGGATGACAGCTAACAGAACTTTTCAAATTGCCCGCTACTACATGTCATAAAGAGGGCAGCACGGTGCTCTGTAGATTAAAGATGGCGGATGACAGCTGACGAAATTGCCCGCATGATAGCAGCACAGTGCTCTATTGATTAAAGATGGTGGATGACAGCTGTCAAAAAAGCAAATGGCTTTGTTTCCAAACAAGAGCACGTCGAATTTGCCACCACCACATTTCAAAGGTATCTAGCTAAAGAGGGCAGCACTGTGCTCTGTTGATTAAAGATGGCGGATGACGGCTGTCAAAAAAGCGCGTGAGTTTGTTTCCAAACAAGAGCATGTAGAATTTTTCAAATTGCCGCCACCACATTGAGGGCAGCACGGTGCTCTCTTGATTAAAAATGGCTGCTGTCATGTGGAATTGCATGCCACCACATTTCAAAGGTATCAAGCTAAAGAGGGCAGCACGGTGCTCTCTAGATTAAAGATGGCTGCTGTCAAATGCATTTTTCAAATTATCCGCCACCACATTTCAAAGGTAAGTAGCTAAAAAGGGCAGCACTGTGCTCTATAGATTAAAGATGGCGGATGACAGCTGTCAAAAAAGCACGTGGATTTGTTTATCTCGCGCTACTGAGGTTAAGTTGGTAGCACTGAGTTTTAGGCCCGTCAAGATGGCAGCAATGCGGATGACAGGTGACGAATTAGCAGCTACTGCGATATAGAGAGCAGCACAGTGCTCTGTGGTTTAAAGATGGCGGATGACAGCTGTCAAAAAAGCACGTGGCTTTGTTTACCACGCGCTAGTTAGGTTAAGTTGGTACTACTGAGGTTTAGGTCCGTCAAGATGGCAGTACTGAGGTTAGCGATGCGTTGTTGTCTGTCAAAAAGCACGTGGCTGTCAATAACACGTGGATTTGTTTACCTCGCGCTTGTTAGGTTAATTTGGTACCACTGAGGTTTAGGCCCGTCAAGATGGCAGCAGTGAGGTTAGCGATGCGTTGTTGTCGATGACAGCTGTCAAAAAGCACGTGGCTTTGTTTACAAATTCAAATTTCCGCGGGAGGCGGAGGAGGCCTCTGGGAAGGACCCCCGGGAGGCGGAGGCGGAGGAGGCCTCTAGGAGGGCCCCCCGTGAGGCGGAGGCGGAAGGGCCCCTGGGAGCCATGAGGCGGAGGCGGCGGCAGAATCCCTGTATTATACTACTTAGATAGAATTTCAAATTACCACCACCACATGTTAAATGTATGTAGCTAGAGATAGCAGCACGATGCTCTGTTGAATAATGATGGCGGATGATAGCTAACGGAAGGTTCTTTTCAAATTAACCGCCACCACATGTTAAATGTATGTAGCTAAAGATAGCAGTAGGATGCTTTGTTGATTAAAGATGACAGATGATAGTAGACGGAATTACCCGCAAGATACCAGCACGGTTCTCTCATGATTAAAGATGGCGAATGTCAGCTGTCAAAAAAGCATGTAGATTTTAGATTTCCCACCACCGCCACCACGATAAGGTTCAGTACCGTAAAGATAGCAGCACTGTTGTAAGCGATGCAAGATGGCAGATAACAGCTGACGGAATTTTTCAAAATTATCCACTACCACATGTTAAATATATGTACCTAAAGATTGCGGCACGATGCTTCGTTGATTAAAGATGACAACTTGTCAAATAGAATTTTTCAAATTGTCCGCCATCGCATTTCAAAGGTATGTAGGTAAAGAGGGCAGCACGATGCTCTGTAGATTAAAGATGGCAGCTTGTCAAATAGAATTGTTCGAATTGCCCTCCTCAGAGGTATGTAGCTAAAGAGAGCAGCACGGTGCTCTGTAGATTAAACATGGCTCCTGTTTTCCCGCTACTACGATAAAGTTAGCAGCACGGTGATCTGTTGATTAAAGATGGCTGCTGGATACAATTTTAAATTGCCGCCACCACATTTCAAAGGTGTCTAGATAAAAGGGTGCCGCACTGTGCTCTCTTGATTGAAGAGGGCAGCACGGTGCTCTCTAGATTCAAGATGGCGGACGACAGCTGTCAAAAAAAGCCCGTAGCTTTATTTCCCAACAAGAGAACGTGGAATTTGCCGCCACCACATTTCAAAGGTAAGTAGCTAAAGAGGGCAGCACTGTGCTCTCTTGATTAAAGATGGCGGATGACAGCTGTCAAAGAGCACATGGGTTTGTTTCCAAACAAGAGCACGTGGAATTTGCTGCCACCACATTTCAACTAAAGAGTGCAGCACTGTTCTCTCTGGATTAAAGATGGCGGTTGACAGCTGGCAGAAAAGCACATGGGTTTGTTTCCAAACAAGAGCGCGTAGAATTTGCCACCACCACATTTCAAAGGTAAGTAGCTAAAGAGGGCAGCACTGTGGTCTATAGATTGAAGATGGCGGATGACAGCTGTCAGAAAAGCACGTGGAATTGTTTACCGATTCAAATCTCGCGCTAGTGAGGTTAAGTTGGTACCACTAAGGTTTAGACCCGCCAAGATGGCAGCACTGCCGATGACAGGTGACGAATTTGCAGCTACTGCGATAAAGAGGGCAGCACGGTGCTCTGTAGTTTAAAGATGGCGGATGACAGCTGTCAAAAACACGTGGATTTGTTTATATCGCGCTTGTGAGGTTAAGTTGGTACTACTGAGGTTTAGGCCCGTCAAGATGGCAGCAGTGAGGTTAGCGATGCGTTGTTGTCTGTCAAAAAGCACGTGGCTGTCAAAAAACACGTGGATTTGTTTACCGATTCAAATCTCGCGCTAGTTAGGTTAGGTTGGTACCACTGAGGTTTAGGCCCGTCAAGATGGCAGCAGTGAGGTTAGCGATGCGTTGTTGTCGATGACAGCTGTCAAAGAGCACGTGGCTTTGTTTACAAATTCAAATTTCGCGCCAAAATTCAAATTTCCCACCAAAATTCAAATATCCCGCCAAAATTCAAATTTCCCGCCAAAATTCAAATTTTTCGCGGGAGGAGGAGGAGGCCGCCGAACTGTCGTATTATACTACTCACGTCACCATATCCAATTTCTATTCGATGCACCACCATGATCTGTTGATCATATCCATCATTTACTCATACACATAGTCGTACTTCAGGCATCATTTAAAAATATATTTCTCTCTATGTAATTAATATTCTAAATTACCACACACAAGGTTTCACCTTACGTGGTATTTTACTGATATATACTCGACTCTGTTGAAGTTGGTGTGATTTTGTTATAATAATAATAATAGTAATAATAATAATAATAATATTTTATTTAATGTGTGCAACAGATAGTTACAAGTAAAATTTATTTTAAGTATTAATATGTTAACAGTAATCCTACTATTTCTGTAATATACGTGGTTTAGTTACAAGATTAATTTTTCTCAAGTAACAATGTTATTAGAAGAGTTATGTATATAAGACACAGATTTCTGTAAATATGTAAACAACATAATGAGTGAATAAGTACTACTACTACTACTACTACACAGTTCTGTCGCCGAGATCTTATTGTTTAAGTGCCCCCTCAGCCGTTCGCCGCCGTACTGCAACTGAAGAGGGGTAAGGGCCCTCTCCACTCCCGTGAAGGCTCCTTGTGAACGGCGTGCCAGAGTCCATCTCCCGGCAAAGGCTGAAGTGCGATGACACTACCGCCAAATCATCTGGGGACTGCACATATACTTCTAACATCACCACGACTACCCCTCTCATAGTAGCGGGAGAGGTGTATCTGAGGGTACCTGAGGGGTCCGGGCGACCTCAACTGGGTATCGGCAGCGGCGGAAGGTCTAGCCTCAAAACTGTCAATATGTTGTTAATATTCTAGAACAACAAGGACACTCTATAACTGAAGTTAAACAAGTTTCCAACTATCTACTTCAAAAACAAAAAGACTTAGAAATTTTCTTCAACTGGAAATAATTTTTTCAAAATAATTCTGGGTCACCCCAAGGAAGGACACTTGGGGGGGGGGGTGGAGGTCTGTACCGGGAGGTACACCTCAACGGCGAGTATTCAAAACTAGCGCCTAAATGAACTCCCCTATTGGAAAATAGTGAAACTGAAACTACACCAACTTAGAACTTTACTCAGAAGATGTCACCAGTAAAATAAGAATTTTGTTATTGTGCAATTTCCTTACCTGTGTGAATTTCTACTTGTTTGGTTTGCCATTCATCAAGAAGTTTGGACATTCTCCCATAGATGACACTACCCAAAAAACTATGATCATGCACCCTGGTGCGAAGTGAAAGAACTTTTGATTTAAATAAGTTATGTATTCATAAGTTTTTTAATGGTTGATGGTCATTTAGTTTTGGGTTGGCAATATTTACCTTTTCTTTCCGCCAGTTTTTAGTCCAAACAATCACTAATTTCTGTAATTAATTTTCTACCAATCACAATCTTCTTCTTCGATTTTGAGTGTAACTTTTAAATTGACCAATAAATTGAGAGGGTGTGGCAGGGTTCATTCGTGAAAGATCTCGAACCTTCCCTGAGGGTTTATAAACTGCGGCTTTGCACGTCTCTTGGCCAATTGATTGTCATCTTACTAAGAGTGTGTGTCAAAGCAGGAGGCAGGAGGCCTCTTTCGTCAGGCAGCAGTACATCTACCAGGTAATGGCGATATAACATCTTTCTTTCTTGTTAACTCCGCAGCTTAACTCGAGGGAAAGTTCCGAATCATTAACTACGTAACCTTCTTTTCTAAAATGTAACTTTCTGCCGGCTAATGTAAAAACTTCATAAAATCTTCGACTGCAAATCGGGGATAGAGAGTGATGTACCCTCTCGAGCTCCCCTTCATCTTGGTTTGAGGTGACTACGTTTTCTAACTGTTTTTCTTCCTTTACATAAGATATTAATATATCCTTATACGAGTCACTTCAGTAGTTTGGGAATAGCCCATGTTTCATCGGCCTAGTGCCCTTTAGGTTTCAAGAGTTCATATCTAGGAGTGCAAGTACACGCCTCCATTCAGTTTGTGTTTCGGACCATTAACTTAACCTGTTCTTTTCCGCAAAGGCCCAATAGGTTGGGTACAAGATAACCCCGTTTCAAATTTGTAAGTTTACCTTGATGGCGAGTGATTGTAATTTTCGGATATTGCCTTGAATAGGCTAGAAGAAACTGAGACCTGTTAGCTCTTGCTCAATTTTGTGATTGTAACGAGTGCCTCTGGAAGGCTAGACATTATATTTTGGGAGCAAGTGCTCCATGAATTTGGGGGATTTCTGCCCGTGAGTAAATTTGTGCTCTTTGTAAATTTGAGCTCGTAGCTCAGGAAATGTAAAGCTAGGGGCTTAAAGCTCAAGGTGTCAAGGTTCTGAATCTTGGATTTTTTCACAATCTTGTTTTATGTTTGCTAGTTGTACCTGTAAAAATTGTTATTTTGAGTTCTGAAAATATAACCTTCAGTTTAAGTTCTAAGTTCAATTCTTGACATTGTAGTTAGATCCATTCACCCCAGCACCTTCTTTAACCTCTTTCTGTTCCACGGGTATTCCCAATAATAATAATAATAATAATAATAATAATAATAATAATAATAATAATAATAATAATAATAATAATAATAATAATAATAATAATAATAAATCGAACCATCCTCTGTTGCTGTGGTTGTTGTCATTTAAACGCGGCAGTCGTACCTCAAAAACCTTGCCGAGAATCTCGGAAATGACATCGTCGGGCACAAGGGTGTTTTTTTATGTGAACAAAATGAATTTAAGCCGCAACACGAGTACAACGGTCTAACCGAAATATATGAAAATGCTATCAAGATTTACACACGTAGAGAAAGCTTCAGAAAGTATTCACGTCTGTCGTAGCAACTGATATCATTATTACAGCCCTAGGTCTTCCCGTTTTGTGCCGTTGAAGATTCTCATCACAGGCCCTTCCGTTTTACGTGTAATATTAGCTACTAAACTCCACACGCACCTCTTCCTGTTAATGTTCCATAAACAGGTAATCAAGTCTCCAACTTCTCGTCGAACATCGACGACCTTGGTGCTTGTACCTGAAACTTACTTCACAGACAAAGACGCTGTTCGTTTAGGGTACAAATATTGTTTTGAACCGCACTCTAAAACTCGTTAACAAGGCCACAAAACAGGAAATTTGGGAAAGAATGTCGACATTGAATAATTTTCTACCTCCTTTTCAGCTCACTGGAGGCCTACACAGTTATCGAACCAAACATAAAGTTCAACTAACTGTTACCTCATTATTTTATAAATGTAACATTTCTGGTCACAAAATGCAAGAGATTTGTAAAAATCTGGTCTTTATGCATAGTTTTTTGTTACAGGCTCGCACAGATAGTTTTTTTGCGTGATAAATCTCCGCTCGGTTATCGGAATATGACGTCGAAGGTTGGAGAGGTCATCCAGTCGGCCAACGAGCTCTCTGTATTCAGCATGCGGGACTTTCTTAACACTCAAGTCAATGAAATAAATAGCAAGCCAGAGCGAATGATATCACTGTCAGAACTCGTAAGGATGTCGCTTCTCTTGGTGAGTGTTTGTTTATTTCTCTGTAGCTGATAACAAGGGGTCAAGGGAGAGTTGATGTCAGGCTTGGAGTGGAAATTTAATAATAATAATAATAATAATAATAATAATAATAATAATAATAATAATAATAATAATAATAATAATAATAATAAGAGAACGCATCGTGGCCATGATCGTTAAGGCGTTGAAGTCTAAATCGCCCTGACAACGTGGTTACCGGGTTCGGGTCCCGTTGGTCGAAAGAACGTTCACCATCAGAATGTTGGCCGGTAGGGTAGGGGAATTGCTGGTATCCTACTTGTATCACTAGATAAGCCTTGATTAAATTCCAAACGTCTCCGCAGTGCTCATACGGAGTGAGAGCATATGACGCTGTTGCTGGTGATTCGATCGCCGGATGGAGATGTTAAGCCACGAGCAGTCCCCTTGCTGCTATTCGACATGAAGATGCGTAGGCTATGTGCCGGCACTGGTTCTCACCCTCTCCTCTCTAACTATCATATTTCATCTCATTAACTTTTCTGATAAGAAAGGGCATTCGGTCATAATAAAACCGCCTCGACAGATTCATCTCACCTGATACACGACCCCGTAGAGGAAACGGTACAGGGGTTGGACAAATAATAATAATAATAAAATTAATAATAATAACAATAATAATAATAATAATAATAATAATAATAATAATGGCGAATGTCCTCCGAGCAGGCCTGGGCTAGGTCTTATAGGCGACCTGCATGTCTCTGTGGATGCGGCTCCTACTTAAGAACACATCACAAATACACGGCCCCCGATTACCCAATTAAGGTTAAAATCCCGACACGGCAGCTAATCGAACCCGGTACTTATTGTACCAAACCATTTCACCACTTATGGATGAAATATCTCAATAGAGTAGTGGAATTTTCACAGAATTTGAGTGGAATATTTGTGATTGATGAATGTTCAAACAAGGGAACGTGATGTAACACAAGATTGTGCTGTCTGTGGTGGAGATAAGTCGAAGGAGAGGGAAGAGAGGCTTTCAAGAGCTCATTTGCAGCAGGCACCAAGCTCTACAGTTAAGTGCGGTCTCTCCACACGAGCTATAGAGGAGAGCAAAGAGAGGCTTTCAAGAGCTCATTTGCAGCAGGCACCAAGCTATACAGTTAAGTGCGGTCTCTCCGCACGAGCTATGAAGGAGTGCAAAGAGAGGCTTACAGGAGCTCACTTGCAGGAGGCACCAAGCTATACAGTTAAGTGCGGTCTCTCCGCACGAGCTATGAAGGAGTGCAAAGAGAGGCTTACAGGAGCTCACTTGCAGGAGGCACCAAGCTATACAGTTAAGTGCGGTCTCTCCACACGAGCTATAGAGGAGAGCAAAGAGAGGCTTACAGGAGCTCATTAGGAGCAGGCACCGAGCTATACAGTTAAGTGCGGTCTCTCCACACGAGCTATAGGGGAGAGCAAAGAGAGGCTTACAGGAGCTCATTAGGAGCAGGCACCGAGCTATACAGTTAAGTGCGGTCTCTCCACACGAGCCATAGAGAAGAGCAAAGAGAGGCTTACAGGAGCTCGTTTGCAGCAGGCACCGAGCTATACAGTTAAGTGCGGTCTCTCCACACGAGCCATAGAGAAGAGCAAAGAGAGGCTTACAGGAGCTCATTAGGAGCAGGCACCGAGCTATACAGTTAAGTGCGGTCTCTCCAAACGAGCTATAGAGGAGAGCAAAGAGAGGCTTACAGGAGCTCATTAGGAGCAGGCACCGAGCTATACAGTTAAGTGCGGTCTCTCCACACGAGCTATAGAGGAGAGCAAAGAGAGGCTTTCAAGAGCTCATTTGCAGCAGGCACCAAGCTATACAGTTAAGTGCGGTCTCTCCACACGAGCAATAGAGGAGAGCAAAGAGAGGCTTACAGGAGCTCACTTGCAGGAGGCACCAAGCTATACAGTTAAGTGCGGTCTCTCCGCACGAGCTATGAAGGAGTGCAAAGAGAGGCTTACAGGAGCTCACTTGCAGGAGGCACCAAGCTATACAGTTAAGTGCGGTCTCTCCACACGAGCTATAGAGGAGAGCAAAGAGAGGCTTACAGGAGCTCATTAGGAGCAGGCACCGAGCTATACAGTTAAGTGCGGTCTCTCCACACGAGCTATAGAGGAGAGCAAAGAGAGGCTTACAGGAGCTCATTAGGAGCAGGCACCGAGCTATACAGTTAAGTGCGGTCTCTCCACACGAGCTATAGAGGAGAGCAGAGAGAGGCTTATAGGAGCTCACTTGCAGGAGGCACCAAGCTATACAGTTAAGTGCGGTCTCTCCGCACGAGCTATAGAGGAGAGCAAAGAGAGGCTTACAGGAGCTCATTAGGAGCAGGCACCGAGCTATACAGTTATGTGCGGTCTCTCCACACGAGCTATAGAGGAGAGCAAAGAGAGGCTTACAGGAGCTCATTAGGAGCAGGCACCGAGCTATACAGTTAAGTGCGGTCTCTCCACACGAGCTATAGAGGAGAGCAAAGAGAGGCTTACAGAAGCTCATTAGGAGCAGGCACCGAGCTATACAGTTAAGTGCGGTCTCTCCGCACGAGCTATGAAGGAGAGCAAAGAGAGGCTTACAGGAGCTCACTTGCAGCAGGCACCAAGCTATACAGTTAAGTGCGGTCTCTCCACACGAGCTATAGAGGAGAGCAAAGAGAGGCTTACAGAAGCTCATTAGGAGCAGGCACCAAGCTATACAGTTAAGTGCGGTCTCTCCGCACGAGCTATGAAGGAGAGCAAAGAGAGGCTTACAGGAGCTCACTTGCAGGAGGCACCAAGCTATACAGTTAAGTGCGGTCTCTCCACACGAGCTATAGAGGAGAGCAAAGAGAGGTTTACAGGAGCTCATTAGGAGCAGGCACCGAGCTATACAGTTAAGTGCGGTCTCTCCACACGAGCTATAGAGGAGAGCAGAGAGAGGCTTATAGGAGCTCACTTGCAGGAGGCACCAAGCTATACAGTTAAGTGCGGTCTCTCCACACGAGCCATAGAGAAGAGCAAAGAGAGACTTGCAGGAGCTCATTTGCAGCAGGCACCGAGCTATACAGTAAAGTGCGGTCTCTCCACACGAGCTATAGAGGAGAGCAAAGAGAGGCTTTCAAGAGCTCATTTGCAGCAGGCACCAAGCTATACAGTAAAGTGCGGTCTCTCCACACGAGCTATAGAGGAGAGCAAAGAGAGGCTTACAGGAGCTCATTTGCGGCAGGCACCAAGCTATACAGTAAAGTGCGGTCTCTCCACACGAGCTATAGAGGAGAGCAAAGAGAGGCTTACAGGAGCTCATTTGCAGTAGGCACCAAGCTATACAGTTAAGTGCGGTCAGCAGGCACCAAGCTATACAGTTAAGTGCGGCCTCTCCACACGAGCTATAGAGGAGAGCAAAGAGAGGCTTTCAAGAGCTCATTTGCAGCAGGCACCAAGCTATACAGTAAAATGCGGTCTCTCCACACGAGCTATAGAGGAGAGCAAAGAGAGGCTTACAGGAGCTCATTTGCGGCAGGCACCAAGCTATACAGTAAAGTGCGGTCTCTCCACACGAGCTATAGAGGAGAGCAAAGAGAGGCTTACAGGAGCTCATTTGCAGTAAGCACCAAGCTGTGCAGTTAAGTGCGGTGTCTCCACACGAGCAGTAGAGAAGAGCAGCTTACAGGACCTCATTTGCAGCAGGCACCATGCTATAGAGATATGTGCGGTCTCTCCACACGAGCTATAGAGGGACAATCCGTTATTAATAGTACATTATTCTATGCAAGTAGTCATGATCGGTTCCACGCGTTTCCCCCCGTCTCACTGGACGCTCTGTCTGCCGGAATAATTAGCATTACACTGGATAGAGTCCTAGTGCCGTACCCGTCACTGGAGAACTTAGTTTTGCTGTTGGCTGAACTGCTGTCGAAGATTCCCCTGCCAACACGTGCGGGGCCACCCAGGACCCATATTTTCTTGATCTTCCCTTGTATAAATATTTGTAGGATGGCGCCTAATAATATGACCCAGCGTAGAGCTGCATATTTCTATTCATCCTGGTCAATACAGTAGACCCGCATTTCAAATGCACCTAATCTTCTGACGATGGCTTTCCTCACACCACTTTCAGCAAGATCTGCTGCATATCGTCAGTTTATTTCTACAGCATTCCTTCCTCACAGAATTGGCGTGTAAAGTGTGCTAAGAGGCCGCAGACCCAGGACTGTGATGGCGCTTAGGTCATGCAGACATAACACTTAAAACACTATCCCAGATATTTTCCATGTATAGAGTTATGTGTGTGTAATATGAGTGTCCGTGAAGTAATGTATTACAGCTCAGTTGTGCGTCTCCTTACTCCCAAGTCTTCCCAGCCCGAAGTTTCCAATATTTTCATTATATTACTCCTTGTCAGAAGTCACCCAGGGCAAATCGCGCTGCTCTCCTATGGATCTTTCATGTTGTTCTTGAGTCAAGTAATCCTCGTGAGTCTCTCACACGCTGAACGTGTCTTACAAATAACTTATACGCCTCTAGTACATCCTTATTGCGACTCCTAAATGCACCCATAACCATATGAAGAGATGTGTGAAGCTGATCTAGGTACTTGCAGTGAACCACATGTACTAATTTTACGGCATCGACACAGTAATTAATATACCAGGAAACACCGCCGTCCAGTAAAATTGCCTTGCAGGATCCACTCTTAATCCTAGTATGACCAGATAATGCTCCACCTGCTCCATTGTACTGGTTTTGCCTGCTATATCTTGCTTGAGCCCTCACGGAAATGAATTTTCCTAAACACAAATTTTCTTCCATCAGAACAGTTTGAAATTTTGAAGATGTGTCCAATATAACCACAAAGAACACTTTCCTCAAATTCCGCGCCCCACATGTCAAGCTGGGGATACTATAGAGACTCTGAATTAATTTGGTATAGCTCCTTCATGCAAACAGCCAAGTAACTGGGGAAGTGCTCCGAGATAAATAGGTAGTTATATCCAACTTCGGCACATTTAGAGAATATGTGTGATAGAATACTAGAGAAAAAGTTGTAGGTATTACTGGCATTTATGTTCTCTGCATCGAGATTGGGGCCTCTTAGAGTTGTATATGCTGTCACCTGTGTAAAATACCTTGAAACGACAGATATTCTAGTAGTTTGTCTTTCCGGGACAAATGTCCCTATAATCGATTTCTTATTGCTCCCGTTGCTGAAAGCACATAATCATTCTGAAAGGAAACTGTTACTTGGAACTTGGGTAACCTATCGCCAGTCAGTTTTTCTTTGAATCATTCAGAAGTTATCAAATCTGTCAACAATTTAATCAGTTCTTAAATTATATAATATGAAATAGATTATCCAATCGAAATGCATAAAAATAAATCGTTCCAGAAACAGTGGCTGTTACCCTATTTAAAGAGTGAATTTTTGAGCTAAGGGTTCTTGTACTGATAGACGTGTGTGTGTATCATCTGACCGCGGATTAAGGGAGAGGAGGCGAGGCAGCAGCCTGAACATGAGCTAATGAACATGCTAATGCAGAACTTTAACTATGTGAATCTCGGGAAGTTTTCGACGTTTATAGTAAGCATGTAATTGTTATGGTAAGATTTATGTAGGGCTTATTCCCTGGTGTTTGATTTCCTTAATATAGAGAGGTTAACCACGTAAAACTAACCCCGTGCACCTCACGCTCTCTGCTCCGTGGAAGTAACTGCAATCAGTGTTCAGTGAGAGATTATCACAGGACGAGTTCCCCGCACAATAGTTACTTGGACTAGATGGGGCTGTAGTCTTACTCCGTTATAGAAATATAGGCCACCTCAGGAAGAAAGTGTAGCAAGGGATGTGAAATGGTCATATTATTTAACATATACCTAGAACAAAGTTCATGAAGCTCTCATGATGATAATTAACAAGTAGTTAGGACAAAGTTCATGAAGCTCTCATGATGATAATTAACAAGTAGTTAGGACAAAGTTCATGAAGCTTGTCAGAATACATATAACTGCACAGGGAAACAGACGATTATACTACACAGGTAAATACTGCGCTCTGTTTTGTTAACTGACCATCAACATTTTCAAACTGGGCTGAATATCTAAGGTAATGTGTTTGTTTGACTGAGGATGGATAGATGAAACCGAAATCAGTGTTCTGCATTGAAGTACCAAATTTTCTGTCAAAACCTCCTTTAGGCTGTCATTTCAGTCATAGTTAACTGTTGAGCTTCGTACGTGTTCCAGGTTCTCTTGCTCCTGATGCTAGCAGTTTCACTGGCGAGCGCAGATCACTGTGCATCGTCTGTGGGCTCGAAGTTGGACGTGTCTGTGCAAGGCCGCAAGAATGCCAGTGGACATTGGATGATAACGGTACCGTGTGTTCTCAATTGCAGAGTTGTGCTTCTGTGTTGGATGGATTACATTTTATGTTAAAAATACACGTTTCTTAGGGCTGTGTATTCAAAATGTTTGCATGCGCCATTCGAATTTAACCCAACTTTCAAACCAGAGTAATACAGTTTGTGATAGGTACTTGATATCAAAGTGCATCAAACCACTGACTCCACGATATACAGGCCTTTCTGTTGCTCTTATGACGTCACGCAAAGTGGTGAACTGTTTTCTCGGTCCGACCCGTGCAATGCAAGGACATAACGTGTCTGTACGTTTTAATTATGAAATATTCACAAATGTTGAATTAATATTACAGACAAGATCATTGTCAACTGTAATCGCATCACAACTCGTAAGTCAGGTCTCTGTTATATTATCTAAGTAGGTTTGAAGTGTGATTGATGCGGTCGAAGCTCGAGGGTTTTACTCTTCAGTGTACCCAACGAATAATTAGTATGCATTAATATAAATATGGAGACAATAATAATAATAATAATAATAATAATAATAATAATAATAATAATAATAATAATAATAATAATAATAGGGCAAGGCGGGTTCTAAAACAATGATAACGGCATCAGCATTTTCACAAGAGGTCAGAGGAGCCTAGTTTTAAGGCTAGCTGCCCTTTTCGACATGCCCCCTCCAGAAGGATCGCTAACCTCACAGCTGTTATCTCGACGGGACTTAACCACGTGTTCGGAATTTTCAAAATGGAAATGAACCCTAACCTCACTGCTATCATCTTGACGGGTCTTACTCATGTGCTTTTCTTGTAGCGCGGCATTTTGAATTTCTCGACTCCATTTAGGTGAGAGCTACCCTCACAGCGCATAGTTTTAAAGCGAAATCCTAATGTTGTCATTAATACAAATGAAGAGCTACCTAATAATGATCCCCGCTCTAGTTTGCAATGAATAACGGATAAGAGGATTAGATTAACTAATTTTGTTCTGTGGTTACCCGTGGAACGCAGAGGTGATGAAAGAAGGTGCGGGCTAGAATGGATCTAACAGTGTCAAAATTAATTTAATTCTTTAACAAAGATTATATTTCTTTAGAATTTCAAAAATTAACAAATACCAACATAACAGGTAAAATTAGTGATTTTGAAACAAGTCAAGGAAAATACAATATTAGTGAATTCAACAGGTCCTGAGCTTCAAGCCCCTCGCTTTAAAATTCTTGAGTTCCCAGCTCAAATTTACAAAAGAGCACAAATTATTCAAGGGCAGAAATCCCCTAATTCAAGAGCACTTACTCTCCAAAATTCAGTATCTAGCCTTCCAGAGGCACTCTTTACAATTACAAAACTTTGAAAAAGAGCTGACAGGCTCTCAGGTTTCCAAGCGTACATCAATCTCGGGTCTCTCAAACCACCATTTAGAAATGGAAATTATTTCTACAGGGGTATTAAATACCCAACCTACTGGGCCTTCGTGGAATAAATTAATGGCCCGACCACAAAATGAATGGAGGCGTATACTTGCACTCCTAGATATGAACGCTAAAACAACCTAAGGGGCTCTAGGCCAATGAAACAGGGGCTATTCCCAAACTACTGAGGTGACTCGTATAGAAATTACTTTAACACATTACAGTAGGCAAAGCAGTGAGAGAAAAACGTAGTCACTCCAAACCAAGATGAAGGGGAGCTCGAGAGGGTAATTCACTCTCTATCCCCGATTTAGAGTTAAAGATTTATGAAATTTTCACATTAGCCGAAGAAGATTTACATTTTAGAAAAGTTTGTTACATAACAAAAGAGTCGGACCTATCCCTCGGGTTAAACTGCGGAGATAGCAAGAAAGAAAGATGTTATGTGGCCATTACCTTGTAGATGTTCTGTTGACCAATGAAAGAGGCCACCTGCCTCCTGCTTTGACACTCACACTCAGTAAGATGACGATCAATTGACCAAGAAACGTGAAAAGCCGCAGTTTATAAACCCTCAGGGAGGGTTCGAAATCATTCAAGACTACACCAGCCACACCCTCTCAATTTAATTGGTCAACTCAAAAAGTAACACTCAAAATCGAACAAGAAACCTGTGATAGGTTGAAAATTAATTACATAAATTAGGGATTGGCTAGATTCAAGACTGGCGGAAATCAAAAGGAAATATTGCCAACCCAAAAGTAAATGAACATCAATCAGTTAAAAAACCTAGAAATACAAAACTTCTTTAAATGATAAATTCTTCCACCTTGCACCAGGGTGCATGACCATAGTTTTTAGTAGTTCCAGCTGTAGAAGAATGTCTAAACTTCTTGATGCATAGCAAACAAAACTAGTAGAAATTCAGTCAATTTAGAAAACTTCATAATAACAAAATTCCATTATATTTCTGTGGTGACATCTTCTGAGTAAAGTTCTAAGTTGGTATAGTTTCAGCTTCATTATTTTACCAATAGAGGAGTTCGTTTAGGCGCTGAATTTGAATGCGCGGCGTTGGGGTGTACCTCCCTGTACAAATTTAATAAATTATAATTACGTGATAAGAATACATTAGTGACACAGATATACTAACGTTATTGTTATAACATCAATCTGGTAAAGAGTTGTCCTCTGCACCTCCAGATAACATGTGAGGCACAAGTTTTACAATTATTTACTCAGATTTTATGTTATATAAAAAAGAGGAGAGAGTGGTAGATGAATAAAGAGGGGTCGGGTTAGGAGAAATGAAAAAAAAATCTAGAGAATATATTTTTTATAATTTTACATCGTGATTATAGAAATTAAAAATAGAATTTTAAAATGAATGATGATGTAATCATATTTTTAGATAATTCTCCCCTTTTTTACACATTATTATTGTATTTAGAACAATGAAATATTCATGAATATTATATACATAAAAATAGCAAGGCATAACAAACACCTATATGTTTTGTACACCTATGGTACACTCGTAAGAGAATAACTATTTCACTGACATTTATCTTCAAATAGAATTAATGAACATTTGTTCTGTTCAGTAGTAATAACATGATTGTCTGTGTGATGGTATTCTCATCTGTCCACAAAAAACTGCATTTGTAGATGCCAATACATTACGATAGTGTTGAAATTGTAACTGGTTACCTGGGATTGAACGTACACCTTTTGCCTTTATTAGATATTGAGAATTTTCTGTCTCATATGCATACATTTTTGGTGCTAAACCAACAAACTCAGCCATGACATTCATACCACATTCACCTTTCATAAGACCAAAAATAAAAATAAAACAATGTAGCATTTTTATTTCTTGTATCCATCATCATCATCATCAACGTCATCATCATTTGATTTTTTATTTCTGAAAATGTCCTTACATATTCATTACTTTTCGAAAAAAGCATGTCACATATTCAATATGTGAATGAAATTAGAAATTAAAATATATTTATAAAACACTATTAGTGATTTTTATATTCATTATATATAGAAATACCAAAGAACAAAATTTCATCTATTAAATAATGTAGATAAATGAGGATGAGTGTCTCAGTAGGCCGGAGTTTGGAGACGGGGGCTAGGTAATGGCCACCAGGACATGACCAACGGGCACATATTTAATAGAGAGGAAGGTTTACAAGATAATTCCCTCATAGTCGGGGCAGAAGGCCTCCATATTACGATGCTAAGTTACCGAATAAATTTTAAAATTCCAGAAAGTAACGAAAGAAAAACAACATTCTCTTACTGCCAAGATTTAGTGGCCTGTGTGGAATTTACACTGGTTGCACTTGAAAAAGGTCAACCCTAATTATCCTCTCAGTAGCTGGGTTGCTGACCAATAAAGTGACAGGAGTTAGGACATCTAAATTAACACATGGCCCATGAAATCTGGGGCAAGCTTGCCCGCAGCTACAAATTCTTTTGCCATAACCTGATCTCCGTCTTTTAAATTGGTGGGACTCCCACCACGATCATACCTTTCTCTAACCTTGTCACGAGAAGCTTTAAGGTTACTTTTAGCCTTTTTCCGTAGATCTCTAATAATATCGGGATCTATTGTCTCAGGCAAGTGACCAAAGATTAGAGAGAGGCGTGTTGGGAGAGTGCCGGGAGTGTCCGAGGACACTTGGTGTGACACCCCTAGGCGACCTGCGCTTCGTGATGAATATGAAATGATGATGAAGACGACACATACACCCAGTCCCCGTGCCAGAGGAATTAACCAATTCCCGACCCTGCCGAGTCCCCTGTGACCATGGAGCACGAGTGTGACTCATGAACAGCTGAATTTAAAGCAGAAGGTAACCAATGATCTTCGTGATGAAAAGCGATCAATGCCGATCGTTAACCCGCTCAGCCAGAGATGGTTGAGGGTAGTAATCAGAACTTGTTACATGTGAAATAGACAGGTCAAAACAGAATTTTCGGAATAGGTTGGATGTGTAATCCTTAGCATAATCGGAAACTATATATTGACAAGGAACAAAAGAAGCAAAGATAGTATTAAGATACGAAATAGTAGACTGAGCGGTGGCCAGCTTAGTCGGAAACAACCATTAAAATCTTGTGAAGCCATCTACACACCCCAGAATGTATTTATTTCCGTTCCCCTTTGAGTAGTGGAGCAGTGGGGTTCCCAAACACTCGGCGTCAGCACTTTTCCTGCTGCGTCAGCACCCGAGGTCATTGACCCCGGCCAAATGTCATTGACCCCATGACGTGATGACCACGTGACCGTGACGTCACAACCATGTGCACTTGTTTTAAACAAAGCCATGTTCTCTTGTTTGTAAACAAAGCCATGTCCTTTTTTTTGACAGCTGTCAGCGGCCATCTTTAAATAAGAGAGCATCTTGACGGGGCTAAATCCTCATGGGTGCTACCTTAGTCACGTGGGTGCGCGAAACTTGAAATTCTACGTGCTTTTGTTTGTAAACACAGCCACGAGCAATTTGATAATTTCGATATTTCATGTTTCATGTTTATGCGATAATTTGTTCGAATGCTAGGGGCTTAAATGTAAGGTATGTATTTCTTATTTCACTTTCAGCATGACCCACATTCTTATAACGCATGCCAACAGATTCAGATAGTATATTTCCGAACAAAAATAACAAGTTACATGTTTATCCGATAATTTGTTCCACTGCTAGGGGCTTAAATGTAAGCAATGTATTTCTTATAGCGCTACGCGAACTGTTTACTTCACTTTCCGCAATAGATAAATGCTTATAACCCATGCCAACAGATTCAAATAGTATATTTCTGAACCAAAATTTCATGTTACATGTTTTTCTGATAATTTGTTCGAGTGCTCGGGGCTTAAATGTAATCAATGTATTTCTTATGGCACTAGGCGTTCTGTTTAATTTCCCCTTCCGCAAGAGCTACATGCTTATTACCCATGCCAACAGACTGAAGTAGTATATTTCCGAACCGAAATTTCAAGTAACATGTATATCCGATAATTTGTTCGACTACTAGGGGATTGAATGTAACCAATGTATTTCTTGTGGCACTAGGCGTTCTGTTTAATTTCACTTTCCGCATGAGCTACATGCTTATTACCCATGCCAACACACTCAGATAGTATATTTTCGAACCGAAATTTCAAGTTACATGTTTGTCCGATAATTTGTTCGACTGCTTAAATGTAACCAATTTATTTCTTATGGCACTAGATGTTCTTATAAGAGACCACGTATAGCCGGGCCTATGTATAATCGCCATCTTGCGCAATCGCCCATAGCCTTCATCTTTCTCCAAAAAGGGCCATGTACACCCGCCAGCTTGTGCAATCGGCCATACTCGGTAACTTTCTCCACAAGAGCCTGTGTATAGCCGCCATCCTGCACAAGCACCTGTAAGCCCTCTCAAAAGAGCAGCCGCCATCTTGCGCAAACGCCCCCAGGTTGTCTCATAAGAGCTGCCGCCATCTTGCGCAAGCACTCCTAGGCCGTCTGATAAGTGCAGTTGTCATCTAGCGCAAGGCGCTCCTATGGCGTCACATAAGGAGCTGTGTATAGCCGCCATCTGGTGCAATTGTCTTTTGGAGGGGTTTCTTGCCGTAAAACTAAGGATAGTCCCTTCAAGATGGCAGTTGTGAGGTTAGGCTCGCTCTCTTAGGCGTCTGGAAGGGTAACTAGTCTTTAAAGTAATGTTAGGCCCTTCAAGATAGCGAATGTGAGGTTAGAGTCGCTCTCTTATGCAAAATCCGCAAATCGACATTGCTCACCTACTATACTAGGGGTCATTGACCTCGCATTGGAACCTCATTGCTACACTACTACACCTCGGGTGCTGACTCATTTCCGGGAGGTGAACTGTTTTGCTCCTCTACTGTCTCGTTATCTACGTAAACTCTGATGTGATAAGTTGGAAGAAGAAACATTCAATAAACTTAAATGTTAAGTTAAGCCTTTTAACAGTCACAATTATCCACAGAATCCTCCCAATCCTTATGAATTACAATCGCAAATACAACCTGTAACATTCGCTTTGCTCACCTAAATTGATCAGCTGATGGGTTTGGCGCGCTTTCGACAGTACAACCTGTTTATTACAAAGGCAGTGATCAAACCAAAACCTGATTTACATGTGCTAACCACTAATGGATTTAAGAAGAGACAATAAATAGCAGTGGAGTATCCCATAGCAGAAGCAATTACTTACATGTGTAGTAAGCGATTTAAATTATATCTGCCTTCTTCGTAATCGGCTTGCCCCAAGGCAAGCAGCCTGCTTGTTCCCGACATGGTCACCGGATGCGCTAGGACTTAGTAGTTAGCAGAATTAATACTCACAGACTCTACTCTAAGGAGGCTGTGGATTTGGCCATTGATTTCAGTCAAGCAATCTCTGTATTGAAATCAACCAAATTGTGCTTCTTTGGGTTCGCCGACTGTGTGCGAAGTTTGGTAGTGTTTTACATATGTGATTGTGTTGTCGTCCATGGCTCAGGTTTTATGGCAATGTTTCCCCTAAATTCTTAAGTTTAGCTGTGAACAAGACGACAGCCACCTTGTTGTTTGTCGTTGATTGTAAAATTTCGCCTTGAAAGGTATACTGTGTTAGTTAACACCACCTATGTGTCCTTTACACCAATAAGGTACGGCAGCCATGTTTTGTTAGTATTCAAGCATCGTATATTTCCAGTTTGATTTTCAACGTTTAAGTTACTTGTTCTTTGTTATTGTGTGTGTCAGACAGAAGGTAACGAACAATTGTCTGTCGTCTATGTAGGAAATTAGGTAACGCTAGATCCAATGTATTACTTTTTCTGTGAGATACGTCATTCGAGGATTCTCGGATTTTGTGGTGGCATCTCTGATGTGGAAGTTCAGGATCTTACTAGCACTTCTGACTCGTGGATGTGCCCACCGTGCGAATTACTAAGAAATTGGCAAACTTCTTCCGTAATGTGCGCTTAGTTAATAAACCTGTCCCCTCTGCGATAAATTTGTTAAAAGTTACGAGAGGTCTTCGTATTCATTGGTCCCAAATCATCCCGATAAGCCTATTAAAGGAGACAGTACGATAACGAAAACACGGGATTCTTTCTACGAGAAACTGACTTCGTGTAAGGAAAATATACATATGTTGCGCCATATTCTCAAAGGTGCTCAGTACTTCGTTTACGTCACGTAATAGAGCGGTGCATTTCAGAGAACACTGAGGACTACTGGAGGGGTCTACTGCTTTCCGCTTAAATTGCTCTTCGGGTCCCTGATAAATCCCCAAATATAAAGCCATCTCTTGTAACCAGTATTAAGCATAACTTATAGGAATTTAAATTATCATCTCTCACAAAATGTTACTACTGATCAGAAATACATATTGTAGAATATTTTATTGATCGTGTCTACTCTAGTTCATTTTTGTAAGGTGTGGGCTGTGGGTTAGAATTCACCCACGGTAACCTCTGTCTGTCGTAAAAGGCGACTAAAAGGGGACCGAGTGGCCGTCGATATAAGTGACCACCCTGAATGTCAACAGCCTCCTCCGGGGGTGGATGAACGAATTGAGGTTACGGCACTCTCTTGTCCTTGGAGTGAGAAATTGCCCCTAAAGACGGATGAACCTATACATATTGGTCAACGGCATGGAATGGAGAAGGCAACGGGAAATCACTCCATTAAGGATCCTAAGGATATCCCAAGTAGAATGCAAACAATGGGAGCTGACATTAATGAGGAAACGTTGACTACTGATCATGGATTTCGGAACCCTAGATCTAGCAGGAGAGGTAAGAGCGCTTCTCAGGTCATTAGCAAGCGAAATCGCACTAAAACCGCCATGGAGGTGGGAACATGGAATGTACGAACGCTATTGAAAGCTTGAAAACTGGATGAACTGAAAGAACAGATGAGGAAGTATGAGGTAGATGTATTAGATATACGTGAAGCAAGATGGAAAGGAAATGGAGACTTCTACAGTGATGAGATTACAGTAATTTAAGTTGCGCAGAGAAAAGAGGAAAGCATGGAGTGGCACTTATAATACGAAGAAAATGGTCAGATAATATTTTCAGTACCTACTATGGCAGCGACCGATTAAAGATGGCGAAAATTAATAGTGCAATTTTAATGCAATTGTGGGATCCCGTACAGGCAACAAGACAGTAGGAAATTTTGCTCTGGGGGAAAGAAATGCAAGAGGTGAAACTTCGGTAGATTCCTGCAGTAAAAATTATATGGTTATTACAAACACATTATTTGAAGTTCCTCTTAGAAGAGGTACTCGTGGAAGTCACCTGACAAAAGACGATTTCAGTTAAGGGCTTAAAGTCAGATTAGAACAAAATGCGGAAGAGGAAAAGAGAAATGGACCAAAAGCTTTGCGGAAGAGATAGAAGAAAGTATGGAAAAGGGATAACAGGATCAAATTTATAAGAAAATCAGTGCCCTTCACTACAAAATTGGAACTAAATCTCCAGTAGTAAAAAATAAAGAAGGAATATTACTGGTAGACAACGATAAGATATGTGCTCGCTGGAAACAATACATGGAAGAACTGTACGGTGATTAGGACTTCAAGAATGAAAATAATCAAATTTAAGACATCAATGAGTGTGGAAGAGAAATGCAATGTCCTCCAATCATGAGACATGAATTTAACATGCCATTCGGGGTTTGAATGTAGGAAAACAATCGGTGTTGATGATATCCCTGGAGAATTACGGAAACATTTAGGTATCAACATAAAGACCAATTATTCAGAGTAATAACTGAATGCTACGAAAGATGAATCGTGGCAGAAGATTTCACACAATGCAGAGCCATTACCATACAGAAAATAGGAAGGGCAGGTGACCGCACCGATTATAGGACACCTTCAATATTAACACATGGCTCCAAGATACACATTCATATGGTCAAGAGAAGAATAAACAGGAGGTAAGTATGTTGGAGAAGACCAATTTGGATTTAGAGAAGGCAGGGGAGCAAGAGAATCAATTCTGGCCTTACGCATGTTAGTAGAGAGAAGGACTGAAATGAATAGAACAACTTGTCTTACCTTCATTGACTCAGAAAATGCCTTTGACAATGTGAACTGGGATCTACTGTCTAGAACTATGAGCAAAATAGGACTGGACTGAAAGGATATAAGGGTGTTTAATCAACTGTATCTGAACCAAAGCACAAAAATAATCATCAAGCAGGCAGAAGAAAAGCCAGTATTAGAAAAGGAGTTAGACTACACTGGCCGCAGAAAAATCTAACTGACTTGGAGGAAAATTTCTCGTCCAAGCCAGAGGAGGAACCCTTTTCACTGCTAAGTTGGAATAAAATGAATGTAGAATCTAATAAAAGTGAAGAGGGAGAAGCTTTTCTTAAGAAACGGCTCTTTTCAGCGTTGAAGTTTGAGTTATTTAGTGAATTGTGGTGTTATAATTTGGAATAGGCCTAATTATCATTCTAGTCCAGGTCATACTACTACATACATACATACATTTATTGAACATAACAGGCGACTTCGCCCCTATACATGTTCACATGCAATAATAATAATAATAATAATAATAATAATAATAATAATAATAATAATAATAATAATAATAATAATAATAATGATAAAATGAATAATAAATAATAATAATAATAATAATAATAATAATAATAATAATAATAATAATAATAATAATAATAATAATAATAATGAGGATAATAATAATAAGAATAATTGGCAGTCATTAGCTGAAGCAGTCACTCACTCAATGTTCATCCAGTGTCCTTATTAAGCTCTGTACTTGCGTCACATTCTTGTTACTGACCTACACCTAATCAATAATCAAACAAACAACACTCAGCATTTCAGCACTTGCATTCCAGCTAACTTTAAAACAAACAGACCATGCAATCCTGTCCTATTACCCAACTCCACATAACTAAGTACTCGGTCCCTATATTCCCTAATCCATTAGAATTTTAACATACTATCCCCTTCCCTTTTACAGATAACTATTCCACCCCCCTATTCCCCTGCCCACCCTCTAACTCACTTTCCTTCATTTTACTCTCGCAGGCCTTTTTTGTCGCACAAAAATACCTGTTCAATTCACCCCCTTTTTCCCATTGTTTAATAATCCATCTCAGTATTGCGTTCTCATCCCCTCTCCCCAATATTTCCCGATGCTCGGCACTCAATAATCCATGTCTTAACCCCCTCGTTACCTCACAGTCTCTTAGCAAGTGAAACTCATCATTCACACCCCCACAAAGTACACACTTTGTCTTATCTCTCCCCTTTAACCAGCCTGTATTCCTTTGTAAACCTAAAAGCCACCACATCATCCCATATCGTTTTGACCTATCGACGTATCTAATATTCAACCCTGCTATCTCCTCTATTTTCGTCAAAACAGTCAGCGAATTTCTTAGTCTGCTTTCCCCCAATAATTTCTGCCTATGGATATCTCTAATTATCCTTTCCAGTATATTCATCCCTCTTACTTCTGTCTTCGACCAAACCTCCCCCCACAGGTGTCCTAATCCTATCCTCTCCAAATATCCCTTTATTTTTTCTAACCATCCACCCTTATACATGCTCTTAAATTGCTGTGCATATGCTGCCTGTAAAACTCTCCCACCTTCCTGTCTTTTTAAACTCATCCAGTATCTAACTATTCTTTTCACACCCTCTGATTCCAAATCCTCCCCACACATTAATTCCGCCCCTACATTTGCTGTACACCTCGGTAAGCCCATTACAAACTTAGCAAAACTACTAACAATCCTTCTTAGTTCCTCTCTTTTCTCATCCAGCCCCCAAACTTCTGAACCGTATAATACCCTCCCAACGATTACCGACCTGAACACAAGTCTCAGTGTTTTATAACTGATCCCCGGGTACTTGACTAGCAAATTTCTGACTGAGGCTAAAGCTGCCAATCCTCTATATTTCACTCTTTTGATCTGGTCACTCCAAGTTCCTTTATCATTAAAAATAACTCCTAGATATTCCAACTTCCTTACCTGTTCCAATCTTTCTCCCTGAATTACCCAATTCCCTTCTATCTTTCTTCTTTTGTCCACCTGTACTACTAATATTTTAGACTTATTTCCATTAATTTTCAATCCCCATTTCCTCGCAAATATCATCACTGACTCTAAGGCCCTGTTCATCGCCCCTGAGGTTAGCGTCATCAATAACACATCATCCGCAAATATCAGTCCTGGTACTTCAAAACCATTAATTACTGGTACAGCCCAATTTTCTGCCCCAAACCCCTCTAAAATATCGTTGATAAATAAAATAAACAATATTGGCGATAACTTGCATCCTTGTTTTAAACCCACCTTGGACTCTAATGGTCCACTCAGTCTCCCTTCTCCCAATTTTACACAAAACCTGACGTCCCTATATATTCCTTCCACTGCCCTCAACATCTTCTCCGAAATCCCTAGCCTGCCTAATTTCTCTAATAGGGCCTCTCTATTCACCTTGTCAAAAGCTTTCTCAAAATCTATTGCTGCTACATAAACCGTACTTCTAGCCATATTCTTATACTTTTCTAAAATAGTCTTTACTATCATTATATTATCCACTGTTCTTTTCTTTTTTCTAAATCCCCCTTGGTAATCTGTCAAAATTTCATTTTCTTCCGCCCACCCGCTTATTCTGTTCGCTAGCACCCCAGTATATATTTTACTCAAAGAATCCAGCAGAGATATACCTCTATAACTGTTCACATTGTTCCTACTACCCTTCCCCTTGTATATAGGGCATATAATTCCTGTTTCCCATTCCTTAGGGTAATTACCTCCCTCAAATATCCTATTGAATAGTTTAACCATGCCCTCTATCATTATCTCATTTTTACTAATTTCCTTCCAAAACTTGTTATTTATACCATTACACCCCCCGGCCGACTTCGCTCTGGCTCTGCTTATCACTCTCAGGATTTCCTCTCTTGTGATTTCTTTATCCAGGTCATAAATTGCCACTCTCCTATTCCTCCAAATTACTTCTTCTCCCGAACCTCTCCATCTATCATCCCCTTTTTTTCCTAGTAATTCATCAAAGTGCCTGACCCATTGCACTTCCTCAATACTCGTTCTCTCTATATTCCTTCCACCCTTAATAATTTTATTAATCTTAACCCAAACTCTCTCAAAATTATTTGTCTTGCAGTCCTTATTTATGACTTCCATCTGTTCCTCTAACCACGTCTTTTTTGTCTCAGAGATTTTTTTTTTATACTCCTTCCTCAGTCTACAGAAAAACTCCCTTTCTTGGTTCCCACCTTTCCTTCTATATTCTCCTAACGCGTCCATCACCTTCCTCCGCATTACTTCACACTCCCTATTAAACCATTCTTCTCCCTCTTTCTTATTCCCCTTTCTAGCTTTCACCTTCTGCGCTATCATCTTTATTGGATGTAGCAACAATTCCAAGGCTTTATCAGTATTATTCTCTTCTAGCGCCCCTTCCCACCCATATTTCAGAAGATGTAACTCCTCCTTTACTACCCTATTCCAATCCCGGCCCACCTTCTCTGTCCATTTATACTTATTATAACCACTCCCTCGTTTATCATTTGTCTCATCTTCCTTCATTGTACACTTCTCTTCCTCTCTTTTCAGCATAACCCTCACCGGGAAATGGTGGGATTCAATCCAGTCTCCTATTTCCATTCTTACAACTTCCTCAATCATCCCTTCCGAACTTAAAACCATATCTATCACACTCCCACCCTTCTCAGTAACATATGTCAATTTCCCCGTCCTATCAGGTCATACTACTACTACTGCTACTACTACTACTCTGCCTTAGGCCTAAGTGTGCAATTGCTCAATCAAAACAGCGCGTCATAGTAGAAATCGAACAGGTGGAATACTATGTTGAACCAGTGTGTTACGTATCAGCAGTATCAGAAAATGGATGAACCAAAGGAATGGCATGCTAAAGGAGAAAGATTTCAAACTACCCAGCTATTTCCAGCAGATATTCAGTCAGTCTGTTATACTCGGTTCACAGTAGTAATCCCATCTATCGGATATGAGTGGCAGCATAAGGGACAAAGAACATCACAACAAACAATGGTCAATGTAATGATATTGCTGATCAATGTTATGCGCTTTCGACATTTAAGGCTTTCACATTTAGTTTTCTTCCGACTCTGAAATACCACTGTTATCACAGTCGGTACGGTAAAACTGAATGAAACATAAAAGATCGGAAATTGTTCTCTCTATAACATTTCTTACGTAGTACTTTTCGACAGCACCAATAACATAGGTATTTAAAAATTAAATTTTAGGCACCTCCCCGTAGAATACATTTTCATTCAGCTTAGACTGTAGTTTTTTATTCCCAACTCTATATACCGATTTTCATTAAAATCTGCTAACCCAATTTCTCGTGGCTCGGTGTTGATATGGATTCAGTAACAAAAATACAAATTCATGAATATTTCTGTTATCACAGCGGGTACGGAAAAAATGTATGACAGAAATTATGGGAAATTTAATTCTATGAAACTTTAGTTATGTAGTATTTATCGATAGGACCAATAATAATATAAATATTTGAGAATTAAGTTTTAGGCCAACCCCTAAACTATCATTACTTTCACTCAGCGTGAATAAAATTATTTACAGCCTAGATTGTAGTGACCCATCCACGGACTTCTCGTGATGCGTGTACATACATACATACATACATACATACATACATACATACATACATACATGCATACATACATACATACATACATACATACATACATACATACATACATACATACATACATACATACATATATGCATTCCTATCTTCACGAACGCCAACAATGTGTGAAAGCTAATAATGTAATCGTTCCCTCGTGGCGTCACGTGAATTGAGGAGTCCCTCAAAGCTCTGTACTCGGACCTTCTCTTATCGCACTCTTTGTGAATGGCGTATCATCGATTTTAAGACATTGTAAATACTGCATGTACGCTGACGACCTTCAACTCTACACAGACTGTACAGCGCAAGACCTTCAGGAAAATATAGACTTACTAAACATTGACTTACAGACTGTTAGTGAACGGTCTGCTGCCAACGGTCTTCCACTGAATCCTACAAAGTCACAAGTAATCCTTCTAGGCTATCAACATCAAATGGCAAGTATTAATAAACTTCCATTGCCGAGAGTAATCCTTCAGAATGTTGCAATTCCTTTTGTACCACAAGTGAAGAACCTTAGCGTTATCATGGACGAACGCATGATTTGGTCTGAACATATCTTACATATCTGCCAAGAGGTTTTATCTGCTCTTCATTCTTTATATAAATATTTATTTCCAATAAAACTGCCTGGATCTATAAAAAGTTGTCCAGCCAAGTCTTATCTATTACTACACAGCATGGAGCCGTACCGGTATCAAGTAGCCCATCCAGACGTTATCTACTGCTAAACTGCCTGGAGCCTTAAGAAGTATTCCAGCCAGGTCATATCTACAGCTAAAAAGCCTGGAGCCATGTTAAGTATTCCAGCCAGGTCATATCTATTTCTACACTGGCTGGAACCGTAAGAAGTAGTCCAGCCTGATCATATCTACTGCTACACGGAGCCGTAAGAAGTAGTCCAACCTGATCATATCTACTGCTACACGGAGCCGTAAGAAGTAGTCCAACCTGATCATATCTACTGCTACACGGAGCCGTAAGAAGTAGTCCAGCCTGATCATATCTACTGCTACACGGAGCCGTAAGAAGTAGTCCAGCCTGATCATATCTACTGCTACACGGAGCCGTAAGAAGTAGTCCAACCTGATCATATCTACTGCTACACGGAGCCGTAAGAAGTAGTCCAGCCAGGTCATATCTACTGCTACAAAGCCTGGAGACTTAAGAAGTATTCCAGCCAGGTCATATCTACATCTACACTGCTTCGAGCCATAAGCCAGGTGATATATAGTGCTACACTGCCTAGAACTGTAAGAAGTAGTCCAGCCAGGTCATATCTACATCTACGCTGCTTCGAGCCATAAGCCAGGTGATATATAGTGCTACACTGCCTAGAACTGTAGGAAGTAGTCCAGCCAGGCTATATCTACTGCTAAACTGCCTGGAATGATAACAAGTACTCCCTGTATCTGTAATTTGCTGTTGATTTCCTCCACTCCTAACTTCTAAAATTGGTATTTCCTGTGTTAAGGAGATATTATCGAGGACTTAGAGTACGTCATCAGTCTTCTTGGTGTGCTTAAATATTTCACAGCTACGCAGAGCAACCGAACACCAAATGCTATTTAATGTTTAAAAGTTAATTCTCGACACAGTTACGAGTTACCTCGCAACATTGGTCATGAGACTTCAGAAGCGTCGTTGTTGGACATGTTGTCAAATTTTACAGCAGGAGGATGATGCCCAGAAAACCCGACAACTCGTGCTTTATAAACACACGAACAATATACTGAATAAAATGACTCCGCGATTTTCAGAGTAATGTCTAAAAATAAGGAACAAACAACATGTCTCCAATTACCACTCTATGCTACGGCGAAACGTCGAATAAAACACCAATCATCGTTGTGTGATGTCGTAGATGGGCATAATGGCATTTCTTGTGTGATGAGGCAGGATTGTTCCAAATGCGTGCTCCATATCCACCTTGGAATTGCAGTGGATTGTCAACTAAGTGTAGGCTATAATTTTCTATGTCTAAGGTTTGCGATCTTCGTTACAGGTTGATACGCGGCGATTCACATCGACGGAGAACCAATGGGAATTAGCCGTGAATGTCCACCAAGAAAGAAGGTCATGTGATAGCAGTGAAATTGGGCAGCTTGTTTCGGTGACTACTGTACATCCACCAGTACACGGTAAGACCAAGTGTTGTAATGAAACTCTCATACACACTCGGTATCCCTTAACTCAAAGCAGTAGGACCCCAGTGTTTGTGGGCGGTTATCAGCTAGGGAGCGTGCTCGTGTTAGTCTCCTACCTGTTTGATATTGTAGACTGGACCACGCGTTCTGATATTCCGGAGAGGATTGGAATTAATTACAGGGAACGAAGAATAATAGAAACTGTAGTGGTCAGAATAATGGAAGCAACAATCCGCCAGCGAGCGGGCAGGTGTGTAGTCTGCCTCTCTTACATCTTAATGTGTATATAGCGCAGGCAATAGTAGTCATTGTTCTGGAGGAAATCAAAGAAATACTAAATAAGAGCAGTGGAATGTAGTGGATAAAGTCAGGTGAAGCAGGTGATATTGGACTAGGGATTGTAGTGATTAAGGAGGTGGAGGAATTTGGGGAACTAGGAAGTAGAATAACCACTGACAGGAGAAGCTAGCAGGACGAAACCTTCTACTCACCATGAATATACTATTCAGGCCGTCGTTTATGGAAGTATTTGTCTGAAACGAGAGACTGCATGGGATAGCAACATGCTAAGCAGAGAAAGTGAGTACAGACCTTTAAAATGTGGGGTTACAGAAGAATGCTTAAGGTAAGTAATGGAAACTCGTGTCCTTGCCTTGAGGGCGTGCAGTTCATTCCAGCAGCACTCCTAATGGAGGTTAGCATATTTAACTGCATACCTGCAGTCCTGCCAATATTTTCTCAAAGCAGTGGGAAGAAAGCATGGGCAGACTTGAATTGCAAGTAATTGCGCTAACCGTTACACTACGGAGCTTAAGACGAGATTGGACGATCATAGCACAAACGAAGAGCAGGTGACTGGACAGCGATATGGGATAAGCTTAGGGTTTCGACGGAGAACAGGAACAATATACAGGATGCGATGGGAGGGGAAGTTCCGAACGACAGGTACGCTAACTTTTTCAGGGGAAGGAAACTGAGGGAAAAGGGATCAAGACAAGGGGAATTTCCACTAGGGTATCCGTGAGGAACCGCTGGTAAAACACAGAGGGGAAGAGGGGGAAGTGAAAGTGTTACAGGAAGTAGGGAGATCAGAGAAAAGGGAGACGTAGAGTAGAGGGCGTGAAACAGGATCAACAAAAGGAGAAAATGGAGGATGAAGTAGGATCTGCGAACATCAAAGAAGATTAGGGAGAGTAGTAAGGGAGGGGATCTAATGACGTGGATGGGGTCGAGGCTCTGGTCATTGAGGGCTCTATAGTTAGGCTCGGGAGAAGTGCGTGGAGGAAAGGGAACCAAGGTAGAGGAGTTACGTTAAGTCAGAAGTTGACGAAAGAGGAGTGTAAGGATTATGTGGTAGTTTCAATGCTGGTACGAACAACGTACGACAAGCAGGAATAACTACCAACACAGAGTGGGATCTTGTTATGAAGTTGAAGGGAGATAGGATTATGATTATTTAGATACTTTTTAGGAGGGATATTGAATGAAGGGGTACTTTAGATGAAACTAAGGAGTAGGTATGTGTGAGACTGGGAGTGAGGTTTGTAGCTCATGTGTGTGTGTAAGTTAGGGGTTTGCTTATAAGAGATATATTGAGGACTAGGCAGCTGACGTGAGTGTACAGGGACATGGCAGTTGTAAGGAGAAGGATATAATGAAGTAACGCAGTATATATTTGTTTATCAGATGTTATATAAGGAGTTGGATCGTGTCTAGGAAGTAACATAATGATGCGGAAATTTCTTCCGGAAATGGAGGGTTTATTGTTCAGATAGGATGCAATGGATACGAGGGGGAGTATTTATACGGATGAAAGAAGAATGTGTTATCTATTAAAAAGTTAAAGTTGAAGAACGTGTTCAGAAAGCGATATATTCGGGGTGTAGGCCTACTGACATGGATGGCTTGATGCAGACGACGAAATATTTGATCAGATGTGGATAACGACAGAGAGAATAATGTGATTGTAGCGAAAATGTTAGTATGTACATTAATTGCAATTCACAGAGAGAGGTGGACCTCCATTGGTCTCTTGGTCTAGTGGGTCCTTCAGTTTCCTGTCCGTTGTGGCTCTTGCCTTCCTTTTGGCGACAGTTGCGTTCGTTTCTTTTTCCTTTGTGGTTAAAAATGAGCGAGGAGTGTTGCTCTGAAGGAGAGCTGGAAGAAACAAACTGGCATATTGTTATCCCTTCGTCCCTGAACTTCTATACCCAGAAGTTTGAAATGAGCAGAGACCTTATTCTCATCTCATGTAAGACCACTCTACCGGAATTAAACGTGTTGAGTAAGATTTATTATTTCCTTTCACTTTAAGCTGTCCCTGACTTTCAAACAACGAGGAAGGTTTTAATATGGTACTCGGGCTGTATCAAAAATTTAAATTCCTTTGAAGGATGAAAATCTAAGAATGTTTCCTATTTTTAGCATTCTGAGTATCCGTAAGCAACACTAAGTTGTGGGAGAGCCTTACATCTCACTGCTCGGTGAATGCTGGGATGGTACCTATTTGTCAGGGTTCCCTCACCAAGTGTCAGATCATACGGTGATCGTCTCACTACTGCAGGACAGGGAGAGCAGACCACATGTTGTTAGCTGTGTTCCAAACAGAATGGTTCACACGTGACTCTCCTACGGAAGACTTCCAATACACGCCACCACCAGCGAACCATGTCCTATAGTTACAGACATTTCCTCAGCTCAGGACTCGGAAATTTATGTTCCCATTTTCTTTCAGGTCAGACCGAATATAAAATTTTTGATTTGATACTCATAACTTATTTACGTGGCATCAGTTATAACTGAGACGATTTAGAGCTTGCTGTAAAATCAAGGTTACTCTCGGTAAAACTGACAGCTGGAATGAATGCCCTGAGTGAAGGAGACCTAAGATGTAATATTCCCGTTGCTGTATAGCCAAGCTTTGAAAATACAGCAATATGTAGTGATATCAACTGAAATTACCTTCATTAATAATCAAATAAACCTTATAGGTTTTAAGCTTGTCATTCTGTGTAGAAGGATCTAAGTTAAAATGTAACCTTCTTTCACCTTCAAGAATGATAGAACAAACCAAATACACCGATCTGGAGCAGCATTATCATAAAGAGTAATGTTCCACACGATAACAAAAAACCTTTAAAAGACGGGAGAAGCACATACTTTTACCAAAACTTGGTACAGAGTAGTTTTTATACATAACTGTATTTTGAAGCAGACATTGCTGTGACCGTGAAATAATTATGTCCGGATTTTACTTACAGAGACTCTGATAGATTTTCGGAATTTTCGTTTACCAGCAATTAATTATATCGTGCGTTTTTGTTCCAGGTACTTCTACGAATACTACACCAGCTATAGATACTATGTCCAAACCTACTACTACTACACCCACTACAACTACAACAACTACTACTAAACCAAAGTCATGCCCTCATTCAGGTGAGTTAAGCAGATTATCCGTGAATGGTGTAAGAGGGACCTACGCTCTCCTTGTAGTAAAGAGAATATGATAAACTTGTTGTACGAAGAGAAATGAGAGTGAAGGCGAGACCCGGTGAGTGTTCCATAGCTGAGCGACGTATCGTAGCCCCACACGCGAACCGGTGTTACTATCACGTGGAAACAACTGTAGGATTGTATTATATAGGTCATGGGTTCGAAATCCCCCAAGGTGATTCCGTGGCTCCTTAGCTATGCACGACACAAATATCTGGGTGTGTACATATGGTACCTTTTACACGTTTATGGCACTTTCCTAGGGTGACGTTATCTGAGTTTGTGTCGTGTTGTGTGGGAGGAAAGCAAACAAGAAACTACCCCATAGGAACCACCAGGGATCCACACTTCCTTACTTCTAGTTTCCAAGTGAAATGCAATACGTCCACAACCTAGCAAACAGCCCCATGATTTGCCGAACTCTGGATGTAGGCTCGTCTCCCTCCTCAGCTTCTAGATGATATAAGGGAGCTGCTAACTCCACGTATTTATTTACTAGCACTCGAACAGCAGATTGCAATGGAATACTCCAAGACTCAGTTCACATAACGGGCTGAAAGTGGTAAGTAATGGGAACTCGTGTCCTTGCTGTTCTTTCCAGCAGCACTCCCAATGGAGGTGAGCATATTTAACTAGATATCGGCAGTCCTGCCAACATTATATTTCTCAAAGCAGTGGGAAGAAAGCATGGGCACACTTGAACCGCTACACTACGGAGTTAACCCGGACAGAATGTGAACTGCGGTACAGTTCAACACTCTGACTTAAAAATCATGAAACCCGTTGTTAATGATGTCTCCCTCTTGCTGCGCTATCAAAAAAGTAAAATGACTGCTTTGTTCCTTCTGTAACGTCTCCGCGATGTGATATGGACGCAGCATCTCACAGGACTGCAACTAAGTATCACCTCTGCTATTATCCGTTGTAAGATGAATTTGTATGTAAACGAATCGGTCGAAACTTCTAATTCCTACAACTTCCGTTACATAACATTTTTAGTGAACATAACGTTAACGGAGATAAGTGTTTAGATCTCGCTAAGAAGAGTTACTCTGTGTAAAAACATGCACCCTACCACAGAACCCTGAATGGTTACACACCAGTGACGTATGTCCCTCCATCTTTCAATCTGAAGGACACAAACATAAAGATGATCAATATTACGTATGAAAAGAATAATTATCAAGACATTTTTCTGAAATATTAAATCAAGAGAAACGTGAATCTTGTGAAGTTTTTTATATAGAAAACTTGCTGAAGTTTGAATTACAGGTCATCTCTCTGTCAGTCCTTGCATTTTTCCCTCGTGGTTCCTTGGGCACGTGGAGAACATGTGGAAGCCCTTTATAGACCTTGAGGTAGACAGTCGTCAAGCAGAAGTTCTCCATTTATCTCTTGCGCTCGGTAACTCTTATTACTTTACTTGGTACAACTGCGGATGCCTTTCCGATGAGTGGCACAATATGTGCGGGTTCAGGACGTTCTAAGACGATATGACTTGGCCTTTGATTTCTTTCACAGTATTCTCATAATTCGTCCTGACAACGACGGTTCTTCCCAAGTGTGGATGCCGTTGATCAGTGCTGATGTTCTCAGTTTTACTGACTGTCATATGTGCTCCTGCTTTTACACAAAACGTGCTCGTTTATTCTACATTAATGTATAACATGGGTCTCGCAGACCAACACAAAACAGCTGCATTTTGTGACTAATCAAGGCGTAATGAGGTAGAAATACTCATAAATGCAGTGTTGCCAACCGCTGAGATTTAACTTTTAAAATATTTCAAAATAATGTCTCGTGTAATTTAACCAAAAGTTGTACAAATGATGAAGTTAGTAATATGTCGTTCACTTTTATAAAATCCAATGTGGACCACATTCTAGTGGTTCTATTGCTCGCAACTATTGGAAATACTGTACATAGTAGAAACTTTTCAGTTGGAGAAAAGCCCCCTCTAATGAATGATTACTGTAGATTTAGGTGGCTCCAGAGTTATAAATAGTGAGCAAATGGAGGTGGCAACAAAACAGGGGAAATGCAACTAAATTCAAGAGGAAGTCATTAATACATAGTGCGTCTTGCGTTATGTCTTACTGCGCTTGAAGACAGTGCCGCATGTTTCATACACATAACCGATCATCTTCAGGTAGCCATTTCTTTAGATCCTCTAAAGAGATCAGTGGGAGAAGGCTGTCCGGGGAAAGGTCACAAAGCTGACTCATATTTTTTTTCATTTGTGATATTAATCTTCAGCATTACTTCTTGATAAAAGTAAAGTAATTTACGGAGATCGATGAAATTTCTCCCGAGGACAGTTAGGAAACGTAACTCTCCAGAGAAAGGGCAATCCACGCGGACAGATGTCTCTAAAAAAATTTCGAATCTGAACATAAATCAACAAGAATATCAAATAATTATATTCTATACAATGTTAAAGAAATATCAACTGAATGTTAAGAATGGAATGCATTGCCCTGGATTCCCTTCTTTTAAAACAAAATCACCCAGTGGTTTTCGGCACCGCTTAATCATCACGACTTACCGCCACTTTGCCTCTCATTTGAGTGAAGGGCCTTAAATGATCGTGCTACTGCTGCCATAGTGCAATGTTTGAGTGGAAGGTGGAGCATGGACGTTGATATTACACGAGCTAAAGGTTACAGAAGGAAGTATGTTTAACTCTGAATCATTACAAGTGAAGGTTTTCTTATTAGGAAGCATTTACCTCAGAAAAAAGATGATCAGTTGGCATATCATGGTCTGGTTACATGTTTGTTCCCTGTGTGTACAGCTGGATCCAGCCCAAAGCAATGCATGCTGAACTCAACGTCACCCCTGGTGATATAATTGGAAACATTCTAATTCATATCATCATACAATTAGAGCAGGCGTGTGTAGGAATCATTGGATTCAAGTCACATGGTAGCCAGTAGAATAAAACGTTATGGAAATCGTTAGGAATATCCGGCAACATAAAGAATCGAATATGTCCAATTTCCAATCCAAGTTACTCAGCTGAAAACAGGGCACTTTCAGGCGCGCCACACATATTTAAGTATTCATGACCAAGTACAGGAAATACGATGGTGATCTTGTTGATTATTCATTTTTCACATCTCCGGAATACGAAGAGAGCTGGCTGTTTCCAAGACAGCTAAATCATCTCGAAAATACTTCGAACGATCCAGCTCCGGAAATGAGCTGCACAAATCAGTTTATCACGTAGATAGAAGCACTGGTCCGCCTGCTGGGCAAGATGCTTAAGGCGTCCCGTTGGTCGAAACAATTTTCACCATCACAATGTTGGCCAGCCGGGTGGGAGAGGTGCTGGTAGATTGCGTACAAAAGCTTGGATTCATTACAAACCACACCACATTGCTCATTTAGAGCGAGGGCGAAGTTGAGCCTTGAGCAAATCGCTTGCTGCTTTATGACCGAAGTAGGCTGCATGTCGGCACCGCGTTTCACCCTCTCCTTTTCCGCTATCGTACCTCACGTCCTTCACTTCAGTTCATTATGTCCTCTTCTGTACGCTACGGTGTCTCCTGATCATGTCATGCATCAGAGAGTAGGACAAATAATGAAGGATCGTCATTTTTACTCGTAGGATGATCTAAAATATACACGTGTGATGTTGTATCTGCCCACAGGTTACCGACTGTTTGAAGTTTTCAACTGTTATAAGACGTACCGTGAAGGAAAGAGTTGGAGTGACGCCAGGGAGCAGTGCAAGAGAGACGGAGGTGATCTCATGGTGGCGGAGAGTGAACGGGAGAGAAGCGAGGTGTTCCCTACTACGTACCAGATTACAATTTCCTTCAGGTACTACCCTTGGATGGGAGTTTACAAGCCCGAAGGTGAAGATCGTTGGGTGTCTGTGAAAGGTGAGTTCTCTCTAGCTCTCTTCTCCTCATGAATTACCGAATGTCGGACGGAAGACATTGGTCATATTAAACAACAGAAGCCGACATTTAGCTGTAGTTAGCGATGTCACTGGCTGGTGAGCACACCGTATTGCCTATAATCAGGGGAGGAATGAAGAAGTCCTGCCCTCAGTAGCCCAAGCGGTAGGTCGCTGGCGTTCTGAGCCCAACTTGGCAGGTTCGATCCTCGCTCAGTTCGGTGGTATGTCAGTCTCATGTCCGTAGATTTACTGGCACATAAAATAAATCCTGGTGGACAAAATTCCGGCACGTTGGCGTCTCCCAAACCATACGAATGTGGTTACTGGAATATAAAGTGAATAATATTAGTTATGTCTAAATGAAGGGAAAGGCCCGTAAAGTGAGGGTATGAGGACATTCGTCTGTCGGATGGGGACGTTAATCCTTGAGCAGACCTCTTGTTGTTCTTTGACAGGAGTAGGCTATGTGCCGCACCAAGACGTGCAGGTTTATCACGGACGCCAACTAGAGAGTAGGACACACTGGGGTCATGGTAGGGACATCATCATTATAGAATGTTGTGCCCTCGTTTAGTTCCACACCTCTTGTCTTTAAATCATTAGAAACTGAGTCCTGATCTCCTCTACTGCTCTTACCCTCGAAGGCTGACTCCATTATTCTCGCAGGTAACCCATCATCCTCCATTCATCTCACGCAACCCCAACACCGGAATACCCCTTCATCCATGGAAATTATGTCTAACTTAGCATTTGTCTTCTCATTCTGGGTACCTTCCTGTCATTGCTCCCACCCGGTGTTTCGAGACATCATTCTCATTATTTCAACGTATATTACAACTAACGTATGGACGAGATATCCCGAATCCTCCGAGCTTGCACTCCCACACAGTGAAGTTTTCCTGAAAACAGGCCGTTTCATCCCAGAGTTCACTGCATTACCTTTGATGCACCTTGCTTCCTGGGAGAACTTCCAGTTTTGTATCTCCGACCTGACATTCAGTTCTCGGAACTTTCTTCCCCACTGACATGACGTTACTCTTGGTAATAAAAAAAAGCAAAGACATCTGTGTATAGGCCATGAAGGCCCTGGGAGTGGTGGAAGGTAAAGGCTTCCACTATTCGTAACCTCGGCACTTGATGGGGTAGAGTGGTTAGCTTTACGCCCGGCCGCCTTTGCCCCCAAGAATTAACCTGGTACTCATTTTTGGTGTAGGATGAGTGAACCTCAGGGCCATATGCAACTCCAGAAGTGGAAATATCATTTCCTAAATTTTACGACTTTCTGACGGGGATTCGAACCCACGTCCTTCCGGGCGAACCGATTGCACCTTCACCACCTCGGCCAGGGAGCCCCTTTATGCTTGGTAATGCCAATATTAATGTCGTACTCACTGCACCTATTTTAAGTTCCAAGAAATTAGACTGCAGGCTTTCAGCTCTGTCTGCCATTAACACCAAAATGCTTACAACATTTCAGCATCCCTGGCGCTTTATACCTTCCAGTAGATGATCCTTGTGAACTATGAACAACAACATTGAATATTGCAGCCATATCCCACCCCTGTAAGTACCTTGAATCAAGAACTCGTTCTACCATCACCTTTCAATGTCAACATAAGTGAGTTTCATTGCTCCCAATAATCTAGGCTTAACCCCATATTCTCCCAGTGTGGCTGACATCCTTCCCTGAAGTACTCAGTCATATGCCTTCTCTAGATCTACGAAACATAAACACAAATTTCTATTCATATCATAGCACTTTTTACTTATCTGTCGAATACTGAAGATTTGACCATGAAAACCCCTCTGAGGTCTGAAACCACACTGGTCTCATCCAACATAGTAAAAATTATTTATTGGTTTCTCCCTCCAAAAATACTAGTGAATACCTTGCTCGAAAGAATCACCATCATCAGTGTCGTTGAAATACCTTGATAGTTCTAGCAGTCCTTCCCTACCTATTACTGCTTTCGTCAAATCAGGAGGTTCTTTACTAACTTTCCAGGCTCTCCTTATTACTCTGTGAGCTCGGTTGTTCACGACATCAAGATGAATATTTTCTCTTACATTCCTTCCACCTGTACCGTGCTATGAGTTCAGCAGATTAACTCAGAACATTATTTATTTCCGTTTTCCCTCCGTACCCCACACACTGCCCATCCCTTTTCAACACTTGTTAAAAGCATTTGATTTTCTCCTATCCCTTCCTCATTATCACCGCTTACCGAAATATCATTATTTCCTAACTCTTCCTAACTCGCTCATTTCTACTTTACTTGTTACTTTTCCCCATTACTGTGGGTCGATAGATTAATATCGAATACCTTTTCCTTCACCTCTTTGCTTCCAAAGAATCCTGCACTGTCAAAACAAATTGGAAATCCTTCATTCCCGGAGGCTTGCTTAAAATAATCTCAGCTCGGTAAATTATGTGAAGCAGACTGCTAATCTACTTACACATAGTCCAAGTGAGAGTCTCTCCTCTGACAGGTTAGCGACCTACGGTTGATTGTATAGTCCTCGCTTCTTGAGCACAAGGAGGGCCATGACTCAGAATATGTCCGAGGTGTCCAATACTACTCCCGACTCAAGGAGGGCCATGACTCAGAATATGTCCGAGGTGCCCAATACTACTCCTGACTCAAGGAGGGCCATGACTCAGAATATGTCCGAAGTGCCCAAAACTAGTCTCGACTCAAGGAGGTCCATGACTCAGAATATGTCCGAGGTGCCCAATACTACTCCCCACTCAAGGAGGACCATGACTCCGGATATATCCGAGGTGCCCAATACTACTCCCGACTCAAGGAGGGTCATGACTCAGAATAAGTCCGAGGTGCCCAATACTACACCCGACTAAAGGAGGGCCATGACTCAGAATAAGTCCGAGGTGCCCAATACTACACCCGACTAAAGGAGGGCCATGACTCAGAATATGTCCGAAGTGCCCAATACTACTCCCGACTAAAGGAGGACCATGACTCAGGATATATCCGAGGTGCCCAATACTACTCCCGACTCAAGGAGGACCATGACTCAGAATATATCCGAGGTGCCCAATACTACTCCCGACTCAAGGAGGGTCATGACTCAGAATAAGTCCGAGGTGCCCAATACTACACCCGACTAAAGGAGGGCCATGACTCAGAATAAGTCCGAGGTGCCCAATACTACACCCGACTAAAGGAGGGCCATGACTCAGAATATGTCCGAAGTGCCCAAAACTAGTCTCGACTCAAGGAGGTCCATGACTCAGAATATGTCCGAGGTGCCCAATACTACTCCCCACTCAAGGAGGACCATGACTCCGGATATATCCGAGGTGCCCAATACTACTCCCGACTCAAGGAGGGTCATGACTCAGAATAAGTCCGAGGTGCCCAATACTACACCCGACTAAAGGAGGGCCATGACTCAGAATACGTCCGAGGTGCCCAATACTACTCACGACTCAAGGAGGGCCATGACTCAGAATATGTCCGAGGTGCCCAATACTACTCACGACTCAAGGAGGGCCATGACTCAGAATGTGCCCGAGGTGCCCAATACTACTCCTGACTCAAGGAGGGCCATGACTCAGAATATGTCCGAAGTGCCCAAAACTAGTCTCGACTCAAGGAGGTCCATGACTCAGAATATGTCCGAGGTGCCCAATACTACTCCCCACTCAAGGAGGACCATGACTCCGGATATATCCGAGGTGCCCAATACTACTCCCGACTCAAGGAGGGTCATGACTCAGAATAAGTCCGAGGTGCCCAATACTACACCCGACTAAAGGAGGGCCATGACTCAGAATATGTCCGAGGTGCCCAATACTACTCACGACTCAAGGAGGGCCATGACTCAGAATATGTCCGAGGTGCCCAATACTACTCCCGACTCAAGGAGGGACATGACTCAGAATATGTCCGAGGTGCCCAGTACTACTCCCGACTCTCAGTACCACTTACTCGTCCCCTCAGTCGTTGACCATAGTTCAAGTACTCGGACGTGACTGCAGTCACTCACACGACAACAGTACTCTGGGCTCATGTTGGACACGAAACAGGTTCAACAACGAAGCAGCCGTCAAAAACGCCTTCGAAAAGTTTTTCACCATGAGACGGTCGATCAGGTGGGAAACGGGTGCGAATGCTCCTGCATCGCGTAGGGGAAGTGAATTGCATTTAATGATGCACATCGTAATTAATAAGAAATCCTCATCATGGAGTTCTCGTTGTGAGAAGTGTTACTACCAACTAGCAGGTACAGGGTGTTTCTTGATCACCAACACACTCATGGCGAGAAGAGGACCCACATGAGCGACGATAAGTATTACAGGTAAAGCTCGCAGACAAACAGCCCGAGTGAATAAGAATGTGTCGCTTCCTGTTTAAATGTTCCGCCTGTCGTAATATTTCATTATTCTCTTTATAACCTTTCTTTTCACACACACTACCAATCATCAGCAGCTGTCAGCTACTCCGATCTCTATTTATAGCTGACGTCGTGTTTTACCGATTTCTTACTAAACATTTCCTTATTTTCTGCGAATCACTTGAAGTAATTCGTGAGGCAGGGCCCAGAATCATGCTTACAATATCCATATTTCAATTTTCACTACTAAAATGTACCTTTCGCTACACGTTCAGATGGTCTCGAACACAATATTTTTATATATAACAAACGGTTTTGAACGATGAAGATCGTACGTAAATGCTGTCTCTGTTTCAGGATATATATCGCCGTGAATTAGCTAGAAGGATACGCGTATCACCGTTATCAGCGTCATTGATATTACTGAGCAGAGCCAGAGCGGGAATGTCTTTACTTTGACACGTGAAAATGTTGGAGGAGCCGTTACAGAATTTAAGAGTTCTAACAGGCAGCAAGCTACAACTTTTTAGATTGCCAGATTACCAGGTCTCATTTACATCAGAGCCAGAACTTCATATTCCTCCAAGATATTGATTTATCTCAGTCTCAAGTGCAGAAACGCAGTCCCGTGTTTTGTCGCAGACTTTCTCATTTCTGATTGGTAGAATGTGTGGCCTTGTTCTAACCGTTTGCACTCATAGACGATGATCAGTTCCGTTGGTGATAAAACAGCACTTGTCTGGTCATCACATCCTCCTGAGACACACAGCCGGATGGCCTTCCTGATGTGGGGAGAGGTGTTCTCTATTGTGTGAGCTGAGAACTTTCTTGTTAGGACAAAACGGAAACCATATTTTGAGAAGTACCGAATGCATCTCACAGTGGACACAGACCAAGTGTTCGTAAACCTCCGTTGAAAAACTACTTGATGTGTTTTGTACTTGAGTTTTTCAAATTATTGATGTAAATAATGTAATCACATATTCAGACCATCGCAATCAGACCTTGTAAATATATGGATCTTATTGTTCAGCAAATGTCTACAAAGCGAAAAATCTCCGAGGACTGGAGGAAATCCTGAATAAAGACATTATATAAAGGAAAGGACAAGGCGACAACTGAATCTTATACTGAGGTATTGCTCTAGATTATAATATCAGAAGGACAAACGAACTTCAATGACCATCAAATATAAGAGTATCAATTCAGATTAAGAAGGAAACGATCACCTTCACAGGCTATAAAATGTCTACAAGAAGACATCTGGGCGGCTTAAGACACCCCATAGGCCAATACTGTACAGTCTTCACATTCGACATGTTGGACAGGAACAGTATGGACCCCATGACAGAAGACAAGGCAACTGTAAAACTCATGGGAAACTCCTACCACAAAGCAATGTAGCGATAAACGACGGGATAAGTATATCAAAAGAAATCCTTCAAACAAATGGAGTACTCCAAGGTGACCCAGTTAGTCCCTCCTTTTTAACTTTGCTACATCTGAAGCAGAAAATCCATTGAAAATATGAAATCGGTGTCGCTCTATGTGTATCCTCATGACATGGTCCTAGGTTCGCAGACCGATAATGACCTTAAAGAAGCCTTAAAAAACTGAACATTTGAGCTGAAAACAACAAATTCGTCATAAACCAGGAAAAGTATACATATGGTTTTTCGAAGAGGGGCAGGTTACCGACCGAAGACAAGATATCACTAGGAACAAATACTTAGGACTAACTCTAGAGACAACAGGAACGTCATACAGGATCCACATCAGGGAAAGAGCGATCTGAAGAACACAGCTATGACTCTGTTCAGCGCTAAAATAGTACCAATTATCACGTACGACTTGGAACTGATCTGGGAATTTCTAGAGACAATAGAAAAAGTAAAAGTCCGCTTCCTAAAATGAGCCCTCGGAATAGCAAGAAAGCGCCCTCAAGGCTTGCGTATGAACCTGCAAGAGAAACCTCCTTCAATGAGGACGTGAGATGTCACTTAATGCTGCCATCAACCAGCCAAGAAAATAATTATTGACCCTCCGACGAGACAAGCGGACGAATGTAGAAGAGAATTTCTACTCTACAGATGCCATGATTGATAGAGGATGGACAAAAGGAAACCACGACGTGCGTTCTGCACTGAGAAGCCTGGCGATACGTGGATACCACCACAGAATATGCAAGAATACGAAATACCATGAACCCAACAAGGACTCTTCGTGTAGTTTGTGTGACAAATGATACTCCTCCTGTTGCATGAATCGCAAGAGAACACTACTGAAGCAGTTTCTACTTTCTAGTGCGCTTGAATTTTCAAACTTTTGTGATATTTGAAGCCATCTCCTTCCCGTTTCTTCTCAGTTATAATAAAAGAAAGTGCTCGAATTTGTTGTGAATCTCACTGTGCTCTCTTTTCAGCTTCCTTATTGCAGCTACTACAATTTCCGTTTCTCTTTGAGTCTGCGACTTGCACGTTTCGCATCACTTTATTCCCTGCAGCCACCAACAAGTACGGTCTGACACTATCACTCCACTGGGGGTGATATTTGCACTGTGCCTTTGTGTATTTCGTTCATCGCAATTATGATTCTCATCGCTTCACTTTGGCTGACTTTTGGGTGGTTCACTGGTTTGTATTGACTTTAGATATGTTTGTGTCTGTTATAAAATGTGCACTACGGGTGACAGATCGGGATGGACATAGTTTCGTCAATCTCTGATGTTACTCAGTGGAACACAGCCTGGCACGTTACGATATCCAAGTGCTACCAGCACGCCGAGTGCTACAGATCGGTGGCTGTGAGGATACCTTGGCCGTTCTTTTATGTATTAAATCCCGATTTTGTTTGTCATTCAGGACGATATTGAAATAATGAGAATGTATCAACAGTTATAGACAGACGCTCATTTCTACGAAGTGATTGCCTCGTGTGATGATGTACACTGACTGACAGTGACAATGCAACACCAAGGAGGAGTGGTTCAAAAGGGATGAAAGTTGGGGAAAAAACAGAGACGGCACGGACGAATAATTGATGTTTATTTCAAACCGATATGCAAGTTACACAATGCGCACGGCATCGACTCATTAGGATGTAGGACCACCGCGAGCGGCGATGCACGCAGAAACACGTCGAGGTACAGAGTCAATAAGAGTGCGGATGGTGTCCTGAGGGATGGTTCTCCATTCTCTGTCAACCATTTGCCACAGTTGGTCGTCCGTACGAGGCTGGGGCAGAGTTTGCAAACGGCGTCCAATGAGATCCCACACGTGTTCGATTGGTGAGAGATCCGGAGAGTACGCTGGCCACGGAAGCATCTGTACACCTCGTAGAGCCTGTTGGGAGATGCGAGCAGTGTGTGGGCGGGCATTATCCTGCTGAAACAGAGCATTGGGCAGCCCCTGAAGGTACGGGAGTGCCACCGGCCGCAGCACATGCTGCACGTAGCGGTGGGCATTTAACGTGCCTTGAATACGCACTAGAGGTGACGTGGAATCATACGCAATAGCGCCCCAAACCATGATGCCGCGTTGTCTAGCGGTAGGGCGCTCCACAGTTACTGCCGAATTTGACCTTTCTCCACGCCGACGCCACACTCGTCTGCGGTGACTATCACTGACAGAACAGAAGCGTGACTCATCGGAGAACACGACGTTCCGCCATTCCCTCATCCAAGTCGCTCTAGCCCGGCACCATGCCAGGCGTGCACGTCTATGCTGTGGAGTCAATGGTAGTCTTCTGAGCGGACGCCGGGAGTGCAGGCCTCCTTCAACCAATCGACGGAAAATTGTTCTGGTCGATATTGGAACAGCCAGGGTGTCTTGCACATGCTGAAGAATGGCGGTTGACGTGGCGTGCGGAGCTGCCACCGCTTGGCGGCGGATGCGCCGATCCTCGCGTGCTGACGTCACTCGGGCTGCGCCTGGACCCCTCGCACGTGCCACATGTCCCTGCGCCAACCATCTTCGCCACAGGCGCTGCACCGTGGACACATCCTTATGGGTATCGGCTGCGATTTGACGAAGCGGCCAACCTGCCCTTCTCAGCCCGATCACCATACCCCTCGTAAAGTCGTCTGTCTGCTGGAAATGCCTCCGTTGACGGCGGCCTGGCATTCCTAGCTATACACGTGTCCTGTAGCACACGACAACACGTTCTACAATGACTGTCGGCTGAGAAATCACGGTACGAAGTGGGCCATTTGCCAACGCCGTGTCCCATTTATCGTTCGCTACGTGCGCAGCACAGCGGCGCATTTCACATCATGAGCATACCTCAGTGACGTCAGTCTACCCTGCAATTGGCATAAAGTTCTGACCACTCCTTCTTGGTGTTGCATTTGCTCTGTCAGTCAGTGTACATAGCTACAACGGCACTTCTGTTGCCTTACACAAAGTTACTGAGGAAACGGGAATCATTGGCACCAGTTACACATTACAAGATCTCGAACTGTTAAGTGTTAAATACTATCTCTCAGTGAATGGATCATTTGCACTATGCAAACCATGTTATCTCCATAGTATGTATTAAAGACTAGTAACATACATACATACATTATCATTATAGACTGTTATGCCTTTCAGCGTTCAGTACTTCCAGGGGTAACGACTATCTGTCTTTTGTTTCATAAATACATTAACATGCGTGGTTCTTATTTCCAATTACTTGTCGTACAGCACTAGTCGTTTATAATGTTGTGAGTTTCTGACAGCACGGCGCGATTCTTGCTAAGTGGACATTTTAGGTCAACAGATGTATAACAAGGCAGTGCCACAACTTCTTCAGACGACAGTGCTCCAGGCATAGTGGATTTGATCTTGTTTTGAGGAGCATCAGCATGTACTTCAACTTCTTCTCTGGCCTGTTCAATCACTCGAACCACTGTGGTACGTTATAGCGACAAGACTTCATCGTCTCTGAGGCAGCTCGGTCAATATTTCATGACGTTTGTTACTTATTACTATTTTCAATTATTGGGTGGTGGTATGGTGGTATTTGTATTTTATGAGGAACTAAAATTGGGCAGCCATCCACTAATGGAGCAAAAGAATGAAAAGGGTCGACACTTCGAGAGATAAAGGTATCGGCTAAAGAAAGGGAAGGGGGAGATGAAAGTTTCCTCAGGTATCGAAAATGTAATATCGGCTTGGTCGCACAAGAACAAGAGTTAACCAAGGATAGATGAAAGTGAGGAGCCTGACAAAATTATGTGGAAGTAATGCCAGGACTCAGCTAACTTCCCCACGGTCACTAAGTCACGCTCCAAAATGAAGAACTCCTTGAGCGCATTTTGTTATCCTCTTACGATTGGCAGGGAATACCATGGATGTATTCTATGGTCCCTACCCACGGGGTCGTACGTATCGGGAAAATAAAACAACAATGTTGTCGCAACCTCAAAACACACGGATAAGAATTACGAAACTTGAAAATGTTGAAAATATACCGAAAGCGATGACTGTGTCTTATAAGGGACAGACTATTTATTAATAGAATTGTAAGAATAAGTACATCAAATCAGAATAGAAATACCGCGGTGCGTAATGATAGGGAATACAATTCAATATAGAAGAGCGGAACAGAATGTGGGAATGCACGTAATAGAGTACAGGTGCAGGAAGAAGTTGGCTGGCAGCACACGGCGTATCGACATGAAGTACCTGCTTCGTAACATCAAAGTTATCGGATTGATAACTGGAGCAGGAGGTAACATCCAAGACTTCGTTATAAATTTCCACGAAGTGCTTCAGCTGCCTGTGAAAAGCGTAGATAAAATTGACATCGCTCCAATTCGTGGATCTGTGAACATATTCCGATCTCATTTACACGGACCTGGTTGACTTCATGATAGCAATATGTAATACCAGTTTGACGAACCGCTCACGTGGTAAGTTATTGCCATCAATATAAATTATTTTTAGACTAAGATTACTGGTGGCTTAACAGTGCAGTCAAGTAGAACATCAGTGAATATTGTTTTAATAGGAATACCACTGGGAGACCATCCTCTATTAACACCAATCAGAAGCGGTCCGGCACTTCTAAAAATTGAAGGTACCGGAAAGATAGAGAAGCCACACGACGGTCGTGATTATGAAAGACTCCCAAGGCCGTCGGTGTCGGACTAGAACAAGTGTTGACCCAGAGAGATCGCACAAGAAAAATAAGAGAGAGGAGCCTGACAAGAATTTAGTGGGGAAAATGCCAGGCTCAGCTAGAGGAACCGTGGTCGTCAAACCACGGTCTCAAGTGAGATCCAGTGGTTGACCTTTTAGTGTCCTCTTACGACAAACAGGGGATAACGTGGATGCTCTTCTGACTCCCAAATCCACTCGGGGTCCTGAAGGCTGAGGTTCGAATCCCGCTCTATACTGGGTTGATATTTTCATCCAGAAATGCGCGTGTCGTTAGGAAGTCCATCTGGCCGTAAATCTGAGGCGAAAACCAAAATGAGCCTGGGGTGTTCCAGTGACCTCGGAAATAACTGGGATAATCTGAAGAAAGATAAAGTGTTATGGATCGAGTGTACGACACTTATGTCCTGTGTTTCAGGTGAGCCTGCTCTCAGCAGTTGGTGGTGGCCTGGTGGACCGGATAACATAGCTGGTGATAAGTGCGCCCATGCTAACAGCAGAGGTCTGCTGTGGAACTACAGATGTGCACATCACCGGTCCTTCATCTGCGAGATCCCGCTGTGAACAGATCTCATGTTCAGTGTTGGTATATAAAAAGAAACTTGTAAATAAGCCGTGACGTTCTTTCTCCTGTTTCAACATTAACTACAGGGAAACTTTACAGAACAACGAAGTCATCAGACGTGTGAAGTTCTACCTTCCCTAAAAACAACAAGGTCCTCACACACATAATGTTCTTCTTTCCTTTAAAACAACAAGGTCACTAGAAACGTAATTTTCAGCCTTCCCTTAAAAACAACAAGATCATCAGAAATGTAATATTCTACCAACCTTTAAAAACAACATGGTCACCAGACACATGATGTTCTACCTTCCCTGAAAATCAGCAAGGTCATCAGACACGTAAAGTTCAGCTTTCCCTTAAAACAACAAAGTTATGAGACATGTAATGGGTTACCTTCTTTTATAAAATACAAGGCCATCTGGCCTATGTAGTGGGCATTGAGGTTTCACGCCATTGTTGATAGAAGTGTGCAACTGTGGTTTTCTCTACTGTCTCTCGACTCGTTCGACACTTTACTCAGGGACCGTCAACATTCTGGAGCTCAAATGTAGAGCTGATAGTCTACGCACAGCGATGGAACGACTGCGAACAGAGCGGCATTCAGTAAAGATCTCCATGATTTTGAACGTAATACACGAACCGGAAAACGCATGAGGGACATGAAGTTCCCGCAATCCCCTCTGTTTTATGGTGAAAATACCACCAGGTACCGTTCTAAGACATTCCCAGGTAAAAATAAAACACGGCGACTAAGTGCTACTGCCGAGGAGCAGCCTCCTGAATTGTGATCCACGGCAGACCGTCACACACGTCAAGAAACCTCGCTCATCGAAGGCCCGCAAAAGTCTTCCATTATCCATCCCTACAGGCAGCTTTCAGAGGCCATTTGTTGCGCATAATCTTTACCTGGCTTGGGAATTGGAATTCCAGGGCCCTTACGCCATATGCTGTTGATCAGTCACTCAAATGGTTATGGATTTTGTACGGCCCAGGAGACGCTTTGCTGCACCCCTCAAGTCCATCTCCATGAAGGGCGCCTGAGATGGTGTGCCACAACCTCGCGCTTTATGGCCAAAACTGAACATACCTGCCGAAAGTGACGGGAGATGGAGATGAGTAGGTGAATTGTGTACTCCGACGATACGCGGGAGTTCTGCCCACACTTGCGATGATGGAGTATGTGCCGTCACGGAAGACACGTACTATACCTGCCATCTCGAATCCTTTAGGCCGTAGGTGTTTAATTGCTATATGTTTGGTCATCTGACTAATTGCGAGAGATGCCGGAGGAGGAAACACTTGTTTGTTCTGCCGCAGTCGCAATTCCCAGCGTGGTTTTCAACAGACCCGCAGTCACTTGGCGTTTGGAAAATTACGGCCAGTTTTCCCATGAGGTAGGCAGTGTTTCGGCACTTCGGACTGTCTTTGTTATCGCCATCCATTTGCTATGGTGATGTTATCTGAGTTTGCGTTACATTGAAGAGCTAGAGAAGGAACGCAACTGGAAAGTACTCCAGTGTAACTACGGGGGATCCAAGAAGACTTACGTACTTCAGGTTTCAAGTCAAAAGTAGCACAACCTAAATTCAGCAAATTGCCTAATCATTTGCTTGCATCACTGAAATCTGCAGGACTCCCAAAGTGAGGGCTGGTGCTGTTCAATGATGAAAAAGATGAAATAATTCTACTTTTCTACTTAAAACGAAGTTAGAACTGTTGGTCTTGTCGTTCCGTTTTCCTGCCACTTACTGACTCAGTTGGTTCCATGGAGCCTTGAGGAACCTGAGGAAGCCTTTCCTTGACCTTCAGGTAGACAGTGGTCATGCGGGAGAATTATGTTTCCTCTTTGGATTGATGTGGTTAGGCTTGAGTAAACAGGTGCTGAGATGCACAGTTCCGCTGACTGAACTCTCGGAATGTTCTCGTTAGAGGAATTTTGTACCGTCTTTTTGACATTGAACATTGCTGGGTTTAGGATGGTTCTCTATCAGTAAGCTAACCGACTTTCACTCTGCAGCTTTCCTACAGCCTCTTGAGCTTCTGCGGGGCAATGTGCGTCTGACACTAAAAGAACACTCTTCAATTTTTATTGGCATAGCATTAGTCAAATGGCAGATTTAACGGCCTGGTTGGGTCACACCCCCTGTGGGTGGAGGCGATTGATAACAACCAAGTTGATCCTACCTTTCGTAATGGACGTCTAAAAGGAGCCCTAAAGGTTCTTTATATGGGATCGCTGGTTGACGACCACTGCACACACCTGGATACTCACCAAAATGGTGACAGGAGTAAAGAAATCAAGGTCCATGAAATCTGGGGACAAGCTTGCCCGCGGGAACAAAACGTTTAACCATAACCTGATCTCAAGTTATTTTAATTGGTGGGTCTGTGTCCACGATCATACTTCATATTTACTCTCTGATGAGAGTCCTTAAGATTATTTCTAGCTTTTCTCCATAAATCCAGGATACTCTGGATCTATTGTCTCTGGAAAAAGTTCCTTGATCGACTACAAATTTTGACAAAGGAGTATTTGGGACAAACTTCAACATAAGTGAAAGTGGAGAAAACTTGTCGGACTCATGAGCGACCGAGTTAAATGCTAATAATCACCAGTGTAAGAAAGTGTCCCAACCAGAGTGATCTTCATGGATGAAAGCAATAAGGGTAGATCGAGGATTATGATTAACCCGCTCAGTTGTGGCTGTGACTGTGGGTGGTACGCAGACGTCCTGACATGTGAGATAGAGAGATCGAAACAGAACATAGGAAATAAATTAGAGGGGAACGCCTCAGCGTTATCAGAAACAATATATTGACAGGGTCCAAAAGATGACGAAACACCATTGAGAAATAGTGGACTGAGCAGTGACAAGCCTACTCGGAAAAAGCCATGAGAACCGTGTGAAACCATTCACACACACACGAATTAATTTATTCCCATTCCTTTTTGATTAAGGGAAGATTCCGACGTAATCAATGTACACTCGCGCCATACGGCGAGATGCTTGGTGTGAGAACAATAGCCCTAAATAGGCAGACAACGTGGGCTTGCTAATCAAACAAGACTTTCATGCTTTGAACAGTTCCCAAATCTCGCCATCCATACTCTTCCAGATAAACGTCCCTCTTATCTTCTACCTTGTTTTATAGATGCCAAGATGTCCCCCTAATGCGGTCTCTTGGTAGTACTTCAAAATCATAGGTAATAGCACTGCTGGAACGAAAATTTTCATCTCCTGATCGTGCCTCGAAGGGCAACACAGAACTCCATTCCTCAAAACGCAAGGGACGACATATTCCCGAGGTGAAAGGGTTCCCTAACCCTTTGTTGCCTGAATAGTGAAAAATACTATGTATACTTGATTTTTTCACCTTATTCTAATGGAATATGTTCAAATAATAAATGCTAATACTTTCAAATCATAATTTTAATTTTTGGTATGTTTTTGGGGACTGATACTTTTAAGTACCGTCAGGCATATAGGAGGCTTCATATTCGGGTAGATAAGAATGTTCACATTTTGAAATTATATCACGTTTATTGTCTCAAAATAATAGTAGAACATGTTTTTCATACCCAAAACTATTACAAAAATGTAAAAGCAAAATTTAAAGCAAATATGTGTAATAAGAGTGAAGTTTCCTAATATTATTGTTCATATGTAGAACATCTTTCATACATCCTATACAACTGAGACATTATGATACTCTGCAAAGCAGTTCTTTTTTTCATTGCAGCAAAGAAAAGCACTACATGTAGTACACTTTGAATGCGGCCTTGACTGCATCTTCTTTCTCGAACACACCTCACATCGACCATGTTTAAAAAAAAATGATTTCCACGATTACTTAGTCTGACATCACTGGGCACAGAATATTCTGTTTTCCTCCTTTTTGGTAGACAAGTTTGCTCTGGTGACTTTGGTGACCTCATATCACGTGAAAGTTTTCCTGGAAGAGAAATTTCTTTCTGGTTCGTCAGTCCTACGGCCACATTACGCCGGAATGCCATTAGAGGGACTTTTTCATTCATATTACAGTAAATGATGTAGGCATTGACAAATACTATCTCAATCATCCTACAAATAATATCTTTGCCACCATTATTTGGATCGACGGTCTAAACCATATAGGCTGTCTGTCAGCATGGTGCATTGTAGTTTTGCACAACAACGGGGCAATCAACAGTACCATTACTTCCATCCTTCTGTTCCATGGAAATTAGATGCTAAGCACACACGTTTACTATCTTTCCATAGAAAAACACTGATGTCCATCGAGGAAATTCTATGGTCAGAACACCGCTTTTCATTTCTCTTTCAGGCATACAATTCTGTGGGATTCCCTTTCTAGTCATTCTAATGGTTCCACATGCTAGAGTATTTTCCTCTTTCAACCTTTCAAGAAGTGGAAGAGAAGTAAAATAGTTATCAAAGTACAATTTTCTGTGTTGTCCCCAGAATGGCTTTGATAGGCTACGTCCGATTCTCGTGGGAAGTTTCCAACATTTCCGTCCTCAGCTTCACGAGTTATCGCATCCACTTCATTATAAAAAATGGCATCAAATAAAGTAAATATATTGGTCGTAACTGCACTTCTTCCTCCTCCTCCTCTATATCAGTATTTTCTGATTCATCTTCGGGCAAGTCCTCTATTATTATCTTACAGATATCGTCATCAGTCAACCTGGCTGCTTTGTGACACATATTGCAAACCTGTAATGTAATAGGTACTAGTACTTTTATTTGAGATGCAGTATGTCTTAATATTTGGAGAAATATTCTTAAATTATTGAGAAAACTTCATAAATGCCGAATATTTTGCATCAGTAAAGCATTACTTTCGGTTTTGGATATGACTAACAGGAGACCCTCCATATGGCCTGACGGTACTTCTAAGTACCTCGCCATTTATTAGCTATATATCCGCACCAGTTGCAAATTTCATCGAATTGAGTATTTTATTGCATTACGGAAGCATACTTACATGTACTAAGATTACTTGCAGGTCGAATGTAACAATAGGAGCTAAGAAATAATCAATCAAAATGTCACTTGTATACAGTGGTAACACTGACTACACTCCTAAGAATAAAACGATCTCACGCGTTTTTCATCAATACCAACCTCAAAAATGAAATATCTCTATTTCAAGAATTAGGTACTTGAAAGTACCATGAGGAAAATACAAGGGTAGGATTTACTGAATAATTACAAAGCCATGAAATATGAGATGATACTTTAAAGTACCGTCAGGCAACAAAGGGATAATAGGAGCATGCACCGGATCTTAACGTTGATATTTGGCTATATCGTGAAATAACAAAGAGGCATCAATCAAAATGGCACTTATGCTAGTTGGTTTGAAAATAGAAGGTGAAGGTCTTTCCTCCGGTTCAACATAATTAGAATCGCCGGAAAACATTCGCCTTAAGGCACCTGCGACTACATTCTCGGACCCCCGAATGTGTCGTACGTCAAACTGAAAAGCTTAAATCCTAGTTGCCCATCGGGCGATGCACTCGGTACGACGGGGCCTATGCATAACACAGTTCAGAGCCTGTTTTTTGGTCTCCAAATCAAATTTAACGCGCTCAAGGTAAAGATGGAATTTTTCTGAGGCAAATAGTACGGCCAGTCCTAAACTCGTATAGGGCTTATACAGTACTTGGCCTATTGAAGTGACAAGTTTCTAGACGCATAGGCAATTCGCCACCTTCCGAGTTCATATTCTTGAAAAGGAACCGCCGCGACGTGAGATGAAGAGACGTCTGTCTGTAAAATTGAATTCTTGGGGAAATATGGCACTGCCAAGACCGGGGCGTTATACAGAGCTATTTTCAAATCCTTAAACGCAGCTTGCTGCGAAGACCCCAATTCAAACCTGTCACCTTTCCTGAGGAGAAGGTTTAGGGCTGCCGCCTACTAGCGAAAGTTGGGAATTCACCTTACTGATGAATCTGCCAACCCCTTTAGCATCTTTGGAAGGCTTGAAGTTACGGATTGCGTGAGTTCTGGAGTGATCGACCGAAACTCCATCAGGTGACACAGTATACCCCAAGAAGAACATAGATGGTTTGGCAAAACGTACCTTTGACAACTTGACCGTCAATCCAGCTTTACGATGGTGTTTGAGAGCTTTCTCTAGATGGGCGAAGTGTTCTTCAAAGGTCTCGGTGGATTTAATATCATACCAACTATCACCATCCAGATAATGGTACAGGTATCCAAATTTAATATCGGAGAAGACACTAACTAGCAGCCTAGCAAGGACCGCCACGTCCGTAGAGAGCCAGAAAGGCACCTAATTGTATTCATGCAGGTTCCATTCAGTAGCGGAAAAAGTCAGATATTTCGATTCTTCCGCCAGAGGTATCTGGTAACACTCCAGTGGGTGCGCGGTTTGCCGTATCGCGAGTGGGCGCGCGGAGGACAGGTCTCCTCCACTTTGTTTTGCCATTTTACCCTATGAAATGTATATTTAGCTATCATGATTTTTTGTTTTGGATTAGTAAGGAATATATTAAACACATTTTTAATAAACAAGAGTGTATTCTACAAAATATTAAGTAGGAAATATACAATCATGGTAAATCAAACAAAAACGTGTATAAGTTTGATATGTTATGTTATGAATGCTACAAAAATGTGTATATGTTTATGGTTTATGTTATAAATGACAAACTATAAAAATTAGATGTTGTTATTACTTTCTAGTTTGAAAATACTAATTGGTTTCTTAGTATAAAAAATTAACGTACATACCTAATTTTCCATATTAGCGAAGCATAAAAAACACAAACGGAATGCTGGCACTTTATAAACTTTAGCTTATTCAATGCACCTTGCACAAACATTTTTCATATGATCAGCACACACCCACCCATGACACTTCACACACTTTTTCCTTGATGTTTTGTTCCTGGCTCTGCCGCAGAGGAAGCATCTTCCGTTCTCAGCCACTCCTCGGGATGCAGGTTGAGGTGGAACTTCTTCCCTGTCTAGTTTCAGCAGGATCCTTCCTCTTGTCTTTATTTCTTGTGGCATCGTCTCCAAACTGATACGATGTTCAATTTGTGGTCTATTCAGGGCGAAGGCCATTTGTTTCAAAAATCATAGCTGCTTACAAAGCCGAGTTTTTGATTTGTTTTATAGATTACAAGAGCATTTACGCCTCCTACATTCAGAATATGAAAGAAGATTGTTAGTGGCCATCTTCTTCAGTTTCTTGCAGTGTCATATTGACGGCACATTTTGTCCAGAATGTCCACGCCATACTTGGTTTCATTGTAGGAAGTAAAGACCACGGGTTTTCGCTCATCACCTGTACCGTATCTGGATCGATTGCCATGTTTTCATGCATAGTTGATATTGCCAACACAGCCTTATTCTTCTTCGGTACGTAAGATACCAATGTACAGCTTTCTTGAAAGCCAAACGAACTGCTTTTGACTTCTCTTGACTTATCAGGTTGAAAGTTAGGGGGAACTTCTGCTTTGTTCTTTCTCAGTGTAGGCGTAGCAATCATTGTTACTTTTTCTTCTTCCCGTAGCTTTATTGCCAAAGGCGAACCAATTGTCACATGTAATATTCCTATTGGTTCTTGAAATAGGCTGCACCGGTCTCAGAACTAAGTCTGACGTGTTGTTGCTTCTTCTGAAAGGGTCGTTTGGTTGCTTCCCTACATACACTTCAAGGTTTGTAGCACAGAAGATTGTTGTGGAAACCATAGCAAAGATTTTTACTCCATAATTTGCAGATTTACGAGGCATATACACCCGGAAGGGACAGTTTCCTCTAAATGCAACTAGCCGGTCATCAAAGGTAAGATAGTCGGCTGGTTTGTATGCATTCTTGCAATTGAGCAGGAACATCTCAAAGATTTCTCGAAAAGCAGCTAGTTTGTCAAAATATGTTCTTTGATCTCTGTTGTGTACGTTATCAAACCTCAGACAACGTAAAAGAAATCGAAACCTCATGGTTACATAAACAGCCTCTACTACCGTGCCGTGCGAATTATCCCACATTTCAAATACGCTTCTTCTTCCAGCGTTCAAAACCCCAATATACCAATCAATGCACGAATTTCTCGGGAATCAGTGGGCCTAGCATCCCTTTCTCTGACAAACTGAGGGTGAATTTTAGTTATGTAATTGTTAGTACAGTCACCATTTCGTCATCAATAATACACTGTAACACAGCTTCTGGAGTGACAGCATTTTTCGCAGACCCTTGAGGTCCTGGGCGATGAAAAACTGGTATAATGTTATGTCTGGATGTACGAGAAGTCTGGGCAACTTGAGGTTCTAAGTACCACCTTGATGTGCGATCTTTTCCCAAATAAAACTCTGGGTTGACGAAAGCTACAGGGAGGACCGGGCCAGGAGGAGGAACTGCTTCTTCTACTACTTCTATTTCCTCAGAGTCGTCAGGAACATCAGCCGGATTATCCTCTGCATTGATTTCATCTTCTCTACTCTCTGTGTCGTATTTCAAGTGGTCTTCTTCTCGTTCATCTTCATCCTCTGTACCTAGAACACTCTCGTTATCCTCAGTCTAATCTGTTCACGTTCACTTTCACTGGTCATTATTGTTAACCGTTATGACGTTCCAAAATATGAAATAAAAAAATACCACAGCAATATCAGGAAAAAACTATAACGCCAGTAGGCGCGCGGAGGACAAGTGCCCTCCACTACTGCACAGCGCATATAAACACGAGGTCACGGCGACAATTTGCGAGCATAAAAGCTGACAATGCACTGACGGGCGGAGGGTGAGTGGCCGCTCAAGGTCACGAGTGTTGCCAACCCTTGTAGTCACGCAAAACAAATTCACTGGAGGACACCTGTACTCCGCGCGCCCACTGGAGTGTTAGATCTAAGATGGTGAAGAACATAGCCTTACGAAACAAAGAAAAACATGAATGCAAGTCAAGAAGGGGCACGGATTATAGAACTATTTTAAGATTTAACGCCCTCTAATCAATTACTGGTCTGAAGCCGCCTTGAGTTTTCGGAACCAGAAAAATGGGTGAAGAATACATTACCTGGAGGGTGAAATGATAACATCCTCAGCATTTAGTCTATGATTTCCTTGAGGGCCCTCATTTTAGGTGCAGATAGACTGTATGGAGGAAATCTTACATGGACAGAAACCAGAAACTCGATCTTGTATTCAGTTAAGTCAGTAACACCAAGATTTTCCGAAAAAGGTCGTAAATTGACTGACATAATTTACGAATCCAATTAGCCCGATCCTCAGATAGATGGCTAAGGTCTAATGGCATCTCATTCTGGGTAAGCGAAATCACACAAATTGATACAGAATTACATTTTAAAAGAGGTACATGGAAATTACTCCTAAATTTGAAAATGCAGGCTTTACTTTGATGATCGAGCACGATACCGGAATGTGATATAAAATCTACCCCTAATATCACAGGGAATGGCATTGTTTAGCAACAAATAACTTAAACTACCATGCCAATTTAGAAATATGAATTTTCCCCTGAATAAATCCTAAAATTTCTAGTAGAGAAGAGTTAGCCGAAACACATCTCGCAGAGAAAGAAACATATTCAACAAAACTTTAATTTTGAATACCATTCTTCTAAAATTATGGAGTTAACACTTCCGGAATCTAAGAAAGCAGTAACGTGTTCAATGTTTATTTTAATTTTAAGGAATGGAACAAAATGTGAAGTACCAGAAGCAATCTTGAGGCACTCTTTGAGATCTTCAAAGATGGTCTTACCTTGTCTTCCCTCCTTAGAACATATGGTTCCAGACTTCCAGAGATGCAGATGGTGTCGAGCAGCTTGCACGCTTGTCATTTTCTATTGCTCTGGTTAGCAAAGGTAAAACCTGAAGTAGGACAAGAAGGTGTACTATTTGATTAGTTACAGTTATTAGTCAGGTGTGCGAATGGCCCGCATTTGATACATCCTTCAGAATAAGACGCTCCATTTTCAGGTCCGTTAGTTTTCAATAGAGGACACTTATTTCGTTGAGGGTCGACCGACCCACACGCGTAACATTTACGGGGAGAGAAGTTTCTGAGAGGTGGTGGCTGAGAGATATTAGAAGAGGATGATGGATCTCGATCGACTCGCAGAGTATCTGCATATTCCACTCCTTCCGCTGACACTGACATGGCCTCAAGTTCCCTGAACGTTCGCGGACGGGAATCGAAGCACAAGTATGATCTATAAGATGGTGGCATCCCTTCGAAGATAGTTTGTATAATTTAACCTTCAGAACAGTGAAATGCAAAGACTAGTAAAATTTAATAACCTGTATGAAGTCCGCTAGGTTTTCATCTAGCCTCTGAACTCGGAAGTAGTATGTATGTATTAGGGACAACACGGCTCTTTCAGGGAAGAAGTCTGCAAACAAGTGGGCATGGAAGGTTTCAACGCAACTCTTTTCCGAAATCGCCTCAACAATATTATCTGATAGAACCCCAACAGTGTAAGGGTAAATTATCTGTGAGATTTGTGCATGTGAGAGGGCAAACACCAAGGCTCGATCCTGAAATTCCACTACAAATCTTAAGAATGCTATTACGTCATTGTTGAGTTAACTGAAAATCTAGAAAATCCATTGAGTAAATGCCCAAAGGATGGGGTAAGCTGCTAACACCCGTAGATATAATCGGAGGGTAGCCTGGTTTTGAGGAGGGTCAAAGCTGCATTACTAATGAAAAATGGCGGATGATTTTGTGGATTGCCAACGAATTTGTTCGTTTGGGGCAGAAGGTTGGTTTTGCTCTACTGATTCCGCGCTGTCTGAGGATTCGTTCGGATCCTCCTCCATATTGACATTTAATGGGGCAGCAATGTCACTCCTTCCACCCGCAGACCCAGACAACAATTGACTAACTTTATTAGACAGCTGAGATATACGTTGAGCTAAGTAGTTTGGTATACTCGAATGTTCATCACTGATTTTAAGAAACATTAGATGCCCTACCCTATTATAGAAATTAAGGAGTCTAGTCTGAAAACGTTTAAGCTGGTTACGAGAGGGCTCACCTCCTTAAAATAAACTCAAAACAGAATCGAGGTCTGTAATGTTAGTGGTGATCGTGGATAAAGTGTCACCAACTTTATTCTCTCCGTACAGAAATACTAAGAGATAAATCCAAAAAATCTTTGCCTCTGTCACAACCGTGCCACTAGACTGAAACTTTCTGCTATGTAGTTTATAAACAAGTTATTTCTTGCGCAAACACCAACGAGCCATAACCTCTCTAGGACGAGCCATGATGAAACAATTTTGCCAAAATTTGTAAAAATTGGAAAACCGAAAAATGTTTAGTGATCAGTTTCAAATTTTAAGTAATTCCGTCAGAAGGTGCTTTGTCCAGGCCCATCAAACTACGCTCTGCTACCACTTGTTCCGGAAATATCATGGATCACAGAGGTGTAAGAAGATGATGGACTGAATGGGCGGACAAGGAATTGACTAGAGCATAATTTAATGTGCTAAATTATGTAATTTTATTCCTTCTTTTCTCTCTCATTTAAAATTTGGTAAGTAGAAGATCTGAATAAACAATAACAATATAATAATGAGCTCGTTAGCTCCAACAACAACAACTTAAAGTCCATAATCAGGTACAAAAGTAGAGAGAATTGTCAGCATGATGATGTATGAGGGATGAGTATTATAGCTCTGAAACAGGTGCACTGTTTTATAAGAGCAGGTTTGCTTCCCTAAATTCCATAGCCTAGCAACGTGAACTCCATAACTGACCACAGTTCAACTTTTCAGAGACATAAATTTCTAACAGCGCACAAGGTTATACAATGGCAATCTTCAAATGAGGTATTTACAGTCACTTCTGCTCGTCTGTTTTCCATTTTCCTTTCCGGAAACATAAAGAGGGGCAATAAGTGCCCATACTAAATGGCCATTGTTTAAAAAGAAAATATTGATATTTATTGGCAAAAAACAAAATGCAGGGAGTCAAAAATCTTGCACACTTTCTAGAAAACTCTTAAAACCCTATGTGGGGATATGGTGCGAAGATATAGAGATTAAGCCTATTCTACGCCAGGGCGATGAAATTATAATCTCTAAATATAAAAATGTGTTAATAATTTAGAGGATAAGAAATTTTAGACATCCCATACCGAATTGAATGGGAGTCGACATAGGATAATCTCTCTTGTCCCCTGTAGCGTTATTAACAAATACGCTACCTGTGATACATATATATATGTGAACTATCTACTGTCTGCACGACATGTACTTATATGGTGTCTCTCATCGGAACTGGTATTTTAGTGAAATTACTAATTCCTCTACGGACATTATGTTCACGGGTTAAGTACTGTATTGAGCCGTGATTTTCCCGTTCATATGGAACTGTTATTCTACTCTATGGAAAGACTAAAACCTTGAGTCTGGTAGACTTGATTATTTTAAAACATGAGCGCTGTGAGCTGTTGGAATATTGGTCATATTTCCTGTCTAAACGTGGCCATTGTGACCTTTCGGAACACTGTTTATTGCTTGGTAATACTTCTGCATGGTATGATTACATAGTGGAACGATACATGAACGCCTACGCCATCTGTGAGAGTGGCTAGGAACTTATCTTGGTGTTTCAGCGGTCTCCGCCAGAGCGTGTAGCGGGGGTTGAGACTGTGTCGCGCCTAGTGACGGTGTGTGAAAGTCGCCTTTTAGCTGTTGGACTCGCTCGTGGCTAGAAGCTAAGCCATGTTTAACGGCTGCTCTATAACCAACATGATTATAGAAACTGTAGGTATCGGATGATCTAGGGGAGTGCACCTCGCCTAACGAGGAAGTATAATACTGTAACGTATAGTTTTTAAGTATATTCGTTTTTAGCATGTAAGTCTTTCTTTAATTTCTTATTTGTGAAGTGCGCGGTAGTAGGTTGTAGCACGAGGATGTTACCTGAGCATTACTGGTCTCCTCAAAGTTCGCCTTTTGGTCTTATTACTGTATATTTATATATATAGTTTGGGTGTAGTTTTCTGTATTTTATGTGTATTTATTGTAAGTGAAGTAAGCTACGGCTTGGTGATGGAGTTCATATTTGAAGTGTGTGTTGGGTAACGGCAAAGTGCAGTGTGCTCTAGGTAACGGTCCAAATTTCGTTCCTGCCTTTTCTAAATTTGTGATTCTCTTTGTTTATTTTTGTTTCTTATGTATCTACGTGTGTTTGGTGTATTATGTGATTCGTGTGCCGTTTCTTTTATAAATTGCATCTTCATTTGGCAGTGTTTATTATGGTGTACACTATCTTCTGTTCTATCTGAAATTTTGTTCCTATATTATTGTTTGTGACTCGGTTCGTGTGATTCGGCCTTCCGTTACTCGTGTTACGACCTAACTACTACCATTGCACTGAACACCACCCATTTCTCTTAAGGGCATCATTATTTTATTATTATTATTATTAGTTGGATTTTTCATAGATTTTATTTTAATTCATACGTATGACTAGGGAATAGGATTGTATATTTCTTGCATTTCTGCGGGTGGTTTTTATTTTATTATTGCCCTATAATATTAGGTTAACTACATTTATTACTACTATGAAATTCTTTAACAATGTAAAAAAATTGAAGATTTAATTGAGGGTTTTGGGCACCCCTAGTGTGGAGTGATTGTTGCTTGGGGCTTATCTTCTCTCCTCTGTATTGTTGCTTATCTTATCTTATCGCGGTGTGGCAGTTACGCAACTGTCATTGTCATTATTGTCTTGTGGGCATTAGCATCGTCTGTCGCATGCCGCTGTCATTAGTATGATGTTTTGTTTTGCGGTATTGAGGCAAAATTGTGTGTTTTTCTATCTTGTAATGTGGGTTCCGCCTCATTAAATTGTGCTTTTCAGGTCGTGTTGTTACCGATTACCACATCTACTATGTGGAGTGATTTTATTTATATATATTAGTGTTGATTTTATTTTAACTACTGTACGATATGTGTTTTCATATTGGTCGGGTGTAGTGTAATGTCACGTTATTTTCTTGCATTGTTTGTTTACGTTGTGTGAGTTTGTGTGGAATTATCCTTCCGCTGGGACGTGTCGAAGCCCTCTATTAAATAATTCATTGTAAATTTTATTAATATTTTATGTTTGTTCACGAACACTTATAGTATTTATTTAGTTAGTTGACTGGTGCACCAGAAGTTTATTTTACAAAGAAGACTTATTTTAAAGAATATTAATTTTATTTATATCTAGATTTGTTACCTGTTTTATTTTCGTCGATGCCAGAAGGAATATAATCTTATTTTTTTAATTCATTACGTTAAGTTGGGTCTAATGATTTTCCTTTTTTAAATAATATGTAAGAATGAATTTTCTTTTAAGTATAAATTAATTTAAAATTTAATGTTGGTGTTTTTTGGGCGATGTCTGTCGCAATTCCTAATGATCCCATCCTCTAATCTTATTTTCTTTGGGTTTGGTCCTGCACACTTCTATCTTTGGCTTTGTTGATGTTGTTTTCTGTTTATTTTGTATGCGCACGTCCCTATGACGTTTGTCATTTTCTTGTATTGTTTGAGGGCGTTGCAGTAGTGGTAGCTGATCGAGCGTGGTTTTCTGTGTTGAAGCTACGCTGAATAGCTAGTTATGAAATTGCCACGCAGGCAGCCTGAATGACACCAAGAAATAAGTAAATATTTATGTATGTCTTGGTAAGCTGAGGTGAACCCCACTGATTATTTTGGCTTTTGTTTCATGTACACCCCCATGATGGCTGGACGATCGATTATGGATCCGAGCATGCTGAGAAGCGAAGAGCTGTCTTACGAACTGAACATTCGTGGATGCGAGTCCAGTGGAATCAATTCTGTCAAAGTTCAAAGACTGAGGGAATCCGCCCACTTTCCCATCATGGTACCCGAATTGGACCGGCAGGCGGTTGGTGAGTCGATTACCCTTATTCTAGATAACATTGATGAATTGAGAGAATTATGTTCTTCTTTTACTGACGTTACGCCTTCTAAGTTACAACTGAAAAGAATTAAAGTTAGGGTAGATCACTATTTAAATCGAATCAAGGATCTGCTTACTTTAGAACTCAATCCTTTCCATCGCCAAAAAATTTCTGAACTATTGTCCGTGGCCATTGCCTTGTCGTGTGATGTTCATGCAATTGAGGCGTTTATCGATGTACAAAAACTTACAATCATTGATGTTGATCCACAGGCGAGTAAGGTCGAACAGGTTGATGCATCCTCCTCCCTCCCGTCTCGTACATTGACTCCGCAAGTAGAAGGCAAATGTCAAGCATGTTTACCGGTGAACTCCTTTGTTGTACCTCCTCCTGTCTTAGAGTTATTTAAAGGCTTGCCTGATTTCTCGGTGGACTCTATCGAAGAAACGATTCGATTTTTAAGATTCTGGATAGAATTGTTGGAAACTGCACATGTTTTTGAACTAACTTCGCTAAATGTTTTCCGTGTCTGCTTCCCTCACTGTCAGGGCGTGCTGAAGGATGAGCTATGGGATGCCATTACTGAAAACGTCACTGTAGAGGACTTTCATGACACGATATTGAATAAGTATATTCCCTGGGCTGCACAACTGTCTCTCGTTCAAAGTTGTTGTTTCCGTAGGCAATCCTTAAATGAGAAATTGTCCAGTTATATAAAAGATGTGAAATACTATTGCAAGGTCTTCAGGCAATCCATTTCGGAAACGAATTTGGTGAATCATTTGGTAAGGGGTATCTCGCCGCAGTACCGTTCTTACATGTGCTTTACTCCGAGACCTGTAACCCTTAAGGAACTGGAGGCGGCTTGTGTTGAGGCAGAGAGTGTGCGTTATGAGGATTCGTGCCGCGTGGCGGACGTTCCCCCACCCTCGCTTTGTACTCAGGATGTTTCCCTACCGTTACCTCCGGCTGTACAGCCCGTTAAGAAGTGTTATGCATGTGGTGCCAGAGATCATCTTCGGGACAAGTGCCCGAGTCTAAAACAATCAAGTGCATCTCAGAATTTTAACAACAACTATCGTACATGTTTCATTTGTGGGTCCAAACAACATGTTAAACGTTATTGTCCAAATAAGCCCAGTCTTTTAACAAATTTTCCTCAGAATCAACCAAGATTATGACTAGCCGAAACACAAGTACCTGTGAATTTGTCTCCTGTTTCAACTAGACATGTGAACTTTGGTAATCAGTATAGTGATATCCTGTGTCATGTTGATTGTCAGTGTATTTCTGCCCATGTGTGTGTTAACTTACCTTTTATTTCAGCTGAGGTCAACGGAGAGCCTGTGTCTGCTCTCGTGGATTCTGGGAGCGTGTACTCCTTAGTCAACATGTCCTGGTATGAAAAGTATAAATCCCCTTGTAACCTTCCTGAACTCCAACCGGTAACTATAAATTGTGTCACAGGTAACAGTTCTACCGTATGTGTTGTTGGATCTATTCTTGTCAAAATCAGAATTGTAAACTTCACGTGGAAATTTAAGTTAATAGTAGTTAGGGAATTGTGTTGTGATCTTATTTTGGGAGCTGACTTCTTGACCCATGTTGGTTTAGTGATTGACCTTCAGGAAAGTAAATTATTTTTCAAGTTTTCTCCTGATTCGAATGTTCCTTTAATTGGCAGGCGTATTATTCCATCCAGTTTAATTTCTTCTGTTGAGAGTGCTCCTAATGTTGAAATCGCCCAAATTAACTTGCAGCATTTACCTGATGACCAAGCTGTACAGATCCGCGATTTGTGTGCAAAATTTCCCGACGTTTTCACCGATAAGCTTGGGTTAACTAACGTTCTTGAGTATAAAATTGATGTGTCCGACAATATCCCTGTCAGATCCCCTCCTTATCGTTTGGCTCCTCCCCGTATGAAAATTTTGAAATATATTATCCAAGATATGTTGAATGAGGGTGTCATACGTCCATCCACCTCTGCCTATTCCTCCCCCATCTTTCTTGTGCCCAAACCTAACGGTGGTTATCGTCCCGTCGTGGATTATCGTGCATTAAACCGCAAGGTGGCTCTGCAGTCTGTACCATTACCTGACATTCATTCTTGTTTTTCCTGGTTTCATGGTGCTAAATTTTATACTTCATTTGATTTGAACAGCGCGTATCTTCAGATTCCTCTCGCTGAAGAGTCTCGTCATCTTACTGCCTTTGCAACGGACTGGAATCTGTATGAATTCTTGCGCGTACCGTTCGGTTTGTCGACGGGTGCTACTATTCTCACACGCCTCCTAGATTCCATCCTTTCGGACATTAAATTTCACTACGTGTATCATTATCTGGATGATTTGATAATTTATTCTGAAACCTTCCAGGAACATGTCCAACATATCCATGAGGTACTTACTAGGTTAAAGAAAGCTGGCCTGACTGTCAAAATCGCTAAGGTGTCCTTCGCAAAACCCCAGATGTCCTTTCTCGGCCACATTGTATCTCCCGAAGGGGTTGCTATCGATAAAAGTCGAACTCAAACCATTCACGACTTCCCTCCTCCCAAAAACCAAAAAGACGTTGCTCGTTTCATTGGCATGGCTAACTTCTTTAGGAAATTTGTGCCAAATTTCGCTGAAATCGCTGCCCCTCTCAATGCGTTAAGACGCAAAGATGCCAAATTTATATGGGACCTACCCCAAAAAGAAGCTTTCTAAAAGTTGAAAACCGCATTGGCTAACTCTCCCGTCTTGGCCATTCCTGATTTCTCCAAAAAATTCATAGTACAGACTGATGCTTCTTGTTCGGCTGTTGCTGGTGTTCTTCTTCAGGAGTCTGAACTGGGAAGACGCCCCATTGCGTATGCATCTCGTGCATTGAGTTCATTAGAATCTAAGTACTCCGTGTATGAACTTGAATGTTTGGCAGTCATCTTTGCCTTAGAAAAATTTCGAATGTATATTGAGCATGCCCCCTTTCTTTTGGAAACTGATAACATGGCCTTAAGTTGGGTTCTGAATCGCCCGCGTCGTACTGGTCGTCTTACTAGATGGGCAATTCGCATTTCTGCCTTCAAGTTTGAAGTACGTCACATAAAAGGTACTGATAATGTTGTTGCAGACTGTCTAAGTCGTATGTTTGGTGACTCCCCTGTTGAGAACATTGATCCTGTAACTGTCGATCTCCCTCAGCCATGTCTTTGTGTCTCCGGTTGTGTCAATGCTCTATTATCCGACTGCCCTCTGTTATATCAAGACATCAGTAAGCATCAGAAGGATGATCCTGAGTTGAATTTGATCATCAATGACATCAAAGCTGGTAAAATGGTAAAACCCTATAGTATGCGTAATGGTATCTTGTGTTGCAAGGCGCGTAACGATAAGAAATGGAAAATTGTATGTCCTCAACTCTTGATTCCGGTTGTTTTTCAATACTACCATAATTCTGCTATGGGTGGACATCTTGGTATCTTCAAAACCCGTCAAAAGATCAGACACTTCTTCATTTGGAAGGGCATGGATTTTCAAATTGCTGAAATGGTAAGGTCTTGTCGTGTGTGTGCGATTAGCAAACCGGCGTTGAACACTAAAATTGGTATGTTAGCATCATCCCAAGCTTCCTACCCCATGGAAAGACTGTTTGTGGACTTCGTTGGTCCGTTACCCCGTTCGAGGCAAGGCTCCAGATTCATACTTGTGTGTGTAGACGGATATTCCCGTTTTTCGTGGACCTTCTCGACTCGGTCGGCTAACGCTCCTACGGTTATTAAATGTTTAAACTCCATCTTTAGTTCTTTTGGACCTCCTAAATTTTTGGTAACGGATAATGCTAAGTACTTCTCATGTAATCTGTTCAAGAAATTTTGTTTTGATCTATCTATCTCCCATGTCACTACTTCTCCCTACCATCCTGCCCACTCGTATGCTGAGAGAGTGAATCGGAATCTTAAATCTGCGTTGATTGCGTTCCACCATAAGGATCATCAAAATTGGGATTCCTCTCTGCACTGGCTAACATATGCATTAAATTCAGCTGTTCATGAGTCTCATATGCAAACTCCTATGTCACTGATGTTCTCCTTCACCCCCTTTTCACCCATTTCTAATCTGTTGAGGATTGATGAATTGCTTCCTGAGAAAAAGGATCCTGAGGAGATTAAAAGAGTGTGGAAGAAAGCTAAAGATAGATTAAAAGTTTCACATGCTAAAGTGGAAAAGTAGTATAATAAGGGCCGTCGACCCACTGACCTGGCTGTTGGTGACGAAGTCTATATCAAGACTCATTACCTAAGTAAGGCGGTTGATAAATTCAGTCGTAAGCTTGCTCCCCGTTTCAATGGTCCTTGTACTATCTTAGAGTTTCTGACCCCTGTTTCTGTTTTGGTAAATGATCCCATTTCTAAAAGAATCAGGCGAGTTCATCTCAGCCAAGTAAAACCAGCTTAAATTATTAATTTATGTCCGTTGTAAAAGTTAGACTCTTATTGTATGTTTTAATATGTAACATTTCATGTGTATGGCCTTGATGGCAGAAGTATTTCCTATGTAACTAGTGAGGATTAGGTGCTCCTTATCACTCCGTGCAATAATTTTGTGGGTCGGTACCTGTTATGGTAGACCTTGCCGAGTTTTAAAACTGTTTCCCGTGCTGTGTGCACGTATTTTTTTTTATGAAAATTTTGAGATGAAATCTCATGTCACTGTAAGTGTTGGAACTTACTATTGTCCCGTGATTTTTCTAAAATCTTATCGTTACTCCGGGTCATGAGAACCCAGTTCGTATTAAATGTACACCCTAAATATATGTGACTGGACCATTTTGCATTTATTAGTATATGTGTGGTGTGCTTGTTCCCTCGTTGTCTGCTTCCTCGTTCATGTTGCAGCTTGTGCGCGCAAACTCCTTCCTGAAGCTGCTGTTTCCTGAAGCGCCCGAGGACTGGTACATCACAGGATGTCACGGAAGCTGATTGCTAGTCATGTGTCTGTTTTCCACATGGTGCGATGAACCCGAGTGACTTAGGCCCATAGTCAGTCATGATTTGATCGGTAAAATAATATATGGTACATTTATTGAAATGCAGAAGTGTAGTTGAAAATATTTCGTTTATGTAATGTCGAAATCAGAGCGAAGGAAGGACGACAGACTGGAGCCTGACGGATTAGCTCAACACGACAACTTTTAGCTACTTCACAGCAGGGAATATCATTAGTTGGCGAACAAGGAAATACAGAGTCCACAAATAAGTCTTGGTCAGAAAGAGGAAGGGGGAGAGTCATACAAAAGAAACTCACAACATGAGTAATACGTTGGGATATTTTTGGCAGGACGGAAAGTCCGTGACCTCGTGGAAAATTACAGCGGCTGAGTGTACGTTCGCTAGCCTAAGTTCGAGCAGGTGGAGATTTAAATCACGTGACCGCTTGCCGGCCAATAGTAAAAATTTGATGGGATACTCAGGGATACCATCTTAAGGAATGATGGATGAGATATTTTCGTAACTACAAAAGTAATCAGTAATAAATTATTATGAGTACACGGATGAATGTAATGAATTTATTAGATGTCACGCATGGAAAAATAATCAATAATTATTGGCAAATTAAATAAATTGAAGGCTGGATTTCTTGGAAACCAGACACCTTGAATCTCATTGGCTGAAAGAAGACCACGTTGTCAGGGACGCTTACAAAGGCGCGAAATGTGAGGAGCGAAATCCACCTGTATCTCCTAAATCTGTGATCACCAGGAGTTCATATTTTATCCAGCAGATATGCTAGCGGAGTGGATTAATTTGATGTAAATTTTAACTTCCAATTCGGAGTGCAAGTACCGATATTAAAAATCCACCCCCTCCCTCAGGGGTATGACGTCAACGAATCCGCGGGAAAAAGGCTTCATCCATATATACGGGGCAAGGGATCCTCGCCAACACACTTGTCTTGAATCTATGGAGCTGAATTGACGGTCGTGACACACTTGTAGTGAACATCGGGAGCTGAATTGACGGTCGCCAGCACACTTGAAGTGAAGCTCGGGAGCTGAATTGACGGTCGCCAGCACACTTGTATTGAATATCGGGAGCTGAACTGTTGGTCGCCGCTAACTTAGAATTCTACGGACGTACAGTCATTTAATGGCGCGAGCATCCGCCAGTGTTTGTAAAATGTGATCGCGCTCAAGCAACGGGAACTAGAAATAGTTAACGTAGGACAGCGTTTGTTATTTACAAATATCAGTGACGGAAAGTAATTACGCTGCAAGAGAGTAGTATAAATTAGATCACCATAAGTACGTACATAACCAACTGTGTGACGAACAGTACTTTCAGGGAAGAGTAGCCTGTACTTTGCTATATCGAACCGAGATTATGAACACGTCAAGAATGCCGTATAAATCGGGCGTATCGCGACGGGCGTAAAGTTGACACCTCGTCGTACGTGTCCAGGTCCATTGTGCGGTAGTTGGACGAAGATTAAATAGTGTAAATATTAAATTCTTGGGTCTAGGATAGTAATTTGTTGTATAAAAGTTAAAGTATTTCAGTGTTAACGTTGTAAATGGTGAAGGTTTGTGGTAACCAAGATATGAGTGTAAAATGGTAATGTGCCAGGAAATCTTTTGTGAAACTACGCCATCAAGAATGGAGGAGTAAAACGCAGAGAGGGGCCGGAGGGGCCTCTCATCTGCACAGCTGTAATGGAATACCGATAACTAAGATGAGTACTAAACTGTAAATAATATTTGGGAAATGTTATCATGATGGGAAAAATGGGAATAACTTGGTTATACTTGGTTACCATCTGTAACAAGATGAGTCGCTTAACGACCCCATCCTAAATTTGTAGCACGGACAGTAGTAAATAATAATAGTGTAAATAATCGGGTCTTTTATGTGTTCAGTTTGTGGGAGATGTAAATTTGTATATATAGTATAGTACGTTAAGTCATGCATGCATTCATATTTCTTTGTAGTCAATAATTTTCGTTACATTTGATTTTGATTATGATAGTTAAATAAGACCCGATATGTGTTTTCTGTTTTGGTCATTTTAACGAGCTATGTAATGACATGGAAGGAAAATCCAGCTTCGCCATACCAGTAGTTTTTTTGTTGTAATTAATATGGTCATAATTTCAAAGTGAAGTTGTTAAATTTGTGAGATGCGATTAATATAATAATTTCCAAGTAAATCATATCTGGAGTGATTAGTGCCAGAATAAATCGAGTTTGTGAAAGGGGTTATGCGTTAAACATATTAGGAGTGGACTACCGTGTAACAGGCGAAATTATTATTTTTTTATTAATAATAATAATAAATAAATAATATAACTATTTTTTTTGAGAAGATATTTTTTTAAAATATAATTTGGATATAATAATAATTCATGTGATATCGGAAGATTTAGTGAGCAGTGCGTAATAATAAATTTATGTGATCAGGTGTTGAGTTTATTGGGAATCATTTAATGACGGGATGTCGTTTTTAATTCGGAATTAAAGTGCGCGATAATTTAATTTGGTCAATTAATAATATTGAAATGTAGATCGGTGCTAATAATCCGTACATGTTATGAACGTGTGGTTTAAATTACGGTCCAATATTTTTTTTTACGTATAAATGTCGCGTTTTGAAGTTGCGATTTATTAGCCGGAACACGTATTACGAGACCATGATTGTCAAATTTTGGTAAATATAATTTCAAGATGTTACGATTATTTGTGGAGAATGAACTAAGACGTAGATCAAAATGAGATAGAAAAATGTTAAAGAATCTGCAGTCAGATAATAAAAGGTCGTACGATGTCAAAAGTGGAATAAATAAGTCAGTTGATAATTCTGTGAGAAATAAAGGAATCAAGGAATATTGAAATAGAAAGGAAAATAAATTCCGTACGAGAGACACTTAGGATATTGATATGAGTGTAAAATGTACGGGCAGTGTCACAGAGAAAGACTGAGTTACATAGTGGGTAGAATTCGAACCCGTGACAGCATGTACGAAATAAATAGACTGCACAGCTATTCGTTGAGATACAACGGATCTAAGGATAATGAGAGTTCGGATTCCACATAAATGGTCGTATATTGTATTCATTGTAATGACGAACGAGGACAAGCATGATGTCGTGATAATAATAATAAATATTGCAGATAAAGGATTGGACCGCCTTAATTAAATGAGCGTTGATAAAGATGTTAAACGGGAATCTAAATGATAATATGCAACCGATAATAATAATAACAATGTTAGGACGATGTCAAATCATCGCGGTCAGTTTAATAATAATTGTCATAATAATAACAGTAATGATGCCGTTGGTTGATCAGTGAAATAATTATAATTGCGACCGATATCTTAATATATTTGGCGGAGGTGACCGGTTCATTAATAATAATAACCTCTTGAGTGACGTGAATAATAATAATAATATCTTGAGTCACATATTCATTAATAATAATAATAACCACGAGAGGGATATAATAATAATAACAGTAATAACCATTTGTGTTTGCATCCCGCATAATAATGACGATATTAATCAAACGTGACAGTGCCAGGAACCGATGAATAATAATAATAATAATAATAATAATAATAATAATAATAATAATAATAATAATAATTTCAAGGACGATAATTTCATAAATATTCTGACGATCGTGGAGTTATTTGTTTGGTGACAACATCCCTCTATTCGTATGGTTGAATCATGAGAATGATAATATTAGAGTCATTTGGTACCTCGTTATTGTACGGTTTCCGTATGGGACTATGTGACAGTAATATTTGGCGTGTTTGTTTACTTCGCTCGCGATGCGACGGGGGCCATTGCCACGGTATTTCCCACCGCTTCTCGTTATCTCATCTGTGGCAGTAGTCTATTGAGGCCAACTGGTAACAATTCAGATCACATGTAAATAAAATGTAAATGCTGATTCAGTGGTATGGCATTAGCTGGATATCGTAAGATAGGAACTGTCCGTGGAATCCAGTTTTCGCATTTCACGAGAAACATTACCCAGTCCGAGTACCGGTCTCGGAAAAATGTACATAGCCGGTGTACATCATCTTAGTTAAATCGGGAAGCCGACCGTAACATGGGTTATGCTCGGGCTCCCGATAGAAGGAAGCTATATCTGTGAACAACGGTTCGATTCAAATGGAATCGATCCGTAAATTATACCTCCAAAATGTCATTTTATTTCAGAAGCAACGCAGCAAGATATTGATACCACTTGCGGTATGGCAAGTGATTTATATATGTAACATGCGTGGAAATTCAAATATTGTTGCCAAGTGTATCAAAGTTTCATACGTCAGATGGCGTAATAAACCGCTTCTTCTGGCAAATTATTTCAAAGGAAACCACTCTCATAATCTTTTTATTGTAGTTAGATGATGCCCTTTTTAAAGTAACAGTCACTTCCTAGTCCTATCATGGAGTCCTTAAATTCAAGTTACAATTGAGCCTTCCCCATTTTATTTTAATTGCTCCGTTCATCCCCGTGTTCTATTATGCCGTTATATTTATATTTAATGACTTAAATAATGAACCGACACCCCTGAGATAAATGCTAGTCTGGGACTCGGGAGGTGGACGGGTGCAAAATGGCTGGCCCAAAGTGGGGCTTTAAGAACGGCAAAGTGGGGCTTTAAGAACGGCAGAGAGGGCCTAACAAATCAAGGGAAGAACTACGAGTCATGTTGGTTGACATCAGTAAAAGGATGACCAATTGTAGGACATGTTACAGTTGGGCCAGAAGCAATATAGCTTGCCCAACGTGTTGCTTTAAGAACGGCAGAGAGGCCAATATTATTGCTAATCAATTGTAAAATTTTTATACTTTTTTTTCAAAGTTTATATTTTTAAATTTTTGATTTTTATTAATTGATGACCGCATCACGGTCAAGTGTGTGTTCACTTGTAACGTAATATCATGCTAGAGTAAGGTTAGTTTCGAACGGAGCTAGATTTGACTAGTTTATTAATATAATCCATTGCTAATCTCTTCAAGTTTGGCAATGATTCAAAATTCAATAAGCTCGAAGATTTGATGTTTTTCTCTTTTTCCCATATGAAATTTTATATTATTTTGGTAATTCAGGACTCCATTTAAATGTCATTGGACATGAGATGAATATTATAAACAGCTGTTTAGGAAGGCTTGAAATGGTAAAAATATTACTGAGCACCAGTTCAAGTTATTATTTGAAAAGAGGTTGAGATGGTATAAATTAAAATTAACGTATTTTAGGGCAGGAGATTTCCAACTTCATCGTTGTTTTTAATGTTGTTGTTGTTGTTGTTATATTGGAGCGGTTTATTGTGAAATCTTAGGCGCAAGCCAGCATTCAAGTTGAATGACCGGCAAATGTAAACAAGTTTTAAAGTCAAAATGTTTTTTTGTTAAATGAAAGTTAGTGTAGGGGTATAATGTCATAGGATAGGGCCTAGACCCAATAGCGTATTCCTTCGTGTGCAGCAAGGTGAGAGGCCGATCGGCCCTTTTGCTTTCTCAAGAAAAGTTATAATGTCTGACGACGGTGGGGAGCGATCCCAGGACATAGTGGTAGAAGGACAGGGAGAGATGAAAGCTCTCACGTTAGAGGACTTAATGCAAGCGTTGGCTGCAAGTATTGGTCCAATTAAACATGAACTTGCAGAACAAATGAAGGCTAATAGTGTTTCATTAGAAAATATAGTTGATCAAATGCAGGCCGATAGGATGTCAGATAAACAGGAAATTATTGAGCAAATGAAGACTAATAGTGTTTCAGATAAACAGGAAATTATTTATAAAATCGACCAAGTACAGGCCGCGAGTGTGTCACTAGAAAATAAGATCGACCAGGTACAGGCTGCGTGTGAAGTAAATAAATCAGAACTCAAGGCACAAATAGATGCAGTTCAGGCCGCGAGCGTAGCGATGGGACAGGAACTTAGGGACCAATTAACTCAAGTCCAGGAAGCATGTCACTTCGCGAAAGACGAATTAAAAGTGCACATGGATGCGTACATTACCATCGTTAATGAAAAGGTTGACCGCGTTAGAGATGAGGCTCAAATGGAACGCGCAGAAATTAAGGAAAAATTGAACGCTAGTGTCAAGGAACTCGCCGCTCTACGATTAACTGACAGACAAGACATAGAATCACACATAGAGGAAATTCGGGATGAGTGTAGGAAGGAGAATGACATCGTCCGGGGACAAGTAGAAGATAAATGCGCGCAGATAGCTGGCACCTTGGACAAGCACGACAAGGGCATGAACGAGTTACGTGGGGAAGCCGCACGTACACTTGTCATCGTAACAGGACTGAGAAACAAAGTCGAAGAACTAACTATAAATTTAGAAGACCGTAGCCAGAGAATAACCAAGTGCGAAGACTTCCAGAAAGCTGACTGGGCAAAGTTTTCGAGGGAACTGGATAAGTGCATTCGCTGGATCCCTCCATCTCATAAGAACTACCATCGGTTCATCGGTGCAGTAACAACAACAGCTAAAAAGTGTATGCCGAGAGGATATCGAAAAGAATATATCCCAGGATGGAGTGATGAAAGTGAAACACTGTACCTACAATTCCAGCAAAGTAGTGACCAAGAGATAGCTACAGAACTTTCGACCAGCTTAGACTTATCTCGTAGGCAGAAATGGACAGACACAATTGAAAGTATGGACTTTACCCACTCAAGCAGGGAAGCATGGAGTCTTCTGAGGAGATTGGGAGGAAGTGGATCAGTATGCAGGAAACCTTCAGGAGTAACACCCGACCAAATTGCTTCCCACATCATTACCACATCAAGAGTGCCTCCCGACAAGAAACATACCAAACATATCAGACGGCAGCTTCGTGACTTGAAAAAGACAACATCTCCCTCATCTGAATATGCACGCCCCTTCACAGTTTTAGACATTGACATGGGACTGAAGGACCTCAAACCTTTTAAGTCACCTGGTTTCGATGGCATCCATCCAGAATTTCTTATTCATTTGGGAGGATATGCTAAGAAATGGTTGGCAGAGTTCTTTACTGACATCCTACTGACTGGTCAACTTCCACTGGAGTTCAAGAAGGCAAAGATAATTTCTATTCTGAAACCTGGCAAACCCAGCAACAAGGTAGAAAGCTATCGACCCATTGCCCTTCTTAGCTGCTGCTACAAACTTTTTGAAAAGTTGATATATAACAGAATAAGTAGCGCAATCCTAGAGCATATTCCAGTTGAACAGGCAGGCTTCAGACCAGGACGTAGCTGCTGTGACCAAGTATTGTCTCTTACATCCTTCATTGAGGCAGGATATCAAATGAAGCTGAAAACATCTGTAGCATTTGTTGATCTTACTGCTGCCTTTGACACTGTATGGAGGGAAGGCCTTATCTACAAATTTCTTCGTATCATACCATGCAGAAAGATGGCTCAACTGATTAACAACATATTAAGTGATCGGAAGTTCCAAGTAATCACTGGATGCAAGATAAGCAAGGAGAGGAAGCTGAACAACGGATTGCCCCAAGGATCAGTTCTCTCACCATTATTGTTCAACTTATATCTCTCTGACCTTCCTGACACTTCATCCAGAAAATTCTGCTATGCCGACGACTTGGCTCTAGCTGTACAAGATCAGGTAATGGAGACGACTGAAGAGATTCTGACCAAAGACCTGTCTTTACTGGAAGACTACTTCAAAATCTGGAGACTCCAACCCAGTGCGAGCAAAACAGAAGTGTCCTGCTTTCATTTAAATAATCGTTTGGCGAACGTGAAACTGAATGTTAGTTTCAGAGGGAGAATTCTTCATCATAACTGGAACCCAAAATACCTTGGTGTCATCTTGGACCGTACACTATCCTTCAAACAACACCTCCTGAACTTAGCACAAAAGTTGAAGTCTCGAAATAACATCCTTCATAAACTGTGTGGAACTACTTGGGGATCTTCAGCAACCACTTTGCGATCTTCAGCCCTGGGTTTGGTGTATTCAAGTGCCGAGTATTGTGCACCTGTTTGGATGAACAGTCATCATACAAGGCTTGTTGACACCCAGCTTAATACCACAATGCGCATCATATCTGGCGCAATCACATCTACTCCAGTTCATTGGCTTCCACTGCTAACTGGTATAATGCCACCTGATCTACGCCGATCTAATGCCCTTATGAAGGAATTTCACAAGATCTCAAGAAATCCTAGTCTACCCGTGAATAGTGACCTGCCACTTCTGAATCTTAACAGACTAAAATCACGCCATCCAACTCTGCGTGATGCCTCTAACATGGATGCTAAAGATTTTAAATCTCTTGATGAGTGGAAAAGTAGATGGGAAGCAGCAACGGATGTGCGCCTTCATACCTTCTTCTCAGGTCCCAGACTTCCAAGTGGATCCCACCTACCACGCAAGACCTGGACTGCCCTGAACAGAATCAGAACAGGACATGGTCGGTGCAGAGCCGCTCTCCATAAGTGGAAAAAGCTACCTAACCCAGACTGTGACTGCGGAGCTCCATACCAGACTGTTCGTCATATCGTCAGGGAATGTAGGATTCGAGCCTATCACGGTGATGAGGATGACTTCCTGCTGCTAACTCCGGATGCTGCACGCTGGATCGAAGAATTAGACATTCAATTGAGAAGCACAAGTTGCTTTGTTTCTCAGCTGTAAATATGTATATATGTATATTACTGATTATGTCTGTATAAGCCATACGCTAAATAATAATAGCGTTATTCCAGCGGACGGAAGACTTAATTGAACAGGGCCAATCATTCGCCGACACGGAAGTTCGCTTGTTAGAACAATGCAAGGCGTATAATGGGCAAAATTCCGGCACAACAGAAATGTCAAGTTGTAATCCCGACGGAATGGATGACATCCGAAAAGACTTGGAGATGTTGAAGGCTAGGTTGGAACCATCAGCGTCTAGCCAAGATTTTAACCTCCAATATCGCGAATACGAACCCCATGATAACCAGGGGATTCATAAGAAAGGAGGCCTATCCCATGCTGATACACACGGTTTCAAGTTTGAAAACAGAGATGGGTCGTCTACGTCATCAAATGCTATCCCGACATCGGTGGTACACGTCATTAAGATGTCTGATGACAAGCCACCAAGGTTCGATGCCCGTGGGCATATCACCCCGAAAGGTTTCATCCGGGAAATCGCCGGTTATATAAATGAGAATAAAATACCAGTAGAGCGACAACTGCGAACGGTCGAGAAATTCCTAGACGGAGCACCAGCTGTATGGTTCAGGGCTTTCTTGTATACTTTTGAAGATTTTGAAGGATTTCGGCGGGCTTTTCTCCAAAAGTTCTGGAGTATTCAGGAACAGCAGGAGTTAAGGCTGGAAGTATACTCCAGACGATATTCAACATCTTCACCCACGAAATTTTCTGATTACTTTGTGGCACAATTTCACAAGCTACGGGAGCTTGATAATCCAATGAGCGAAACAGAATTGATTAGCGCCATTGGAAAGCAATTGCCATTCGAGGTCCAACGAATGATGATAGCGTCAAATGTCCAGACGGCTGTCGATGCGGAGGCTTTATTACGTCAATTAGACCTCACCACGCATCATTCGAACCCGAGACAAATTAGGAGCAGGGACCAACAGGTGAACAACATCGAACGGACAATCGAACCGAAGACCACTAGTACGAAAAACCAGGGAACTAGTACTGATCCGGAACCTCGTCGAGCATATAATACGGAGTGGAAGCCGCGACAATGGATGAGACCAAGGAATTTTGCGGAAGGCAACCGGCAAACCAACCAAGGGAACTTTTGAGCTGACAGGGGATACCGTGGATTCCAGAGAAGTAATTATAGGCCGTATCCAGCTAGGAATCAAGGGAACCCGAGATATTACCAGGGAGGATCTCGTCAGGAGAAGGATGACAGATACCAAGAGTCTAGGCGGTATATAGAAGAGCTGAACAAGAGAAAATGGAAGAAGGCGATCCATGATCGAGGCCGTGAGGAGGAAGCGACAGGAGCGGAGAGCTTGCAATTCCAGAGAGCAAGGAAAGGGGCCAGCGACCTGAACCCGAATGCACCGACGTTCGATTCGGGACAAGGAAACAAAAGGATGTGACTAGAAGCAGAGGATGAACGAGAGGAAGCAGATGACGAGCCGGAAGAAGATGATGTCGAAGAAGAGGATGAAGAAGATGACGGAAGGGAAGAAGAAGTCCAAGTAATCCATGCACCAATTGAAGCAAGACCATGTCCAGAGTGTGGAGAGATAGACAGCGACGTGCAGGAATTTGTAAATACGATCCATCAAATCGAAAGACAGAACGAGGAGTTAAGGTTCAGGAACCAGAAGTTGAGAGACGAAATCAATAGCCGTCGCAGAACAGAGGTTCCGATGTCAAATCATGATAGTGATGATATGGACACATCATAAAAAAAAATCTCATGATACTCACTAGATTTTTTTTTACCTGGGCAAGAGGAAGATGAACCCGAGTGACTTAGGCCCATAGTCAGTCATGATTTGATCGGTAAAATAATATATGGTACATTTATTGAAATGCAGAAGTGTAGTTGAAAATATTTCGTTTATGTAATGTCGAAATCAGAGCGAAGGAAGGACGACAGACTGGAGCCTGACGGATTAGCTCAACACGACAACTTTTAGCTACTTCACAGCAGGGAATATCATTAGTTGGCGAACAAGGAAATACAGAGTCCACAAATAAGTCTTGGTCAGAAAGAGGAAGGGGGAGAGTCATACAAAAGAAACTCACAACATGAGTAATACGTTGGGATATTTTTGGCAGGACGGAAAGTCCGTGACCTCGTGGAAAATTACAGCGGCTGAGTGTACGTTCGCTAGCCTAAGTTCGAGCAGGTGGAGATTTAAATCACGTGACCGCTTGCCGGCCAATAGTAAAAATTTGATGGGATACTCAGGGATACCATCTTAAGGAATGATGGATGAGATATTTTCGTAACTACAAAAGTAATCAGTAATAAATTATTATGAGTACACGGATGAATGTAATGAATTTATTAGATGTCACGCATGGAAAAATAATCAATAATTATTGGCAAATTAAATAAATTGAAGGCTGGATTTCTTGGAAACCAGACACCTTGAATCTCATTGGCTGAAAGAAGACCACGTTGTCAGGGACGCTTACAAAGGCGCGAAATGTGAGGAGCGAAATCCACCTGTATCTCCTAAATCTGTGATCACCAGGAGTTCATATTTTATCCAGCAGATATGCTAGCGGAGTGGATTAATTTGATGTAAATTTTAACTTCCAATTCGGAGTGCAAGTACCGATATTAAAAATCCACCCCCTCCCTCAGGGGTATGACGTCAACGAATCCGCGGGAAAAAGGCTTCATCCACATATACGGGGCAAGGGATCCTCGCCAACACACTTGTCTTGAATCTATGGAGCTGAATTGACGGTCGTGACACACTTGTAGTGAACATCGGGAGCTGAATTGACGGTCGCCAGCACACTTGAAGTGAAGCTCGGGAGCTGAATTGACGGTCGCCAGCACACTTGTATTGAATATCGGGAGCTGAACTGTTGGTCGCCGCTAACTTAGAATTCTACGGACGTACAGTCATTTAATGGCGCGAGCATCCGCCAGTGTTTGTAAAATGTGATCGCGCTCAAGCAACGGGAACTAGAAATAGTTAACGTAGGACAGCGTTTGTTATTTACAAATATCAGTGACGGAAAGTAATTACGCTGCAAGAGAGTAGTATAAATTAGATCACCATAAGTACGTACATAACCAACTGTGTGACGAACAGTACTTTCAGGGAAGAGTAGCCTGTACTTTGCTATATCGAACCGAGATTATGAACACGTCAAGAATGCCGTATAAATCGGGCGTATCGCGACGGGCGTAAAGTTGACACCTCGTCGTACGTGTCCAGGTCCATTGTGCGGTAGTTGGACGAAGATTAAATAGTGTAAATATTAAATTCTTGGGTCTAGGATAGTAATTTGTTGTATAAAAGTTAAAGTATTTCAGTGTTAACGTTGTAAATGGTGAAGGTTTGTGGTAACCAAGATATGAGTGTAAAATGGTAATGTGCCAGGAAATCTTTTGTGAAACTACGCCATCAAGAATGGAGGAGTAAAACGCAGAGAGGGGCCGGAGGGGCCTCTCATCTGCACAGCTGTAATGGAATACCGATAACTAAGATGAGTACTAAACTGTAAATAATATTTGGGAAATGTTATCATGATGGGAAAAATGGGAATAACTTGGTTATACTTGGTTACCTTCTGTAACAAGATGAGTCGCTTAACGACCCCATCCTAAATTTGTAGCACGGACAGTAGTAAATAATAATAATGTAAATAATCGGGTCTTTTATGTGTTCAGTTTGTGGGAGATGTAAATTTGTATATATAGTATAGTACGTTAAGTCATGCATGCATTCATATTTCTTTGTAGTCAATAATTTTCGTTACATTTGATTTTGATTATGATAGTTAAATAAGACCCGATATGTGTTTTCTGTTTTGGTCATTTTAACGAGCTATGTAATGACATGGAAGGAAAATCCAGCTTCGCCATACCACTAGTTTTTTGTTGTAATTAATATGGTCATAATTTCAAAGTGAAGTTGTTAAATTTGTGAGATGCGATTAATATAATAATTTCCAAGTAAATCATATCTGGAGTGATTAGTGCCAGAATAAATCGAGTTTGTGAAAGGGGTTATGCGTTAAACATATTAGGAGTGGACTACCGTGTAACAGGCGAAATTATTATTTTTTTATTAATAATAATAATAAATAAATAATATAACTATTTTTTTTGAGAAGATATTTTTTTAAATATAATTTGGATATAATAATAATTCATGTGATATCGGAAGATTTAGTGAGCAGTGCGTAATAATAAATTTATGTGATCAGGTGTTGAGTTTATTGGGAATCATTTAATGACGGGATGTCGTTTTTAATTCGGAATTAAAGTGCGCGATAATTTAATTTGGTCAATTAATAATATTGAAATGTAGATCGGTGCTAATATTCCGTACATGTTATGAACGTGTGGTTTAAATTACGGTCCAATATTTTTTTTTTACGTATAAATGTCGCGTTTTGAAGTTGCGATTTATTAGCCGGAACACGTATTACGAGACCATGATTGTCAAATTTTGGTAAATATAATTTCAAGATGTTACGATTATTTGTGGAGAATGAACTAAGACGTAGATCAAAATGAGATAGAAAAATGTTAAAGAATCTGCAGTCAGATAATAAGAGGTCGTACGATGTCAAAAGTGGAATAAATAAGTCAGTTGATAATTCTGTGAGAAATAAAGGAATCAAGGAATATTGAAATAGAAAGGAAAATAAATTCCGTACGAGAGACACTTAGGATATTGATATGAGTGTAAAATGTACGGGCAGTGTCACAGAGAAAGACTGAGTTACATAGCGGGTAGAATTCGAACCCGTGACAGCATGTACGAAATAAATAGACTGCACAGCTATTCGTTGAGATACAACGGATCTAAGGATAATGAGAGTTCGGATTCCACATAAATGGTCGTATATTGTATTCATTGTAATGACGAACGAGGACAAGCATGATGTCGTGATAATAATAATAAATATTGCAGATAAAGGATTGGACCGCCTTAATTAAATGAGCGTTGATAAAGATGTTAAACGGGAATCTAAATGATAATATGCAACCGATAATAATAATAACAATGTTAGGACGATGTCAAATCATCGCGGTCAGTTTAATAATAATTGTCATAATAATAACAGTAATGATGCCGTTGGTTGATCAGTGAAATAATTATAATTGCGACCGATATCTTAATATATTTGGCGGAGGTGACCGGTTCATTAATAATAATAACCTCTTGAGTGACGTGAATAATAATAATATCTTGAGTCACATATTCATTAATAATAATAATAACCACGAGAGGGATATAATAATAATAACAGTAATAACCATTTGTGTTTGCATCCCGCATAATAATGACGATATTAATCAAACGTGACAGTGCCAGGAACCGATGAATAATAATAATAATAATAATAATAATAATAATAATAATTTCAAGGATGATAATTTCATAAATATTCTGACGATCGTGGAGTTATTTGTTTGGTGACAACATCCCTCTATTCGTATGGTTGAATCATGAGAATGATAATATTAGAGTCATTTGGTACCTCGTTATTGTCCGGTTTCCGTATGGGACGATGTGACAGTAATATTTGGCGTGTTTGTTTACTTCGCTCGCGATGCGACGGGGGCCATTGCCACGGTATTTCCCACCGCTTCTCGTTATCTCATCTGTGGCAGTAGTCTATTGAGGCCAACTGGTAACAATTCAGATCACATGTAAATAAAATGTAAATGTTGATTCAGTGGTATGGCATTAGCTGGATATCGTAAGATAGGAACTGTCCGTGGAATCCAGTTTTCGCATTTCACGAGAAACATTACCCAGTCCGAGTACCGGTCTCGGAAAAATGTACATAGCCGGAGTACATCATCTTAGTTAAATCGGGAAGCCGGCCGTAACATGGGTTATGCTCGGGCTCCCGATAGAAGGAAGCTATATCTGTGAACAACGGTTCGATTCAAATGGAATTGATCCGTAAATTATACCTCCAAAATGTCATTTTATTTCAGAAGCAACGCAGCAAGATATTGATACCACTTGCGGTATGGCAAGTGATTTATATATGTAACATGCGTGGAAATTCAAATATTGTTGCCAAGTGTATCAAAGTTTCATACGTCAGATGGCGTAATAAACCGCTTCTTCTGGCAAATTATTTCAAAGGAAACCACTCTCATAATCTTTTTATTGTAGTTAGATGATGCCCTTTTTAAAGTAACAGTCACTTCCTAGTCCTATCATGGAGTCCTTAAATTCAAGTTACAATTGAGCCTTTCCCATTTTATTTTAATTGCTCCGTTCATCCCCGTGTTCTATTATGCCGTTATATTTATATTTAATGACTTAAATAATGAACCGACACCCCTGAGATAAATGCTAGTCTGGGACTCGGGAGGTGGACGGGTGCAGTACGCTGTCCTTACTGGCCATTTGAACACCGTCTTCTTGCACGCTGAACAGTACATGTGTGCCCACTGTTGGTTCTTCAATGTCACCCATTACCAAGTAAGACTATTCCAAAGTTATTCTATATGCATGAATGGAAACATACTCGACGTCGAGAAATTCTGACCCTAAACTTGTGACGCCTAAATTATTATGAACTTGAAATGTGAAGACGTGCCGAACATTTTGAAAGGTTCTGGTACCTTGTGACTGTGTGGTACCTTTCCTGGTGCATACGACTGAACTCTACCTGCTCATCGTGACCCCCGGTGGTCCTTTTTCGGCGGGGGAGACTGTAGCGTTATTAACAAATACGCTACCTGTGATACATATATATATGTGAACTATCTACTGTCTGCACGACATGTACTTATATGGTGTCTCTCATCGGAACTGGTATTTTAGTGAAATTACTAATTCCTCTACGGACATTATGTTCACGGGTTAAGTACTGTATTGAGCCGTGATTTTCCCGTTCATATGGAACTGTTATTCTACTCTATGGAAAGACTAAAACCTTGAGTCTGGTAGACTTGATTATTTTAAAACATGAGCGCTGTGAGCTGTTGGAATATTGGTCATATTTCCTGTCTAAACGTGGCCATTGTGACCTTTCGGAACACTGTTTATTGCTTGGTAATACTTCTGCATGGTATGATTACATAGTGGAACGATACATGAACGCCTACGCCATCTGTGAGAGTGGCTAGGAACTTATCTTGGTGTTTCAGCGGTCTCCGCCAGAGCGTGTAGCGGGGGTTGAGACTGTGTCGCGCCTAGTGACGGTGTGTGAAAGTCGCCTTTTAGCTGTTGGACTCGCTCGTGGCTAGAAGCTAAGCCATGTTTAACGGCTGCTCTATAACCAACATGATTATAGAAACTGTAGGTATCGGATGATCTAGGGGAGTGCACCTCGCCTAACGAGGAAGTATAATACTGTAACGTATAGTTTTTAAGTATATTCGTTTTTAGCATGTAAGTCTTTCTTTAATTTCTTATTTGTGAAGTGCGCGGTAGTAGGTTGTAGCACGAGGATGTTACCTGAGCATTACTGGTCTCCTCAAAGTTCGCCTTTTGGTCTTATTACTGTATATTTATATATATAGTTTGGGTGTAGTTTTCTGTATTTTATGTGTATTTATTGTAAGTGAAGTAAGCTACGGCTTGGTGATGGAGTTCATATTTGAAGTGTGTGTTGGGTAACGGCAAAGTGCAGTGTGCTCTAGGTAACGGTCCAAATTTCGTTCCTGCCTTTTCTAAATTTGTGATTCTCTTTGTTTATTTTTGTTTCTTATGTATCTACGTGTGTTTGGTGTATTATGTGATTCGTGTGCCGTTTCTTTTATAAATTGCATCTTCATTTGGCAGTGTTTATTATGGTGTACACTATCTTCTGTTCTATCTGAAATTTTGTTCCTATATTATTGTTTGTGACTCGGTTCGTGTGATTCGGCCTTCCGTTACTCGTGTTACGACCTAACTACTACCATTGCACTGAACACCACCCATTTCTCTTAAGGGCATCATTATTTTATTATTATTATTATTAGTTGGATTTTTCATAGATTTTATTTTAATTCATACGTATGACTAGGGAATAGGATTGTATATTTCTTGCATTTCTGCGGGTGGTTTTTATTTTATTATTGCCCTATAATATTAGGTTAACTACATTTATTACTACTATGAAATTCTTTAACAATGTAAAAAAATTGAAGATTTAATTGAGGGATTTGGGCACCCCTAGTGTGGAGTGATTGTTGCTTGGGGCTTATCTTCTCTCCTCTGTATTGTTGCTTATCTTATCTTATCGCGGTGTGGCAGTTACGCAACTGTCATTGTCATTATTGTCTTGTGGGCATTAGCATCGTCTGTCGCATGCCGCTGTCATTAGTATGATGTTTTGTTTTGCGGTATTGAGGCAAAATCGTGTGTTTTTCTATCTTGTAATGTGGGTTCCGCCTCATTAAATTGTGCTTTTCAGGTCGTGTTGTTACCGATTACCACATCTACTATGTGGAGTGATTTTATTTATATATATTAGTGTTGATTTTATTTTAACTACTGTACGATATGTGTTTTCATATTGGTCGGGTGTAGTGTAATGTCCCGTTATTTTCTTGCATTGTTTGTTTACGTTGTGTGAGTTTGTGTGGAATTATCCTTCCGCTGGGACGTGTCGAAGCCCTCTATTAAATAATTCATTGTAAATTTTATTAATATTTTATGTTTGTTCACAAACACTTATAGTATTTATTTAGTTAGTTGACTGGTGCACCAGAAGTTTATTTTACAAAGAAGACTTATTTTAAAGAATATTAATTTTATTTATATCTAGATTTGTTACCTGTTTTATTTTCGTCGATGCCAGAAGGAATATAATCTTATTTTTTTTAATTCATTACGTTAAGTTGGGTCTAATGATTTTCCTTTTTTTAAATAATATGTAAGAATGAATTTTCTTTTAAGTATAAATTAATTTAAAATTTAATGTTGGTGTTTTTTGGGCGATGCCTGTCGCAATTCCTAATGATCCCATCCTCTAATCTTATTTTCTTTGGGTTTGGTCCTGCACACTTCTATCTTTGGCTTTGTTGATGTTGTTTTCTGTTTATTTTGTATGCGCACGTCCCTATGACGTTTGTCATTTTCTTGTATTGTTTGAGGGCGTTGCACCCCTTACGTTACATATTTCTCAGTGGGGAATAAAGCAGAATACTTAGACTGGCCAAAAATTCTACATTTAAACCACCGGGTTTTGAAATGTACATGAAATAAAAGAGCTTAGAAACCTTACCCTCAGGCTATCTGCCGGAGCTATCACATGTTAAGAAAATTCTGCCATTACCTTGAGTTGCTGGGCCTTCCCAACGCCGATTTGCGACCCCTGCCACCTTAATATGCGCCGCACACAATAAACTGGAGCTATGGCAATGACAATACGGCCTTAATGCGCCCAGCTTTTATTGTATATCGAGGGGAAGTTTCCAAAACTCCTTACAGATAGACTGGATGCTTGTACACACCCCCAATTTTAACTGGTTAGAGAAAATATTCACAAAATTTCTGATTGGTTGACAGATGCAGGCGATTGAGGGGACAGAATCGGTGACAACCTTGATACAAGGACAAAACAATCTTCAAAACTAAAGTTATCTACCTATGAAAATTAACTTTCCATTAAGAATTAATTGTCCTTAATCCCGCCAGAGGGGGCACTTAGGCTGATGGTAGAGGCATCTAATAATTGAAAATCCAAGTGTCTTGCATAACAGTATTTCAAGTTCAACTTCACAGATGGCGTTATAGAAGGCACGCAGTTTAACTGAACGGAGGTGAACCACGGTACAATTATTATTGTTATTGTGTGCGTAATTACCTCAGTGGCTTGGCTGATGGCTTCCCACCTGGAAAAGCTGAGGATCGAATCCCCAGCGATACTAGGTTGTGATTTTCATCTAAACACTCACGCGCCATAGAGCCCTGAACCCCGGCCTTAGTGGCTCCAGCGGCCTCAAATATATCCGAATTAAGCTGAAGAAATTACATATTGTCAGTAATGTTCAAGTTTGAATCATTTACTCAATAGGATACTTTCTTCTTCTTCTTCTTCTCCTTCCCCTTCTTGTTTCCCGGAAGTCTTTGTGCCCGTAACGGACACTTCCGCGCTGGCACTTCCGATCCTCAGAGAGCAGGTAGGCAGGCAAAACGGAAGGAATGACAAGTGGACAAATGTCTTAAGGTCAAGGACAACGATGGCTAAGTGATATCCTTAGGGAGTGGGCCCAGGAGCTGTTGGTTTGAGTCACTGCAGGAAGATGAGCAGAGGGAAGATGGTGATCAGGGAAGTGTTAAATGATTGGGAAGGGCAAGAGGAAAGGGAACCAGAGTGGAGTATTAAGGCAGATGTTGAGGAAAATAGAATTGCGGGAAGGGGATAAGAAGACGGTGGTAGTTTTCAACGTAAGCAAGCAGGAGAATTGTGGGATCTGGTTGCTGCAGAGCGGAAGAATTTTGAGGAAGCGGAGATAGTTATCATTGGGGTATTGTGCAGGAGGGGTAATGAATGGAGTATGATTGGGGATATAAATGAGACTGTGGAATGGGTATGCGGGGAATGGAAAGTGAGATTTGGAGATCCTAATGGTTAGATAGGAGACGAGGATTTGCGCTTAGATGGCCTTCACTTGAATCGCAATGGTAGACCTACGTTTAAATTAGTTAGGTTTGTTTAGGAGAGTTATAGGGAGGTGCAATTAGCGAAACACGGTGGACTAGGGAGCGGTGGTCAGAGGCGGACCCAGGATTGCATGAAGGGGAGTGGAACATACTTTTAAAATATATACGACAACAGAAAGAATGAGTTTACATTGTGCAGTAAAAAGAGAATGGAGAACCGCACTAACATTTAGAATTCCATTCATTTTCATGATTATTAAAATATTTAGGGTTATGAATATTATAAGACTATAAACATTCCTCTAACAATTTACTGTTAAATATTTTCATAGATAAATAATACGAAGGAAAACGCTTCCAACAATTAGCGAGTTCTTATTATATTATATAATTGGATTACTGTAAAGAAGGAGGTGTACTAAACATGCAAAGTCATGCAAGCCACAACTAGTAACTACGTATTCCCATGTTTGGGTCATGTGTGCAGTTTATTCTGAATTAATAATAATAATAATAATAATAATAATAATAATAATAATAATAGTAGTAGTGATAACAATAATTCCAGGTTTTTCCGTGATCCGGAGAGGGAAGTAAACGTGAGGGCTGAATGGCTGAAAAAATCAGAAAACAAAGTTTAAATTTTGAGAACTATATTTACCGTTTATTCTTTCCTTTACTGATGAAAAGTATGTCGAGAAAACAAACAAGAAGAGAAATTGATAGAGATTTAACAAGAGATAACAAACGGACAAGTTAGAAGCTTAGTTAATTCGCATCCAAGGGAGAATGGAATCCCATTTCACACAAGACTTTCATTCGACTTTCATTCTTTGGCGTAAATAGTGAGACAATAGATTTTGAAAATAAAGCCCCCCATCAGAGGGACTATAGAAGCTTCCTTTGTTGAAAAAGGAAGTCGCAGAGGTTTCTAGAACAAAGTTACAAAGAGGGGAATCGGACACTCAGATTGAAAGTCATATATCATATGGGTATTGTACCGTGAACAACAATTCACAATTAATATTTTACAGTGTCGTAATTTCTCGTTATACTTAGCAGAATTCTGCTCTTATTTGCTGGGGAGCCAGAAAATCAGCAGCCATACGGCCAAGAAGAGCCGAGAACCAAAATGAAATGGAGGCACTCCTAGTACAAAGTCCGGTCACAATAAGAAAAGAAAAATACGAGTCCGAAAAGAAGGGAAGAATATTTAAAACTTGTAAAACTCAGTCACCAGACAATGAAGTAAATAAAGTAAACGAGGTTACACACTCGTGCGTCCCTTGTAGGAGTTTTGCATTAAGTCCGTAGATGAGCTTGCATCCGGGAGATAGTAGGTTCGAATCCCACTATCGGCAGCCCTGAAAATGGTTTTCCGTGGTTTCCCATTTTCGCACCAGAAAAATGCTGGGGCTGTACCTTAATTAAGGCCGCTTACTTCCAACTCCTAGGCCTTTCCTATCCTATCGTCGCCATAAGACCTATCTGTGTCGGTGCGACGTAAAGCCCCTAGCAAAAAAACGTCCGTAGAAATGTTATATTTTAAGTCCCAACATATATGGAAGAATCCATACATTTAAATTTGAGAAAACACAGATCGACTTAACGTTTACATGCTGAAGGGGAATGCTAGAACCTCCGTTTTGCCATAAAGTTCACATAACTTAGTTAGGTGATTGTTCTGCTTTACCTTATGCCTGTTTTACGCGTTAGGCTCCCGAGGAGATCTCCTCAATTAACATAGTTATCTGAAAGTTCCCGATGAAGATTGACACTTTGAGGTTCAAACTCACAGCTATATAAAGGGGCTAGAAAATGGCGTAATTAAATAATCTGGTTGGTGGAACATGACATCATAAAACTGATAGCAGATTGGTTGATAAACTGAACAACATCTTAGGGTGATCATGTTCATTACCGTTCAATCCACTAGGTGGCACTTAGAAACAAGAGTGGTGACATCCTGTGAAGATACACTAAACTTTGTTAATATGCAGGGTTCAAACAGACTTCGTTAGATTAAACTTCTGACAGCTGATGAGGAAGGGGTCGTACTACTGGCAAAATAACAATATTAACACATTGGTCTTCATGCATGATACTTGACCGACTTTATTAATTATTCAGCTCATCACTGACTAACAGCTTAGTGGTAATTGAAAACTTATTTAATAGTGAACATAGCCCCTGTTCAATACCTGTTTCTCTGCGATAATCTCAATATCATTTGAGATGGTTGAAATGTTAGCTATTTCAACTAGGATGCTAGAAGGGCTTGACCGTATTCCATCATCTGCAGATCCTTTCTCTTTTTCAACAGTAATCATGCCTGCGCCACTTGAAGTAGCGTTAACTTCAGAATTTTGAGATGTTTTATCTCCTGCTTCATGTTTTGTATTTTTACAAAACTATTAAATTGAAACACTAGAAAAATGTACGTTTACTGCTGATCGCAAAGAAATTAGTAAACTTTCTGTTAATATTTCAAATATTGCTTGCGAGATAAACCTACTTTTGGAAATCATTAACTGTGAGTGTTAATGCAAGCTCATCGTAACTTGTTGTGGAGCACTGTACCGTGCGGTCGCAGCCTGTCGTTGCCTACTGTTGTCAACAGCCAGGACAGGTCCAGCAGTTAAAATTCAAGGGATGTATGCTCATCCCTAGCGAACTTTAGTGTCAGTTGTATATAAACCAAACCAAACCCCATGGTACTAAAGCCCTTGAAGAGCCTTGACCTGCCAAGCGACCGCTGCTCAGCCCGAAGGCCTGCAGATTACGAGGTGTCGTGTGGTCAGCACGACAAATCCTCTCGGCCGTTATTCTTGGCTTTCTAGACCGAGGCCACCATCTCACCGTCAGATAGCTTCTCAATTCTAATCACGTAGGGTGAGTGGACCTCGAACCAGCCCTCAGGTCCAGGTAAAAATCCCTGACTTGGCCGGCAATCGAAACCGGGGCCTCCGGGTAAGAGGCAGGCATGCTACCCCTAAACCACAGGGCTGGCCAGTCGTATATAAGGCAGAAATAAAACTGTTAGCATAGTGTTTCACATCAGTAGTAGGGTGTTGAGTCAGCAAGTACCCACGAGGTCATGGTCACATACTAGTATGGGTAAGGGGTAATGACCCAAGGTCATTGACCCCTAGTTCAGTAGTAGGACTATGGTGGTTCGCTGATTTAGCATACGAAAGCATGCCTTATCTCACAGTCGCCATCCTGGACAGGCCTAACCTCACAGGGCCCAACTTTACGGCCAGATGCCCTTCTCTCCTCACAGTCGCCATCCTGGGCAGGCCTAACCCCACAGGGCCAAGCTTTACTGTCAGATGCCCTTATATCCTCACAGTCACCACCTTGAAGGGTCCTAACACCACAGAGACCAGTTTTTCGGCTAGATGACCTTCCCTCCCCACAGTCGCCAGCTTGGAGGGGCCTAACCTCACAGTGCCCAGTTTTACGGCCAGAAGCCCTTCCCACCTCACAGCCGTCAGCTTGGAGGAGCCTAACCTCACAACGATATTTTGGTGTGTGAGCCCAGTTTTACGGCCAGGTGCCCTTCCCTCCTCACAGTCGCCATCTTGAATAGGTGTGACCTCACAGGGCCAAGTTTTACGGTCAGATGTCCTTCCCTCCTCACAGTCGCCGTTTTGGAAGTGTCCAACCTCATAGGGCCCAGTTTTACGGTCAGAAGACCTTCGTTCCTCATTTGACCTAGTTTTACGGCTAGATGTTCTTCCCCCTAACAGTTGTCATTTTTGCTTACAGAGCCTAGTTTTACGGTCAGATGCACTTCCCTCCTTATCTGGCCTAGTTTACGGCTAGATACCCTTCCCCCTTACAGATGCAATTTTGCTCACAGGGTCCACTTTTACGGACAGATGCCCTTCCTTCCCCATCGTGAGCAAGCCTAAATTCACATCACCATTTTGGTGGATCAGGGCCCAGTTTTACAGTCAGATGCTCTTACATCCTCCTAGAGAGCAAGCCTGACCTCCCTGTCGCCGTTTTGAGGGTACAGAGCCCATTTTTACGGCCAGACGTCCTTCTCTCCTCATAACATCTAGTTTCAGGGTAAGATGCCCTTCCTATCTCACGATTTGGCAAGCAGAGCAAGCCTAACCTTACAGTCGCAATTTTGGAGGGCAGGGCCCAATTTTAGGGTCGGATGTCCTTCCCCCTGACACACGCGATTTTTGGGGCCTATCCTGCCTCCTCATCTGTCGTAGTTTTACGGTTAGGTGCCCTTCCCTCCTCACAGACGCCAGTTTCCTTACAGGGCCCAGTTATACGGTCAGATGCCCTTCCCTCTCACAGACGGCACTTTGGAGGGCATAACTCACTACTCCTCCTGATCTGGCCCAGTTATGCGGTTAGATGCATTTCTCTCCTCCGCTGACGTCAGAGAGCGTTGTTACCAAGCAAATGCTGGGGCTGTATCTCTCAGCCTTTTGTCATTTTCGATGTTATATAAAAAGTTCAATGAAAGTCAACATTATCTTTGGAAAGAATTAATGATCATATTCATACTGCAATTAGCTAAAGTGCAGAAAATGTAGATAGCAAAGAAGATACTTTATATTTAAACACATCATAGCATGATATTAAAAACGAATTTGGATCAAAAATATCCAGTGAATTTTTTAATACCACTTGTTATACGTGATGAAAAACATGTATTAGTAGTTTCCCAATTAGAAACCATGGCAAAAAACTTTCTATTATTTCATAAAAAGATTAAAATATGCAATACTTTAATTAATTCATAATCAAAACATGCAATGTGTGTGATGTAGTTTACGTGTTATATTAAACAATTACATGTCGTTAAAACTAACAATACATGTATACCACGTCATTGAGATAGTTCGTTGGTTTATATTTATATTTTCAAGACCTAAAATCTATTTGGTAAAATCACTTTAAAATTCTGACATGTACATGAAATTCCCTCTCCAATTATTTTAGATATTCTTTGAAGTGGAATAACACTAAATGCTTGTTCAACAGGAAGTTCGGAAAGTCTGCGCGTTGGTTTTCCTGCGAAATGACAGAGATTGTTCATTGCCCCCATTCTATAAAAACATTTACTATTTGTACCACCAGGTATACCCGCACCGTTCATTCCAATGAAGCGCCTTGAAGAATGGCATCCTCAGTATAAACTTGCAACATCTTGCGTGAAATGTTCGGACTTTCCTCTACACATGTCTCTACCAAGAGAAACTTCTATTATGCCGTCTAGTGTGAGGAGGACCGATTAAGACTACAAAGTAATTTCTTATTTTAAGGTTTCCTAAACTGAGTTGATTTGTCTTTCTTGTGTATCACAGTTGTCAACAGTTCGATCTCTTTCTTCAACTTCAAAATTGACCAATAGGGAATTGTGTATATGTATTTTTCCAACAAAGTCGTCACCATTGGAAATTTTAGGCTTCCTTTTCGCTAAGGATCCCATTTCAAAACTTACTTGGAAGGTGAAGTTATTTGTAGCTAAACGATTATATTGCCCTGTAATACTGGAGGCCGATTTTATGTCCCATACAGTGAAAGTATTAGGGGGTTGTGTCAGATTTTCCTGACGTATTTTCAGATACTCTTGGCGTCACTGACCTTATCGAGTACAAGATTGAACTAACTGATTCTATTCCAGTCAGGTTTCCTCTTTATAGGCTGTCCTCGCCTAAAATGAAGGCTCTTATGGAAATCATTGAGCAGATGTTAAGGGGTGGTATCATTCGACCTTTCAAGTCAGCGTATTCATCGGGCATTTTTCTTGTACCCAAACCTCAAGGTGGTTTCAGGCCTGCGGTTGATTAAAGGGCGTTGAACCGTAAGATTTTGTTACAATCTGTACCACTTCTGAATGTTTATTCTTGTTTTTCATGATTTCGCAAGGCTAAGTTCTTTACCATCTTAGATCTTAACCAGGCATATAATCAAATACCTCTGGAAGAAGAATAGAAACACCTGATGGCTTTCGCCACGGAATGGAATCCGTATTAATACAACCGCACCCCTTTCGGGATCCGTACGTGTGCAGCTGTCCTTGCTAGACAGCTGGAGAGGGTCTTCTCCGATATCAAATTCGAATATCTGAATCATTACCTGGATGATGTCGTCGTGTTTTCAGTGACCTCCGAAGAGCACATAGATCATCTGACGGAAGTCCTCAATCGCCTTCGGAAGGCTAGGTTGACTGTTAAATTACTTAAGGTAGCTTTTGCTAAGCCTTCTATGTCGTTCTTACGGCATGCTGTGTAGCCCGATGGTGTTTCTATTGACCATTCCAGAACACAGGCTGTTCGTGACTTCAAGTCTCCGAAGTACATCAAGGGAATCGCTAAATTCATAGGCATGGTGAATTTCTTCAGGGAATGTATTCCTAACTTTGCTAATAGGGCGGCGCCCCTGAACTTACTACGCAAGAAAGGTGTAAAATTTGAATGGGGGGCCGTCGCAGCCAGCCGCTTTTGAAGACTTTAAATTAGCTCTTTGTAACGTCCCTGTACAAGCCATGCCTGATTTCTCTAAGAAATTCACTGTCCAAAGTGATGCCTGTTCGTCTGCTGTGGCTGCTGTCCTTCCTCAGGAAACGCAACTCGGAGGGCGGACCATCGTATATGCGCCTGGGACCTTATCGGCTCAAGAAGCAATGTATTCTAGCTACGAATTACAGGCTTCGGCAGTCTTGTTTGCCCTGGAGAAGTTCCGCCTTCATCTGAACATGTCAAATTTGAATTAGAAACACACAAGCAGCCTTAATGTGGGTATTAACAAGGCCTTGTAGTACTGGACGTAACGCCCGTCGGGCTATCAGGATCTCAGCTTTCCAATATGATGTACGACACATTAGGGGATCAGAAAATGTAGTTGCCGATGGACTAAGCCACATGTTTTCTAGTGATATTGAGAACAGTGAACAGGAAGTTAGTTCTTCTAATTCTATGCCCATACCTCCTAGTATTAATGCTATTTTGACCGATGCCTCTACGCTGTTTCGTGACACTGAGAATTATCAACGAGAAGATCCCGTGCTGGCTCCGATAATGGAAACCCTTTCTTCTGGGGAACATGTTGTCCCTTATGTATTGAGGAACGGGGTTTTGTGTTGCCCTTCGAGGCATGATCAGAAGATGAAAGTTGTGGTTCTAACCTTTCTTGTGCCAATGATCTTCAAATATTATCATGAGACACCATTAGGGATCAAAGGGGCACGGGAATAAATTTATTATTGTAATGTGTAGACGGCTTCACTAGATTTCAATGGTTGTTCCCTACTAAGCTGACTACCATTCAGCCTACCATTTCTTGTCATAATACTACCTTTGCTTATTTTGTTTCCTATCAAAATATAGTTTCTGATAATGCACAGGCTTTCACATTTAACCTATTCCGGAAATACTGTTTCAATCTGTCCATATCCCATGTAACAAATTCCGCTTATTACACTCAATCATCTCTGGCTGTGGGGATCAATCGTAATCTTCGAACTGCGTTGATCGCTTTTCTTCATGGAGAACATTCCAAGTTGGATACTTCTCTGCATTGGTTATGTTTTGCTTTAAATTCGGCTGTTCATCAGTCCCACGAGTTAACTCCCGCCTCTCTCATGTTTAAATTTGTTCCCAACACGCCTCTGTCTAATCTTTGGTCACTCAATGACACATTACCAGAGACAATATGTCCTGATAATATCAGAGACCTATGGAAGAAGTCTAAAAGTAACCTGAAGGCTTCTCATGAAAAGGTTAGAGAGAGATATGATCGTGGACGTAGGCCCACCAATTTAAAGGTTGGAGATCAAGTTATGGTTAAGAATTTCGTACCTGCAGGCAAGCTTGCCCTCAGATTTCATGGGCCATGTATTTTTTTTGGACTTCTTAACTCCTGTCATTCTTTTGGTCAGCAACCCAGCCATTGAGAGGGTGTTCAGAGTTCACTTTCGCAGATTAAAACTGTATAATCGTTTGTTTTTCAGTATAGGCCAGTATGTCATGGCAGTAAGAAATCAGTTATATTTCTTCGGCGTCAGTTCTGTAATTTTTTAAAAAAATATCAGTTTGTAAGGTATATGGGGAGGCCTTCTACCCCTCCCATATCCACTTAGAGGCAGTATCTTGTGCATATACTAAATCCTGTACAACCTTCACCTCTAGTTAGGTTTATTTTATCCCGATGCCCGTATCTCATTACCTTATTCCCCGACTCTAAGTCCAAGCCTGCTGGTCACACACTCATCCTCGAAGCAGCCCGCCTTATCTGAAACTGCAAATTAGAAAAATACACAACTCTCGCTCTCCACCAAAACAATTCCTGTCGCCAAATTAATGACCGTTTCAGCCCCTCTCTTTCATCTGCGGCCGTGCCTCAACATCTGGCGAGGGACGCCGGCGTGGGGTAAGGGCCCACTCTGCTCTGGCCCCGTCTCCTGCATAACGACGTACTGGAACACCATCCTTTCCCGCGAGGGATGTGGTGCGGTAACTCAACCGCCTGCCCATCTTGGAGCAGTGTCACTATATTTGGTCTGTGGCGACCAACACCATGGCTACCTCTCTCAAGGTAGCGGGAGAGATGTATCTGAGAGTACTTGGGGGATCCGGGCGACCCAACTTGGGCACCGGCTGCGGCGGCTGCTCTTGCCGTCAAAACATGAACTGTATATCTTACACTGGTACGGCTTAAAGAAGACTTCAAGACTTGTTTTTAACATAATCTCTTAAAATGAACTTTTTCAAGAAAATTTATGTCTGTAAAATACAACTTGATAATCTTTCTTCTAACCAGCGAAATGTCAAACTTTAACTGTGAGGAGAGACTTTAAGGGAAATGAAGCGTCTTGAAGAATGCCATCTGATATATGAATGTCGCAACTACTAGCGCAAGAAGTTTGGACTTTTCTCTACAGATATCTCTGCCAAAAAACGTATGTTATGCACTCTAGTGTGAAGAGGAACTATTCAAATCCTAAAGTAATTTTTATTTTGAGGTTTCCTAAACTGTGTTGATTACGCTTTGTTTTGGGTGTATTACAGCTTGCAACACCTCAATCTCTGTCCACTAACTTCAAATATCGACCAATATAAGATTTCGTATATTTTCCTTTTAGCCAATAGGATCAATCTTGTACCTTTTTGATTATCCAATAAACTTTGGAGATGTGTTGAGCCTTAGCCCAGAGCTCTCTAGAACCTTTCTCTCGGATATAAAATCTGGTACCTTTTCGAGCTACGTTGCCTTATTGATCGTCCAGTCTACTGAGTGTGTGTTAATAGATGAGGCGGCGGCGTCTCGCCCTTCATCGAGTATTCCGGCAGATTAATGTAATGGCAGCCCTTTAATAACTATGTGATAGCCTCCGAAAGCTAACTCGAGGGGAGGGTTTCCTATCTTTAACAATGGAACATTAAATATTCAGTCTTCTAAAATGTAAATATCTACATATAATGTAAATTTTAAACGAGCCGAAAAGCACTTAGTTATAATTCAGGACTAGAGAGTGTGACACCTCTTGAGTTCCCTATCAACTTGACTTAGAGGTGACTATGACTTTGTAACCGTTTTCTGTCTGTAGCTTTCGTAACTTACATTTTCTCCATCTAGTCATCTCAGTAGTATAGGCTTAGCCTCTGTAACTTCGGGCCGAAGTCCAAATAGGGTTTTGATGTTTTGAGTGCAAATTTCAAGGAGTGCAAGTGTCCGCCTCCACATCATTTTGATTTTTGGGCCAGTAATTTTAATCTGTGTGTCTTCTCCCACCAAGTTCCGGTAGAATGGGTATTCTATACTTCTGTAAAATTGATGATTAATGTTAAGGTGTTAGACTGTTGAGTGTTTAAGACAGTGAATACGGTTTGAATTGTAAAATGTAGGTTGTGCCTCGAGAGGCCTGGAAAGTGTTAATTCTATTGAGCAAATGTGCACTGGTTGTAAATGTAAAAGTTGAAGTTTGCCTTGAAAAGGCAGTAAGTGTATAAGGTTCGGAGCGCAGCCTCCTAGATATATTCATAGAGCACAGATGCTCTTTATATTCTTGTAGAGGTGTTAGTGTAAATATTGAACGGTGCCTTTTGGAAGGCGGTAACGTTGTAGAGCAAGAGGTGCTCTCGGCATATTGTACGTTGTGAGTACTCTGTAAATGAAATTGGGAGACCTGTCTCCTTGACCACTGAATGGATGGAGCAACAGTGCTCAAGTAACATTTGTAAAATTGGGAGACCTGTCTCCTTGATGGAGCAACAGTGCTCAAGTAACATTTGTAAAATTGGGAGACCTGTCTCCTCGACCACTGAGTGATTGGAGCAACAGTGCTCAAGTAACATTTGTAAAATTGGGAGCTTTAAGCTCGTATTGTTAATTAGCAATTTTGGTTGATTTTTCTGATTTTTCCTATCTAGTATCTAAGCTACCAAGCTACTTCTGTACCTGAAACCTTGCTCCGTTGCTGAGCGACCTTGTTTCCCCTCTGTCTACCACAGTATCCCAGAAACAGGAATAAATGGTGAAAAAAGTATACTTTATCTATGATATCCCTCACTTGATTAAATCACTCAAAAACTATCTAAAGAAGTATGATTTAAATGTAGGAGGGGAAATTTTTAGCTAGTCTCATACTGAAGAATTTTATAACAAAGATTCAACCATTGTTCCCAGACTAGCCCCAAACTTAACAAAACAATGTATTTCTCTTCCCTCCTTTTCACCAATGAGAGTGTGTTTAGCTGTTCAGATTGTGAGTAAATCTGTTGCTTGTGGCATAAAGGTGCGTGTTCAGTGTAATTCACTGTCACCCTCTGCAGCTATTAGAGCTGATTTAATTGAAATATGTGACATACTATTTGACATCTTCAATTCCTCAAAATGTAGTACCACAGGCCCTAAGCAGTATTGAAAACACCTTTGCAGTAATTATAATAATTTAGGAAAATTGGTAGAAATTGAAAATATCTAAGGCAGATCATTGTGTTAAACAGAGGTGGTATCAATGTTGGGTAGATAATGTCACTGCTCTTAAGCTTTTGTGGTCAGAACTATTGGAGCAATATATTTTCAATTTCTATTCACTAGAAGACAGGCACAGGATTGTCTGGAAAATTAATTTCCCATTGTCAGGGATAAAGAGGGCAATAATATCGCTCCAGATGCATCTAATTTTCACAGTGCATTAAGAACTGTTAGATAAATAACTTACTATCCCCTTCACACGATAGCAATTGTGAGGCTGATGTTGCAGTATCCCTAACAAAACACAATAATTTAAACTAAGTTACACTGTGAATGAAAGATTAAATATTAGTGATAAGAGACCTAATTGTAATGAAGAAAATGATATCGTCGACAGTAGTGTGCAAACTACACAGGCAAAGGCAGACAATTATGTCATTGGTTGGACACTCAAGATATAAAAGACAAGTTAGTGAAGACCTTCATCTATATATATAAAATAATACTTTTGTCTGTACATTGCTCAGAATTTGAAAATAATGGTATTTCTGTATCGGTCATGTCCACAGTAACAAGAAAATGCACTTTTTACTTTTCCGTAATTTCTGTCTGTCTGTCTGTCTGTCTGTCTGTCTGTCTGTTTGTATGTACACGCATCACGAGAAAACGGTTGAAGAGAATTTAATGAAAATCGGTATGTGAAGTCAGGGGATGAGCCTCTACAATCTAGGCTATAAATAATTTTACTCACGCTGAGTGAAATGGTAGTTTAGGGGAAGGCCTAAAATTGAATTCTCAACTATTTATGTTATTAGTGGTCGTATTTTAAAGAAAATGGGTATGCAAAGTTGGGGAATAAGTTGCTACAATCTAGGCTATCAATAATTGTATTCACGCTGAGAAAAATGGTAGTTTAGGGGAAGGCCTAAAATATAATTCTCAAATATTGTTATTAGTAGTCCTATCTTGATGAAAATCGGTATGCAAAGTCAGGAAATAAGTCGCTATAGTCTTAGGCTGTAAATTATTTTATTCGCGCTGAGTGAAATGGTAATTTAGGGGAAGGCTTAAAATGTAATTCTCACATATTTCTTATTAGAGGTATAATCGATGAATGCTACATAAATAGGGTTATATAGTATTAAATTTTCTATTATTCATGTCTTATACATTGTTACCGTACTGGCTATGATCACAAAGATATTAATGATTTTGGATTTTTGTTACTAAGTCCATATCAGCGCCGAGTAACCAGAAATGGGTAAACAGTATTTAATGAAAATCGGTATGTAAAGTCGGAGAATAAGAAACTACAGTTTATTGTATATTTTACAAATCACAGAGTCGAAAGAAAACTAAATGTGAAGGCCTACAATATAGAAAGCTCATAACATTGATCAACAATAACATTACATTGACCATTGTTTGTCGTGATGTGCTTTGTGTCAACTGTTGCCCTTCATCTCCGGTAGATAGGATTACTGCTGCGTACAGAGTATTTATTTGATTTACGTCGCACCGACATAGATAGGTTTTATGGCGACTATGGGATAGGAAAGGGTTATGAGTGCCTTAGGCCTTAATTAAGGTACAGGCCCAGCATTTGACTGGTGTGAAAGTGGGAAACAACGGAATACCATCAGCGCTGCCGACAATGGGGTTCGAATCCACTAAGCTCACAGCTGCGCACCGCTAACCACACGGCCAACACGCCCAGTCGTACCGAGTGTAACAGCCTGCCTGAATATTGATGGGAAGTAGCTGGGGAGTTAGATAACTTTCTTCTTTAGCATGACATTCCCCTGGTTTATAAATTTTCTGATTCTACTGGTACGTAACACACTGGATCATCATAGCATTCGGGCTATTTAATCCCTACTCTGAGGCACTGATTGGAATGAACAGTGTGTATATTTAGCGGAATAATGGCAGATGAGTGTTCATGGCAATCTGCGGCCTGGTCATCCCAGCTTTTGAACTTTGGACTATTAGATTGGCACCGCAATCTAACCGCAGCACTGTTCGTTAAAAGTGATAAAACGTGCGGCTTTCCATTTGATCGAGTATTTTATATGATAGCATTGCTCTTAATCGCTACATTCATACTTACGTTTTTGTAATGACCTATGTTGATTTCAGGTTAAGAAAACCACAAAGTCAGTCTTTCTGAGAATCCCGTAGCGAAGCACGGGTACATCAGCTAGTGAATTAATATGTTAGTGTAGAAGGTGTTTGTGACAACTGTTATTCCTTGTTGGCCCATAAATACTTTACAGTTCTCAATAAAGCTTTTGTAAATAAAACGAATGGTTTCTACACATCTCAGTAGATAAAGAAAAATGCCAAATTAGAGAAAGTAACGCATATGTAATTTCATATCCAAGTGCATTGGGATGTACATAAGATAGTATATATATAATTATGGTATGTGCATGGTTGTCAGTATATATAGCTGCCTGGCCTGTAGTTTATGCAAATTGTTACAGAAATTTGTCATGACTAATCTTCAATTTGTAGAAAATAGCTTGAGAACGGGAGGATAATTTATTTTTGAATGAATATGACATGGTATGTAAAAATTGTAGACAGTGGACTATCACATGTAAAATCCAGTAATTTTGGTCTAGGTGTAGGCCTAAAACGGATGTTACTTTTCATGCCTCAGGGTATTTCGTGACTACTAAAATGTTATAACCGCAGATCAAACATTTTGTACTTAGAGAGCTATTCCATAATTTGTCTAAAACTTAAAACCAATATATTTTCGTGTGCAGGTGAAATTTCGAGACGTCTGGTACAGGTATTGTCATAGCAGGCACAAGGAGCAGTCGACAGCGGTTCGTTTTCACACTGCGAGCCGCTAGATAGTAGTAGTGTTTGCACTTTCGAGAGTGTTTCTGCTATTATCTTTATAACCTACTTGGTATGGCCATGTAATGCGTACAGAGGGCACTTCACATCACACCAACTGGAAACAGGCCACGTGGTCGGTCCTAGAAACACTGGCTTGATCGCCTTCAAGAAGACATGAGGGACGTTCATTTTGTTTCAAATGATGCTCTTATAGAACCAAGTGAAGATTGGCGTACAAGAGACAGCAGACCCTGTTCCACTGCAGGACAAGTGCTAACAGGTATTACTTGCCTATGAAGTGCTCTGTAACAATCGGGATGTAACAATACAGTAAACTGTACTCTGGTCCGACATCAGTACCGTTAACACGTAGTAATACGAGCTTTTGTCATGAGCACGAATATCTTACTTATAGAGTTGGCAAGTAATTGCATTATTGTAACGACTACATTCTTAGTAACTTTTACTTGTGATTTACTTCTGAAAATAAAATTGTAATCGATACATTGTAGTAATCGATGTACATCGCATCGAGAGCTTGGTAACTTTGGAGCATCAGCACCCGTTCATTTACTCACAACTTGTTGAGATTTAGGTAATCGTGAGACGGTGGTGGTGATTATTGTTCTAAGAGGAAGTACAACTGGGCAACCATCCTCTATTAACACAAATCAGAGGGAAAATGGAGGAGAAGTGAAGGTATCGGCAAAATAGAGGGAGGACTCGCAAACCGTGGAGGAGCCTCATACCATACTCAGCTAGCGGAACCGTGGTCACCAAACGACACTCCCAAGTTGACAGTCCTTGGTCTCCCTTAAAGTCGCTTCATACAGCCCCAACGTCGTGGAGAATGGAGCCGGAATAAACACGTGACGGTGAACGGGGTAAGGCATTTCCACTCCCCTATTTCAGTAAGTTACCCTGAAAACTCGAAAGTGACATTCTATTTTCGCTCGGGAGCTATCATTTTGAATGTCTGTTTAGTCTAACGCAGCGATGATAGCCACTTAATGTCCTTGTACTAAAAGGTACAAAACAGACAAATGAATTTCCTTCTGGCATACCCATGTCCAAAAACTCAGTGGTTCTCTGAAGACTCGCGTCCTACGATTATTGTAGCTTTACTGATTACATTCAGAAATTAATTTCTGCTCGGGTAATTAATTGAACCCAATCACATTTATTTTGCACTTTTCCCATCACAGCTTAGTTACAGCATAACTAAAATGTTTCCACAGAGCTAGTGACCACATAACTGTCGGGACAAAATGGGATCGAACCCCACCTCAGCAAATTGCACACCAGGCAAACTAAGGCCAGAGTAACTTCCCTCGCTATCTCATTGTCACCGTAAGACCTGTCCACATCAAATAGTGAACCTGCCACCTGGTGACTGCCCTAAATGCAGATCAGTGGTAACTGACTGAAGGTTGCTCCCTCCTGTTCCAATACCACGGTTATTCCTAAACGCATCAAGGAATCAAATGCGGAATTTCTTGGGAGAATATTCGCAAAGGATTTGTTGGAAGTAAGAGTTAAAATGTTTAGATTGAAATGCATAATATCGCATAGTGCAACTAGTGACCCACTCATGTTTCGTATGGGATCAATATTTTTGTAGCGACAGGCCTCTTATGTCATTGGCCGTTCTCCCCCTGAGCATAGCTCAGTATGACAGCCGTCAGCTCCCTCCTTTCAACCTGTGTTATGTTCAAACCCATTCTGCCATTGCATTGAAACTACGGCAGCATAAAATTTAGCTTGGGTTCAGTGGCGTATACTGAGGGCTACCAAGGCTATCAGTGAAGCCCAAGCCTCAAATGAGAACGATGGAAATGTAAATATTATAATGTAAGCATCTGACACATTCTTCCATTTACACAACGCGAAAGCATTGAGAAAGAACGTCGCTCGTATTTCTGAGAGCAAGGCATCGGAGACTAACATCGCAGCCCAGGCCTTCTGCTGACTCCCCTCGACTCGCCGCGCGAGGCTTGCTGGCGAATGTCGGAAAGGTGCGGGGAACGAGGGGATACTAACCTTGAGCTGTGCTAGGCTTCGGTCCGTCAAATCGCCGCCGCTAACGAGAGACAGCGGTGGGAAGAGAAGGCCCAAAGACTCGAAGTTCTCCGGAAGTGTCCGAATTGATGGGATTCACCCATGTGCTACTGTATCACGATTTGCTTTTGCATGTGCAGGACATCTTACGGGTTGCTTATAGTTGGAAATTATTGGTAGGGTAATTCCGGGAGAGTTGCCGCACTTTTTATGTCTTTTGTTATATCTCGGTATATTTACTTTAAAAATTGTTGCAAATTCATCGAGCATAATTTGAAAACATGTACATTTGATCAGGGATGAACAAAATATTGGCAACTGAAAGTAAATGGGAGAAAGTAGTGAACAAAGGAATTGTTGCATTTGCTGCGTCTCTCCCTGGATCGCGGTATAGATGCCGACTTCGCTCGGGAAGGATGCCGCGAGTAAAATAATTAATGAAAAAATCAAATTTAAGCCAATTTCTTCAACTTTAATATAACCAAACACTAGAAGGTACTACAAGACAATTATATCCACATAATATAATCATTCAATGGAAAAAAATCTATCTGATAATTTGCAACATTAAAATCATATTTTAATTTCGATTTACTATAAATGTGCATGTGCAATGGATTCTTCACTGTGTTATATAAAACCCCACGGCACTTAACACCCTTGAAATGGCTCTGGCCTGCACAGCGACCGCTGCTCAGCCCGAAGGCCAACTATCAGGGAGAGACGCCGCACCCTCCTGTTTTCATACCTCAAGGCTATCATGGCCCAAAATTAGCTTACTCTCAACTACAGTTATGTTTCTGACGTCTACTGTACTAAAAACGTCTGATTTAAGCATTTGAAGCCAACTTAATATACAGTAAATGAACACACGCAAAAACTTTGTCAGGAGGAAACATGTACTCGCCTCATGATATCGGCTATAATTGGCGTAATATACGAGCAAATTTCGTCACATTCGCAGACAGTAGTTCTTCCTTAGAAACTGAAAAACCACACATATTGCCATCTAGCTGTAACGATGGGAACCTTTAGCTACAGTGTATGCGGCATCTCTACCGGGGCGGCATCTGTCCCGGATTTACCTTATATTTCAGTTGATCTCAGAACAATTTTAGTTTATCTGAAGTTATAGTGTTTAACGTGACAGTGACCTTGTGATGTTACTTCTGTGAAATGGCTGAACCGTGTGTAAGCTGTTGGATAAACCATTCTCGCAACTGAAATATGAAGTTAAATTGCTGATAATTAAGAATAAGCCTACCCCACCTCTTACTCGGTTACAGTGTGAACAGGAGAAACACAAGAATCCATACAAGGGTATTTTAAGGTAAATAAGTTATTTGTGGTTATGTGGCTCATGCGAACTTCACAAACTTCATTGTTGGCCATGCTTATTGTTTGCAACTGAGATGATGACGATGATGATGATGATAATAATAATAATAATAATAATAATAATTATAATAATGTCCGCCTCTGTGGTGTGGTGGTTAGTGTGTTTAGCTGCCACCCCCGAGACCCGGGTTCGAATCCCGAGTCTGCCACGAAATTTGAAAAGTGGTACGAGGGCTGGGACGGGGTCCACTCAGCCTCAGGAGGTCAACTAAGTAGAGGAGGGTTGGATTCCTACCTCAGCCTTCCTCGAAATGGTTTTCCGTGGTTTCCCACTTCTCCTCCAAGCAAATGCCGGGATGGAACCTAACTTAAGGCCACGGCCACTTCCTTCCCTCTTCCTTGTCTATCCCTTACGATCTTCCCATCCCCCACAAGGTCCCTATTCAGCATAGCAGGCATGGCCGCCTGGACGAGGTACTGGTCCTCCTTCCCAGCTGTATCCCCCCGACCCAAAATCTCACGTTCCAGGACACTGGCCTTGAGTGTAGAGGTACGGCGGGAAAACTAACCCTGGAGGACAAACGAATTAAGAAATAATAATAATAATAATAATAATAATAATAATAATAATAATACATAGCCTCTGAAAAGGCTTAATGGTGACGTGATGAAGTGAACGCTGAAGACGTCATAAGCACCCAGTCCCCGAGCCAGGGGAATTACGAATACGAGGAGGCTGATGCTTTTGCTACCATCTACAGTAGCAGAGGCTAGGGCTTGTGAACCACCCTTAACACAGCAGGCTACTCCGATGGCTATTAGCTGCAGCTCAAAACCCTTAAGGCTTGACGTTCATTAAACCAACTATCGAAAATGGGTAACCTAACTCTAGTGATAGCCCATGTCTTGATGGCAGCATACGCCACTGTTTGGGTACGATTCCAGTTAAGTGGTTAAATTTATATGCGGCTCTATTGGGGGGTGCACCTGAAATTAGCTGCACTAATTCAGGGTGAGGACGCGAGTTTACTGAGCCAACAGATTTTCAAACCAAATATTCAATGCAAAATATATTTTTATCGTCATAAGTTAATTGAGATCATTCATTATTATTTTGATAAATACTATGTAATTAATATCAAAATATGGTTTCTAATTTCAAGCCTGATTTTATACCCTAGTAAAATCGCATTTCAAGCACTGGGAAGTGGATCATTAGTCTGCCTTATTCTCCGCTGACACAGCCACTTGCATCGATTCTCACTTTCACCCCTGTTTAAAAAGTAATTCAAATGCTTCTGCAGGGATCAATGCAGGAACTACTGAAAGCGTACGCGTAATGGTGAAGAGTGAAATCATGAACATTTTAAGGCTCGTCATTTGTGTGATGGGAAAATTACGTACATTACTTCAAGTTTCCCATCTGTGCCACATCTGAAGGCTACCTACCTAAGTGAGATCAAGCTACATATTTCATGCCAGCGTCTTCAACGGTAACGTTCCTCGAGGTCACATACCTGGATGATCTATGGTGCTGACTATCCACACTGTCCTCAACATGTAGAGCGGCTTCAACCACTTAATTCGACGATACTGTTTATTGCTCTACTCAACTCCCAATTAGAGAGCGGCATATGGTCTGCACCCCTCGGAAACAAACGAGGCAGAGAGCTGCTAATTTAATCACAAGAAAGATGGGGCTGGGGCCAGCACTAACTCATATTTAACAGTTTTATTACCTTGAAACAATTTATTTACATTGGTACAAGCCTTAGCATACAATACCATTCGCTTCCAGGCAACGGCACAACACAAGAGTTCTTTGTTACCGGCAGAATCCCTCACTGTTGTAGCACTGAACCTCCTGAGAGGAGGAAGGGCTCCTCCTCACCTCCAAGGCGCATGTAAGGATCGTACTACGGATAGAGGGAGACACACTAGATTACTGTTGTGTGTCCAAGTAACTTACTTATTCAATGAGCACAGCTCTAGGAAGCGTACCACCTTATGGTGCCTTCCCCACTCCGTTTGGCAAGGGTTAGAGCTGTGCAACTATTAGTCTTTGCATTGAAACTAGTGGGTCCTGTGTGGTGAGGTATCTCACTATATCTAGGTGACCCCACTGAGCAGCTTGTACAAGAGTAGTACCCAGCAACTCCCCAGTAACACCTCCCTCCTCCACCAGGTACATCACCACCTCCACGTGGCCCTGTACGGCTGACAAGGAAAGTGCAGGCACTCCTTGTCTGTGGGTACCAATGTTCACATCAATGACACTCCTTCCAAAGGACAGTCCTCTCGACCTCGATTTTCTCCTTTCCTACCAGTGCCTCCACAACATGCAGCTGTCCCCTTCTTCAGCAGGGTTCAAATCGGTACGTTTCCAGCCCACACAGGGATTTCTTTCAAGAAGGAAATTCACCACATTGATATATCCCTGATCAGCGGACCAATATAGAATTTGCTGAAGGATTTCGTGACCTGGTTCGTACTGGACGAGCAGTTCCCGCCACCGTGGGCCTTCCTCTCTTTTCCGCCAATCCTCTCTCTCGGGAGAGGAGGTTTCTCTCTCATCTCGCAAGCAAGCTCTCTCTTCTCAACAACCTTCTCTCTGTCCTTACATGCTCTTTCCTTTTCCTCCTCTCTCTTCTTACATTCTCTCCCCAACTCCTCTTCTCTGTCCTTACGCGCTTTCTCCACATCCATTGCTTTCTTCTCAAATGCCTCCTCCCTCTGTTCTATCACCATCTCCCTCTTTTTCAGCACATCTTCCCATGAACTCGTGCTGTTCTCTGTCTCCCTAGGGGTTCTCACCAATTCTTCCACCACTCTGGTGTCATCTTCCAGCTGCAATTCCCTCATCTCCACATGTTCCGCCAGTGACCCATGGAGTTCCGCACACAGTCGCACCGAGTCTGCAAGGCACAATAACATCACAAATTAACAGATAGTCCTCCTTAGAGCCAGTTTACATGGGATCATGTTAATGAAACTGGCCACTGAAAGGAAATTGAAAGGAAATTGATTAAATTACGAAGTGCGGCAGACATGGCAACCCTATTATAATGTTCAAGAAACCTACTTCGTCAGCTGAGTGGCACTATAGTCAGGTTGCCATCAAAGAAAGAAAGAAAAAATTGCACACTAAAAGGTTGATTTAAACACTGAATTTCTTTGCAATGTAGATCCCTCACCTGTCATTTTGAATGCCCCACGTTTTATATTGAACTACCTGTATTTCTCAATGTTCACGGTTGAATGTTTACTTCTAGGATTGTTCGACCTGTCAATTACCTATGATATGAATTTTTGGAGATTTCTTTGCTGTGAGAGAAATTTATATTCTTCACTTTTTAATTTTAGTTTTAAAGTTAATATACCGGTATATTTAATTAAAAATTCTATTATTCTGTCTTAGGTTTCTTGGCAGCTCAGTTTGTCTACGGAATAGTTCATACTTTCAAAGTAATAGCAACCTCGATTCCCTATTCAAAGAAATGTAAACCACTACAATTAATGCCAGACTCAGCTTGAGGTCCTCTAGCCGCTAATATCACGCTCGGAAGCTAAGAGCTCATACACCCCTTTTTAGTCGTTTCTTACAGAAGTATTCCACCACCCTCCTACCTATGTTACAACACTCCACCGAGAGTCGCAAGTTAGGAAGGGCATCCGGATAGAAGGATAGAACCTCGAATTGGGGTAATACGTGAAAAAAGCCCTAGCACAGCCTCCACCGGGATAGTGTCATAAGAGTCAATGTATTGCACCCTTTAGTCGGTAGAGTTGCGGAACATCTTCTTCTATCTTGCCTCGGCTGCTGTAAATAAAATACTCACCGCATTTTTGAGATTCTGTCTCAGGTGTGCTCAGTCCTTGGTCGCCTGGAGGGTGCCGCAGAGGGATTGCCTAGCTATAGGTTGCTATATGACTACTCACTAAATAACTGTCATCACACAGACTGAATTTAAATAAAATAAATTTTATTACCAAACGCGTAAAATCAATAATCCTGGATCAGGTTTTGACCAACAGTTGAATGTCCAAATTTATATATATCTGCAAATTCACCATCGTAGATAACCACAATTAATTGTAATTAACTTAAAAAAGATTAATTGATTAATTGACTAATTAAATAACTAACAAAATAATTATGATAAATTTATCCATTATAAATCTTAGTATAATTGTCTGATCATATTTCATCGTCAAGTACTCAAATTGGTTGAATTAAGTATTTATACCACAATGATCTCCAGTACAATCACCTGTTTTATTATAAAACCAATTAAGTTGTGTGTGTCTGAATTAGAAAATCACACTATAGCAAACAAAGAACTTACGATGTTATTATCAATTTAAACCAACCTTTTATAACATTTAGAACATTCCATTATTTTCTTTCTTTTTGGGAGCATAATCTCCACATTCTATATAAATTATTTGACATTAAAATCTCCTCATTTAAATACTGAGGATCGATGCAATCTTCAACATAAATCACTGTGTAACGTGATATAATTCGACTCAATAAGTCTGCAAATATAATTGTTGACTCTGGATATTACTGAACTTCAATTAAACCAAGTTTTACTTTTAAACAACACTCAAAATACGTAAACTCTCATTTGACAAAATTATTTCTCTCATAACATTCTCATGACTATTAAACATCACTATCATCGTATTATTTACTGTTGAAATACAATTTAGTAACCAAATTAATCGTTCAGTAATTTCTACAAATTTTGGTTGTGCGATGTTATGTGAGCGTATAATCAAATCTACCACTTCATGTACTTATTTTACGTGAGCTACTGTTCTACTTACAGTTAAATGAACACATTAATTATCACACAAATAGGCTTAGAACTATGGAAAATAGCTATATTACATCGTAGTCACAGAGGAATTACCTAATTCTACTCATAACATGATTAAAATATACCCGTCAGGGTTGAATGCTCTCTAACGCACGAATTGATGTCATATTTACACTATGTATATAACAATTATTCATTCACGCAATTAGCCGTATATAAATCAAACATAATATTATTTAGATTGTATCATTATGGATAATATATTTTCCTACTCAGAGTCCAGTAATTCCAAATCTCTGATTAAGGATATCGTTCTACCATGACCATATTAGCTTCTCATGGCTTCCCTAATTTTATTCATTAATATATATACCGAGGAAGAATTTAGAGTAAAATAATTCAAAATCAGGTGGCGATAAAATTAAGGAAAATGTGATAAAACACCGACTCACATCAAAAAAATTACCAGAATACCCATTGTAATACGATCTTGGCATGTTAAGTGGGATTTTTGGCTATTCTCATGAGTCATTCACAATGGGTCAATCTGCTATCCTTACATATAATTTTTTAGTATAAGATGGTATGTCATGTTGCCTTCTCATGCATTCATCGTGATAATCGCCATTTTTAATGCACTTCAATTTAATTGCGAGACTGGTCCTCCCGCTCACTTTCATTCCTCGGCTCCTCATGGCCGGCACATATTTCCAACATCGCGATACGAGCTTTCACAGCTTGAATATCATCTCATTTATTTAGCCCCAACGGCTTGTTCATTCATCCTCAGCTCCCCGGCTGATAATATATCAATAACTTCTCATATTTTGAGATAATTGCCAGTAGTGCATATTCAATCATCACATAATATTAACCTCTATTGTCGTGTGAGCATAATGACATAACATCTTTCTTAGTGGGGTACAAATTCCCCATTATCGAAATATTCAATTATTATCTCCCAATTTAATGCCTCTATCATATCACAACAATATTAAATTATTTCACCAAAATCCATTATGATCAGTTGACAAATAAAATCGATTTTCACCTGCCCATATAATCGTTATTCAGGCGAACTGTATTTGAAACTAATATAAACTATTTCGAAATAACCATGAATAAAATAAATTTACACTCCATTAAAATTCTGTCATGTGACTAAGCGAATCGAACCGTCATAATATGCAATCTTACAAAAAACAAATAATGATGATCCCTGATATCGTTTAAATGTAGGCCTATTCATTTAAACAAATCAATCGAAATTGATAACAACAATGAAAGAAATATTAATAATAATAATAAGAAAATAAATGAAATTGAACACATCATGCGTGAATAAATCATCGTTATTAAATCTCCTCTGTGCTACACCCTGGGATGAAAATACAATACTTAAACATCTAATTGGTAGCTCACGTAACTAACTAATTAGGTAGTACATTCCATGTTTGAGTCATATATCTGATTGCAATTTACTCACATGTTGCAATGAAGCTTCGCACGCCATCGGGCGCCCGTCGAGTTGGAATTAGAACATGATCGTATAGATACTATACATCTTCACAAAATCGATGTATCCCTCCATGGTATTTGTTACACTATGCACATGCATTTAATATTCTTGCTGCCTTAATTCTAACGCAATTACACTTAAGGATATATACACAAAATGAAGACAATTATTATACACTATTTCTCTTCTCACGGCACACGCGGGCTTGGAGCTTTCTACGAGCTAATTATGTGCGCGCTGGGCTCGCTTCTTCTCAGTGAAAGTACTTCCCCGCACCTGGACTGACATCGCCGAGCTGCTTAAATCCCCTTACGAGTTTCTTGCCCTTGTAGTGGTGTTAATGACCTGTTTGCAGTGGAATTACTCATCCATAGTCTCTCCCTTTACCTGGTATTTATGAATGAATCAAAATAGAAGTACTTCCAGGACAGCCTGTCTTTCATTGAAGGAAGTCCATCCGGTCACCCATGTAATGTTAAAATGTTACTAAGTGTTCTGGATCGCAAATATCAAGTGCGAATAGCTTATTTTCACCAAATTTTAGTATAAGGTTCTCGATGTAATAATGTAGTAAAGTGTACTGTAATGTCTTTCAGTAAACCTATAAGTTCCTCAGGAGTTTAACTGTTAGCAGATTGTTCAAGTCAGAGAATTTAGATTACACGTCTAAACTCACAACTGTTGACGAACGAGTGATCTTCTTGTCTGACGGCTTGTGCCTCCTTCGGTGCGTCTGCGGAGTAATACTAACTGATTTCGGGAGCGACTTTTAATTCATGCATCCCTATCTGTAATTTCATTATTGTCCTAATTTATAAATAAACTCCCGGTGGTTCCATTAATACACTGTGATCACGGAATTTATCACACAAATTCAAATAATTTAGATGGCTTCGGTCATACTACTGCATGTAAGACGGTAATGGCGCGAATATTTCTTCACTCCCGTTCACAGACACGTTTTCACTTAATTCAATATTGCTGCATATTAACACGACATACCTCACTCACTCTTTACGATACACAAATTGGAGTATTACTGCCGTCGAAAAGTTATTAATTACTTTCCGTTTCTGTCAAACGACTGAATATTCAAGAGCGCCCCATTCGAAATATTTCAAATACAGGTTTCTGATTGGATAAGAGGGTTTAAGCGGGGGACGTTGGCCTGTTCCCATTTGAATTTTGAGGGGTGTCTGGTAGGTGTTTTCTGTCTTACAAACAGCGGAAAAGTACATCGGGATGACCTAAATTCCTAGGTAGCTACGCGTCCTCTCGCTGTATTGTTCGGAGGTAATTACTTTATTGGGGGGCAAAAAAACGTGACTTAGAGAGGCTTCAGCAGCTTAAGCTTCTATTGTGTGTGGTCTTGCTTCCTGTAGTATTGTGAGAAACAGAGTTTCCACTGTGTGGAAATATTCCACCTATGATATTGACTACAATTTATTAATATAATGCATCTAAGCTCAATTCCATGGGTGCAGTATGCGCGTGCTTCTACTTACTTGTGTTAGGCCACTCACTTTTATCTATCCTACCCGACCTTCCTCGGTTGACACTTGTTCTTTTCCGACCCCCACGCTATTACGTTTACGAGGGCTAAAGAGTCTTTAATTTCCACGCCTTTCGTAGCTCTTGTCTTTCTTTGGCTGATACCTTGCGCGGTCGATCCACTCTCCAAGACCTAATGTCGCTTTTCAGCGTTAAGCCTCAATGAATAATGCACATTGTGTATTAAGACTTACACCATCTCCCTGGCACAGTGTCAAGTCCTAGGAGGTTGGCGTGGTCAACGCGACGTTAGGCCTGCAGGAGCATCGAATGTGTAGTGTAGGTAGGGATTTCATTCCATATTCGGGAATTCTGATAATACGCGAAATCCTGCAGAGCTAAATTCCGGCACTACATTAATTTTTACCTATTATATTGGGTATTCAGTACAAATATAGTTTAGGTCTTCCTGCGTGATTGTACCTAAGTTGCGAACTTGTAGAAAAAATGAACTTTGTATTCCATGTGTCAGCAAATACATCCAAACTAGTCAATTTGCACGAGCAGTTACTGTATTTTTTTGCTGATATGTTCATCCTAGGTTCACCGTTTCTAGAATTTCCAAGATGCTTCCCAATATTATGCCCCCTATGAATAAAACATTTGTGTTACACCATATCCCTAGTCCTATGTGTAGCCACCAGCTTCCACAAATCTCATCATCAAAGTCGAATCTCAAACTTGAGAGTGTAACGCCCTTGTAAAGTTGAGCCTGGCGTCAAACGCATGGGTTAACCTAGCACTTTTGACCCTAATCTCGTCAGCAATTAGGTCTTGGGATGTTAACGCGTGGGTGAGGCGGGGTGATGTACTGGTCATCCTCCTCAGTTGTATCCCCCGACCCCCAGAGTCTGTAGCTCCAGGACACTGCCCTTGAGGCGGTAGAGGTGGGATCCCTCGATAAGTCCAATGGAAAAACCGACCCTGGAGGTAAACAGATAAAGAAGAAGAATAAGAAGGAATTAGGGAATTGCCTCTATAAGGCTCTGTGTATGCCTATTTACCCCTGTGTCCTAGCAGAGCTCCCCCCTGAGTTAGCCCTCCCTATTAGTCACCCTTACGACTGGCAGTACACCATTGATGCAATTCTACCCCTCCACCTCACCTCTTAAAAATGAGGATCTGAGTGGAGTGACGACATCATAGAAGCAAGAGCTGTAGTGACGTCACCGCGAACAAGCTTTGACCTGTAGCTGAAGACTCCAAGTTCTCTCAAGGCAGGTGTCTTGGGTCATTACACACTGTCGCATTCCTTTACAACGCCAGATAGGGAAAGATACAACTTAGCTCGCAAAGTCATTCTCTTTTTTTTCTGCTGACATGTACACGTCTCCACATTTACTGTAGTCAGTACATCTTCACCGTACACATATTTCAATCAGGGTGAGGATATTTGAAATGCACTTAAGCTCTTTTGGTTTCTGAGTTTATGTCAACTCCACGTTCGAATCCTTAGGAGTGGCATTTACTCTGCTCACCTAGGGCTTAAGTGCCCCCTACAAGTGTTAGCCAAGGAGGTTAGATAGACGACAGCTTAGCACACAACATGCCTAGACTCAGATACAGACCCCCGCGATTTCGCCAATGCAGACACAACAACAGCACAGGTTGCTCGGCTCCTACCTAAGGCAAGGGTGCCCCTGGAGGAGCTTTACTCTTATAGAACCCCACCATATCAGAATGAAATGTCCCACGAGAGTTGGCTCAGGAGGTTAGATAGACAACAGCTTAGCACACAACATGCCTAGACTCAGATACAGACCCCCGCGATTTCGCCAATGCAGACACAACAACAGCACAGGTTGCTCGGCTCCTACCTAAGGCAAGGGTGCCCCTGGAGGAGCTTTACTCTTATAGAACCCCACCATATCAGAATGAAATGTCCCACGAGAGTTGGCTCAGGAGGTTAGATAGACAACAGCTTAGCACACAACATGCCTAGACTCAGATACAGACCCCCGCGATTTCGCCAATGCAGACACAACAACAGCACAGGTTGCTCGGCTCCTACCTAAGGCAAGGGTGCCCCTGGAGGAGCTTTACTCTTATAGAACCCCACCATATCAGAATGAAATGTCCCACAAGAGTTGGCTCAGGAGGTTAGATAGACGACAGCTTAGCACACAACATGCCTAGACTTAGATACAGACCCCCGCGATTTCGCCAATGCAGACACAACAACACCACAGGTTGCTCGGCTCCTACCTAAGGCAAGGGTGCCTCTGGAGGAGCTTTACTCTTATAGAACCCCACCATATCAGAATGAAGTGTCTTACAAGAGTTGGCCCAGGAGGTTAGATAGACAACAGCTTAGCACACAACATGTCTAGATTCAACTAAATACCCCTAGTTCACCAATACAGACACAACAACGGCACAGGTTGCTCGGCTCTCATTAAAGGCAAGGGTGCCCCTGGAGTAGCTTTACTCTTTTAGAACCCCACAGCATCAGAATAAAGTGCCCTGCAAGAGTTGGCTAAGGGGGGTTAGATACACAACAACTTAGAATACATCATGCCTAGACTCAGCTAAAGCCCCCAGTTCGCTAACCCATGCTTTCTCAAATCAAGCATCTCTTTTAGTAGCCTCTTTCGACAGTATTCCATAAGATAAGGGCATCGTATTGTCTGAGGGTGTCAGAGGACGTAACGCGTGTCTAGTATCATAATCTCCAGAAATCCCTTCCACAGCTGTAGTATTGTATCCAAGGGACGAGCTAAACCTTGGTATAAAAATTCCTACATTCAGCTGGAAATATATCACAGGCAATGTGCTTCAATGTGGTAGCAAACACTTGTACTGAATTGTGGATTTGTGACAATTAGGCCTATATTCTACAGAGTCCTCGCGGTTACCCCGATAAGTCTCAAACTTATTACCATATTATAAGTTCAATTTTAATATTTCATGGTGCAGGTTACTGTAGTCACGTACTTCAACAGATGAGTTCGGGATACAAGTTGCTACAGAATAGGTGTGGCCACCTCAAGTATATTCTGAGTTGTAGCCCTCCCTGTGAAAAGCCACCGCAGTGAGTTCAGAGTTTGATCAACGGCATTCTGTGAGAAAGAATTCCCAGACCACACTATATTTTCATCAGTCCGTTTTCACATCAACTTTGCTGCATGGGAGTGAAAGCTGGGTGGATCTGGGGGTACACTGTTTATGAGATATAAGTAACAGACCTGAGAGTAGTGAGAATGATTGCAGGTGGAAACAATGGCAAGGAGGATATTCGAAATGAGGGTAGTTCAATCCCAATTCGTACAGTACAGCTGCTGATTTAATTTGGCTTTGGTGGTGGGGTCATGTTTGGCGAATGGCGAAAAATAATGTATACTGCAATAGAGTGTAAGAGAAGTACAGGGAGGACCAATACGACGATGGTTAGACTCAGTTCTGAAAGAGATAAAGATTAAAGCTATGAAAACAAATGAAACCATATAGGGTTGCAGACTGAACGCAAAATACGTGACAGTTGGAAATTAAGAAGTACTTAGAAGACACACTTCCCGAGTCTTTGACAGTAATTTGTGTTTGTATCAAGCCTGTCCTTATTCCGAATACACTTACTTTATTCCTCCTTCCAAGATGCGCAGGGATGAAATGACGCCAGATGCCACTAGTTGCAGGAAAAGATGGCCGACACAAAGCCTGATCACGTGTCACAGCTTATCGCTTCTCTCAGAGATACCTGATGAATTGAAACGTGCGGAAAATAACAACTTCAGGAGAAAAGAACTAACAAATATACTTAGGGGTAAAACCAACAAAACTGAAATTACAAACAACTTGTTAACGTCAAAACTATTCATTATAACACGTAACTCTCAAGATTTCAAAAAATTACCTTTACTTCGCTGGCTGCATTGCTGCTAACGTCACTTCGCTTGCTACTACGCTACTGACTTTATACTGCCTCGCCGTACAGCTGCTACCTTCGCTGATTCTCCTCACTTCTGCAACCTGGGAACCTCTATGTCACTACAACATCAGCCGTCTGGAATCATCTCATGATAAATGTGTTTTTGAACTTTCTACACTCGCCCTATAACAGATCAGCCCTCCGCTTCTACAAATCAGTTCAATTCTGACAGCGGTGTGGTTCTGCTTTCGGTGTATTTAAGTTGACTTAACATCTTTGCTATCAGGACTCTTGTTCAGCACGGCATGGGTGAGAAAAGGATTGACATTTATATTTTGTTGTGAGCATTAAATCCTCACAGTATGACTTATTTATATTTATTTCAGCAGCTCCGTTAGCCAATCATCTACGAGTGTTTATTATGCTATCTCGAAATTTATGGAGTTTCCAGAGAAGCACAGTGATTACAGGTGGTTAACGATCCTTTGCATTATTTTGGTTACGTAACTGCGTGTGGCCCTGTGGACTATTTTTCTTTACTTGTGCCATTTTCAACTACGCGGGAGGGTTGCTTCGATTCATGTACCTTCCCCGAGTTCCCCTTTTCCCTTTTCCAATGATGGGGGTTCTTCCTTTTTAATGTTCGCCACTTTTTTTATTGTTTATCTGAGATTTGGTGTCCGGATTATTTTCTTAAGGTAACTTTCACTGTTGTTATCTTTGCGACCATTCAAGCAATATGCGGCTGGTACACTGCGTCTTGGTCAGTGATTCGTTTTATGAATGTTATTCCGTGTTGCTCTCTTAACTTTGTCCTCTGAATTGTGTATTTAATTCTTAGCATTAATACGTGCTAAACGTTGAGTTGTTTGAAATATTTTTCTACTCTCTTTTGTCAATAATGTACTTTCCTGCAAAAATCTCTGGTTGCCGAAATGCTTCCACGAACCTAGTTAATTCCTATTATCATTGCTCTTTGTCGGTTGGACATTAGTTTTTGTATTGATGTTCGTGAGTATTATTATCATTATAGCCAACTCGCTTGAGTTAAAGTCAATTTACCACAGTCTATTAAACATTTGATACCTAATCTAACGCATAACAACCAGAACACATATCTGCGTGCTCTGGTACAGCAGATGTTCACTTCACAACGGTCCTTTGGAGATTGTTCAGTTCCCCGGATGTGACACCTGTAGATGGCCACATATGGGCATACTGAAATAATTTTTTTCCAGTCAAGACGACTCTATCTAGAAATGAACATGAATTACAAGAGAAAACTCTCTGCTGCAACCAGTATTTACAAATGTGTTCGACGATCTACAGGAATCTTATGATCAATGCATGACGCATTAGGCCACACTTTTGACAGACTTGCACAGCAAAGTGCATACCAGTTCGTGCTAGTGCTCCAAAATTAACACATTGCGCACGGCCTACGCAAACATATGAGGAAACGGAATAAGCGAAGGAGACATCGGCCATTTATCCAACGAACATTTACGGGCGTTTTTACAATTCTCTACATGTCTTTAATGGGAAGCTCCCATAACCAGGATCTCAACTCCATTTTGCTAATTATTATGCTTCTCAGTGTTGCTGTTAATCTTCATACAGCAACAGCGATTGCACTCAGACCGGCTACTTCATGCCAGGGAAGGCTGAGCATTGTAAGCTTCAGTTTGTACCAATGAAATCATGTGATTCCTACGGGATAATTTGAGGCATGTAGAGACAATTGCTCCTGGATATCTGTGATCCAATATGCTCCCTTTGTTTTCCCATGTAAGCTGTCTTGTATATGACAACTATTTCCAAGTATTGGGGAGACTCACTTTACTTCACAACAAGCCTAATTTCTTATTAAAATCTCTACAATTATCATTATGAAGGATGAACACTGGTACCTGTTATGCTTAAGGGAGAGTGTTTGCATATAAACCTGAACTTATGGGTACATGTCTATGAAGGACCATAATTTTAACTACAAATCACACACAAGATATCACCAGTAGTTTGCTTCATATACACCCGAAATTCACCGTACAAGTGGAATTAACCTTTTAGAACCATAAAACAAGAAAGAAAAATTATTTAGTCAAGTATTTTAATAATTAGCCTACTTTATCCTTTGTATGTAATTTACTTTTTTTGGAGTGTAGACAGTTTTTAGGTACCTTTATCTCTGAAACTTATCAATAAAGTCCACCATTTTTAACTGTATACAGAGAATGTGTGTGTACATAAAGTAGACCACTACGGAAAACATACAGAAAGAAATGAATTAGCAGCATTAATTAAAACTTGGTACATAAAAGTACAGCAATTTTTTGTTGGGTGTAGCTGAAGTCAAGTCCTAACTTTTTAAGATAGGTCCATGATTGTAGTCTACTATTCTTCAATTATCGTACTGATTATATGCACGAAGTTTCAGCCTTCTAGCTTGAGTACTTTTGGTCTATTAAATTCAATATATCAGAAAACTAAACTTTTGGGAAATTGGACTTAAAGTTTAACTTTGCTTTTAATGAAAGGTATGGCGTAACCTGATGTGTTTAATGTATTCCAGTCCCATAATAATCTTGTTTCAGAAGTTCTTCATCCTCTTTCTTCCTCCTTATATTCCTTTTTCTGGTTCTTGCCTCATTGGAAGTCACCTTGAACATTCTCTTTGCCTCGGCAACTATTCTGTCAATAGCAGTGAGGAGGTAGAGGAAGATCCATAAATGCACAGAAAGTTTGTGTTGCTTTATATCCTTTGCCTATACAGCGCATACCATAGGCTAGTCTTGTGTTCATATTATAGAGCCTCTTGTTATTTACCCCTGAGGTATATACAGATTCCTCATGACCACAGACACTGCACATAATGATAAGTTTTGAGAATAAACTCTTTACTACTATCTACATCTTCAAGCAGTTCAATACTACTTTCACTTTCACAACATTTACACTCTAACATTTGTTCAGTAAACTGCACACAACACTCAGTTCAATTATCACAGACGCAGGATTTATGTTTGGAATCTTTTCTTCACTAAAGTTACTGCTGTATGAATCGTCCAAATATTTCAGTTTCTTTTTTGAAGCACTTAATTGCACCTTAACCTAACTCTCACCAGAACCATTACTGGTACTGATTTGTGTTTCTTGCTCCCTAGATGTAAATCTATTTCCATAGAACTTGCGCCTGCCTGCACCAAATTTCAGTGTCCTCGGCATATCTGTGGAAATATTTACTACTTATATTTTAGAAAAGCTATTGTGATCAACACTATTGTTTATTTATTACTGATGTGGAGAAAGATGAACATCGTGCAGGTTAGCCAACTTTTGAAAGTTAAATTTACTATTTTTGCATAGAAATTACCTTTAATGCCCCAAAGTGACTTGTTCAGAAAAAAATATGAAGTTTAAATACATTTGACATTAAAGGGGCGGGGCAGAGTTCTGCATATATTTAAGATTAGGGCTGTAAAAGGTCGTAACACATTAATAATATGTACTTATTTTATATGGTTGGATTCACGAAAGACTGGGGGATAGTATAAGAGCAAAATTTATTTTGATTTTTTTTAAAATTCGCGTACATGTTCGATGAAAATACTAACTATGATTACAAGTAAATAATACATAACAATAGTACGATATCGACAAGGAGAATATTTGAGTGATATATGTAACATAAATATTACATACTTTTGTGATTTGTCTTAGTTGCGGCAGTGAGTTTACAGACGAGGAAGTGACACGAGTAAGTTAATAAACATAATGAATTATTTTATATTTTATACGAGTTTATTGAGTTGAATTCTAAAAACTGACCACGTACGTCACAAAAATTTACTGTAAATTTATTTATAACTATTTCCTTATTTTAATTACATTTGTGATACTTCAGGAAAGGTGATATTTAATAGTTACAGTAAATTAAGTGAAAACTGTAATCAATTCATTACATGAATTAGAACAAAAGGTAAGTCATACTTCCTGTAGTCTTGTACCTTAATTACTGTATCTTAATCTCCCTCATTGAGGCAACTGTTAACGGCCCCACATTAACCCTTTGACGCCGACATCCATATATCATATACGACTCCTTTCCTACACACGCTGCCGACCTCTATGCTTGGTATAGACACCTGCAGGCCCAACATCATTTTGTTGTTGCTCTTAAAGTAATAAATGTTGTAGAGATGGACGTGGTATACCTTTGACGGTTAAGATCTCTACCTTGCTTGTATATATGAATCATCCCAAATCGGTGTTTCTGTCTTTCTCTGTGAAGTGTTTGAAATAGTCTGATACCTATCCGCTTGAGAGCACGAAGTCGAATCTAGCACATGTACGTTTCATTACGGGATGTTTCCTCATGTAGATTGAGAGTAGAAACCGCAATCTCTTCAGTGATATGAATATTGACATCATCTGGTGAATTCATATACCGTAATTCTTTCAGAGCCTTGAAATCTCCTCTGACACCTTATTAGTTGAGAAAAAGGATGTAGAGATAACCACACAATCAATTACAAAGTCAATACGGCCAATATGAACTGATTATCATAATTAATTGACCCGCTGTCAATTTGAAATGACATTGCGTGGAGCAGGAGGATGGCACGATGCAGTTTGAATGAAAGGGAAGTAATACGGGTTTAATAAATCAGACGATATCAGCACTACACCAGACTAAACTGAGCGAAGCGAGAATAGGCGTATTAACAAAAGAAATGGGAGTACATGGTGCGCAGCGAAGTAACGGACGACGAAACACGCCAAAGTATACGCCCTCTTTCTCATGAACTATTCGACCCATTAACCTGGGATTGGTGCCAAATAAATCTTCGAACTATTGTTCTCAGGTCTTACACTCAGTTACTGAGACAACGATTACCGTAGTTTTCACTGCATTGCGAAACATCTCAGGCAAATACAAGAACGTCACTTTCATTGTGTACAAATGCGGAAGGTCCCTTCTCTATTACTAAACTATCAAGGTAAATACAAAGTTAATGTAAACTACATTATTTTCAGTCTCTTCTCTAAACGTCTGAAAATAATCTGGACTAAACTGTATAAACTTCATGATCTCTATTGTCAGTGCTGAACTGTGCAAAGTATAAGTCTTTGTTTTTTCCTCCCATTCAAAACCTTATTCAACCTCCGTAGGGGTTACAAATTCATGTCAAGTGTACTTAAAAGAACAGGCATGTTTCGATCATTCTTTATGGACATTTGAGGTACAGATTGTATTGTACTGCCCCAGCAGCTAGGTAACACATACCAACCTAGCTGATCGGCAGTAAAACTGCACCACTCAGGATAAAAGGTCCAGTGCAAGAGAAACAAACAGGAAGCGTCACATGCACTACACACCCAGAACAATATGAAAAGAACATAGAAACAGAGTAAACTTACCTCCAGGTGGCACAAAACAACGATAAACCGGTGGATCAAGCTACCAACTGTCAGTGTGTCAAATAGTTATAAAGCAGAAAACAAGACAAATCCTTCCATTTTTTGAGAAAAATATAATTCATAAACTCAAAGAGAAATTAACAGATCAAATTACAGGTCATCCTCGCAGTTTTGTTTTACCAAGATAAAATAATAGGTTAACTGAACAAAATAAAATCAGTTTTAAATCGAATGGGAATAAAATGGTCTTTAAAATAACATCAAATTAGATGAAATTAAAGTAACCTGACCTCACTAAATCCAGAGAAAAACTCCAATTAAATTCAAGTTGAACACCAAGGGTAAAATAACGGAATTATTTTTAAAACCGCCGGTCGGCAAGAAATAAATTAAAGGAAATAATATGGTACCATCAAGTTGAACAGAACACTTTAAATAAACGAAATTAAATTATAAACGGCCGGTCGGCAAGAAATGTAATCTAAAATGAAATACATAGGTATATTTCGTACATTGTATTTGGGCTTTGACGGGTTAACATGGTGTGTGTGTGTGTGTGTGTGTGTGTGTGTGTGTGTGTGTGTGTGTGTGTGTGTGTGTGTGTGTGTGTGTGTGTGTGTGTGTGTGTGTGTGTGTGTTGTAACTATCACAGTCCCAACGAGTGTACTATACCTCACACTGATGACTTCAGTTACTTTCTTCAAGGTAAAACAGTGTTTCTTAAATTAGACATGTGACAAGCCTTCTGCCAGGTATGCTTAGCAGATGAAGATAAAGAAAACTTAGCCCTAATCACCCCTGTTGGACTATTTCAATTCAACTACATGCCGTATGGGCTTAAAAGAAATCACATTTATTGGAATGTTTTGAGAAGATTGAGATCGAAGAGGTTAGGATGATGTAACAATAAGGGAGTGTTTTGGTTTTAAAAATTACTTAACAATTCAGAATTTTTGTTTTCTTCTGGAATTCTTCTATGAGACGATGAAACATTGATAATTTGTATAACATAATTCCGACGCAGAGTGCCAATGCAGTTACCATATTCAATGCATTAGAACGTTTTGAATCAGCTGTTTCTGGAATAAGAGAGAATAATGAATGGTATCAGGAAGTTGATGATGATGAATGTTGTACCACAGCAACAAAAAGCTCTAAATAGAGTTCTGGTTTAAATCTGATTGTAGATGCCAACGAAGTGTTGGATATAGTGATCAACCAAATGAAAGACCAATTCCAAGAGTCTCATATATTAAGTAGTTTCGAAATTTTGTTCCGAAAAGTTTGCTACGGTCAGAGAAATTTTCCCAGCGAATTTAGCCAATACTTTCTCATTAAGTTGCAATCCATTTATCTACGAAGATAAACTGAGAAATGAACTTTCAGTGATTTATCGGATATTCCTTCTGCCTGTGATTTGTTCACATTCTTCATGAAGCATTCCTCCGAAGAATCGTTCTCTGAGGTACACAAAACTCTACAAATTGAACTAACTACGCCAGTTTCAACAGCGAAAGAAGAGCGAAGTTACAGCACATTAAAAAGAGTCAATGATTATCTTTCAATAATATTGGTCAAAACAGACTGAATTCACTCACTGCTTGTTCAGTTCATAAGGAGGAATCTGGTGGATGCCCAACTTTAACAACAGAGTCATTGTTCAGAAGAACAGGCGTGCTCAACCGCTGTATAAGTAATGTGCCATTTGGTGAAATAAATACTATTCCTTCATTATTAACTACTTAGTGTATATATTTAGGCCGATATATTTTGATATACGTACTCTCCTTTGGAGTTTTTGTGGTACGGTGTAGATACCCATGTTTCAAAAATACCTGCCGCAATCCCATTTCCATGGCCGAAAAGTCTATATCGGGCCCCACTGGTGGAATTGATCACGAGTCACCACTGTATGCATTCAGGTCTGATAATATTGTAATTGGTCTTGTTCACGCTCGGGGACTGGGTATTTGTGTTTGTCCCAGAATATTTCTCTTTATATTTACGCAACACTATCAACACGCAATAGAGATTACATCCCATCACGTAGGCTTGACGCCGGGAAGAGCATCAGGTCGTAAAACAGAGTCAAATCTACATGTGCGACACATCTCGCACCCACTGGTGAGGTAGAACACAACATATCCATGCCGTGGTTACTGTACCGGAGGTACACCCGCACCAGCGCCTTGTAGAAGGTCATCTAGATCATGAAAAATGAAACTCATTTTGGAAATAGTGTGGAACATTTCTCGACAGATGTCATTACTATCGTGTTGCGCTTCTGAGGTGGAGATGAACTACTATATATATATATATATAAATGCCATTGTATGTATGTATGTATGTATTACATCTCCTCCTAAACCACTGGAGCGATTTACTCCAAACTTGGTACACTTACGACTTAGTATCAGGAGACAAACCGCGTGGGGGTAAGACACCCCAAGTACCCTTAGGGGCGGAGGGGCGCAGGGGGTCACATTTAAAAATATTCGAAAATGGTGTCGAATCCATACTTTTAGGGGTCGCTGGGATGAATAGTGACACTCCGGAATATTTCAAAGTCCAAATTCATCCCCCCTCGGGTGGGGGCGAGGGGGAGTGATATATCAAAATAATCGAAAATAGTGTCGAATCCACCCTTTTCGAGGTCGCTGAGATGAATAGTGACACTCCGGATTTTTTTACAAACCGCGTTGGGGTAAGACACCCGAAGTACCCTTAGGAGCGGGGGGCGAGGGGGGTCACATTTTAAAATATTCGAAAATGGTGTCGAATCCATACTTTTCTGGGTCGCTGGGATGAATAGTGACACTCCGGAATTTTTCAAAGTCTAAATTCAGCCCCCTTTGTGGTGGGGGGCGTGGGTGAGTGATATATAAAAATAATCGAAAATTGTGTCGAATCCGTCCTTTTCGGGGTCGCTGAGATGAATAGGACACTCCGGATTTCGTTTGACAAACCGCTTTGGGGTAAGACACCCGAAGTACCCTTAGAGTCGGGAGGGGGCGAGGGGGTGACTTTTAAAATATTCGAATATAGTGTCCAATCCATACTTTTCGGGGTCGCTGAGATGAATACTGACACTCCGGAATTTTTTAAAGGCCAAATTCAGCCCCCTTTGGGGTGGGGGGCAAAGGGGAGTGAGATATCAAAATAGTCGAAAATAGTGTCGAATCCATCCTTTTCGGGGTCGCTGAGATGAACAGTAACACTCCGGATTTTTTTTTGACAAACCGCTTTGTGGTAAGACACCCGAAGTACCCTTAGAGTCGTGGGGGGGCGAGGGGGTGACATTTAAAAATATTCGAATATAGTGTCCAATCCATACTTTTCGTGGTCGCTGAGATGAATGCTGACACTCCGGAATTTTTTAAAGGCCAAATTCAGCCCCCTTTGGGGTGGGGGGCAAAGGGGAGTGAGATATCAAAATAGTCGAAAATAGTGTCGAATCCATCCTTTTCGGGGTCGCTGAGATGAACAGTAACACTCCGGATTTTTTTTTGACAAACCGCTTTGTGGTAAGACACCCGAAGTACCCTTAGAGTCGTGGGGGGGCGAGGGGGTGACATTTAAAAATATTCGAATATAGTGTCCAATCCATACTTTTCGTGGTCGCTGAGATGAATGCTGACACTCCGGAATTTTTTAAAGGCCAAATTCAGCCCCCTTTGGGGTGGGGGGCAAAGGGGAGTGAGATATCAAAATAGTCGAAAATAGTGTCGAATCCATCCTTTTCGGGGTCGCTGAGATGAACAGTAACACTCCGGATTTTTTTTTGACAAACCGCTTTGTGGTAAGACACCCGAAGTACCCTTAGAGTCGTGGGGGGGCGAGGGGGTGACATTTAAAAATATTCGAATATAGTGTCCAATCCATACTTTTCGTGGTCGCTGAGATGAATGCTGACACTCCGGAATATTTTTAAGTCCAAACCGCGTGGGGGTAAGACACCCCAAGTACCCTTAGGGGCGGAGGGGCGCAGGGGGTCACATTTAAAAATATTCGAAAATGGTGTCGAATCCATACTTTTAGGGGTCGCTGGGATGAATAGTGACACTCCGGAATATTTCAAAGTCCAAATTCATCCCCCCTCGGGTGGGGGCGAGGGGGAGTGATATATCAAAATAATCGAAAATAGTGTCGAATCCACCCTTTTCGAGGTCGCTGAGATGAATAGTGACACTCCGGATTTTTTTACAAACCGCGTTGGGGTAAGACACCCGAAGTACCCTTAGGAGCGGGGGGCGAGGGGGGTCACATTTTAAAATATTCGAAAATGGTGTCGAATCCATACTTTTCTGGGTCGCTGGGATGAATAGTGACACTCCGGAATTTTTCAAAGTCTAAATTCAGCCCCCTTTGTGGTGGGGGGCGTGGGTGAGTGATATATAAAAATAATCGAAAATTGTGTCGAATCCGTCCTTTTCGGGGTCGCTGAGATGAATAGGACACTCCGGATTTCGTTTGACAAACCGCTTTGGGGTAAGACACCCGAAGTACCCTTAGAGTCGGGAGGGGGCGAGGGGGTGACTTTTAAAATATTCGAATATAGTGTCCAATCCATACTTTTCGGGGTCGCTGAGATGAATACTGACACTCCGGAATTTTTTAAAGGCCAAATTCAGCCCCCTTTGGGGTGGGGGGCAAAGGGGAGTGAGATATCAAAATAGTCGAAAATAGTGTCGAATCCATCCTTTTCGGGGTCGCTGAGATGAACAGTAACACTCCGGATTTTTTTTTTGACAAACCGCTTTGTGGTAAGACACCCGAAGTACCCTTAGAGTCGTGGGGGGGCGAGGGGGTGACATTTAAAAATATTCGAATATAGTGTCCAATCCATACTTTTCGTGGTCGCTGAGATGAATGCTGACACTCCGGAATATTTTTAAGTCCAAACCGCGTGGGGCAAGACACCCCATGTACCCTTAGGGGCGGGGAGCGAGGGGGTCACATATCAACATATATGAAAACAGTGTCGAATCCATCGTTTTCGGATTCGCTGAGATGAATAGTGATACTCCGGAAAATTTCCACGTCCAAATTCAGTCGCCTTTTGGGTAGGGGGTGAGGGGGGAATGATATATCAAAGTAATAGGAAATAGTGTCGAATCCATCCTTTTCGGGGTCGCTGAGATGAATGGTGACACTCCAGATTTCTTTTGACAAACCGCGTGGGGGTAAAACACCCCATGTACCCATAGGGGCTGGGGGGACGAGGGGGTCACATATAAAAATATACGCAAATTGTGTCGAATCCATCGTTTTCGGATTCGCTGAGATGAATAGTGATACTTCGGAATTTTTCAAAGTCCAAATTCAGCCCCCATTTGGGTGGGGGCGAGGGGGCAGAGATACATCAAAGTAATAGGAAATAGTGTTGAATCTATGCTTTTCTGGGTCGCTGAAATGAATAGTGACACTCTGGATTTCTTTTGACAAACCTCATGGGGGTAAGACATCCCATGTACCCATAGGGGTGTGGGGCGAGGGGGTCACATATAAAAATATACGAAAATAGTGTCGAATCCATCGTTTTCCGAATCGCTGAGGTGAATAGTGATACTCCGGAATTTTTCCAAGTCCAAATTCAGCCCCCTTTTGGGTGTGGGGCGAGCAGGGAGTGATATATCAAAGTAATAGGAAATAGTGTCGAATCCATCATCTTCAGGGTCGCTGAGATGAATAGCAACACTCCGGATTTCTTTTGACAAACCGCGTGGGTGTAAGTCACCCCATGTACCCATAGGGGCGGGGGGCGCAAGGGGGCTGACATATAAAATATTCGAAAATAGTGTCGAATCCATACTTTTTACGATCACCGAGATGAATAGCGACATTCCGGAATTTTTTAAGGTCGAAGTTCTGCCCCCTTTGGGGCGGGGGCGAGGGGGAGTGATAAATAAAAATAACAGAAAATGGGGTCGGATCCATCCTTATCGGGGTCGCTGAGATGAATATTGACACTCCGGATTTCTTTTGACAAACCGCGTGGGTGTAATACACCACCACGTATCCATTGTGGCGGGGGGTGGTGGAGGGGGTGACATAAAAAATATGAAAAGGTGTCGAATCCATACTTTTCGTGGTCGGTGATGTGAATAGTGACACTCTGGAAGATTTTAAAGTCCAAGTTCAGCACCGTTTGGGGTGGGAGCGAGGGGGCAGTGATATAAGAAAATTATCGAAAATAGGTCGAATCCATACTTTTCGGGGTCGCCAAGATTGTTAGTGTCATTGCGGATTTTTAAGGTACATATCCGTTTGGGGTGGGGGCGAGGGTGGAGTGATATATCAAAATGACCGAAAATAGCGTCGAATTCACCCTTTTCGGAGTCGCTGAGGTGAAACGTTACACTCCGGATTTGTTTTGACACACCACTTGGGGGTAGGACGCCCCATGTACCAATTGGGGAGCGGGGGCGAGGTGGTGATATATAAAATATTCGAAAATAGTGTCGAATCCATACTTTTCGTGGTCGCTGAGATGAATAGTGACAATGTGAATATTTTTAAAGTCCAAGTTCAACCCCGTTTGGGGTGGAGGCGGGGGAGTGTTATATAAAATTAATCGAAAATGGTGTCGAATACATAGTTTTCGGGGTCGTCAAGGTGAATATTGGCACTCCGAAATTTTTCAAAAATTCAAGTTCAGCCCCCTCTGGGGTAGGAGGCGAGGGGGTAGTGATAAATAAAAATTGTCGAAAATAATGTCGAATCGACATTTTTCGGGGTCACTGAGATGAATAGCGGCACCCCGAATTTTTAGTAGCATGAGACAAACCACGTTGGAGTTAGACACACCACCTACCTTTATGGGTAGGGGGCGAGGGGGTAAGATATAAAAATCATCAAAAGTAGTATTGAATCCATACTTTTCACTGTCGCTGAGATGAATAGTGACATGCCAGAAATTTTTAATGTCTAATTTTAGCCTCCTTCGTGGTGGGGGAACGATGGGGGAATGATATATACAAATAATCGAAAATTGTGTCCAATCCATACAATTCTAATTTTTTTCCCAATTTGCTTTTTCGTCGTACCGACACAGATATGTCTTACGGCGTTGATGGGATAGGAAAGGCCTAGGAATTGGAAGGAAGCGGCCGTGGCCTTAATTAAGGTACAGCCATACATTTCGAGGTCGCTGAGATGAATAATTACAATCCGGTTGTCGTTGTTCAGCCCCTATAGGCATGGATATTAGAAGGGGTGGAAAAAAACGTTCAAAATGACCAAAAATACGGATGTATTTTTCATTAAGCATAGCCCTCATATAAAATTGGTACACGTATGGCTTACTATCTGAAAAAAATACTGTTGGGGTAAAACATCTCTAGCACACATACGGGAAATGGTGAACTATACAAATAAACGTTTTACTTATATTAATGTCGAATACTTCTTTACGAGGTAACAGAGTTGATCTGTGACACTCTGGATGGTTGTCATACTTCAGCCGCAATCACTTGACAGGGGGTGAAAATGAATGTAAATATAAGGGATATTATGGATGTACTGTGTGTGGGTATGTTCCAGAATTGCTCTCAACGAAACTTGGTACACATATGACTTACCATCTTAGGAAGAATACTATGGAGATGAAGAATCACAGCCTCCACTGGGGGTGGGAAATGAGAGGGGCTGACGTGGAAAAATGATGGGAAACAACCGATATGAAGGTCGAAAGCCATCGTTTATGTGTCTCTTATACGAACTGTGACGATCGTTTAAGTCCACGTTCAGTCTCCATTGAGACAAAAGCTGTGTAGGGCTTAAAGTGACCGAGATTAGTATTGGGGTCATTAGGCTGATTGTGACAGTCTCAATGACTGCCGAAATCGTGTACATCATTATGCATAGTGTAACGGGTAAATACATATAATTATTACTTTTTTTCTTTTGGAAAGAAACAGATACTTCCCAATCAATTGTAGCTTCCACAAGGACAGGTTTTACACGAAAATTAAATAATCTAAAACTTGAAATCAGATACATCTATATAACTCTAAAACTACATAATATGTCGTAAAATCAACATCTCAAAAATAAATCAATAAGCATCCACTTCACACTTAACTAACTGGTAATACAAATACTAAAGGTAAACATTCGAAAGCTACCCGGACAACGCCGGGTACTACAGCTAGTATATACTGTATATAAATGTCATTGTATGTATGTATGTATGTATGTATGTATGTATGTATGTATGTATGTATGTATGTATGTATGTATGTATGTATGTATGTATGTATGTATGTATGTATGTATTACATCTCCTCCTAAACCACTGGAGCAATTTACACCAAATTTGGTACACTTACGACTTAGTATCAGGAGACAACCGCGTGTGGGTAAGACACCCTAAGTACCCATGTGGGCGGGGGGGCGGGGGGGGGGCGAGTGGGGTCACATATAAAAATATACGAAAATAGAATCCAAAACATCATTTTGGGATTCACTGAGATGAATAGTGATACTCCCGAATTTTTCCAAGTCCACATTCAGCCCCCTTTTGGGAGGGGGTGAGGGGGAAGTGATATATCAAAGTAATAGGAAATCGTGTCGAATCCATCCTTTTCGGGGTCGCTAAGATGAATAGTGACACTCCGGATTTCTTTTGACAAACCGCGTGGAGGTAAGACAACCCATGTACCCTTAGGTGCGGGGGGGAGGGCGCAAGGGGGGTGACACATAAAATATTCGAAAACAGTGTCGAATCCATAATTTTTATGGTCGCTGAGATAAATAGTGACTTACAGAAACTTTTTGATGTCCAAATTATGCCCCCTTTGGGTTGGAGGCCGGGGGGTGAGGGGGTCACATATAAAAATATACGAAAATAGTGTTGAATCCAACATTTTTGGATTCACTGAGATGAATAGTGATACTCCCGATTTTTTCCAAGTCTACATTCAGCCCCCTTTTGGGTGGGGGGCGAGGGGAAGTGATATATCAAAGTAATAGGAAATGGTGTCGAAACCATTCTTTTCGGGGTCGCTGAGATGAATAGTGACACTCCGGATTTCCTTTGACAAACCGCGTGGAAGTAAGACACCCCATGTTCCGTTAGGGGCGGGGGGAGGCGCAAATGGGGTGACATATAAAATATTCGAAAATAGTGTCGAATCCATCATTTTTGGATTCACTGAGATGAATAGTGATACTCCCGAATGTTTCCAAGTCCAAATTCAGCCCCCTTCTGGGCGGGGGGCGAGTGGGAGTGATATGCAAAGATAATCGAAAATAGTGCCGAATCCATCCTTTTCGGGGTCACTGAGATGAATAGTGACACTCCGGATTTCTTTTGACAAACCGCGTGGGGTAAGACACCCCACGTATCCATAGGGGTGGTGGGGGGCGAGGGGAGGGGTGACACATATAATATTCGAAAATAGTGTCCAATCCATACTTTTCGTGGTCGCTGAAATGAATCGTGACACTCCGGAATTTTTAAAGTCCATTTTCAGCCCCCTTGGAGTGGGGAGCGAGGGGGAGTGATATATCAAAGTAATCGAAAATAGTGTCGAATCCATCCTATTCGGGGTCGCTGAGATGAATAGTGACACTCCGGATTTTTTGACAAACCGCGTTGGGGAAAGACACCCGAAGTATACTTAGGGAGGAGGGCGAGGCGGGTGACATTTAAAAATATTAGAAAATAGTGCCCAATCCATACTTTTCGGGGTCGCTGAGATGAATACTGAGACTCCGGAACTTTTAAAGACCAATTTCAGCCCCCTTTGGGGTGGGGGGCAAAGGGGAAAGATATATCAAAATAATCGAAAATAGTGTCGAATCCATCCTTTTCGGGGTCGCTGAGATGAATAGTAACACTCCGGATTTCTTTTTGTTGGAGGACACCCCATGTACCCTTAGGGGCGGGGGGGGGGGCGAAAGGGGTCACATATCAAAATATACGAAAATGGTGTCGAATCCATCGTTTTCGGATTCGCTGAGATGAATAGTGGTACTCCGGAATTTTTCCAAGCCCAAATTCATCTGCCTTTTGGGTGGCGGCGAGGGGGGAGTGATATATAAAAGTAATAGGAAATAGTGTCGAATCCATCCTTTTCGGGGTCACTGAGATGAATAGTGACACTCCGGATTTCTTTTGACAAACCGCGTGGGAGTAAGACACCCCATGTACCCATAGGGGGAGTGCGAGTGGGGTCACATAAGAATATACGAAAATAGTGTCGAATCCATCGTTTTCGGATTCGCTGAGATGAATAGTGATACTATGGAATTTTTCCAAGTCTAAATTCGGCCCCCTTTTAGGTAGGGCCAAGGGGGAATGATACATCAAAGTAATAGGAAATAGTGTCGAATCCATCCTTTTCGGGTTCGCTGAAATGAATAGTGACACTCAGGATTTCTTTTGACAAACCGCTTGGGGTAAGACAACCATGTACCCATTGGGGCGGGGGGCGAGGGGTGTCACATATAAAAATATACGAAAATAGTGTCGAATCCATCGTTTTCGGATTCGCTGAGATGAATAGTGATACTACGGAATTTTTCCAAGTCCAAATTCAGCCCCCTTTTGGGTGGGGGGTGCGAGGAGGGAGTGATATATCAAAGTAATAGGAAATAGTGTCGAATCCATCCTTTTCGGGGTCGCTGAGATGAATAGCAACACTCCGGATTTCTTTTGACAAACCGCGTGGGGGTAAGTCACCCCATGTACCCATAGGGGCGGGGGGCGCAAGGGGGCTGACATATAAAACATTCGAAAATAGTGTCGAATCCATACTTTTTACGATCACTGAGATGAATAGCGACATTCCGGAATTTTTAAAAGTCGAAGTTCTGCCCCATTTGGGGTGGGGGTCGAGGGGGCTGATAAATCAAAATAACCGAAAATGGGGTCGAATCCATCCTCTTCGGGGTCGCTGAGATGAATATAGACACTCCGGATTTCTTTTGACAAACCGCGTGGGGGTAAGACACCAACACGTACCCATTGAGGCGGGGGGGGGCGAGGGGGTCACATAAAATATTTGAAAAAGTGTCGAATCCATACTTTTTGTGGTTGTTGAGATGAATAGTGAGACTCGGGATTTTTTATAAGTCCAAATTCAGCTCCTCTGGGGTGGGGGCGAAGGGGTAGTTATACATAAAAATTGTCGAAAATAATGTCGAATCCACATTTTTCGGGGTCAGTGAGATGAATAGCGGCACTCCGAATTTTTAGTATCATGAGTCAAACCACGTGGGGGTTAGGCACCCCACCTGACCTTAGGGGAAGGGGGCCAGGGAGTGAGATATAAAAATCACCAAAAGTAGTGTTGAATCCATACTTTTAGCTGTCGCTGAGATGAATAGTGACACGCCGAAAATTTTTCATGTCCAATTTTAGCCTCCTTGCGGGTGGGGGAACGATGGGGGAATGATATATAAAAATAACCGAAAATTGTGTCGAATCCATGCATTTCTATTTATTTATTTCCTTTTTGCTAATTTGCTTTACGTCGTACCGACACAGATATGTCTTACGGCGACGATGGGATAGGAAAGGCCTAGGAATTGGAAGGAAGCGCCAGGGCCTTAATTAAGGTACAGACATACATTTTGACGTCGCTGAGATGAATAATCACACTCCGGTTGTCGTTGTTCAGCCCTTATCGGCATGGATATTAGAAGGGGTGGAAAGGAAAATGCTCAAAATAAAAAAAAATACGGATGTACTTTTCATCCAGCATGCCTTCAATATAAAATTGGTACACATATGACTTGCTATCTGAAAAAAATACAGTTGAGGTAAAACACCCCTAGCACACCTGGGAGAGACGGTGAAATATAAAAGTAAACGATTTTTTACTGATATTAATGTCGAATACTTTCTTTACGAGGTCACAGAGTTGATCTGTGACACTCTGGATGGTTAAGGCACACTTCAGCCGCAATCAGTATGGAGGTTGAGAGGGGGTAAAATGAATGTAAATATAACGGATATTATGGATGTACTGTATGTGGGTATGTTCCAGAATTGCTCTCAACGAAACTTGGTACACATATGACTTACCATCTTAGAAAAAATACTATGGAGATGAAGAATCACAGCCTCCGCTGGGTGTGGGGAATGAGAGGGGCTGACATGCAAATTACTCGAAAATTAAATAATCAAAAACTTGAAACCAGATCTAAATAACTCTAAAACTGCATAATAGGTCGTAAAATCTATATCTCAAAAATAAATCAATAAGCATCTACTTCACACTTAACTAACTGGTAGTACAAATACTAAAGGTAAACAATCAAAAGCTACCCGGACAACGCCGGGTACTACAGCTAGTATATATATAAATGTCATTGTATGTTTGTGTGTATGTTTGTATGTATGTATGTATTGCATCCCCTCCTAAACCACTGGAGCGATTTACACCAAACTTGGTACACTTACGACTTAGTATCAGGAGACAAACAGCGTGGGGGTAAGACCCCCAAGTACCCTTAGGGGCGGGTGGGGGGGGCGAGAGGGTCACATTTAAAAATATTCGAAAATGGTGTCGAATCCATACTTTTCGGGGTCGCTGTGATGAATAGTGATACTCCGGAATTTGGTAACATATAAATTCAGCCCCTTTTTGGGTGGGAGCAAGGGGGGAGTGATATATCAAAATAATAGAAAATAATGTCGAATCCATCCTTTTCTCGGGGTCGCTGAGATGAATAGTGACATTCCGGATTTTTTTGACAAACCGCGTGGGGGTGAGACACCCAAAGTAACCTTAAGGGCTGGGGGGCGAGGGGAGTGGTATTTAAAAATATTCGACAATTGTGTCGAATCCATACTTTTCGGGGTCACTGAGATGAATAGTAACACTCCGGAATTTTTAACGTCCAAATTCAGCCCCCTTTTGGGTGGGGGCAAGGGGGTGATATATCAAAAATAATATAAAATAATGTGAATCCATCCCTTTTCGGGGTCGCTGAGATGAATAGTGACACTCCGGATTTTTCTTGACAAGCCGCGAGGGGGTAAGACACCCGAAGTACCCTTAAGGGCGGGGGGTTGACATAAAATATTCGAAAAAAGTGTCGAATCCATACTTTTGATGGTCGCTGATATGAATAGTGACAGTCTGGAAGTTTTTAATGTCCAAGTTCAGCCCCCTTTGAGGTGGGGGGCGAGGGGAATGATATAAGAAAATTATCGAAAATAGTGTCGAATACATACTTTTCGGGGTCGCCAAGATTAATAGTGACACTGCAGATTTTTTAAAGTCCAAGTTCAGCCCCCTATGGGGAGGGGGCGAGGGGGTAGTGATACAAGAAAATAATTGAAAACAGTGTCGAATCCATACTTTTCGGGGTCGCTAAGGTTAATAGTGACACTCCGGATTTTTTTAAGTCCAGGTTCAGCCCCCTCTGGAGTGGAGGGCAAGGGTTGAGTGATATATCCAAACGACCGAAAATAGTGTCGAATCCATACTTTTCGGGGTCGCTGAGATGAGTAGTGACACTCTGGAATTTTTTAAGGTCCAAGGTCAGTCCCCTTTGGGGCCCATTGAGGCGGGGTGGGCGAGAGGGGTGACATAAAACATTCGAGAAAAGTGTCGAATCCATACTTTCCGTAGTCGCTGAGATGAATACTGACACTCTGAAAGTTTTTAAAGTTAAGCCCCCTTTGGAGTGGGGGCGAGGGGGGAGTGATATAAGAAAATTATCGAAAATAGTGTCGAATATATACTTTTCGGGGTCGCCAAGGTTAATAGTAACACTCCGGATTTTTTTAAAGTCCAAGTTAAGCCCCTATGGGGAGGGGGTGAGGGGGATGAGATACAAGAAAACCATTCGAAAACAGTGTCGAATCCATACTTTTCGGGGTCGCTAAGGTTAATAGTGACACTCCGGATTTTTTAAAGTCCAGGAGTGGTGGGCGAGGGCGCGGGTTGAGTGATATATCCAAACGACCGAAAATGGTGTCGAATCCATACTTTTCGGGGTCGCTGAGATGAGTAGTGACACTCTGTAATTTTTTAAGGTCCAAGGTCAGTCCTCTTCGGGACCCATTGAGGCGGGGTGGGCGAGAGGGGTGACATAGAAAATATTCGAGAAAAGTGTCGAATCCATACTTTTCGTGATCGCTGAGATGAATAGTAACAATCTGGAAGTTTTTAAAGTCCAAGTTCAGCCCCCTTTCGGGTGGGGAGCGAGGGGGAGTGATATAAGAAAATTATTGAAATTTTTGAATCCATACTTTTCGGGGTCGCCAAGGTTAATAGTGATACTCCGGATTTTTTAAAAGTCCAAGTAAAACCCCCTCTGGGGTCGGGGGCGAGGGTTGAGTGATATGTACAAATGACCGAAAATAGTGTCGAATCCATAATTTTCGGGGACGCTGAGATGAGTAGTGACACTCTGGATTTTCTAAAGTATAAGTTCAGCCCCCTTTGGGGTGGGGGCGAGGGGGCAGTGATATATCCAAATGACCGAAAATAGTGTCGAATCCATACTTTTCGGGGTCGCTGAGACGAGTATGACACTCCGCATTTCTTCTGACAAACCGCGTGGGGGTAAGACATCCCATGTACCCATTGTGGTGGGGGGCGAAGGGGAGACTTATAAAATATTCGAAAATAGTGTCAAATCCATACTTTTTGTGGTCGCTGAGATGAATAGTGACAGTCTGAATATTTTTGAAGTCCAAGTTCAGCCCCTTTTGGGGTGGGGGAGGGGAGTGTGTTATATAAAATAAATCGAAAATAATGTCAAATACGTAGTTTTAGGGGTCGCCAAGGGTGGGTTTAAGGCAGGAACCGTTAGGGGTGGAGGGCGAGGGGGTGAGATATAAATATCATCAAAAATAGTGTCGAATCCACATTTTTAAGGGTCGCTGAGATGAAACAAACAGATTGGAGGGTGTGAAGTTGTACATCAGTATGTATACCTAGGCTCCTTACTATCCAATTCTGGTGGTTCCAAAGATGAAATAAAGCGCAGAATTGAAATAGCAAAGGTAGCAATGATCCGTCTGCGGAAGATCTGGAAAGATAACAACATCACCATTAAGACAAAAAAGAAGCTCATTGAATCTCTAGTCTTCTCAGTCTTCTTGTATGGCGCAGAGACGTGGACCATCCTCAAACGTGATCGTGAACGGATAGAAAGCTTTGAAATGTGGTGCTGGAGGAAAATGTTAAGGATTCCTTGGACAGCTCATCGCACGAACACATCAATCCTGAACCAACTTCAGATAAAAGTTCGTCTATCGTGTAAGGTCTCTCAACGAATTGTACGCTACTTTGGACATATAATGCGCCGAGATGGTAGTCTACAAAAGCTGATTGTTGAGGGCAAAAGTCCAGGGAACCAGACAACGAGGGCGAATACCAACGCGATGGATTGACATGGTGAACGGCCCCCTACAGTGTTCTCTCAGAGTAACCGCATTGAAAGCTTTAGATAGGGAAGGATGGCGGAGTATGGTTCATCGGCTAGATAGCTGAATTTTATGATAGTCAAGACGCCTCAGTCATGAGGCAAAACGAAGATGAAGAAGAAGAGATGAATAGTGACACTCCAGAATTTTTAACGTCCAAGTCTATCCCTCTTCGGGGAGGGGGCGATGGGAGAATGATATAAAAATAATCGAAAATAGTGTCGAATCCATACATTTCGGGGTGGCTGAGATGAATAGTGAGTCTCCGGATTTTTATAAGTCAAAGTTCAGCCCCCTTTGGGTTAGGGGCGAGGGAGGAGTGGTATATAAAAATAGTCGAAAATAGTGTCGAATCCACAGTTTTCGGGGTCGCTGAGATGAATAGCGGCACTCCAGATTATTAGTGTAATGAGACAAACCACGTAGGGTTGAGACATCCCAGGTTCACTTTAGGGGCAAACTTGGTATACACATGACTTACTATATAGGATACATTATTGTGGGGGTCAGATACATCTAGCACCCATAGGGGCGAGGGTGAATTATAAAAAAAAAAACGGAAAGACGGGTGAACTATAAAAAATAATAGATAACGACAAATATTCGTGTACAGTCCATACTTTTCGAGGTCGCTGAGGTGAATAATTACACTCCGGTTGTCGTTGTTCAGCCCCTGTCGGCAGGGATATTAGAAGGGGTGGAAAGAAAACTGTTCAAAATGACCAAAAATACGGATGTATTCTTCATCCAGCATAGCACTCTTATAAAATTGGTACACGTATGACTTACTATCAAAGAAAATACTGTTGAGGTAAAACACCCCTAGCACACCTAGGGGAGATTGTGAAATATAAAAATAAACAATTTTTTACTGATATAAATGTCAAATACGTTCTTTACGACGTCACAGAGTTGATCTGTGACACTCTGGATGGTTGTCATACTTCTGCCGCAATCAGTATGGAGGTTGAGAGGGGGTGAAAATGAATGTAAATATATCGGATATTATGGATGTGGGTATGTTCCAGAATTGTTCTCAACGAAACTTGGTACACATATGACTTACCATCTTATAAATAATACTATGGAGATGAAAAATCACAGCCTAAGCTGGGGATAGGGAATGAGAGGGGCTGACGTGCAAAAGTGATGGAAAATAACCGACATTAATGTCGAAATCCATTGTTTATGTGTCTCTTATACGAACTGTGACGCTCTTGATACTGTTTAAGTCCACGTTCGGTCTCCATTGAGACAGGAGCTGAGAAGGGCTTAAAAGTATACAGTATAAAATGACTGAGATTAGTGTTGAATTCACTGCTTTTGGGGTCAATAGGCTGATTGTGACAGTCTTATAGACTGCCAATATCGTGTATATCATATGTATAGTGTGACGGGTAAATACATATAACTATTACTTTTATTTTTTTGGAAAGAATCGAATACTTCCAGTCAATTCTAGCTTCCACAAGGACAAGGTTTTACTCGAAAATTAAATAATCTAAAACTTGAAATCAGATACATCTAAATAACTCTAAAACTACATAATAGGTCGTAATGGCAACATCTCAAAAATAAATCAATAAGCATCCACTTCGCACATAACTAACTGGTAATACAAATACCAAAGGTAAACATTCAGAAGTTACCCGGATAACGCCGGGTACTACAGCTAGTTTCGAATAAATTTTGTGTGTTAAGTTTTCCTGAACTACAATATTTATTGTTTGTTCTCGATGTTCAAAAGTTATCAACACTTCCATCTCTTCCCACCAACTGAAGACGGTCGCCAGCGAAAATTTTTGTACATTTATTTATCGACCAATCAAAAATTTCTCACATATAAGAAATCAACCAATAAGAATGGGGATGCGTCCAGAGTTTCCTGGATCTTTCCTCTCCGCTATAAAAGCCGAGGCCTGGTGACCGCTCCAGTCTAGAGTGTGTACGTAACGGAGGCAGGGGAAAGGCTCCCTCGTCCATCTTTTGGATGTCCACCAGCTCAAGGTAATGGCAGTCTCGGCGTAACTACGTGATAGCTCGAGGGAAACGTTTAAAATATTTAGTACCGTAACTTTTATTTCCTCAAATGTTAATTTCAAAGTTTAAATATAAATTTCAAACATGTCAAAAGAACTTAACCGAAATCAAGGAATAGAGGGTGATTAACTCTCTTGTGTTCCCACTCAACTTGATATTGAGGTGACTATGATTTTATAACCGTTAAAATCCACCTGGCATGTCTCATGCAGTCACCTCCGTAGCCTCTGTAACGTCGGGCCGTAATCCCAAGTAGTGCAAGTGTTCGCCTCCTTTAGGCCAAAGATCAGGTAAGTAGTATAAATGGATGGTTCGGCCGCCACCGCCACCGCAGGCTCAAAGAGGCCACCTCCACCACCACCACAGCCAGAGGCCTCCCAGATGCCTCCTCCACCACCACCACCACAGCCAGAGGCCTCCCAGAGGTCTCCTCCACCACCCGCGGGAAATTTGAATTTGTAAACAAAGCCACGTGCTTTTTGACAGCTATAATCGACAACATCGCATCGCTAACCTCAGTACTGCCATCTTGACGGGCCTAAACCTCAGTAGTGCCAACTTAACCTAACTAGCGCGAGATAAACAAATCCACGTGTTTTTTGACAGCCACGTGCTTTTTGACAGACAACAACGCATCGCTAACCTCAGTACTGCCATCTTGACGGGCCTAAACCTCAGTAGTACCAACTTAACCTAACTAGCGCGAGATAAACAAAGCAACGTGTTTTTGAAAGCCACGTGCTTTTTGACAGACAACAACGCATCGCTAACCTCAGTACTGCCATCTTGACGGGCCTAAACCTCAGTAGTACCAACTTAACCTAACTAGCGCGAGGTAAACAAAACCACGTGTTTTTTGACAGCCACGTGCTTTTTTGACAGCTGTCATCCGCCATCTTTAAACTACAGAGCACTGTGCTGCCCTCTTTATCGCAGTAGCTGCAAATTCGTCACCTGTCATCAGCAGTGCTGCCATATTGGCGGGCCTAAACCTTAGTGCTACCAACTTAACCTCACTAGCGCGAGATAAACAAATCCACGTGCTTTTTTGACAGCTGTCATCCGCCATCTTTAATCTATAGAGCACAGTGCTGCCCTCTTTAGCTACTTACCTTTGAAATGTGGTGGCAGATAATTTGAAAAATGCTTTTTGACAGCAGCCATCTTTGACCACAGTGCTGCCCTCTTTGCGGTGGCGGGAAATTCCACGTGCTCTTGTTTGGAAACAAACTCACGTGCTTTCTTCTGACAGCTGTCATCCGCCATCTTGCACCACAAACCTCAGTGCTGCACTCTTTAGCTAGATGCCTTTGAAATGTGGTGGCGGCAATTTGAAAAAATCTATGTGCTCTTGTTTAGAAACAAAGCCACGTGCTTTTTGACAGCTGTCATCGACCATCTTTAATCAATAGAGCACTGTGCTGCTATCATGCGGGCAATTTCGTCAGCTGTCATCCGCCATCTTTAATCCACAGAGCACCGTGCTGCCCTCTTTATGACATGTAGTAGCGGGCAATTTGAAAAGTTCTGTTAGCTATCATCCGCCATCTTTAATCAAGAGAGCACCGTGCTGCCATCTTTAGGTAGATACCTTTGAGATGTGGTGGCGGCAATTTGAAAAATTCTATGTGCTCTTCTTTAGTAAACAAAGCCACGTGCTTTTTTGACAGCTGTCATCCACCATCTTTAATCAATAGAGCACTGTGCTGCTATCATGCGGACAATCTCGTCAGCTGTCATCCGCCATCTTTAATCAAGAGAGCACCGTGCTGCCATCTTTAGCTAGATACCTTTGAAATGTGGTGGCGGCAAATTGAAAAATTCCACGTGCTCTTGTTTAGTAAACAAACTCACGCGCTTTTTTGTCAGCTGTCATCCGCCATCTTACATCGCAAACCTAGTGCTACACCCTTTAGGTACATACCTTTGAAATATGGTGGCGGATAATTTAAAAAGAAAAATTCTACAGCAGCCATCTCTCGGCGCTAATTGCACAAGATGGTGGCTAAACATGACTCTTTAAAGGTGCTTATGCAAGATGGCCGCTATACATAGGTTCTTATGAGATGCCCTTGGGATGCTTGCGCAAGATGATGGTTATACATGGCTCCTTATGAGATGCCCTAGGGATGCTTGCGCAAGATGGCGGTTGCTCTTATGAGGCGGCTTAAGGGTCCTTGCCCAAGATGGCTAGAGACGCCCTAAGGATGCTTGCGCAAGATGGCGGACGCAAGATGGCGGCTATACATGACTCCTTATGAGACGCCTTAAGGGTGGTTGCGCAAGATGGCTGCTGCTCTTATGAAGAAAGCAAGCTTAGGGGCTAACGCGTCGTGCTAGTTCCATTCGTTAAATTTGGGGCTTAAATGCAAAATGTTAAATATCTCGAAAGCGGTGCATCTTAGAGCAAAACGGACAAAAAAATTTCTGCCCAGTACCTCGGTTCGCAGTACGAGGAACAAGAAAAACATAGTCTAATGATGAGATCAACGGTTGGGTTCCTACTTAGGCCCTTTGGCATTCGCTCTGTTTTAGCTTGTATTGAAGCAAGTCTTCGTAACATGATCAGGTTTAGCTATGGTAGAGAGTATAACGTGCCGTGCAGGTTCGATTCATAAAATTTAGGGCTTAAATGCAAAATGTTAAATATCTCGAAAACGGTGCATCGTAGAGCAAAACCTGATACCTAGGTTTGCAGTATCAGGAACATGATAGCATAAGAAAAACATAATCTAATGATGAGATCGACGGTTCGATCCCTACTTAGGCCCTTTGACATTTGCAGCTATCTAATTCTACAAGATGGCGGCTATACATAGCTTCTTATGTGACAGCTTAAGTGCGCTTGCACCAGATGGCTGCTGCTCTTATGAGACGCCCTAGGGGTGCTTGCGCAAGGTAGCAGCGACAAGACGGTGACTATACACAGCTCCTTATGATACGGCCTAGAGGTGCTCACACAAGATGGTGGCTGCTCTGATGAAGAAAGCTAGCTTTGCATCGTGCAGGTATCTTTACAGCACTAAACCTCATACCTTTGAAATGTGGTGGCGGGTAATTTGAAAAATTCTACGTGCTTTTTCTTAACAGCAGCTATCTTTGAACAATAGCGGCTATACATAAGCTGTTAAGGCCTCCTCTTATGTCAAGGCATAGCTCTATCGAACAAGTTTAAACCTGCATCGGGATAGCTAGAGTAAGCACGTGCTGCAGTGATGACGTCATTATGCATGTTTAGATTTGCAAATCACTAAAGAAACATAACAAGACTAGAATCGAACACTGCACTCTATGCCGTTAACTTTATCATGTGATCGGAACATTGATTGAAGTGTTTAGAACACTAAATAAGTGATCAAGACTAAAATAGAACACTGTACTCGATACAACATGTGTTTAGAACATGTCAGGGGATACCTTTGTTCTAAGAAGATTAGGTTACTGCACATTCCTTGTAGGGCAAATAGGCTAAAGGGCTAATGGGCAAAAGGGCTAAAGGGCTAATGGGCTAAAAGGCTAATGGACGTCACTGCCACGTGCTCTTGTTTAGTAAACCAAGCCACGTGCTTTTTTGACAGTTGTCTTCTTGACGGACCCTAACCTCACATTGAAGGACAATAGAGCGTCGGTAACCTCACTGCTGCTATCTTTACGGCGGTAAGCCTCAAGGCTGCCACCTTATGCATGTTATAGCGCGGAATTTAAAATCCAACAACAGAACGTCGCTAACCTCACTCTTGCCATCATGATGGGCTTAAACCTTACTGTTGCTACGTTGGTTATACGCTTTTGTGTAAGTTTACTGTTAATCGCTAAGCTGTTCGCATCATCGAAGTAGAGAGTAACAAATGTCAAGTAGATTTAAAGAAGAATCTGTTAGTAGAAGATAAAAGTCCGTCATGGAAAAACCCACTTCTAGGTATATTTGCGAAGAGTGTGGAAAAGCATTTTCCCGAAGCTATCACAGGAGACGTCATGAGATATCATGTAGGACAATTTTTCAATGCAAACATTGTAGAAGAGAGTTCAAGAACGCATACAACGCTCAACGTCATGAAGCCGCGTGTAATGTAGCTTCATCGGGAACAAAATACAAAGAGCTCAACCATATTCAAGGGAACACTGATTTATGTTTAAAAAGTACACCTCTGCGAGAGATTTTTATTTCTCCCTTGTTGTCTAGACCTGCTGCGAGTTCTGTTACTAAGCACAAACTTAAAGATAAAGAGAGGCAAGATCATGATTATGATAATAGGGATAATGATGTTGATCAAAACAGTAGTAAAGGGAAAGTAGAAGAAGAAGAAGAAAATTCATTGCCATTACAGCTTGATGATTTTACTTCATTTCCTAAGCCTACTACACGTTCTGTCGCAGTGCAAACATCTCAAGAAGAGATGCAAGGTAAAGAAGAAGGAAATTTCAACGCTTCATCGCTATCGAAACAAGTAAAGTTTGTACCTAGAAACGCTACTGCTGAAGCACGTATTACATCAAAACAAGTCCCTACACATCAACTGTCTGCATATAGACTCCAAGTTCACAACAAGCCTCTGTTACCCTATGTAGATATGAGGTACTGTAAAGACCCCAACGTACACGTAAAACGTTTACAACTGCTAAGAGCCTATCATGATGCTGGTTACACACAGTACAAAGAAGATATTTTTGAAATAGAGCATGAATTACGTCGTGTAGGTATTATTAAGTAAGCGCTTACCCTCACCTAAGTCATCCATCTGTAGTATATAGTCGATCGAGTAGCTATATTCGTATAGATTATTTCCCAACATTTTTCCTTCCTTAGGGTGTTAACTCCGCCTCTAGAGTTAGAGCCGGTCTCAAGCCCAGATAAAGAGAGGAGAGGCACCCTAGCCCTTTTGCCCATTAGCCCTTTAGCCTATTTGCCCTACAAGGAATGTGCAGTAACCTAATCTTCTTAGAACAAAGGTATCCCCTGACATGTTCTAAACACATGTTGTATCGAGTACAGTGTTCGGTTCTGCTTATTTAGCGTTCTAAACACTTCAATCAATGTTCCGATCACATGATAAAGTTAACGGCATAGAGTGCAGTATTCGATTCTAGTCTTGTTATGTTTCTTTAGTGATTTGCAAATCTAAACATGCATAATGACGTCATCACTGCAGCACGTGCTTACTCTAGCTATCCGATGCAGGTTTAAACTTGTTCGATAGCGCTATGCCTTGACATAAGAGGAGGCCTTAACAGCTTATGTACAGCCGCTATTGTTTAAAGATAGCTGCTGTTAAGAAAACGCACGTATAATTTTTCAAATTACCCGCCACCACATTTCAAAGGTATGAGGTTTAGTGCTGTAAAGATACCTGCACGATGCAAAGCTAGCTTTCTTCATCAGAGCAGCCACCATCTTGTGTGAGCACCTCTAGGCCGTATCATAAGGAGTTGTGTATAGTCACCGTCTTGTCGCTGCTACCTTGTGCAAGCACCCCTAGGGGTCTCATAAGAGCAGCAGCCATCTTGTGCAAGCGCTCTTAAGCTGTCACATAAGAAGCTATGTATAGCCGCCATCTTGTAGAATTAGATAGCTGCAAATGTCAAAGGGCCTCAGTAGGGATCGAACCGTCGATCTCATCATTAGATTATGTTTTTCTTATGCTATCATGTTCCTGATACTGCAACCTAGGTATCAGGTTTTGCTCTACGATGCACCGTTTTAGAGATATTTAACATTTTGCATTTAAGCCCTAAATTTTATGAATCGAACCTGCACGGCACGTTATACTCTCTACCATAGCTAGACCTGATCATGTTACGAAGACTTGCTTCAATACAAGCTAAAACAGAGCGAATGCCAAAGGGCCTAATTAGGAACCGAACCGTTGATCTCATCATTAGACTATGTTTTTCTTGTTCCTCGTACTGCGAACCGAGGTTCTGGGCAGAAAATTTTTTGTCCGTTTTGCTCTACGATGCACCGCTTTCGAGATATTTTTTGCATTTAAGCCCCAAATTTAATGAATCGAACTAGCACGACGCGTTAGCCTCTAAGCTAGCTTTCTTCATAAGAGCAGCAGCCATCTTGCGCAACCACCCTTAAGGCGTCTCATAAGGAGTCATGTATAGCCGCCATCTTGCGTCCGCCATCTTGCGCAAGCATCCTTAGGGCGTCTCTAGCCATCTTGTGCAAGGACACTTAAGCCGCCTCATAAGAGCAACCGAAATCTTGCGCAAGCATCCCTAGGACATCTCATAAGGAGGTATGTATAACCACCATCTTGCGCAAGCATCCCAAGGGAGTCTCATAACAACCTATGTATAGCGGCTATCTTGCATAAGCACCTTTAAAGAGTCATGTATAGCCACCATCTTGTGCAAATAACGCCGAGAGATGGCTGCTGTAGAATTTTTCTTTTTAAATTATCCGCCACCATATTTCAAAGGTATGTACCTAAAGAGTGTAGCACTGAGGTTTGCGATGTAAGACGGCGGATGACAGCTGACAAAAAAGCGCGTGAGTTTGTTTACTAAACAAGAGCACGTGGAATTTTTCAATTTGCCGCCACCACATATCAAAGGTATCTAGCTAAAGATGGCAGCACGGTGCTCTCTTGATTAAAGATGGCGGATGACAGCTAACAGAACTTTTCAAATTGCCCGCTACTACATGTCATAAAGAGGGCAGCACGGTGCACTGTAGATTAAAGATGGCGGATGACAGCTGACGAAATTGTCCGCATGATAGCAGCACAATGCTCTATTGATTAAAGATGGTGGATGACAGCTGTCAAAAAAGCACGTGGCTTTGTTTACTAAACAAGAGCACATAGAATTTTTCAAATTGCCGCCACCACATTTCAAAGGTATCTACCTAAAGGTGGCAGCACGGTGCTTTCTTGATTAAAGATGGCGGATGATAGCTAACAGAACTTTTCAAATTGCCCGCTACTACATGTCATAAAGAGGGCAGCACGGTGCTCTGTGGATTAAAGATGGCGGATGACAGCTGACGAAATTGCCCGCACGATAGCAGCACAGTGATCTATTGATTAAAGATGGTCGATGACAGCTGTCAAAAAGCACGTGGCTTTGTTTCCAAACAAGAGCACATAGATTTTTTCTAATTGCCGCCACCACATTTCAAAGGCATCTAGATAAAGAGTGCAGCACTGAGGTCTGTGATGCAAGATGGCGGATGACAGCTGTCAGAAGAAAGCACGTGAGTTTGTTTCCAATCAAGAGCACGTAGAATTTCCCGCCACCGCAAAGAAGGCAGCACTGTGCTCAAAGATGGCTGCTGTCAAAAAGCATTTTTCAAATTATCTGCCACCACATTTCAAAGGTAAGTAGCTAAAGAGGGCAGCACTGTGCTCTATAGATTAAAGATGGCGGATGACAGCTGTCAAAAAAGCACGTGGATTTGTTTATCTCGCGCTAGTGAGGTTAAGTTGGTAGCACTAAGGTTTAGGCCCGCCAATATGGCAGCACTGCTGATGACAGGTGACGAATTTGCAGCTACTGCGATAAAGAGGGCAGCACAGTGCTCTGTAGTTTAAAGATGGCGGATGAAAGCTGTCAAAAAAGCACGTGGCTGTCAAAAAACACGTGGCTTTGTTTATCTCGCGCTAGTTAGGTTAAGTTGGTACTACTGAGGTTTAGGCCCGTCAAGATGGCAGTACTGAGGTTAGCGATGCGTTGTTGTCTGTCAAAAAGCACGTGGCTGTCAAAAAACACGTGGATTTGTTTATCTCGCGCTAGTTACGTTAAGTTGGCACTACTGAGGTTTAGGCCCGTCAAGATGGCAGTACTGAGGTTAGCGATGCGTTGTTGTCTGTCAAAAAGCACGTGGCTTTGTTTACAAATTCAAATTTCCCGCGGGTGGTGGAGGAGACCTCTGGGAGGCCTCTGGCTGTGGTGGTGGTGGTGGAGGAGGCATCTGGGAGGCCTCTGGCTGTGGTGGTGGTGGAGGTGGCCTCTGGGAGCCTGCGGTGGCGGTGGCGGCCGAACCATCCAATTATACTACTCAGGTATGATGGGTACTTGTTACAGTTAACATCATTCACTTCATTTTTAGGCAATTAGACTGTTGAGCTGTTAGGACAGTGACTACTGTTTACTTTTGTTAAATGTAGGTTGTGCCTGAATAGGTCTGGAACTTGTAACTTTCGAGAATAGTCCACTAAAATGTGAATGTGTAGAACAAAAAGCTCTTCACTGATGTAGAAATTGGGAGATCCGCCTCCTTGACTGTTGATTGAAAGGATCTGTAGCGCTCATGTAAAAATTGTAATTAGGGAGTTTCATGCTCATATTGTTAATTTACTAGTATCTGATTTTTCCAACATTGTACCAAAGATAACGAGCTAGTGCTGTACCTGAATCGTTATTTGTTTAGCGAAGTGTAAAATTTAAAATTTGAAAAGGAAAAGTAGAAGAGAAAGCAATATAGGTCAAATTTTAAAGCAGCTGTCATCACTCTTCGGGACCCATCGTGTTGTGAGGTGATTGCCGCATTACTTCTGTACGTTTCTACGACGAAACACTTCGAGGTACAGACATGCGCCCCGTGTCCCGAGCTATTAACGAGGTGGATATCTGCCAAAATTTGAGAATAATTTAAGTAGTATAATTGGATGGTTCGGCCGCCACCGCCACCTCCGGCTCCCAGTGGCCACCTCCACCTCAGCCAGTGGCCTCTTCCAGTACTGCCAACTTAACCTAACTAGCGCGACAGTACTGCCAACTTAACCTAACTAGCGCGAAATTTGAATTTGTAAACAAAGCCACGTGCTTTTTGACAGCTGTCATCGACAACAACGCATCGCTAACCTCAGTACTGCCATCTTGACGGGCCTAAACCTCAGTAGTGCCAACTTAACCTAACTAGCTCGAGATAAACAAAGCCACGTGCTTTTTGACAACCACGTGCTTTTTGACAGATTTGTAAACAAAGCCACGTGCTTTTTGACAGACAACAACGCATCGCAAACCTCAGTACTGCCATCATGACGGGCCTAAACCTCAGTAGTGCCAACTTAACCTAACTAGCATGAGGTAAACAAAGCCACGTGTTTTTTGACAGCCACGTGCTTTTTGACAGATTTGTAAACAAAGCCACGTGCTTTTTGACAGACAACAACGCATCGCTAACCTCAGTACTGCCATCTTGACGGGAATAAACCTCGGTGGTACCAACTTAACCTAACTAGCGAGAGGTAAACAAAGCCACGTGCTTTTTGACAGCTACATGCTTTTTGACAGCTGCCATCCGCCATCTTTGAGCACCGTGCTGCCCTCTTTCGTCACCTGTCATCGGCAGTGCTGCCATCTTGACGGGTCTAAACCTTAGTGCTACCAACTTAACCTAACTAGCGCGAGGTAAACAAAGCCACGTGTTTTTTGACAGCCGTCATCCGCCATCTTTAATCCATAGAGCACAGTGCTGCCCTCTTTAGCTACTTACCTTTGAAATGTGGTGGCGGATAATTTGAAAAATGCTTTTTGACAGCAGCCATATTGCATCGCAAACCTCAGTGCTGCCCTCTTTAGCTAGATACCTGTGGTAGCAGACAATTCCACGTGACAGCAGCCATCTTTAATCAAGAGAGCACCGTGCTGCCCTCTATGTGGTGGCGGCAATTTGAAAAGTTCTATGTGCTCTCGTTGGGAAACAAAGCCACGTGCTTTTTTTTGACAGCTGTCATCCGCTATCTTTAATCAATAGAGCACTGTGCTGCTATCATGCGGGCAATTTCGTTAGCTGTCATCCGCCATCTTTAATCCAGAGAGAACAGTGCTGCCCTCTATGTGGTGGCGGCAAATTGAAAAATTCCACGTGCTCTTGTTTGGAAACAAATTCACGTGCTATTTTCTGACAGCTGTCATCCGCCATCTTTGAGAACAGTGCTGCCCTCTATGTGGTGACGGCGAATTCCACGTAGAAACAAAGCCATGTGCAGCTGTCATCCACCATCTTTAATCACCGTGCTGCCCCCGGTGACGGCAAATTCCACGTAGAAACAAAGCCATGTGCTTTTTTGACAGCTGTCATCCGCCATCTTTAATCACCGTGCTGCCCCGGTGACGGCAAATTCTAAATGCTTTACAAACCCATGTGCTTTTCTGACAGAGCTGTCATCCACCATCTTTAATCACCGTGCTGCCCCCGGTGACGGCAAATTCCACGTGCTCTTGTTTGGAAACAAAGCTTTTAATCCAGAGAGAACAGTGCTGCCCCGGTGGCGGCAAATTCTACGTAGAAACAAAGCCATGTGCTTTTTTGACAGCTGTCATCCGCCATATTTAATCACCGTGCTGCCCGGTGGCGGCAAATTCCACGTGCTTTACAAACCTATGTGCTTTTTTGACAGCTGTCATCCGTCATCTTTAAGCTGTAAATCCCCGATTCTCATGTTAGAAGTTGTAAAACAGATTCTTAATCCGAGTTCTTTGACGTCAGGAAGGGCAACCGGTCGAAACAATAGTGTATGACGTGAGAGGCTAGATACTGCCAGTTTTGCATCAGGAAGGGCGACTAGTCTTAAAACAAATTCTTGTGATTTAAAAATCTTAGTTTTGCGTCAGGAAGGGCATCCGGCCGTAAAACAATAGTTCGTGATTTAAAATCTAAGAATTGCATCTAGCTGTAAATCCCCGATTCCCCGTGTTAGACGTTGTAAAACAGATTCTTAATCCGAGTTGCCAGGAAGGGGCAACCGGTTGAAAACTATAGTGTATGAGGTTAGATACTGCTAGTTTTGCATCAGGAAGGGCAACTCAACACATTCATGTGATTTAAACACATTTTTATTCCCAAGAGAATCGAACCCGAGACTACCGGGTGAGAGGCATGCATACTGTAGGCTATAGATTTGTTCTACAGTCCTCGAAGTATCGGCACAGTCATTCTGAGCGAGTTGTGTGGAATGCATGTGTTAGCTGAAATTGTACACGTATCTTCCGGCTCGACCTTGAGCGAGGACACTGATAAGCGACTTGTAACTCGCGAACGTCTTCTTAGCTGAGCGCCATTCAAGCTCTTAAAACACAGTACTAATTAAGGTTGTAAACTATTCTGAAAGAGTCCTCCTCTGTGGTGTAGTAGTTAGCTGCTACCCTCGGAGGTCCGAGTTCGATTCCTGGCTCTGCCACGGAATGTGTAGCATTTAGCCTATGTAAGTTCCTAACGTAAACTATCATGATTGTACGGAGAGGTTAAAACACACACAGTGCCTACTCCTATCGAAAGAACCTGCACGGTACCGGCATGTAGGCTTCTCCTGGTGAAGGAGCTTGCACATGGTTTAACGCCTCCTATCAACAGCCCTTACTTAATGCTGGCTTTTTTGCACACCCCGCCTCACACCATACGACCGGCTGCCCTTCCTGACTAGGATTTTAAATCGCAGTATACATGATAAATTTGTTGTAGCGGGTTTTATAACTAGATACCCCGGTACCGATACATAGCCTACTCCACTGAAGAAGCCTGCACAAGGCTTATTGCCTCCATCCGACAAATGAATCAGCATCAACACTCTTGTACTCAAAAAATCATTTTCGACCGAGTTCGATTCCCGGCTCTGCCACGGAATGTGTAGCATTTAGCCTATGTAAGTTCCTAACGTAAACTATCATGATTGTACGGAGAGGTTAAAACACACACAGTGCCTACTCCTATCGAAAGAACCTGCACGGTACCGGCATGTAGGCTTCTCCTGGTGAAGGAGCTTGCACATAGTTTAACGCCTCCTATCAACAGCCCTTACTTAATGCTAGCTTTTTTTTGCACACCCCGCCTCACACCATACGACCGGCTGCCCTTCCTGACTAGGATTTTAAATCGCAGTATACATGATAAATTTGTTGTAGCGGGTTTTATAACTAGATATCCCGGTACCGATACATAGCCTACTCCACTGAAGAAGCCTGCACAAGGCTTATTGCCTCCATCCGACAAATGAATCAGCATCAACACTCTTGTACTCAAAAAATCATTTTCGACCGAGTTCGATTCCCGGCTCTGCCACGGAATGTGTAGCATTTAGCCTATGTAAGTTCCTAACGTAAACTATCATGATTGTACGGAGAGGTTAAAACACACACAGTGCCTACTCCTATCGAAAGAACCTGCACGGTACCGGCATGTAGGCTTCTCCTGGTGAAGGAGCTTGCACATAGTTTAACGCCTCCTATCAACAGCCCTTACTTAATGCTAGCTTTTTTTTGCACACCCCGCCTCACACCATACGACCGGCTGCCCTTCCTGACTAGGATTTTAAATCGCAGTATACGTGATAAATTTGTTGTAGCGGGTTTTATAACTAGATATCCCGGTACCGATACATAGCCTACTCCACTGAAGAAGCCTGCACAAGGCTTATTGCCTCCATCCGACAAATGAATCAGCATCAACACACTTGTACTAAAAAAATCATTTTCGAAGGAGTCTGCACAAGGTTTAACGTCCCCATCAACAGCCCTTACTTATTGCTAGCTTTTTTGCACACCCCGCCTCACATCATAGTTTTATACGACCGGCTGCCCTTCCTGACTAGGATTTTAAATCGATATACCGACATAGCCTACTCCTACCGAAGAAGGCAGCTTAACGCCTCCATCCAACAAATGAATCACACTAAAACACTCTTCAATCATTCTCGCTACTTCGGAAGATAGCGGGTTCGAACTGGAAGCCGTAAATGTTAGGCGAGGGACCTGTGCGATCGTCATAACATGATCTAGCTAGATACCCTCCCCGACGGTATAAGTTGCCAGGATTTGAATCGCGTACCCCGACTAGAAGAAGCCTGCACATAGCTTAACGCCTCCATCCGACGAACGAATCACCCTCAAACACTCTTCAATCATTCTCGCTACTTCGGGGATAGCGGGTTCGAACTAGAAGCCGTAAATGCTAGGCGAGGGGCCTGCGCGATCGTCATTACATGATCTAGCTTTAGCTCAATACCTACAGGTAAGGAATACCGCGGATGTACCCTCGAGAAGTCGAGGATCACACGCTAACTTTCCAAGGCTCGAACTCTTAAATTCTGACACCTCGGCGTCAACAGGAGGTTCGATTCCGGCTTAAATACGTCAGCCTGCGGGACTACAGGAGTGCTCTTGTTGCATTCGTTCCGACTGTACTGCAGTTGTCAGCTCAGCGATTTTTTCACATCCGCTTGGTAACAAGCAGCATATTTACTCACCGCAGTCTGCGTGAAGTGCTTACAGTTCTCTGTATGCGTTTATCACGTACACATCTCCCGTCTGCTGTGAATATTATTCTTCAGCCTTTATCTTAAGGTAAGGTAGAACTGTTAGTTACTTTTTTTTTTTTTTTTGCAAAGCAACTTCTACGCTAGACATCTACATTCATATATGTTTGTTCTTTTCTTTTAGGTACCGTTCGAGTTACAGGCTTGAAAGTACGCATTTTATTCATCCGAGTAACAGTCTGCAGCACATGCATTTTTAAGGTATGTTTTCGAACTTTGAGTTGTAAAGATAACTAGGCTAGCTGATACACCCTACACTACATTCATATATGTTTGTTCTTTTCTTTTTTAGGTACCGTTCGAGTTACAGGCTTGAAAGTACGCATTTTATTCATCCGAGTAACAGTCTGCAGCACATTCAATTTTTTTTTAAGGTATGTTTTCGAACTTTGAGTTGAAAAGATAATTAGGTTAGATGATGTACCCTACACTGCATTCATATATGTTTATTCTTTTCTTTTTAGATTCGACCAGAATATTATCATTCAAGTTTCAGGCTTGAACGCACGCATTTTATTCATCCGAGTAACAGTTTGCAGCGCGAAGATTTTAAGGTATGTCTGACCTCTATTCATTGAAACTTGGTTTCTTCTAAAACATCTTAACTTTAGTCTATTGATAAATAGTTGTTCTCTTTAATCCTCACGCGAGGTGCGTACATAGCTATGTCTGCCCTCAACAGGCTGAAACTTGGTTTCTTCCGAACATCGTAACTTTAGTCTATTGATAAATAGTTGTTCTCTTTAATCTACATACTATAGACGTGGTATAATTTCAAACACGTACACATAGCTATGTCCGTCCTCAACAGGCTTAAACTTGGTTTCTTCCGAACATCGTAACTTTAGTCTATTGATAAATACTTGTTCTCTTTAATCTACATACTATAGACGAGGTGCGTACATAGCTATGTCCGTCCTCAACAGGCATAAACTTGGTTTCTTCCGTAACTTTAAGCTATTCATAAATAATTGTTCTCTTCAACCTACGTACTATAGACGAGGTGCGTACATAGCTATGTCCGTCCTCAACAGGCTTAAACTTGGTTTCTTCCGAACATCGTAACTTTAGTCTATTGACAAATAGTTATTTTCTTTAATCTGCATGTCATAGAAGAGGTTAATCTTATAATTTCAAACACGCACACGTAGCTATGTCTGTCCTCAACAGGTTGAAAGTTGGTTTCTTCCGAACATCGTAACTTTAGTCTATTGATAAATAGTTGTTCTCTTTAATCTACATACTATAGACGAGGTGCGTACATAGCTATGTCCGTCCTCAACAGGCTTAAACTTGGTTTCTTCCGAACATCGTAACTTTAGTCTATTGATAAATAGTTGTTCTCTTTAATCAACATACTATAGACGTGGTATAATTTCAAACACGACACGTAGCTATGTCTGTCCTCAACAGGTTGAAACTTGGTTTCTTCCGAACATCGTAACTTTAGTCTATTGATAAATAGTTGTTCTCTTTAATCTACATACTATAGACGAGGTGCGTACATAGCTATGTCTGTCCTCAACAGGCTTAAACTTGGTTTCTTCCGAACATCGTAACTTTAGCCTATTGATAAATAGTTGTTCTCTTTAATCTACATACTATAGACGTGGTATAATTTCAAACACGTACACATAGCTATGTCCGTCCTCAACAGGCTTAAACTTGGTTTCTTCCGAACATCGTAACTTTAGTCTATTGATAAATACTTGTTCTCTTTAATCTACATACTATAGACGAGGTGCGTACATAGCTATGTCCGTCCTCAACAGGCTTAAACTTGGTTTCTTCCGTAACTTTAAGCTATTCATAAATAATTGTTCTCTTCAACCTACGTACTATAGACGAGGTACGTACATAGCTATGTCCGTCCTCAACAGGCTTAAACTTGGTTTCTTCCGAACATCGTAACTTTAGTCGTTCTCTTCAATCCTCATGCTATAGGCCTAACTCACAGCCATGTCCAACCTCTATAGGTTGAACATCGCAACTTTAGGCTAATCTCTATTGGTTGTTCTCTTTTCAGAACTTGTTGCATACGCTGTTCACCTAAACACTTTATTCGAAGAAAGAGAAGACACTATGTTCCCCTGCGAGCGGTGTAAGGCAACGTTCGCAAGACAGGATAACCTCGCGCGTCATATAAAAGCAAAACACCCTAGCATAACATCTGCTTTATGTGATGTTTGCGGGCTGTACTTCGCTAATGTAGAGCAATACCAGGCTCACTTAGCAGAGGTACATCAAATATCTACTTGCCCTCAGGTAGTAGTAGGGAAAAAGCGTGCAGCTACTGATGTAGCTGTAGAAAGTACTAGTAGTAAAAAACCTAGAAAAAATCATGAACTTCAAACTATTCACTGCCAGCACTGTAACACTGATGTACCATCTTCGCATTTTCAGGGGCACTTACGGAGTAATGCGCATAAAAATAATGCGTGTAGAAGTGGTAGTAACGCAAACATCGAGGAAATTAATACAGCATTTAAAAGTAGGATTGCTAGTTACCGAATTCGCACCAGTCAAAAGTTTCAGAGCACTTCAAACTTTTTAAATTGCGTTCAACCGGATGTACAACAGCTTCTTGCTAAATCTTTGTCCAATCATAGTTTATTTAAAGTTAATTTTGAACTTTTCGCCTTGTACATTAAAAGCACGGATGAATCCGAAATAACGGACATTAAATCATTTAATACGAAGAATTTTGTCATAAGTCAGTCGACTAATTTTGGTGATGTACTTAGGGATGTCTCTAACATTATTTCAACTAAGAGCGAGGAATTTCAGGAAAAGGAATCAGGGTGGGCTTTAGTTGAAATAATGTATCTAGAAGTTAACATCAATAAGTACAATCCTATGCGTGGATCTTCGCACATCGAGCTGCCGACATGGATTCAGCGAAAAGAAGCTGTTGTAAACATCCAAAACAATGACGAAGCATGTTTTGCATGGGCGGTGATGTCGGCTTTAAATCCTGCTAAATCGAATGTAGCGTATAGAACATCATCGTATCCACACTATTCAACGCAGCTAAATTTCGATAGTATAGAATTTCCTGTGCAGATAAAGGATATTAAGCGCTTTGAGGAACTAAATAACATTAGTATTAATGTGTATGGTGTAGAGAAAAAGTCTGTAGTAGGTCCTCTGTATTATACATGTCATAAGAAGAGTACTCACGTTAATTTACTCTATATTGAAAACAGTGAGAATAGCCACTTTTGCTGGATTAAAAATCTGAGTAGACTTGTTGGCAGTCAGTTGTCAAACAGGTGTAACAAAAAGTGGCTATGTGATGGATGCTTGCAGTATTTCAGAAATGAAGATCAGTTAACGAAGCATTCCGAGAATGACTGCAATCATGTACGTACAGAGATACCTACTACAGGCAATAATGTTTTAAAATTTACAAATTTTCACAAGCAGATGTGGGTACCGTTCGTGATTTATGCAGACTTTGAAGCCATCCTCACGCCATGCAACACATGCTCACCTAATCCTGACAACTCTTTCACTAATACTACGCACATGCATGTCCCGTATAGCTTCGCGTATTACATCAAGTGTAGTTACGATAGTACGCTTAACAAGTTAGAGCTGTATCGAGGACATGATGCTGCTAAAGTATTTTTAGAAAGACTTGAAAGTGATGCAGTTCGTCTCGGTCGTATTCTGAATAGTAATATTCCTATGAAGCCACTCACCGAAATTCAGTTAAATGATCATGAACGTGCTACAAAGTGTAGCATTTGTGATGGGGAATTTTCCGAAAATGACCCTAAAGTTTTTGATCATGATCATTTAACTGGTTTCTACAGATGTGCCGCTCATTATAGCTGTAATCTTAAGTATAGAGTTCCTAAATACATCCCTGTAATTTTTCATAACTTATCTGGTTACGACTCTCATTTCATCATTTCACAATTTGGAGCTTCGGATGAAAAAGTAGATATAATCCCTCAGAATAAAGAGCAGTACATTGCGTTTGCAAAGTCTGTAAAAGTAGATGCTGAGCATTCTATAAAACTGAGATTCCTTGACTCGTTTCGCTTTATGGCGAGTAGCCTCGATAAACTTTCTAGTCATTTACAGCCTGACCAATTTACGGAAATTCGACGCGTTTTCCCCGAAGAAGCGCAGTTTAATTTACTTCGGCGTAAGGGTGTTTTTTGTTACGAATATCTCGACTGCTTAGACCGCCTCGAAGAACGTGCTTTACCATCGAAACAATCCTTTTACAGCTCGCTGAATTCAGCAGATATTAGTGATGATGACTATTTACATGCACAACATATCTGGGAGCAGTTCCACATTCAAACGCTGGGTGAATAATCCGATTTATATTTAAAGACAGATGTACTTTTGTTAGCTGATGTTTTTGAAAATTTTCGCTGTGTTTGCATGAACACCTACAGCCTTGACCCATCTCAGTATTTTACTGCACCTGGGTTAAGTTGGGACGCGATGTTAAAATACACGCGTGTGAATTTGGAGCTGCTAACGGATATCGATATGGTGCACTTTATAAAAGCATCCATTCGAGGCGGTCTGAGTCAGTGCAGCGGCCGGTATTCGAGTGCTAATAGTAAGTACATGCCGAGTTTCGATTCCAGTCAGGAATCTCAGTATATCGTTTATCTGGATGCTAATAATCAGTATGGGTGGGCGATGAGTCAGCATCTACCGGTGAGTGGTTTCCGCTGGCTGACGCAGTGCGAAATTGATGCTTTACAGCTACACGCCCTAGGTGATGAAGCTGATAAAGGTTATTTCCTCGAAGTTGACTTACAGTATCCGAAAGAGTTACACACTTCTCATAATGACCTACCGTTCTGCCCTGAAAATATGAAGTCCCCGTACATTGCATCAACGACGAAAATGCTCATTGCTAATTTATGCGATAAATCTAAGTATATCATTCATTACCGAAATTTAAAACAGTGTTTGCAGCATGGTTTGAAGTTATCCAAAATTCATCGCGTACTAGAATTTAATCAGTCACCGTGGCTAAAGCCATATATCGATCTGAACAATAATTTAAGAACGAATGCGGTTAACGAGTTTGAAAAAGATTTCTACAAGCTCATGAATAACAGTGTGTTTGGTAAGACTATGGAGAATGTTGACAAACGCGTTGATGTAAAATTGATTACAAACTGGGATAATATTAAGAAAAGGTATGGTGCTAACTATTTAATAAGTAAACCAAATTTCCACAGCTGCACCATCATACACGAGAATTTAGTTATTATACAGATGAATCGTGTCAAGGTTAAGTATGACAAACCTACCTACGTCGGCTTCACAGTACTTGAATTGGCTAAAACACTCATGTATGAATTCCATTACGATTATATGATGAAGAAGTACGCGCATAATGCGCAATTGCTCTACACAGATACCGATTCGTTTATTTATCAAATCAAAACTGATGACTATTACAATGATATAAAGCCTGACTTGGGTAGGTTTGATACAAGTAACTATCCTGCAGATAATCAATATCATCTACCGCTAGTGAACAAAAAGGTTCTAGGTAAAATGAAAGATGAATGTGCTGGGAATATTATCGATTCATTTGTAGGTACTAAATCTCATATTGCATAAAACTCTTAAATGAATTACAAATAAAGAGATTGAAGGGGGTTAAAAAGAATGTCGTTCAGAATCAGCTAAGTTTTGAAAACTATAACAATTGCATTAAAAGTAATCCACCTGTTTTGCATAAGCAAATGTCTGTCATTAGAAGCAAGAAGCACCAGTTGTACACTCATTTAATTAGTAAAGTAGCCCTTAATAGCGATGATTGTAAACGGTTTGTCATTCCAAATTCTACCAACACGCTAGCCTGGGGGCATAGTAGTATTGATAAGTACTACTTTACATAAACATTATGCTAGAGGTGTGTGTACTTACGTTACGCTGTCTTACATCACAATTCGGGAGAGGAACGCTGGTACGGCAAGTCTAAACTTGTACATTCAAGAATTGCATCGAGAAGTACGCTAGGGTGAAATGATTCGAGATAAAACTTGTACATACAAGATGTAAATAAATAATGTAGAATTGGCATATTCTTTTATTTTAGGTTAGGTATCACCTTCCTCCCGCTCCTTATTTGCAGGATAGAGTTTTTGTTTATTACTCATAGAAGAAAGAAGGTGATGAGCAGTTTCGTGAGTATAGTTCGGTAAGTATCTCGAGAGCAGAATTTTTTTTTTTTGTCAAAAAAGCACATAGCTTTGTAAAGCACGTAGAATTTGCCACCACCGGGGCAGCACTGTTCTCTCTGGATTAAAAGCTTTGTTTCCAAACAAGAGCACGTGGAATTTGCCGTCACCGGGGGCAGCACGGTGATTAAAGATGGTGGATGACAGCTCTGTCAGAAAAGCACATGGGTTTGTAAAGCATTTAGAATTTGCCGTCACCGGGGCAGCACGGTGATTAAAGATGGCGGATGACAGCTGTCAAAAAAGCACATGGCTTTGTTTCTACGTGGAATTTGCCGTCACCGGGGGCAGCACGGTGATTAAAGATGGTGGATGACAGCTGCACATGGCTTTGTTTCTACGTGGAATTCGCCGTCACCACATAGAGGGCAGCACTGTTCTCAAAGATGGCGGATGACAGCTGTCAGAAAATAGCACGTGAATTTGTTTCCAAACAAGAGCACGTGGAATTTTTCAATTTGCCGCCACCACATAGAGGGCAGCACTGTTCTCTCTGGATTAAAGATGGCGGATGACAGCTAACGAAATTGCCCGCATGATAGCAGCACAGTGCTCTATTGATTAAAGATAGCGGATGACAGCTGTCAAAAAAAAGCACGTGGCTTTGTTTCCCAACGAGAGCACATAGCATTTTTCAAATTGCCGCCACCACATAGAGGGCAGCACGGTGCTCTCTTGATTAAAGATGGCTGCTGTCACGTGGAATTGTCTGCTACCACAGGTATCTAGCTAAAGAGGGCAGCACTGAGGTTTGCGATGCAATATGGCTGCTGTCAAAAAGCATTTTTCAAATTATCCGCCACCACATTTCAAAGGTAAGTAGCTAAAGAGGGCAGCACTGTGCTCTATGGATTAAAGATGGCGGATGACGGCTGTCAAAAAACACGTGGCTTTGTTTACCTCGCGCTAGTTAGGTTAAGTTGGTAGCACTAAGGTTTAGACCCGTCAAGATGGCAGCACTGCCGATGACAGGTGACGAAAGAGGGCAGCACGGTGCTCAAAGATGGCGGATGGCAGCTGTCAAAAAGCATGTAGCTGTCAAAAAGCACGTGGCTTTGTTTACCTCTCGCTAGTTAGGTTAAGTTGGTACCACCGAGGTTTATTCCCATCAAGATGGCAGTACTGAGGTTAGCGATGCGTTGTTGTCTGTCAAAAAGCACGTGGCTTTGTTTACAAATCTGTCAAAAAGCACGTGGCTGTCAAAAAACACGTGGCTTTGTTTACCTCATGCTAGTTAGGTTAAGTTGGCACTACTGAGGTTTAGGCCCGTCATGATGGCAGTACTGAGGTTTGCGATGCGTTGTTGTCTGTCAAAAAGCACGTGGCTTTGTTTACAAATCTGTCAAAAAGCACGTGGTTGTCAAAAAGCACGTGGCTTTGTTTATCTCGAGCTAGTTAGGTTAAGTTGGCACTACTGAGGTTTAGGCCCGTCAAGATGGCAGTACTGAGGTTAGCGATGCGTTGTTGTCGATGACAGCTGTCAAAAAGCACGTGGCTTTGTTTACAAATTCAAATTTCGCGCTAGTTAGGTTAAGTTGGCAGTACTGTCGCGCTAGTTAGGTTAAGTTGGCAGTACTGGAAGAGGCCACTGGCTGAGGTGGAGGTGGCCACTGGGAGCCGGAGGTGGCGGTGGCGGCCGAACCATCCAATTATACTACTAATTTATACTCCTGCGTGACGGTACAAGCTACAGGGATGTGTGAACATATGCCGTCCACTCTGAATGTTCATAAGCGAAAAACTTGTATTTATATTTCAGAGGAGACGTCCCTAGATCACCTTACATTTATACCGTAGGCCCAGTAGGGTTCGAAACACTGTGCCGGCGCAATCAACACATCAAGGCTCCACTGTTTCGAAGCACTGAGATCACTTCGTGTGTCATGTCGCGTGAACAGGAACCAACACACGTCCGTTACATCGATGGTTCGGAACAGCACAGCTTTGAAACAGTGACGGTGCTTTGATCATCTCCTCGCCACAATAGAAACACTCCGCGTGACATTGCCCTGAAGATAAGCCGAGACTCTTTATATTCCGAATCGCGAGTCAAATGATTAAACAATGCACTCCAAAATGTAAGGTCTTTCACACGGAAAAATGACATTATTGTTCTGAAAGGAGGGTCACATTATAACAGAAAGAAGTGCAAAGTTTCTAAATTTATGTTTTAAAACTTAAAATTGAAGTAAAATTTTAATCTGGAATAGACCAAGTCTGTTACCACACACATAATACCTATCTTGGGCACTTCTGGGATTTTATTACTCATTTTATATTTGTACCGGGCGGTACACCTCCACGCCGCTAATTTAAATATTGCGCCAGTTGAAAACTCCTCTACAGGCCAAAGCCTGTACTTTAACAACGGTATTACCTCAACGATTTCTTGGAAGATGTCACTACTGTAAATTTGGTAATTTTGAAGTGTTCTGAACTGTGTCTATATCGATTTGTGTTTGTTTATTCCGTATCAAGAAGTGTGGACATTCTCTTCTAGATGTCTCTACAGAGCAAAAACTATGATTACGCACTCTGGTGCAATGGAATGAACTTTCTTGCAGAAATATTGTATTCCTAAGTTTTATGTTTACTAAATTTTGTTCTGTGGTTTGTGGGTTGGCAATATAAATCCTTTCCTTCCGCCTGTTTGAATGTAGCCATTCAGGAATTTCAGTAATTAATTTTCCACCAATAAGGTGTTTCTTCCTCGTCTTGTGTATTAGTTTTTGCTGTTATCCAATAAAATTTTGAGGGCGGGTTGTAATCATTCATGAAACGTTTCGAATTTTCCGCGAGGGTATAAAAACTGCTGATTTTCTGGTCTCCTCGCCACTTCAGTAACATCTCTCTTAGCGTGTGAATATGTAGCAGGGGGCGGGAAGCGCCTCTTTCTTCAAGCAGCAGTTCATCTACAAGGTAATGGCCTTTTAACAGCTGTATTTCTCGCTAGCTCAGCATTTTAACTCTCGGGGAGGGTTCGAAACCTTTAATATGTAACCTATTCCTTTAATATGTAAATTTCCTTTCTGTGTATGTAAAAACTTCAAATCGCTTTTATTATAAAGCGGGGATAGAGAGTGCTTCACCCTCTCGAACTCCCTTTCAGTTTGAATTTGAGGTGACTATGTTTTCGTAAAAGTTTTTCTCTTCCTTCTTTAAGTCTTAAATTTATTTTGCCGACTAGTCACCTCCATAGATTGGGATTAGCCCCTGTATTATCGGCCTAGTGCCACATAGGTTTTTAGACAAAACGTTGTGTAGGAGTGCAAGTTATCGCCTCCATTCAATTTTGCATTATGGGCCAGTAACTTAAACTGATGTTTTGTTTTCCTCATGTAAAGGCCCTGTAGGTTGGGTATCTAATACCCCTGTTTCTTGGTGTGCCTTGAGGGCAGTCTGAAGTGAAGTTTGTTGTAGCCTTTGATAGGCCTGTAATATTGAGAGCGGTTCTGCTCTTTTCTTTAACACTGTAATTAGGAGCAAGTGCTCCTTGTCCTTAGGGGTTTTCTGCCCTTTAGCAATTGTCGTTGTGAGCTGAGAGCTCAGGAATTAAACTTGGGGCTCGAAGTCCAAGTCTTGTAACGAATTGTAATTTCTTAACTTGTTTTCCTGCTACTTGGTACCTGTTACTCTGTTGTTGTTATCTGTTGATTTTGAAAAGAAATATAACCTGTGTTAAAGTTTTAAATTAACTTTAATTTTGTAGTTGAGACCTATTCCCGCCCGCACCTTCTTTCACCTCTAACTACCACGGATAACTCCGTAACAATAATTATTCAAGTTGAAATAATAATAAAAATATTATTTGCTTTACGTCCAACTAACTACATTCACGGTCTTCGGAGACGCCGAGGTGCCGGAATTTAGTCCCGCAGGAGTTCTTTTACGTGCCAGTAATTCTACCGACACGAGGGTGTCGTATTTGCGCACCTTCAAATACCACCAGACTGAGCCAGGATCGAACCTGCCAAGATGGGGTTAGAAGGCCAGCGCCTTAACCGTCTGAGCCCCTCAGGTACCGCATGCTTTAGGTATACATAGAAAAACTATTTTAAACTGTTTTTAGGTTTCGTTAATCATTTTATAATTATTCACATTAGTTGCTGTTTAATGTGCATTTAACGGCTTTGAGTACCATTGTAAGCGCGTAATGAAGAAGGAAACGCTGTATATTACCGGTATACTGCTACTACCGTACAATACTGGGCTTCATATATTTATCATACTGCTCGTTGTACATTTGCTCATTAAATATTTCATGAACCTCATATTTTATCTGTATCAGAACGTCGAACATTTTAGTCAGTGAATTAGAGTTAGCTATGAAACGTGGTTCATGTTCCACCACGCCATCGCGAAGCACTGTTTCTCTTGCATTCCGAGACGGAAGTGCGCCGTGTGTCGAAATGCGCTGCCGTATGAAATATTCAGCAGTGACATGTCTATTATTAAAACAGTATTTAAGCCACACGAGGCGGAATAATTCAGGCTTATTGCATTCTAAGTTGTACAGATATACTGACAATATAGGACTAGCAATGTCTCATCTTCTTCTCTACTACAATATCCTCATCATATGTCGGCTGTCATCGGGGCGACCTGACCCTTGTACTACGCAAGTTGGGGTACCGGGTCCATACCATTCTCGCACAGTCCGTGGCCAAGATTTTCTCCTTCTTCCCCTACACCTCCTTCCTTAAAGTGTATCTTTGACATAAACTGAAGGAGGTCGTTTATTTATTTGCGTCAGTCTCATAATACAGTACAAATTACAAGAGAGATGTTACATATTACAGTGGTGCTGCCTAGTGCCAGATACGAGCATTAGTATCAGGTGGATATTATTTTTTACTTTGTCCCACTTTGTCTGTTTAAAGACTTCCACATCGTCCCGGACTCTTCGTAGTTACGGGGCAAATTCTATTCAAGTTTCACAAGTTCCAAGCGATCTGGATAAGCAGCCCTACCTGATCATATCAAAGCATCGTGAGAGAGTAGTTTCCCCTCGGTGTTGGCGTAGTGATACTTGCAATGTGTGGCCACAGGTACATGGGTGTATCACTGTGTTCCAGTACTTCTCCCATCCACTTGACCTGTAAGTTTCAAGATGCTTCTTTATTCCTCACGTGAAAAGCATGGATCTGTTTTTTTATGTATTTGGTTTTAACGTATTATTCTCCAAACGTACAAACTACTGCACTACCTCATAATTTAGAATGATACTGATTCGGATATTGTACGTGACCTCCAGCTCGGAGTACAATAGCCCCACATCTCAAAGGATGGTGTTCAGGCCTCAACAACATTATGTAAGACACGAAATACACAACACCGAACTAAACATGGACGGAGAATATGAAGTCCCTGTTACAGAGGATTTAAATAATTCTCTTGAAGGCAGTCCTTGGGACCCAGTTTCAACAGGACACCTCAAGCTGTGATCAAGTACGCAGATGAGAGACCTAATGTACTGGACTTGCTTAAGTGATGTGCCAGCTACACTCAACCTTATAGGTTGACTGACATGTTTTCTTACGATCATGAAGTTAGTGTTTTCGTGTTTAAACGCACAACTCTGTTTGACCACACAGTTCGCTAATATCTGTGGACCTTCAGCACTTATTGCAAACCGAAAGGTATCATCCGCATATGGCCGATTATTTATTGCGATTCCTTCAACAATACTGATATCAGAAAAGCACCCTTTCATAGAAGTTTTTGAAGAGGAGTGGAGTTATAACAGAGCCTTGCCTTATCCCTTGCTTTATTTCAATAGCACAGGCGTTGGTGTTATCAACCGTAACAGATGCGGACTGATTTTAATATACCGTAGATTGGCAATGGTTTGTATATCTTTTCCATCCAGACCAATACCATATAGTAGAGTCAATTTACCATGTAACCAAAGAAGTCTCTGGACAACTGGGAATAAAGCAACACCAAGATGAATTAGTCTCTTCTGCAAGGAAACTTCCTGCCTTTCATGAACATATATACCTTGATCATGACCAAAGGTTTCTAGTGTAATGCGGAATCCGAACCAGAGGATGCCTTCATTTCATAACTCCCAAAATCCGTGGCCAGAACTCGAACCGCAGCCAGCTCAGCGACAATGATACTAGTCTATCATGCCCACTGATCTATATCGTCAGATTAAGTCAGCAATACCCTTATGAGAGGAACATCGGTCCTGGACGAAACGGGCCTTTACTTTGTGTCAAAGTTGGATGTCTTCATTTAAGGCACTATTTGGATGGACCACTGACAGAACACTAGCAAGGGAGATGCGGAGCTACAGGAAGAGACCAAGAGAATTTAGAGTCTTGTGTAAATGTGTTGGAAGGAAGATATTTTAAGATGTCCTTGGTGGTGCGGGTAGTCACTTCACCACTGCCCGCTCCTTAAGCTCGAGGGATTCCTGAATTCTTTGAGATTGTCGGTTTAGTCTTTCACGGCCGTTGTCTTGGCTGTATGCCGTGGTCGAATTGCGTTAGTAGTTGCCAATGTCCCACCGGAAACTGAGCGAGGCATTCCCAGGAATCCGCTCCGTATGAAGTTCAGTAGTGTACTGACGGAGTAGCATCCAGTAAATGGAAAAGCAACCCGAAGCGGCAAGAAATTTCTCTGAAAGTAAACATAAAACACATTGTTGGTGTAGCTCGGAAGATGTAGCAAAATGAAACTGCCGTGAAAGTGGGAATCTGGCAACGCTTGTGGCCGTCGAGTGGAATGACGTGTTCCTACAAGCTGTGGCTCAGCTTACCTCGTCTTTCCGTTATGTATACTAGCGGAAGGACTGTTTATTACTCGGCCATGTGTACATATTTCAAACTGAAGTCAACATACAACAGCCACACCCTCACACCCAGAAATCTCCTGAGCTATATAGTGATTACATTCCTCATGACGGAACTGCAACGTGAGTAACAATTAGCCAAGTCTACGCCATCTCTTCGTGATTTGATGATGATGATGATGATTGTTATTTAAAGAGGCTCCTCGGCCCCTAATGATACGAAATGTAAGAACAATTTAAAGGTCCAAATATTCAACCTCTGACCAGAATTCATATCTTGATTGTGAATAATGAATGGACGAACACGAAAGCAGGATAATCAGCGGATCCAACTCACGATATTGAATATTAAATCGAATTCCAATAATCAAACCTCCGAATACAATTATAAACAAGACGATGAACAATTATTATGAACTTAAAACAATCAGCGGATCCGGACCGCAATGGCCCACCTTCCCAGAAGCTAACTTATAACAATGGTATATACTGACCAAGGAGCTTATTCCAAAGCACATCCCTGAATCGATGATGCTTTTTGTATAAAGAGGTCGAAAATCTAGGTGAACGGCCCCTCATTAAGGTACCTACCGCTAGTAAAGAAGAACCATGGTGTTTCTCAAAAGTAACGTAAACTTTCGGTGCTCAACACATAAGGACGCAACCCATAGACAACTCAAACCCATGGTGTTCCCCACATAGTGGGTACTAATCACCGGGACCCGTATTATCCGCAGTGTTCCTCACACTGTCGTACTAATGCGCGGTAAAACCCACACATGTGGTGTTCCGCTCATAATGGGCATTAATGAGAAGTAAAACCCAGACCCGTAGTGTTCCTCGGAGGCAAACCCAAGTTGTTCCTCACATAGTTGTACAAATCTCAGGGAACAGTATTGTCCGTGGTGTTGTTCACATAGTTGTATGAATGACAGGTAAAGCCCAGACTCGGGGTGTTCCTCGGAAAGCAAACACATTGTGAACATCACATAGTGGTACTAATCACAGGTACCCGTACTATACCGTGGTGTTCCTCGGAACGAAACCCATTGTGATCATCACATACTGGTACTAATCACAGGGACCCGTACTATACCGTGGTGTTCCTCGGAACGAAACCCATGATCCTCGTCGCGTAGTTGTACAGGGACCCGTACTATCCTGTTGTGTTCCTCACATAGTGGGCACTAATGACAGGTAAATCCCAGAACCATGATGTCCTGGGAACGCAAACCCATAGTGTCCCTCACATTGCGGTACTAATGACAGGTAAAAAGACACGTTCCTCAAAACGCAAACCATGGAATTCATCACATAGTGGTAATAACCACAGGGACCCGTACTATCGCGTGGTGTTCCTCACAGAGTGGGAACTAATCACAGATACCCGTACGATACTGTGGTGTTCCTGACAGTGTGTACTTATCACAGGTACAACCCAGACTCATGCTGTCCTGCGTGACGCAAACCCGTGTTGTACGTCATATAGTTGTACAAGTGTCAGGGACCCGTACTATCCCGTGGTGTTCCTGAGAACGTGAAGCCATAGTGTTCATCACATAGTTGTACAAGTGTCAGGGACCCGTACTATCCCGTACAGACCCGTGGTGTTCCTGAGAAGGCGAACCCATAGTGTTCGTCACATAGTTGTACAAATGTCAGGGACCAGTACTATCCGTGGTGTTCCCCTCATAGTGGGTACTAATGAGAGGTAAAACCTAGACGTGCCGCGCTGAGTGGCTCAGACGTTTGAGGCGCTGACTTTCTGACCTCAACTTGGCAGGTTCGATCTCGGATCAGGTCGGTGGTATTTGAAGGTGCTCAGATACGTCAGCCTCGTGTCGGTAGATTTACTGGCACGTAAAAGAACTCCTGCGGGACTAAATTCAGGCACCTCGGTGTCTCCAAAAACCGTAAAAAGTAGTCAGCGGGACGTAAAGCAAATAACATTATAAAACCTAGACTTGTGGTGTTCCTCGAAACACAATCACATGGTGTTCGTCACATAGTTGTACAAGTCTCAGGGACCCATACTATCCCGTGGTGTTCCCCTCATAGTGGGTACTAATGACAGGCAAATCCGAGACCCGTGATGTTCCTCAAAACGCAAACCCACGGAATTCATCACATAATTGTACTAATCACAGGGACCCGTACTACCCCGTGGTGTCCCTCAGAATGCAAACCAATGGTGTTCCTCACATAGTTGTACAAATCTCATTGACACGAACTATACCGTGGTGCCTCTCACATAGTGGGTACTAACCACAGGTATATTCTAGACCAGGGGTGTTCCATGCAACAGAATCGCATTGTGTTCGTCAAATAGTTGTGGAAGCCTCATGGAACCGTACTATCTCGTGGTTTTCCTCACATAGTGGGTACTAATGACAGGTAAAACAGAGACCCGTGGTGTCTCTCAGAACGCAATTCCCTGGTGTTCCTCATATAGTTGTAGAAATGGCAGGTAAAACCTAGACTTGTGGTGTTTCTCGGAACTCAAACCGTGGTGTTCCTCATATGGTGGTACTAATCACAGGGACCCGTACTATCGTGTGGTGTTCCTCACATAGTTGTACAAATCTCTGGAACCCGTACTATCCCGTGGTGTTCCTCACATAGTTGTACAAATCTCTGGGACTCGTACTATCCCGTGGTGTCCCTCGGAACGCACACCCATTGTTTCCACAACCAGATCCTGAAGCAACCGAGCGAGGTTAGCTTCTTTTATCTCCCTGGGATCCTCTGAGTCTAGGCAAAGGGTTAACCTCCGTCATAGTGGTGGGTACTATACATTGTTACTGTAAATCCACAGCGATCCTCCAACAGACACATGGTATTCCTCAGTTTGTGGTGGTTAATCACAAGGATAATGTAACTAAACACATTTAATTTGGTTCAAAATTAGCACCCGTTGGTCTCGTCCTCAACCCACAGAGATCTGTGTGTTTGGTCCGCGAGAGCTCTATTATTTCGCTCACGTCGACCTCAATGCCAGGTAAGACCCCACTACACGCCACCTGGGACGCAGCACGTGGGAGTAACACCTCTCCCCATGTTACGACAGCGTAGTAGGTTCGTGGATAATCTGCTGTTACTTGATGTCGTGTATCCCCCCTGCCTTACCACTCTTACAACTGCCAATGGCTGCCATACAGAAAAGCCGCATAAGATGACTAGACTAATTCTTCTGACCGTAAAATTTTGAATCTGTTGTTGAGGTTTACCATTTTCCACACGCTGATGGGCAATCTGTTTAGCTGTTACATTCGCATGACCCTGTCTAGCTGCTGGGTTACAACTCAGACGTTTAACAAACCCCCAGCATTTCTGGCTACCCTTCCTTAGATCAGTCTCCCCCATTAGATATCGCTTTTAAGTAATCTTCCCCAGCTTGGACGGTAGCGGATCTCAAAAAAATCGTTTTCTAAGAGATCACGACAGTTTCTCAGTATTTGAATAGTTTTTGTATATAGTGTTCACCGTCAGCGAATTGAGATACGAGAGAAAACTTCACGATATTTACATAATCATCACATGATTAAGGAAAAGGCTCTATATTCTGAACGTTCTCCTGAAGTGAAACCCAATCAGCCTTCTTAAAATGACCTCATCTTCGAAAAGGGACACAGATTCTAACAATTTAAAGGTAAGATGTATTGAACTAAGAAGATGCCATAGAACTAGTTGCAGAACTAGTGGCGTTTAGTAAATTCACATACGGTAGCAGACTGAATGCTGAAAGGCATAAAAGACTGTAATGAAGATGTATGTATGAAAAGGAACTGTCTGCGGTCTGATTGCAGCATATATCTGGCATATAACAGGACGATGAGGGATTGTTTGCCCCTCCGATTTCGCTGAAAACCGAGATATGTGTTTGCTTACGCAGATACTTTAATTTAATATCTGGATAATATCCATCCTCCCACTGTTGAATGGTACTGAAAGTTTGTTATCATGCTGTAGAAATAGATTGCACGAATCTGTCCATTCTACGCCAGCTTCTCCTCTTTCGTCGGTACCTGGGTAGCCCCATGTTGTATTATGACTTTTGATGTCACCACCCACAAATTTCACATGTTGATGCTGGAAGGCTCCACAAGTCTAAATACAGTACCTGGTGGCTTATTGATTGAGCTCTACTGTGAGAGTATCAATGTTATCACGGGAGATGATCTGGATGTTGGATAGCACTGAGGGTGATCAACCACTAAACGCATGACCTTGATTTTTGTACGGCGAAGATTCTAGTCTCGGCAACTTCCCTGAATGCATATTATTAGTGTGTCCAGTAAATTGCAAGGCTATATATTTTGTGTTGTCTTTCAGATTCTTAACATTAAGTGAATAACAGGAATAAAATAATCAAAGTGCAAAATATTATTATGAAAACTTGCGTAAAATAAACCAGTAAACCCGTACATACAGAGGACGACGTTGAGCAGAAAATGGGAGCTGACAAGAGTTAAATATAGTCTGTGTATTCCTGCAAATTCTACAGTCCGACTCGTTGGCTGAATGGTCAGCGTACTGGCCTTCGGTTCAGAGGGTCGTTCCAGGATCGATTCCCGGCCGGGTCGGAGATTTTAACCTTCATTGGTTAATTCCAATGACCCGGGGGCTGGGTGTTTGTGCTGTCCCCAATATCCCTGCATCTCACACACCACACATAACACTATTCTCCACCACAATAAAACGCAGTTCCCTACACGTGGAAGATGCCGCCCACCCTCATCGGAGGGTCTGCCTTACAAGGGCTGCACTAGGCTAGAAATAGCCACACGAAATTATTGTTATAGTAACTTCTACAACGTAGTCTGGTGTATTTTGCTATGTGTAGATCTGATTTGACCTTGTAATATTTTAGTGGAAGTTTATCACTGTTTCAGCTATTAATTTTTGTGCTGAAAAGACACAAGTAGAAATTTACGATGCTTGCATATGGTTGAAGTCTCACTGTGTTATAACAGATATTTAGTCATATTTTTCTTAAGGATGGGACGTTAGATTGAGTGCCTTTCTCATAAAATTTGTTCAGACGTACTGAGGAACATGTTTGCAGTATAGCAGTGAAATTTAGAGGAATTTTAAGTATGTTAATTTGTGAGATTTTATGTCCACAGACCCAGAATCAGTTGTGTATGCAAATTGGAAAGTTCTGGTCAACTTCTAATTCGTAAATGTCAGTAATTACAATATTTATTTATTTATTTATTTGGTGTGTGGCTACATCACTAAAACAAATAATGTTTACAAATATTATCTGATACTAATAACAATAAGTGATTTCATAATGCTAATAAGTTGAAGACAGGGGAGAGTTCGATTGTAATCAAGCTCAGCAGTATAACAAAGATATTTAGCATCTGAGGTTGCCTCAAGACATCTTCTGTGAATCCAGTTAATCATAAAATTCATATCAAATGTTAGCCATTCACAAAAGGTCTCATTATTTTATCCAACAATAGGCAGGAACGAATTAAGTGCCTGGAAAACTTCGTGCAATTGCATCAAAAACGAATCTAAGACTCATATAAGAAAACCCAATACATGGAAGGATGTACTCGATAATTACACAAACAAAATCCGGTAACTCATTTTCGCAAAATTACTCGGGTAAATAATTTCAAATACTTGGGGAAATCATCCAAAAATCTGCATTAAATCATGAGGCAAACAGAGAGAGATTTCTACATTACAAGTAGGCCATAGAATCACATGGAAAAGGTACGACAAAATATCAGTATCAAGCAACGTTAAATTAAAGCATTATAACACCGTAATTAAGCCTCAAGCATTACACACGTCAGAAACCTTGATCAGTCGAGAAATATCATTATCTAAAATGATCGAAAAACAAGAAAGGGAAGTCCTCAGGGAAACCATGGCCCAGTATGCATAGAAGTGTGAATGAACAGGAGGTCTATGGAATTATATCAACATATTGAGGAAATATCAGATACAATCTTTGTAAAAGGTGATTGAAGTTTGATTGTCATATTCAAAGAATAGATGATGAAAGACTCACTAAAAAGATATTTAATAATGCCTCCTCGCTAAAAGTCATAATAACTGGATAATCGAAATTGAAAAGGACCTTCAAGAAATCAACATTCCAGATGAAATTATATGGGACACGCCTAGCTTTAGAACGTTGGTTAACGAACAGCATTTTGCTGAAAACCCAAGATGAGAACACAGTTACACAAAAGGAAGAACAGATGATATACACAAAGAGGGAAGAAACTCTGGCAGGAGAAGAAAGCACAACCATCTGCAAAATAAGTACAATCGCGCTCCTTAGTGGCGCAAAACGTTTTGAAATAATAATAATGAGTAATAGTTACCATCCACGTGGTATGCTTTTTTGTGGAGCGTCAGTCTGCAATACATTTGTCAGGAGGTGATAGCTCGGGGTTCGGTCTATTGAGGTTTAGGGTCTATGTTGGGTGTCATATGCGTCTGGAGTATTGTATTTCCAAGTGAAGTGAGAAACTTCGTTACTGTCCATAACTGTCGGTGGTAGATAAGTTCTATTTGTCCATGTAGTTATGAAACCATGCGGCTCAGTTTGTGAGACATGCTCCTAGTAGATACTCCAGAGATAATGGTGTAGATAATGCTGAGGTTTCTTTGTAAAAATGCTCAAGGGAAAAAATCAGGACAGAGTGTTTTATAATATGGTAAGGTCCATGGTTTGAACACTGAACAGGATCCTATTTCCAGAGGGATTCTTTGTTCATCCAATAACTCCATTAGTACAAGTGTAATGCATATCAAATTCCACAATCTCATTAGACTTGAAATAATCCGTGATGGCAATAATGTTGACCGATAAATTGTGATAAAACAAAAATTTGGACGAAGATTTGCGCTGTAGTAAAAGGCCGTCCTTGGCGAGATTTGTTTGCTCACATGTAAACCTGTTGGACGAGATAACAGGTGTTCCCATTTATATGAGGCGGAACCTCTTTGGAAATAGAGAGCCGTGTTACAACATTATTGATGTTAAAATAAATGGGGAGTAATTTGAATTTCAATTCGACTGCATAGGCAAATGACAGAGTGGATTCTCAGAAACATTCCCGAACACTTGACTATGTATTCTAGTTTCGATGTTTCCAAAACACAGTCATAGTTCGTATTGCCACTGAGCATTTAAAAAATTACTTTGGTGTCAGAAGGTTGTCCTTAGATATTAAGATTTCCATATCTTGATATATTCGTAGTTCAGCTAGGTGTTAAGGACTGCCGATGGCGTGTCGTTCAGTGGAAAGCAGGGTGGTGGTTGAAGTGCATGGAAGGGATTCTTGGGACTGCTCGCCCATGCTAGGATCGTGAAATTATGTAGCTAGAGGTAAGTATTCTTGTTTTACACAAAGAGTCGGTACCACATGGTATTCCATAGGATGTAGTACCACCCTGCCATTAGTCCATGGGATACCCATGATTTTTGGCCATGTTGTTCATAAAGGAGTTGTAATATTTTGTGTGTGTATATTTTAGCAGGACTATATAAGTGGATGCAGTTGAACTCCGTGACCTACAATATGTAAGGGTTACACATGAGTCGAGTTATTTTGGGGTTTGACTGAAAGTTATAACCAAATGGTAACCGGATTTCTTTTCACAGGTTTTCATGAATTTATTCCAATCACTGACTTCAACCTGTTATTTCGGTTCATGAAACACCATTCAGTCAATACAAATAACACTATTTTATGTTGTGTAATTTTACGCTATTATTCACTGGCACTTGAAGTTCACTTGTTTTGGAGGGTCACTGGGGTCATGACGCACGTTCAATTAACTTTAACGAGAGGTCACTTTGGTCCTCAACTTTAAACATTAATGGGTGACCATAATAGCTCAGTGATGTGAATTCGATGTTACTCAGATTCCATTGAGGGTCCAGGTATCTCGTCCTATACTGATGGACATTTAGTGGATGGCCTAAATTAAAAAGGTATCAAAAACACTTCCTGATATTTAGACGATCGAGAAATCGGATGAATAACGCACAGTTGTTTATGGAGCTGAGCAGATTGAATGTCATGTTGTTTTCTCGTTAACCTTAAACTGGTTTTCTATGAATGGCCCGTCAGATATTTTTTTGGGTGGATATTAAATTCAACTCGAAATCCTCCAGCCGCAGCGTCAGTGACTGCAGACCACTGTATATGGCCATATTTTTATACACACGCACCATCATATTTCATCGTCTTTTATTGAATAAAAATAGTTATATGTGGGCTTTTAATTTATGTAGGCCTTCCTTGATAACCCCAATAGTCATGTCTGGAAGCGACGAAGAGCCATTAACAATCCCGGAGACATAAGAGTTAAAAATTCATGCTGAAGACCTGGAACAGGCAAACATCAGTTTGACATGACGAAAGGGTTCATTACTCACTATCTCTTCAACACTTGCAACGTTGAGATATAAGAGATTTTAGTGACTTCCTTGTGGCTCCATTAGAGAAAAGAGAGAGGTCAATTCACTGCCACCAGGTAAACAAAAATGGAGAAAAGTATACTGCAGCTCTTGATATACGACTCCCTACTTAAAGACGCCCCTCGAGAATTACATGATATACATGAATACCTACGGGCACTGAAGTAGAACTTTCAATTTGCATTCAAAACCGGCTAACAGATACAATATTATCGTACAAGTGCCGGGGAGCATGTACAGTTTTGAGCTACTAGTCCACTCATAATTAAAAGAAAACACGACATGTAGGAAGGGGATCACAAGTGTGCTCAGGTTTCAGCAACAATTTCTTCAATTGCGTCATATTATGACTTGTTTCGGAACTTTTTTTTGCTAGGGGCTTTACGTCGCACCGGCGTAGATAGGTCTTATGGCGACGATGGGATAGGAAAGACCTAGGAGTTGGAAGGAAGCGCCCGTGGCCTTAATTTTCATTTTCAGGGCTGCCGATAGAGGGATTCGAACCTACTATCTCCCGGATGCAAGATCACAGCCGCGCGCCTCTACGCGCACGGCCAACTTGCCCGGTCGGCACTTACTTATTCCCTTGAATTGTTTATTCAAAAGTTTGAATACTTCTTTCCTGCGCTTCCAGTCTTTTACCAGTTTTCTTCATCCGAATTACTTCTTATCCTCGCCTCTGGACGGCTCCCAAACGATTGTTAATGAGCACACTTCTACTTTGCTCTGAAAACATAAAAGTGGTCGTCCATGGTTGAGAACGAGCGGTTGTGTATATCTGTGGTTGATGAGGAGATAATTCATGAAATGACCTTTGCTCTTTTCGCACACGGACCTAGCATTATGTTACCTGAAGATTTTCTCTCAGAGAAAATGGCACAAAGGGATGGACCGCTCTCCGGTGTATATTATGAGGTGTGCAGAAAAGGTGCCGTTTTAGGTGGAGAACTTATAACTCCTCTGCTGTGTGCAATCGCATGTGCCTCGCTACATTTCCGGAATTGGATAAGGTCTTGTGGAACTCCGGACACTTGTGTAGTAGTTAGTGGGACGTTAAGCAAAATAACATTGTTAAATCACGTGCGGCTCAATCACGTGACGTAACGCTCGTAAGCCATCTCGCCCGTGTGAACCGACAGCGTGGTGCTGCGTGCGAACGATTTGCCAAGAAACACGGAGGAGTGTGGCATCTCTCCAGTGCGGTTTACATGTGCATGGTTAACTTACATGATTCTCTGAACATTTTATCGCACTACTGACAACTCGTGAGTGTTCTGATCTGAACTGTTAGAGTGACTTTCTTGGCTGAATATTTGTCACAGACATTACAACAGTATAGCTTATCGCATGTGTGAGTCCACAAATGAAATGGGAGGTCACTTTTCTCGATGAGGGATTTGCAACAGATATTGCGGCAGTGCGCCTTAGACCCGTGTGAGTCCGCATACGACGTGCCAAGTGGGATCTCCTGCTGAATACCCTGCATCAGACATTGTATGTGATTGGCTTCTTGCCTGTGCCAGTCGGCATGTGAACTACTAGGCTGACTTTGTGGCTGAACAATATGCCACAGAAATTGCAGCAGAATGGCTTCTCGCCTAAGTGTGTCGGCATGTGATCTCCTAAGTCGCGTTTCTGCAGCAGTGTGGCTTATCGCCTGTGAGGATACGCATGCGATTTGTTGGATGGACTTTCTGGCTGAAAGATTTTCCCACAAACGTTGCAGCTTTATGGCTTCTCGTCTTTGTGTTTGCGCATATGAACTGCTAAGGAGCGTTTCTGGATGAATGATGTGTGGCTTATCGCATGTGTGAGTACGATTATGGCGTGTTAAAGTAACTCTGTGGCTAAAAGATCCCCCACAGAAGTTAGGGCAGTACAGCTTGGACGGATTAACTGCTGAATAACTAGCCACAGACATTAGAACAGTTTGGCTATTCGACTGTGTGAGAACGCATGTGAATAGCATGGTTGTCTTTCCTGCTGAAGGTTTCACCAGACTTACACCTGTATGTCTTCTCGCCTGTATGGGTACGCATATGGGAAGTAAGAGTGGCTGTCCGGTTGAATGATTTCCCACAAACATTGCACCTGTATGGTTTCTCGTCTGTGTGCGTCCGCAAATGAACAGTTCGGACGGACGTACTCCTGAATGACTTATCACAGACATTGCACCTGTATGGCTTCTCGCCTGTATGGTGCCGCATATGAACAATTAGTTTGGCCTTCGTGATGAATGATTTGCCACAGACATTGCACCTGTATGGCCTCTCGGCAGTATGTGTCCGTATATGAACAGTTAGAGTACCATTCTGGATGAATGATTTGCCACAGATATTGCAACTGTATGGTTTCTCGCCTGTGTGAGTTAGCTCGTGATAAGATAAATGAGTTTTCCGGACGAATGATTTGAAACATACAGTGCAACGGTATGGCCTCTCGCCGGTATGAAAATGCATGTGAATAGCACGGTAGGATTTCCTGCTGAAGGACTCACCACAGACATTGCACCTGTATGGCTTCTCGCCTGTATGGGTCCGCATATGATAGTTTAGACTGCCTTTCTGTACGAATGATTTGCCACAGACATTGCAGCTGTATGGCTTCTCGCCCGTCTGGGACAGAATCAGTTCTGGACTTTTCCTGAAATTTTTATGACATACTGAGCGGTCGTTTATAATCCCACACGTATGCAATCGCGTGTCTCCTGTCAGAATTTTCCTATTTGTAAAGCATTTATCTGAAAATCCACACACTTGGAGCGGGTGGATCCTGAGATGTTCGGACAAGCTGCTTCGGCTACCTAACACCTTTCCGCAGTGATCGCACTTGAAGGGTCGATCATCCTTTGGTCTCTTCAGATGTGATCCGCCATCCGGAGATTGATGGTCTTTATAGCTCACCTCGGGTCTCGATCTACAGTGACAAATTAAAACCATGTGACCTATAGTACAACAGCCAACTCCACTACAACTCTCACACAGGGGATTTGCTACTGGACATTCCATTCACTGATATCCAGTGCAGAGAGCTCGTTACTCATAAACATAACATTCCAGAGAGTAAACATCTTCTGAGGTCAAATTCAGAGTATACTGTTAAATTTCAAAAGCTCTCACTTGTAACGAGAATGTGTTGTGTTTTTTCTTAATCACGATATCACGCGCAAGAAACTTGTCACGGTTTAGAAATGTACGAGTTAATAGACAACCTCATTTAAAGAATGCATGAGAAGTGATCCAGCCTTTTCCTAGAACCATGTTCTCCAGAAGAAGTGTCTACAATAATCAATTCTCTCAAACATGCTCGCTCAGTTGCTAGAGATGGTATTTCCAGTAAATTTCTCAAAATCTGTAATCGAGCACTCTCTGGTCCAATATCTGAATTTATCAACTGCTCTTTGGCAAAAGGCATTGTCCCTGATTCATTAAAGATCTCTAGAGTGGTTCCTTTACACAAACAGAATGATAGATCCGACCCTGGAAACTACCGACCCATCTCAGTACCACCTGAATTATCTAAAATCTTAGAAACTGTTGGGAAAGTTAGGCTTCTTAGTTACCTCGAAAAATGCAATTATTTTTCCAGATTTCAATATGGCTTCAGAGAAAAGGCTGGGGTGAATCCTGCCTTAATGGACATTATAATTGAGCTTCAAAATTATATTGATAAAGGTTACAAGACTGCTGGGCTGTTTATTGATTTAAAAGAGGCTTTTGATACTGTTAGCCATGAACTTATGATTACAAACTGGAAAAGGCAGGTGTGAGAGGTCCCTCGCTGCTCTGGTTTAAGGATTTCTTATCAAATCGACAACAATATGTTCAGATTGTCATGAATAAAAGTGAGCTACAAAAGATCTGCTTTGGTGTACCGCAAGGTTCCATATTGGGTTCAATTTTGTTTCTTATATATATTAATGACATAGCCCTGTGTTATTTTAAGGGTAAAATATCACTTTTGGCAGATGATACTTCACTGTTCTATTCATCAAATTCTGAAGATGAAATAGTTGCAGATATCCAGCATGACTGTTATATCTTAGATGAATGGCTGAGAAAAAATCTTCTAACAGCCAATTACTCAAAAACTGTCTGTCTGTCTATAAATCACAATATGACCTAAATGCAACTACAAATATATTATTTGGCACTACGAAGTTGAAATGGGTTAAAGAAGTTAAATATCTTGGACTAATAATTGATAGCGCCCTATCCTAGACACCTCATATATTAAACGTAAAAAATAAAATCTCTGTCTTGGTTGGTATCATTGGCAAGATTAAGTACCTACTAATAATTGACACTCTTCGCCTAATTTATTTCACAATGATACAATCTCGACTTTCTTACTTGTGTTTCACCTGGGACAAAGCAACCCAAAATAACTTAAATACTTTGTAGGACTTACAAAACAGGGTTATTAGATTTATGTATGGATTTCATCAACTATATTCTCGAAATAAATTGTACTCTGAAACAAATTTATTACCTCATAAGAAATTAATCTCATTAAACGCATCACTTCTTATTCATAAAGTCTTGCATAATAAAATGTTCACCAACTCTGAATTTCCTAAAGTCACTGACATCCATTCATGTAAGACAAGACAAAAAAAATAAATTACATGTTCATCAAAATTATACAACAAGGTTTGGCACTAAGGGAGTGCAACACTTACTAATATCTGAATATAACAGCATTCCTGACAATATAGCAATCACCTCTAAAACTGTGCCATTTCGTAATAAGCTTAAGAAGTACCTGTTAGGCACTATAAATGTGTAACAGTTATTTCTCTGATATTTTCATTTCCAAATCTTAAAAGTCAAAAAGTTGTTCCTCCTGTACTGTTACTCTGATAATAATCCACTTAACATAATCCTATCCATTAGGTAAATTGTGATACTTAAAGTATATGTAAAACCACTATTATTACACTTTCACTTTTAGACCTTATGCGCTAATCTGCCATTGTTGTGATTATCTATGTATTGTTCCTCTTGACAAAGCTCTTGCTCTCTGGAACCCTATTTATCAATCAAATAAAAAATAAAAGGAGAAATAGAAGCTCTTTAATCCAGCACATATTATTCTATTGAAATCCGTAGTCTGTTCTGCTACATAAAGGACGCCATATGCTTTGGAGTTTTGATCTTGTTGAACCACTCTGCGCTTTGTCGCAGGCAAGTAATAATTTTTGTAAAGGACCTTGCTCTTGAGGTTGTTTGAGAGAATGTCAGTGTTGTAGATATTAATAAAGTTGAGATCATCGTTTGCCGACAGTCAGCAAGATCTGCTGAACCATGGCTAATATTTTATGAATGTTATTTTGTCACACAAATAAACATATTGTATTTGTACATTGTTATCATTTCACTATAGCATTTTATTATGTCACTGTGTCGCTTTTCCGAAATATGTAGCTTTGATGTGTAATCAAACAGACCCAACCTACATATAGGACGGTAGGTTTACACAAGGACGTTCATACTACCATGTACTACATCGGTCTACGTCTTAATTGCTGTATTTAACACAAGCTGCATGCAACACGAAAAACCACTAATCCTGATGAAATCCTGGAAAAGCTGAAATATAACATGTACACGGCGGCTCTCTCCCTAGCATTGATACTGCCTTTTCTTCTCCAGATACTGCTGTTATAGACATTATGAAGGACACACAGAATATGGCTTTGGTGTTAGCGTTTTATTACAATGTTCTAATATCCTGATTTTGAAACCAAACGCAACCTATTATGCCCTTGAATATTCTTACAAGTATTACATTAACAATACGGATAGAAGGAGCAAGAAAATCAAGGCTTGAGACAAAATTCGAGATGAAAAGACGTTGAATTGCGCCGTAGTGGATATTCCTGCTATGTAAAGGAAGGATTGATATTCTATTTATTTCAAAAGATCGCGGGCAACGTGATTATTTTTAGTGGATTAATAATGGCATTCACGAACTTCTATCAGACGCCGAATATGACGCAGACGTCATAGAGTGTGAGAAATACATCGAGGTCGCGAGGCGCACGATATTTAATTCGACACGCGTCTTTCGTGACAAATTATCTGAGTCGCTCGGATATATGAATCTTGACCCTTCCAGACCTTTATCCGCAGTACAAGAGCCATCACACTTTTCCATCACCCACTCTGTTAAATTACCCACTATCAAACTAGAACCATTCACAGGAGATGTAGAAAAATGGTCCCGGCTTTGGGAGCAATTCCAGTCAGCGGTAGACAAGAACCCGACAATTAACACTATCGACAAACACGTCTTCCTTCGTGGATACCTGGAGGGAGAACCTAAGAAGCTAATCGATGGCATAGCGGTGACTGCAGACGCATACGAGGAAATAAAGAGGAATCTTATTGGACGATATGGCGATAGAGACCGCATCATCCAGGCGCATCTGGATTACCTGGAGACCATGAGACCAATTCGCGATGCTACGCCCGACGCCCTCAATCACACATATATAGAATATAATAGACGTATTCAGGCTTCAAGAGCATTAGGGGAAAATGTCCACCACAACGGGAGAATGTTAGCCCCCAAACTGTTACGTGCATTTCCGGATGATATCTCTAGAAGGTGGACCATCTACGCGAAGAGAGAGAAGATTTCCGAAGCGCACATAACAAGGCTTATGGAGTTCCTCAATGAAGAAGTGGAGGGCGCAATGACGGCGCAGAAAATCAAAGGAGACAACGCCATCTCAAACTCATGTTACCCAACTGCTGCTGCCTTGCAAGTCACTACTAGGACGGGCCAGACGTCCAGGAAGACGAAGACGTCACCTTTTCGCGATTTTTGCGAAGGGAAAGGCCACTGGGCTCAAAACTGTACCAAGATGACAGATGTCAAGCAACGCATAGACCAACTGAAGTCTACTCAACGATGCTTTTTATGCCTAAACAGAAGTCACACCTTGAAAAACTGCACCAAGAAGAACAAAGTAACCTGCACTAAATGTAAGGGACCACATCACATCTCTATCTGTGAAGGACAAGTGGGAGTAACTGTAGGAAAAATAGATGTTAGCATGCCAAACTTGATATACCTCCAAACAGCTCGAATTTGGGTAATCGGACCAACCGGTCTTTGGAAAAGAACACGTTAAATTCTGAACGCCGGAAGTCAGTCAAGCTTCATCAGCTCGGAACTGGTAGACGATTTGAAGCTGAAAGTCATTGACAGGAGTGATCTGTCAGTCACAGCATTTGAAGCACCATTAAGTACATCGGTGACTCGCAGAGTGGCCAACTTCAGTGTAAGTGGAATGTAGACGAAAGATTCCGTGCGAATCTCGGCATTCGAGAGCAGGAACACGTACTCACCACACCCAACCGTCCCACGTGACATACAGAGTCTATCATGCCTTCACAAATTGGAACTAGCAGATCCTCAAGATGATGCAGACGATCTGATGATTGAGGTCCTGATAGGAGGAGACCAGTACTGGCAGGTGGTGAAGGACGAACAGCCAATACGCATCTCGAGTTCCATGGTACTTCTTCGTTCTAGGTTTGGTTGGATTCTTAGTGGGAATAAGTCTGGTACTACAGTGAATCATGTGTCCATAAACCACGTCAGTATCAATGCAGAATTACTATCTTCCGAGAACAATCTACGCAAGTTTTGGGATCTAGAGACACTAGGGGTAAAGGTAGATCAGCAACGAGCACTCACTGCGAGAGAGTCTGCAATCTTGAAAGGCTTTCATGAATCATTCAAAATGGAAGACGGGAGGAGGGTTGTCTCCCTACCTAGGAAGGAAGGAGTAATAGTGCACTCGAATCGCAAGAACGCTGAGAAACGTTTTGATTCCCTGAAGAACAAACTTAATGGAAGCAAACAGTTCCGAGAGGCATATCACGCTTTAATGACCGACTACTTTGCGAAGGGACATGTAGAGATAGCGCCCGAGGCTGAATCGGTTACCGACACCTTCCATTTGCCTCACCATGCTATAAACAAGCAAAGAGACGGCACGACGAAATGGAAAATAGTTTTTGATGCTTCATCTCACGAAAAGGGTACCCTATCACTCAATGATGCCCTGGAGGTAGGGCCTAATCTCCTACCAGAAATTCTGGCAACACTACTCCGCTTCCAACTATACCGACTAGCTTTAATTGAGTACGGAACCCAAACCTTTTTGCAGTTGTGTCTGGATAAAAATGACAGAGACTTAACGAGATTTCATGGTTTGAAGTGGAGAGAGGGGAAAAAGGAGATTGGAAGACAACTGACAACACTGCAGTATACAGATTCGCCCGTTTGCCTTTTGGACATACATGCAGCCCATTCCTTTTATCAGCTGCATTACGTGAATTGGCTTCCAGATTTTGTGACAAATATCCCTTGGGTACAAAACTGCTAGATCAATGGACCTGCATGGATAATTTCACAGCCAGTACAGAAGACAAAAATGAAATCATTGCTGTGTACTACGAGACAACAGGGCTTCTCCGAGAGATACAAATGCCGATGTCAAAGCGGGCGACCATTTCAGTACTGTTAAAGGATATATGGAGAGCCGAAGGGCGCGAGGAAACGAGAGATACATGAGTTTTTGGTGTTAACTGGAACACGCACACGGACTGTCTTCTTTTTGACCCTAACGACATCATTGGAACGCTACCAGAAGAGCCGGCAACGAAGAGACAGGTACTACAAGCTACAGCAAGATTTTACGATCCGCTTGGTCTCATGTCGCCAATATCGATTACAGGTAAAATCCTGTTCCAGGATACTTGGTGTAGAGGGATAGCATGGGACGATCTCCTACCCATAGACCTAGCAAGAAGGTGGCAATTCTGGGCTTCCAGCCTCATTCACTTGTCAGCCATTCACATCCCTCGATGGATAGGATCTTCTTCTACGCCAGAGAACTATCAAGTGCATGTATTCTGTGACGCTTCGGAGAGGGCTTATGGTGCCGTACTTTATTTCAGAGTAGTGGAGAGTGATACAGTCTCGGTACACTTGGTTTGCAGCAAGAACAGACTGTCACCTATCAAGCGAGTGACCCTCCTAGACTTGAACACCTTTCAGCTCTAGTGCGTATAAGACTTCTCAAGTATTTCTCTCAGTCTACATGATATGATATCACGAAGGCAACGCTATGGAATGATTCTATGGTGACAGAATACATTGCATTACATCGTCGAGAAGTTGGAACCATGCATGTTGACGTTGAAGATATAGCACGAGTAGGGATATTTAAGAATATTGGCTCCACAATCTATGATGATGGCCGACTTACTGATGAAGTCAACTTAAGGATATACAACGCCTGACTGAAGTGGAGAATGACAACAGGCGCCCTTCCGAACTTTGGACAAAGGGCCATCTCTAAACTAAGTTCTACCGAACTGATACTTGTCCTATTGTTATCCATCCTGTAGTTTTCTACGGCAACGAATGCTGCCCAGCTCTAGAGGCAGAACGCCAACTAAGTATCATGGATACGAAGTTGCTTAGGTGGAAGCCTGGCATAACTAGACTAGATCACATTTCAAATGATGTTATTAGAAAACGTTTTGGCATTGCACCGACCCAGAAGAAAATTGGGGAAAGGCGTGTGCGCTGGTTTGAGCATGTGTTGCGTGTAGAGGACGATATATTGGGAAAATCAGAGTATACACAGAAAGTCGGTGAAAAAGGCGCGAGGTACGAACCAGACAGCATAGACTGATAAAGTGCACAACGACCTGAAAGGTGGAAGACTACATGCAGACATGGCCCAAGACCGAACTAACTGGAGTCAATGAATTACAACACCGGACCCTGCCACCAGAAGCAGACTGATGAATATTCTGCTACAAAAATGGAATGCAATGGATATTTTACACATCATAATATTCAAATAAGTTTATTGCATGTTCAAATTTTCTCCCCTAAAGCCTATGTCCGATATCTATAAAAACTTATTTTCACAAAAGAGTGTTTGAATGGCTGAACGCTTCTGGATTTTGTGTTTAGGTGACTCCTATAAATACATTGTGAAGAAAAACTTATAACTCAAAAAAATAAAAAATGGGTATATATGTGTTAAATGGGAAGGACAGTTTCAATATCCGGTGAAATTCTATGAGTACCTACAAGAGGGGAGTCCGTCAGTGTATTCTAGCCTGAATAGAATTTTGCAATTCATATTTCTGCTTACATACGTCATAGACAGCAGACGATCATATTAATCAGTTTGTTATTTTCACTCCGCTCACGCCTATAAATATGAAGACCCTGGAGGAGTGGCACAAAGTGGTCAGCTCAGGGCCATGTGACACTCAACGATCTAAAGCTGGAAGGAAACCACATAACTAAGTGGTTAGTTCAGGACCATGTGTCTCCACACAAACGGAAGTAAGCCTAATCATTAATTGGTAATCTCAGAAATACGTGTATTTCCACAAGTCAGCAATTAGGAAATTTTATGAATCTTAAAATCAATACCAAACTGGCATGGCAAATATTTTAGACATTTTAAAGGAAGTCATTTAAATTGCGGCATGATATTTGTAGACTGCTGGGAAACAATAGCGCCTGAGGTGAGATATAAAACAAAGTGGGAAGTAGCAGATAAGATCCAGTCGACTGAATCCTTCAGAAGCAACTAAAATCTATGGTGTAAAATGGACTAAGCTACGTAGACAATGGACAGACCTCCGACATATATGCCAAGAAAAAAGAAGACACATAAAATGCATGTCGCTTTGCTGGTTCAAGAGTGCCTCTGCACAAAATATGTTTAGAAAGTAGAAAGCCAATTTAGACTCCATCAAAAATAGAAATATGATTTTGTGTATGAAAAGGATTCATAAGCAACATTTTTACTGGTGGTCATAATACAAAATTGTTCTCTAATGTAGCCTATTGTGTCTTGTTATACATGAATTACAAAGAAACTGCAGGATTTAAACCTCGAAGAATAGGCTATTTGGGCGATCTTCGGTTGTGTGCATGGTTCTACTCTGACTAATCAGAGAGTGTGAGCTGGTACTGGGTAGTTCTGAGGACCGACATGAATATTTCTTGCCACTAGTGTGAAAGTACAGTAGGAACAAGTCAGTGCATCACATAAGAGTCGAGAAGGCTCTAACCACTCACAAAATCAAATAAACCATTCAGAATTCGTAGTTTCCATCACAAATCTGGTTTGAAGTCAAACCTTAGGCTATGACTAGCCATCACATGACCTGCATTAAATGTTTTAAAACAGGACTTTGTGAGGTCAGTGACAATAATTACAATTTTTAAAGAATATTATATCACTACGTGATTTACCTATTATTATTATTATTACTATTATTATTATTATTATTAGCATAGGGCAACAAGTTAGATACATATACACAAATATATAGTATTTACAAATATACACAGACAAGAAACATGTTTTATAGCAGGATGTCCAGTTGGGTGATCCTCTGTTGGTTCCAAAAAGTCACACGGGCTACCTGTGTAGGAACGTCGTGTACATTCACTTACAATATGGGGATCATCTGTCGAGATGCAGCACAGTCGCACTCTGGTGATGAGATATATTTCCACTTATAAAGAGCATCCCTGCATCGTCCATGATTTGTTCTCACCCGATTCAGAGTGGTCCAAATCTTACGCGGTAGATGATGCTCACAAGGAAGATGTTCACCAGAAAAGATGTTGTGTAAGGAACTGTCTGTGGCAAATTTCCAGCGACTTCTCCATTCTTCTAAAGGGTGAAAATACCCATCAGCCAATGCGACAGCATCATGCAAAGATGGATGTCGTGACTTGAACCTTGTTACCTTGAGAATAGGAATATCATCCAAAACATACAGTTGAGGGTTCATTTCTATCTTCTTGAAATCTCGAATGGGAGCATTTGATCTTCTTACATCATGCGGCATTATACCTGACAGAATTGGGAGCCAATAAAGGGGTGTGGACTGGACAGTACCAGATATTAACCGCATGCTAGCATTCAGTTGAGTATCAATTAGTCTTGTATATGGGCTATCCAGCCAAACTGGTGCACAGTACTCAGCACACGAGAAAACCAGTCCCAAAGCAGATCATGAAGTCTTTGCTGATGAACCCCAACTTAAGCCATACAATTTCTGAAAGATAATATTACATGTTTTGAGCTTCTTGGACACATTCATAAGATGTTGTTTGTAAGATAGTGTGCGATCAAGTGTAATCCCCAAATATTTGGGATAGCTGCTGTGCCGAAGTTCTTGGTGACAAAAATGTATGTGAAGTTTAATGCCAGCTTGGCGATTATTTAGGTGAAAACATGACACTTCTATTTTGTTAGAGTTAGGACACAGTTGCCATTTCTTGAAGTACGTTTAAAGTGAAATCAGGTCTCTTTGTAGCACTTCTTCTGTCACACTAAAGTCTCGATATTGAGTGGCTAGTGTTATGAGCATAACAAAATGTTTGTGATGATGTTTCTGGGAGATCGGAGATATACAAATTGAACAGTAGGGGAGACAGTACCGATCCTTGAGCTTCTTTCTCTACTTATACTATTTCCCATACACACTTGAAATCTTCTGTCATTGAGCATATTGCTTATAACCTGCACGATGGTCCTACAGGGTACAATTTGGAGAAGCTTGTAAATTAATCCTTCCCTCCAGACTGCGTCAAATGCTGCTGTAAGAACAATGAATACGGCTGAGGTCTTGAGTTGTTTCAGGAAACCTCCTTCCACGTGGAATGTCAGTGAAAGGACTTGATCGCAGCAGCTGCGATTGGGCCTGAATCCGGCTTGATCAACTGCAATATGCTGGAAAACAGTTGCGCTGATTCCGTTGTAGATTAGCCTCCCTAAAATAAGCGCAATTGGTCTATAACTGCTTGGGTCATTGGCAAGCTTACCTGGTTTCAAGATGGAAATCACTTCAGTTCATTTGAATACTGCCGAGAATTATCTGTTCTGTAGAAGGTCGGTACAAAACCTTGCCAGCCAACATCTAGCATTCTTTCCTAAATGAATGCGAAATTCTGGATGAATGCCATCAAAATCTGGAGCTGTACTTGGTTTAACGTCTTTGAGAGCAGCATTGATGTCTTGCACCGTAAGTAGTAGTGAATACCTTGGTGTGCATGGTGTTCTTTATTTCAGAGCTTGGAACTGGTGCCGTATGTGTTTGGTATGTTTCTTATCTGATGGAGTTTGGGAAGTTGTGACGATGTGAGATGCTACTTCATCCGGAATAACTCCAGGCTCTTGCTTCACCAAAGGTGTCCTTCCTCCAAGTTTTCTGAGGAGAGCCTAAGTTCTTCTACTGGAATGAGTTAAGTCGATATTCTCCACTGTTTCAATTCACCGTTCTCTCCAGGTAGTATCCATGCTGGAAAGAAGTTCATCAGCTAAGTCTTTATCACCAGTCTGCAGATATTCGTTATAGAGCGCACCAGTCTCAACATTCCAGCCAGGGATGTATTATTTTTTATGGCCTCCAGGCATATTCCTCTTAGCCGCCATCATAACTGCACCTACGAAACGCTAGTAATTGTTGTGCTTGGGAGCAATCCACCGAACGCATATATCCAGTTCAGTGGTGAATGTTGACCAATTTGCTTTTCTGAAGTTCCACCAAGCATGTGGTATTGACCGTACAACAGGAATGTTGATGCCAATATCCACTATAATGGGGCCATGTTGACTGTGGGGAAAATGTCTTAACACTTTACGACTGGTATGTAAGGGCTGTCCTCCCTCATTGCAGCTAACGAAACACAGGTCAAGATTGGAATCCCTATTCCATGCAGCTGATTGGAAAGTACCAAGATCTTTTGGGTCAAACATCAGATGGAGATTGTTCATCTCTGTCCATTCTACGAGTTTCGTTCCACATTCACTGTTATTCGAGTACTTCCATAGTTCGTGACGGCTGTTGAAGTCGCCTATATAAACTGCAGGGTGTTGAGCATTAGGTAGTACTGTACTTGGCCACTGTGCGTTTGGGGGTTTATAAATGTTAAAAATAGTAACATCTGCCACTCACACAGCAACACAATGGATGTCTTCGTCTTCGTTTTGAAAGAGAAGTGATGCATCTTGGATATTATTACAAACATAAGTAGCTATACCATGTGCACTGTGATATGTTGCACCAAGAGATGTGTAACCATTAAAGCGGCCCCTTTTCCTAAACTCTTCTTCATTGGCTGTATGGGTTTTCTGTATAGACACAACATCTATATTATTATCCAGGATAATCTTGGATAGGTAGTCATATTTTGCTCTGCTGTTGCTCTCTACGTTAAGCAGGAAGACATGGATGAAAGGTCCAATGTTTCTTGTCTGGTAGCTATGAGAAGAGCCATTTCCATGAAATAACTTTGTCATTGTTTGGAGATCTTTAAAAAGACAGGTCCAGCAGCCAAAGTTATTGCTTTCTTAGTAGCAGCCGGGGGTCACGTGTAGGGCACTTTGAGGTTAAACCTAAGGACGTGAAGCAATAATGTACGCCCTATTTATCTAATTTTATGAGATAATAAATTCACTTACTTAAAGAAGTCTGTTTTTTTAGGCAAGCTGCACAAATTTAAAACTCCACTTGTACCGGTACCTGTCCATTTTATTACTTTATACTAATTGTGTAAGTATGTTTGCAATCAACACACTACAAGCCCCTGACTGAAAATGAACACTAAAATGAATCAGCAAGTGTGACCACAACACTGGAATGAACATAAATTCAAAACCACATAATTTTACGCTTACAAGAATGCACAAGTTTTATTTGAAAACTATGATATCGAAGATGTGGCACTACTGACCTGAACGTTTCATTTCTACAACACATTATCTGCTCTGGCGTCCACAATTGGAGGAATCTGACTTAACACACAAGAGACCAGAAATGATCATAAAGAAAGGAATCTAACGAAATAGTTTAAAATGACATTCTTTGAGTTATAAAATTATTGAACTCAAGCCATAATTATACTGATTAATGAGACCGATTATGATAGTTTGAAATATTACAATGTACATAAAACGTAACAATTTTGAATTTGAAGATTTAATTTATAATCTACAAACATTGCTTTTTCTGTGTGTCACTGTTGGTGTGAACGTACAAAAACTTACTCAGAATATCTCGAGGCAATAATTTCAGATAGCATTTCAGATGATAAGAATGTGATGAACAAATGATGCAGAGACAGTGAAAGAAAGAACACTTTCTTCATAGTTGCTTAAAGGTATTGTAAACAAATACACTTCAAAATATCTAGCTTTACCAGAGATTCTTTTTGTAGATATATACCGGTATTCAATAAAACTACATGATGGTACATTAAATATGATCTCAAAGTTCTTGAATATTTAAGATGATTTTAACCAATAGAATTTTAAGATATTTGCATTTAAATGAAACCTTGTAAAGAAAGGATTCAACTGACGAAAATGGCCAGTTTTTTGAGATAAATCAACCAACACTGAACACAACTGTGAATACGTACAACATATTCTATATTATATAGGATTTGTAGTGTACTTACTTTGTTTCTTCTTTGATGTATGGCAACAGCTGATCATCGGTATGTTCTTCTATGAATATTTCCTCCTTAGTATCTTCGGAAGGCTATAAGTAAGAAATAAGAAATGTAGAGTAAAGAAGTAAAGGAATATATAATTGCCTAAACAAGAAACAGCTGAGAAAATAAATTTCACAGTGGCACAATAAAGATTAAAATTAATCTATCTCTCATTTAAAAAAAATAAGAATGGAAAGGAACAATGAATTCAAAATCAATCTAAATACAAGAGAGGTGTCGACCTTGGTGGCAAATGGTACACAAAAATACATTATTATCAAGTACTAATTTTTAAAAGAACAGAGAAAAAGACAATTTCATAAAATACAGTATTATACAATTTAGACTTTCTTTTCTATTAAGCATGTATATAATTTATAAAATTTTACTCATAATACCTTCTGTATTACAAACATAATCAACACATGTACAACTTGTTCAACTACTTCAAATAATGCTATACAACTTCTATTAGATTAAAATTTACATTGCATTCATTTATTTTATTTTTTATCCTTTCTGGAACCTAACTTGCATAATGACCTTTTGCCACTGCTTTTCAGACAAATGATAAGAGAGATAAGAACATGAAAAGGAACACAGTGTAGGATATCAGTAGACAAGGTAGCATAGAAAAGGAGGATCATTTGCAAATATGTAAATATAAAATTACCTACATATTTGTGAATATTCACCAGAGTATGTGTACACATACATGTGTGGGTGGAGGCACTTCCGTGTATGTGTATATGTACAATTTAAGGAAAATAAATAATAATAAACACTATCTCCAAATCATTACCCAATAACATTGCGTGCTTGTGTTTCTATTTCTGTTGATCCCTATTTCCACACTGAATAGCTATTTTCTTCATCCTTTCATGTTCACATTCCCCTATTCCCATCTTTCTATACCAACTTGACTTGTAACTTCTTTGTTCATTTCCATGTTCCTATATACTTTCTTTCCGAAAACACTTCACTGTAAAATCAAATAATCCCACAGTACTCCCACCACTTTCCCAACAAGTGGACAATGCTTAAATCATAAGCATAGGAATATCCATCATCCCTCTTTGTACATCACATTAAGACCAAAAAAAAATCAGTCAATGTCCCAATCAATCAACGAATCAATCAAACAACAGCGTTTAGGGTGTTGGTTATTTATATACAAAAGGATTGTGGAAATATATGAAACAACGTCCTCGGTAAATTATTTCAATCACTAAATCATCTTCCTATAAGTGAACATTTGCCAAAATTTGTCCCCATGAATTCAAACTTATCTTCATGTTGTGACCTTTCCTAAACTTAAAGAACATGACTTAAATGTATTCATCAACTAATGTCATTCCAAGCCATCTCTCCAATGACATCTCAGAATATACCGTACTCTTTAATCAAACAACTTGTCTCCTTTCTCCAAGTCTTCCCAGCTGAAACTTTGCAACATCTCTGTAAACACACTCTTTTGTTAGAAATCACCCGGAGGAACTGGAGATATTTCTGTGGATTATTTCCTGTTCTTTATTCATGTAATACTGGTGATGGTCTCATACTCTCATTGTGGCTTTGCTGGAGATTTATATGCCCTCTCCATTACAACCGCTAAATAACCTCATAATCATATTAAGAGATCTGTAAATATCCTTTTCAATATGTTTATATGATTACCAAAATGCAGATCTTTTTTTTTGCTAGGGGCTTTACGTCGCACCGACACAGATAGGTCTTATGGCGACGATGGGATAGGAAAGGCCTAGGAGTTGGAAGGAAGCGCCGTGGCCTTAATTAAGGTACAGCCCCAGCATTTGCCTGGTGTGAAAATGGGATACCACGGAAAACCATTTTCAGAGCTGCCGATAGTGGGATTCGAACCTACTATCTCCCGGATGCAAGCTCACAGCCGCGCGCCTCTACACGCACGGCCAACACGCCCGGTCAATGAAGATCTATTCTTATTATGAATACCTAGGTACTTACAGAGATCCCCTTAAAGAACGTTCACCCCATCAACACAAAAATTAAATGAGAGAGGACCCTTTCTATTTGTGAAACAGAGAACCTGACTTTTCACACTGTTCACCAATATAACATTGCCAAATGTCCATCTTATCTTACAATATTGTTAAGGTATTTTTGCAGTTACACACAATACTGAAACTTACTTATTATAAAGAGCCTCATAACTTATTTCAGTTCATTATTCATATTGTTTATATATATCAGAAAATAAAGGTCTCATAATACTGCCCTGTGGGAGCCAATCCAATAATAGTTACAGGATCAAATAAAGCTTCACCTATTCTAATGCTCTGAGTTCTATATTTTAATACACCAGACGTGGCCAAATTCTAATGGTCAAACGTATATTTCTATCTTTATGCAAATTATCAACCTTTATAGCCTAATCCTTGAACTCGTTTGGTGGAGTTACCACTTGGGATATCCCTGTCTACACTACTGGATTTTTTCATATAGTGGGTACAGTGGGAACCACAATGTAATTTCATTATTCATATGGTTTTGTGTCAATTTTGTTAGTGAACATGTTCTGTTGGTTATTGTCCATATCTGCATATTGTTGCTGTATGGAAGTAAACAATGTGACCTATTGTTAAGACTGTGCATTCTGTAAGTTACACGCATTATTGATACTGTTCATGAGTTCATTTCACATTTCTTCAGAGTGGTTCTAGAGAATTGTAAAATTTTGAGGTTTGGGGAGACAAAAGGACCTTTCGCCAAGAAAGGCACTGTCAGAGAGCAACTTTGGAGAAACGTTATTCACAGCAAGAGATAGATTCTAGATTGCAAATATCACAGCAATCTGTAAGAAGAATTTTAAAATGTGAAGATAAGGGGAGAAAAAATGTCAACAACATGTTGGATACTGCGGGCGAAAGAAGAAACTAACCCCAAGGAGGAAGAAAAACTGATTAATTTGTCAGTAAACAACCGCAATGTTACCAGTTCAGATTTACATAAGAAATTAGAAGAGTATGGTTCATTGGTACCAGCCAGGACTGTGAGGTGAGAGCTGTTTAATGCTGGAATGAAAGCAAGACGACCTCAAGGAAAGGGGAAGATTACTCCTGCTATGGCTGCAAAGAGGTTCCAGTGGGCCAAGTCTCTCGAGAAGTGGTCATCTGATGAATGAAAACAGGCAAGTCCATGACAATTACTGTAATTCCTTAATTATCACTCACTATTCCATTTTTTACCCAATCTAAGTGATGTAACCATACAGTAGAGTAAATGTATGAAATTTTGCTAGGTTTATGTGTTTTATTATTTCAGGTTTGTTTTAGTGACGAATCGGTATTTCCTGTCGAAGAGGAGACAAGTCAATATGTCAGAAGTAAAGGGGAAGCATTCCATCCAGGATGAGTGAAGCAGAGATTGAAGCATCCAACTTCAGTGATGGTCTGGAGTGTGTTCTCTTGGTACGGCTGTGGACGATTATATGTTGTAGAAGGAACTATGAGACGTGAACAGTATAGTATTAAGAACCAGTTTGGTAGCTCAGGTGCAAGAGTGGTTTGGTCAAAGTGAATTTATTTTTATGCAGGATGGGCCTCTTTGCCACAAAGCTTAGAAACAGTTCAGGCATGAACCCCATAGAACATCCTTGGACGGTACCAAAGGAAAATCGGAAAAACAAATATAACGACAAAAAAGCTTGATTGGGAAGATCGTTCAAATCTGGTGTCATGATGACGATTTAAAAAGTCAGGGTAAAATACTGACTGACGGTATGCCCAGCCAAATCAAGTCACTCATGAAAGCTAAGGGGATGCATATCAAGTACTAAAATCATCAACTTAAAAATTGGTAACATCTTATGTGTTCAATTCCCAATTTTTTAATGTTTAATACACTGATGAAAATGGAAATTGCACCACCCAGAAGGAGCGGTGCTACGTTGCTGCAATTGAACATGCAGGACGAGTGTTTGGTTGTGATTCGATGATTACACTTTCAGGTCCCTCTGACCGCAAGTTTGGACAACAATCAATACAGGATGTGCCCACCACGAGCTGCAATACATTGATGAATTCGTCGTGGCATGGAGTCAATAAGGCCCTGGATCGCGTCCTGAGGAATTGTGGCCCATGCTTGCTGCACTGCATGGGTCAGTTTTTCCAGAGTTGTGGGTGGATGAGGACGGTTGGCCAGTTGTCGACCCATCACGTCCCACACATGCTCAATAGGACTGAGGTCCGGGGATCTGGCGGGCCATTCTAAGGTTGTGATGTCGTGGAGAGCTTCTCTGGAGATGCGTGCAGTGTAAACCCGGGCACTGTCCTGCTGAAATCCCATTAACAATGTTCGCCATCATAGGGACAGCCACTGGATTGAGTACCCTATCAACAAGCACTAATTGTGATTTCACATTAAAGCCAATAGCTCCCCAGACCATAATGCTTGGTGTTGGCCCTGTGTGCCTCTCGACAATAAGATCCGGGTGGCCCCTCTCCCCGGTACGTCGGCGCACACGATTCTGGCGATCACTGCAGGCAAGACAGAAGCGCGATTCATCACTAAAGACGACCGTATGCCATTCGTCGACCCACGTCGATCTTTCTCGACACCAGGCCAGCCTTACACGTCGCTGTTGTGGGGTCAATGGAACACCTTCTGCAGGGACACGGGCTCGTAAGCCAGCTGCACGCAGGCGATTACCAACTGTTTGTTGTCTAACGTAGGGTGCTACAGCAACTCGAATTTGTGCTGCTGTTGCATGGGGTTCCATCCAGGCCATCCGAATGATGCGGCGACCCTCTCTCACAGTTGTCCGTCTCGCTGGGATTGTGCCAAGTCTACGAGTGTGGGTACCTTCATTCGACCACTGCTGCCATACACGTTGTACCGTAGATGCCTGTCGGCCAACACGTGCAGCTACAGTACTTATCGATAATCCAGCCCCACACAGCCCAATTGTCCGAGCCCTCTCAAACGGCGACAGTTGTTGACAGCGTGCTCTTCTCTGTCATCGAGGCATGTTTGACGGGGAACACATCACTGCAGAGACTACAAGTCAACTACGCTACACCAGAGTCCGTATAGTGTTGATTCCTCCGCGACCAATCACGTGGGGAGACCTGTAGCAACAATCCAATGGGTCTGAAACTTTGATCGCTTGCATACCTACATGGCATCGTTCCATATCTTGAAAATCAGCACAAACGACAAATGCCTTCATGGTGAAGCAATTTCCATTTTCCTAAGTGTATTTTGGCCACGTCTTTATAGTCACCAAATCAGCCAGTATTTTACCTATCCTAACCGCACTATTTTTTGACAGTAGTTTCCCGATATCTGCCCTATCAACATCCTTAGATATGTAAGTGGCTGGACATTGCAAAGTAGTATCAAAGGATTGGATAGAATTGCCAACTGCATCAGGTATGGAAAAGGACACGACCATACCATTGGTGACATATCCTATGCCACAAGTGACGGGTGCGATGCCAGTTTGCTGGTGAACGATGTATTTTTTTACATAATGCAGGACTGTGATGCCCATCGACTAATAGTGTATACACATTCACACGTTGTGTAATTGCTACTCCATACCTTACTCAGCCTGTCGACATTCAAAACCGTACACAGCAACAAGACATAATAACATGCAGTATATTCTGGACTTCAGACGTAGTGTTATCCTTCAGTCACAGAGTGTGCCAATGACTTCCCTTCATCTCATCCATGCTGCCTTTTTCATAATTCGAACTTCAACATCTACCCAACTAACAGTCTGTAGGCAAGATCCTAGGTACCTGAGTCAAGTTGGATGGAGCCATTAGACGGTTCAGATAACTCCAGGTATTCATTCTTCCTGCTGTTCATTCTAAGGTTGTATTATAAAAAAGGTATTCAATCTTCACTTCGATGCCGCAGTCCCATTCTCGATCTATCGGCAAGTGCAACATCATCTGCATATGAGAGAGTCCATAGGCAACTCTGGCACTGAACAAGCTTGTCAGCCAGTTGATAATGAGTTCCTTAAATTGCTACAATTTCCAGAAGTTTGCTGGAATGTCATCTGGTCCTGGCGCTTGTTGGTTCTTCATACTCCTAATGGCACTGATCAGTACCTTTGATGTGATGCATAAGATGGGACTTATCATCAGGAATAGGGCGATGTGGTAATTCTGTGCAGGAAATCTCTACAAATGTTGTTGCCAATGTTTGAGGATTTCTTGTTTGTCCTGTATTCACTGATCATCTTTGCCTCTAATGCACACAGAGCGCTCAAAACCTGTGTCAATTTTTGTCAGCTGGAAAATAGTTATTTTCTCCTTCCTTTGAGTTCAGTGGTGTACAGTGGTTATCAGAACTATACCAACAAAAATTCAAGGATGCTCTTCGTGTTATGTTAAGAATAACGGTTCAATCAGACTGACGGGGAAAATTATTCTTTTTGAGAAAATGGTTTTAAAATTGTTACTTACGGGTGCGTGATTAAATTGATGAGCTGCTGCCGTGCTTCAGGGAAGACAAGTGGAACGACCATCCACCTAATTACTGCTGCCATTATCAAGAACTCCACATGTCTTGCCCTACTCGCCGCTATCAACACTCATGTAATCTGCCTTCTACTTTCGCTTTGGCCTCGCTTAGCGCCCGACCTGCTGGACAGCTCATCGCACACTGATCTACCACTGGGTTACGTCACCCGCTCCGTCACAATCTGATGTTTCTAGAACCCATGTGCGCTTCTATCACGAACTTTCTGTGATGTAATAAATTCGTTCCCCGATTCCTCGGTCTTGAGACCAGCGCTGATACAGAGTCAGGTTGGAGGGTCGTAGAAGGCGTTCCCAGTATTCTGCCGGGAAACTCTGTTTTTTAACACATTGGGTGAGCAACAGAGTGCTTTACTTATTATTATCATGATTGTTTGCCTAATGGACTTTGGCAGTCAGGGCCTTAAACTCACCTTCGTATCTATGGCCGGTTTTCAGTTTTACACGAGTGTTTCTTTCCAACAAAATATGACCTCCAATTAATCAATAGACTCAAGAGTTTTTGAATGATTGAACACGAGGCCTGGACTCAACAACATTTACTATGAACTGACTCTGTACTCTGCATCTCAAAGTGCTTGGCGACTCCCACTGTTGTGATCCCGTACTTGCCCCTCCCTACTGCCTTCCTCCTCCTCTTGTTTATTTTGGAAACTGTGTTAATTTATTCTGTTATGCTGAGGGTTGCAGTTTGCTATGGCCTTTTGAATTGCCTCATTTAATACATTCTGTAAATTGTCTAGGGATTTCTTGTAAATACGTTATTCAGGATGATTGTTTTATTAATGTGCCATGTTACGGAATGCTACGTTGTGTTTTGGGTTATCTTCTAAGCGGAAAGAATATATGGTCTTCGTTAAAATGTATTATTATTCCATTGACCTCTCATTGGTCCCAGCCTCTTTCTTACTGGATAGCCTGCCCATGAATCTTTATTAATTATTACGTCATATGATTTGCTGTCTTCTATGAATTGCTGCATACTGAAACATGTTTGATTCGATATACACTCACAATCGTAACACAAGGGTAGGGAGGGGTTGTGGATTGTATGCTGCAGACAGAGATAGCGCTTCGCGCATACGCAAAAATTCCTCATACGACTTGAATAGGATCGTCTGTAACATGCAATATCCATTTATTAAATAGCCGTAACAGCACACGCAGTTGAAGAACACACTGTATTTAAGACACACTTGTCAGTCAAGGAAAGCACCAGATTATTTCTCCTCTCATCTGTATGTCGCAGTAATATTCTATATTAATTAACATTAACATTCCTTCACCCACAACATTGTAAATTCAATGAAATACTAAACGAAGGAGTCAATACGCCCAACGGTTCAATTACAGTAGATGTTCAATATGGCCCCTCGTATTTTGGTGCATAGTTCACAATGTAGTAGTGAGTGACTTTCGGAGTCTCTCCAGGATGTGTAGTGAGTGGCGAATGACTTGGAAAGCTGCCTGTATTCTTGGTACAAGTACGGCTTCTCCTTCTATGGGGATCACATTGTAGTCAATTTGTGGAGAACAAATTGTACACTGCCTACTGGAGCTTGGAAGCTACTATGCGAAATGAACGAGAAACTTATGCATTCGCACCGAGCATTATCCTTGCCTCCCACTTTTCACTTCCCATCCCTTGCCTACTCTTACGCACAGCAAGGGGCGGCGGCTGACTCTCTGGTATAGCAAATACAGTAAATACACTGACTGACAGAGCAAATGCAACACCAAGAAGGAGTGGTCAGAACTTTATGTTAATTGCAGGGTAGACTGACGTCACTGAGGTATGCTCATGATGTGAAATGCGCCGCTGTGCTGCGCACGTAGCGAACGATAAATGGGACACGGCGTTGGCGAATGGCCCACTTCGTACCGTGATTTCTCAGCCGACAGTCATTGTAGAACGTGTTGTCGTGTGCCACAGGACACGCGTATAGCTAAGAATGCCAGGCCGCCGTCAACGGAGGCATTTCCAGCAGACAGACGACTTTACGAGGGGTATGGTGATCGGGCTGAGAAGGGCAGGTTGGTCGCTTCGTCAAATCGCAGCCGATACCCATAGGGATGTGTCCACGGTGCAGTGCCTGTGGCGAAGATGGTTGGCGCAGGGACATGTGGCACGTGCGAGGCGTCCAGGCGCAGCCCGAGTGACGTCAGCACGCGAGGATCGGCGCATCCGCCGCTAAGCGGTGGCAGCCCCGCACGCCACGTCAACCGCCATTCTTCAGCATGTGCAAGACACCCTGGCTGTTCCAATATCGACCAGAACAATTTCCCGTCCATTGGTTGAAGGAGGCCTGCACTCCTGGCGTCCGCTCAGAAGACTACTATTGACTCCACAGCATAGACGTGCACGCCTGGCATGGTGCCGGGCTAGAGCGACTTGGATGAGGGAATGGCGGAACGTCGTGTTCTCCGATGAGTCACGCTTCTGTTCTGTCAGTGATAGTCACCGCAGACGAGTGTGGCGTCGGCGTGGAGAAAGGTCAAATCCGGCAGTAACTGTGGAGCGCCCTACTGCTAGACAACACGGCATCATGGTTTGGGGCGCTATTGCGTATGATTCCACGTCACCTCTAGTGCGTATTCAAGGAACGTTAAATGCCCACCGCTACGTGCAGCATGTGCTGCGGCCGGTGGCACTCCCGTACCTTCAGGGGCTGCCCAATGCTCTGTTTCAGCAGGATAATGCCGCCCACACACTGCTCGCATCTCCCAACAGGCTCTACGAGGTGTACAGATGCTTCCGTGGCCAGCGTACTCTCCGGATCTCTCACCAATCGAACACATGTGGGATCTCATTGGACGCCGTTTTCAAACTCTGCCCCAGCCTCGTACGGACGACCAACTGTGGCAAATGGTTGACAGAGAATGGAGAACCATCTCTCAGGACACCATCCGCACTCTTATTGACTCTGTACCTCGACGTGTTTCTGCGTGCATCGCCGCTCGCGGTGGTCCTACATCCTACTGAGTCGATGCCGTGCGCATTGTGTAACCTGCATATCGGTTTGAAATAAACATCAATTATTCGTCCGTGCCGTCTCTGTTTTTCCCCAACTTTCATCCCTTTCGAACCACTCCTCCTTGGTGTTGCATTGTCATTGTCAGTCAGTGTACTTCATTTCCTCAAAAAAGAAACATTTCCCCGGCAGTCCAACTGCACCATCATCCTCAACATTACACAAAGAGCTTCCCTGATTTCCTTGTCAGTACAGTTCTAATACACCTTGTACACAGGTAATTACAGTGAGTGCCCCTCGATTCAGCGACAGATTTCTTAGCCACACGTTTGGCAAAGAAAATTATTTCTCTGTGTTCTGGAGTCTTTTGTGAAAGCCAATTTAAAAACAGTATGCCTTTGTCTTTTCCTACACCTCTTCTTAGATTGGAATCATCCATGAGAACGTTTGATTTTCAATACAGTAGGAACAACGTTATGTCGTACCCAAGTTTACAGTGACGGTTGCAGTGAATGATCTGTAGACTGTATCCACATGTTGTCAATTGCATTCAGGTCAATGAGAGGAAAATTTATGCTGCCTGCTAGGGTCTCCTAGTATTTAAGCTTCCATCACTTGACCTTCTCGGGGGCATTTTCCCTCCACCTCTACGATGCATTAAATCCGCTATGGCTACCTTATGCAGAGGTGGTCCACAGTCAAATGATATGACATTCACATCCTTTGTTAGTCGGAGATCACGGTGCTGAACAACGATAAGGTCAATTTGCTTGCTGCAGTCACAAATGAAACCTAAAATAAGAGTTCCATCATCATATCACATACCGAAGGTATTACCACCATGGCAGCTATAACAATTCTTAGTGTGACTAACATGCGCATTAAGGTCACCACAGAGAAGTGGAAACACATCTTCAGGACACGCTACAATATGATCTGGTAGCTCCTGCCAATGCTGTTCCTTATCCAGGTTATCACAGCCTGATTGTGACAAAGAAAACACAAGTTCGAGAAGATGAAATGTCGAGTTTAATTGACAAAAGACTGTCTGAATAGCGCTGAACCTCAGCAACTCGATCTTTCAGGCGTGTGCACACAATGAAGTCAACACCATTCCTGCTGGGTGTAACCTGGCAGATGTCGTGAGATTTCTGGCGTTTCCAAAGCAAGCAACTTACTATCTAATTAACATAGCTACTCTTCAATTCTCAACCGGACTTACATTACCCTAATTACAACAGGTTAAGAGAAACAATAGAATTGACTACATTTCTAAGCAGATATCTCCCCTACAATGAAAATATTAAGTAACAATAAAGTAAGAATGATATTTACTAATCAAATAACTATTCTACAATAATTCTAAGCCACATTTAGATGTATCCTAATTACAAAACTGAAGCAAAAAATATTCCTAAACTGTAAATGTAAATTTTCATTGACTATGTATATAACATTTTAGTTTCCTTGGTTTATTAAAGAGTCAAAAAGGTGGAAAGTTAAAATGTAATTATCAATCAAAGAACAGTGACCATTTCCCTTTCACACCGACAGATATAGGTCGTATGGCGATGATGAGCTAAAAAAGGTTAGGAGTGGGAAGGAACCAAATGTGGCCTTAATTAAGGTACAGTCGCACCATTTGTTTGCTGCGAAAATGTGAAACCATGGAAATCATGCACTTCAGAGCTGTCGGCAGTTGGTCCGAACCCAGCATCCCCCAAATGCAGGCCGATAGCTATACGGCCAGTTGCTCAGTAACACAAAGAAGCAATTGCTTGAATTCCTTCTCCTCCAATACTTATTGTGAGAGAATCTTAATATATAATTTCAAACAATACGTTAACCCCTCAGCGTCACGGCCATTTAAAGAGCTTCCTATCCCGCATCCGGATGAGATTTCAACTACGCGCGACTGAAATACATTGATTCACTTCAAGCATTACTACAAGTATAAGAGAAGCCCGATATTCACGAAAGTTGGAATTCCTTATGATAAAACATGCAGATAATTACATAATTGTTTCACATTTCCTTAGTAATTTAGTTTCATTTGATAGAGATCGAAGCACTCTTCGAGGCAGAGACCCAAGTCACCCTCCTGGCATCAGTAGACCGACGTCTTCTTTTCGCCGTGTTTTGAAAATACTATACAACGTCTCTGAGATTTGGATTTCTCACTCTTGGCTGATAATTTCCTGATAAAATTTCTTTCCTGCAACCTTGGAACTGTATTATCTGATGCGCGCCGGCCTTGAATATTTCGTTCCCCGCCCGAGCGAGCGTATTTTGTAAACAAACCTTCCATCAGCTAAACTGCTCAATGTTTGTCCCTGACTTGTCTGAATATTATTAGAGAATTCAGGAATCAGAATTCACTGTTGAAAACTTCCATTGGAATTGTATAATTATCCATAGCCTCCCACACGAAATTTCCAAGTACTGGTTCCTCCTCATCGTCACTCTCATCATTTACCACTGCATCCGTTACAGCCACATCATCTATTTCATTATCACTGCTGATAATACTGTCACTACTACTTCCGACTAAACTTTCATCTGAATTATACAATATCTGAAGCACGTTACTGTCAGTCAAACCACGGCTGAAGCTAGCCATTGAGCGCGGCGCGTCACACGGACTGATCAAGCTGCAGCGAGACCGAAAAGAGCAGGATGAAACTGAATGAGGGGAATAACATTTATGACGAAAAAACCAACTCGATACATATTTCAGATAAAAGTTCGAGACATCGTCTTTCAAACGAGATATGTACCATGAACAACTGGTTCTCGTATCGTATGACAGAAAGCAGCACTAACTCTTGCCTGCACAGTGCGCTCGTGGAGAGTTACGAAAATATTACAAGCTGAGAAATAAAGACAAATATAATAAATAAACCGCACTCTTAATGTAAAATTAGAGCAAAGAACATCACGCGAAAAGACAAACTTCTCAGAATGTAATTTCTTTATTTTATTATGTGGGAAAGAATGAGGCACACAGACTTCTTTTAAAGCAGTGATTAGTGCTCAGACTTACTTGACAAATACTTATCCTTTCAAAAACAACTTCATTTTAAAGATTTTCAATTCTTATTTACGGCACTGATAAACACGAAAATGTCTTCTTGGAAACAAAACAATTTGCATATCCGTAACTAGAAAACTCTTCACGCTATAGCCGTAAATGCGAAACCATGTCCGGGTCTATACCACGTAAAGAGTTTGGCACTGAAGGGTTAAAAGTAAGTCTTTATTTTAAAAATTCGGTGTTCACAGTTCGCCAGATTTACATGCACATTCGGACATAAGTTTTCATATACATGTGCAACATTCTGCGATACATGGGGTTACTTTGAAAAAGTAAAGAGTAAAGTAGAACCCCCAATGCACATCTTTCAAAATTCTATGCAGAGCATGCTTTCCTCCCTTGAAGTCAAGATGGGCTGCCTACCAATGCTCTTCGGTTCTAGGATCAAGGTTAGCACTTACTTCTTCGCAGCTTCTCTGTATGCCTTTCACCAAGAATTCCTTTAGGAGACTTATCAAGCATATCGGCATTTCAATTACGATAGACCATGCTTCCAAGTTTGTGCTTATATTCTTCCATCAAAATCCGAAGGAACCTCACACAAGAACCCTACTCAGAAAAAATGCCAACCATTATTCTTGAGCTGATCAAGCGAACGCATGTTGAACCCAACAGAACTTCCAAACCAAACCAAACCCTATGGCACTACAACCCTTGAAGGACCTTGGCCTACCAAGCGACCCCTGCTGAGCCCGAAGGCCTGTAGATTACGAGGTGTCGTGTGGTCAGCACGACGAATTCTCTCGGCCGTTATTCTTAGCTTTCTAGACCGGGGCCGCTGTCTCACCGTCAGATAGCTCCTCAATTCTAATCACATAGGCTGAGTGAACCTCGCAACAGAACTTCAGTTAGAGTTAAACACTCAAAAGCAATTCACTTCAGCTAACATTTGTTGACAATGTGAACATACAGTACAACACGATACAACAAACAAATTCTCCTACTGAGGCACGGAGAAAAAGAGACAACAATCAAGAAATAGGTTTAACACAATAGTTCTATGAACTTTGACTGTCCTATATATACACAGATCTATCCATATTAAGAAACAAAGTATCCACTTATTTGAAGATAAACCGATGTCCAGAATTATCCCATGGAATATTTGGAAGCTAATACTCAGAGAAGTGTACGAAAACACTAGTAAATTGCAGGGTATACGTTGTAAACGGGAATCATGGATCAAAGGTATCTGGGCACAGAGTAACGCTCATGAGTCAATTTATCTCCAAAGGGAAGAGACTGGTTTGGATCAAACACATTTCAATGACACTTGGGTGAATTATCAATTAACAAATAGTAAATGTAATGATTATCATTATTTTACTGTTAAACCAATTATAGCATTTACATTAACAGCTAAAAGAAAAGTTAACTGTTAATAATGTACAATGACACAGTGTAAGCACTGTACACCTTAAAGTTCTACACAACAATTTATTCTGAAAATGCAATTATCACACCATAGATAGGATTTCTACAGAATATATTACTAATTCTAATACCAGTTCTTATTTCCTTATTAAACACTGAGGAATGATTGATTATGCTGCAAACGTCACTAAAGTTTACAATGTTGACCTTGTAGAATTACAGCTGACTGAAGGAGATGATGGTCGAATACAAGGGATAGATACCTCACGGGAAGACTTCGATTGTGGGAATAGCTATGCTGCGCCAGTCGAAAATGATGGGAGTAATCCCAATGAAATGGGACCCGTCGAAGATGTGCCTCTTATAGAAGAGATACTCGATGACGGTTCTGACAATATCAGCTCCATAGTCGGTGTAATTAAAGACCCAGCGGCCAAAAAAGACGTTGCAGATACAGGCGAGGAAATCTTTAAAACCTATCCAGACTTATTCAATGATCAGCACGGAGAGATCTGAGATTTTAGATACCATCTGGATGTTAAGGATACTTCCACATACAAGAAACGACCCAATTCCCTACCACAGGAATACAGAGCAGAAGCAAGCATGCTAATTAACCAAATGGAACCATCGAGGGAATATATAATACTTCCAGCTTGATGACATACTTCGAAAGAGACGCATAAAGAAAATCCTGATCGAATTTTCTTTATCCTGTACCGGGAACACCGCAACGTGGAAACAAGTTCGAAGTATGTGTGTTAAACTTCGCGCGAGGTGGAGGATAGGCAGCCCACCGAACTCCCTGACGTGCACAGCAGTGAAGTAGCTGCTTCGAGATAGCTTCAAGCAGCCAGGGATGACAATACATGTTAATGTTTCGACCCTTGTGTAAAAGTCTACTTAGAGTTAAGATGATGTTATTTTTACACCGCCAACGTGGAGGCCATCATAACAGATACAATCTATCAAATTCTCGAGAGAATCCACCACGTACTTTGGGAGTTATACAGGTGGATAATATCCACGTTTCTAGATGCTTTGTCGGCTCCAGGTAAAAGGAAGGCGATCGAGGCTACAGGGTCGAAGGACGAGCTGACTGTCGTAGCGGAAGGATGTACGTGCCTCTCGCTCCGTTTTCTCTCTCCTTGCCAGGCGCACAGTACTTCTTAAGTGCTAACCAGGCTGCTGCACTTATTAGTACGACTTCGAAAGAGCTTTTGTCTGAGCTGAGCACTTCTAAGTGCTCGCTTTTCTCTTTCAGGAATTTATTTTCAGGAGGACCATGATGGAGAAGCCAACGCCGACCCTACCAGTGAGACTGGTCGACCACGACCATGAGGGAGCCTTCGAGAAGCTACAAGACGCGCTCTACATGATGGAAGCCCTCCCCTTACGAACGCCCAGGGCTGGTGGTGTTCAACCGGTGGGGGGAGGACAACCATCAGGGGAGGCTCCGAGTATTCGACCACCTCAATGCGACCGCGGAGCCCATTGGGGAGCCACTCCTGCAGATCATCGGCCATATGGTCCCTGCCTGGGCGATCATCATTCGCCCTAATGACGCAGCTAGCTTCAAGGTCTACGAGGAGCGCGCGTTCCAGCAGTTCCAGGTCGCCCGGCTACCAGGACTCAGGGGGCACCTGGACGTGTCAGGCTACTACCAGGAGGCAGCCACGCAGACGGAGCCAGGGATGGAGCGCCGCGACCCCAGTTGGAAAGCTGTACTTTACGTAGTACACGCAGACCAACAAGGCCGCCAACCAGGATCGTCGACCACCTATCAGTGCGACGTGGTCGCAGACGGAGGCCTACCAGGGTGCAAACCAGGAAAGCGCCCGTGATGGTGGAGAGCAGCACAGCAGTGGAGAGGGACGCTCTTGCAGTGTTTCCGCTGTCTGAGGTGAGGCCACAGTCAGGTCAGCTGTGGGCTCCAAGTGAGGTGCAACCGCTGTGGTGGTGATCACCACTACACGTCCCGCGCAACACTTAAGGAGGCGCCGGTGTGCGCCAACTGCTCGGGGTCCACCCGGCCTCCCATCGCACTTGCCCTGTCTACCGGGCCATGGCGCGAGCAGAGAGGAAGGAGGCCCGGCGCCGTGACCCACCTCCTTTCAGGAGGCTCCCTCTTCGGCGGGCTTGGCCTCATTCTCCGGGATCGAAGACTGGGTACGAGGGACCCCAAGGAGGTGGCGCTGTTCGGCAGGCCCTAATGGTACTCGGCGAATGGCTCCGCAGCCGGCAAGGCCCGCGCTAGTCACAGCAGTGCCCAGATGAACTGATCCCCTGGCAGACGGAATGGCGAGGAATGGGTTTATGACTTGTGCATGTTACCTCTTTCTACCTAACACTGCCTCTGGACTTTTCCAGCCCACATCCTTGCATGTGCTATCACAAGATGTCAGGTTTTACATGTAGGCTATTTCTCTTTTCTGCCTATGTGTTTTTCCCTGACCCTACATTACCATACTTTAACACTATCCAACCAACACAAACCTTCCCTGGTAGCGTGTCTGACATGGAAACAGGCAGATACTCCTTGTATCACTTCCCACTCTTCCCTGCTATCTCTTTCTTAGAAATAATAGCATGTCGGAGGCCATGTAGATTGAGTCGATGGTCACACGGGAGAAGCAGGCTTCGCCCCCCTCCCCCGATATAAAACAAAAAGCTACAGGGTCAATAATACTTCACTGTCGCTGCGATACGGGCGAAGGGTGGAGGTCTACATGTGCGTCAGACCAAAACTAAGGTCGGACGAGACTTCGCATCTCGAGTGCTCGGTTCCAGTGGAGGCAGAACTTTATAATTTTCTTCAAGTGCCATGTTAGGACTTGTGTTTCAGTGATAAACTGAAGGAAAATAGAATTTTTCTCGTGAGTGTTGTAACCCTTCCAAGAGCTACATTTGAACTTGCGTTCGAACTTGTGCTTCGTAACAAACTTTGGAGCATGGAATATTTCCGAGTGTCTCATTAGAAGTTGTGTTTTGCGACAAGCTGTGGGAACATATAACTTTTCTTGTTAGTGTTGTAATTTTCCAACTACCACACTGAACTTGTGTTTCGCGACAAACTGTGACAATTAGAGTATTTCCGTGTATTACGTTTGAACTTGTGTTTCATAACAAATTGTGGGAAAGAATATTTCTGACTGCCACATTTGAACTTGTGTTTAAACTCGAGTGCCATATTAGAATTTGTGTTTTCCTCTAGTGAAGTTCCGAGAGAACATAGAATTTTTCAGTGCCATATTTGAACTTATAATTTCGGCGTCATTATCATTTTTCACAGAGAGTGGCAGACTCCTTGCAAGTGCAGTTTAACTTTAATGATCATTTAATGACATTGCTCAACAGTATTCAAGTATACGTAATTTTTGTTTAAGGACGGAATAGGACATTTCCGAGTGCCATTAAGTTTGCTTAATTCATCATGAACATGCTAAAATGTCTTGAACTTACACGGACTGTGCGTATTGCGCTCAATATTGTGTTCTGATGATAAACTGACGAAATCAGAAAGTTAGGAACTGTGGCGATAAAGATTAGTGGCCTAATAGAACATCCCAGTCTGTCATTAGCGGATTCATGTCGGGAACCTGACATTATAAATTGTACATAATTTTCCGAAGTATTAATTCGGCTGACTTACAACTTGTGGTCAGATATTCAGTTTAATTGTTTTACTTTCAAGTGATAATTTATGAACCATTGTGATTCAACGAGCTGTTTGAATCAAAATTCGAGTGTCAATTTCATTAACATTTGACTTATATAACTTGCAATGAACGAATAAATGAATGAATGAATGAATGCAATATTTAAAAGTCGATGTTGATTTAAATAACAGTGCTACAAGTGAGTTGAATGCCATACGGGGGACTTGTATGTGCGTTACGCCTCACCTCTCAGTATTATCGTCTGATCGAACCCCGCAACGTGTGCACATAGAAATTCGTGAACTCCTAGATCCTCCAGAACTTCGAGAAATTCTAGAAAGTCGAGAACTTCACATCCAGGACGGGCGTGGTTCCTATCGAGATCGTGTCCAGTAACCATTCCGGAGTCCGGAGATTCCAGACTGCTACAACGCTTCAACTCAACTTGTATGAAAGGTGATATGAATTTGTTTCCAGTGAATAAAACCAAATTTTCAAAGAAATATAAGTTCAATGAACTAATACCCCTCTCTGTACCAACTCCAATGTTTATGTGCCACATCCTTAAAAATATTCCATGCTCTTCAAGCTAGTGTCACCGGCCCCAGTGTGTGCAATTTACACCATTTAGTAACACTAGCAGTTTCTGTCTATATCGTTGACTGTTAATAATCACAACCAACAATGACATGCAGTTATCTATATTGACAGGGCCGGTTTTACAAGCCGGAGTCTAAAAAAATCAGCGGGCGAATCACTTCAAGAATTATGGAAGGAAGCAGAGGGTCGTCTTTATTCTTCGAGCTGCAATGTCTCTCAATTGTTCCAAATGATAACCCAGTTTTGAGGTTCGATAATAAGGGAGACAGACTAGCCCTTAGACGTAATGGCAAGTTAGCGGCAATAAGGGATGGCTTTGACATGTTCATTTCACAGCTACCTAAAGTGTTTGTTTCATACGAAAATACTACTGTGGGCGAACAGAAGGTTCGCTTTAGGGGAAAATACCCCCTTAAGTAGTACTTACCGACCAAACCAAGAGTAAAATATTTAATAAATGTATGGCTCATATCGGATTTGGACACGGCTAATTTGTGCGTTGCTGAAGTTTGGAATGTAAACTAGTAAACGGACAGAGAGAAGTGAACCAGGGAAGGAATGTGGTATTGAAATTTGTCAAGGATATTGAGGGAACAGGGGGAAACGTCACTACATACAACTTCTTCACCGAATTCACCCTTGCTAACAAGCTTCTGAAAAAGAATCACAATTTCAGCAATGACTGCTGTGGTCTTTTTAAAATGACTGGAACATTCCTAGAGTCTTAAGAATTGCTGATCCCATGCTCCATACTCCTCGAACAGACCTATTCCCAGGAACTCAAGTTTTCATGCAGCATTTAATAATGGATCAGAAAACTCATGAGACTTAACCAGTTCTCCACTACACAAAATTGACGTGAATCTATGATGGATAGTTTAGTATAATTACTTACAAAAGATAAAAGATGATCATCGAAGAGACGTACGCAAGTGCCGGCCAACAAGTGGTATAACATGGATGGTACATGGGGGAAGATGTAAATAATATACAAGGAGTCACAAAAATATAAGGACACAAGTGTATGAACAATAACTGGCTACTTTGGAGGTATTGAAACAAAGGACACAACAAGTTACAAACAGTAGAGAATAAGAAATATCAAAAAATATTTCACAACAAATCACAAAGGAAATATTACAAAGATCAGTGATAGTGACACTAACATTTACAATTAGATTCATTAAAAAACACAAAATTCCTAACCAACTGTACAATGAGAAATAAGGAACATTAGCAAGGATATCAGAAAAAAATAATAGGAGAAAACCGCTGACTTAGGGTGAAGACGACTACAAATGAACATAATCATCAACAATACAGTTTGTTGCCATGGTCCTACATGATTGAATCAATACTCCTAGAGTAGCCCAAAATGAATACGTGAAACTCAAATTAATCTCTCACTACAAAAAATGCCACTAATTCTCCTTAGATCCATGCACGGTGATCTGTACATTAAAAAGTTGCAAGATAAAGCACGGTATAGAGTGTCGCTGCATATTGTTTGCGAATTATCTGAGATTGATTCAAAAATTTATAAAAATCAGGATCCTGATTCCTCTGGTAAAGTGTTACATAGAGAAACATGTGTTATAAAAATGAGGAAACTTGTTGTAAGTTCACAAACGACAATATACACAATTAAAACATGTCTAAAAATATGTGTGAGAATAATGGTTAATTTTTGTGCAAACTTACATTGATACCCTTAAAACATTTATAAAAATAGCCAATCAATCTATATACATGAACAAAAAGAATGTCTATGGCTAAAATTATTGTCTGAAGTTCCAAGTTCAAAGTATGAATGGAATGTGGTTTAAGGCAACTCAATTTGAAGTCGCATAATGGTTACTATGAACCTTATGTAGTTTAATCATTGAAAGATGACACTGAATATTCTTGTAGGAGGCTTGTAGTGTTATCATACAATGTACAGCTGTGTGACTGATGGAGCTGTTATTGTTATTAAACCCGTATTTGTACGGTGCGTCCACAGTCTCCTCATTTTTGTTGAAGAAGTGAAAAAGGTTCACAACTGTGTGTGGCGTGTATGTCTTTACTAGCTGATGTGATAGCCTACTCTTGTACTATTAGTCAAATACGGACGCTCGTGCTCACAGTTGGCTAAAGCTTGAATGTTGGAATCGACTATTGAGGGATGTGTGGTGAAGAATCTGTAATGAGAGGAGGGTAGAAGGATTTTTACGATTAGAGAAACAAAGGTTAAATTTTTGTATTCATTTACTTAAACAATCAACCTTTCAGGTGTGTACTAGTTGCATTTGCAAAGTCAGACTGAATGACACTTACACTTCTTGTATTGTATCTGTGTGGAATTGAGGGAACAGGATGTGGCGGAGGTGAGGAGATGAGTGAAGCATAGGGCTTATGCACTATTCGCTATAGACTTAACATTTACAGCGATAATGGCACCAACTTCTTTGGAGCAGCTAAAGAAATCAAGGCCTTTCTGCAAAACAACCCTCAGAAAACCAACTCTTCACACACCTGCAGGCATGGGACAGACATGGCATTTCATACCTCCTGTAGCACCACACTTAGGTGGAATATGAGAATCACCTCTGAGGAATGATGGATTCTTATTGCTTCACCAACAAAGAATGGACCACTCCTAAAACATGTACTCATATCCTCTCCCAAATACTTTTAGATGTGTTTTAATTGTGTAAACTGTCGTTTGTGAACTTACAACAAGTTTCCTCATTTTTATAACACACATGCTTCTCTATGTAACACTTGGACTAGAATAATCAGGATCCAGATTTTTATCCTCTAGGCATGAGATGACAGCTGATGATGCCCATGCAATGGGTAAAACATGTCCCCTTAAATGAGTATGACAAGATGTAAATCTTAGTTTTAAAAACCCAATGTGTACTGAATAGAAGGATTTCAATGAACTTTTGTAACATTTTTAAATTAATGTACATTTCAATATGGACCAGTCATGAAATTTGTAGCATATAATTATCTGAGATTGTTGTAAACAGCCCACAGAGTGAAATTTAAGTCCGCTGTTCATATTGGAGTTGAACCCTGTACACAAATAATAGATCAATATTGTGTAGGAAACTATCAACTCATATTAAGACTATAAATCCAATCATAGATCAAGAAGGCAATCTTCATGTTGGCAGAAGTCTGCACAATACTCCAATACTAGTGGAGTGGAAACATTAGATATTCTGTATCATATCATCTCAAAAACATAATTATGATGGCAGGACACCTCGAGTACTTCATCCTGGCACTCAACTCTCTGAAATACAAGTTTAGCATCTCAACAGCAAGGGGGACGGAAAGAAGTGTTCTAAGTTGAATGCAGATACCTCAGAACAATTAATGCGAAATACACAAACGGTGCATGTAACCTCAACGTACCTATTCCCATTCCAATTCTCATCAAAAATGGTGTGAGATCGAACAAGACCAGACAGCTCAGCTACCAAGGCTGTCTACACAGACATTATATCTGATCTCACCACAACAACACATCCCTCTGCACTGTATTGACTTAGTTCTCATAGAAGTCAACCCCTGAACATGTACAGCGATAATGGCACAAACTTCTTTCTGCAAAACAACCCCCAGAAAACCAACTCTTCACACAACTGCAGTCATGGGACAGACATGGCATTTCATCAATCCTGTAGCACCACAATTCGGTGGAATGTGGGATGCAGCTGTTAAGAGTCCGGTATATCACCTCAGATGAGTGATGGATTCTTATCGCTTCAACAACAATGAATTGACCACTCTTACAACACATATCACATCCTCTCGCCAAAGCTAAGTGATGACCCTTTTGACACTTCTTACCTAACTACATCCCATTTCCTTATAGGAGAGCCAATTACTATACTCCTTGACCATGATTATACTTCCTCTCCCATCATAACCCTGCCCGCATGGCTATATATTCAGCACCTAACCCAGAACTGCTGGAAGAGATGGTCAAATGAATATCTCAATAAACGGGCAATGAAATACCCCATAGCAACATAATCATACTGAAAGAAGACGACACACACGCTATGAAGTAGACGATAACAGTGATCAAATGTGGATCCTGGTAGTGACAAATTCATTCATGTAACAACTGTTCAGGTGAGTAACGGTGAACTTACAAGGCCTATTCACTAATCCTATCCCTTAAGAAGTATGAAGCAGAAAGGCAAGATAACTCTTCAATGGCTTATTTATTCATTGCATGTTTAAGTCATGTTCTAAGTCACAATGGACTAGTAATACCACGAACACATTCGGAAGAATAAGAATGTTTTTCACTTGCCATGAGATGGCTACAATGTGTGTAGTAGGTATATAAGTGAACACTCACAGTAAACAGGCATATCACCTGCAACTTGTATCTACAAATAATTTTATTATCTAGAAATCAATAATTAATATAATCAATAAGATTACAAGTTGTTTCATTTGGAAGCAACTAGAATAAATACCCTGTAATACTCGTAGTAACAAAAGAATATATCTTACAGCTACTTTGCATTGGAAAATATTTAAAAAGTCTAAAGTATTAGTAGGAATTATAAGAGCTCCCAAATGATATAGAGTAGAGGTGTTTGGAGCAATCCTAACTCCTGCACAATTCATAATGCAAGGTCGTGGAAAAACTTGAAGGAAAAATGAAAATTAGGTAAGTAAACAATCTCATCAAAAAGTATGTTTTCTGTAGGACTATTAATAGTGTCCACTGAAATAAAGGGTCAAACACTGATATCTGCTGAGCCATTTTCTAACCATTTTTAATACCTGACGATGGCTTATCAAATTATGGACATTACCTCAAGAGAGTTTTCCTGTGTTGACCATGGCTCTGTTAACTCTGATTTAATTTCCTCTTTCACAGTTATCACTTCTGACACATGTTCAATATGTTCCTGTGGAAAATAAGATATATTAGGTATGCTCATAACACATATCTACAAAATAGTCACGAACAAATAAGCATATTAATACATTAATTGCCAGTATTACAGTTACTTTCAAAATTTCACTAATATTTAAGGAAGATCACTACCAGCAGAGGATTATTCTAACTAAAGGCTGTACTGAGAATGGTGTTACTGTTCCTCCTCACTCCTTATGTGAGATAAAGCATGAGACTGAGAACAAAATATAAAATGTGAAACATTTCCTAGCCATACAAGAATATATACTACCAGGGATGGAATTGGCTCCATCTTGCTCAGAATTTGGAGGGAAGCAGCCATAGGCATAAACACTAAATTATATGATATGTTTTCATATATGTACAGTCATATCAATCAAATCTTAAAAGTTGTTTGAACCAATTACAAATGAGATTAAAATACCTTGAAATATTGGAATAACATTCTCTACTCTGGTTTCACCGACCTCACAGGGGCTACATAAAGTATTAAGACAGTTCTGTTTCAAACAGCATATTTCAATGCTTCCAAGTGTAAAATAAAAAAAAATTAAACAAGAAGCAGGGTTATCACAGTCATATATGAGTGAAAGATGTGATGTAGCCCAAACTCAAGGCAACCACAAATGAAATATTTTACTACTACAATAATGTTATGTAATGTTCTGTGAAGAACTGTGTGTATAAGGACACTCTCAGTGGAGAGTCAGCAGTGTCGGAGTGTACATCTGCAGTTTCAGAAGATCTTTTATGATCTACTACGAGACCTTTAAATTTCTCACTTGGATTCATAAAAACCTTGTTGCCACTAAAGGGGGAGGGACTGTGATCAAAAACTTAAGTTCTATTAATCTACCAATAAAATTGAATTAAAATATAAAGTTCTGGATTATACTGACTTAATCCATTTAATATAGTGCAGGCTTAACCATTCAATATAGAAGAGAACAGTATTTGAACTAAGGAATGGATGAAAAGGATGCACAAAAAGGAGAGGTCAATAATGACAAAGAGGAGAGAATTTTTTTTAATGTGCCTTACGTCCTCAAGGTGTCAGGAGGGGCATATTAAAGAAAATTTTCTCAGAAATCATGTATTCTAGAGCCCTTAGACATTATTCTCTATATAACATACAGTCTGACCTTTATTCGAGGAATAAAATGAGCTAATCACTAATCACCTTTTCTAAATGGATTCAATGTCTGAACAAAATACTTATTTTGAGAGAATGTACATTCAGATTTTAAGCTATTTTATCTCTCATATGCCACAGGCGCTTCTGCTCTTTCCTTAACACACATATCTTCCAGCACATTGTGGATGTGAGGGTAACCCAGAGTAATCACCTGTGTTGACATTTTGTTTAGCAGACTGGTGTATCCAGTCTCAAAATCACTGACGAAAGATTTGCGACATAACTTCTTCTCCCTTTTTGCTAGCTGCTTACGTCATACCAACACAGATAGGTCTTATTGCGACGATGTGATAGGAAAGGCTTAGGAGTTGGAAGGAAGCAGCCATGGTCTTAATTAAGGTACAGCCCCAGCATTTGCCTGGTGTGAAAATGGGAAACCTCGGAAAACCATCTTCAGGGCTGCCGACAGTGGGTTTCGAACCCACTACCTCCCGGATGCAAGCTCACAGCCGCGTGCCCCAGACCGCACGTCCAACTCGCCCGGTTAACTTATTCTACACTATTTACGATATGAGTAATAATTTTTAACATGTGGTTCTAATGGTGGTGCAGTAGTGTTGGAAGATATTAGTTAAAAAAAAGTACAATGTGCCAACCATCCTCCAGTATAATCAGAGGGGAAAATAGAAGAGCTGCAACACCTAAACTAAAGTAATTTCAATACTGACAGTAAAAAGTACAGACTGGTGTGAAAATGGGAAACCACGGAAAACCATCTTCAGGGCTGCCGATCCCACTATCGGCCCACTATCCCATTTTCACACCAGGCGAATGCTGGGGCTGTACCTTAATTAAGGCCACGGCCGCTTCCTTCCAACTCCTAGGCCTTTCCTATCCCATCGTCGCCATAAGACCTATCTGTGTCGGTGCGACGTAAAGCCCCTAGCAAAAAAAAAGTACAGACTAATCCAACCCCAAACTTAATATATGCGCTAACAGTTTCCGATATTGTCACACATTTCTTTAACATAATTCTCATATCTGTACAAGTTTGAAGCAGTAGCATTATAAGAAATATTAAACCTAGTGTTTTTGATTGGGAGTCTGCTCATATGCCGGGTTCAAGTCTGACATAACAAGAAATACCAAAGGTAGAGATCTTGAACAGCAGTACACTCACATCTTGAAAATGTTCAGACACCATTCTCTTCTGTAGTGCCTGTAACTCAGAACTCAAAAAGCACACATTTATTCTGAGAATAGCATTCATTAATTGCAGAATTTTATCTTTAAGCAACTATTGGGCAATATCTCATCTGTAAATTAGCACTTCACAGTGTTTGCAATAGATTATTACTGTCAGGTCACAGTTATTCATTGAACATCTCTCTTCAAACAGTCAAGGTTTTCAAAGACTCTGAGGTGCCAAAATGATGCACAGGAATTCACATTCAACGGAGTAAAACTACAGACATATGCTGTAATTCAGCTTCCTCAAATACCTCTAGACCTAACCTGAATCATACTCGCTGACATGAAATTAGCATGTCATCAGTTTACCCCCTGAGCTATCAGATGAAAACCCATTGAACTGAAAGCCACACTAACAGAAGATTGCAATGGACTGTGATTAGAGTAGCAACAGGCAGAGCAAGGAAAGATGATAAAAATATCTTGCATCTTCTCCAAAATTTTCCACTGCATCTCCACATTCATCAGGGTGTTTGCTTTAGATGAACTATGCTCACAGTAAACTTCCAAGGCAGAATTTTTCTACGTGCTCACCCAACATCCATGTCACTGTAGAGAAGTTTAAATGATGCAAATCTGACTTGGAATTTCTTTTGGAGGAAAAATGTTCTCCATGAGAGCCAGGGAGCTACTGGCCATAACCTAATTATATCTAGAACCCACTATTTTCCAGCACCTCAGCAACTACTAGCACTGCAATTGGCTAATATTATAGGAAATGATGTCAATACCACAAAGATACCATTACCATAAATGCAGAATAAAGAAATGACCACACACCCTCCAGAAATCCATTTCTATAACCAAGAGAGGTAATCAATTAACATCAGTCAGTCAATAGGTATTTATCACTTGAAATGCCCTGAAGCCTCAATCTTGAGACACTGCTAATCACAACTTTGTCACTAGCTGGACCTAACCAAGGCTCCTTCAACATGAAGCCTCCAACATTGATCCTAATTTATGATACCATCAAACATAGAATGCATTGCCGTCTCCCTAGTAAATGCCAGAGGCCAACTGTCCACCGGGCGGTCATTATCCGGTGGCATATACCACCAGAACCCCTTTCCTTGTCCCATGAATGATGTTTTTCTCACTAGTTTGACCCATACATGTACATCAATAGTGTGGTTTGTAGTTCCTATGGGTTGGCAGCTTTGTGTAGTGCGCTGTGGCACATTCCCAGACAAAGAAACAAAACTCAGTCATACTACACATAGGAGCTCATGCAGTAAAAGGTAATTGCTGGTGTTAATATTGAGGAAGCACATAGAAAATTATGCCCCTGCAAAACTTATTCAGCTACTAAGGGCTAATTATTGACCTCTATAAAGTTATCTGGAATGAGCTTACAAGTGATGCACTTGTTGTTCCTTCAAACCAGGTTGGTTCCTCTTTTATCTTTACTTCCAGGTCCATTTCACACAGCAACTGAAGTTGTTAGAAGGCACTGGGGTTGTTGATTACTTCCAATGACCTCACACTGAAATATAAGCCAGAAAAATTGATTATTGATGTCATTGCTACTTATGTTATTTATCAACAGACTAAGCAACAAGCATGTAATTTTACATGACCATCAATATTATGATCATACAAAGAAACTCAAAATGTTACATGTCTGTTGATATTGTGCTCAGACATATAGGACCTCAAGTTTTCTATGACTGATACAACGATCATAACTAAGGGCCTCCAGTTTTACATGACTTCTAACACAGTGATCATTTCCATAGGAAAACAAAACTTAACATATCTGTCAATATCAAAGTCCCCTAGTTTTAAATGACACCTTATATCGGATGAATAGCTATATAACATACAGTTTTATATCGAACTGAAACTGCAACAAGAAGACCTTTCATGTTAAAAATCCAACGTACCTCACTTGCGATCAGAAAGCACAAAACTTCTTGAAAATTCAGTGACTATTCCATTTGCATATCACTCCATATCTTGGAATCTTTCTACCATTTTTATCCTTTGCAATAAGCTTCAAAACTAACTGAAGAAGTTCACAGTGCTTTGTGATTTTTTCTCTAAAAATTTTCCTTCTCAGGGTCAAATTCTCTCCAGCAATTCTCCTCACATCAAGCTGATTTACCATCTCTTTATTTGAGACATATTCTATCCATCTGATCTTCATCAACTTCTGATAACATGACATCTCAAAGGCTTGAACTCCATTTTTCTCGGTACTAGTTATTATCTATGTTTTACTTCCAATATGATGTCATACTCCATACTCAGTATAGACATAACTTTTAAGTTTTCCAATCTGTTGAATCTAAATAACATGATGGAGAACAGATGGGAGTTTAAGCAGGATTTAGTGATGATATATATCGATATTGAGAAGGCATATGCCAGTGTACCACAGCAAGTAGTCTTGGATGCATTGATAAAAGAGAAGGCAGGGAGAGGAGCAGAACCAGTTATAAAAACCACAAATGAATGGTAAGTAGCATGAAGATTATGATAGTACAAACAAACCAGTTCAAATAGAAACAGGACTTCAACAAGTATCTGTATTATCCCCTTCACACTTCATTACAAACATGGATGAAATCCACAAGAGTATACAACAAACAATGGGAACCAAGGAGGCAAAGGCCTTAATCTTTGCCGATGACACTGTAATATGGGGAGAAGATGAAATTGAAGTACAAGAACAAGATACTGTATGGAATCACGAGATAGAGGAATATGGAATGTAAATAAATGTGGAAAAGTATACGATAGTAGTGGTAACGAGAGGCAATAGAGAAGGAAGTGGGAATATTGAAGGAAATGCAAGACCATTAGAAGTTGTGGAATGCTTCAAGTATTTGGGGAGAATAATTGCAGAAAATGAGAAACTAAATTAAGAAATTAGAAAGAGAATTGAACAAGCCAATGGGATTTACCAATATGTGAGAAGTATAGTCTGTAACTGGGACATCCCAAAAGAATGCAAGAAAATTTTTCATCCAATGTATTACACACCAATTTTCACATATGCTTCAGGCATATGGACAACAACAAAACATGATGAAAGCAGAATGCAAGAGGCCAAGAAGAAATTCCTTAGAGAAGTAGTAGGGAGGACATGAAGGGATAAAATCAGAAACACAGAAATCCGGGAGTGAATTGGATTACCTGAACTGAAAGGCAATATAGAGACCAGTAAGCTGAAATGGTATGGACACATGATGAGAACGGAAGAGGATGGACTTCCCAAGTAAGTATTTACAGAGAAAGAGATCGGAGAATGCCCAGAAAAGGGTGAATGGATATGGTGAAAGAGAGTACAGAGAAGAGTGGAGTAAAAGTAGAAAAAATATTCGAGGAAGGAAGGGAGTGGTGGAGACAGAAAAGCTGAGGAGCATACCAGCCAACTTTCGAAACGAGAAATCTGAAAGATTCTTAAGCGGAAAATCTTTAACACGCGCATGCGTAAGTCTTGAGACATAATGAAAAAGGACGGCAAGCAGGGGGAGAGATTATAAACAATACTAATACAAGTCAAATAAATCGAACCTCGATGCTTCGTTCCCGGAACTGTCGTTTTCACGTATTAATCGTTGAATTTATTCGGTCCCAAAAATGTTCCGTATAAACCTATGTTAAATTTCCCCACATCTATCGTTTCTCGAACTATCGTTTTATCGCAATGATCGTCGAAAAATATTTGTCCTCTGTCACAATTTTCCCGCATTGATCGATCATACGTAAGAAAAAAATACGCAAAGGTTTTTTAAATTTAGGAGGACTGCTCAATACTCTTAGCATACCGTATAAAAGCGGCAACCTGTTACGCGAGAACGTACGTGCGATTCGGAGTTGGTAGTCTTGAACAAGGTTTTTGTAGGCTGGAGAGCTGTGTGCAGGTCATTCACGAGCAACCTCACTACGAGACTCCTGGTGCCAACGCTTCTCCTCGGCCCACTAACCGACCCCTAGAAGTATTCTTGTTTACAAGAATTAAAACGTAGGCAGCGTAAAACTCAAATTTGTCACCATTTTCTCTGTTGGCATAGGTTGGCTAGGGCTGCCAACGTCGTCTAAAAAAAGAGAAAACCACGCAGTGCGCCAGATAGGTTTTAATTAGTCACAGGGTGATTAATCGCGTCGTACCTTGTGGAGTATGGGGAATTCTAGAGGCCTGTTGACCGCTTTGTTGCCCTCTGCCCAACAGTCCTGAAAACCAGACCTAACCAAGCCAGATCAATAATCTTTTCTCATAGCCTAGTCTTGTAACTAGTTCCTAAGTTGGCAACTTCGCACAAGCTGCTGTGACATCATTCGAGACGCGCCGCGTTGAATTTCTAACCTCTGTGCAATCGTCTGAGCTGAGCTGCGGGAGCCGCGCCGTGTTGGGTATCCAACCTATGGTTCGCAAAGAGTCTACGGAATCTATTCCTAAATGTATGTTATCGCTGTAATACACACGTATATCTTTAATTTGCAATAAGAGAATTAAACCTAAAGCTTTTCCATTATTACGAAATGTGTAAGCAAATGTGAAACGAAACGGCGCAAAAGTCACGCTTTTTTTTCATCTCGTAGGCTTATATCATGTTTGCAATATTTTCATACCGGTATGAGCCAAATGGTTAGCACGTGTTGGTCTTTGGTTGAAGGGGTCTGGATTGAGTCGATGATTTTAACTTTCCTTGATTAATTCTAACGGTTCGGGGGCTGTCTGTTTGCCGAATTAAACATTAGAATTCATCTTAGGTAGGGCCACATTTTCATATGCGCGTAGATCACGCTACAACTCGAAAGACCTGCACCTGGCCTCGGAGGCCACGCGCCGTTATTGTTGCTGTTTTTATAATAAAAGTATGTTTGCATAACGAAGAGTGCCCGAATTATTTTGCTTTCCCCCTATTATTTATGTTGCCCGCATTTATAATCTTCCCGCATCCGTCGTCATTTTACCCCTGCCCCCTGAAGAACGAAGCATCGAGGTTTTACTGTATACAGTATGTTATAATTACCCCTGAAATTAAATACTTGCACAAAGTTCCATTTGACGAGTGCTCATCTCTTTTCAAGGGAACAATTTCCGTGATCGTATAAAACAAGGACATTAAGCAGAATATGCCTCCCAAAAAGAGTGATAATATCGTTTCTTAGTTGAACTCATTAAGAACATTACTACCTCGCTTAGAAATTCGCCACACAATTCCACGAGTTTCAGAACTACCGCCAATGTTACACACGCACACGAACAAAGCCTTTCAGCAGCTACGAAGCACGACGCAGTTACTAAAGTTGTTTTTTATAAATTCACAATCTGCTACTTTTCACGGATCTCTTTTCTTCAAAATAGCAGCCTGCTACTTGTATGAGAACATCTCATTGAATGAAGTAGCAGTTGAGGTCGAACAGGTGACAAAAGCAAATACAGTAGAGACAATACGCGACACTTCCGGATTTAGCCTTGTTAAACTGGGAGACAAGTTGCAAGTGGCACTCCTAGTGGCGTGACCTGAAAATTCCCGCTAATTTCAAATATCAATTGAAATGTATATACAGAAATGGATAAATAAATTACGTCTAGAAAGAAAAGGTTACTAAGATATTAATTTCAAAGTTGCTAAAGCAATTCAGGATAAATGAATGAAGATTAATTTAACAGGTTATTATTTGAAGACTGAAATTAGACATATAATCAAGATGTGAAATGGACTGCAGTGAAAGGGTTTGATCTTTCATTTATGCATTACTTTTTTAGCTTTAGCATTGCTGCATGAACCTTCATGGTTAGATGTGTTTTTTCTCATTAGAAAGCATTGTATCATAACATTAAAACACTTAACAACAAAAATATCGGCACATTCCTTAAACACATGATTCAATGAATGTATATTTAAGAGCTGGACAATTTTCCTTTTAACCTGAAGCCTACTAACAGAAAGAAACTCTATAAATCTAGCAAAAACATTCAAACTTTCCCTATAAGCAATACTTACAAAAATTACATTACATTAGGGTAAAGCAAATTTGCATCATCATATTGTTTCAACAAAATATGTACATTTTTTAATCACCCATATTTTCTTCAGTGCTTGACAATGCATTACGGCATTCCAAATGGGGTAACTTGGAACACAACCAGCCACACGCATATGTATATGCATTTCCCTTAATTAAATCAAACCTACAGATCACACCTACAACAACACATCGGAACTGAAGATTAACTGCTGCATTATACAATAAAATAAGCTTATTATACTTTAAGCCAGTTAAAATGAGGGCCGCGCAGTTCAGAAGTTTAGGAAGTACTATAAAAATATCTTTATAACTGGAAGAATATATATGCAAACACAATATTTACTTACATTCTCTTATCACGAGGGAAACGGAAGAAAGACGTCGAATCCTTCTGCACTACATAGTTATTGCAGTCAAACACAGCATGTATCTTCCCACTCATATTGAGAGGAGATATGAAGGAATGACACACGCTACAATTTACTTATGTCAAATTAATGCAAACGCATAAATAACGCAAAAACTTCAAAAACAAATACACGTGCTCTTATGACAGAATCAGTAACTCTCACGTCACTCCGCTAGATAGAGCTCTAATGGCTGTCCTTGGATATCCCGCAGAGTGTCGCCTATTGTCTCTGCTGTATTAGACAAAAGCACGGTAATAATCGATAATGTGATTATCGATACATGTACCGCTCAAATTTCGAACACTGCATCTCGTATTACCAGCTACTATCGAAAGTCAAACAAATCCGATTTGAACACAGAAAGCGAAACCAAGCGCAGATATTCAAAATCCGTACAATAACGTTGTCCATACATACAGCTGTAAAACACACTCAAAATCCGTACATTTCACGAAACAACCGGAATACATGGCAGGTATGGAGGGGGTCTTGACTCACTTTTGAACCCAGAAGACAGGGAGAAGAATCTATTGAACTGGAAACAAAAATTTTCACAATACTGCTATCAGCTCATTTCATCGAACAATGCCGCCAACCTTGACTACAGTGTCCTTTCTTTATTTTTCCGCGCATGTCATATCTAATGACACAACCGAGTGGTGTTTACCAGAGCGCCCCTTGAAGGGAGTTCTGTGTCAAACAATTAAATTAATTATTATGCAGTTTTTATTGTTCCCCAGGTGGTACGAAAATTGTCTGTGTTGAATACCTCGAGTAGTGCCTCAGTGAATTCATTTCAACCAATAGCAGTGTTCGTTAGTCACTTTGTGATATTTTACTGTAAATGTAATTATACTGCACTAACAATGAATACTACAATATTTCCCACAGGTTATACAAGCTCCATTCCTGTGGCTGATTGAGTCGACTCGTATGCATTGCCAGGGAACAGATTTTTATGTAAACATATATCAATTCAGGAAACTATACTCAATTGTATTTTGTATATTGAAACGTAGGGGACAATATTGAAGTCAGCCATGGCAGATTTCCTACTGTTGTTTTCCTAGCCTTTTCTTAAATGATTGCAAAGAAATTGGAAATTTACTGAACATCTCCTTTGGTAAGTTATTCCAATCCCTAACTCCTCTTCCGATAAACTAATATTTGCCCCAATTTGTCCTCTTGAATTCCAACGTTATCTTCATATTGTGATCTTTCCTAATTTTAAAGACACAATCCAAACTTATTCATCTACTGATGTCCTCCCACGCCATCTCTCCACTGACAGCTCGGAACATACCATTTAGTTGAGCAGCTCGTCTCCTTTCTCCCAAGTCTTCCCAGCCCAAACTCTGCAACATTTTTGCAATGCCACTCTTTTGTCGGAAATTGCCCAGAACAAATCGAGCTGCTTTTCTTTGGATTTTTTCCAGTTCCTCAATCAAGTAATCCTGGTATGGGTCCCATACACTGGAACCATACTCTAGTTGGGGTCTCACCAGAGACAAATAAAGCTCTCTCCTTTACATCCTTACTACAACCCCTAAATACTCTCATAACCATGTGCAGAGATCTGTACCCTTTATTTACAATCATATTTATGTGATTAACCCAATGAAGATCTTTCCTTACATTAATACCTGGGTATTTAAAATGATCCCCAAAAGGAACTTTCACCCCGTGAATGCATTAATTAAAACTCAGAGGACTTTTCCTATTTGTGAAACTCACAGCCTGACATTTATCCCCGTTTATCATCATACCATTGCCTACCGTCCATCTCACAACATTATCAAGGTCATTCTGCAGTTGCTCACATTCTTGTAACTTATTTATTACTCTGTACAGAATAATATCATCTGCAAAATCATTATCTCTGATTCCACTTCTTTACACATATCATTGATATATATAAGAAAACATAAAGGTCCAATCATACTGCCTTGAGTTCTGTTTTCTAGAAACAGAGCCACCCATTCAGTCATTCTTTTGTCAAGTCAAGTTGCACTCATTTTTGCCAATAGTCTCCAATGATCTACCCTATCAAATGCCTTAGACAGATCAATTGTGATACAGTCCAATTGACGTCCTGAATCCAGGATATCTGCTATATCTTGCTGGAATCCTACAAGTTGGGCTTCAGTAGAATAACCTTTCCTAAACCCAAACTGCCTTCTATCAAACCAGTTATTAATTTTGCAAACATGTCTTATATAATCAGAAAGAATGCTTTCCCAAAACTTACATACAATGCATGTCAAACTGACTGACCTGTAATTTTCAGCTTTATGTCTATCACCCTTTCCTTTATATACAGGGGCTACTATAGCAACTCTTCATTCATTTGGTAAAGTTCCTTCATGCAAACAATAATCAAACAAGTACTTCAGATATGGTACTCTATCCCAACCCATTGTCTTTAGTATATCCCCGAAACCTTATCAAATCCAGCTGCCTTTCTAGTTTTCAACTTTTGTATCTTACTGTAAATGTCATTGCTGTCATAGGTAAATTTTAATACTTCTTTAGTATTAGTAAAGTACCGGGCGAGTTAGCCGTGCGCGTAGAGGCGCGCGGCTGTGAGCTTGCATCTGGGAGATAGTAGGTTCGAATCCCACTATCGGCAGCCCTGAAGATGGTTTTCCGTGGTTTCCCATTTTCACACCAGGCAAATGCTGGGGCTGTACCTTAATTAAGGCCACAGCCGCTTCCTTCCAACTCCTAGGCTTTCCTATCCCATCGTCGCCATTAGACCTATCTGTGTCGGTGCGACGTAAAGCCCCTAGCAAAAAAAAAAGTTTTAGTAACCTCCTCTATCTGGACATTATCCTTGTAACCAACAATCTTTACATACTGCTGACTGAATACTTCTGCCTTTTAAAGATCCTTGCATACACACTCCCCTTGTTCATTAATGATTCCTGGAATTTCCTTCTTGGTACCTGTTTCTGCCTTAAAGTACATATACATACTCTTCCATTTTTCACTAAAATTAGTATGGCCACCAATTATGCTTGCCATCATGTTATCCTTTATTTTTTGTTATTTGCTTTACGTCGCACCGACACAGATAGGTCTTATGGCGACGATGGGACAGGGAAGGGCTAGGAGTGGGAAGGAAGTGGCCGTGGCCTTAATTAAGGTACAGCCCCAGCATTTGCCTGGTGTGAAAATGGGAAACCACGGAAAACCATCTTCAGGGCTGCCGACAGTGGGGTTCGAACCCACGATCTCCCGAATACTGGATACTGACCGCAATTAAGCGACTGCAGCTATCGAGCTCAGTCATGTTATCCTTAGCTGACTTCTTTGCTAGATTCAATTTTCTAGTAAGTTCCTTCAATTTCTCCTTACTGCCACAGCCATTTCTAACTCTATTTCTTTCCAACCTGCACCTCCTTCTTAGTCTGTTTACTTCTGTGTTAAAATATAGTGGGTCTTTACCATTCCTTAACACCTTTAAAGGTACAAACCTATTTTCACATTCCTCAACAATTGCTTTAAACCCATCCCAGTGTCTGTTTACATTTTCATTTACTGTTTTCCACCGATCATAATTACTTATTCAAAACTCCCTCATGCCTGTTTTATCAGCCATATGGAACTGCCTAACAGTCCTAATTTTAATCTCTTCCTTTCTATCATATTTATTTTTAACTATGACAAATCTGCTTCGTGATCACTAACACCATCTATTACTTCGGTTTCTCTATAGAGCTCATCTGGTTTTACCAGCACCACATCCAGAATATTCTTCCCTCTAATTGGTTCCATCACTTTCTGAATCGGGTGCCATTCTCATATTAACTTACTTGCCATTTGTTAGTCATGCTTCCTGTCGTTCGCACTACCTTCCCAATTGACATTTGATAAATTGAGATCACCCGCTACAATCACGTTTCTTTCCTTATTGTTTCCCACATAGCTGATTATCTTATCAAATAATTCTGAATCAGCATCTGCGCTACCCTTTCCTGGTCTCTACACTCCAAAGACATCAAGTTGCCTATTATCTTTAGAAATGAGCCTTACCCCTAGAATATCATGCTTGTCATCTTTAACTTTTTCGTAGCTTACAAATTCTTCTTTCACGAGAACAAATACCCCCCTCTTACCATTCCTATCCGTGAGAAAATTTCTGCATCCATTATATCATTTCTCAGCCTTGATTCAACTCCTATTACAACATCTGGCAAGAATATATCTATTAAATTATTTAATTCTATTCCTTTCTTTACAATACTTCTACAGTTGAGCACTAACAGTTTTATGTCATCCCCACTCAATTTCCAGTTCCCTGTTTCTTTAACACCGCTCCTAGGCCACTCTGTTTCCCTGAATGTACCTCCCTATAACCCTTCTAAACAAATTTCCTAACTTATATGTACCACTGCAGTTTAAGTGAAGGCCATCTGAGCGCAGATCCCTATTTCCTACCCACCCATTAGGATCTAGAAATTTCACTCCCAGTTTCCCACATACCCACTCCATAGTCTCATTTATATCCCCAATCACCCTCCAGTCAGTATCCCTCCTACACAGGATTCCACTGATAACAATCTCCGCTTTCTTAAATTTCATCCGTGCTGCATTTACCAGATCCCTCACATCCCCAAACATGTTGGTACTTATACCTACTTGTCTTACGTTGTTAGTACCAACGTGAAACACTACCACCTTCTCCTTTCCCTCCTCCCTCTCTTCTACTTTCCTCAACATCTGCCTTAACCTAATTCCTGGATAACACTCTACTCTGGTACCCCTTCCTCCACACACTTTCCCGACATGTCTAACGATAGAATCCCCCATGACCAGAGCCTCAACCTATCCACCTCATTTGATGCCCTCCCCTCCTGGTCAGTGCTATCTTTCCTGACAGCTGCAGAAGCTACTTCCTCCTCCCTTTCCTCCTTCCCATGACCCTGTTCCACCCGTCTTATTCTGGCCATCACAGGTCATTTTATTAGTATATCATTGGTTTTACTTTCAAGTAACTACCTTTTACAGTTTCCACAGCCAAAATTTATTCCTGAAGATTGCTTTTCTATTCCTGCTAGCAGTTTAGTTTTGCACTAGGCCTAACAAGTTCTTGCTAATGCTTGTTGTTTAAAGGGGCCTAACATCGAAGGTCATCGGCCCGCTATCAAGTCCAAGCAAAAGGCATAAGATTAGATATGCAGCGGCATTAATTAAGGTTAATTAATGATAAAATGCGGAAACCACGTAAATGTTTCTCAGGGCTGCCGATCCTGGGATTCGACACCATGCTAACTCACCACCACTCGCCCCTGAAGATCTTATACACCAGTAAACCATAGAATTACCTAAATCATCACGAATAAACATCGGATATATCTGTTGTGGGGTTATGATGTGATACAGAAGAATCTCTATAACAACACTGATATTACAAGATACAGATATCTTTAACGGAAACCTCTCATGATTTCGAACCGTACTACCATATGTCGCAGCATACAGTGTAAAGAAAAACTCAACAATCACAGCGTCACTATAAAATTACACACGGAGGTAAATAACACACCAAAACAATAATTAAAATTATATACTACATACTGTAATTTCTTTCTGAAACTACCATCTGCGTAGCTCTTCAGGAAAAAATCCTCATTCCACTCAATTTAAATACACGATATATTGCTACTACACACGACTTGCCAACACTTGGAACGCAAAGGCTGGGAGATTTCAAACAAGCAAGCTAGTTATATGCGTATACACCTTTTATGCTTCATTAAAAATACAATTTAAGAAAATTAAAACATTAAATAAGTTTATTAAAAATATGTAGAATGCTGAAACTGAGAAGGATTAGTATTAACTTCTTACCGTTCTCAACTGAGATCTATAAATTTCGCAAAAGTAATTTATTGAACTGGAAAATTACCGACAATAGGGTAGAGGTTACGGACACACGGTAAAATGATAGAAATAACTATTCCTCAATGAAGAAAATCCGTAACGCACTTAAAAGAATAAGATATACAACTGGCTAATACGCGCAATATATTACAACATACCAGCCACTTCGAAACAAAACTGTACATTTGAATGTTGTTTAATCACTTATTGAACTCTTGAAGGATAAATTTCATTTGTAGGAGTCAGTAGAACAGACTGAATTTAAGAAAGGATAAATTACTAGTGACAACTACAGAGTATACGCCACTTACTGAAGAAAGCACTGGCGGCACTGGTTCTAATGTTTCCCTAGGCTATATCTGGCTCAAAGGATATATAACAGAGAAGGAACCTCCCCGGGTGAGGAAAAGAAAAGTACGAGAGCAGGTCCATGAGTCTTAACGTATGTGGATAACCATGGAAGGAGGAATCAACTCACTGAACTTTACGATCCAATTCTTCGTATACTAAAGGAAATAAAATCGTAGGTACGGTTTTTATTCATATATAGGCCACATGCATTACCATTATAGTCCGTTATGCCTTTCGGCGTTCAGTCTACAAGCCTCTGCGAATTTACTATAACGGCACGTCGCCACAATCCCCTCTATTTGCAACTAGTGCTGTGGCCTCATTTTGTTCTATACCGGTACCTCTTATCCTTAAATCGTTAGATATGGAGTCTAACCATCGTCGTCTTGGTTTCCCTCAACTACTCTTACCCTCCATAACAGAGTCCATTTTTCTCCTAAGTAACCTATCCTCCTCCATTCGACTCACATGACCCCATCACCGAAGCCGGTTTATGCGTACAGCTTCATCCAATGAGTTAATTCCTAACTTATCCTTTATTTCCTAATTCCGAGAACTCTTCTGCCTTTCTTCCCACCTGTCTGTACCAGCAATCATACTCGCTACTTTCATGTCTGTCACTTCTAACTTATGAATAAGATTATCCTTAGTCCACGCAGCTTTCGCTCCCGTAAAGCAAAGTTGGTCTGAAAACAGGTCGATGTAAAGATAGTTTCTTCTCGGAGTTGACTTCCTTCTAACAGAACACTGTTGATTGCAACTGCGAACTCACTGCATTAGCTTTACTACACCTTGAATCAATCTCACTTACTATATTACCGTACCATCCTGGGAGAACACACAACCTAAATACTTAAATTTATCTACCTGTTCCATCATTGTATCACCTATCTGACATTCAATTCTGTTGAATTTCTTACCTACTGACATCAATTTAGTCTTCGAGAGGGTAATTTTCATACCATACACATTGCACCTATCTTCAAGTTCCAAGATATTACAGTAGACTGCAGGTTTTCGGCACAATCTGCCATTAAGACTAAGTCGTCAGCATGGGCCAGACTGCGTACTGCAATTCCACCTAAATGAAACCATCCCTAACACTTTATACCATTCAGCACATGATCCATATAAACTCCGAACAACAAAGGTGAAAGATTATAGCCTTGTCTAACCCCTGTAAGTACCCCGAACCAAGAACTCATTCGACCATCAATTCTCACCGCAGCACAATTGTCAACATAAATGCCTTTGATTGCTTTTAATAATCTACCCTTAATACCATAGTCCGCCAGTATGGCGAAATCTTATCCCACGGTACCCTGTCATATGCTTTCTCTAATATCTACGAAACATGAACACAACTGTCCATTCATCTCGTAACATATTTCATTTACTGGTGCATACTGAAAATAGGATCCTGACAGCCCCTCTATGATCTGTGACCAAACTGGTTTTCATCCAACTTCCTCTCAACCACTGATCGCACCCTAATTCCAAGATACCAGTGAATACTTTGCTTGGTATACTAATCAATAAGATACCTCGATAGTTGATGCAATCCTTCCAGTTCCCTTGCTTATAGATAGGTGCGATTACTGCTTTTGTCCAACCTGAAAGTACTTTACCAACACTCCATTCTAATCTTACTATTCTATGAAGCCATTTCACCCCTGCCTTCCAACTATACTTCATTGTTTCAGGTCTAATTTCATCTGTTCCTGCTGCCTTATGATAGTGGAGTTTATTTGCCACCCTTTCCACTTCCTGGAGCGTAATTTCACCAACATCACTTTATTCCTGCCCATGAGCTTGATGTTCGCGACACTACCAGGAGGATTTCCTTTTTACGTTGAGAAGATTTTCAAAATATTCCCTCCACCTGTCCAATATTTCCTCGGATCTATTATGAGTTCACTTGAATTACCCAAAACACTGTTCATTTCCTTTTACACAACCTTCCCACGACTTTTTTTTTTTTTTTTTGGATTCAAAAACTATTTGTGTCGCTCTGTTTCATTCATTTACGTACAATTCCCTGGCTGAATCAACCCTTGTTTGGAGCCATTTCTGATAAGCCTTCTTTTTACGTTTACAAGCTGCTGTCACTTCATCATTCCACCAAGATATTCACTTTCCCCACCTTTACACACAGTCGTTCCTAGGCATTCCCTTGCTGTTTCTACCTCAGCATCCCTGTATGCCACCTATTCTCTTTCTATATCCCGAACCGGCTTACTCTCCACTGTTCAAAACTTCTCACTAATCATATCCATGTACTTCTGTCTAATCTCCTCTTCCTGGAGATTTTCTATTCTTATTCGTCTGCAGAAAGATTTCAATTTCTCTATCCTAGGACTACAGATCAGATAGTGGTCTGTATCACCTAAAAATCCCTGAAAAAATTATACATTCCTAACAGACTTCCTGACATCCAGACTTCCGGTTAAGATATATCTATTTTATAGATCTGGTACCCCTACCCCGAAATGTGAATAGCCTTATGCTTGAAGAATGTATTCGTAATTGCTTAACACAAACGAGCACAGAAGTCCAGCAAACGCTTCCCATTCCCATTAGCTTCCATGTCTTCCCCACATTCACCAATCACCCTTTGGAATACTTCAGTTCTATTTGCAACTCTCATATTGATATCGCCCATTAGCACTATTCTATCCTTGCTGTTGACCCTGACTACGACGTCACTCATTGTTTCATAAAATTTGTCAACTTCATCTTCATCTGCACCCTCCCATGGTGAATACACTGAGATAATTCTCGTCCTAAGTCCTCCAACAGCCAAATCTACCCACACCATACGCTCATTTACGTGCCTAACAGAAACTATGGTGCGAACAACAGTATTCCTGATAAACAGTCCTACCTCATAATCTGCCTTTCCCTTTTTAACACCCGTTAAGTACCCTCTATTATCTCCTGTCTTTTCCTCGTTATCTCTTCTTATCCGAATATCACTTACCCCTAGTACATCCAAATGCATTCTTTAGGCTGAATCAGCCAGTTCTAGTTTCTTTCTTCTAAAAGCCAAATTAATATTGATGGCTCCCCATCGAATTCCATTTCTTTCGCCAAGTTGTTTCCAAGGAGTCCCTTGCCTGTCACACGAGAGTGGGACTCCATTGTTCCCATAGGTCCGAGGCTTGCTTAAACGGATCTGAATTCGGTAAATTCATGAAGCAGGATGCTACCCTACTTACACTTATTCCAAGTGAGGATCTCTCCTCTAATGAGTGAGGGACCAACGGTGGATTGTGTAATCCTAGCCGTCTAAGCACAAGAAGGGCCATTACACAGAATATGTCCGAGAACCAATTCCCGTTCCATAACAACTGATATCGCGACCATCGGGACCACTTACTAGGTAACTCAGCCGTTGCCCACGGTTCACGAACTAGGACGTGACTGCAGTAACCCACACCATGAACCATCACTTATTATTATTATTATTGTTACTATTATTATTCCTGTAATATCGTGGATCACAGAGGTGTAAGAAGGTGCACTAAATTTTTAAATTGTTTCCTTCCTTCTTGTTTCCCTTCTTTAAAATTTGGTAAACAGAAGATCTGAATGTACAATAACAATATAATAATGAACACGATAGCTCAGCATGATGTTATACGAGAGATGAGCATTTTCAGCTCTGAAACAGGTAGACTATTTTATAAAAGATGGTTTGCTCCATTAACTTCCATAGTCTAAGTGTCTGAGCTCCAAACTCTAATACAGTCCAGTTCCTCAGAGGCATGCATTACTTATGGCGCACAAGGTTATACAATGGCAATCTTCAAATGAGTCACTTCTGCTCAATTATTTTCACATTACTTTCCGGAAACATAAAGAGGGGCAATGAGTGCCCATACTAAATGGCCATAATTTAAGAAGGGAAAGGTTGATAATGATCGGCCAAAAACAAAATGCAGGGAGGCGGAAATCCTGCACTTTTTCTCGAAAACTTTTAAAACCTTAAGTGGGCTCATAGCCCCAAGATACTTGGGCTAAGGCTATTCTGCGCCAGGGTGATATATGATTAACATTAAATATCAACTGGCAGAAATCCTAAGGGGGTAAATTCCGGTACCTCGGCTTCTCGTGTTGTCAACATAGCAGGTTCGATCCTGGTTCAGCCCGGTAGTGCTCAAATACGTTTGCTTCGTGTCGGTAGAACTCTTGAGGGACTAAATTCCGGCACCTCGGCGTCTTCGAAAACAGAAGGTTCGATCCTGGCTCAGCCTGGTAGTGCTCGGTAGATTTTCAAAGAACTCTTGAGGGACTAAATTCCGGCACCTCGGCGTCTTCGAAAACCGCAGGTTGGATCCTGTGGCTCAGTCCGTTAGTGCTTGGTTCATTTACAAATAACTCTTGAGGGACTAAATTCCGGCACCTCGGAGTCTTCGAAAACAGCACGTTCGATCCTGGCTCAGCCCAGTAGTGCTCGGTAGATTTCCAAAGAACCCTTGAGGGACTAAATTCCGCACCTCGGCGTCTCCAGGTTCGGTCCTGTGGCACAGTCCGGTAGTGCTTGGTTAATTTACAAATAACTCTTGAGGGACAAAATTCCTGACCTTGCGTCTCCAGGTTCGATCCCGTGGCTCAGTCCGGTGGTATATAAAGGTGCTTGGTAAATTTACAAAGAATTCTTGAGGGACTAAATTCCGGCACCTCGGCGTCTTCGAAAACAGCAGGTTCGATCCTGTGGCTCAGTGCGGTAGTATTTAAAGGTGCTTGGTTAATTTACAAAGAACTCTTGAGGGACTAAATTCTGGCACCTCGGCGTCTTGTGTTGTTAACATAGCAGGTTCGATCTGGTAGGTGATACCGTAGACGATACCCCCTTTCTTTACGGCGCGTTGTTGTTAACTTAGAGTCGCTTCTTGTTAACAACCCTTCTTGGGATACCAACACAGGAAGGAAGAAGGGCTTTAGTTTACTGCTTACTTTGAAGACCTGTGTTTTCCCCCAACCGCTTAGAAAGTCAGTGCATAAACTTTTGTTAGAATTGTACTGCAGACGTATGCAGTTTGCTTCGCTGTCTGGTAACAAGTCGCAGTCCACCGGATGTAGTCTGTGTGAAACGCATGGCAGTTGCAGTTCCCCGTGTGTGTTGAGTGTGTTCATATAAGGAATTTACTCAATACCTGTACTTTGATTCAAGCTCATTTTCGTCCTCCGTCTAGTAGTAAAACAAAAGGTAAGATTAATTCTTTGAATATTATTATAATTATTATTACTATTATTACTATTATTATTATTATTATTATTATTATTATTATTATTATTATTATTATTATTATTATTGCTATTATAAATATTCGATATTTTTACGACTTTTTCTTTGTTTTTAGAAAATCATCGTCTGCTGTCAACATTATTCCAGTAACCATTCTTCACTTTGCAGTCTTCAACTTCAGGAAAGCCTAAACTGTTGGTTAGTGCTAGGCAGTTCTGTTAAAAATCTAACTAACCTTCATGCTCTTTCCTTTCTTTTCCTTTCCTTTCCTTTCTTTCCTTTCCTTTCCTTTCCTTTCCTTTCAGGCAGTAATATCTCTATTAATAATTAGCTGTTCTCTTCAAACCTTAACCTGGTTACTGTATCTGACCGTTATTAATTGAATTTTCGTTTTTTCTAGTTTTTAATCTTGCGACTCGAGAGAAGGACATTGAGTTGACACTTTTTAACAACAGTGGCAACACCCTGATCGATCATTATCTGCAAGAGTGTTTCTACTTTGTTTACTTCTTCTAACTTTAAACTTACGATAATATCTAGCCTCTATCGCTAAAAACTTGGTCTCTTCCGGACTTTACAACTATCTGTGTCTCCGTTACCTTTACATTTAATCTTGTAACTTCAAACTCGGACAATGCCTGACCTCTATAGGTTAAAACTTGGTTTCTTCCGAACATCACAACTATACGTAACCCTTTACTCTTTTACCAAATCTCTATTGATAAATGGTTGTTCTATTTTCAGAATTTGTTGCATACGCTGTTCACCTAAACACATTATTCTACTATTAGCAGGGAGAGAGGGCACTATGTTCCCACGCGAGCAGTGTGAGGCTACGTTTACAAGACGGGATAACCTTGCACGGCATATTAAAATAAAACATTCTAACATAGCATCTGCTTTATGTAATGTTTGTAGAGAATAATTTGCTAATGTAGAGCAGTACCAAGCTCATTTACTAAAAGTATATCAGGTATCTACTTGCGACTATAACCCTACTATGTTCCCCTGCGGGCAGTGTGAGGCTACATTTACAAGACGTGATAGCCTGACACGCCATATTAAAACAAAACACCCTAGCATAATATCTGCTTTATGTGAAGTTTGTGGGATATATTTTGCTAATGTAGAACAATACCAGGCTCTCTTAGTAGAAGTAGGTCAGGTATCTACTTGCGACTATAACCATACTATGTTCCCCTGCGGGCAGTATGAGGCTCCGTTTACAAGACGGGATAGCCTCGCACGCCATATTAAAACAAAACACCCTAGCATAATATATGCTTTATGTGAAGTTTGAGGGATATATTTTGCTAATGTAGAACAATACCAGGCTCTCTTAGTAGAAGTACATCAGGTATCTACTTGCGACTATAACCCTCAGGGTACGCAAAATATGCGTGTAAATACGGATGTAGATGTAGAAAACTGTAGTAACAAAAAACCAAGGAAAAATAATGTTAATGAAGAACTTCATACTATACACTGCGAAAACTGTAACACTAATGTACCATCTTCACATTTTGAGGGTCACTTACGAAGTAATGCACATAAAAACAATGCCTGTAGAAGTGCCAGTAATACAAACATCGAAGAAATTAATACTGCATTTCGAGGCAGGATTTTCGTTTGCAGAATTCGTACTTGTCAGAAGTTTCAAAGCAGCGAAAACTTTTTAAATTGCGTTACACCGGATGTGCAACAGCTTAAAAAAACTTTGTCTGATCATAATTTATTTAAAGTTAATTTTTAACTTTTTGCGTTGTATATTAAGAGCACAGGTGAAAGTGAAATAACTGAAATTAAGTCATTTAATACCAAGAATTGTGTAGTGAATGAGTCAACTAATTTCAGTGATGTATTTAGGGATATCTCGAACGTTATTTCAGCGAAGAGCGAGGAATTTCAGGAAAAAGAATCAGGGTGGGCTTTAGTTGAAATTTTGTATCTAGAAGTTAACATTAATAAGTACAATCCCTTGCGAGGATCTTCATACATCGAGCTGCCGACATGGATTCAGCTAAAAAAAAAGCTGTTGTCAACGTCCAAAGTGATGATGAGGCTTTTTTTGCATGGGCTTTGTCGGCTTTAAATCCTGCAAAACGGAATGTAGCGAATAGAACGTCATCGTATCCTCACTATTCAACACAACTAAATTTAGATGGTATAGAATTTCCTATGCAGCTAAAGGACATTAACCGCTTTGAACAACTAAATAATATTAGCATTAATGTGTATGGTCTAGACAAATCGTCTGTAGTAGGTCCTCTGTATTATAGATGTAATAAGTAGACTACTCGTGTTAACTTACTCTATATAGAAAACAGTGACAATAGTCACTTTTGTTGGATTAAAAATTTGAGTAGACTTGTTGGTAGTCAGTTGTCAAAACGTGATGGTAAAAAGTGGCTATGCGACGGATGCTTGCAGTATTTTAGAACTGAAGATCAGTTAACAAACCATTCTAAAAATAACTGCAATCCTGTATGTACAGAGATACTTACTACAGGCAATAATGTTTTGAAATTTACAAATTATAACAAGAATACGAGGGAGCCTTTTGTTATTTACGCAGACTTTGAAGCCATCCACAAACCATTCAGCACATGCGCACCTAATCCAGACAAATCATTTACTAATACTACACACATGCATGTCCCGTATAGCTTCGCGTATTATATCAAGTGTAGTTATAATAGTACGTTTGACAAGTTAGAGCTGCATCAAGGACCTTATAATGCTAAAGTATTTTTAGAAAGACTTGAAAGTGATGCAGTACGACTTAGCAGTATTCTAAATACTAGCATTCCCATGAAACCACTCACCGAAATTCAGTTACAAGAACATGAACGTGCTACAAAATGTAGTATTTGTGATGGCGAATTTTCCGAAAATGACCCTAACGTTTTCGATCATGACCATTTAACTGGCTTGTACAGATGGTCTGCTCATAATAGCTGTAATATTAAGTACAGAGTTCTAAAATTTATTCCTGTAATTTTTCATAACTTATCTAGTTACGACTCACATTTTATTATTTCACAATTTGGAGCTTCAGATAAAAAAATAGATATAATCCCTCAGAACAAAGAGCGGTACATTGCATTTACAAAGTGTGTAGAAGTAGATGAGGAGCATACTATAAAATTGAGATTTCTTGACTCGTTTCGCTTTATGGCGAGTAGCCTTGATAAACTTGCGAGTAATTTGCAACCAGAACAATTCACAGAAATTCGACGCATTTTTCCTGAAGATGAGAAGTTTAATTTAATTCGGCGTAAGGTGTCTTATGTTATAAATATCTTGACTGCTTAGAACGCCTCGAAGAACGCACCTTACCATCAAAACAATCATTTTACAGCTCGCTGAATTCAGCTGATATTAGTGATGACGGCTATTTACATGCACAACGTATCTGGCAAAATTTCCACATTCAAACGTTAGGCGAATACTCCGACTTATATTTAAAGACGGATGTACTTTTGTTAGCTGATGTTTTCGAAAATTTTCGCTGTGTTTGCAAGAAAACCCACTGCCTTGATCCATGTCAGTATTTTACAGCGCCCGGGTTAAGTTGGGATGCTATATTAGAATACACGCAAGTGAATTTGGAACTGCTAACAGATATCGATATGGTGCACTTTAAAAATCGCCTATTCGAGGTGGCCTATGTCAGTATAGTTGACGGTCTTCTAAGTGAAATAATAAGTACATGCCGAGTTTTGACTCTAGTCAGGGATCTCAGTATATTGTTTATCTTGTTGCTAACAATCAGTATGGGTGGGCGATGAGCCAGCATCTACCATTAAATAGCTTCCACTGGCTAACGCAGTGCGAAATTGACAATTTACAACTGCACACCCTAGACGATGAAGCTAATAAAGTGTATTTGCTTGAATTTAACTTACTGTATCCTAAAGAGTAATAATTTACCGTTTTGCCCTGAAAATATGAAGTCTCCGTACATTACATCAACAATAAAGATGCTAATCGATAATTTGTGTAACAAATCTAAGTATAAATGCTTACAATATAGTGATTATTTTAATCCACCTATCTATTCAATACAAATTGGTTTTGTGTTGCTAGTTCATAATATTACAACACGAATTTACAGGGACATGTTTCGCTTTATTTGGAAGCATCTTCAGCCTACATAATTGTCTCAAGGTTAAGACCTGTCATATTTGGATTGTTTTTACAAATTATTTTGCTTGAGTATAAATCCATGTTTAGTAAAAGTATGTAAAAAACATAGGAATTATGTACACATTAAAAGTATGACAGTATGAATTACAATGTTGAATTGAAGTAACCCTTAATTCTAAAATACATTGACGTCCAAAACATAGTAACCAATTAAAAAATTTTTTGTTAAAATTGTTTTCACAATTACAATGTTGAATTGGAGTAACCCTTAATTCTAAAATACATTGACGTCCAAAACATAGTAACTACAATTTGAAAATTTGTCTAAAATTGTTTTTACAATGCTGTGGTTGATTGAATCAACCGTAATATGGCTTTAAATTTGAATCATAAATATAAACTGAAGGTTAAAATATATAGGAGCCATTTTCTCTAAAATCCATTGACTTCTGGAACACAGTAACTTCCGATATTGAGAATTTGGATAATAATTGTAATCTCCAATGAAATTATTTAAAAACAACTATGATTTGACTCCATGTGTAATTTGAGTCGAAATGATATTCTAAAATTTAAAGTCTTGGAACCGTTGGAGACCAGCTTCTAGAATATTCGAGGCTTGCTGCAGTTTGGTGACTTGATCAGTGAAGTATTAGAATAATTAGTTCTTGTTTATTGCGACTTGAATATCATTGGTAGCAGATTGTATTAATGTAGTTGTAGTTAAAAGGATGGGCTTCTATTCAAATCTTGAATAGCAGTATAGGTTTCTTTCGAGGTAATAGAATGACTGAAGAATCTGGAATAAATGGAGATTAACTTGAATACTGTTATGTGTTGTTGTGCTTGTAATGCGAGTTTGATGTTATATTTTTTCACTTACCCCTTTGACTGCTGCCACAAAGTCTTGTGGTCTTTTTTGCGTTAATGTGACTAATGTCTGTTGTGGTTCTACTCCTTGTGTTGTACGTGTGGAGGGGCTGTTGTGTGGGGCAAGTAGGGGGTTGAGGGGGATAGATGTTAGGCGGGGCGTTTGCTATTGGCGTACCATGTGGTGGGGAGTTCTTATCTGTTGTCGAGGTGGGGGTAGGGCACATGTAAATCTAAGTATGTAATTCATTATCAGAATTTAAAACAGTGTTTGCAGCATTGTTTGAAGTTAACCAAAATTCATCGCGTACTAGAATTCAATAAGTCACCGTGGCTAAAACCATATATCGATCTCAACAATGATTTAAGAACAAATGCAGTTAACGAGTTTGAGAAAGATTTCTATAAGCTCATGAATAACAGTGTGTTTGGTAAGACTATGGAAAATGTTGTCAAACGCGTTGATGTAAAATTGATTACAAACTGGGAAAATGTGAAGCAAAGGTATGGTGCTAACTATTTAATAAGTAAACCGAATTTCCATAGCTGTACTATCATACGTGAAAATTTAGTTATTATACAGATGAATCGTGTTAAGGTTAATTACGACAAACCTACCTACGTTGGCTTTGCTGTACTTATATTTGCTAAAACACTGATGTATGAATTCCATTATGATTATATGATGAAGAAGTACGCTCATAATGCGCAATTGCTCTACACAGATACCGATTCGTTTATTTACCAAATCAAAACTGATGACTATTAAAATGATATAAAGCCAGACTTAGGTAGGTTTGATACTAGTAACTATCTTACAATGCTGTCTGTAGCCTGGTCATTCCAGTACTGGAACTATGGACTGTTCACCGTAGAACTGTTTATTCAAAGTGATAAAATGTGCGCTGTTCATTTGATCGAGTATTATTTTTGATAACATTGATATTAATAGCTACATTCCTACTCATGTCATTGTAATGACCTATGTTGACTGCAGTTGGGAAAACCACAAAGAACAGTCTTTCTGATAATTCCATAGCGAAGCATGTGTACATCAGCTAGTAATTACATAAGTCCAAATTCATTCATGATGTATGCAGTGTTCTCCCCAGAAGTTTCGTTACCTGGGTGGCAGGAATGAGTAGCCGGACAGGGAATACTACGTAAAAAATAAAAATGATGACATTTCGAATTATTTCCCTCCAGCCATTAACAATAATACTAGATATGTAAACATTAACTGAAAAAAATCAACTATTTTAGTGTTACTACGAAGAAGACGTAACAATGTAGTTTGAACTTCTAGTGTTCTACTACTCGTTCATAATCACTCGGTTGCTGCGGAGAGCCAGACGGATTTGTTACGACCCGCGGAATCGAGTGCTCGCATGCGATTCCACGCTAATCCAGACACCGCTCGCGCACGACACTACGTGATAAGATGAACTCCGATGTAACTCGCGCAATTGTGCTGACTATGATGAAGATTTTTCATTTAAATGAACAGTTTTACAGTGTTTACATTTTAATTTGTGACACATAATGACTGAAATATGTGTAGTCTCCGTAGCTCAGGCGGCAGTGCGCCAGCCTCTCACCACTGGGTTCCGTGGTTCAAATCGCTGTCGCTCCATGTTAGGTTTGTGCTAGACAAAGCGGAGGCGGGACAGGTTTTTTTCTCCGGGTACTCCGGTTTTCTCTGTCAACTTTCATTCCAACAACACTCTCCACTATCATTTCATCTGTCAGTCATTAGTCATTGCCCCAGAGGAGTGCGGCAGGCTTCGGCTGTCGGCAAAATTCCTATCCTCGCCGCAAGATGGGGCCTCATTCATTTCATCCCTGACCCGGTCACTTACTGGAAACCAGTCTGTAGGTTTTCATTGACGGAAATATATATTAATATTACGTAAACCGAGTGTGTTAGGAGCGCGCAGCTGTGAACTTGCATTCGGGTAATAGTGTGTTCGAACCCCACTCTCGGCAGCACTGAAGGTGGTTTCCGTGGTTTCCTATCTTTACACCAGGTAAATGCTGGGGCTGTACCTCAATTAAGGTCATGGCCGCTTTCTTCTCACTCCTAGCACTTTCCTATCCCATAGTCGCCATAGGACTAAACTGTGTCGGTGCGACGCAAAGCAACTTGAAATATTATGTAACGAGCACATATCTAGGTTATGATAGGCGGGTGGTGCGTGAATGGTCCTAGGGAGAACACTGTGTATGGGTTATATATTGTTGAAGACTTCAAATTCAACAGTTTCAATTTGTACATTTCTAATGGTTGGGTATTAACGTATATGATTTTGTATTGCAAAACACCCAGCAAGTAGGCTACACAGTGTGGTCAGGTATCTGTGGGATTGCGCTCGGGCAGTGGCGAGTTCGAACCCCAATATCCGCAACCTTGAAGATGGTTTCACTTCTTTGAATTAGGCAGGCAGATACTAAGGCCGTGCCTTAGTTAAGGCCACAGTTGCTTCATTCTCAGGCCCATTCTATCGTTGCCATGAATCGGTGCTATACAAAACACATAGCCAAAAAATGAGACTTTATGAAGCCCATAGCATCATTATAATTGCTCATAAAGGTGGAAACGAAGTATGTTCAGTTCATGTTCAGTATTATAATTCAAAATATGCCAAACGTATGCATGTTCCAGACTCCATTTGTCTTAATTGCATTCATAATGACTTTGATAAATTCCTGCCGTACAGTTGATGCATTATTATTATTATTATTATTATTATTATTATTATTATTATTATTATTATTATTATTATTAATATTATAAGGAGATTAATTACAGGATTAAGCATATCTGCTGAATGGGAAGTGAAAATTGAAATGAGGAGTCATTTTCCAGAAGAGTGAACCTTTCAAACATGTGGTTTGGTGTCCTCATAGTCTGTTCCTTTGTATGAGCTCATCATTTCTGTAGAATTGTGTGATAAAAATCAAATACTGAAGTGGAAGTGTCATGTGATATTGTGTGGATGAATTTTGTTAAGAAGTCATAGTTTTGGTTAAGCATCCATTTCTACCAAAGAGGTTTCACTGAAAATTGTGTATTTTGGAAACAATTTCTCATCAGAACACAGGAAATATGTTACTCTCTCCTCTCTTACTTGCAATTTGTATGCACATCCTCCTCTACAGAAGTATGTACTGGTATGTATTCAATGTCAAGTAACTAAGTTAATATTTGTGAATTTCGTGTTGTTGGTAACTGATACATTTGATGTGATGGTAACAGTTGTACAGACTTTCCTTATAATAGTTGTCCCCCTGTGGGTGGGGGCAGAAGAATAACATCCAAGACATACCCTGCCTGATGAAAGAGGCGAATAAGATGGGTCCCATGGGGGCCCTGAACTTGGGAGCTTGGGTGAATCCTGGCGTTGCTTCCGCGTACTTGTGCCAGGCTCCTCAATCAATCAACAGGGATCTGCGTTTAGGGCAGTCGCCCAGGTGGCAGATTGCCTATCTGTTGTTTTCCTAGCGTTTTCCTAAATGCTTTCAAATAAATTGGAATTTATTGAACATAGACGACAGTCCAAGAGATGCCTAGAAGTCTGTTCCTCTCCACATTCGGACAATGAGTCCCTTATCATGCACGATGCCTGATTTCATATACGCCATCCCTCTTCGTGACCAGGTGGCAACTTTTTTCAATTTCAACACAATCAATCAATCAATCAATACTGATCTGCATTTAGATTTCATCTATCCTATCCGAGCTACCTCGGTCAGCACCTGTTCTTTCTAACCCCGACTGTATTAAGGTACGGAGGCATAGGGAGTCTTATTTCCACGCCATAATACTGTACATAAATTAGGGACCAATTCCTTGGATGTAGATCATAATAAGTGGAGCTATCTTGTAATGTGCCATGTGAATTTTTTGTGCTGGATCAGCTGCCATATAGTAGTACGTAGATCGTGATGCTACGTATTTCTTTCCATTTATTGGGACTCCTCTCCTGCGGATTGACTGAAAGGAAGCATTATTTGTACCTCCTGCATGTTGTAACAGGGACCAATCACAGAATCTGTAATTGATCTCTTGTCTTTTATGCCCATAAGCATATTCATAATTATATCCTTTTCCGTTTAGCAGAGAAATTTAGATATATCCTACTGATACATGAAATAAAACATTTTAAGTACTGTAAATAGTGCAGAACAATAAATACAAGGGATGCACACAATTTGTAGCTTGACATTATTTATCATCTAAATGCAGATGATCGATTGAATGATATGTTGTGTTTTGGTGCAATATGTAGAAACAGGGTACGTGCTACCATGCCTTGGTTTCTTCAAACAATACTCTGCCAGAGACTTGCCATCCTCTAGAAGATACAAAAGAAATACAAATCTCCATATTTCTCAGTGTGTGGCCCTACGTGTCTGATATGACAGACTGAAAAATGTATCATATAGTAAGTTCCTTGAGAAAATACAAATGGTGTTGCAGAAAACTTTTGACGTGTCAGTGCAACGTTAGACTGAAAAAAAGAGAGGAAAGTATTATGTTGCAACTTGTCAGTTCCACTCTTTCTTTCATAAATTAATGATTTTTTATTTGTGTTGTATTGTTTTCTGGCTGATGATTATTAATTGATGATTAATACTACTGAATCTAATGTCATGAAATTACGATATACCATGATTACTAAAGCCATTGTGGAAATTTCTACACCATTTTTATACCTATAATACTGTGGATAGTAGGTAGAATATAGCTCCATTAATCACATGATCATGTAATATTTCTGTTTACTTTTGAAGCCTACAAATTTCCTCCTTAGCATATGAGTTTCCTTTAATCATTTTGGTTCCTGTGTGTGGCATTCTTTCATACATTGTATTTAAATTTTATTTGCTGCATAAGTGGCATATCTTGATACCATTGACTGTTGAGGTTGGCTTAGATAGTGTTAAGAGGACTGACGTACGAGGTGATGTTAGTGTCTATTCATTTGGTGTTCAGTAGCTTACGTTCTCTAGGTTAAGTACACTAACTACGTGTACTTTGTTTCGATTTTAGGTTTAGGAAATACTTTAGGTAACAATATTAACTTTTAAAACAATATTTTTAAATATCTGTAGGTTCGTTTGTATTATACTTACAAAGGCAGATTTTCATAAGGAGTTGTAACTCATTGTAATTTCCGCCGCTACTTTTCCGATATTTAATTTATTACATTAAACAACACGATAAGACTGTAAACATTGATTTAAGGAGAAGTTAAAGATAATTCACGGTAATTTTACTGAATAATTACGGTACCTAACAGTTTTTTGGATTGTTGACGATTGTTGCTACATGCACATGATAGTAGTGTAAATAAATACAAAGTCAGCTGATTCATTATACAGATAATTTGTAGTCTTAGTTCCCTGCATACTTTGTACTTTCCACTTCGTTTATTCATCGAGTAAAAGTTAATAATCAAATTCCTATATCCCAATAATATAGCACTTCAAGCCCTGCCGTGATTTTGACAGAAATTATAGAAGGCAACCTCTTATTCTCAGCATTTAAGGACACTTTTATTCTCCGTCCCGCGTAGTAGGGAAAATAATACTAATCCACCAGCGGTAAAAGTTCATATAACCACACTTCAGCTGAAAATTGTAGTGTAGATACATTGTAGTATAAATACAGTACATTTAGATAGTGCCGTTTCTTTCCTGCTGTATTCGTGTGTTATCTTTCGTGTGTATCTATTAGAGCGTAGTACTAATACTAATTTGTCTAAGCATTTAGCTTTGTTGGTTATCTCTGAGTGCAGTAGTTCTTGCAAATTTCATTTCTGTTTGTACTTAGTAGTGACATACGGTACCGGTATAATAATTAGGATACGACTGAAAGTAGTTTAAAAATTACTGTAGTGTACTGTACAATAGTATACGAGTAATATCCTATTAGAAATTTTTGTGCTTATTTCATTATTGTAAAATATTTGTGCAGTACTGGTGTAGTAGAGGTATCCGTAGAAACTCTTACTAAAATTCTGTTGTTGTAATTAGGATAGGCTTAATTGCAGTTTGGAATTGTGTAGTTCTTGTGTATTACTTTCGATATACAGTAAATTAACAGCAGTTTTTATCCTGTTAGGTGTTGTAGGGGTTGTACGACTAAATAGTATTGTAGTGTACTCGTATATTAATTACCTTGTTGTGTGATCTTTGAGTACTATCCCAGACAATATATCCCTCCATACATTTATTTTTTGCAAATAAGTTATTTTATTCTTATTTTCATTTTTTCCGTAAAGAATGACTAAGGAGCGCGAGTGTACGAACTGTGGTTGTGGCGAGGCATTGAGGGATATGAGGGAGGACTTGTAAAGATTGAGGGAGATAATTAGGATCTCACAGAAGACAGGAAGGAAGATAGGACTCCCTCAAACAATGTACAGGTTACAGTAGGTGTACAAGAGGGAGGGGAAGGAAAGGGGGGAGTTGTAGAAGACTGGTGGTCTAATGTTCTAAGGGGAAGGAGATTGCAGGCTAAGGGCTCTATTCAGGATCAGAATTCAGGACAGGTGTCTGTGCGAAACCGTTACGAGTCACTCCAGGTAGAACAACAGAGGGAAGATGAGGAACAGGGAACTGTTGCTGAGATGTGTGGAAGTAGGAGGAAGGGAAAAGGTAGGAAAGGGATATGTAGAGTAGAGGATAGGAAAAGACAAGTGGAACAGGGTCATGGGAAGGAGAAAAGGGAGGAGGAAGTAGCTTCTGCAGCTATCAGGAAAGATAGGGCTGACCTGAGGGGAGGGGAACAAATGAGGTGGGTAGGGTTGAGGCTCTGGTCATGGGGAATTCCATCGTTAGACATTGGACACGTGGCGAAAGTGTGTGAAGGAAAGGGAAGCAGAGTAGAATGTTATCCAGGAATTAGGTTGAGGCAGATGTTGAGGAAAGTAGAAGAGAGGGAGAAGGGGAAGGAGAAGGTGGTAGCGTCTCACGTTCGTACCAACAACGTAAGACAAGCTGATATAAGTACCAACATAGTTGGAGATGTGTGGGATCAGGTAAATGCAGCACGGGTGAAGTTGAAGAAAGTGGAAATTCTTATTAGTGGAATACTGTGTAGGAGGGATACTGACTGGAGGGTGATTGGGGATTTAAATGAGACTATGGAGTGTGTATGTGGGAAACTGGGAGTGAAATTTCTAGATCCTAATGGGTGGGTAGCAGATAATGACCTGTGCTAAGAGGCCTCCATTTAAACCGCAGTGGTACGTATAAGTTAGGAAATTTGTTTGGAAGGGTAATAGAGAGGTACATTCAGGGAAACGGGGTGGCCTAGGGAGCGGTGATAAGGGAACAGGGAACTGGAAATCAAGTAGGGATGACATATAATTGTTAGTGTTGAACTGTAGAAGTATTGTAAAGAAAGGAATAGAATTAAGTAATTTAATAGATATATATTTACCAGATATTGTAATAGGAGTTGAATCATGGCTGAGAAATGATATAATGGATGCTGAAATTTTCTCACGGCACTGGAGTGTGTATCGTAGAGATAGGATAGGAATGGCGGGAGGGGGAGTATTCATTCTGGTGAAAGAAGAATTTGTAAGCTACGAAAAAGTTAAAGATGAGACACATGAACTTCTAGGTGTAAGGCTCATTTCTAAAGATAATAGGCAACTTGATATATTTGGAGTGTACAGACCGGGGAAGGGTAGCACTGACGCGGATTCGGAATTATTTGATAGTATAGTCGGCTATGTGGGAAACGACAAGGAAAGAAATGTGATTGTAGTGGGAGACCTGAATTTGCCAGATGTCAATTGTGAAGGAAATGCGAACGACAGGAAGCGTGATCAACAAATGGCAAATAAGTTAATATGGGAAGGACAGCTGATTCAGAATGTGATGGAACCAACCAGTGGGAAAAATTTCCTGGATGGGGTGTTGATAAAACCAGATGAGCTCTATAGGTAAATGAAGTAATAGATGATACTAGTGATCATGAAGCTGTTTTTCTCGTAGTTAAAAATGAATCTGATAGAAAGGAAAGTCACAAAAGTAGGACTATTAGGCAGTACCATATGGCTGATAAAGCAGGCATGAGGCAGTTTCTAAAAAGTAACTATGATCGGTGGAAAACGGTAAATACAAATGTAAACAGACTCTGGGATGGGTTTAAAGAAATTGTTGAGGAATGCGAAAAGAGTTTTGTACCTTTAAGGGTGGTAAGGAATGGTAAAAACCCACCTTATTATAATAGAGAAATAAAGAGACTAAGAAGGAGGTGCAGACTGGAAAGAAATAGAGTTAAAATGGCGTTGGAAGTAAGGAGAAATTTAAGGAACTTACTAGAAAATTGAATCTAGCAAAGAACGCAGCTAAGGATAATATGATGGCAAGCATAATTGGCAGTCATACAAATTTTAGTGAAAAATGGAAGGGTATTTATAGGTATTTTAAGGCAGAAACAGGTTCCCAGAAGGTAATTTCGGGAATAATTCATCAAAAGTTGAAAACTAGAAAAGCAGCTGGAATTGATCAGATTTCTGGGGATATACTAAAGACAATGGGTTGGGAGATAGTACCATATCTGAAGTACTTATTTGATTAATGTTTCGTCGGAGGAGCTATACCAGATGAATGGAGAGTTGGTATTGTGGCCCCTGTGTATAAAGGAAAGGGTGATAGACATAAAGCTGAAAATTACAGGCCAGTAACTTTGACATGCATTGTATGTAAGCTTTGGGAAGAAATTCTTTCTGATTATATTAGACATGTTTGTGAAATTAATAACTGGTTCGGTAGAAGGCAGTTCGGTTTTAGGAAAGGCTATTCCACTGAAGCGCAACTTGTAGGATTCCAGCAAGATATAGCAGATATCTTGGATTCTGGAGGTCAAATGGACTGTATCGCGATTGAACTGTTTAAAGCATTTGATAGGGTGGATTATGGGAGGCTACTGGCAAAAATGAGTGCAATTGGACTAGACAAAAGGGTGTCTGAATGGGCTGCTATATTTCTAGAAAATAGATCTCAGAGAATTAGGGTAGGCAAAGTTTTATCTGACCCTGTAGTAATTAAGAGGGGAATTCCTCAAGGCAGTACTATCGGACCTTCATGTTTTCTTATATATATATATATATATATATAAAAGATTTGAGTAAAGGAGTGGAATCGGAGGTAAGGCTTCTTGCGGATGATGTTATTCTCTGCAGAGTGATAAATAAGTTACAAGACTGTGAGCAACTGCAACATGACCTCGAAAATGTTGTGAGATGGGCAACAGGCAATGGTATGTTGAGAAACGGGGTTAAAAGTCAGGTTGTGAGTTTCACAAATAGGAAAAGTCCTCTCAGTTTTAATTACTGCGTTGATGGGGTGAAAGTTCCTTTTGGGGATCATTGTAAGTATCTAGGTGTTAATATAAGGAAAAATCTTCATTGGGGTAATCACATAAATGGGATTGTAAATAAAGGGTACAAATCTCTGCACATGATTATGAGGGTGTTTAGGGGTTGTAGTTAGGTTGTAAAGGAGAGGGCATGTAAGTCTCTGGTAAGACACCAACTAGAGTATGGTTCCAGTGTATGGGACCCTCACCAGGATTACCTGATTCAAGAACTGGAAAAAATCCAAAGAAAAGCAGCTCGATTTGTTCTGGGTGATTTTCGACAAAAGATTAACGTTACAAGAATGTTGCAAAGTTTGGGTTGGGAAGAATTGAGAGAAAGGAGAAGAGCTGCTCGACTAAATGGCATGTTCCGAGCTGTCAGCGGAGAGATGGCGTGGAATGACATTAGTAGACGAATAAGTTTGAGTGGCGTTTATAAAAGTAGGAAAGATCACATTATGAAGTTAAAGTTGGAATTCAAGAAGACAAACTGGGGCAAATATTCATATACAGGAAGGGGAGTTAGGGATTGGAGTAACTTACCAAGGGAGACGTTCAATAAATTTCCAGTTTCTTTGAAATCATTTAGGAAAAGGCTAGGAAGACAACAGGTAGGGATTCTGACACCTGGGCGACTGCCCTAAATACAGATCAGTATTTATTGAATGAGATAAGGATTGCCAATCCCACTCACCTTCTGGTCACTTCTTTCCTTCCTTCCTCCCTTTGTGAGTTAGCTTCTTTTTCCCTCAACACACAATGAAGAGCTGCACAGGCCAGACCGGCCACTCCCTTCCTTCATGCCTTTGTAAATTAGTAAAAGTAATATTGTAATAAGCAGCACAGGCTGGTAGACTTCTTTTCTGCAGCCAAATAATAATGAAGCACAGGCAAACCTCCAGGTGTATCAATGTTCAGAATGAAGTATTTCAGAAAAAGGTAACAGAAAGAAAGAAGAGGAAAAAATGAAAGAAATGAATATATTTAAGAGTGGGGGGAGAATGAGATCCTGGGGACCTGACGCGCTAAACGATTTAAATCGCCCGCCCGGTAATTTTAGTTCATGCCTACGACGGTCAGAGGCGCTAGCGTGCAATTCCCAGCAATCTTTGTGGCAGCCGTTGCGTACAGAAGTGAAAAATGACGTACAGAGTGGCCTCTTACTCATTCTCTATGGCGCACAGTGAAATTATCAATAAGTGTCGTATACTCTGGAGCTGTCACTGGTAATACATTCTTTCCTAAATTCAGCCTCTTCTAGTGACTGATACGAATCAAATACGTTCTTCAAGAGTTTGTTTTAAGTGATTAGCAATGGCGAACTACCTAACTTCTCATCCTGCCTAGTACGCCCCACGACATTCTCTACTTGTCGCTAGGAGCGACATCTCCGAGTGGAACATAAAAGCTACTCCTTACTCCTTAATTTTTTTTCGGCCGGGTGGCTCACCATCTTTACCTCAGCTACCTCGCCGTCTCTAAAGAGCATATTGGCTGACACCTAGTTGGTAGTCGGCCTCCCCGCCATGCTTACCTGCCTACTCCGTAACGTCCACCTCGCTCTCTCAGATGACGACATCGTCCAACAAATCCGCCAGGCAGGCGTTCCAGTTCATTGGGCCACAAGACTACTAAACAGTTCCGGACTGTCACCAGATGTCCTTCTATATTTCCACACAGAGGACGACGTCTGCCTCCTCCTGAACAACGGCGTCCATATTCATCACATCTTCCATCGTGTGGAAGTTACTCCTGCGTCACTCATGGATCAGCTCATAGCCACTAATTTTACTCCGCCTGCAACGGTCGCGCCACCACAGGAGACTTCCTACCAGCTGCCTTCGCACCAAGTGGAATCTACGCCGTCAAGTCAGCCAACATCACACGCTAGTGGTGGGGTCAAGCCGGAGCGGAGCAGTTGTTGTGACGTCACCACCCGGTAGTACCGAGTAAACTACCGAGTGAATGTAATGTGGCGGCACGTTTAAATACTTTATTGGTATGGCAACGTAAATTCAATGCCCTTTTCTCACAGATTAACCAATCCGCTGAATACAGCAATGTTGCTTTCCGCTGGAGAAGCCGACCTGCTCATTTCATCCTTGTGATGCCTCTTGATATAATCCCACAAATTTGATACGCCACCACCCGTCAAGTAAATGCGGCCGCAAAATTTGCATTTTGCTTATTTTTATCACCAGTAATTTCAAATAACTACCATGCATCAGACGGTTTTCGTGGCATTTGTGGTACAAATTTATGTAAAAATTTATGCAAGTCCTGAAATTTTCTAAAACATGAATACCATCTCAGAATGGGATTAAATATCAAACTAATGCCACAATTATTATCTACTATGCTTTGCATTATCTACAAAACACAACAAGCGGAGGAAATATAGACGCAAATTAATAAACACAGACTGAATACAGGCATAATACTCTTACAAGGGGTGGCCACGACGTTCAGATCACGGAGTATCTTCAAACTTTGTACACATTTAGTAGTCCATTAGGACAAGATAATGTGCAAGTAGTAAGGTGTACTACTAAGGCGTTCTCGAGAAAATCCCAAGAGAAGTTTTCGCGTCGAATATGTACCGGTGCGTTGCGATCATTGCGTGAAACGGTGGTTGTCGAGTGGTTAGCGTTCAAGCTCCGTAATCGCTGACTCGCTGGATCGAGTCCCGCGTGTGCGTTTTGTTTTTCAACACTGGTCAAATTCTTTCATGTACATTACAATTCAAAGATAATATACTGAAGAAAGGTATATTTGCATGAACTTTTATTGGATTTCCAATGTTATTTGGCTCTTTACTAATGTTTATCATTACAAAAAATATCTTTCTTTCTTTCTTTATCTGTTTACCCTCCAGGGTCGGTTTTTCCCTCGGACTCAGCGAGGAATCCCACCTCTACCGCCTCAAGGGCGGTGTCCTGGAGCGCGAGAGTTCAGGTCGGGTATACAACTGGGTAGGAAGACCATTACCTCGCCCAGGCGACCTCACCTGCTATGCTGAACAGGAGCTTTGTGGAGAGATGGGAAGATTGGAAGGGATAGACAAGGAAGAGGGAAGGAAGTGGCCGTGGCCTTACATTAGGTAGGGGCCTACATCCCGGCATTTACCCGGAGGAGAAATAAATGGGAATCTACGGAAAAACACTTCGAGGATGGCTGAGGAGGGAATCGAACCTCCATCTACTCAGGTGACCTCCCGAGGCTGAGTGGACCCTGTTACTGCCCTTGTAGCACTTTTCAAATTTCGTGGCAGAGCCGCGAATCAAACCCGGGCATCTGGGGGTAGCAGCCAATCACACGAACCACTCCACGACAGAGGTGGACTACAAAACAAATATATCATTTATAATTATCAACAAGTAAACGGCCCAATGCATAAAGTATTCCTGAAAATGTATGCCTGTCGTGATTTGTGAAATCCCTCATACCTGACAGTGAAATCGAGTATGGCACCCGGAACTGCTTTGCACCTGGACGCTCTGACCTGCAATATATATGAAAGAATATGACCAGTGTTGAAAAACAAAAAGTGAAAAGCGAGACTCGATCCAGTGATCCAGGGATTACGGAGCTTGAACGCTAACCACTCGACCATCGCCACCTCGTGCTCGTGACCGCAACGCACCGGTACACATTCGACGTGAAAATTATCTTGCGATTTTCTTGAAAATTTGCTATTTGCACATTATCTTGTCCTAATGGACTACTAAAAGTTTACAAAATTTGAAGATGATCCGTGATCTCAACGTCGTGGTCTGCCCTTGTTAAACACTTGTCGTGCGCTACACTGTGCTCTGGTTCTCCGCGAGTACTTACAGTTGTAAGCGGAGGGGATCGGTAGTGCGCTCTACCGCTACAACCGGATTACTCATCGGTATTACTCGCTCCGTCCCCACCTCTATCACACGCCGTTTCTACATCGCCGATAACTACCACTACCACCACCATCTCCACTACAACATCAAACTTCAACCCCTCCCCTATTCCCACCACTGTGGTTACAACCAGTCATCCTGCGTCCATAATGATTTCTTCCCTCCCTCTTCCTTCAACACCTGAAGAACGTCATGCCTCATACATGCCTCCCGCAACGTCTGCAGTACCGTCGTCTTCGTCGTCTTTCAACGCCGCCGAAGAAGCACCACCCTCATCGCAGTCCTCACCGTCCCGCCACACCATGTATAGCTGTGTGATCCGTGGAGTGGATCCTGCTCACTCAGAACAAGCCATCCTCCAACAACTTCGAGCAGAAGGCGTACCCGTCCGTCGAGTCTTCAGGATCAAGAACAGCTCCGATCTGACGTACATGGTCCGCATCCACCTCCCTACTGCCGTCGACGTTCACCATCTCATCGCCAATGGAGTCTACATCTTTGGCCATCGCTACAAAGTCGAGCCATCTCTTTCACCACCCAAACCTGTTCTACATAACTCCAACAATGCCCGTCGTCACACCCGGCCACCCCCTCCATATCGACCCCCTCCACCCGTTTACCCTCCCCTCCCATCAATCAGTTTCTTCCCCCCATCAGCTCCAACACTCGACATCTTGAGATTCCTAACTTCCGCCCTCTATAACATCACGGCGACCCTGCATCTCCTCTAATTTGTCCTCTTGAATTACAACTTTATCCTCATGTTGTGGTCTATCCTTCCTTTAAAAGCTCCACTCTAAGCTTATTTGTCTACTAATGTCATTTACACTCCAGTTGTGGATCAACTTATGGGGAAGGGGCTTACAATTACAAAATTATGATGGAACATAATGAATGTGTTTTTGTGTGTGCAGCGCATGCATGCTTGAGTGTAATCATAAAGACATTGATACAAATAATAATTTTGTGTGTAAGGCAGACCCTCCGAGGAGGGTGGGTGGCATCTGCCATGTAACTGCGTGTTATTGTGGTGGAGGATAGTGTTATGTGTAGTGTGGTGTGTGAGTTGCAACGATGTTGGGGACAAGACAAACACCCAGTCCCCGGGCCAATGGATTTAACCAATGAAGGTTAAAATCCCCAACCCGGCCGGGAATCGAACCTAAGACCCTCTGAACCAAAGGCCAGTACACTCGCCGTCACCCAACAAGTCGGGCATTAACACAAATGAATTACCTACGTTAATATTCAGATTGCAGTACACTATAGAATCTTACATTAAAAACAGAAATAGGTACAATACGATCAAACTCAGCAGTTTTACAGTGAATGGTATATTCAGTTTGCAATCTAAAATCCAACTTTCAAGACTTCTTACAAGACACATTCAAGAGATCTGTCAGTTTTACAATTTTGTCTCTGTGAATGTTCTAAAAAGCCAACCCACTGAGTCGACTTTCTCTTGTTTATTGTCACTTTCTGTTTATTTTTTAAAATTTCTGTGGGGGGCAGGGGTGGTGTTTCCACCAGAAGAAATTATGCTGCTTTCTTTCGGATCTTCTCCAGTTCTTGTATAAAGTAATCCTGGTGGGAGTCTCACACACTGAAACCATCCTCTGATTTGGGGTCTTACCCTTTGATTTACCTCCTTACTACAACTCCTAAATACCCTCAAAACCATATGAAGATATGTGTAACCTTTATGTACTCCCCTCCCTCATTAATGAATGATGTACCATCACCTGATCAACAGAGTAATTAAATGTGAGAGAATTTTTCCTCTTTGTGAAAATTACAACCACTTTTCATCCCATTTACCATCATGCCCTTGTCTCCTGTCCATCTCACAACATTGTCGATCTCTTTTTGTAGTCGTTTACAAACCTGCAACTTATTTAATATATGCAATATATGCAATATGACATCACCAGCAAAAAAGCCTTATCTATCATTCCAGATAACTATTTCAGGATCAGATAAGGGTTTCAGCTACTTTAATTCTATGAGTTCTTTCTAGAAATTTAGCCACCCATTCAAGCACTCTTTTGTCCATTAGGCATCATTTTCGTCAAGTCTCTAATTATCTACCGTGTCAAAATCCTTGAATCGATACCTCCTGTGGGTGGGGGCAGTAGAATACACCCGGTATCCCCTGCCTGCCATAAGAGGCAACTGAAAGGAGTCCAGGAACTCTCAACTTGCAAGCACAGGTTGGCAACCATGGGGACTTCGGCTGAGTCTTGGCATTGCTTCCCTTTACTTGCACACCAGGTTCTTCACTTTCATTTATCCTATCTTATCTCCCTTGGTCATTTGTTGTTCTTCTTGTCGCCATAAGACATATCTGTGTTGGTGCGACGTAAAGCAACTAGCAAAAAAAATGTTGTTCTTCTCTATGTTATGTGACTATGTTTGCCAGTGATTTATCCAAGTGCTTTACTTGAATAATGTAAATGCACTTCTTTGGATACTTTTCGGAAATAGCTTTTTTCATGGCATTTAAAAGGTTTAAACTGTGAATGAAGGTGATTGCATTCATTAATGGGTCTTAGAATATTTTGTGACGTGGAAAGTGTTGACATTACGACAGAAGTGCCATGGCGGGAAATCGTACAAGGACAGAGAGTCACTGTCCTGTGTTGCAATGCAAACGGAAACGAGAGACTTCCTCCCATCGGCATAGGAATGTTCGATATGCCTTGAGGTTTTAAGGACATCGGGTACTTTCCATGCATGTTCAAGGCATCAAAAATGTACTCAGTACAGTAATCCAAAGAATAAAGCACATACTGAGGGCGAGAGTCAGCCAGCGTAGATTTCTTCTCGTCCTTGAATATTTCTTCCTTCGTCGCATGAGATTATGTTTACCAGTGAGTTATCCAAGTGGATTATTTGAATACTGTATATACGCCTTGTTGGATTCATTTTGGAAATAGTTTTTCCATGGCAGTTGAAAGTTTTAAACTGTAAATCAATGTTAATTGCATGCAGTAACGCGTCTTAGAATATTTTGTGACGCGGCAAGTGTTGGCATTTCTGAATTACGAGTTAGCGGTTAATTCGAAGTCACATGTTTGCGTCCCTACGACTTCGAATCAACGAGGTTTTACTGTATCGCAAAACTAGCAAACGAGTTCGGTGTCTGTATCAAGTGTTCACATTGCACGAAAGGAAGTATTCACCACTGGTCGTGTTACTATCGGAGTAAAAGGAATGCGCGTGTGAGAAGTGTTTTTCACGACATCTACCGATTGGTAGCCAATTCAGTTCGTATGATATCGGAAGAATTCTCTCTCTCTCTCTTTCTCGAACCCAAACACATGATATCTGTGAGGAAACGCCGGGATTTAAGACCCAATTGAAATGCATTCTAATCATAACACTGCACATTAACCAATTGAAATGTATTATTACTCAAAACAATGCGCACATCCTGATTATACCCCTTATTCTTAGATGCAAATGAATGTCTTGCGCCGTTTCAGTGAATAGGTCTTTGCAAAATACTGATTATTAATAAGAGTGCACTTTAAAATAAATAGTTTTTACGTACTTAGTTTTATAGTTTTTCTTCGTTTTTTACTTTATACTTGGTTTTATTGTTTTCCTTCGTTTTTACATAGTCTTAAGTGCTAAAATAAAAATACAACATGAACATAAAAAATAGGTTTTTAGTGTGGGACCATTTTGAGAAAATAACTCTGGGCACAGCATAATGTTTACTGTGTAAAAGTGATTTTAAGTATAAAAATAATACTTCAACTTGAGAGATCATCTGAAGTGCAAACATGTAAGTATATTCAGAAGTGAACGAGAAGGAGCAAGAGATTCAGATGATCAACTCAGTGCAACTCCTAGTCATAGTACGAGGACAGAACATGTTCCCTCTGCACCAGTAATTCCATCTCCATCAGCAGGATTAACATGCATGGTTAGAGGAGTTCCTGCTCTTCAATTAACACTTGCTGGAAGTCTTCAGTCAAGAGAACTGTCTGAAGAAAAACTAAGTAGAATTAATATGTCATTGTCTGAAATGATTGCAACATATTTGCAACCATTATCTGTAGTCGACAACAAAGGTTTTACGAAATTAATTAAGGAATTGGAACCCAGATATTCACTTCTAAGTCGTAGAGTTTTGAGTCGTTCACTACTTCCAGACCTCTATCAGAACATTCAACAGTCTGTTTAAGATGAACTTAATACAGCACGTTATGTGTCTGCAACAACTGATATCTGGACGTCTTCAAGTAACACTTTACACATGACAGTAACAGCTCATTTTATTAATAATGAATATGAGCTGAAATGTTACGTTCTGTCTACAGTACAGCTCACAACCAACCATACTGGCACTTACTTAGCAGCTGTTCTTAGAGATATATTTGAGCAGTGGAATATAATGTCTAAGTTGGTGGCAGTGGTAACTGATGGTGGAGCCAATATCAAATCCGCTGTCAGCATGCTAGGACTGTCTCATCTACCTTGTGTAGCACATCTGCTTAATTTAGTTATCCAGCATGCATTGACAGATACTCGGGAACTGGATAGTGTGCTTCAAGCAAGCAGAGCAATAGTATCATATTTTAAATCTAGTGTTCTTGCTTCTGACAAATTCAAATCAGTTCAAGTTCAAATGGGACAGACTGATTTGAAAGTAAAGAAAGATGTAATAACAAGGTGGAACTCCGTCTATTACATGCTTCAGAGGCTGCTTCAAATCAAAGAGGCTTTATCTGCAGCATTGGTATCATTGCCAGGTAGTCCAATGGCATTAACAACAGATCAGTGGAAAGTAGTTGAAGACTGTGTCTCGCTATTGAAACCTATGGAACTTATGACTGCAGAATTGTCTGGCCAAAAGTACCCAACCCTATCCTCGATCATCCCTTTAGTAAGAGGGATCCAAATAAGCATTACAGGAAAAACTGCAAGTACGGCTATCGGCAGATCCCTACGAGAAACATTACTGTTTGCAATAAATAAAAGGTTGGGGAAAGTTGAGAAAATGGATCTACCGTCTGCTGCCACAATGTTAGATCTCCGTTTCAAGAAAGCAGGATTTGGAGTAGACAGTAACGCAGAAAATGCAAAAAAATTTATAACCGATGATTTAGCTGCTCTCTTCCAATCAAGAATGAGAATGAATACCCAGTGCCCTACTGACAAAGACATTCAAGATGCTGTTGCAACAGATGTGTATCCTGATGACAATGAATGTCTCCTTGGTTATTTGGATGCTAAAGTAGCAGATCATGTGAAAAATGAGAATCTAGTGAGTAATGCCATTATCATGTTTAGGCAATATCTTGACCAACCATATGAGGACATAAGAAAATCCCCACTTTCTTACTGGAAGAGTAAGAAGTTGGTGATGGAAGAACTCAGCAGATTAGCTGAGAAGTATTTGTCTATTCCTGCAACTTCTGTCCCATCTGAAAGGGTATTTTCAAAAGCAGGCCAGATCATGAGTGAGAGGAGGAACAGGCTAAAAGGGAAGAATCTGGATATGTTGCTATTTCTAAACATGAATTTGTAAATGTGTCAACGAGAGACATCCTCAAGAGGTAGGCAGCTGTCCTTTATAAAGGAAACCAAAAAGATTCTGCCTGTCAATTAATTTGAAGACAAAACATTAGTAAAATTGATGTTATATTTTTAATATTAATATGTTTGCTGTAATGTATAGCAGTAATTAATATTCTTTTATTTTTTCAAGGGTACCTAGCTATCCAGTGATGATCCCTTTTCATTTTTATTAATTCATTGATGTGTAGATGATTGTGTACATTTTGGTGCAATTCTTTTAGAATATGAATGACAATAACTAGAGCAAACTGTTTAAAAATGTATACAGTAAATTACTACATATGTTTTCTGGTGCATTTGAAATACCGTACCGGTACTTACAAATCTTTCGGTTTACTGGTATTGCTGCAGTATTTGTTCTTTCACACTTACCACACTTTCCAGCTAACTCATTCCTGGTTGCCAGCATTTCGCCCCAGTGTGCTACGTTGGGCTCATCAGTTGGTAAAAAGCACACCCACCAAGACGCATGGCTAGTGCATACTGTGGAGGCCATGTGCGTAGCCATATGGGCATGCAGGCAGGCTGCATGAAAATTTGTGTTGTACATGATTTGTTAACCATTCGATTTCCACAGAATTCGTGGTTTTATCCGCGATAATAACCTATTTAATGTATGATCCATCTAAAAATGTACAAAGCAGAGGATTTTGTCCTAACCTAACAGTTACTACTTGCAATCCTCTTGTAAGAATTTTAGGTTATGAAATATCACAAATTAAATGTAATAATGCAGCTAAAATGGGCTACTTTTACATTATTACAGAAAATGCCCAGTGTTTAAACCTAATTCTTAAGTGTCAGTTTTGAATATATTACTATTTTGCGGTATATTATAGGCATATATTTGAAACTTCACTGAAATATTATGCGTTCAAAGGGTTTATTTCATTGTTTACTCGATCCCGTTAGTCATTTTCTTCTGGACTCACGAATAAGTAAAGCGAATGAAAATAAGAGGAAAAGTAACTGAAAACTATCGAATGTAATGCTCCTTAAAGCCGTAAGCAACTTACAGAAACCGAATGCAGGCTAGCGAAAAACCGAATGCAAACAATCGAATGAATATTCGATAGTATTCTTGTAGAATCGAATAGTATTCGATTGTTAAAAGTATTCGATAGTGCCCACCACTAGCTGGTATAACTACTGCCATCTATAACTGTTAGTGCGCGTGGAATTTAATATTTATCATTAAGCAATGGCTCCTGAACTGCTAGACAAAAATTGGCTGCAATCTTTGAATTGTGGTACATCTAATATCTTGATTGGACGACGTGGAGTATTTTCTACGGCTTTTATACCTTGACTCCGCGGGGCGTGAGTCAATTTTCGACGTGCGTTGACTTCTGTTCCTACTCTGTGAATCGTCTCCAAGATGGCTGTGTTTGCTGTGACACTCTGTCTAAGCATTATGGCTAGGGGAAATGATTACCGTCCACCCTAGTTATGGGACTGAAGTGGCTGTGGAGCCTCTATTTACATTGTGCCTACTGTGTGATAGGTTAATTTTTTAGGTTCTATTCACTCCTCGAGTGGGTGATTGGTGCAATGTTGTTTAATTTTTTAAAATACTAACCGTATGGTATATGCTACTGTTTAATAAGAGGGGATGTGTAAGGATTATTAATGGAACCCTTCGTCGATAAATTTTGAAAATATATTTTTTTGTGAAAGATAACTTGTCTAGCATGATTGTGTAATACCAGGAGTTTCCAGAATGTAAACATGTCGGACTGAAATACAGTACGCTCACCTTTTAGTGACACATGCACACCCTAGTGCTGAATCGGTCGACCTCGGTTATCTTCGAGATTCGTACTGGCAACCTTTGAAACAGAAACTATGAATCGTTCACGGATCGCTGTGCGACAACTGGCGTACACTTTATGTACTAGTACTGTTGTTGTCTACACAGCAATGTCAAACCAAAAAATTCGTGTTAGGAACAAGATTCGCATCGAGAAATGTTATATAATGTATGTGTGACACAGTTGTTGGCGTAAGAAAGTAAATGTTTAGAAAATTCATATTGATCGATCATATTGTCGATTAAATTAAGATTTCATTTCCATTCAGTTAGCAGTATTACTGCAACCGGGAGAGCTCCCTCCTCACTCCTCAACACTGTAAAAAGTAATAGCGCTAAAATGTGCGCGGACTATACATTGCTATGCAGGGCAAGGGCGTTGCGTGGATATTTCCTGTGATATTGTGTGAAAATGCCTCGAATCTGGTCTTCATCGCCTGAAATAATATTCGATGCAGTTTAAAAGTATTTCCCTCTAAATTTTAGATCATATCCGGCATGTCCTTTGGCGGCCTTAAAACAGAAACAACAACATGTGGTTCCCGTAATTAAGTGTCCTTTCTGTATTATATTTAAAGGCTATTCTAGGCTCTGTCAAGGCCTACTGGCGTGTTATCAGCAATGTTAATATTTAAATTTGTCCTTCTCAGATGTGTTCTGCTTAACTTAATTTGCTTGGATTATTATTATAATTAATATTCATTGGCTTCCTTGGAATTCATTTATTTTCTATGTTATATTGAAGGTGCTATTATCCTTTTGGAGCTTAATTTGCTTTAACGTTACGGATTTAATTCTTGCTCTTGTGTTGCTCCCTCTAACGACGCTTATGTCATTATTATGTCAAGATAGTGGGTATAGATTACAATTTGATAAGGATTACATCACCGTTACGAGTTGATCGTCTTTCGAGTAGCGTTGCGGATCAGACGCTTGTGTGCTGTAGTGGTCAAGCAAGACCTGATTGATGATGACTGGGGTTTATATTACCTTACTAAATAGCTTTGGCAATGTGATTTAAGAGATGTGATCGCTACGATATTTATGCTGTTGGATGTGTGATGGGACTTGGTGAAATTAACTACTTTTGGTGTGAATATGTCGTGGTTTGACAGGTCCTCGTCTTGTGAATTTCTTATAGTTCTTACTTCGCCTACTACACTTGTGGTATTTTGAAATAGTTGATTGGGATGTGTTTTCTTCTCTTCTGGTGTAACTTCTTAATTTGAATTCTTGTGTGAATTTTAAATGGTGTTGTTATTTTCAATATTGTAAAAAATTTGGTCTACTATAAAGGGTACCCCGTTCTTTAAAAATCTCTCAACCAATTAATCATAAGACCATTAATCTCAAGGTTAAGAAAGGAACTGCAGTTCATGTGTAAGACAATTTTTTTCCTAAATATATTACACGTTTGTGATTTAATATATTTCCAGTGAATAAATTATTTTTTCTTATTCCTATTTAATTTAATTAGTTAAATGTTGTTGTTTCTTTTAAAATGATATGTATTATATATTGGTGTTACTCTCCTTTCAAACAAAAATTCTTATTTATTAGATGTTCATTTGGTTTAAACGATTAGTGTTTTAGGGTATTTCGCATGAATTGCTCTATCCTATTTCCCTGGATCCACCCTCTGTTGAAGTTCCTTTCGACCTTTGGTTCTGACCACATTCCATCGCTTCCCAGTCCTTTGTCCGTGTTGTTATCGAGGCCTACCCTAAGTAGTTGGCGTGATTTCGCGCTGGGATGGCCTCTTGTCTCATTGGTGGTTGGACTACCAAGCGAATACTTGGGATGTTTTATTGTGGCTTCAGTTGTGTGATTCTCCTTTTCTTCGGTTGTTGGTACGCCACAGAGAGTAAGTGGTAGCAGCAATCGCGTGGTTCTGGCTACGCTGTTCCTTCCTACGCTTTTTCTCCCTGTATATTTACCTCACCCAGTGCCTTGGTGGAGCAATTCATTGTGGGTAACTGTGTATATCTTGTAAAAATTCATTTACTGGCCAGGTGCACCGGCTTAGTGTTCTGGCAATTTGTGTTGCATATTCATCCACGATGCCTGCCAGACCTGTACCAGATCCACGTATGCTGAGGCGTGATGAGCTTGATTACTAGCTGAAGATCCGTAATTTGAGCAGCACCGGTACCATTGCTTCTGACGCTGTATTGCTCTCCAGTGTCGGAGATACGCCTATTGCTATTCCCGAACTTAGCCCCGACGATATACGTGAGCAAACGACCTTTATTGAGAACTCTGCTAGAAACTGATAAAATTTGTAATCATTTTGAAGAACTTGAAACATCGAAATATCAGTTACATAGGATCAAGGCACGTATCCCACTCCTTGTAGGTCGCGTACAGGACTTACTAGATGTTTGTATGTATGTCCAGAGTGTGTTCTGAACTACTTTCTCTCGCTGCAACTTTGATCGCAATGGTATCATGTTCAATTCACTTGGGATTAAAATTATGTTTTTCAATATCACGCATGGTTGTAGCACTGACAAGGGTGTGCAGTGTGAGAATGTCAGTATACCCATAAAATCTAATACTGTGCCTACCATAAGAGAATTACAGGAACACTGTTCGTTTAATAATAATATTCCCTCTTCGGTTAGCGATATGTTCAAGGGTCAGAATTGGAATTTCAGTATTAACACCATCGAAGAGGTTATCAGGTTCCTTAGATTCTTTGTCGAGTTAACTCGAACGGCCAATGTGTTTGATATTGACCATAAGGGGTTTTCCGTGCATTGTATCCAAATTGTCTTGGCGTACTCGAACTTGAAGTTGCTCGGGCTCTCGATAACTCATTGTCAACCGATAAATTCCATTATGTTATTCTGCGAACTTATATCCTTGCTAAAGCGTTAAGAATCTTGATTCCTAAGTATTACTTTAGAGTCCAAGCGATGAACGACACGTTTACAACCTATATCCTTGATTTGTGCTTTTATTGCGAAGTGTTCAAGCTGTCTGTTCCGGAGTCTGAGATGGTTGAGGACATATTAGAAGGTATTTCTCCTCAATATAGGTCGCATTTGTCCGTCATTAACCCTGCTAATACTCTTCCCAATCATAGAGCTGTGTGCGTGAAAGCGGAGAGTATGAGGTATGCGGACACCTCACGTGTAATTGATTCACCTACTCCATCGCTTTTCAAAACCAGTCGGGACCCTCTTCTATCTTCATCCAAACCTAACCCTGTTAGAAAGTGTTATGCCTGTGGTGCGCGGGACCACTTGCGCATTAATTGCCCGTACGTTCGACGTACTACTGTGTCATCTCCTACTAACCCTAACCCCGGATGTTATGTTTGTGGTTTGCTGGAACGTATACAAAGGGATTGTCTTTCCAAAATGTCCACTATGGTAAACCTCTTGATAGTGCAAGAAAAAGATGATTGCAGCTGAAAAACTCTAACACTCTAGCTCCGAATAAGGGTTTAAAAAGTACCCATAAGGGATCCAAACCACTGAAAACCAAATTTCTCCCATACTGTAATCGTATCTCTGCCAGTATATCTATGTGTGTTCCCAAAGTAGATACATAGACTTGTAACGTGTGCACCCAGAACTCCGAGAAATTCCAGAACTTGACATCCAGGCCGTATCCACCACAATCCCAGGACCCAGAGTTACCAACTGGCCACGATACTTCAATTCTACTGTATGAAGGTGATATCAACTCGTTTTCAATGATCAATAAACTCAGATTATCCAAACAAATCTCTAAGTTCGATGAACTATACCCGTCTCTGTACCAACTCCAATGTTTTAAGCCACACCCTAAGATATAGTCCATGCTCATCAATTTAGTGTCAAGCACCTCTAAGATAAACACTCTTTTCCTGGTACAGTATATTACTTTTGGATTTCAAACCCATCGTAAATTTAACCATGAAAATCGATAGCTCACAGTTTGATAACTGTAAATTAATAAATATTAGAATATATGTCAACAGAATTTCGTATCCTTACGAAAACATGGACAAAATTTTGAGGAAAATAAATTTGGCTTGCTCTATGACATGTTTTGTGAATTCCAATAATCTTATTATCAGAGAGAAGATCGTCCGCTATTTTCGCCTGAAGAATTAAAAAACGCAGCACCGATTGTAATTATAAACTGCTGTTGTCATGGATAATCTACAAAAGAATCTCCTGTCGATATTCGTTTAGAATTTGAAACATCTGAGAACATTCCTTCTAAAACAACAGCCTATTGTCTTATCATATGAGTGATGTTACTTACCATCCGCTAACGAATATTGTTACAAGACTATAAATAAGGATAGCCCCTTCTCATGTGTGCTTCTACATCGTACACTATGGAACAGACAGAAGAAAAGTCTACACGGTTACGGACAATCGTCTTGATAACCAACAAAACTGTGAATGTGCATGCTGTTTACATACTAATACGCAACAACTTATTTATCTCACACAAGTAAGTGAGGCTATAAATTTAGATGTTCTATAAACACAAAATATTATATCAGATGCCAAAACTTCTAATTCAGTGTTTACCACCAGGATTCTTATCTCCGTATGCTGCTCCTTTCCTAAATGCTTTTTGGGACATCCTTCCTCTCCACAGTAAGATGTCAATCGATGTAGCTTAATGCAGACCCTGTCAACGTCATTACAAGCATCGAGGTGAAAATGGTTCGGATGATTTGGATGGACCTAATCCTAAGATTGAAAACTGTACAAAGTGTATGGATGAACATTTTCCCTTCATTATAGGAACAAAACACATGAATAACAACAAGATAAGAACTGCATTAACTCCTTTGTAAAGCATAACATACATAGTACAATACGAGGGTTGGGGCAAAAGTCATGGCAACTATTTTTTTCTTGAAGATGCCAGTCCGGTTGGAAAATGTGACATACACAGACAAAAAGACAAGGTGTTATCTACATGTGTGGACAATGAATAGCACTGAAATATCGTAACACACTTATTTATTACGGTAGTATACAGGGCAATATCGCCTTCCCGGTGCAAAAGAATGACAACACAGTACACATAAAGTTGGCATGACAAACCTGGGCCTAAAGGCCCTCAAAGTAGTCCCCTGCTACTGACACCATACGCTGCCAACGTTCTGGGAGGCGCTGAATACCATCTTCCTCAGCATTTTCCGCACCTTGTGTGACAATCGGGTCACCTGTTGGCGCACAGCATTAGCAATGTCCTCTCGTGTTGCCAACCGCCTACCACGTTGTGGTTCCTTAATCTTTGAAATGAGATCAAAGTCACAGGGCGAAATGTCGGGAGAGAACGGTGAGTGCTCCAATACTTCCCATCCCCAACGTAGCAATAGCTGCCCTACACACTCTGCTTTACGTGGTTTTGCATTGTCGTGCAGGATTATTGCACTGTCCACAAGATCCGGACGTTTCTCCCGAACGCCACGTGTCACACAAGGAAGTCCCTGTAGTACTGTGCTGTCACTGTTCTGCCATGTGGAGCAAAGTGGCAAACAATGACACCCCTGACGGCATACGCGACGATCACCATCAATTTGACTGGGGAAGGATTCTGACGGACCTTCTGCCTCCTTGGTGATCCGGCATGTCGCCACTCCGCGGACTGACGTTACAGGTCTGGTTCGTATGCATTGGCCCAAAATTCATCGATGGCGATTATTCGTGAGTAGAATTGATCGCCGTCCTGTTGCCAGCGTGCAAGGTGGTCGAAGCATATTGCATAGCGCACCCACCTTTGAATTTCCGTCAGTGCATGCGGTACCCACCGCGATGCGATATTGCGCAGATCTAGCTCATTACGCAATATCCACTTGCCCTCTCTAACTCCAGTAGCGTCCATCGTTTGTCTTCATCCAGGAGCTGCTCGATGACGGCACGCGTCACGTCGGTCCGCACACTGAAAGGTCGTCCCGAACGTTGCTCATCACTGGTTGACACACGTCCTTGCTGAAACTTTCCTACCCACCGTGCTACTGTACGGTATGGTAGGGCATTATTCCCAGGGGCTTCCACTAATTCACTGTGACATTCCAGCGCATTTCTACCTCGAAGAACGGCTATTTTGATGTAAGCGCGCTGCTCAACACGGGTTACTTCATCTCGCACGACACTGACCAACTGACTGATTTCACAGTCCTCGCTGCGCTACTAACAGCTATCACTGAGACATCTGTTGTTCTGCGTACACACTATGCCTGCAGAACTTCCACACGACACATATAAGTTTGTGATTCGTTCACATATCTACAAGAAAAAAATACTTGCCATGATTTTAGCCCCAGTCCTCGTATGTTTAAAAAATAATTTCAGAAACAATTAATGTTTTGTTTAATTTTGAATTTTGCAGGGGGCATTACAATATTGGAAGCATGCTATCTCTTCGCAGTAAGCTGTTAAGGAGTACCGGAACCTTGTCGGGAGCATAACCAGACTGTAGATAACCGGTAGTAGTTCGTTTCATTTTGTAAATCATTATACAATAAATATTTTATTAAATTTAAAATGGACTACTTATTGCATACCTTTCGCTCCTTACACATATCGAAAATGTTCGTACTCATTCTGTCTATAAAGGCTTGAGTTTACTAGGGAGTGACCTTATTAGCGAACAATCTTGATTTTAGCTTACTTAGTTGGTGATTCAGGGCAAATGCATCATAGTGCACTTACTTATTTTTATATATTTATTTTCTATGTTAGCTTAGTATTGGGCAAAGGGTTATGAATAGGTTTAGGTAGGTATGTGTGTGTGTTCACTTGTGTACATTCCAGGATATTTCAACATGCATGTGTTAGATGTAATATAGGAAGATAGCTTCTGCACAACGAAGCTATGCAGCCTTAATATTGTGTGGGACGAAGATATTTAATGCAGCGCAGGCTATTCTTATTATCGTATAAGAGCGCGTTTTCAGGTATCTTTTGGCTGCCAGAGGAGTGCAAAATTGACGTTGAGAAGTTAGGGTCTTTCAATGAGCAGAGAAGGCAGCGATCCGGGTTTGAAAACAATATGTGTGTTAAGAAAGACAGACATCGCCTAGTATATCATGAGGATGTTAAACAGGGATATGAGGCCTGTAAAAGTTTCTGTGAAGGGAAATTATGAGTGAAAGCTGCTTAGAAGGTAACGGGCTAGATTACGCCTGGAAATTTAGTGAGACTGGGACTCCCATTCCGCGAGTATAGAAGGCTTGAGTGACGTCTTCTTGGATAGAGATTTATGTGGCCAATAAGTTGATATGCGAGGGCGTAATGTTTCTCTTGATACAGAGTATTTTCTTGAATGGGAGACGTAATTAGTTTTGTGCAGCGAGGCAGGAGTTGTTAGCAGAGATAAACCTTCCCTTGTAATGTGAAGGACAGCCAGCTTAGTTCTGTTGCGAGTGAAGGTATACACCCAGTGTCGCCACCTGTCGCTCTCTCAGCTCTTGGCTAGGTAGAATTCTTGCCCTTACAGCCGACTACCACAATAGTGAAACTGAGACCAACCGCTGCTGCAGAAAGGAGATATTTATGGACTAAGTCATGCATTTCGTGACTTCCATTATAAAGAATTGTTTACCCTGTATGCTTTATTTACAGTGATCCTGTGATTTTGTCTATATAATTTTTAAGAATTATTGTTTGTTTTATTTTGTCATGCGTTATGTTCCTGCTTATTGTCCATGTGTTAGGTCAGTGTTGAGTAAATGATTTGTATTTTAAATTTACCCCGAAGTTAATATTTTTAAGGGAAGCCAGCCTTAGTGCTGATCCACTTGCGACAGAACGGTCTGTCATTAGATGCAGTGTAGTATATAAGATTAGTACCACTAGATGGACCATTTGTAATTAATTGTATATACTGTATAAATATATGTATATAATGGACGGACCGTTTGTAATTAATTTATTGTATATGTAAATATGTGTATATAATGGATTGAAACTGGCGTGATTTCCTTTTGTCTAGGAACAGCTTATTGGACGATCGTAATTACAACCCCTTCGGGGATATCGTCATTCTCGGCATTTGTTCCGATTAACTTTTGTGTAATGAGTAGTATAATTGGATGGTTCGGCGGCCACCAGCACCACCGGGTCCCAGAGGCCTCCTCCACCATCATCACCACAGCCAGAGGCCTCCCAGGGGCCTCCTCCACCACAGCCAGAGGCCTCTTCCAGTGCTGCCAACTTAACCTAACTAGCGCGAAATTTGAATTGGTAAACAAAGCCACGTGTATTTTTTGACAGCCAAGTGCTTTTTGACAGACAACAACGCATCGCTAACCTCAGTACTGCCATCTTGACGGGCCTAAACCTCAGTGCTACCAACTTAACCTCACTAGCGCGAGATTTGAATTTGTAAACAAATCCACGTGCTTTTTGACAGCTGTCATCCGCCATCTTTAAACCACAGAGCACCGTGCTGCCCTATTTATCGCAGTAGCTGCAAATTCGTCACCTGTCATCGGCAGTGCTGCCATCTTGGCGGGTCTAAACCTTAGTGCTACCAACTTAACCTCACTAGCGCGAGATTTGAATCCGTAAACAAATCCACGTGCTTTTCTGACAGCTGTCATCCGCCATCTTCAATCTATAGAGCACAGTGCTGCATTCTTTAGCTACTTACCTTTGAAATGTGGTGGCGGATAATTTGAAAAATGCTTTTTGACAGCAGCTATCTTTGAGCACCGTGCTGCCCTCTTTAGCTAGATACCTTTGAAATAAGGTGGCAGACAATTCCACGTGACAGCAGCCATCTTTGAGCACAGTGCTGCCCTCTTTGTGGTGGCGGGAAATTCCACGTGCTCTTGTTTGCAAAACAAACTCACGTGCTTTTTCTGACAGCTGTCATCCGCCATCTTGCATCACAAACCTCAGTGCTGCACTCTTTAGCTAGATACCTTTGAAATGTGGTGGCGGCAATTTGAAAAATTCTACATTCTCTTGTTTGGAAACAAACCTATGCGCTTTTTTTACAGCAATCATCCGCCATCTTTAATCCAGAGAGCACCGTGCTGCCCTCTTTAGCTACTTACCTTTGAAATGTGGTGGCGGCAAATTCTACGCGCTCTTGTTTGGAAACAAACCCATCTGCTTTTCTGACAGCTGTCATCCGCCATCTTTAATCCAGAGAGAACAGTGCTGCACTCTTTAGTTGAAATGTGGTGGCGGCAAATTCCACGTGTTCTTGTTTGGAAACAAATTCTACATGCTCTTCAGCTGTTATCTACCATCTTTAATCAACAGAGCACCGTGCTGCCCTCTTTGTGGTGGCGGATAATTTGAAAAATTCTTTTTGACAAGCAGCCATTTTTAATCCAGAGAGAACAGTGCTGCCCTCTTTAGCTACTTACCTTTGAGGCGGTTACTTTGAAAAATTCTATTTGACAGGCTGCCATCTTTAATGAAAAGAGCATCGTGCTGCTATCTTGCGGGTAATTTTTACGTCACAGCTGTCATCCACCATCTTGCATTGCTAACCATAGTGCTGCCCTCTTTAGCTACTTACCTTTGAGGCGGACTATTTGAAAAAAATCTATATGACAAGCTGTCACCCACCATCTTACATCGCAAACCTCAGTGCTGTACTCTTTAGTTGAAATGTGGTAGCGGATAATATGAAAACATTATTTTTTGACAAGCAGACATCTTTAAACTACAGAACACCGTGCTGCTATCTTTATCGTAGTAGTGAGCAATGTAAAATCTAGATGCTTTTTTCTAACAGCTGTCATCCGCCATCTTTAATCTAGAGAGCACCGTGCTGCCCTCTTTGTGGTGGTGGTAAATTCCACGTGCTTTACCAACCCACGTGCTTTTTTGACAGCTGTCATCCGCCATCTCTAATCAAGAGAGCGCAGTGCCGCAATCTATGTGGTAACGGATAATTTGAAAAATTCTTTTCGACAAACAGCCATCTTTATTCAACACAGTTACCGCTATCTTACATCGCGTACCTCGGTGCTGCACTCTTTAGTTGAAATGTGGTGGCGGTAAATTCGAACAATTTTAAACATGCATCGGGAAAGCTAGAGTAAGCATGTGCTGCAGTGATGACGTCATTGTGCATGTTTAGACCTGATCGTTTTTCTTAAGAGTAAGTCGGTGTAAAGGAATGCAATAAGTATGCATCATAAAAACAAGAGTGTGCATGTGCTGCAGCGATGACGTTATTGTAGGTGCGCATGTTTAAACCCGTTCCTTGACTAAAAGCTTTAGTCTTCGAGAAACAGTGATAGAGAGTAGAGTGCAAACATGACGAAAACATTAATAGTTGATGTGCAAGGCTTTAAAGTAAACGTAAACAAATTTGTGTTTAAAGAGGTGGCTGTGTTAGATTGCAATGTGTTGTGGGCACCAAAACTTGTTAGTTTAGTATTTAGCCCACCGTTCCCTTACTGTTTGCAAACAGATGAAGATAAAAAGCAGACTCAGTGGATTGAAAACAATTTAGGTTTGAAGTGGGAAGAAAAAGGAATACCTTATCTTTTCCTACCTTTCATGAAGAATGCACATTTGTCAAGAGCAGATCTTGTTCTTTTAAAGGGCTGTGAAAAGAAAGATTGGTTGCGTGATTTTCTACCATCATCGTGTGAAATTATCGACATGGATGAATTGGGGTGCCCATCATTTAAAACTCTTCCGAAAGAGCATAGTAGAGAAGCAAGTAAACAGCCTTTACAACATGTATGCTTGCTCTTTGATTGGTTGAGTTGGAGTGCCTGCCGGGAAGTGAACAACATATGTAAACGGCAATGTCGAAATAACCTTAGTGTAAAAGAAACATTTGTAGAGTAAAGACATCATGTCATTTCTAACAGATACTAAGTGTTACGCAGTTGAAAAGGTGATCGTAAAGTTTTATGCATGCAAAAAAGAAACTAAACACTTTTACTGAAGAAGAGTTTAATGCATTACCAAAGGCATTTTTGGTTAATGTAGCTGCGAATGCTGTAAAGAAGATTTGGGAAAAGGTGCCTCGTGAGTGGACTCAAGATCCTGTTTTGTCAGAGCTTCAAACGTGTAGTTTACATCATGAACACGTGAGTTTAGGTAGAAGACCTTCTGTGAGACAGTGCCGTACATGTCAACTAATTAAACTGTATCACGGACCTAAAACTAACGAGTTGTCTTCGCTTATAAACACTTATGATGGCTGTGGAGAGAGTAAACAAGGAAAAGGTGAAGAAACGTGCTGGGAAAAAGATGAGGAAGCATATTTGGCGTGGACTCATCAATAGAGTGATTGATCTTCTTTTCTTCGTGCTTCATCTCCCCTGCGGCCCTAGAACACGTTCGCCTGACACGTTGTTACATGCTGCCTCCATAGAGTATGTCGTGTAGCTGTTAAAATCTGCTTCGTAAAGTTATGCTGCGTGTGTGTGTGTTATTACCTAGTGCTTTAGCTGCTCAGAAGATAGCAGCACTTGTCGTTGTTGGCGCAATAAAACGAAAACTGAGTGACAAAGACCGTAAAATAAACAAAGGATATATATATATATATTCTAAAATAAATATTAATTGTCAAAACATATTACAGGTGCTGTTTAATCCTACAGCATGTCCTAGTGACTTAGAAGAAAGGAAACGTAGAGGATTAAAAGAAAACACACGTAAGATTTGCAGTACATCCTCTTTATTAATCCATGAATTAAAGCTGTTATTAAAACCAAGCCATTTAACATACAGTTTACTGCCACGACGTCGAATAACAGTTCAACTAAATAGTGACCAGGATATTTTGTTTTCTGCAGTTCTTCGATGTAGAATCCTCCTTCAATAGGCTGTCCTCTGAGATCGCGAAGTAAATACGTAACTGGATTAGTAAGCTTAACACTTCTGATTTGAAAAATTTCAGTGCTCCAGTTAGGTGTGTATCCTTTTGCAAGGATAGACTTGTGTTTGCTGATGCGAACAAAATCACCTTCTTTAAAGCGATGGCGACGTGGATCAGCTGTTTTAATTACAAGATGAATAGCATTTATACGAGGTGTATTCTTTGTAACAAGACGTGGCTTTGTTCCGATAGTGCGATGAGGTGTATCGTTGTAGGTAGATAAAAGTCTAGGTAGCAGATCAATCCAACGATATGAAACTTGCGCTGTAAATTATCGCCAGATCATTGTTTTGAGTGTACGTTTAAAGCATTCTACAACACTTGCCTTGAGATTGCTGAACGTAGAGTAGTGTTGAATGCCAAGTAACTTGAGGTAAGAAGAAAAATCCTTGTTGTAAAACTCTTTACCTCGATCAGTTTGAAGAAGCCTTGGGCAGCGTTTCGATTCTTCAACACTATGTTTAAATGCTTCTTTAAATTGAGCTGCCGTTTTAGAACGCACGGGTTGTGCAAAAGCAAACTTCGAGTACACATCGATAACAGTAAGTAGATACTTAAACCCCTTATTACTAGAGGCATATGGAATCATTTCTACTAAGTCTGCTTGCCAGAGATCATCTTTTCCTCGTGTAATAACGCGTCTGCTACAGTAGCTGCGACGTGCTGGTTTATGTAACTCATGTGCGATGTTTACCTTTACAGGTGAGATATTCTCTTGACGAGTCATTACAAAATAATACCGGCATAACGTAGTTCTCTTTCTATTTCTAGAATTTCTAATCCGTGACCAGTGTGACCAGCCTCTTGCGATGCTCTTAAAAGTTGTAATCGTTCAACGAGTAATTTTGGGTCATTCCAGTATCTTACATCCACATACGGCAACAAAGGCTTGTAGATAACATCAAGACTACGTGCAGTCGGAAACAGCTTAGAAATAAACTCACGATACTTGTAACTCTTATTCGCATTTACAGCTTCTGTTCTCTTTTAATTACGTCGTGTTGCGTCAGTAGCAAAAAGTATTGCTTTATATTTTTTAAGATCATCTTGTAAAATTATATCCTTGTCAGGTATTCGTGACAAAAGAAGTTCTAGGAGTCCTTTCGTAGGTTTATAGGTAACACCTTTTACAATGAGTTTGTTGTTATTAATCTTAACATTTGAATTTCCTATCCAGAAACAGTCATCTTCGTAGCGAATACCGTAGGTAGTGTCAGTTTGTCCTGTAAAAAGTTTCCCTATATAAGGTGCAAAGAGAGATCCATAGGTATCTTGAATAAAAGTTCTAAACTTATTGCGATACTCTGGTGTAATCATAACCTCAGACAAAGATGGTAGATTTTGCGTCGATGTAGTAGGTGTTTCAGCAATAACATCTGTAGTTAAAAACTCAACACACTTAGATGGTGATGTATCATTTTCTTCTTCTTCCTCCTTATCTTCCTCTTCTTGATCTACATCCTGCTTCTTCTCTTCCTTATCTTGTTCATGCTTTTCTTCTTCCTCTTCTTCATGCTTCTCTTTATGATATGATGTTTGCATAGAAGCAAAACTTGAAGTAGACTGCGGTAATGGAGTAGAATTAAAAATTTCTTTGAGTGGTGTACTTAGTTGTGTTTTTAAAAATAAATCCGTGTCTGCTTGAATACGTTTAAGCTCTTTAGATTTCCGTCGAATATGGTTTCGAGCTTGGATGATATGTTTTGTGATCTCCTTGCTAGATGTTAACATGATGATGGTTTTTAATCAAGTAGTTACTGTAATTCTGTGTTAATGCATATAAAATGATTGAAACCCATGCGATATCGCCCATGCTGTACATCACTTTCTTTATCAATAACTAAAAAGCTGTAACGGTGTAATGACCAACATTTAGCACACATACGTTTAAAGTCATCGAATGTCATATCAGTGTTAACATGATCGTTATACACATGTCGCATGTTGCGCTCATCTTGCCGAAAAAGCACAATAACATTTGCGTTGTCGCGTATCAACTGCATAGGCACACGAGAATAGGTTTGGCACAAATAGATGCAATCAACATATTTATGCCGACCCATACTAAAGAATGCACGAATAACGTTTTGCTGTTCTGTTGCGACATCATCAAAGATCATAAGAGAATTAGGAAGCACATCGTCTGGTGATGGTACTTGCTCATGCGAATTAAATTTAAAATATCTTGTTCCATCTTTAACTATATCGTGCATTACAGTTTGTAGAATAGTATATAGCGGCTGATAGAGTGACTTTGCGAAAACGTAAGTATTCTCGAAGCGTACACCATTTACATAAGTAATAAGTGTGAGTAAAAGATTTGTTTTCCCGCATCCCGACGGACCTGATATAATACATCGAACAGTAAAAGGAAGCAACGTTCCATGACGTTTTCTTGTAGTTGTACTAGAACTAGGTAAGAGATGTGGTACAATGTCGGTAACAGGTAGTGTGTCTTGCTGCTTTATAATCTTCATGATAACTGAATCATAAAGTGCGAAATAGTAACATATATATATTAAACGAAACAAGAGGCAACGGTTAGTTTATGATTTGCTCTTGACTAGTAAAGTCGTGTACAGCATGGTGAAACAACGATATCCAAACGACATGAAGAAGAAGAAGAAAGTAAAAACTGTTGGATGGAAAGATGTTATAAAGGCTGCGCAAAAAGCTATTCGAGGGGAATACAATCCTCGTGTAGCTATTACTAAGGCGTTACGCTCAGCAAGAGCGAGAATTTCTCCAAAGTGCAGAGCAATATTTAGTAAACGTGCACGAATTATTCCTGTACCAAAACGAGGAGGATTTCTTCCTGCGCTGTTTGCTGGCTTAGCAGCTTTAGGGTCATTGCTAGGTGGTGCTAGTGCTGTAGCGAGAACTGTCAAAGCTGTAGAAGGAGCGAAACAACAGTTGAAAGAGAGTGAACGTCATAACAAGACGATGGAGGCAATTGCGTTACGAGGCAAAGGTGTGAACATGAAGCTAGCGCCATACAAGGAAGGGCTTTGTATCTACATTTCTCCAAAAAACGTCTACTGAATGCACTGCTACATCGAGCTCTAACGCATGATGAAGTTTTTACGTTTGCTAAACAACTAGTAATTCATTATTTACGAGGAGTATATATGCGCGATCAACTACCAGCGCGCCCACGTGAACGTGAAAGTGCCGTAATTAACTTGGACGACAGTCGTGGACCTGGAACTCATTACGTTGCTTATGTAAAACGTAAATCTAAAGTATGGTATTTTGATAGCTATGGAGACTTACCTCCTGCTTTTGAGCTCATACGTTATTTCGGAAGCAGTGCAGACATTGTTTACAATAAAAACCGTGTGCAAAACTTTCATACACGCATGTGCGGACGATTATGTCTTATGTTCTTATATCAAACCCAGACAGTAGAGAAAATGCATTAGTGTCTACGTGATGACGAACAGTGAAAGAACGCTTGCTGTACGTGGAGAAGGACCTGAAACAACCGTCTATTTTAATCCACCAATCGAACTTGGTTATCAGCCGCATAGTCTTGGACTAGTATCGTTTGAAAGCTACAATAAAATCTATAATGTGCGTGGTGGTGTAAACAAGTTCTATTACGATGAGTATGTGCTAACACTACCCTCAGGTAGTTATACAGTAGACGATATTCACGACTATATTGAAAGTACGTTAATTGATCAGTTTGGGGAAGATAGTTTTAGTAATCATAATTACAAGTTTTCAATCACTATAAGCAACATTACACATAAATGTGTTATTGAATCATCATTTAAGATTGACTTCAAATCACAACCTGATTCGATTGGACCTCTGCTTGGATTTTCATCGAGGGAGCTCCTAGCGAACGTACGTTACGAGTTTGATCAACCTATAAAACTCTTCGATGATTATGAGGTGAACGTTACTTGTAATATTATTACAGACTTGAATAGTAATCTACAACCTTCGCACGTCCTGCACGACTTTATTGTTACAGAGGAACGTGGATATACTATTTGTGAGAAACCAGCAGTAGTTCTTTATCATCCTGTGTCTGTAAAACACATTAGCAACATTACTCTTAGACTTGTAAATAAACATAATCAGCTTATTCATTTAGATCAGCACGCGTACGTAGCTTACAAACTACATCTTAAACCAGTATGAAAACCATCTATAAAACACGGTGTACATTCCGAAGACATACTACATGTGTGCAGAGACTCATCGAGTTAACAGATGCCCATAAGCAGATACTCCAAGATTTAGGATATACACTACTACAACAGAATGGAAGAAATGTTGGACATTACGAATACAGTAGAAAGTCGTTAAGGTGTAGTACAAAGTGATCTTCATTCCTATCAACCTTTTACGTTTGGATTAAATAACAATGATGAAATTAATTTTATTATTAATCAGCAAGAAAGCTACCTCTATATTGAAGGACGACTAGAAAAGTCGCATGGAAGTGGACCAAGCATTTCACAACTAAACAACCATGCTCTAGCTTTTCTCTTTTCTGAAGCGCGATATGAAGTAAATAATGTTGAAATAGATCGAACGAAGAATGTTGGTATTACAAGTGCAATGAAACTCTACCCTTCTTTCTGTGATGAAGAAAGTAATCTTTTGCGGATGGCTGGATGGTGTCCAAAAGCTAGTAACAACTGGATGATTAATGAGGATGGAACTTTTACGGGTATGTTATCACTGAAACATATTTTTGGATTCGCAGAAGACTTTGCACGTATTATAATCAATGCAAAACAAGAGCTTATTCTAATCCGTGATCGAAGTTATTACAATTCTCTTAAAGCAGCAGAAACACCAGTAGAATTGAAAATAACACTGCATCGTGTACTGTGGAGGATTCCACATGTAACCTTATCTGATCGTGAAAAACTTCGATTGCTCAAGATTGTAGAAAATGATACACCATTACTTATATGTTTTAGAAGTTGGGAGCTGCATGAATATCCTGTGTTACCACCTACAAACAAGCATAGCTGGGCTGTTAAAACATCACGTTTTACTGAGAAGCCCTTGTATAATATTTTTGGATTTCAAAGTAATCGTAAATTCAATCACGAAAAAGATAGCTCACTGTTTGATCACTGTAAATTAAGACACGTTATACCATCCACCTCTTATCTGCGTTTTACTTAGATTTTGCCTCATACCTTTTCCTGCCATTCCTATTAAATTTTCTATCCTGGTTAGGGCTTCCTCCACTCTATTCTCTTCTATCAATTTTACAATACCTATTTTCCAAATCTCAAAATTTTCTCCATTGAAGTACTCTCTGAATTCATTTCCTAATTCTTCTCTCTAACGATACCTAGCTACTTTCCTCTCCTGTACGCTATCGTAAACGATCTCTTGCGTTCCTATCTCTTGAATAATTAATTTTATAGATACTGGCATATGATTTGCCTCTGCCCAATCCTTAATGATTATCTCTTTGATAATTTGCAAACTATCCCTACAGCATACAACTAGGTCAATTGTACTGCCCCCATTTTCTACTATATATGTTAGTTTTCCACTCTCATCTCCAAACCACCACCCTTTTTTTTCAATATATAAAGCTCCTCTACCGCGCATAACTCTAGTAGTTTTTCTCCATTTCTGTTACATTCTTTATCCTGGCTATTTCTATTAAGTAGTAATACCCCGTCCTCAAGTTGACTATAAACTGGTTTCTTGTCCCCTATCCTCGCGTTAAGATCGCCCATAATAATAATAACGCTTGCCTGATCATACATACTTCTCATTCGTCTAATTTCTGTCGCTAAATTCTTAAAAAAATCATTCTGCGCAAATGGGGAGCTCAAAGGTGGATTATATATAAAAGCTATACATATTTCATTCCTCCAATTTACCCTATCTAATATTCTTATCCAGATTAATTCCTTAAACTCAGATTCTAACCGCTGTATTCTATCTTTTAAGTTGTTTTTGATAACAACTGAAATTCCGCCCGATATCCTTCCTCTATTGGATCTCCTTGATCCATATTCACTCCATACGATACACCCTTGTATCTTTAAGTCTTTCTTGTAATCAGCCCAATTTTCTACAAGCCCATGGATGTCCATTTCTTCCAGTAGCTCTTTAAAGTCTTCGTTACCTATTTTGCTCCATACTCCTTCAATGTTAACACATGATACCTTTAACTCTAGTTATTTTTTACCTCTATGTTCTAAACTCCCTGACTTACTTCTAGTTATTCTAGATCTTTCCACTTCCATTTTACTTCCCTCAGGAGAGCAAATAACGTCCTTCTCAGATAGTTCTTCTGTGAGTTTTAATCTACTACCTGAACCCATCCCCTTCTTCTGAAAAAAGTCTTTTAGACTCACTGACCTACGCCTGGAAGTATCCTCAGCTCCTCCACGCGGCGCCGCTGTTGACATCCGGCTCGCCTCGTCGTTCCTCCCACTGTTATTTAACTCCGCTGGAAGATCTGACGTAGGCTGTTGAATCACCTGTCCGGGGTTATCAACCCGAGCATCGCACGTATACTCTGGAATCTCTTGTGTCATCACTCCTTCACCATGCACTTCCGCTGATGACCCAAACTGCTTACTTCGTTCCTTAAACATATTACCCAGATCACTGACCGTCCACGTTCTCGCCCAGGTATCTCCCATCACATGCAAGCGGTTTCCTCTTATAAATGCCCGTAGATTCGATTTTCTTGCTTGTCGTAAATGGAATTGTAGAACTCTTTGCTCTTGGAGGCTGTTTCTGTCCATATCCCTTTTTATCCAAATTCTGCTGCCCTTCAAGTTCCTCGGACTATTCAAAATTCGGCTTGCCATTAATGAGGAAACAAACTTAATTCTAACAGGTCTTCTTCCTCTATTCTTTCCCATCCTATACACATCATCTATCTCCCTTTCGGTACACTCAATGCCTAATTTCTCTCTCATTAGCTTAAGGACTGAGCTCATCAATCCCATCTTAGATTCTCCTTCCGTTTCATCCAGTCCATAAATAATAATATTACTTCTCTTCTCCTCCTCCGTTCTTCTGCTATCTCGCCATTGAAGTACCTGTACTTGTTCTTCTAGCTCCTGTATCCTCTGATTTATTATAGCTCTTTCTTCCTTGCCTTCTCTTATCTTCGCCTATATTTGTGTTAGATCTTTGGTTATGCTGTCCTTCATATCGTTGATTTGTTGGAACTGTGCTTCGAATATTTCTTTGGTCTAGTCAGCCTGAGAAGCATCGCGGACAACTTCCTTAATTTTCTCAATGTCCTCCCAGGTCAATGGGCCTGGGTTCATCTCGACGCCTCCGATGACTAATAGAGGAGCCACTATAGCTGCCGCCATCAACAGTTCTGTCAGTCCTATTTCTTTATTAAATCCTAATTTACACTCCGTCTTGATCCACTTGACCCGGTTGTGCCATCGCCCTATCACACTCCTATACTGCTGCACTGTTACGCCCATATTGCTTTTCCTGCACTTCCGCACCGTTACCACGCACGTCTGCTCAGCAAAGACTGGTGTTCCTCCCATAGTGGGTACTAATGACAGGTAAACCGCAGACCCGTGGTGTTCCTCTCATGGTTGTACTGATCACAGTAACCCGCACTAACCGGTGGTATTCCTCATATAGTAGTTATTAATCACACCGACCCGTACTATCTCATGGTGTTCCTGACATTGTGGTACTACTCACAGGTAATGTAGTACGCATAGGGAACGCAGATCAATGGAGTTCCTCACGTTCTGTGCCACTCACAGGCAACGCAAACCAGTGGTATTTCTCACAAAGTGGGTCTTAATCGCAGGTAAAAACCAGATCCCTGGTGTTCCTCAAATAGTGGGTACTAATCAGAGGTAACACCCAGACCCGTGGTATTCCTCGGAACGCAAACCCGTGATGTTATTTACATAGTGGTACTAATCACAGGGACCCATACTATCCCGTAGAGTTCGTCACATAGAGGGTACTAACTGTAACAGAGGTACAAGCGCCTTGATGAATGCTATCTGTAATATAAAACTTATAAGAAATGTGGACTTTTCTCAACAGGACGCTACCACAAGCTTATATTATGTCCTCTGGTGTGCAGATGAACTATTAAAATTGTAGAGCAATTTGTATGCAAATGTTTACTGAACTGAATTGTTTATTCTTTGTTTTCGGTGTGTTAAAATTTAAACACTACCATCTCTTCCTGCCAACTGAAGATGTGGGTCGATGAAATATTTTGTACATTTATTTCTCAACGAATCAATTTTTTGGGTATTTATTTGACTATCCAATAAGAATTCGGGGTGTGTCGGGACATAGCCCAGAGTTTACTGGAACCTCCCCCTCGGGCATAAATGCTGCCACATTTTCGGACCAGGTTGTCTTATTCATCATTCCAGTCTAGAGTGTACGTTGATAAAGGAGGCGGCGGTGCGTCGTCCATCTTCGAGAGGTCCACCAGCTTAACGTAATGGCAGTTTAAGCCTAATTATGTGATAGTCTTTGAAAGCCAGCTCGAGGGAAAGGTTTCCGATCTTTAGTAATGTAATTTTAATTTTCTAAAATGTAAATTTCAAAGTTAAATTTCAAATAAGCCGAAAGAACTTAGCCGAAATCTGGAATAGAGAGTGAGGTAACCTCTCGTCTTCCCACTCAACTTTATCCTGAGGTTACTGTGATTTTGTAACCTTTAAAATCTATCCTTTAACATCCGTAACTTAAATATTTTACTCCATCTAGTCACCTCCGTAGTATAGGCCTAACCTTTGTAAAATCGGGTCGTAAGCCCAAATACGGTTTTATGCATTTAATAAAGTCTAAGGAGTGCAAGAATTCAACTCCTGACCATTTTGGTTTTAGGGCCAGTGACTTTTAACTTTCGTTTTTTCATAAAGGCGTAGTAGAAAGGGTACGTCTTACATATTACCCCTGTTGAACTTAATGCTTTTCATATTAAAGATATTAGGCTATTGAGCTTTTACGATAGTGAATACTCTTGGATTTTTTGAAAGCTTTGCCTTCCATAGGTCTGGAAGATGTGAAATTTTGGAAATAGATTCCTAAGGTTAAATTTGTAGAGCAAAGATGCTCTTCCTTCCGATGTAAAAATTGAGAGATCTCTCTCCTTGGTTGTTTATAAAGGGAGCAGTTGTGCTGATGTAAAATTTGCAAATAAGGAGCTTCTGGCTCATGATGTAAATTGTTGTTCTCTCTAATTCTGTTACGCAAGTTCTCCAGCTAGCATTGTACATGATCTATTTTAATTACTTGGCTAATTATAAAGTTTTAAAAATGAAAGCTTAAGGAAATAATGAAAACTGCCCATTTTAAAGTTTGAAATCAATCTTTCGATTTTTGCATATCCACCCATTCTTTTCCGCACCTAGTTTCGCCTCTGTGATCTACACAATCCCTGGAAAAAGTGGTAGGAGAGCATGGTTGATGGTTTCTGAATAAGGCCCCTTTCGACGGCTACTCATAGAAATCAACAGCGAACCCTAAAATGTTTCTTGGTCGTTGGAATTTTTCAAATTTTGTTAGATCCTCTATCACTACGTCTGGTTCTCGTGAAGTCTTTGCACCAGCGTAGCTGCGCAAACAGGAACTGATTCATGAACTTCTAGTTAGGAAGGTCCAATCTGGTGGCACAGTTGCGGCAGATATTGCCAAACTTAAAAGAATCGTTAGGGTTTCCTTTTGTATCCCAGTATTTGGGGAGGACATTGATGAGGCTATGTCCATTATCCCTGATAATACCACCGAACTAGCGTCAGTTGTAAGTTTCTTTGAAGTAATTGGCCCTTCTACTAATCAACATAAGACAGTTCAAGCTAGACTATTTCATTTCTACAATAGGGCTATGGACCTATTGTCTCCAAAATTGAAGGATGATCATACTAAGGAAGCAAGTAACTTGATCGAGCACCCGTCTGACATGTCTAACAGGGTTAGTCAATTGTTGTCCGGGGCCGTTAGTGCTAAAAGTAACCATGATCAGACTGACAAAGTAACAACAGGTGAGGACTCTAGTAGGTCTGCTAGGAGTAGGAAATCGGTGGCTAGACAACAAACGTCGGCCCCATCGGGAAAAGAACCTGAATATCTAAACCAACATCCAACTCTCCTTATGATTAATGCTGTGTCTGAAACTTTCAATCTCCAGTGCCGTCACCTATTATTCCTCCTGGGTTTAGCAGTTTGTCCCAACCTTAGCCATGAAGATAAAAGGCCATCTCCAAATTTTAAATTAATATAACTAATGAGGTGATATCCTTTTTAAGATTCCTACTTGAATTTCAAGATCATGCTTTGGTTTTTGCTCTGTCTCATCCTAAAATTCTACAAATTATGTACCCATATTCTGTAGGTGTCCTCTCGGACAAAACTGTGAAAGCAATAGCTGACTGATGTTCTATTGAAGATTTCTATGCCCAACTTTTGGCTAACTTCATTCCAGAACTTTATTCTCTAACACAGAAGTACTATATCAGAGTACAGAGAATGGATGAGAATTTAGCCGTTCTTATCCAAGACACTACATTTTATGCTATGGTTTTCACTCTCTTTTTCCGAGGATCAAATTATGCAAACCACTGTCGAAGGAATTTCTCTTGTTTATAGGTCTTACTTATGTTTATCTTCTCGAACTCAAACCTTTCTCAAACTTCAGGCAATGCCAGTGTCAGCAGAGGGAGTGAGGTACACTGACACTTTACGAGTAACCAGGGAGCCCCCCTACGGCATCTAACAGCTCTCGGCCACAATCTCGCCGAACCTTCCCCACACGCAAGTGTTATGAGTGCGGATCGACTGAACACCTTAGGAATAAGTGCCCCGTGTTAAATATAGCGGAACTAGGAGTGGATCTGGCCCGACTCAATGTTGCTTTAAGTACGGGTCGTTTTCCAATCTGTCAAAAAATTGAACTTCACCTAACGGCACACCGTACTGTTCAACTTCTAGTGCTACCTCTACTAACTCAGGCGATAGGAAGGAACTAGGGTCATCGGCTGAGTCGCAATGTTCACATTCTCGAGGCTTAGGCCCCGTAAAATTACGCAAGGAATACATCAAGGAAGAAAACTCCTCTAATTTATCATTTGAAGGCTCTAGGGAATGCCATAAATTTGCTTCTGAGACCCCAGGATTCACGCCATTTCTGATAATTGAGGTAAATGAGCCGGTCAGTGTGCTATTAAATTCAGGAAGCGTTAGCTCCATTATTTCCGAGGAGTGGTAATCCAAGTTGAAAGCCTGTTTTAAATTTATTGTCTGTTGTTTGTTTTCTATTAAATGTTTTTCGGCAAATTCATCATCGTCAGAAATTTTAGGTTTCATTCTAGTTAAAGTTCGTATCTCAAAATTTACATGGAAAATAACGTTGTTTTTGGCTAAGCAATTGTCTCGCCCGGTAATATTAGGAGCCGTTTCATATCTCATCCTGGTCTTGTGCGCGACCATGAAAGCAAGTCGTGCACATTCAAATTTGATAGTAACGTTAGTATTTCTCTTCTGTAATGTAATTCTGTCATTTCCATCTATTTCGCCTACGCAGAGTGAGATGTCGTTAAGACCAAGCTGAAAGTATTAGAAGGTTGTGTCAGTCTTTTCCTGATGTATTTTCAGAAACCCTTGGTGTCACTGACCTTATTGGATATAAGACTGAAGTAATGGATTCGATTCCTGTACGATTGCCTCCATATAGGCTGTCTCCACCTAAAATGAAAGCTCTTAAATTCTAAAGTTCAAATATTAAAAAACGGCATCATTCGACTTCCAAAGTCGGCGTATTCATCGCCTGTTTTCCTTGTACCGAAACCTCAAGTGGTTTCAGGCCTGTCATTGATTACAGTGCTATAAACCGTAAGGTCATATTATAATCAGTGCCCCTTCTTGAGCTTCATTCTTGTTTTTGATGGTTTCACAAGGTAGAGTCTGTACCATCTTAGATTTGAACCAAGCATATAATCAGATATCTCTGCCAGAAGAATCCAAACATCTAACGGATTTCGTCACTGATTGGAAATTGTACGAATACAACCGCGTGCCATTCGGCTCCACACGGGCGTTGCTCTCCTTACTAGACAGCTGGGTAGGGTCTTCCCCGACATCAGATTCGAATATCTTTATCATCATCTCGACGATGTCGTTGCGCTTTCGAAGACCTTTGAAGAACATTTAGGTCATCTGAAGGAAGTTCTCAATAGCATTCATAAGTCTCAGTTGACGGTTAAATTATCTAAGGTTGCTTTTGCTAAGGTTTTTATGTCATTCTTACAGCATATTGTGTCACCTGATGGTGTTGCTATCGACCATTCCAGAACGCAGGCTCTCTGCTACTTCAAGTCACCTAAGGACGTCAAAGGAATTGCTAGGTACATCGGCATGGTGAAATTCTTCAGGAAATTTATCCCTAACATCGCTAATAGGGCGGCACGCCGAAATCAACCCCGTAGGAAAGGCGTCAATTTTGAGTGGGGGCCATTGCAGCAAGCTGCCTTTGAAGTTATTATGTTAGCTCCAGTATTAGCAATGCCCGATTTTTCTAAGAAATTCATCGTTTAAACCGATGCCTCTTCATCTGCTGTTGCTGCAGTACTTCAAGAAACGGAAGTCGGCCTACAGCTTTTGCGTCTAGGACTATATCGACTCAAGAAGCCAAGTACTCCGTCAATGAATTAGAACGTCTGGCTGTCCTGTTTTCGTTGGGGAAGTTCCGCCTTTATTTGGAGCATGTCAGATTTGAATTAGAAACAGACAACCGAGCTTTAAGTTAGGTTTTAGCTAGACCTCGTCGTACCAGACTTATCGCCCGTTGGGATATCAGAACTTATGCCTTTCAATTCGACGTGCGACACATTACAGTATCAGAAAATGTGGTGCAGATGGACTAAGCCGCATGTTTTCTAGTGATGTTGAGACCAGTGAACAGGAGGAATGTTCTTCTCCTTCCACTTCCATACCTTCTTTTGTTAGTACTATTTTGAGGTATGCCCCTGTGATGATTAGTAATATCGAGAATTATCAAAAGGAAGATCCAGTGCTGGCTCCTATATTGGAAACCCTTTCTTCTGGGGAATATGTTGTCCCGTATGTGTAGAGTAACGGGGTCCTGTGTTGTCCTTCGAGGCACGATCTTAAGATGAGAGTAGTTGTTCAAGCTGTTGTTGTGCCCATGACCTTCAAATACTATCATGAGACCCAATTGGGGGGTCATTTAGTCGTCCCCAAAACAAGAGAGAAAATCTGAGAAATCTTTATCTGGAAGAGTATGGACGGCGAATTCAGGGAAATGGTTAAAGCATATAACCCTTGCTTGCTTGCTTAGTAAGCCCACCTCGTCTACTAAGCTAGGGCTTTTGTCAAACGATCAAATATCTGCCCCCATGGAGCCTTTGTATGTAGGCAATGTCTTACCTTTCTCTCAGTCGAAGGGGAACGGGAATAAGTTCATCCTTGTATGTATAGTGGGCTTAACTAGATTTTCACGGTTATTTCCGACTAAGCAGCTTACCGCTCAGTCTACCATTTCTCGCCTTAATACTATCTTTGCTTCTTTTGGTCCTTGTCAATATATAGTTTCTGATAATGCGAAGGCCTTCACATCTAACTTATTCCGAAAATTCTGTATTGTTTCAGCCATATCCCATGAAACTACTCGTGCTTATCACCCGCAACCATATCCGGCTGAACGTGTTAATCGTAATCTTCGATTTGCTCTGATAGCTTTTCATCATGAAGATCATTCTTGACGGGATACTTCTCCACACTGGTTACCTTTTGCTGTAAATTCGGCCGTTCATGTGTCTCACAAGTTTGCTCCTGCCTCCCTCACGTTCAAATTTGTACCTAACACGCCGTTGTCAAACCTTTGGTCCTCAAATGAGACTTTGCCGGATAAAATAAATCCCGATAATAATAGGGACCTGTGGAAGAAAGCTAAAAGTAACTTAAGACTCTGATGAGAAAGGTAAGGAGAGATATGATCGTGGACGGAAGCCCACCAATTTACGGTTTGGTGATCAGGTCATGGTTAAGGATTTTGTAGCGACAGGCAAGCTTACCTCCAGATTTCATGCGCGGTGTATTATTCAGGATTTCAAACACCGGTCACTCTGTCGGTGATCAATCCAGCCACTGAGAGAATTTTTAGAGTGCATATCTCCCAAATTTTACCGGTTTGCTGTATAGGCCACAGAGTTATGGCATGAGGAAGTAGTTACATTTCTTTCCTTAAGAGCTCAGAATATTAAAATTTTAAACTGAAAAGTGGAGGCCTTCTGCCCCACTAATCTAGTGTATTACCTTTTATTGTTCTACCTGTGTACAAAACTTCCCCTCGAAAAAGGTTTATATTTTCCGTTGGATGGATGCCATTACCTTTCCTCCGCCTCCAAAACCAAGCCTGTATTTCACACACACTCATCCCCGATGCCGCCCGTCTCATCTGTACCTGCAGATTCAACATAAACAAACTCGCTTTCATAATAAAAACACCACTGTCGCCCAGTAAATTATTGTATCAGTGCCCTTTTTGTCACCTGCGTTCGTGTCCAAACATATGGCGAGTGATGCTGGTGTGGGGTACGGGCCCAATCCGCTGTGGCCCAGTCTCCTTCATAACGCCTTGCTGGAGCACCATCCTTTCCAGCTGAAGTGCGGTAACTCAACCGCCTAATTCATCTTGGAACAGTATCTGTATATCTGGTCTGTGGCGACCATCACCATGGCTACCCCTCTCATGGTAGCGGGTGAGATGTAGCTGAAGGTACTTGAGGGGTCCGGCGGACCACACCCGGGTAACGGCTTCGGCGGCCTCTCTTGCCGTTAAACTTGAACGGTACATCCCGGACTTCTTCGGTTTCAGGAAAACTTAAAGACTAGTTTTCGACGTGATTATTTACATACGAATTTTCATAAAGACATTTTCTCGGTACACTTCAACTTCAAAATTTTTCTAAAAAGCAAAATTTCAAAATGTGTCACCCGAGGAAAAACTTATGGTGGGAAAGGTCTGTACCGGAGGTGCACCGGACAGGAGGGTGCTATCTGTAATATAAAACTTGCAACAGCTAGCGCGAGAAGTTTGGACTTTTCTCGACAGATGTCGCTATTAAAAACTTATGTTATGCCCTATGGTGTCCAGAAGAGCTATTAAAATTGTAGAGTAATTTTTTACGTTAATCTATTTTGTATGTTAATGTTTAGTACACTGAACTGACTATTCTTTGTTTTCCATGTGTTAATGTTTACAACACTACCATCTCTTCCCGCCAACTGAAGATGTGGGCCAATGAAACACTTTGTACATTTATTTTCCTAATAATCAGAAACTTTCTGGTATTTATTTGATTATCCATTAAGAATTCGGGGTGTGTCGGGGCTTAGCCCAGAGATTGCTGGAACTTTCCCCTCGGGTATAAATGCTGGTATGTTTTCGGACAAGGTTGCCTTTCCACAGCTTCAGCCTAGAGTGTGTGTTGATAAAGGAGGCGGCGGTGCTTCGTCCATCTTCGAGAGGTTTACCAGCTTAATGTAATGGCAGTTCAAGCTTAACTATGTGATAGACTTTTAAAGCCAGCTCGGGGGGAAGGTTACCCACCTTTAGTACTGTAAGTTACATTTTCTAAAGTATAAATTTCAAACTCTATTGCAAATTTTAAAATAGCCGAAAGAACTTAGCCGAAATCAGGGAATACAGAGTGAGGTACTCTTTCGTACTCCCTCTCAACTTGATCTTGAGGTGACTGTGATTCTGAAACCTTTAAAATCTATCTTGAAATTTCTCTAACATTTTCTCTATCTAGTCACTTCCGTAGTAACGTCGGGCCGTAAGCCCAATTACGGTTTATTCATTTAATGTAAGGTCTAAGGAGTGCGAGGTTTCGCCTCCTCACCGCTTAGGTTTTTGACCCAAAGACCTCGTAGAAGGGGTACGTGTTACGCTGTTGAACTTAATTCTTTTCATGTAAAGGATATTAGACTGTTGAGCTTTTACGACAGTGAATACGCTTGGAATTTGTTAAATGTAGGTTGTACCTTTCATAGGCCTGGAAATGTGAAATTTTGGAAGGGGATTCCTAAGGTTAAATTTGTAGAGCAACGATGCTCTTCCGTCTGATGTAAAAAATTGGGAGATCCGTATCCTTGATTGTTTGTAAAAGGGAGCAGTTTTTCTGATGCACATTTTATAAATCAGGAGCTTCTGGCTCATGATGTAAATTGTTGTTCTCATTAATACTGATACTCAAGCTCTCGAGCTGGAATTGTACCTGATCTATTATTAATTACCTGGCAAAATATTAGGTTCGTTTAAAAACGAAAGCTTTAGAAAATAAATAAAACTGCCAATTTTAAAGTTTTAAATCAATCTTTCGATTTCCGCAGATACAGCCATTCATGCCCGCACCTTCTTTGACCTGTGTGATCCACACAATTCTCGGAACAATAATGAAAGTTAAACCCCAGAACCGTGCTGTTCTTCAGAACGCAATCCCATGGTGTTCGTCATGTAGTTGTACAAGTCTCAGGGACCCGTACTATACCGCGTAGTTCCTAACATAGTGGGTATTAATCTTAGGGACCCACATCATCCCGTGGTATTCCTCACATTGTGGGTACTAATCTCTCGAACCCGCACTATCCCTTGGTGTTCCTCGCATAGTGGGTACTAATGTGAGGTAAAAGCAAGACCCGCGGTGTTCCTCGCAACACAAGCCCATGGTGTTCCTCACATAGTTTTACATATCTCAGGGACCCGATCTATCCCGTGATGTTCTACACATAGTGGGAACTATTCACTGGTAAAACTCAGATCATGATGTTCCTCGGAATGCAAACCAATGGTATTCCTCATATAGTGGTACTAATCAGAGACCCCCGTAATATCCCGTGGTGTTCCTCGCATACCGACACTAATGACATGTAAAACCCAGATCCATGGTGCTCCTCGAAAGTAAACCCATGGTGTTCACCACATAGTGGTACTAATCACTGGGCCCCGTAGTATCCCGTGGTGTTCCAAACAGAGTTGTACAAATCTGTGGGACATGTTCTACCCCGTTTTGTTCCTCGAAAGCAAGACCATGGTGTTTCGCACACAGTTGCACAAATCACAGGGACCCGTACGATACCGTGATGTTCCTCGGAACGCAGACCCATGACGTCCACAAACAGTTGCTGAAACACCCGAGCGAGGTTAGCCTGTTTTTATCTCCCTGAGATCCTCCAACCGAATCAGGGCAAACGGTTAGCCTCCGTCAGAGTGGTGGGTACTATACATGTGTACTGTAAACCCATAGTTATCCTCCAACAGACACATGGTATTACTCAGCATGTGGAACCAATTACAAGGATAATGGAAGTGAACACATGTAATTTGGTTCAAAACTCAGCATCCCTTGGTCTCGTCCCCCACCCATAGAGGTTTGTGTGATTGGTCCTCTAGAGCTATTTTATTTCCCTCAAGTATGCCGGCAAATCAGTTAGGACCCACCTACCCGCCACCTGGAACGCAGCACGTAGGTTCATGATTAATCTGCTGTAATCTTATGTCGTCTATCCCTCCTGGCTTACCGCTCTTACAACTGTTAAGGGTTGCCATACAGAAGAGCTGCATAAGATGACTAGACTCTAATTCTTCTGCCCGTAACATTTTGAAGTCTGACGGCAAGGTTCACCAACTGCACGAGCTGGCGTGCGATCTGTTTAGCTGTTACATTCGCACGACCCTCTCTGGCTGTTGGGTCATAACTCAGACGATAAAGAAACCTCCAGGCTTTCTGGCTAGTCATCCTTAGATCAGTCTCCTCAATCGCTCATGTTATTAGATATCGCGTTTAAGAACTCATCCCCAGATTAGACTGTACTGGAGCTAAGAGGATCGTTGTCCAGGATAGCACGATAACTTCTCAATATTTTCCTAGCTTCTGCATATAGTGTGCAGCCTCAAGGAATTGAGATACGGGAACAATGCTTCACGATATTTACATAATCATCATATGATTCAGAAAAGGCTCTACTGTATATTCAGAAAGTTCTCTTCCAGTGAAATGGTATATTTCCCCCAATCAGCCTTCTTAAAATGGTACCTTATTCGAAAAGGAACTCAGATTGTAACGATTTAAAGATAAGACGTATAGAACTAAGACGAGGCCACAAAACTAGATGCAAATAGAATATTGTGGTGGGCTTTATTATAATCAGAGAGGGTCGCAGACTGAATGCTGAAAGGCATAACGGTCTGTAATGAAGATGTATGTATGAAAAGGAACTGTGTGCGGTTAGACTGCAGCATATATCTGGCATATAAAAGGAAAATCAGGGATTGTTTGCCCCACTGATTTCGCTGATATTAGAGATGTGTGTTTGCTTACGCAGGTAATGTAAGTTAATATCTGGATTATATCCACGCCACCTCCATCTCACACTGTTGAATGATGCTAGAAGAATGTTATCACGCTGTAGAATTAAATCACACGTATCTGCCCATTCTATCCCAGCCTCTTCACTTTTGTCGGTACCTGGGTAACCCCATGTTGTATTATGAATGTTGAAATCATCATCCACAAAATTCACATAATGATGCTGGAAGGCTCCACAAAACTAAATACAGTAGCTGGTGAGTTATTAATTGAGCTCTACTGCGAGAGTTTCAATGTCATCATGGGAGAGGTTGTTCAACTACTAAACGCATGCCCTTGATATTTGGATGGCGGAGATTCTAGTTACGGTGAGTTTCCTGAATGCATATTATTAGCGTGTAGAGAAAATTGCGAGGGTACATATTTTGTGATTTTTTCAGATTCTTAGAATTAAGTCTATTATAGAAATAAAATAATCAAAATGCAGAATATTATTATGCAAATAAACACAAAATAAACCAGTAAATCCACACATACAGAGACGATGAGCAGGAAGTGGGAGCTGATAAGTGTTAAAAAGTCTGCGTATTCCAGTAACTTCTACAACGTAGTCCGGTGTATTTTGCTATGTGCAGGGCTGATTTGACTTTGTTTTATTTTAGGGGAATGTTATCGCAGTTTCAACTGATAATTTTTGTGCTGAGAAGACACGAGGCGAAATTTACTTTGTTATAACAGAAATGTTGTTATATTTTTCCCCAGGATGGGACTTTAAATTTATTGCATTTCTCATCGAATTTATTCAGACGTAATGAGGAACATGTTTGCAGTAGAGCAGTGAAATTTAGAGGAATATTATGTACGTTAATTAGCGAGATTTCATGTCCACATACATCAGTTGTGTACGCAAACTGGAAAGTTCTGGTCACCGTGTAATTTGTAAATGTCAATAATTATGTTAATTATTATTTATTTGGCATATGGCTACATCACTATAACCAATTAATATTAAAATAATTATCTCATACTAATAACAATAATAATTCATTCCATCATGCTAGTAAATTTAAGACAGGGGAGAGTTCGATTTTAATCTATCTCAGCAGTATAACTAAGGTATTTAGCATTAGAGGTTGCCTCAAGATTTTTTCTGGCAAGCTAGTTAATCACAAAAAACATATCAAAAGTTTGGCCTTCACAGATGGTCTAGTTATTCTATCCAAAAATAGCAATGTATGAATTCGTCCCCAGAAAAACTTCACGCAATTGCATTTAAAACAAATCCAAATCTCATATAAGAAAACCGGATACATGTAGGGTTCTAATCGATACTTACACATACAATATATGGTAACTAAGTTTGGCAAAATTCCTCAGATAAATAATTTCAAATACTTCGGGAAATCATCCAATGATCTGCATTAAATCATGAGGCACACGGAGAGAGATTTCTATATTAAAAATAGGCCAATGAATCACACGGAGAAGGTACAACAAAAAATCAATATCCCGGAACACTAAATTAAAACATTACATCACCGTAATTAAGACGAAAGCATTACACGCATCAAAAAAATTAATCATTGGAGAAAGATCACTATCTAAAAAGATCGAAAAACAAGAAAAAATTGTCCTTAGGGAAATCTTTTTCCCAGTATGCATAGGAGTGTGGATGAATAGGAGGTCTCCGGAATTTTACCAACATGACAGAGAAAATATGAGATACAATTGGAAAAAGGCGATTGAAATTTGATGGCCATATTAAAAGAATAGATGACGAAAGACTCACTAAAAATATATTTGTACCAGTCGTACCGGCATTTACTGGTACAAGTAAACAAGAACAACAGACAGCAAGAAACCAGGAAAAACTTAAAAGGAAGCGGGAAAATACTTAACCAGGTTCAGAAAACAGGCCCGAAAACAGAGGTGACTAGATCGAGAACTAAGGAAATACACGGGAGTAAATACTGGAAAACATGAAAGAGAAAAACTGTTATTTTCTTAAAGGAGATAAATAGTTTTATTACTGCGACCAAAAATTGCATTCGATAATTAAGAAAACCAATGAGTAAAGATTAAAAGGTGCACCTGGTAAAAATCTGGAAATTAATTAATTACCTAAGTGATAAATTGGTTAACCAAAACTCTCAAATTAGGTAACATTTGATAAACCGATTGACCAAATTGAACTAGGTTAAAATCAGAGTACCTTGAAACGAGGTACGCCATCTAAACTATGAAAATTAATTAAAACTTAACACAACCAAATCAATTACAATAATTATTTGCGTTAATGTCAATCGACCAATTCTACTGCCCGACAGAGGGCTATAGTGATTACCTAAATTTCACAAGAGTTTACTTGTATATCAGTAATTCAAACTAAAATCTTTCTTCAGGAATTTTGGTACCAACGTGTTAGTACGTCAAAGAGAGGCCGCGAGATTCTCTCCAGAACCGGGACCCAATAGCCGCAACGAGGAATTAAATAACATACACCAAATGCTTTTTCCAAAACCGGAGGTACACACAAAATTAAAAAAAGACACGAAACAGATCATCAAATGGCCCTGAAATTACACCACGCGTTGTAAAGGAAGAAAGATAACACAAAGGGTAACAAGGTGCCCAGCCAAAATCACAATACGGACATAAATTATCAGAGCAACAGGACGAAGTTAAACAGTGCGAGCACACATAAAATCAAATCGCCGTGAAGGGCAGGGCAGCTCAAAGCAGAAGGAAAAGTTCACGGTTTCAAATTATAGTTCAATTAAAGGGATAAATAAAGAGCCAAAACACCCAACATAATGGCACGTACGCCACAAATTAGAATAATACATCCATCCAGCATCAAACATAATTCATTCATATCCCCAAACCAAACAATAGTTCCTCCTGGCAACGGTGGCCACAGAAACGTCAACAACAGAGAGCGTACCGAAGCAAGGAAAGATGGCACAAAACAGAACTAGATCCCTATCCACGGAGATAATCTCACGATCCCAAACCTATAAAAATTTTAATTACATAATTAAATTAATCTTCACGAAACATCTCAAACATAATTTGCAACAGCAAAATCAGTTGTAACATTAGTCCAAAAGTATTACTCTCACTTGAAACTGTTTTATACATTGTAGTCATTAAACCCGAAGTTTTCATGTTTTTTTTAAATTCCTACGTTCATTCGAAACGAAGGTCCTTCGGGAATGGTGATAGTAAAGCAGAAAATTATTCACTTCAAAAATGAAGGTTATGAAACGATGCCATCCAGCACACTATTTAAGCAGGAAAAAATAACGGACGTCACCTCAGAAAAGGATAATAATGAAATATCAAGAAAATTAAAACACTTCAGGGACTTAGCCCATATTTATAGCACATCATCCGGGCATATCTAAATAGAAAGATGCCCAATCGGAGAGCCCACCCACAAGGCTTCTAGCCATCTTGGAAATCGACAATGCACTGAGGCTACGCTACAAGGCGAGCCTGTTGCAGAAGCCAGTAGAACAGCGAGCGGACCTAAGATCAGCCTCGCCCTCAGGCTGGCCTGAGGCGGACCAATAGACAACAGGAAAATCGTGACTTACATGAAATTAAAACATTTGAAGTACTCCACGGACGGACGGAATACAGACATTAGTCGCACAGTACAGAGTTGGAATAAGTTCCCAAAAAGATACATATTTCAAGGATGAGTCACCTGGGACATATTTAACAATACCTTTTCATTAAAAGTCATGAATAAATGGAGAATCGAAATTGAGAAAGACCAGGAAATCAGCATACCAGATGAAAATATATGGGACACGCCCAGCTTTAGAACGTTGTTGAGGGAATAAGAGAATCTGGGAAGAGAAGAAAGCACACTCATCTGCAAAATAAGTACAAATTCGCTACTTAGTTGGGCACATATTGAAATAATGATAATAATATATAATGGAATGAATAATATTTACTATCCGTACGGTATGGATTGTTTTGTAAAAGGTCAGTCTGCAATAAATTTGACAGGAGGTGGTAGCAGGGGGTTCGGTCTAATGAGGCTTGAGGTCGATTTTTAAGTCTGTCATATGCGTCTGGAGTATTGTATTTCAAAGTGAAGTGAGAGACTTCGTAACTGTCTATAACTCGGTGGTAGATATGATCTATTTTTCCATGTTGTTATGACAACATGTGACTCAGTTAGTGAGACATGTTCCTGGTAGATATTCCAGAGTTAATGGTGTAGATAATGTTGAGGTTTCTTTGTTAAAAGGCCTGAGCGAAAATCGTGAGGACAGAATGTTTTGAAATATGGTAAGTTCCATGGTTTGAACATTGAACAGGATCTCATATCAAGAGGGATGTTTTGTTCATCTATTAACTCCATTAATACCAGTGAAACACACATCATATTCCACAGATCCCAACAGATTTGAGCTCATTCGTGATGGCAGTAGTATTGACCGATAAATTGTCTGATAATACACGGATTTTGACGTAGCTTTGTGGTGTAGTAATTGGCCATCCGTGGCGAGATTTGTTTGCTCACTTGTAAGCCAGTGGAGAGCGGCAGCTATAACCCTGTTTGACAAGATAACAGGTGCTCACATTTATATGAGGCGGACCATGTTTGGAAATAGAAGGGCGTGTTTAAACTATATTGATGTTAAAATAAATAGGGAATTAGTTGAATTTCAATTTTATTGCATAGGCAAATGACAGAGTGGATTTTCATTAACAGTCCCAGACATTTGAATTTGTATTACACTTTCGATGTTTCCATAACACAGTCATAGCTCGTATTCCCACTGGGCATTTTAATAATTATTTAAGTGTAAGAAGAGTGTCCTTAGATATTTAGGATTTCCATTTCTTGATATGTTTGTAGTGCAGCTAGATGTTAAGGATTTTCGATGGCATGTCCTCCAGTGGAAATGTAGGATGGTGGTTGAAGTTCATGGAAGGGATTCTCGGAATTGCTCAGCCATACTAGGATCATGAAATGATGTAGCCAGTCAACTGCTCCTAGATTAGGTGTGAGAATCCTCGTTTAACACAAAGAGTCAGTAACACATGGTTATTTCATAAGATGTAATAGCACTCAGCCATTAGTCCATGGGATACCCATGATTCATGGCCATGTTGTTCATAAAAGAATTGTAATATTTTGCACGTTTATATTTTAGCAGTGGATTTAGTTGAACTCTGCGACCAATAATATTTAAGGGTTACTCATGAGACGAGCTAATTTTGGGGTTCGCTGAACGTTATAACAAAATGACAGCATGGGTAAAATTGTGGTAGTATAAGGATTTCTTTTAACAGGTTTTCATGGATTTATTCCAATCACCGAATGCAATCTGTTGTTTTGGTTTGTGAAATAACTTCATACATTTAATATACACAATACTGTTTTATCATGTGTAATATTACACCTGTCACTGGCATGTGAGGTCCTCTTGTTTCGGCGAGTCTCTTTGGTCATCAGGCATATTTCATTAACCTTAAACATTAATGTTATTGGATGACCATGATAGCTCAGTATTGTGATTAGGAGATTATACAGATTCATTTAAAGCTCCAGGTAACTTGTCCTATACCGACGGTCTGTTAGTGGACAGCCTAAATTAAAAGAGGTCTGGAGATCACTTCGTGATATTTAGACGATCGAGAATCATAATGCACTCTTGCTTATTGAGCCGAGCAGATTGAATCTCATATTGTTGTTTTCTAATTAACCATAAAATGGTTTCCTATAAATATCCCATAAAGCTTTCTTTTGTTGTGGTAATTAATATCATCCTGAAATCGTCCAGACGCCCCAGACAACAGTTTATGGCCATATTTGTGAAGAAACCCACCATTATATTACATTGTTTTTGATTGTGTACACATAGTCAGATTATGTAAGCTTTTAGTTCAAATAAGTAAGCCTTCCTTCATACCCAATAGTCACGTATAGAAATGACCAAGAGCCATTAATACCCCCTAAAACAAAAGAGTTAACAATTCCTGTCAAAAACCTGGAACAGGCAAATATTAATTTGACATGACAAAAAGGGTTCAGTACTCAGTGTGTCTCTTCAACACTTGCAACGTTGATATATAAGAGATTTATAGTGACTTATTTGTGGTTTCATTAGAAAAAAGCAAGTGGCCAATTCTCTGACACTAGATAAACAAAAATTGAGGAACTCTTGCACGAGTATACAGCAGCTGAGTCCTTACTTACAGACGCCTCCTCGAAAACTTCGTGATCTTCATGAACAGGTACGGGCACTGAAGTTTAACTTTCAATTTGCATTCAGAACAGGTTGACAGACACAATATTATCGTACAAGAGCCGAAGGAGCAGGTACAGTTTTGAGCTATTGGTCTACTAGTGACATGTAGGAAGGGGAGCGCAGGTGTGCGTGGAGGAGCCAGACTCAGCTAGCGGAACCGTGGTCACCAAACGACACTCCCCAGTGACAGTGACGAAAAAACCACGCGGCACTACAGCCCTTCAAGGGCCTTGGCCTACCACGCGACCGCTGCTCAGCCCGATGGCCTGCAGATTACGAGGTGTCGTGTGGTGAGCACGACGAATCCTCTCGGCCGTTATTCTTGGCTTTGTAGACCGGGGCCGCTATCTCACCTTCGGATAGCTCATCAATTCTAATCACGTAGGCTGAGTGGACATCGAACCAACCCTCAGGTCCAGTTCAAAAACCCTGACATTGCCGGGAATCGAACCCGGGCTCTCCGGGTAAGAGGCAGGCATGCTACCCCTACACCACAGGGCCGGCTAAGGCATTTCCACTCCCCTATTTTAATAAGTTACCCTAAAACCTCGAAAGTGACATTCTAATTTTGCTCGGGAGCTCTCATTTTGAATGTCTTCACGCCACGATGATAGCCACTTAATGTCCTTATACCAAAAGGTACAAAACAGACTAATGTATTTCCCCCTGGCATACCCATGTGAAAAAAGACAGTGATTCTCTGAAGACTCGCGTTCTACGATTATTGTAACTTTACTGATTACATTCAGAAATTAATTTTTGCTCGGGTAACTAATTGAGCTCGATCACTTTTATTTTGCACACAGCTTAGTTACAGCATGACTAAAATGTTTCCACAGAGCTAGTGACCACATAACTGTCGGGAGAAAATGGGATCAAACCCCACCTCAGCAAACTTGAATGTTGATTTCTGTGGCTTCCGAATTCCCCACCAGGCAAACTAAGGCCAGAGTAACTTCCCTCGCTGTCTCATTGTCACCGTAAGACCTGTCCACATCTAATAGTGAACCTGCCACCTGATGACTGCCCTAAATGCAGATCAGTGGCGACTGACTGAAAGTTGCTCCCTCCTGTTCCAATACCACGGTTATTCCTAAATGCATCAAGGAATCAAATGAGGTACTTCGTGTGGGGACATTCGCAAAGTATTTGATGGAAGTAAGAGTTAGAATGTTTAGATTGAATTGCATAATATCGCACAGTGCAACTAGGGTCCCCCTCAAGTTTCTTGATGATGCTGATGATGATGCTTGTTGTTTAAATGGGCCTAACATCGATGGTCATCGGCCCCACTCAAGTTTCGTATGGGAACAATACTTTCTTTGTAGCGACAGGCCTCTTATGTCATTGGCCGTTCTCACCCTGTGCATAGCTCAGTATGACAGCCGTCAGCTCCCTCCTTTCAACCTGTGTTATTTTCAAACCCATTCTGCAATTTCAATGAAACCACGGCAGCATAACATTTACCTCGGGTTCGATTCCAGGTACGTGGTTAAAAAGGTATGTGCGGCACCATTGGGGGTGCACCTGAAATTAGCTGCACTACTTCACAGTAAGGACGCGAGTTTACTGTACCAACGGCTTTTCAAACCAAATATGCACTGCAAAAGATATTTTTGTCGTCATAAGTTAATTGAAATCATTAATTATTATATCAAGCACTGGGGTAAGTGGATCATTAGTCTGCCTTATTCTCCGCTGACACAGCCACTTGCATCGCCTCTCACTTTCACTCCTGTTTAAAAAGTAATTCAAATACTTCTGTAGGGATCAATGCTGGAAATACTGAAAGCATAAATGTAGTGGTGAGGAGGGAAAACATGAAAATTATAAGATGACTGATGTGCTCGTCATCTGTGTGATGGGAAAATTACGTACATTACTTCAAGTTTCCCATCTGTGCCACATCTGAAGGCCACCTACCTAAGTGAGATCAAGCTATATATTTCGTTGCCAGTGTCTTTAACGGAGACGTTCCTCGAGGTCACTTACCTGGATGATCTATGGTGCTGACTATCCACACTGTCTTCAGCCTGTAGAGCGGCTTCAACCACTTAATTGGACGATACTGAGCAAGTATATTACTCTACTCAACTCCCACTTTGAGAGCGACATATGGTCTTCACCCCTCGAGAACAAATTTAATCACAAGGAAGTTGGGGCTGGGGCCAGCACTAATTTGCATTTAACAGTTTTATTACCTTGAAACAATTTATTTGCATTGGTACAAACCGTAGCGCAGAATACCATTCGCTTCCAGGCAACGACACAACACAGAGTTCATTGTTACAGGCAGGATCCCTGACTGTTGTAGCACTGAATCTCCTGAGAGGAGGAAGGGCTCCTCCTCACCTCCAAGGCGCAGGTAAGGATCGTACTACCGAAAGACGGAGACACACTAGATTAGTGTTGTGTGTCCAAGTAACTTACATGTTCAGTGAGCACTGCTCTAGGAAGCGTACCACCTCATGGTGCCTTCCCCCCTCCGTTTGGCAAGGGTCAGAGTTGTGCAACTATTAGTCTTAGCATTGAGTCTAGTGGGGTGTAGTCTGGTGAGGTACTTCGCTACTTCAAAGTGACCTCCACGTGCAGCCCAGTGTAATGGTGTGTAACCGACACTAGTCTTAACATTGAGACTAGTGTGGTCTCGTGTGGTGAGGTACATCATTACTTCAAGGTGACCTTCACATGGAGCCACATGTAGTGTAGTGTAACCACTACTAGTCTCAGCATTGAGACTAGTGGGGTCTAGTGTGGTGAGGTACATCATTACTTCAAGCTGACCTTCACATGGAGCCACATATAGTGTAGTGTAACCACTACTAGTCTTAACATTGCGACTAGTGGGGTCTAGTACGGTGCGGTACTTCGTTACTTCAAGGTGATCTCCCTGAGAAGCCAGATATAATGGAATGTAACCATCAAAAGTCTTAATAATGAGACTAGAGGAGTCTACTGCGTTGGGGTACTCCATTACATCAAGGTGACCTCCCTGAGAAGCCATCTGTAGTGGAGTGTAACCATAAATAATCTTTGTATTGAAACTAGTGGGGTCTTCTGTGGTAAAGTACTCCATTACTCCAAAGTGACCTTCACGTGCAGCCACATGCAGTGTAGTGTTACCACCACTAGTCTTAAAATTGAGATTAGTGGGGTCTTGTGTGGTGAGGTACCTCACTATATCAAGGTGACCCCACTGAGCAGCTTGTACAAGAGGTCAGTGCAGGCACTCCTTGTCTGTGGGTACCAATGTTCACATCAATGTCACTCCTTCCAAATGAGAGATACTCCTCTCGACCTCAATTTTCTCCTTTCCTACCAGACCTTCCACAACATGCAGCTGTCCCCTTCTGCAGCATGGTTCAAATCAGTGCGCTTCACATTGATATATCCCTGATCAACGGCCCAATATAGAATATGCTGAAGGATTTCGTGACCTGGTTCGTACTGGACGAGCAGTTCGCGCCACCGTGGACCTTCCTCTCTGTTCCGCCACTCCCTCTCTCTCTGGAGAGGAAGTTTCTCTCTTACCTCGCCGGCTAGCTCTCTCTTCTCAACAACCGTATCTCCGTCCTTACATGCTCTTTCTATTTCCTCCTCTCTCTTCTTACATGCTCTCTCCACCTCCTCTTCTCTGTCCTTACGTGCTTCCTCCACATTCTTTGCTTTCTTCTCAAATGCCTCAACCCTATCTTCTATCACCATCTCCCTCGTTTTCAGCACTTCTTCCCATTAACTCGGGCGGTTCTCTGTCTCCTTAAGGGTTCTCACTAATTCTTCTACCACTCTGGTGTCTTCTTTCAGCTGCAATTCCCTAATCTCCACATGTTCTGCCAGTGATCCGCAGAGTGCCGCACACAGTTCGCACCGAGGATGGAACACACATTAACACCACAAATTAACAAAGAGTCCTCCTTAGAGCTGGTTTACTTGGGATCATTTTAAATGAAACTGCCCACCATGAGAATTACCTGAAGGGAAATTGATTCAGTTACGAAGTGCTGCATACATGGCAACCCTGTTCTAATGTTCTAGAAACTTACTTCGTCAGCTGAGTGCCACTGTAGCCAGGTTTCCAACAAAGAAAGAAAGAAAGAAAAATTGCACGCTAAAAGGATGATTTAAACATTGAATTTATTTTGTAATGTAGAGCCCCACCTGCCACCCGTTTTATATTAAACTACCTGTATTTCTCAATGTTGACGGTTGAATGTTTACTTCTAGGATTGTTACGACCTGTCAATTATCTATGATATGAATTTTAGGAGCTTTCTTTACTGTGAGAGTAATTGATATTTTCACTTTTTAATTTTAGTTTCAAAGTTATTAAATTTTTAATTTAAAAATTATATTATTCTCTTATAGGTTTTTTGGCAGCTCAGTTAGTATAGGGAATAGTTTATCCTTTCAAATTAATAGCAACCCTCGATTCCCTATTCGAAGAAATTTAAACAGCTATAATTAATGCCAGACTCAGCCTGAGGTCCTCTAGCCGCTAATACCACGCTCGGAAGCTAGGAGCCCATAACACCCCTTTTTAGTCGTTTCTTACAGCAGTATTCCATCACCATCCTACCTATGTTAAATCACTCCACTGAGAGTCGCAAGTTAGGAAGGGCATCCGGTTAGGAGGATAGAACCTCGAATTAGGGTAATACGTGAAAAAAGCCCTAGCACGGCCTCCGCCGGGTTAGTGCCAAAAGAGTCTATGTATACGCATGCTTCTAATTACTTGCTCGCTTTTATCTATCCTATCCGACCTTCCTCGGTCAACTCTTGTTATTTTCCGACCCTCACTCTATTAGGTTTACGAGGGCTAAGGAGTCTTTAATTTTCACGCCTTTTGTAGCCTTTGCTTTTCGTTGGCTGACACCTTGCGCAGTCGCTCCACTCCCCGAGACCTAAGGTCGCTTTTCAACGTTACGCCAGAATGATTAAAGAATATGTATTAAGTCTAACACCATCTCTCTGGTACCATGTCAAGTCCTGGGAGGTTAACGCGTGGTCAGCGCAACGTTGGGCCTGCACGGGCATCAAACGTGAAGTGTAGGTAGATATTTTATTCTGTATTCGTCGATTCTGATAATACGCAAAATCTTGCAGAGCTGAATTCCGGCACCACATTATTTTTTACGTATTATATTGGGTATTCAGTATGAAGACAGTATGTCTTCCTGCGTGATTGTACCTAAGTTGCGAGCTTTTAGAAAAAATGAACTTTGTATTCCATGTGTCAGCAAATACACTCAAAGCTAGTGAAACATGCTGCTCAAGCATGGTTTCCAAATAATGTCTTACCAATGTTTCACTGAATAGGTATCAAACTGTTACTATATGTGTTTCCGGCTTTTATCGGTAGAGAGCAGCCCCCTCTGTCAAGAGCATTGGTGATCTTGTCTCGACTAAGTCTTTAAACTATCTTCTCCTTGATATTTATTTTGTCCTGCTGATGGAGAAGAATAATTATATGGACCCCTCACACTCAGGAGCAATGTTATTACCTTTCAAATGGATGTATTTTAGATTTAAAACCGTCTGACATATTTGAGCATATTCAAATTCCACCGGACTGAGCCAGGATCGAACCTGCCAAGCTAGGGTCAGAAGGCCGGCCAGAGCCTCAGCCGCCTGATCCACTCAGCCCAGCGAGAAAATCTATTTCGAATCAAAAATCAAAATATCTTTATTTGCAAATGAGCTGTCTACCTCAGTGGCAAATGGTACACCAAAATACGTTATTGTGAAGCAATAAATTTTAAATTAACAAGAGAAGAAGAAAATTTCCCTTGAATACAATATTATACAGTTTACTCTAACAATCTTTTCTATTAAACACACAGCTCACCCTTAATAAATTTATATTGTTTACAAAATTCTACTTATTATATCTCCTGTACTTACAAACGTAGTCAACTCATATACAGTGTGTGGAATTCAAATAATACTGTACAACTGGTATAAGATTAAAATTTACATTGTATTTACTTACTCTCTTTACCCATTTTTTAACCTAAGTAGGATAACGACCTGCTGCGTCCTAACCAGGGCCCCTATTGCCACCACTTGCCAGAGTTCCTGAAGTGCCTTCACAGCTACCGCAGCGGTCCCAGGGCCAAATACTAATTATCTCAGGACTATGGTTCATTGGTATCATATTTCAATTATATATTAAAATATATGAATTTTAAATTAGTTACAATATTACTCTGAGTTTTCTTTTGCCCAATTACATTGTCATTTGTCACATATTTTACCAGAATTTTGCCAATCATAAATGATAAAATCTAAATAAATTAATCTCTCTATGTTAATTTATGTCCTTATTAATATCTGAAAATGGTAACTCTTTCTTCATCTATAAAATCTATAAAATTAGTCTCTATCCTGAATTATAAAATAACAAATAATAAATAGCCACTTCGTAAATTAAATTAGTAAACTACATTTATGAAGTTAGTCATTTTTTAAAAATATTTCTTCTCTCTTCTTAACGTCTGCTTTAATTTTCTAGACTTCTTATACATCACAATTTTCTCCTCTTACTCTCTTCCAATTCTTCATTCCTTTAATTTATCCGCAAACTGAACTGATGTGATGTTTGTCTGAACCCAAACAATATGTCCTACTTCCCTCCTTGTTGCTGCTTTGCTATTGGTTGCGCGATGATCTGCTCGTTGTTTCTAACCGTCAAATTCCTTAAATAAAATTCAGTTCGTCTTGTTGTCAAATTTTAACCTTGCTTTCATTCATATATTGAACACAGTCGGTGAAATTAATCCTATAGGTTTCATGGGCTTAAAGGTTTCCTGAAAGTCCTCATTTTTAACCCCCTCCCCATATCAAGATGGCAGCACAATCCCCCAGACGAGTTACAAAATAGAAATTTGCCAAAATTATTGCTTTTTGCCTGTAACCGAAGGAAAAATTACGAGATGTTAAAAAACATTTTACCCCCAAAAATATCGAAATATGGAGGCAATTTTAATGACGGTGCAGACCTTCCTTTCGAGGTATTTGGTGGCTAAACGGTAAGTCGTATCACAAAACGGATGGCACAATCTCTGTTGAATTTGGAGCGATCTACAACTTTGGTTGTATCTCTATCCCCTATGTTAAATTTGGCTCTATTTTTGGATTTACCTACATTTTGCACTTTGTACACGTATAATTGATGGTTTGATTCACTTATAGGAAAGATGGGTTCATCAGATTCTAGACGAATATTCGCCCACCCAGCCAAATTCTATGTTTGAAGCTGTCGCATAAGTCTTTGAAAAGTAATTCACTGTGTGAAAACCTTACAAAAATTTCACCCTATTCAACGTATCTACAATAATCTAACCTCGAAATAGATGAGATACGAGGAAATATCATAGGGCCAGCCATTTAGATCGCTAAATGAGGCCTGAGGCGTCTTTTCATACAATCCGTTTTTCAATATGAAAGCACCGTTTAGCAGCAGTTATTCTGTAAATGAAGGTGAACATGCATATACTTCCGTATGTCGATCTACGTTTATTAATTTAAGTCGATTTATAGCGATCTAGAAGGGGGGGTGTCTTACATTGTAATTAATACTTTACAAATCAATAGTGACTCTCAGCAGGAGGGCGTCTGCTGTTGTAATCAGTACTCCCCACATCGACTATAACTTGGAACAGGGTCCTTTTCCAGCGCCTGTGTACCGTTGTCATGTACAATTCCCTTCTTGATTTGACAAGCAGAAGGCAAGAGAGCGTGCAATTAAAAAAAAACTCTTTTACCTGATTCTCTATAACATTAGGCCAACGGCCGTAGCCGTGTTGAAACACCGGATCCCGTGAGATCTCCGAAGTTAAGCAACATTGGGCGTGGTCAGGATTTGGATGGGTTGACACGCGCTGTTGGTGGGGGTAAGGGAATGGAGGAGCAGAAAGGAACTGGCCACCCTACCGCACGTAAACTCCGGCTCAGGAATACCTCTGTGGAGGTTCGGACCTGCCTTCGCGCAGAATAACCCTTACCTTTACCTCTATAACATTAGTTATAGGTGCCCCTGATTATAAACAAATTTACCCTTCAAAATGTGACTGGCGTTACGCATAGTGAATTGCGGCAGACAAGTAGACCTGTCGTTATCATCACAATTCTGCAACTCGCACTTTACATTGGAAACAACGTCTGCGGACCTCCCTATGCTTTTTCTCGGATAACGCCAAGAGACATGCAATTTAAAAAATCTTATTCACTTCATGTACAGCAATTTACTTCGATATCCGCATACATAGCAGAATACCGTAGCGAAGCACGGGTACATTTGCTAGTCTTACTATATACAAAAATGGATGTATGTGTGTAAATGACACATCTCCTCCTAAACCACAGCAGCAATTTCAATCAAATTTTGAACACTTCTTATTTGCTATATGGAGACAGGCACTGTGGGGGTAAGCCACCTCTAGCCCCCTTAGGGCTGGGGGTTAGGGGGGCCAGATAAAGAATTATCGAAAATAGTGTCGAATCCATAGTTTTCGGCGTCGCTGAGGTGAATAGTGACACTCCCGAATTTTTAAAAGTAAAATTTCTGCCCCCATTTGGGTGGAGGGCGAGGGGGGGGACTGATATATAAAATTAAACGAAAATAGGGTCGAATACATAGTTTTAGGGGTCGTCGAGGTGAATTGTACACTCCGGATTTTTAGTATCAGGAGACAAACCACGTGGGGGTAAGACAGCCCAGGAAACCTTAGGGGTGGGGGGGTGGGGCAAGGGTGATCAGATGTACAAATTAACGAAAATAGTGTCGAATCCGTACTTTTCGGCGTCGCTGAGATGAATAGTGACACTCCGGATTTTTTAAAGTCCAAGTTCAGCCCTTTGGGGTGGGGGCGAGGGGGCGAGTGATATATAAAATTAAACGAAAATAGTGTCGAATACATAGTTTTCGGGGTCGCCGAGGTGAATTGTACACTTCGGATTTTTAGTATCAGGAGATAAACCACGTGGGAGTAAGACAGCCCAGGGAACCTTAGGAGCGGGGGGGGGGGGGCGAGGGGATGAGAGATTAAAATCACCGAAAGTAGTGTGGAAACCATACTTTTCGGGCTTGCTGAAACGAATAGTGACACTCCGGAAATTTTAAATGTCCAAGTTCAGCCCCTCCTGGGTGGGGGCGATGGGGGAGTAATATATAAAAATAATAGAAAATTTGGTGAAATCCACAGTTTTCGGGGTCGCTGAGATAAATAGTGACACTCCGGATTTTTAGTATCAGGAGACGAACCACGTGTGGGTAATACACCCCAAGAAACCTTAGGGGCGGGGGGCATGGGGGCTGAGATACAAAAATCATCAAAAGTAGTGTTGAATCCATACTTTTCGTGGTCGCTGAGATGAATAGTCACACTCCGGAATTTTTTAAGGAGAGTGACATGTAAAAATAATCGAAAAGTGTGTTGAATCCACAGTTGTTGGGGTCGCTGAGATGAATAGTGAGACTCCGGATATTTTATTAGTCTAAGTTCATCCCCCTTTGGGCTGGGGGTGAGGGGGAAGTCACATATAAAAGTAATTAAAAATAGTGTCGAATACATAGTTTTCGGGGTCACCGAGGTGAATTGTACACTTCGGATTTTTAGTATCACGAGACAAACCACGTGGGGGTAGGACACCCCAGGAACGCTTAGAGGCGGGTCGGTGAGGGGGTGAGATGTAAATATAATCGAAAGTAGTGTCGAACCTATACTTTTCGGGCTCGATGAAATGAATAGCAACACTCCGGAATTTTTAAATATCCAAGTTCAGTCCTCTTCGTTGGGGGGATGGGGGGAGTGATATATAGAGATAATAGACAATACTGTCGAATACGTAGTCTTCGGGATCGCTGAGATGAATAGTGACACTCCGGAATTTTAGTATCAGGAGACAAACCACGCGGTGGTAATGCACCCCAGAAAACTTAAGGGGCGGGGGGCGAGGGGGCTGAGATATACAAATCATCGAATTTTGTGTCGAATCCATACTTTCTGGGGTCGCTGGGATGAGTAGTGACACTCCGGAATTTTTTAAAGGCCAATTTCAGCCCCCATCGTGGTGGGGGAGATGGGATAATGATATATAAAAATAATCGAAAATAGTGTCGAATCCATAGTCGTCGGCGTCGCTGAGATGAATAGTGAGACTCCGGTTATTTTACAAGTCCACGTTCATCCCCCTTTGTGATCGGGGGCGAGGGGGGAGTGATATATAAAATTAATTGAAAAAAGCGTCAAATACACAGTTTTCGGTGTCGCCGAGGTGAATTGTACAATTAGAAATTTTAGTATGAGGAGACACACTACGTGGGGTTAGTACACCCCAGGAAGCCTTAGGGGCGGGGGGGGGGGCGAGGGGCTGAGATATAAAAATAATCGAAAGTAGTTTCGAACCTATACTTTTCGGGCTCGCCGAAATGAATAGCAACACTCCGGAATTTTTAAATGTCCAAGTTCAGCCCTCTACGTTGGGGGGATGGGGGGAGTGATATATAGAGATAATAGACAATACTGTCGAATACGTAGTCTTCGGGATCGCTGAGATGAATAGTGACACTCCGGAATTTTAGTATCAGGAGACAAACCACGCGGTGGTAATGCACCCCAGAAAACTTAAGGGGCGGGGGGCGAGGGGGCTGAGATATACAAATCATCGAATTTTGTGTCGAATCCATACTTTCTGGGGTCGCTGGGATGAGTAGTGACACTCCGGAATTTTTTAAAGGCCAATTTCAGCCCCCATCGTGGTGGGGGAGATGGGATAATGATATATAAAAATAATCGAAAATAGTGTCGAATCCATAGTCGTCGGCGTCGCTGAGATGAATAGTGAGACTCCGGTTATTTTACAAGTCCACGTTCATCCCCCTTTGTGATCGGGGGCGAGGGGGGAGTGATATATAAAATTAATTGAAAAAAGCGTCAAATACACAGTTTTCGGTGTCGCCGAGGTGAATTGTACAATTAGAAATTTTAGTATGAGGAGACAAACTACGTGGGATTAGTACACCCCAGGAACCCTTAGGGGCGGGGGGGCGAGGGGCTGAGATATAAAAATAATCGAAAGTAGTGTCGAATCCATACTTTTCGGGGTCACTGAAATGAATGATGGCACTCCGGAATTTTTTAAAGTTCAGCTCCCTTCGTAGTGGGTGGCAACGGGAGAGTGTTATATAAAAATAAACGAAAATAATGTTGAATCCATAGTTGCCGGGGTCGCTGAGATGAATGGTGAGATCCCAGATATTTTATAAGTCCAAGTTCATTCCCCTTTCTGGTGGGGGGTAAGGGGGATTCAGATTTTAAAATTATCGAAAGTAGTGTCGCAGCCATAGTTTTCGGGGTCGCTGAGATGAATAGTAACATTCCGGATTTTTTAAGTCCAACTTCAGCCCCCTTTGGCATAGAGGGTGAGAAAGGGTGAAAAAATAAATTGTCAAAAATGTCCAAGATAATAGACGTGCCTATGTTCCAGTATGACTTTCAAGTATGACTTACTGCCTGGAAAACATACTGTGGGAGTAAGATGCCCCTAGAACCACTACGGAAGCGGGTGAAATATAAACCATAATTAGAAATAATAGAATAGAATAAATAGAAGTCAGTTTGGCGCGATCTATATGTACTGTATTATTTATATCAACTAGCAAATGTACCCGTGCTTCGCTACGGTATTCTACGATGTATACGGATATCGAAGTAAATTGCTGTACATGAAGTGAATAAGATTTTTTATATTGCATGTCTCTTGGCGTTATTCGAGATAAAGCGTAGGGAGGTCCGCGTACGTTGTTTCCCATGTAAAGTGCGAGTTGCAGAGTTGTGATGATAACGACAGGTCCACTTGTCTGCCGCAATTCAGTATGCGTAACGTCAGTCACATTTTGATGGGCAAATTTGTTTATAATCGGGGTCACCTATACCTAATGTTATTGAGAATCAGGTAAAAGAGTTTTTTAATTGCACGCTCCCTTGCCTTCTGCTAGTCAAATCAAGAAGGCAATTATACATTACAACGGTACACAGGCGCTGGAGAAGGACCCCATTCCTATTCCTAGTTAAAGTCGATGTGGGGAGTACTGATTATAACAGCAGACGCCCTCCTGCTGAGAGTCACTATTGATTTGTAAAGTATTAATTACAATGTAAGAAACACCCCCTTCTAGATCGCTACAAATCGACTTAAATTAATATACGGACATCGACATACGGAAGTATATGCATGTTCACCTTCATTTACAGAATAACTGCTGCTAAACGGTGCTTTCATATTGAAAAACGGAATGTATGAAAAGACGCCTCAGGCCTCATTTAGCGATCTAAATGGCTGGCAATATGATATTTCCTCGTATCTAATCTACTTAAAGGTTAGATTATTTTAGAAACGTTGAATAGGGTGAAATTCGTGTAAGGTTTTCACACAGTGAATTACTTTCCAGAGACTTATGCGACAGCTTCAAACATAGAATTTGGCTGGGTGAATCAAACCATCAGTTATACGTGTACGAAGTGCAAAATTTAGTTAAATCCAGAAATAGAGCCAAATTTAACATAAGGGATAGAGATACGACAAAAAGTCTTAGGACCAAAGTTGTAGATCACTCCAAATTGAACGAAGATTGTGCCATCCGTTTTGTGATACGACTTACCGTTTAGCCACCAAATACCTCGAAATGAAGGTCTGCACCGTCATTAAAATTACCTACATATTTCGATATTATCCGGGAGTAAAATATAAAATGTTTGAACATCTCATAAAATTTCAATCGGTTACAGGCAAAGAGCTATAGTTTTGCCAAATTTCTGTTTTCTAACTCGTCTGGGAGATAGTGCTGCCATCTTGATATGGGGGAGGGGGTTAAAAATTAGGACTTTCAGGAAACTTTAAGCCCATGAAACCTATAGGTTATCGTTCAGGATAAATATCACCGACTGTGTTCTTATGCAGATTTGAAACTTCCAACGTGTCCCTCTCAGAGAATTTTGAGAATTTTAGATTTTCCTAGGGATCCCAAAGTCATCAGGTTGCCTGGTACCAAGTTTTAAGTTTCTAGGATGCCTAGAATGGTCTCATTAATTCACGACTATTTTCATTTTTTTGCCTTAATTTATGTATGTATAGTACAGTATATATAGATCGCGCCAAACTGACTTCTATTTATTAATATGGATGATATATTTCACCCGCTTCCGAAGTGGTTCTAGGGGCGTCTTACTCCCACAGTATGCTTTCCAGGTAGTAAGTCATATTTGAAAGTCACACTGGAACATACACACGTCTATTACCTTGGGCATTCTTGACCATGTATTTTTTCGCCCTTTCTCACCGTCTGTGCCAAAGGGGGGCATTTTTGATGCTGGACCTTAAAAATCCGGAATGTTACTATTCATCTCAGCGACCCGGAAAACTATGGATTAGGCAGTATAATCGATTATTATTATATCTCACTCCCCCTACCCCTAAAGGGGGTTAAACTTCGAGTAATAAAAAATCGGGAGTGTTACTATTCATCTCAGCGACCCCGAAAACTATGGCTTGGACACTATTTTCGATTATTTTTAAATCTGAATCCCCCTCACCCCCCACCAGAAAGGGGGATGAACTTGGACTTGTAAAATATCCGGGGTCTCACCATTCATCTCAGCGACCCCAACAACTATGGATTCAACATTATTTTCGTATACTTTTATATATCACTCCAATTGCCACCCACCACGAAGGGGGCTGAACTTTAAAAAATTCCGAAGTGCCATTATTCATCTCAGCGACCCCGAGAAGTATGGATTCGACACTACTTTCGATAATTTTTATATCACAGCCCCTTCGCTTCCCCCGCCCCTAAGGGTTCCTGGGATGTCCTACACCCACGTGGTTTGTCTCCTGATACTAAAATTTCCAAGTGTACAATTCACCTCGGCGAAATCGAAAACCATGTATTCGACACTATTTTCGATTAATTTTATATATCACTCCCCCCTCGCCCCCGATCCCAAAGGGGGTGAACATCGGCTTATAAAATAACCGGAGTCTCACTGTTCATCTCAGCGACCCCGACAACTACGGATTCGACACTATTTTCGATTACTTTTATATATCATTCTCCCATCTCCCCCACTACGACGGGGGCTGAAATTGGACTTTAAAAAACGGAAGTGTCACTATTCATCTCAGCGACCACGAAAAGTATGGATTCGACACTATTTTCGTTAATTTGTATATCTGACCCCCTTGCCCCCCGCCGCTAAGGTTTCCTGGGCTGTCATATCCCCACGTGGTGTGTCTCCTGATACTAAAAATCCGGAGTGTACAATTCACCTCGACTACCCCGAAAACTATGTAATCGACACTATTTTCCTTTGATTTTATATATCAGTCCCCCCTCGCCCCCCACCCAAATGGGAGCAGAAATTTGATTTTAAAAAATCGGGAGTGCCACTATTCACCTCAGCGACCCCAAAACTATGGATTCGACACTGTTTTCGATTTTTTACCTGACCCCCTAACCCCCACCACTAAAGGGGGCTAGTGGTGGCTTACCCCCACAGATCTCTCCTCCATATTGCAAACAATAAGTTTCAAAATTTGATTGAAATTGCTCCAGTGGTTTTAGGAGGAGGTGTGTCATTTACACACATACACCCATTATCAGTCCCCCTCGTCCCCCACCCAAATGGGAGCAAAAATTTGACTTTAAAAAATCTGGAGTGCCACTATTCACCTCAGCGACACCAAAAACTATGGATTCGACACTATTCTCGATTATGTTTTTACCTGACCCCCTAACCCCCACCCCTAAGGGGCTAGTGGTGGCTTACTTCCACAGTGCTCGTCTTCAGATAGCAAATAACATGCGTTCAAAATTTGATTCAAATTGCTCCAGTGGTTTAGGAGGAGATGGGTCATTTACACACATACATCCATCATCAGTCCCCCCTCGCCCCCCACCCAAATGGGAGGAGAAATTTGACTTTTAAAAAGTCAGGAGTGTCACTATTCACCTCAGCGACCCCAAAACTACGGATTCGACACTATTCTCGACTTTTTTTACCTGACCCCCCTAACCACCAACTCCTAAGGGGGCTAGAGGTGGCTTACCCCACAGTGCTCGTCTCCAGATAGCAGATAATAAGTGTTCAAATTTTGATTGTAATTGCTCCAGTGGTTTAGGAGAAGATATGTCATTTACACACATACATCCATCATCGGTCCCCCTCGCCCCCCACCCAAATGGGAGCAGAAATTTGACTTTTAAGAAATTAGAAGTGTCACTATTCACCTCAGCGACCCCAAAAACTACGGATTCGACACTATTTTCTATTATTTTTTACCTGACCCCCCTAGCCCCCACTCCTAAGGGGGCTAGAGGTGGCTTACCCCCACAGAGCTCGTCTCCGAATAGCAAGTAATAAGTGTTCAAAATTTGATTGAAATTGCTCCGATGGTTTAGGAGGAGATGTGTCATTCGACACTAATTTCCTTTAATTTTATATGTCAGTCCCCCCTCGCCCCCACCCAAATGGGAGCTGAACTTGGACTTTAAGAAACCTGGAGTGTCACTATCCACCTCAGCGACCCCCAAAACTATGGATTCGTCACTATTTTCGACTACTTTTTTACCTGACCCCCTAACCCCCACCCCTAAGGGGGCTAGAGGTGGCTTACCCCCACAGTGCTCGTCTCCAGATAGCAAAGAATAAGTTACAAAATTTGACTGAAATTACTCCAGTGGTTTAGGAGGAGGTGTGTCATGTACACACATACATCCATCATCAGACCCCCCTCGCCCCCCACCCAAATGGGAGCAGAAATTTGACTTTTAAAAAATCGGGAGTGCTACCATTCATCTCACTGGCCCCAAAAACTACGGATTCGACACTATTTTCGATTATTATTTTACCTGACCACCCTAAACCCCACTCCTAAGGGGGCTAGAGGTGGCTTATCCCCACAGTGCTCGTCTCCGGATAGCAAATAATAATTGTTCAAAATTTGATTGAAATTGTTCCAGTGGTTAGGAGGAGATGCGTCATTTACACACATACATTCATCCAGTTTTGCTTATTTACATATATCAATCCCCCTCACCCCCCAAAGGGACCTGAACTTGGACTTTTAAAAACCCGGAGTGTCACTATTCATCTCAGCGACCTTGAAAAGTATGGATTCGACACTATTTTCGTTAATTTTTATATCTGACCCCTTTGCCCCCCCACCGCCCCTAAGCTTTCCTCGGCTGTCTTAACCCCACGTGGTTTGTCTCCTAATACTAAAAATCCGGAGTGTACAATTCACCTCCACAACCCCGAAAACTATGTATTCGACAATATTTTCGTTTTATTTTATATATCAGTCCCCCCTCGCCACCCACCCAAATGGGAGCAGAAATTTGACTTTTAAAAAATCGGGAGTGTCACTATTCACCTCAGCGACCAAAAAACTATGGATTCGACACCATTTTCGATTTTTTTTTACCTAACCCCCCTAACCCCCACTCCTAAGGGGGCTAGAGGTGGCTTACCCCCACAGTGCTCGTCTCCGGATAGCAAATAGTAAGTGTTCAAAATTTGATTGAAATTGCTCCAGTGATTTAGGAGGAGATGTGTCATTTACATACAAACATACATTCATTTTTATAGATAAAGACTAGCTGTAGTACCCGGCGTTGTCCCGGTAGCTTTTGATTGTTTACCTTTAGTAATTGTACTACCAGTTAGTTAAGTGTGAAGTAGATGCTTATTGATTTATTTTTGAGATATTGATTTTACGACCTATTATGTAGTTTGAGTTATTTAGATGTATCTGGTTTCAAGTTTTAGATTATTTTATTTTCGAGTAATTTGCATGTCAGCTTAAAGTGCATCTGGATGTGCTAGGAGTAAGTGATATTCGGGTAAGGGGAGATAACGAGGAAGAGATACGAGATTATAAAGTGTACTTGACGGGTGTTAGAAAGGGAAGGGCAGAGTCTGGGGTAGGGCTCTTTATCAGGAATACCATTGCACGCAACATAGTTTCTGTTAGGCACGTAAATGAGCGAATGATGTGGGTAGATTTGTCAGTGGGAGGATTTAGGGCAAGAATTGTGTCCGTGTATTCACCATGTGAGGGTGCAGATGAGGATGAAGTTGACAAGTTTTATGAAGCATTGAGTGACATCGTGGTCAGGGTCAACAGCAAGGATAGAATAGTGCTCATGGGCGATTTCTATGCGAGAGTTGGGAATAGAACTGAAGGATACGAAAGGGTGATTGGTAAACGTGGGGAAGATATGGAAGCTAATGGGAATGGGAAGCGTTTTCTGGAATTCTGTGCTAGTATGGGTTTAGCTGTTACGAATACATTCTTCAAGCATAAGGCTATTCACCGCTACACATGGGAGGCTAGGGGCACCAGATCCATAATAGACTATATCTTAACAGACTTCGAATTCAGGAAATCTGTTAGGAATGTACGAGTTTTTGCGGATTTTTCGATGATACAGACCACTATCTGATCTGTAGTGAACTAAGTATCTCTAGGCCTAGGGTAGAGAAAGTGACATCTGTCTGCAGACGAATAAGGGTAGAACATCTCCAGGACGAGGAAATTAGACAGAAGTACATGGATATGATTAGTGAGAAGTTTCGAACAGTAGACAGTAAGCAGGTTCAGGATATAGAAAGTGAATGGGTGGCATACAGGGATGCTGTAGTAGAAACAGCAAGGGAATGCCTAGGAACAATTGTGTGTAAAGATGGGAAAAGGCGAACATCTTGGTGGAATGATGAAGTGAGAGCAGCCTGTAAACGTAAAAAGAAGGCTTATCAGAAATGGCTCCAAACAAGGGCCGAGGCAGACAGGGATTTGTACGTAGATGAAAGAAACAGAACGAAACAAATAGTAGTTGAATCCAAAAAGAAGCCGTTGGAAGATTTTGGTAATAACCTGGAAAGGCTAGGTCAAACAGCAGGGAAACCTTTCTGGACAGTAATAAAGAATCTTAGGAAGGGAGGGAAAATGGAAATGAACAGTGTTTTGAGTAATTCAGGTGAACTCATAATAGATCCCAGGGAATCACTGGAGAGGTGGAGGGAATATTTTGAACATCTTCTCAATGTAAAAGGAAATCATAATGGTGGTGTTGCAAACGGCAAAGCTCATGGGGAGGAGGAAAATTATGTTGGTGAAATTATGCTTGAGGAAGTGGAAAGGATAGTAAATAAACTCCATTGTCATAAGGTAGCAGGAATAGATGAAATTAGACCTGAAATGGTGAAGTATAGTGGGAAGGCAGGTATGCAATGGCTTCATAGAGTAGTAAAATTAGCGTGGAGTGTTGGTAAGGTACCTTCAGATTGGACAAAAGCAGTAATTGCACCTATCTATAAACAAGGGAACAGGAAGGATTGCAACAACTATCGAGGTATCTCATTGATTAGTATACCAGGCAAAGTATTCACTGGCATCTTGGAAGGGAGGGTGCGATCAGTCGTTGAGAGTAAGCTGGATGAAAACCAGTGTGGTTTCAGACCACAGAGGAGCTGTCAGGATCCGAATTTTAGTATGCGCCTGGTCATTGAAAAATGTTACGAGATGAATAGACAGTTATGTTTATGATTCGTAGATCTAGAGAAAGCATATGACAGGGTAGCGAGGGAAAAGATGTTCGCCATACTGGAGGACTATGGAATTAAAGGTACAATATTGAAATCAATAAAAGGCACTTATGTTGACAATTGGGCTTCAGTGAGAATTGATGGTAGAATGAGTTCTTGGTTCAGGGTACTTACAGGAGTTAGACAAGGCTATAATCTTTCACCTTTGCTGTTCGTAGTTTACATGGATCATCTGGTGAAAGGTATAAAATGGCAGGGAGGGATTCAGTTAGGTGGAAATGTAGTAAGCAGTTTGGCCTATGCTGACGACTTGGTCTTAATGGCAGACTGTGCCGAAAGCCTGCAGTCTAATATCTTGGAACTTGAAAATAGGTGCAATGAGTATGGTATGAAAATTAGCCTCTCGAAGACTAAATTGATGTCAGTAGGTAAGAAATTCAACAGAATTGAATGTCAGATTGGTGATACAAAGCTAGAACAGGTCGATAATTTCAAGTATTTAGGTTGTGTGTTCTCCCAGGTTGGTAATATAGTAAGTGAGATTGAATCAAGGTGTAGTAAAGCTAATGCAGTGAGCTCGCAGTGACGATCAGCAGTATTCTGTAAGAAGGAAGTCAGCTCATGGACGAAACTATCTTTACATCGGTCTGTTTTCAGACCAAATTTGCTATACGGGAGCGAAAGCTGGGTGGACTTAGGATATCTTATTCATAAGTTAGAAGTAACAGACATGAAAGTAGCAAGAATGATTGTTGGTACAAACAGGTGGGAACAATGGCAGGGGGGTACTCGAAATGAGGAGATAAAGGCTAATTTTGGAATGAACTCGATGGATGAAGCTGTACGCATAAACCGGCTTCGGTGGTGGGGTCATGTGAGGCAAATGGAGGAGGATAGGTCACCTAGGAGAATAAGGGACTCTGTTATGGAGGGTAAGAGAAGTAGAGGGAGACCAAGACGACGATGGTTAGACTCGGTTTCTAACGATTTAAGGATAAGAGGCATAGAACTAAATGAGGCCACAACACTAGTTGCAAATCGAGGATTGTGGCGGCGTTTAGTAAATTCTCAGAGGCTTGCAGACTGAATGCTGAAAGGCATAACAGTCTATAATGATAATGTATGTATGTATGTATATATGTATGTATGTATGTATGTATGTATGCATGTCAGCCCCTCTCATTCCTCACACCCAGCGGAGGCTGTGATTCTTCATCTCCATAGTATTTTTTCTAAGATGGTAAGTCATATGTGTACCAAGTTTCGTTGAGAGCAATTCTGGAACATACCCACATGCAGTACATCCATAATATCCGTTATATTTACATTCATTTTCACCCCCTCTCAACCCCCATACTAATTGCGGCTGAAGTATGCCTTAACCATCCAGAGTGTCACAGATCAACTCTGTGACCTCGAAAAGAAAGTATTCGACATTAATATCCGTAAAAAATCGTTTATTTTTATATTTCACCGTCTCCCCCAGGTGTGCTAGGGGTGTTTTACCCCAACAGTGTTTTTTTCAGATAGCAAGTCATATGTGTACCAATTTTATATGAGGGCTATGCTGGATGAAAAATACATTCGTATTTTTGGTCATTTTGAGCATTTTCCTTTCCACCCCTTCTAATATCTATGCCGATAGGGGCTGAACAACGACAACCGGAGTGTGATTATTCATCTCAGCGACGTCGAAATGTATGTCTGTACCTTAATTAAGGCCCGGGCGCTTCCTTCCAATTCCTAGGCCTTTCCTATCCCATCGTCGCCGTAAGACATATCTGTGTCGGTACGCCGTAAAGCAAATTAGAAAAAGGAAATAAATAAATAGAAATGCATGGATTCGACACAAATTTCAGTTATTTTTATATATCATCCCCCCATCCGGAAGGAAGCAAAAATTGGACATGCCGGGCTGAGTAGCTCAGACGGTTAAGGCGCTGGCCTTCTAACCCCAACTTGGCAGGTTCGATCCTGGCTCAGTCCGGTGGTATTTGAAGGTGCTCAAATACGACAGCCTCGTATCGGTAGATTTACTCTCACGTAAAAGAACTCCTGCGGGACTAAATTCCGGCACCTCGGCGTCTCCGAAGACCGTAAAAGTAGTTAGTGGGACGTAAAGCAAATAACATTATTAAAAAATTGGACATGAAAAATTTCCGGCGTGTCACTATTCAACTCAGCGACAGCGAAAAGTATGGATTGAACACTACTTTTGGTGATTTTTATATCTCACTCCCTGGCCCCCTACCCCTAAGGTCAGGTGGGGTGCCTAACCCCCACGTGGTTTGTCTCATGATACTAAAAATTTGGAGTGCCGCTATTCATCTCACTGACCCCGAAAAATGTGGATTCGACATTATTTTCGACAATTTTTATGTATAACTACCCCCTCGCCCCCACCCCAGAGGAGCTGAATTTGGACTTATAAAAATCCGGAGTCTCACTATTCATCTCAACAACCACGAAAAGTATGGATTCGACACTTTTTCAAATATTTTATGTCACCCCCTCGCCCCCCCCCCACCCGTCCCCATTGAGATGGGGACGTGGTGGTGTCTTACCCCACGAGGTTTGTCCAAAGAAATCCGGAGTGTCAATATTCATCTCAGCGACCCCGAAAAGGATGGATTCGACCCCATTTTCGGTTATTTTGATTTATCACCGCCCCTCGACCCCCACCCTAAAGGCGGCAGAACTTCGACTTTAACAAATTCCGGAATGTCACTATTCACAGTAAAAAGTATGGATTCGACACTATTTTCGAATATTTTATGTCACCCCCCTTGCACCCCTCCGCCGCTATGGGTGCATGGGGTGACTTACCCCCACGCGGTTTGTCAAAAAATTCCGGTGTGTCGCTATACATCTCAGCGACCCCGAAAAGGATGGATTCGAAACTATTTCCTATTACTTTGATGTATCATTCCCCCTCGCCACCATCTAAAAGGGGGCCGAATTTGGACTTGCCCACGCGGTTTATCAAAAGAAATCCGGAGTGTCACTATTAATCTCAGTGACCCCGAAAAGGATGGATTCGACACTATTTCCTATTACTTTGATATATCACTCCCCCCACGCCCCCACCCAAAAGGCAGATGAATTTGGGCTTGGAAAAGTTCCGGAGTACCACTATTCATCTCAGCGAATCCGAAAACGATGGATTCGACACTATTTTCGTATATTTTGATATGTGATCCCACTCGCCCCCCGCCCCTAAGGGTACATGGGGTGTTCTCCCCCACGCGGTTTGTCAAAAGAAATCCGGAGTGTTACTATTCATCTCAGCGACCACGAAAAGGATGGATTCGACACTATTTTCGATTATTTTGATATATCACTCCACCTCGCTCCCCTCTCCAAAGGGGGCTGAAAATGGACTTTAAAAATTCCAGAGTGTCACGATTCATTTCAGCGACGACGAAAAGTATGGATTGGACACTATTTTCGAATATTTTATGTGTCACCCCTCCCCTCGCCCCCACCACCTCTATGGGTACGTGGGGTGTCTTACCCCACGCGGTGTGTCAAAAGAAATCAGGAGTGTCACTATTCATCTCCGTGAATCCAAAAATGATGGATTCAACACTATTTTCGTATATTTTATAAGTGACCCCCTCGTCCCCGTGGGCCCCACCCCAAAAGGGGCATAATTTGGACTTCAAAAAATTCCTGTAAGTCACTATTTATCTCAACGACCATAAAAGTGATGGATTCGACACTGTTTTCGAATATTTTTATATTACCCCCTTGCGCCCCCCCGCACCTAAGGGTACATGGGTTGTCTTACCTCCACGCGGATTGTCAAAAGAAATCCGGAGTGTCAGTATTCATCTCAGCGACCCCGAAAAGTATGGATTGGACACTATTTTCGTATATTTTTATATGTGACCCCCTCGCCCCCCGCCTCTAAGGGTACTTGGGGTGTCTTACCGCCACGCGGTTTGTCTCCTGATACTAAGTCGTAAGTGTACCAAGTTTGGTGTAAATCGCTCCAGTGGTTTAGGAGGAGATGTAATACATACATACATACAGTACATACAATGACATTTATATATATATATATATATATATACATATATATATATATATATATAGACTAGCAAAAGGACCCGTGCTTTGCTACGGTATTCTACAATGTACACGGATCGAAGTAAATTGCTGTACATGAAGTGAAGAAAAAATTTAATTGCATGTCTCTTGGCGTTATCCGAGAAAAAGCATAGGGAGGTCCGCAGATGTTGTTTCCAATGTAAAGTGCGAGTTGCAGAGTTGTGATGATAACGACAGGTCCACTTGTCTGCCGCAATTCACTATGCGTAACGTCAATCACATTTTGATGGGTAAATTTGTTTATAATCGGGCGCACCTATACCTAATGATAAAGAGAATCAGGTAAAAGAGTTTTAAAAATGCACGCTCCCTTGCCTTCTGCTAGTCAAATCAAGAAGGGAATTATACATTACAATGGTACACAGGCGTTGGAGAACTACCCCATTCCTATTGCTAGTTAAGGTCGATGTGGGGAGTACTGATTACAACAGCAGACACCCTCCTGCTGAGAGCCACTTTTGATTTGTAAAGTATTAATTACAATGTAAGACACATCCCTTTCTGGATCGCTACAAATCGACTTAAATTAATAAATACAGATCGACATACTGAAGTATATGCATGTTCACCTTCATTTACATAATAACTGCTGCTAAACGGTGCATTCATATTGAAAAACGGATTGTATAAAAAGACGACTCTGGCCTCATTTAGCTATCTAAATGGCTGGCCCTATGGCATTTCCTCGTATCTCATCCATTTAAAGGCAAGATTATTTTAGAACCGTTGAATAGTGTGAAATTTGTGTAAGGTTTTCACACAGTGAATAAATTTTCAGATACTTACGCGACAGCTTCAAACATAGAATTTGGCTGGTGGGCCAATATTCGTGTAGAATTTGATGATCCTATCTTTCCTATAAGTGAATCAAACCATCAATTTACGTGTACAAAGTGTAAAAATTTAGGTAATTCAAGAAATACAGCCAAATTTAACATAAGGGATAAAGATATAACAAAAGTTATAGGATCAAAGTTGTAGATCACTCTAAATTATGCCATCCGTTTTGTGATACGACTTACCGTCTAGCCACCAAATACCTCGACAATTTTTGACAATTTATTATTTCACCCTTTCTCACCCTCTATACCAAAGGGGGGTGAAGCTGGAATTTGAAAATCCGGAATGTTACTATTCATCTCAGCGACCCGGAAAACTATGGATTAGGCAGTATATTCGATTATTATTATCTAATTACCCTCCCCCTAACGGGGGACAAAATTTGAGTTCTAAAAAATCGGGAGTGTTACTATTCATCTCAGCGACCACGAAAACTATGGCTTGGAACCTATTTTCGATTATTTTTAAATCTGAATCCCCCTCAACCCCACCAGAAAGGGGGATGAACTTGGACTTGTAAAATACCCGGGGTCTCACCATTCATCTCAGCGACCCCGACAACTATAGATTCAATTATTTTCGTTTATTTTTATATATCACTCTCCAATTGCCACTCACCACGAAGGGGGCTGAACTAAAAAAATCCGAAGTGCCATTAAATCATCTCCACGACCCCGAAAAGTATAGATTCGACACTATTTTCGATTATTTTTATAACACAGCACCTTCGCTCCCCTCCGCCCCTAAGGGTTCCAAGGGTGTCCTACCCCCACGTGGCTTGTCTCCTGATACTAAAATTTCGAAGTGTACAATTCACCTCGGCGAAATCGAAAACTATGTATTCGACACTATTTTCGATTAATTTTATATATCAATCCCCCTCGCCCCGATCCCAAAGGGGGATAAACATGGACTTATAAAATAAACGGATTCTCACTATTCATCTCAGCGACCCCGACAACTATGGATTCGACACTATTTTCGATTAATTTTATATACAATTCTCCCATCTCTCCCACCACGATGGGGGCAAAAATTGGACTTTAACAAATTCCGAAGTGTCACTATTCATCTCAGCGACCCCCCAAAATATGGAATCGACACTACATTCGATGATTTGTATATCTCAGCCACCCGCCACCCACCCCTAATGTTTCCTGGGGTGTATTACCCCCACGTGGTTTGTTTCCTGATACTAAAATTCTGGAGTGTCACTATTCATCTCAGCGAACCCTAAGCCTACGTATTCGACAGTATTTTCTATTATTTCTATATATCAATCCCCCACCCCCCCCCAACGAAGAGGGCTGAACTTGGACATTAAAAAATTCCGGAGTGTTGCTATTCATTTCAGGGAGCCCGAAAAGTATTGATTCGACACTTCTTTCGATGATATATATGTCTCACCCCCTCGCCCCTCCATACCTAAGCGTTCCTGGGGTGTCCTACCCCCACGTATTTTTGTCTTCTGATACTAAAAATGCGAAACGTACCATTCACCCCGGCGACCACGAAAACTATGTATTCGACACTATTTTCGATTAATTTTATATATCACTCCTCCCTCGCCCCCCCAAAAGGGGGATAAACTTATACTTATAAAATATCCGGAGTCTCGCTATTCATCTCAGCGACACCGACAACTATGGATTCGACACTCTTTTCGATTATTTTTATATATCACTCTCCCATCGCCCCATACCACGAAGGGGCTGAACTTTGACTGAAAAAAATTCCGGAGTGTGACTATTCATCTCAGCGACCACGAAAAGTATGGATTCAATATTACTTTTGATGATTTTTCTATCTGAGCCTTTTGCCCCCTGCCCCTAAGGTCTCTTGGGGTGTATTACCCCCACGTGGTTTGTCTCCTGATACTAAAAATCCGGACTGTACAATTCCCCTCGGCGACCCCGAAAACTATATATTCGGCACTATTTTCGTTTAATTTTATATATTACTCACCCCTTGCCCCCACCCGAAAGGGGACTGATCTTGGACTTAAAAAAATCCAGAGTGTCACTATTCATCCCAGCGACCCCGAAAAGTATGGATTCGATACCATTTTCGTTAATTTGTGTATCTGACCCCCTCACCCCACCTAAGGTTTCTTGTGCTGTCTTAGCCCCACGTGGTTTATCTCCTGATACTAAAAAACCGAAGTGTACAATTCCCCTCGGCGACCCCGAAAACTATGTATTCGACACCATTTTCGTTTATTTTATATATCACACCCCCTCACCCCCACCGCAAAGGGGGCTCAACTCGGACTTTAAAAAACTCGGAGTGTCACTATTCATCTCAGCGACCTTGAAAAGTATGGATTCGACACTATTTTCGTTAATTTTTATATCTGACCCCCTTGCCCCCCCGCCCCTAAGCTTTCCTTGGCTGCCTTAACCCCACGTGGTTTGTCTCCTGATACTAAAAATCCGGAGTGTACAATTCACCTCGCCAACCCCGAAAACTATGTATTCGACACTATTTTCGTTTAATTCTATATATATCAGTCCCCCCTCGCCACCCACCCAAATGGGAGCAGAAATTTGACTTTTAAAAAATCGGGAGTGTCACTATTCACCTCAGCGACCCCATAAACTATGGATTCGACACTATTTTCGATTGTTTTTAACTGACCCCCTAACCCCCCACCCATAAGGGGGGTAGTGGTGGCTCACCCCCACAGTGCTCGTCTCCACATAGCAAATAATATGTGTTCAAAATTTGATTGAAATTGCTCCAGTGGTTTAGGAGGACATGTGTCATTTACACACATACATTCATCATCAGTTCCCCCTCACCCCCACCCAAATGGGAGCAGAATTTTGACTTTTTAAAAATCGGGAGTGTCACTATTCACCTCAGCGACCAAAAAACTATGGATCGACACCATTTTCGATTATTTTTTACCTAACCCCCTAACCCGACCACTCCTAAGGGGGGCTAGAGGTGGCTTACCCCCACAGTGCTCATCTCCGGATAGCAAATAATAAGTGTTCATAATTTGATTGAAATTGCTCCAGTGGTTTAGGAGGAGATGTGTCATTTACATACAAACATACATTCATTTTATAGATATAGATAGATAAAGGCATAAAAATGAAAACAGACGTGAATTAATGAGACCATTCTAGGCATCCTAGAAGCTTAAAACTTGGTACTAGACAACCTGATGACTTCAGGATCCCTAGAAAAATCTAACGTTCTCAAAATTCTCGGAGAGCGACACGCTGGGAGTTTCAAATCTGCATAAGAACACAGTCGGTGATATTTATCCAGAACGATAACCTATAGGTCTCATGGTCTTATAAAGTTTCCTGGAAGTCCTAACTTTTAACCCCTCCCAATATCAAGAAGGCAGCACAATCCCCCAGACGAGTTACAAAATAGAAATTTGGCAAAATTGTAGCTTTTACCCTCTAACCGACGGAAAATTTACGAGATGTTTAAACATTTTATTTTTTACTCCCGGAAAATATCGAAATATCGAGGGAATTTTAATGACCGTGCAGACATTCCTTTCGAGGTATTTGGTGGCTAAACGGTAAGTCGTATCACAAAACGGATGGCACTATCTCGGTTCAATTTGGAGTGATCCACAACTTTGGTCCTATGACTTTTTGTCGTATCTCTATCCCTTATGTTAAGTTTGGCTCTATTTCAGGATTTATCTAAATTTTTACTTTGTGCACGTATAATTGATGGTTTGATTCACTTATAGGAAAGATGGGATCATCAAATTCTACACGAGTATTGGCCCACCCAGCCAAATTCTATGTTTGAAGCTGTCGCATAAGTATCTGAAAATTTATTCACTGTGTGAAAACCTTACACAAATTTCACACTATTCAACGGTTCTAAAATAATCTTGCCTTTAAATGGAAGAGATACGAGGAAATGCCATAGGGCCAGCCATTTAGATAGCTAAATGAGGCCAGAGTTGTCTTTTTATACAATCCGTTTTTCAATTCTGTAGTTATTCTGTAAACGAAGGTGAACATGCATATACTTCCGTATGTCGATCTATATTTATTAATTTAAGTCGATTTGTAGCGATCTAGAAAGGGGTGTGTCTTACATTGTAATTAATACTTTACAAATCAAAAGTGACTGTCAGAAGGAGGGTTGTAACCAGTACTCCCCACATCGACTTTAACTAGAAATAGGAATGGGGCCCTTCACCAACGCCTGTGTACCATTGTAATGTATAATTCCCTTCTTGATTTGACTAGCAGAAGGCAAGGGAGCGTGCATTTAAAAAACAAACTCTTTTACCTGATTCTCTTTATCATTAGGTATAGGGTCCCCCGATTATAAACAAATTTACCCAACAAAATGTGACTGTGGCAACGGTTGCCACAGAAACGTCAACAACAGAGAGCGTACCGAAGCAAGGGAAGATGGCACAACACAGAACTAGATCCCGATCCACGGAGATAATCTCACGATCCCAAATCTTTAAAAATGTGAAATACATGATTAAATTAATCTTCACGAAACATATCAAACATAATTTCATCGGAAAAATCATTTGTAACATTAGTCGAAATGTATTAGGTTTCGGCCATAGTGCAGGCGGCGAGCGGAGAGTTCGAAGTGGGGTCAGGAGAGAATTTGGTGTTCATCCAATTAATAAAGAACGTGAAATGTATGGAGAACTTCATCATTTATATGGGCAACTAAGGAGTTTTCCTGATAGATGTTTTTAATATACTCGTACGTCTATTCAAACGTTTGAGTTCTTACTAAACAAACTTAAGGTGCGACTACAGAAGCAAGTCACCAACTTCCAGAGACCCATCAGTACCGAAGAAAGACTAATCATTACAATGAAGTAAGGCTATTTTTGAATTAAATGCACAGGTTCTTGGATTCTATAAGTAATGGAGCAATTGTATATATAAAGTACATTGATTAGTTCTACGTCTCCGTAAATTTTTGTGGAAGAAATTAAGTCATATTCATTCAAAATACATCCAAGAGCTGTCCTACACTGCAAGGAAAAGTAAATAAGAACAAGTTAGCTTCTACTTGAAATTAACTTTTCAATATTAGAAAAATGTTAGAATATTAGAAAAAAATATTAGAAAAGAACGAAAGTTCCAATGGTTTCAGCCTGTTTCATATGCTTCGTGTCTTTTTACTGCATTTAAAACTTCAAGCAAGAGTGTAAAATGTTAATTTTTCCACCGCGCTTAAATTCTTCATATGCGGCAGGAGAGTCATTAAGAAACAGTAATCGAGATCACTGAAATCCTGTCTCTGCGTTTGTTCTTCTAATAATATGTCCATCTTTTTTCCTCGAGCTCCAGCATCTTCTCATCGAATGGATCGATTTTACGCTTCCGGGCTCTTGGTTTGGGCGTTGTGGTATCCAAGAACACATTTGTCTGTTGCGATACCTCTTCACCATCACTGCCAATAGTATGTTCACTTTCCCCCACATAAGAGGCGCTTGATGGCAATGGCATCTCTTGTAGGTAGAGGTTTCTCTCAGTTATACCGGGAAGAACGACGTCCTTTACAAACATCATGGCGTAGATAAACGCCCAAGATGAGTTTACGGTTTTTGTTTCGGAACCGCTGTATGTCTTTGGAAGCTTCTGGAGTTCCTTCCGAAACTTGTCTTTCAAATTCTTCCACTTGTTTTTCGCCACGTCTCCTGAAGTAGAACACAGTAATAAATATTCAATAACTACTGTATGTTGTAATTAATATAATCTTATATTTGTCCTAATGGCTTAACATTAAAAAAGACACTCAGAGTAAATTTCTAACACTGTTCTTATTTTCTAGGTCTCTAGCGACAGGGGTTTCGTTTCGGTCACTGGCATTTTCCTTCAGGGTAGGAAAATCTGCGGTTTCTGTAATAGTGAAAGAAACCTGTGAGGTCATCCAGGTTGAAGAATTCATGCCACAACCAACTGAAGAAAGGCCACTGACTACTATGAGCGCTGGGTGTTCCCTAATTGCTTCGGTAAAATCGACGAAAAGCATTGTGAGATAAAGCGCCCTCCTAATTCCGGCTCCAGTTATTTCAATTATCTGAAATATTTCTCTATAGTACTACAAGGTGTTGCTGACTATTGAAATGTGGTCGAGAGGAAAACAGAGTGTTGGAGGCATTTTCACGACTTCCACTCTTTTCAATTTATTAGAAACCAATAATTTTAATGTGCCTAGTGATAAGGGACTACCGAACTCTGCCACTGGTACTTCTTGGAAATAAAGACTGTCCTCTAAAACCTTACCTCATGTGGCCATATCCGGGGAGAGGACAAACGCCTAGAAGGGAAAGGTTTAATAAACACTTATCTAGCACCCGGAAATGTGTGGAATGTGCATTCGGAATATTACGCGCTAAGTGGCGATTTCTGGATACAAATATTGACACAAACGAGAAGGCCATCACATTTATCAAATGTGCTTGTGTCCTCCATAACCTAATAAGGGAAAAGAATGGTGACAGTGATCTACACTATCGTGAAGTGACTCTAGAATTTCCAGAAAATGAAAATGTCCAAACTTGTGGGAACTTAGATCGCAGGAACAACAGTTGCAGTGAATATGCGAGGCAAATAAGAGAGTATTTCACTGATTATTCCAGTGACTTGTAAACTATCTGTTGGTATTATCACATCATCATCATCACAAACAGAATTAAAACTGCAGACTTAGAAATAATCTAAATTAATTAATTACTGTAATTAAATAGTTGGACATATTGTAACTAACAGTAAAGGGAAACAGATAGAAATAAGTATTGCTTAAACAATACAGCAAAGGTTTCTTCCAAGTTGTAGGCTGAGCAAATCTGTCAATAACCTCACAGAACATTGTTCTCAGTGTTATTAGTACATAAACACTAGAACATTCATTTTTCTGTCCCCAAGGACTCCTTTTAGTATTTTCAGTATTAGTAGTTCTATTAAAATGCAAATTTCATATCTCATGTAAGTACTTTTATAAAAGTCAGATGCAATGCCGAAAACAAGTTTTCAAAATAGTAATATGTTACAAAATATATTCATATTAATTACACAATAATAGGGCGTACAATAATAATAATAATAGTAATAATAGTAAGACAATATTGATTATGTTCATAACCGTGTTTGACTTAGTTCTTCTCTCTGTCATTCCATAGGAAAGTGCGGGTTTGAACTTCAGAAATTAACACTTCCTAATCTGCTCTTGTTAACTCACGAACAGTCATCGCGAGCGGCGCAGCTGAAATCTCAAACAGGAGTGAGCGGCTGGCAGCAGGCAGCGTTGTCCTTGAGCCAAATGACGCGCCGCTGGCGCTATGACAACATGCATTTGCTAACGCAGGTTTGAGTTTCATTCGCGCCGCCAAACAACGCAACGCTCCGCTCGCCGCCTGCACTGTGGCCGAAGACTTACTATCAACTTGAAACTGTTTTATTCAATGCAGCCATTAAACCCGAAGTTTTCATGTTTTTTTATTCCTACGTTCATTCGAAACGAAGGTCCTTTGGAAATGGTGATAATAAAACAGAAAATTTTTCACTTCAAAAATTGAGGTTTTGAGATGACATCCAGCTCCATGGTAAAGAGAAAACTGTAGTTCACTTACTTTTGATCCATGTGAAGAAAAGTAACGCATGGCGTCAGTTTGGAAAACATGAGCACACTATTTAAGCAGAAAAAAATAACGGACGTCAACTCAGGAAAGGATAATACTGAAAAATCAAGAAAATTAAAACACTTCAGGGCCTTAGCCCATATTTATAGCGCATCATCCGGGCATATCTAAATAGAAAGATGCCCAATCAGAGAGCCCACGCACAAGGCTTCCCGCCATCTTGGAACTCGGCAATGCACTGAGGCTACGCTACAAGGCGAGCCTGTTGCAGAAACCGGTAGAACAGCGAGCGAGCGGACCTAAGATCAGCCTCGCTCTCAGGTTGGCCTGAGGCGGACCAATAGACAACATGAAAATCGTGACTTACATGAAATTAAAACATTTGAAGTACTCCGCGGACGGACGGACGGAATACAGATACAATAAGCGACATTAGTCGCACAGTACAAACAGAGATACAAATTTCAAGGGTGAGTCACCAAGGCTAAAATTGTGTCCCATCTGGGACATATTTAACAATACCTCTTCATTAAAAGTCATGAATAACTGGATAATCGAAACTGAGAAAGAAAAAGCAATCAGCATACAAGATGAAAGTATATGGCACACGCCTAGCTTTAGAACGTTGGTGAACTCACATCTTGGTAAAAACCCAAGATGAGAACACCACTGCATGGACGGATGAAAAGCACAGCGAGGGAAGAAGAGAATCTGGGAAGAGAAGAAAGCACACTCAACTGCAAAATAAGTACAATTTCGCTACTTAGTTGGACACATACTGAAATAATGATAATAATAAATAATGGAATGAATAATATATACTATCCGTATGTTATGGATTGTTTTGCAAAAGGTCAGTCTGCGATAAATTTGACAGAAGGTGACAGCAGGGGGTTAGGTCTAATGAGGCTTGAGGTCGATTTTTAAATCTGTCATATGCGTCTGGTGTATTGTATTTCCAAGTGAAGTGAGAGACTTCGTAACTGTCTATAACTCGGTGGTAGATCCGATCTATTTTTCCATGTAGTTATGACAACATGTGACTCAGTTAGTGAGACATGTTCCTGGTAGATATTCCAGAGTTAACAGTGTAGATAATGCCGTGGTTTCTATGCTAAAAGGCCTGAGGGAAAATCGTGAAGACAGAATGTTTTGAAATATGGTAAGATCCATGGTTTGAACAGGATCTCATATCAAGAGGGATGCTTTGTTCATCTATTAACTCCATTAATACCAGTGAAACTCATATCGTATTCCACAGATCCCAACAAATTTGATTTCGTTCGTGATGGCAATATTGTTGACCGATAAATTGTCTGATAATACACGGCTTTTGACGTAGATTTGTGCTGTAGTAAACGGTCGTCCGTGGCGAGATTTGTTTGCTAACTTGTAAGCCAGTGGGAAGCGGCAGCTATAAACCTGTTTGACGAGATAACAGGTGCTCACATTTGTATGTTTGGAAATAGAAGGGCATTTTAAAACAATATTGATGTTAAAATAAATAGGGAGTTATTTGAATTTCAATTCTACTGCATAGGCAAATGACAGAGTGGATTTTCAGTAACGGTTCCAAACATTTGAATTTGTATTACACTTTCGATGTTTCCATAACACAGTCATAGCTCGTACTCCCACTGGGCATTTTAATCATTATTTAAGTGTAAGAAGAATGTCCTTACGTATTTAGAATTTCCATTTCTTGATATGTTTGAAGTGCAGCTAGACGTTAATGATTTTGGATGACCATGTCCTCCAGTGGAAATGTAGGATGGTGTTTGAAGTTCATAGAAGGGATTCTTGGGATTGCTCGGCCATACTAGCATCATGAAATGATGTAACCAGCCAACTGATCCTAGATGAGGTGTGAGGATCCCATTATATTTTAGCAGTGGATGTGGTTGAACTCTGTGACCAATACTATTTAAGGGTTACCCATGAGTCCAGCTTATTTTGGGGATTCGCTGAACGTTAAAACAAAATGACAGCGTGGGTAAAATTGTGGTAGTATAGGATTTCCTTTAACAGGTTTTCGTGGATTTATTCCAATCACAGACTGCGATCTGTTGTTATGGTTTGTGAAATAACTTCATACATTTAATATACACAATACTGTTTTATCTTGTGTAATATTACACCTGTCACTGGCACTTGAGCTCCTCTTGTTTCGGCGAGTCACTTTGGTCATCAGGCATGTTCAGTTAACTTAACTCCAATGAGGGGTCACCTTGGTCATCAGGTACGTTTTTAACCTTAAACATTAATGTTATTGAATGACCATTATACCTCAGTACTGTGAATTGGAGGTTACACAGATTCATTTACGGCTCCAGATAACTTGTCTTATGCCGACGGTCTGTTAGTTGACAGCCTAAATTAAAAGAGGTCTGGAGATCACTTCCTGATATTTAGACTATCGAGAATCATAAAGCACTCCTGCTTATGGAGCCGAGTAGATTGAACCTCATATTGTTGTTTTCTAATTAACCACAATGTGGTTTCCTAAAATATCCCTTGAGGCTTTCTTTTGTTGTGGTAATTAATTTCATCCTGAAATCGTCCAGACGCAGCATTATATTAAGGCTTATGGCCATATTTGTGAAGAAACCCACCATTATATTACATTGTTTTTGATTGTATACACATAGTCAGATTATGTAAGCTTTTAATTCAAGTAAGTAAGCCTTCCTTCATACCCCATAGTCACGTATAGAAGTGACGAAGAGCCATTAACACCCCCTAAAACAAAACAGTTAACAATTCCTGCCAAAAACCTGGAACAGGCAAATATTAATTTGACATGACGAAAAGGGTTCAGTACTCAGTGTGTCTCTTCAACACTTGCAACGTTGAGATATAAGAGATTTATAGTGACCTATTTGTAGTTTCATTAGAGAAAAGCAAGTGGCCAATTCTCTGACACTAGGTAAACAAAAATTGAGGAACTTTTGCACAAGCATACAGCACCTGTCGACATACGAGTCCTTACTTACAGACGCCTCCTCGAGAACTACGTGATCTTCATGAACAGGTACGGGCACTGAAGTTTAACTTTCAATTTGCATTCAGAACAGGTTGACAGACATAATATTATCGTACAAGAGCCGAGGGAGCAGGTACAGTTTTGAGCTACTGGCCTACTCATAATTAAAGGGACACACTTGTGACATGTAGGAAGGGCAGCACAGGTGTGCTCAGTCTTCAGCAAACACTTCTTCAATTGCGTACCTTATTATGCCTCGATTCGGCATTTATTTATCCTCTAGAATAGTTTATACGAACGTTTGAATATTTTTCATCAGTTTCTAGTCTCTTACCACTTCTCCTTGTCGTATGATTCTTCTGCGTTCATCCGGATTACTTCATATCCCCACACCTGGGCGACTCCTCAATGAGTGTTACTGACCAGAGTTCTACTGATATCCGAAAGCAGAAATAGTGTCGTCAACGGCTGAAAACCACCGGGCGTCATATATCTGTGATTGATGAGGAGAAAAGTTGGAAAATTTCCTCTGCTTCTTTTTCTCTCCTGGTTGCCTTACGTCGCACCGACACAGATCTTTGCTTCCGCCGCACACGGACCTTGGATTATGTTACTTGAAAATTGTATCTCAGAGGAAATGAAATAAAGGGATGGACCGCTCTCCAGAGTACATTATAAGGTGTGCCGAGAAGGTGCCGATCTGAATTAAAAGCTTATTACTTCTCTGCTGTGTGCGATCGCAAGTGCCTGGCTACATCTCCCGGATTGGAGAAAGCCTTGTGGAACTCGTGAACTCTCGTGCAGTAGTTAGTGGAACGTAAAGCAAAATAACGTTATTTAGCTCTTGCAGCTTTATCCCGGCGTGGCGTGACCCTCGTGCACCTTCTCGGCCGTTTGCACCGGGAGCGTTGTGCTCCGTGCGAGCGATTCGCGATACAACACGGAGCAGTGCGGCATCTCTGTCGCTTGTGGTTCACATATCCTTGGTTAAGTTTACATGATTATTAGAGCATTTTACAGCGTTAATGAGATAAACGTGTGCCTTACCAACTGTATGCTTTCGGATAGGAACAGTTATAGTTTTTCTGACTGAAGATTTTGCGACAGACATTTCAACAGTATCGGCTCTCTTGTGAATGCGCCTGCATGTGTTCCGAGAAAGCAATTCTCTTTGAGATGTGCATAATACAAATACCGCAGCAGTGTGGCTACGCACCCGTGTGAATATCCATGTGACGTGTAAGGTGCCCTTTACGGCTGGCGGATTTGCTACAGATATTGCATAACTATAGCTTGTCACCGGTGTGAGTACGCAAGTGATTCGAGAGTGTTCTTTCATCCGTGAACACCTTACCACAAATATTGCAAATATTCTCGCGTGAGTGCATGCGCACGTGACGTATCAAGTTGACTTTCTGGCTGAAGGATTTGCTGCAGACCTTACACCCATATGACTTCTCACCTGTATGCGTCCGCAAGTGCTTCGGGAGTGAACTTTGATGGGTGAAGAGCTTACCACAAATATTACAACAGTATTGCTTTAGGCCTGTGTGAGTCGGCATGTGTTTCGAAAGATTAATTTTATAGTCGAAAAGCTTACCACAAATATTACAACAGTATGGCTTCTCGCCTGTGTGAGTGCGCACGTGAACGGTTAGATCGCTTCTCAGCCTGAAGTACTTACCACATACATTGCAGCAGTATTTCTTCTGGCGTCTGTGTGTCCACGTATGTTCCGTAAGTGTACCTTTATCCGAGAATTGCTTGCCACAAGAATCGCAAGAAAAAGGCTTCTCTCCTAAGTGAGTGCGCAGGTGCAGTGTTAGATGGAATGCCTGGCGGAAGGATTTGCCACAAGCCGTGCAAGAGTATGGTTTCTCTCCTGTGTGAGTTCGCATGTGCACGGAGAGTGAACCTTTATAGGTGAAAAGCTTACCACAAATATTGCAACAGTATGGCTTATCGCCCGTGTGAGAACGCATGTGCCCTGTTAGATTGCCCCTCCGGCCAAAATTTTTACCACAGATATTGCATTCGGTCCCTATCCTACTTGTATGAAACCGTATGTGCTCCTTAAGCCGGTTCCGTTTATTAAAGCATTTATAACAAAATTCGCACACTAGGAGCCGGTGGACCTTCAAGTGTTCCGACAAGCTGCTTCTGCTGCCGAAGAGCTTTCCACAGTAATCGCACTTGAAGGGACGATCGCCTTTGTGTCTCTTCAGATGTCGCAAGAGGCTCAACTTCTCAGCCAGAAACTCTCCGCACACATTGCACCTAAAACAAGGTGCTCCGCCATCCGGACGTTGATTATCTGCGTTGCTCACCTCGGTTCTCCATCTACAGTGACAATTAAGACCATGCGATCACTAGTTCAACAGCCAAGTCCACTACAACTCTCACACAAAGAAATTGCTACTGAACATTCCACTCGCTGATATCAGATTCAGAGAACGAGTTACAAATGAACATCACATTCGTGAGGGTAAACATCATCTGAGGTCAAATTCAGTGGTCATAAATTTCAAAACCTATCACTTGTTACGAGCATGTGGCACGTCTTTTCTCCCGAATCATAACATGTCGCGCAAGAAACTTCTAACGGTTTAGGAATATACGAGCAAATTGACAACCTTCTAAATAAAGGTCCCTTGTTGGATATTACTGAAAGTTGTTACATCCACTAAGATATATATAGTTAAATTCAGGCTACAATATGAATGAAATTTCAGAAAAATCTTGAACACTCTTTGATATCCTGATCGCATTCTTTAGAAAAAATAAAATTCTCAATAGCAGATTAGTCTTTCAAAATATGCACAATAACCTTTTCAAGCCACTCACATTCTCTCCATTACCCTCGCTAAATTCCCCGTCTTTCCATACCTCTACACCTCTCGCGCTGCCCCTCCCTACTCCCCCGCCCATTCTCTACCACAGCACAGAGTGCATCTGCGACCCGGTGCATCATAACATTCAGTTTCTTCTCTACCGCACACCACAGCACACGGTACTAGAAGTTAGGCGCACACTGTTCCGTTATTCACGTAAATACGCTCTAGTCTAAATAGTAAATTCCCCTATTTTCTTTCCTTCAGTTCTTATATTGAACTACAAATTCGTTATCGGACATTGGCACATAACATGGCATCCACATTACATACAAAACATTAACAAACTTCAAATTACCAACTACAGCACAATTCCCAAGTTCGGAAAATGAACAAAACATCTTATTCTTATACTGCATTTTACAGCCAGAAAGATTCAACGGATTTTTCATGTAACAAAGACACACATCGTACTCCTAAAACAAGTGATATAAGTCTTTTCCTTATCTTAAACTATAGACAACACAAAGTTGTACCCGGAATCTTAAGATCCTATTAGACTTGCCGAAAACTAGTTTTAAAGTGTAATGTCTTGTCATAAGAACGAGCGTCATGTTTTCAACCCAACATTGATGAATCTCATACTTATAAGTGGAAAAACCTATTGAGCATTTTGTTATGAAAATTCAAAATTGGACCCTCATATTCTTAATGATGTCAATAAGGAAACTATTTTTCAACGTTATATGATGTTATAGAATGGATGTTAACATTTTTAACTCAGTTTTGTCAAATTTCTCCTAATTCATTATTACTCAGTTTAACTCTTAGTCTATTTCAATCATTTTAAACATAGAGTTACATTGTTCTAGTGCATTGCCCTGTATGGTTATTTATATATGTGTCTATGTCTGTTTTTTCAATTTTGGCTTAAGATACGAGAAATTGGCGTTGAAACTAGTCCAACTACTAATTAAACGGTTGTAATTTAACCATTATAACTGTGTTCTGTATTGAATAGATGGACCTTCCCATTATACTACTATGTATTACATCCGTCTATGTCTCAATTGCAGTCTTCAACAGAGGCCGTATGCAACATGGAAACCCATAATCCTGATGAAATCCCGGAAAATCTGGAATATAAAAAGCAGATGACGGCTCTTTTCCTAACACTGACGCTTTCTTTTCTCCTCCAGATATTGCTGTGATAGACTTTATGAAGCTAATTGCTTTACGTCGCACAGACACAGATAGGTCTTATGGCGACGATGGGTCAGGAAAAGGCTAGGAGTGGGAAGGAAGCGGCCGTGGCCTTAATTAAGGTACAGCCCCAGCATTTGCCTGGTGTGAAAATGGGAAACCATGGAAAACTATTTTCAGGGCTGCCGACAGTGGGGTTCAAACGTACTATCTCCCGCATACTGGATACTGGCCGCACTTAAGCGACTGCAGCTATCGAGCTCGGTACATTATGAAGTCGACAAAGAATATGGCATTGGTAGTAGTGTTTTCTTACAATGTTCTGATACCCTCAATTTGAACCCAAATGCAAGCTATCATTTCCTTGAATATTCTTACAAATGTTCCTTTAACACTAGAGCTAGAAGGAGAATGAAAATCACGGTTTTAGCCAAAATTTGAGATTACAGGACATTGAATTTCATCATAGTGGATATTGATGCTACATAAAAGAAGGTATGAGATTCCTTCTACTTCAAAAGGTCATGGACAAAGTGAATATTTATAGTCGAATGATAACATCATTGGATAGGTTCCAAGTCTATGCCTGTCTCCCCACCGCAGAGTAGTTCTACATATTCTAGGAAACGAGAGCGAGAAATACGGATTTCTTGGTTAAAGGTGAGATCAGGAACATGGGAATAGTCGAACACGAAGGCCAAAATACACTGTAGCATGAAGTAGCACTTCCCATTTCACGCTGTCTACACTGAATTCACATGGACCAGTCGAATGCATGACTTCCTAACAAGCAAAGTAGTGGAAGGCTCGACCACGTGTTATCACCGCACTCTTAGGAGAAATTAAGCTGACAAATAATGAAAGGGGGACACTGATTCCAGATACGACAGGCTAAACCTCTTGATCATCGCACAAGGTTATGATGATGACTCCACTAGACAACAGGGGGCAGAAAATATGACACTGGACTGTATGCCATACATTTTGTGGCAAAAGTTGTAAACTTCTGTAGTCAATCTTCTTTGTGATTATGTGATTGTTGACACAAGTGATTTATGAGGTTCACAATTAGTTTTTCAGTAAAATTATATGATATATTGCTCCTATATTCTCCACCAACCAGCTACAATGCTGTAACACGTAGCATGTCCCAGGCGATGGATACGGCTTTCCCACTGGCATGTTGGCAGACTTGAGTGAAATATAATAGCTCTCGCGAACCAAACACGCACAAAGTCCTTAATGGCAATTTTGGTGGAGAGTGACACATTCCTTTCAGGAAGTTAATGCTGAAAGGAGCGTAGTGATTCTTCTCTAGAGGATCGCCTGCAAAAGGCGTCAGTTCCCCATGTACGGAGCACCGTAACTACCTGGTGTCACTAGCTCACAAATGCTTCAAGACAAGCCGGCCGTAAAATAATACCCTCACATGATTACAGAAACATGTCTCATGTAATCGGTACCAAGGTTAAGGCCTCCTCTGGAAGGGAAGCACGTTGGAAGCACACAGCTAGCATGAAAAGTAAGCAAGGGTTACCGTAACACGGGCTGTGGTAGCTAAGCAAGCGAGTACCTTCATTCTGTATCACATCACTGAACTATGTGTGGATGAAGTAGAAAATTAGCGACAGCACTTGTGAGAACGCATTTAGGCATCTGTGAGTTACAGGAAAATGAAGGAGTGGAGAAAAGTCATGTGAAATGGGGTGCGGTTACTATGTGATGTACAATGGAAGCCGAAGAACAACTAATGATGTTGGCATTATTATAGAATCAATATTTGACGGTTCGGTCTCTGACGTGCAGAAGTGTGACAATCGCTTTATGTAACTCGTCTACATTGGGAAGAGAAGGAAATTATAATTTTTCAGTGGAATCCTCCAAAACTGGCCTGGGCACGGAAACCAAAGATGCCTTCTCGGCACTGCCTGACAAGAAGACCGCTATCTTATCGTTGCTGGTGATATAAATAGACATGTCGGATGGAGAGAAGAAGAACCCACAGTCCATGGCGGACATCGATATGGACAGAAGAACGATGGTCAACAAATTCCTAATTAAGCAGAAACTATCATTGCGAAGACACAGTTCAAAAAGTGTGATATTCATCTAGTCACGTACTACAGTGGCTCCCATCCAACTCACATTGACTAAATCCTCGTGAGATGAAGGAATCTCAAAAACGTCTTAGAGATAACAGTTGTTCCTTACGAAACCGCTGCGATGAACATCGACCTGTCAACTGTAAGCTGCAGATGAAGTCACCAAGAGCCCAATACTTCGCAGGAAAAGGATTAAATGGGATCAAATGGTAGCGCCTGAAGAAGGAGGCCAACGTTGTTGCACAAGTTACAGTGACACAAATCACCATAGCTCAAGTGAGCCCGAGTAAAGTGAAAGATGCCGCACGCTCTATTCTTGGAACAACTAAGCCAGGGCGATGACAACGAAGGATTAACTATGACAAGTGGCTTCGGAATGACGTTAATTATGCAGTTCGTTTAACCCTTTATAGGTTGCTGGTACATATATTTACTACTTGGGTTGGCATAGAAACTGTTCAGATGGCAATAACCTAAGTGGACGTAACTGTCTGCTTTCTAGTCTAATAACGCTCTCTGGTAAGTTTATTCATCACTCTTTTCTAAACTCACGCTTCACGGGTATGTGAATCGTTCCACTTCCGGAAGTTGTACATATTTTTTGCCAGAGAGCGCCACTTGAACTTCACTCGTGTAAGCATTGTGTTGACCGTAAAATACAGCTCATTTTAAGCGAGATACTAATTTTCTTGATTTATATAAGGATACAATATATATTTTTGAATATTTTGATTATTTTGTTAATACAGATTTCATATTTTGTGGTTAACTTTGAAAGATCTCATTAAAATTATCATTGGTCTACACATGAAGTACCAAGAAAGGCGAAATAGTGTGCTCGTTTTGCGTATCTATAACGCAGTCATTTCCAATGCAATTGCTAATATAAATATCGGAAAATATACTTCAGAGCTTCTAGTTACATGTTTTACATATGGCTCTTCCTACAATATTGTGGCCAATATGTTATATTCACTAATATGAAAACATTCAGCAAGACTGTAAGCTTATGGACGTACGTTTTATCGGTCAGAAGATGTATTAGCTTCCGAGGTTATGAAAACTGGATTTATATCCAAACAACACTTGATGTGTATGTCGGAAAAACATGAATTTAGTCAATCTGTATGATATTCAGTTCCTCTGAGTTCAAGGGCTTATACATACAATAATAATAAAAATACATTTTAAGGGTAATTATGGATGTAAGAATAGACTGCCACATGTAGTGGCTAACACTAGGGCATCCCATAGGGGAGGGGGTGACAAATCAGACATTTATTGTGGGGATATATCACAAAATTCCCCTCACTCCCCTGGGCGCTTGCCTTCCAGAATGCATATTTATGATAACTTGTAAGATATTCTTATACGATCTTAGAAATTAATTTTAGACGAAGGCTTGCCTTGAATCGTATTTTTGTAAGGAGAATTATGTGCCTTAGTTCTATTAAAAATAATAAACAGAAGATGTAAAACAGATGTAGCCTCTGTTCTTAGGTTAGTCTTTTCCGCCCATGACCCCATGATTCTAGTGCAATTTTCAAAGCCAGTGTGCCATTCAAAATTATATATACCTCTTGTCCCATGCTTTATATCTGCATTTTGCACCTATTATTTGCAAAACCCTGTGGAAAGTTGTCATATATACAATGTGGTAAATATATTTACCAGTGCACACTCAGTGGAAAAGAAATCCTAAATGCTTTCTGGTAAAAATACTTACCACCCCTTATCGCATAATCAAACAATGTACTGACTCAGATTTCAGTCAAAACCTAAACAGTAGACCCCAATGACATAGTATTTAATCAAATAAGTAATATATTTTATTCCCCAGGGTTTTGCCCTATAAAGGGTTAAAGAAACAGCTGTACCACGGGTTTGTTGCTCGTTGCAATGCCTACAAAGCAGCCATTAGTAAAGTGAAGGAGGTCATTGCTGTAACAAAAGCAAACCGGTAAGCAGGTCCATATGTGAAACTTGACACACGCGAAAACTAGCGAAACATTTAACAGACAGTCAAATCGGGGCATCGCAAAACGGACGAAGTCCAACGCTTTTATGGCATCAACGATGAAACAGACAATTTGCTACTCGACTGGCGGGAAGCACAAGTACACTGGCGGCACTACTTGGAAACAATGTCAATCATTTAATTTTCATATATACCAATCCCAATCACCTCTTCTGTTGAAGGTCCAATGTAGGAAACTGACATCACCGAAGTCCACGCAATGTTGAAGGAACTGAAATCAGGGAAAGCCATCTGTCCTAATTATCTTCCGGCAGAGATTTGTTTCTCTCAATGGGGGGATGCAAGAGGAATCTTTTCAACCATATCACCAAAGAAGGTCAAAAACCAACAGATTGGCGATGGAGTTTCCATTCATAATTAAGGACATCCCTGCCGATTCTCCTCATTACCGCCCGATCATACTTCTGAGCCACGCAATGGCGGATTTAGAATAAATCTTCAACAGAAGGATTAGGAATTTACCCAAACATACTACAAGCCAACTGGATTTGTGTAAAATTATGGCACAACAGGAGCAACCCATGCTGCAGGGCTGTAACTTGAGACATTGTGAAAAGAATAAGAGAATTCGTCACGATTTTCTGCATCCTGAGAAAGCCTTCCATTGGGTACCTCATAAACCAATCAGTAAGCAGTACAACAACTTGGCATTCCAGAGCACTTTGCTGAGAGGGTATAATTGCTATACGAAGAACCAAGGAGTTATATTCAAGCTGCCGCAGGAACGTCTACTGAATTCCACATAACTGTAGGAGTCCACTCTATTACATCAGATCTGCACAGTACAGTACCATGGATACTTCTCTTGCAAATGATGCCATTCTGGCTGAAAAAATAAGCTTGATCTGCAGCATCAAACAGAAGACTGGAACAATCGACTAGTGCAATATATACTGCGGCTAAACAAAAAGAAGAGAGAATACATGACACTACATTGTCGACAAGTTGGAACCATGCATGTTGACGGTGAAGATATAGCACAAGCAGAGAAATTTAAGTACCTTGGCTCCACAATCCCTAATGATGGCTGACTTACTGATGAAGTCAACTTAAACATATATAAAGCCTGACTGAAGTGGAGAATAACACTGGTTTGGGTATGTGTTGCATGCAGAGGATGATATATTAGGAAAGTTAGCGTATACAAAGAAAGTAGGTGAAAAGAGGTGCAAGCGATGAACAAGACAGCATAGGACAGATAAAGTGTACAATGACCTGAAGGCTGTGAGGCTACATACAGACATGGCCCAAGACCCAACTAACTGGAGACAATGAATCACAACACCTGACTCTACCACAAGGCAGGACTAACACTAAAGAAGCAGAATTACAAGAAGCAGATTGATGAATAACCTCTTATAAAAATGGGATACAATGGATATTTTACACATCCTATAATTCAGCTCTGTATGTTCAAATTCTCTCCCCTCCAATATCTAAAAAGACCTTTCACAAAATACAGTAGTGTTTTTCATGTTTAAGTAACTTGCATAAATGCATAATAAACAAAAATATATAACTCAACAAAATAAATATTTCAGGATTATCTGTGTTAATGGGGACTGAGGGTTTGAATATTGGTGAATTTCTATGAATACCAACAAGAGGGGAATCAGTCAGTGTTTTCTAGCCTGAATGGAATTTTGCAGTTCATATTTCTGCTTACATCCATCACAGATAGCAGATGATCAGAATAATCAATTTGTTATTTTCATCACAATCAAGTCCATAAGTATGAAGACCATGGAGGACCAGCACCAAGTGGTCAGCTCAGGGCAATGAGACATTCGACACTCTTCAAGTGGAAGGAAACTGCATCACTAAGTGGTTAGTTCCGATGAATCTCATCACTAATTGGTAATCTCAGAAATATGTGTCTTTCAACTGCCAGCAATTATGAAATTTTATGAAACTTAAAAGCTGTTCTTATATAATTCAGTACCAAATTGACATGGCAAATGTTTTGGACATTTTAAAAGAAGTCATTTAAGTTGCTGAATGATATTTGTAGACTGCTGAAATGAGAGTCAGGATAACAGCAGCTGAGGTGTGATCTAAAACAAAGTGGGAAGCAGCAGATAAGATCCGGTTGACTGAATCCTTCAGAAGCATCTAAAATGTAGGATATAAAATGGACTAAGCTACATAGACAATGGTCTGTCATTTGCCTTATATACCAAGGAAAAAGAAAACACACAAAAGGCTTGTTGCTTTGCTGGTTCAGGTGTGCCTCTGCACGAGATATGTTTAGGAAGAAGAAAGCTAATATAAACTCCATCCAAAAATAGAAATATGCATTTGTGTGTGAAAAGTATTCATGAACAACATAACATATAACATAGCCTATGTGTCCTGTTACACAAGAATTACAAACAGGCAGCAGAATTTGAACCTCAAAGAGTTGATGCATTTGGGCGATCTTCAGTTGTTTGCATATTTCTACTCTCACTAATGAGAGAGTGTAAGCTGGTACTGGGCAGTTCTGAAGACTGAAATGAGTATTTCTTGCCAGTAGTTGTACATTCAAGTACCAACAATGGTGTGAGAGCAAATAATGAATTAGTGAGTATTCCAATGGCACATCTAGAGTTCAAAAATCACTACTGCATTAAATGTTTGAAAACAGCATATACACTTGTGCTACATTGTAACATCAGTGACAAAAATTACAACTTTGAAATAATATTATATCATTACATTATTATTTACCTACTTTTACGAGATAATAAATTTACTTCCTTGAAGAATTCTGAACTTCGTTCGTTAACCTGCACAAATTTAAAGCCTCAGCTGTAGGTGTCCATTTTATTAGTTCATACTAATTGTGTAAATGTGTTTGCAATCAACAGACCACAAGCATGTGACTGTCAATGAGCACTAAAATGAATAGTAAGAATTGGCAACAATCATCAAGTGTAACCAAAACACTGGAACAAATATAAATGCAATATCACGATATATTTTGTACACTTACAACAATGTGGAAGTTTTATTTGATAACTATGATATCTAAGATGTAGCACTACTGATCTGAACGTTTCATTTCTACAACACATTATTTGCTTTGGTGTTCACAAATGGAGGAATCTGACTTAACACACAAGAGAGCAGAAAAATTGTAAATATAAAGAATCTAACCAAATAAATAACTTGAAAATAATTTTTGAGTTAGTGAACTATCAAACTCAGCCATCATTATCTTGTTAATGAACCTAATTATGTTCGTTTGAAATATTACATTGTTTGTAATGTACATAAAACATAACAATTTTGAATATGTAGATTTAGTTTATAATCTACAAACATGAATTTTTCTGCGTTTCAATGTTGGTACGAACGTATAAAATTACTGAGAATATCTGGAGGTAATAACTGTAAATGACATTTCAGATGATAAGAATGTGATGGACAAATGATACAGTGACAGTGAAAGAACGAACAGATTTTTCATGGTTGCTTAAAAGTATTGTAAAAAAATACACATCAAAAATATCTAGCTTTACCAGAGATTCAATAAAACTACATGATGGAACATAAATATGATCTTAGATTTGCTGAAAATTGTAGATAATTTCAACCAATAGAAATTTTAGGTATTAGTGTTTAAATGTAACCTTGTAAAGAAAGGATTAAAACGATGAAAATGGCCAATTTTGGAGATAAGCCAACTACTACTGAACACAACCGTGAATATGTACAACCTATCACGTACTGTATAGGATTTGTAGTGTACGTACTTTGTTTCTTCCTTGATGTATGGCAACAGCTGATCATCAGCATGTTCTTCTATGAAAATTTCCTCCTTAATACCTTCGGACAGCTATAAGTAAAACGGAACAAAAGTAGAATAAAGAAGTAAGGGAATATGCCGAAACAAGGAACAGCTGAGGAAATAAATTTCATAGCGGCACAAGAAGAGTACAAATTATTTATCTCCCATTTAAAAATATAAGAATGGAAAGGAACAATCAAATTAAAATCATCTTAAATACAAAAGAGCTGCCTACCTTGGTGGAAAATGGTACACAAAATACATTATTACCAAGTGCCAAATCTTAAATGAACAGAGAAGAAGACAGTTTCCCAAAACACAGTATTATACAATTCACACTAATTTTCTTCTACAAAACACACAGCTCATCCTTAAAAGAATTACATTATTTACAAAATTCTGCTCATAGTATCTTCTGTGTTTGCAAACATAATCAACTCATATACATGTGGAATACATTCAAATAATACTATAAAACTACTATTAGATAAAAATTTACATTTCATTTATTTATTGTATTTGTTTACCCTTTTTGGAACCTAACTTACATAATGACCTGTTAAATTCAACCTGAGACCCTTCTGCCTCTGCTTTTCAGAAAATTGATAAGGAAGGTAAGAACATGGAAAGGAACACACTGTAGGATAGCAGTAGACAATGTAACAATAGAAAAGGAGGAAAGTTTGTAAATATGAAAATTTAAAATTGCCTACATATTTATGAATATTCAACAGAGTATATGTACATATGGAGGCACTTCCGTAATTGTATACATGTACGATTTAAGGAAAATAAATAATGATAATCATAATAAATACTCCAAATCATTACCCAATACCATTCCTTCCTTCTCTTTCTCTTTCTGTTGATCCCTATTTCCACAATGACTAGCTATTTCCCTTATCCTCTTATATTCATATTTCCCTGTTCCCAACTTTCTATACATGACTTGACTTGTCACCTCTTTCCTCATTTCCATGTTCCAATATACTTTCTCTCCGAAAACACTTCACTGTAATATCAAATAATCCCACATTATTCCTACCACTTCCGCAACAAGTAGACAATGCTTAAATCATAACCATAGAAACATCCATCAGCCCTTTCTGTACATCACATTAAGATAAAAAATCAATCAATCAATCAATCAATCAATCAATCAATCAATCAATCAATCAATCAATCAATCAATCAACTGCATTTAAGGCTGTCCGTTGTTTAGGTAGAAAAATATTGTGGACATGTATGAAACAACTCCCTTGGTAAATTATGTCAATCACTAAATCATCATCCTGTAAATAAACTTTTGCCAAATTTTTCCCTTTGAATTCCAACTTATCTTCATGATGTGACCTTTCCCACATTTAAAGAACATGACTGAAATTTATTCATCAACTAATGTCATTCCAAGCCATCTTTCCAATGACATCTCAGAATATACTGCTTAATAAAACAGCTTGTCTCTTTTATCCAAGTCTTCCCAGCCAAAACTTTGCAAAATCTCTATAACATAACTCTTTTGCTAGAAATTATCCACAAGAATCGGAGGTGTTTCTGTACATTATTTCATATTCTCTAATCAAGTAATACTGGTGATGATCTCATTCTCTCATTGTGGCCCTGCTGGAGATTTATATGCCCTCCCTTTTACAACCTCTAAATAACTTCATAATCATAATAAGATATCTGTAAATTTTATTTTCAATCCTCGTTATGTCATTACCACAATGGATATCTATCCTTATTCTGAATACCTAGGTACTTACATACATCCCCATGAGGAACTTTCACCCCATCAACACAATAATTAAGCCAGAGAGGACTCCTCCTATTTTTGAAACACACAACCTGGCTTTTCACCACGTTTACCATCATAACATTGTCCGATGTCCATCTTACAATATTGTCAAGGTCTTTTTGCAGTCACTCACAATCCTGAAACTTATTTACTACAAAGAGCCTGATTAAAGTTCATTATTCATATTGTTTATATATATCAGGAAATATCAGGAAATAAAGTTCTCATAATACTGTGTTGTCGGACCCAATCCCATAACTGTTACAGGATCAAATAAATCTTTACCTACTCTAAAGCTCTAAGTTCTACTTTCTAGAAATACACCAGATGTAGCCTAATTATTTAGGTAAAAAGATATATTTCTACATTTCTGTAAATTATCAACCTTTACAGGCTAATCCTTGACATTTTTGGTGGTAAAGTTACCCCTTGGGATATCCCTGTCCTCAATAATGTATTTTTAATATAGTTGGTACAGTGAGAATCACAATGTAATTTCATTATTGAGATAGTTCTGTGTCATTTTGTTAGTGCACATGTTCTGTTGGTTATCGTCTATATCTGCATATTGTTGCTGTATGGAAGTAAATAACATGACCTATTGTTAATACCGTGCATTCTGTAAGATACGTGCATTATTGATACTATTCACGAGCTGAGTTGATATTTTTTTAAGAGTGGTTCTAGAAAACTGTCAAATATTGAGATTATTGGGAGACAAAAGGACCTATCGCCAAGAAAGATAGGAAATGTCAGTTAGCTACTTTTTGAGAAATATTATTCATAGCAAGAGATAGCTTTTAGATATCACAGCAATCTGTTAGTAGAATTTTAAAAATGTGAAGACAAGAGGAAGACAAAATATCAACAATGTGTTGGAAACTGTGGGCAAAAGAAGAAACTAACCCCAAGGAGTAAGTGAAAACTGATTAATTCATCAGTAAACAATTGCAAGGCTACTGGTTAGAGTATTAGAAGAGTATGGGTCATTTGTATCAGCCAGCACTGTGAGATGAGAGCTGTTTAATGCTGGAATGAAAGCAAGAAGACCTTGAAGAAGAGCAAAGATTACCCCTGCTATGACTCCAAAAAGGTTCCAGTGGGGCAAGAATATCCAGAATTGGTCAGCTGGTGACTGGAAAAGGCAAGTCCATGACAATAACTGTAATTCCTAAATAATCATTCATTATTCCATTTTAACCCGATCTAACTGATGTAACCATACAGTACATTAAATGTATGAAATTTCTCTTTGGAACTGTGTAGATTACTGCATTTAATGCTAGGTTTATTTGCTTTTATTTATTTCAGGTTTACTTTAGTGACAAATCAATATTTACTGTCAAGGAAAAGGCAAGTCAATATATCAGAAGAAATGTTAGTATGTCAGATTGTGTGAAGCGGAGAGTGAAGCATCCACCTTCAGTTATAGTCTGGAGTGTGTTTTCTTGGTATCGCTGTGGACGATTATATATTGTGAAAGGAATTATGAGATGTGAACAGTATAGTATTAAGAACCCGTCTGCTACCTCAGGTGCAAGAGTGGTTTGGCCAAAGTGAATTTCTTTTTGTGCAAGATGGGGCCCCTTGCCACAAAGTGAAAGAAAAGTAATGGAATTTGTAAAGGAAAACAATGTAAAGGTGCTAGATTGGCCCAGAAACAGTTCAGATACGAACGCCATAGAAAATCTTAGGGCAACAGCAATGAAAAATAAATATAACAACAAAAATCGTCTTCAAGATCTGGTTTCATGATGACGATTTCAAGTGTCAGTGTAAGATACCGATTCAGGGTATCCCCTGTCATATCAAGTGACACATTAAAGCTAAGAGGATGCATAACAAGTACTAAAGTCATAAACTTAAATATTGGTAACATCTTATGTGTTCAATTCTCGATTTCTTAATGTTTACTTTAATAATTTAGCCACGTCCTTATAGCCACCCATTTAGTCACTATTTTATCTAGCACGACTGCATTAATTTTTGTCAATAGTCTTCCAAGGTCTATCCTATCGAAAGCCTTAGATATGTCAATCGTGATACATTTGACCTCCTGAACCTAATATATCTTGCTGGAATATACAGGGTGAGCTTCAGTGGAATAATATTTCCTAAACCTGAACTACTTTCTATTGAACCAGTTATTAATTTCGTAAATGTGTATAATCAGACAGAATGCATTCCAAGAGCTTGCATGCAACACCAGTCAAGATGACTAGTGTGTAATTACTGGCTTATAAGTTTATCACATTTTCTTTATACACAGGATGCAACCATACTAATTCTTCATTCATCCAGTATAGCTGCTTCATACACACACAAATCAATTAAGCACTACAGATTTGGTTCTATATCAAAACGAACTGACTTTCGTATACACCCAGAAATTTTACCAATCCAAGCAGAATTTCTAGATTTAAATTTTTGTATCTTATTTTCAATGTTTGTTTTATATTGTAAATCCATGTGGACATTGCAAAGTCATTCCAAACGATTGGGGCAAATGTGACAGCCACTGAAAAAGGACTTAACAATACCATTGATGACATAATCTATGCCTCACGAGTGACGGGTGCGATGCCCACTTGCTGGTGAACGGTGTTTTTTTCACGTGATGCAGGACTGCAATCCCCACGGACTAACGGAGTATATACATTCCCATGTTGTATAATTGCTACTCGATACCCTTCTCAGTCAATATTCAACACCGTACACAGAAACAAGATGTAGTACCATGCAGTACATTCTGGACTTCAGATTTCGTGACATCATTCAGTCACAGAGTGTGACTTCCCTTCATCTTATCCATGCTGACTTTACCATAATTCGCGCTTCAACAACTACCACAATATCAGTCTGTAGGTAAGAACCTGAATCAACTTGGATGGAGCCATTAGCTGGTTCGGATGACTCCAGGTATTCACTCTTCTTTTTGTTCATTCAGAAGTTGTATTGTATGAAACAGGTATACCGATCTTCACCTTGATGCTGCAGTCCCATTCTGGGTCTATCAGCAAGTGCGACATCACCTTCATATAAGGGAGTCTTAGAAACACTCCTTTGCAGGTCCCATGTGGTGGTTACCATGCTGAGGACAATGGGCAATGGGGACAGACTGGTACATTGGTGTGCACACCAACTTTCACTGAGAAGCTCTCCGAGACGTTGACAGCGCAACAAACACAACCTCTGGTGTTCGTGTATAGCATTTTGATCCAAATTATACGCATTTCTGGTATACCATGGTCACGACTGCAGACCAGATCACATGGTTTGGAACACAGTCAAAAGTCATTCCGAGATCAAGGAAGGCAATGTACACTGCCTGATGATGCTTTCAGTGCTTTTCAATTGGCATTCTGGCAGTGAAATTTGGATAAGTTATTCCAGCACCCTTAATGAAGATGCACTCTTTAGCTATAATGCCGACGATTTCAACCAGTCAATAATGAAGGATATTCTCAAAGATCTCCTCAGGTACAATTGGGGGCCAATTTGACGGTAATTTGCACATCAGCTGGATTGTCATTTTGCCTAAAATAGGCACAAGGATGTTTGTAGCCCAATGACTGGGAACAGAGCCAGAGTCAACTCTGGCACTGAACAGGCTTGTCAGCCAGTTGATAATGTGTTTTTTAAATTGCTACAACTTCCAGAAGTTTGCTGGAAGGTCATTTGGTCCTGGCACTTTTTGGTTCTTTATACTCCTAATGGCACTGTCGACTTCCTTTGATGGAATGCATAAGATGGGACTCACCATCTGGAATAGGGTGATGGAATTTTTTTGCTAGTGGTTTACGTCGCACCGATACAGATCGGTCGTATGGCGACGATGGGATAGGAATGACCTAGGATCTGGAAAGAAGTGGCCATGGCCTTATTTAAGGTACAGCCCCAGCATTTACCTGGTATCAAAATGGGAAAACACGGAAAACCATCTGCAGGGCTGCCGACAGTGGGATTCGAACCCACTATCTTCCGGATGCGAGCTCACAGCCGCGCGCTCCAAACCGCATGACCAACTCGCCCGGTATGATAGAATTCAATGCAGGAAATCTCTACAAATATTGTAGCCAATGTTTGAGGATTTCTTGTCTGTCCTGTAATCACTGGTCATCTTTGCCTCTAATGCACACAGAGTGCTCAATACTTGTGTCAATTTTGGTCAGCTGGAAAACAGTTCTTTTTTGTTCCTTTGAGTTCAGTAGTGTGCAGTGTTTATCGGAACTATACCGACAAAAACTCAAGGATGCTCTTTGTGTATGTTAAGAACAATGGTTCAATCAGACTGGCAGGGAAAATTATTCTTTTTGAGAAAATTGGGTTAAATTGTTCCTTCCGGGTGCGCAGTTCAAACTGAAGAGCTGCTGCCGTGTTTCAGGGAAGATAAGGGTAGACAGTTGTTGTGGAGTGTATGATGCAGACAGACATAATGCTTCGCACGTATGAGAAACTTCCCAAGTAACCCCAGAAAAGAACCCTACTCAGAAAAACTGCCTAAGACATGATTCTTCAATTAGAGTAAAACACTCGAAAACAATTCATTTCAAGTGACAATTGTTGACAATGTGAACATTCAGTACCACACGATACAACAAACCAATTCTCAAACTGAGGGACAGAGGAAAAAGAGACAACAATCAAGAAATAGGTTTATCACAATAGTTCTATGAACTTAGACTGACCTACATCAACACAGATCTATCCATATTAAGAAACAAAGTATACACTTGTTTGAAGATAAACTGACGTCCAGAATTATCCCATGGAATATTTGGAAGCTAATACTAAGAGAAGTGTAAGAAAAAACTAGTAAACTAGTAAACAGGAATCACGGATAAAAGGTATCTGGGCAGAGAGAAACGCCCATGTCTCAATTTATCTCCAAAGGGGAAACATTGGGTTGGATCGAACACATTTCAATGCAACTTTGCTGAATTATCAATTAACAAATAGTAAATTTAATTATTATCATTATTTTACCGTAAAACAAATTATAGTATTAAAATTTACAGCTGAAAGATAGCTGGGCATCTCAGAAAAGTTAACTGTTAATAATGTAGGATGACACTGCATAAGCACTGTACAAATCTACAGATAGTTTCAATTTGAAGTTCTACACAACAATTTATACTGAAAATGAGACTTTCACACCATACATAGGATTTCTACACACTAACTTTACTAATTCAACAGAAAATGGAAAATGCTGTGGCCACTGCATTCACTTTCACTCAAGACGTTTATAAAGTCGCCAACGTTCTTAAAACAATCAACATGAAAATATCTTTTAGAACCAATAGAAGAAATCGTGATATATTACACAACTGTAACTCATTACATAAATCTGATGCTTTTTCTAAATCTGGAGTATACAGATTCTAATGTAACAACTGTAGCTCATCGTACAATGATCAGACAGGACGAAACTTTACTATCAGATACTCCGAACATGACAACACCATAAAATATAACAGATTCTCTGCAATAGAACAACACATGCAAGACTCTAAACATAATTTCATCAAAATTGAACGGGACAAGGAAATACTTAAAATTATTAACAAAGGCCCCCTTCTAAACACAACTGAAAATTGTTTCATTCACATTGACCAATACTTCAACACGAATTTCAATTTAAACACATTTCTGAATAACACAATATTCTATTAGACTTCATCTTTCTCATTTTCAAAAATGCTAAATTTCTAAACGCGATTTCGATTTTCCATGGATTACACATTTCCTAGCCACGTTTTCTACCTCCAATAACCTATCCACGTGACCAACCTTAAACTACTACTCCTCCCTTACTTTTCTATCACATCCTGTCCTTTCTTCTTTCTTCATTCCACTTCCCGCTCTATTAATCCTCTCCTATCAAAAGCAACCTCTCTCTATATATACTTTTACCTCATTTAGTCATTATTTATATTCTGATCCACACCTATTTATCTTCTATTAACATCTTTGATTTCCTCTCTTTCCCTTTTCCGCATTGAACTGCGTATTATAATATCACTTACGATTCAGATCATTACAACATTTAAATTTAAACCTTAAGCCACCTCAAGAACTACCTGAGCCCTTATCTTCAAATAAATCAAACGCTGTGTAAATGTGTTTCTCAACTGTTCTAATATTCCGCTTTTTAACTTTCTTCTTTTGACAATTGTTTCTTATATCAACTGTTCTGCATCTCCAAACTTCAAGAATCTGACATACGATATTCTATTAACATTAATATATATTTCTATCGTCAAGTACAATGACTTAGCAAATGCCACGGGATAGTCACCTAATAGCATGCGGGGCCTCCTCTGGCCCTGCGAACTGCAGTGAGAAGCCGTGGAAGTGAGTCGACAAGTCCCTGGTAGTCCTCTGAACGCAGCTGACACCAAATCGTTTGCAGAGCTGGCACCAATGCTGGTCTGTTCGTGGGTGCAGGATCCATGACACGGAGCCTGCGTTCCAGGACATCCCAGATATGCTCGACAGGGTTCATATCGGGGCTCCTGGGTGGCCATGGCAGTCGTTGAACCTACGCTGCATGTTCCTGGAACTATTCCCGCGCGACGTGGGAGCGATGTGGCGGCGCGTTATCATCTCGAAACACCGCAGAACCGTCTGGGCACTGGAAGGCCAAAAATGGGTGGAGATTGTCTCCGAGCAGCTCAACATACCGCGTACCATGCGAAGTCCCTTCCAGAACAACTAGGGGGCCCATTCCATACGAGGAAAATGCATCCCAGACCATAACAGAGACACCAGCGCCATGGACAACACCTTCGAGGCAGGCGGGATCCATCGCTTCACGTGGCCTGCGCCATATACGTTACCTCCCATCAGCATGGTGCAGTTGAAATCGTGATTCGTCTGTCCATATCACGTTACGCCATTATTCCAGTGTCCATCCCTGGTGACAATCGACAAATGCGCGTCGTTCTGCCCGATGACATTGGGTTAACAGTGGCACCCGTGTGCGGCGCCGGCTCCCATACCACATAGGACCCATGCTCCTACGGATTGTCCACTGGGAGACGTGTATAGCACGGCCTGTGTTGAATTGAGCTGTGATTTGTTGCACGGTTGCCCGTCTGTCACTATTGACAATCCGTCTCAGATGTCGCCGGTCACGGTCATCGAGGGTGGCTGGACGGCCGGTCATTTGTGTGTAGTGGACGGTGACATCCGCATTCAACCATTCACGATACACCCTGGACTTGGTTGATCGTGTGAAGCCGAATTCCCGCACCACTTCCGAAATCGCACTTTCCATCCGTCGGGCACCGACCACCATACCCCGTTCGAACGGTGTCAGCTCACGACGACGTTCCACGTTACATATTTCACATGCACAGCCGCTGCTCACAAGGTCTCCTATACAACTGCCGCTGGCACTGGGGGCGTGTGGTGCGTAGACAACACACCTTCGCATCAGTGCTCCGCTACCCCATGACATTTGCTCAGTCAGAGTATATTAAACAGTATTGTACGAGTTCACGTCTAGCAGCGTTTGCAGGCTTGCTCCTTGAACCATTTATATTGTCATCGAATTTCACAATCATCCAGAAGCACAGTGCCGGTTAACACATATGTTTTGCGGCTTTCCAAGAACTTGCGTCTGGCTTCATTTGTGTGATTGATCCTCGAATTCTTCAGGTTTTTGGGAACTTTCAACACATAGTGGTAATTCCTAAAGTGTTATAGTGTTTTATGATCCACAACCGGTGAAAGATTTATACATCAAGTATTGTTTTCCTGTGCACTGCTTTTCATATTTTAAGTGATCGACTGATGATGACCCGGAACAATGGTAGAAACCGGTACCGCTTGTAATCAACTAGGATTTTAATATTACATTTCTAATTCAACTTGTATTTAAATGGTTGAACCGCTATATCTCTCATTTCAATGTGTGTTCCCACTACAATTCTGTAAGATATCCTACGCCAAGCGATGTTTATTAGCCGTGACGTCTTACAAAGGAAACACTATTTCGCCTTCTGCAAGATATAACCACTATAACATTAATTCCAGAACACGTGTGGTATGCATAAATCATCTGAACCCGCAAGTTAAGTGTCGACTGACATTTAAATAGGCATGGTTGGAGCACATATTAATGTGCCGTTTTAGTTTCGGTGTGTGTGAGACGTGTGTGTATGTATGTGAGGAAGCCTACTGTTACAAGAAGACTGCAAGACAAGGAACAAGGGGAATCAACATGCTGCTTGCAAGAGAAATCTCTACTTTCATCATGGTTTACCTTGCAGCGGATATTCCTTCCGGAATGTGCTACTAAAATGGGAGATCCCAACACACGCTAAAGGGTGCTAAAAGGACCAATAGTGAGACACAGCCAGCCAGGACTGAATCAAATTCCATCATAAAAATGTAAGTGCCCTTTTAAAATATTAATTTCCCTTCAGGAAGACTTCCTTCTTGATGCAATATTTTCTATTACTTTGTGTTCCTACAGAGCCTTATCGCTTTTGATCTAGGGCCGATGACCTTCGATGTTAGGCCCCTTAAAAGAACAAGCAAGCAGCTTCCGATCTATTTATTGGTGTTGGTAAATTTTGTGAACACCTTGAAAGACTAGAGATAGGAAGTTCACATTCACAGGAAATGTGCATTAGTATCTCCTGAAGAAATGGTTAGCATTTGAACCATGTGGACCCTCGGGTTAAAAGTCCACATCGGTATCTCTGCGCACCACCACCGACTGTTAAATTGTTCCTGCGGCTATTGTATTGCTATAGATCGAAGGTAATGGATCAGTGTGACTTGAGAAGACGTGTAGGATGCCTCGCAGACGAATGCAAGAAAAGTACTGTCAAATGTGTGAGTTTCAAAGAGGGCGCATTATTGGCATGAATGTGATGGATCTATCCGAGAAATTGCTGATTGTGTGCGAAGAAATGTGCCGGCTGTGCAACGGGTGAGTAAACATTCAAAGAAGGCTGTAGAACACGACGAGATGGGTCTGGTCACACCACCCGAGAAGATCGCCACCTCATTGGAATGGCATTGCAGCATATTTCTACGTCCTCCTCGGCTCTGGCGCAACAGTGGAACAGTGCAACATATCGCAAATTATCAGGAGTGACAGTGCATCACTGTTTATTACGATCTGGTTGTCGCCGCGTTGTCCACTTCTCTGCCTACCTTAGACTAATGTGCGTGAACATGCTGGACTTTTCTTTTGCTACTGGCTTTACGTCGCACCGACACAGATATGTCTTATGGCGACGATGGGACAGGAAAGGGCTAGGAGTGGGAAGGAAGTGGCCGTGGTCTTAATTAAGGTACAGCCAGCCCCATCATTTGCCTGGTATGAAAATGGGAAACCACGGAAAACCATCTTCAGGGCTGCCGACGGTGGGGTTCGAACCTACTATCTCCCGAATACTGGATACCGGCCGCACTTAAACGACTGCAGCTATCGAGCTCGGTAACATGCTGGACTGCAATGGTGTGAGGAACGACGTCACCGGGGACAGGAATGGCAGCAGATAGTGTTTTCGGACGAATCCAGGTTGTGTTTGTTTGAAAATGATGGCCGCATTTTAGTTCGCTGCAAACAGGAAGGCGGCATCACACTGATTACATTCGCACAAGACATACAGCGCCCATTCAAGGCCTTATGGTGTGGGGTGTTATTGGGTACAACAACAAATCACAGTTGGAGCGTGTCCAGGTAACTGTTACCAGTTTGACGTACGTGAATGACATCCTGCGAACCGTAGCCATACCCCTTCTACACGACACCGCAGACGCCATATTTCAACATGACAATGCGCGTGGGTGTGTTTTTTTGTGTAATTTTGGTAAGGATATGGCCATGGAGATAATAGGGTTCATGTGAATTAGTCTTTGCTGCTCTTGTTCATTGAATAAGAAAACTGAATTTTTATTAGTGTTTTTAAATTTCGTTAAATTCTGGTTGTAGGTTCCTTGTTTACTATTGAAAATGTCGCACCCGCAAGAAATTTTTCAGTTTTTGTAATATATTCGTTCCTGTTTAATAAAATTGTGGTCCCTCCTTTGTCCACTTAACTTACTATGATGTTATTTTAATTAGTTTTGGTTTTTAATCCTTGAATTAGATTTGTGTGGTTGGAATCAGAAGTTTTATTTAACACCTTAGTCACTGCCTGTAATTTTGTTTTTATTTTTAACTTGGTATCGTTCTGTAAATCTAAGGGGAGTTTCAATTTATTCGACTCAACCTCCACTATAGTAGTGTTGATAACGTCCCTTTCTTTTCGTGTGCTGGGCCAATAATGCTGTATTCCTTTATTAATGGGTAAATTTCTTGTTCTGAGAAGTTTGTGTTTCTCATATTATGACTATGGCTGGTGAGTTGGTAAAAGGTGGAATGCTTTTTATTTTTTCTACGTTCTTTTTGAGTAAATGCAGCTGAGTTTCCTTGAAGTACCATAAGCAAGTTTATTATCTAAAGTCGTTTGTTTCCTGCTTAAGGTGTCATTTAACTTGTAATCTACACATAGCAGAAAGGAACTCCATTCTACTGGGGATATGAGTTGAGATACTGCTAAGTATATCTTGTTTAACTGTAAACTTAATTGTGACTTCTTTTGAAAGAATGTTTTGATTTCGTCCTTAAGCCAGATTTCATTGGTTCTATTTTGGGTTTTACTTAAATTGGGAGCAGGTAAGCCTTTCCTCTGAACATGTCTCAAAATCTAGGGACCAACTTTAGTCGTAGACATTCTTTAAAATAAGCTGTGTATTGACTTATTTTACAGACCTCTACCTTTAGGTTGAGGTATTTGTTTAACTTATAGGGAACCTGGTTGGCTATGACATTACATGTTGCATTTCTCATGACTGGTCCGTGTTAAAATTTCATTAATTCAACAATGTTACAAATGTTTATTGAGATCCACACATTCAATACAAGTAGGGTTCTTAAAATTAAGATTTATATCTTGTCATACTAATTTAATGGGACATGTTTCGCCCATTGCATGGGCATCATCAGCCGTTATCTCATGCCTAAAGAATAAAAACCAGGATCCTGATTACTCTAGTCAAAGTGTTACATACAGAAACATGTGTGTTATAAAAATGAGGAAACTTGAAGAAAGTTCACAAACCACAATTTACACAATAAAACAATTACGTTCTTTTTTAGTAACTGCAGCTGAGTTTCCTTTAAGTACCATAAGTAAGTTTATTATCTAAAGTCGTTTGTTTCCTGCTTAAGGTGGCATTTAACTTGTAATCTACACGTAGCCGAAAGGATCTCCATTCTACTGGGGATATGGGTTCAGATACTGCTAAGTATATCTTGTTTAACTGTAACTTAATTGTCATGTGACAAGCCTTTCCTGCAAACAACCCTCAGAAAACCAACTCTTCACACAACTGCAGGCATGGGACTAGGGTTACCAACTGAAAATTTCCAAATGCAGGATATTGCATAGCAAAAAGCAGGACATTTAAGAAAAATGCCTGACAATTTCGATCAATAATGTGACGATCACTCACCTATTTTCGGCTACCGTCATCTGGAACTCCACTTATCTTCATATACTCGCCGCTACTTTACTCATCTAACCGGCCTTGGACCTTCACTGCCGCCTTGCCGTGCGTCCGTCCTGCTGAATTGCTCACTACACACTGAGTCTCCACTGGATTACGTCACCCGTTCGTCACTCTCCGATGTTTCTCGATGTTTTGTGTACTTCTTTCCTGAACTTTCGCCAGTGGTATAAAGGCTTCCCCCACGTACTCGGTCGTCAGCCAAACGAACAGGTCGACGAATTATTGGACATAGCCCTACTGCGAAATATTCCTCAAAAACACACCAAAAACCATGACCTAGGGTCGAGGCATCAACCAGTAATATTTACACTGGAAACGAACCCGGAGGAATATGAGAATAACCCCAAGCGCCGACTCAACTATAAAGCAGCCAAATGGGGTAAATTTGAAAGAAAACTCGATTCACTCCTACAGGGGACTGAGGACATACAAACAGTAAACCCAGCCCAAACGGATGAATCCCTAAAACACTCATAAATGCGATCCAGGCAGCCACAACTGCGAGCATTACAGTGCACAAACCTAGGAAAAACACTAACATTGAATTACCGGCCAACATTAAAGATCTAATACGCCAACGCAACAGACACAAGCGCAACTGGGCCCGATACCACCGCGATGAAGACCGGATACGTAAAAATGAACTCAGGGTCGAAATCGAAACCGGAATAATGGAGTATAGGTCTCAGATCTGGAATAACAAACTGAGTACGTTTGACGCTAATACCAGACCGGTTTGGAACTTAGCGAGATATTTCACGCGAGAACCACACGTGATCCCAACAATTAAGGGACCTAACGGACCAGTATACGAAAACCAAGATAAAGCCGAGGTGATAGCCGACTCACTGGAAGAGGCCTTTACGCCCAATGACGAACCGTCAGACCCCGCCCTCATTAGGCAAACAGAGGCCAAGGTAGCGGAATTCCTAGCAAACGCACCTAAGCCCGAGGTTAAGAAGACTAATATCCACGAAATTAAGTGGATAATAGGTCACCTTAACCCGAAGAAGGCACCCGGCCCAGACGAGATACAGAACATAATATTACAAAAGCTAACTCCAAAAGCCCCCGCACTACTCACTAAAATATACAACGCAATGTTTCAATTGCAGTATTATCCGGAACAGTGGAAAAAGGCGAGAATCCTTGTATTCGGCAAACCAGTCAAGGACAAATCTAATCCTAATAACTACAGGCCTATCAGTCTCCTAGACGCCCTCAGCAAAGTATTCGAGAAAATATTGCTGAAAAGGCTAATAGCACATATCAAGGAAAGAGGAATCATTCGAAGTGAACAATTCGGTTTCAGGAACGGCCACTCCGCCCCGCAACTGCTTACCCGGGTCCTAGAACAAGCGACCATCGGACTAAACAAGCGGAGGGACACAGGCACGGTATTCCTTGATATCCAGGAGGCATTCGATAAAGTCTGGCACGAAGGCCTATTAGCGAAAATAATAGACCTTGAATTCCACCCAGGGTACATAAGATTAATTAAATCATACCTGGAAGACCGAGAGTTCCAAGTAGACGTTCATAACACACTGTCAAGCACGCGACCGATCAGGGCGGGCGTAGCCCAAGGTTCACTAATGGGGCCAATCCTGTTCATTCTATTTACGAATGACATGCCGACAGCGGAACTCACTACCACGCACCTCTACGCGGATGACACTGCTATCACAGTACAACACTTTCAGCTAGCATGCACCCGAAAGAGACTACAAGTAGCACTGCGAACCCTCGAGCCCTGGCTAACCAAATGGTGTATCAAGGTCAATGTAGATAAATGCCAAGCTGCAATGTTCACTAGGAAGAACATACGCACACACAGGCCAGCCAATATAAAACCACTCAAACTATTCAATCGAGATATAGCATGGCACGACAAGGTCAAATATCTAGGAGTAGTCCTAGATAGAAAACTAACCATGCTATATCACATTAAAGAGATCCAGCGGAAAACACACGCACGACTGTCACAGCTCTATCCCATACTGTATTAACAAGAGAGTAGCAATCAACATGTACAAGGCCCTAATTAGGCCAATAATAACGTACGCAGCCCCGCCTGGGGCTACACTGCTATGACAAATCTGGATAAGCTGGAGCTAATACAAAACAAATGCATTCGAGCAGCGGCTAGACTCCCGTACGACACGCCAATACGCCAACTACGCTCTATTGCGAAAGTCAGCTCGATAAGGCAACACACTCCGAATGTACAAGAAGTCATGGGGTAGTAAGGTCAACCCACTTGTCAGTGGAATCGGACGCTATGACGTCGACCTATACACAAAATACCCCGAAACACATTCTGTTCAGGCACAGGGTTAGGAGACCGGGGTGCCAAAACCGCCCTCGCTCTTAAGCTGACACCAACCCATTACACCGCTCCACTTAACATTACGCCCACACACCACACTGCAGCACCTGTATATATGTACATACCTATATCCTAGATTAAGCTATACTACTATTATTATGCTATGTTATGTTTTTGTAATGTTACAGACCTAGCCACCACCGGTAATCAAGCGAGGGAGGATTGAGATAAGAAATGCATCAAGACGAAGGCAACTCAGCCTTAATAAGTGACGACCCATTCCACCCCCGCCCCGTGCCACCGACAAGGGATTGGACAGATAACCCACCCCTGATTATATCATTTAATTATACGATGTACTTGTTTTACAGGGCACGAGAGCGGAAGAGAGCGGCCCGCACTCTAACGTTTTAAATGTATACATGTACAAATTGTTGCAGAGACAAGTGTGTTCCAATAACACCGCATAGATGGACATCGACAGGCGGAAGAAGATAGCCCCTTACTTGGCACCAGGGACTGCTGGCTGCTGGGCAATGGAACAAACCTGTGGCCCAGAGCCCAGACGCTACCAGACCCGAGCCGCACCAGGCAGTGACAAGAAGGACTGATCCCCACAATAACAGAAAATGGCAAGGAAATTGTTATGTTTGCATGACACATAATCCTAACTAACACAACCTCTGGTCTATCTCCAGCCCACATCCTTGCATGTGCTATCAAAAGAAGTCAGGTTTTACATGTAGGCTCTTTCTTCTTTCTGCCCATGTGGTTTTCCCTGACTCTTCAATACCACACTTCAACACCATATACCTAACACAATCTCACCTGGTAACGTGTCTGACATGGAAACAGGCAGATACTCCTTGTATCAATTCCCACTCTACCCAGCTATCTCTTTTCTACTTAGAAACTAATAGCATGTCGGAGGCCATGTAGATTGAGTCGATGGTCACGGCGGGGGAGCGTGCTACATGGGCCCCCCGTAAAAAAAATCGGTCGTCAGTCCAGCACTGACTCCAAGTGTGGTTAGAGGGTAGTCTGAGGACTTTCGAGTATTTGCTGGGAAGCTCCACTTCTTTTATTTTGCTGTATTGGGTGAGCAACAGAGTATTTATTCTTCTCCTATGGCTTTTGGAGTTATCTTCATTGCTATGGCCGGTTTTCTTTTACGCTTTATATGAGTGATATTTTTCCTTAACAAATGAACATCAAGTAATATGCAACCTCAAGAGTTAGTGAGTGATTGAACTTGTGGCCTGGACGGTACAACTTATCACATAAACTGTTCCTGCACTTGGCAACTTTTTATACTCAAGCGACTCCCACTTTGTGATTCCAGTCTTTGGCCCTCCCGTGCCTTTCTTCTCCCTTTGTTCACCTTTTTTGGAAATTTGTGTCAATATTCTCCGAGGCTTATAGGTTATCATGTTCATTTGATTAGTTACACATTATAATTTGTAAATGGTCTAGGGATTCTATACTGATGTACGTCATTCACGATGAACGTTTTCTTTTATGTGCCAGGTTACAAAAATTTGAGTTGTAATTTGAGATTGATTTCCTTGTAGATATAATACACTGTTTTGATTAACCTTTATCATTCTTCTTCTTATTACGTCCACCGACCTCAAATTGGTCCCAGCCCTTTTCTCCTTGAACGTCTTGTCAAAGAAGCTTAATCAACTATTACGTCGTTGCTTTGTTCTCAACGAATTAATAAGTTTGTATCTTTTTACATACCCAATACGTAATAACATGGTAGCAGAGTAACTCATCCGATTTATTGTTATCTTCTTTCTATTGTTTTTTACTCTTTGTTACGTACTTTCTTTCTCAACATGGCAACTTTTTCCGATAATTTTCCATTAAATTCTTCTAATGACTATTCATTTTACCCCGGTTTTCCGGTCTCTACCTAATTCACCTTGTGCGGATTTAATTTTTTTTATGAGACTACGCCCTCAGAACCGTCATCCACTATTTGTTCATCTTCGCATTCTAACACTTCAGATTTATTTAATCAAGATTTAAAACCAAAACTTCCAATTACCACTCATCATTTACAGCCAGAATCTTCTAGGCCATTCACCTCATCGCCTATTTCCTCAAATCCACTCATGCCCTCATTAAATTTGGAGATTATTAAGCAGTCATTAACACAAGTGCCTCCTTTAACAGATACAAATCCTCGAAATTCAACTATATGGTTATTTTTTTCGTAAATTTCTTAAAATTAACCTTGCCCCATTTTCTCAACTCGTTAGTTTATTAACGTCTAAAACTACTGGACATTTAACGAATTTTTGGCTTGAAAATATGGCACATTTTCAGGACTGGGCTCAATTTCGCACATGTCTTCATAATTACATTCTACCTTATGAGGTACGTCATACATTGAGTTTGGAATTTGTCCGCAGTCATCAACGTACTGACGAACCTGTACACGATTATTTAGACTCACTTCTTACTTTTAGTGATGTTCTTAATATCGCTAATAATCCATCGGACTTAATCTCAATTGTTACATTTTATGCTGTGCCTTCTTTCCGACAACTTCTTCATGTACATTCTCCTCCTACCTCTTTGCTACAATTGTATACAGCAGCACAAGCCCATACGACTTACTCGTATGCAGATATTTACTACTATGCTCATGTACCACCACCAGGCTTACCTTCTGCTATTACCTCTCCCCGCCGTCATTATCATTACCAATATCTCGTTCTGCTACAGTCAGTAAAACCTATTATATGTTATCGTTGTAAAGGAACAGGACATATAGCTAAATATTGTGCCTCCCCCCATTTCGGAAAACGCACCCAACCCCCGTCCGTAGGCAGTGGACGAGTTCAAGGGGCAAATCTGCCTACTCAAATACATTCTTTGCATCACGCCACCTCTATTACTCGGCAACCTCTTCGATATTCCACTATTTCTTACACTAAACCGAGCTTAAAATATGATTCTCATATTTTTGCTCATTACCCAGGACCTCCCATATTATAGTCTTGCTCCACAATATTCCTACTATTGCACTTTTAGATTCTGGTCCAACCACTTCTTTAATTAGTCTAGAATTTTTCCAATCTTTTCAGACTATTTTTTCTCATCTCCAAATTTCTCAGTCTTCTCTTCGTTGTACTTCTGCATCAAACAATCTACTTCAGACCTTTGGCCAAGTCAGGCTCAACTTAAAAATTCAACATTTTTCCTGGCCTTATTCTTTTAATGTTGTAGAAAATTTATCATATCCATTAATTCTAGGATATGTTTTTTTCGTCATACTGGTTTGGTACTTGATTCCTTTTCTTCCTCTACTCGTTTCACCCTTTCGGATATTAGGATTCCATTAGTGAATTTTTCTGATTTTCCTCTTTCACATCTTCCTTCTGTTTGTAAGGACTATGTGTATTGTAACCGTTCTCAGTCTGGCCAACTTGATAATTTGTTAGTTGAGTTTGCTGATGTTGTAACCTCTAAACTTGGAACTGTTTTGAATTTTCACGCTCATATTGATCTCACTGATACAACTCCTGTTTGATCTCCCCCGTATCATTTAAGTCCGCCCAGAATGAAAATTCTTAATCAACATGTAGATGAAATGCTGGTCGATAATACCATCGTACCTTCCACTTCTGACTATGCCTCTCCCGCGTTCATTGTTGATAAATCTGACGGGTCCTTTCGTTTTGTGATTGATTATCGTAAAATGAATTCTAAGATCCTCTACGATGCTTACCCCATGCCTAATGTTCAAACTGCGTTTCAGTATTTTTCCAATGCACAGTATTTCTCCCTCTTAGATTTCAATTCTGCCTATAATCAGATACCCTTAGATGATAGTAGCTCTAAGTATACTGCTTTTATTACACCTAAGGGGCTGTATCAATTCACTAAAGTACCTTTCGGATTAAACCTTGGTTCACAAATCATGCAAAGATTTGTCGGCAACCTTTTTTCAGACATAAAATATCAGTATCTATTTCCGTATGTGGATGACCTTTTAATTTATAGTCCTGATTTTGACACTCATATTAAACATCTTCGTGAAGTACTCTCTCATTTACGTTCTGTTAATCTTACCGTCAATCCTTCTAAAATTATTTTAGCTCGAAATTCCATTAAATTTTTGGGGCATACTCTGTCGAATAACGGCACATCTGCTGACCCGGATCTTTCTGCTGTTGATCGTATTCCTCCACCTAAAAATTTGAAGCACTTGCGAACATTCTTAGGTATGGTTGGTTTTTATATTAAATTTATCCCTCACTATTCTCACATATCTGAGCCACTTAACTTACTTAAACGGAAAGGCATGAAATTTCACTGGGGACAACAGCAGCAAACTGCATTTCTTTCTCTCAAATCTGCCTTAACCAAAGCCCCTGTTCTTCAAATACCTGACTTTGATTTACCTTTTGAAGTTTTTACGGACGCCTCTGACGTTGCTGTTGGAGGACTCATAAATCAAAACCGAGACGGTAAACTTCTTGCTATTACTTATTTTAGTCGCTTGCTTTCACTTACTGAACGTAGGTATTCTGTTTATGAAAGGGAAGCATTAGCGTTAATCCTCACTATTGAGCATTTTTCTGAATACCTTGACCATCGACAATTTCTTGTTCAAACCGATAATCAGGCCTTATCCTGGCTATTGAACAATGCCCCTAAAAATAGGCAAGACCGGTCGATGGCTGCTCCGCTTTTCCCGTTTTAAGTTTTCTGTGAAATTTGTTTCTGGTTATCAAAATTCAGTTGCTGATGCTCTTTCTCGCCTTTTTGACCAATCATCCTCTTCAACCTTAGATCAACTTCCTACTTATGAAATCAACGCTATTTCTTCTCTTATTGACTTTCCATTATCTTTTGACTCCTGTCATCAGCATCAATCTATTGATTCTTATTGTAAAGACATTAAGATTTCTCTTTCTGCTGCTAATTATGAAGGACCTTTTCGGATCCATAATGATTTGCTGGTTTTTAAACCAACTCCTAAATCGATCCCTAGAGTTCCAATTCCTTCCTCTTTACGTTCGATGCTGTTCCAGTATTATCATGGGTCTCCTACAGGGGGACACTTTGGGCGCACTAAAACTTATTCTCGGTTGGCATCTCAATTCTTTTGGCCCAATATGCGTAAGGATGTCTTCAACTGGGTCAAATCTTGCACTTCATGCCAAAAACACAAACCCCAGAACACACTGTCCTTTGGTTCTCATTCCGCCACACCTTCTACTTACCCTGCTGAGAGGTATTATATTGATGTTGTTGGACCTATCACTAAATCCTCCCAAGACAATGCGTATATCGTTACTCTTCCTGATGGTTTCTCTAAATTTTTAATTTTGCGCCTGTTGCGTACACTTTCTGCTCAAACTATTATTCGGCTTTTGAATGACCAAATATTCCCTATTATTGGTCTACCGAAGTACCTAGTTTCTGATAACGCTACCGTTTCTACATCACAATCCTTTTATAACTTTTGCTTTGCCAATGGTATTAAAAAGGTCTTTACCTCCCCCTACCACCCTCAAGCCAATCTTGTCGAACGATATCATAGAAATTTGAAAGTTCTATTGTCCATCTTTCATTCTGAAGATCAACGCCATTGGGATTTTGAGTTACCTGCCTTTGCGTTAGCACTTAAATCTGCCATAAATGACTCCACCTCTTTTCTCCACGGCTAAATTGTTTTTGGGTAGAGATTTGCAACCTCCTTTAGATTTAACTTGGGATCTACCTTCTTTGCAATCCCCCCCCCCAAGTCAAGTCACTCATGTGGAGTGGAAAAGGGCATTAACTAAATTACACCAGGCACGGGAGATCCATCGACGGGTTCACGACCGTGGGCACCGTCCCTGAAAATTTAAACTTTTAGATAAAGTACTGCTAAAGAACCATCCTCAAAGTTCCGCGAGTGATCACATACCTGCTAAACTTTGTACTCGTTGGACAGACCCTTTTTCAATCATTCGCTTTTCTACTCCAGTTTCTGTTTTATTACAGGATGCAAATGATCCTTCCATTGTTAAAAAGGCCCATGTTTTGCAGTTGAAACAATATTTTCAGTAATTTCTTTCTTTTTCTTTTCTCTTTTGCTCTACCCAGTGACCCTTCAACCCCACCCGGGTCAACTGGACTCTCCCATCTTGGTGAACATAAGGGAATGTTCCCCTTCTTTTGTTTTATATATATATATATATATATATATATATATATATTATGCATGTGAATGGGACAATATTTTTACCCTAGATCATATTGTGTTTGTTTATTGTATTTCTCCTTTTTCGACACCCTCCCCCCTTCCTTCCTTCAGCTTTTACTATTTGCTTATATAAACTTTGTTTCTTGCCGAGTCTGCTTTCATTCCAGCTCCTCTTTCTCTTCCTTCCTCTTCGACCGTCGCCATTCGTCGGATCCATCTTGACTCTTCACTCCCGGAATCCTTCGGATTCCTGGCCGCCGGGGGAATATGTAACGATCACTCCCCTATTTTCTGCTGCCGTCATCTGGAACTCCACTTATCTTCATATACTCGCCGCTACTTTACTCATCTAACCGGCCTTGGACCTTCACTGCCGCCTTGCCGTGCGTCCGTCCTGCTGAATTGCTCACTACACACTGAGTCTCCATTGGATTACGTCACCCGTTGCGTCACTCTCCGATGTTTCTCGATGTTTTGTGTACTTCTTTCCTGAACTTTCGCCAGTGGTATAAAGGCTTACCCCACATACTCGGTCGTCAGGACGAGTTCGACTGCGCTAGCGAGAGGACATACGTGCCTATCGCTCCGCTGTCCCTCTCCTCTCACCGAGACCTTCCAGACTTCGAGAGACTACACTACCTGCCCCAACCGGTTATCGCTTCTCGGTACCTAGGGTTAGATAGGAAATCTGTGGACCAGGGACCCGCCTAACAACGGATAATCCCGCGCCCACTAGCTCGTATTGGAGTGTCTCCACGCCAACACACACGGAACCAGGCTCGCAATTCCCAAAAGAGCAATAAATCGCATCGGTAAGAGCAATTTGTCGATGAGCCTGGGACCATTACAGATACAATCGCCGAGCAACCAGAAAGTCCAGAGACCGAGAGGGAAGAGGCACTGTTGTCACAGCGCTCCGACCAACCGGCTGGCTCCAAACCTACGGCGGAGAAAGAGACCCCCTCACGTCTCTACTCGACTGTGGCGACGCTGTACTCACAGCGCCTCAACTTCAACACCACATATCCATGGCTACAGTTTGAAGGCAGCCCCACAGCAACGGCTGCTGGCAGGAATGCTCAGCCAGCCTTTCTTAAGGCTGGCATAGGTAGCCTTGTCACGCGCGGCCCCAACCGGTCACAGACGACCCTCGCTCCGGACACTGACCCTGTAGAGCAGGGAATTAACGTGACAGATAGTGTTTCACTCACGAAACACTACATCCTACACATGACAGGCATTCTTAGCACTGACACTAACTCTAACACCCTCTTGACAGCTAACCGGAGCTTAAGCTCGCACCTACCAGTCCAACCAGTGCCGGCCCGCGCGGAACGCTATACAGCAGAGCCAGAGACCGACCTGGCGAAACCTGGGGGCGGCGCGCCGACCGGCCCGGTGGCCCAAGGGGCTAAACACAACACGGAAAGCACCTCTCCCCCAATGCAATCCACCCCATCCTACCTAACCTAGTGGTCGTACTGCCAGACGCCGGGAAAGAGGGACCCAGTCCTGCAGACCCGAGCAAAGGAACGGCCGCCCAGGGAAGGAACGTTGGGGAAAAGAACTGGACTCGGCGAAAGGCGCCAACAAAAGTCCAACCCTCCCCCAAGCAAGCCAGCAACTCAGACTCCGACTAGGCTAAACTGGTGATGGACCTATCAAGTTCATCCCAGGAGGCCGACTCTGAAAGTTTGGAGGGAGAGGAGCAGCGCGAAAAAGGGGTGACCGAACCCGCGGTCCCAGCCACCCAGCCTGGAAATCAGGGTGACGGTTTTAGGGAGGCCAAAGGGAGGAAGAGAGGGAAGGGGAAAGGGAAAGAACCCCAGCCCCGGAGCCGCAAGGCTCAGAAAGGCAGGGGTCGAAACCCGAGAACCCAGGCCGATAGCTCCACGGACACTACAAACGACAAGTCTATGCCACCACCAAACACAAACACGAGGAAGACATATCAGAAATCACCTCAACCAGCCACCCGTAAGGGGTCTAAACCCCCACCCCTTACGGTCTACACAAACAACATCAAACAGATTGAAATGGAGTTTCTCAAAGAGCTGACACATGAGCAGAGAAACTACTATTTCTCTAAGCCGAGATTTAATGCGCACGAAGCAGTCCGGCTACACATGTCTAGCTTCAAAAGCTATGAAATCGCTATACAGGTGCTGAGACGGCTTAATATCACATTTGTAAAGATATTGCCCAACGTTACATAAAACGGTTCGTAGTGAGAACGCCCAACAACACATACGAACCGGGAGATATCGGGCTAGCCATGCAAGCCCAGGGTATCAACGCTCTTATAGTGCACCGGATGCGAACAGGAAACAGACCAGCCAAAGGCTGTCTCTTCCTAGTTGCTGTGACGGATACCCCAGGAGCAGACAGTCTGAGGAGAATGCGGATGCTGGCGAATATGCTGGTGACAGTCGAGCCCTACCGCCCCCAGCCACTGGCCCCCAATTTGGAGTGTGTCAGAGGCATGGGAACTCAGGAGCGGCCTGCCGGCTAGATCCCAGATGCCGCAGGTGCGCCGCCTCCCACCTGTCTCGCGACTGCCCCTACGGCAGCGACCCCGCGTACTCTCATTGCGCAAACTGCGGGAGGAAACACGCGGCTAATTATAGAGAATGTCCCAGCCGCAGGGACTACGAAGCCGCTTACCAAGGCAAAGGGCCAAAGGGTGACAAGCGTGGCGACCCTAAAGCCCAAGCAGGCCCGTCAGGCACAGGCGCTTCACGCAAGCAGAAAACAGGCCCCTCAGGTAAAAAGGACCCTTCAGGTCCTCCAGGCCCTTCAGGCTCAAAGGGCCGTAAACAAGGCCACTCAGGCAAATTAGACCCTTAAGGTGGAGGCAAAACTAACTTGCAACCCCCAAGGACGGACACACAACCCTGGGCCTTCAGCCCAAGCGCCCCCCACCTCCGTCCAAAGTACTGTAAGACCTCCAGGAACTACTCAAAGAAGAAGGCCCTACCCCCAATAACTACAAGACAGGTTAAGCCCACACACGCTGCCCCAGGGCCCCCCCGGGCCAGCTCCACACCCCGCAGACAACCTGCCAACAAAAAACTAGCAACCGAGGCACCGCCCCCATTGCCCGCCCCAACACCACAACAAACAGACCCATCTCACCACATACACACAGCCCGAGGGGGACGCGGCAGGGAGAACATTCAAGGAAAGGATAGAGGAAATCCTGAAAACCATCTTCCCGAACTTGAACCTCACTGCAATCATAACCTCTGCAGTTATGATAGCCAACTTGCTGCCCTTCCCCTGGCTGAGGGACCTGGCGAATGCAATATACGAACTCATAACCCAAGATGGCTGAACAACTCTACGAGAATAATAACAATAATAATAACAATAACAATAACACGCAAGGGCTTCGAGTACTAATATGGAACTGCCAGGGCGTTAGGTCCAGGAAATACGAACTCGAACCCTTCCTAGTCGCGAAAACTATTCATGTAGCACTCTGAACAGAAACGTTCCTCCCACCGGGGAAGAAGTTCAACATAAGAGGCTACAAAATACTCAAAAGCGATAAGGCCAACGGAGTTGGAGGGGTGGCAGTTCTGGTAAGAAAGGACATCAAACATATGGAGGTGGACATACCAGAGCTGGTCGAACTGGAGACATGTGGAATTGCCTTGCCAGTCCGAGGAACACCCATAAATGTCATAGCGGCATACTCCAGACCGAAAAGCCTGAACACACAAGATACAGACGCAGTACTAAGGCTAAATCGAAACACGATCCTAGGTGGTGACCTAACTTCGAAACACACCAGCTGGGGCTGCCTGAGACCTAACTCAGAAGGCATAAAGCTGTACAACCACATGTTATCCCAGGACTATGTGGTAACAGCCCCCAGCAAACCCACGTTCCTAGCGCCAAACGATAAGGTCGACGATATACTAGACATAGCCCTACTGCGACATATTCCTCAAAGGCATAGCATAACGGTAGTGAACGACCTTGGGTCGAGGCACCAACCAGTGACACTAAATGCAACCCCAGAGGAACATGAAAACAACCCCAAGCATAGGCTCAACTATAAAGCAGCCAAGTGGGGCAAATTCGAACACAAACTAGACACACTCCTACAGGGAAGCGAGGGTATGCTATTAGACAGCACAGCCCAAATTGACGAAGCAGTCAAAACCCTAGTAGAAGCAATTCAGGCAACCGCAGCAGCAAGCATACCTGAAAGGAAACACAAAGAATACCCACAATTCGAAATTCCAGCCCACATTAAGGAATTAATATGCAAGCGCAACAGCCACAGACGCAACTGGGCACGACACCATACAGGCTACGACAGAATTATGAAAAATGAACTCAATACCGAAATACAAATCAATCTGCAGGAATGTAGGTCACGAGAATGGAACAATAAACTCCGTCTATTCGACACAAACACCAGGCCTCTGTGGAACCTAGCGAGACACTTCACTCATGAAACACACAGCGTCCCTACTATTAAGGGACCAAACGGCCCAGTATATGAGAACCGTGATAAAGCAGAAGTCATAGCGGACTCGATCAAAGCGGCATTCACTCCGAACGAAATACCATCTGACCCTGCCTTCACCAGGCAAACCGAGGCAAAGGTAGCTGAGTTCCTCGAAAACACACCTAAGCCGGAGGTTAAGAGGACAAATATACACGAAATTAAATGGATTATAAGTCATCTTAACCCCAAGAAGGCGCCTGGCCTAGACGAGATGCAGAATATTATAATTAAGAAATTAACACACAAAGCCCTAACACTACTTACCAGCATCTTCAATGCAATGTTCAGACTCCAATACTACCCTGAACAATGGAAAAGGGCTAGGATACTCGTATTTGGAAAACCAGGCAAAGACATGTCAGACCCAAATAATTATAGGCCTATCAGCCTCCTAGACACCCTCAGTAAAGTATTTGAGAAAATACTACAAAAAGGCTAACAGGGCATATCAAGGAAAGAGGAATAATTCGCAACGAGCAATTTGGCTTCAGGAATGGGCATTCAGCCCCACAACTACTCACGCGATTCATAGAAAAAGCGACTATAGGTTTCAATAAACGAAGGGACACAGGTTCGGTTTTCCTTGATATCCAGAAAGCATTCGACAAAGTCTGCACGAAGGCTTACTAGCAAAACTAACTGACCTCGAATTCCACCCAGGCTATATAAGGCTAATCAAATCCTATCTGGAGGGCCGAGAGTTCTAAGTAGACGTACACAACACGCTGTCAAGCATGCGAAGGATTAGAGCGGGCATAGCCCAAGGGTCACTTATTGGCCCAATCCTCTTCGTACTATATACAAATGACATGCCCACTACAGAACTCACTACCACATACCTCTACGCTGATGACACTGCTATAAGATCAACACGTTTATAAGCGGGATCGGACGCTACGACGTCGATCTTCACTAAAAGTACCCCACACCGAAACACATTCTGTTCAGCCACAGGGTTGGGGGACGAGGGGCCGATAGCTGGCTCCTCCCCAAGCTGACACCTAGACGCAACACCCACAACTAGCATGCGCTCGGAAGAGGCTCCAAGTAGCGCTAAGAACTCTCCGGCCATGGCTAACGACATAGCGCATCAAGGTCAATGTTGACAAGTGCCAAGCCGTGCTGTTCACTAGGAGGAACAGACGCACACGCAGACCGGCCAACATTAAACCGCTAAAGCTTTACAATCAGGATATAACATGGCATGATAAAGCCAAATACCTAGGAGTAGTCCTAGACCGAAAGCTCACCATGCTATACCATATCAAAGATATCCAAAGCAAAGCTCAGATTAGACTCAGCCAGCTATACACTATACTGAACAAAAAGTCCAGTATAAACACAAACGTAGCCATAAATATGTATAAGGCCTTAATTAGGCCAATAATCATCTACGCAGCCCCAGCATGGGGGTTTACTGCAAAGACGAACCTGGATACGCTAGAACGAATACAAAATAAATGCATTCGAGCAGCGGCCAGACTCCCTTTCGACACACCAACACGCCAACTACGCAATATTGCTAAAGTCAGCTCGATTAGGCGCCACATACGAAAACAAACACTAGGAATGTACACAAAGTCATGGGGTAATAAGATCAACACGTTTATAAGCGGGATCGGACGCTACGACGTCGATCTTTACTAAAAGTACCCCACACCGAAACACATTCTGTTCAGCCACAGGGTTGGGGGACGAGGGGCCGATAGCTGGCTCCTCCCCAAGCTGACACCTAGACACCACTTAAACCCACACACTGCAGACAACATGTACCTATGTAAATATGTAAATATGCTCCCATGATTACAGCTGTCTTTAACCCAGGAACCAGGCGAGGAAAGACTGATAAGCAACACAACACGAGAAGAAGACGATGGCAACTCAGCCAGACGGCCAAGAACGAATCAACCACCTCCGCCCCCGAAAGAGAAACGGGAGTGGAACATCAGCCCGCGCCCTATAACGAAGACAGCAAATACTGGGAAGTCCTCAGGCGACCCTCCAACCACACTTGGAGTCAGTGCTGGACTATGTACTAATATAGTTACTATTTTGTGCCATTCTTCTATTACTTAGGTAGAGCACTGGACCTGAGCGCAGGCAAGCAAGCCGGCACTCCAAGGAGCACTTGTATGTATATATATATATATATTTATTGTTTAAATAACCCTAGCATAGTTGCAGATCTGCAGTGACATGTGTGTTCCAACAACACCGCACAGATGGACATCGCCAGGAAGAAGAAGAAGACAGCCCCTTGCACCAAGTAAGGCTTGGCTCTTAATCCCCCTCTCCAAACGGAGACTTGGCACCAGGGACCACTGGCTGCTGGGCAAAGGCCCAGAGCCCAGACGCTAGTGGACCCGAGCTGTCCTGGCAGTGACAACATGGACTGATCCCCATAATAACAAACAATGGCAAGGAAATGGTTATGATTGCATGACACATCTTCCTAACTAACACAACCTCTGGACTTTCCAGCCCACATCCTTGCATGTGCTATCAAAAGTTGTCAGGTTTTACACGTAGGCTCTTTCTCTTTTCTGCCTATGTGGTTTTTTTACTGACCCTTCAATACCATACTTCAACACCACCTTACCAAACACAAACTCTTGCCGTGGTAGCGAGTCTAACTCGGAAACCGGCAGATACTCCATGTATCACTTCCCACTCTTCCCTGCTATGTCTTTCTACTTAGAAATTAATAGCATGTCGGAGGCCATGTAGATTGAGTCGATGGTCACGGCGGGGGAGCGTGCTACATGGGCCCCCGGTAAAAAAAAAAATTGGTCGTCAGTCCAGCACTGACTCCAAGTGTGGTTGGAGGGTCGCCTGAGGACTTCCCAGTATTTGCTGGGAAGCTCCACTTCTTATATTTTGCTGTATTGGGCAAGCAACAGAGTATTTATTCTTCTCCTATGGTTTTTGGAGTTATCTTCATTGCTATGGCCGGTTTTCTTTTACGCTTTATATGAGTGATATTTTTCCTTAACAAATGAACATCAAGTAATATGCAATCTCAAGAGTTAGTGAGTGATTGAACTTGTGTCCTGGACGGAACAACTTATCACATAAACTGTTCCTGCACTTGGCAACTTTTTATACTCAAGCGACTCCCACTTTGTGATTCCAGTCTTTGGCCCTCCCGTGCCTTTCTTCTCCCTTTGTTCACCTTTTTTGGAAATTTGTGTCAATATTCTCCGAGGCTTATAGGTTATCATGTTCATTTGATTAGTTACACATTATAATTTGTAAATGGTCTAGGGATTCTATTCTGATGTACATCATTCACGATGAACGTTTTCTTTTATGTGCCAGATTACAAAAATTTGAGTTGTAATTTGAGACTGATTTCCTTGTACAAATAATACACTGTTTTGATTAACCTTTATCATTCTTCTTCTTATTACGTCCACCGACCTCAAATTGGTCCCAGCCCTTTTCTCCTTGAACGTCTTGTCAAAGAATTTTAATCAACTATTCCGTTGTTGCTTTGTTCTCTACAAATTAATAAGTTTGTTTCTTTTTTACATACCCAATATGTAATAATAACAAAATTATACGTATATTACACACAACTTGTTACAAAAGGAAATACCTTACTTAATCATCAGTCCTTGCTGCAGTTTATTTCCTTGAAGCTGTATTTTTCAACAGAACCTACTTTTGAAAGAAGACGCGAGTTACTTTCTTGAAGTACATATTTATAAAATTCTTCACATGATACATCTTTGAAATTGAACTTCACAAGTAACATTCCTTTCACTGATTCTACCAACAAACGGTTCCTTTCCTTTGTCCATTGGGCATTTATGAATGAAAACACACGTTCAGTGGAGGCATTGCTGCCTGTATGGCAAAAACTGGCAAATGTTCAAAAGTTCAGAAAATACCTCAATGTTCTGGCACTTATTAAAAAAACATAGCAATGTTGGTCTAGTGTTGTATCTTTATCCAAAGTTGAAGTTTTAGAATAAGCCCTTACGTTGCAGAACTGGCCGAATAATTTTGAATCATCTATTTCTACACCTTTTGACTGTAAGTACTGAATACATGGTACAATATCGTCAATGCTGAGGTCTTTAATGTTTTGAAGTTTCAGCCATTTGAAAATCTTGAATTCCTCTATAGGATGCATCCATTTATCCAGGTTTCATAGAAACAAAATACATTCTCCATAAACACTTTGCATTCTTTATCCAAACCATCTTCTGAAAATTTATTTAACATCTGTCTAACTTTAAGGGGAATGAATTGACCTTCAGGTCTGCCTTTCAATGAAGATTGGACAGATTCTAATAGTTCAAGCACTTCTACAACTGAATTATGTTCTTTCTCAAGTGACAACGTTTTATAGTGAAAAATGTGCATGGTTGAGGAAAGAAGCAAAAGATAGAGCTCTCAAAAGTCATTTTCAAGGAAGTTTCTAATTGATGAAGGCACTGACATCCTACCCTGAAAAAGAAAGTAGGATTTCAGAGCTGGGAACAATTGCAGGATTCTTTCAACTCCTGGATACAATGTTAACCACCTAGTCATAGAATGATTTAAAAGCTGCAGATAATTTACATCAACAAATTCACAAAAGTCTTTCAGTTGCTGAGTGCGCACCGCATATACATGAAAGAAGTTGAAAATTTTCATCACCACAGACACAATATCAACAGGAAGAGCATCAGCTCCATGTTGCAAACAGTTATGTAGAATGTGAGGAGGACATCCAACACCTACTATGTTTTCATTCAAGTCTTTTTTGAGAGCAGAGAATACATTCTTCCCTTCCCTGCATGCATGGCCTCCAAAATTAACATTGGCATTGTCTCCAGAAAATTCAATGTGTCTAGAAGTAATTTTAAGCTTTTTGAGAGTATCAAATATAGGAGGAAATACATTCAGAACTTTCATATGGACATGCTTGTAAATCAAGAACTTTTATATGAATGCCATTATGTTTGTAATCAAAGAATTGGATGACAATTGGAAACAACTTTAGTGCACCATGATTGCTTGCATCTGTTCCTAGGCCAAAAAATGGAACTTAATTGTTAAGAGTTTCAATTATAATATCTGTCGAGTGAGGAGCAATAACATTACTTATTATGGCTTCTGTTTTAGTTCTTGCACAGGTCAGTTTCTGTGCTACTTCAGAACCTAAGAACATACTCTTATTCAATTTAGTTGTGCAGTCCATTGATTTGTACGACTGGTGATGGAAAACTGTATGAAATGACATTGTAGCTTCTGCAGCTTGAATGTTTTTATCATCTGTTGAATATTTGGGAGCGACAAATGATAACATTGAACATGATATTGACCTAGTTCTCACCGTCTTTTTGTGTTTTTCACGGTTAATGTGTCTTTTCAAGTCACCAACACCTTTGCATCCGACATTAACATTACTATCACACACTGCACATTTTGCTTCACTTTCACTGGGTCCGTGAGTAAAGCAAGGATACTAATGTTTTAGTTTTTCCGAAGTATTACACTGTCTTTCTTTAGATTCACTCCTTTCAGGTTGCAAAGATGACATACCGGTACGTAATAGGATGCAATGAGATTAATATTTCACTCCACTCGCTGCATACTCGCACTATAATTTACAGCGACAACCAGATAACCAAACACGATAGCTGCAAATCATATGGCAAGCACATGTAAACTGTATCTCTCGACACTTCTGGTTTCTCTCAACATAAACATGGAAATGAAGCGCATTGATTGGTTGATTGATCCTGGACTTCGAGTTCAATATATCGAATATTAGTATTACTTATTTCCACCCTCGTAAGTAGCGCCCTGAGCACATGGAGTTGATGTACGATACAAAAACATGCTGTCTTCAGCCGAAAACCTAAGTCAGCAATCTTGTAAAGAAAAATGCCGGACAATGTCGATAAATTAGAAATGCCGGCCGGACATAACCAAAAGGATTGAAAAGTTTGCTGGATGGTAGGTAACATGGCATTTCACCAGTCCTGCAGCACCACACTTTGGTGGAATCTGGGAGCAGCTGTCAAGAGTCTGATATAACCTCAAAAGAGTGATGGTTTCTTATTGCTTCACCAACAGAGAATGAACAACTCTTACAACACATACATCCTCTCACCAACTATTTTACAGACATGTTTTAATTGTGTACATCGTCATTTGTGAACTTACAACAAGTTTCCTCATTGTTATAACACACGTTTCCCTATGTAACACTTTGACTTGAGTAATGAGGATCCTGATTTTTATCCTTTAGGCATGAGATCACAGCTGATGATGCCCATGAAATGGGCGAATCCTGTCCCATTAAATTAGTATGACAAGATGTAAATCTTAATTATAAGAACCCAACATTTATTGAATAGGTGTATCTCAATAAAGTTTTGTAACAACCCACGGAGAGAAATTAAAGTCCACTGTTTGTATTGGAGTTGAAACCTGTACACAAATGTTAGATTAATTTTGTATAGGTAACTATCAACTCACATTAAGACTATAAATCCAATCATAGATCAGAAAGGCAACCTTCTTGTTGGCAGAAGTCTGCACAATATTCCAATACTAGTGGAGTGTAAACATTGGAAATTCTGTATCCATATCATCCCACAAGTATAATTATGATGGCGGTACACTTTTGACTACTTCATCATGGCACTCAACTCTCTGAGAGACAAGTTTAGGATCTCATCAGCAACAGGGAAGGAAAGAAGCCACACTCATGCATGTCTCAAGTGTTCTAAGTTGAATGCAGATACTGCAGAACAATTGATGTTAAATACACACAGGGTGCATGTAATCCCAACGTACCCATTCATTAAAACTAGCATAGACTATGCTAGCCCAATACTCATAAAAAATGGTGTGAGATTGAACAAGACAAGACTGCCTAGCTACCAAGGTTGTCTACATAGATATGATACCTAATCTCACCACATTTCTCTCCGTACTTTACAGCGATAACTTCTACGGAGCAGCTAAGGAAATCAAGGCCTTTCTGCAAAACAACCCTCAGAAAACCACTCTTCACACAACTACAGGCATGGGACTGACATGGCATTTTTCATCCCTCCTGCAGCACCCCACATTGGTGGAATCTGAGAAGCAGCTGTCAAGAGTCTGATATATCACCTCAGACGAGTGATGGGTTCTTATCGCTTCACCAACAAAGAACAGACCACTCTTACGACACATACCCACATTCTCTCACCAAAGCTAAATGACGACACTTCTTACCTAACAACAACCCACTTCATTATAGGAGAGACAATTACTACACTCTCTGATCATGATTATACTTCCTCTCCCATCAAAACCTTGCCCACATGGCTATATATTCAGCATGCAACCCAGAACTCCTGGAGGAGATGGTCAAATGCATTTCTCAATAAATGGACAATGAAATACCCCATAGCAACATAGTCATACTGAAAGAAGACGACACACATGCTATGAAGTGGACAATGGCAGTGATCAAATATGTACCCTGGTAGTGACAAATTAATTCATGTAACAAATGTTCAGGTGAGTAACGGTGAACTTACAAGGCCTATTCACTAACACTATCACTTACGAAGTATGAAAAGAAAGGCAAGTTAACTCTTGAATGGCTTGTTTATTCATTTCATGTTTAAGTAACATTATAAGTGACAATGGACTAGTAACACCACAGACCATATTACGAAGAATAAGAATGTTTTTCATTTGCCATGATATGGTTACAGTGTGAGTAGTATGTAAGTGAATCCTCACAGTAAGCAACTTGTATCTACAAATAATTGTATTATCTAGAAGACAATCTATATATATAAAATAAGTTATGTTTGTACATTGCTCAGAATTTGAAAAGAATGGCATTTCTGTATCGGTTATGTCCACAGTAACAAAGAAATGCACTTTTTACTTTTCCATAATTTCTGTCTGTCTGTGTGTACACGCATCACGAGAAAACCGCTGAAAGAAATTAATAAAAATCGGTATGTAAAGTCAGGGGATGAGCCACTACAACCTACGCTATAAATTATTTTATTCATGCTGAGTGAACTGGTAGTATAGGGGAAGGCCTAAAATTTAATTATAAAATATTTGTATTATTAGTGGTCCTATCGATAAATGCTACATAACTTAAGTTATATAGAATTAAATTTCCGATCATTTATGCCGAGCCACGAGAAAATGGTTTAAAAGAAATTAATGAAAAATTGGTATATAGAGTCGGGGAATAAAAAATTACAGTCTAAGCTATAAACAATTTTATTCCACCAGGATGAAATTGTAGTTTAGGGGAAGACGCCTAAAATTTAATTTTTAAATACCAATGTTATTGGTCTTATAAAAATGTACCACAGGACAATAGTTATAGAGAACACAACTTCCGATCATTTATGTTTTATTCAGTTTTACCGTACCGACTATGATAAAAGTGGTATTTCAGAGTTGGAAGGAAACTAAATCTGAAGGCCTACAATATTGAAAGCGCATAACATTGATCAAGATTAACAATACATTGACCATTGTTTGTTGTGCGTACCGACTATAACAGCCTGACTGAATATTGCCGCGAAATATCAGGGAAGTTAGAAAACTTTCTTTATTAGCATGCCATTCCTCTGGTTCATACATTTTCTGATACTGCTGGTTCGTAACATACTGGTTCATCATAGAATTCTAGCTATGCGATCCCTACTCTGACGCGCTGTTTTGAATGAGCAGTGTGCACATGTAAGGCAGAGGCTCACTTAGTAGTAGAATTAGAATTTAGGCTTGTTCCAAATTATAGCACCACAATTCACTAAATAACTCAAAATTTAACTCTGAAAAGAGCCATTTCTTTAGAAAAGCTTCTTCCTCTTCACTTTTATTAAATTCTATATTCATTTTATTCCAAATCAGCAATGAAGAGGGGGTTTCTCCTCTGATTTGGAGAAAAATTTGCTTCCAAGTCAATATAGATTTTCCGCCGCCAGTGTAATGAATTGAGATTTTCTGACTCATCGGGCACTCCTAGGAAACAAGTTAGTAAAAGACCATAGTTTTTGCCCTGAGACTCTCCACTATTCGACACTCCCGCCGAATAAATACAAAGAGTGTTCACGGACCACACCTCAATGCGGTTTGGTCATTTAGCTCCAGAACTTTGGACTGTTAGATTGGCAGTGTAGTACTGTTCGTTAAAAGTGAAAAATTGTGTAGTATCTCATTTGATCGAGTGTCTCATATGAAAGCGTTGTTTTTAATTGCGCCATTACTACTGACGTCATTGTAATGGCCTATGTTCATTTCAGTTGGGGAAACCATGAAGACAGTTTTTCTGGGGAAGTAAAAAGGCAGGTGGAGAGTGCCTGCCATTATAATGAAAACTCGCCAACCTGATTGTGACTGATGGTAGGCAAGCGAGCCTACCATTACAATGAATACTCCCTAATCCAGTCTTCATATGAGAAAAGATGTTTGGTAACTTCCCAGTCGCGTTTCTAGGGTAACGTTAAGAGCTATGCAATTTAATACAATCTTGCTCACAACGTGTACAATACCTCATCTAGAATTCTGTATACAATGTAGAATTCCATAGCAAAGCATCGGAAAATCAGCTAGTAATTAATATAATCAATAAGATTTCAAAGGTGTTTCATTTGGAAGCAACTAGTATAATATCCTGTAACAGTAACAAAAGAATGTATCTTATAGCTACTTTGTGATAGAAAACATTTATGAAGTAACAGTATTAGTGAGAATGTTACCAGCTCCCAAATGGTATAGAGTAGAGGTCTTTGGAGCAACCCTAACTGCTGCGCCATTCATAACGCAAGATCGTGGAACAACTTGACCAAAAAGGGAAAATTAGGTAAGTAAACAGTCAATCTCATAAAAAAGTATGTTTACCACAGGACTATCAATCGTGTGCACTGAAATGAAGGATCAAACACTGATATCTGTTGAGCCATTTTCAAACTATTTCAATTATCAGATGATGGCTTATCAAATTATGTACATTACCTCAAGAGAGTTTTCCTGCGTCGACCCTGGATCTGATAACTCTGATTTAACTTCTTCTTTCAGAGCTATTACTTCTGGCACATGTTCAATATTCTCCTGTGGAAAATAAGATATATTTTAGGTATGCTCATAACACACATCTACAAATATAGCCACCAAAAATGAGCTTGTTAATTAATTGCCTGTATTACAGTTACTTTCCAAATTTCACTAATGTTTAAGAAAGATTTCTACCAGCAGAGGATTGTAATAACAAAAGGGGGTACTGAGAAGTGTTACTATTCTTGCTCACTCCTTATGTCAGAGAAAGGATGAGACTGAGAACAAAATATACAATGAGAAACATTTTCTAGCCATTTCAGAAGATGTCCTACCAGGGATGGAATTGGGGCCATCTTGCACAGATTTTGGAAGGAAGCAGCCATAGACATAAACACTAAATTGTATGAACTCTTTTGATATCCACAATCATATCAATCAAATCTTAAAGGTTGTTTGAACCACTTATAAGTATTACAACTGCTCTAAATCAGTTTTGTTCTCAGCATAGAGTTTGTCTACAGAGTAAAATACCTCGAAATATTGGACTCACATTCTCTACTCTGGTTTTGCTGAGCTCACAGAGGCTACATCAAGCATTAAGACAGTTCTGTTTCGAACAGCATATTTCATTGCTGCCAAGTGTAAAATAAAAAATAAACATGACAGAAGCAGACTTATCACAGTCATATACAAGCTAAAGATGTGATGTAGCCCAATGTCAAAGCAAATGCAAATGAAATATTTTACTACTAAAATGATATTATATAGTGTTCTGTGAAGGACTATGGGGAGGAGAACACTGTCAGTGGGGTCGACAGCATTGTAGTGTACACCTGCAGTTTCAGAAGCTCTTTCATGATATACTACAAGATATTTAAATTTCTCACTTGGATTCATAAAACCTTGTCAGAACTAAAGGGGGGGCAGGGAGGGACTGTGAACAAAAGCTTATGTTTTATTATAAGTGAACTTACTAATAAAAGTGAATTAAATATGAAGTTCTAGAATATACCAACTTACGCCATTCAATACAGAAGGAAAAGAAGAGTAGCAGAACTAAGGAATGGAAGAAAAAGATGCACAAAATGGAAAGGGAAATATAGACAAAGATGAAAGAAAACTTTTTTAATGTGCCGTATGTCCTCAAAGTGTCAGTGCCCACTAAGAAGGAGCATATTAACTTTTTTCACTGCGCTATTTTTAAACAGAGCAATTACAGAAATATTTAACTCTTATTTTTGTATTTTCCAAATGAACTGAAACCTAAATTTTTTTAAAGATTAGTGACTTTCAACATCATTGCACCATTTTTAACTCAACTTGGGCAAACTAGCAGTGACATTTGACCTTGAAACACACATTACTGTGATACATCGTGAAACATGGAACTGGACACATTGCAGGCTGTCTTGGGCAATTCCTGCAAAAAAAATAAAAATTGTCTGTCTTGTCTTGTACAGTGCCTTTCCTTTCTCTGAACAGTTAGCTGATAATATGGAATGAACAACACAATTACGTTCGACACTCTTGTCCTGCTGCTTTCCAAGAGAGTGCCCCTCCGTCAGGCGCACTTGAGGTATGTAATCAAAAGGTCTTCCTCGTTTCGCCGGCGGACTGCGCTGATACTCTTGTAGAAGTCCAATGATGACAGATTTTCTGAAGTCGAGAGCACTAATTGCCCTTTTTTTTAAAGCTTATTGTACAATATTCTTCCAGTTATTAATGCAGTTTCAATGAGAAAATACCACATGACCTGATACCACTCGAGTTTCTTGTGCACAAATGCATAGTTTTCAGTAGATCAAATTTATCAAAACCATTCATTTCACGGTTGTAATTTACAACTAACTTGGGTTTTTCAACAGTTACATAGCCACTTTCACCTTTCTTTTTTGACCTCTTCTGAATCTTCACAATCTCAGATGTGTGTACGGTCGATAACAAGTTTACCCGGCCAGTATCTTGCCGTGCGCACGCTAGCATTTCTTTGAATGGAAGAAGCCAGAATTTAGATTTTTGCCATTTCTTCATTTCCAAGGTTTTCATCTCTTGAGGTAGGCCTTTGCGGTTAGATCTCACTGTCCTGCAGTACCTATGTTCTTCTCAGAAAGCTGGGTGAAAACCGCTGGGATTGAAAAAAATTTGTCCACACACACAAATCTGCCAGTATACTCAAAACCCTCTGTCAGGCTTCTTACCACTTTCTCGCCCAAAGTTCCCTCACGCATTGACTCTTCACTGTCCTTTCCTACATAAGTATGAATCTTGCAAAGGTAACTACTTCTACTGTCGCATAGTGACCAAAAATTTACACCCCATTTTGTTGATGGCTTTGAAGGAAGGTATTGCTTACACCACAGCCTTCCCGTATATTTTAGCAATGTGGTTTTCATTGTTACTGAAATGCATGAAGCTTTGAAGAAGGCAGTACTTGTCTCGAGACATCACTTGGCATAGCAGTAAGCCTTTATTGTTCAGAAAAGTAAGTCTGTAATGCTGATTTACGGCACAATCCCATCCCAATATCAATAGCCAACATTGCCTGAATATCTTCTATTTTGCATTCAGTCCATCGATCACACCTCGAACGAGGAGGAAAATCAAATATTTCATCTAAACAATGCTCAGCATGTTTATATATTTCCATTACTGTGTGCTCAAACACTGAGCGTGACATAAACTGAAGAACTGCTTTGCATGGGTCATCAAAATTCAAAACTTTGCTTTTCACAGTTATATCAAAATTAGCCCCATCACATTATTCATCTTTGTAATTCTTACGTCATCATTAATATCCCACCAGACTGATACAAAATGAAGATCTTCCTCCTTGGCAATTTCTTTCCAACAATCACTTTGCACATCATCACTTGTTTCATTGCCAAAATTTACTGAACAGTCGGAATAATAATCAGCCACTAAAAGAATGAAGATTTCTTCACTGTCATTACTAATGTAGTTCTACCCGCTCATAGCTGCTGAGTGAAGTCTGCTATTGGCCAGAGAACTGAGAGGAATGTTGACGGGTGGGCATGTGAATGATAACAAATAAACATAGGTCCAGTATTGGCGGCAATGTTTTCAAACAATGCTTAGTACATAGTCAATATATGACTATAGATGTTTGTATTCTTAAATGCACCTTTATTAAAGAAGCAAGTGAAAACTATAGCCGGAAACTACAAAGTCGACAACAGTCAATTACCACAGCGAATTCTATTGTGAAGTAAGTCGACAAAAGTCGACTTCCGCAGTGTAAGAGTTAAAGAGAATTTTCTCAGAATCATTCATTCTAGAGCCCTTACATATGGTTCTCTATATAACATAGAGTCTGAACCGTATTCAAGGAATAGAATGAGTTAATCACTATTCTGCCTTTCTAAGTGAATTCAATGTCTAAGCAAAGTACTTATTTTGAGAGAACGTACAATCAGATTTTGAGCTATTTTATCTCTTGTATCCCATAAGCAAATCCACTGTTTCCTTAACACACTTATCTTCCAGCACATTGTGGATGTGAGGGTAAAACAGAGTAATCACACCTGTGTTCATATTTTGTTTAGCAGATTGGTGTATCCAGTCTCAAAAACAGTGAGAATAGACTTGTGATTTAACTTTTTCTACACTAATTACAATAGGAGTAATAATTTTTAACATGTGGTTCTAATAGTCCTTTACCTTCCACCGCTCCAAGGGCCTTCATGGCCTGTACGGAGATGACTTTGCTTTGCTTTGCTTCTTTGGTTCTAATAGTGGTTCAGTAATGTTGGAGGATATTAATTTTTTTAAAAGTACAACGGGCCAACCGTCCTTTATTATAATCAGAGGGGAAAAATAGAAGATGTGTAACCCCTAAACCAAAGTAATTACGATACTGACAACAAAAAGTACAGAATAATCCAACCCCAACCGTAACACACTCGCTAACAGTTTCCGATATTGGCATACATTTCCTTAACATAATTTTCATATATGTACAAGTTTGACAAAGTAGTGTTATAAGATATTAAACTTAGAGTTCTTGATCAAGAGTGTGCCCATATGCCAGGTTCAAGTCTGACACAGAACATAACAAGAAATATCAAAGGTAGAGATCTTGAACAGCAGTGCACTCGCATCTAGGATATGTTCAGACACCATTCTCTTCTGTAGTGCCCGTAACTTAGAACTGAGAAAGTACACATTTATTCTGAGGATAGCACTCATTAATAGCAGAAGTTTAGCTTGAAGCACCTGTTGGGCATTTATCTCATCTGTAAATTAGAAGTACACAATGTTTGCAATAGATTATTACGTCAAGTCACAGTCATTCATTGAACATCAATCTTCCAACGTTCACGGTTTGCAAAGACACTGAGATGCCAGAATGATGTGCAGGAAAAATTTACTTTCATGCCAGTAAAACTACAGACATGTGCTGGAATAATTCAGCTTCTTCAAATATCTCTAGGCCGAACCCGAATCGCACTCACCGACATGAAATTAGCATTAGTTTACCCTCTGAGCTATCAGATGAAGAGCCACTGAACTGAAAGCCACACACCCAGAAGATTGCAACGGACTGTGATTAGAGTAGCAACAGACAGAGCAAGGAAAGAAGAGGAAAATATCTTTCATCTTCTTCAAAATTTTCCACTGCATCTCTGCCTTCATCAGGGTGTTTTCCATTAGACGAGTTATACTCACAGTAAGCTTCCAAGGCAGAATTTTACTACGTGCTCACCCAACATTAGTGTCATTGTAAAGAAGTTCAAATGTTTTCCATGAGAGCCAGGGACCTACTGACCAGGACCTAATTCAATCTAGCACCCACCATTTGCCATCACTTCAGCAACAACTGGCACTGCAATAGGCTGAAATGATCAGAAATTACGTCAATTCCACAATGATTCCATTACCGAACCAAACCATGCAGAATAAATACATAACCACACACCCTCCAGAAATACATTCCAATAGCCAACAGAGGTAATCAATTAACAACAGACAGTCAGTCAATGGGAACATAGCACATGAAATGCCTTGAAGCCTCAATCTTCAGACACTGCTAATCACAACTTTGTCACTAGGTGGACGTAAACAAGGCCCCTTGTCTGGCCCCGCAGTGTAGGGGGCAACGGGACCGTCTGTCATCAGGCGGCCCCGGGTTTGATTCCCGGCTGGGTCAGGGATTTTTAATTGTAAATGATCAATATCCCTGGCCAGGGGACTGGGTGTTTGTGTCATCCTCAATGTTCCCTTCCTCATATTCAACACTTTTCACTTCCACCATTTTCAAATACACGCATGTTCACAACATATGGTGCAAAGTAGGGGCAAAAGATCTTCTTAGGTCGACGCCCCAAATAAATAGCATTTTAAAAGAAATAACACCAAGGCTCCTTCAATATCAAGCCCTCAAGATTGATTCAACTTTATGCCACTATCAAGCATAGAATGCACTGCCGTCTCCCTAGTACATGCTAGAGGCCAACTGTCCACTCAGCGGCCCTTTTTCTTTGTCCCACGAACAATGTTTTTGTCACTAGTTTGACCCATAGATGTACATCAATGCTATGGATTGTAGTTCCTAAGAGTTGGCAGCTTTGTGTAGCACATTGTGGCATATTCCCAGACAAAGGAACAAAACAGATTTGTCCTATATCTAGATGCCCATGCAGGAAATGGTGACTGGCTAGTGTTAGCATTGAGTAAGCACATAGTAAATTTTGCCCCTGCCAAACTTATTCAGCTACTATGAGTTAAGTTCTGATCTATATAAAGTTATCTGGAATGAGACTTACAAGTGATGCATTTGTTGTTTCTTCAAGCCAGGCTGGTTCTTTTTTGACCTTTACTTCCAGGTCCATTTCACACCGCAACTGAAGTAGTTAGAAGGTACTGGGATTTTTTATTATTTCCAATGACTTTACACTGAAACATAGGCCAGAAAAACATATTACCTTATTGCTGTCATTGCCACTAAGGTTATTTGTCAACAAACTAAGCAAAAAGCTTGTAATTTTACATGGCCATCAATATTATGATCATACCGAAAAGACCCGAAATATTAATAATTAATTAATGTTATTTGCTCTACATCCCTCTAACTACTTTTTTAGGTCTTCAGCGACGCCGAGGGGCCGGAATTTAGTCCCGCAGGAGTTCTTTTATGTGCCAGTAAATCTACAGACACAGGGCTGTCAGATTTGAGCACCTTCAAATACCACCGGACTGAGCCAGGATCAAACCTGTCAAGTTAGGATTAGAACGCCAGCACCTTAACCGTCTGAGCCACTCAACCCGGCACCCGAAATTTTACATGACTGTTGATAACATTATCATACCTATAGGACCTCAAATTTTCTATGACTGATACTACGATGATAGCTAAGGACCTCCAGTTTTATATGACATTTAACACAGTGATCACTTCCATAGGATATCTAATTTAACATATTTGTCAAGATCATAGTCGAAGGACCCCTAGTTTTACATGACACCTTATACCATACTTGTAGCTATATAACATACACTTTTATATGGAACTGAAAACACAGCAAGATGACTTTTCTTGTGAGAATCCAATTTACATTAATTGTGATCGAAATGCACAAAATTTCTTGAAAATTCAGAGTCTATTCCATTTGCATATCACTCTGATCACTGGGTCCATATCTTGGAATTGTCCTACCATGTTTATCCTCTACACTCGCTTCAAAGCTAACTAAATAAGTTCATAGTACCTTGAGATTTGTTCTATCAAATTCCACCTTCGTAGGATCAAATTCTCACAAACTGTTCTCTTTTTATCAAGCTGTTTCACTATCTCTTTATTTCAGAAATGTTCTACCTATCTGATGTTCAACAACTTCCAATAACACAGCATTTCAAAGGCTTCAACTCTGTTTTTCTCGGCACCAGTTATTATACATGTTAAGTTTTTCAATCTGTTGAATCTAAAGAACAAGATGCAGAAGAAATATGAGTTTTGACAAGATTTAGTGATAACATTTATAGATATTAAGGAGGCAGATGACCGTGTAGCTCTGCAAGTGGTCTTGGATGCAATGATAAAAAGATGGCAGGGAGAGGAGAAGATGCAATTATAAAAGCCAAAAATGAAAAGTTAGTAAATAGTGTGAAGACTACGATAAGACAACAAACTGGTTCAGAGTAGAAGCAGAACTCAACAAGGATGTGTAATATCCCCTCTATGCTTCATTACAGTTATGGATGAAATCCACAAGAGTATACAACAAAAAATGGGAACCAAGCCTTACACATTGCAGATGGCATTGTAATATGAGAATAAGATGAAATGGAAGTACAAGAATATATTACTGTGGAATCACAAGATAGAGGAATATGGAATGAAAATAAGTGTGGAGAAGTGTGTATTTCAGAAGATGGGAAAATAAATCAAGAAATTGGAAAGAGAACTGAACAAGCCAATCAGTTTTTACCACTGTATGAGATGTATAGTGAAGAACTGGGATATCCCACAGGTATGCAAGAATATTCTGTACCGGATGTATTACACAACAATTTTGACATATGCAACAGGCACATGGACAACGTAAATAAACAACTCTCCAGATTTCGAAACCTTCTACAATATTTTGCAGCCTACATTGTAAAGAAATACTGAACATTCACAGCGTCATATTTAAATCGCACACACAATTAAATAACACATCAACACAATAATTAAAATTACTGGTATACACTACATCTTGTCATTTCTTTCTGAAACTACCATCCGCATTTCTTCATCTGAGTAGCACTTCAGAAAAAAATCCCCATTCCACCAAATTTAAATAGGCCCTATAAGATAAATATTGCTACAACACACGAGGGTAAGACTTGCCGGCAATTGTAACGCAAAGGCTACGAGTTTTCAACGAGGTATACAGGTATACATTTTTAATGCTTAAGTAAAATTCAATTTAAGAAAATTAAAAAATATTAAATATGGTATAAAAAATATGTAGGCCAGAATGCTGAAACTGAGAAAGATTAGTATTCACTTATTACGGTTCTGCATTGAAATCTATAAGGTTTTCAAAAGTCAATTATTGAAACTTGAAAATTACCGACAATATGTTATAGGTTGTGGACACAGTGCAAAATGATAGAAATCACAGTTCCTCAATGAAGAAATTCTGTCACACAACTAACGAAATGAGCTGCAAAACCACATACCTCCCACTTCGAAACAAAACCAGATATTTTAACATAGTTCAATCACTTACGACAAACGTTTGAAGAAAAAATATGATTTCAAACCCTGATATTTTAACGTAGTTTAATCACTTAAGACATGCGCTAGAAGAACAAATTTTATTTCTATCACTCAGTAGAACAGGCCGAATTTAGAAAAGGATTTTTTACCACTGACAACTCCGAAGATTACGCCACTTATTGAAAGAGCAATGGGTGTAATATCATGCTATGTCTAGAGATGGCCGATAAATCACAGCCTGCTACTTTGTCACCGATGTTTTCCTGTCACCGATATATCTTATACGCTGTGGCGGAAGTACTTGCTTGCTTGCTTGCTGATGCTTATTGGGCTGTGTCTACGACATTTCACCCAGTCAATACTCGCTTACGCATGTAAACACACTAGTCTAAATGAAAACACTTCAATTCAATAATTGATGCCTGAACTTGCAAGTAGAAAAACACAAAACACGAAACTTCACTATATCACATAACTACCCCATTTTGCTAGTATAGACTGTTGTCATACGGGAAACTTCCAATCTTGCAATCACACTGCGTTTAAAGCGTCACCCACACGAAGAATCCAAAATAGCACTCACAAGTAATACACTAATGATATGAGGAATCACTCAAATGGAACCTGAGAAAGCATGAGTAATTCTCACTGGATATTATAGACAAAATTATAACACGATCTTGGCTTCATCTAGAAACAAATTTAGCACTCTAATAATCTCTTCTGTAGGATTACAGAGCAAACAAGAAACACTGGTAGGAAAAACCTGCTTAAGTCGCTGGAGGTTAGCCATAAGTTTTTTACGTTGGTTAGCATACAAAGAACATTCAAAGAGGATGTGATTAGAATCGCCATTACGGATATCTGTACCACACAAACAGTTGGTATCTTGCGTTAAATGGAACCTTGATCGATATTGTGGTGTGAGGGCATGATTAAACCGTAACCGGATGATGTTAATAATATGTCGTCTAGTATAAGATCCTCGTATAAACCAAGGTTTAACTAAAAGGCTTGGTTGTAAATGATAATAAAATTTACCTTTGACTTGTGCAGTTTGTCGGAAGAAATTCTGCCAGTCTGAACGTCCCTCCTGTCGAAAAATAACTACATAATCAGAAGCTGGAACCATATTGTTAGTATTCGGAACAGGAAGACGAGAAGCTTGTTTTGCAAAACAGTCTGCTTTTTCATTACCGGCGATACCCACGTGACCTGGTACCCATACTAAAGTTATGGAAATACCGACATTGTCAAGCATATAAAGGATACTCTTGACATTGTAAATATACCAATTATAGGATAACTCATCAGAAACCAAAGATTGTAATGCACTCAGCGAATCCGTATAGATTGTAGCTCGCGTATATCCCTTTCGCTGAACAAAAAGTAAGGCTTGCTGTATGGCAAATAGCTCCGCCGTAAAAATCGAACAGACACTAGGCAAACCATATTGTTCACTAAAATTTAGAGAAGGTATATAATAAGCGGAACCGACTCCATTAATGTTCTTTGCCCCATCTGTAAAAATGTTTATGCTTCGTGGAATATGAGAAAATTTCACTCGTTTAACTGGACATATCTCGATCCCCTGCAGACAAGGAAATGTAGTAGAGCCATTACGCATAGGCCAAATGATTTGAGGCTTAAAATGAGAAACCGGATAGGGTAAAGTATAGGGTAGTAAAGTAGCACTGTGTATTAAGGTACACTGCTTCGACTTTAATGTATTAAATGCATGAAACAATGCAGGCAATCTGCTTAAACCCTGGCGCCTAACTGAATAATACTCCGAGAGTAACTGTAACTTCGGAATTAGAGGATGACTTGTGAATGAAAACTTTTTAAGTAAATATTTCGTTGCAAGTATTTTTCTACGTACTTGTAAGGGAGCTTCGCAGGCTTCAACGAGGAGGGCATTGATAGGTGTGGATTTTAAAGCTCCAATACAGGATCGTATTGCTTGATATTGACAAGTGTTAAGAATATGTAAGTTAGTAGAAGATGCTACGTCGAAAATATGTGATCCGTAATCCAATATCGTCCGAATAGTGGTTTTGTACAGAGATAGCACCACAACGGGATCTGCCCCCCATTGCCTACGGGTTACGGCCTGTATAACCTGAATATACCGTTCACTCTTCGAACGCAAATATAAAAAATGATGTTTCCATGTAAGTTTTTGATCGATAAATAACCCAAGATATTTATGGTGGCTAACCACTGGTATTTCATACTGATCAAAGGCAAGTGGCGATCGGTCATAGGTTCTGCGATGTGTAAATATCATTGCTCGACATTTCGCTATGGAAAGATTTAACCCATGGGCCTCTAACCATGTTCTAGCTTCATAAAGCGCGAGACTAATATGTTGTCTACAGAGCTGTAAATCTTCGTGTGTACAATAAATCAAAAAATCATCAGCATACGCCTGTATGCGAGCATGACGTAAAATGACCGTTTCAAAATCTTTCATAAAAAGAGCGAAAAGAATACCACTCAGAATATCGCCCTGAGGCAACCCATTACTTACCTGCCGGGGCTGGAGTGTACAAGGCGTCGATTTAAATCGTAGTGTTCGATAAGTCAGAAGTTGTCGGAGAATGCTAATAAATCCCTCAGGAATCTTAAGAGTTGCAAGTTTTTCCCATAAGATGTGCAAAGGTACGGAATCATAAGCCCGTTGAATATCAAGAAAAACCGCTATGGTACTATGTTTTCTATGACGAGCTAAAAGTAAATCGATAACAAAACTATTAAATGCATCAGATGTACTGCGTCCCTTAAAAAAGGCATATTGATATCGAGGCGTCAAGTTATAGTATTCTAATACCCATAGGATTCTTCGAAGTAAGATCTTTAGAAACACTTTACGGATGCACGAACCGAGGACTATACCGCGATAATTACTTACCTCTGTGGGTAACTGCTTGTTTTTAAGAATGGGGATTAGGAAAAATTCATTCCAACTAACAGGTGTACTGTGATTGCGAAAAATATCATTATACCTATTTAGTAATACCTTCTTTGCGCGAATAGGTAGTAATTGGAGCATTTGATAGGAAACATTATCTGGACCTGGGGAAGAATTTGAGCATGAGCGGAGTACTGCTTCTAATTCCTGATAGTCGCAGGGTTGTAGCAATACGGAAAAACGTGTGTCTAGTGGGTCTTGGTAAGGAACATACTGTGGCACTACAAAATCTGGCGCTTCTCTAACAAGAAAATCTGATAAAACTTGACCGGGGATGGTCTTGGCAGGGGAGTGCTGCGTCACTCTTGTGATTGCCCTGATGGCATTCCACAAGTCTGCAATCGGAACCTGGCGCGTGAAGGACGATATAAACTCCCTCCAAGCGTCACGCCGTTTTTGATGGAAAAGTCGGCGGGTTTGTGCCATGTGTCGTTTGAGCCGGAAGTAATGCTCAGGTGTTGCGTGCTGCCTATATTGTCGAAACAGTACTTTACGAGTTTGAATCATCAAATGGCATTCTTCATCCCACCACTTAACATGCACAGGTTTTCTAGAAGATAAAGGAGGTGAAGCGCTGATGGGGTGATGAAGGTTAATATAAGCTGTTAAAATCTGCATTAAAGTTTGATATGAAAAAGTATTTACCGGTATTTTTTGTAACGCGTCCTCAATGTAGGCAGTATATATTTGTGGTTTAAAACTCCTTAAAGATCGAATCATGTTATGTGAAACAGTGTGGGGGGGTGGAGAAAAAGGTCTGCCTACTCCATAAGTAATAACTATAGGGAAATGATCACTGGAATAAGTATCACTCAAAGTATGCCATGTAGCGATAGACACCATATTTCGCTTACACAATGTTAAATCTACTGCGCTAGGAGGGGCAGAAGGCGCAGTCAAACGCGTAGGAGAGCCATCATTCAAAATAGCGAAAGCATGGTTATTTACTTCATTAAGGAACTGTGTACCTTGAAGGGTATCCAAATGTCCTCCCCACAGGGTGTGATGAAGATTAAAGTCCCCAAAGATAAAAACATATGGTTCGGTAGTAAATTGTTCAAAGAATTGGTTCCATTGTCTCTCAGTAATGGAAAATTCAGGAGGACAGTAGATATTCACAAGTAAAAAATGCATATAATATAATCCTATAACATATGTATGGGGTATGGCCTGAATGTTCAAATGGATGCTATATGTCACGGATGAGTGGACCAAAAAGGCAACCCCCCCGTAACCGGGTCCATCATTACGTAAAACTGTGTAATTTGGATACTTGATGCGAGTCTCTAGATGAAACCAAGTTTCTTGTATAGCTACGAAGTGAGGTACTGTTTCCTGTATTAATTTATATAGCTCATGACGCTTGTTCATGAGACTTCTAGCATTCCATTGAGTGATTCTGATCATAGAATTGAATAAAATTACAAATCCTGTCCCTTAACTGGAATACATTATGCGCTAACGCGGGGTGATCACCCAATAATTGTACTAATTGCTGAATAGATTGATAAAGACCACTTTGAAGATGTTCTCTTTGCCTATGAAATGACGAAAGTGGCTGCGCCATGGATGCGCTACTCGTGGCAACAGGTTCGTCAAAAGGTGCCTCCATCCGACGGTTTGCGCCGCCGTAAACAGGTGTAAGTCTTGAAGCCGCCATCTCCATGCGGGGAAGCTCGCGAACCAAATTTTGGTAACCTTCCTTATCATATCCTGGGGCTGGTGCTGGTCTCGGGGATTTTAAAATTACTTGAGTGAATTTCCTCTTACGGGGATTCGACTGTGTAGGAGTCTGCCCCTCCCCATTTAAAGGGGGAAAATTTTGAGAAGTGTCCACTAGATTATATTCCCTAGGTTGGACTTTTTGAACAGCGTCCTTGAAAGATAAATTCTGGTGGCTCATTATCTTTTTAATGTGGACCTGCTGTTGGTGCGTTGGACAATCCACATTGCCAGTTGAATGGGAACCGCGACAATGCACACATTGAAAGAAAGTTTCAGTACAGTTCGCCGTAGTATGGTGCAATGCACATTTCCCACACCTGGGACTTGTTGCTCTGCAATGCTTGTCAACGTGCCCGTACCGCTGGCATTTTTTGCAGATGATGGGAGCAAAAACATATGGCTCCACCTCTAAATGCACTTGATATAAAGACACGTACTGTGGAAGTTTCTGTGCACGAAAAACCACTTTGATAGATCCAGTAGGTACATACTGTGTGCCTTCTTCGTTAACAACTCGACGGTTCAAACGTTTTACAGATTTTATTGTAGCAGGAGACTTCAAGTGCTTTAATATGGCATCCTCAGTCAAGGTCTTCTCTACTCCCCTGATGACTCCTACCCGCAATACATTAGAGCTAGGTATGTATGCCCGTAACTGCAGCTCAACTAATATAGGGTGTTTCAAAAATGAATTTGCCTGTACAGCATAGACAAATTCTATTTGTACCCTATTGCGTCCCTTGCGGGCCACTGATTTTATGCCTGGAATATTGTTCTCATAGAAAGTCCTACCTAGGGTCATAGGATGCATGTTACCGACATTGCCTGATGCTGTGGACTCCACAAAAATAATGAAAGGTCCATAATGAGTACTAGGATAAAGTTCCTGCGACTCAGTCTTCGAATTCGAAGTAGCAGTCTCTTTATTCACTACCTCATTGGGTGTATTAGGTGTACTCACTGTACTACTATTCTCACTTAGACTATCATCCTCATCCTGTTCCATTTGAACTGTCTCTTCCCGAGCAACTTTGAGGGTTGAAGGATCAGGAGACTCCTCACCACCACTTTGCTCCCCCATAACTTACGTATTACACTCGCAAAAGCACTACTCTATACCGTCCACGCTACCTCCTCACAGCAACTGTCAACTCAACTGCACACGAGCACTGCTAAGAGGGAACTGAGTGGCGGAAGTATCTGTGACAAAATATCGTTTACGAAATATCGCTTACGTCATCTACTTCAATCACGTACACAGGTCCAGCCGTTGCCTACGCTATAATAGAAGGCCTGGACAAGCCGACACATTTCTGGGCGAACAAACTAGTTCACGCAATGGCCGCTTGGATCGCGTTTATGTTCTATTGTTCTCATGTTCTGTCTACATCCTTGCATTGAAGATTCATACAATAACGCGAAATAATACATTTTTTTATCATTATGCCCGGTGTGAATCAGATATAAATATATAAAACAACTTAAAACACACTACACTTCATAGATTTCTTTCATTTTGCACTTGTATATCACACAAAAATAGGGAAATAAATAGAAGTACTCACCCGATTTTTCCCTATTACTATAATTTCAACACTTTTCTGCTCCAGAGGCTTGCTGTTGAATTTGTTTAATAAATCACAGTCATTAGTCACTTTCATTGCGTAGTTATCAAGAACAGGTCTGAAAAATTTTGTAAGTATAACGTCTGTGATGTGTGATTGATCACATTCGCGGCAATGAAACGTCTCTTTAAACTTTGGAGCGGTAAGGAATTTCAGCTTTTGGAAAAGGTTACTTTTTCCGAGATATCCTAACGCCCGCGTTGTAAATATTAACACATTTTTTAAGAAAAAAACGAATTTGCGTGAAGGGTAGCGCAAAGCTCCCCGATCTTGAGCCCTTATTAAGCACATTAGTGGACTGTCCGTAACACAAGACGACAGCTGTTCCAAACAAGATCCACAATCTGTCTTCTCCTCTGCGACCCTAACTAAATAACCGCCGACCATAGCCAATGCAGATAGCTCCATGGAAACAGGTTCTTCTGTAAAATGAGAAAAAAAATGTGAAAGTGTCAGCGATCATTTAAACGAACATGCATAATACAGCGTAACCGATATTAAAATAAAGCAATTACCTCGAATAGGCACGTCGAGTAATTCCAAAACACTTCCGGGAATAACAACCGAGGTGGAAATATCACTGGCTGTTCTCCGCCGAATGGTGTCCATTAACCTGAACTTCTGAGATTCTACATTAGAAGTGTCAGAAGGATTGATCATGCCACATTTCAAAGTCGTCTCTAATGCATATAAACACGATCTGGCGTCCATCATATCATTGAGACCTCCATTCCTTCTTAAATGACTAAATAACAGTTCAATGTCATCACTGGAAAGATTACTACTGAGAATATAATGAAATCCATTTGAAAGTAAATACTTTATACACTTTACCGTTGAATGTGTTGTGATCATAAGAGCTTCATATGTTTCTTGACTGAATGTATTTAACTTCTGACCAGATTTTTGAATTGTGTCAACGTACGGCAGAAATTCCTCTGTTAACCACAAAAACCTATCGTCGGTCAATTCGGTGAAAATTTTCTTGTCTGTGTTCCTGGAATGGTAACTTTGTTTTATGTTGCACACATCGTGTATGTCATGCCATTTCCTTACATATTCTAAAAATTTAATTGTTTCTCTCAGACTGACATGATCAGACACTGACTCAGGAGCGACAATAGGCAGTGTTTTTAGTGCTGCAGTGACGTTAAGGGAAAATAAATACTTTGCTCTTTTAACATTCATTTTTTCAAGGTTGGAAGGGTACACAACCTTCCTTGTTAAACAACGGACTGGTTTAACAATGGATTTTTTCTGCATATTGTACAGTCTTTTTACATGTTCACTTGAAATCAAAGTTTCTCTATAACGAAGATCCTTTGCTAGAAACTGAGACCTAATATTTTTCAGAACATGGCTGGAATCAAAACTGAGGAACAGGGGTCTGCTTTCATCATTAGGATGTTTTATTTCAGGCAAGATTGGACCTTCACACAACTCTTTCATCATATTCGAATTCACAGAGCAATTGTCTGTCACTAAGCGTAGGATTAAAAATCCAGTTTCTTCTACCTCGCTGATTACTTTCATTGTCAGTGTTAACAGCTGGCTGCCAGTTAACTGCCTAGTGAAGTAAAATACCACGGGTATTCTGATGTTAGTTGACAAACCACGGAATAAAAAGCAGAGTAACCTGTTAGCCACGGCTTCACCTCGGCCCAAGTCTTCTATTTCATTTTCCGAAAATCCAAGGAACTGGTCCATTTTACGATCATATCCCACTCTGGGTTTAATTGCCATCTCGTCAATAACGAGAGACCCCAATTTTTCTTCTGGACATTCCAAATTACTGTATTCGTGCTGTAGTCTTTCTTTTATTAAAGATGTGACTCCAGTTTCCCCATTAGAGAAGCCAATGTACCTTTTCAGTGTTTTCGGATGAGGAATTTTGAGGCAATTTACAGATCTTATGAAACGGTATCCTGTCGGAGCTTTCCTATGCCAAAGTGTACAAATTTTAAGAGTTGTTTCGCCGTATGTAATGTGTGCTTTACTATAAGCTTCAATTTGTTCGATTAGAAACAGTGCTTTTATCACCCCATTTTCTCCATCTTTCTGAATTTTCTGGATTTTCTCTTCTAGAGGAGACTTCTGTTTCTTATTAGATTTCAGCTTTTTAATTTCACTTCTCAGTTTTACTACAGTTTTTCTTAGCCTACAATTTGATTTACATTTTAAAACAAATTTCCTTTTGATATTCTTGTGCTTGTCTTTGTAGTCAAATACTGAAGGCGTTTGGGTGCCTACATCAGAGTTTAACACGTTTTCGAGTTCTATAGAAGGGTGTTGATCATCTGCGTCCACTGGTCTGCAGTCTATTTTCTTTTGTTTAATCGGTGAACTACATGCCCTCACAACTGGGTCTTTCCTACGCTTAAGAATTTTTTTCTTGTGATCAGGGAAATTATTAAAAACTGTCGGCACTTTGTTGGGGAGCAGAATTCTCCTCACAGTACTTACACTGTAATCTGATTCGACAAAGTGCAAGCTACATATTCTGGAGCTATCATTAGGAGCCCAAAGAGATCCTTTTCTGCTGTCCTGTAGAGAAATAGCAACCCTCCATTTCTCCCGTAAACTCGGATCTTTAGGAAAAATATGGAAATTTATTTTTGTGTCTTTCTTCGCTGCGTTAGATGTGCAGTTAGGCACGCAACAATAAATCATCTTAACCTACAGAATGGAAAGAGAAACTTGACGGTAACTTGGAAGCGCATAACCAAACAAATGTTAAATGCATCTCAGCAACCATCCATATACTGCAAATCGTGAGACCAACTAAATTTAAAAACGACAAAACTCTTCATATTTCATGTTAGGTAAGGCCTTACCTTATAAACTGAAGATTTTTTTTTTTTTTTTTTTTTTTTTTTTTGCTAGTTGCTTTACGTCGCACCGACACAGATAGGTCTTACGGCGACGATGGGACAGGAAAGGGCTAGGAATGGGAAGGAAGCGGCCGTGGCCTTAAAACTGAAGTTTAATATGTTATTTCTTCTCATAAAACATGCTGCAGTAACACACGTAAACATAGGATTCGCGCCAAACAATAGAACATAAACGCGAACCTAGCGGTGGAAATGAGAAAAACTACTACCCCGCTTTTAATGCAAGAAATTGGCTCTCTGTCCAGGCCTCTAGTATCTAGTAGGCTTTGGTCCAGCACAGGTCTATATCTGCTGTAGCCAAAGTCTGTCTAGGGAGGTCAAGTCACGAATGCTACTTATGGATCCGCCATATTGGGTCTTTAAGCGAGCGTAACCAAAGGCAAGTGTATTCGAATTTAGAAGATTTCGGTACCGTACATTGAAATAAAAACAAAATACCAACCAATATTGATAAAGAATTTAATTGGGCATCTCCTGGCCATGTATATATAACTGTATAACACTTAAATTATATGAATACATTCACAGCTGTTTGAATAGGAAGATAATTAACAGAGCCTGAAATTCTATTTCTTTTTTTCTTTTTTGAGAAACAAGAATAAACAGAAAAGCTCATGTTCTTCTCTTTTACTTCCTTACAACTTGGTCTTACTGAGTTTCTTATTAATATCATCTGTCAAATACGTAATCTTATTGACAGAAACACATAAATCTGTGCAGCACCTGTGTCATATTATGATTACCGGTACATGAAATACTGAACTTGAAGTACTATATTTAAAGTACTAAACGACGGTTGTAATAAATTACCTTCAGCGTTTTCTTTATTAAGAGAGTAATTTCCGATACTGCGTTTCTAAAAGGTTACCCCAGTATGTTGACAAACTATGAATGACTCTTGAGTTGAGTGCATTAAATTATGTATGGTAACTGTTGTTATCCATTCGTGTGGTATTTCTGTCGGTTCTAAGGCAAAAATATTCTGCACGTAAACAGGAAGAGTGATGTTCTTAGCTACTCTTAACAAGTTTATTGATAACCCATGCAGCTATATAGTACAAAGTGGTAGTGGTGATTATTGTTTTAAGAGGAAGTACAACTGAACAACCATCCTCTATAAACACTAATCAGAAGAGAACAAATGGAAGGGGACCAAAATTTAGAAAAATGAAGGTATCGGCAAAAGAAAGATGAAGGTCACAAAGTGCGTGGAAATGAAAAACTTCCTAGGCCTCGAATGCGCTAATGCCGTCGAGGTCGGAAAAGAACAACTGTTGACCAGGGGAGGTCGGATGGGCTAGGATAGTGAAAGCAATGTCAAGACTCAGCTAAGGGCCTCATAGTCACAACCCAAAATAGATTTCCCCCCGTGGGTGGGGGTAATAGAACAACAACCACGGTATCCCCTGCCTGTCATAAGAGGCGACTGAAAGGGGCGTCAGGCTCTCCTAACCAGAGAGCGTGAGTTGGGGACCATGGGGCTCTTAGCTGAGTCCTAATATTCATGCATATAATAATAATAATAATAATAAGAATAAGAAGAAGAAGAAGAAGAAAATTAAAGCCATTGGTAGACACGATTTCATAAGAAATAGAAATTCAGTCACTATTAAGTTGAGTTAACCTAGGTTAGGCTATTTTAGGGATTACATTAGAATATTATGTTAGGCTACGGTACATTAAATTACAGTAGTTGGTTAGTGCGAGTGAAGCGAGTGTTGTGATCTTTAAGTATTTGTCCAGCCATATAATGTACTCTATAGAGCATTTAAGATGAATGAAATTTAACTGTAAATAATAACTACACTACAGTATAAGACTGCTATTATCAATACAATTGTTGTAATGATCGCCATCTGGACATAAATTGTTGGTTTGAAGTGATAGGCCTATTGTTTGTTGTGATTATAATTGGTAACTGAACAAGAACAAGCATTTCAAATATCTGTGAAATATTTCTACGTTGCATGTAGGGTTAGAATGATACTGTCCATAGTTTACATGAAAAGGAATGGTATGAAATGGCGTTTGGCTTTTAGTGCCAGGAGCGTCTGAGGACAAGTTCGGCTCGCCAGGTGCAGGTCTTTTGATCTGATTCCCGTAGGCGACCTGCGCGTCGTGATGAGGATGAAGACGACAAATACATCCAGCTCCCGTGCCAGCGAAATTGACCAATTATGGTTAAAATTCCTAAACTTGCCGAGAATCGAACCTGGGACCCCTGTGACCAAAGGCCAGCACACTAACCATTTATCCATGAAGCCGGACACATGAAAAGGAAATTTTCATAAACATTAATACTAGTATTACACATTTCCTGTTACTTGTCTTGCTTGTTTTGAAAGACAATTCTCTTTCTTTGGGAGGTTTCCTATTATTTGTCAAAGACTTGGGTGGATTAGGGACTTTGAAAATTGTTGGGATGGAATTCCACTTGAGTAGTTTCCGTCCATCTGCCCTCTTTAGTTGAAACTGCGATTCTTCAAAATTATGCTAGAAGGAAATACACCGGACGAGTTGGCCGTGCGGTTAGAGGCGCGCGGCTGTGAGCTTGCATCCGGGAGATAGTGGGTTCGAACCCCACTGTCAGCAGCCCTGAAGATGGTTTTCCGTGGTTTCCCATTTTCACACCAGGCAAATGCTGGGGCTGTACTTTAATTAAGGCCACGGCCGCTTCCTTCCAACTCCTAGGTCTTTCCTCTCCCATCGTCGCCATAAGACCTATCTGTGTCGGTGCGACGTAAAGCCACTAGCAAAAAAAAAAAGATAATAAGAACTATAAATATAAAACATCGTTCATATAAACATACTGTTATTCAGGAATAATACGAATGTATAACTTCACTAACCTCGCACAAGAAGCAATTATCTGTAGGTTGCCGCCATTTGTCACGCCTATAGTTTTGTACCCACTGAGCTCTCCTTTGCTTATCTCTCGGGAAGCGAAACACTCTAATTCCGTCAGTTATCTTATTTTGACAATTTGGTGCGGCGCAGTATCCCGTTTTCCTTCAAAATACAAGTAATAACTCACATCATTACATCGGGCACGCCCACGTAACAACGATATTTGAGACCCAATATGGCCGCAACCGCAAAGGATTGTGGTAGCGTGACCAGACCTCCCTAGACAGACCTTGACTGTAGCTATTGGAAGCCAGCGCTACCTAGGTTATAACCACCAACTACTTGAGTAAAGCGAACTTCTGTTTCAGGGGCTTACCCGAGAGATAGCGCGATTGTATTTTTTAAATACAGATAACAAGGCGGCGTTTTTAAATGAGAATAGGGGTATGTACGTTTGATTTCTTCTAGCTAAGCAACTTAATTACTGAAACCTATGGTTCATGAATCTATTAAATAACTTTTCATTAATGATCAATTTGTTTCACACTGAGTTATAAAAAAATTGTGACATCGGGTAAAATCCCCCAGTTGCCTCACAGATCAAGGGAGTCACCATTTCCATTCCTGTTATTATGTGGTTCGTCTCTCAGTAAATCAGTGCTGCTTTACTCACAAGTGCGTCGTGTAGTGAATAATTTCAATTAATTTTTTATAAAAGAGACACTTAATAAACACGTAGATAGATAGATATAGATAGATAGGTTAATAGTAATAAATAGATAAATATGTTTAGTAAGAGACAGCGTAATAGTCCTGTGTGGAGGTTTTTCACGGCTATTGACAATGAATATGCCAAGTGTGATATCTGCAGCCAGAAACTGTCTTACCGAACATCTGTTACTAATTTAACAAAACACATACAAAGAAAACATCCAACTATATCCTATCCGTATAGAACAACAGAAGTCAACAGGTCCAGTACCAGTACTGTAAGACAGAATGAGGTAATTATATTATATGCATTATGTTACATTAAATTAGGCTAATTACATACCAATAATTCCATGACATTGGTTCCTTAATCTATTTTTCATTATTTTTATCCAGCCACTGTCACTAAGCCCAGCAGTCGCTACTCACACTTCATCAGCCAGCACAGCTTCGAGAGTACCTACTCCGTCAACCAGCACAGCCTTGACGGAAGTGCAAGAAGTCTGTCAGGTTCAGCCGCGGTTATGTCAAAGTTCAATTGCAACATACATACCAAGAAAAGTGACCTTCTCTAAAAAAAAAAAAAAAAAAAAGGAACTGGATGAACTACTTGTTCAAATGATAATATATGACCTTCAGCCTTTTTCAGGTATTTGAAAACAAGGGTTTTAAGGCATTTGTCGCAGCACTTAATCCAGGATATGTACTACCAAATCGACGGACAATTTCAAAAACTTTGATACCTGCGTTACATGAACAGTGTCTGAATAAGGTAAAAACTATGATGGAAGCTGTGAAGAAGGTGTGCATTATGACTGATTGTTGGACTTCCATAAACAATGAAAGTTTTTTGGCCATTACCTGTCATTTCTTGACTGATAATTTTGAGCTGAAATCTGTCCTGTTAGAATGTTGTGTTTTAGAAGGAAGCCATACAAGTGAGAATTTATCACAAGAATTACAAAGGATTATGAAGGAATACAAATTGGAAAATAAAATCGTGCTTGCAGTGTCGGACAATGCAGCCAACATCAAAAGAGCTATTACAGACCTTCTTCACTGGAAGCATTTCGGCTGTTTTGCTCACCAGCTGAATATTATAGTGACAAAGGCTATCCACCTAATCGATGGACTCCTGAACAAAATAAAAATAGTAGTGAAATTTTTTAAAAGGAGTTCTCAAACAAATGAAAAACTACTGAATTTCCAGAGAAACAGTGGAGTCACTCAAGTAAAAAAATTACTTCTTGATGTACCAACAAGATGGAACTCCACACTCTACATGTTAGAACGGTTTTGTGAGTTAGAAGATGCCATCAAAAGCACCACAGCACTCACTGACAAAGATCTACCTGTTCTGAACACCCAAGAGTGGAAAGTTATCCATGAAATGTGTAAAATATTAAAGCCCCTTGAAATTGTGACAAAAGCAGCTAGTGGTGAAAAATACATATCTGGATCACTTGTCATAGTTTTGGCTAAGGGACTACAGTCAGTTTATGAAAAATTGAGTAGTGAAAGTTTTACTGACTTGTCACAAAATATCATACAAACATTAAGCTCTGGGCTCCAGGAGAGATTTGGCCATATTGAAGAGAGCAACACTCTTGGTTTATGTACCTTTCTTGATCCAAGATTTAAAAACTTTGCTTTCCAAAATCCCCAAGCACTGGAAAACTGTAAAAGGAAGCTACAAAATTTGATAGCTTCGAGAATTAGGTCCCTGAAGGTGATAAACCCCAAAGTCTCACTGTTGAGAACAGAGATGAATTTTCACCATGGTCACTAATAGACAAATGTCTTTCACAAGCACTTCCACAAGGGACGCCTACATCCAGGTCAATTATTGAAGTCCAGAGATACTTAGAATGTGATATTCTAAGTAGATCTGAAGATGCATTACAATGGTGGTATGAACACAAAGTTCAGTTTCCCTTCTTGAGTGAAATAGCACAAGAAATTTTGTGTTTTTCATCTACTTCAGTACCCTGTGAACGAGTCTTCTCCAAGGGGAGCTTAATCTTCAATGACAGGAGAACGAGACTGCATGGAAAAAAGGCACAACAAATCTTCTTCCTCAATTCCAACCTTGGAGTGTAGAAAAGGATTCTTTCATTGTTTTGAGTAAGTCGAGATACTGCAACTTCCACGCCTAGCAACATCCTTCATTTGTAGTTCTATTTTCTAAGGTGTATATCTCAATATATTTTATACTTGCTACTAAGTGTGTGATAATCAATGTTTATATTCTGATCGTATTTGTTTCAAATTTATTCTATTATTCTATAAAATCATGTTTGCTTGTATATTCTTTCCCCTATGCTTCAGTTATTATTGTTAAGAAAAAGACATTTGCACAATGTACATAAGCTTGTAAATGATGTTTTCACTAGTCTCTGGTACAGGACTTGGTTATGGAAACTTGTCTTTTCTCGTACATCATGATGACCACAAAGTTTGTTGCCCAGCTCATCTGGGTTGTGGTCTTGTTGCAGTAGCACCTTTGCTGTTGTGTTACTCGTTTTGTGAAGCTAGGTATTGTTTTGCAAGTTTAGTAAAACAACTATTTCTAGAAAATAGATCTCAGAGAATTAGAGTAGGCAAAGCTTTATCTGACCCTGTAATAATTAAGAGGGGAATTCCTCAAGGCAGTATTATTGGACCTTTACGTTTTCTTATATATATAAATGATATGAGTAAAGGAGTGGAATCGGAGGTAAGGCTTTTTGCGGATGATGTTATTCTCTATAGAGTGATAAATAAGTTACAAGATTGTGAGCAACTGCAACGTGACCTCGAAAATATTGTGAGATGGACAGCAGGCAATGGTATGATGATAAACGGGGTTAAAAGTCAGGTTGTGAGTTTCACAAATAAGGAAAGTCCTCTCAGTTTTAATTACTGCGTTGATGGGGTGAAAGTTCCTTTTGGGGATCATTGTAAGTATCTAGGTGTTAATATAAGGAAAGATCTTCATTGGGGTAATCACATAAATGTAATTGTAAATAAAGGGTACAGATCTCTGCACATGGTTATGAGGGTGTTTAGGGGTTGTAGTAAGGATGTAAAGGAGAGTGCATATAAGTCCCTGGTAAGACCCCAACTAGAGTATGGTTCCAGTGTATGGGACCCTCACCAGGATTACCTGATTCAAGAACTGGAAAAAATCCAAAGAAAAGCAGCTCGATTTGTTCTGGGTGATTTCCGACAAAAGAGTAGCGTTACAAAAATGTTGCAATGTTTGGGTTGGGAAGAATTGAGAGAAAGAAGAAGAGCTGCTCGACTAAGTGGTATGTTAGGCATAGGTATCAAGGATAATTTAATAAAAAACCACCTATTCAATACTTTCCACGTTTAATGTGGTTATTATCTACATGATTTTATGTAGACTTATTTGGTCAGGTACACGTTTCACCCATTATTTTGGGCATCTTCAGCCTGTAAACAACCTTTAGGTCAAGGTTTGGGACCTTTTTAACCAATATAAACCTACCAATATATACACTATATACAACATATACATTATATACAATATATACAAACATAAGTTAATACAGTTAAGTTTTTTGGTCCTAATCTATCTAATATGGAAAATGTCCAAAACTAAAATGGATCTTCTTTTCGGTGAAGAGGATTGCATATCGGGGTTTATGTGACCCCTATATCATATTAAGTTCTTGATGTATCGTGTCTGGTGACAGGATGTGTCGTCAACAATAAGTGGAGATTTGAACTGATTGTAGGTTGGTCAAGATTGAAAATATAAATTTAAATTAAATGTGTTTTAACTTGGCAGTTCTATTCTGGTTAACTTAAAATGTTCAAAACTAAAAATAAAATGAAACGGATCTTCTTTTTTCTTGAGAAGGGGTGATATTAAAACTGGAGCTTGTTTGACCCACGATTTTCATTTTCATGTTCTTGACGTAACTAATATTTAAATGTGTTGTCATGCACAAGTGGAGATTTAAAAGCCGATTGTTGTAGGTAGACTGGTCATAAACGTTGTGAATGAAACTGTTAGCATCTTGACTTTGGGTCTCATGTAACGTCAAGGAATTGATAATAGTACAATATTTAGCTGTTTCATAGTTTTAGGCTGCTGCTTAATTGGGAAGAAACATCCTAGACACTTGATACAGTCTTGTGTGAAAATTGTTCCCGTTGATGTGTTGCTTGGTCTTTGGGAGGGATCTTAAGAATATCTGTAATGAAGTAGAAAAATAATTTTGAATTAAAAATTTTGAGCACGCGTTGTGATAAAATGTATTAAATTAACACCTCTTAACTGTAAAATGACTTACTTGTTCAGTTAATACTAGATGGACCTGTCTGTTCCGGCAGCGCCTGTCTTATCACCATTTCTACTCCTGGTGTTGTACTGGTGCGGTAATGGAGGGGCGGGGCATGGAGGGAGAGTGGGGGTAGGCTGGTCTATGGGCGTGTGTGCTGTTGCTGGAGGGGAGTTTCTAGAAGCAATATGGGCGGGTTTAACTTTTGGCATGATGGATGAAGCTTTTGAGTGTGGAGATTTAAATAATTGAGGGATTTTGTTTTGATCTGAATTCATGATATTAATTAATCTAGGTGTTAATTCGTACAAAGGATTTTTAATTTCATTGACGTCGTTGAGGTATTTATTTTTATTGTAGGTTTGGTCTAAAAAGATGTGTAGGTTTTCCAGTTCATTCATTAATTTCCCTTTACCTATGCTTCTAATGATGGTAAGATCTTTCTCTATGGATGTAAAGTGATGGCCCGTTTCTCTCATATGTTGGCTCATCGCTCCAGTTTTAATATCACCCCTTCTCAAGAAAAAAGAAGATCCGTTTCATTTTATTTTTAGTTTTGAACATTTTAAGTTAACCAGAATAGAACTGCCAAGTTAAAACACATTTAATTTAAATTTATATTTTCAATCTTGACCAACCTACAATCAGTTCAAATCTCCACTTATTGTTGACGACACATCCTGTCACCAGACACGATACATCAAGAACTTAATATGATATAGGGGTCACATAAACCCCCGATATGCAATCCTCTTCACCGAAAAGAAGATCCATTTTAGTTTTGGACATTTTCCATATTAGATAGATTAGGACCAAAAAACTTAACTGTATTAACTTATGTTTGTATATATTGTATATAATGTATATGTTGTATATAGTGTATATATTGGTAGGTTTATATTGGTTAAAAAGGTCCCAAACCTTGACCTAAAGGTTGTTTACAGGCTGAAGATGTCCAAAATAATGGGTGAAACATGTACCTGACCAAATAAGTCTACATAAAATCATGTAGATAATAACCACATTAAACGTGGAAAGTATTGAATAGGTGGTTTCTTATTAAATTATCCTTGATACCTATGCCTAACGTCATCTTCAATACGGAACAATAATGAGAGTTGTTACTTGTAAGTGGTATGTTCCGAGCTGTCAGCGAAGAGATGGCGTGGAATGACATTAGTAGACGAATAAGTTAGAATGGCGTTTATAAAAGTAGGAAAGATCACCATATGAAGAAAAGTTGGAATTCAAGAGGACAAACTGGGGCAAATATTCATTTATAGGAAGGGAAGTTAGGGATTGGAATAACTTACCAAGGCAGATGTTCAATAAATTTCCAATTTCTTTGAAATCATTTAGGAAAAAGCTAGGAAAGCAACAGATAGGGAATCTGCCACCCGGGCGACTGCCCTAAATGCAGATCAGTTTTGATTGATTGATTGATTGACTGCTTGCTTTTGTCATCTTGAAGAAAGTGTTGTGAAGAAGAGTAATGAAATATGCTAATGTTCTTCCTATGTTTTGTGCACATTTGTAAATATGGACATGTACTATATGTGTTACCCTTGATATGTTTTCTTTTTTTATTGCTTGCTTGTTGTTTTAAGGGGCCTAACATCGAAGGTCATCGACCCCTTTTTTCAAAATTATGATCACAGCCTCTCATAGTATGTGTGTTATTTTTCTCAAAGAACTACTTAAGTGATTTTGATTGTTATTTGTTTCTTGTACTTCAAATTCAGTTCATAAAGATTATGTAATGCTATTTTCTCATTTTACAAGGGTAAAGTAGCAACTTCCAAGTGCAACTTTAATTTTATGCATTTGTGCACCATGTCATCTTTTTTGTTAGTTGCTACATTATAAAGCACATTTATTTCCATTCAAATAAACCCTATTTTGCAAAACTAAATGCATGAAAGAGCAAAACTGGCTGACAAAATTTCTTCCAGGTTGTAAGGGGAAGTCTAATTACCAGTACTTGCTAAAATTGTACAGTGTTATTACTTAATAGGTACTGGTACATTTCAATTTATATTGGGGCAGGGCTGCTTTTAGAGTGATGAGCACATCATAATATTCACTACTATTACCTTCTGTGATAAAGTGGGCCCTAAACTGGAAATGCGCAGTTAACAAGCAAAGAGAGAAATGATGTTGGCTTATAGAAACATAAAGAGAGAAACTGGTTTGTGGCAGGACTTAAATTATGATGCAGAACAGCCAGTGTGTCAAATTGTAAGCTGATGATGAATGTTTGTTACAGTACCGTACTTTGAAACTGTGATATGGTAAGCTTTAAGAAGTCTGCAAAAGTTTATACTGTGACACAGTATTGAATGATAAAATATAAATATGGCAGTAATCTTTGTATTAAATTGTCAGTTTCTTATTCGTTGTTAGCGAAGAAACTATGAATATAATATGCCTCAGTTGTTCAATTCCATGTCCTTCAATCTGTATTGCACTTAGGTATTGTAGGTGTATAACATAAATGAGGTTAACCCGCCATCGGTATCGTTGTTAGGTAGCCCCTAACAAAAACATTCCTTATTAAGAAAAGTTTTTTGGTTTAAGACTCTAACTTTTCAAACTCCAGGTATTCTCAAATGAGTTTATGAGTCACATGTTTTCCTTCGTTACGCGATGATTCACGCACACGTGTCACGTGGAGGAGTGGGGCAAGTGCGTTCTGTCTGGAGTGTTAGTCCGCGCCTCGCTACGATACCGGTCGCGTCACAGGCAGTGTTAGGAGCATTCTAGCCTCGATACCTTTGGCGTCACAGTTTTTGCGCATTCCGTGCTGGTGTAATGTTTTAGTAAACGGTATCACAGTGAAATTATAATGGCTAATAGGCCTAGTGAATCTCTTATTTTGAGCTGGATTGAAGAATCTTGCCCTGGAAATCGTAAAGCCACATCTGTTGAGACGTGCTTTAGTCGATGTTCTGTCAATTGGTCTCAGAAATTCCATCAAAAATATCTTTGGACAAGAACTTCCCGTCAGAAATGCGACACCAGCAGCCCCAGGTAAGTATTGCTAACAGTTCTCACTTCTACATTTTTACAAGTATCTAATTGAACACTTTGTAAAACTTGTTTAAAATCATTACCAAAAAAAAAGCTATGGTGTTTACTCTATATATTTTCAGATGTTCCCGGGCGGAAACCAAGATCTGCCTACTCCCAGTTCGAAAAAACCGATTTACGTCAGCTCGCTGTGATGCGTGCAAACGCTCAACATGCAAAGAGCACACTGGACTAACAAAAGTAGTATGCAGTGAATGTTTTTCGCAAGAAGTTGAAAGAAATGAGTGAACAGGACAATGATACAAAATAATGAGGTTTACATCATGTTAATATTTGTTTTGTACTGTAATATGTATTTGTAATGCCAAGGATTTTTGTTACTTTTCATAATATTTAGTAATAGTTTTGTAAATTTATATAAATTGTTAACATAAAACCAGTCTGTTAAAACAAAATTATAATTACCTTCTAAAAGAACGAAAACAGTGTACGAGTCGAAATTGTACTAGCAAGTATTTAGGTGATAAACAATTGTGGATATATACAAATATATAAGTATATATACCAAATAACCAAATACTAGTATAATTTATTCAAACTGCCGAGAAGAGCTCGTATAAGAACTAAAATCATATACCAAGCCGATGTTAGGGAGCCCCTATACACGCTACCTCTCGCGTAAGTGCGGACAACGATACCGATGGCGGGTTAAGATTGTTTCTGTAACGAACCTCAAGGTTGAATATAAGCCCCTGCTGTATGTAATACTTGTGTGACGTTACATGGTATAATTAACACTCGTCATAAAATTTAGTCATTTTATTCTTAAACCTACATTTAAGTACGGTACTGTAAGCAACTGGTATCCCCGGAGACACTACACGGGTAATTACATTCCGTTTGTTATTGCACATCATGTTAACAACCTCTTCCCTATGCTTTATTAAAACTTTAAATTTATAAAGGTGAATGTTATTTTCCCCACTTATAATGTCCCGAATCTTCCGAAAAAATACTGCTCGACCTAGTCATCATATCACCTATAGTATTTCCATACTGGCCGCCCGCACCAAAGAGTGACAGTGCCGATAATCATATGCTCGTGCTACCTGTGACAGAATCACCGATAAAAGTCACCGATATTTTTGTGTCACAGATACGCCTGTCACCGATATTTTGAAATATCGGTTAAGCACATCTCTAATCTCAATCCTACTCTCATAGTATATACAGATGGATCCAAACAAAATGTAGGCACGGGGGCCGCATATTACATTCCGCAGTTACACGTCTGTGAGCAATACACACTTCCAAATATTTACTGCTGAGGTTTTTGCTATACGACAAGCTTTGTTATACATAAAAAACAACCATGTCTCCAAAGCGATCATTTTTACAGATTCCTTAAGTGTGCTTCACAGTTTAATTCCACATAAGTCCTATACAAATTGGTACATCTGCAATATTCGACGGCTTTTATTTGAACTCGATGAAAATGGTGCTGATATAATTTTAACATGGATAAAAGGTCATTCAAACAACGCAGGTAATGATCAGGTTGACAAAATGGCAAAACAAGCTGCATCCGGAACCGGAATCAATGCTTCCATAGCCCTTCCCTACACACATTTCACGCCGATTATTAAACTTGCTATTCAACGAAAATGGCAGCACAACTGGACACAATCGGCGAAACTCAAAGGAAAATATTACTATCAGCTGCAACTAAGTATTGCTAGTCACCCATGGTTTTCAAAAACAAAATATTCACGCAGACATATTACAACGATTATCAGATTACGTTTTAATCATGCTCTGACTCCGGCTTATAAATTCAAATTAAAGTTAGTGGATTCACCCATGTGTTCATGTAATAATAGTATGGCCTCGAGGTGTGACAAACTGTTATTTTTGTGTAACTGCTACATCTGTCACTGCTACAATAAAGTAATTGTGAAAAGTATCAGTGAAAAATAACGTCCACCGTTACTCACCTTTTACCGGTCACACATTGGTGTTCTGTGCGGTCACAGCCTGGTCACGGCTTCAAGCTTGTCCCCGTTTAACGTCCAACGTTACTCACCCCTGGTCACAGCCTGGTCACGGCTTCAAGCTTGTCCCCTTACAGCTGTGTTGCAAATAGCCATTCATTCACTCACACATGCGCGCACGCATCACTACACACACTGTTGAACAGCAAAACACGCATTCCAATTTGCTATAAAGTTATCAAGAGGCAGACAGGGGATGAAATGAGAAGACAACGTAGCATCTTTTTCTGAAATCTAGAGGAGTGAGTTTGACAATGCCCCAGTTAAGGATGGAAGACAAGAAAACATGATGATCTGTCTGCCAAACCTTGCACAAACCGGTACAAGAGGATCGTTTAAGTAAAATGAAGAACCGATAATGTGTTATTTTGTTATAATGGATTGTGTAAAATGAATTAATAAAAACTTAAGTGGGTGAAGAGACGTTATCACGTTCGTTTCATTCATGACAATCTGAAATGTTTATTGTACTTGTTATGAATATTCAAACAATTGTGCTCATTGTGTTCCACGGTGTAGGGGGCGGTCCCGGGCTCGATTCCCGGCGGGGTCAGGTTTATTCAATTATAATGATGTCAAAGTGAAATAGTATTACAAAATGCATTTTATCTACGTTCATTCTATAATATCAGTTCAGTATGGAAAGTTAGCATAATAATTTATTTATGGTACAAGAAAAATTATACGGGTGAAACCAGAGCCGTCTACATTGTAGATGGCTCTGGTGAAACTTATAATATTATAATGTAGGTAGCCTTGCACGAACAGTTGAATGTGTGATAACAGTTTACACTTTAGTTACCACTACCAGATGACAGCAGGAACTTAAAGCAATCTCCTTCGAAACCGCTCTCACTTGGAAGACATGCGTGCTATCTGAAGGTCACATTCTGTGTCTGTAAGGTGCTACTAGTGTGCAAGCTGCTACTAGTGACTGGTCCCCACTTCCCAGTTACTGTTTTCACTACAGTAGTATGTTTTTCTGTTGTCGTTACTCGATAACCTGTTATTTCTCGTCCTCGTTACATTTGTAACAGTGACAAACATGTAACTGGGACAAAGTAACTGCTACGTTATTTTTCAGCCATCTCTAGTATGGCCGATATTAATCACATATTCTTTCAATGTTCCCATTTCGCCCTACATAGAAAACGTCTTTTCCACACTTTACGCTCGCAAAAAATACAAGTACCCACAACAGTCGCTCGCCTTGTTCAACAGCCTACACCTTCACTTGTTCTTGCTATTCAAGAATTTTTGGATAATTGTAACATTAAACTCTTAAATTCTTTTGATTAGTGAGTCTTTTCAGCTTCTTAACTCGAATCCTCCTCTACATAACTGTAACCTAAACCCAATCTCTTTGCTGTAACCTATGAAGACGTCACGTTCTCGACCTGTATCCCTAGTGTTTCTACAAGTGTTGGACAACTCTATCCATCATAAGTAAAACTCAGTGTGTTTCTCTTGAAGATTTGTGACAAAATAAGTGTTGCGACTGGGTAATGGCTTTGTAGCAGCGCCCAAGAATATCCTAAGAGGAAAAAGAAGGCGTATACTTTGGAGTTGTCACTGGTAATTCATCCCTTCCTAAGTTCAGCCTGTTACACCGACTGATACAAATCAAATCCGTTCTTAAAGAGTTTGTTTTAAGTGATTAAAGTACATTAAAATATCAGGTTTTTTCTCGAAGTGTGAGGTATGTTGTTATATAAGACGCGTAATAGCCCGTTGTACAGCTTATCAGAGAGGAACGTCATTTCAATTTCAATCACTACTGATCTGCTTTTAAGGCAGTCGCCCGTTAGTGTGTTACAGATTTTCTTCATTGAGGAATTGAGATTTCTGTCATTTTACACTGTGTCCGCAACCTCTAACATATTGTCGGTAATGTTCAAGTTTCAGTAATTTACATTTGCCAAACTTATAGATCTCAATTGAGAACCTTAAGAAGTTAATACTAATCTTTCTCAGTTTCAGCATTTTATATTATTTGTAATAGGTATTTAATATTTTTAATTTTCTTCACTTTGATTTTTATCGAAGCATTAAAAATGTATACGCATATAACTAGCATTCTTTTTGAAAACTCCTGGCCTTTGCGCTACAAGTGCCGGCAAATCTGTCCCTCGTGTGTTGTAGCAATATATTGTATATCTAAATTTATTGGAATGAGGAATTTTTCTGAAGGTCTGCGCAGGTGAAGAAGTGTGGATATTAGTTTCAGAAAGAAATTACAATATGTAGTGTATAAGTTTAATTATTGTGTTGATGTGTTATTTTCCTCTATGTGTGATTTAAAAGTGACGCTGTGAATGTTGAGTTATTCTTTACACTGTAGGTTGCTAAAGATTGTAGTAGTGTTCGAAATCTTCAGAGTTGTTCCATGTAGGATATCTGTAGGATGAAATGGCGTATGGCTTTTAGTGCCGGGAGTGTCCGAGGACAGTTTCGGCTCGCCAGGTGCAGGTCTTTCAATTTGACTCCCGTAGGCGACCTGCGCGTCGTGATAAAGATGAAATGATGATGATGAAGACGAAACAAACACCCAGCCCTCGTGCCAGCGAAATTAACCAATGATGGTTAAAATTCCCGACCCTACCGGCAATCGAACCTGGGACCCCTGTGACCAAAGGCCGGCACGCTAACCATTTAGCCATAGAGCCGGGCATCTGTAAGATTATCTGCATATATAGAATTCTTGGTACCGTATATCAGTGTTGTTATGGAGATTCTTCTGTATCACATCCTTACCCCAAAACAGCTATATCCAGTATTTAAGTTACTCCTGATGTATTAGTTAACAGCAGGCTGCCTCTCTTTCATAAGTATTTTCTTATTTATTGGTGTATAAATGATCTTCAGGGGCATGTGGCGGTGAGTTTGCATGAATTCGTATCCCAGGATAGGCATCCCTGAGAATTATCTCCGTGGTTTCCCTATTCTCTCATTAATGAACCTTAACATCGCTATGTTCTCAATCCTAGCACTTTCCCTTCGACTTGTTAGTGCAACATTAAACTACTAGCAGGAATGGAAAAAAATCTTCAAGAATACATTCTGGGTCTGGAAACTGTAAAAGGTAGTTACTTGAAAATAAAATCAATGGTATATTATAGAATAAACAGTGATGGCCAGAACAAGTAGTGTCCCCTACATTGCAATATACAAAATACAATTGATCATAGTTTCCTGAATAGATATGTGTGTACATAGAAATCTGTTTCCTGGCAATGAGTAAGAATCGATGCAATTGGCCACAGGAACAAAGCTTGTATTAAATGCGTGCATTATGTTTACTTTTACAGTAAAATATCACAAAGTGACTAACAAGCAGTGAGGCACCACTCGAGGTATTCAACACAGACTAGTTTCGTATCACTTGGGGAACAATAAAAACTGCTAAACATTTAAACCAGTTGTTTGACACAGAACTCCCTTCAAGGGGCACTGTGTTAAGCAACCCTCGGTTGTGTCATTAGACATGACATGCACAGACAAATAAAGAAAGTGCACTCAATTAAAGGTTGGTAGCATTACTCAATGAAATGAACTGATAGAAGTGTTGTAGGAACTTTTGTCTTCAGTTCAACAGATTCTTCTTCATTTTCTATTTCTATTCTTTTGGGTAGAGTTGTGAATTAAGGACGTCCTCAGTTTTCTATATTCCCACAATTCCCTTCTTTCTTCCAATATTTTTTTCTATTTTTACTCCTCTCTTCTCTGTACTCTCATTCACTGTATCCATCCACCTCTGTCTGGGCATTCCCCGAAGTCTTTCTCCTATTATTTTCTCTATAATCTCTCTATGGATCTCAATCTTCTCCCATTTGCATCATGTGTACATACCATTTCAGCTTACTTGTTTCTATCTTGTCTTGCACGTTAGGGAATCCAATTCTCTCCCTGATTTCTAGGTTTCTGATTTTATCCTTTCATATCCTCTCTATTATTCCTCTAAGGAATTTCATCTGGCCTCTTGGCTTCTGCTTTCATCATGTTTTGCTGTTGTCCATCTGCGTACTGCATATGTCAAAATTGATGTGTAATTCATTGGGTACAGAATGTTCTTTCATTCCTTTGGCACATCCCAGTTCCAGACTATTGATCTCACACATTGATAAAGCACATTGGCTTGTTCAGTTCTCTTTCAAATTTCTTTATTTATTTTCCCACCTTCTGCAATTACTCTCCCCGAATACTTGAAGCTTTTCACAACTTCTAATGGTCTTCCATTTACTTCAATATTCCCAGTTCCTTCTCTGTTACCTCTCATCACCACTACTATCATATACTTTTCCACCCTTATTTTCATTCCACATTCCTTTATCTCCTAATTCCATACAGTATCTTGTTCTTGTACTTCCATTTCATCTTCTGTCCATATTACTGTGTCATCTGCAAAGAGTGAGGCCTTTGTCTCTTTGCTTTCCATTTTTTTTGTTGTATACTCTTGTGGATTTCATCTATGGTTCTAATGAAGGGTATAGGGGATAACACACATCCTTGTTGAAGTCCTGTTTCTTCTTTGAACCAGTTCGTTTGTCCTATCATAGTCTTCATACTACTTACTCTCTCCTCGTTTGTGGTTTTTATAATTGGTTCTCCTCTTCCTGCCTTCTATTTTATTTGTGCATCCAAGACTACTTGCCATGGTACACTGTCATATGCTTTCTCAATATCTATAAGTATCACCACTAAAACCTGCCTAAATTCACATCTTTTCTCCATCATGTTGTTTAGATTCAATGCATTGAAAAACTTAAAAATGATGTTAATATGAGTATGGAGTGAAATATGGATAGTAACTGGTGCTGAGAAAGACAGAGTTGAAACCTTTGAAAAGCCATGTTATCAGAAGTTGTTGAAGATCAGATGGATAGAACATGTCTCAAATAGATAGTGAATCAACTTGATAAGAGGAGAATGGTTTGAGAGAACTTGATCCTAAAAAGGAAAATTTTGATAGAACAAATCTCAAGGTACTGTGAACTTGTACGGTTAGTTTTCAAGCGAAGTGCAAATGATAACAATGGTAGGGAGATTCCAAGATATGTGCTCAGGTGATCAGAGTGATATGCAAATGGAATAGTCACTGAATTTTCTAGAAGTTTTGTGCATTTTGATCACAATCACTATACGTTGGATTTTTAAGAAGAAATGTCATCTTGCTGTGGTTTCAGTTCCATATAAAACTGTATGTTATATAGCTATGAATACAATATACGGTGTCATGTAAAGCTAGGGATCCTTTGACTACGATCTCAATATTGACAGATATGTTAAATTAGATATCCTATGGAAGTGAGCACTGTATTGTAAGTCATGTTAAACTGGAGGTCCTTAGCTATGACCATAGTGTCAGTCATAGAAAACTTGTGGTCCTGTAGATATGTTCACAAAATCAACAGGCATGTTAAATTTTGGGGCTTTTCAGTATGACCATAAAATTGACAGTCATGTAAAATTACAAGCTTGTTGCTTAGTCTTTTGACAAATAACCTAAGTAGCAATAAAGTAATATATTTTTCTGGATGTGTTTCAGTGTAACGTGATTGGAATTAATCAACAACCCCAGTACCTTCTGACTACTCCCCTTGCAGTGTGAAATGGACCTGGGAATAGAGATCAAAAGGGAACCAGCCTGGCTTGAAGGAACAACAAATGCTTCACTTGTAAGACGCATTCCAGATAACTTTATAGAAATCAGAATTTAACCCTTACCAGCTGAATAAGTTTGGCAGGGGCATATTTTACTATGTGGTTCCCCAATATTAACACCAGCAGTCACCATTTGCTTCATGGGCCTCTAAGCATGGCGTGTCACTTTTTTGTTTCTTTGTCTGGGAAGACACCACAGCATGTTACACAAAGCTGCCAACTCTTAGGATGCACATCTATGGGTCCAGCTAGTGACAAAAACATTGTTCATGGGACAAGGAAAGGTGTTCCGGTGGCATATGCCCCCAGATAAAGGCCTCTGAGGGGACAAATAGCCTCTAGCATTTACTAGGAAGATGGTAATGCATTCTATGTTTGATAGTGGCAGAAAGCTGAATTAATGTTGTGGGCCTGATAGTGAAGGAACCTTGGTTAGGTTCATCTAGTGATGAAGTTGTGATAGGCAGTGTCTCAAGATCGAGGCTTCAGGGCATTTCATGTGTTAAGTACCCACTGACTGACTGTTTTTAAATGATTACCTCTTTTCGTTATTGAAATGGATTTCTGGAGGGTGTGTGCTCATGTCTTCATTCTGCTTGGTTTGGTAATGGAATCTTTGTGGGATTAACATAATTTCCTATCATATGTCAGCCAATTGCAGTGCTAGTAGTTGCTGAAGTGATGGAAAATGGTGGGTGCTAGATTGAATTAGGTTATGGCTGCTAGGTCCCTGGCTCTCATGGTAAACATATATTTTCCTCCAAAAGAAATTGCAGGTAAGATTTGCATCATTTAAACTTCTGTACATTGTCACTAATGTTGGGTGAGCACACATTAAAATTCTGCACCGGCAGTTTACTGTGAGTATAGCTCATGTAAAGCAAACACCCTGATGAAGGTGGAGATGCAGTGAACTGTTTTTGAGAAGCAGATTGATTTTTTTCATCATCCTTCCTTGCTCTGTCTGTTGCTACTCTAATCACAGTCCATTGCAATCTTCTGAGTGTGTGACTTTCAAATCCGTGGCTCTTCATCTGGTAGCTCTGAGGGTAAACTGATGACATACTAATTTCATATTGGCGAGTGCGATTCGGGTTCGGTCTAGAGGTATTTGAAGAAGATGAATTATCCCAGCACATGTCTGTAGTTATAGTGGCATTAAAGTGAATTCCTGCACATCATTCTGGCACTTCAGAGTCTTTGAAAACCTTGAATGTTAGAAGAGAGATGTGCAATGAATAACTGTGACTTGGCAGGAATAATCTATTGCAAACACAGTGGACTGCTAATTTATACGTAGATGAGATATTGCCTAAGAGTTGCTTAAAGCTAAAATTCTGCAATTAATGAACACTGTTCTCAGAACAAATCTGTGGCTTGGTTCTAAAAGGGCCAATGTCATTTTTTATCGAAATTGAGATATTAACTGATACAAACACATTTTATCCTGGTTTGCAACATGTTAAAAGGGCCAATGTCTCTGTTAAGTACTAAACGAACAGTTAACGTTTAATTAAATAAGCCCTTGCCAATAATGTTAGATTACCAATAAAGATTAGAGACTTGGCAATTTTTTAAGAATATGATAGAAAAGATTAGCGTTTAATAAGGTGACTTTCACAAAGAAGGTGTAAAGTTATTTAAAGTTAGTTGTTGAAAAAAATAGTTGGAAAACTATAAGCAAAACTTCAGATGCTCATAGCTCAAAAACAGGTTTTTTTGACATTGGCCCTTTTAGAACCAAGCCACAGAAATGTGTGCTTGTCGAGTTCTAAGTTAAAGGCACTACAGAAGAGAATGGTGTTCGAACATATCCAAGATTCGAGTGGACTGCTATTCAAGATCTCTACATTTGATATTTCATGTCATGTTCTGTTTCAAACCTGAACATGATGTAGAAGTGCATTCCTGATCAAGAACTCTAGGTTTGATAATTCTTATAATGCTACTGTGTCAAACTTGTACAGATATCAAAATTATGTTAAAGAAATGTGTGCCAATATTGGAAACTTTTAGCGAGTGAGCTAAGGCTGGGGTTGGATTAGTCTATACTTTTTACTGTAAGTATAGAAATTACTTTGGTTTAGGGATTGCACCTCTTCGATTTTTCCCCTCTGATTGTAATAGAGGATGATTGGCCCCTTGTACTTTTTTTTTTAAAACAGTAATATCCTCTAACACTACTACACCACCATTAGCACCACAAGTTCAAAATTGTTACTCCTATCTTAATTAGTGTTGGAGAAGTTAAATCACAAATCATTCATGATTGTTTTGAGACTGGATAAACCAGTCTAGTACCCCCTGTGGGTAGGGGACATAGATGAAGAATACACCCACGGTACCCCCTGCCTGTCATAAGAGGCGACTACAAGGGGCCCCAGGGTCTCTCAACTTGGGAGTATGGGTTGGCGACCACGGGGCCCTTAGATGAGTCCTGACATTGCTTCCAATTACTTGTGCCAGGCTCCTCGTCCAACCTCCCTTGATCAACTCCTATTCTTTTCCAATCCTTGCGGTATTAGAGCATTCGAGACTTAGGGTGTCTTCCATTTTCACGCCCTACGTGGCCTTCGCTTTTCTTCTTTCATAACTCCAATTTTTGAAGTGACAGATCCATGCTTTTTTCTTTTTTCTCCCTCTACTCCCTGTGGGTTGAAGACGCAGACGAAGAATACACCCACAGTATCCCCTGCCTGTCTTAAGAGGCAACTAAAAGGGGCAACCAACGGATGATTGAATTAGAATCATGAAACTGCTTGTGATTAATACCTTCACGTGGCAAAGGCCATGGGTCACCTTTATTTGTGAGTAGTATCACTATGTTGGGTACACCATAGATTTGTGATTAGTAGCAGCAGAGAATGATTCTCTGTAGGTTTCCAGTACTTGTGATTAGTACCATTGTATGCGGAACATCACGGGATTACGTTGCCTGTGATTACTACCATTATGTGAGAAACACCACGGGTCTGTGCATTACCTGTTGTTATTATTACCACTATATGAGCGTCACTGTTGGTCTGCATTGCCTGTGATTTGTACCCGTTATTTCAGGAACACCATGGGATAGTACAAGTCGCTGTGATTAGTACACTAATGTTAGGTGCACCAAGGGTTTGCATTGCCTACGAGTGGCACCATTATGTGAGAAACACCGTAGGTCTATTTATCTGTGTTAGGTGTTTGGAACACCTTGAGTTATGCTACCTTTGATTAGTCCTGCAACTTGAGAAATACCACGATCTGCTTTACTAGCGTTAAATGCCATTATGGGGGACCGTTGACGTGGATATAGAACCGCTTTAGACATCAAGCATCATTGATTCAGGATTGTGCTTTGGAAGCAGTCCCTTGGTCGGTAATAAAGTTCCTGGGAAGGTGAGGCATTGCGGGTTGGTTCCACTGATTGTTTTAAATTGAAATTCATCCATTCATTCTTCATCATGTTTTGAATTCTGTTCAGTGGATGAATTTTGTACTTTTAAATTGTCATTGCATTTAGTCTCATTTTGTACCATTAGGGGCCGATGACCTAGATATTAGGCCCATTTGAACAACAAGCATCATCGTCATCAAACCAGTCTTCTAAACAGAATGTCAACACAGGTGTGATTACTCTGGGTTACCATCACATCCACTGTTCCGAAATAATAAATTTGGAGCTTAATCTATAATGAAAATAATTTATTGTACAGGAATATTTCCAAACACCATTATTGACAAAAAGAACTTCCAATAGAACAAAACAATGCCTTGCGCACTTCACGACTGTCATCCTTATCTTAAACAAAACTTAAGGGAGGGCTGTCATGATACCAACCACTACAAACACATATCAGGATAGAAATCAAAATTCTCTTAACATCCTCCCCACCTTGCAATTTTCGTTTACACTAATCCACAGATAAAATTGCAACACAATGAAAATAGGCAGCAGCATTCTACAATAAACAATCTTTCATTTGACACTGATTTTCATACAATGCCGGTCTCTTCTGGAATATTTATAAGTCCAAACATTTTGGTGTTTTCACTATTCTACCACTTCTTGTAGACTTCACTTGTGGATTTGCCACTGCATCAGATGATCCGTGCAAAGCCTTCTCTGGCTGTATCTCCAGGATAGAATCTGGCCGATTGTTCTGTATTACTGTAGATTCATCTGATGAGGTGACTTCTAAGGGATAAAGCCTTTGAACTGGCCGCACCCTCTCGCCCGCAGCCATTCTCAGTTTGACAAGCCTGACGACGCCATCCTTACCAGGGTACACCTCCTAGACGACACCTAGTGGCCAATCGACTCATTTGATGTCATCAGCTCCGATCAGCACATCATCTCCAACGTTCACTTTGTTGGATGTCCTACCTCCCTGTTGAATAAGAAGGGCCAGGTATTCTTTGCAGAACCTCTGCCGAAGATCGTCCCGCAGTTTCTGTAGATAACGCCATCTTAATTCTATTCCCTTTCTGTCAATGGCATCCAAATCTGGCACATCAGTACTGGGTATCTCATGAAGAAAATCAGCTGGTTTCAGTGGTTTCAGATCGTGTAACTCATCGGTTACATATGTCAATGGCCGTGAATTTATAATAGCTTCACAGTCACACAGTATTGTGCTTAACTCTTCGCAAGTAACCGAAGCCTTGCCCAAATTACGACGAAGCAGCTCTTTCACCATTCCAATAAGCCTTTCCCACCACCCTTCCCACCATGCAGCAGTGGGAGGGTTGAATTTCCAAGTTATTCTTTCTGCAACACAACTGGAAACTATTTCTTCCCAGTTTAACCCTTGCAAAGCATGGTTAGCCCCTGTGAAGTTTGTGCCCTTCTCGGAGTAGATAACCGACACCCTGCCCCTGCGAGCAATGAATCTTCATAGGGATTGTAGGAATGCGTTTGTTAACAGAGACCTGACAAGCTCAATATGAACTGCTCGATATACGGCGCAGGTGAATAACATGAGCCATGCCTTTTCTCCAGTCTTCAGATACAATGGTCCAGCAAGATCTACCCCGGTGATTTGAATTACTGCGGTGCATTTAACTCGCTCCTTGGGAAGTGGGGCAGATTGTGTCTCCATTGACTTGGACCGATACCTCTTACATCTGACACAGCTCATTATGATTTGCCTAACCAACTTTCTTCCTCCTATGATCCAGAAGTCTTCTCTAAGCATTGTTAATGAAGTTTGAAGTCCCACGTGCTTAGACAGGCAATGTTTTTCCATCACCATTCTCTCAACGACGATGTTATCTGAAGGCAGCACAATGGGGCACTTGAAGTTTTCTTTATAATCACCGTAGACTAACTTTGTTTGCAGCCTTAGAATTCCCTGACTATCTGCAAAAATCTGAGTTTTCATTTTCATCTTTTGCTCTATGATCTCTCTGTTCTCTGTTTGAATACATCTTATCACACACTATTCTGCCTCGACTACTTCTTCTACAGATAGTTCTCCCTTCCTTTTGGCATCTCGGTTTCGTAGATTGTAGATAAATCTCAGTGCCCAGCCAATCGTGTAACGTTCTATGGTAACTAGAAAAATAGCAGAGTCTCGATGTAAACCCTTCCTTATCAAATACTGCATTCGTTACGAGAATCTTTCTCTTCTCCTTGTTGACTTCATCCTCAGGAGCCACAATGTCCAATTTAGGCCATCGTTCACTGTCATCTTTGAGCCATGTGGGACCTTCCCACCACTTACTTTCTACCAGAAACTTTGCGCTCATGCCTCTAGATAGTAGGTCAGCAGTGTTTAAAAACCCTGGAACATGATGCCAATTCTTTGGGTTACTGAACTTGCGTATTTCCTCACAACAATTTCCTAGGAATACATTCCAGTTTCTTCTTGTCTTTATCCAGGTGAGCACTACTGTAGAGTCACTCCAAAAGTATGTGTTACGGTCTTGGAGGTTTAATGCCCTTTTCACTTGTGTGCATAACCAAGTGGCTACGACCGCAGCTAACAATTCTAGGCAGGGTATAGTTATCGGTCCTAAAGGTGCAACCCTAGCTTTAGCTTGGACCAACTGTAATGACACAATAGAGTCCTTTTCTGCCCTTAGGAATATACACGTAACATATGACAACTTGCTGGCATCAGCAAACACATGTATAGTTAATCCCGTGCTATCAAATTCCCATGGTGCAAGTCTTCTTGGAATATTGCATTGTTTCAACAAAGGTAAGTGTTTCACCCAAGAATGGAATTTGTTTGTTATTTGTTGTGGTAATTCCTTGTCCCATCCACATATTTCTCTCCAGGCTTCCTGCATCAATAATTTAGGGATTAATGTTACTGGACACAGAAAACCAAGTGGATTAAAAATACGTTGTACAATTAACAGTAAGCTTCTCTTAGAAGTTGAAGGTGTGGTTAGCTCAACTGTATTAATGATACAGAACATCTCATCTGACGGAGCATCCCACATAAGACCAAGTATTGAAAAAATGTTCTCTGACTCTGATTTTCCTGGTAAATTGCTTATCCACCCTCATCATTCAAAATGTGCTGAACTCATCATTTTAGTAGATTTTTTCAATGAACTCGCTCATCTCTTCTTTGGTTTCACAGCTAGTGACACAATTGTCCTCATAGAAAGAACTCTGCAGCTTCTTGGCTGTTTTCAGATCTTCAGCTGAAACTTTACTCAGGTGATGCGTTATCGTTGCTCCTAATAGGAATGAGCTGCACGTAACCCCAAACACTACTCTGCAATGCCGCAATGTGATGACCTCGCCTTTGGAATAATCTTCCCACCAGAGAAATCTTAGAAAATCCCTGTCATCCTCATAGAGGCTTATCTGCAGGAACGCCCTTTTAATATCAGCCGTGACCCCTATGGCATGCTTTCGAAACTGCAACAAAAGTTTGGGAATAATCTTGATTAAATTTGGTCCCTTCTCCAAGCATTTATTCAGCGAATTGCCATGTCTGTCCTTTGCTGAGGCATCTAACACAGGCCTAATTTTGGTAGTTAAACTTGATTCCTTAATTACTGCTCTGTGCGGTAAATAGTGGCCTGACGCCTCATCATTCTCATTTACAGTCTCCACGATTCCACATTCTATCCACCCCTGAATCATATCATCATGATCTTTAAACTTGTCCAAGTTTACCAATCTTCTAGTGACTGATTCCAACCTCTTCTCAGCTAACTTCCTGTTATCCAACAATTCTGAATGGCCATCCTTCCAGGGGAGACGAACTTCATATCTCCCTTCTTCATTCATCCTTACAGTTTCATTGAAGTGTTTCACAACTACCTCTTCTATCTCTTTCATTGACTGAAACTCTGCAGGTTCCTTTATGCCAATGGTTTCTAACTTCCACAAGTCTGATATATCCATTGCTTTACCACAAGTGAGACTGACTATTGACTGATTGCCCTTAGCCAGATCTCGCTGACCCATCACTGTCCAACCTAACCTGGTTTCCAGTGCATACATATTTTCATCCAGCTTAATAAGAACTCCTGTAAGCATCTTCCCCAAAACATCTGCTCCAAGCAACAAATGCACCTCTGGAACATTGACCCCGACATCTGTTTCTAGTTGTAAGAACAGGTTAAACATGTTGAGTTTCTAAGCTTGGAACATAACCACATATTTTCTTCTTATCAAGCAACGAGACTGTGCATTTGAAATCCCCTTTTAGTGCTTATAGTGTTACATCATAAGAATTATGGGTCTCTTTGCTAGTTTCTACACCCCCAAACAAGCAATGAGACATCACTTCCTTTCCCAGTTTTTGTAGTCCTAACTTCCTAGCACTTTCTTTGGTTATATAAGACATTTGTGACCCAGAATCTAATAAAATTCGTGTAAGCTTGACAGGTCCTTCACTAACAGAAACCTTCACAAGAAGAGTTTATAATAGCATCTCTGCATTTCGAAAGGCAGTTAAAGTCTCAGTGTTTTGATTATTTTGATTATCCTTTCTCCTTGAATTTTCCCTCTCCTCTTTCTTAGTAACTAAGTCAGGACATAAGATAGCACAATGATCCCTTTTTAAGCAAATCATACACTTCACAAATGCTTTACATTTGCTCGAGTTATGCCCCTTACTTAAACAACGAAAGCAAGCACCCCTTTTCTTCAAAATATCCTTCTTCTCTCCATTTTGGAGATTCCTCACTTTAAAACAATCAGCAGATCTATGGGAACTCTTGTCACACCAGCTACAACCTGTTTCAGTTTTCTGACCCTCACCTGAGTACAAAGCAGCAGCAGTGGGAAGTCTCTCTTGTTTACCTGGCTTGCATAACATGTCATCCCTCTTCACAATAAAACTAGAGCGAGCAAGTGACAAATGTTCTTCGCTCTCCACTTCTTGTTTTATAAACAGTAACAACTTAGGTGACGATCATGATCATTTTCTGATATATGAGATACACGAACTCTCTCCCATGCACTCATAATCTCTTCTGGTAATGCAGACTCCACCAGAGGATACAGCATTGCTGCATACTTACCACTAGTGACTCCTAAAGATCCCAAAGCTCTCAATTGTGTTTCTAATTTATCACAGAGACTTCCAATACTAAGGCTACTACCTTCGGTAGCTTGAAGCAGAACAAGATTTAGAAGTTCTCGGACATATACTTCTATAAGTAATTCTTCCCTGGCTTACCTGGATTTCAGGTGATCTATTGCTTTTAGATAGTAAGCTCCAGACGGAGGGAAACTCTCAACTAGCTCCCAGGCCACGGAACCTGGAACAGTAGCCTGTAGAAGATACTGAAATTTATCCTCCAGTTTTTTATATCTCCATCGAACTGTTTAAGCTGTAGCTTGGGTAAACTGAAATTCCTTTTCTTCGTCGTCTTGATCTCACTCGCTAAGGACTCACCACCAAGAGATAAATTCACTTGAAAATTATTTTCGAACCTAACCTTAGCTTGTAGCCATTTCTCCCGGTACGTTTCTGCCATGTCAAATTCCTTGGCGTCGTCTTCTTCTGTCGTTTCTTCGACACCCCTAAGTGCTTGAATCTTTTCATCCAAAGATAACATCCGCATTGCCTTATTTTCTAAAATACGGAAGTATGTCAACATTTCTTCCGCATCTACGACTGCTTCAGATATTTTTGTTTGAAACTCGCCATGTGCTCTGGTAAATAGTCTATGTATTTGTGATCTTTCCTTATTATACTGTTTAAGCTCCTCCATCTTAACTAAGTCCTGCCACGGTTGCCAGAAAATGTTCTGTAATAATAAATTTGGAGCTTAATCTATAAGGAAAATAATTTCTTGTACAGGAATATTTCCTAACACCATTATTGACAAAAAGGACTTCCAATAGAACAAATGAAACACACGCCTTGCGCACTTCACGACTGTCATCCTTTTCTTAAACAAAACTTAAGGGAGGGCTGTCATGATACCAACGACTACAAACACATATCAGGATAGAAATCAAAATTCTCTTAACATCCACAATTTGCTGGAAGATATGTGTGTTAAGGAAAGAGCAGATTTGCCTGTGGTGTACAAGACATAAAATAGCTCAAAATCTGAATGCAATTTCTCTCAAAATAAGTATTTTGCTCAGATGTTGAATTCATTTAGAAAGGCAGAATAGTGATTAGCTCATTTTATTCATTCACAAGTTTTCCTTTGCCTATACATTTTAAAATAGTGAGATCCTTTTCAAAAAAAGTAAACTGGGGTCCTGTTCCTCTCATGTATGAGCTCATCGCTGAATTTTTTTGCTGTTGGCTTTACGTCCACCGACACAGACAGGTCTTACGGCGACGATGGGACAGGAAAGGGCTAGGACTGGGAAGGAAGCGGCCGTGACCTTAATTAAGGTACAGCCCCAGAATTTGCCTGGTGTGAAAATGGGAATCGCGGAATATTTTTATGTTTGAAGGCATTGTAATGCTCCATATATCTCATATAGAAGCTCCATCCAGTTTGACCAACATAACTATATCCACACTGAGCGCAAGTTAGTTTGTAAATACCAGATCTCGTAAAACGACTGTTTTTATAACTGACTTTATTATGATTTAAAAATAAACATTGATTTGTATTTACTGTTCTGAAGGCAATATTAATATCATATTTCTTTAGTGTGTTCACGATCTGATGGATGGCTGGGTTATTGTATGTAAACGTGACAAAAGTGTTATTTTTTAAGGTTTATCCGTAATGAGATTCGTGGATAATTTATATTTAATTTTATTAATTAACCAGTTAATCATTTCAACTTTGAATCCATTAAGTTTAGCCATGTTCCTTATATAGTTTAATTCAACTTTTAAGTTTTGGGGGGAGAGTGCGATTTTCCAAGCTCTGTGTGTTCAACTATAGAATGACACCTGTTTTTTAGAATTGGGATGTAAAGAGGAATTATTTATGGCTATTGGAGATGTGTGGGTTTCCTAAAGATTTGAAATCAAAAGTATTATTAACGTGCATGATCGTTATATCTAGAAAATTTAAGGACTGTTTAACTTCATCTTCCTTAGTGAATTTTACATTATTTTCAATTTTATTTAAACACTCTAAAACTTTGTTGCTATTAGTAACATTTTTGTCAATAACCTCAAAAGTGTCATCCACGAATCTTAGCCATAAACATATACCTTTTATTTATACTCTGATTTTGTATGCTCTATTGAATCTATGTAAATGTCAGCTAAGATGCCAGATAAAAGATTCCGAACAACAGAGACTTATCAACATGAACCCTAGCATCCCCGTAGCCAGAGCCCTACCCAGGATCCATAAGAATAACATTTCAGTACATCCGATTATTAATTGCCATAATAGCCCTACCTATAAAGTTTCTAAATATATCCTTGGTTTACTAAAACAATATTATAAGTTTAATAATAAACATCCTCTAAAGAATTCAATCAAATTTTGCGATATTTTCAGTATATTTGACTTACAACCTAACCACGTAATGTGTTCCTATGATGTCATAAACATGTATCCAAATATACCTACCAAAGAAATGGTCAAAATTATCTATGACAGTATTTCAAAACATAGCGACTTGAATAAGCTGGAAATTGATGAATTTATGAAGATCAATAACAACTTTTTCTCCTTTAATGGAAAGATTTACCAGCAAACTGGTTTATCCATGGGTGACCCTTTATCTGGCATCTTAGCTGACATTAACATGGATTCAGTAGAGCATACGAAAATCAAAGCACAAATAAAAGGTATATGTTTATGGCTAAGATTCGTGGATGACACTTTTGTGGTTATTGACAAAAATGTTACTAATAGCAACAAAGTTTCAGAGAGTTTAAATAAAATTGACCCTGATGTAAAATTCACTAAGGAAGATGAAGTTAAACAGTCCTTAAATTTTCTGGATATAATGGTCATGCACGTTAATAATACTTTTGATTTTCAAATCTTTAGGAAACCCACACAATCTCCTATAACCATAAGTAATTCCTTACATCCCAATTCTCAAAAACAGGCATCATGCTATAGTTTAATACACAGAGCTTTGAAAATCTCACTCTCGCCTCACAACTAAAGCGTTGAATCAAACTATATAAGGAACTTGGCTAAACTTAATGGATTCAGAGTTGAAATGTTTAACTGGTTAATTAAGAAAGTTAAATATAAATGAGCCACGAATCTCGTTCTGGATAAACCTAAAAAGACTAGTTTCGCCATGTTTACTTACAATAACCCAGCCATCCATCAGATCACGAACACACTAAAGAAATATGATATTAATATTGCCTTCAGAACAGTAACTACAAATCAAAGTATATTTTTTAATCATAATAAAGTCAGTTATAAAATCAGCCGTTATTTGAGATCTGATATTTACAGACTAACTTGCTCTAAGTGTGGTTTTAGTTATGTTGGTCAAACTGGATGGAGCTTCTATACGAGATATATGGAGAATTATAATGCCTTCAAACATAACAAATATTCAGCAATGAGCTCACACATGAGAGAAACAGGACACCAGTTTACATCTATTGAAAAGGATCTCACTATTTTAAAGTGTATAGGCAAAGGAAAACTTATGAATGAATTAGAAAGTCTTTATATCTTCTTAGACCAGGCCTATAACAAAGCTCACAATCTTAATGATGCCACTGAGGCAAAAAATCCTTTATATGAACTAACTCCTAAGTTATTAGGTATTGTGAATTCGAAACATAACACAATCCTGCAGACTATTAGAACTTTTTGCTCTAAAGCTTCCACCACCTCGCCAAATATTAGGCCCACCCATACTGCTCCTAGCAGCCCTCTAACAGCAACACCCGCGCACAAGGATCCCCCACCCCTTCACCCCCTCCGTGTCCATCACTGCCTCAGCCATATTGTTATAACACTAGAAGTAGAAAGGTCAGTCAAGCTAGCGCTGCTGGAACAGTCAGACGTACTTGACACACACCGTACAAGTAAGTACCGCATTAGGCATTTTTGATGTATGGGAAGTCTCATGTACAATACAATTTTACTAGTTCTCTTTAACCTTTTTTGCTTCAGGTAAAACACGATCATTTCTTTGAATAAATATTTCAACAGGGATAGTAATATCCACTTGACTGTCTTTTGGAACCAATCAATTACTGTACTACGTACTAACATAACAAAGCATTGACATCAGCCAGCTTTGACACCTCAAAATTTTATCATTAACAACGTCTCCTACAAGTAGTGCCATCCTCTTTTCTATGACTTTCTGATATATCAATCGTATATATTTTTTAACATACTTGATACATTCACACTTCTGTTTTAAACATATTTGGCATTGGTCTTACTATCTTGAACTCATGTTATAGGAGTGGAACAAATATCCCCCTTAGATGAATGTGCTTTCACACTCAAGGCCGTCATAATCCTACTGGTGTATAAGAAGAGGAACCATTTTGGTTTTAAACGCTCACATATTTGAGATTAACCACGTTATAGTTTTCAAAACTGTTAATTTTCAGTATTCATAACAAACTTTCTGTGCATTGTCCTTATTTTAGATGTTCTTGTATAATATTTTATGAGATCATTGTTCAACATTTTATTCTATAGTTTATAAGATTAGAAAGATCCCATATTAAATGACTTTAAGATTGATATAGGCTGACGATGCCCATAAAAAGGGTGAAACATGTACCTTAAGACTTTTAAGTATTATGTATAAATTTTAACCACATAATTAGTGGATTGTATTGTATTGTATTGAATAGGTGGTTTTATAAATATTATTATAATGTTTGTGATACACACATTTAGTGCTGACGAGGTTTTATGTGTCCAACTGAGAAATTTAAAAGTCTCGTAGTAGATCTTTAAAGAGCTTCTGAAACTGCAGATGTACACTCCAACACTGCTGACTCTCCACTGATGCCACAGTTTTTCACAGAACACTGCATAACATCCTTTTATAAGTACAACATTTCATTTGTAGTTGCTTTCTGTTTGGGCTACATCACATCTTTCCCTGGTATATGGCTTTTGTGTTGGCAATTCGCCTGCCACATTTCATTCGTCATTTTTCAGTTTTCAATGTGCTGCTGCGTCCATTAATATAATCAGACTGAACATGTCGATTGGCAGCAGTGCACGGATTTTAGCGTACCTCTACATTTTGTTGTACATATATGTATATGTTTAGGGTTTATTCATGTGTAATAAGTATTTGAATTACCTCCTGAATGATGTGTTATATCGGCTCATTTGGGGAAGTCTGGTCCTCCATCTGACTTGTTTCAAAATTGTATTTGTGTGCCTATGAAAATGAACCTTCTTATGTGCGTCCGATATGTTGTTTCATTGTTCGCAATATTAACCTTTTGAACTCCATTACTCTTAGTGTATGCTTCCTGTTCCACTCCTAATTAATTTCTGCACTGTGGGTATGGAGGAGCACCACCACCTCCGGTTTCATTATCACTATCACTTTGTTCACTTTCACTTATATTATTCACTATTAAATCATCCAAGTCTGTTATTGGTTCATCATCGTCACTATCACTGTCCACTAACTGTTCTAAAATATCCAGTTCTGTGAGTGAAGATGAAGCAGAAGCCATGTTTACATTCAAACAACAACAACTGTGAACTTGCATAAACATTCGAGAATAACAGAGCTTAAGAAGTTACCACAATTCCTGTGAACTGTTGTAAATAGGAAAACATGTTCTCTCAGTGACCGTTAGATAGCTCTACAATACCAGAACATGGCACAGTTGTCATACGAGCGTTGAAAGTACGAGATATTGTCATGGCGAGTTGAGCTCGACATCAGAGTGCAAGTCTAATATTTTAATGTCAAACTGCACTCGACATAGGACTGCAAAAGGTAAATATTTCAAGGTATTTTAATCTGTCTGGAAACAGACTCTATGCTGAGAAAAAAAAAAGCCTTAGAAAAGTTTTAACACCTGGAAGTGGTTCAAACAACCTCTAAGATTTGATTGATATGATTAGTCATATGAAAATAGTTCATACGATTTAGTGTTTATGTCTGTAGCAGCTTCTTTCCAAATTTTGTGCGAGATGGCCCCAATTCCATGCCTGGTAGGATATCTTCTGATATGGTTAAAAAGGTTTCTCATTTTATATTTGGTTCTCTGTCTCATCCTTTCTCTGACATATGGAGTTTGAGAGGATAGTAACACCTTCCTCAGCACAGCCTTTGGTTTATAAGTCCTCTGCTGGTAGAAATCTTCCTGAAACAATAGTGACATTTTGAAAGTAACTGTAATACTGGCAGGTAATGAATTATCATGCTCATTTGTTGTTGACTATATTTGTAGAAGATTGTTATGTGCATACCTAATATATCTTATTTCCCATAGGAAAGTATTGAACATGTATCAGAAGTGATAGCTCTGAAAAAAGAAGTCAAATCAGAGTTTACGGAGCCAGGGCCAACACAGGAAAACTCTCTTAAGGTAATGTGCATTATTTGATAAGCCGTCATCAGGTAATGAATATAGTTAGAAATTGGCTCAACAGACATCAGTGGTTGACTCTTCATTTCAATGCATACTGTTCCGGGGTTATCCGTGGAACACAGGAGAGGCGAAAGAAGGTGTGGGCTTGAATGGGTCTATCTACGATATCAAAGATTAATTTAAAACTTTAATTTTGTTGCTATTTTGCTTTATGTCGCACTGACAAAAACTTTATAATAAAGGTTATATTTCTTTTCAGATCACAAACTTAACAAAATTCTTCACTAGGGGAAGGAGCAAGTTATCAGGTACAATAACAATTTTGATACAAGAATAGAAAAAACCCGAAATAGGGATCTTACCAGTTTTGAGCTTCAAGTTCCAAATTTACAAGTTTACCACGTCGCAAATGTTGCGTTTAGTTAGATAAGGAGAGATATCTCCCAATACACCATTTTCATTAGCACTTGGCTCTAACAGTAACAATTTACGTCCTCAGCACTCAAAAATTACACAAATCTCAGAAAAGAGCTTAGGCCCTACATGCTCTACAAATTCAACCAATGAGGCTCTTATAATCTACTCAAGGCAACTTTACAAAAACCTCATCTCTGGCCTCTCTAGGCACAATCTACAATTTACAATCTAGTTGTTACAGGGGTATCTAGTACCCTTACTACTTGGCCTTCATGAAAAGAAGAACAGGTTAAATTATTGGCCCCAACTCAAAAATGTGTGGAGGCGTACACTTGCGCTTCTTGAAAACCAAGTTTGGGCTTGTGGCCCGATGATACAGATGCTAATCACACACTAAGGAGGTGACCAGAAGGAAAATTAATTAAAGCTTTACAGGAAGAAAAACAGTTAAAAAATCTTAGTCACCTCAAGACAAATTGAAGGGGAACTTGAAAGGGTAATGCACTCTCTATCCCCAAATTTACAGTTTAAGTCTTTATGAAATTTTACATTAGCAAGGAGAAGTTTACATTTTTAGGAAATGGATGGTTACATAGTTAGAAATTATAACTTCCCCTCGGGTAAGTTTGCGGAGATAGCTACAGAGATATAAAACTGGCGGCCATTACCTGGGCTGAGGTTCTGCGTGCCGAAGGATGATGCACCCTGCCTCCTGTCTTAACACACACACTCAGTAATTTGCCGATCAATAAGACAAGGTAGCTTGAAAAAGGCACAGCTTTTATACCGAAGAGGAGGGTTCGAGAAGGCTCTGGACTAAATCCGGACACACCCTCTCACTTTTATTGACTAAATCTAAAGCTACAAGAAGCCTAGGATTGGCTGAAAGATAATTATAGAAAATTTGTAATTGGCCGGACTCACAGCTGGCGGGATGAGAAGGAAGTGTTGCAAACTTTGAAGTATCAAAATAAATGAAAGTCAGTTTAGTTAAGAAAACCTCTAAACACAAAACTTCTTTAAGTCATTAATTATTCCACGTTGCACCAGAGTGCATGACCTCAGTTTTTATAGCAGAGACATCTCTGGAGAAAAGTTCAAACTTCTTGATGTACACCAAAACAAAACAGTAAATCCAGTCCGTTTAGGAAACTTTAAAATAACATGTTACTCAGTTATTCAGTAGTGAGGTCTTCTGAATAATGTCCCAACTGTTATGCATTAGCGGTTTCAAGTGTTGTTCGATAGATAGTGTTCCTTGAGTCGCTTCTTTTAAATGTGTGGGGTTGAGGTGTACTTCACAGTTCACATACAATTGATAGTCCTGCGGAAAATACACTTTTTTATGAGATTGACTGTTTACTAACCTAATTTTCACTTTTCCTTGAAGTTGTTCCACGATCATGCATTATGTATTGTGTAGCAGTTAGGATTCCTCCAAAGACCTCTACTGTATATGATTTGGGAGCTGGTATCAATCCTACTGATTCTTTTGAGTTTGTAAATATTTTCAAACACTAAAGTTGCTGTAAGATACTTTCTCTTTTTACTGTTACTGGATATTTTATTAGTTGCTTCCAAATGAAACACCTTTGTAATCTTATTGATTATATTAATTATTTATTTCTAGGTAATACAATTATTTGTAGATACAAGTTGCAGGTGACGTGCTCGCTTACTGTGAGCATTCACTTATGTACTAGACACATTGTAGCCAATTTGTGACAAGTGAAAAGCATTCTTCTTAATGAGGTCTGTGGTGTTAACTCCACCATTGTACAGTCCCAAGTCCAGAATGGGAAAGGAGGGGGGTTAGCTGGCTTGGCAACCAGCTGTAAAAACACCTAATGTCGAGTGTCGAGCAGCGGTAAATAACTCGACCCCCCATAGGGGCCAACGGCTTTGGGCGGACATGCCCCTTCGGGTGGGGTGATAGTCCCCTCAGTGTAGGAAATGACACTGGAAACCATCATCTGTGTCTTTGGCCCAGCGGTAAAATAGATGGAGGAACCTCCTCTTTGTGGTTCTCATCGGTCGTGGGGGCAGATGAGGTCATGCCAGCTGTGAAGGCGCAACTCAGTGGTATTTCATATCTGCGGCAGTCTGTGCAGTCATGGTACTAGAACCTGCATGTCGTATTTCATTTGTGCCGCAGGGTATAGTTCTGAGATCATCATGTGTGGGTCATTTCCTTGCAAGCTGCGATCCACCTTAAACAAAATCCTGCTAGTGGCACTTTTTCCTGCTGTCACTCCCTTCAACTCAAGTCCAGCGGCGATGGGATCAGTATGGTGGTGGCAGGTTTTTGGGTGAAACTTGAAGCCTCTAGTTCGGACCTGCACGTTGGCAGCAGATGTGCGATGGTCTTCCTTCTGAGACCCCGTGACTACTCAGGAATTCCGTCCTGCATCTGTGTTTGGGCAGGCCTATTTAGGAACACTGCTGCTCACCCTGAATTCTGTTGGCCCTTGAAAATGTGGGCTAAACATCGGTAGTCACACTCTCAGCTGCCTGGGAGGCCGCACCCGCACCTTATGCAGTCGAAAAACAAAGATTACAGAAACTTTGATTATAGGAACCTGGAATGTTCGAACCCTACTTGAGTTGAAAGACAATAATAGAACTGAGAGAAGAACAGCGCTTGTCATCCATGAGCTATGGAGGAGTGAACATTGATATTGCTGCCTTAAGTGAAACCAGACTGTCCAGGTAAACTTACAGAGTTCACCTCAGGCTACACAATCTTCTGGAAGGGAAAAGATGAGGGAGAACACCGCATTTATGGTGTGGGATTCGCTGTGAAGACCACGTTGCTGAATGATTATCAGCTAACTCCAACCGCAGTCAGTGAAAGAATTATGACTCTCCGAATCTCAATCTCTGGAGCAAAATGTATGACACTCATCTCTGCATATGCTCCCACCTTGGATGCTGATGTAGAAGCTAAAGACCATTTCTACAACCTGCTGAGCACTACCATCACCAAAGTACCACCAAGGGACAAACTCTTACTACTTGGCAATTTCAACGCCAGAGTTGGTAAAGATCACCAATTATGGGGCAATGTGATGGGAAAGCATTAACTTGGCAACTGTAATGCCAATGGTCTACTTCTCCTTGGTTTATGTGCTGAACATGAACTCTTCATTACTAATACTCAGTTCCGCCTGCCTAATCGCTACAAGACCACTGGGATGCATCCTCGCTCAAAGCACTGGCACATCCTTAACACGTTGGGTGCCACGTGCCGCCATATGGCGTCACGGTGGTCTTCAAATTTGAGATGGCGTGACGCCATATGGCGGCACACCGTTCTTGAAATCAGAGTTGGCGTGACGCCATATGGCGGCACAGTTGAGTTTCAGGCGATGCGCCGTAGATAATCAGCTGTGACATCTATGCGCGTAAAATTGGTACTACGTGAAGGGCGAACTTCAGAGTCTATTCCAGCTATGTATTTTTATTGTATGCCACCATATGGCGCCACAGTATTCTTCCAAAGCCACTGAGTGGCCTGTGGTCGTTGTCACAGGTGAAAGCGCGCCAGGCATTGTTTATTCCTCGTTTACGTACGTATTATCACTCAGTTTATATAGTTGTGCAAAAATATGTTGGTAATAATCTTACGAGGGAACACATACATGTGTTACACTCGGATTCGGTTGAAATTTGGTAGGAATATTCGTGGGACACAGTAGAATGCTAAGGTAAAAACTGCATGTACCCAGCGCAAGTTTAAACGCCAAAATTGAACAAATAAATAGTCATAAAATTAGAAGTGCCGCGGGAGTATCGGGGTGTGGCGGAGAGGTAGGGAGGAGCGAAGCAGCGGACGTGAACCAACCGGGCTGCGTCGAGCTGCGCCAGCAGCCAGGTAGCGTATAGTTAGCGCGTTCCCCTTAACTTCCCGATCAGATGTGCAACACGTAAATATGAAAACAGCACTTCAAACAAGTGTACAAAGGACGATGTTTGAACAACGATGCCAATAAGGTTTGAAAAATTACGAGTAACAAGAACTCGGGCGTGCCGAGACGCATATTTTCAATGTTTAGAGTTATCAGAAAACTGTTATCAACAATATGTAATGTAATATAAGTACTTGTTTTGCATTTTACTAGGTTTTCATAAATATTGCGTTAATTTGAATTAGCAAATAAATATCCCGTATTTGAAATTCGTATTGCACATTCCATGTCAAAAAATTCTGTGACACCATATGGCGTCACGCTTTATTTTATCTTTCCTAAAAATTGATGTGACACCATATGGCGTCACACATGACCATGGTATGGTGAGATAAAATTTACTTAGTACATCATATAAATATATCCCAAGATTATATAAACAGACTACAACGCGTACAATTGCTTTGGCACCAGCGGAATGCAATTCATAAACAGGCCTGGCACCAGTGGAATAGTGTGCTACAATCGGCTCGGCACTCAACGTGTTAATTATATCATCACCAGGCAATGTGATAAAAAAGGTGTCCTTGTTACAAGAATCGCAAGAAACATAGAGGACTGCTGGACAGATCGTAAGCTTCTTTTTCCCCGGTTGAGAATCTCAATCTGTCGCAAACCAAAAAGTTCCATCCACAACCTGCCCAGAAGGAAATTCGATACTTTTAAACTTCAAATTGAATCCATTGCTATGGATTACAGAAGTGCAATCTCAAACAGACTGGCTAGTCATCCAGTCAGCAATGACAGTACAAATCAGGAACGGGCCACGCTTCAGAAGGTCATCACTGAGTCAGCTGAGGAAATAATTGGTTTTGTCAGGGAAAAAAGACAGGACTGGTTTGATGAAAACAATGAAGAAATTAAATGTCTGATCAATGCCAAATGGGAAGCCCAACTATCCTATCTTCAAGATACGTCTACCAATGTGAAGAAATCCCATTTCTTGGAACTTAAAGGAAAATGTCAGGAACAAATTAGGGAAATTAAGTATAACTGGTGGCAACAAAATGCTGAAGAACTGCAAAGACTATCTGATGCCCATGACCTGCAAAACTTCTCTGCTGGCATAAAGGCAATTTCAATGCCAGAGTTAGTAAAGATCACCAATTATGGAGCAATGTGATGGGAAAGCATGGACTTGGCAACTGTAATGCCAATGGTCTACTTCTCCTTGGTTTGTGTGTTGAGCATGAACTCTTCATTACTAATACTCAGTTCTGCCTGCCTAATCGCTGACCTTCATCAGGGTCATTGAAGACTGCTGACAATTGCATCATTTTAACTAATAATGTAGACATTTTAGACCATTGGAAGGAAGATTTCTCTTCACGTCTAAATCGTGTCTCCAGTGTTGCTGAGGACTTTCATCGCAATGTACCTCAGCAGCCCCAACAACCATAGATGGCAGTTCCACCTACAGACAGAGACTTCATCAAAGCACTCAATCAACTAAAACTAAAACCAAGAAACACTCCTGGTCATGATAACATTCCCCCTGGAACTGATACAAAATGGAGGTATGCCCTTGAAGACTAGACTTTTCACACTCATCCTCTTGATTTGGGAAACTCGAGAAGTACTTGACGACTTGAAGATTGCTACCATCATCACTATCTTCAAGAAAGGTGATCGTAGTATTTGTGGGAACTACCGTGGTATATTGCTTTGTTAGTTGTAGGTAAAATTCTCGCACGAATTCTATTAAATCGGCTCTAAGTTATCTGAAAGGGGATTTTGCCTGAGTCTCAATGTGGTTTCCAAACCTCGAGAGGCACAACAGATATGATCTGTGCTATACAACTCCAGGAAAAATGCAGAGAACAACAGCCTCTGTACTTAGTGTTCTATGATTCTATGATCTGGAAAAAGCCTTTGATTCAGTATCAAGATCTGCTATGTGGAAAGTATTGAGACATTTTGGATGTCCTGAATGTTATGTGGAATTGGTTCAAGCTCTTCATGATGGCATGTCTTTACAGGTTCTTCATGGTAACTTCATGGTATCAGATTCGTACCCAATCACTCATGGATTGAAACAAGGCTGTGTGCTTGCTCCAACACTCTTTGCACTGTATATGGCTGCCATGCTGCATGAATCATCTGCAGACATCTTAGGCATGGAGATTAAATTTCGTTTTGATGGAGGCCTTTCCAATCTGGCAAGACTTTGCTCACAAAGACGTACTCTGGTTACCCAGGTGACAGAACTGCAGTATGCTGATGACACTGCATCACCTGCTCTAACACCTGCAGAACCACAAGAGTCAGTCAACAGCTTTAAAACTGCATGTGATCGCTTTGGTCTTGCAAAAAAAAAAAACGAAGGTACTTGCACAACCTGCCCTGGGATTAACAATTCCTGAGTTCATTTATTTCCATCTTAGACACAACAGTGGACCAGGTTGATCACTTTTCATATCTTGGAAGCATCTTGTCTAAACAGTGTACTTGTGAACAAGACGTTGATAAAAGATTTTGGGCTGCTCATGCAGCATTCCGATGGTTAATGCACAGGGTCTTCATGAAGAATGACCTAAAACTGCATACCAAATTCATGGTGTACAAAGCTGTTCCACGCTACTGTATGGATGTGAATCTTGGACACTCTATCACCATGATGTCAAGAAACTTGAGCGCTTCCACAAACATAAAATAAGATTCATCTTGAATATTAAGCGGGAGGACTATGTGACCAACATGGCAGTTCTCGACATAGTGCAGCTAAATAGCATTGAGGCAACCATCATCGCTCATCAACTGAGATGGTTAGGCCATGTTCACTGCATGGGTGATACCAGGCTTCCCCGCCAAATTCTTTATGGTGAACTTTGCTCCAGCAGTAGACCTCATGGAGCCCCTCGTAAGCATTTTAAGGACTAGCTGAAACACATCATGTAGACAACTGGTATAGATATACAGACATGGGAAGAATGTGCTGTGGACCGCTCACTGTGGTGAAATACTACATCCACCGCTGTCACATTGTTTGAAAGAGAACACCGCAGATATCATGAGGCCAAGTGATGGGAAAGCAAACTCCATCAATTACAACCCTGCCCTCCTCCATCCATTCAGTGTGATTTGTGTGGGCATACGTTTTATATCAGGATTGGTCTGTTTCTTCACCATAAACACACCCATAAGCTGAGTTGAACTGGTCATTGTATGCAGGAAGTTATATATACTCGGTTCGAGTTACAGCCGACGATGACGATTGTCTGTGGTGTTACTAGCCTATTGTGACTTACAATATTACTAAAACTTGCAATGAATAAGTAAGCCCTTCAAGAGTGATCTTGGCTTTCTGTTTCATACTTTGTAAGGGACAATGTATGTGAATAGGCCTTGTATGTTCACCGTTACTTACCTGAACTTTCATTACATGAATTAATCCATCACTACCAGGATACGAATTTGGCCACTGCCATTGTCCACTGCGTAGCATGTGTGTCGTCTTCTTTCAGTGTGACTATGTTGCTATGGGGTATTTAATTGCCAATTTGTTGAGATACTCATTTGACGATCACTTCCGGGAGTTCTGGGTTAGATGCTGGGGAAGTATAATCATGATCAGGGAGTGTAGTAATTGGCTGTCCTATAAGGAAAAGGGATGTAGTTGGGTAAGAAATGTGAAGAGGGTCATCATTTAACTTCAGTGAGCGGACATGAATATGTTTCCTAAGAGTGGTCCATTCTTTGTTGGTGAAGCAACAAGAATCCATCACTCTTTTGAGGCAATATATCAGACTCTTGACAGCTGCTTCCCAGATTTCACTAAAGTGTGTTGTTGCAGGAGGGATGAAACGCCATGTCTGTCCCATGCCTGCAGTTGCCGTGAAGAGTTGGTTTTTCTGGGTGTTGTTTTGCAGAAATGTCTCGATTTCTTTAGCTGCTCTGAAGGAGTTTGTGGCATTATCACTGTGAATGTACAGGGGTTAACCTGTATGAGAACTAAGCCGACCAAGTGTGGCGAGAAATGTTTCTATGGTGAGATCAGGTATCATGCCTGTGTAGACAGCCTTGGTAGCTGAGAAGTCTGGTTTTGTTCGATCTCACACCATTTTATATGAGAATGGGGCCAGCCAGCGTAGTCTATTCTAGTGCCAAGGAATGGGTATGTCTGTTTTACATGCACCCTTTGTGTATTTTGCAGTAATTGTTCAGAAGTATCTGCATTCAACTTAGAACTTTTGAGACGTGCATGAGTGTGGCTTCTTTACCTTCCCCCTTGCTGATGAGTTCCAAAACTTGCATCTCAGAGAGTTGAGTGCCAGGATGAAGTTGTTTAAGGTGTTCTGGCATCATAATTAGATTTGTGAGATGATGATATGTACTCAGTAAAATCTAATGTTTTCACTCCACTAGAATTAGGATATTGTGCAGTCTACAGCTGACAAGAAGATTGCCTTCTTTATCTATGATAGGTCTATAGTCTTATTATGAGTTGATAATTTCCTACGCAACATTAATGCAACATTTGAGTGTAGGGTTCAACTCTAATATGAACAGTGAACTTGAATTTCACTCCATGAGTTGTTTATAACAATCACCGAGCTCGATAGCTGCAGTCGCTTAAGTGCAGCCAGTATCCAGTAATCGGGAGATAGTGGGTTTGATCCCCACTGTCGGCAGCCCTGAAGATGGTTTTTCCGTTGTTTCCCATTTTCACACCAGGCAAATGCTGGGGCTGTACCTTAATTAAGGCCACGGCCGCTTCCTTCCCAGTCCCAGCCATTTCCTGTCCCATCGTCGCCAAAAGACCTATCTGTATCGGTGCGACGTAAAGCCAATAGCAAAAAAAAAGTTAACAACAATCTGAGATAATTTGTAAACAATATGCAGCCACTCTCTGTACCTTGTTTATTCTTGAATCTTTTGTTATGAATAGATCATCAAGCATGGCTGTGAGATGCATTAGTGGCATTTTTTGTTTTGGTACATTAATTTGAACTTCATGTTTTCATTTTGGCCTTCTCAGGGGGGTCTTGATTCAACCATCTAGGACCATGCCTCTGCGAAGTGTATTGTTGATTCATCTTCATTTGTACTCATCTGGACACTAAGTCAGCAGATTTTTCCTTGGATGGCACATGGTGCCACTCATTTGTATCTCTAGGAAGTTCAAACTCAGAGACTGAGTGTTTTCTTGTGTAGTCTTGTCAAGAGAATGGCTTCATAAATCTCAGACGTTGAAGGGAAGGTCTTTTAGCTGTGTTACTTTGCATTTTACACAAAGAAATTTCATTGCTAAATCTTCTGACATACACAGATAAATGCTATTTGTTGAGTATGCAATCATATGATTATAGAGAGGTGATGTTCTTGAATAGATGCCCTCGGCTAGCACATACATGGCAGTTCACACCATTTCACAGACATCAAGACAGATCTAAAAATTTTACACACCGAAAGTAAAAGTAAATCTTTAAATATAAAGGAAGCAATCAAAATTTACATCACGACAAATGCTAACGCACTAAACCTAGATTACCATACACACTTAAAATTTCCCCCCTCTTTGCTCTACTGACGTAATATCTGGACAACATTTGCTCGTTAAATTCGCATTTTCATTATATCCAAAAGATATTCTCTATTTCAATTCAATGCTTTATTTTCAAAAATCATTAACATGCATTCATCCATATTTCATAAAATTACATTATAACATATAAAGCGTTGAAAGAAGGTTCCACAGCACTCCACCTTATTTCCCCCTCACCTTTCTGCGGTACTGTATACTAGATTTTAACGCCTAATATGAGGAATCCACAATGCTCCACACACCCTTCCCATGCTTCCCCTCCCCTCTCCACGAACAGTGCGTTATACCTATAACTTTCTATTTGCCTCTCCATGACCACAGTCCTGAAATATTATTTGGTTACAACTGACTTAGCATCGGCCATCTAGATAAGTACAGAAGTTTTTCTTGTTATATTAACCCCTCATTGCGGTGCATTTAAATACCCGGTCATCTCTGTGCTGCAGGTGGTGTTCTGAGCATGGTGTTTAAACTTTTCTCAGATTCATGCAAGGTTTTATTCAAAGCAAAACAACTTTGTTACTATTTTGTGGATATCAATGAAACTTTCACATGCATGTTTAGAATACTCCCTAAAAACCTTATGAATGAAATAACTTCACTGGTAGGGTTAACCGAAAACTTAGAAATACCTCTGAGCAACATTGCTAATGGATGAGGTAAGCTGCTGAACCCGGGTGACATAGTAGGTAAAGGTTTAAGTGGCAAGGAAGCTAATTCAGAATGTACATTATTCAATGAGGTACGTCATTCAGATTCATGGTCTAATGGGGCAGAGGTTTGTTGAACTCCTATAGATTTAGTACTTTCTTCCCCGGTGGGAGAACGGTTCTCGCTGACTATGTTTACCGTAGCGGGTTGGTCGGTTTTGGGAGGAACCTCCCCGGTTAACAATTGGGTAACCTTACTGGACAATTCAGAAAGATTTTCAAGAACCACACTAGCTTCCTTCCTCTGAACGTCATTCAACTTCAGAGACAACAGATCGTTAACTCTATTAGAAAAATGAAATAACCTGGCTTGCACACGTTTAATTTGATTAGGAGAAGGATCATTTTCTTCAAGAAAGGTAATTACAGATGCCAGCTCAGTAGTATTGTCCGTGATCGTGGAGAGAGAGTCGTCAATTTCTTTCTCTCTCAAAGTGGGGATGGAAATGGGCAAATCAAGGGACTCTCTAAGCTTATTTGTGTCTACCGCAACCGTGCCTCCAGATTGCATATTTCTAATTGTTAACTCATAAATTAACTCCTCCTTGCGCAAATAGTTGAGATGGAGAACATCGCGAGGGCCGGGCATGATGACAAAGCAATTTTGAAAACAAACAGAAAAATCAAAAAATTCCAGCAACTGAGAAGATTGTTAGAGTTCGAGAATAAAGCAATGTTTAGCCGTCAAAAGGGGCTAAATTGAGACCCATTCAACCTCGCTCTGCTACCACTTGTTACGGAGTTATCCGTGGTAGTTAGAGGTGAAAGAAGGTGCTGGGATGAATAGGTCTCAATCTACGAAATTAAAGTTAATTTAAAATTTAACAAGGTTATATTTTCTTTTCAAGATCAAGAAATAACAAATATAACAGGTACTTAGTAGCCTAGCAACAAATCGAAAATGTACAATTACAGTAGCTACAGGATTTGGGCTCCGAGAGCCAGACACACAATTCTTGAGCTATAAGCCCAACTTTACCCATATACCAGATTCAACCAAGGGGTAGAAACCCCAATCATGCTCAAGAGTACTTGCTCCCAATTACATAGTAAAAGCCTCCTCAAGTCACACGGAAACAAAATTTTTTTGGGAAGAGCAACCCGCTCTCAAAGTTCCAGCCTATCAAAGGCCACACCAAACTCAACCTTCAAGCTGACCTCCAAACACATGAAAACAGGGGTAAAAATACCCAACCTACTGAGGCCTATTAAGTAAAGAAACAGGTCAATTACATGGCCTCCAAAATACCAACTTGAGAGGAGGCGAAACTGCACTCCTAATACACTTTATTAAAACCTACTGGGCACTAGGCCGCATATGCAAGGGCTAATCCCATACTAAAGAGGTGACACGATAGGAAAACTATTACATTACGAAACGAAGAAAAATGGTTGAGAAAACGTAGTCACCTCAAAAACAATATGAAAGGGAGCTCGAGAGGCACTCTCTATCCCAATTTGTAGTTACAGAGGCAGAATTTAAATCAATAGTCTTTTACATTTTAGAGGAAAGTTACATGGTAGAAGGTTTCGAACCCGCCCCGAGGGTTAAACTGCTGAGCTGGCAAGAAAATAAGTTATAAGACGGCCATTACCTGGTGGTTGAACTGCTGCCCGAAGAAAGAGGCGCTTCCCGCCCCCTGCTACATAATTTACACAATGATAGGTGTTACTGAAGTGGCCCGGAGACCCGAAAATCAGCAGTTTATATACCCTCGCGGAACATTCGAGACCTTTCATGAATGAGAACACCCTCCCACAAGCCTTTTATTGGACGACCAAAAGATTACATGTCAGAATTCAAGAAGAAAATCAGGATTGGTGGAAAATTAATTACAGAAATTTATGATTGGCCAGTTTCAAAACTGGCAGAATGAAAGGGTTAACTTTGCCAACTTAAACACAAGCTGAAAGAAATTTAATAAGGAACAAACTTATAAATACTAAATTTCTTCAAAAAATTGTTCCCTCACTTCGCACTAGGGTGCATAATTGTAGTCCTTCAGTAGTGCCATCTAGAAGAGAATGTTCACACTTCTTACTACAGGCAAAACAAAAATACATCGAAAGCGACACAGTTCAGAACACTTTGAAATTTACAAGTAGTGACATCTTCTGAAAAACTTGAGAATTAACACTGTAGTTAAAGTTCAGGCTTCCTCCGGTAGAGGAGTTTCAACTGGCGCAAAGTTTGAATTAGCGGCGCGGAGGTGTACCGCCTGGTACAGTTACAACTGACTTAGCATCAGCAGTCTAGATAAGTACAGAGGTTTTTCTTGTTATATTAACCCCTCATTGCGGTAGATTTAAATGCCTGGTCATCTCTCTGTTGCGGGAGGTGTTCTGAGCATGGTGTTTAAACTTTTCCGGATTCATGCAAGGTTTTAGATTCATGCAAGGTTTTATTCAAAGCATCATAACTTTGGTACTATTTTACGGATTTCAATGAAACTTTCATATGCATGTTTAGAATACTTCCTTTTTTGGAAAATACACTGCCGTAAAAAAATTAGTGCACCTGGAAATACAACATCAATTTCAATCCAATGGCATATGCCACCTGGGGGATAGTAGATGTACTGATAATGGTTTCAATGTTGTCCGCCAACAGACAGGGTAGTGACATAGCTGACAGAGTGCCATCTGTGTGTACCCTTTAATAGGGAATGTTTATAGCCATAATGCTCAGTGTCATGTAAACGTGTGAAGCAAACAGTTGCCATGCCATGGAAACGCACTCATGCTTCCTGCAGCTGACTGAGTGAGTTTGACAGGGGTCAAATATTGTGGTCTTCTGAGTGGCAGAATGGTCCTTTAGGATGTGCTGTATAAGTTGTGTAACAATGCTGGTTGAACCGCAAACTTGGTTCTGGTCGTTCACGCAGCATAGACGTCCGCCAAGATTTGCGCATTGTAAGGGCAGCAGTGGCAGTTTGTACAGCTACTACAGCATAGATAAGAGGTTTTGTGAGCCCAAAAGTGTCAAGACAAACTGTTGCCAACCAGTCATTAGCAGTGGGACTATGGGCACGCACATCTCTAGCCCGTCTTTCACTCACGCCACAACATCGATGTGCACGACTCGACTGGTGCCGTCAGAGGATCACTTAGAAGATGGGATGGTGGGCCGTGGTCTTAAGCGATGAAAGCAGATTCTGCCTGCACGCATGTGATGGCCGTTTGGGCGTCCGACGAAGACCTGTCATTACATGTAATAAATATCATTTTTGGTCCGTATTGATGATGTAGATTGAAATAATAACATTAAGTTATTTATTAGACCACCTAATCAATACAAAATCGTCTTGGATGATTTACATAAATTTGTTAGCTAATAGTGGGACATGTTTCGCCTTCTCTGAAGGCATCATCAGCCATAGTCTTAACCTTAAATTAAAAATAAGCGTCTAAATAACATGTAGTGATGAAATGAATTTTAAAATCTTGAAGAGATTTGAAGTAAAATAACATTAAAAATAACAATGATGGTTTGAAAATACAATGTGATGAGATACAATAGTGGAAGTATTAACAAAATTAACCTTAGAAGGCTGCTAAAATAAGTACAATGGAATAAAACAACAGATTGTTATACAACAAGTAGTAAGATTGCATAAAAGTAAAGTTGATAGTAATGGCGGTTATAATTAGACGATGGCGAAAAATCTTATGTAATCAAAGTAAAGAGGAGAGAGTAAAAGTCAAAGTTAGTCGAGAGATCCGAAGTTCATTATGATCTTGAAGATAAAGGATGAAAGTCAGATGCATATGGTGAAGTTGTAGAACACGTTGAGGATATGAAGTTGGTGAATAGAAGTTGAAACTGTTCTTCAACTTCTATTCACCAACTTCATATCCTCAACGTGTTCTACAACTTCACCATATGCATCTGACTTTCATCCTTTATCTTCAAGATCATAATGAACTTCGGATCTCTCGACTAACTTTGACTTTTACTCTCTCCTCTTTACTTTGATTACATAAGATTTTTCGCCATCGTCTAATTATAACCGCCATTACTATCAACTTTACTTTTATGCAATCTTACTACTTGTTGTATAACAATCTGTTGTTTTATTCCATTGTACTTATTTTAGCAGCCTTCTAAGGTTAATTTTGTTAATACTTCCACTATTGTATCTCATCACATTGTATTTTCAAACCATCATTGTTATTTTTAATGTTATTTTACTTCAAATCTCTTCAAGATTTTAAAATTCATTTCATCACTACATGTTATTTAGACGCTTATTTTTAATTTAAGGTTAAGACTATGGCTGATGATGCCTTCAGAGAAGGCGAAACATGTCCCACTATTAGCTAACAAATTTATGTAAATCATCCAAGACGATTTTGTATTGATTAGGTGGTCTAATAAATAACTTAATGTTATTATTTCAACCAACGAAGACCTGTCAATCGCTGTCTCGTAGAGTGGCTGTGTCCAAGATACACTGGCCACACCCCAGGCCTTCTCGTCTGGGGTGCGATGAGCTACAACTGTAGTTCACCTTTGGTGTTTGTGGAGGGAACGACGACCAGCGTTTGGTACATGCAGAATGTTGTAAGACCAGTTCTTTTGCCATCCTTTCAACAGGAAGATGATGTGTTGTTCCAACAGAATAATGGTCGCCCACATGCTGCACGTGAAATTCAACGTGCTCTGCAAGATGTGCAGAAACATCCCTGGCCAGCACCATCTCCGGACTTTTCTCCAATCGAACACATGTGGGATAGGAAGGGATGACAACTAACACATTCGACTCATCAACACACAACTCTTGCAGAACTACGTGAACAGGTCAAATAGGCATGGAATAATGTATCCCAAGACAGTATTCGCCATCTGTATGATAGAACAGATGCCATAATTAGGGCCTGCATTGCTGCCCGTGGAGGATACACCACGTGCTAATACGGGAGTTTCAGCATGGATCGATACCTGTTACCTCAGTACCGCTTGGGTTATTGATCTGTAAATGTAATCATTTCATGTACGCCATATGCACTGTTTCAACACTAAATCTTGAGTGAATTGGAAAACTCTATGAGGGTGTACTATTTTTATTTTCTTAATAGTTTTACCTTAATAGTTGTGTTTGGTGTGGAATGTCTTGAAGCATCCCTCAGCGCAGAGACTCGCTTTGCAGTCTGGACACCAGAGCTCTGTCTCTCTCCAAATTTTCTGTTTGTAGCATATGACACATTGTTTGGTTGGCTTACTCTTTCCCTCGCTTGGTAGGATTCACTAAGGAAAATGCGTTTCTGTAAGACTGCACACGTTTTCATCCGATGAATGACGTCCAGGCACTTTTCTTTCAAATGAACCTGAAAGTTCTGCAATCAGTGCCTGGACACCTTCCACCCTAAATTTAACATGATCTATTCTAGTCTCAGATGAATTTCTCCGGCAAATGATCATTGCATTCAGAATTGCAACATTCATTACCCCCTGAATTACTTGGTGATCCATTTCCTCTCTAAAAGATAACCTCAAAGTAGCTGATCTTTCAGTTTGACTCCACCCAAGTTTTGTGATAATTACATCTTTCAGGATATCCTTACTCTTGAGGTGCAATGTGACTATGTGGTCAGTTTTCAATGATTTTAACTTATGAGCTAAAGCAGGTGAATTATAAAAATTATCCATCCGCATGTATCCTTGTTGAGAAGTGGCTCCAAAAGCGATAAAACAACAGCATAATTTTTGTTGTGTCTGTTGATGTGTGTGTTGTGTCTAATATGGTATCTTTGCCTGTGTATATTAGAAATGACAATAAAAAAAATAGCCTGAACTTGACTATCATAATTTGTATGATTTTATGCCAAATTTTGTGGATTTTGGAGGTATATATTGCCTAAAAGACAACCTGTCCCGCTACAGGATTAGTGACTAATCGGCTGCGATGTTCTGTTCTGGTATGTACAAAGTTGGAACTTACATTTTAAGTAGGACATTATTAGATGAATTTTGAAAAGTTCAGAGAGTCCCTGATATGCATGAACTGCCTCATTGTGTTGAAATGCTTAAAATTACTACCATTGAAATAACAGATCCAAAATTTGCGTAGACAAAATAGAGTTTTTAGAAAAATAGCTTCTTAGCATAATCTTTTGTATTATACCCATTAGCATATAAAGAGCAATCACAACATATATCTGGTCCTTCGTGACTGGGTTCCATTCCTGCATTCTGGAACGAACTGGTAATAAGCCCCTAGGTCGGATTCTTTGCTCAACATATATATTTGTTTCATGAACTATTAGTTCCACTACCTCATCCATACGGAACATCTTGAAGACCTTCACACCATCACATTCCCAATTGCTTCATTCTAAGGTCCTGGGTTCCCTATAAACTGTTTTATTCAACCCACATAATTAGACATGTTTTCCCTTCGAAATGTATTAGCCGTGACATGCACATTGCCACTTTGTGCACCGTCACTCCTATCTGACTCCGGGTCACTTACTTCATGTATAGCGATATCATTCACATCACTCAAATCACCATCTGATTCTAACAAACTTTCGTCAGAACCACTCAACTGTTCTAAAACATCCTCTGTTTCCCCATTCGATAACTGACACTTGCTGGTAGAAGCCTTCTCCACTCATGACTGATGGAATGCAAGACGGCATGTGATAAGGAAAAAAGGATGGGAAAGAACAGTTTCAAGAAAGCCCTGAATAGATAAAGTTTATGATTCTGTTGACGGCCAGATTCTTCCCCAAGAGGAAATGTAGGTATAATTTAAGACGTGTGCATAGTAGTCACCAGATAGCAGACAATAACAGTGCTGCCCCTGGTGGCAGAGATATGCATTCCTTGAAATATCACTCGAATTCTAGTGACAAAATACTATCAGAATAGGGATCAAAGTATATTGTTCGAACGTTCAAACATTCCTGCTCAAGGAGAAATTATTTAAAACAAAAACAGCTTCGATCATAACCACTATATCGCAGTAAAGTACAAACATGTACCTTGCGGGCAGTGCTCGTCACTCCACCGTACGCGATATTCACTGCATGACGAGCAGTGCTCAGCACTTCATGCCGACAGGTTAATACTAGTAAACTTATTGTTTGTCAATGCTGGTTAATATTATTATCACTAAACTCTCTATCATTAACAAGTTTACTCAATGTTAACAATACTGTACATATCTATGCATGTTTCATGTGATTTGATAGAATCTGAGAATGTTCTCGTAGAACGAAACATGTTATTCTTTGTATAATAGTGTGTATTTTTGACAGGTATGTTTATAGTGTTATAATTTATACTGAAATTGTTGTGTGCTTGAAAGACCAGGAGGTTTTTATGTTACATTTAACTAGGTCAACAATATAAAGTATGGCATCATTCTTAACAAACTGTCCGTTTTGTGCTTCGTTTTTCTTCCTTTCCATAGTTAGGTTACTGTTCGCATTTTTCTATATTGTATGGGGTTAGTTGGTATATTCTAGAATTTTATACTTGAATTCAATTTTATTAGGAAATTAACTTATACTAGAATGTAATCTTTTGATCACAGTCCCTCCCCCACCCCTTTAGTGCCGATAAGGTTTTATGAATCCAAGTGATAAATTTACGGTCTCGTGGTAGCTCATGAAAGAGCTTCTGAAACTGCAGACATACACTCCAACACTGCTGACGCTCCACTGATGGTGTTCTCATGCCCACAGTTCTTCTCATAACACTAAATAACAGCCTTGTAGTAGTAAAACATGTAATTTGTGGTTGCTTTGAGTTTGGCTTACATCAGATCTTTCCCTGGTATATGACTGTAATAAGCCTGTTTCTTTCATGTTCGTTTTTTTTTTTTTTTTTTTTTTTTTTTTTTTTTTTTTTTTTTTTTTTTAAAACACTTGGAAGCTTTGAGATATGCTGTTTGAAACAGAATTGTCTGAATGCTGTTTGTAGCCCCTGTGAGCTCGGCAAAACCAAAGTAGAGCATGTGATTGAAATATTTCAAGGGATTTTAAACTGTCTATAAATACACTCTATGCTGAGAACATAGTATTAATATTTGTTACTATATGGAAAATGATTTAGAACAGTTTTATCACTTGGAAGTGGTTCAAACAACCTCTGTGATTTGATTGGTATGTTTGGACATATGAAAACAGTTAATACAATTTAGTGTTTATGTCTGTGGCAGCTTCCATCCAAAATTCTGTGTGAGATGGCCTGAATTCCATTTCTGGTAGGATATCTCCTGATATGGCTAGAAAATATTTCTCAATTTATATTTGGTTCTCAGTCTTGTCCTTTCTGTGACATTCGGTGTGAGCAATGATATTAACACAGTTCCCAGTACAGATTTGTGTTTTAACAATCCTCTGCTGATAGAAATCTTCCTTAAATATTAGTGAAATTTTGAAAGTAACTGTAATACTGGCAAGTAATGAATTATCATGCTCATTTGTTGGTGACTGGATTTGTAGACCTGTGTTATGTGCATACCTAAATATCTTATTTTCCACAGGAAAATATGGAACATTTAACAGAAGTGATAGCTCTAAAAAAAGAAGCCAAATCTGAGTTAACAGAGTCAGGATCAAAACAGGAAAACTCTCTTGAGGTAATGTACATAATTTGATGAGTCATCATCAGGTAATGAAAATAGCTAGAAAATGGCTCAACAGATATCAGTGCTTAACCCTTCATTTCAGTGCATAGGATTGATAGTCCTACGGAAAGTACACCTTTTAATGAGATTGACTGTTTACTTACCTAATTTTCACTTTTTCTTCAAGTTGTTCCAAGATCTTGCCTTATGTATCACATAGCAGTTGCGATAGCACCAAAGACCTCTACTGTTTATCATTTGAAAGCACGTATCTTTGCTACTATAACTTTTGACTTCATAAATATTTTCGAACACAGAGTTACTATAAGGTACATTCTTTTGTTACTGTTTCTGGATATTTCACTAATTGCTTCCAAATGAAACACCTTTGTAATCTTATTGATTATACTAATTATTGATTTCTAGATAATACAATTATTTTTAGATACAAGTTGCAGGTGATCTGCTTGCTTACGGTGAGCATTCACTTATATACTAGACATATTGTAGCCATCTTGTGACAAGTGAAAAACATTCTTATTCTTCTTAATGTGGTCTGTGGTGTTATTAGCCTATTGTGACTTACCATTTTACTTAAACTTGCAATGAATAAATAAGACCTTCAAGAGTGATCTTGCCTTTCTGTTCCTTACATTGTAAGGGACAATGTTTGTGAATAGGCCTTGAATGTTCACCATTACTTACCTGAACTTTCGTTACATGAATTAATCCATCACTACCAGGATACACATTTGACCACTGCCATTGTCCACTGCACAGCATGTGTGTTGTCTTCTTTCGGTGTGACTATGTTGCTATGGGGTATTAATTGACCATTTGTTGAGATACTCACTTGACGATCTCTTCCAGGAGTTCTGGGTTAGCTGCTGAATATATAGCCATCTGGGCGAAGGGTGGTGGAGTATAACCATGATCAGGGAGTGTAGTAACTGGCTCTCCTATAAGGAAAAGGGATGTAGTTAGGTAAGAATTTTCAAAAGGTTCATCATTTAATTTTAGTGTGTTGATGTGAGTTTGTGTTGTAAGAGTGGTCCATTCTTTGTTGGTGAAGCAATAAGAATGCATCACTCTTCTGAGTTGATATATCAGACTCTCGACAGCTGCTTCCCAGATTCCACCAAAGTGTGGTGCTGCAGGAGGGATGAAATGCCATTTCAGTCCTATGTCTGCAGTTGCCATGAAGAGTTGGTTTTTCTGATGATTGTTTTGAAGAAAAGCCTTGATTCCTTTAGCTGCTCTGAAGACGTTTGTGCCGTTATCGCTGTAGATGTTCAGGGGTTGAACTCAATGGGACCTAAGTCAACAAAGAGAGGTTGGAAATGTTGTGTTGAGATCAGGTATCATGTCTATGCAGAGTGACTTGGTAGCTTGGGAGTGTGGTCTTGCTTGATTTCACACCATTTTTTTTAATGAGAATTGGGCCAGCATCGTCTATTCTAGTGTAAAGGAATGGGTACATTGGGGTTACATGCACCCTTTGTGTATTTCACATTCATTGTTCAGAAGTATCTGCATTCAACTTACAACACTAGAGATGTGTAAGTGTTTGGCTTCTTTACCATCGCCCTTGCTGATGGGAAACAAAACTTGTCTCTCAGAGATGTAATTAAGAGTTGGATGCCAGGATGAAGTAGTTGAAGGTGTTCTGCCATCATAATTAGATTTGTGAGATAATGATATGTATAAAGAATGATCTAATATTTCCACTCCACTAGAATTAGGGTATAGGGCAGTCTTCTGCCGACAAGAAGATTGCCTTCTTGATCTATGGTTGAATTTATTTTCTTAATATGAGTTGATAGTTTCCTACACAACATTAATGCAACATTTGAGTGTGGAACTCAACTCTAATATGAACAGTGGACTTGAATTTCACTCTGTGGGTTGATTACAACAATCTGATTTAATTTACAAACAGTATGCAGCCACTCTCTGTACCTTGTTTAATCTTGAAAGTTTTGTTATGAATAGATCATCATGCATGGCTGTAAGAAGTATTACTGTCATCTTTTTGATTTGGGAGATTCATTTGAACATCACATTTTCATTTTGGCCTTCTCAATGGATCTTGATTCAACCATCTGGGACAGGGATGGCGAACTTTTTCCAACTGGTGTGCCATTTCATGTTTGGTTTATTATTCTCAACTGTCAACTGTGCCCCCTGCTATTTTCCTTTAAGTAATGGCTCCATCTGCCCCCCTCCTCCCCCAACCGACTTACTTTCCTAATTCCAAAGTGTGTTTCATAATATGGTATTATTTATTACTTATATATATATATATATATATATATATAATTCGCTGGGGCCATCAAGGACCATGTTAAGTCTTGTTGCATTTGGCACAGAACTTGGCCTTCTATAGAGCCCAAATTTCCCTCATTCTTTGTGAGTGGGCATGCTTACGCTCCTCTGTCCAAGGGCTAAACGCTCATTTCAGTTTAGCCCGTTCGTCAATATTTCCTTGCGGAAGAGATCTCTGTTAAGGGCGTCTTCAGCTGAGATATGTAGCATTTGCAGGTCTTCTTTGGTATTTCTAAACCACGGAATTGTGGTTTTGGGGTTTGAATCAAAAAAGTGAAAGATTTCTTTAGTTAACTTTCTTCCGTCCATTCTTTTCAGATGACCGTAAAATCGTGCCCGTCTTTTTCTTATTGTGTCGGTAATTTTCTCTATTTTGCTGTAGACTTCCTTGTTGGATCTCTTTTGATGGATTCCATTTCTGTACTTTGATCCCAAGATTCCTCTCACAATTTTGCGTTCTCTTTTCTCCAGTTCTTCAAGGAGTCCTTTGTTGGCATTTAGAGACTGGGTTTCGGCTGCATATAGAACTACTGGCTTCGTAACTGTTTCATAGTGACGTATCTTGGTGTTTTGGGAAAGGCATTTTTTGTTGTAGATTGTGCGGGATGTTTGGTAGGCTATTTCCAGTTTGCGTACTCGCTCCTGAAGTGCTTCTTTGTCCAGTGCATTTTTCATGATGATCTCACCCAGGTATTAGAATTTGTCTACTCGGGTGATGTCCCCGTATTTTGTATGGAGTTTTGGTGGAGCCTCTTTGATGTTAGTCATTACTTCTGTTTTCTCAAACGATATCTGCAAACCAGTTTGTTCGGCAATTTCCTTTAAAATTTCAACTTGAGCTCTAGCGGTTTCTATGTCATTTGAGAGAACAGCAATATCTTCGGCTAATGCTAAGCAGTCTGTTCCAATCCCCTTGGATTTGGTTCCTATTCTCAATGGACTGTAGTTGGTTTCCTGTAATCTCACCCGCCAGGTTCTGATGATCTTTTCAAGAACACAGTTGAAGAGTATCGGGGATAGCCCATCACCTTGTCGGACTCCTGTTTTGATGTCAAAGGAATGCGAGAGACATCCGTGGAACTTCACCTTGGATTTTGTATCGGTCAGGGTGGCTCTAATTAATGCCAGCAGTTTCAAATCAACTCCAAATTCATTTAAGATGTTTAGCAGGACTTCCCAATCAATGGAGTCGTACGCTTTCTTGAAGTCCACAAAGACAGACACATACTGCTTGGACCTTAGTGTACAATATCTGATGATCGTTTTGAGATTTTGGATCTGTTCAGCTGTTTAGCGACCTTTTCTGAACCGTCCTTGGTATTCACCTATTTGATGTTTGACTTGTGCTTCCAAACGCTTCAGGATGGCAAGTGATAGAATTTTGTAAGTCACGGGTAGCTAAGATATTCCTCTGTAGTTGTTAATGTTCTTCATGCTGCCTTTTTTGTGTAATGGATGGATCAAAGCTATTTTTCAAACTTTGGGTAGGGTCTCCTTGTTCCAAATTTCTTCTATTTGCTTTTGCAGGATATCGAGTGATTCCTCTGGGGCATATTTCCATAGTCCTGCTACTACTGAGTCTTCACCCGGCGCTTTGTTATTTTTGAGACGGGCAGTGTGTCACTTGATTTCATCTCTGTCGGGTGGTCTGGAATCTGGGTACCTGAGTAAGGGTTCCTTGGTCTCGATGGCGCTTTGCGGTTTAGAGCAATTAAGTAAATTCTTGAAGTAATCTGCCAGAATGCTGCAATTTTCTTCATTTGACGTCGCCAGTGTGCCGTCCTTTCGCTCAAAGCATAGAGATGGTGGTTTATAGCCAGTGAGTTTGCGTTTGAAGGCTCTGTAGTACTCTCTGCTTTCATTCTTCCTAAAGTTTTGTTCTATCTTTTCAATGAGAGATTTTTTGTATTTACGTTTCTCAGTTTTGAACACCGTAGCTGCTTGGGCACGTTGGGTTTTGTAGGTTTCCCAATCATTTTCTGATTTCGTAGAGTGGTACTGTTTCCACGCATTGAGTCTTTCTTGGAGGACTGATTCGCAGGTACTATTCCACCAGGCATGCTTTTCGCTTCTCTTGATTTCTGCATCGTCTTTGGCGGCCTCAACAAGGAGACTTTTGGCGTTGTTAAAGTCACAGTAATTTGGTCTAGCCTTCTCCTGGAACTCCTCGAACCTTTGCCGAAGTGTATCATTGTCGAAGCGTGTTTCGTTGTCTTCCTTGTGTTTGCGGGAATTGGTTTGAATTTGGTAAGAGACATATAATGATCTGAGGCCACATTGATGCCTTTCTTTACCTTGACATTCATAATCTCAGGGCTCTTTCTCCTGGAGATTGCTGGGTAGATGGCGAAAGTGGGTTGACATGACCTGTAGGTTGTGATTTTCGCAAATGGACACCAGTCTTTTACCGTTGGGATTGGTTCTTTTGTGAGCAGGGTAATTTCCTATAACTTTCATGTACTTCTGTTCACGACCTAGTTGGGCATTGAAGTAACCCAAAAAAAGCTTGACATGGTGTTTGGGGATTTTGTTTAATTTTTCATCCAGTAGGTCCCAGAAATTATCAGTTTCATCTGGATCATACTTGTTTTTATCATTTGTAGGAGAATGTGCGTTAACTAGGGCATAGGTTTTGTTCGCGCATTTAATTGTGAGTATAGACAATCTGTCATTCACAGGTTCAAACTTTGCAACCGATTTAAGGATCTTGGTTCTAACAGCAGATGCGGCTCCAAGCATCACAGCTCCATTGAGGATTCCTCTTTGCGCTTTGCTCTTGAAAAATCGGTAGCCTTCGGATTAAAAAATCTCTTCATCTGGGTACCTTGTTTCCTGTAGGGCCATTATGGATATCTGATTTTCGTGAAGTGCTTTGGTGAGAGTTTTCAGCTTGCCAGTTTGTGTAAGCGAATTTATGTTGAAAGTTGCTAGAAAGGTTTTTGACTCTTCAGGGTACATGGAGACGCTCCGACTCGTCTCTTGCATGATGTTGAGTCTCCCCCAGAATCCGAATGAGACTCGTGCACCGTGGCGTTCACGACGAGGGATTTAACCCTTTCAGACCTGAAGGAAAACTGGAGGCGTGAATTTTTGTTTGTTTGTCAAAAACGGACTAAAATACTCCTCAATAAACATATTGATAGTTTATTTTACAAAATAAAAACTAACATCCGAAAAACAGGACCCACACAATTGTGCGTATCAAAATTCAAAGCCTCGTTGTATCACATACGATGACGTATCTTCAAAATTTACGTTCACTGACCAATGTACACACTTCATTGAATATATTCCGGTATTCAGTAAAGCTTCTAGATTAATATAAACGCAATAAATAAATACTTACTTTTGGCACTACTGCTTCACGCAATCTCGCCGATCAACTGTGCTTTTTAAACTCTTCTTCCTTCGCCCTGGCGGTCAAGCGCATACTAAAAGCAATTGAAATACACGCCACGTGTCCCGCACAATCACTGCAGTCCGGTCTAGCGCCGAAAAAACATCAAATACGGTCAGGGATAACTAAAATACGAACCCGCACAATTGTGCGTACACGGTCTGAAAGGGTTATCCGAAGATTTACCCCCTGGGGTATGTTTCTTGAAATGTTGTGCCATCATGCTTTTTGACTTGACTTTACTTTGGACGGGTACCCATCCTTTTACAACTAGGGTTCTTAGCTCTAGAGGTTGCCTCAAGATGTTTTCTGGCTTCTGGTCATTTACCAGTCTTCGCCATAACCCTGGCAAGGGACCAGTTTTTTTTTTTCACGGTGGTATTTTATTTCCCTACTACCCTCTGACTCTGCGGGTGGCAGAGCCAGCGAGCTTCCCCAATTCCAATGGGACGTGCCCGATTGAGGTAACCGGTAAATCCCCACACGGGAATTATTATTTATTTATTTATTTATTTATTTATTTATTTATTTATTCATTTATTCATTTATTTATTTATTTATTTATTTATTTAAACAAAAATATTAATATTTGCCAATGGACTTCAAGTGAAATACCGTTCTCACATTTAGTTTGAAACTTGTTGCTGAACCTTAGTAACCATGTCATTTTTCATAACTTGTTGCCTTCAGTAGGTACCACACACGATGCACGTAGTTCTGAACCAGTACGGTTTCTAACTGTTGATTTCACAATGTTGTTTGTAGAAAATAGCTGCTCGCAGGCGTATGATGGCCCAAACAAAGTAAGTAGTGCTGTAGCAAGTTTATTCATGGCTGAAAACTTTTGTGGGAGGTTGTTCCAATGTTCAAGTATTAAGTTCTCTGGCTTCTGGAGAGGGTATTCACCATCAACAGCACACTCAATTTTTACGTATGCTTCACCAAGTTGTACGAATTTGTTCACCCATGTTCTGCTTTCTTGAAATTCAATCAACTCTATTTCTAAATGGTCCATATTTAACCAGTCAAAAAATTGACCTGAATTTGTACAATATGAGGCTTTGAAATAAAGTGCAATTTTTTCTCCAAATCTTGAAATTCAGAAAATCTCTTGAAATCTATTTGTTTTGAATTTTGTGCGACGTTCACATACTTCTTACAAATACTTTTTTGTGTCTTCAAAAGTTAATTGATCTGAAAATTTTGACATCAATTCAAGTTGCACTTCAAGTTAAGGAAAGTACTTAAATGTCTTTGTTTCAACATCCCTGATGAATACTTCAAGTTTTCTTTGAAATGATTTTATGATCTCAATCAATCTATCTGCAGTATGTCCCTTTCCTTGCAGGATCTTATTTACATCACTGTATATTGCTGTAAAGTCGCGGAGAAACATTAAATTGCACAGTTAGGTAGGGTCCCGGAGTTCCGGAAATTATTCCTGTTTTCTGTCATGAAGAAGCGAATTTCGTCCAAGAGCTCGACAAACCTCTGGAGTACTTGCCCACGACTCAGCCAGCGAACATTATTGTACCTTACAAGTCCGCCATATTGAGATTCCACTTCGTGTAACATCTTCGAGAACTGGCGATTATTTAGAGCACGTGCAGATATGAAGTTCCCAATTTTAGTTACCACCGAGAGTACACTTTCCAATGACTTCATACCTTCTTTCGCATGAAGGGCTTCTTGATGTAATAAACAATGGAACTGTAAAACTTGGTGTTTAACTTCTTCTTTAGGAAATTCCACAAACCCATTATGAATACGCACTATCCTTGGGGCAGCATCGGTTGTCACGGACACAATTTTCTGTAAGTCAAACATCATTTTTAATACAAGTTCTTGCTTCACTTCGTTCAATATAATCTTTCCCAGATGTCGTAGTTCGTATTAAATTAACTAATTCCACCCTCTTCACATTTCAACAAGGAAATTGGAAAAAACAGCTGACCTTGCTTGTAAGGTCGCATCCGTGCTTTCATAAAGACATATTGAATACATTTTGGAGGTATCCAAATCAGCTTTCAATTGCTCCGAAACATCTTTACTCATTCTTATTCTATCCTTGACAGCATTTCTGCAGGCTGGCATTTCTTTAATTCTGTTGATTATTTGTTGTTTGTTAGGAAATTCTTCAAATAATGTGCCGGACGACAATAACAAAGCCTCCTTCAAGAACTCACATCAGAAAGCAGTTTCCCATGCTGTACTATGCAGTGAGCCAGGTGGAAATTAGCCGCACTGATATTATTCCTTGGCCTGAAAGATGATACAAAAGAACTACATAGTTTGTTTTGTATATTGTTCTACTTTTTGTGAAATGAACTCTCTTCTTCCTTCATTTGGTGTGGAACAAACATTTGAATGATTCGTCTCGAAATGGTGCTTTACATTAAATGTTTGTGATACAACTGTTTCCGAACACAGGCAACTCGAAGCTTTATCGTTCCTTTCTGTTACTCCAAATTCCCTTGTCCCGTGTTCTTGCAAATTCCAGTCACTACCTTCCTGAAGTTTTTTCAGCACCGAAAACATGTTTACGAGGTCCGTGTATAAAACCACCAGAAAAATATATTCAACAAACAGTTAAATACTAAGAATAATTACGCAGTACTGGCTACCACACACAGGTCAAACTTCACTGACTGACTGACGTGTGTGAGTAATGGGCACGCCAGCCGCATCTGACACTGTTATCTCACTAGACTTCCGGACCTATCAGTGTTGCCATATTGCACGTCAGAATGGAACTAGAGTTTGGATTTTAGATATTTATTTCTTACACGTGAACACTACGATTATGCTATGCACAAGATATGTATAGTCTATAGTACAGGGCGTATATAAAAATGTTAATATGGTCATGTAGCGTGCCACCGAAATCGTGTTTGTGTGTCACCTAGTGACACGCGCGGCATAGGTTCGCCATCCCTGATCTAGGACCATGCCAGCAAACTATGTTGTTGATAATTACGTTCATTTGTAGTCATCTGAACACTAAGTCAGCGGGTTTCTCCTTGGACGATACATGGTTTCACTCATTTGTATCTTTAGCGAGTTCAAAGTCAGAGCCTTCAATATTTTCTTGAGTAGTCTTGTCAAGAGAAAGACCCTGCAAATCTCAGTTCGTTAAAGGGGGAGTTTTTAGCTCTGCTACCTTGCTTTTTACACAGAGCAACATTTTTGTCACTCAAATTTCATTGCCAAATGATCTGACGTACACACATAAATGCTATTTGTTGAGCCTACAATCAGATGATTATGTAGAAGTGAAGTTTTTGAATAGATGGCCCTACATGCTGGATATAGTTGAGACTTATGATATTGTCAGTCTCGACAGAAGCGTTGTAAATAAAAAGTGTTTTTGTTGTTGACATTGACTGCATTACGACAGGGTGATGTGGAATTTAGTAATGATTTTCTTCCTGCGAGGGTTTCACGTTCATTTCTGTCATGTGATCGAGTGACTCGAATTCTCACATGAATTTAATTTATTCCTGGCAAAATTTCTCATTTCGTTTGTCGTTTGTTCTCAGGACAGGACATGCTGAATTGCCATTTGTTTAGATCTACCAAGTTTTAAAGTATTTCTTAATAGGGAGTTATACAGTGTACCTGCCTGACGTGTCTGTCGCCATTTGTTGCTGGAAGTCTGCTTCACACTCTTTTTCTGTTGGTGTTGTCCTCCTGTATTTTCCAAAATATTGAAAATTGTTTTGTAGGTTGCATAGTAATAGAGATTCATGAGGCGTAGTTTTTATCTTCTTTCTTGTTAGTAAACAGCTACAACTGACTATTTTTTGATATTGTCAACTCACCTCTGCCGCATTCGCCATTTACTGCTGCTTTCTTCACGGCATTTGACATGCGCACACTGCCACAGTTACAGGACTAAACTCAGCTGTTTACCTGCACCGAACATGAATGACATCATCGGTTTTAGATTGTACACTCTACACTCTTCACGGATGTTCTCAGCATTTCTAGTACCATGTGTCACAATTTTTCCTGTACCTCCCCTCTTCAACTGGTCTATACAGGGTGAACTTGAATAAAACCAACAAACTGCAGGGACTGATTCCTGACTGGAAAGGGAGGAAAAAATGTCCTACGAACATGTGTCCGGAAATGGACGGTGTGCGGTCAACGACAACAAATAGTCCCGGAACAAGATACATAGCTGAATCGCATCCACGTAACCCACACAAACACCCATCCCTGCAGTGTCCACACTGGTAGCAACAAAAACATAAAAGGAAAGCAGAAAAACAAAGTGGAAGCAACTGTCACCTAATAAGAAAAACACAACACAAGGAAAAATGCAGTACTTACCACAGATAGACCAGGTGACCATTACCTGTGGAAGGAAGGTAAATAAAACTGTCACTGTATGGATTCAAACTGTCTACAAGAAAGGCACGCGCAGGTACTTTGGAATAAATATGCAAATTTAATAAATAGCAAAAAAAACTGGACATCAAGAAAACGGAACATCACCAAGAATTAAAATTTAAAATATAAATTTAATAAAGAAAAAATCAACAATCTACCCTACAAATCAATCAGACCTACAATTATTTATTGGGAACCAATATTAATGACCTACTAAGCTAACCTACCTTCCTTTTAAATGCATTTCAAATAAAATAAAACGAGGTTTGATGCCTTTGGTTTTGATTAAATCTACACAAATCATCTGTCCAGGTAATCTAATGCTTGAATTCATATGTTAACTGAAAGTTTTCTTTTCTTGGGAAATACACCAGGTAAGTTTAAAATCTTCTGAAGGTACTAGGCGAGGAGTTCTCAAAAGGATTTTCACACCCACTTACAAATAGAGAGAAACAAGGAAAAATCCGCAATTAAATCGGGCAAAAATCAGAAAAATAATATCCCGGGATAAACAGAGATATCGTGAAACAAACCAAATCGCACTCAAATTATCTGCCGAAAAATCAGGTCAAATGAAATTAGCAGTCAACATTACAGCATCCCACAGGAACATAAAACCCATTTATAGCCAACATTCAATACATCATCACCATGGCAACAACAACAATGCATGCTCACCCAAGGAAGAATAGAGCGAATCCCCATTACGGATGCAACAATGCAATTTACAGACCAAAAGAAAAATCAGAAAAACAAGCTCCCAGAGGAAGAAAAGCCAGGAAAGTAAAACAGAATTAAACAGAACTGGAAAATAACTGCACGGTAAAACCTTATGCGTACTGCTTCGCTTAGTATCTTTCGATTACCGTAACACAGCCCAACTAGTAAAGGCTTAAGGCATCACCAAATTTTTTGAAAAAGGCATAATAATAATATTAATATCACAATAACAATAAAACATTTTTAAGGATTGCAATTTTGAACGTCCATCTCCGAACCACAATACAGATCCATGGGAACTGATCTCCAACATTAACATACCGTAAAAAAATATTATTTACGAACTGAAATTCAGAAAAATTTTGATGTTGTTTCAGATAAGATTTGCCATGTAACACTTATCACCCAGCACAAGCACTTCAATGAAATCATAATAGCTAGGTAGCAGAAAATTTTTTCGGACTTACAGTCTTGGCAGTGTAGCTGAACCCAGAAGCCATACTTACTCAAGGCAGAAAAGGAAATAATTTAAATATACTACATCTGCAATGTTCCAAAAATCCATCCAGAGAAGAAAGGCACTTCAGGAGGTGAATGAATCCCCTAGTATCCACTAGTTTTTTCCTGGATCCATCTTGTACGTGTGCTTCACAGCAAACCATGGAACACGTGGTTGTTCACCTTCCAAGTTCACAGCAGACAGTCTCTCTCTTGCTCTTGCTATGTCAGCCACCAAGCTGGCTAATCACGCCTGGGGAATGATGTGCCAGAGAGCTGTGCAATGGGCTACAGCTCGATCTACCTTTAGTAGAGTGTAGTAACAGACGGGCTTACCGTCGCAACATTACTTCATGTAGCCACATATAATTGAATTTCAAATGAGTAGTAACATATCCTCATATGTAGGAGAAGGAAGCAGTTCATGATTTTAAATCACTTTAAATATTAAGTCCACATCTCGCAGGGAGATGCCGCAAATTAATTTTTACGGAGATAAGTTCCAATGCAAAAATGTCAAACAAGGAGACTATTTTATTAGTTCTGTCTCACACGTCGCAGCAGATGTTCAAAGTGGCCTCCATGGGCTGCAATGCACGTATTCGGATGTCGTATCATGGATTGCCTCACCCTTTTGCAAGTTCCGGCCTCTCGCCGAATAGCATCACAGGCGTCATGAACACACTGTTGAAGGGTCTGGACATCAGGAACTGGTTCAGCATACACAACGCTCCATAAGAGTCTTTGCTGTTATGAATTGATGGAGTTATCTTCACTATATAAAATTTCTTGTACTAATTAGTAAATACTAGTACGTCCCTATCCATGTGGTCATCTGACAAGGAAGTGCTTGGGTTGGACCAGACCGAATGCAATGGAAACTTATAGGATTATCACTGAAGATAGTAATCCTGGAAGTACTTCAAATTAGTGACTTTTAACTATAACTTTGAGTATCAAAGATATCGATTGTATTAAAACTTGGTAAGATGCTCAATGGAGACATCAAGACATCACCTAACTCATGTAATTGTTGCACAGTTGTCCACAGCAGCACAAAATGAAAGATTTTGAACACTACATGTGTTATTTGTACAAATGAAATATTATCTTAATAGCTTGCATGTTTATATATTGCCCCCAGACTACTCTGCACCCAATTGCTGACCACAGGGAATCCAAGGTGGACCATTTGTGTTGGCAACGCTTAAATACTTCAGGCATTTTTAGATGTGGTGTGACTTGGAACACATCTGGCAAATGAAACAAAGTAAAACAGGAGACAACATTTATTTTAAAACATAACTGCTCAAAAATCGCTAGAATTAGAAAAATTAAGTCTTCTTGATGTTGTTCAATATTAAAGTCTTTTTTAATTGAAAATCAACACTCATAAATTTCTACAGTATAAGCATATAATACTTTGAAGATATTCTTCACTTTCCTTGGAAGGTATGGAATGTGGTTTAAGTACCACAGAAGGAAGAAGATATTAGTAGATACTATTCATAGGTTTGCCAGCCACTGCCACCACATGCCCCTGGGAGAGTTCTCCGCCACACGGAATATGCTGTATAAGAGTGCATGCTTAACATCACGACCTTGCTTAGTGGGAGATTTGAAACATAGGGCATGGCCAAGAGTGCAGTCTTAAACTAACCGTCACAGATTCAATTTACTCCTAATCTCACAGGCCTTGGGTTCAACCGTAGGCTTAACCCTAAAAGGCGTTAGCTTTACAGACTCAAGCTTGATGCCCAAGAGTGCTAGCTAAACCAACTGCCAGTGTGCTCTGAGACAAGCTAACATGCATGAATTTGATGCCCAGCTTAACCTTACATGGGCATTACGGACTCGAGTTTGAGTTTTGATCTCAGGCTTAACTTAACTAGACAAGATGCGACATGGTTCAGTGGCTTTTGGATCTGTTCTTGGAACACATTGGTGGCTACACACATTGTTTTAATAGGACTAGGGAAATGGTATAAGGCTTTATTCATAGTGCCATAACGTTGAAAGGTGGCCTTAGGTCATGGAGCTGAGAAACTGCAAAAAGGCCAAAGGACTAAAGGGCAAAAGGGTTTAATGGCTATAGGACAAAAGGGCTGAATGGTTAAACAACTACATGGGAAAGGATTGAGTGACTGAAGGGCTTAAGGGCAGAAGCATTATTATTGCGAGCCTAGTTGCTAGAAACTACAATAGATTAACCCCTTTGGTCTCTGACAACTGAATGTGGAACACGTCTATGATTCAGGACCAGCACTTTGCTTGGTAATAATTGAATATTACAGAAATAATGTGCATGGAGGTGTAATCCATGCTGATTTAAATACTCTAGATTTTGTAATTCCCAACTGGGCTTGGTTTATTATTTTTTATTGGGTAATTCTGATAAGGCACAAACTCCTGCAGGACTACATTGCAGCACCAGATTACTTTTCTTATTGGGTATAGATGTAGAGTATTCAGTACGAAGGTGGGTTGGATTCTCCAAATTATTATTATTATTATTATTAATATTATTATTGTGTGTGTGTAATCCAGGCTGATTTAAATATTCTAGATTTTGTAATTCCCGACTGGGTCAGGGATTTTACCCTTTACTGAGATTCAGATAAGTCGTGAACTCCTGTGGGACTGAATACCGGCACCATATAAATTTTTCCTCTTGGATATGCATGTTGAGTATTCAGTATGAAGGTGGGTTGTATCCTCCAAGTTATTATTATTATTATTACAGTCATTATTAGTGTGTGTGTGTTTTCAGCACGTAATAGTTGAATTGTCAGGCGGAGTAGCTCAGACGGTTAAGACGCTAGCCTTCTAAACTGAACTTGGCAGGTTCGATTCTGGCTCAACCCGATGGTATTTGAAGGTGTTCATGTATGTCAGCCTCATGTCGGTAGATTTACTGGCACATAAAACAAAACTTGCACGACTAAATTCTGGCACGTCGGGATCTTTGAAAACTGTTTCAAGAGGGGATTGCAATTTCTGCACATAGCAAGTTAATTGCTGAGCTGAGTAGCTCGGGCAGTTAAAGTGCTGGCCTTATCATCCTTATTGAGCATGAAAGGAGCTTGGATCTTCAAAATTATTATTGCGAATGTCCGAAATGTGGAGTGTAGTTAGTAAGATGTAAAGCGATTATTATTATTATTGTCCCCACCTTGATAGGAAGTTGAACTTGATGTGTTTCAATTAAACCTACAAGCTTTTAATGTACAGTCACTTAGTTAGCATTCTTGTTTCTTGCCCAAGTAAAGAAGCCACTGGTTCAGTTCTTTGTCTGGTTGGTGATTTTTTAATTTTTTTAAGCTCGAATGTTGTGTGTTTTGAATTTAAGGCACAATCCTTTAGATATTATGATAGTCAGCAGTACAAGGGAAAGTGTGCCGAGTTTTGTTCTCAGGCAGCTTGGGGGTTTTTTAATTGCTCACGGCTCTAATATTTGGTGCCATGTGATGTAAACATTACGGCAGGCAATTACACGGCTCCAGTGTTTAAATCTGCTGCCCAGAGCTCAATGCGGGAACAATAAACTTTGTATTCCCTGTCTTAGCAAATAAGTTACTTCCAAGTCTAGTAACGACCTTGTAAGGTTAAGCGTAGGTTTGAATCCAGGGCCTGTGATGTAAGGCCTCGAGTTGAATCCGTGCCTGTTAGGTTAAGCTTGCACTCTTGGCCAAACCCTACTTTTCAAATTCCCCCCCCCAAAGTAAGGTAATGTGAGATAAATCATTTTATTTAAGTGTGATTATTACATTACATATGTTCATCATTTATTGAAAACCTTAACTTCATGAACATTTGAGAATTTATGTCACCCTCACTATAAGAATCATGATCGAATAACTAGAAGAATGATCACCTTAGGACATTAAGGGGAGTTTGAAAGACCAAATTGTGAATTTTTTGACATTTTTTAAAATAAGTCCTACAATATTATTTAGTGTTGCATGATTAAAATGGTATATAATTTACCTCTGTGTGTGCTAGAAGTGTTTATTTTTAATTTTATAACGTTGCTTTCATATCCGTCAGGCTGGTTGATTTTGGACATGCATCTCTTTATTTACGAATATCTCTGAAACTACTGCACGTAGAAGGCTGTAGTTTTCGCCTATCGATGGAGAATACTCGGCGCTCAATTTTCTTTACTCTTCTGTTTGAAATAATTCTGCCGCCATGTTTGCTTTTGTGTAATGAATGTTGAATTTCGTGTGATTTAGTGTTCACTGGAAGTGCTCCCGTGTAGTTTGATTGCACTTATTTTGGTAAACAAAGTATAAGTATGCCTGGAAGTGCGAGTCTATTTGGGAAACGTAATTTTTGTGGCATCCAGCATACTAAAAACACAAGACAATGTGGTTCACATGAGGTAGAATCCGGCAACAGTGTAGAAACAGATTGTCAAAATGTGACACCAATCAAGAAGACAGACACGCCTCCTACCAGTGCAAGTGAATCTAAATTAGGTACACATTTTGAAGAACTGGGATCCGGAAGGCTGAAGTTTCAGGAGAGTATTTTGAGCACAATAATTCTATACCTGTAGCAGTTATGGAAGCTATCAAGCCAATCTACAGAGACCTAGCTCATCCAGACCTTCACACTCGGAATCCCAACGAGTCTTTCAACAATAATATCTGGGCTCGAGTGCCCAATAATGTATTGATTTGTGGGGTTAAGAACTTTGAAATGGGGAGTCAGTGATGCTGTATTAACATTCAATGGTGGGAACATGGGAAGAGTAAGAATGTTATTGCATGTCAGCATCAACCCTGGCCGTCATACTATGAAAGGACTGCAACATTTAGACAAATTAAGAATTGCTAAGGCACAGCGAGCAGCAAAGTTCAACACCAAAGCATCGCAAAGGAAAATGTTTTTAGAAAAGGAGGGGTACTGGGAAGAGGATACTGACTATGCTGTGGGGTGCTTTTGAGCCTTAATTGAAACATCTGAGTGAGTTCTTATAATTTCAAATTTTAAACCTGATTTTCTCAAAATGACTTATTTTACAATTAATGTTCCTGTATCTGAAAGACTACTTTTGATACATACATGAAACTTTGTGAGATGCTTTATTATATCTTTCTATCCTTACTGAAGCAGAATCATAGCACAGGTTTTCATAGACATGAAGTAAGGGGTGTCCATAATATTTTGTGTAAAAAATGGCACTTTAAAAAGAAATTAATATCTCGTTCTTTTTGTTTCTATATTTTAATTCTGCTTCAGTCCACATAAATAATATAGAAATGTCATCAGTAAAATATTCAGAGTCGTATCTTCATTGGTTCCAAGAATATAGGAACATAATCTTGGCTTATTTAACATTGGCAGGATAGGCCTTTCAAACTCCACTTAAGAAGATCTTCACACATTAAAGAAGACAGACTAATACTGTAATGGTTTAAAATTTGCATTATTTAGATACATTTCTTTAATTAGACAAGCTTGGGGTTGTTGAGTGGGCACAGAGAGTGATTATTATTTTAAAGTGAGCTGGTCGCATCATGCGCTCAGTAATATGCTCTTCATAATGCAATATTCGTTGCTACTTCCTTAGTATTCATAAATATGAACTATCATCCCATTCTGTCACTTAACAAGGCTAGGGTATTTCCATTGAGCACTATCGCCTTCTAAATTTTACATCCATGTTCATTACTTTTAATGTAACTTATTTTTATATCGTAAGTTTAGTCCCTAATGTTCATGAATAACATTTAGGTGACAATAATTGAGCAAGATGAGCTGTCATATTCTATAAATATTCACAAAAGTATGCACCATATCCATCCCAATTAGTCTTTTAGGTTTTAAGTTAAACAAATTTGTCTATGATTTTTAACACTTGATTGTTAGTGCACTACGCTGTTAATGAAATTCAAATAATTGAAGACTTACAATATCAACACATTTCAACTGATAGGACTACACTCATGTTCATAAAAAGCAGAACACCTTGAAAGACTAGAGATAGGAAGTTCATGTTCACAGGACATGTTCATTAGTATGTTCTGCAGAAATGATTAGCATTTCAGTCACCCAGGTTGGGCATGTGTCCTGTTGCCTTTTGGGGACTGGGTCCTCCAGGGGCACTGATAACCTGTTCCATGTGTGATGGCATCAACACCTATAAGGCGCGAATGGCGTCTTGGGGTATAGCCATCCATGTTGCATTCACCTGGTTCCACAGTTCATGTTTGGTAATTGGCATTGTATTTAAAGATAAAAATTTCATTGTTCCGTATTGAAAGTATTAACGTTAAAAATTAAATAATTGAAAAAGAGGTTCAACATATTCAATACATAAAAGAAAGGAATGTAGTGATTACATTCTTATTTAATAGTGATTAGAAATGGGACCGGTTTCGACCCTAGTCCAGGTCATCGTCAGCCGTTCAAAACATAAAAAACAAGAAAAACAATGCATATGAAAAAGAATAAGTGAACTCTGGGTCGGTATAAGATGAAATATAAATTGATGATGCAGGTAGAAATTGTGAGTCACTTAAAATAAAACAGTACGTAATATTATGAAAGGTAGTACGGCACACGCAATGATAAGTAAAGTCACTCATTGTTTATGAATAATGAAGAACGGTCAAATGGGTCAGTTTTTACACTCTGTCAGGTACAAAGTCACAACACTATCGAACAACATATGAAGATCCATAAATATTTTGAAGTTGCAGACGAAAAGATTTATAGAAGCAAACTGCCAGCTCTCGGTGATCAGCGCGGCACATCCAAGGTCATGCGCTGTGGTCTCGAACGCCAAAGTAGAATGGAGAATATCCTGAAGGTCCAGAATTTGCCTCGGTTGCGGGAAGTTAAGTATGTATATATAGAAACATACAACGCAATTCAGTATAATTGAAAAAGTAATTGTGCTCCTGCTGAGTTCTTGGAAAACAGTTGACTTGAAAAAACAATTGTAAAGAGAAAAAAATGTAGTAAACAGCGCAATATCGGAAAACAAATGAAAACATATATGCACAGTGCGCTATTTTTTAAATTGAAAAAATTTAGGTCATGATTGAAGTAGTCGAAGTTGGCGCAAGACAAGAGTTAAAATTTGAATGAGGAGAACCGAAATGAAGGTAGGTAGGTTTTTTAATAGAAAAGGTAGAAAAAATTATACCGGTAGAGGAAGAGTGATAGTGAAATAAGAGAAGAATAAAGGAAATTGAAGATAAATGGTGTTGAAGAAGGATAAGATAGGGAAATGAAAGAAGGGTAGTTTAGGGTGGGTTAGGAGGGTGGGTTATTGGAAGTAGAAAATGTGGGTGGGAACTTTGTAAGGCATGGAAAATAGAATTGGGGTTTTGGAATTTGGAATTTTTGAGAAGAAGAATTAGGAAGTCGAAAAGGATGTTGGGTTTTTCAGAAATGTCGTTTAAATTGAAATTAGGGTTGAAGTACTGGTCAAGGTGGATAAAGCAATTTTCAGTTATGTTTAAGAGGGGACCTTTGTTAATGATCTTAAGTATTTTCATGTCATTTTCAGTACTGGTGAAACTATGCTTTGAGTCTTGTATGTGCTGTCCTATGGCAGAGAATCTGTTATATTTAATGGCGTTGACATGTTCAGAGTACCTGATATTGAAGTTGCGGCCAGTTTGTCTGACGTAGGAGGAATTACAGTTGTTGCATTTGAATCTGTTGGATTTCAAAATTCTTTAATTTTATCTTTAAATGCACAAGCTAACCAAGCTAAACAAAAAGCCTTCTCTTACATCGGCCTTAAGATCAAGATCGCTAAATTAGGAAAAGACATCGACTTCCTGAAACAATGCATACCCTACAATCTTACCCCCAAATTTCTTCAAAGTTGTACCAGAAAAAACATTTCTTCTCCTCACATGTTAAGAACCCAAAGAATAACCAACAAAATTTGGTAAAAAAAACGAAGTCCGGTTCTTATACAAGAAAAAATCATTTTTAAACAACAGGTTATACGAAACACATCTAGAAATTGCTAATCTTCTCCCGAGTGTACAATGGAACCTCTTCCTAACTCAAGTAGACAATAAATTATTTCATGTACTGTCAATTAAACAACAAACCCTAGAGAAAAAACTCAAAATTCTTAAGAACAACTCTTCTTCACATAAATTTCAGTTTAAGGACCTCAACACACCCTCCAAAACTATTGAACAATTCCATCCTTGCATTGTAAATCTATCTAAAACAACTCTGAGTGATGTTGAAAACTCAATTCTTTCGAAGGGCCTCAAACACAATTGGCCCAATCTCAACACTTTCAATGCAGCCACCAATTTAATTATTGAATCTGAAATAGCCATTAACAAAATGCCAATAGATGAACAAGATGAAATCAGATATGAAGTAAAAAGAAAACTCGAAAAAATCTTCATTAACAATTACAAAAACATTTCTCTTAATAATAATAATAATATTAATAATTTAATTAATGATAATAAAATCATTTCAGATCTTAAAAAGAAAATCAATGACAATAATCTCATTATCACCAAATCTGATAAAGGCAACACTACTGTCATAATGGAAAAAACTGACTACTTAGATAAAACCAAAATTTTTTTCAGTGACCCTTCTTTTTCTATAGTAAAAAAAGACCCAACCACAAAAATCCTACGCCTACTCAAACATACTTTAAGAAACGCTTCCTTTCTCCTCACAGATCAAGAAAAAACTAAATTAATAAACATGAACCCAGGACTACCCACTGCCAAAGCCCTCCCTAAAATTCACAAAACTAACATTCCCATCCGTCCTATTATCAATTACAGACCCAGTCCCCTATACAACACTTCTAAATTCATCCAAGCATTTTTACTAAAAAATTATCGATTTTTATCCAACAAATCTATCAAAAACACTTCTGATCTAATCAACAAATTAAAGAATTTTGAAATCCAACCAATTTCTCTCTCCATTCTTTTGACATTGTAAACATGTACTCTAGTATTCCAATTTCAAAATTATTCCCCATTATAAACAACAACCTGAACAAATTCAGTAAACTAAGTAAACTTGAAATTGAAGATTTCATGTCTGTTTTAAAATTAGTTCTCAACAATAATTATTTTACGTTTGACAACACCATTTATCAACAAGATGGCTTGGCTATGGGCTCACCAGCCTCTGGCATTCTTGCTGAAATTTAGCTCGACTTCTTAGAAAACACAAAAATTAATAATAATAATAATTTCTCCAACATCCTCTTTTGGGCCAGATATGTCGACGACACATTAGTAATCTTAAATGAAGAATCAACCAACGCAGCCTTTACACTTCTTCATCTCAGCAACTTAGACTAACATTAAATTCACCCTCGAATCAGAACACAACCAAACTCTTAATTTTCTAGACCTAACTATCACTAGACATCCTTCCTCTTTATCTTACAAAATTTTCAGAAAACCAACCCAAACAGCAACCACAATACGACAAGATTCTTCGCACCCTCAAGCTCATAAACGTGCCACTTATAACAGCTTAATTTTTCGTGCCTTCAACACCCCTATGTCCAAAAAAGATTTAAATAACGAATTAAACACCATCCGCAACATCGCTAAATTCAATGGCTTTAACAACTCCTTCATAAACCGCATCATCAACAAATTCAAACACCGTCCAAAAACCAATTTATCTACAGACACAATAAAACCAACTGCTTTTTCCACCTTCACTTTCACTCAGGATGCTTATAAAATAACTAATATTTTTTAAAAACATAACATGAAAATTTATTTTAGAACTAACAATAGATATCTTGATATCTTACACAACTCTAAATCTCTAAATAAATCTAATGCTTTTTCTAAATCTGGTGTATACAGATTCAAATACAACAACTGTAATTCCTCCTACGTCGGACAAACTGGCCGCAACTTCAATATCAGGTACTCTGAACATGTCAACGCCATTAAATACAACAGATTCTCTGCCATAGGACAGCACATACAAGACTCAAAGCATAGTTTCACCAGTATTGAAAATGACATGAAAATACTTAAGATCATTAACAAAGGCCCCCTCTTAAACATAACTGAAAATTGCTTTATCCACCTTGACCAGTACTTCAACCCTAATTTCAATTTAAACGACATTTCTGAAAAACCCAACATCCTTTTCGACTTCCTAATTCTTCTTCTCAAAAATTCCAAATTCAAAAACCCCAATTCTATTTTCCATGCCTTACAAAGTTCCCACCCACGTTTTCTACTTCCATTAACCCACCCTCCTAACCCACCCTAAACTACCCTTCTTTCATTTCCCTATCTTATCCTTCTTCAACACCATTTATCTTCAATTTCCTTTATTCTTCTCTTATTTCACTATCACTCTTCCTCTACCGGTATTAATTTTTTCTACCTTTTCTATTAAAAAAAAAACCTACCTACCTTCATTTCGGTTCTCCTCATTCAAATTTTAACTCTTGTCTTGCGCCAACTTCGACTACTTCAATCATGACCTAAATTTTTTCAATTTAAAAAATAGCGCACTGTGCATATATTTTTTCATTTGTTTTCCGATATTGCGCTTTTTACTACATTTTTCTCTTTACAATTGTTTTTTCAAGTCTACTGTTTTCCAAGAACTCAGCAGGAGCACAATTACTTTTTCAATTATACTGAATTGCGTTGTATGTCCGACTCGTTGGCTGAATGGACAGCGTACTGGCCTTCGGTTCAGAGGGTCCCGGGTTCGATTCCCGGCCGGGTTGGGGATTTTAATCGCTTCTGATTAATTCTTCTGGCTCGGGGACTGGGTGTTTGTGTCCGTCCCAACACTCTCCTCTTCATATTCAGACAACATACTACACTACCAACCACCACAAAAACACGCAATAGTGATCACATCCCTCCATATAGGGTTGGCATCAGGAAGGGCATCCGGCCGTAAAACAGGGCCAGATCCACATGTGCGACGCAGTTCGCACCCGCGACCCCACAGGTGTGGGAAAAGCGGTAGGAAAAGAAGAAGAAGAAGACTGAATTGCGTTGTATGTTTCTATATATACGTACTTAACTTCCCGCAACCGAGGCAAATTCTGGACCTTCAGGATATTCTCCATTCTACTTTGGCGTTCGAGACCACAGCGCATGACCTTGGATGTGTCGCGCTGATCACCGAGAACTTACAGTTTGCTTCTATAAATCTTTTCGTCTGCGACTTCAAAATATTTATGGATCTTCATATGTTGTTCGATAGTGTTGTGACTTTGTACCTGACAGAGTGTAAAAACTGACCCATTTGACCGTTCTTCATTATTCATAAACAATGAGTGACTTTACTTATCATTGCGTGTGCCGTACTACCTTTCATAATATTACGTACTGTTTTATTTTAAGTGACTCACAATTTCTACCTCCATCATCAATTTATATCTCATCTTATACCGACCCAGAGTTCACTTATTCTTTTTCATATGCATTGTTTTTCTTGTTTTTTATGTTTTGAACGGCTGACGATGACCTGGACTAGGGTCGAAACCGGTCCCATTTCTAATCACTATTAAATAAGAATGTAATCACTACATTCCTCTCTTTTGTGTATTGAATAGGTTGAACCTCTTTTTCAATTATTTAATTTTTAAAGTTGGCATTATGTCACAGCGTCGCACCCGTCCTTTCACCATATACCACACGTTTTTGATTAGCGACAAGTTTGGTGATCAGGCGGGCCAGGGCAACAGTCTGACATTCTGTGACAACAAGAAGGAACATGTTCATGCAGCAACATGTGGTCACGCATTGTCCTGCTGAATTACGGCATCTGGGGTATCATGCAAAAAGGGTATGGCTACGGGTCGCAGAATGTAATTCACGTAGGTCAAACTGGTAAGTGACCTGGACACGCACCAACTGTGATTTGTGTTTGTACCTAATAGCACCCGACACCATAAAGCTTATGTGAATGCAGTCAGTGTGATGGCACTCCCCCTCTCTTTGGCGAACCAAAATGCAGCCATCATTTGCAAACAAATAGAACCTGGATTCCTCCCCAGTGACGTCGTTCCATACACCATTGCAGTCTAGCATATTTATGCACATTACTCAAAGGTAGGCGGAGAAGTGGACACCGCGCCGGTAACCCAGATCGTAATAAACAGGGATAGACTGTCGCTCCTGATAGTGTACAATGTGTTACACTCTTCCACTGTTGCACCAGAGCTGAGGAAGGTGCAGATCTGTGCTGCAAAGCCATTCGGATGAGATGTCGACCTTCTCGGGGGGGGGGGGGTTCTGGGCGGTGTGACCAGATCCACCTCATCATGTTCTATGGCCTTCTGTGAATGGTCTGTACACACCCATTGCACTGCTGACACACTCCTTCACACATGAGCAGCAATTTTCCGGATAGATGCCTCACGTTCTCTCATGCCAGTAATGCGCCCTCTTTCAAACTCACTCATTTGACAGTACTTTTCTTGCATATGTCTGCAAGGCATCCTCCACATCTGCCCAAGTCACACTGATCCATTACCTTTGGTTTGTAGTGATGAGAGCCGCGAGTACAATTTACCAGTCGGTGGTGGTGCACAGAGATATTGATGTGGACCTTGAACCTGACGGTAAACATGGTTCAAAAGCTAATCATTTCTTCAGAACATACTAGTGGACATGTCATGTGAATATCAACTTCTTATCTCTAGTCTTTCAAGTTGTTCTTTATTTTAAGGACATGAGTGTATTTCAATCATTCACAAAATTTACCAACACCAATAAGTAGATCTGAAGCGATAAGAATCTGTAACAACACAAAATTATGGAAAATATTATTTCTAGAATGAAGTCCTTCTGAAAAGGAAAGTATTATTTAAAAAATGTACTTAAATTTTTATGATGGAAGTTGATTTGGTCCTGGCTGTCAATGTCTCACAATTGGTCCCTTTAGCACCATTTAGGGTGTGGTGAGATCTCCCCTTTTAGTAGCACATTCTGGAAGGAATATCCCTTGAGAGGTGAACCATATGAAAGTAGAGATTCCTCTGGCAAGCAGCATGATGATTCCCATAGTTCCTTCTTGTAACAGTAGGCATCCTCACACACATACACACACACCCCCTCACACAGACTGAAACTAAATCAGCACATTGTATGTGCTCCAACCATGCCTATTTAAATATCACTCGACACCTAAGTTGCGGGTTCAGATGATTTATGCATACCACACGTGTTCTGGATTGAAAATGATAGTGGTTATGTCTTGCAGAAGTCGAAATAAAATGTTCTCTTTGTAAGACATCACGTCTAATAAACATTGGTTGGCCTAGAGTATCTTGTAGAATTGTAGTGGGAAAGCAAAGTGAAGTTGTGCTCTAAAATAGAGCAGTATGAAAGCAGTAGAGTAAGAGCTGAGTAAGTTTAGCTTTGATTACACACTGCCTTTATCAGTTCTCAGACTAGAAGGTGTGATTAGTTGGAAGCCAATCATAAATTTTCTTCACGTCTTCTTAAAATATAATGGATTGAAACTGGTCTTGTGAAAAGTTCTGAAAACTGGCAGGGTGCTGCTAGCCTTGAAAATGTTAACTGTTCATAACTGTCATGCTAGGCTCCTGGTGAGTAAGGGAAAAGGTACGGATCGCCATGCTGTCATGCAGCTATGAGCTTAAAGGCGACATGCTCCACGTTATCTGACCTTGGCCTTCACAACAGCTGTTATGCATGACCCACTGACTGAATTAAATTAGGCTTTTGCAACAATCTCAATTTTATTTCCAATTATCCCATATTTTGGTACAATATGTTGTAGATTAAAAATTTCTTTCAACAGTATTAAAAATGTAATATTTTGATATATCGATGTGTTGTTGAATTAGTAAAATTGATTTGTAGGAATCCTATTTCTGGTGTGAAAATCTAATTTTCAGTATAAATTGTTGTGTAGCACTTTCAAGTGAAATTATCTGTAGATTTGTACAGTGCTTAGGCAGCATCATTCTACATTATTAACAGATAACCTTTCTGGGATGCCCAGCTATCTTTTAGCTGTTAATTTTAATACTGTAATTGGTTTTATAGTAAATTAATGATAATTGTTGAATTTACTATTTGTTAATTGATAATTCACCCAAGTGTCATTGAAATGTGTTTGATTCAATCCAATCTCTTCCCTTTCAAGATAATTTGACCCATGAGAACTTCTTTATGTCCAGATACCTTTGAATCATGATTCCCTTTTATAGCATATACTCTGCAGTTTGCTAGTATTTTCTTACATTTTCCTGAGTATTAGCTTCCAAATATTCCATGGGATAATTCTGGACGTCGGTTTATCTTCAAACAGGTGTACACATTGTTTCTTAATATGGATAGATCTGTGTTGGTATAGGACAGTCACAGTTCATAGAACTGTTGTGAGAAACCTATTTCTCTATTGTTGTTTCTTTTTTTCTGTCCCTCAGTGGTAGAATTTTTGTTGTATCATGTGGTACTGAATATTCACATTGCCAACAAATATTAGTTTAAGTGAAATGTTTTTGAGTGTTTTACTCCAACTGAAGTTCTGTTAGGATCAACTTGCATTAGCTTGATCACCTCGAGAATCATGTCTTTGGCAGTTTTTCTTAGTAGGGTGCTTTCGTGGGGTTACTTCAGACTATGCTGCAAGAATATAAGCATAAATGTGGAAGCATGGTCCATCGTAATTACACTGCCGATATGCTTGATAAATCTCTTAAAGGGATTCATGCTGAAGGACATATGGAGAAGCTGCAAAGAATTAAGGGCTACCTTGATCCTAACCAAAGAGCATAGGTAGGCAGACCATCTTGACTTGAAGGAGGAAAGCATGCTCTGCATGGAATTTTGAAAGATGTGCATTTGGGGTTCTATTTTACGCTATACTTTTCCAAAGTAACTCCATGTATCGTAAAATTTTGGTCATGTATATGAAAACTTATGTCCAAAGGTGGGTTTAAATATGGGTAACGGTGAACACTGAATTTTTAAAAGAAATACTTAGTTTTTAACATATTGTTTGAAATTACATATTAAGATACTCTCACAATAAGTATTGGAAGAGAAGGAATTCAAGCAATTGCTTCCTTGTGGTACTGAACAACTGTTCAAGAATGAAAGGTGTTCAATGATCCACCTATTCAATACTTTATTGCAACTTATAGTGGTTACATAACCACAATAACACTTAATCGGGACATGTTTCACCCTTAATTTAGGGCATCGTCAGCCGAAAATAATCTTCAAAAAGTACAAATAACATTACAAATAGAAGCTAAAAGATTACCTAGTTACTAAAATTTGGTACACATAAAGTGAATATACATTAATAAAAGCATGTTAATGGATCATTGTCAGTGATCGTCCTAAAACTGTCTTGTCAGAGACTAAAACTTCCTCTATTAAAAATACGTAGTTTTAATTAAAATGATTCACGCAAAATTGTTTGTGGAATCACCAATGTGATAAAGCATAGATTGCCAACAAAATGAGGGTGTAAACATAAGCACCAAAAAACGTATGTCTTGCACACCATATGGACAAGGCCAATTGTAGAAATCGTAAGTATAAAGATAGTAAAACTTCAACGGCAGAATATACGTAATGGCGACACCGAAACATCAGTTGAAATATCGTAGAAGGAGTGGCCCTGTGTACAGGTAAAAAATAATTGTCAGAGACCTATGTCGAGAACTGCCGGTAGGATCTGGAATGATGTTCACTGTAAGAGAAGGAAAGGAAATCTTATAAAATGGTGAACACAAGGAGAGAACTCTATTACGTTGTTTAGGATAGATGAGGACTTACGTGTTTTAAGCTGCTACTTGTTATCTACCGTTGTGTTAGGCCCTAGTAACCGCCCTTCTGTTGGCTCTGAGTCTCTTATTCTAACTGTCCTGCAGAGGCGGTAGTGAACTCGGATGGGAAGGAATGGGGAGTGCGGGAGGGAGGAGAAGATGGGTGGAGTTAACAGTGACGAGGCTGGCGAAGGGGCAGAGTAATCAAATTTGCCGGAAGTAGGCCTATTATCCGTGGGTATGGGTGGAGTATTATGGTATGAAGAATTAAATATATTAGGTATCCTAATTTTATTTGAACTAACCGTGTTTAATAGTTTAGGCGTTAATTCTTGTAACATGCTTTTACTGTCCGTGCTGTCATTAAGGTTCTGATCCTTATTATACGTTTGGTCTAAATAGATATATAAACTTTCCAGTTAGTTCAACATTCTTCCTGTTTCCATATTCCTAATTATCGCTAGATACCGTATTTCTCTGTGGATTCAAAAAATTCTACTATTTCTCCCGATTTTAGCTTATTTTTTGGTGAACTTCAAACATTTGTTTTCGAATCCCGTCATTTCAGATTATTGTACGCCAGTGGCCGGCAGCCCTTCGCTCGTTGGCCGCTTTCAAACGAAATTTCGACGTTTATTAATGCGAGAAATATGCGCGAATGTGCTGTGATTATTGAAACTTTTATATCGCGAAGCGTATATCGATTGTACGAGAAGTACGAGAAAATGGGTGAACGGAATTTAATGAAAATCGGTATGTGAAGTTAGGGAGTATTTAACTACAGTCTACGCTATAAATAATTTTGTTCACGCTGTTCGAAATGGTAGTTTAGGGGAAGGTGCCAAAAATTTAATTTTTCATAACCTATCTTATTGGCCATATCGAAAAGTACTACATAACAAAAGTTATAGAGAGTACAATGTCTGGTTATTTATGTCTTATTCAGTTTTACCGTACTGACTATAATAATATTGGTGGTGATGGTGATTAAATTGTGAAGATGATTATAAGAATGAGAAAAAAGTCCTGAAAGAGCGATCGCTTGAATAATAACACAAGAGGGAGTCGTGAAAGAAAGGACGACTCTCTTTACATTAGATGCTGTAATATCACAGAGTTGGAAGAAAACTACATGTGAAGGCCTGCAATGTAGAAAGCTCATAAAATTGATCAACAATAACATTACATTGACTATTGTTTGTTGTGATGTGCTTTGTGTATTCTCCTGCCATTTATATCCGATAGATAGGATTACTGATGCGTACCTAGTATAACAGCCTGCCTGAATATTGGCGGGAAGTAGCTGGGGAGTTAGATCTCTCTCTTCTTTAGCATGCTATTCCTCTGGTTCATACATTTTCATACTGCTGGTACGTAGCACACTGGATCATGATAATATTCCAGCTTTTCGACCCCTACTGTGAAGCAGTGATTGGAATGAGCAGTGTGCACACTTAAACGGAATAATGACACAGGAGTGTTTGCGGGTGTCTGTGGCCTGGTCGTTCTAGCTCTGGAATTTTCAACTGTTGGATTGACACCATATTACTTTTCATTAAAAGTGAGAAAATATGCTGTTTTCCATTTTATCGAAAATTACATATGACAGCATTACTTTTAATCATGACATTCGTACTGACGTTAAAAGACCTATGTTGACTTCAGTTGGGAAAACTATAAGGACAGTCTTACTAAGAATTCCGTAGCGAAGCACGGGTACAACAGCTGTTATTTGATACAAATAGCATTCAGCTTCACGGAATCGCGCGACGGTTGTTGTAATGTATTAATCTATGCATTTGCCAAGTAATGACATCTAAGTGCATGGCCGATTAACACATGTGGAAACATAAGTTCATACTACTTTCGGAAGGCTTATCAGTGACCTATCATCTCACTCACATACTTTCTGTGAGGTAATCGAGATGTGTAATTTTTAGCCTTGTAGCCTCGTATAGCAGCGGTCGGGCTTTGAGACAATAAGTATTATAAATATATCATAGTACTGTATTGCGCAATATTTGTAGAATAAGCAGTTTTGACCAATCGTATCTCCTGATTTTTCCTGATTTTCATATCAAAATCTCCTGATTCTTGGTTTTGTCAAGTTGGCAGGTATGCTTGATAGGGTAGAACTTGGGGAAGACTACTGACAAAAATTAGTGCAGTTGGACTAGATAAAATAGTGACTAAATGGGTGGCTATAAAGATGTGGCCAAATTAATAGAGAAAGATTAACAAATTGAGAATTGAACACATAATGTGTTACCAATGCTTAAGTTTATGACTTTAATACTTGGTATGCATCCCCTTAGCTTTAGTGAGTCACTTGATTCGACTGGGCATACCCTCAATCAGTATTTTGCACTGACTTTAAATCGTTATCATGAAACCAGATCTGAACGAGCTTCTCAATCAAGCCAATTTCTGCCTTTATATTTGTTTTTCGGATTTATTCTTTGCTGTCGCCCAAAGATTTTCTATGGGGTTCATGTAGGCTTTTAGGCCAATCTAGCACTTTTACATTTTTTCCTTTAAAAGCCATTACTTTTTTGTTTTGTCTTGCATAAAAATAAATTCACTTAGGTCAAACCACTCTTGCACCTGAGGTAGCAGACGGGTTCTTAATGCTATGCTGTTCACGTCTCGTAGTTCCTTCAACATTATATAATCGTCCACAGCCGTACCAAGAAAACATGCTCCAGACCATCACTTAAGTTGTATGCTTCGCTCTCTGCTTCACACAATCTGAATCGAATGTTTATCCTTCTTTTCTTCTGACATATTGACTTGTCTCTTCTTCGACAGTAAATACTAAATTGTCACTAAAACAAACCTGAAATAAATGAAACAAACATGCCTAGCATTAAATGCAATAAGCTGTAGAGTTTCAAAGAAAAATTTCATACTTGTACTGTACTATACAGTTGCATCAGTTAGATTGGGTTAAACATGGAACAGTGAATGATCATTTAGGAATTACAGTTATTGTAATGGACTTGCCTTTTTGCAGTCATCAGATGACCAATTCTGGAGATTCATGGCCCACTGGAACCTCTTTGCAGCCATATCAGGAGCAATCTTTGCTTTTCTTCAAGGTCATCTTGCTTTCATTCAAGCAATAAACAGCTCTCGTCTCACAGTCCTGGCTGATACGAATGACCTATTCTCTTCTTACGTAAATCTGAACTAGTAGCCTCGTGATTGTTTACTGAAAATTTAATCAGTTTTCAATTACTCCTTGGGATTAGTTTCTTCTTTTGCCCACAGTTTCCAACACGTTGACATTTTGTCCTCCTCTTGTCTTCATATTTTGAAATTCTGCTAACAGATTGCTGTGATATTTGCAATCTAGAAATTATATCTTGCTGTGAATAATGTTTCTCAACAAGTAGATCTCTGACAATGCCTATCTGTCTTTGCGAAGCGTACTTTCGTTTCCCCATAACCTGAAAATTTGTCAGATCTCTAGAACAACTGTTAAAATATATCATCTGAATTCGTGAATATTGTCAATAATCCAAGTAACTTACAGAATGCACAGTCTTAAAAATAGGTCACATTATTTGCTTCCATACAGCAACAGTATGCAGATATAGATGATAACAGAACATAAGCACTAACAAAAATGACACAAAACCATCTGAATAACGAAATTACATTGTGGTTCTCACTGTAGCCACTATATAAAAAAATACATTACTGAGGACAGGGATATCCCGAGGGTAACTTTGTCACCAAACATGTTCAAGGATTAGGCTGTAAAGGTTGATAATATTCATAAAGATAGAAATGTATCTTTTACCCTAATAATTAGAGTTGGTGAAGCAATATTTGATCCTGTAACAAGTATGGGATTGGGTCCCACAGGGCAATATTATGAGACCTATATTTCTTAATATATATAAACAATATGAATAATGAACTTTAATCAGAGATTGGTTTATTTATTGATTGATTGATTGATTGGTTGATTGGGACATTGATTTATTTATGTTTTTAGTTTTAATGTGAAATACAGAGAGGGATGATGGATATTTCTATGGTTATGATTTAAGCATTGTGCACTTGTTGGGAAAGTGGTGGGAATAATGTGGGATTATTTGATATTACAGTGTTTTGGGAAAGAAAGTATATAGAAACATGGAAATGAACAAAGAGGTTACAAGTCAAGTCATTTATAGAAAGATGGGAACAGGGGAATATGAATATAAGGGGATAAAGAAAATAGCTAGTCATTGTGGAAATAGGGATCAACAGAAAGAGAAGCAAGGAATGGCATTGGGTAATGATTTGGAGATAGTATTTATTATTATTAATTATTTGCCTTCAATTGTACATGTACCCATACACGGATGTGCCTCCATTTGCACATGAATATGCACATATACTCTGCTGAATATTCTGCTGAATATTCACAAATATGTAGGCAATTTTAAATTTTCATATTTACAAAAGTTCCTCCTTTTCTATTGCTCCCTTGTCTACTGCTATCCTACAGTGTTTTCCTTTTCACTTTCCTATCTCTCTTATCATATGTCTGAAAAGCAGTGGCAAAAGGGACTCGAGTTAAGATGCAGAAGGTCATTATGCAAGTTAGGTTCCAAAAAAGGTTAAAAAATAAATAAATGCAATTTAGGTTTTAATCTAATAGCAGTTGTATAGTATTATTTAAAGTAATTACACATGTTGTATATGATTTTATTATGTTTGTAAATACAGGAGATATTATGAGTAGAATTATGTAAATAATGTAAATTTATTAAGGATGAGCTCTGTGTTTAATAAAAAAATTAGTGTAAATTGTATAATACTGTATTTTAGGAAATAGTCTTCTTCTCTGTTCATTTAACATTTAGTGTTTGATAATAATGTATTTTTTATACCATTTGCCACCAGTGTAGACACCTCTTTTGCATTTAGATTGATTTTGATTTGATTGTTCCTTTCCGTTCTTATATTTTTAAAATGGGAGATAAATTAATTATACTCATCTTGTGCCACTATGAATTTTATTTCCTCAGCTGTTTCTTGTTTAGGCCTATGTATTTTTATTCCCTTCTTTATTCTATTCTTGTTTCTTACTTATAGCCATCCGAAGATATTAAGGAGGATATAATCATAGAAGAACATACGGATGATCAGCTGTTACCGTACATCAAAGAAGAAACAGAGTATGTACACTACAAATCCCATACAGTATAGAATAGGTTGTACCTATTCACAGTTGTGTTCAGTGGTGGTTGGTTTATATCCAAAATTTGGCCATTTTTATCAGTTAAATCCTTTCTTAAGAAGGTTACTTATAAACACTAATATCTAAGTAATTCCATTGATTAATTTTTTTCTAAAATATTCAGGAACGTTAAGATCATATTTAATTTTCTGTCATGTAGTTTTATTGAATAAGTATCTACAAAAAGAAACTCTGGTAAAGCTAGATATTTTTGAAGTGTATTTGTTTACAATAACTTTAAGCAACCATGAAAAACTAACAAGGAGGTGACAAGTCAATCATGTATAGAAAGATGGGAACAGAAGAATGTGAATATAAGAGCATAGAGAAAATAGCTAGTCATTGTGGAAATGTCTCTGTCACTGCATCATTTGTTCATCACATTCTTATCATCTGAAGTGCCATCTGAAACTATTACCTCCAGATGGTGTCAGTAATTTTTTCACGTTCGTACCAACAGTGACACACAGAAAAGCCATGTTTATAGATTATAAACGGAATCTACAAATTCAAAATTGTTAGGTTTTATGAACATAGTAAACAATATAATTTCAAATGAACATAATTATGTTCATAAATCAATATAGTGATGGCTGAATTCAATAGTGCAATAACTCAAAAATGTAATTATTTTTGAAGTATTTTTTTGGTTAGATTCTTTTTTAATGGTCTTTTCTGTTTTCTTGTGTGTTAAGTCTGATTCCTTCATTTGCAGATGCCAAAGTAGATAATGTGTTGTAGAAATGAAACTTTCAGATTAGTAGTGCTGCATCTTAGCTATCATAGGTTTCAAATAAAACTTCCACATTGTTGTAAGCATAAAAATAATGTTGTGGTGTTGAATTTATTTTTGTCCAGTGTTATATGGTCACACTTGCTCATTGTCACCAATTCTCGCTATTCATTTTAGTGCTCATTGTCAGTCAAGAGGTTGTAGTGCAAACATATTTACACAATTAGTATAAACTAATAAAATGGACAGCTACAAGTGAAGTTTTAAATTTGTGCAGGTTGCCTAAAAAAAATTCAGATTTCGTCAAGTAAGTGAATTTATTATCTTGTAAGAGTAGGTAAATAATAATGTAATGATATAACATTATTTCAAAATTGTAATTTTTATCACTGATGTTAGAAAGTATCACAAGTGTATATCCTGTTTTCAAACATGCAATGTAGTAATGTTGTTTGAACTGTAGCTGGGCCATTGGACTACTTGCTAATTCATTTTTTGCTCTCACGCTGTTGTTGGTTACTGTGTGAAGCGATCTTTTTTAATAATCTCTGGGAAATGATTGTATAATCACGGATTGGTGCTCTCAACCGAGCCCTTGTATCGGCAGGTCCTGCAATGGCTAGTCGTAGCCTAAGGTTTGACTTCAAACCAGATTAGTGATGGAGACTATGAATTCTGGAAGGTTTATCTGATTTTGTGTGTGGTTAGAGTCTTCTCGAATGTTATCTGATGCATTGACTTGTTCCTACTGTACATTCACAACTAGTGGCAAGAAATATTCATTTCAGTCCTTAGTACTTCCCAGTACCAGCTTACACTCTGTCATTAGTCAGAGTAGAACCATGCACACAACTGAAGGTCGCCCAAATACGTCAACTCTTAGAGGTTCAAATTCTGCTGTTGCTAATTCTTGTGTAACAGGACAAAATAGGCTACGTTAGAGAACAATCTTATATTATGACCACCAATAAAAATGTTGCTTATGAATACTTTTCACGCACAAAATGCATATTTCTATTTTTGGATAGAGTTTAAATTAGTTTTCTTCTTCCTAAACATATCTTGCGCAGAGGCACTCTTGAACCTGCAAAGCAACAAGATTTCTGTGTGTTTTCTTTTTCTTTGTTATACAAGGCAGAAGACTTTACATTGTCTTTATAGCATAGTCCATTTTGTATCATAGATTTTAGATGCTTCTGAAGGATTCAGTCGACCGGATCTTATCTACTGATTCCCACTTTGTTTTATATCTTACCTCATGTGCTATGTTATCCGGACTCTCATTTTAGCAGTCTACAAATATCATTAAGCAACTTAAATGACCTCTTTTAAAATGTCTAAAAGATTTGCCATGGTAATTTTTGTACTGAGTAATATAAGAACAGGTTTTAAGATTCATAAAACTTCCTAATCACTGATTTGTTGAAAGACACATTCTGAGCTTACCAATTAGTGAAGGGATTACCTTCTGTTAGTGGAGAGACAAATAGCCCTGAACTAAATAATTAGTGATGAGGCTAACTTCTGTTTGGGTAGAGACACATGGGCTTGAGCTAACCACTTAGTGATGCCGTTTCCTTCCACTTGTAGAGTGTCGAGTGTCACATGGCCCTGAGCTGACCACTTTGTGCCACTCCTCCATGGTCTTCATATTTGTAGACTTGATTGGGGTAAAAATAACAAATTGATTATTTTGATCATCTGCTTTCTATGTCAGATGTATGCAGAAATATGAATTGCAAAATTCCATTCAGGCTAATATGAATTGACGGAATCCCCTCTTGTTGGTACTCATAGAATTTCACCGGATATTCAAACTGTCACTCCTGATTAATACAGCTAATCCTGAAATTTTGTTTTTGTTTTGTTATATATATTTTTTATAATGCATTTATAGGAGTCACAAAATAAAGAAGCGTTCTGTCATTCGAACACTACTGTATTTTGTGATAATAAGTCTTTTCAGATATTGGACATAGGCTTTAGGGGAGAGAATTTGAACATACTCAGTTGAATGATAGGATGTGTAAAATACCCATTGTATCCCATTTTCATAACATAATATTTATCAATCTGCTTCTTGTTATTCTGCTTCTTTAGTGTTAGTCCTGCCTGGTGGCAGGGTTCGGTGTTATGATTCATTCTCTCCAGTTTGGTCTTGGGCCATGTATATATGTAGTTTCACAGCTTCCAGGTTGTTGTGCACTTTATCTGTCCTATGCTGGCCTTTTCGTCACTTGCACCTCTTTTCACCGACTTTCTGTTTATACGCTGACTTTCTCAATATATCGTCCTCTGCACGCAACACATGCCCAAACCCGCTCGCATGCCTTTTCTCAAATGCAAAAACGCTTTCTAATACTGCAGAACGTCGATAATTCGAAATCGGTTAATTCAAAATCCCACGCATCTCCCTTTCCCGGAAACTTGAGGTACTGTTTTGCATGTTATTTAAACTCTTAATTCGAAATACAGAAAATTCATATTTCAAAGAACAGTGTCGTTCCCCATTACAGAAATTCAGACTTTTAATTCAGAACTGCCTCAACATATAAGAAAGATAGTATTTTTCAGATTAATTTAAATTCAAAATTTATCCTGGTCATGATAGAGTGCATCTTCCTGAATCTGCTGGGGTAGTTTTCCATACTTTCACTCACTTCAGTGCGGCTACAGTGTGCTTCATATTTGCTCAGTTTTAGTAAAATCGTAATTCTTTTTTATTGAGCGTTTTAAGTAATGCCACAATATCACGTAGCAGGCAGTGTGGGAAAAAGTAGAATCCGCGAACACTGGTGATGCTGACAGTTGGCGAAAAAGCGTGCATATATTCAGTTCATATGCACCGAACAAAATTGTAAATGCCAATGAAACGGCATTTTTTAATGCCGAGCTCAAATGGACTTGGTTTTAAAGGAGAGGGTGCAAGCCGGGAAATCGTACAAGGGTGGGGGTCATTGTACTGTGTTGCAACGTGCTTGCAGCGAGAGAATTTCTTTCCTGGTCATAGCAAAGTTCGATAAGCTACGATGTTTTGAGGGTGTCGGGCACTTCCCGTGCTAGTACGAGGCATCTAAAAATGCAAACAGTGCAGTAAACCTAAAAATAAAACATTTGCACAATGGAGCCAGCATAATAAGTCTTCTTCTTTGAATCTTATGTGTTTTCCTTTGTTTTGTAAGGTTATGTTTGCCAGTGATTTATCCAAGTGCATTATTTGAATAACGTAAATGCGCCCTTTTGGATATTTTTTGGAAATAGCTTCTTCCATGGCATACGAAAGTTTTAAACTGTGAATCAAAGTGATCGCATGCAATAATGGGTCTGAGAATACTTTGTGATGTGGCAATTACTGGAAGAATTTCAAGAGAGGTGCCATCGCGGGGAATCGTAAAAGGATAGCGTCACTGTGTTGTAAATTTGTAATGCAGACTGAAGCGAGAAATTTTCTCCCGTCATCATAGAAAAGTTCGACAAGCCACGGTGTATTGAGGACATCAGGTAGGTACTTTCCTTGCAAGTACAGGGCATCTAAAATGCGAACAGCACAGTAATTCAATGAATAAAAGACTTGGACAGGGGAGCTAGCATAGATTTCTTCTCGTCTTTGAATCATACTCTTTTTCCTTTCATTGCATGAGGTTGTTTGTCAGTGAGTTGTCCAAGAGCGTTATTTGAATACTGTAAATGCACCTTGTTGGATACATTTCAGAAATATTTTTTTCAATGGCATTTGAAAGGTTTAAACTCTTTATGAAAGTTAATTGCATGCAGTAACAGGTATTAAGAATATTTTCTGTTGCGGCAAGGGTTGGCATATCTGAACTACGACTTGGTGCTTAATTCGAAGTCACATAATTCGAAGTCCGATTTTTGCATCCGAACGGCTTCAAACTAACGAGGCTTTACTGTAACATCATTTGAAATGTGATCCGATCTTGTTATGTCAGCCTTCCTCTTATGCATCTTCGTGTCCATGATGCTTAGTTGGCGTTGCACCTCTTTAGCTGGCCACGCATTTTTTGCCATAGAAGACAACAGCACGGATAACAGTTCGATAGATCTTAAATTTTAGATGGTCCTTCATTCGACGGTTGCAAGGGCGCCCGTTGTCATTCTCCACTTCAGTCAGGCTTTGTATATCCTTAAGTTGACTTCATCAGTAAGTCGGCCATCATCAGAGATTGTGGAGCCAAGGTACTTAAATTTCTCTGCTCGTGCTATATCTTCACCGTCAACATGCATGCTTCCAACTTCTTGACGATGTAAAGCTATGTATTCTGTCTTCTTTTTGTTGAGGCGCAGGACATATTGTGCTGGTCGATTGTTCCAGTCTTCTGTTTGACGCTGGAGATCAAGCTTATTCCTTGCAGCCAAAATGACATTATTTGCATAAAGAAATGTCCATGGTATTGGACTGTGCAGGTCTCATGTAATGAAGTCAATCACAAGAATGAACAGCAGTGGTGATAAGGCAGGGCCTTGGTGGAATCTTACAGTTATGCAAAATTCATTAGACGCTCCTGCGGCAGCTTGAACATAATTCCTTGTTTCTACGTAGAGCAGTTATACCCTCTCATCAAGGTGCTCTGTAATGCCCATGTTCCTGTAGCACTGACTGATTAGGTTATGAGGTACCCAATGGAAGGCCCTCTCAGGGTCCAGAAAATCATGATGAAGCCTCTTATTCTTTTCACAGCGTCTCTCAAGTAACAGCCCAGCAGCGTGGGTTGCTCCTGTTATGCCACAATTTTACACAAATCCATGTTAGCTTGTTGTATGTTTGGCTAAATCGCTAATCCTTTTGTCGAAGATTTTTCCGAAATCTGTCATTGCGTGGCTCATAAGTATGATCGGGTGATAATTAGAAAAATCGGCAGGGCTTTCCTTACTTTGAATTGCTACTCCGTCGCCAGTCTGTTGGTTTTTTACCTTCTTTGATATTCTGGTTGAAAAGCTTGCTTTAACCACAATGCTGCTTCCCCCATTTAGAAAAACAAAACTCTATCGTAGATAATCGGGACAGATGGCTTTCCCTGGTTTCATTTCTTTCAGCGGTGACGTCAAATTCCTACACTGGCCCTACAACAGCGGAGGTGATGGGAATTGGTAAATATGGAAATGAAATTGAATGGATTGAATGAATTGAAATTTTGTCAAAATAATTCCGCCAGTGTACTCGCGCTTACCGCCAGTCGAATAGCAAGTTGTCTGTTTCCTCATTGATGCCGTAAAAACGTTGGACTTCTTCCCTTTTGCGATTCCGCGATTTGACTAGCCGTTAAATATTCTGCTCGATTTCGTGCATGCCAGGTTTCTCATATAGTCCTGCTTACCGGTTTGCTTTTGTTACAGCAACAATCTCCTTCTCTTTACTAGTGGCTGCTTTGTAGGCATTCCAACGAGCAAGAAACTCGTGGTACAACTGTTTCTTCAACCGTAGTGCATAGGCTACTTAACATCGTCATTCCGATGCCACGTGTCATAGTTAATCCTTCGTTGTCGACGCCCTGACTTATTTTTTCCAGGAATAGAGAGTGCAGCGTCTTTAAGTTTAGTCTGTCTCATTTCATCTATAGTGATTTGTGGCATTGTAACTGTTGCAACAACGATGGCCTCCTTCTTTAGGCGCCACCATTTGATCCCATTTGGTCCATTTCCAGCGAAGTATGGGGCTGTTGGTAACGTTATCCACAGCTTGCAGGTGACAGGTAGAGGTTGTATCACATTGGTTTCATAAGGAACAACTGTTGTCTCTAGAACATCCTTGAGATTCCTTCGTCTGACGAGGATGTAGTCCATGTGAGTTGGATGGGAGCCACTGTAGTACGTGACTAGATGAATATCACGCTTTTTGAACTGTGTGTTTGCGATTATCATTTTCTGAATAATCGGGAATTTGCTGTCCATCGTCGTTCCTCTGTACATATCTATGTGCGCCATGGACTGTGTGTTCTTCTTTCCTGCATCCGACATGTCCATTCATTTCACCAGCAACGATAAGATAGTCAGCGGTCTTCTTGTAAGGCAGTGCCCAGAAGGCATCTTTGGTTTCCGCGCCCTGGCCAGTTTTGGAGCGTTCCACTGAAAAATTAGCATTACCTTCTCTCCCCAGTGTAGACGACTTACATTAAGAGACTGTCATACTTTTGCACCTCGGAGACGGAATGTCAAATTTTGCTGATATTACAATGCCAACACTATTAGTTGTTCTTCGGCTTCCGTTGTACATCCGTTAGTAACCGCACCCCATTTCGCATGACTTTTCACCACTCCACCTTTTTCCTGCTCCTCACAGATGCCTATGTGCCTTCTCTCCAGTGCTCTGGCTAATTTGCTACTTCATCCAGGTATAGTTCAGTGATGCGATACAGAATGGGGGTACTCGCTTCCTTAGCCATCACAGCCCGTGTGACGGTAACCCTTGCTTACTTTTATTGCTGACTGGGCACTGCCAATGCCCATCCCTTCAAGAGTACGCCCTAACCATGATTCTGATTCTATGAGACATATTTCTGTAATAATGTGTCAATATTATTTTACGAGCGGCTTGCCTTAATGCATTTTAGAGCTCTTGAAAGCAGGTAGTTACACCACTCCGTACATGGGCAACAGACGCTTTTTTAGCCGCTCCTCTAGAGAAGAAACACAACGCTCCTTTCTGCATTAACTTCCAAAAGAGCAGAGTACCTTTTTCTGCCGACTGCTTCGTACCGAACGTCTCGATGTCTGCCAAAGTTGCCATTGAGGACTTTGTGCATGTTTGGTCCACGAGAGCTATTATATTTTGCTGAAGTCTGCCGGCAGGCCAGTGGGGAACCCGTATCCGTCACCTGGGACACGCCACGTGTTTCAGCAATGTAGCTGGTTCGTGCAAAATAATTATCAGGGCAAAGTGAAATACCATTTTATTGAAAAACTAACTGTGAACCTGATAAATCACTTGTGACAAAAAATCACATAATCACGTAAAGAACAATTGCCACAGACATTTGCACCTTTTGCTTGGCCTGATATGCCATGTCATCTTTTCTGCCCCCTGTTGTCTATTGGTGTCAACATCAATATCTTGTTAGGTGATCAAGAGGTCTAGCCTGTCGTATCTGTAATCATTGGCCTGCTTTTATTTGTCAACCTATTTTCTCCTAAGAGTGCAGTAACAACACATGGTCAAGCCCCCCACTACTTTCCTTGTGAGGAAGCCATGCATTCAACTGGGCCATGTGAACTCAGTTCATACAGCATAAATTGGGAAGTGCCACTTCATGTTACAAAGTATTATGGCCTGCGTGATCGACTTTTCCCATGTTCCTGATCTCACCTTTAACCAAGAAATTTGTATTTCTTTATCTTCTTTCCTAAAGTATACAGAACCAATCTGTGGTGGTGAGACAGGCACATGGTTGGATGCTATCCTATAGTGTTGTCATTCCCCTAAAATAATCACTTTGTCCATGAACTTTTCAAATAAAAGCAATATCTTTCCTTCTTTCGCATAGCACCAGTATTCACTACGGGGAAATTCAGTGTCCTGTCGTCTCTAATTTTCGCTCAAGCCTTGATTTTCATGCTCCTTCTAGCGGTAGTGTTAAAGGAACACTATTAGAATATTCAGTGACATAATAGCTTGCATTTGAGTTCATATTCGAGATATCAGGACATTGTAATAAAACACTACTAACAAAGCCCTCCTATTTGTAGGTCAGCTCAGTTGATTGCACATCAAAGCTTTGTAATTAGAAATAACCACACTGTGATGTAATAGAATGCTACACAGGTATGACAACAGTGTACAAATAAAATATATATATTTGCGTGACTGTAAATAACATTCACAACAGTTAGCCATGGTCCAGCAGATCTTGCTGACTCTTAGCTAAAAATATTCTCAATTTTATTAATTTCTACAATACCGTACTGATTCTCTAAAACTACCTCAGCAAGAAGGGTATTTACAAAAAATATTACTTGCTTGCCACAAAGCACAGAGTGGTTGAAGAAGATCAAAACTCGAAACCATATGCCGTACTTTATGCAGGAGAACAGATGTATTCAGATTTCAAGAGATAAATGTGTGCCAGATTAAAGAGCTTGCATTTCTCCTTTTTAGGCTGGGCCACTTCTCATGCATTCTTTAATTGAGGTTGTCTATGAGCTCACACATTCCAAAATCATCAGAAGTTTTTTGCACGGGATATCGTAATTCGAGAGAAAAGACACACCACATCTACGTAACAAGTGAGAGCTTTCAAAATTTAAGACTATACTCTGAATTTGACCTCAGATGAGGTTTACTCTCAGGAAAGTGATGTTCATGAGTAAGGAACTCTCTGAATAGGTTATTTTTTTTGCTAGGGGCTTTACGTCGAATAGGTTATCAGTGAGAGGAATGTTCAGTAGCAATTCCTTTGTGTGAGAGTTGTAGTGGAGTTGGCTGTTGAACTATTGGTCACGTGGTTTTTATTTTGTTACTGTAGATCGAGACCTGATGTGAGCAACGCAGATCATGATCCTTCTGAAGGTGGAGCACGTTGTTTTAGGTGCAATGTCTGTGGCAAATCCTTTAGGCGGAAAGACAACTTAGCAGTTCACACGCGGACTCACACAGGTGAGAAACCGTTCTGGTGCAATATCTGTGGAAAGCTCTTCAGCGATAAAAGCGGACTCTTGAAACACGTGCGGACACACACTAACGAGAAGCCATTCTTATGCAATGTCTGTTGCAAGTCATTCAGCACAAAATCCGACCTAGCACGTCACATGCGGAGTCACTCAGACGAGAAGCTACACTGCTGCAATGTCTGTGGCAAATCGTTTAACCAGAAGGCCCATCTGGCTTGTCATATGCGCTCTCACACAGGTGATAAACGATACAGGTGCATTGTCTGTGGCAAATCTTTCGTCCAGAACGGCACGCTTACTACTCACATGCTGACACACACAGGCCACAAGCCGCACTGGTGCAATGTCTGTGGCAAATCCTTCAGTACAAAAGCCGATTTGTCACGTCACATGTGGATTCACACGGACAAGAAGCCCCACTGGTGCAATATTTGTGGCAAGTCCTTCATTCAAAAGTGCACACTAGTTTGTCACATGCGCTCTCACACAGGTGAAAAGCCCCTGTGTTGTGATGTTTGTGGCAAATTCTTCAACCAGAAGAGCACCTTAGTTTCTCACATGCGTTCTCACACAGGTGAAAAGCCCCACATCTGCAATGTCTGTGGTAAATCTTTCAACCAGAAGGGCTATGTAGCTTGTCATTTGCGCTCTCACACAGGGGAGAAACCATACTGTTGCAATGTCTGTGGAAAGTCATTCAAAAGAAAAACCCATCTAACATGTCACCTGCGGAGTCACACGAGCGACAAGACGTTCTTTTGAAAAATCTGTGGCAAGTCCTTCATCCAGAATGGCACCTTAGCGTGTCGCATGGGCGGGTGGCCACACCGCTACGTTATTTGTGTTAAGCACTTTTCCGGGAGAATTGCACTCTCGAAACTCAAGCAGACCAATACAGACTAGTAGCGTACTTTTAGAATGTCTGTGGCAAATCTTCAGCCGAAAAGTCTATCCATCATTGCACTCGAGTGTCAATGCTCGCAGGTGCTCACTAATGCGATAAAATGTTCAAGGAATCATGTAACTTGCTGGTGCACATGTGAACCTCACTGCAGAGATGGCGCACTGCTCCTTGTTTTGTGGCAAATCGTTCGCACGCAGCACCAAGCTGTCGGTGCACACGGGTGAGACAACGCACTAGCAGTACGTCACGCCGGTTGAAGACGCACGGGATTAAGTAGTAATGTTATTTTGTTTTACGTCCCATTAACTACTGCACGAGTGTTCGGAGTTCCACGAGACCTTCTCCCATTCTGGAGATGTAGCCAGGCACATGCGATCGCACACAGCAGAGAAGTAATATGTTCTTAAGCCAGAACGGCACCTTTTCGGCACAAGTCGTGATGTACACCGGAGAGTGGTCCTTCCCTTTTTGCCTTTTACTCTGAGATGCAGTTCTCAGGAAACTTAATGCCAGGTCCGTGTGCGAAAGGAGCAGAGGATATTTCATGAGTTATCTCCTCATCAATCCCAGATATATGGCACCCGCTTGTTCCAAGCCATGCACCACACATTTTCTCTTTTCGACGTCAGTAGAAGTGTGCTCAGTAACACACATTGAGGAGCCGTCCACATGCGGAGATAAAAAGTAATACGGGTGAACACGGAAGAATCATATGACAAAGGCGAGTGGTAAAAGACCAGAAGTGCAGGATAAAAAATTAAATGTTTGAATAAACAATTCAAGGGAATAAATAAGTACCGAGCCATGTCAGATATTGTATGCAGTTGAAGAAATTGTTGCTGAAGACTGAGCACACCTGTGCTACCCTTCCCACATGTCACTGGTGTGTTTCTTTAATTATGAGTAGACCAGTAGCTCAAAAGTGTACCTGCTCCCTCGGCTCTTGTTACGATAAAATTGTGTCTGTCTACCTGTTCTGAATGCAAATTGGAAGTTCAACTTCACTGCCCATAGCTATTCATGAAGATCACGTAGTTTTCGAGGAGGCGTCTGTAAGTAAGTACTCGTATGTCGACAACTGCAGTATACTCTTGCAAATATTTCTCCATTTTCATTTACTGGGTGGCAGAGAAACGGTCACTCAATTTTCTCTAATCAAACCTCACATACGTCACCCAAAATCTCATAACTAAACGTTGCAAGTGTTGAGGAGACATAGCGAGTCATGCCAAGCTGTTATTTGCCAGTTCCAGATCTTCAGCATGAATCATTAACTCTTGTGTTTCAGGGGGTGTTAAAGAAACTTGATCACTTCCAGACATGACTATGTTTATTCAATCAAAAATAATGAAATATGATCGCGGTAGTGTTTATAAATATGGCCATAAACAGTTATCTGCAGACCATGACATAAATATTACACTGCAGCTTGACGATTTCAGGTTGAAACTAATATCCACCACAAACAAAGCCCGAAGGGCTATTTACAGAAAACCACTTTGTGGATGAATAGAAAACAACACCATGAGATTCAATTTGCTCAGTTCCATAAACAAGTATGCAATATGCTTCTGATTTCTCGATTGCCTGAATATCAGGAAGTGATCTCCAGACCATTTTTAATATAGGCTATCCACTAACTGACCATCAGCATAGGACAAGTTACCTGGACCCTCAATTAAAACTGAGTAACCTCCAATTCACATCAGTGAGCTATCATGGTCATCCAATATAGTAAATGTTGAGGTTAAGAAAATGTGCCTGATGGCCAAAGTGACCCCACATTGAAGTTAATTGAACGTGGCTGATGACCAAAGTGACCCTTCACTGAAGTTAATTTAATGTGCCTGATGACCAAATTGACACTCCAAAATAGGAGGACTACAAGTGCCAGTGAATTAATGGTGTAATGTTACACAGCATAAGATAGTATTATTTATATTAAATGTATGAAGTTATATCACAAACCAAAACAACAGGTTGAAGTCGGTGATGGGAATAAATCTATGAAAACCTGTGAAAAGTAATACTACTACAATTTTACCCATGCTATGATTTTGTTATAACGTTCTATCAAATTCCAAAATAAACTGACTTATTGAATATTGAAACAATATTGGTCACAGAGATCAACTACATCCACTTATATATTCCTACTAAAATATAAAAATGCAAAATATCACAAATTCTCTATGAACAACATGGCCATAAATCATGGGTATCCCATAGACTAATGACAGAGTGCTTCTACATCTTATGGAATACCATGTGGTACTGACTCTCTGTCGAACTGGAAAACACCTCTCATTGAGGGGCAGTTGGCTAGCTACATCATTTCACGGCCCTGGCATTGCAATTCCCATAATCCCTTCCATGGACTTCACCCACCATCCCATGTTTCCACTGGAGGACATGCCATCGACAATCCTTAACACATAGCTGCACTTCGAACGTATCAAGAAGTGGAAATCGTAAACATTCAAGGACATCCTTCTGACACCAAAATAATTATTTAAATGCTCAGTGGGAATATGAACCATGACTGTGTTATGGAAACATCGAAACTGGAATACAAAGTCAAATGTTCAGAAATGTTACTGAGAATCCACTCTATAATTTTCCTATGAAATAGAATTGAAATTCAAATAACTCCCTGTTTATTTTAACACCAATCATATTGAAACACGCCCTTTTTCCGAACAGGGTACGCCTCATATAAATGCGAACACCTGTTATCTCATGAAACAGGTTTATACCTGCTGCGCTCTACTGGCGTACAAGTGACCAAACAAATCTCGCCACTGATGGACTTTTACTACAGCACAAACCTACATCCAAACCCTTGTATTATCAGACAATTTATCGGTCAATATTATTGCTATCACGAATGAACTCCAGTCTAGTGGGATCTGTAAAATATGATATGAGTGCCACTGGTATTAATAGAGTTATTAGGTGAACAAATGATCCCTCTGGATATAGGACCCAATTCAATGTTCAATCCATGGACCTTACCATATTTCAGAACATTCTGTCCTGACGGTTTTCCCTCGAGCATTCTTCACTATTAACTCTGAAATACCTACTAGGAACATGTCTCACTAACTGAGTCACATGGTTCCATAACTACATGGAAAAATAGACCGTATCTACCACCGACAGTTATGGACAGTTACGAAGTTTCTCACTTCACTTGGAAATACAATACTCTAGACGCATATGGCACTGACATCAACATTGACCTCAAACCTCATTAAACCAAACCACATGCTATCACCTTCTATCAAATTTATCGCAGACTGACCTTTCACAAAACAAAGCATACCACATGGATAGTAACTATTACTCATTCCATTGCTTATTATTATTATTATTTCAAAATATTGTGCCTAACTAAGGAGAGCGATTGTACTTATTTTTCACATGAGTGTGCTTTCTTCTCTACCCAGATTCTCTTCTTCCCTCGCTGTGTTTTTCATCCGTTCTTCCATCCATGCAGTGGTGTTCTCATCTTCGGTTTTTAGCAAAAATGTATTTGTTCACCAACCTTCTAAAGCTAGGCGTGTACCACATAATATTATCTGGTTTGCTGATTCCTTGAAAGGTCTATTTTGATTACCCAGTTATTCTTGACTTTTAGTGAGGAGGCATTATTAAATATACTTCTAGTGAGCCTTTCATTATACATTCTATGAATATGGCCATCAAATTTTAATCGCCTTTTTCCAGTTCTCTCTGATATTTTCTCAGTATGTTGGTATAATTCCGGAGACCTCATATTCATCCACACTACTTCTATGCTTACTGGGCCAAAGATTTCCCTGAGGACTTCTCTTTCTTCTTTTCGAATAATTTTAGATAGTGATCTTTCTCCAATGATGAAGGTTTCTGACGTTTGTAATGCTTCTGGATTAATTATGGTGTAAAAAATGTTTAATCTTGCGTTCCAGGATATTGATTTTGTTGCACATTTTGTACGTGATTCTATGGCTTACATGTAATATAGAAATAGCTGTCTGTTAATACAGATGGTTGGATGATTACCCCAAGTATTTAAAATTATTTACCTGAGTAATTTTACCAAACTGAAATACAAGATTTTGTTTGTGTAAGTATCGAGGAGATCTTTCCATGTATCAGGATTTATTTTATGAGATTTGGATTCATTTTAGATGCAATTGCTTGAAGTTTTTCCAGGGACTGAATTCATTCTTCCCTATTGCTGGATGAAATAACTAGACTGACTGTGAAGGCCGAATATTTGATATGAATTTTATGATTTACCAGCTTGCCAGAAAATGTCTTGAGGCAACCTCTAATGCTAAATACCTTAGTTATACTGCTGAGGTAGATTAAAATCGAACTTTCCCCTTTCCTCAACTTACTAGCTGGATGGAATCAATTATTATTGCTATTAGTATGAGATAATTATTGTAAATATTAATTGTTTTAGTGATTTAGCCTTACGCCAAATAAATAAATAATTATTTTAATTATTGACATTTACATATTACAATTTGACCAAAACTTTCCAATTTGCATACACAACTGATTCTGCGTAAGTGGACATGAAATCCCCCACATTAACGTGCATGAAATTCCTCTAAATTTCGCTGCTCTACTGCAAACATGTTCCTCATTACGTCCGAACAAATTTGATGAAAAATGCAATACAATTCCTGAGGAAAAGTATGACAAAATTTCTGTTATAAAAAATTGACGCTTCTAACATACACAAGCACCGTATATTTCGCCTCAGTCTTCTCAGCACAAAAATTAATATTTGAAACTGTGGTAAACTACCCCTAAAATAATACAAGGTCAAATCAGCCCTACACAGCAAAACACACCGGAATACGTTGTAGATGTTACTGGAATACGCAGACTTTATTTAACTTTCATCAGCTCCCATTTTCTGCTCATTGTTATTCTCTGTATGTATGGGTTTAGTGGTTTATTTTCCGCAAGTTTGCATAAAAATATTTTGCTTTTTGATGATTTTATTTCTATTATTGACTTAATTCTAGGAATATGAAAGGCAATAAGAAATATATACCCTTACAATTTTCTCCACACGCTAATAATATGCATTCAGGAAACTCACCGAAACTAGAATCTTCGCCGTCCAAAAATCATGTGCTTGCGTTTAGTGCTTGAACACCTTCAGTGCTATCCAATACCCAGATCCTCTCCCGTGATGACGTTGAAACTCTCACGGTAGAGCTCAATTAATCAGCCACCAGGTACTGTATTTAGACTGGTGAAGCCTTCCAGCATCAATGTGTGAAGTTTGTGGTTGGTCATTTCAACAGTACCGACAAGAGCGGAGAGGCAGGGGTAGAATGTGCAGATTCGTGTGATGTAATAATTCTACAGCATGATAACAAACTTCCAGCGTCATTCAACAGTTCGAGATGGAGGCATGCATATAATCCAGATATTAACTTACAGTATTTGCGTAAGCAAACACATACCTCAGTTATCAGCGAAATCAGTGAGGCAAGCAATCCAGCATCGTCCTGTTATATGCCAGATATATGCTGCAATCTGACTGGAGACAGTTCCTTTTCATACAAACGCCTTTATTACAGACTGTTATGCCTTTCAGCGTTCAGTCTGCGACCCAATGGGAATTTACTAAATAGATTACCAATTCCAAATAAATATTTTAGCTACATAGTGATTACAGTAGTGCGTGAAATCATATACTCCAAGACCGATGAACATTGTAATGGATAACATTATTACAACCAATAGCAGAAATGTTGTTTTTAGCAAATTAAAATTTCAAAAATAAGATGGATTACTAGTTTCGACACCAGAAATTCTACAAATCATGCAAGGCTTTAGACAGAGTTTACTTAGGATAGACGTACCCCACTCCGTTGCCAGAATAATTAAGAAGAGGGCCACCTAACTATTAGAAATGAAGAGGTACAGCAACCAATAGTTAGAGGAGGGAAGGCCGTAAACACAAAGGGTCCATGCACGAAGCAAACAGACTACCAACTCCAACACAGATTAACAGACCTCCCCAATAACTAACAGCCAGCCAAAAGGTTTGCCTAAGAGCATAGAACAATAGCTACAGATCAGCAACAAGTAGTAGTGATAAATTACAAAACGTTAAACCAAACGTGAAAAGTAGATGGAAATAGAGTAAATTGTCACAGACCGATAATACTCCCAAAATAATTATACAGAAGTAGATATAGGACACAACTTCTTAATAAATTTTCGCTACAAAGGGAGAATTAAGAAACAGAGCAAGAATAATTTTCAAGAGATAAATAAGAATTAAGCTTACAAAACCAGTAGCAGGCCAACGATATGAATTGATAAATATCGGTGTTTAAATCAAGCACCCTTTTAGGTAATTTTCAATAACATAGTTTTAATAATTTAAGAAATATCCAATACACAGCATAGACCAATAATGTGCCAAGTATTTGCTGCTATAAGACCCCAGAAGGTATCCTTTCGGAGGAGGTTTAATTTTAAGAAGGTAGACTGGTCAAGATTTGCGGAATTACTGGACGCCGAAATATCTGCCATAGAACTAGTACCCAGTTACTATGACACCTTCACCACAGCTGTAAAGAGATGTTCAAGGATGTCTATCCCCGTGGCTGTCGAACATCTTATATCCCCGGGCTTACTTCATATCAAGCCACCCAAATTGCTGAATACAGCAACTTACTTGAAGAAAATCCTTTCAGTGAAGCAACCGTGGAAGCAGGGAACAAGCTTATTTCCTCTATTAGAGAGACCAAAAGGGATCAGACGATACAAACTATTGAAAACTTGGTTCTCAAAAGAGACTGTCGTAAAGCTTGGAGACTTCTGGGACGTCTAAGCAATGATCCAACCAAGACCACCGCACATCATAATATCACTGCTAACCAAATAGCACATCGGTTACTGCTGAACGGGAAGGCAACCCACAAATCACAAAAAAACCGAAACTGCAAAAAGAATAGCATGAGGAGAGCGACGACCTAACATCATCATCCAGCATGGAAGAATTAGAGAAGGCTATCAAACAGAGTAATAATGGAAAATCAGCTGGCTTGGATGATATACGAACTGAGCAAATTAAACACTTTGGCTTAATGACAAAGAAATGGATTCTCCAACTCTACAATAAATGTTTGAGCAGAAACCAAATTCCGAAGATATGGCGGAAGAGCCGAGTGATTGCCTTGCTGAAACCTGGCAAAGAAGGGAATGATCCAAAGAATTTTAGACCAATTGCGCTACTATGTCACCTTTACAAACTGCTGGAAAGATTGATCTTAAATCGCCTGTTACCTGTAATTGACCCATTACTTATACCTCAGCAATCTGGATTTCGTCCTGGTAAAAGCTGTACTGGACAGTTATTAAACCTCACACAGTTTATAGAAGATGGGTTTGAGGCTCGTAAGGTGACAGGAGTGGTATTTGTCGACTTATCAGCAGCGTACGACACTGTCAACCACCAGCTACTATTAGTCAAGGTCTACAATCTAACCAAGGACTTTAACCTAACAAGACTCATCGCCACTCTTTTGCAGAATCGCAGATTCTTTGTTGATTTCCAAGAACACCGTAGTCGATGGAGACTAAAGAAAAACGGTCTTCCGGAAGGAAGTGTGCTGGCTCCAATTCTGTTCAATATATACACAAACGGTTTTTTTGCTAGTTGTTTTACGTCGCACCGACACAGGTAGGTCTTACGGCGACGATGGGACAGGAAAGGGCTAGGAGTGGGAAGGAAGCGGCCGTGGCCTTAATTAAGGTACAGCCCTAGCATTTGCCTGGTGTGAAAATGGGAAACCACGGAAAACCATTTTCAGGGCTGCCGACAGTGGGGTTCGAACCTACTATCTCCCGAATACTGGATATTGGCCGCACTTAAGCGACTGCAGCTATCGAGCTCGGTATACACAAACGACCAACCCATAGCCCCCAATTGGAGTAGCTTCTTGTATGCTGATGACCTCGCTCCAGCCACTCAGAGAAGAGATTTTGAAACAGAGGAGAACACCCTCACGGATGCCCTTAATGATATTTCTAGATATTACAGCACAAACCAGATTAAATCGAACCCCTCAAAGACACAAGTGTGTGCTTTTCATCTGAGAAACAGGGAAGCTACTCGCAAGTTAAAGATAGTATGGTCAGGGGTCGAACTGGAACACTGCGATTCTCCAAAATATCTAGGAGTGACACTTGATAGATCTCTTTCTTTCAAGAAGCACTGCATGAACTGCAAATCGAAAGTCTCCACCAGGAACAATCTTTTACGGAAACTGGCCGGAACACAGTGGGATAGCCAATCTGAAACCATCCGAACTTCTGCAATGGCACTATGCTATTCTGTGGCAGAGTATGCGTGTCCTGTTTGGTATAATTCAACATATGCCAAACAGGTGGATATAGCTCTGAATGAAACTTGCAGAATTATAACAGGTTGTTTGAAATCCTCTCCAGTTGAATGGCTCTACCACCTTGCAGGAATAACACCTCCTTCTGTTCGAAGAGAAATAGCCGTGAACAAGGAAAGAAAGACAGAGGAACAGGAAAGGACCCATCCTCTATATGGGCATGAACCGCATCTGCAACGTTTAAAGTCAAGGAATAGTTTTCTCAGAACCTCAAAGGAACTCAGAACCAATACTGAAAAAGCCAGGTTGCAATTATGGATGGCTACATCCTACCTTCCTCCTGGCTAGATAAGATTTTTTGAAACTCTATCTCCTGGCTACGACGAAGAATGGATGACCTGAAAGTCCCTGAATAGAGTGAGATCTGGAGTTGGCAGATCCAAGGTTAATTTGGCAAGATGGGGCTACATAGATCAAGAAAACATCCAATGTGACTGCGGAGGAGACCAGACCGTTCAACATATGCTCCAGTGTCGGCTATGTCCAGCCTCCTGCACAGAAGATGAACTATATCAAGCATCAAAAAATGCATTGGAAATGGCCAACTTTTGGGCAAATGTAATATAGTAATTATAACTGTGTACAACATGTATGTGTCTGATACGAGAATAATAATAATAATATATCAAAACAGACCTGTACCAACCCTCTTTGGAGACTATTCAGAAAAATTGCTCTACGCATACTACGGTGTGGAAAGGAAGCGGTTTAGTTTCGGGATCTACACATCCTACAGATTCTGCAGGCTTCTGGGTTGTGCATATGCCGCGCTGCTAGATGGGGCTTCGAATATGGCAAAGGTGACTAGAAAACAGGCTGTAGGCAGAATACCGGTCGGTTGGCCTTCGGGAGGAGTCGTGTAATACAAACATATTATAAAAATTAATTATAACGATATTTGAATATTTGGTAGAAGGTAGAAGGCCAAGGGTCAAAGCTGAGTAGTCGTCATCTAGAAGATAGTAGGGTTCGAATACCACTGTCGCTATAGTTCTCATCCAGGAGATAGTAGGTTCAGATCCCACTGTCTTGAATTCTCCTTCGTCCAAAATGATTAAAAAAACCCGCTTAATTTTCCATCATATTTTCTCTCGACACATTCAGTACTTACCTTGTAATATTCAGAATCTGTATTATTAATGATATAATGTTATTTGTTTTAAGTACCACTAACTACTTTTACGGTTTTAGAAGACGCCGATGTGCCGAAAGTTAGTTCTGCAGGAGCTCTTTGACGTGCCAATAAATCTACCGACACGAGGCTGTTTTATTTGAGCACCTTAAAATCCACAGGACTGTGCCAGGATCGTTCCTGCCAAGACTACATGCCCTTGTTTTTCGGAATTTTCGTACCTGATATACTTATGTTATCTAATGCGAAAATGCGGAACCACGTACAACTATCCCTTTAGATCGCAGCCATCAATAGATAGCGTTACTTCTATAATAATACTACTATAGAGTACAGGGTCTCTCTTACTAGTGACCCGACAAGGTCAGATACTACGCGAGCATGCTGACCTGTTAGTTCAGGTCATGCCAGCGAGCAGCGAGCGATGGGCAGGCAGGCAGACACAGGTGTCGTCCATTTCTTTCTAGGACTTAATGGAGCACACACACATACACACACCCACATATAAAAATTTTAATATATGATTTAATCTTTCCTCCCATTTTCATATGTAAGTACCTCAGGTAATCAAAAATTGTTATAACTGTGAATGAATTGTGCAGAGAATTAAAAACTCGTGTGTGTGCTTTCTACGCGTAGTGATAAAATGTACGTTGTGTAAGGCTAGCTCACAGCATTTGCTTGTCCTACAATCAATTCCGTATTTTTGCGTGTGTTCGGTTTTTACAATAAAGAGTGTTGCGTGTGTATAATATCAAAGGAGTGTAAAACGAATATAAGAAGTAGTGCGTTTGTTAAAATATATTCATAAAACTTTCATTTAAAAAATCCACAATTTTACACCAGAACTTTTAATTTTTTTAGTAGTTTACAGTCTTTGTCTACCTAACTGTTATGCTATCAGATAGCCCATTCATAATTTAAGCAGTGTCCAAGAAATTTTTGTTAGCAAAATCGCACTGTTTTGAGACTACGTAGCAACTACAAAAGTGCATTTATTTTAATACTCCTTCGCCGAAATATTATCATTAGTGTTCTTGATATCCAATACTAAATGTATTATTTTATCACGAATACCCGAAAAATTGTAACACATTCTTTCAAAAATGCAAAATTTCATAGCTAATTTTTCATTCCTTCGTACTCAGTTTTTGAACGGGGATATATTTTTCTCAGTTCTACTACAAGACATTCCTAAATTAATTATCATCAATTTGAGACCCGTTTGAGGTATATATCTGAATTAGAACTCTACTTATTGTTGTTTTAACCTGAAAAGAAAACATAGTTCTTAGTTTTGAGTAAATTAAGTTCAAAGTTTTGTATTATGATTAGACCTCTTTCTCTTTACCTGAAAGTATTAGAATACTCCTGTTAAGTAGGTGGGACCTTCCTCTTCAAGTTTATTGTCCTCTTTCAGCTTTCTTCTTCCCTTGAGGTACCTCCTTCGCTGTCTTTTTTCAGCAGTGCTCTGAATATGACTTCTGCGTACACGTGCCTCATCAGCTTGTGACTCTCCTGATGACGAGTACATAAAAGGCACAATCTTAATTCTTCCTAAAACCTCTATTTCAACCTTGTTTCCACAATTAAGGTGTAAAACAGCATCCATGACACCGAGTTTGAGAGTGAATAGCCACAAATATATATCTTTTCTACACATCTTCCATACCGTAGCGATGAATGACTCATTGGTATTTTGAGTCAAACCATGAAGAAATTTGGATAACATTTTCAGATCACGGAGCCTTATATACACAGGCTTCATAGCATGTAGGACTTCTAGTGGTATTCTTGCTTTATGCTTATAATTGTCAAGTAGATTGCCAGCTTTGGCTCGTTGGGTGAACACCAAATGTCTGTTCCTATAGGGCACCTGTGATGGGAAGGTCTGTCTTTATGGGCAGTCAAATGATACAATGCTGCCCATGAAGCATTTATCATATCCTTTATGGAACTGCAGTTGGAACGCAAAGCAATTCCAAAATAATTCTGACACTTGTATATCGGAGTCCCAGTTAATTAGCCTCTACAACCCATCTTTTTGTTATGTTGTACAATTTTCCTAAGAACTGCTCCTAAAAGTTTTTGGTTGTTGCCCACACATTCCAGTTTATTGACTTGTTTACCATTGTATGGATTGGAATCACACACCGCCTTGTAACTTTTGGAATCCCCATCCTCATATAAATCTACATACTCCAGACCTCTGCTCCCACTTGAGCGAGAAAATATTTTTACTGCTTCATGAGGTTCCATATTTGACGAAGACCCACCGTAATTTTTGGCACAGACTACAGCACGATCAGCCTTCCAACCTAAATAGGATGAGGAATGATTATCATCATTTGAATGCTTCTTATATCCAATAGATTTTCTGGTCATTATCTCAACATCTAGAACATTGCCTGTGTCAACAGGTATTGCTCATACAACATCAGACAATGAAGAATGTACCACCTACGGAAACACCACATAATTTACCTTTCTTCTTCATAAATTCTTGGGCAGCAGACTTCATGCATTCTTCGGTGTAGGAAGACACAACAGAAGATAAAGTTTTCACATGTTCATTATAAGCCTTAAGCAAGGGCAGTGGAGGGAGTTTCATGATGCATCACAGTATCCACAGCCTACTAACCTCATGCTACAAACAAGGCGTCTGTTTACCTCGGGAACGGGTTCCTGCCTTTTTGAAGAGCAAATTGTCTAGTTTTCATAACCAAACAATTCACATACCAAACCTAGAACTACACCCCATCCAAAACGTTGATTTTCGAAATTCTCAACCTTCAAGGAAGAGCATTCAAAGCAGCTAGGGCATGCTACAATATTTATAAAATACTGAAGAAAATCTGTGTGGAAAATGATGTTAAAATTATCTCCTCGTAAGACACAGTCATCTGAAAGACTACTATCACCTGTAGGTTTCATCTTCAATTGTGATGCACAACTTTGTTCGGTACTTATGACATTTACATTGGTTTCGTTTACACTGGGTTTTGTATACCGATTACCACGAAAACTACGTTGTTTCTTTTTAACGTTTCGATATTTGGAGCCCATGGCAAAGAATATGCATCCAAATGCACACAGGTAAACGGGCAACGTGAAATATTTTCACTGAAAGCACACATTTATGGAAACCATGGAAGCTGCCTTTTCCAAATATTATTACTGCTGAATACAAAGAATACGCACGTGGAGCCATCTGTGGAGAGCTATTCTGCAACAACGAGCGCATCCAAAGGAACTATGACATTCTCCGTGCAGCGCTGCCAGGCCCACTTCAGACCGAGACACGGATGCACTGTTCCCTTTAAATAAATTTTCTAAGCATATATATGAACTAAACATGTATGGAGTATACATTTTCTTGAAGTATAAGAATTAAGCCTTCATCAGGAAACAAAAATGAAAAAGTGAAAGTTCCGTCCAAATACGTCATTTCAAACGCGTCTGTTGTTATCATACGAGTGATCAGTGTTCGAATCCATAGCAGTAATAGAGATTTTTCATAGTGGTTATGTGTGGGCATTTTTATTCTACCATTAATCAGAGTAATCAGGATTCTATTCCATAACAGAGAGAACTGGGGCTCGAATCCATGAATTTTTCTAGAGTTCTTAAATCTGGCATTCAACAGAGTGATCGGTGTTCGAATTTATTATAGTAATAGAAAAATACTTTTATATTGGTTATGTTTTGATAATTTTATTTCACTATTAATCAGAGTAATCATGGCTCGATTCCACAACAGAGAGAACGGGGATTCGTATCCATAACTTTTTGCCAGACATTTCCTTACTTTTATCTGACATTTAACAGACTGATCAGTGTTCGAGTCCACTACAATAAAGAAAGAGATTTTTCATAGTGGTTACGTGTTGGTATTTTTATTCTACTATTAATCAGAGTGATGAGGGTCCGATTCCATGACAGTGAGAACGGAAGTTTTTCTTTATAATCTGACATTCAACAGAGTGATCAGTGTTAGAATCCATCACAATAATATAAAGATATATTTTTATAGTGGTTATGTGTTTGTATTGTTATTCTAATATTAATCAGGGTTCGATTCAATGTATTAGAGTTTTTTATTCTAACGATAGAAAGAGAGAACAGTGGGTTCGAATCCATGATATTTTCTGTTACGGTTACCAAATCAGAGAGATCAGAGTTCCAATGTATATCTGTAATACATAATTTTCTGTTGCATGTGTTAGAGATTTTCTTCATGCGTCGGTTGGAGATGTAAAGCCTTAGCGACGGTGTTTTCTCTTCTGTTCAGAGCGCGATGGGGAATGTATGCCGACTATTCCACATCTTGACTGTAAGATAACAAAAGATTATATATATATTGAACCCGAACGGTTCAATATCATTGGCATAGAATAGTGCAAATTACCGAAAATTACGGGAAGAATGGAGTAAAGTTACATGAGAGGCCGGATTAGTTTTGCAATTCCGCTTGCCTAAGCTCGAAGCTAGAGTCCGCGTTTCGAGGTCATTTGATGGCGCAATATGGAAGTAATGGAATATTCTACGCTAGAGTGAGAAAGTGGTGTGGTTGAGCTGCTTAGGTTTAAGTTGGCAAGACTTTTGAGCAGCAAATCAGGGCACAGCACGTCCGAAGTGATGGGGGAAAGAAATTTGGACGCTAATATGAAAGCCCTCCAGTATTGATAAAAATTCGACGGAGACAATGTAGAATGTAGAATGGACTTCAGGCTCTCATATGGATAAGATGCAGCACTGATGAGGGGATTCCCTGAGTTTTGTACCAGGCGACCAGCGTGTAGGAAGAAGCCACGCGTTGTTCGGGAGAAACACTCTGCTGCGTTATTCGGAACGAGTCGGACGGAAGGCGCATGGTGTTCGTTGAGCATTTCTCAGCCTAATAACTTTATCATAACGTATAACTGTAACCGACGCATTTTATTTTCACCTAGATACTGGGAGTGGAAATAATTAGAATTTGGAGAGATTATCTCAAAATATTAACTTTTACGAGGCGGTAAAAACCAGAACGATTTCGACTTGCAGGACGCTTCGCAGTGCCACATGTCGAGTATCGCAGAATATTGCAGAGACGGAGTATTTTTACCTGTGAATAATAGTGTATTGTGTACTTATAAGTAACTCACACTTAAAAGAGTGCAATCTAGGCTGTTTCATTTCTATAATAGGTATAGGGATCTATTGTCACTGAAGCTAAAGGAGGAGCATGCTAATGAAGCACGTAATCTATTGGAACAACTATCTGATATATCGAATAGACAATGGCAGAGTCAGCCGAAGGGGTGAGGTACCCTGACATCCTATGAGTCGCCCGGGAGCCCCCTCCGTCAATTGTTATTGGGGCCAGCGAGTGCTAAAGTTGACCCTGTTCAAACTGTAAATATGGTTCCAGAAGGGGACTCTTGTAGAGTTATTGAGAGTATGAAATCCGTGGCTACTCAAAAAATATCTGCCCCATCGGAAACAGTGTCTGATCATCAATGACAACTTCCACCGTTCTTTTTGATTAATGCAGCATTTCAACCTTCTCAAACTCCAATGCCGTCCTCTACTGTGTCACCAGGTTTTAGCAGTTTGCCACACCCCTTAGCTATATGGCTGAAAGGCATATCCAAGTTTTCCATTAACGCCACTAATGAGGTGATTTCAATCATACGATTTCTAGTTGAATTCCAAGACCATGATGTAGTGTTTGATCTCTCTCACTCCCAAATATTTCAAATAATTTACACCTATTCTGTAGGTGTCCTCTCCGATAAAATTTAAAAGCAATAGCTGATGGATCTTCAGTAGATCTTCTGGCTTACTTCATTCCAGCTAGAGCTATGTCATCCCTGATTCAGAAGTACTACTTTAGAGTACAAAGGTTGGACGAGAACGTTGGCGACTTTATTCAAGATATAAATTTTTACACCAGAGTATCCGCTCTTCATTTTCCAGAAGACCAAATTGTGCAAACCATAGTTGAAAGAATCTCTCCGCCCTAAAGGTCATATTTATGTTTCGCCGCTCGACCCCAAACATTTTCAGAACTCGAGGCAATGGCAGTGTCAGCCGAAGGGGGTGAGGTACGCTGACACCCTAAGAGTCGCCAGGGACCGGCTCCGTCATCTAACAGTTCTCGGCCACCACCTCGCCGAACACTCTCCACACGCACCTCAGGAATAAATGCCCCTTGATCAAATCTAGTGGAACTTAGAACGGAGCCGGCTCGTCCCCAAGTTGTGCCAAGTGCGGGTCGTTTACCCATCTTGCTAAAAATTGCACTTCAATGAACAGCACAACTTGTGGTGATGCCCCTACTAACCTAGGCGATAAGAAGTCACAATGGACACCTTCAAGAGGCTCAGCCCCAGTTGAATTGGGATACGAATCTTTCAAAGATAAAACTTCATCTAATTTATCATCTGAAGGCAGTAGGGAATGCCTTAAAATCACTTCTGAATCTCCGGGGTCCGTTCTATTTTAAAAAATGGAAGTAAATAACGAACCCGTAAAGGCTCTATTAGATTCAGGGAGTGTTAGCTCCGTTATATCTGAGGAGTGGTACTCTAAATTAAAAGCTTGCTGTAAGTTCGCGGATTATCTTCCATTAAAAGTGTTTCAAGCAACTCGTCTCCATTGGAAGTTTTAGGCTTCATTATCGCTAAAATTCGAATCTCTAAATTTACTTGGAAAAATCAAGTTATTTGTGGCTAACCAATTTTCTTGCCCCGTGATATTGGGGGCCGATTTCATGTCTCATTGCGGTCTGATGCTCGATCTTCCTAGCAAGACGTGCACCTTCAAGTATTCTGGTAACATTATTATTCCTTTGTTGAAAAGTAATTCTGTGTCAGTTTCATCTATTTCGCCTACCCAGAGTGAGGTGTCGTTAGATCTTAGGCATCTACCTGAGGACCGGTCTGAAAGTATTAGAAGGTTGTGGCAGTCTTTTCCTGATGTATTTTCAGACACCCTTGGCGGTACAACCTCACTGAATATAAGATTGAACTAACTGATTCTATTCCAGTCAGGTTTCCGCCTTATAGGCTACCTCCACCGAAAATGAAGGTTCTTAAGGAAATCATTGAGCAGAATTTAAGAGATGGTATCATTCGGCCTTCCAAGTCGGCGTATTCATAGCCCATTTTTCTTGTACCGAAACCTCATGGGGGTTTCATTCTTGTGATTAATTAGAGGGCTTTTAACCGTAAGGTGCTGTTACATAATGTGCCCTTCCTGATCTTCACTCTTGTTTTTCATGGTTTCGCAAGGCAACGTTCTTCACCATCTTAGATCTGAACCAGGAATATACCCAAATACCTCTAGAAGAAGAATCGAAACATCTAATGGACTTCGAAAAGGATTGGAGTCTGTATGAGTACAACCGCGTGCCTTTCAGGCTCCCCACAGGCGCGCCTGTCCTTACTAGACTTCTGGATAGAGTCTTCTCTGACATTAAACTTGAATATCTTTATCATTACCTCGATGATGTCGTCGTGTTTTCAGAGACCTTCGAAGAGCACTTAGATCATCTGAAGGAAGTCCTCAATCGCCTTCTGAAGGTTGGGTTGATTGTTAAATTATCTAATGTAGCTTTTGCTGAGCCTTCTATGTCGTTCTTAGGGCAAATTGTGTCACCCGACGGTGTTTCAATAGACCATTCCAGAACACAGGCCTTCCAAGGACATCAAAGGAATTGCTAGGTTCATAGGCATGGTGAATTTCTTCAGGAAATTTATTCGTAACTTCACTAACAGGGCGCCACTGAACCTGCTGCGTACGAAAGGCTTCAAATTCGAATAGGGGACGCCTTTGAAGACCTTAAATTAGCCCTTTGTAATGCCACTTTATTAGATATGCCAGATTTCTCTAAGAAATTTATTGTTCAAACTGATACCTCTTCATCTGCTGTTGCTGCTGTCCTTCTTCAGGAAACGGAATTTGGAACGCGGCCCATCGCCTATGCGTCGAGGACTTTATCAGCTCAAAAGCCTAGTATTCTATCTACGAATTAGAGGGTTTCGCAGTCTTCTTTGCGCTGAAAAAGTTATTCCGCCTTTATCTAGAACACGTCAAATTTGAATTAGAGACAGATAACCAAGCCTTAAGTTGGATTTTAGCTAGGCCTCGTCGTACAGGACGTATCGCCCGTTGGGCTATAATGATTTCGGCATTCCAATTTGATGTACGACACATTACGGGTTCAAAAAATGTAGTTGCTGATGGACTCAGCCGCATGTTTTCTAATGAGGTCGAGACCAGTGAACAGGAAGATAGTTATTCTCTTCCCATGGCCATACAGCCTAGTATTAGTGCTATTTTTACGGATGCTCCTATGCTATTTCGTGACATTGAGAAATATCAACGAGAAGATCCAGTGCTGGCTCCGATAATGGAAACCCTTTCTTTTAGGAAACATGTCCTTTTTATGTTGAGGTACGGGTTTTTTGTTGCCCTTCGAGGCATGATCAGAAGATGAAAGTTGTGGTTCCAACCGTTCTTCAAATACTATCATGAGACCCCATTAGGAGGCATTTAGGCATCTTCAAAACGAGAGAAAAATCAGAGAGACGTTCATTTGGAAGAGTATGGACGGCGAAATCAGAAAAATGGTTAGAGCATGTAAATTTGTTTGCTTAGTAAGCCCACCTTGTCTACGAAGCAGGGCCAATATTGTCCTCCCATCAAGCATCTCGCCCCATGGAGCGTTTGTACACAGACTATGTGGGCCCCTTCCCTCAATCAAAGGGGAATGACAATAAATTTATTCTTGCATGTGTAGATGGCTTAACTAGATTTCCACTGTTGTTTCCGACTAAGCTGGCTACCACTCAGTCTAACATTTCTTGTCTTAATACTATCTTTGCTTCTTTTGGTCCTTGTCATACATAGTTTCAGATAACGCAAAGGCTTTCTCGTCTAACTTATTCCGTAAATTTTGTTTTGATCTGTCTCTATCCCGTGTAACTACTTCGGCTTATTACCCTCAACCATCTCTGGCTGAGAGCGTCAATCGTTAACTTCGATCCACTTTGATAGCCTTTCATCATGAAGATCATTCGAGGTGGGGCACGTTCCTGCATTGGTTATCTTTTGCTTTAAATTCAGCTGTCCGTGTGTCCCACAAGTTCACCCACGCTTCTCTCATGTTTAAATTTGTTCCCTACACGCCGCTGTCTAATCTTTGGTCTCTCTACGAGATATCGCCGGAGGCAATAAATCCTGATAATATCAGAGACCTATGGAAGAAGGCTAGAAGTAATCTTAAGGCCGCTCATGAAAAGGTTAGAGAGAGATATGATCGTGAACGGAGGCCCACCAATTTAAAGTTTGGAGATCAAGTTATTGATGGTTATGTTATTGTTATTGTTATTGTTAAGAATTTCGTGCCTGCAGGCAAGCTTGCCCCCAGACTTAATGGGCCATGCATTATTTTGGACTTCTTAACTCCGGTCACTCTTCTGGTCAGCAACCCAGCCACTGAGAGCATATTTAGGTTCCAACTTTCGCAGATCAAACCGGTATGATGTTTTGTTTAACGGTATAGGCCACTAAGCCATGGCAGTAAGAAACGGTTATATTTATTTCTTGAAACATTATTGAATCTAAAAATTACTCAGGTGAAGCATAATTATAATATGGAAGTCATCTGCCCCCACTGATAGACCACCTTCCCATCCAATAAGGCTTAGGATCCATTATCTAGCTGCTATTACATTATCCACCGCCTCCAAAACCAAGCCTGCAAATCACGCATTCATCCTCAATGCAGCCAGCCTCATCTGAAACTGCACCTTCGATAAATACACAACTTTCACTCTCCATAAAGACAATATCTGTCGCCAATTAAATAACTGTTTCAGTGCCCTCTCTGACATCTGAAGCCGAGTCGTAACATGTGGCCTGGGGTATGGGCCCACTCTGCTCTGGCCCAGTCTCCTTGTTCTGGAGCACCATCCGGCGAGGGCTGAGGTGCGGTAACTCCGCCGTCTTATCATCTTGAAGCAGTGTCTCTATATCTGCTCAATGGCGACTATCAACATTGCTAGCCCTCTCATGGTAGCGCGAGAGGTGTTTCTGAGGGTACTTGGGAGGTCCGAAGGACATCTCCCTGGTATCGGCGGCGGCGGCCGATCTTGCCGTCAAACTTGAACTTTATATCCCAGACTTCTACGGTTTCGAGAAGACTTCAAGCGTGATTTGGACTTAAATTTTTCTTATAAAGGAACGTTTTCAAGAAAATTGCTATCTGTGAAGTTGTTCTTCTACGAACGAATTTCAAATTTTCACCGTGAGGAGAGACTTTAGGAGGGAGGTCTGTACCCAGAGGGTATACCCGTCCCGTTCGCATTCGAATGAAGCGCCTTGAAGAATGCCATCTTCAATATAAACTTGCAACAACTAGTGCAAGTAGTTCGAACAGTTTTCTCGGGATGTTTCTGCCTAAAAGTTATGTTTACGCCATCTGGAGTGAAAAGGAATATTTAGAGGTAATTTGGTCTTTCTAAGTTTCACAAACTGAGTTGATTGTGTCATACTTTAATTTTCAAAAGGTTACTGCAATTCTATCTCTAACCGCTGATTTCAGAAATATCCAATAGAAAATTTTGTGTATTTAATTTTCAGCCAATGATAACCTTATTGTATGTATTCCCTTAGCCAAGTTAACTTGCGGGCGTGCCGGGCTTTAGCCCAGAGCTCTCTAGAACCTTCCTCGCGGTATAAAAGCTGACAAATATTTCGATCAGGTTGTCTCATTGATCGTCCGGTTTACTGAGTGTGTGCTAATAAAGGAGGCTGGGGCGTGTCGCCCTTCATGGAGCTTTACTCTGATTAAGGAAATGGCAGCTATTTAATAACTATGTGATAGCCTCTGAAAGCTAGTTCTAGGGAAAGGTTTCCTATTATGTAACCTTAAATTACCGATTTTCTAAAATATAAATTTCTATTTCTAATGTAAATTTCAATCAAGCCAAGAAGCGCTTAGCTTAAATTTGGGATTAGTGAGTGTGACACCCTCTCGAGTTCCCTATCAAAATTTTCTCCACCTAGTCACGTCAGTAGTATAAGATTAGCCTCTCTAACGTCAGGCAATGAGCACAACTAGGGTTTTAAGGTTTCTAAGTGTAAGTTTCAAGGAGTGCAAGTATCTGCCTCCGTATCATTTTGGAATTTTTTGCCAGTAACTTTAACCTGCGTTTTATTTTTTTTCTTCCTGTCGAGATAATTATAGATGTTAAAGTTGGCAATGTTTGTTCCTTTACTCTTTGGGTTTTGTGTATTCTGTGGTCTGGTGTTAACATGTCTTGATTGTGAATAAAAATTGTTTATGAATGTTGAAAACTGAATTAGTTGATAAAAAAATAATGTGTATTTACGACATATCCTACATATGGTGACCGTGACAGTACTTAACGTAGACTTTGTTGAGTTATAATCTGATAGCGAGTATAACTGTGTCTGTATATCCAGTATACCGTATCCTGTTGTTTACATTCGTACCGGTACATCGTAATCATGGCGTCTACACAAGTAACTAAGAAAAGAGCTGTTATCTGCACATTGTTCACGAAAGCTTGCAATGCTATAGACGAACTAGTGACGCAGAGGGATGCAGATTTACAATTAATAAGTGCGCGTTTACTACTACTCGAAGAGAGGAAACACGAGTTATCGGAACTGGACAGTCGGATTTGTGAAAACATCTGTGCTGAAACAAAGGAAGAGGAGATTGAAGAGGTACTCGTGGCAGAAATGGAGAAAGCAGAGGCGTATACATTACGTTACCACAACATTAAAGGTAAGGCCTCTGATTTGATCACAATGAATAGGGCTGCCCATACTTCATCTAGTTGTGTTGGTGACCGTTCGGGAAACGAAATATCTCTCCGTCTACCGAAATTGGAATTAAATAAGTACGACGGGGAAATAGCCGGTTGGATATCATTCTGGTCACAGTTCTCACAAATTGACGAGAGTCAGTCGTTAAGTAGGGAGGAAAAGTTTCAGTATTTGATTCAAGCTACGAAAGAAAATTAACAAGCTCGCGCGGTTGTTATGAGTTTTCCTCCCTCAGGTGAAAATTATGGAAGGGCCATTCAAGAACTTAAAGACAGATTTGAGCGTAATGACCTCCTTGTCGAGTATTATGTTCGGGAGCTACTAAGTTTGGTTTTGGAAAAGAAGACATTCAAGATCAGTATTTTGTATGACAAACTAGAAACTCAGTTACGGGCACTGGAGGCATTAAATGTCTTCTCGGATAATTATGCCGCATTATAGTTTCCGCTAATAGAATCGTGTCTGCCCACAGACATATTGAAGGTGTGGCAACGTTCCAATGAACCCAATAGGACATTGCAGGAGCAAATGGATAACTTAATGTTGTTTTTGAAAAGAGAAGTAGAAGGGGAGGAGAGAGTCGCAATGGCAAATAATCAGTCCCTTTCCTATAGCCAGGCTAAGAATCCGGGGAAATCACGTGATAAGGTTGATTTTGCCTCTGCAATCGATCTTGCTACTCTCGGAATTGAATCTGACTCTCAGAAGTGTATATTTTGTAAAGGGGTGAATCATTATTCAACGTAATGCCTCCATGCACAAAAAATGTCACTTGAAGATAGGAAAGGGGTTTTGTTTAAAGTTAAGCGCTGTTTTTCTTGTACCAAAGCAGGCCATGCTGCGCAGCAATGTCGAGCACGGTGTGTTGTTTGTCGTGGGCGGCATGTGCCATTATTATGCCCCTCTGTTGAGAAGTACCAAGTGGAAGAGGAATAATGTATTGAGGTAGGCATCCTGAGAGCAAACGAGAAGAGGTTTTCTTGTTCAATACTTCATCTATCGATAATAATTTGACAATTAGCTCCCAAACGGAGGTCTATCTACAGACTCTGCTAGTTTATGTAAAGAATGGTGACAAAATCAGGGAGGCCAGGGTACTGATAGACAGTGGACCCCAACGTTCGTACATTTCTAGTAGTTTGGCCGAAGAAATGAACTACTTTCCAATTGGAGAGGAAAACATTATACACTCTCTTTTTGGTGGTAAGCCAACAGGGGTAGTCAAGCACAGATGCTATAAAGTGCACTTACTCAGCTTATGTAATGACTTTGCTTGCAACTTCATGGCGTTAGACCAGATAACAATTACTACAGCTGCGGTTCCATCAGTAGAAGTCAGGGAGGAAGTGAGGAAAGAGTTGCTGAGAGACCCCATTCCCATGTGCAGAGATTCTAGGGCTCCGATTGACATAGGTTCTGACATCGCGGGAAAGTTGTGGACGGGCAAAATGAAGACTCTACCTTCTGGACTGGTTGCCATTGAAACCCGTTTAGGATGGACGGTAACGGGGAAGAAGAAGGAAGTATGCACCATAGGAAAAAACGATCTATCCCAGAATGCAAGTATTGCGAATACAGTCACCGCACTCAGTATTACTCAACTACCTGTATCAGATCTATGGAAAATGGAGACCATTGGGATCACCGATCCAGTAGAGAATGCAACAAAGGAGGAGAAGAGGATGTCAGCACACAGATATTTCAAAAATACTGTTAATTTTGTAGATGGCAGGTATGAGGTACGTCTTCCATGGAGGGGAGATGCTCCAGACCTTCCAACCAATAGAGAGATAGCAGAAAGCAGATTAGTTCGAATGACCCGAAAATTAAAGGCAAAGCGTGGACTCTACGAAGAATATGATACCATCTTACAAGACTGGGTGAAAGATGGCATTGTCGAAGGTGCAATGGATCTATCTACAGGACACTACCTTCCTCACCGCCCGGTATTGAAGGAAACTAGTGCAACTACGAAAGTGCGTACCGTGTTCGATGCGTCGGCGAAAGAGAGGGGTTCCCATTACTGAACGACTGCCTTGAAGAAGGACCGAACCTTGTTGAAATCATACCAGAATTGCTCTTGAGGTTTCGACAACGGAGGATAGGTATCACTGCTGATATAAAAAAGGCATTTTTGCAGATAAGAATACACCCAGACGAGAGAGACTACTTGAAGTTCTTGTGGTATGAAGATAATGAGAAAGACCTACGAGTCCTTCGTCATCCAGAGTGGAATTCGGTGTTACCAGTAGTCCGTTTCTTCTTGGAGCAGTTATTGGGTACCACCTAGAAAAATGTGTGGAATCAACTGATCCAAAGGAGGCAAAAATCGCGGCATCGTTGAAGAATAATTTTTATGTTGATAATCTAGTGACAAGCCTCGACCGAGCAGAAGAAGTAGAGGAATTCGTTTATCTTTCGAAGACCATTATGGCGAGGGCCGGGTTCGACCTTCGAGGGTGGGAGTGGACTGGAGACAACTCTCCCCAGGAGTCTACACTGCTTGGCATTAGGTGGAATCATCGAGATGACACGTTGAAGATCAATATGGATTGGTGGGAGAAATCGTGGGAAATGGAAAATCTGACAAAAAGGACTGTTCTTTCAATAGTTCATCACATTTTTGATCCGATTGGACTAACCGTTCCAGTAACGATAAGGTTGAAAATGATAATTCAAAAGTTATGGACCAGAAAGTTAGGATGGGACGACCCTATTGATAAAGACAGTTAACGACAATTTGAGAGGTGGTTGAAGGACTTGCCTCACTTAAGAGAAATCGGAATCATGCGCCACCTCGGCAGCGAGGAGGATATCTCACTGCATGTATTCTGTGATGGAAGTTAGAATGCATATGCAGCTGTTGTCTTTATCAGGAGTGGTTACCAGGCAGAGGCACATATTCGGTTAGCGGTAGTCAAAGCAAGAGTAACACCGCTTAAGCGCCTGACCATCCTCAAGTGGAATTATTAGGAACTCTTATTGGAGCTCGTCTACTGAAATCAGTTCAAGAAAGTCTACATTGGAAAGAAGTCCCTGTTCATTGTTGGACTGATTCAAGCACTGCGCTAGCCTGGATTCTTGGCAATGAAAACAAGACTGTGTTTGTTAGGAATCGAGTGAAGGAGATAAGGGAACTCACTGATGTACGAAGCTGGAGACACATACCAGGTGATTTGAACCCCGGAGATCTGCCCTCAAGAGGATGTACTGTCGCGCAACTGCTCGAATTCGAATGGTGGAAACGGCCTAAGTGCTTTGCTGAAGGAGAAGAAAACTGGCCTGAATCTCACATAAGCTATGGAGTGGCAAACGAATATAATCTTATTGCAGTCACTCACAATACTACGTGGCTGTATCGCCGGTTCCCCAAATATGAAAATATTGTGCGGATGGTGAGATGGATCTTCAGATTTCTCAACAACTGTCGACGCACTGAAATTAAAAGAAGAGGTTCGTTATCGACAAGTGAGGTAGCTGCAGCTGAAGATAAACTTGTTCTGCTCATTCAGCCAGAGACCTTCGAGTTCCCAGACGATCAGAGACTTAAGAGTTTTCAAGTATTCCAAGATCAAAAAGGCATAATCAGACTCCAGACACGGATAGTCGAACGTGTGGACAAGGGCCGCTTCCGACTACCAGCCTTGCTGCCTCCCGAACATCCGGTGGTCAAAAGATACGCGGAAGAAGTACATCATAAAAATAATCATCCCGGTCCAGTAACTCTCCTAGGTTTGTTACGCGCGAGATTCTGGACCATTTAAGGACGCCAGTTTGCGAGAGGAATCGTCAACAAATGTGTTATTTGCCGGCGTTTTCAAGCAAAATTCTTTGACACTCATTGCACTCCTTTGCCTGATCTTCGAGTTACGGATGCAGCCGTATTCGAAGTCATCGGGTTAGATTTTGCAGGACCTTTGTATCTTCGTGATTCGTCAAAGACATGGATTGCCCTATTCACATGTGCATGCTACCGGGCTGTCCATCTGGAACTTGTTCCGTCTCTGTCAACAGAGGCATTCATAAGAGCACTGAGGCGTTTCATCGCACGGCGTGGTCGACCTAAGGTGATCCTCTGTGATAATGGCACAAATTTTCGAGGAACGTGTAATGCTATGGAAAAGTTAGATTGGGATCAAAATGTTACATACAGCACCGGGGAACGTATAGTTTGCTGGTTCAATCCGCCTACGGCTTCCTGGTGGGGAGGCTTCAGGGAACGATTAGTGACCCTGGTGAAGCAAATTTTACGGAAGACCCTGGGGAAAGCCGCATTGTCTTGAGATGAACTACAGACTGTACTTATTGACTGTGAAACAGTGATCAATGCAAGACCATTGACATATACTGCTGAAGATAATAAAGACCCTATTCCATTAACTCCATCAATGCTGCTACAAGAAGTACGAGAGACAGGAGTGCCTGACTTGGACTGCATTGAGTCTGCAAGCATCACTCGGAAAATTCGGTATCTGCAAAGACTGAGAGAAGAGCTAAGAAGACGTTTCCGTTCAGAGTACCTGGGACAGTTAACTTGGACAAAACGACGTGAAACTCGGAAGCCTGTAGTTGGTGAGGTGATAATAATAGGATCGGACAATCGAAAGAGGATGGATTGGCCTTTGGCAAGAATTGAGCGTCTCATGCCAGGGCGAGATGGAAGAGTCCGGGTGGTTCAACTAAAGACTAGCAGTGGTACCGTTGTGCGTCCTCTACAGATAGTGCACCCCTTGGAGGTTCACTCTAGCATCGAGAGTTGCCAAACAAAATCCCCTGAAGAATTAAGAACAGAGCAGGAATAAATGTGGTTCCTCCTAAAAGACTAAATCTTTGATTTCATGAGGCAGGGGAGAGAGAATCCACTTGGCATCCATTGTTCAGTTACCCTCAATGTTTTAATAATTTCCAATTTTGAGAAAATTGTAAATTAGGTGGGAGTATGTCGAGATATTTTAAATGTTGAAGTTGACAATGTTTGTTCCTTTACTCTTTGGGTTTGGTGTATTCTGTGGTCTGGTGTTAACATGTTTTGATTGTGAATAAAAGTTGTTTATGAATGTTGAAAACTGAATTAGTTGATACTAAATTAATTTATATTTACGACATAATCTATAGGCTAAGTAGTTTAAATCATTCTAAACTGAGAAGTAATACTACAGAAAAGAATATTATTAGTAATTGAGAAGGTAATTTTTGTAGTGATTTAGCTGATAATTTTATAAAACTGCAGGCTATACTTAAGGACAAAAAGGCTCAGGGGAGGAGATACTCAGATAAAGTTAAGAGTTTTGCTTTGGCCCTGCGTTTCTGATCTCCAAAATCATACAGGTTCTTGGAACATACTTTTCTTTACCTACTACTAGGTCATTGAGAAGTTGGCTACAACATTCAGAGGTAAAGACTGGTATGACCGGCATGGTTCTTGATTTGTTACAAATTATGTGTGAAAATATGAAACCCCAAGAAAAAGTCATATCTGTGGTAATCAACGAAATGTCTCTTAAGTGTCTGTTAACCTATAATGCTCAAAATGACTTTTTCAAAGGGTTTATAAACACAGGTTCAGAAATCTTGTCTGAATTAAATGTCACTGAAAGAAAGTTATGTAATCAGGCTATGGTCATAATGCTTAAATGTCTGTACCTCAATTTCAAGCAAATTATACGATATAATTTGACAAGAGATACTATGTCATAGCAGAGCTATAAATATACCGATATGTTAATTAATGCATTAGTGAAAATTCAGGACACTGGACTAATGCCCTGATCAAGGGGCAAACAATGTAAAAATGTGGAAAATTTAGGGGCCAGTTCAAAAAAAACGTACCATATATTGAAATGAATGATGAAAAAGTATAGATTTTCTATGATGCTCCTCACTTGATTAAATCACCCAAGAACAATCTAGAGAAGTATGATTTCAGGAGAAATTTGTATCAAGTCTCATACTGAAGAATTTTATAACGAAGATTCAAGCATTGTTACCAAACTAGCCGCAACATTAACAAAACACTGTATTTCACTTGCCCCCATTTCATCAATGAGATTGTGTTTACCTCTTCGGACTGTGAGTCATTCTATTGCTTGTGGCATAAATGTGCATGTTCAGTTTTATTCACTACCACCTTCTGCAGCAATTACAACTGATGTAATTGAAATATGTGACATACCATTTGAGATCTTCAATTCCTCAAAATGTAGTATCCCTAGCTCTAACCAGAATAGAAAACATCTTTGCAGTAATTTTAATCATTTAGAAAAATTGGTAGAAATTGGAAAATGCCTAAGGCAGATCATCGTGCTGAAAAGAGGTGCTAATAGGAAACTCAACCCAATATGTATTCAAGGTTGGGTGGATAATATTACTGGTATTAAGATTTTGTGGTCAGAATTGATGGAGGGGTTTGATTTTCAATTTCTCTTCACTAGAAGACCGACACAAAATTGTCTGGAAAATGCATTTGTCACTGTCGAGGGTAAAGAGGGTAATAATGTCGCTCCAGATGCATCTAAATTTCACAGTGCATTAAGAACTGTTAGATAAATAACTTACTATCCCCATCACAAGTTAGCATATGCGAGGCTGATGATGCAGTATTCCTAACCAAATACAATTCTTTGAAAATGAGTTACACTGTGAATGAAAGATTAAATATTAGTGATAAGAGACCTAATTGTAATAAAAAATGAGATCATCGACAGTAATGTGCAAACTACACAGGCAAATGCAGACAATTATGTTATTGGTCGGGCAATCCCAAGACTGTCACACAACGAGTGTAAAAATGTTTTGATGTCCCTTGAACTTAATTCCTATGACGCTGAAAACTTACTCATATTAGTGAAGAAATATGAAGCAAGTAACATGATTTTCCCCAATGAATGCTCTTTCATGTTGTGTTATAAAATGTACGGTGTTTTTGAGAAAAATATAAATAAATGCATATGTGAAAGTACTCAAGATGTCAAAGACACATTAGTGAAGACCTTAATGAATGAATGGATATGTTAGTGCAGAAGGTATGTGTGACAATTATTAGTCCTTGTTGGCTCATACACACTTTGCAGATCTCAATAAGGTTTTGTAAATAAAACAAATGGTTTCTACACATGCGAGTAGAAAAAAAATGTCAAATTACAAAACGTAACGCACATGGAATTTCATGTTCACGTACATTGGGATGTACATAATACAATACTGCACCCATAAGCGAATTTACGTAATTAATTTACAAATTTAAAGTTGAATATTTCGCATATCGAATACTACAGTAGGCTGTGAGAGCTAGCAATCACAAAGGAACTTTCTGGCGCCAGTCAGTCGGCAAGGAAAATCCTCGAAACTCGTCTTAGAGCACGAGCAACTTGTAAACCGCCCTGAGTACTGCATCCAATAAATTTTATGGTACCACCTAGGAGTTTCAACTTTCTACTTGGTTCTCACGAGAAAATCACGCGTTGAGGCCTGACCTACTTAGCAGGACAAAGGAGACAACGATAACACCCACCAACCCTTGGGAGAAAATGGAAGCATCCACGCTACGAAGAGCGCGAAAGTCTTAGCCAATCTCAAAATTCTAAATTTGAATGTCCTGTCATAGCGGGAATCTACAGTCAGTATTTCGCTATTTGAAGCCCGGGGTAGTGGTGAAAAACAGTGTCCTGACTTCCTAGTAATATTTGAAAATTTATCAGTGCGAAGGTGTGGTTAATTATTGGCTAATTAATAAAAATTTAACTTTACACGGAAGAGTAGTATCGCCCAGGAATTGAACTGTCATGGCGGGAAGAAGCCATTCGCAGGAAGAAAATAACGCCGGTGACGCGCGTCGTCGTGTGGATTATCCTGTGATCGTTTCCCACGGCGCAATATAACAAGTAAGTCACCACCATAATTAGGAAGATTTTGTACATAAATTTTGAAACTTTAACCTACAGATGTATGATAAAGCGCTCCCAAGTGCTAGATCACTACGCCACATCCCTTCCACAGAACTATTTTCAAGGTGGGGGGAGAACTCATTACAAAACCAGCGAGCAGGGTGGTGAATCTTCAGTGTGACTGTGTGTTCAGTGTGTTCGTGGGTTAGTTGAATCTTCAGTGTGTTTAGAGTGTGTCAGCTAATTCACTTAGTCAGCTTTGAACTTTACTTTTGTCTGGTAAGAAAGCGATCAGAGACACTTGTTGGCATTGCGACTGAGCCATCTATTTTACTTGGGAGAGTAATATTGCAGGAGAAATGAACACTTTAACAAACTTTATTTTATTTTGAACTTATGCAGAGGTAACAGGCAATAGCTATATTTTTCAACACATGCCTTAAATGAACTCACATTACCAACAGAGAGGGACAATGGAACATGTTGCGACACGTAACTGCATAAAACCTTTCTAATCCACGTGTAGTTTGACATTTGTTGGAAAGCTATTTTATTCTTCATTTTTGGAGGACGGTCAGCATAAATTTCTCCATATCATTGGAAACTGTACTTTAGCTTGCTTTTACCACTTACAATAAACTGTTTTGGCAAGCGAGATGTATTCGGGGAGAAACTAGTTAAAGCAGGCAGGGAGGAGAATGACTTTTCTTTAATGAAGGCCGCAATGTTAAAGACCTTGAGCAAACTGTTACGTTCCGAAGGGGTGAACAACCGGTAAGCTGTAAGTAAAGAACTGAGAGAGCGGTGTGGAGACCAGTAGGTGCCTTCAGGCAGGTAGCGGTGAGGAAACTTTCGACTTCACGTCAGGAGTCTATGCAGTGCTATCGGCTAATCTTCACTGGAGTGCGAGAAAATGCGAGTGTTTATGTTAATGTAAGCGTGTGTAACGCCTTGATAAAAATGTATCAAGTATGCGTGTGTGAAAATTCGGAAGACCACATCAGCTTCAAGATGGAATTCTAATTCACCATGACGGAGCCCGGAGGGTGATCCAACATGCCTCCAGCACCCAGGTATGAGCATGAACAAAATAATGTAAATAAATATGTAGGACTGTAACTAATCGATGATGAAATGTAGCTTAGACTGTTAGGTAGGATTGTAAATAATTCACATTTTAATAATAATAATAATAATAATAATAATATTTTTTGCACTTTCAGCTAGGGTTATTTGCGCACTTCCTTTATGTAGATGTGTTTGCGTATTGTTATGGATTATTTTGTAATAAGTCACTTTGACAGTTTAGGATGCTATATTATTTGATCTCAGTGAGTGTAATGCCGATTTATAATAATAATAATAATAATAATAATAATAATAATAATAATAATAATAATAATAATAATAATCATGTTATTATATCGTTGGTTTTGAGCGACATTTCTGTTGGAGTTGTGATTTTGTAGACGCCGCCTTGTTGATTTTAATGCTTATTCGGAGATTTGCGCATTCAGCTTGTTTTATGTTGTGGAATCATCCTTCAGATGACCGTTTCCGGTAGTTCTTATCCCGTGTATTTTGCGACGATTTTGGTAGACATGCGAGTATTTATTTGTGTGTAGTTACGGTTACACATCTTTCAGTAGCTGTGTTTTTGAGAGGCAATCTCGTCATTTTTAGTAAACAGTTAGTGACAGGAAGCCATTGATGAGTCAGCTCTGATATTTTGTGATATGTGAAGCAGAGAATGATCTAGAGATCGAGCTAAGTGAATAATATCCCTGATGATCTGCGTTGATAATGGAAATGTGATATTTGGACCATGTCATGAACTGTCGTAAGAAATAAAGATGTGCACGACAGATATTTCGCCCGCCGGATACGAGCGAGGCCGTATTATGAGGTATTACGTCGAGATTAATGATGAGTAAATAGAATTGAGAGATGAATAATTTAACCAAGAGTGTTAAATACGTAACGACATGGGTTGTGATTGTAGGCAGAAGCCGGTATTTTGTTTCAAATAATTCCAGGGAAAGTAGATGCTCGGCAAATAGGCCAGTTTATGCTAGCCGTAGTACATGTGAGCAGAGCGACGAATCAATGTGTATTTTTGATAGTCATGTAGAGTCATGGATGACATGGAATAGCGGTAATTATTTTCCATGAAGGTTAAATAGTGTCATGGCCAGACATTTGTCGTCTGAGGTTAGAGATTGCCGTCAAATTCACAATATTTTTGCTACTCGTAGCGGGGAATAGATTTCTTTAGACTCCGATATTTGCGCATTTTATCCTTATTAATTTTCAGCAGGCAGCGATGTTGGGATCTAGTTTTGTTTATTTGTTATTCTTTCTTTGTGTACCTTTTATTACCGTTTATTTGTAGGATGTGATCGTATGTGAATTATTTATATTTGATTTTATGTAAATAGATAGGTGTAGCTAGGCTAGTTTTGATTTCTGTATTTTATTTGTTGGAGCAGTGTTTCTCCATTAACAGATTTAATTATGTAAATAAGATTTCATGTGTTAGGATAAGAGATCATCGATTAGTTCATAGTAGTAGTGGTATGCTCATACCAGACATTCAGCAATTACCAAACCTTTAAAAATCCACTACATTTTTAATTAGGAAATGAAGCGATCTTTAATAAACCAGTGGTATAATAACTGCCGCAATGAATGAGGTAAATGAGATGGGGTCTGCCTCCATCTACTGGTGGTACCACAAATTAGGAGTTCGTAATGAAATACAGTCAGCGGCAAATTAAGTAAATTTTAATGTACAAGGATCGCTTTCATTTGAAATGTAAACATGGGGCACTTGGCCTAATTATTTATATTTTAAAGAGGTCCAGGCTATCACAGTCATGCAAGTGAAGTTTAAATAATTAGATGAGTGGTTGTAACACTCAGGTTCATGTGTCAATAATTTCCTTTTCAACCACGAGTAGTTTTGAATGTGACAGTGGTTATGTGGTAAATGAAGTACGATGTCCATGGCTGTTTTCTTTGAATTATTCTTTAGTTGTTACATGGTTAGTGCAGTCCACGATTATTTTTAAAAGTTGGGTGTTTCCCAACTGTGTCACATGTGTTAAATGTTTGATAAACACCTCTGAGTCAGTGTTGATTTGATGACTTAATTAATTAATTAATTAATCAACTACATTAATTTATTTTGAGAGACATTTTCTACGTAATACAATTCAGTACTTCAATTGAGATGGTATTTTCTGACCAGAGTTTTGTATTTATTCACGTCATCGTCTTGAAGACAGTGTCGACATAATCTGGAAGATAATTAATTTGATTTGACATTCAGTCAGTTTTATTAGGCAGAGAATTGTGTTATTGTAAGGCAGATCCCCAATCTTTAATTTCTTAGTCTCATTTCATTTCACTTGGTTTATTTTCACCAGTTTATTTTAATTTTGGCACTTTGCACTTTATTTAATAAATCAGTTTGTTATTTAAATTTTAATTCAGTCTTTGGGTACCGTCATTTATAGTTAGTTTACCCCATCTTTTCATTTCCTCACTCCCTGATCGACGTGTGGCCTACCTTCGGGGATACCATCGGACGGTCCACGACTGAGGAAGAAGAGTCTACATGCAGCGGTGAGTATCATTTAAATGTTATTTATTACAGGAGCAGCCGGCGCACAGAAGAAGGAAGAAGTTCACCGCAGTTGTTGCCTTGAAAAGGGCACAATACATATATATACATTTATGGTATGTGCATGGTTCTCAGTACATATGGTTGCCTGGCCTGTTGTTGTATGCAAATTGTTACGGAAATCTCATGACTAAACTTCAATTTGTAGAAAATAGCATGTGTACAGTAGGATAATTTATTTTTGAATGTACTGTATATGACATATGTGAAAATTGTAGACAGTAGGCTATCACATGAAAAATCCAGTAGTTTTGGTCTAGGTGTACCTAAGCCTAAAATGGATATTACTTTGCATGCCTTATTTCGTGACTGATAAAATGCTATAACCACTGATCAAACATTTTGTACCTAAAAAGCTATTCCATAATTCGTTTAAAACTTAACACAATCCATTTTTGTGTACAGGTGAAATTTCGAGATCTCTGGTTGAGTTGTTACGTAATAGCAGCCAGAAAGAGCAGTCGACAGCTGTTCGTTTCTACATTGCGAGCTTCTAGATAGTGGTAGTGGTGATTTCTCGTCGAAAATCACCTTCGAGAGTGTTTCTGCTATTATCTTTATAACCTACTTGGTATGGCCATGTGATGCGTACAGACAGCACTTCGCATCACACCATCTGAAAACAGGCCACGTGGTCGGTCCTAGAAACACTGGCTTGATTGCCTTTAAGAAGACATGAGGGATGTTCGTCTTGTTTGAAATGATACTCTTATAGAACCAAGTGAAGACTGGCTTACAAGAGACAGCAGACCCTGCTCAACTGCGGGACAATGGAAAATGGAGGACAAGTGAAGGTATCGGAAAAAGGGAGGGATGACTCCAGCACCTCAAACAGTGCAGGAGCCTCACACCAGACTCAGGTAGCGGAACCGTGGTCGCCAAACGACGCTCCCTAGTTGACAGTCCGTGGTCTCCCTTAAAGCCGCCTTATACTACAGGCAGGGAATACAGCCCCTGCGTCGTGGATAATGGATCGGAATAAACACGTGACAGTGAACGGGTTAAGGCTTTTCCACTCCCCTATTTGGAAAAGTTACCCTGAAAACTCGAAAGTGACATTTTAAGTTTGCTCGGGAGTTCTCATTTTGAATGTCTGTTTAGTCTGACGCATCAATGATAGCCACTTAATGTCCTTGTACTGAAAGGTACAAAACAGAATAATGTATTTCCCTCTGGCATAGCCATGTGAAAAAAAACAGTGATTCTCTGAAGACTCGCGTTCAGCGATGATTGTAACTTTATTGATTACATTCAGAAAGTAATTTTTGCTTGGGTGACTAATTGAGCCCAATCACTTTTATTTTGCACTTTTCCCATCACAGCTTACAGCATAACTAAAATGTTTGCACAGAGCTAGTGACCACATAACTGTCGGGAAAAAATGGGATCAAAAGTCCACCTCAGCAAATCTGAATATTGATTTCCGTGGTTTCCAAAATCCATGCCATGCAAACTAAGGCCTTCCCCATCTGATTGTCGCTGTAAGACCTGTCCATGTCGGTCTAAGAAAATACTGGGTGAACATCTAGTAGTGAACCTGCCACCTGGTGACTGCCCTAAGTGCAGATCAGTGACGGCTGAATGAAGGTTGCACCCTCCTTTTCCAACACCACGGTTATTTCTAAATGCGCCAATGAATCAAATGAGGCATTCCTTGTGAGAAGACTCGCAAATGATTTGTTGGAAGCAAGAGTTAAAGTTTTTAGAGTGAATTGCATAATATTGCATAGTGCAACTAGTGACCCACTCAAGTTTCGTACGGGATCAATAGTTTCTTTGTAGCATCAGGCCTCTTGTGTCATTGGGCGTTCTCCCCCTGTACATAGATAAGTATGACAGCCGTCTGCTCCCTCATTTCAACCTGTGTTATGTTCAAACCCATTCTGCCATTTCAATGATACCATGGCAGCATAACGTCTAGCCCAGGTTCGATTCCAGGTACGTGGTTAAAAAGGTATATGCGGCTCCATTGGGGGTGTGTCTGAAGTGAGCTGTACTACTTCATGGTGTGGACGTGAGTTTACTGAACCAACGGCTTTTCAAATAAGATATTCACTGCAAAAGGTAGTTTTATCATCATAAGTTAATTGAGATCATTAATTATTATTTTGATAAATACTGTGTAATTACTCTCAGAATATAGTTTCTAACTTCAAGCCTGATTTTATACTCTGGGAAAAGCTCATTTCAAGCACTGGGATACATAGATTATTAGTCTGTCTCAATCTCCATAACGCAGCCACTTGTATCCACCTTTATTTTCACCCCTGTTTAAAAATTAATTCCAATACTTCTGCAGGGATCAATGCAGGAACTACTGAAAGCGTAAATGTAGTGGTGAGGAGTGAAAACATGAACATTATAAGATGACTGATGTGCTTGTCATCTGTGTGATGGGAAAATTATGCACACTAATTCAAGCTTCCCATCTGTGCCACAACTGAAATCCACCTGCCTATCTGAGATCATGCTACATATTTCATTGCCGGTGTCTTCAACGGAAACGTTTCTCGAGGTCACTTACCTGGATGATCTATGGTGCTGACTATCCACACTGTCTTCAGCCTGTACAGCGGCTGCAGCCACTTAATTGGACGATACTGTGCAAGTATATTACTCTACCCAACTCCCAATTAGAGAGCGTCATATGGTCTGCACCCCTCGAGTACAAAGGAGGCAGAGAGCTGCTAATTTAATCACAAGGAAGATGGTTCTGGGGCCAACACTAACTCATATTTAACAGTTTTATTTCCTTGAAACAATTTATTTACATTGGTACAAGCCTTAGCACAGAAAATCATTCGCTTCCAGGCAACGCCACAACACAGAGTTCTTTGTTACCGGTAGGATCCCTCACTGTTGTAACACTGTTCTCGTGAAGGGCTCCTCCTCACCTCCAAGGTGCAGGTAAGGATCGTACTACGGACAGAGGGAGACACACTAGATTTCTGTTGTGTGACCAAGTACAGTAACTTACTTATTCAATGAGCACTGCTCTAGGAAGCGTACCACCTCATGGCGCTTTCCCCCATCCGTTTGGGAAGGGTCAGAGCTGTGCAACTATTAGTCTTAGCATTGAGGCTAGTGGGGTCTAGTGTGTGAGGTACTTCACTACTTCAAAGTGACCTTCACATGCAGCCGCATGTAGTGGAGTGTAATCATTAGTAGTCTTAACATTGAGACTAGTGTGGTCTAGTGTGCTAAGGTACATCATTACTTCAAGGTGACCTTCACATGCAGCCGCATGTAGTGGAGTGTAATCATTAGTAGTCTTAACATTGAGACTAGTGGGGTCTGATGCGGTGAAGTACTTCATTACTTCAAGGTGACCTCCGTGAGAAGCAATCTGTAGTGAATTCTAACCATAAATAATCTTTGCATTGAAACTAGTGTGGTCTAGTGTGCTGAGGTACATCATTACTTCAAAGTGACCTTCACGTGCAGCCAGGTGCAGTGCCGTGTAACCACCACTAGTCTTAACGCTGAGACTAGTGGGGTCTAGTGTGGTGAGGTACCTCACTATATCGAGGTGACTCCACTGAGCAGCTTGTACACGAGTAGTACCCAGCAACTCCCCAGTAACACCTCCCTCCTCCACCAGGTACATCACCACCTCCACGTGGCAATGTATGGCTGACAAGGAAAGTGCAGGCACTCCTTGTCTGTGGGTAACAATGTTCACATAAATGTCACTCCTTCCAAAGGAGAGACAGTCCTCTCGACCTCGATTTTCTCCTTTCCTACCAGAGCCTCCACAACATGCAGCTGTCCCCTTCTGCAGCATGGTTCAAATCGGTACGCTTCCAGTCCACACAGGGATTTCTTGCAAGAAGGAAATTCACTACATTGATATATCCCTGATCAGCGGACCAATATAGAATTTGCTGAAGGATTTCGTGACCTGGTTCGCACTGGAAGACCAGTTCCCGCCACTGTGGTCGTTCCTCTCTTTCCCGCCAATCCTCTCCCTCTGGATAGGAAGTTTCTCTCTCATCTCGCACGCCAGCTCTCTCTTCTGAACAACCTTCTCTCCGTCCTTACATGCTCTTTCCTTTTCCTCCTCTCTCTTCTTACATGCTCTCTCCAGCTCCTCTTCTCTCTCCTTACGCGCTTTCTCCACATCCTTTGCTTTCTTCTCAAACGCCTCTTCCCTCTGTTCTATCACCATCTCCTTTTCAGCACATCTTCCCATAAACTCATGCTGTTCTCTGTCTCCTTAGGGCTTCTCCCCAATTCTTCCACCACTCTACCGTCATCTTTCGGCTGCAACTCCCTCCTCTCCACATGTTCCGCCAGTGACCCACAGAGTGCCGCACACAGTCGCACCGAGTCTGGAACACACAATAACACCTCAAATTAACAGAGAGTCCTACTTAGAGCCGGTTTACATGGGATCATGTGAATGAAACTGGCCACCATGAGAATTACCTGAAAGGAAATTGATTAAGTTACGAAGTGCTGCAGACATGGCAACCTTGTTATAATGTTCTAGAAATTACTTCGTCAGCTGAGTGGCACTGTAGTCAGGTTGCCAACAAAGAATGAAAGAATAAATTGCACGCTAAAAGGATGATTTAAACATTGAATTTATTTGCAATGTAGAGCCCTCACCTGCCACACGTTTTATATTAAACTACCTGTATTTCTCAATGTTCACGGTTGAATGTTTTCTACTAGGATTGTTACGACCTGTCAATTATCTATGATGTAAATTTTTGGAGATTTCTTTACTGTGAGAGAAATTTATATTCTTCACTTTTTAATTTTAGTTATAAAAATATATATTTAATTAAAAATTCTATTATCCTATCTTAGGTTTTTTGGCAGCTCAGTTTGTCTACGGAATAGTTCATCCTTTCATAGCAATAGCAACCCTCGATTCCCTATTCAAAGAAAGTTAAACAACTATAATTAATGCCAGACTCAGCTTGAGGTCCTCTAGCCGCTAATACCACGCTCGGAAGCTAAGAGCTCATAAGACCCCTTTTTAGTTGTTTCTGAGCAGTATTCCATCACCCTCCTACCTATGCGACATCACTCCACCGAGAGTCGCAAGTTAGGAAGGGCATCCGGTTAGGAGGATAGAACCTCGAATTAGGGTAATACGTGAAAAAATCCCTAGCACAGCCTCCACCGAGTTAGTGCCATAAGAGCCCTTGTAAACGCGTGCTTCTACTTACTTGTGTCAGGCCACTCACTTTCATCTATCCTATCCAACCTTCCTCGGTTAACTCGTGTTCTTTTCCAACCCCCACACTATTACGTTTACGAGGGCTAAGGAGTCTTTAATTTCCACGCCTTTCGTAGCTCTTGTCCTTCTTTGGCTGATACCTTGCGCGGTCGCTCCACTCCCCAAGACCTAAGGTCGCTTTTCAGCGTTAAGCCTCAATGAATAAAGCACATTGTGTATTAAGACATACACCATCTCCCTAGTACCATGTCAAGTCCTATGAGGTTAATGCGTGGCCAACGCGACGTTAGGCCTAGAGGAGCATCGAACGTGAAGTGTAGGTAGGGATTTTATTCTGTATTCGGGAATTCTGATAATACGCGAAATCCTGCAGAGCTAAATTCCGGCACTACATTATTTTTACCTATTTTATTGGGTATTCAGTACAAAGATAGGTTAGGTCTTCCTGCGTGTTTGCACCTAAGTTGCGAACTTGTAGAAAAAATGAACTTTGTATTCCATGGGTCATCAAATACATCCAAACTAGTCAACTTGCACGAGCAGTTATTTATTTGCTGATATGTGCATCCTAGGTTCACCGTTTCTAGAATTTCCAAGATGCTTCACAATATTACGCCCCCTATGACTAAAACATTTGTATTACACCATATCCCTAGTCCTATGTGTAGCCATCAGCTCCCACAAAACTCAGCATCAAAGTCGAATCTCAAACTTGAGACTGTAACGCCCTTGTAAAGTTAAGCGTGGCGTCAAACTCATGGATTAACCTAGCACATTTGACCATAATCACGTCAGCAATTAGGTCTCGAGATGTTAACGCGTGGGTGAGGCGGGGTGATGTACTAATCATCCTCCTCAGTTGTATTCCCCGACCCCCAGAGTCTGTAGCTCCAGGACACTGCCCTTGAGGCAGTAGAGGTAGGATCCCTCGGTAAGTCCAATGGAAAAAAACGACCCTGGAGGGTAAACAGATAAAGGAGAAGGAGAAGGAGAAGATGAAAAAGAAGAAGAAGAAATTAGGGAATTGCCTCTATAAGGCTCTGTGTATGCCTATTTACCCCTGTGTCCTAGCAGAGCTCCCCCCTGAGTTAGCCCTCCTTTTAGTCACCCTTACGACTGGCAATATACCATTGATGCAATTCTACGCCTCCATCTCACCTCATAAAAAATGGGGATCTGGGTGGAGTGACGTCATCATAGTAGCAAGAGTTGTAGTGACGTCACAGCGAACAAGCTTTGACCTGTAGCTGAAGACTCCAAGTTCTCTCAAGTCATAACACACTGTCGCATTCCTTTACAACGCCAGATAGGAAAAATACAACTTAGCTCGCAAAGTCATTCTCTTTTTTCTGCTGACATGTACACGTCTCCACATTTACTGTAGTCAGTGCATCTTCATCGTACACATATTTCAATCAGGGTGAGGATATTTGAAATGCACTTAAGCTCTTTTAGTTTTTGAGTTTATGTCAACTCCACGTTCGAATCCTTAGGAGTGGCATTTACTCTGCTCACCTAGGGTTGAAGTGCCCTCTACAAGTGTTAGCCAAGGAGGTTAGATAGACGACAGCTTAACACACAACATGCCTAGGTTCAGATACAGATCCCCGCGATTTCGCCAATGCAGACCCAACAACAGCACAGGTTGCTAGGTTCCTACCTAAGGCAAGGGTGTCCCTGGAGGAGTTTTACTCTTATAGAACCCCGCCATATCAGAATGAAGTGTCCTACAAAATTTGGTCCAGGAGGTTAGATAGACAACAGCTTAGCACACAACATGTCTAGACTCAACTAAATACCCCTAGTTCACAAATGCAGACATTAGAACGGCACAGGTTGCTCGGCTCTTTCTTAAGGCAAGGCTGCCCCTGGAGTAGCTTTACTCTTTTAGAACGTCACCACATCAGAATAAAGTGTCCTACAAGAGTTGGCCAAGGGGGATTAGATAGACAACTTACAATACATCATGCCTAGACTCAGCTAAAGCCCCCAGTTCGCTAACCCATGCACTTTCAAGTCAGACATCTCTTTTAGTAGCCTCTTTCTACAGTATTCCATAAGATAACGGCATCCTATTGGCTGAAGGTGTCAGAGGACGTAACGCGTGTCTAGTATCATAATCTCCAGAAATCCCTTCTACAGCTGTAGTATTGTATCTACGGGACGAGCTAAACCTTGGTATAAAAACTCCTACTTTCAGCTGGAAATTTATCACAGGCAATCTGCTTCAATGTGATAGCAAACACTTGTACTGAATTGTGGATTTGTGACAATTTGGCCTATATTCTACAGAGTCCTTACGGTTACCCCGCTAAGTCTTAAACTTATTACCATATTATGAGTTCAATATTAATAGTTCATGGTGTAGGTTACTGTAGTCACGTACTTCAACAGATAAGTGGTCCTGAGTTCGTGATAGAAGTTGCTACAAAATAGGTGTGGGCACCTCAAGTACATTCTGAGTTGTAGCCCTCCCTGTTAAAAGCCACTGCAGTGAGCTCAGAGTTTGATCAACGGCATTCTGTGAGAAATAATTCCCAGACCACACTATCTTTTCATCGGTCTGTTTTCACATCAACTTTCCTGCATGTGAGTGAAAGCTTGGTGGATGTTGGGGTACATTATTTATGAGATACAAGTAACAGACCTGAAAGTAGTGAGAATGACTGCTGGTACAATCAGGTGGAAACAATGGCAGGAGGATATTCGGAATGATGGTAGTTCAATCCCAATTCGTACATTACAGCTGCTGATTTAGTGTGGCTTTGGTGGTGGGGTCATGTTTGGCGAGTGGCGAAGAATATTGTACACTGCAATAGAGGTTAAGAGAAGTAGAGGGAGGACCAATACGACGATGGTTAGACTCAGTTCTTAACGAGATAAAGATTAAAGCTATGAAACTAAATGAACCACAGAGGGTTGCAGACTGAACGCAAAATACGTGACAGTTGGAAATTAAGAAGTACTTACGACACACTTCCCGAGTCTTTGACAGTAATTTGTGTTTGTATCAAGCCTGTCCTTATTCCGAATACACTTACTTTATTCCTCCTTCCAAGATGCGCAGGGATGAAATGACGCCAGACGCCGCTAGCTGCAGGAGAAGATGGCCGATACACAGCTTGGTCACGTGTCACAGCTTATCACTTCTCTCTGAATACCTGATGTATTCAAACATGTGGAAAAAACAACTTCAGGAGAAAAGAATTAACAAGTAGATTTTGAGATAAAACAAACAACACTGAAATTACGAACAAGTTATAAACTTTAAAACTTGGCATTATAACATGAAATGTGATCACAGCGAACAATTCCCCCAAAATACTCTCAAGATTTCACAAATTACCTTTACTTCGCCGCCTGCATTGCTGCTAACGTCACTTCACTTACTACTACGCTACTGACTTTATACCGCCTCGCCGTACAGCTGCTACCTTCGCTTATTCTCCTCACTTCTGCAACCTGGGAACCTTTAAGTCACTACAACAATAGCCGTCTGGAATCATCTTATGATAAATGTGTTTTTGAACTTTCTACACTCGCCCTGTAACAGATCAGCCCTCCGCTTCTAAAAATCAGTTCAATTCTGACAGTGGTGTGGTTCTGCTTTCGGTGTATTTAAGTTGACTTAACATCTTTGCTACCTGGACCCTTGTTCAGTACGGCATGGGTGAGAAAAGGCTTGACATTTATATTTTGTTGTGAGCATTAAGTCCTCACAGTATGGCTTATTTACATTCATTTCAGCAGCTCCGTTAGTCAATCATCTACGAGTGTTTATTATGCTATCTCGAAATTTATGAAGTTCTCAGAGAAGCACAGTGATTACAGCTGGTTAACTATCCTTTGCATTAGTCTGGTTACATAACTGCGTGTGGCCATGTGGACTATTTTTCTTTACTTATGCCATTTTCAACTACGCGGGATGGTTGCTTCGATTCATGTATCTTCCCCGAGTTCCCCTTTTCCTTTTTCCAATGATGGGGTACTTCCTTTTTAATATTCGTCACTTCTTGTTATTGTTTACCTGAGATTTGGTGTCAGGATTATTTTCGTAAAGTAACATTCACTGTTGTTATCTTTGCGACCATTCAAGTAATATGCGGCTGGTACAGTGCACCTTGGTTAGTGATTCGTTTTATGAATGTTATTCCGTGTTGCTCTCTTAACTTAGTCCTCTGAATTGTGTACTTATTTCTTAGCATTAAAACGTGTTATACGTTGAGTTGTTTGGAATATCTTTCTACTATCTTTTGTCAATAATGTACTTTCCTGCGAAAATCTCTGGTTGCCGAAATGCTTCCACGAACCTGGTTAATTCCTATTATCATTGCTCTTTGTCGGTTGGACATTAGTTTTTGTATAGATGTTCGTTAGTATTATTATCATTATAGCCAAGTCTGTTAAACATTTGATACCTAACCTAACGCATAACAACCAGAACACGTACATATGTAGCTTGGTACAGCACGTGTTCACTTCAAAACGGTCCTTTGGAGATTGTTCAGTTCCCCAGACGTCACACCTGTAGATGGCCACACATGGGCATACTGAAAGAATTTGTTTTCCAGTCAAGATGACTCTATCTAGATAGGTACATGAATTACAAGAGAAAACTGTCTGCTGCAACCAGTATTTACAAATATTTCGACGATCTACAGAAATCTTATGATCAATGCATGACGCATTAGGCCACACTTTTGTCAGACTTGCACAGAAAAGTGCATACCAGTTCGTGCCAGTGCTTCAAAATTATCACATTGCGCACTGCCTATGCAAACATATGAGGAAAAGGAATAAGCGAAGCAGACATCCAACGAACATTTACGGGCGTTTTTACAATTCTCTACATGTCTTTAGTGGTAAGCTCCCATAGCCAGGATCTCAACTAGATTTTGCTAATTATCATGCTTTTCGGTGTTCCTGTTAATCTTCATACATCAACAGCGATTGCACTCAGACCGGCTACTTCATGCCAGGGAAAAGCTGAGCATTGTATGTTTCAGTTTGTACAAATGAAATCATGTGATTCCTACGGGAGAATTTGAGGCATGTAGAGACAGGTGCTCATGGATATCTATGATCCAAAGTGCTCCCTCTATTTTCCCATGTAAGCTATCTTGTATATGGCAAATATTTCCAGGTATTGGGGAGACTCACTTCACTTCACAACAAGCCTAATTTATTATTAAAATCTCTACAATTATCATTATGAAGGATGCACACTGGTACCAGTCATGTTTGCATATAAACCTGAACTTAAGGGTACATGTCTGTGAAGGACCATAATTTTAACTACAAATCACACACAAGATATCGCCAGTAGTTTGCTTCATATACACCCGAAATTCACCGCACAAGTGGAATTAACCTTTTAGAACCATAAAACAACAAAGAAAAATTAGTTAGTCTAGTATTTTAATAATTAGCCTACTTTATCCTTTGTATGTAATTTACTTTTTGGGAGTGTAGACAGTTTTTAGGTACCTTTATCTCTGAAAATTATCAATAAAATTCACCATTTTTAACTGTATACAGAGAATGTGTGCATAAAGTAGTCTACTACGGAGAACATACAGAAAGAAATGAATTAGCAGCATTAAGTAAAACTTGGTACATAAAAATACAGCAATTTTTTGTTGGGTCTAGCTGAAGTCAAGTCCTAACTTTTTAAGATAGGTCCATGATTGTAGTCTAATTTTCTTCAATTATCGTACTGATTCTATGTATGAAGTTTCAGCCTTCTAGCTTGAGTAGTTTTTGGTCTATTAAATTAAATATGTCAGAAAACTAAACATTCGGGAAATTGGACTTAAAGTTTAAGTTTGCTTTTAATGAAAGTTGTGGCGTAACCTGATGGGTTTAATGCATTCCAGCCCCATAATTATCTTGGCTCAGAAGTTCTTCATCCTCTTTCTTCCTCTTTATATTCCTTTGTCTGGTTCTTGCCTCCTTGGAAGTCACCTTGGACATTCTCTCTGCCGCGGCAACTATTCTGTCAATAGCAGTGAGGAGGTAGAGGAAGATCCATAATTGCACAGAAAGTTTGTGTTGCTTTATACCCTTTGACTATACACCGCATACCACAGGCTAGTCTTGTGTTCATGTTATAAATCCTCTTGTTACTTACCCCTGAGCTATATACAGACCCCTCGCACGTGCCACATGTCCCTGCGCCAACCATCTTCGCCACAGGCGCTGCACCGTGGACACATCCCTATGGGTATCGGCTGCGATTTGACGAAGCGACCAACCTGCCCTTCTCAGCCCGATCACCATACCCCTCGTAAAGTCGTCTGTCTGCTGGAAATGCCTCCGTTGACGGCGGCCTGGCATTCTTAGCTATACACGTGTCCTGTGGCACACGACAACACGTTCTACAATGACTGTCGGCTGAGAAATCACGGTACGAAGTGGGCCATTCGCCAACGCCGTGTCCCATTTATCGTTCGCTACGTGCGCAGCACAGCGGCGCATTTCACATCATGAGCATACCTCAGTGACGTCAGTCCACCCTGCAATTGGCATGAAGTTCTGACCACTCCTTCTTGGTGTTGCATTTGCTCTGTCAGTCAGTGTATTTTAAGAAAAACTGTTGTGATCAACACTATAGTTTATTTATTACTGATGTGGAGAAAGATGAACATCGTGCAGGTTAACCAACTTTTGAAAGTTAAAATTACTATTTATGCACAGAAATTACCTTTACTGCTCCAAAGTGACTTGTTCAGGAAATATTATGAAGTTTAAATACATTTGACATGTAAAGGGGCGTGGCAGAGTTCTGCAGATATTTAAGATTAGGGTTGTAAAAGTTCCTGAAACATTAATAATATGTACTTATTTTATATGGCTGGATTCAGGAAAGACTGGAGGATAGTATGAGCATTTTTTGAATTTTATAAAAAAATCGCGTACATGTTCCCTTAAAATACTGACTACGATTACAAGTAAATAATATATAACAATAGTACGATATAGACAGGGAGAATATTTGAGTGATATATGTAACATAAATATTACATACTTTCGTGATTTGCCTTGGTTGTGGCAGTGAATTTACAGACGAGGAGGTGACAACATAATAAATTATGTTATATTTTATACGAGTTTATTGAACTGAGTTTTAAAAACTGACCATGTACGTCACAAAAATTTACTGTAAATTTATTTATACCTATTTCCTTATTTTAATTACACTTGTGATACTTCAGGAAAGATGATATTTAATAGTTACAGTAAATTAAGTGAAAACTATAATCAATTCATTACATGAATTAGAACAAAATGTAAGTCATACTTCCTGCAGTCTTTTACCTTAATTACTGTATCTTAATCTCCCTCTTTGAAGCAACTGACAACAGCCCCACATTAACCCTTTGACGCCGACCTCCATACGAGGTATGGATACCTGAAGGCCCAACATCATTTTGTTGTTGCTCTTAAAGTAATACATGTTGTAGAGATGGAAATGGTATATATTTGACCTTCTTTGTATGTATGAAACATCCCAAATCAGTGTTTCTGTCTTTCTCTCTGAAGTGTTTGAAATAGTCTGATCCCTATCCGCTTGAGAGCACGAAGTAGAATCTAGCAGATGTACGTTTCATTACGGAATGTTTCCTCACGTAGACTGATAGTAGAAATCGCAATCTCTTCACTGATATGAATGTTGACATCATCTGGTGAATTCATATACCGTAATTATTTCAATGTCTTGAAATCTTATACGACTCGTAATTTCTTGAGAAGAAATACATATATACATTAACCACCCAATGAATTACTAAGTCAATACGGCGAATATGAGCTGATTACTTATCATATTTAATTGACCCGCAGTGCGATACGCAGAAGGATGGCGCGGTGCAGTTTGAATGAATGAGAAGTAATTAAGTTTTAATAAATCAAACTATAACAGCACTACACCAGACTAAACTGAGTGAAGCGAGAATATAAGAAATGGGAGTGCACGGTACGCGCGGCCAAGTAATGGACGACGAAACACGCCGAAGTATACGCCCTCTTTCTCTTGAACTATTCGACCCATTAACCTGGGATTGGTGCCAAATACATCTTTGAACTATTATTCTCAGTGTTCTTCCACTCAAGTTACCTAGACAACGATTACCGTAGTTTTCACTGCATTGTGATATAACCTAGGCAAATACAACAACGTCACTTTCATTCTGTACAAATGCGGAAGGTCCCTTCTCGATTACTAAATTATCAAGGTAAATACAATGTTAATGTAAACTACATAATTTTCAGATTCTTCTGTAAACATATGAAAATAATCTGGACTAAACTATATAAACTTCATGATCAATATTGACAGTGCTGAACTGTGCAAAGCCTTTGTTTTTCCTCTTATTCAATACCTTATTCAACCTCCTGAGGGAGTTACAAATTCATGTCCAGTTTACTTAAAAGAACAGGCATGTTTCGATACTTTATGGATATTTGAGGTACAGCTTGTATTGTACTGGGTTGAATACTATCTAGATATACGGTACGGCAGTAAAAAATCCACAATTATGATACACTAGGTCCTACATATCAACATTCACAAATAGTGGAACAAATATTTTTAATAAAACAAAAATCGCGTTTGGATAACAGCCGTCTGATGTTGCCCAACTAATTCTAAATTGAGTCTGATAGCCATGAACAGATTACACACAAACATAGCCATATATTAATACTTTTCTCACAGGCTGGATCATTATCATTGACAGTGATATATTAACTTGGATGAAATCTCCTCCATTATTCTGACGCTTTTAACCTTCAGAATGAGCATCAAGATTTGTCTACACGCACTCAAAAAGTTGTTTATCAATAAAACCAAGTATACATGCAAGATAAAAGAATACTACTTCTCAAACAACCGTTCTGAACAAACTGAATTTACTCTGAGAATACACAACAATTTAATATAATTTTGGCATGATGATCATATGATTTTAACATTTTTAACGAGAACGGATACTTAGTATGCTGATAACCACTCTTACTGAATTGCGGGCTTGTGAACATCAGGCCTACTTTCTACAGAGTCCTGCAGTTATCCTGCTAAGTCTTAAACCTGTTACCATGGTGTAAAATTTATGTTAATAACAATTCATGGTGTAGGTTACTGTATTCAGTTTGTGAATCAGGGACAACAGCTGAATGACCTGGTAAATGGAACTGAGAGTCTGGATACCAGTCTGACAGAATAGGAGTGGACATCTCGAGAAAACTGTGAGTCACGGCCCTGCTTGTGAAAAGTTACTGCAAGCAGCTCGCAATTGTGATACAGCATTCCCGGCCCAAAGTCACTCTACATCGATCTATTCTCTTTGCTGCAAGGGAGTGAAATTGGTGTAAGTGTGATATCTTATTCATGACTTTTAAGTAACAGGCATGAAAAGAGCGAGATTGATTGCTGGTACAAATAGGTGGGAACAATGGCAGGAGGTTATTCAGAATGACGGAAGATAGAGGCCAAGTTTTGAATGAACTCATTCGATAAATGTGTAAACCTGCGTATTTTTTGGGATCTTGTAAGGCGAACGGAGGATAATGTGTTAGCGAGGAGAATGATGGACTCAGCCATAAAGGGTAAGAGAAGTAGCAGACCAAGACGACAATGGTTAGACTCAGTTTCCAAAGAGGCAAACATTAAAGGTGTACCGGGAGGTACACCTCAACACCGCTCGATCAGAATAAGTGCCTTAAGGAACTCCTCTATCGACCAAAAGGTGAAACTGATACTACATGAAGTTGGAACTTTAATCAGAAGATGTCACTACTGAAGTTTTGTGTAATTGTGTTGTGGTGAAGTTTCCTAAACTGATTGAATTTTTCCTTTGTTTGTTTTGCTCTACATCAAGAAGTTTGGACATTTTCCACAGATGACTCTACCAAAAATACTATGGTCATGCACTTTGGTGCAAGGTGGAAGAACTTATAACTTAAGGAAATTTCGTATTTCTAGATTTTCATAACTGAATCTTTGTTCATTTATTTTTGGGTTGGCAACACTTCTTTATCCTTCCTCTAGTTTAGAATCTGGCCAAACATGAATTTTTGTAATTAATTTTCAACCAATCCCGCATTTCTTGCTCACTTTGATTTAGCCAATAAAAATTGAGAGGGTGTGTCCGGATTAGTCCTGAATTCCCTCGAACCTTCACTGAGGGCATATAAGTTGCGGTTTTTCGAGTTTCCTTGTCTATTGATCATCGTCTTTCTGAGTATGTGTGTTAAGGCCTCTTTCTTCGGCAGGTAGAACATCAGCTAGGTAATGACCACATAAATTCAATCTTTCTTGCCGTTTCCGCATACTTATCCGAGGGGAAGGTCCGCATTTCTAAGTATGTAATCGATTTAATGTAAACTTCTTCCTTTTTATCTAAAATATCATAACATCTTTAACTGTAAATCGGCGATAGAGAGCGAGCTACCTTCTCGAGCTCCCCTTCATCTTGATTTGAGGTGACTACGACTTAGTAACTGTTTTTTTTTCTCCAATGCATTAAAGTGATTTCCATGCAAGCCACCTTAGTAGTTTGGGACTAGCCCCAGTTTTATCGGCCGGGAGCCCTGTAGGTTTTAATTTTTCATTATCTGGGTGCGCAGGGTACGCCTCCATTCAGTTTGTGTTCGGGCCGTTTATCTAACCTGTTCGTTTTTCGCAAAGGCCCAGTAGGTTGGGTACTAGATACCCCTGTGTAAAATTATTTCCATTAGTAATTCGTGCCTTGTGAGGCCAGATTGTGATGTGATGGAATGTTGCCTTGAGTGGGCTGTAAGAAATTGAGAGCATGTAAGCTCTTTTCAAAGTATTGTAATAGTCAAGGGTGCCTCTGGAAGGCTAAATATTGTAATTTAGGGAGCAAGTGCTCTTGAATTAGGAGATTTCTGCCCTTGACTAAATTATTCCTCATTTTGAATATTAAATTTTGTAAGCTTGAGCTTGTAGCTCAGAAACTGTAAATCGACGGCTTGAAGCCCAAACTTGTTAAAATCCCTATTCTTGGGGTGTTCCACCCTTATGGCAATGTACCTGAGATACCATTGTTATTTTGACCAAGCGAAAATTTGTTAAATTTGTTAATTTTGAAGAAATACAACCTTCATTTCAAGTTTTAAATTAATTTTGATATTGTAGATAGACCCATTCACCCCAGCACCTTCTTTAACCTCTTTCTGCTCCACGGGTATCCCCGTAACAAAAGGTATGAAATTTAATGAGGCCACAAAACCTTACAGACTTACCTTACCTTCCTTCCAAGGTTCACGGAGAAGAAATGTTGCAACTAGCTGCAGGAAGTGATGGCCGATCCACAGCCAGATCACGTGTCACAGAGCTCTCGCAATAACTGTTGCATTCAGAAGTACGTAGAGCTGTGTTCAACCCTATAAGGTAAACGTGTGGAAAGAAATTACAAACAAGCTATGAACATCAAGATTTGGCATTGTAACATGAAAGGTGTCCTCGGGGTCACATGTCCGTGTGCCTTGGTATAGCACGTGTTACCTCACCATGGTCCTTTGTTCGTTACTCCGGATATCACACCTGTAGACACCTACATACGGGACGTGCTGAAATAGTCAGACGCCTCTGTCTAGGAATGCACATGAATTACGAGAGATGACTTTCTGCAGCAACCAGTGTTCGTACTCATGTTCCACAATCCGCAGGAATCTTAGGAACAAGCGCCGCACATTTTGACGGACTTGCACAGCGAAGTGTATATCAGTCCTTGTCAGTGCTTCAAAATGAAGTACCAGCTGTTCACTGCCTATCCAAACATATGAGGAGGTGGAATAAGCGAAGGAGACTTTTTCGGATACATCAGCGAGCTGTCCAATGAACAGTTAAGGGTGTTTTACACTTCTCTATACGCCTTTAATGGAAAGATCCCATAGCCAGGGTCTCAACTCTACTTTTCGAATCAACATGTCTCTCAGATTTGCTGTCCATTTTGATACAGCAACAGCAACTGCGCTCAGACCAGCTACATCATGCCATGGAAACTCCAAGCTTTTTATGTTTCAATTTGTACGAATGAAATCATGTGATCGCTATGAGACGAACAGAGACACAGAGAGACAAGAACCCTTGTTCAATGTTATGTGAACCACCACCATCCCTCTGTAAGCTGTCATGTGTAAGGGGGCTATTTCCAGCGGAGATCGGTTTCACTAAATAACGAGCCTAACCTCTCCTAAAAATCTCTATGATTTTCGTTGTGAAGTACGTATATACACTGGTACAAGTTTGTCGAAGGGAGAGTATTTACTTATAAAAATGTTAACTATTGTTACAGGTAAATAACACATAATATCGGTATGATATTGAAAAGAAGAACATTTGAGTGATACATGTTACATAAATATTACATACCTTCATGATTCGTCTTGTTTGTGGCACTGCATTTGTAGACGAGGATATGGAAAAGTAAGTTAAGACAATGAACTTCATGAATGATTGTATTTTATCATACGAGATTATTGAGTAGAATTCTAGAAACTGAGACTGTATGCCACATTTATTGTAAATTAACTTGTTTATACCCATTTCTTTATTCCAAACACATATTTGATACTGTGGGAAAGGTGGTATTCATTAATTAAACTAAATTAAAGTAAAACTTATTATCAATTTATTATGAGAATTACAACAAAAGTTGAGTCACACCTAAAGTATCCACTTCCTGCCGTCTTCTTTCCTAAAACAGGATAATTGAAGTTAACTTTCAGGATTCCAATCGAATGACATGAAGGAAATACAATGAGTAAGGAGCCAACCTCAGACAGCCTATGAACAAATGAGCCCTTAGAGCAGCGCTATTCAGTATAACAAACGTAAATTATAAGCTGTGGTTCAGCTTCTTCGTGTGTTGAAAAACTCATTCGGCTCCAAATACATATCATTCATACTAGAACTGAGATGATCCGCCATCTGAAGAAACGTAATTTATGAAGCAACTTGTACAAATTCAATACAGCCAATACATATTGGTAGGATGTATGGCATCCTCAATCAATATTGCTTAAAGACCCTTAAAAAGATCCCGAACATCTTCCTTCCGACGAAAGACACAGGATAATTTACAGGCAGGAAGATTAATGGGTTTATTTTATACAGCCCAATGAATATGTTAAGATGGCTATGTGTTAACACATCACCATTCCCACAGCTGTAGATTAAGATACGGTACATTAAACTAACAGGCAACGGTAAAAATTCCGTAGACCATTCGGGAACAGATCCAATATGGCGGGGCTTGAACACAAGGCTGCCAACTTAGGAATCTGGCGATGAGGTAACTAATTCTGTCGATCTCAATCCCCTTCCCGGTATAATGTTGAGGTTGACAGTGGAAATAAATGAGATATAAGCAGTTGATGGTACGCCAGTACCTTCTAATGATATGCTACAGGCATCTGGTTTTTCTGGGACAAGTGAAGCAGCACCTTCTGAGAAAAACTACAATTTATTGGCAGCTACAGAGGAGAATATTATTTTCATATTGGGTGATGTGACGTGCATGAGGAACTTTCTGAGTATGGCAGACCGCAACTGTCTCCAGAAAATTCAGAAGAATCTCATTGTGAAAATGTCAAAGTTATACGTTGTGCACAGGAACCATATGTTAGACATAAATTCAGAGGATATAAGGGTCATTTTTCAGTGGCAAAACGAATCTGGAAAACATTAGAATGTTTTTGGAAATAAAATGAGATGTTAACAGTATCCAACAGCATGAGAAGGAAAACAGTTCCAGAAATCCATCAGTAATTGTATCCTTCAGGTTATATGAATCTCCTCCTCAATAACGAACTTGGCAAGGTACAAAAATATTTCAAATTTCTTAATCAAAACTTAGGGCAGTAATTTGAGGAAATCTGTTCATGTGATCTTGCAGTCGATGAAGCAATGGTTTCGTATTACAGCCGTCACAGCACCAAGCAAGGGGAAACCTCTAAGGTTCGGCCTTAGACTGTGGTCAATTCCTACGCGATTTGGTTACCTCGTAGCCTCTGAGCCTTACCAAGGATCTACAGTAAATCTGCCCAAAATCCGCGAAAGTCCAATATGCGTTTAGAGCACCAGCTGCCTTCGCACTTGAAAGTAGGCTACCAGCAAGCTGCAAACTATAACTATACTGACCAATGTCACCTGCAGGTGGTACCCCTGTATTTTTTGCGGAACACTTTTCATCTAGATTTTTGTTTTGCATTCTTTTTCGTACTGTAGCTAACGAAATCTAAAAGGAAATACATAGATGTATTTCGTACATTGTGTTTGGGCTTTGACGGGTTAACGTGGTGAGTGTGTGTGTGTTTGTTAACTATCGCAGACTCAACGAGTGTACCATACCTCACACCGATGACTTCAGTTACGTTCTTCAAGATAAAACAGTGCTTTTAAAATTATACATGTGGCAAACCTTCTTCCAGACATACTTAGCAGATGAAGATAAAGAAATGTCAGCCGTAATCACCCTTTTGGACTATTTCAATTCAACTACAATCCGTATGGGCTTAAAAGAAATCACTTTTATTGTAATGTTTTGAGAAGATTGAGAACGAATATGGTTGGGATGATGTAAAAATAAGGGAGTGTTTTGGTTTAAAATATTACTTTAAAATTCAGATTTTTTTTCTAGAATTCTTCTTTCAGACTAAAAAACATATTGATATTTTGTGTAATACGATTGCGACGCAGAGTGCCAAAGCAGTTACCATGTCCAACGCATTGCCACGTTTTGAATCAGCAGTTTCAGAAATAAGAGAAAACAATGAAAGGTATCAGGTAGATGAAAATGAATGTTCTACTCCAGCAACAAAAAGCTCTAAATACAGTTCTGGTTTAAATCTGATTGTAGATGCCAACTAGTGATCAACCAAATGAAAGACCTATTAAAACAGTCTCGTATATTAAGTAGTTTCGAAATTTTGTTCCGAAAAGTTTGATACGATCAGGGAAATTTTCCCAGCGAATTTAGTCAAGACTTTTTCATTAAGATGCAGTCAATTTATTAACCAAGATAAATTGAGAAATGAACTTTCAATGATTTATCGCAATGATAATTTAAGGATGTTTCCTTCTGTCTGTGATATGTTCACATTCTTCATGAATCATTCCTCCGAAGAATCGTTCTCTGAGGTACACAAAACTCTACAAATTGCACGAACTACGCCAGTTTCAACAGTGAAAGAAGAGCGAAGTTTCAGCACATTAAGAACAGTCAATAATTTTCTTTGAATAATATGGGTCAAAACAGACTGAATTCACTCAGTGTTTGTTCAATTCATAAGTAGGAAAGTGGTGAAATGCCCAACATAAACAACAAGGTCGTTGAAATGTTTGCCAGTCAGAAGAACAGGCGTGCTCAACTGCTGTATAAGTAATGTGCCACTTGGTGAGTTCACTTCTATGTCTTCATTATTAACTATTTAGTGTATATATTTAGGCCGATATATTTTGCTATACGTACGCTCCTTTGGAGTTTTTGTGGTACGGTATAGATACCCATGTTTCAAAAATACCTGCCTCAATCCCATTTCCATGGCCGAAAACTCTATATCGGGCCCCACTGGCGGAATTGATCACGAGCCACCACTGTATGCATTCAGGTCTGATAATATTGTAATTGGTCTTGGTTCACTCTCGGGGACTGGGTGTTTGTGTTTGTCCCAGAATTTTTCTCTTCATATTTACGCAACACTACCCAAACGCAGTAGGGATTACATCCCATCATGTAGGCTTGACGCCGGGAAGAACATCAGGTCGTAAAACAGAGTCAAATCCACATGTGCGACACATCTCGCACCCACTGGTGAGGTAGAACACAACAGATCCATGTCAAGGTTACTGTACCGGAGATACACCTGCACCAGCGCCTTGTAGAAGGCCGTCTAGATCATGAAACTTCTGAAACACATTTTGGAAATGTTGTGGAACATTTCTCGACAAATGTCACTATAATCATGTTGCGCTTCTGGGGTGGAGATGAACTACTATATTTCGAATAAATTTTGTGTGTTTTTTCCTGAATTGGAATATTTATTGTTTGTTTTTTATGCTCAAAAGTTATCAACACTTCTATCTCTTCCCACCAACTTAAGATGTGGTGCTCCTGGGAACGAAACACATTGTGTTCCTCACATAGTTGTACAAATCTCAGGGACCCGTACTACCCCGTGGTGTTCCTCTCATAGTGGTACTAATCACAGGGACCCGTACTATCCCGTGGTATTCCTTACATAGTGGGTAATAATGAGAGGTAAACCCCAGACCCATGGTGTTCCCCGGAACGCAATCCCATAAAGTTCCTCACATAGCGGGTACCAATGACAGATAAAACCCAGACCAATGGTTTTCCTAGGAATGCAAACCCATAGTTTTCCTAAGAAAGTTGTGCATAACTCAGCGACCCGTACTTTCCCGTGGTGTTCCTCACATTGTGGTACTAGTCGCAGAGACCTGTAATATACCGTGGTGTTTCTCACATAATATTATTAATCGCAGGGACCTGTATTATCCCGTGCCAGTCCTCACATAGTGGGTACTAATGACAGGTGAATCCCAGACCCGTGGTGTTCCTGAGAACGCGAACCCATGGTGTTCATAACACAGTTGTGCAAATCTGAGGGACCCGTACTATCCCGTGGTCTTCCTCATATTGTGGTACTAATAACAGGGACCTGTGGTATCCCGTGGTGTTCCTCACAGAGTGCGAACTAATCACAGGGTCCCATACTATACCGTGGTGTTACTCACATTGTGGTACTAATAACAGGGCCCTGTACTATCCCGTGGTGTTCCTCACATAGTGGGTACTAATGACAAGTAAAACACAGACCAGTGGTGATCCTGAGAACGCGAACCCATGGTGTTCGTCACATAGTTGTACAAGTGTCAGGGACCCGTACTATCCCGTGGTGTTCCTCACATAGTGGGTACTAATGACAGGTAAATCCCAGACCATGATGATTCTCGGAACGCAATACCATGGTGTTCCTCACATAGTGGGTACTAATGGCATGTAGACCTCAGACCCGTAGTGTTCCTAGGAATGCAAACACATGGTGTTTCTTACAAAGTCGTGCATATCTCTGGGAACCGTACTACCTCGTGGTGCTCCTCGTAGAGTGGGAACTAATCACAGGGACCCGTACTATCCCATGGTGTTCCTCACAGAGTGGGAACTAATCACAGGGACCCGTACTGTGGTGTTCTGACAGTGCGTACTTATCGCAGGTATATCCCAGACACATGTAGGGCCCGATCACCTAGATGTAAGGTCCCTTAAAACGACAAGCATCATCATCATCATCAACCAGACCCATGCTGTTCCTTGGGACGCAAATCCATGTTGTTCGTCACATAGATTTAGAAGTCTCAGGGACCCGTTCTATCCCGTGGTGTTCCTCGCATAGTGGGTACTAATGACGGGTAAAACCTAGACTTGTGATATTCCTCGGAACGCAAAAACATGGTGTTCGTCATAAAGTTCTACAAGTCTCAGCTACCCGTACTATCCCGTGGTTTTCCTCACATAGTGGGTACTAATGACCGGTAAAACTTAGACCCGTGGTGTTCCTCGGAACGGAAACGCATGGTGTTCGTCAAATAGTTGTGTAAGACTCATGGAACCGTACTATCTCGTGGTTTTCCTCAGATAGTGAGGTAAAACCAGAGACCCGTGGTGTTTCTCAGAACGCAATCCCGTGGTGTTCCTCATATAGTTGTAGTAATCACAGGGACCCGCAATATCGCGTTGTGTTCCTCACAAATTTGTACAAATCTCTGGGACCCATACTATCCTGTGGTGTTCCTCGGAACGCACACCCATGTTTCCACAACCAAATGCTGAAACACCCGAGCGAGGTAAGCTTCATTTTTGTCCCTGGGATCATCTAACCGAATCTAGGCAAAGGGTTAGCCTCCGTCATCGTGGCGGGTAATATACATGAGTACTGTAAACCCACAGTGATCCTCCAACAGATACATTGTATTCCTCAGTTTGTGGTGGTTAATCGCAAGGATAGTGGAACTAAGCACAAGTAATTTGGTTCAAAATTCAGCATCCCTTGGTCTCGTCTTCCACGCACAGAGATCTGTGTGTTTGGTCCGCGAGAGCTATATTATTTCGCTCATGTCGATCGGAGAGCCAGGTAAGAACCACCTACACCCCACCTGGGACGCAGCACGTGGGAGTAACACCTCTCCCCATGCTACGGCAGCGTAGTAGGTTCGTGGATAATCTTCCGTTACTTGATGTCGTGTATCCCCACTCCCTTACCGCTCTTACAACTGCCAATAGCTGCCATACAGAAAACCCGCATTAGATGACTAGACTCTAATTCTTCTGACCGTAAAATTTTGTTGGTGAGGTTTACCACTTTCCACGAGCTGGTGGGCAATCTGTTAGCTGTTACATTCGCATGACCCTCTCTAGCTGGTGGGTTACAACTCATACGTTTAACAAACCCCCAGCCTTTCTGGCTGCTCTTCCTTAGATCAGTCTCCCCCATAGCTCCTGTTATTCGATATCGCTTTTAAGAAATCTTCTCCAGCTTAGACGGTATCGGATCTCAAAGGATCGTTGTCAAAGAGATCACGGTAGTTTCTCAATATTTCAGTAGTTTCTGTATATAGTGTTCACCGTCAGCAAATTGAGATTCGAGAAAAATCTTCACGATATTTGCATAATCATCACATGATTGAGGAAAAAGCTCTATATTCAGAATGTTCTCTTGCAGTGAAATGGTGCATTTTCCCCAATCAGCCTTCTTAAAAAGGCATCATCTTCGAAAAGGATCTCAGATTCTAACGATTTAAAGGTAAGATATATTGAACTAAGACGAGGCCGCAGAACGAGTTGCAAATACAGGATTGTGGTGGCGTTTTGTAAATTCAAAGAGGGTCGCAGACTGAACGCTGAAAGGCATAAAAGTCTGTAATGAAGATGTATGTATGAATGAAAGGGAACTGTCTGCGGTCAGATTGCAGCATGTATCTGGCATATAACAGGACGATGAGGGATTGTTTGCCCCACTGATTTCGCTGAAAACTGAGATATGTGTTTGCTTACGCAGATACTGAAATTTAATATCTGGATAATATCCATCCTCCATCTCGCACTGTTGAATGATACTCGAAGTGTGTTATCATGCTGTAGAATAAAATTGCACGAATCTGTCCATTCTACGCCAGCCTCTCCTCTTTCGTCGGTACCTGGGTAGCCCCATGTTGTATTATGACTGTTGATGCACCAACCACAAACTTCACATATTGATGCTGGAAAGCTCCACAAGTGTAAATACAGTACCTGGTGGCTTATTAATTGAGCTCTACTGTGAGAGTCTCAATGTCATCACGGGAAATGATCTGGATGGTGGATAGCACAGAAGGTGTTCAACCACTAAACGCATGACCTTGATTTTTGGACGGCGAAGATTCTAGTAATGGCGAGCTTCATGAATGCATAATATTAGAGTGTCGAGTAAATTGTAAGGCTATATATTTTGTGCCGTCTTTCAGATTCTTAGAATTAAGTGAATAATAGAAATAAAATAATCAAAGTGCAAAATATTATTATGAAAACTTGCGTAAAATAAACCATTAAACCCATACATACAGAGGACGACGATTAGCAGAAAATGGGAGCTGATAAGAGTTAAATATAGTCGGTGTATTCCAGTAAATTCTACAACGTAGTCCGGTGTATTTTTCTATGTGTAGGGCTGATTAGACCTTGTAATATTTTAGTGGAAGTTTATCACAGTTTCAGCTATTAATTTTCGTGCTGAGAAGACACAAGTCGAATTTTACGGTGCTTGCGTGTGTTAGAAGTGTCACTGTGTAATATCCGATATTTAGACTTATTTTTCTTCAGGATGGGACGTTAGATTGAGGGAATTTCTCATAAAATTTGTTCAGACGTAATGTGGAAAATGTTTGCAGTATAGCAGTGACATTTAGAGGAATTGTAAGTATGTTAATTTGTGAGATTTCATGTCCACAGACGTAGAATCATTTGTGTATGTAAAATGGAAAGTTCTGATCAACTTCTAATTCATAAAGGTCAGTAATTACAATATTTATTTATTTATTTATTTTTTTTTTTCGTGTGGCTACATCACTAAAACAAATAATATTTACAAATATTATCTCATACTAATAACAATAATTGATTTCATCACGCTAATAACTTGAAGACAGGGGAGAGTTCAATTTTAATCTATCTCAGCAGTATAACTAAGATATTTAGCATCTGAGGTTGCCTCAAGACATTTTCTGTGAAGCTAGTTGATTATAAAATTCATATCAAATGCTCGGCCTTCAAAAAAGGTCTCATTATTTTATCCAACAATAGGCAGGAATGAATCCAGTCCTTGAAAAACTTCATGCAATTGCAACTAAAACGAACCTAAGACTCATATTGGAAAACCCAATACATGGAAGGATCTATTCGATAATTACACAAACAAAATCTGGTAACGCAGTCTGGCAAAATTACTCAGGTAAATAATTTCAAATACTTGGAGAAGTCATCCAACCATCTGCATTAAATCATGAAGCAAACACAGAGAGATTTATATATTACAAGTAGGCCATAGAATCACATGGAAAAGGTACGACAAAAAATTAGGATTCCGGAACGCAAAATGAAAACATTATAACACCGTAATTAAGCCTCAAACATTACACACGTCAGAAACCTTGATCAGAGGAGAAAGAACATTATCTAAAATGATCGAAAAACAAGAAGGAGAAGTCCTCAGGGAAAGCATGGCCCAGTATGCATAGGAGTGTTGATGAATAGGAGGTCTCCAGAATTATATCAACATACTGAGAAAATATCAGATATAATATTTGCAAAAGGTGATTGAAGTTTGATTGCCATATTCAAAGAATAGATGATGAAAGACGCACTAAAAATATATTTAATAATGCCTCCTCGCTAAAAGTCAGAATAACTGGATAATCGCAATTGAAAAAGACCTTCAAAAATTCAACATACCAGATTGAATTATATGGGACACGCGTAGCTTTTGAACGTTGGTGAGCAAACATCATTTTGCTGAAAACCCAAGATGAGAACAGAGTTAAACAGAAGGAAGAACAGATGATAAACACAAAGAGGGAAGAAACTCTGGCAGGAGATAACATTTTGAAATAATAATAATAATAATCATAATAATAATAATAAGTAATGGAATGAGTAATAGTTACAATCCACGTGGTATCCTATTTTTGTGAAGGGTCAGTTTGTAATACATTTATCAGGAGGTGATAGCTCAGGGTTTGAAGTCTATGTTGAAGTCAGTGTCATATGTGTCTGGAGTATTATATTTCCAAGTGAAGTGAGAAACTTCATAACTGTCCATAAGTGTTGGTGGTAGATAAGTTCTATTTGTCCATGTAGTTAGAAAACCATGCGACTCAGTTTGTGAGACACGCTCCTAGTAGATACTCCAGAGGTAATAGTGTAGATAATGCCGAGGTTTCTCTGTAAAAATGCTCGAGGGAAAATCATCAGAACAGAGTGTTTTGAAATCGGGTAAGGTCCATTTTTTAACATTGAATAGGATCCTATATCCAGAGGGATTCTTTGTTCATCCAGTAACTCCGTTAGTACCAGTGAACTGCATATCAAATTCCACAGATCCCAATAGACTTGAAATCATTCGTGATGGCAATAATGTTGACCGATATATTCTGATAATACAAGGATTTGGGCGAAGATTTGTGCTGTAGTAAAAGGCCATTCATGGCGAGATATGTTTGCTCACTTGTAAGCCAGTGGAGAGCGGCAGGTATAAACCTGTTTGACGAGATAACAGGTGTTCACATTTATATGAGGCGGAACCGCTTTGGAAATAGAGGGCCACGGTACAACATTATTGATGTTAGAATAAATGGGGAGTAATTTGAATTTCAATTCTACTGTATAGGCAAATGATAGAGTGGATTCTCAGTAACATTCCGGAACACTTGCCTGTGTATTCTAGTTTCGATGTTTCCAAAACACAGTCATAGTTCGTATTGCCATTGAGCATTTAAATAATTACTTTGGTGTCAGAAGGTTGTCCTTAGATATTAAGATTTCCATTTCTTGATATATTCGTAGTGCAGCTAGGTATTATGACTGCCGATGTCATGTCCTTCAGTGAAAAGCATGATGGTGGTTGAAGTGCATGGAAGGGATTCTTGGGATTGCTCGGCCATGCTAGGATCGTGAAATTATATAGCTAGCCAACTGCTCCTAGATGAGAGGTGAGTATTTTAGTTAGAGACAAAGATTCGGTACCACATGGTGTTCCATAAGATGTAGTAGCACTCTACCATTATTCCATGTGCTACCCATGATTCATGGCCAAGTTGTTCATAAAGGAGTTGTAATATTTTGTGTTTATATTTTAGTAGGACTATATAAGTGGATGTAGTTGAATTCCGCGACCTATAATATGTAAGGGTTACACATGAGTCAAGTTTATTTTGGGGTTTGACTGAAGGTTATAACTAAATGATAACAGGATTCCTCTTCACGGGTTTTCAAGAATTTATTCCAATCACTGACTTCAACCTGTTGTTTTAGTTCGTGGAACATCATTCATTTAATACAAATAATAACGCTATTTTATGTTGTGTTATTTTACGCTATTATTCACTGGCACTTGAAGTCCACATGTTTTGGAGGGCCGCTTTGGTCATCACGCACGTTCAATTAACTTCAACGAGAGGTCACTTTGGTCATCAGGCATGTTTCTTCAACCATAAACATCAATATAGTGGGTGACCATGATAGCTCAGTATGTCCATTCGAGGTTACTCAGATTCCACTGAGGTTCCAGGTATCTCGTCCTATGCTGATGGACAGTTAGTGGATGGCCTAAATTAAAAAGGTATGGAAAACACTTCCTGATATTTAGACGATCGAGAAATCGGAAGCATAACGCACAGTTGTTTATGGAGCTGAGTGGATTGAATCTCATGTTGTTTTCTAGTTAACCATAAACTGTTTTTCTGTAAATAGCCCTTCAGGCTTTCTTTTGTGGTGGATATTAATTTCAACCCGAAATCGTCCAGCCGCAGCATTATGCTAATGTCACTGACCGCAGACCACTGTTTATTGCCATATTTGTAAACACACCCGCCGTCATATTTCATTGTTCTTGATTGAATACAGATACTACATTATGCAAGCTTTTAATTTATGTAGGCCTTCCTTGATACCAAACAGTCATGTTTGGAAGTGACGAAGAGCCATTAACACCCCCTGAGACACCAGAGTTAATAATGCATGTTGAAGACCTGGAACAGGCAAAAATCAGTTTGACATGAGGAAAAGGGTTCAGTGTTCAGTATGTCACTTCAACACATGCAACGTTGAGATAAAGGATATTTTAGTGACTTCCTTTTGCCTCCATTAGAGAAAAGAGAGATTCCGATTCCCTGCCACCAGGTAAACAAAAATGGAGAAAAGTATACTGCAGCTGTCGAAATACGAGTCCCTACTTAAAGACACCCCACGAGAATCATGTGATCTCCATGAATAGCTACGGGCACTGAAGTAGAACTTTCTATTTGGATTCAGAACTGGCTAACAGACACATTATTATCGTACAAGAGCCCAGGGAACATGTACAGCTTTGAGCTACTGGTCTATTCTATTAAAGGAACACACGACATCTAAGCTGTGCACAGCTTTCAGCAACAATTTCAATTGCGTCCTATTATGACTTGATTCGGCACTTACTTATTCCCTTGAATTGTTTATTCTAAAGTTTGAATACTTCTTTCATGCGCTTCTAGTCTTTTACCACTTTTTTGCGATATGATTCTTCTCTGTTCATCCGGATTACTTCTTATCCTCGCATCTGGACGGCTCCCCAACGATTGTTAATGAGCACACTTCTACTTTAGTCCGAAAACAGAAAAGCGTCGTCCATGGTAGAGAAAAAGCGGTTGCATATATCTGTGATTGGTGAGGAGATAATTCATGAAATGTCCTTTGCCCTTTTAGCACACGGACCTGGCATTATGTTACCTGAAGATTTTCTCTCAGAGAAAATGGCAGAAAGGGATGGACCGCTCTCCGGTGCATATTATGAGGTGTGCAGAAAAAGTGCCGTTCTAGCTGAAGAACTAAATACTTCTATGTTGTGTGCGATCGCATGTGCCTCGCTACATCTCCGGAATTGGAGGTCTTGTGCAACTCCGGACACTTGTGTAGTAGTTAGTGAGACGTTAAGCAAAATAAGGTTATTATTAAATTACGTGCGGCTTAATCACGGCGTAACGTAACCTCCGTGCGCCGTCTCGCCCCAGTGAACCGACAGCATGGTGCTGCGTGCGAAAGATTTGCCAACACGGAGCAGTGCGGCATCTCTCCAGTGTGGTTCACATGTGCATGACTTACATGATTCTCTGAACATTTTATCGCACTACTGAGCACTCGTGTGTGTTCCGAACTGAACTATTAGAGTGTCTTTCTTGGCTGAATATTTGCCACAGACATTACAACAGTATAGTTTCTCGCCTGTGTGAGTACGCATTTGAACTGGTAGGTAACTTTCCAGGATGAGGGATTTGCAACAGATATTGCGGCAGTGCGCCTTACGCCCGTGTAAGTCCGCACATGAGGTGCTAGGTGGAATCCTGCTGAATATCCTGCATCAGACATTGCAATAGATTGGCTTCCTGACTTGTGAGTCGGCATGTAAACTACTACGCTGAATTCGATGCTGAAGGATATGCCACAGATATAGCATTAGTATAGCTTCTTGCCTATGTGAGTCCGCATGTGGTCGCGTTTCTGATGAATGATTTGCCGAACGCATTGCCCGCAGTGTGGCTTATCGCCTGTGGGAGTACGCATGTGACCTGTTAGATGGACTTTCTGGCTGAAGGAATTCCCACAGGCGTTGCAGCAATATCGCTTCTCATGTGTGTGTGACCGTGCGCGACTTGCTTGGACGGATATACTGTTGAATTACTTGCCACAGACGTTGCAGCATTATGGCTTGTCGTCTGTGTGTTTCCGTATGTGAACTGCTAAGCAGCCTTTCTGGATGAATGATTTGCCACACGCATTGCACCGGTAGGGCTTATCGCCTGTATGGACCCGCATATGATAAGTTAGATTGCCTTTGAGGCTGAATGATTTGCCACAGACATTGCAACTGTATGGCTTCTCACGTGTATGGACCCGCATATGATAAGTTAGATGACTTTTATGGCCGAATGATTTGCCACAGACATTGCAGCTGTATGGCTTCTCGCCTGTATGTATCCGCACATGATTAGTTAAAGTACTTTTCTGGATAAATGATTTGCCACAAACATTGCAGCAGTTTGGCTTCTCGCCTGTGTGAGACAACGCGTGATGAGATAAACCACTTTTCTTAATAAATGATTTGCAACATACAGTGCAACTGTAAGGCTTCTCGCCTGTATGTGTTCGCACATGATCAGTTAGATGACCTTTCTGGATAAATGATTTGCCACAAACATTGCACCTGTATTGCTTCTCGGTGTGAGACAATATGTGATAAGATAACAGGCTTTTCTGGACAAATGACCTGCAACATATAGTGCAGCAGTACGGCTTCTCGCCCGTGTGAGAACGCATGTGAATATCATGATAAGCTTTCCTGCAAAACGATTCACCACAGACATTGCAACTGTATGGCTTCTCGCCCGTGTGAGAACGCATATGAACAGCAAGGATTGATTTCCTCCTGAAGGATGCACCACACACATTGCAGCTGTATTGTTTCTCGCCTGTATGGGCCCGCATATGATCAGTTAGAGTGCCTTTATGCTTGAATGATTTGCCACAGACATTGCACCAGTGTGGCATATCCCCTGTGTGGACACGCTCGTGACCTGTTAGGACATCTTTCCGGCTGAAGAATTTTCCACAGACGTTGCAGCAAAATGGCTTCTCGCCCGTTTGAGCTCGCATAAGGTCTGGACCTTTCCTGAAATTTTCGTGACATACGGAGCATTCGTTTATACTCCCACCTGCAAGCAAACGCGTGTCCTCTGTCACCAGTTTCCGCTTTGTAAAGCATTTATTAGAAAACCCCGCACACCTGGAGCGGGTGGATCCTGAGGTGTTCTGACAAGCTGCTTTGGTTAACAAAAACACCTTTCCGCAGTGATCGCACTCTGAGGGACGATAATCCTTGTGTCTCTTCAGATGTCGCAAGAGGCCCAACTTCCCAGCCAGGACTTTACTGCACTCACTACACCTGAAACTAGGTGATCCGCTATCCGGAGGTTGATGATCTCTATAGCTCAGCTCGGATCTCGATCTAGAATGACAAATTAAAACTATGTGACCAATAGTTCAGCGGCCAACTCCAATACAACTCTCACACAATTGATTTGCTACTGGATATTGCAATCACTGATATCCAGTGCAGAGAGCTCGTTACTCATAAACATTACATTCCATTCCTGAGAGTAAACATCATCTGAGGTCAAATTCAGATTGTACTGTAAAATTTCAAAAGCTCTCACATGTTACGAGAATGTGTTGCGTCTTTTCTTAATCACGATATCACGCGCAAGAAAGTTGTCACGGTTTAGAAATGTACGAGTTAATAGACAACCTCATGTAAGGAATGCATGAGAAGTGGTCCAACCTAAAAGGAGAAATACCAGCTCTTTAATCCAGACACATTATTCTACTGAAATCCGAAGTCTGTTCTCCTACATAAAGGACGGCATATGCTTTGGAGTTTTGATCTTGTTGAACCACTCTGCGCTTTGTCCCAAGCAAGTAATAATTTTTGTAAAGGACCTTGTTCTTGAGGTTGTTTGAGAGAATGTCAGTGTCGTAGATATTAATAAAGGTGAGAACGTTTGCCGACATCCAGAAAGATTTGTTGAACCATGGCTAATCTTTTCTTTGTTAGCTGCTTTACGTCGCACCGACACAGATAGGTCTTATGGCGATGATGGGACAGGGAAGGGCTAGGAGTGGGAAGGAAGCGGCCGTGGCCTTAATTAAGGTCCAGCCCCAGCATTCGCCTGGTGTGAAAATGGGAAACCACGGAAAACCATCTTCAGGGCTGCCGACAGTGGGGTTGGAACCTACTATCTCCCGAATACTAGATAATGGCCGCACTTAAGCGACTGCAGCTATCGAGCTCGGTGGCTAATCTTTTATGAATGTTATTTTGTCACACAAATATACCTAACATACGGATAGAAGGAGCATGAAAATCAAGGCTTGAGCCAAAATTCGAGATGAAGAGACGTTGATTTGCACCGTCGTGGATATTGCTGCTCTGTGAAGGAAGGAATGATATTCCATTTATTTTAAAAGATCACGGGCAACGTGATTATTTTTAGTGGATTCATAATATAGTTGGATAGCATCCAGTTCTGTGCCTGTCTCCCCACCACAGAGTAGTTCTACATATTCTACGAAGGAAGGGTGGGAAATAAAAATGTCTTGGTTGAAGGTGAGATCCGCTTACAACTGGCACATGTGAAAATCGATCACGCAGGCTAAAATATATCGTAACATGAACTGGTACTTATCAATTCATGCTGTATGAACTGAATTCACATGGCCCAGTCGAATGCATAACTGGCTCACAAGAATAATGGAAGGCTCGACACCGTATTGTTACTGCACTCTTATTAGAAGATAAATGGACAAATAAAAGGGGGACATTGATTCCAGATATGAGAGACTAAACGTCTTGATCAATTCACAAGATATCGATGTTGACACCACTAGACAACAGGGGGCAGAAAACACGACACTGCGTTCTGTAACATATCACGCAAAATGTGCCAAAGTCTGTAACCGTTCTTCTTTACGTGATTCTTGTGACAAGTGATTTATCAGGTTCACAATTAGTTTTTCAGTAAAATAAGGTTTCATTTTGGATTGATAAATATACTCCACGAACCAGCTATATTGCTGTAACACGTGGCGCGTCCCAGGTGACGGATACGGGTTCCCCACTGGCCTGCCGATGATCTTGAGCAAAGTAAAATAGCTCACGCGTACCAAGCACGTACAAAGCCTTTAATGGCAACTTTGGCGGAGATGGACACGTTCAGTACGGAGCAGACGGTAGAAGAAGTACCCTAAATTTCTGCAAGTTAATGCAGAAAAGAGCGTAGCGTTTCTTCTCTAGTGGAGTGGCTGAAAAAGGCATCTGTTCCCCATGTCCGGAGCTGCGTTACTACCTTCTGTCATGAGCTCTAAAATGCTTCAAGACAAGCCGGCCGTTAAATAATACCGTCACATCATTACAGAAAAAAGTCTAATGGTATCGGAGCCAAAGTTAGTGCAGCCTCTGAAAGGGACACGCGTTGGCAGGACACAGTCAGCATGAAAAATATGCAAGGATTAGCGTCGCACGGGCTGTGACGGCTAACCAAGCGAGTACCCCCATTCTGTAACCCATCATCGAATTATGCCTGGATGAAATAGCAAATAAACCAATGCACTTGAGGTGCGGGAAAAAAGATGGAGTGGAGAAAAGTCATCGGAAAAGGGGTGTGGTTACCAACTGATGTACAATGAATGCCGAAGAACACCTCATGGTGTTGACAATGTCATATCAGCAAAATTTGACGTTTCAATTTCCGAGGTGCAAACGTTTGAGAATCGCTTGATGTAACTCGTCCGCATTGGGAAGAGAAGGAAATTCGAATATTTCAGCGCAGCGCTCCAAAAACTGACGTGCGCACGGAAACCAAAGATGTGTTCTGGGCACTGCCTGGCAAGAACACCACTGACTATCTCATCGCTGCCGATGATCTGAATGGACGTGTCGGACGGAGGAAAGAAGAACAAACAGTCCATGGCGTTCATGGACATGGAGAAAAGAACGACGATGCCCAACAAATTCGCGATTATGCAGAAACTGATCACCGCAAACACACGGTTCAAAAAGAGTGATATTCATCTACTCTGTACTACAGTGGCTCCCATCCAATTCGCATTGACTACATCCTTGTGACAGGATGAAATCTCGAAGATGTACTAGAGATAACAGTTGTCCCTTTTTAAATCCTTGATATGCAACAACGACCAGTCATCTGTGCTGGGGGTAAAGTCACCAAGAGCCCAAAACTTCACAGGAAATAGACAAATTGGGATCAAATGGTTGCCCCTCAAGAAGGAGACAAACGTTGTTGCCAAAGTTACAGAGTCACAAATCACCAGTTGAAGTGAGCCGGACTAAACTGAAAGACGCCTTTAGCTCTATTCCTGGAACAATTAAGTCAGGGCGATGACAACGAAGGATTAAACATGACATATGGCTAAGGAATGAAGATGTTAAATATGCAGTACGGTTGAAGAAGCAGCTGTACCACGACTTTCTTGCTCGTTGGAATGCCTACAAAGCAGCCACTAGTAAAATGAAGGAGGTCTTTGTCGTAACAAAAGCAAACCGGTAGGCAGGTATATATGTGAAAATTGACATGCGCGAATACTAGCGGAATTTTTAACGGCTAGTCCAATCGAGCCATCGCAAAACGGCAGAAGTCCAACGTTTTTACGGCATCAATGAGGAAACAGACGATTTGCTACTGTACTGGCGGGAAGCGCGAGTAAACCGGCGGAACTATTTTGACTAAATTTAAATCATGCAATTTCCGTATCTACCAATCCTAATCACCTCCGCTGTTGAAGGTCCAATGTAGAAAAATGACGTCACTAAAGTCCAGATTATGCTGAAGGAAATGAAACCTGGAAAAGCCATCTGTCCCGATTGTCTTCCGGCAGAGTTTTGTTTCTCTCAATGAGGGGATGCAGCAGTGTGGCTAAAGCAAGCTCTTCAACCATATCATCAAGGAAGGTCAAAAACAAACTGACTGGCGACGGAGTATCCATTCAGAAATAAGGGAAGCCCTGAAGATTTTTCTAAGCACGGACGGATCATACTTCTGAGCCACGCAATGAGAGACTTAGAACAAATCTTCGACAAAAGGATTAGCGATTTAGCCAAACATACAACAAGCTAAGCTGGATTTGTGTAAAATTGCGGCGCAATAGGAGAAACCCATGCTGCCGGACTGTTACTTGAGAGACACTGTGAATAGAATAAGAGTCTTCATCACAAATTTCTGGACCCTGAGAAGGCCCTCCATCGGGTACTTCATGACATAATCAGTCAGCCCTACAAGTACATGGCATTTCAGTGCAAATTGCTTACAGGGTATAATTGCTCTACAAAGAACAAATGAATTGTGTTCAAGCTGCCGCAGGAGCGTCTGATGACTTTCGCATAACTGTTGGAGTCCATCACCACTTATCACCACTGCTGTTCATTCTTGTGATGGACAAAATTACCTCAAACCTGCGCAGTCTAATACCAGGGACACTTCTCTAAGCAAATGATATAATTTTGGCTGAAGGAAGTAAGCTTGACCTGCAGCGTCAAACAGAAGACTGTAACAATCGACTAGCGCAATAAGCCACGCGCCTCAACAAGAACAAGACAAAATACTAACTAACTGGTGTCAATAAATCACAACACCGGACCCTGCCTCCAGGCAGGACTAACACTAAGGAAGCGGAATAACAAGAAACAGATTGATGAATATTCTGTGATAAAAATGGGATGCAATGGATATTTTACACATCCTATCATTCAAATTACTTTATTTTATGTTCAAATTTTCTCCCCTAAAGCATATGTCCGATATCTATAAAAACTTATTTTCACAAAATAGTGTTTGAAAGGCTGAACGCTTCTGGATTTCATGTTTAAGTGAATCCTATAAATGCACTGTAATAAAAAACATATAACTCAACAAAATTAAAAATTTGGGTATAACTGTGTTAAATGGGAGGGAGAGTTTGAAGATCCGGTGAAATTCTATGAAGACCAACAAGAGGGGAGTCCGTCAGTGTACTCTAGACTGAATAGAATTTTGCAATTCATATTTCTACTTACACACGTCATAGACAGCAGACGATCATATTAATCAGTTTGTTATTTTCGCTTCGATCACGTCTATAAATATGAAGACCATGGAGGAGTGGCACAAAGTGGTCAGCTCAGGGCCATGTGACACTCGACGCTCTAAAGCTGGCAGGACACCACATAACTAAGTGGTTAGTTCAGGACCATGTGTCTCTACACAATCGGAAGTAAGCCTCATCACTATTTATTTATCTCAGAACGATGTGTCTCTCCACAAATGGAAGGTAATCTTATCACTAATCGGTAACCTCAGAAATACGTGTATCTCCACAAGTCAGCAATTAGGAAATTTTATGAATCTTAAAACCTTTCTTATCTAATTCAATACCAAACTGGCATGGCTAATATTTTAGACATTTTAAAGGAAGTCATTTAAGTTGCGGCATATTTGTAGACTGCTGAAATGAGAGTGAGGAAAAAGTAGCGCGTGAGGTGAGATTTAAACAAAGTGGAAAGTAGCAGATAAGATCCGGTCGACTGAATCCTTCAGAAGCATCTAAAATCTATGATGTAAAATGGACTAAGCTACGTAGATAATGGACTGTCCTCTGCCATATATGCCAAGGAAAAAGAAGACACATAAAATGCATGTCGCTTTGCTGATCCGAGAGTGATTCTGCACAAAATATGTTTAGAAAATAGAAAGTATTTTGTGTGTGAAAAGCATTCATAAGCAAAATTTTTACTGGTGGTCATAATACAAGATTGTTCTCTAACGCAGCCTATTGTGTCCTGTTACATATGAATTACAGAGAAACACAGAGTGTGAGCTGGTACTGGGTAGTTCTGAGGACCGACATGAATATTTCTTGCCACTTGTTGTGAACGTACAGTAGGAACAAGTCAATGCATCACATAAGAGTCGAGAAGATTCTAACCCCACACAAAATCAAATAAATCATTCATAATTCGTAGTTTCCGTCACAAATCTGGTTTGAAGTCAAACCTTAGGCTATGACTAGCCACTGCATGACCTGCCGATACAAGGGCTTGGTTAGGAGCACCTATCCGAGACTATAAATCATTTCCCAGGGATTATCAAAGACCATTTCACACAGTGAACAATGAAGGCATGACAGCAAAAAATTAATTAGCAATGGCACAACTACAGTTCAAAAACACTACTGAATTAAATGTATTAAAACAGGACATACACTTGTGGTACTTTGTAAGGTCATTGACAATAACAATTACAATTTTGAAAGAATATTATATCACTACGTTATTTACCTATTATTATTATTATTATTATTATTATTATTATTATTATTATTATTATTATTATTATTATTAGCATAGGGCAACAAGTTAGATACATATATACAAATATATAGTATTTACAAATATACACAGACAAGAAACATGTTTTATAGCAGAATGTCCAGTTGGGTGATCCACTGTATGGCTTCCTCTGTTGGTTCCAAAAAGTCACTCTGGCTACCTGTGTAGGAATGTAGTGTACATTCACTTACAATATGGGAGATTGTCTGCCTAGATGCACTACAGTCGCACTCTGGTGATGGGATATATTTCCACTTATAAAGGGCATCACTGCATCGTCCATGATTTGTTCTCACCTGATTCAGAGTGGTCCAAATCTTACGCAGTAGATGATGTTCACCAGAAAAGATGTTGTGTAAGGAACTGTCTGTGGCAAATTTACAGCGACTTCTCCATTCTTCTAAAGGGTGAAAATTCCCATCAGCCAATGCGACAGCATCATGCAAAGATGGATGTCATGACTTGAACATTTTTATCTAGAGAACAGGAATATCATCCAAAACAGGCAGTTGAGGGTCCATTTCTATCTTCTTGAACTCTCGAATGGCAGCATTTGATCTTTTCAAATCAGGCGGCATTATACCTGACAGAATTGGGAGCTAATAAAGGGGCACGGACTGGACAGTACCAGATATTAACCGCATGCTAGCATTCAGTTGAGTATCAATTAGTATTGTATATGGGCTATCCAGCCAAACTGGTGCACAGTACTCAGCACACCAGAAAACCAGTCCCAAAGCAGATCATAAAGTCTTTGCTGATGAACCCCAACTTAAGCCATACAATTTCTGAAGGATAATACTACGTGTTTTGAGCTTTTTGGACAGACTCATAAGATGCTGTTTGTAAAATTGTGTGCGATCAAGTGTAATCCTCAAATATTTGGGATAGCTGCTGTGCCGAAGTTCATGGTGACAAAAACGTATGTGAAGTTTAATGCCAGCTTGGCGATTATTCAGGTGAAAACATGACACTTCTGTTTTGTTAGGGTTAGGATTCAGTTGCCATTTCTTGAAGTACGTTTCAAGTGAAATCAGGTCTCTTTGTACCACTTCTTCTGTCACACTAAGGACTCGATGTTGAGTGGCTAGTGTTATGAAATCCGCACAATATAATTTTCATGATGATGTATCTGGGAGATCGGAGATATACAAATTGAACAGTACAGGAGACAGTACCGATCCTTGAGGTATTCCTTTTTTGGGTTTCCTTTCTCTACTCATACTATTTCCCATATACACTCGAAATCCTCTGTCATTGAGCATATTGCTTATAACCTGCACGATGGTCCTACAGGGTACAATTCGGAGAAGCTTGTAAATTAATCCTTCCCTCCAGACTGCGTCAAATGCTGCTGTAAGATCAATGAATGCAGCCGAGGTCTTGCGATGTTTCTGGAAACCCGCTTTCATGTGGAATGTCAGTGAAAGCACTTGATCGCAGCAGCTGCGATTGGCATGAATCCGGCTTGTTCAACTGGAATATGCTAGAAAATAGTTGCGCCGATTCCATTGTAGATTAGCCTCTCTAAAAGAAGGAAAATTGGTCTATAACTGCTTGGGTCATTGGCAGGCTTATCTGGTTTCAAGATAGAAATCACTTTCATTCGTTTGAATACTGCCAGGAGTTGTCTGTTCTGTAGAAGGTCGGTAAAAACAACTTGCCAGCCTACTTCTCGCATTCTTCCTTAAATGAATGCGAAATTCTGGATGAATGTCATCAAAATCTGGAGCTTTATTTGGTTTAATGTCTTTGAGAGCAGCATTGATGTCTTGCACCGTAAGCGGTTGTGAATACCTTGATGTGCGTGGTGTTCTTGATTTCAGAGTTTGGAGCTGGCTCCGTATGTATTTGGTATGTTTCTTGTCTGATGGAGTTTGGGAAGTTGTGACGATGTGAGATGTTACTTCATCCGGAATAACTCGAGGCTCTTGCTTCACATAAGGTGTCCTTCCTCCAAGTTTTCTGAGGAGACCCTAAGGTCTTCTACTGGAATGAGTTAAGTCGATATTCTCCACTGGTTCAATTCACCGTTCTCTCCGGGTAGTACCCGTGCTGGAAAGAAGTTCATCAGCTATGTCTTCATCACCAGTCTGCAGATATTCGTTATAGAGCACATCAGTCTCAACATTCCAACCAGGGATGTATTCTTTTATATGGCATCCAGGCATAGTCTTCTTAGCCGCCAGCATAACTGCACATACGAAACGCTTGTAATTGTTGTGCTTGGGAGCAATCCACCGTAAGCATTTATCCAGTTCAGATGTGAATGTTGACCAATTTGCTTTTCTGAAGTTTCACCGAGCATGTGGTATTGACCGTACAACAGGAATGTTGATGCCAATATCCGCTATAATGGGGCGATGTTGACTGTAGGGAAAATGTCTTAACACTTTACGACTGGTATGTAAGGGCTGTCCTCCCTCATTGCAGCTAACAAAACAAAGGTCAGGATTGGAATCCCTATTCCATGCAGCTGATTGGAAAGTACCAAGATCTTTTGGGTCAAAAATCAGATGGAAATTGTTCATTTCTGTCCATTCTACGAGTTTCGCTCCACATTCACTGTTATTCGAGTACTGCCATAGTTCATGATGGCTGTTGAAGTCGCCTATATAAACTGCAGGGTGTTGAGCAGTAGGTAGTACGGTACTTGACCACTGTGTGTTTGGGGGTTTATAAATGTTAAAAGTAGTAACATCTGCTACTCGCACAGCAACACAATGGATGTCTTTGTCTTCGTTTTGAAAGAACAGTGAGGCATCTTGGATATTATTAACAACATAAGTAGCTATACCATGTGCACTGTGATACGTTGCACCAAGTGCTGTATAACCATTAATGCGGCCCCTTTTCCGAAACTCTTCTTCATTGGCTGTATGGGTTTCCTGTATAGCCACAAAATCTATCTTATTATCCAGGATAACTTTGGATAGGTAGTCACATTTTGTTCTGCTGATGCTTTCTACGTTAAGCTGGAAGACACGGATGAATGGTCCAATGTTTCTTGTCTGGTAGCTCTGAGAAGAGCTATTTCCATGAAATACTTTTGTCACTGCCGGGAGATTTTTAAAAAGATAGGTCCAGCAGCCACAATTATTGCTTTCTTAGTACCACTAGGGAGTCACGTGTAGGGCACTTTAAGGTTAAACCTACGGACGTGAACCAATAATGTACCGCCTATTTATCTACTTCTACGAGATAATAAATTCACTTAAAGAATTCTGAATTTTTTAGGCAACCTGCACACATTTATAACTCCATTTGTAGCTGTCCATTTTATTAGTTTATACTAACTGTGTATGATTGCAATCAACGCACTACACGCACCTGAGTGACAATGAGCACTAAAATAAAGCAGCAAGTGTGACCACAACATTGGAATTAACATAAATTCAATACCACATTTTTTACGCTTTCAACAATGCAGACGTTTTATTTGAAAACTATGATATCGAAGATGTAGCATTACTGATATGAAGGTTTCATTTCTACAACACATTATCCGCTTTGGGGTCCACAAATGGAGCAATCTGACATAACACACAAGAGAACAGAGATGATAATAAACAAGGAATCTAACCAAATAATTTTAAAATGACATTCTCTGAGTTATCATATTGATTTATGAAACTGATTATGTTAGAAATAATTTTATGGTTTACAATGTACATAAAGCTTAACAATTTTGAATTTGTAGATGTAATTCCTAATCTACAAACACCGCTTTTTCTGTGTGTCACTGTTGGTATGAAGGTAAAAAAAAAAGTACTCAGCAATAGTTTCAGAAGGCATTTCAGATGATAAGAATGTGATGAACAAATGATGCAGAGAAAGTGAAAGAAAGAACATATTTTCATAGTTGCTTAAAGGTATTGTAAACAAATACACTTCAAAAATCACTAGCTTTAACAGAGATTCTTTTTTGTAGATATATATTCAATAAAACTACATGATGGAACATAAAATATGATTTTAAAGTTCCCGATAATTTTTACCAAGAGAGTTTTAAGATATTTGCGTTTAAATGTAACCATGGAAGGAAAGATTAAACTGATGAAATTGGCCAGTTCTTGGAGATAAACCAAACAATACTGGACACAGCTGTGAATAGGTACAACATATTCCATATTGTATAGAATTTGTAGTGTACGTACTTTGTTTCTCCTTTGATGTACGGCAAGAGCTGATCATCAGTATGTTCTTCTATGAATATTTCCTCCTTAGTATCTTCAGAAGGCTATAAGTAAGAAATAAGAAAAGTAGAATAAAGAAGGGGAAAAATATATAGGCCTTAACAAGAAACAGCTGAAAAAATGAATTTCATAGTGGCATAAGAAGAGTATAATTAATTTACCCCCATTTAAAAATATATAATGGAAAGGAACAATCTAATCAAAATCACTTTAAATGCAAGAGAGGTTTCTACCTTGTTGGCAAATGGTACACAAAAATACATTATTATCAAGCAGTAAATTTTAAAAGAACAGAAAGAAGACAATTTTGTAAATACATTATTACACAATTTATGCTATTTTATTTTCTACTAAACACACAGCTCATCCTTAATACATGTATATAATTTACAAAATTTTACTCATAATATCTTCTGTATTACAAACATAATCAACATGTATACAACTTGTCCAGCAACTTTAAATAATAGTATACAACTTCTATTACATTAAAATTTACATTGCATTTATTTATTTTATTTTTACCCTCTTGGGAACCTAACTTGGATAATGACCTGCTGCATTGTAACCTGAGTCCCTTTTGCCACTGCTTTTCAAACAACTGATAAGATAGATACGAACATGAAAAGGAACACACTGTTGCATAGCAGTAGACATGGTAGCATAGAAAAGGAGGAACATTTGTAAATATGTACATTTTAAATTACCCACATATTTGTGCATATTCAGCACAGTATATGTACATGTGTGGGTGGAGGCACTTCTGTGCATGTGCACATGTACAATTTAAGTAAAATAAATAATAATAAATGCTATCTTCAAATCATTACCCAATTCTATTCCTTGCTTCTGTATCTCTTTCTATTGATCCCTAATACCACAATAACTAGCTATTATCTTCATCCTTTTATATTCACATTCCCCTGTTCCCATCTTCCTATACATGACTTGACTTGTCACCTCGTTGTTCATTTCCATGTTCTTTGTTTCCGAAAACACTTCACTGTAATATCAAATAATCCCACATTATTCCCACCACTTTCACAACAAGCGGACAATGCTTAAATCACAAGCATGGAAATATCCATAATCCCTCTCTGTACATCACATTAAGACCAGAAAACATCAATCAGTCAATGTCCCTATCAATGAATCAATCAATCAATGAATCAATCAAACAACAGCATTTAGGGATGTTGTTGGTTGCTTATGTAGAAAAAGATTGTGGAAATATATGAAAAACTCTCACGGTAAATTATTTCAATCACTAAATCATCTTCCTATAAGTGAACATCTGCCAAAATTAGTACCCATGAATACCAACTTATCTTCATGTTGTGACCTTTCCTACATTTTAAGAACATGACTTAAATGTATTCATCAACTAATGTTATTCCAAGCCATCTCTCCAATGACATCTCAGAATATACTGCTTAATCGAACAGCTTGTCTTCTTTCTCCAAGTCTTCCCAGCTGAATCTTTGCAACATCTCTATAACAAAACTCTTTTGTCAGAAATTATCCACAAGAAATTGAGCTATTCCTGTGGATTATTTCCTGTTCTCTAATCAAGTAATACTGGTGATGGTCTCATACTCTTATTGTGGTTTTGCTGCAGATTTATATGCCCTCTCCTTTACAACCCCTAAATAAGCTCATAATCATATTGAGAGATCTGTAAATTTTATTTTTGAAATGTTTATATGTTTACCACAATGAAAATATATCCTTATTATGAATAACTAGGTACTTATAGAGATCCCGTGAAGAACCTTCACCCCATCAACACAATAATTAAACCAGAGAGGACTCTTTCTATTTGTGAAGCACAGAACCTGACTTTTCACCCCATTTACCAATATAGCATTGCCCGATGTCCATCTTACAATATTGTCAAGGTCTTTTTGCAGTTACTCACAATCCTGAAACTTATTTATTACAAAGAGCTTCACCAGTTTTTCAGTTCATTATTCATATTGTATATATATATATATATAAAATAGAGATCTCACAATACTGCCCTGTGTGACCCGATCCCATAATTGTTACAGGATCACATAAAGCTTCACCTACTCTAATGCTCTGAGTTCTATTTTGTACAAATACACCAGACGTGGTCAAATTTTAATGGTAAAAGGTATATTTCTATCTTTATGTAAATGATTGACCTTTACACCTTAATCCTTGAACGTTGTTTGGTGGTAACGTTACCACTTGGGATATCCCTGCCCACATTATTCTATTTTTTCATATAATGGCTACAGTGAGAACCAGAATGTAATTTCATTATTCACATGGTTTTGTGTCATAATTTGTTAGTGAACATATTCCGTTGTTTATCGTCTATATCTGCATATTGTTGCTGTATGGAAGTAAATAATGCGACCTCTCACCGCTCACCACCCTCTAGGACCCCGGTACCACCTAGGGATGATGAGGTGAATAACCTTACCCACCAGGGTGAGAGTAGAAGAGAGAGGAAAAAGGACGGAGAGAGGGAGGGAGAGAGAGAGAGAGAGATAGAGACCCTGGCGAGAAGGTTGCTAGCGTGTCCGCCCCAAAATGGGAGTTATAGCGAACACGAGGGAGAAGATGGGCACAAGAAGAGCAACAACAAAAGTTCAAGCACTATAAAAAATAAGAAACCATAGAAATAACTTACCGGAAGCAGCGGAGGAAGACGACTTAAGGCCGTGGAAGTAAATGCACAAGAAAATCGGTGGCAGTGCTCCACCGAACGTGGCGAATGAAAACCAACACTTCAATTAAGTTGAAGAAATTTAATGGAAGGGCAAAAGTAGGTAACAAACCAAGTCATAAAGTTGATAAAACCTAAGTTTATTTTAAAACGTGAAGCCAAAATGTAAATAAAATCAACGTAAGGTTGAAAGATGGAAAAGGTAATTAACAATAAATAAAATAAATCAGAATATACCCAGGTATGGTTTAAAAGAAAAATTAATTCATTACTAATTAACAATTAATGGTAAATAAATACTCTTTAACAGATAATAAATTGAAAACTTTATGAAAACAACAAAGAAAGGGAAAGGATGACCTCCGTACCTAATAAAATGTGATCAGAAAACAACGGAAAACCAATAGACTTTCTTACATAAATACTACCTTGGAATTAAATGTGATCGATCACGGATAGTTAATTAATAATAAAAAACTCAGTTAGCAATTATTCAATAAAATGGATCTTCAACGCGGTCGCTTCTCATAATTACCAAATTTGAAAACGTTCAGTTTCCACCAAGGACAGTTTCCAAGACAAACAGAATTTTACGTAAAAATACATACCACCCGGTGCAAGAAAATAGAAACACCACTTTAAAGGGTGGTCAAAAATAAATAAATTAACTTTAAAACAGAGAACGATACACTCAACTCAGAAATATATACTTCTAGATGCACACAGGCTCCATACGCCAGACAACATTAAACCCGACAACAATACCCCACACAAAACCGTTGCCAAGGTAACCCCCAAACAAAAACACGCCTCCAAAAACAAGGAGGAAAAACAGGCAAGAGAAAATTTTTAATTCACCCAAAACCCCAGAAGGGGGAAGGGAGAAGAAAACATACCAAACAAATTAGAAAATAAAACACAGGAAAGCAAACAGAAAGCCGAAGAAGGTAAAGCTCGCTACCTTGGAGACTGTACCTTGGTTCACAAAGAAGGTTACAATTTAAAGTGCCAAAAGGAGCTCAGTTAAATTTTAATCTAAAAATCCCAATTCAGTTCACTGTGAACCTTCCACAATACTGTGATTAGTTGCCGAAACTGTTTTTCAGATTTTCGATACCACACACGCAAATAGGTATTAATTTAACGAGGAAGTCCAAATATTTATTATTATTATTATTATTATTATTATTATTTTTCCAGAAATCTTCGAAAATATCAAAATCCTCTTCAGGACGACGTTTAAAATGATTCAAACACTGGTACATACCTTTGGTGATGAAGAAAAGAAAGGAATTTGAACCTGACCATTGTTGACGAAGAAATACAGTCACACGACCGGCATCCAGACCTCGTTGGGAAGTATCCAGACGAAAAATAAATCCAAAAATATGATCAGAAGAAATGGCAGGAGGTCTCCAACTAGATCACCTGGGGAAAATCCCCGTTAATGCAGGTATCACGGGGGTTTTCTGGAAATCCACCTCTCCATGGCGTAGCTCTCAAACACACAAGCGCACATCATGGCTGACTGAAGCGAACTGAGTCTCGCGTCGGCAAGCGAGAAGGAGCCAGGTCTGCCTGGAAATAGGCCGGCGCATGCGCAGTCATGCGCAACCAACACAAGGCCAGATCATGGCCCGCTGTCTACAGTAACTTTAAAAAGGAATGCTGGCGTAAGCCGTTTGCCACAAATATTCTAGGCCACAGGGCCAGTTCGAAATGGTTATAAAGGGGAGGCTCACATTATTTAGTATTGTCTCAGCCCTCCCGCCCCGAAACGACGTAAAAATCTCATGCATATACCATCAATGATGTGGTGGTCACACATATACTAAATTTGGGCGAAGTAGTCCGACAGAAAACGACCACTAAGATTAACTAGTTTTAGTTAGGAGTTCACATGGCCAGGTTAATAGTTTAAGACACAGTTCCATATCACATTGTTTTTAGAAATAATTGGCGGGGTGCGATCAACATCAGTGTCCAGAAACGTTAACCGAGCACTCGGAAAATCACCAGAGTAATGTTTGTCATCAAATAGAGAGCACAATGACCAGAGTTCACCAAATATTCAGGTTCACCCAATACACATAGTTTCAATGCATCACACAATGATATAGTTTATGACACATGACGCAGTTCACCTTGAGGTTTGGCAACTCTCACACTAATCACAGGTATACTGACCAAAATTAAACGAAAACCACATGATTATAAGTCCACGCATCCAGGTTATTTTCTCAAGCACGGTGGTAAATTAATTTTAATGCACAAATACCTTTACAAGTCTCCTTTGATATTAAGGAAATGCATGATTTCGAGTTGCAAAAGGGTGACAACAGTGGACTGAAACGCACAACGGGATCAGGGGGGGGACCAAAGAAGACGCAATTGGTGAGTGTAAACTTCAAAATAAGAAAACCACAAATTTTTGATCAATACAGTTTTGTTACACTTGATTGAGTCAGGGCCACGGTACACCACTCAAACACAGAAGTGAGTAATCAACGAGGTAAGCACCAGTTAGTACACGGAGTATCCATAATACCGGAATGGAACGAGCAACCACACCCATCACCATAACCAAACAAGACCTCAAACTTCAACACTCGGTTCGGTTAGCAATCAAATACCCAGAATTAAAATCACCCCAAAATAGTTCCCCAAAAATAATCCACGGTACCGTCACAACACAACCACCTTACATATGTCCAAAGCCATCCCAATGAAGGTTCAAAAGGGCATATACCACCCCTCAGGCAGAGGACCATCAACAACACAACACAACACAAGACCCGACAAGTAGATATGGTAAGGAATACTTGAACCCACAACTCAAAGGAATTAGATAAGTACCAATAGGTTAACAAAATTTTTGACCGCACATATTCCAGGTACATAATTACCATGGCAGTGCACGATACCAACATGGAGTGAATAATCAGGCATAAGAAACACCAAATTACCAAATAACGTTTACACCGGGATGAAAACCAAAGCAGTAGTACAGAAAAGGCCAGTCAGATTAATTAATACACAGCAAGACAAGTTACGAGTAGCAAAACTTGAAGTGGCCCAGACACCAGATAAATATCCTTGAACTAGTTGATAGGTTACACGAGGAAGATGGTTCACGACACACCAGAAATAGCTAAACACGTCCGACCAATAATCAGGAAGGGAAAAACCAGTTAAAACTATAATAGCTCAGGCACAAGGACATCCAGTTATCCCAACCTAATACCGGCCAACATGGCCCAACCATAACTGATGACTGCCTCACGAGCAGTTGACAGAAAAGATAACTCCAATCACAAACCAAGACCAGGCATACATACATATTCACGGATGGGATGATGAAATGAAAGGACACACAAACCGACAACACACAGCACTCAGCCAAAGCACAAACACACAAAGCTCAGTTGATTGAGGCACATCATATAGGCAGATTCAATATACCAAATTCCACACAAGGATGGGAACACGTCTCTATAATAACAGGTCAAATAAACCAGACATGATCTCACAAGGGTGCATATTTAACGGCACACTAAAAGCCAAGTACACTTCAGATAACAGAAACTTAAACCAAAATTTAAAGAAATAATAAAAGACAAGTAAGGTTAAGCAATTTCCAAATTAAAAACCAACCAAAAAGAACGGAAACATTACAGACTTGATAAGTTTCAAAATACCATGATGTTGCCCACTAGATTATCAGATACTAACAGCCAAGAACGGTTACTGGCATGAAAACAACAGAGGTTAGCCATAAGTTAGTAGGGGCAAATAACTTTACGCCCCATAACACCAGGTCACAGTTCAAAACCATGAAAGGGTATAACACATCACCGTACACTACGGCACATAACCGTTTACACATATAATTAGTCATAATTGGACATGCTTAGAGGCCAGGTCAAATTATAATCAGAATCACACACCAGAGTTAACGCAGTAAGAAGGTATTAAATTTAGAAGACAAATAAACTGTTAGCATGTACACCACCGAGGTACCATACAGGAAATATGCTAAAAATGATAATAACAACACTAAGTCTCGGAGCCCAAAGCAAGGCCAGAACAGGTAACACAACAAGGTGATCCCAGGACACACCATGTCACTCTCCAAAAGCAACCGAGCAACCCACACATAACATAATGATCAGAAAAGCTCTCCACGATAAAACCAGATTAATTCCCACCGAAATCGCAACCACAGTATGCAGGTAGGCAGCAAAGATACAAGGATGACAGCCAGTACACATATTACAGGACATGTACTAAGCGGTAGTACACTAGTAGCCCTGAATCAGCCAAGTCATACTCTATTACAAGTTTTTCAATTATTACAACTTCCACCAACCCAGAATAATTAATTACATGCAGTCACTCACCAAATCCGCCAGGGAAAGGAAGAAAAATTTACAGGTCACCTCGAAACAGGAAGGCAGAAGCAGAATTCACAGCACAGGTACTCATAGGTTTTCAAAATCATAGTCAGCAAGTGGGTAAGTCCATACAGCTCAGCATAAACACAGTTGAAAGCAACAGGGAACTCCAAATCACAGGTACATGAAACAAATAACATAGGGAATTACACGAGATCCATGCATTTCCTTTTACAATAGTTTTTGACAATAACACTTAGTTTCTTAGTCTTTGATTACCACTCGCCAACATTCGCTACAGCACTGCACCAAGCAAGGGTAGGAGGGGAGGAAAGTTAGGCTGCACAAGGCAGAAACAACTGAGATTAGGCAGCAGAGCAACAACAATAACAACAACAACAGGTCTGCTACCACTCAAATCGGGTTCAGAACAACAGTGGAACAACAAACAACCACCGCTCTGATACCACTCTCACCGCTCACCACCCTCTAGGACCCCGGTACCACCTAGGGATGATGAGGTGAATAACCTTACCCACCAGGGTGAGAGTAGAAGAGAGAGGAAAAAGGACGGAGAGAGGGAGGGAGAGAGAGAGAGAGAGAGATAGAGACCCTGGCGAGAAGGTTGCTAGCGTGTCCGCCCCAAAATGGGAGTTATAGCGAACACGAGGGAGAAGATGGGCACAAGAAGAGCAACAACAAAAGTTCAAGCACTATAAAAAATAAGAAACCATAGAAATAACTTACCGGAAGCAGCGGAGGAAGACGACTTAAGGCCGTGGAAGTAAATGCACAAGAAAATCGGTGGCAGTGCTCCACCGAACGTGGCGAATGAAAACCAACACTTCAATTAAGTTGAAGAAATTTAATGGAAGGGCAAAAGTAGGTAACAAACCAAGTCATAAAGTTGATAAAACCTAAGTTTATTTTAAAACGTAAAGCCAAAATGTAAATAAAATCAACGTAAGGTTGAAAGATGGAAAAGGTAATTAACAATAAATAAAATAAATCAGAATATACCCAGGTATGGTTTAAAAGAAAAATTAATTCATTACTAATTAACAATTAATGGTAAATAAATACTCTTTAACAGATAATAAATTGAAAACTTTATGAAAACAACAAAGAAAGGGAAAGGATGACCTCCGTACCTAATAAAATGTGATCAGAAAACAACGGAAAACCAATAGACTTTCTTACATAAATACTACCTTGGAATTAAATGTGATCGATCACGGATAGTTAATTAATAATAAAAAAACTCAGTTAGCAATTATTCAATAAAATGGATCTTCAACGCGGTCGCTTCTCATAATTACCAAATTTGAAAACGTTCAGTTTCCACCAAGGACAGTTTCCAAGACAAACAGAATTTTACGTAAAAATACATACCACCCGGTGCAAGAAAATAGAAACACCACTTTAAAGGGTGGTCAAAAATAAATAAATTAACTTTAAAACAGAGAACGATACACTCAACTCAGAAATATATACTTCTAGATGCACACAGGCTCCATACGCCAGACAACATTAAACCCGACAACAATACCCCACACAAAACCGTTGCCAAGGTAACCCCCAAACAAAAACACGCCTCCAAAAACAAGGAGGAAAAACAGGCAAGAGAAAATTTTTAATTCACCCAAAACCCCAGAAGGGGGAAGGGAGAAGAAAACATACCAAACAAATTAGAAAATAAAACACAGGAAAGCAAACAGAAAGCCGAAGAAGGTAAAGCTCGCTACCTTGGAGACTGTACCTTGGTTCACAAAGAAGGTTACAATTTAAAGTGCCAAAAGGAGCTCAGTTAAATTTTAATCTAAAAATCCCAATTCAGTTCACTGTGAACCTTCCACAATACTGTGATTAGTTGCCGAAACTGTTTTTCAGATTTTCGATACCACACACGCAAATAGGTATTAATTTAACGAGGAAGTCCAAATATTTATTATTATTATTATTATTATTATTATTATTTTTCCAGAAATCTTCGAAAATATCAAAATCCTCTTCAGGACGACGTTTAAAATGATTCAAACACTGGTACATACCTTTGGTGATGAAGAAAAGAAAGGAATTTGAACCTGACCATTGTTGACGAAGAAATACAGTCACACGACCGGCATCCAGACCTCGTTGGGAAGTATCCAGACGAAAAATAAATCCAAAAATATGATCAGAAGAAATGGCAGGAGGTCTCCAACTAGATCACCTGGGGAAAATCCCCGTTAATGCAGGTATCACGGGGGTTTTCTGGAAATCCACCTCTCCATGGCGTAGCTCTCAAACACACAAGCGCACATCATGGCTGACTGAAGCGAACTGAGTCTCGCGTCGGCAAGCGAGAAGGAGCCAGGTCTGCCTGGAAATAGGCCGGCGCATGCGCAGTCATGCGCAACCAACACAAGGCCAGATCATGGCCCGCTGTCTACAGTAACTTTAAAAAGGAATGCTGGCGTAAGCCGTTTGCCACAAATATTCTAGGCCACAGGGCCAGTTCGAAATGGTTATAAAGGGGAGGCTCACATTATTTAGTATTGTCTCAGACCTATTGTTGAGACTGTGCATTATTGATACTATTCACGAGTTCAGTTGATATGTCTTAAGAGTGGTACTAGAGAACTGTCAAATTTTGAGGTTATGGGGAGACAAAATGGCCTTTCGCCAAGAAAGGCATTGTCAGAGAGCTACTTGTTGAGAAACGTTATTCACAGCAGGAGATAGATTCTAGATCGGAAATATCACAGCAATCTGTAAGTAGAATGTTAAAACGTGAAGATAAGGGGAAGACAAAATGTCAACAACGTGTGGGAAACTGTGGGCAAAAGAAGAAACTAACCCCAAGGAGGAAGCAAAACTGATTAATTTGTCAGTAAACTACCGCAAGGTTATTAGTTTGGATTTACGTATGAAATTATAAGAGTATGGGTCTTTGGTACCAGCCAGGACTACGAGACGAGAGCTAATTAATGCTAGATTGAGAGCAAGACGACCCCTAAGAAAAGAGAAGATTATTCCTGCTATGGCTGAAAAGATGTTCCAGTGAGCCAAGACGCTCCAGAATTGGTTCTCTGACGAATGGAAACAGGGAAGTCCATGACAATTATTGTAATTTCTAAATTATCATTCATTATTCCATTTTTAAACCAATCTGAGTGATGTAACCGTACAGTGCAGTAAATGTATTAAATTTTTCTTTCAAACTGTACAGCTTGTTGCATTTAATGCTAGGCTCATTTGTTTCATTTATTTCAGGTTTGTTTTAGTGGCGAATCGGTATTTCCTGCCTAATAAGAGACAGGTCCATGTGTCAGAAGAAAAGGAGAAGCATTCCATCTAGATTGAGTGAAGCAGAGAGTGAAGCACCCCACTTCAGTGATGGTCTGGAGTGTGTTTTCTTGGTACGGCTGTGGACGATTATATATTGTACAAGGAACTAGGAGACGTGAACTATATAGCATTAAGAACCCGTTTGGTACCTCAGATGCAAGAGTGGTTTGGCCAAAGTGAATTTATTTTTATGCAAGATTGGCCTCCTTGCCACAAAGCCTAGAAACAGTCCTGACATGAACCCCATAGAACATCCTTGGGCGATAGAAAAGTCCGAAAAACGAATACAACGACAAAATTTGGCTTCATTGAGGAGCTTGTCCAGATCTGGTGTCATGATGACGATTTAAAGAGTCAGTGTAAAATACTTTTTGAGGGTATGCCCAGTCTAATCAAGTCACTCATGAAAGCTAAAGGGGTGCATACCAAGTACTAAAGTCAACAACTTAAAAATTGGTAACATCTTATGTGTTCAATTCTCAATTTTAATGTTTAATAATTTGGCATTGTCTTTATAGTCACCCATTTAGCCACTATTTTATCTAACCCAACAACACTAATTTTTGTCAGTAGTTTCCCGAGATCTACCCTATGAAAATCCTTTTAGGTATGTCAATCGTGATAGATTAGATCACACGAATCTAATATATCTGCTATATCCTGCTGGAATCTACAAGATGAGCTTCAGTGGAATAATGTTTCCGAAACCTGAACTGCCTTCTATCGAACCAGTTGGTAATTTCGTAAATGTGTATAATATAATCAGAAAGAATGCATTCCAAGAGCTTGCATGCAACACCAGACAAGTTGACTCGTGTGTAATTACTGGCTTTATGTTTAGCACCTTTCCTTTATACACAGGGTGCTAGTACACTAATTATTCATTCATCTGGTATAGCTGCTTCACACATATACTAATCAATATATCAAAGAATTGACTTTCGTATATGCCCAGAAATCTTACCAATCCGGCAGCTTTTCTAGTTTTAAATTTTTGTATAATATTTTCAATGGTATATTGGTGTACACACCAATTTTCACTGAGAAGCTTCCCGAGACGTTGACAGCGCAACATACATAACCTCTGGTATTCGTGTGTAGCATCTTAATCCATGTGGACATTGCAAAGTAATTTCAAAAGATTGGATGAAATTGCCAACTGCGTCTGGTACAGCAAAAGGGCACTGACCAAACCATTGGTGACATATCCTATGCTCATTTGCTGGTGAACGGTGTCGTTTTTTTTACGTGATGCAGGACTGCAATGTCCATCGACTAATGGCGTATACACATTTCCATGTTGTGTAATTGCTACTCCATACCTTTCTCAGTCCGTCGACATTCAACACCATACACAGCAACAAGACGTAATAACATGCATTATATTCTGAACTTCAGACGTTAGTGTTATACTTCAGTCACTGTGTGTACCTGTGACTTCCCTTCATCTCATCCCTGCTGCCTTTATCATAATTCGCACTTCAGCAACTACCCCACTATTAGTCTGTAGGCAAGATCCTAGGTACCTGAATCAATTTGGACGGAGCCATTAGATGGTTCGGATGAATCCAGGTATTCATTCTTCCTTTTATATTCTAAGGTTGCATTCTGAAAAACAGGTATTCAACCTTCAACTTGATGCCGCAGTCTCATTCTGGGTCTATCAACAATCATCTGCATATAAGAGAGTCCTACAAACACTCCTTTGCTGGTCCCATGTGGTGGTGTCCATGCTGAGGACAAAGGGCAATGGGGACAGAGTGGAACATTGGTGTACACACCAATTTTCACTGAGAAGCTCCCCGAGACATTGACAGCGCAACATATATAACCTCTGGTATTCGTGTGTAGCATCTTGATTCAAATTATAAGCATTTCTGGTACACCATGGTCACGAATGCAGACCAAATCACACGGTGCGGAACACGGCCGAAAGTTTCAAGGAAGGCAATGTACACTGCCTGCTGGGGCTCTCAGTGCTTTCCAATTAGCATTCTGGCAGTGAAAACTGCATGAGTTGTTCCAGCACCCTTAATGAAGATGCACTGATTAGCAATAATTCCAGCGATTTCACCCAGTCAATAATGAAGGATGCTCTCAAAGATCTTCTCATGTACAATTGGGTGCAATTTTGACGGTAATTTGCACATTCTGCTGGATCGTCATTTTGCTTCAAAATAGGCACAAAGATGTTAACAGCCCAATGACTGGGAACAGAGACAGAGTCAACTCTTTCAATGAACAAGCTTGTCAGCCAGTTGATAATGAGTACTTTAAATTGCTATGTTATTCTATATCACGAATATTTTGAAGATTAACTAATACAATCTCCGTTTAGGACAATTGGCAGTCTTTAGGCCCTTATGAGTAAGAATTTTATCATCTCGTGACCATATTGTTTGTGGCTAAACAATCTAATCTGTTTACATACGATACCAACAATCTAGGTTAGGTGCTGCATTTGGACATTTGATTGGATATATATTGAATTTATATAACAAATCTTACAATATAATTAACTGGATGAAAATACTGCGGTAGAACCTTTATGATATAGTATAGATTATTTTAATGATCTGCATCTGATTTTCCTCCGTTACATTACCAATGTACAACCTCCGTGATAACGTTGTGGGGTACCCTCTATGACGGCTTCGTTGGTTGATTTCTGTACCACTGTCGTTGAACATATGGCGATATATAAGCAGTATTATTATTCTGACACTTCACATCAGCTATTTACCTTTGTGTTAGCAGTGGAGAGAACCATCTGACTCGGTAAGATCTATCATTCAAAAACAGCATTATTACAGATTAGCCAAACACACCAAAGCATGGTCGATTCTCGGGAAGCATCAAGCACTTCAAGTGCTGTGCCTACATTTATTGAATGCAAGATATGTCACAGAAAGTTTACAAAGAGGGGCATTAACATACACATAGCAAGAGCTCACGAGCAACTATCTCAGGACTCATCATTGCTAGATAGTGAACAATTGCACGTTAATTTAGGAATTCCTCAGGCATCTCAAACTCTTCATACAAATTTATCAGCTAGACACAGTGCGAATTCTTCAAACCAGGCATTTGACAACATAAATTGTCAGTGTCCACACTGCGGATGTCATTACTCCAGTTCCCGTGGGGTCAAAATACACATCAGCAGAGCTCATCCTGATATTCACCGTCAAATTTTAGTTTCTAGAAATCGACAGAGGGTTGATCCCTCTCAAAATGTCCAAACAATCGTTCAAGAAAGTGACCCTAATGCTAACACGGAAACTAAAGATGTCAACACACTACCGCATGAATTTAAGCAGAAAATGATGCAGTGGCGAAGTAGATTTTTAAACAATTTGACAGACGAGCAATTTGACAATGAGATTAACATTTGGTGTGAGTTCTTGGCCTCTGCGATTGATCTACTTCCTGGCCCCAAACATCCGTCACGGAAATACTACCAGTATAGGAAAAATAAACAAATCACAGACAACCAAAGGAAATATAAACAGACAACCAACCCTGAACGGGCAACAAAACGGGACCGAATAAAACGCCGCGAAAAATACAAATATCAGCTTACCCAGTACCACTTTTACAATCAGCGCAGAAAGGCTATTAGATCTGTTTTAAATTCTAATGCTGAAAACTGTAAAATTCCTTCGGATGAAATATTTAATTATTTCTCTGAAATTCTCGGGCAACCTAATGACATGATTCGATCCGAATACCCATCTCATACAAGTGATATTGATAGGGAACAAATTGACATTTTATTTAATGACACTATAAGCCCAGATGAAATCAGATTTGCTATTAATCATATAGCCGTAGACACATCACCCGGCCCAGACCACGTCCTCGTCAGAGTTATCAAAGACAGTATTGCAATCGACATAATATCTCACATTGCCACACGTATGTTGAAAACTGGGGTTGTACCTTCTATCTTCAAAAAGGCCAGGACTGTTCTAATTCATAAAGGTGGAGATTCACTCAATATTAAGAACTGGAGACCTATCACAATCTGTTCAGTAATAAGGAGAATAATTGAGCGGGTCCTTGACAGGCGTCTTCGTGAACATGTTGTCTTAAACCCCAATCAACGAGGATTTACTAACTCCTCTGGAACGCATGTCAACACTGCGATACTCGACTCTCTTCTCCGTGAAGCCAAAAACAAACAAGCTAATCTGACTGCTATATTCTTAGATATCCAGAAAGCCTTTGACAACGTTGGTCATGCCCATTTAAATGAGACACTAAAGTCGTTACCAATTCCAACCAAACTTACGAATTTAATCACGAATCTGCAATCAAGAAATGTCACACAAATTCAGACGCAGGGAAGCAAAACAAGACCTCTCTTGATAAGCAGGGGAGTTATGCAAGGTTCTCCTCTGTCGCCAATCCTGTTCAATCTCGCCATCAATCATATTCTGGATGACCTTAGCGAAACGTCGATATCTACCCAATATGGCTTTCAGTTGAGTCCAGATCATGAAGTTCTAACAGTATTAAGTTTTGCTGATGATGTAGTTATTGTTGGAAAAGATTCTGAGTCGGCTTTAGCACTTGCTCATGCGGCCATACATCAACTACAAGAAATTGGACTTAGCATCAATATTGGAAAATGTAAAGGAATATGCATCAAACATGGTCACCTGTCAGAAGAAAAACTATTCACGGCAGATGAAAAACAGATACCATGTCTGAAGAAAGGAGAATCTATCAAATATTTGGGTGTAAATTTTTCCAATGAAATTACCTTCCAGTCCGTGGAGGTCCTAAATAAGCTCAAAAACACCCTAGAGCTCCTCATTTCTTCACCCCTTTTGCATTCCGATCAAAAATTTGTAATCATAAACACTTCAATCTGTCCCAGTTTGGTATATAAATTTCAGACAGTACCACCACAAAAGATTCCAGTCAAATTTACAAATGACGCCGATATTATGGTTAGGGGGGCATTAAAGGAAATTTTGCAACTTCCCATGGATGTCCCGAATGATATGATATACGCTGAAATGAAATATAAAGGTCTGGGTTTATTTTGTGTATCATGGGAAATATATCTGCAACATATTAATGCATGCAAAATTTTGAAATCTTCCAATAGTAATTTTCTACATTCAACGAGAAACTTATGTCAAGAAATCAGCACAAGCCTTGCCGTATTAAATGTAGCAGAAACAGAATCTATTCGAGACAAAAGACATGGCTTTGTAGATACAAAGAAAGTCCGACTCGAATTGAGAAGAAGAGCTTTTGACAACTGGAGCAAGAAAGAGCATACAGGCAAAGGTGTAGTCCTATTTAAACAGTACACTCCAGCGAATACATGGATTCGTGATCATAAAGGATTGTCTTGCAGTGAATGGCGAGATGCAATAAAAATGAACGCCAATGTCTCTGCTGTGCGTACTGTACCTGGCAGATCCCAGGGCAACAGCCTCTGTCGGCGTTGCCACAGAGAGTTCGAAACTCTTTCACACGTCCTGGGAGCCTGTCCACATGGTGAATTACTGCGCACCTCACGCCATAATGTAGTCAGATCAATGATAGCTAACGCTCTTAGAGGACAAGGTTATAATGTCTATGAAGAAGTACACGGTCTCTCCAACAGAGGAAGCAACCGACGCATTGACATTATTGCTTTTAAGCCATCCTGTTCTGAAGGTTTCATCATTGATCCAACAATTAGATTTGAGACCAACGAAAACCAGCCGGAAGAGGTCGATGCAGAAAAAAGAAGAATTTATGAAGAAACGGCGGACTTCTACAAGCAAAAATATAAGCTCTCATCCATTTCTGTAATCGGCTTGATGTTAGGTGCTCGAGGAACAATACCTGCATTTTTTGTCAACTTCTGCAATACCTTTGGGCTAAATAGAGATTTTATCTATAACATCGCCATTACCACACTCAAGAAGTCCATCATGATCTTCAAGAACCATGCTTGCGGACCTCAAATAAATGTTTGACATGCCTCACTCGACTGCCTACATTTAACATCATACGAACACATTATCTATTGTATCCACATCCATTATTGTTGTGAAGGTACTCTTTGTCTTTGGGCAACCTGCAGCTGTTGCAGGAAGATTGTATAATAATAATTCTTCACACTCCCAATGGTACTCTCCACTTCCTTTGATGTGATGCATAAGATGGGACTCACCATCAGGAATAGGGTGATGTGGTAATTCAATGCAGGAAATCTCTACAAATGTTGTTGCCAATGTTTGAGGATTTCTAGTTTGTCCTGTAATCACTGGTCATCTTTGTCTCTAATGCAGACAGTGTGCTCAATACTTGTGTCAATTTTGGTCAGCTGGAGATAGTACCCTTCTCCTTCCTTTGAGTTCAGTGGTGTACAGATATTATCAGAACTATACCGACAAATATTCAAGGATGCTCTTCGTGTTATGTTAAGAACAATGGTTCAATCAGACTGGCGGGGAAAATTATTCTTTTTGAGAAAATAGTTTTAAATTGTTACTTCTGGGTGCGCGATTCAAATTGACGAGATGCTGCCGTGTTTCAGGGAAGACAAGGGTAGGGAGGAGTTGTGGAGTGTATGATGCAGACAGAGATAATGGTTCCTCATAGGATTTCGATAGGATTGTCTCTAACAGATAATATCCACAGTTCATTCATTAAATAGCCGTAACTGCACACACAATTAAAGAACACACTGTATTTAAGACAATCATGTTAGTCAGAGAAAGCACTAGAATGTTTCTCTTCTCATTTGTTTCTCACAGTAATATTCTATATTAATTAATATGCTCGAAAACGTGTATTCATTCACTCACAGCAATGTAAATTCAATAAAATACTGAACGAAGGAATCAACACGCCCAATGGTTTGATTACAGTAGACATTGTATATGGCCCCCTCCTATTTTGGTGCATAGTTCACAATAGTGTAGCAGAGAGTGACCTTTGGACTCTGCCCAGGATGTGAAGTGTGTAGCGAACGGTTTAAAAAGCTGCCTGTATTCTTGGTACAAGTATGTCTTCTCTTTCTTTTTTTTTTTTTTTTTGCTAGGGGCTTTACGTCGCACCGACACAGATAGGTCTTATGGCGACGATGGGATAGGAAAGGCCTAGGAGTTGGAAGGAAGCGGCCGTGGCCTTAATTAAGGTACAGCCCCAGCATTTGCCTGGTGTGAAAATGGGAAACCACGGAAAACCATCTTCAGGGCTGCCGATAGTGGGATTCGAACCTACTATCTCCCGGATGCAAGCTCACAGCCGCGCGCCTCTACGCGCACGGCCAACTCGCCCGGTCTTCTCTTTCTATAGGGTTCACATGGTAGTCAATTTGTGTAGAACAAACGGTACACTGCCTACCGGAGCTCGGAAGCGACTATGCGAAATGGACGAGAAACTTGTGCATTCGCACCGAGCGTTACTGATGCCTGCCTCTTTCCACTTCCCATCCACTCCCTATTCTGACGCACAGCAACGGACAGTGGCTGACTCTCTGGTTTAGCAAGTACAGCAAATACTTTATTTCCTAAAAAGGAAGCATTGCCCGGCACTCCAACTGCAATATCATCCTCAATATTAGTCGAAGAGCATCCCCGATTTCTTTGTCAGTACACTTCTGATACACCTCGTACACAGGTCATTACAGTGAGAGCGCCTCGATTCAGCGACAGATTTCTTAGCCACACGTTCGGCAAAGATAATTCTTTCCCTGTGTTCTGGAGTCTTTTGTGAAAGCCAATTTATATACAGCATGTCTTTGTCATTTTAGACACCTGTTCTTGAACTGGAGTGATCCATAAGAACGTTCGATTTTCAATACAGTAGGAACTAGGTTATGTCGTACCCAAGTTTACTGTAACGGTGGAAGTGAAAGATCTGTAAAATATGTCCACATTTTGTCAACTGCATTCCTATCAACGGGAGGAAAATTTATGCTGTCTGCTAGGGTCTCCTAGTCTTTAAGCTTTCACCACTTGATCTTCTTGGGGGCATGTATCCCTCCACTTCTACGATGCATAGAGATCCTTAAATCCGCTACGCCTACCTTATGCAGAGGTGGTACACAGTTACACGATATGACATTCACATCCTTTGTTAGTCGGAGGTCACTGTACTGAACAACGATAAGGTCAATTTGGCTGTTGCAGTCAACACAAGTGAAACCTAAAATATGAGTTCCATCATCATATCAGATACCGGAGGTATTACCACCATGGCAGCTATAAAGATTAACATGCACATAAAGATCAACACAGAGAAGTGGAAACTCATCTTCAGGACATGCTGCAACATGATATCTTAGCTCCTGCCAATGCTTTTCCTTATCGAAGTCATCACAGCCAGATTGTGACACAGAAAACACAAGTCCGAGAGGATGCAATCTCGAGTGTAATTGACATAAGGCTATCTGAATAGCGCTGAACCTCAGCAAATCAATCTTGCAGGTTTGTGCACACAATGACGTCAACACCATCCCTGTTGGATGTAACCTGGTAGATAAGTTCACACATATCTCTGATGTCATGAGATTTCTGGCCTTTCCAAAGCAAGCAACTTACTAACTAATTAACATAGCAAATCTTCAACTCTAAACCGGACTTGCATTATCCTACTTACAACAGGTTAACAGGAACAATAGAATTCTAGTGATAACTAAATTTCTAAGGAGAAATTTCCCCTACAATGAAAAATTTAGTAATAGTAAAGGAAGAATGATATTTACTAATAAAATAACTATTGTACAATAATTCTAAGCCTCATTTATATGTATCCTAATTACAACAGTTTTACTGAAGCAACAAATATTCCTCAACTATGAATATACTGAACTTATGAGAACGTAACTCTTCATTGACTACGAACATAATATTTAGTTTCCTTGGTTTATGAAAGAGACAAAAGGTGAAAAGTCTGAATGTAATTATCAGTCAAAGAACAGTGGCCAGTTATTATCATAAATTTAATATTCATTAATGAAAGTTAATTGAACATAACCTACGGCATATTGTTTACTTAATGGTTTCTTCCATTTCTCTTTCACAGCGACAGTGATAGGTTGTATGGTGATGTAAATGGCTAGGAGTGGGAAGGAAGCAACTGCGGCCTTAATTAAGGTACAGTTGCACCATTTCTTTGCTGTGAAAATGTGAAACCATAGAAAACATGCACTCCAGGGCTCTCGACAGAGGGTTCGAACCCAGCATCTCCCAAATTCAGGCCGACAGCTAAACGGCCAGTTGATCAGTACCACAAAGAAGCAATTGCATGAATTCATTTTTTTTCTATTGGCTTTACGTCGCACTGACACAGATAGGTCTTATGGCGACAGTGAGACAGGAAAGGGCTAGGACTGGGAAGGAAGCGACCCTGGCCTTAATTAAGGTACAGCCCCAGCATTTTCCTGGTGTGAAAATAGGAAACCACGGTAAACCATCATCAGGGCTGCCAACAATGGGGTTCGAACCCACTATCACCCGAATACTGGTTACCGGCCGCACTTAAGCGACTGCAGCTATCGAGCTCGCTGCTTGAATTCCTTCTCTTCCAATACTTACTGTGAGTGTATCTTAATATGTAATTTCAAACATTACGTTAAAAATTAAGTTTTTATTTTAAAAATTCGGTGTTTACAGTTCCCCAGATTTACATGCACATTTGGACATAAGCTTTCATATACATGTCGAAAATGTTACGATACATGGGGTTACTTTGGAAAAGTAAAGAGTAAAGTAGAACCCCAAATGCACATCTTTAAAAATTCTATGCAGAGCATGATTTCCTCCCTTGAAGTCCTCCCTATGCTCTTCGGTTCTAGGATCGAGGTAGCCCTTCTTCGCACCTTCTGCGAATGTCTTTCACCAAGAATCCACTTAGGAGACTTATCAAGCATATCGGCATTGTAATTACGATAGACCATGCTTCCAAGTTCATGCTTATATTCTTGCAGCACAGTCCGAAGTAACGCCACGAAAGAACCCTACTCAGAAAATTGCCAGAGACATGATTCTTGAGGTGATCAAGCTAACGCAAGTTTAACCTAACAGAACTTCATTCAGAGTAAAACACTCAAAAACAATTCACTTCAACTAACATTTGTTGACAATGTGAACATTCAGTACCACCCGATACAACAAATAAATAATCCCATTGAGGGACAGAGAAAAAGAGACAACAATCAAGAAATAGATTTTATCACAAAAGTTCTATGAACTTAGACTGACCTATATCAACACAGATCTATCCATATTAAGAAACAAAGTACGCCCTTGTGTGAAGATAAACCCGTCCAGAATTATCCAACGGAATATTTGGAAGCCAGTACTCAGAGAAGAGTACGAAAATACTACTAAATTGCAGGGTATATGCTGTAAACGGGAATAGTGGATCAAAGGTATCTGGGTATAGAGAAATACTCACGGGTCATTTTTTCTCGAAAGTGAAGAGACTGGGTTGGATCAAACACATTTCAATGACACTTGGGTGAAATATCTATTAACAAATAGTAAAACGAATTATAGTATTAAACTTATCAGCTAAAAGATAGCTGAGCATCTGAGAAAAGTTAACTGTTAATAATGTAGAATGACGCTGCGAAAGCACTGTACAAATCCACATATAGTACCACTTTAAAGATCTGCACAATTTATAGTGAAAATGTAATTACCACACATAGGATTCTACAAATTATATTACTAATTCAACAACGCATCAATATATCAAAATAACAAACTTTCAATACTTTGTATCATTTATACAGTAATATATATTGTGGAAAGAAATCTTTCATCTACAACATATTGTATCCGAATATGGCATAATCACAGTTAACATTGAGACTGTCGCAAAATTCTAATTTAATTCGGTCAGTGGGCCATTTATACCAGTTGAGGTGAAGGCCAGGATCTGATAACCTTGGAGCAAGTCGCCTTTAAACTCATAGCTGCATGGCCACGTGGCGATCCGTTCCGCTTCTCGTACTGGTCAGGAGCTTAGCATGCGACAGGCTAGCACCGCCCGGCAAATTTTCAGAACTATTCACAAGACCAGTTTCGAACCATGATTTTTAAAGAATACATGAAGAAAATTTATGATTGGTTTCCAACTAATCACATGTTCTAGGCTGAGAACTGATAAAGGCAGTGAGAAATCGACGCTCAACTTACTCAGCTTTTACTCTACTGCCTTTATACTGCTCTACTTTAGAGCAGAACTTCACTTCGCTTTCCCATTACAATTCCACAAGGTATTCTATGCCAAGCGACATATATTAGCCGTGATGTCTCATAAAGATAACACCTTATTTCGTCTTCTGCAAGACATAACCACTACAATATTAATCCCAGAACACGTGTGGTATGCATAAATCATCTGAACCCGCATGTTAAGTGTCGACTGACATTCAAATAGGCATGGTTGGAGCACATATTAATGTACTGTTTTAGTTTCAGTGTGTGCGCATGTGTGTGTATGTGTGTGAGGAAGCCTACTGTTACAAGAAGCCTGCAAGACAAGGTACAAGGGTAATCATCATGCTGCTTGCAACATGAATCTCTACATTCATCGGGGTGCACCTTGCAAGGGATGTTCCTTCCGGATTGTGCTACTAAGAGGGGAGATCCCACCACACCCTAAAGTGTGCTAAAGGGACCAATCGTGAGATTTGACAGCCAGGACTGAATCAACTTCCATCATAAAAATTTAAGTACCTTTTTTAAATATTATTTTCCTTTTCAAAAGGACTTTATTCTTGTAATAATATTATCTATTATTTCGTGTTACAGATTCTTACCGCTTCTCATCTACTTATTGGTGTTGGAAACTTTTCTGAATGTTTGAAATACACTGATGTCCTTAATATCCACAACAGCTTGAAAGACTAGAGATAGGAAGTTCATATTCACAAGACATGTGGAATAGTATGTTCTGAAGAAACGATTAGCATTTGAACCATGTCTAGCCTCAGGTACAAGGTCCACATTGATATTTCTGCGCACCAACATCGACTGGTAAACTGTGCCTGCGGCTCTCGTTGTCGCTGTCTACCGAAGGTAGTGGATCATTGTAACTTGAGGAGACGTGCAGGATGCCTCGCAGACGTATGCAAGAAAAGTACTGTCAAATGAGTGATTCTGAAGGAGGCATGAGAGACCGTGATACATCTATCTGGGATATTGCAGCTCATGTGCAAAGAAGTGTGAAGGCAGTGCAACGGGTGTGTACAGAATATTCACAGAAGGCTGTAGAACATGACCAGATGGGTCCGGTCGCACCAACCAGGACCCCCAACCCCGAGAAGATCGACACCTCACCCGAATGGCACTGAAGCACAGATATGTGTCCTCCTCGGCTCTGGCGCAATAGTGGAACAGAGTAACATATCGTACTTTCAGGAGTGGCAGACGGTCCCAGTTTATTATGATCTGGGTTACCGGCACGTCGCCCACTTCACCGCCTACCTTTGACTGTGCATAAACATGCTAGACTGCGATGGTGTATGGAACGACGTCACTGGGGACAGGAATGGCAGCAGATAGTGTTTCCAGACGAAACCAGGTTCTGTCTATTTGAAAATGATGGCCGAATTTTGCTTCGCCGCAGACTGGGGGAGAGGCATCACACTGATTAAATTCACACAAGACATACAGCGCCAAGTCAAGGCATTATGGTGTGGCGTTCTATTGGGTACAACCATGAATCACAGTTGATGCGTGTCCAGGTCAATGTTACCAGTTTGACCTACGTGAATGACATCCTGGCGCCCGTAACCATACTCTTTCTGCACGACACCCCAGACGGTTTATTTCTGCAGGACAATGCACGACCACATATCGCTGCATGAACACGTGTTTTTTTCTTGTCACAGAATGTCAGACTATTGCCCTGGCGAACCTGATCACCGGACTTGTCGCTAATTGAAAATGTGTAAAGGACGGGTGCGGAAGTGTGACACAATGCGAGCCACCAAAGATGAACTGTGGAACCATTTGAATGCAGCATGGATGGCTATACCCCAGGACACAATTCGCGCCTTATACGTGTCGATGCCATCACATATGGAATAAGTTATCAATGCCCTTGGAGGACACAGTGCCTAGTAGGCAACGGGACCGTGCTGATTCAGGGTGACTGAAATGTACATTAGGGACTAAACTTATGATATAAAAATAAGTTACGTTAAAAGTAATATATGTGGATGTAAATGATTGAGTGTTAATAATAGGGTTTAATGACATAGGATGCTCTATTTAAGAAGACAGATAGTACTCAATGGAAATAGCCTAGCCTTGTTAAGTGACAGAATGGTATCATTGCTCATAGCTCATACTGCATTATGGAGAGTACAGTATATTATTGAGCACATGAAGCGACAAGCGCAGTTTTAGATATTAATCACTGTCTGTGTTCACTCAACAACCCCGAGCTTGTCTAATTAAGAAACGTATCTAATTAATGTAAATTTAAACCATCATTTGTCTGTCTTCTATAATGAATATAGATTAACGAATCTTCTTAATGGCCTAAAATGATCATTCTTACAGTTATTCGATCATGATTCTTATAGTGAAGGTGACATGAATTTCATGAATGTTCATGAAATTAAAGTTTTCAGTAAATGATGAAGATACATAATGTAAGAAGTATGCCTAGATAAAATGATTAACCTCACATGACCTTACATTGGGGAGGGAGAGAATTTTAAAGTAGGGCTTGGCCAAGAGTGCAAGCTTAAACTAACGGGCACGGATTTGACTCGGGGCCTGACGTCACAGGCCCTGGATTCAACCCTAGGCTTAACCTTACAAGGTCATTAGCTTTACAGACTCAAGTTTGATGTCCAATAGTACTGGCTGAAGCTAACAGGCATGGATTTGTTGCCCGGTTTAATCTTTACGAGGGCGTTATAGACTCGAGTTTGAGATTCGATCTTAGGCTTAACCTAGCCAGACAAGATGAGATATGGTCCATGGGCTTTAGGAGATGAGCTTGGAACTGAATGACGGCCATTCGCATTATTTTAATAGGACAAAGGAGATGGAGTAAAGATTAACATATGTGCTTTATTCTTAGGGGCATAATGCTGAAAGGTGACATCAGGTCATGGAACTGAGTGACTGCAAAAGGCCAAAAGTACAAACAGGATACAGATCAATATGGCAAAGTGACAAATGTGCAAAAGTGTTAAATGGTTAAAGGACAAAATGGCAAAAGGGCTAAAACTAAAGGGCAAAAGGGAATGAGCTGTGGTCTAGGGCTCAGAGCTGAACGTGGAACAAGATGGCCCACCTTCCCAGAAGCTAAATTATAACAGTGGTATATACTGACCAAGGAGCTTCTTCCAAAGCACATCCCTGAAACGATGATGCTTTTTGCCTAATGAGGTCGAAAATCTAGGTGAACGGCCCCATATAAAGGTACCTATCGCTAGTAAAGAAGAACCATGGTATTTCTCAAACGTAACGTAAACTTTCGGTGCTCCAAACATAAGGGCGCAACACATAGGCAACGCAAACCCATGGTGTTACCCACATAGTGGGTACTAATCACCGGGACCCGTTCTACCCCGCGGTTTTCCGGACATAGTGGACAGTAATCATAGTGCCCATAGGGGTACTAATGACAGGTAAATCTCAGACACGTGATGTCCCACAGAACGCAAACCCATGGTGTTCCTCACACAGGGGTAATAATCACAGGTACTCCTACTATTCCGTCGTGTTCCTGAAATAGTGGTACTAACGACAGGTAAAACTCAGACCCGCGGGTTCCCTCGAAACGGAAACCCATGTTATTCATCACATAATGGTACTAATCACAGGGACCCGTACAATACCGTGGTGTTCCTCGGAATGCGAAACCATAGTGTTCCTCACACAGCTGTACAAATCTCAGTGACACATACTATACCGTGGTGTTCCTCACATGGTGGGTACTAATCACAGGTAAAAGCTAGACCCGTGGTGTTCCATGGAACGCGGATCAATGATGTTCCTCACATAGCGATACTAATCACAGAGACCCTTACTATACCGTTGTATCCTCAGAAAGAAAAGCATGGTGTTCCTCACATAATTGTACAAATCTCAGGGACCCGAACTATACCGTGGTGTTTCTCATATAGTGGTACTAATCAGAGGGACCCGTAGTATTGCGTGGTGTTCATCAAACAATGGAAACTAATTACAGGGACCCGTACTATCCCGTGGTGTTCCTCACATTGTGGTACTAATCATAGGGACACGTACTATCCCGTGGTGTTCGTCACATTGTGGTACTAATAACAGAGACCCGTACTATCCCGCGGTGTTCCTCACATTGTGGTACTAATAACAGGGACCCGTGTTATCCCGTGGTGTTCCTCACATTGTGGTACTAATCACAGGGACACGTACTATCCCGTGGTGTTCCTCACTTTGTGGTACTAATAACAGGGACCCGTGTTATCCTGTGGTGTTCCTCACATTGTGGTACTAATCACAGGGACACGTACTATCCCGTGGTGTTCCTCATATTGTGGTACTAATCACAGGGACCCGTAATATCCCGTGGTGTTCCTCATATTGTGATACTAATCACAGGGACCCGTAATATCCCGTGGTGTTCCTCATATTGTGATACTAATCACAGGGACCCGTACTATCCCGTGGTGTTCCTCACAATGTGGTACTAATAACAGGGACCTGTACTATCCCGTAGCGTTCCTTATACAGTGGGCACTAATGACAGGTAAACCTCAGACCCACGGTGTTCCTGATAACGCGAACCCATGTTGTTCGTCACATAGTTGTACAAATGTCAGGGACCCATACTATCCGTGGTGTTCTTCACATAGTGGGTACTAATGACAGGTAAATCCCAGACCCATGGTGTTCTGCGGAACGCAATCCCATGGTGTTCCTCACATAGTGGGTACTAATGACAGGTAAAACCCAGAGCCGCGGCATCCCTAGGAATGCAAACCCATGGTGTTCCTTATAAATGTTTGCATATATCTGGGACCCGTACTATCACGTGGCGTTCCTCACAGAGAGAGAATTAATTGCAGGGACCCGCACTATCCCGTGGTGTTCCCCACATAGTGGGTACTAATGACAGGTAAAACCTGGACTTGTGGTGTTCCTCGGAACGCAATCACATGGTGTTCGTCACATAGTTGTACAAGCCTCAGGGACCCGTACTATCCCGTGGTGTTCCTCATATAGTGGGCACTAATGACAGGTAAATCCCAGACCCGTGATGTTCCTCGGAACGCAAACCTATGGTGTTCCTCACATTGTGGTACTAATGACAGGTAAACGGCAGACCTGTGGCTTTCCTCAAAACGCAAACCCATGGAATTCATGACATAGTGGTACTAATCACAGGCACCAGTACGAACCCGTGGTGTTCCTCACACGGGGGTACTAATGACAGGTAAAACCCAGATCCGTGGTTTTCCTCGAAACGCAAAGCCATTGTCTTCTTCACATAGTGGTACTAATCCCAGGGACCAGTACTATCCCGTTGTGTTCCTCGGAATGCAAACCAATGGTGTTCCTCATATTGTTGTACAAATCTCATTGACGCGAACTATACCGGGATGTTCCTCACATCTTCTTCTTCTTATTCTTCTTCGTTTTGCCTCATGACTGAGGCGTCGTGCCTGTCATAATATTCAGCCCTCTACCCGATGAATCATACTCCGACATTCTTCCCTATCTAAAGCTTTCAATGTGGTTGCTTTGAGAGAACTCTGTAGGGGGCCGTTCACCATGCCAATCCATCGCGTTGGTACTCGTCCTCGTTGTCTGGTTCCCTGCACTTTGCCCTCAACAATCAGCTTTTCAAGACTACCATCTCGGTGCATTATATGTCCAAAGTACTGTACAATCCGCTGAGAGACCTTACACGACAGACGAACTTTATCTAAAGTTGGTTCAGGATTGATGTGTTCGTGCGATGAGCTGTCCAAGGAATTCTTAACATTTTCCTCCAGCACCACATTTCAAAGCTTTCTATACGTTCACGATCATGTTTGAGGATGGTCCACGTCTCTGCACCATACAAGAAGACTGAGAAGACTAGAGATTCAACGAGCTTCTTTTTTTGTATTGATGGTGATGTTATTATCTTTCCAGATCTTCCGCAAACGGATCATCGCTATCTTTGCTGTTCCTCACATAGTGGGTACTAATCACAGGTATATTCTAGACCAGTGGTGTTCCATGCAACGCGGATCCATGATGCTCCTCACTTAGCGTAACTAATCACAGGGACCCGTACTATAACGTGATGAGAATCGGAACGAAACACATGTTGTTCCTCACATAGTTGTACAAATCTCTGGGACCCGTACTATCCCGCGGTGTTCCTCACATAGTTGTACAAATCTTTGGGACTCGTACTATCGGTGGTGTTCCTCGGAACGCACGCCCATGGTTTCCACAACCACATTCTGAAACACCCGAGCGAGGTTAGCTTCTTTTATCTCCCTGGGATCCTCTAACCGAGTCTAGGCAAAGGGTGAGCCTCCGTCATAGTGGTGGGTACTATACATGGTTACTGTAAACACACAATGATCCTCTAACTTCTTCTTATGACGCCGTCTCCCTTCGAAGGTTGGCGATCCAACTGATTATGATTATACGCGAAACGGCAGCACGGAAGATTTCTATCGACGTATGTCCATACCACCGCCGCAAGTCTTTCAGCCAGGTATTTTTCCATCTTCCCACAGATCTTTTCCCACCAATCTTCCCTTGAATGATCAATCAGAGAAATTCGTATCGTTCAGCTCTCATGATGTGCCCAAGGTAGCTGAGCTTACGCTCCTTGATGGTTTATGAGAAGCTCTTTCTTCTTGTTCAAGATGTTGAGGACTTCATTTGTCTTCTTTTTTAGCCAAGATATTCGGAGTATTCTTCTGTATAAGTACATTTCAAAAGATTCAATACGCTTCTCCAATAAAGGGCTAAGGATCCACCTTTCGAAACTGTACCGGGTGGTACACCTCCACGTCGCTAATTTAAACTTTGTGCCAATTGGAACTCCTCTACTGGAGGAAGTCTGAACTTTATATACTGTGTTAATTTTCAAGTTTCTCAGAAGATGTCCCTACTTGTCAATTTTGAAGTTTCTGAACTGTGTCGTTTTCGAGGTATTTTTGTTTTGCCTGTAGTAAGAAGTGTGAACATTCTCTTCTAGAGGACACTACTGAAGAACTACAATGGTGCACCCTAGTGCGAAGTGAAAGAACTGTTTTTTGGAGAAATTTTGATTTCAAAAGTTTGTTTCTTGTTAAATTTCTTTCTGTTATTGTTTAAGTTGGCTGTATAACCCTTTCTTTCCCCTTGTTTTGAATTTAGCCAATCCCGAATTTCTTTAATTAATTTATGACCAATCAGGTGTATCTCCTTCAACAGGGATATGTTGCTTAACCCTAGCCAATAAAATTCTTATGGGAGGGTGTTCTCATTCCTGAAACGCCTCGAACTTTCCGCGAGAGTATATAAAATGCTGATTTTCGGGTCTCCGCGCCACTTCAGTAACATCTTTCAGTGTGTAAAGTACGTAGCAGGGGGCGGGAAGCGCCTCTTTTTTCGGGCGGCAGTTCTTCCACAAGGTAATGGCCGTTTAATAACTTCTTTTGTTGCTAGCTCAGCAGTTTAACTCTCGGGGAAGGTCCGAAGCCTTTTACCATGTAACCTATCTCTAAAATGTGAAAACACTTGGTATCTATTCTATCTGTTTAAGCTACAATTGGGATAGAGAGTGCTTAACCCTCTCGAGTTCCCACTCATATTGCATTGAGGTGAACTTATTTTCTCAACCGTTTCTTCCTTAACATAATGTAAATTGCCTTCTCATATAAGTCACCTCTTTAGTATGGGATTAGCCCTTGCATTAACGGCCTAGTGCCAAGTAGGTTTTAAACAAAATGTTTTAGGAGTGCAGCAACGCCTCCTCTCAAATTGGTATTTTAGAGGCCATGTAATATTCCTGTTTCTTCTCCGAATAGGCCTCAGTAGGTTGGGTATTTTTACCCCTGTGTATGTGTCTTTGGAGGACAGCTTGAAGGTAGAGTTTGGTGTGGTCTTTGACAGGCTTGAACGTTGAGAGCGAGTGGCTCTTTCTTGAAATTTTGTTTCTGCGCGCCTCGAGGAGGCTTTACTGTGTAATTAGGAGCAATTGCTCTTTGGCATGATTGGGGTTTTCTGCCCCTCTGTTGAATCTTGTTTTTGGGTAAAGTTGGGCTAATTGCTCAAGAATTGCGAGTCCGGGGCTCGAAGCCCACATCTTGTAAATACTGTAATTGTACTTTGTTGCCTTGCTACTCTGTACCTGCCTTTCTTGTTATTTCTTGATTTTTACGAAGAAAATATAACCTTGTTAAATTTTAAATTAACTTTAATTTCGTATTTTGAGACCCGTTCACCCCCGCACTTTCTTTCACCTCTGCTGTTCCACAGATACCTAGGAACAGAAACCATACAGGATAGGAAAGACATAACACCATAGCATTCGAACTCAGAGCTGGAGGATGAGTTCTCGGCTGGTGAATCAGGTCCTCATGGTATTGAACATATTTTTTGCTTGTCCAATCCTGGATAAGATTTCGCATTTTGAATCACAATGCTGGTTAACTAGAGTTCCAAGATATTTGATAGAAGATACTTGTTGGACGATGTTGTTGTTGATGTAAAGGGAGGCCTGTTTTGGTGTTTTTGAGAATAGAATCAGCTTGGTCTTGTTAATATTCAAAGATAAACCGTAGGTTTCACTGGTCCGCACGATGTTGTTTATAATGATTTGAAAATCACTAGGGTTGCTGGCTAACACAATCATGTCATCAGCAAATCGGATGTTATTAATGACAAAGCCATTAATCTTGATACCTAGATTAACATCTTCCATAGCCTCTCTGAACACAGCTTCAGAGTAGATGTTGAAAAGGAGTGGGGACAGGACACATCCCTGGCGGACACCTCTTCGTATAGCTATGTCCTCAATAGTAGTTTCTTCTATTTTGACCTCTACCGTTTGATTCCAGTACAGATGGGAAATGATACGAATATGACCAACATCTACACCAGTAGATTTTAAAATCTCAACAAGTTTTGCATGAGATACGCAATCAAATGCTCTAACAGACACATTGTATTCCTCAGTTTGTGGTGGTTAATCACAAGGATAGTGGAACTAAGCACAAGTCATTTGATACTAATTCAGCATCCCTTGGTCTCATCCCCCACCCACACAGATCTGCGTGTTTGGTCCACGAGAGCTATATTATTTCGCTCATGTCGACGGAAAGCCAGGTAAAACCCCATACACGCCACCTGGGACGCAGCACGTGGGAGTATACACCTCTCCCCATGCTATGTAGCGTAGTAGGTTCGTGGATAATCTGCCTGTTATCTGATGTCGTCTACCTCCCCCCTGCCTTAGCGCTCTTACAACTGCCAATGGCTGCCATACAGAAACGCCGCATAAGATGACTAGACTCTAATTCTTCTGAACGTAAAATTTTGAAGTCTGTTGTTGAGGTTTCCCCAGCTTGGACGGTATCGGATCTCAAAGGATCGTTGTTAAAGAGATCACGATATTTTCTCAATATTTCAATAGTTTCTGTATATAGTGTTCACCATCAGCGAATTGAGATACGAGAAAAAACTTCACGATATTTACATAATCATCACATGAATAAGGAAAAGGCTCTATATTCAGAATGTTCTCCTGCAGTGAAATAGTGCATTTCCCCAAATCAGCCTTCTTAAAATGACATCATCTTCGAACAGGAACTCAGATTCTAACGATTTAAAGGTAAGATGTATTGAACAAAGACGAGGCCACAGAACTAGTTGCAAATAGAGGATTGTGGTGGCGTTTAAAAAATTCACATAGGGTTGCAGACTGAATGCTGAAAGGCATAAAAGTCTGTAATGGAGATGTATGTATGAAAAGGAACTGTCTGCGGTCAGACTGCAGCATATATCTGGCATATAATAGGACGATGAGGGATTGTTCGCCACACTGATTTCGCTGAAAACCGAGATATGCGTTTGCTTACGCAGATACTGTAATTTAATATCTGGATAATATCCATCCTCCATCTCGCACTGTTGAATGATACTGGATGTTTGTTATCATGCTGTAGAATTAGACTGCACGAATCTGTCCATTCTACACCATCCTCTCCTCTTTCATCGGTACCTGGGTAACCCCATGTTGTATTATGATTGTTGATGTCACCAACCACAAACTTCACAAATTGATGCTGGAAGGCTCCACAAGACTAAATACAGTACCTTGTGGCTTATTAATTGAGATCTACTGTGAGAGTCTCAATGTCATCACGGGAGATGATCTGGATGTTGGATAGCACTGAGGGTGTTCAACCACTAAGCGCATCACCTTGATTATGGGACGGCGAAGATACTAGTCTCGGCGAGTTCCCTGAATGTATATTATTAGAGTGTCCTGTAAATTGCAAGGCTATATATCTTGTGTTGTCTTTCAGATTCTTAGAATTAACTGAATAATAGAAATAAAATAATCACAAAGTGCAAAACATTATTATGATATCTTGCGTAAAATAAAGCAGTTAACCCGTACATACTGTACCGGTAAAAGAGCCCGAATCTCAGATTATATTTTAAAGTAGGCAAGAATATAGTTCTCAGGGCTAAAACTGGGTGACTAGTAGCTAGGGCCCGCCTAGAAATTCCAAATGGAAATTCTAAGTTCCCACGAAGGGAATTAGATTCTTTTCCACCAATAGAGCATATCAAAAATGAGATCAAAATTAGATGGATGACTTTTCCGGCGTTTGCTCTATTAACCAGCGTTTCGTCTTAGGTCTGACACTAGACTCTTCAGAGTGGGATGTCTCAGACCCTACCCACTGACGCTGGGGTGTATGCAGGTGAACTTATCAGAAGCTTATTTATGAAGCACAGTCTGATAACTGCATACGGGAGATAAAACTCCACAATGGATTTAATGCCCGCCTAGCAATTCCAAATGGAAATTCTAAGTTCCCATGAAGGGAATTAGATTCTTTTCCACCAATAGAGCATATCAAAAATGAGATCAAAATTAGATGGATGACTTTTCCGGCGTTTGCTCTATTAACCAGGGTTTCATCTTAGGTCTGACACTAGACTCTTCAGAGTGGGATGTGTCAGACACTACCCACTGACGCTGGGGTGTATGCAGGTGAACTTATCAGAAGCTTATTTATTAAGCACAGTCTGATAACTGCATACGGGAGATAAAACTCCACAATGGATTTAATGCCCGCCTAGCAATTCCAAATGGAAATTCTAAGTTCCCATGAAGGGAATTAGATTCTTTTCCACCAATAGAGCATATCAAAAATGAGATCAAAATTAGATGGATGACTTTTCCGGCGTTTGCTCTATTAACCAGCGTTTCGTCTTAGGTCTGACACTAGACTCTTCAGAGTGGGATGTGTCAGACCCTACCAACTGACGCTGGGGTGTATGCAGGTGAACTTATCAGAAGCTTATTTATGAAGCACAGTCTGATAACTGCATACGGGAGATAAAACACCACAATGGATTTAATGCCCGCCCAGCAATTCCAAATGGAAATTCTAAGTTCCCATGAAGGGAATTAGATTCTTTTCCACCAATAGAGCATATCAAAAATGAGATCAAAATTAGATGGATGACTTTTCCGGCGTTTGCTCTATTAACCAGCGTTTCGTCTTAGGTCTGACACTAGACTCTTCAGAGTGGGATGTGTCAGACCCTACCCACTGACGCTGGGGTGTATGCAGGTGAACTTATCAGAAGCTTATTTATGAAGCACAGTCTGATAACTGCATACGGGAGATAAAACTCCACAATGGATTTAATGCCCGCCTAGCAATTCCAAATGGAAATTCTAAGTTCCCATGAAGGGAATTAGATTCTTTTCCACCAATAGAGCATATCAAAAATGAGATCAAAATTAGATGGATGACTTTTCCGGCGTTTGCTCTATTAACCAGCGTTTCGTCTTAGGTCTGACACTAGACTCTTCAGAGAGGGATGTGTCAGACCCTACCCACTGACGCTGGGGTGTATGCAGGTGAACGAAACGCTCGTTAATAGAGCAAACGCCGGAAAAGTCATCCATCTAATTTTGATCTCATTTTTGATATGCTCTATTGGTGGAAAAGAATCTAATTCCCTTCATGGGAACTTAGAATTTCCATTTGGAATTGCTAGGCGGGCATTAAATCCATTGTGGAGTTTTATCTCCCGTATGCAGTTATCAGACTGTGCTTCATAAATAAGCTTCTGATAAGTTCACCTGCATACACCCCAGCGTCAGTGGGTAGGGTCTGACACATCCCACTCTGAAGAGTCTAGTGTCAGACCTAAGACGAAACGCTGGTTAATAGAGCAAACGCCGGAAAAGTCATCCATCTAATTTTGATCTCATTTTTGATATGCTCTATTGGTGGAAAAGAATCTAATTCCCTTCATGGGAACTTAGAATTTCCATTTGGAATTGCTGGGCGGGCATTAAATCCATTGTGGAGTTTTATCTCCCGTATGCAGTTATCAGACTGTGCTTCATAAATAAGCTTCTGATAAGTTCACCTGCATACACCCCAGCGTCAGTTGGTAGGGTCTAACACATCCCACTCTGAAGAGTCTAGTGTCAGACCTAAGACGAAACGCTGGTTAATAGAGCAAACGCCGGAAAAGTCATCCATCTAATTTTGATCTCATTTTTGATATGCTCTATTGGTGGAAAAGAATCTAATTCCCTTCATGGGAACTTAGAATTTCCATTTGGAATTGCTAGGCGGGCATTAAATCCATTGTGGAGTTTTATCTCCCGTATGCAGTTATCAGACTGTGCTTCATAAATAAGCTTCTGATAAGTTCACCTGCATACACCCCAGCGTCAGTGGGTAGGGTCTGACACATCCCACTCTGAAGAGTCTAGTGTCAGACCTAAGACGAAACGCTGGTTAATAAAGCAAACGCCGGAAAAGTCATCCATCTAATTTTGATCTCATTTTTGATATGCTCTATTGGTGGTAAAGAATCTAATTCCCTTCATGGGAACTTAGAATTTCCATTTGGAATTGCTAGGTGGGCATTAAATCCATTGTGGAGTTTTATCTCCCGTATGCAGTTATCAGACTGTGCTTCATAAATAAGCTTCTGATAAGTTCACCTGCATACACCCCAGCGTCAGTGGGTAGGGTCTGACACATCCCACTCTGAAGAGTCTAGTGTCAGACCTAAGACGAAACGCTGGTTAATAGAGCAAACGCCGGAAAAGTCATCCATCTAATTTTGATCTCATTTTTGATATGCTCTATTGGTGGAAAAGAATCTAATTCCCTTCATGGGAACTTAGAATTTCCATTTGGAATTGCTAGGCGGGCATTAAATCCATTGTGGAGTTTTATCTCCCGTATGCAGTTATCAGACTGTGCTTCATAAATAAGCTTCTGATAAGTTCACCTGCATACACCCCAGCGTCAGTGGGTAGGGTCTGACACATCCCACTCTGAAGAGTCTAGTGTCAGACCTAAGACGAAACGCTGGTTAATAGAGCAAACGCCGGAAAAGTCATCCATCTAATTTTGATCTCATTTTAGTAGCTAGGGCTCGGTACAAGAGGTAGGGTCCTATCTACAAGAAAACGTTCACTCTGACTGAACATAAGACATGAAATTGCACATCACCTCCAGGTAGATATAAGCTGTCTTCCACACAGTCCTATAATATGGCTCGGATTCTCCAGTTCACCAAGCCGAGCTGGTTGGAACATGTTCCAGAAGATTCCAGGGACTCCGTACAGAAGCGGCTGGACTATCTGGGTTGGCAGAAGGTAGAGATGCCTCGAACTTTCGAGGCCCAGGTTGAACCCTGATGATCCCGGTGATGTTGCAGATAATCATTTGCTACCGCAGTCCAATGTGACTGAGAGTGTTGATGTCTCCAAGGTCACTCGCAGTACTGACAAATCTGAGTTCATAAAAACCTTGGGTGATTAACCTATTAGCCAAGTCACTGGTTATTATTTGTCAAGACTTTCAAAATTTAACACTCGTAAAATGATATGTCTCTGTATACGAGGATTATAAATAATTTCAGAGTTCACCACTAGCAAAAGTCTTCGTCTCTGAATAAATACTGGCAAAAAAAACACAAGTCCCTTCTCATGAAATTATGACCAAATTTAAAGTTCATCACTGGCGAAGGTACAAGTCTTTGAATGAACACAGACGAAAAACATAAGTACATCCACATGAAAATCTGAATAGATTTAAAGTTCATCACTGGCAAAATTTACAAAATTTTGAATCAACACTGGCGAATGTACTAGTCTTTGAGTGAACATGTACGAAAAACACAAGTCCATCCACATGAATAAATATACAGTCTATCACTGGCGAAAATTATAAGTCTTTGAATCAAAACTAGAGAATGTACAAGTCTTTGAGTGAACATGTACGAAAACACAAGTCCATCCATATGAATAAATTTACAGTCTATCACTGGCGAAATTTATAAGTCTTTGAATCAGTACCGGCAAAATCACAAATTTATGCTTACGGGAACTTTGAGCACATTCAGAGATCATCACTACCTAAGTTTATAAATCAATGTTTATTAGAGGAATGAGTCTCTTAACTATCGCAAATATTGCAGGTTTAATTTACGAAGAATTCGTTCTTTAACACACGTAAATAATACAAGTCCATTTCATGAATAATTGGAAAAATTCCAGTCTCGAACACCCATAAATATTGTAAGTTCAATTATGAAGACTTAGAAAATGTTCTTTGACACTCGAAATATTGCAAGTCCGCTTCAGAATACTTGGAAGAATTCGTTCTCCCACACTCGAAAAAAATACAAGTTCACTTTATGAATACTTAGAAAATTACAGAGTTCCTCGTCGGAACTGTCACTACCCGACGATAGCAGCAGCGAGAGTGTCCACGCTGACTACTCAGCTGTAACTGAGTGAACAGGCTACAGTGGGCCCTCCTTTTATTCGATCCGGGACGTCTACGTCACAATACCGCTTGACTAAATATCTCCTAAATCCCTCGATGGATTTACTTGAAACTCGAGCATTGCGACGTTCAGGTGATCCCAAACAAAATGACATATCGCTCAAGCCGTTAGCGTAATTATTACGGGAGTTACAAAATTTTCCCCGTCGAACATTCGGGAAGATGTGACGTGGAATCTATATAAATAAAATTGTAGGGGGTCCGCTGTCTGTAATTTCTTTTGTTTTGAAAAATTTTCAGATATTTATCCGTTTTAGGTCAACTCAAGACCGAATCGGTGGTTTTTACGTTTCGTGTCTGTTTGTTTGTCTGTTTGTCTGTCTGTTTGTCTGTTCCACCATCACGTCGAAACGGCTGGTTAGATCTCAACCAAACTTCATATTTAGAGTATACTCATCCCGGGGAAGGTTTCGATATGCATATCGTTTTAAAATCTTTGAATACACGGGGGGTTTATAGGAAAACCAGAATGGTTTTTCCACCATCACGTCGAAACGGCTGGATAGATCTCAACCAAACTTCATATTTAGAGTATACTCATCCCGGGAAAAGTTTCGGTATGCATATCATTTTAAAATCTTTGAATACACGGGGGATTATAAGAAAACCAGAATGGTTTTTCCACCATCACGTCGAAACGGCTGGATAGATCACAACCAAACTTCATATTTGGAGTACACTCATCCCGGGGAAGGTTCCGATGTGCATATCATTTTAAAATCTTTGAATAGACGGGGGGTTTATAGGAAAACCTGAATGGTTTTTCCACCATCACTTCGAAACGGCTGGATAGATCTCAACCAAATTTCATATTTAGAGTATACTCATCCCGGGGAAGGTTTTGATATGCATATTATTTTAAAATCCTTGAATAGACGGGGGGTTTATAGGAAAACCCGAATGGTTTTCCTCCATTTTCTCTTATACTATTGATTTTCTGTAAACTTAGTTTACCGTACGTGAAACGTCTCTTCATTATAAACAACTTTCGTTATGTTCATAATTTACCTTACTCTTCACATGACGGAGAAATTTACAATTTTCCGCTGGTATCATGCGCGACCGACAGACCGACAACGAACCTACAGGTTACCATGGCAACGTCTCTGACTGCATGCCAGCAGGGAAGTAACGTATTGCCATTTTCCTCATCATGCTTTTAAATTCGTGGTTCTTCCTTGGGTAGAAGGCAAGAGAGGCGTCAATCGGCCTATCTGCGGGATATTGGCGGAATATCGTTGGATGTTATAACCGCCCTCGAATAGATTAAGTAATAACACCATTAGTCATCTTCTTCTTATTTGTTTACCTAAGAATCACTGGACCTAAATTTCTCCCTGTTACCGCTTTATTATATCCATAACTCACACTAGCATAATTTATTGAGGGGCATTTGATTTTCCAATACATTCACTTGGCATTTACATATTTGTCGTTATCCGGCTGTCCTCAGTTATAATCCATTTTCTATTACTTTCAACATTCTTAACTGTATTATTTTCTTCCTTAATTACGCCATATGTACGCGTGTGCTACAAACTACTGGATGTATTTCCACCAAGACTCACATTTAGAATACACCTGTCCTTGATAGGTTTTGGGCAAATATTGTTTCTAAATCTCTGAACTGACTGGGGGTTTATACGAAACCGAAACAGTGATTATGCACTTCCACAAAATATACACAACCAAACTTAATGGAAATCTACCTACCTTGGTAGAAATTAATTTCTAAACCTTTTTCCTCATGTGCATCATTTCGATACGAGGATTAATAAGGGAGATATCATTAACGGACCGTTTTTCTGTACAAGTCCCATCGGACTTAACTCACGAGCGGGTGCGTGTAAAGCGTATTCCTTACAACTTGAAAACTACTGAAGACATTCGAACCAAAATTTATATTTAGCATCTACCTGTCCAAAGGTAGTTTTTAAACGTAAATAACATTTCATGTTCCGGAATGGACTGGCGGTTTATAGGGAACACATGTGGTGATTTTACTCTTCCTCAATATATACCAAACAAGACCAACCTGACTGGAAATCGACTTAACGTGATGGAATTCCACCTCTAAACCTTTTTTTTTCATGTGCATTTTTTCGTCAGGAGGATTAATAAGGGAGATATCATGAATGGTCACTTATGCATGTTAAGTCCAGCGCACATAGCCCGAAGGGTGTTTTACGTGGAGCAGATTCCTTATCTATATAAATCAAATCGTAACGACTGTGTGCCTCTACACTGACTATTTTGGCGAAATTTTCGTACAGCTTTCCATTTAAGGGGTAATAATGATCATCTCCATAATTTTTGGTTTAGTTACCTGGAAGTCCTAATTTTTACCCGCCTCGCCCAAAATCCAGATTGTGGCATAATCTGCCAGAAGAAAAAGAAGATAATTGAAATTTGACAAAATTATACGTTTTAGCCTGTAACGAACGGAAAACATCCTAGATCATTAAATTTTTCACTTTTTATCCCCGAAGAATATCGAAATATGCAGGCAATTTTAATGATGGTGCAGACCTTCGGAAATTCCTATCACATAACGGATTGCACAATCTCCGTTCAATTTGGAATGATCTACAACCTTGGTCTTATGACTTTTTGCCGTATCTCTATCCCTTTTACGTTTGATTTTTCTCTATTAATCGATGTTAAGTCAATTTGGAATTTTCACATGCATAAATCATTCTTTCAATTACTTATATCAAATACAGAATCATCAAACTCATGGCCCACTCAGTAGCCATATGTGAGCCAAATGCTATGTATGTAGCTGTCACATAATTATCCGAAAAGTAATGTAATGTGAGATAATCTTACAAAACCTTTAGCCTGTTCCACGTTTCTAACTCAATCTGACCCAAGAATAGATGACATATCATAGGACCAGCCATTTAGGCCACTACATCCGGCGTGTCTTATGGTATAATCCTTTGTCGATATGACGTACGTTTAGTAGCAGTTAATCTGTAAATGAAGGTCTTCAATATTGTAAACACGCATATACATTCGTATGTCGATCTATATATATTCACTGATGTCGATTTTTAGCGATCGAGAAAGGGTGGGTCTGCTATTGTAATCAGTACTCCCCACACCGACTTTGACTGGCAGTAGGAAAGGGTTCCTTCTCCAACTCCTGTGTAAGGAAGGCCTACAATTGTAATGAATAGTTCCCTTCTCGATGTGACTTGCAGAAGGCAAGTGAGCATGCTGTTTTGTTTAAAACTCCTTTACCCGATTGTGTTTGGCAGTAGGCAAGGGTGCCCGCCATTATAAAGAAATGTCCTCATCTAAAATGTGACTGGCATTAAGCATAGTGGCCTGCTATTTTGATGGAAACTCACCAACTTGGTGTGACTGGCAGTAAGCTGGCTGGCAGTAGGAAAATGGGCCTGGCATTATAATGATAACTGCACAACTCAATTTCGAGTGATAGTAGGGTAATTGCCTGCCATTATAATAGAAACTCCTCAACTGTAATCTGTCTGGAAGTAGGAAAGGGGGGCTGCCATTTTAACGGAAACTCCCCAAATCGATTCTGTCCGCGTAGTAGGCAATGGTGCCTGCAATTATAATGTAAACTTCCCAACTCGATTGTGAATGGCAGTAGGCATGTGAGCCTGCCGTTATATCACAAATCCGTAACAAACACTTTGCATTGGGAACAACGTACGGGGTCCTCCCCATGCTCTTTCTCGGATAACGCTAAGAGACATGCAATTTTAAAACAATCTTATTTACTGCATGTACAATATTTACTTCGATATTCGAATACAATGTAGAATACCGTAGCGAAGCACGGGTACATTCGCTAGTCTAGAATATACGAGTCCAGGCTGGGAACACGTGGCATGACGGGCGGGCGGTCTAGCTAGCCCCTGTGGCTACGTCACAGCTCACAGCTGTCCTTCATTCGCTTGCTTGCTCCGCTGACGGTAAACAAACCAGGCGTGCTCAGAACATTACGCGTGATAATTAAATGTCATTTATACTCAAAAAATACTCATGTACAGGTCGTAACCGGTACAATACAGAGGACGACGATGAGCAGAAAATGGGAGCTGATAAGAGTTAAATACAGTCTGTGTATTCCAGTAGCTTCTACAACGTAGTCCGGTGTATTTTGCTATGCGTAGGACTGATTTAATCTCGTAATATTTTAGTGGAAGTTTATCACAGTTTCACGCTTTTATTTTTGTGCTGAGAAGTCACAAGTAGAAATTTACGATGCTTGCGTGTGTTAGAAGTGTCACTGTGTTATAACCGATATTTAGTCAAATTTTTCTTTAGGATGGGACGTTAGATTGAGTGCATTTCTCATAAAATTTGTTCAGACGTAATGAGGAACATGTTTGCAGTATACCAGTGAAATTTAGAGGAATTGTAAGTATGTTAATTTGTGAGATTTTATGTCCACAGACATAGAATCAGTTGTGTATGCAAACTGGAAAGTTCTGGTCACCTTCTAATTTGTGAATGTCCGTAATTACAATATTTATTTATTTATTTATTTGGCGTGGGGCTACATCACTAAAGCAAAATATATTTACAAATATTATCTCATACTAATAACAATAATTGATTTCATAACGCTAATAAGTTGAAGACAGGGGAGATTTCGACTTTAATCTATCTCAGCAGTATAACTAAAATATTTAGCATCTGAGGTTGCCCCAAGACATTTTCTGTGAAGCTAGTTAATCATAAAATTCATATCAAATGTTCGGCTTTCACAAAAGGTCTCATTATTTTATCCAACAATAGGCAGGAACGAATTCAGTCTCTGGAAAACTTCGTGCAATTGCATCTAAAACTAATCTAAGACTCATACAAGGAAACCCAATACATGGAAGGATCTACTCGATAATTACACAAACAAAATCTGGTAATTCAGTTTCGCAAAATTACTCAGGTAAATAATTTCAAATACTTGGAGAAATCATCCAACAATCTGCACTAAATCATGAGGCAAACAGAGAGAGATATTTCTATATTACAAGTAGGCCATAGAACAACATGGAAAAGGTACGACAAAAATCAGTATATTCACAATTAAGTATTTATTTATTTTCCAGCTAGTCGATACAATGATTGCTTAAGGCAATTTTTAATGGTCAAAAGTGGTACATGTTTCGTATATTATCAACATCTTCAGCCACATAACACTGTTTAGATGAAAAATATATAAAATTGACAAAGAAATGCTTTAGAGGAAGTGTCCTTAAAATTAACATAAGATTGACAAGATTAAAACAAACAAATAACTCAAGAGAAAATATATAAATTATTTCTACAATAGAAAGCAGTCGTCAAGGAAACACTTGTACAATATTCCATAGAGAAATTGTCCTAATAAATATTCTTTTCTTAATAATTCATGAAAAAAGATTAATTTATAAATTAAAAATTATACAATTTATAAGTAATTATCGAAATGAAGAAATCCTGATATCACAGTGCAGCTCTTATTATTAATGTAGATGAAAATATAACTAATTCCTAGTTGTCAAATCTTATTAAGCCTGCTTTCCTTTGGAACAGTAACTCCTGTCATTCTTTCACAGTTTTGCGCCGGGTGTAATAATGATGATGCGTTCTTCCTTGCTGTTGCACCTGAGGAGGTGGAGGAGCGGGGGATATAGGTGTGTCAAGAACTTCCTTGCTGTCACCTATAGCTTCAACTGAGGAGGAATAAGTTGTATCGACTAGGTGGAAAATAAATAAATACTTAATTGTGAATCTATTGAAGTGCGATACGGACCATGAAGCTGATTTTATGTAAAAATCAGTATCCCGGAACGCTAAATTAAAACACTATAACACCGTAATTAAGGCTCAACCATTACACATGTCACAAACCTTGATCAGTCGAGAAAGATCATTATCAAAAATGATCGAAAAACAAGAAAGAGAAGTCCTCAGGGAAACCATGGCCCAGTATGCATAGGAGTGTGGATGAATACGAGGTCTCCGGAAATTTATCAACATATTGAGGAAATATCAGATACAATATTTGGAAAAGGTGATTGAAGTTTGATCACCATATTCAAAGAATAGATGATGAAAGACTCACTAAAAAGATATTTAATAATGCCTCCTTGCTAAAAGTCAGAATAACAGGATAATCGAAATTGAAAAGGACCTTCAAGAAATCAACATCCCAGATGAAATTATATGGGACACACCTAGCTTTAGAACGTTGGTGAACAAACATCATTTTGCTGAGAACCCAAGATGAGTACACAGTTACACAGAAGGAAGAACAGATAATAAAGAACAAAGAGGGAAGAAACTCTGGCAGGAGAAGAAAGCACAACCATCTGCAAAATAAGTACAATCACGCTCGTTATTTGGGCAAAACATGTGAAATAATAATAAGTAATGGAAGAGTAATAGTTACCAGCCACGTGGTATGCTTTTATTGTGAAGGGTCAGTCTGCGATACATTTGTCGGGAGGTGATAGCTCGGGGTTCGGTCTATTGAGGTTTGGGGTCTATGTGGAAGTCAGTATCATATGCATCTGGAGTATTGTATTTCCATGTGAAGTAAGAAACTTCGTAACTGTCCACAACTGTCGGTGGTAGATAAGTTCTATTTGTCCATGTAGTTATGAAACCATGCACATGCATTAAACTTTCACCATCTCCGCTGATTTGGGGTCTCAAAACTGGAGCTCACTTCTACTCAGATCTCAAGATATTAAGTTCATAAGATGAAAAAATGTAAAAAATCCTTAACCCGACGCAAAATCAATGACGAACTCTCCTTTCACTGAAGAGTGTGAACGATTAGCACAAACTATGTTAACTGAATGTGGAGAGAGAATGAGGTCATGACATATGTGTATGTCAGCAAAAAAAATGACAGCAGAACATGCTGATTAGACCTGGAATTATTTGCTATGACATGAAATATAAATTTTGTTGTTTTTGCAATTAGCCTAGTATGCAGATTTCAGCAAAAGAACATTGGCGGTACGAACAAGTTGACTAGACTTGGAAGTAACTTATTTGCTAAGACAGGAAAACAAAGTTTATTGTTCCCGCATTGAGCTCTGGGCTGCAGATTTAAACACTGGAGAAGTGTAATTCCCCGCTGTAATATTTACATAACTTGGCGCCTAAAATTAGAGCTGTGAACAACTAAAAAATCCTCAGGCCGCCTGAGACTCAAATTCGGCAAGTTTTCCCTTGGACTGCTGACTATCATTAATAACTAAAGGATTGTACATTCAATTCAAAACACACAACACAATTCAAAAATCACCAACCAGACTAGGAATCGAACCGGTGGATTCCTAACATGGGAAAGAAACATGCAATCTCACTAAATGATTGTACATTAAAAGCTTGTGTATGCAATTGAAACACAACAAGTTTGACTTCCTTTCGAAGTGGGGACAATAATAATACTCGCTCTACGTCTTACTAACTACACTTGAACGTTTTAAAAGTTTGCAATCATAATTTTGAAGATCCAAGCTGCTTTCATGCTGAATACTCAACATTCATTGCTATTAATTTGTTAATTTGCTAAGTGCAGAAATGTCAATCCCCGCTCCAAAAAGTCTTTTAAGATGCCGACGTGTCAGAATTTAGTCCTGCAAGTTTTCTTTATGTTCCAGTAAATCTAATGACACAAGGGTGACGTATCTAAACACCTTCAAATACCATCGCGCTGAGCCTTAACCGCCTGAGCCACTCAGCCCGACAATTCAACTATTTAGTTCAAAAAACCCACAAACACTAAAAATGATGATAACAATAGTAACTTGGAGGATCCAACCCACCTCCGTACTGAATACTCAACATGCATACCAAATAAGTTAGTCCCGCAGGAGTTTACATCTTATCAGAATTGCCTACCTGGTAATAAATAATAAAATCCCTGGCCCAGCTGGGAATTACACAATCTAATATATTTAAAACAGCATGGATTACACACACAACAATAATAATGTGAAAGATCCAAACCACGTTTGTACAGAATACTCTACATGCTTACCTAATAAGAAAAATAAACCTCGTGCCAGGATGTAGTCCAGCAGGGGTTCGCGTCTTATCAGACTTTACGAATAAAGAAAAAAGCCCTACCTAACTGGGAACTACAAAATCTAGAATACTTCAATCAGCGTGGATTGCACCTACATGCATATTATTTCTGTAGTATTCAATCGTTACCAAGCAAAGTAACCATAGACGTGTTCCACACTCAGTTGTCAGAGACCAAAGGGGTTACTCTATTGTAGTTTCTAACAACTGGGCTCACAATAATGATGTGAAAAGTCAACAGGGAGTTTCGTGTTTTTGCATTCTTTGGACACCGCAAGCTAGGTGTGTGCAGAAATCATCAGAAATGTTAGAGCTTGTCAGCATTATTATTGTGACCCTAGCAGTTAGAAACTACAGATAGAAACCCCTTTGGTCTCTGACAACTGAGTGTGGAACATGTCTTTGCTTTTTAACAATTGAATATTATGGAAATAATGTGCATGTAGGAGTAATCCAGGCTGATTTAAATATTCTAGATTTTGTAATACACTTTACCAAGTAATTCTGATAAGACACAAACTCAAGCGGGACCACATTCTGGCACCAGATTACTTTTCCTTATTTGGTAAGCATATGGAGTATTCGGTACGAAGGTGGGTTGGATTCCCAAATTATGATTATTATTATTGAGCGTGTGTGCGTATGTGTAATCCTGGCTGATTTTCCTGGCTGTGACGGGGATGTTATTCTTTATCAGATGATTATGATAAGACGATAACTCCCGCTAGACTAATATTCAGCACCAGATAACATTTTGTTTTTGGGTAAACATGTGTAGTAATGAGTACAAAGGTTGGTTGGATCATCAAAATGATTATCACTATTAGCTTGTCACCCTCTGCAGCATAACGGTTAGTGTTATTAGGTGCCGTTATCGAACGCCCAAGTTCGATTTCCGGTACTGCCAGAAATTTCAGAATAGCAGGAGGGCTGGTATGTGGTTGAAATGGTGCATGCAGCTCACCTGCATTGGGGGTGTGCCTGAAAAGAGCTGCACCACCTCAGGATAAGGACACGAGTTTACTTATTAGTGTTTGTTTTCGGCACTTGATAGTTGGACTGTCGGGCTGAGTAGTTTAGACGGTTAAGGCGCTAGCCTTCTAACCCCAACTTGGCAGGGTCCATTCTGGTTCAGCCTGATGGTATTTGTAGGTGTTCAAATACGTCAGCCTAGTGTCGGTAGATTTACTGGCATGTAAAAGGAACCTTGCCGGACAAAATTCTAGCACGTCAGCGTCTTCGAAAACTGTCTGACGCGGGGATTGCAATTTCAGTACTTAGCAAATTAATTGCCAAGCTGAGTAGCACAGACAGTGAAAATGCTGCTCTTTTCTTTCTTAGTGCGCATATATTTTAAGTATTTGGCATGAAAGAAGCCTGGATCTTCAAAATTACAATTATTATTGTACCGGGCGGTACACCTCCACGCCGCTAATTCAAATATTGCACCTGTTGAAAACCCTCTACAGGAGAAAGCCTGAATTTTAACAAACTGAATTAACCCAACGGTTTCTCGGAAGATGTCACCCCTGTAAATTTGGTAATTTTGGCGTGTTCTGAACTGTGTCTATTTCGAATTGTGTTTGTTTTGCCCTGTACCAAGAAGTGTGGACATTCTCTTCTAGATGTCTCTTCAGAGAAAAGACGACGATTGTGCACTCTGGTGCGAAGTGATGGAACTGTTATTTGAAGAAACCTTCTATCCATAAGTTTGTTCTTTGTTAAATTCCTTTCTTTCAGTTTTTGGGTTGGCAATATTGATCTCTGTTTCCGCCAATTTTTTTAATTCAGCCAATCCCGAATTTTCTAAATTAATTTTCCTCCAATCCTAGGTTTCTTGTTCATGTTGTGTGTAACTTTTGATGTTAGTCAATAAAGGGAAGGGGTGTGGTGCTTTTATTTCATGAAAGGTCTCGAAGCTTCGTTGTGGGTATAAAACTGCTGAGGTTCATGGCTCGTGGGCACTCCATCGACATCTTGCTTAGTGTGTGAATATGTAGCAGGGGGCGGGTAGGCCTCTTTCTTCGGGCAGCAGTTCATCAACAAGGTAATGGCCGTTTAATAACTTTATTTCTTGCTAGCTCAGCAGTTTAACCCATGGGGCAGGTTTGAAACTTTTCTCACGTAACCTACCTTTAAAATGTAAAAGACATTTGGTAAAATTCCATCTCTTTAACTACAAATTGGGATAGAGAGTGCCTAACCCTCTCGAGCTCCCACTCATATTGTTTTGAGGTGACTACGTTTTCATTACCGATTTTCTTCTTTTCTTAATGTAATAAAGTTTTCTTATGCGAGTCACCTCATTAGTATGGGATTAGCCCTTGTGAAAAAGGCTTAGTGCCACTTAGGATTTTATGAAGTGTCATTCAGGAGTGCAAGTATTTGCCTCCATCCATTTGGTATTGTGGGCCATGTAATTAACCGGTTCTTTTCTGATTAGGCCCGGTAGATTGGGTACTAGTTACCCCTGCTTCTTGTGTGTAAGTTGTGCCGTGAGGGCAAAATTCAGCGTCGAGTTGGGTACGCCTTGTATAGGCGTGAAAACGGGAGAGCATTGTAGCTCTTTCTTGAATCATGAGGGTAAGGTATGCTCGAGAAGGCTTGACTATGCCATTGTGAGAGCATGTGCTCTTTGATCAGGGGATTTCTGCCCCACCAATAAGTGTATGAGGCTAAAGTTGAGCTTGGAGCTCATGATATATTAACCTAGGGCATGAAGCCCAGCGATTGTTATTCCACTATATTGCAAATTCTTTACCTGTTCATGCTACTTGTACCTGTTAAACTGTTACTTGTTGTTTTCGAGACAGAAAATATAACCTTTTATTAGTTTTTAATTAATTTTAATTTTGGTAGTTAGACCCATTCACCAGCCCGCACCTTCTTTCACCTCTGCTGATCCACCAAACCACGGTAACAATTATTATTTGCGAACTTTTCAGATGTTGGAGTGTAGTTAGTAAGACGTAAAGTGAACATTGTTATTATCCCCACTTCGAAAGAAAGTTGAACTAGAGGTGATGCGATTGAGCACAAGGTCTTTAATGTACAGTCATTTAGTTAGCATGCATGCTTGTTTCCCATATAAAGGACCCATGGTTCGATTCCTAGTTGGGTCGGCAATGTATTTAATTTCTTGTATCTCGAAGGATGAGTGTCTTTGAATTTAATGCACAAACATTTATTTACTATGATAGCCAGCAGTCCAAGAGGAAAAGTGCCAAATTCAATTCCCAGTTGGGGTGGGATTATTTAATTTATTGCAGCTCAAACATCATGTGTTTTGAATTAAATGGATACTTTCAATGCAAGGTTATTTCCTTAGCATGATACTCAGCAGTGAGAAAGGGAAGAGCCCTGGGTTCAATTCCAGTCATTTGGAGCGTGAATCCTTTTTTGATTCTGAACACAATGTTTTATTCCCTAAATGATGTCAACAATATTGTAAGCTATATAAGTCATGTAGAATTCAAATCTATAAGCTTGAGTTCCAAACACTAAAAACCAACAGCGAGTTACGCTGCAGCTAACATGCGTGCATCTCTGACTCTGCAGCTGCTCAGCTTCAAGAACTTGTAGTAGATCATTATAGGTATGCCCCTACGAATAATGCACATATATTTTATCCTTCACCATCTCCCTAGTCCCATACAGCCATCCTGTGCCAATTTGGCTCTGAGCCCTACACCATATTTCATTCCATTTAGCCCTTCTGCCCTTTAGCCATTTAGCCCTTCTGCAGTTTCTCAGCTCCATGAACTAAGGCCACATTTCAATGTTATGGCCCTATGAATAAATCATATATATTAAGCCTTATGCCATTTCCCTAGCCTAATAAAGCAATTGTGTAACCGCCATCTTGTTCCGAGAACAGATCCAAAAGCCACTGGACCTTGTCTCAACTTGTATGGATAGGTTAAGCCTGGGATCGAAACTGAAAGTCGAGTCTGTAATGTCCTTGTAAGGTTAAGATGGAGACATTAAATTTGTGCATGTTACCTTAAACTAGCACTCATGGCCCTATTCACATTGGCAGTTGTGTTTAGCCAGGACTCTTGGGCATCAAACTTGAGTCTGTAAAGCTGACACCATTGTAAGGTTAAGCCTAGGGTTGAATCCATGGCATGTGAAGACGAATCTGTCCCTGTTAGGTTAAGCATGCACTCTTAAGACAGCACATTCTGTGTGGCGGAGGCATGTCACAGGGGCGTATGGTGGCAGTGGCCAGCAAACCTGTGAATAGTATGTACTAATATCTTCTTCCTTCAGTGTTACTTAAACCATGTTCCATACCTTCCAAGGACAGTGAAGAATATCTTCAAAGTATTATATACTTATATTGTAAAACATTTCTGTGTGTTGATTTTCAATTCAAGAAGACTTTTATATTTAACAACATCAAGACGACTTAATTTCTGTAATTCTCATGATTTATGAGCAGTTACGTTTTAAAATAAATGTAGTCTCCTGTTGTACTTTGTTTCACTAACCAGTCGTGTTCCCATTTCCCCCAAACTACTCTGCACCCAATTGGTGAACACAGGGAATCCAGAGGTGGACCGTTTGTATTAGCATATCACTGAAATTCCAGGTTACAGTTAAAAGTCACTATTTTTAAGAACTTGCAGGATTACTGTCTTCAGTGATAATCCTAACAGTTTCCATTGCATTTGGCCTGGTCCAACCCAAGCAGTTCCTTGTCAGATGACCACATGGATAGGGATGTCATCGTATGTACCGATTAGTACAAGCTGCGAGGCCGCGGTCTGCAGTGTGGCGTCGCAGTCCCCTCACAGAGATTGCAGCCATGGGTGCGAGGATTCTCTTTGGCTGCCATTCAACAGCCGGCTCAGAACTGGCATGGACCAGGGGAATCGGACTGTCTAATCAAAATAAAGCATTGCGATGGCCCAAGCGGGTGTTGACGCAATGTGATTTCTGCCCAGTGCTCTGAATGTCAATGTGAAGAAATTCAAGCAAGCGCAGGTAAACGGCGGCAATAACTATGACTCTCTTGAGGTGTCGGGCATGTAAGTCCTAGTATCCGAGATGAAGCATACGTTATTTGCTCATCGTTTGAGATGTCAGGCATATAAGACCTAGTATCCGAGACGGAGCCTCTGGGGCAGCTCGAGTATCTCCCCGTTACCTGCGATGGGTGTGTGTCTTCAGCACCTATTGGCCGAAGTGGTCAATGGTCAGGGCAGGCACAATGTGCCTTGTCATCTGCACAAGCCTGCTGCTGGAAAGCCACCCCAACTCCCTACCTGTGGGTCCGGTCCTTGAGCAAGACCACCCGGGCATGGATAAAATCCCATTCATTGCTCGGGATGAACTAAACAGGAGGGTAAACACCCAGTCATGGGGAAGGGCTCTTTGAGGCTAATCCCTCCTTAGAGTGGAGAGAATGATTGCGTGCAATCAAATGAGTCCTCAAAGAGTCTCAGATTCGGTCGCGTCAGGTCCTATGCACCGTCTAAGTAGGCAGGGGATCATCGATGACAACCAGGGTGATCCACCAGTCTACGTCGATGTTCCCTTCAAGATAACTGATTGTCCCGTTTGTCTCCGTGAGATGAAGGGAACATATAAGGATCTGAGCATCGATGATTATGTGGCTCATCTTAAAACTAAAAATGCTTCCTTGAAGATTTTATTTTGTTGCACGTCTTGCCTGAAGATGTATGTTGGTAAGCATGCCGCTCAAACCCATATTCCCAAGTGCACAGGCCCGCCCAAACCCTTGACACTATCATACGCATGTTCAGCGTGTACGATGGAATTTGCTATGCAAAGAGGTCTGTCCCAACATGAGCGCCATACTCATCCGGCCCTCAGAAACTTGAGGCGTAAGGATCCCGTTCCCAGCACAAAGCCCCGCCTTGCCGCAGGTAGTGGGAAACAGAGCAAGTTCACTGCTAAGGAACTTGTGAAAATGTACACACTCTAGCAGGATCAAAGAGGGAACCCGGATTCAAATAGACTCATAATTGAGTCGTTGGGAACTAAGAGAAAAAAGCAAATAAGTGATAAGCGATGTCAGCCCGCCTATCAAAGGGCTAGGGATTATTTCCTTCTTAGAAATCAGGCCATCCCTCCAGTCACTTGGGGGGAACGCACGAGCGCAGCCAGTCGCCATGCACTAGCACCCAGACGGGCGTTCAACCTATCACTTCGCCAGGAGGGAGGGATGTACAGACTCCCATTGTGTCCCCATTGGGGATGATCAAGGCGAAGGACCATCTCAGCACGTTCCAGTAATAGCTAATTATCTGGGGTGGAAGAGAATCAGGGTTGTCACGATTTTGTTGTCATAGGGGAGCCTTTTACACCCCCTATGGATTTGACGAGTGTCCATGTTGAAGATGAGCCCCAGATCTCCGTTGAGGATCCTCGCCCCTGGTTAGAGGCATCTTGGTAGAAGTTGCTTCTAGATCAGATTAAGGAAAGGGACCTTAAATCTGGTCCGTGACTGCCGGGAGCACGGGAACCAACATATCTGCTGAGAGAGGTGGCCAGCGGTGTGAATATCACACAGGAAATTGTAGAAACTGTATACACCGCGGTCATCGAATTCCTCTCAAATGAAAGTAAGCAGAATGATCTCATCCAGGATGGAGCTTCTTCCCGTAATAGGAAGAAAAAGAAATCCATCACGAAAAAGGTGTGAGTTAAAAGATAACCATGATACCTGATCTCTACCACAACAACATTTCTCTCTGCACTTTATCGACTTGGTTCTCATAGAGGTCGACCCCTGAACATTTACAGCAATAACAGCACAAACTTCTTTGGAGCAGCTACAGAAATCAAGGCCTTTCTGAAAAAACAACCCTCAGAAAATCAACTTTTCACATAACTGCAGGCATGGGACTGACGTGGCATTTCATCCCTTCTGCAGCATCACACTTGGTGGAATCAGGGAAGCAGCTGTCAAGAGTCTGATATATCACCCCAGACAAGTGATAGATTCTTATCGCTTCACCAACAAAGAATGGACCATTATTACAACACATTCTTTCACCAAAGCTAAATGATAACCCTATTGAAACTTCTTACCTAACTACATCCCATTTCCTTATAGGAGAGCCAATTACTACACTCTCTGATTATGAGTATATATCCTCTCTCATCACAACCTTGCCCATGTGGATATATTTTCAGCAGCTAACATAGAAATCCCGGAACAGATGGTGAAATGAATACCTCAATAAATGGGCAATGAAATACCCCATAGCAATATAGTCATACTGAACGACGATGACACGCATGCTATGAAGTGGACGATTAGTGTGATCAAATTTATATCCTGGTAATGACGAATTCATTCATGTAATGAATGTTCAGGTCAGTAAAGGTGAATTTACAAGGCCTATTCCCAAACGCTATCCCTTACGAAGTATGAAACAGAAAGGCCAGATAACTCTTGAATGGCTTATTTATTCACTGCATGTTTAAGTAATATTATAAGTCACAATGGACTAGTAACACCACAGATCACATTAGGAAGAATAAAAATTAACTTTCACTTGCCATGAGATGGCTACAATGTGTGCAGTATATAAGCGAACGCACACAGTACACAAGCATATCACCTGCAACTTGTATCAACAAATTACTGTATTATCTAGAAATCAACAATTAATATAATAAATAAGATAACAAAGTGATACATTTGGAAGCAACTAGTAAAATATCCTATAACAGTAGTTCGAAACTATTTATGAATTCAAAAGTATTAGTAGGAATGATACCAGCTCCCAAAACAATATAGAGTAAAGGTCTTTGGAATAATACTAGCTGCAGCACAATTGATAACGCAAGATCGTGGAACAACTTGCAGGAAAAGTGAAAATTAGGTAAGTAAACAGACTATCTCATAAAAAAGTATATTTTCTGTAGGAATTTCAATCCTGTGCACTGAAATGAAGGATCATGCCTTGATATCTGTCGGGCCATTTTCTAACCATTTCCATCAACTGACAATGGCTTATCAAATTATGTACATTACCTCAAGATAGTTTTCATGCGATGACCCTGGCTCGGTTAACTCTGATTTAACTTCATCTTTCAGAGCTATCACTTCTGATACATGTTCAAAATTTTCCTGTGGAAAATAAGATATATTAGGTATGCTCATAACACACATCTACAAATATAGCAACCAACATGTGATCATGGACATTCATTAATTTCCGGTATTACATTACTCTCAGAATTTCAGTAATGTTTAAGGAAGATTTCTACTAGCAGAGGATTTTTATAACCAAAAGGCTGTACTGAGAATGGTGTTACTATTCTTCCTCACTCCTTATATCACAGAAAGGATGAGAACAAAACGTAAAATGCAAAACATTTTCTAGCCATATCAGAAGATATAATACAAGGGATGGAATTGGGGTCATCTCACACAGAATTTGGAAGGAAGCAACCATAGGCATAAAAACTAAATTGTATGAACTGTTTTCATATGTACAATCACATCAATCAAATCTTATAAGTTGTTTGAACCAATTAGAAGAGTTAAAACTATTCTAAATATTTTTTTGTTCTCAGCATAGTTTGTTCACAGACAGATAAAAATAACTTGAAATAATGGAAACACATTTTCTACTCTGCTTTTGCTGAGATCACAGGGGCTACATAAAGCATTAAGACAGTTAAGTGCAAAATAAAAAAAGATGAAAGAAGCAAACTTATCACAGTCATATACCAGCAAAAGATGTGATGTAGCCCAAAGTCAAAGCAACCACAAATGAAATACTTTACTCCTACAAGCATTTTATGTAGTGTTTTTTGAAGAACTGTGGGGATGAGAACACTGTCAGTGAAGAGTCAGAAAAGATCTTTTATGATATACTACGAGACATTTATATTTCTCACATGGATTTATAAAAGCCCATCAGCACTAAAGTTGGGGGGGGAAATGTGACCAAAAGCTTATATTCTAAGTTAACTTACTATTAAATGTGAATTACAGTATCAAGTTCTAGAATATACTGACTTAACCCATTCAATATAGAAGGGAACAGTAGCTGAACTAAGGAATGGATGAAAAGGATGCACAAAAAGAACAGGGAAATAATGAGAAAGAGGAAAGAAAATATTCTGTTTAATGTGCCTTAAGAACTTAAAAAGGTCAGAGCCCACTAAGAAGGAGCATTTTACAGAAATTATTCTCAGATATCGTGCATTCTAGAGCCCATAGACATGGTTCTATATATAACATAGAATCTAACCTGTATTCCAACTTTCTAAATTAATTCAACATCTGAGCAAAGTACTTACTTTGAGAGAAAGTACATTCAGATTTTGAGCTATTTTATCCCTCGTATGCCATAGGCAAATCTGCTGCTTTCCTTAACACACATAATATCTACCAGCACATTGTGGATGTGAGGATAACCCAGAATAATCACACCTGTGTTGATGTTTTGTTTAGCAGACCGGTGTATCCAGTCTCAAAAACACCAATGAAAGATTTGTGATTTAACTTCTTCTACACGAATTATGGTATGAGTAATAATTTTTAACATGTGGTGCTAATGGTGTTGCAGTAGTGTTGGAGGATTTTAGTTTTGTTTACATACAATGGGCCAACCATCCTCTATTATAACCAGAGAGGAAAAATAGAAGTGCAACCCCTAAACCAAAGTAATATTGATAGTGACAGTAAAAAGTACAGACTAATCCAACCCCAACCTTAAGATCCTAAGAGTTGGCAGCTTTTTTAGAGCGTTCTGGTGCATTCTCAGACAAAGAAGCAAAACAGAGTCATACTATGCCTAGATGCTCATTCAGCAATTGGTGACTGCTGGTGTTAATACTCAGGAAGCACAGAGAAAATTATGCCCCTTCCAAACTTATTCAGCTATTAAGGTTTAATTTCTGAGCTCTATCAAGTTATCTGGAATGAGACTTACAAGTGATGCAGTTGTTGTTCCTTCAAGCCAGGCTGGTTCCTCTTTGATCTTTATTTCCAGGTCCATTTTGCACTGCAACTTAAGTATTTAGAAGGTACTAGGGTCGTTGATCACTTCCAATGACCTTACACTGAAATATAAGCCAGAAAAGTATATAACATTATTGATGTAATTGCTACTTATGTTGTTTGTCAACAGACTAAGCAACAAGCTTTCAATTTTACATGACTGTCAATATTAATCATACCGAAAAACTCAATATTGTACATGACTCCTGATATTGTGATCATACCCAGAGAACCTCCATTTTCTATGACTGATACTTCGATCAACGCTAAGGACCTCCAGTTTTACATGACTTTAAAACAGTGATCACTTCCATAGGAAATATAAGTTAACATATCTGTCGATATCAAGATCTTAGTCAAAGGACCTCTAATACCACATGACTCCTTATATCATATAAATAACTGTATAACATACAGTTCTATACAGAACTGAAACCACAACAAGATGACCTTTCTTGTTCAAAATCCAACGTACATCGCTTGTGATTGAAATGAATAAAACTTCTTGAAAATTCAGTGACTATTCCGTTGGTATATCACTCTGATCACCTGGGTTTATATCTTGGATTCTTCCTATCATTTTTATCCTTTGCAATAAGCTTCAAAACTAACTGAACAAGTTCACAGTTTTGTCAGATTTGTTCTATAATTTTCCTTCCCGGGATCAAATTCTCTCAAATAATTCTGCTCTCATCAAGCTGAATCACTACCTCTTTATTTGAGACATATATTATCAATCTGATTTTCAAGAACTTCTGATAACACGGCCTTTCAAAGGCTTCCACACTGTTTTTCTTGGCACCAGTTATTGTCTATGTTTCACTACCATATGGTGTCGTACCCCATACTCAATGTAAACATAATTTCTAATTTTTTCAATCCGTTGAACCTAAAGAACGGATTGAGAATAGATGGGAATTTAGGCTGGATTCAGTGATGATATTTATCGATATTGAGAAGGCATATGTCAGTGTACCATGGCAAGTGATCTCGGATGCATTGATAAAAAAGAAGGCCGATAGAGCAGAAGAAACAAGTATAAAAGCCATGAAAGAAAAGAGGGTAAGTATTATGAATACTATGATAGGACGAACAAACTAATTCAAAGTAGAAACAGGACTTCAAAAAGGATGTGTTTATCCCCTCTAATCTTCATTACGGTCATGGATGTAATCCACAAAAGTATACAATAAAAAATGGCAACCAAGGACCCATCTTTGCAGATGAGACAGTAATATGTGGAGAAGATGAAATGGAAGCACAAGAACAAGATACTGTATGGAATCAGGAGATAGAGGAATATGGAATGAAAATAAGTGTGGAAAAGTGTATGATAGTAGTGGTGACGAGATGTAATAGAGAAGTTTTTTTTTGCTGCTTGCTTTACGTCGCATTGACGCAGATAGGTCTTATGGTGACGATGGGATAGGAAAGGGCTGGGAGTGGGAAGGAAGCGGCTGTGGCCTTAATTAATTTCCTGGTGTGAAAATGGGAAACCACGGAAAACCATTTTCAGGGCTGCCAACAGTGCGGTTCGAACCTACTACCTCCTGAATACTGGATACTGGCCGCACTTAAGTGACTGCAGCTATCGAGCTCGGTAATAATAGGGAAGGAAGTGGGAATATTGAAGTAAAGGAAGACAATTATAAGTTGAGGAATGCTTCAAGTATTCGGGGAGAATAATTGCAGAAGATGGGAAAATACATTACGAAATTCAAAAGAGAATTGAACAAGCCAATGAGTTTTACCAATGTGTGAGATGTATAGTCTGTAACTGGGATGTCCCAACGGAATGCAAGAAAATTTTGCACCCAATGTATTACACACCAATTTTGACGTATGCATCAGGCACATGGACAAGAACACATGATGAAAGCAGAATGCAAGAGGCCAAGGTGAAATTCCTTACAGAAATAACAGGGAGGGCATGAAGCGATAAAGTCAGAAACATAGAAATCAGGGAGAGAATTGGATCCCCTGAACTGAAAGGCAAGATAGAGACCCGTAAGCTGAAATGGTATGGACACATGATGAGAATGGTTGGGGATAGAGTTCCAAACTAAGTATATACAGGGAAAGTCATAGGAGAAAGACATCGGGAAATGCCCAGAAAGGGGTGAATGGATACGGTAAGGAGAGTACAGAGAAGAGAGGAGTAAAAGTAGAAAAAATATTCAGGAAGATAGGGAGTGGTTGAAAGAGAAAAACTGAAGAGTTTCTTGATTCACATTTCAACCCAGTAGACTAGAAATGGAAAATGAAGAAAATTCTGTTGAGATGAAGACAAAAATTTATCCAATACTGCTATAGCTCATTTCATCGAACAATGCCACCAACCTTTACTTAAGTGTCCTTTCTTTTTTTTTTTTCGGTTCATGTCATATCTAATGACACAAACAAGTGGTGCTTACCAGAGCGTCCCTAGAAGGGAGTTCCATGCCAAACAATTGGTTTAAATGTTTAGCAGATTTTATTGTTCCCCAGGTGGTACAAAAATTGTCTATATTGAATAACTCGAGTTATGCTTCAGAGAATTCATTTCAACCAATAGCAGTGTTCATTAGCCACTTTGTGATATTTTACTGTAAATGTTAACATACTGCACTAACAATTAATACTATAATTTCTCCTACAGGTAATACAAGCTTTGTACCCGTGGCTAATTGAGTGAATCCTTACGCATTGCCAATACTGCAATGTACCATGTTTACTTGTTCTGACCATCACATGTTATTCTATTAATATGTTATTGGCTTTACTTTCAAGCAACTACCTTTTACAGTTTCCACAGCCAGAATTTCTTCCTGAAGATTGTTCTTCCATTCCTGCTAGCAGTTTCATGTTGCACTAACAACTCCAAAGGAAAGGGATAAGATTAGGTACACATCAGAATTAATTAAGGTTAATTAATGATAAAATGGGGAAACCACAGAAACGTTTTTCAGGGCTGCAGATCCTAGGATTCGACCCCATGCAAACTAACCGCCACTCGCCCCTGAAAATCTTTTACAAACCAATAAATCAGAGAGGCAGGCAACTGTTACCTAAATCATGAAGAATAAATACCGGATATAGCTGCTGTGGGGTAATGATGTGATACAGAAGAATCTCCATAACAACACTGATATAACAAGATACAGATATCCTAAATGGAAACCTCTCAAGATTTTGAACCCTACTACCATATATTGCAGGATACAGTGTAAAGAACAACTTAACATTCACAGCGTCACTATAAAATTGCACAGAAAGGTAAATAACACAGCAAAACAATCATTAAAATTCATCTGCATTGCTCTTCAGAAAATAATCCTCATTCCACTAATTTAGGATATACGATATATTGCTACTTGACACAACTTGCAGGCACATTCAACGCAAAGGCTGGGAGTTTTCTAAAAAGCAAGCTAGTTATATGCAAATTAATTTTTAATGCTTAATTTAAAATAAAATTTAAGAAAATTAATAACATTAAGTATTATAAATATACAGAATGCTGAAACTGAGAAAGATTACTATTAACGTATTCTCGAGATCTACATTTAGCAAATGAAAATTATTGAACTTGAATATTACCGACAATATGTTAGAGGTGTAAAATGATAGAAATCAATCTTCAATGAAGCAAATCCGCTACTCACTTAACGGAAGAAGCTGTACGATTGGCTAATACGCTCCTTACATAACAACATGCAAGCCACTTCGAAACAAAACTGGTTATTTGAATGTTGTTTAATCACTTAAAACAACCCTTAACAAACTCTAGATGAACAAATTTGATTCGTAACAGTCAGTTGAACAGGCTGAAGGTGGAAAGGGTGTATTACTAGTGACAACTACAGAGTAGGAGACACTTACTGAAAAGAGCAGTTTCTATTTATGTTTGTGCTTAGTAGTGACATACGGTACCGGTTTTGTAATTAGGAAACGTATTAATGTGGCTTAAAATTATTGTAGTGTACTGTACAGTACTATACGAGTAATATCTTATTAGAAATAGGTGTCCTTACTTTATTATTGTAGAATTTTTGTGGAGTATAGTAGAGACATCTGTAGAAACCCTCTTACCAAAATGCTGTTGTTCCAATTAGGAGAGGCTTAACTGCAGTATAGAATTGTGTAATTTTTGTGTATTCCTTTCGGTATTCAGTAATTAACAGTAGTTTTCATCTGTTAGGGTGTCGTAGGATACACATCGAATACGACTAAGTAGTATTATAGTGTAGTAGTATATTAAGTACCTAATTGTTGTGTGATTTTTGAGTACTATCCTAGACAATATTTTTTCTTTTTTTTTTTTTTGCACAAAACAAGTTATTTATATTTCCGTTTCTTTTCAGTTTTTCTGTAATGAATGGGTAAAGAATGCAAGTGTATGTACTGTGGGTGTGGTGAGGCATTGAGTGGTATGAGAGAGGAGTTGGAGAGTTTGAGGGAGATAATTAGGATTCTCACAGAAGACAGGAAGGAAGATAGGACTCCCTTAAATAACATACAGGTTACAGTAAGTGTACAAGAGGGAGAGGAAGGAAAGGAGGGAACTGTAGAAGAGGGGTGTTCTAATGTTTTAAGGGGAAGGAGATTGCAGGCTAAGGGCTCTATTCAGGATAAGAACTCAGCACAGGTGTCTATGAGAAATCAGTACAAGCCACTGCAGGTAGAGCAATGGATGGAAGATGAGGAACAGGGGACTGTTGCTGAGATGTGTGGAAGTAGGAGGAAGGGGAAAGGTAGGAAAGAAAATGTAGAGTAGAAAATAGGAAAAGACAGGTGGAACAGGGCCATAGAAGGGAGAAAAGGGAGGGGAAGTAGCTTCTGCAGCTATCAGGAAAGATAGGGGTGACCATGAGGGGAGGGGATCAAAGGAGGTGGGTAGGGTTGAGGCTCTGGTCAAGGGGGATTCCATTTTTAGCCACATGGGGAAAGTGTGTGGTGAAAAGGGAACCAGGGTAGAATGTTATCCAGAAATTAGGTTGAGGCAGATGCTGAGAAAATTAGAAGAGAAGAAAAAAGGGAAAGTAGAAGGTGGTTTTTTTTCACTTGGTACCAACAACGTAAGGCAAGCTAATGTACAATATAACTATTTATAATAGTTTATTTAAATCCGCTTGATCAATACACTCATTAAATGAAAGAAACATTATTTATTAAACCATACATGTTTCGGGAAATCTCAACCATTCCCTTCATCGGTGGTTAGATCAAAGAATAACATAATATGACACAATCTTTTGTTTTACAATTTGAAGGAGTATTGTGTCCCAATACATCATGTCAAAGAGTAAAGAGAACTTATGAAATATTATAAAAATGATCAATACATACAATTTTGGTTGAATTGAATGAGAAACACTATACAAATTTATGATCTTCAAGTTTTTCTTCTTTTCTTCTTCTTTTTGTTCCTTAAATGATTATATGCTAGCCTAAACAGTGGGTTATCTTCTGTACTTTTCTCATTTAAACTTTTCAGAATTACATTTTTGTGTAAGGTAAATTTCTAAATTTTCCAAAACTGTTTAGGCTAGCATATAATCATTTAAGGAACAAAAAGAAGAAGAAAAGAAGAAAAACTTGAAGATCATAAATTTGTATAGTGTTTCTCATTCAGTTCAACCAAAATTGTATGTATTGATCATTTTTATAATATTTCATAAGTTCTCTTTACTCTTTGACATGATGTATTGGGACACAATACTCCTTCAAATTGTAAAACAAAAGATTGTGTCATATTATGTTATTCTTTGATCTAACCACGGATGAAGGGAATGGTTGAGATTTCCCGAAACATGTATGGTTTAATAAATAATGTTTCTTTCATTTAATGAGTGTATTGATCAAGCGGATTTAAATAAACTATTATAAATAGTTATATTGTACATTCAGACCAGTCGATACGGACCAAACACAATATTAACCTATCATGGTTAAGTTTATTAACAGGCAAGCTAATATCAGTACCAACATATTTGGAGATGTGTGGGACCTGGTAAATGCTGCGTGGGTGAAGTTTAAGAAAGCAGAGATTGTTATCAGTGGAATACTGTGTAGGAGGGATACTGATTGGAGAGTGATCAGGGTTTTAAATGAGACTATGGAGGTGGTATGTGGGGAAACTGGGAATTAAATTTCTAGATCTTAATGGGTGGATAGGAGGTAGGGATCTGCACTCAGATGGCCTTCAATTAAATCGCAGTGGTACGTATAAGTTAGGAGATTTGTTTAGAAGGGTAATAGGGAGGTACATTCAGGAAAATGGTGTTGTCTACGGAATGGTGATGAGGGTACAGAGATTCAGAAATCAAGTAGGGATGAAATAAAATTGTTAGTGTTGAACTGTAGAAGTATTGTAAAGAAAGGAAGAGAATTAAGTAAATAGATATATATTTACCAGATGTTGTAATATGAGTTGAATCATGGCTGAGAAATTATGTAATGGATGCAGAAATTTTCTCACAGAACAGGAGTGTGTGATAAATATCATTGTTAATCCGTATTGAAGATACTGAATAGAGGATGCTACAGGGTTTATTTTGTCACCTATTCAATACATATACATTTTTATACATTAAGGAATTTATTATTAATTCCATTTGACTGATGATGCCCTCAATGAAGGGCAAAACATGTCTCAAATGGAATTAATAATAAATTCCTAAATGTTTAAATATGTATATGTATTGAATAGGTGACACAATAAACCCTTTAGCATCCTACATACAGGAGTGTGTATCTTAGAGATAGGATAGATAGATAGATAGATAGATAACTCTTTATTGCCACCCTAGTTTGCACCATCGGTTACAGGCAATAAAGAACATAAAATACACATGAACCCAAAAAAAAAAACAATATAAACCAAACAAAACAATATAAACTAACATACTGTTATATATAATGTAAAACTCTAACTATCTACACTAAAACTATTAACTATGAACCCAAAAAAAACATACAAAATAATATAAACCAAACAAAACAATTTACTAACTACTCTACTTATTTAGTGGTGTCCATGCCGGCAGAATCCAGCCTGGCACTGCACCAACTTGTCTAAAACTATTGAGATGCCTCTGGTATGCGAGGAACACCTCTGCATGTTAGGGCATCCCCTACCTTAATTCTAATATACTAACCCATATCTACTCTCTACAGCTAACTAAACATAAAGAAAAAGAAACTTTGGCTGCACGCGGCGTTCCCTGTGAGGAGAGAGAAGAGATAGGATAGGATTTATTCTGATGATAGAAGAATTTGTAAGCTACAAAAAAAGTTGAACATGAGAAACATGAAATTCTAGGTGTAAGGCTCATTTCAAAAGATAATAGGCAACCTGATGTCTTTGGAGTGTACATACTGGGAAAGGATAGTGCTGACCCAAATTCAGAATTATTTGATAAGATAATCAGCTATGTGGGAAACGACATGGAAAGGAATGTGATTGCAGTGGGAGATCTTAATTTACCAAATGTCAATTGGAAGGAAGTGGGAATAACAGGAAGCATGACCAACAAATTGCAAATAAGCTAATATAGGAAGGACAGCTGATACAGAAAGTGATGGAATCAACTAGAGGGAAAAATATCCTGGACGTGGTGCTGATAAAACCAGACAAGCTCTATAGAGAAACCGAAGTATTTATTTATTTATTCGTATCAGAAGCATACATTTTACATTGCATAATGGTACTTAACGACATACATATCAAATAGTGTTTGCCCAAAATTTTGCCAAATCACGGGCATTAGGTGTTGCAGCCATCAAGTCCTCTATTGTGCAACTTAAAGGACACTTACTACAGTTCATGAAATGGGCTGTGGTTTGGTCTTCACCACATTCGCATTGCCTGGATGTGCCAGGAAAGCACCACTTTACCATATTGGTTCTTGATCTACCAACCCCAGTGCGAAGCCTGTTCAGCGATTTCCACGTAGACCAATGTTCCTCGTGTCCTGGGGGGAGATGTTCAATTGGTAGCATCCAATCAGCAAGTTGAGGATTTCTAGTTCTCCATAACCTCAACCGTGTGGATTGAGCAGATTCGTTTAAATCTTCGGTTGTATTCAGGAAACTCCTCCTAGACCTCAATCTTCGGTGGGCAGGTTCATATCCATTTAATGGGTGTGCACATGAGGCAAGTGCTTTAGTTCTCTCATTCATGGATGCAACTTCTCTTCTTATATCTGGTGGGGCGATTCCAGCCAAACAGTAGATTCTATCTCGTGGAGTTGGTCTCAAGCAGCCAGTAATGAGTCGACATTTTTCATTTAGAGAAATGTCAACTTGTTTAGCATGACTTGATCTGTACCAAACAGGGCAAGCGTACTCTGCAGCGGAGTAACACAGAGCCAGGGCTGTAGTTCTCAACGTCTTTGGATGTGTACCCCAATTGGTTCGTTCCAGACAACTTGCGAAGGATGTTGTTTCTAGCTGACACTTTCTGCTTGATGTTCATGCAGTGTTGTTTGTAGGTGAGAGCACGATCCAATGTTACACCTAGATATTTAGGTGTTGGGCAGTGATCTAGTTGAGTATCTTCCCATACTACCTGCAATTTCCTTGACGCCTGTCTGTTCTTTAAATGGAAGGCACATACCTGAGTTTTAGATGGGTTAGGCTTCAATTGATTTCCTCTGTAGTAGTAGGATAGTTCAGAAAGAGCCTCTGATAACTTTTCTTCTACAATCTCAAAGCAATTTGCTTGAGTAGCAATAGCTCGATCATCCGCATATATGAAGCTTCTGGTGCCAACTGGAAGAGGTTGGTCATTCGTATAGATATTAAAGAGCATAGGGGCGAGAACACTGCCTTGTGGCAGACCATTCTTTTGTTTCCTCCATCGACTTTTCTGATCCTGAAATTCAACGAAGAACCTACGATTTTGGAGAAGATTGCAAATTACTTGAGTCATCTTGTAATCTTTTGACCGAAGTAATAGATGGTATTAGTGATCACGGAGCTGTTTTTGTCGTAGTTAAAAATAAATGTGATAGAAAGGATGGTTTTAAAAGTAGGACTATTAGGCAGGATTATATGGCTGATAAAGCAGGCATGAGGCAATTTAAAAAAAGTAATTATGATTGGTGGGAAATGGTAAATAAGAATGTAAACAGAATCTGGGATGGGTTTAAGGAAATTGTTGAGGAATGTGAAAACAGGTTTGTTCCTTTAAAGCTGGTAGGAATGGTAAAGACCCACATTATTATAATAAAGAAATAAAGAGACTAAGAAGGAGGTGCAGATTGGAAGGAAATAGAGTTAGAAATGGCCATGGAAGTAAGGAGAAGTTGAAGGAACTTACTAGGAAATTAAATCTAGCAAAGAAAGCAGCTAAGGATAACATGAGGTCAAGCATAATTGGCAGTCATACAAATTTTATTGGAAAATAGAATGGTATGTGTAGGTATTTTAAGGAAGAAATAGGTTCCAAGAAGGACATTCCGGGAATAGTTAATGAACAAGGGGAGTGTGTATGTGATGATCTTCAAAAGGCAGAAGTATTCAGCCAGCAGTATGTAAAGATTATTGTTTATAAGAAAAATGTCCAGATAGAGCAGGTGACTGACACTAAAGAAGTATTAAAATTTACATATGATAAAAATGATATTTACAATAAGATACAAAAGTTGAAAAGTAGAAAAGTGGGTGGAATTGATAAGATTTCTGGGGATATAATAAAGACAATGGGTTGGGATATAGTACCATATCTGAAGTACTTATTTGATTTATGTTTGTTTGAAGGAGCTATAACAAATGAATGGAGAGTTGCAATAGTAGCCCCTGAATATAAAGGAAACGGTGATAGATATAAACCTGAAAATTACAGCCCCGTAAGTTAGACATGCATTGCATGTAAGCTTTGGGAAGGCATTCCTTCTGATTACAGTAGACATGTGTGAAAAATTAATAACTGGTTCGATAGAAGGCAATTTGGTTTTAGGAAAAGTTATTCCACTGTAGCTCAACTTGTAGGATTTCAGCAAGTTATAGCAGATTTTTTGGATTCTGGAGGCCAAATGGACTGTATTGTGATTGACCTGTCTAAAGCATTTATAGGATGGATCACGGGAGATTACTGGCCAAACTGAGTGCAATTGGACTAGACAAAAGAATAACTGAATGGGTTGCTACATTTCTAGAAAATAGATCTCAGAAAATTAGAGAAGGCGAAGCATTATCTAACCGGTAATAATTAAGAGGGAAATTCCTCAAGGCAGTATTATTGGACCTATATATTTTCTTGGAACAGCTTACCAAGGGAGATGTTCAATAAATTTCCAATGTCATTGAAATCATTTACGAAAAGGCCAGGAAAGCAACAGATAGGGAATCTGCCACCTGGGCGACTGCCCTAATTGCAGATCAGAATTGATTGATTGATTGATTGATTGATTGATTGATTGATTGATTGATTGATTGATTGATTGATTGATTGATTGATTGATTGATTGATTGATTGATTGATTGATTGATTGATTGATTGATTGATTGATTGATTGATTGATTGATTGATTGATTGATTGATTGATTGATTGATTGATTGATTCATTGTTTGATTGATTGATTGATTGTGGCACTGGGTGCAATGCCCCGCTATGTCTGGCTCAAAGAGGATGTATAAGAGAGAAAGAACTTCTACCGGTGAAAGAAAGAATACGAAAGCAGGTCCATTATAGTCCATTATGCCTTTCAGCGTTCAGTCTGCAAGCCTCTGTGAATTTAACGAAACGGCACGTCGCGACATTCCTCGATTTGCAACTAGTGCCGTGGCCTCATTTAGTTCTGTACCTCTTCTTTAAATCGTTAGAAACTGAGTCAAACCATTGTCCCCGCCACCGAAGACGTTTTACGCGTACAGCTTCATCCATCGAGTTCATTCCTAAATTAGCCTTCATCTGCTTGTTCCGAGTACTCTCCTGCCATTGTTCCCACCTGTTTGCAGAAGCAATAATTCACGCTACTTTCGGGTCTGTTACTTCTAATTTATGAATAAGATATCCTGAGTCCACAAAGCTTTCGCTCTCGTAAAGCAAAGATGGTCTGGAGACACACCGATGTCAAAACAGTTTCGTCCGGGAGCTGACTTCCTTCTTACAAAACACTGTTGATCGCAACTGTCAGCTCACTACATTAGCTTTACTACACCTTGATTCAGGCTCACTTACTGTATTACCATCCTGGTGGAACACACAACAAATATACTTAAAAGTTTCTACCTGTTCCAGCTTTGTATCACCAATCTGACATTCAATTCTGTTGACTTTCATACCTACTGACATAAATTTAGTCTTGGAGATGCTAATTGTCATTCCGTACTCATTACGCCTATTTTCAAGTTCGAAGACATTAGACTGCAGGCTTTCGGCACAATCTACCATTAAGACGAAGTCGTCAGCAGAGGCCAGACTCCTTACTAAATTTCCAACTGCCTGAATCACTCCCTGCCAATTTATACCTTCCATCAGATGATCCACGTAAACTACGAAGGGCAAAGGTGAAAGATTACAGCCTTGACTAACCCCTGTAAATATCCTGAACCAAGAACTCATTCTACCATCAATTCTCACTGCAGACTAATTGTCACCATGAATGCCTTTGATTGATTTTAATGTACCCTTAATTTCATCCCCCCACTAGAGTGAACATCAGTTCCCTCATATGCTTTCTGTAGGTCTACGAAATATAAGCACAGCTGTTCATTCAAATCGTAACATTTTACATTTACCTGGCGCGTACTGAAAATCGGACCTTGACAGCCCCTCCGTGCTCAGTAAACACACTGGTTCCCGTCCAACGTCCTCTCAACCACTGATCGCACCCTCCCTTCCAAGATGCCAGCGAATACCTTGCTTGGTATAGTATACAATTAGATACCTCGATAGTTGTTGCAATCCTTCCTGTTCCCTTGCTTATAGATAGGTGCAGTTACTGCTCCTCTCCGATCTGAAGGTACCTTACCAACACTCCATTCTAATCTTACTACTTTATGAAGCCATTTCATCCCTGCCTTCCCACTATACTTCACCATCTCAGGTCTAATTTCATCTATTCCTGCTGCTTTATGACAATGGAGTGTATTTACCATCCTTTCAACTTCCTCAAGCGTAATTTCACCAGCATCACTTTCTTCCTGCACATGAGCTTGGTTGTTCGCGACACCACCAGGGTGATTTCCTTTTACAATGGGAAGATTTTCAAAATATTCCCTCCACGTGTCCAGTGGTTCGCTGGGATCTATTATGAGTTCACCTGTATTACCCAAAGCACAGCTCATTTCCTTTTTCTTTCATTCCCATGATTCTTTATTACTATCCAGAAATGTTTCGCTGCTGCTTGACATAGCCTTTCCAGGTTATTACCAAAATCTTCCCATGGTTTCTTTTTGGATTCAGCAACTATTTGTATCTCTCTGTTTAATTCATCTACGTACAATTCCCTGTCTGCATCGGCCTTGTTTGGAGCCATTTCTGGTAAGCCTTCTTTTTGCGTTTACAAGCTGCTGCCACCTCATCATTCCACCGAGATGTTAGATTTTCTCCACATTTACACATACCGTAGTCATTCCTAGGCATTCCCTTGGTGTTTCTATTACAGCATCCCTGTATGCCACCTATTCTCTTTCTATATCCTGAACCTGCTTACTGTCCACTGTTCAAAACTTCTCAATAATCATATCCATGTACTTCTGTCTAATTTCCTCGTCCTGGAGATTTTCTACTCTTATTCGTTTGCTGACAGATTTCACTTTCTCTGTCCTAGGCCTAGAGATACTTAGTTCACTACACATCAGATAGTGGTCTGTATCACCGAAAAATCCCCGAAAAATCATACATTCCTAACAGACTTCCTGAATTTAATGTCGGTTGAGATATGGTCTATTTTATGGATCTGGTATCCGTAGCCCCCATGTGAAAAGTCTCATGCTTAAGGAATGTATTCGTAACTGCTAAACACAAACTAGCACAGAAGTCCAACAAACGCTTCCCATTCCCGTTAGCTTCCACTTATTCCCCACATTTACCAATCACCCTTTCGAATAGATCAGTTCTGTTTGCAACTCTCGCATTGGTATCGCCCATCAGCACCTTTCTCATCCTTGCTGTTGACCCTGACTACGATATCATTCGATGTTTCATAAAACTTGTGAACTTCATCCTCATCTGAACCGTCACACGGTGAATACACTCAGACAATTCTCGTCCTAATTCCTCCAACTGCCAAATATATCCACATGGTTCGCTCATTTACTTGCCTAAAAGAAACCATGCTGCGTATAATAGTATTCCTCATTAACATTCCTGCCACATACTGTGCCCTTCCCTCTTTAACACCAGTCAAGTACCCTTTACAATCTCCTGTCTCTTCCTCGTTATCTCTTCTTGCCCGAATATCAGTTACCCCTGGTACATCCGGATGCGTCCTCTTTGCTGAAGCACCCAGTTCTACTTTCCTTATTCGAATAGCCCCATTAATAGTGATAGTTCACCATCGATTTCCATTTCGTTCGCCAAGTCGTTTCCAAGGAGTCCATCGCCTGTTAATGGGAGTGGGACTCCATTACTCCCATAGGTCCGAGGTTTGCTTTAAACGTTCTGAACTCGGTAAATACATGAAGCAGGATACTACCCTACTTATACATAGTCCAAGTGAGGATCTCTCCTCTAACGGGTTAGGGGCCACCGGTGGATTTTGTAGTCTTAGCCACCGGAGCACAAGAAGGGCCATTGCACAGAATATGTCCGAGAACCCATTCCCGTGCCATAGCAAGTGGTATCCCGACCCTCAGGACCGCTTACTAGCCCACTCAGCCGTTGCCCATGGTTCCCGGAAAAGAACGTGACTACCGAGCTCGATAGCTGCAGTCGCTTAATTGCGGCCAGTATCCAGTAATCGGGAGATCGTGGGTTCGAGCCCCACTGTCGGCAGCCCTGAAGATGTTTTTCCGTGGTTTCCCATTTTCACACCAGACAAATGCCGGAGCTGTACCTTAATTAAGGCCACGGCCGCTTCCTTCCACTTCCTAGGCCTTTCCTATCCCATCGTCGCTATAAGACGTATCTGTGTCGGCGCGACGTAAAACAAATAGCAACAAAAAAGAACGTGACTACAGTAACCCACACCATGAACCGACAATTATTATTATTATTATTATTATTATTATTATTATTATTATTATTATTATTATTATTATTATTATTATTATTTCGGGGATATCCATGGAGCAGAAAGAGGCTAAAGACGGTGCCGGGGTGAATGGTTCTATCTACAATATCAAAATTAATTTAAAACTTGAACTGAAGGTTATATTTCTTTAGAATTTCAAAAATCAACAAATAACTATATAACAGGTACAATTAGCAATCTTGAAACAGGACTAGGAAAATCCAATATTAGAGATTTTTCGGGATTCTGGGCTTCAAGCCCCTAATGTTACAATTCTAGATATACCGGATCCAGTTTACAATTTTAATTCAAACAAGGAATCATTTACTCAAGGGCAGAAATCCCCTAATTCAAGAGCGCTTGCTCCCAAAATACAGTATCTTGCCTTCCATAGGTACACATTACTCTTACTAAGAGGCAACAGGCTCTCAGTTCCTTCTAGCCTGCTCAAGGCAACAGGCTCTCAGTTCCTTCTAGCCTGCTCTAGGCAACACGCTCTCAGTTCCTTCTAGCCTGCTCAAGGCAACACGCTCTCAGTTCCTTCTAGCCTGCTCAAGGCAACAGGCTCTCAGTTCCTTCTAGCCTGCTCTAGGCAACACGCTCTCAGTTCCTTCTAGCCTGCTCAAGGCAACACGCTCTCAGTTCCTTCTAGCCTGCTCAAGGCAACACGCTCTCAGTTCCTTCTAGCCTGCTCAAGGCAACACGCTCTCAGTTCCTTCTAGCCTGCTCAAGGCAACACGCTCTCAGTTCCTTCTAGCCTGCTCAAGGCAACACGCTCTCAGTTCCTTCTAGCCTGCTCAAGGCAACACGCTCTCAGTTCCTTCTAGCCTGCTCAAGGCAACACGCTCTCAGTTCCTTCTAGCCTGCTCAAGGCAACACGCTCTCAGTTCCTTCTAGCCTGCTCTAGGCAACACGCTCTCAGTTCCTTCCAGCCTGCTCTAGGCAACACGCTCTCAGTTCCTTCTAGCCTGCTCAAGGCAACACGCTCTCAGTTCCTTCCAGCCTGCTCAAGGCAACAGGCTCTCAGTTCCTTCTAGCCTGCTCAAGGCAACACGCTCTCAGTTCCTTCTAGCCTGCTCAAGGCAACACGCTCTCAGTTCCTTCTAGCCTGCTCTAGGCAACACGCTCTCAGTTCCTTCCAGCCTGCTCTAGGCAACACGCTCTCAGTTCCTTCCAGCCTGCTCTAGGCAACACGCTCTCAGTTCCTTCCAGCCTGCTCAAGGCAACAGGCTCTCAGTTCCTTCTAGCCTGCTCAAGGCAACACGCTCTCAGTTCCTTCTAGCCTGCTCAAGGCAACACGCTCACAGCTCCTTCTAGCCTGCTCAAGGCAACACGCTCTCAGTTCCTTCTAGCCTGCTCAAGGCAACACGCTCTCAGTTCCTTCTAGCCTGCTCAAGGCAACACGCTCTCAGTTCCTTCTAGCCTGCTCTAGGCAACACGCTCTCAGTTCCTTCCAGCCTGCTCTAGGCAACACGCTCTCAGTTCCTTCTAGCCTGCTCAAGGCAACACGCTCTCAGTTCCTTCCAGCCTGCTCAAGGCAACAGGCTCTCAGTTCCTTCTAGCCTGCTCTAGGCAACACGCTCTCAGTTCCTTCTAGCCTGCTCAAGGCAACACGCTCTCAGTTCCTTCTAGCCTGCTCAAGGCAACACGCTCTCAGTTCCTTCTAGCCTGCTCAAGGCAACAGGCTCTCAGTTCTCTCAGTTCCTTCTAGCCTGCTCAAGGCAACACGCTCTCAGTTCCTTCTAGCCTGCTCAAGGCAACACGCTCTCAGTTCCTTCTAGCCTGCTCAAGGCAACACGCTCTCAGTTCCTTCTAGCCTGCTCAAGGCAACACGCTCTCAGTTCCTTCTAGCCTGCTCAAGGCAACACGCTCTCAGTTCCTTCTAGCCTGCTCAAGGCAACACGCTCTCAGTTCCTTCTAGCCTGCTCAAGGCAACACGCTCTCAGTTCCTTCTAGCCTGCTCTAGGCAACACGCTCTCAGTTCCTTCCAGCCTGCTCTAGGCAACACGCTCTCAGTTCCTTCTAGCCTGCTCAAGGCAACACGCTCTCAGTTCCTTCCAGCCTGCTCAAGGCAACAGGCTCTCAGTTCCTTCTAGCCTGCTCAAGGCAACACGCTCTCAGTTCCTTCTAGCCTGCTCAAGGCAACACGCTCTCAGTTCCTTCTAGCCTGCTCAAGGCAACACGCTCTCAGTTCCTTCTAGCCTGCTCTAGGCAACAGGCTCTCAGTTCCTTCTAGCCTGCTCAAGGCAACACGCTCTCAGTTCCTTCTAGCCTGCTCAAGGCAACACGCTCTCAGTTCCTTCTAGCCTGCTCAAGGCAACACGCTCTCAGTTCCTTCTAGCCTGCTCAAGGCAACACGCTCTCAGTTCCTTCTAGCCTGCTCAAGGCAACACGCTCTCAGTTCCTTCTTGCCTGCTCTAGGCAACACGCTCTCAGCTCCTTCTAGCCTGCTCAAGGCAACACGCTCTCAGCTCCTTCTAGCCTGCTCAAGGCAACACGCTCTCAGTTCCTTCTTGCCTGCTCTAGGCAACACGCTCTCAGTTCCTTCTAGCCTGCTCAAGGCAACACGCTCTCAGTTCCTTCTAGCCTGCTCAAGGCAACAGGCTCTCAGTTCCTTCTAGCCTGCTCTAGGCAACAGGCTCTCAGTTCTCTCAGTTCCTTCTAGCCTGCTCAAGGCAACAGGCTCTCGGTTCCTTCTAGCCTGCTCAAGGCAACATCAAAAACTTACAATCTCTGGCCTCTCAAGGCACAACTTACAAATTGAAAATAATTTTATACAGGGGTATCCAGTACCCAACCTAAAGGGCCTTTGCGAAAAAGAACAGGTTAAATAAACGGCCCGAACACAAACTGAATAGAGGCGTACAGTGCACTCCTAGATAATGAAAAATTAAAACCCACAGGGCTCTCTGCCGATGAAACAGGGGCTAATCCCAAGCTACATGAGGTGGTGCGTATAGAAATAACGGCAATACATTACAGAAAAAAGGTTGCTAAATCGCAAACACCTCAAACCAAGAAGAACGGGAGCTCGAGAGGGTAACTCACTCTCTATCCCCCAATTATAATTAAAGATTTTATGAAGTTTTTACATTAGCCGAAAGAAAAGTTACATTTTAGAAATGTATTGTTACATAATTAGAGACTCGGACCTTCCCCTCGAATAAAGCTGCGGAGGTAGCAATAAAGATAATGTTTACGTGGCCATTACGTTATAGATCTTCAGCTGACCGAAGAAAGGGGCGGCCTGCTGCCTTAACACACACACAGAAAGAGGATGATCAATTGACAAGGAAACATGTAAAGCCGCAGTTTATGTACCCTCAGGGGAGGTTCGAGAGAAGTCAAGACTAATCAGGACACACCCTCTTAATTTTTATTGGTGGATTCAAAATGAACTAGAAATGCGGGATTTGTTGAAAATTAATTACCAAAATTTATAATTGGTCCGATTCAAGACTGGCGGAAAGAAACGGAAATATTGCCAATCGCAAAATAAATGTACATAGATTCAGTTATAAAAACCTAGAAATACGAAACTTCTTTAAGTTATAAGTTCTTACACCTTGCACCAGAGTGCATGATCAGAGGTTTTGTGGTAATGTCATCTGTGGAAAAATGTCCAAACTTCTTGATGTATGGCGAACAAAACCAGGAGAAATTCAATCAGATTAGGAAACTTTACAATAACACAGTTACTTAATATTTCAGTGGTGACAGCTTCTGATTAAAGTTCCAACTTGTTGTGTTATTAGTTTCACGTTTTGATCGATAGGGGAGATTATTAAGGCGCTGATTTTGAATGAGCGGAGTTGAGGTGAACCTCCCGGTATTATTATTATTATTATTATTATTATTATTATTATTATTATTATTATTATTATTATTATTATTATTATTATTATTATTCCGCAAATATCGTGGATCACAGAGGTGTAAGAAGGTGCTGGGCTGAATGCGTGGACAAGGATTTGACAATATAATGCACTAAATTTTGAAATGTTATTCCTTCCTTCTTATTTCTCTTACTTAAAATTTGATAAATAGAAGATGTGAATAAACAACAACAATATAATAATGAGCTCGTTAGCGCCAACAACAACGTCATAAAGTAGAGAGAATTATCAGTACGATGAAACATTCACACTATTGTATAAGAGCAGGTTTGCTTCACTACGAGTCTCAGCTCCAAACTATAATACAGTCCAGTTTCTCATTTCTTATAGCGCACAAGGATATACAACAGCAATCTTCAAATTAGGTATTTACACTCACTTCTGCTCAATTATTTTCATATTACCTTCCGGAAACATAAAGAGGCAAAATGAGTGCCCATATTAAATGGCTACAATGTAAACGGGAAAAAGTTGATAATCATCGGCCAAACAAAAATCGCAGGTAGGCGAAAATCCTGCACTCCTTCTAGAAAACTGTTAAAAGCTTAAGTGAGCTCATGGCCCCAAGGTACAGAGGCTAAGGCTATTCTACGCCAGGGTGACTAAGCAATAAGCATTAAGTACCAAAAACTCTTAATGATTATGGAGGATAAGATACTTAATCACCCCATACCAGTTGAATGGTAGTCAACAGAGGGTAATCACTCTTGTCCCCTTACATTACATATTTCCCAGTAGGGAATAAAACAGAGCCCCTAGATTGGCGAAAATTATAGTTTTAAACCAACAGGTTTAGAAATGTACACGAAATAAAAGAGCTTTGAAATCATGCTATCTCCGGGAGCTATCGTATGTTAAAAAATTTCTGTCATTACGTTGTGTGGCGGACCTTCCGAACGCCGATCCGCGACCTCTGCCACTTTAGTATACGCCGCACACAATAAACTGTAGCCATGCCAATGACAATACGGCCTTAACGCGCCCAGCTTTTATAGTATCTCGAGGGGAAGTTAGTGAACACTTTACTGATAGGCTGGATGCTTGTACACACCCCAAATATTATTCCGCTACAGAAAATATTCACAAAATTTCGAATTGTTAGATAGATGCAGGAGATTGAGGGGGGGAGGGTTGAAGCAGATGTGTCGGCAACCTTGACACAAGAACAAAATAATTTTCAAAACTAAGATAATCTACCTTTCAAAATTAGCTTTCCCATAAGAATTTATTGTCTTTAAGCCCACCAGAGGGGGCTCTTAGGCCAATGGTAGAGGCATCCAACAGTTGAAATTCAAAGTGTCTTGCATAACATTATTTCAGGTTCCATTACATAGATGGCCTTATAGAAGGCACGCAGTTCGACCGGACGGAGAAGTTGCACACTCGGTACAGACCGCCACCCTCTAAGCTCTTACAGCGGTATGAGCAGCTTTGAAATCTTGAATCTTGCCATGCATATTTTTGAGAGAACATATATATATAAGTTGGAGTATCACTTGATAGAGAGTCCTTTCTTGTTTATTTGTTGAGGAAATGTAGTTCAGATAGTATGTGCGAAGTAGTAGAAGTTCGGGCTGTTGCGCCCAGAGTCTATGGCAAGAGTGGCTGCCGCTCACGATGACTGGATGGGGTCGCCCCGACTTCCAAGGTACCTTGAGATACCATCCTTCCGTATAATGTGCGGAGCAACCAAGGCATGGTCACAAAGTACCGATAGCATTGTTCGGGCCAAGGATAGAGTGGGCGTTTGGAATACAGCTTCCAAGCCTATCCCAAGGATGATAGTCCCAAAGGAGGCAGTTTAGACGGAGTCTCGGCCGGAAAGAGGCGGCCCCATACCCCGCGCCGGCATCTCTCGCAGGTTGACACGACGTGGCCTCAAGTGAAAGTAGGGCACTGTAACACTGAACTTTGGGGCAACAGTAACTGACTCATAGATAATGTCACATGCGTTGCAGGTAAAGTTGGCGACTTTGTAGGACGAATCCACGAATTTTCTGACACACGTTTGGAGACAGTGTCCTTAATGGTGGAATGGTAATGAAATAATTGAAGTCAAGGCTTTCAAAAAAGTATTTAAGCAAAACATGGAAGTTAACTTAGGATTAACTTAAATACATAGAATATTTCACAACCTGCAGGGGCAGAAGGCCTCCTTATTCTAGCTTTCGTGTATAAAAGTTAAACTAATAAGATACTAAGGAAAGAAGTATAATTAAATGAGCAATATTATCACTTGGTGGCATATAATGAAAAGCGAAGGCCTTCACACAGGTTTTACTTGAGACAGGTGGACCCCTAAAATCCTTTCGTTTCTCGGGTTACTCACCAAAAGGGTGACAGGAGTAAGGAAATCGAATGTAATGCAAGTTCCATGAAATCTGGGGGCAAGCTTGCCCTAGGGAACAAAATTTTTAACCATAATCTGATCTCCAATTTTCTAAATTGGTTTGTCTTTGTCCACGGTCATACCCAAACTTTACTCTCCTATGAGAGGCCGTAAGGTTATTTGTAGCTTTTCCACATAAATCCCGGATATCCTCTGGATCTATTGTCTCTGGCAATAGCTCATTGATTGACAACACATTTGACAAAGGAACATTTGGGACAAACTTAAACATAAGTGAAACTGGAGAAAACTTGTGGGACTCATGAACGGTCCAGTTAAAGGCTAATGATAACCAGTTTAAGGAGTGTCCAAACGAGAATGAAATTCGTGGTGGAAGGCAATAAGGGCAGTTCGGGGATTATGATTAACCCTCTGGGTTAGAGTTGGCTGTGGGTGGTACGCAGACGTCGTGACATTGTGAATAGAGAGATCGAAACAGAACTTACGAAATAAATTAGAGGGGAACGCAATAGCGTTATCAGAAATAATATATTGACAGGGTCCAAAAGGTGGAAAAATAATATTCAGACAAGAAACAGTGGACTGATCAGTGTCAATCCTAGTCGGAAACAGCAATGAGAACCGTGTGGAACCATCCACACACACAAGAATGAATTTATTCCCATTCCCTTTAGATTGAGGGAACGGTCCGATGCATTCGATGTACTATCCCTAATTAAACAAGACTTACATGATTTAACGATTTCCCTAATTTCGCCGACCATTCTCTTCCAGATAAACATGTCCCTTATCTTTTCTCTGGTTTTGAAGACGCCTAGATGTCCATCTAATGGGGCCTCATGGTAATACATGAAAATCATAGGCGCTAGAACAGCTGGAACCACAATTTGCATTTTCTGATCATGCCTCGAAGGGCAACACAGAATCCTATTCATCAAAACATAATAGACAACATGTTCCCCAGAAGAAAGGGTTTCCGTAATAGGAGCCAGCACTGATCTTCACGTTGGTATTTCGCTATGTCATGAAATAACAAAGGGGCATCAGTTAGAATGCCACATATAATAGGTGTGGAAATAGAAGGCAAAGGGCTTTTTTCTTCGAGTCAACAACATCAGAATCGCCGGCAAACATTCGGCTTGATCCATCTGGGACCATATTTTTACATCACCCAATATCTCGCCCGTCAAACTAAAACGCTCATATCCGATTCTCCCGGTACGACGGGGCCTAGGAAGAACCCACCTCAGAGAATGATTGCCAGTCTCTAATTGAAATTTAAGATGCTCAAGGTAAAGAAGGAAAGTTTATAAGGGGAATGGGACTGACAGTCCTTCTAACTCGTACATAGAGTACTTGGCCTCTTGATGTGACAAGGTTCTAGACGCATGGGCGATTGGCCGCCATTCCAGTTCAGATTACTGAAGAAGAAACGCAGCAACCGTGGATGGAGAGGCGTCTGTGTTTACAATTAACTTCTTGGAGAAATCTGGAACAGTCAAGACCGGGGCGTTACATAGAGCCAATTTCAGATCCTCTAACGCTGCTTGCTGCAACGACCCCTATTCAAACTTGACAGCTTTCCTGCTGAGACGGATTAGGAGTGCCGCCATATTGTCGAAGTTAGGAATGAATTTCCTAAAGATATCTAGCAACCCCCTTAACATCCTTACTAGGCGTGAAGTTACGGATTGCATGCGTTCTGGAATGATCGACTGAAACTCCATCAGGTGACACAGTATGCCCCAAGTAGGACATAGATGGTTAATCAAAAGATACCTTTTACAACTTGAGCGTCAATCCGGCTTTACGAAGGCGATTAGAGCTTCATCTAGATGAGCTAAGGGTTCTTCAAAGGTCTCAGAGGAAATATCAACATCATCTAGATAATGGTACAGATATTCAAATTTAATATCGCAGAAGACCCTACCTAGCAGCCTAGTAAGGACCGCCGTGCCGGTGGGGGGAGGCCGAAATGCACGCGGTTGTCTTCATACAGATTCCAGTCGATGGCGAAGGCAGTCAGATGTTTTGATTCTTCCACCAGACGTATATCATTATAGGCTTGGTTGAGATCTAAGATGGTGAAGAACGTAGCCTCCCGAAACCAACAGAAACATGAATGCAAGTCAGGAAGTGGTACTGATTGTAGAAAAATCTTACGATTTTACGCCCTGTAATCAATTACTGGCCTGAATCCACCTTGAGGTTCCGACAACAGAAAAAAAAGGTGAAGAATACGGCGACTAGGAGGGTCGAATGATACCATCCCTCAGCATTTGGTCGATGATTTCATTGAGGACCTTCATTTTCGGCGGAGATAACCTGTAGGGAGAAAATATTACGGGGATCGAATCCGTAACCTCAATCTTGTATTCAGTTAAGTCAGTCACACCTAGATTTTCCGAATCTTCTCCATAAGACCTGTCTGTGTCAGTGCGACGTTAAGCCAATACGAAAATTTTTTTCCGAAAACACGCCGGGAAATGACTGACATAATTCACGCATCCAACTAGCCTGATCCTCAGGTAGACGCATAAGGTCAAACGACATCTCATTCTGAGGAGGCGAAATAACAGAAGATGCTAGTGAATTGCAATTCAAGAGAGGTACCGTATATGATAATTACTCCTAAATTTGAATGCGCAGGTTCGAGCACGATAGTGGAATGTGACAGGAAATCTGCTATTAATATCACAGGGCATGGAAAATATTCAGCAAAAATTATCTTAGGTATCCACATAAATTTTGAAGTATGAATTTTGGCATGGGTAAGTCCTAAAATTTCTAGGGGAGAAGAGTTAGCCGAAACATATTTTACAGAAGAATAAACATATTCAGGATATTCACAACACTACTTCAGCTTGGAATACCATTCTACTGAAATGATGGACACAATACTTCCTGAATGTAAAGGGGCCGTAACCAGTGCGTTACCTCAATTTTGAGGAAGGGGACGAAGCCTGAAGTATTGGACGCAACCAAGCACCCTCATTATAGTAATCGCCAATTAAGGCCCTACACTAAAAGTTAAATATCACCGCCTTATTCTCTTTTCTCAAGGCGCATCACTCCTGCCAACATGACTAGTTACATATTAAAAATCACCAGACATAATGATAATAACCTAACCTCAATGTGCGCATCCATACTGAACGTTCTCTTGCAGCAGAAAATGATAAAATTTAAGATGAAATTGTACTAGGCGGTACACCTCCGCGCCGCTAATTCAAACTTTGCGCCAGTTGAAACTCCTCTACTGGAGGAAGCCTGAACTCTAACAACCATGTTAATTCTAAAGGTTATCAGAAGATGTCGCTATCTGTAAATCTTGAAGAGTTCGGAACTGTGTCTTTTTCGATTTATTTTTGTTTTCTCTGTAGTGAGAAGTGCGAACATTCTCTTCTAGATGACACTACTGAAGAAATACAACGGTGCACCCTAGTGCGAAGTGAAGAACTTTTTTTTGAGGAATTTTAGTATGCATAAGTTTGTTCTTTGTTAAATTTCTTTTAGTCATTGTTTAGGTTGGCGGTATAACCCTTCTATTTCCGCCAGTTTTGAATACGACCAATGAGTAATTTTTGTAATTAATTTTCCACCAATCCTAGATGTCTTCTTCAGTTTTGACTTGTAATCTTTTGGTCGTCCAATAAAATGCTTGTGGGCGGGTGTTATCATTCATGAAAGGTCTCGAATGTTCCGCGAGGGTATATAAACTGCTGATTTTCGGGTCCCTGCGTCACTTCAGTAACATCTTCTTTGTGTGATTCTGTAGCAGGGGACGGGAAGCGCCTCTTTCTTCGGGCAGCAGTTCAACCATCAGGTAATGGCAGTTTTATAACTTATTTGCTTGCTAGCTTGGCAGTTTAACCCTCGGGGCGGGTTCGAAACTTTCCTCATGTAACCTATATTTAAAATGTAAAAGACACTTGGTATAAATTCTGTTTTCTTAACTACAAATTGGGATAGAGCGTGCCTAACCCTCTCGAGCTCGCATCCATTTTGTTTTGAGGTGACTACATTTTTATAACAGTTTCCCTTCTACTCGTAATGTCATAACATTTTTCAATCGTGTCACCTCCGTAGTATGGGATTAGCCCTTGCATATGCGGCCTAGTGCCAAATAGGTTTTAAATAAAGTGTATTAGGAGTGCAAGGACGCCTCCTCTCAAGTTGGTATTTTGGAGGCCATGTAATTTTCCTGTTTCTTTAATGAATATGCCTCAGTAGGTTGGGTATTTTTACCCCTGCGTTATTGTAATTGGAGGACAGCTTAAAGGTGGAGTTCGGTGTGGCCTTTGATAGGCTTGAACCTTGAGAGCGGGTTTGCTCTTTCTTAAAAGTTGATTTTGTGTGCCTCGAGGAGGCTTTATTTGGTAATTGGGAGCAAGTGCTCCTGGGCATGATTGGGGTCTTCTGCCCCTTTGTCGAATCTTGTATTTAGGCAAAGTTGGGCTAATTGCTCAAGAATTGTGAGTCCGGGGCTCGAAGCCCAAATTCTGTAAAAACTGTAATTGATCATTCTTAAATTGTTGATATTCAACTGTGTTTCTGTTATTCTTGTTATTTCTTGATCTTGAAAAGAAAATATAACCTTGTTAAATTTTATCTTAACTTTAATTGCGTATTTTGAGACCTGCTCACCCCAGCACCTTCTTTCACCTCTAACTACCACGGAAACCTCCGTAACAAGTGGTAGCAGAGCTTGGTTGAATGGTCTCAATTTAGCCCCTTTTGACGGCTAAACATTGCTTGCCATCGAACTCTAACAATTTTCTCTGTCGCTGGACTTTTCCTTTTCATTTTTCAAAATTGTTAATTTTTTTCATCATGCCCGGCCCTCGCGATGTCCTCCATCTCAACTATTTGCGCAAGGAGGATTTGATCTATGAATTAACAATTAGAAATCTGCAATCTGGAGGCACGGTTGCGGTAGACACAAATAAGCTTAGGGAGTCCCTTGATTTGCCCATTTCCATCCCCACTTTGGGAGAGAAAGAAATTGACGACTATCTTTCCACGATCACTGATAATACTTCTGAGCTGGCATCTGTGATTACCTTTTTTGAAGAAAATGACCCTTCTCCTAATCAAATTAAACGTGTGCAAGCCAGGTTTTTCATTTTTCTAATAGAGTTAACGATCTGTTGTCTCTGAAGTTGAATGACGTTCAGGGGAAGGAAGCTAGCGTTGTTCTTGAAAATCTTTCTGAGTTGTCCAGTAAGGTTACCCAATTGTTAACTGGGGAGGTTCCTCCCAAAACCGACCAACCCGCTACGGTAAACGTAGTCAGCGAGGACCGTTCTCTCACCGGGGAAGAAAGTACTAAATGGATAGGAGTTCAACAAACCTCTGCCCCTTTAGACCATGAATCTGAACGACGTACCTCATTGTATAATGTACGTTCTGAATTAGCTTCTTTGCCACTTAAACCTTTACCTACTATGTCACCCGGTTTGAGCAGCTTACCTCATCCATTAGCAATGTTGCTCAGAGGTATTTCTAAGTTTTTCGGTTAACTCTACCAGTGAAGTTATTTCATTCTTAAGGTTTTTATTTGAATTTCAGGACCATGCTCTTGTTTTTTCTCTTTCGCCATGTCAAATTTTGCAGATAATTTATCCCTATGCAATTGGTGTTCTCTCGGACAAAATTGTTAGGGCAATAGCGGAACAGTCATCTATTGAAGATTTTCATGCATACCTTCTTACAAATTTCATCCCTGCTCGTGCAAGGTCATCTCTGATTCAGAAGTACTATTATCGAGTACAGAGACTGGATGAAAATCTTGCTGATTTCATACAAGACATTAAATTCTATACCAGGGTGTTTGCTCCTCACTTCCCTGAAGATCAGATTGTACAGGCCATTGTGGAAGGCATTTCTCCATCTTACATATCGTACTTGTGTTTTGCGTCGCGTCCGCAAACTTTTGCCGAGTTAGAGGCTATGGCCGTCTCCGCCGAAGGAGTTAGATACGCCGATACCGTGCGTGTCGCGAAAGAACCCCCTCCTTCTTTTAGTAATCCCCGGCCTCCACCTCGCCGACCAGTCACACCCCGTAAATGTTATGCTTGCGGGTCGCCTGACTATCTCCGCAATAAATGTCCATTTGTCAAATCTAGTAGGGCAAATAATGGAGCTGGTTCATCACAAGGCTGTTTTAAATGTGGGGCTTTCTCACATATCGCCAAGAATTGCCCAAATTTGAATAGCACCCCCTCCTGCTCAACTTCTGGTGCAACTTCCACCAATGCCAATAATAATAAGTGACTAGTGGCTTCAGCTGAGTTATACTAATCCATCTTCCCGAGGCTCAGCCCCTTGTAAACATGTCGAAATTTCAGGGAAAACTCAGTCTTCAAATTTATCCTTTGAATGCCCCAGAGAATATCTTAGGATTGCGGCGGATACCCCCGCACCTGTTCCTTTTCTCAAAATTGAATTAAATAATGAACCTGTAACAGCTCTGTTAGACTCGGGCAGTGTTTTTCTATTATTTCGGCTGAATGGTATTCGAAATTGAAATCTATGTATAAACTTCCTGACTATTGCTCATCTTCTGTTCAATATGTTTCGGCTAATTCTTCTCCATTAGAAATTTTAGGTTCCTTAAAAGCCAAAATTCGCATTTTTAAATTTACTTGGAAAGTTAAATTGTTTGTGGCCAAGCACTTATCTTGCCCCATTATATTGGGAGCCGACTTCATGTCCCATACGGGTCTAGTGCTCGATCTTCAAAGTAAGTCATGCACATTCAAATTTGCTTCTAATTGTAAAATCCCGTTGTTGAAGTGTAATTCTGTATCGTGTTCATCTATTTCGCCTACCCAGGATGAGATGTTGTTAGATCTTAGACATCTACCTGAGGAGCAGGCTGACAGTATTCGTAAGTTGTGTCAGTCGTTTCCAGAGGTGTTCTCGGATACTCTTGGTGTTACTGACCTGATCGAATACAAAATTGTGGTCACGGATTCGATTCCTGTCCGTTTTCCACCTTATAGGCTATCTCCACCTAAAATGAAGGCATTGAAAGAAATCATCGATCAAATGTTAAAGGATGGTATTATTAGGCCCTCTAAGTCGGCGTATTCTTCGCCTATTTTTCTAGTCCCGAAACCCCAAGGTGGCTTCAGGCCTGTCATTGATTATAGGGCTCTCAATCGGAAGGTGGTGTTACAATCTGTGCCCCTTCCTGACATTCATTCTTGTTTTTCATGGTTTCGTAAAGCTAAGTTCTTCACCATCTTGGATCTGAATCAGGCCTGTAATCAAATTCCTCTGGCTGAAGAATCGAAACATCTTACAGCGTTCGCCACGGATTGGAATTTGTATGAATAAAACCGCGTGCCTTTTGGGCTCCCCACGGGAGCAGATGTACTCACTAGACTGCTAGATAGAGTCTTCTCCGACATCAAATTTGAGTACTTGTGCCACTATCTTGATGATGTCGTATTTTCGGAGACTTATGAAGAACATCTGGATCATCTAAAGGAAGTTCTCAATCGCCTTCGTAAGGCGGGGCTAACTGTGAAGTTGTCCAAGGTAGCTTTCGCTAAGCCTTCCATGTCATTCCTAGGGCATATTGTCTCGCCCGATGGTGTCGCAGTCGATCACTCTAGAACGCAGGCCATCCGTGATTTTAAACCACCCAAGGACATAAAAGGTATTGCCAGGTATGGTGAATTTCTTCAGGAAATTAATTCCTAACTTCGCTAATAGAGCGGCGCCCTTGAACCATCTTCGTAGGAAAGGCATCAAATTCGAGTGGGGGCCTTCTCAACAAGTCGCTTTTGAAGACCTGAAATTAGCTCTTTGTAATGCCCCTATCCTGGCTATGCCAGATTTCTCGAAGAAATTCATCGTCCAAACCGACGCGTCGTCGTCGGCGGTAGCTGCAGTCCTTCTTCAAGAGACTGAACTAGGGAGGCGACCCATCGCCTATGCCTCTAGGACTCTATCGGCTCAAGAAGCCAAGTATTCTATCTATGAGCTCGAAGGTTTGGCAGTCTTATTTGCCTTAGAAAAGTTCCGTCTCTATCTGGAACATGTCAAATTCGACTTGGAGACTGATAATCAAGCCCTAAGCTGGGTCTTAAATAGGCCGCGCCGTATTGGTCGTATAGCCCAGTGGGCCATCCGAATTTCTGCCTTCCAATTTGACGTTAGGCATATCAGAGGTACTGAAAATGTTGTCGCAGACGGACTCAGCCGTATGTTTTCCAATGACGTCTCGACCCATGAATCGGTCGATAGTTCATCACCTCCCGAGTCCATGCTATCTGAGGTTAATGCCATCTTAACAGATGCTCCCATGCTCTTTAGGGGTATTGAGAAATACCAACGTGAAGATCCAACGCTGGCCCGATCATGGAAACCCTTTCTTCTGGGGAACATGTTGTCCCTTATGTACTGAGGAATGGTGTTTTATGTTGCCGTTCAAGGCATGATCAGATGATGAAAGTTGTAGTTCCAGTTGTTCTTGTACCAATGATCTTCAAGTACTATCATGAGACCCAATTAGGGGGGCATTTAGGCGTCTTTAAAACCCGTGAAAAGATCCGTGAAATGTTTATCTGGAAGGGTATGGACGGTGAAATTCGTGAACTACTAAAGGCTTGTAAATCTTGTTTGCTTAGTAAACCAACCATGTCTACCAAGATAGGCCTTTTGTCCTCTCATCAAGTGTCGCGCCCAATGGAACGCCTGTATATCGATTACGTAGGACCCTTCCCCCAGTCAAAGGGGAATGCCAACAAGTTCATCCTTGTATGTGTAGATGATTTTACAAGATTTTCTTGGTTATTCCCGACTAAGCTGGCTACCGCTCAGTCCACCATTACTTGTTTAAATTCTATCTTTGCTTCTTTTGGTCCGTGTCAATATATTGTGTCTGACAATGCTAAAGCTTTCACCTCCAATCTTTTTCGTAAATTCTGTTTTGACTTGTCCATCTCTCATGTGACAACTTCTGCTTATTATCCTCAACCATCTCTGGCTGAACGGGTTAATCGTAATCTGAGGTCCGCGCTGATTGCCTATCATCATGAAGATCATTCTAGGTGGGACACGTCCCTACATTGGTTAGCTTTTGCTTTGAATTCGGCGGTTCATGAATCTCATAAGTTTACTCCAGCTTCGTTGATGTTCAAATTTGTTCCAAACACGCCGCTCTCTAACCTTTGGTCTCTGAGTGACATTCTACCTGTAGATTCTGATAATATTAAAGATCTTTGGAAGAAGGCTAAAGCCAATCTTAAAGTGTCTCATGAGAAGGTTAGGGAAAGATATGATCGTGGACGGAGACCCACCAATTTAAAGGTAGGTGACCAGGTGATGGTCAAAAATTTTGTACCCGCGGGCAAGCTTGCCCCCATATTTCATGGTCCGTGTATTATTCTCGATTTCCTTACTCCTGTTACCTTATTGCTAAGCAATCCAGCCACCGAGAGGATATTTAGGGTTCACCTGTCGCAGGTGAAACCTGTGTAGCTTCCGCGCTAACGTAGCTGATTTTATATTTGCTTTAACATTTTCGAAAGAATTCGGAATGTTATATTTTTGGGGGGTTGCATTTTGAGGCCTTCTGCCCTTGGAGTCAGGTTCTTTGTATTTAAGCATTTATTGTACACCTTCCCCGACCAGTTAAACTGCCATCCTGTCCTTGCCATGGCCATTACCATGCTCCCGTCTCCTGCTCACGTAAAACTGTGGCTAAGTGAAACGAAAAATAAAACCTCCAAGCCGCTGGCCCCTCAACCTCACCACAAAGACTGTACCCTAAAATCATCTGGTCCAACAAAATTCTGCCGCCGAGATTTTAATGTTTCAGTGCCCCTGCAGCAGCGCGGCGCCGTACCGCCACTGAGGTGGGGTATGGGCCCGCCCCTCTTCAGCGAGGTCAACCAGTGTACGGCGAGCCGGAGCCCTCATCCCGGCCAAGGCTGATGTGCGGCGCACAACCTGCAACTTGCCCGCGACCTGTATGTTCGCCGCGGGCGCGGCGTGCTTCAACTCCACGACTCCTCTCATAGTGCGGGCGAGTGGTATCTCAGGGTACTTGAGGGGACCGAGCGGCCACTTCTGGACACAAGCAGCGGCGGACGGTCCGGCCGTCAACCTTATTCAACAGTTAATGTACTTAATCAGCTACATGGACATTTAATATCAACGATTACTACATTTTTTGGATTCAACTGCAATATTTGGTGGACTTAGAAAATTTTTCTTCCCTTTCAAGAATTAAAAGTTTCTCCTTCTGAATTCAACTTCTACGAGCATAAAGACATTACATCAAAAGTAACTACAAAGAATTTTGAAACTGGATCCAATCATTTAAGAAAATTTGGTTGTAAATACTTCTGCAATTAATGTCCATATCAACATCATAACTTGGACCTTATTTTAAAACAAACGTTTATGTTCTTCTGTGTTACCCCTGGGAGGGACTTTTGGGGGGGGGGGGGGAGGTCTGTACCAGGCGGTACACCTCCGCGCCGCTAATTCAAACTTTGCGCCAGTTGAAACTCCTCTACTGGAGGAAGCCTGAACTCTAACAACCGTGTTAATTCTAAAGGTTATCAGAAGATGTCGCTATCTGTAAATTTTGAAGAGTTTGGAACTGTGTCTTTTTCGATTTATTTTTGTTTTCTCTGTAGTGAGAAGTGTGAACATTCTCTTCTAGATGGCACTACTGAAGAAATGCAACGGTGCACCCTAGTGCGAAGTGAAAGAACTTTTTTGAAGAATTTTAGTATGCATAAGTTTGTTCTTTGTTAAATTTATTTTAGTCATTGTTTTGGTTGGCTGTATAACCCTTCTATTTCCGCCAGTTTTGAATTCGACCAATGAGTAATTTTTGTAATTAATTTTTCACCAATCCTAGATGTCTTCTTCAGTTTAGACTTGTAATCTTTTGGTCGTCCAATAAAATGCTTGTGGGCGGGTGTTATCATTCATGAAAGGTCTCGAATGTTCCGCGAGGGTATATAAACTGCTGATTTTCGGGTCCCTGCGCCACTTCAGTACCATCTTCTTTGTGTGATTCTGTAGCAGGGGGCGGGAAGCGCCTCTTTCTTCGGGCAGCAGTTCAACCATCAGGTAATGGCCGTTTTATAACTTATTTGCTTGCTAGCTCGGCAGTTTAACCCACGGGGCGGGTTCGAAACTTTCCTCATGTAACCTATATTTAAAATGTAAAAGACACTTTGTATAAATTCTGTTTTCTTAACTACAAATTGGGATAGAGCGTGCCTAACCCTCTCGAGCTCGCATCCATTTTGTTTTGAGGTGACTACATTTTTATAACAGTTTCCCTTCTACTCGTAATGTCATAACATTTTTCAATCGTGTCACCTCCGTAGTATGGGATTAGCCCTTGCATATGCGGCCTAGTGCCAAATAGGTTTTAAATAAAGTGTATTAGGAGTGCAAGGACGCCTCCTCTCAAGTTGGTATTTTGGAGGCCATGTAATTTTCCTGTTTCTTTAATGAATATGCCTCAGTAGGTTGGGTATTTTTACCCCTGTGTTATTGTATTTGGAGGACAGCTTAAAGGTGGAGTTCGGTGTTGCCTTTGATAGGCTTGAACCTTGAGAGCGGGTTTGCTCTTTCTTAAAAGTTGATTTTGTGTGCCTCGAGGAGGCTTTATTTGGTAATTGGGAGCAAGTGCTCCTGGGCATGATTGGGGTCTTCTGCCCCTTTGTCGAATCTTGTATTTAGGCAAAGTTGGGCTAATTGCTCAAGAATTGTGAGTCCGGGGCTCGAAGCCCAAATTCTGTAAAAACTGTAATTGATCATTCTTAAATTGTTGATATTCAACTGTGTTTCTGTTATTCTTGTTATTTCTTGATCTTGAAAAGAAAATATAACCTTGTTAAATTTTATCTTAACTTTAATTACGTATTTTGAGACCTGCTCACCCCAGCACCTTCTTTCACCTCTAACTACCACGGAAACCACAAGATATTCATAATTAAGCCCTTTCCCTTGCTCAGAGAGGAACTGAGGAAATAAACGCACTTTCTCACACCTACTCAAATTAATGTTACATATTTCTGCCTTTAATTTGATATATGCATTCCGAAAACGATATCCATGAAAAGAATGGTGTCTTAAACGATGCATTTTATTTAGTCTTTGCAGTGTGATTTTCGAAATTTCCACAAATTACTTAGTGCCTTTCCTTTCTTTTGTGCGTGCGTCAATCCATCCATCCATCCATCCATCCATCCATCCATCCATCCATCCATCCATCCATCCATCCATCCATCCATCCATCCATCCATCCATCCATCCTTCCGTCCGTCCGTCCGTCCATCCTGATCTGCATTTAGGGCAGTCGCCCAGGTGGCAAATTCCCTATGTGTTATTCTCCTAGTCTTTTCTTAAATGATTATTAAGAAATTGGAAATTTATTGAACATCTCCCTTGGTAAGTTTTACCTATCCCTAATTCCCCATCCTATAAACGAACATTTGCCCCAATTTGCCCTCTTGAATTCCAGCTTTATCTCCATATTGTAATCTTTCCTACTTTTAAAGACACCACTCAAACGTATTCGTCTACTGATATCATTCCACGCCATCTCTCCATTGACAGCTCTGAACAGTCGAGCAGCTCGTCTCTTTTATCCCAAGTCTTCCCAGCCCAAACTTTGGAACATTTTTGTAACTCTACATATTCTCTTCTCCGATATCACCCAGAAAAAATCAAGCTGCCTTTCTTTCGAATTTTCAATTTTTTCTCTCATTAGTAACCTGTAATTATTCGGCATATTTTCAGTTGTCTTGCTGGTTATATATTCAAGCTTATCCAGGGAACATAGGGGAGAACTAACGTGCACGGAAATTAGGTCAGCTTTCAAACTTATTGTTGAATTGAGAATAATAATGTTAACAGTTCTACTAACTACTTCTAGGGTTTCCATAAACGACGAGGAGCCAGAATTTCGTCCCGCAAGAATTCTTTCACTTACCGGTAGGTCTGCAGACATTAGAATGGTATATTTGAGCACCCTCAAATACCGCCGGACTCCAATCCGCGAACCCGAGCTCGTCATACATTTTCTTCTTCACTGGCTTAAATTAAAATAAATTTAAATAGTTCCTGCCTTTATTTTGATGTACGCATTGGTATAACCGTATTCTCAACGGGAGGTGGAGGGAGAGAGAAAGAGAGACAAAGATCTAGATTGTGTATTTTATTGCAAATTCCGTAAGTTCAAGGACTTACCACGTACTGTAGGACCTACAGTATATGTCTTCCTATTGCCTGGATGTTGTTTTATTCTTCTTCATCCTTCAATAAGCTGTAGGGGATGGGAGGGTCATTTTAAACAATGTTCAGCTTGCAAGTTGGTTTATCTCAAGCTTACCACATTAGGGAAACCAAGGAAATATACAGGGGCACTAATGAGTCAAACAAAATTACCAGATTTCTATATATTGGCTTAAATCACACTGATTGAAGACAGGTTGTAAGGCAAGAATGGGATAGGAAGGAGGGCTATGAAAAATAAAGTTACATCTAAAAGTAATAGTGAGGGAACTACGGAAAAAAACAAAAAGAACTTCAGATCTACCGACTGAGGGGTTCGAATCCACCCCCACAGCAGTGTGATCGAACTGCACGGCCAATTCACACAGTTTCTTGTGATGCGAAATTCCACATGGGCTTACTCTCTCCCAAATTACTCAGTATGGATTTATACCAGTTATACCTGTATATGGATCTTCAGTTCTTCAATTATACATATAAGTAAGAGCATTATGTAGTATAATAAAAGGTACTTCCCTAGACTGTAGTCTGATTGGTGCAGGTATAATAAACCTGATGATGATGATGATACTTGTTGTTTGAAGGGGCCTAACATCTAGGTCATCAGTCCCTAATGGTATGAAATGAGACGAAATGTATTGACAATTTAAAAGTTCAAAATCGTCCACTGACCAGAATGAAAACGTGATGACGTTTTGGTGGATATGAATTTTAAAGAATCGGTGGATCCGACACAGAAACTATCATAAACGATAGTATTACTGACCAGGGGATTGCTTCTAAAGCATAATCCTGAATCGAGGATGCTTGCTGTCAAAAGGGGTCCAAAATGCTGGTCAACGGCCCGTCATAATGATACGTATCGCTAGAAAAGTACAATCATAGTATTTGTCATGTTGCTGTACTAATCAAAAATAGCGTAGACTCGCGGTGTTTCACACATTATGGTATTATTCAGAAGTATTTTAGTTCGCAGAGGTAACGCAGACGTATGGTGCTTCTCACATTATGACGCTACTTATACACAACGCAAATACATGATGTTCATCACCTAGGTGTACTAATCACGGTCGCCAGTATTCCCTTGGTGTTCTTCATATAGTGGGTACTAATCACAGACAACGCCCAGACCGGTGGTGTTTCTCACAATTGTACTAATCACGGGTACTGGAAAACCCATACAGACTCACCTTATATTGCTACTCATCACAAACTCATGTGTACCTAACATAGTGGTACTACTCACAAGTAACGGCGACCCATAGAGTTCCCCGCATTTGGTACTAATCACAATTAGTTTCATGGCTCTAACACTATCATCCCTTAGTCGCCCCTTATAGTCGCCTCTTACAACAGACAGGATATACCGTGGGTGTATTCTTCGTCTGGGTCCCTCACCCACAGGGATGTATAACACATCTATTTTGGAAGAAATGCTTTTATACTGTATCTACATCAAAAAGAAGTCATGTTGCCATAGCGTTAACAGTATGCAATGAAAGAAACGAATCCAAAGAGATAAGCATAATTTACTATATTAAATATTAGTTTATTTACATTTTAAGGAATGTGTAATAATAATAATAATAATAATAATAATAATAATAATAATAATAATAATAATAATAATAATAATAATAAAAATAATAATACCTACAACAATAGTATGCGATAAAAAGTAAATATACGGTAATTTACAACATCAAGCTTACCACATTAGGGAAACCCAGGAAATATACAGGGGCACTAATGAGTCAAACATAATTACCAGATTTCTATAAAACTTCCAACAATATTTCATTTAATGATATATTAATGGTTGGAGCAAAAATACAAGAGGATCTTTATACTATTATTCTAAGATTTCAATGCATACCTTTGCGTTCACTGCAGTTATTGCTGAAATGTATCGGCAAGTCATGGTTCATGCAGATGATAGGAACGATCAGTGGATTATCTTGAGGGATTCACCTAGGGACCCACCCTGTCACTATGAACTGGCAACTGTAGCATACAGTACAGCAGCAGCAGCAGCCTTTCTAGCTAACAGATTACAGAAGCAACTTGCTGAAGATGAAGAATCGAGGTTCCCCAGAGACGCATAAGTTGTTCGCAGAGATCTTTATGCTGATGACCTAGTAAGCGGCTGTGACAATGTACAGGATGATCTTCAGTTGCAGTCTGAAACTATTAATTTAGTACAGAGTGGAGGTTTTCACCTCTGGAAATGGTGTGCAAACCACCCATCATTACTGGAAGCTTTTAGGACAGTCGTCCAGGTGGCAGATGTTACCTAGTAAGGAGAATAGAAATCTAAATGAAACTTCGCTGTAATAATACACATGAGCAAATATATTACATACACATATGCCGTAAGTCAATAACAATGCACAAAGGCCAGGTCTGCAACCGTATCGAAGTCGAGACAAGACATGTTTTCACAGAAACAAAATTAAAAATAACTCTTACCCCAATTAATTGTGAAACTCTTGTCATAAGGTCCACATCACTACTAGTGACAACTCATCGCCTTTCTTTTTCAATACCTCGTAGCAATGTCTGAATTTATTTAGTAAACCAGGTAACGTTGGTTTCATTTTCGTAGGAGTTCTTGATGATTTTTCGTGCTCCTTAGACATCCTAATTGAATTGTGTACCTAAATATTGGACGAAATAAAACCAAAACTAATATAATGCTGCGTTCACACAAACTACGTTATCAAATGCCACCTGGTATTAGCCAAACAGATTTACAATTATACCCGCAAATGTAAGACTAGTGACTGCAATGGCAATACGTAATTCTGGCAATTCACGAAATAAATCCTGAATGTACAGTGCCAACGTGCCGGACGTCGTATCGGCAAGTAGGGTCCCTAAACTGTATGGTTAGCCACGTCGAATAGAAACCCAACAGTTACAAAAGTAGCTATAATCACTATCTATACATTACAGGGGAGAAAGTGTAAGGTTGCACCCTTAGTGTATGGGCTTACGTGCTCAGGAGTATAACAATGGTCATTTGAGTTTGACAGTGTTGCAGCCAATGGCCAGAGATGAAAATGAAGAAGTGAATGACAACAGGGAAACGATCCAGATTTTATGTCTGTGTAAGTGGAAAGCTCAAGTGGAGAAGATATTAATGTTTTCCATCTGTTTTCTCGCCAGAGGAATGCTGTTCTCAGGTTAAAAACAACGGACAGATAAAATCGTATACCACTTTAGAGCCAGAGTAATGGAACCACTTAGAGACTGTCGAGCAGAGTGTAAAGAGAGACTTCGTGAAGACGTACGACAAAGATTATTGGAAGAGTATTGGTCTCTTGGCAGCAGAGATAAGAGAACACCACGTGTTGATACTGAACAGGTGATCCTGATAAGGGGACATTTAGAATTGTGTCATATGTTTTATATCTTAAGACAGATATAGTATATGTAAAAGTGTGCAGGGGATGTTTTATGAACACAAGTGCTTCCACATGTGGGATAACACAAGAAGAAAACAGGGAAAAAATCCACAGTTATAGGCCTGCAGGCAGGCAACTCACTGCTGAAATCATCCTAGGGATATGAGCCACGAATTTTAAATAAACAAATAAACACGTCCTTGATTGTCATGGCGAGGTAGGCAGGCAGTGACTTGTGCTCTAGGCTTTCAAGATTTTATAGTGGATATAGTAATGTTTGGCTGAAAAGGATGCAATTTTTTCAAACTGTAAGTACTCATGTTTAAACTGACGTAAAAACATTTCAATTGTAGCTCAACTAAGTGCTGTAAATCAGTTTTTAAACTGTAGTGAGATTCAGTGCAATCTATAACAGTGTTTACAAAGTTGCTACCAACATAGAGTGTTGAAATTTCTGTGGCGTCAAGTGAACTATCGATTGTTACAAACTGCTACCAGCTTCAGTGTTCACTGTTTCCAAGGAGTAAAAGTGTATTGTACTGAATCGATTGCAACGAGTACAGCTAACATTACGAAAGTTTATCTGTACAGAGCACAAGTATTTCCTGTTGTAATATGGGTCTGTGCGGGAAATGTTCTAAAGCTGTGGCACGTCAGGATGTAAATGGAAAAATTCAGTGCAAGTTATGCAGTAATCTATTTCATAGTGCATGTGTAAATCTTACGGAAGAGTACGTGAAAAACTTGCGATCCAATGATGAGATGTGGTTATGCAGTAATTGTGAGAAAACTCCCTGTAGTAATGTGAGTGATCAGGAGGGCAGTAAAGTTGCAGAAAATATACCGACTGTAAGCGAGATATATCGACTTCTGCTTTCAATTAGTAAAGAAGTTAAGGAATCGTGTAAGAATCTTGAGGTAGAGCTCGGTAAGTCTCTGAACTCGGTTCATGAGAAACTGGAGGAAAACTTTATTTTACTCAAGAGTCATGGAGAAGAATTGAAATCATGTAAGGAAGTTATTGAGAGCCTTAAATCAGAGAACTGTGCATTAAGGAACAAGATCAGCAACTTACAGCAACAAATAGATGACCTAGACCAATATGGAAGGAGGAATACACTGGAAATACATGGAATTCCTGAAACGCCAAATGAAGATGTGATCTCCTTAGTGAAAAATGTAGGTCGGGCATTAGATGTTACTGTGACTGATAATATGATTGACACATGTCATAGGTTAAAAAAGCCAGTAAGTCAACCTCACGCAGGAGTTATCGTGAAATTTGTTAGAAGATTTGATAGGGATATGTTTCTCCAGAGGCGTAAGGTTAAACGTAACTTGAGCTGTGCTGACATTGGACTTACCTCTGGGGGGCCTATCTATGTCAACCAAAATCTCACTTTAAACAGAAGGATTATTTTCAGCGAAGCGAGAAAGGTGAAAAGGGAGAGAGATTTTGCATATTTGTGGGTGGATAATGCAGGAAATATTAAACTTAGGAAGAAAGCAAGTGACACTTATGTGTATACTCTTAGAACGATTGAAGATGTTAAGAATTTGGCATGATATAGATGGCTGTAAGGGATAAATTGTTATCATTTTACTATCAGAATGTTAGAGGGTTGAACACCAAAATAAGTGAGATATACACAAGTGTCCTTGCTAGTAATTATGACGTGATTATGGTTACAGAGTCATGGTTGACGAAGAACGTATATAATGGAGAAATATTTGATACAAGATATAATGTTTTTCGGTGAGATCGTGTTCATAAAAAGGGTGGTGGTGTTTTGATAGCTGTTGCCAATACTTTTAAATCTGTTCTTGTAGAAATTGATGTAGAGAACATCGAATGTGTCTGTGTTAAATTTATTTTAGGTGAAAAGGTATATCTCGTGGTAACTGTTTACTTTCCACCAAACTCTGATTTAGAAACTTGTAATAATTTTTTTGCTGTACTTGAAAACATTGAATTCATACAACATTATAATGTTGTTATAACGGGTGATTTTAACTTACCTATGATCAATGACAGTAACTGTAATTTACTTAACTGTGGACCAAAATGTCTTGCTCTGGCTAACTTTATTGCTTTACTCAATCTGAATTCGTTTAATAACGTAAAAAATGCCAATGGTAAAACACTTGATTTAGTTCTGTCCAACTATGTAGGAAATATTAATGTATTCAGAAGAGATTGCCCCCTTGTGCCTGAAGATTCTAATCATCCTGCTTTATATTTTGAACTGGTTGCTAACATTGAGAGAGTCAAAATATTACCTGTCAGCATCTACAATTTCAAGAAGGCCGATTTTTATGAGTTGTATGCATCGTTACAAAAGTATGACTGGAATCAGTTACTATTGAGCAAAGACCCCAACAATGCAGTAAGCTATTTTTATGAAGTCCTTAATAACCTTTTCACAAAATATGTTCCTAAAAAAACAGTGAATAAGAAAAGAACGTACCCTTGTTGGTTTACATTAGATATAATTAAAATGTTGAAATTAAAGGAGATTCACAGGAAGCACATAAAGCATTCTGAATACAGTGCTCACATGTACAAACAATTAAGAAAACAGTCTAAGACACTTATTGCAAGGGCATATAAATTGTATATAATACAGTCACAGGATAATATAAAAAATGATCCGAAAACGTTTTGGGGTTTCATAAAAAGTAAACGAAATAATAGTTTGTTCAAACAGTGTATGACATATGGTGGAAAACATTTTGTAACTGCGCAAGGAATAGCCAATGCGTTTGCATGTTATTTTCAAACTGTTTATGCACCCCAGCCTTCTTTAGATATAGCCTCCGAGTCAGTGTCAATGATTACTGCTCATAGTTTGCAGATGGGTCCCATACGCGAAGACGAGTATAAAGATGCAGTAACAAAAATTAAGGCTTCTAAATCGGCGGGAATTGATCACATACCTCCTTACATTATTAAAGGATGTGCAGAGGTGCTAATGGTTCCACTATGTACCATATATAATTTAATTTTAAAGACGCAAATATTTCCTGAAATTTGGAAAATAAGTAAAATAACTCCGATCCTTAAATCTGGTGATAGTTCGAAAATTGAGAACTACAGAGCTATTTCAATAATATGTGCTCCAGCGAAGCTCTTTGAACAAATACTCTATGTTAGAATATTTAATCATATCAAACCATACGTATCAGAATTTCAGCATGGGTTTTATCCCAAGCGTTCTACTACGACTAATCTTATGAACTTTATTCAGGATATTTCTGATTCATTGAATGAAGGGATTCCTGTCGATGCAGTTTATACTGATTTTGCAAAAGCTTTTGATAAAATTGATCATGGTATTCTTTTGAGAAAATTATCATTATTTGGTTTATCTTCTGAATTTCTGAAATTAATTTCTTCATATCTATTAGACAGAAAACAGTTTGTATCTTACGCACAAAATACTTCATTCAAGTTCAAAGTTAATTCTGGAGTCCCTCAGGGCTCAAATCTTGGTCCATTGTTTTTTTTATTATTTATAAATGACTTACCGAATGTAATAAAATATTCAAAATGCTTACTCTTTGCTGACGACTTAAAGATTTATAAGCAAATTACGGGGTATGATGATGCTGTGGAATTGCAAGCCGATCTGAACAACTGTTACAAATGGTGTGTTGCAAACAGGCTTTTTTTTCAATATTAAAAAGTGTTTTGTGATCACGTTTTCTCGTAATAAGAATGTGACTGTGAATAACTACAGTATAAATGGCGAGATCTTGCAGAGGTGTAATTTAGTAAATGATCTGGGTGTTATGCTTGATTCAAAACTTTCATTCAACAGTCACATTCACAAAATTACAAATGATGGATTTAGACAATTAGGGTTTATTATTAGAAATACTCGGGAACTTAGCGATGAATATACTTTAAAAATCTTATTCAGTCATCTTGTTAGAAGTAAACTTGAATATGCATGTGTAGTGTGGTCTCCTCAGTACATGTGTACAATTAACGAAATAGAAAAAATACAAAACAAATTTTTGCAATATTTATATTTTAAAAAATATAACCGATCATCATATTATCAAAGAGTTTCTTATAGAACTCTATTAAATGAATTTGGTTTAATGCAGCTCAGTACACGTAGAATATTAGCTCAACAGATATTTCTTTACAAGACAGTTAATGGAATATTAGATAACCAAGAGTTTCTTAAAAGAATCAACTTCATTACCAAGGGAGTAACTCTTCGTTTGAGACAAACATTTTACTGCCCCTTCTCAAGCACCTCACATCATAAAAATTCACCTGTTGTAAAAATGTGTGAAGTATATAACAAAATATCTTCAGACAGCAGACAAATAGATTTTGCTTTATCACTTCCTTTATTTTCAAAAATTTTAAAACAATATTTACATTATAATGAATAATTTATTGGAGAAAATTCAGCACTGAAATATGATGTATGTAATGCCACTATTATTTTTCAAATGTATATGTGTTCGTGTATTTGCCGTTCTTTTGAATATTTTTTTTCTCTGCTTATTTGTTTTATCTTCCTTAACTTTAATACTTTATATGTTTGTATGTTTTATTGAAAATATGTTAAAATTATTCTTAATTTAGTCAAGGCAATCTTGGTTTTTTAATTGTTATATATTATTTTGTACATATAGGTAACATTTATATATTGAATGAATTTTGTACCATCCATTGTAATTGGGGATATACCCTGTTATGGATGTATTAATAAATAAATAAATAAATAATGAACTATGAGGATGTATTCTATGTTTATTCCCAAAATTTGCTATCCTTTGTTTAATTATCGTTATCCGGTCGATTATATTAGTAGTTTGCCTTTTTCTACCACTACGAACGCTAATAAGAGTCTATACAGAGTTTTACTTAAGACTTCGGTGAGATTATCTTTCAAAAAATCAAAAATCCCCAAGCGTATTGAAACAAGGAACGCATTACAGAAAGACTAATTTGGCTAGGATTTGAATAAGAAAGAAAACGCGTAATTTTAGGCATTTGGAATGAAGGTGATTTTCGAAATTTGCCTTTTTAGTTTGATAGAGCTCTCCAGTACTCACAATATAACACGTTATCTCCTCAACTCTCGGCACAATTGAGGAAATTGCATACTTTTATTGTTTTCGCTGTATTGGGACCCTGCGTTGTCAGCTAAGAAATGTCTTCAACATTAAACTTACCTGGTGATACGATGTGTGGCTGAGGTTCGCTTGTTTGAACCTCATGAAGCAACAAGAACAACAAGAAGTGAGGCGTCTAGTATCAAAACCGGCCAAGTCACTCAAGGCATATTTTTCAATATGGACGAAAAACCTGTAGATACAAAGCAATGATGGTCAGAAAAGATTTTTTTCACAGTTATATCCTTAATGGTTTAATATTTAAGTTCCGCTGTTTTGAGAAATCTAACTCATAATTAACCCATCATTTTTGTTAATTTAAATTTTGACTTGGCCGTTTTTGTTGCAATTTTGTACAATTTCACAAGGTATGAAAGTAAATCTTTTAGTTCACCACTCGGAACAATTTCCACGTTACAGCACACAATAATGACAAAATACGAGCACACCGGAAATAGGATTGCTTTGGCGCCAATGACGGTAAGAAGCCCGCGAATACGTAAATCAGTGTTGCAAACGAACAAAAAACAAAATATTATGACTTCAAAGAATATACATTACAAGGAACGATTTTTCTACTGGTATTATCACATTGTTGCTTAATGTAACAACACAAGATTCCAGACAACAATGCTGCATCGTAAAGATTGTCGCTCGTTCCTTGACTTGGCCGGTTTTGAATTCACTGGCTGCATGACTTGGCCGATTCTGTTGCACGACCGAGAATTCAGTGCTCTATAACATGAAGACATGGACGATTTTAAAGCATATTCTTGTTTCACCTGATAGTGCTATACTTCTACTTCAAATTTATAACCTTAACTCATTTTCGTAAATTTTGTGACTTGGCCGGTTTTGATACTAGACGCCTCAAGTATATTGATTTGAACACTATGAATTCCCTGTGGGCACTCTATATCCTAGGGAAAATCCTTCAATCATGTCACAAATGTGGAACTCTACAAATGAAATTATTATTTTAGCGTATGATGCTACCTTTGACAATCGTTTGAAATGTATTTTACATATAAGTGTTATTAGAAAAATATAAACATATTTATATACATGGATATACAGTATTTACAGACTAACTAGGAGGTAAACACACACACACATACACACACAACTGCAGGTTCTGAGATTTCATCACAAGCTGATGTCAAGTCTTTCCAGCCAAGTGAGTGCCGTGGGGGTTACTTGATGTAGCTCCTCCATAGGCCCAGTGAATCCTCGGAGAGGACATTCTTTCACGATATGGCTGATAGTTTGCACTTCAGCACCACATTTGCAGGAAGAAGACTCCAACCACCCCCATTATCCACTTCTCTCTTCTAGCATTATCTAGAGATTTCAGAAGTTCATTTGCTTTCTCCTGACTGTTTTCTTCTAAGTATTCAGCAAACAAGCGACTTGTTTCCTCGTTCCAACCAGGTATGTAATCCTTCCGATAGCCACGAGGAATGGTTCTTTCTGCAGCTGATTTTATTAGCCCAACAAACCTCCAGTAATTTTCTGGCGTTGGAGCTATCCACCTAATGTTGGCATCTGTGTGCAAAGCATATGACTTCCAGTCAGCTTTATGGAAGTTCCATCTAGGTATGGGTACAGACCTAATAGCAGGGATCTGCAGACCAACTCTAAAGATTATGGGTCTGTGTTGGCTCCGAGGGAAATTGTTCAGTACCTGTCTGTGTATTGAGCTAGTTGTCATAAGGTAATGGGAGGCAAAACAGAGATCTGGCGAAGAGTCTTTTTTCCAACGACCAGAGGGGAAAGTTCCTTTGTCCTTGGCATCGAACACTAGCTTAAGATCGCTTGCATCCATCCATTCAAAGCACTCATCGTATCCCCACAGCTGCTGAAGTCTCCAAGAATGATGCTATTTTCTGGAGGTACCAATATTCTGTGCTCTGGCCAGCTGACGCTAGGTGGCTTATGTACGTTAGTAATCACGACATTATCTGCCTTTATAGATGAGGTGAAGAATGCTTCGTTTGCAACGTGTTCCATTGCCTCACAGTTTGCTATATCGTTCTTGACAAAGGTGGCTATGCCATACTTACGATCGTTCACTGCTACCGTTAGTTGGTATCCTAGAATTTTACCCCTATGTTTCAACTGCTGGTCATCTTCAGTATGAGTTTCCTGGAGTACTACCACATCCACGGAGAGTTCATGAAGGACCTTGGATAAATATTCACTTTTGCCTTACTAATGCCTTCTATGTTAAGTTGGCAGATGGTTAATACAGAGCCGAAAGTTCGGGTGTGTGAATGTGAATGTGAGTCCTCAGAAGGACTATTATTTAAGTTCGTTGCACGATCGTGATAGCCGTGAGGCCCTGTAGAGCAGTACGGTGGCATCTTGCTGTTGTTGCTCGATTAGTACCACCCGGAGGATACGTGTAGGGTACTTTAAGGTTAAAACCTACGGACGTTGAGCAACGCTGTCCCCCGTATACACCAATTATGACGTGTGATGTAAAAACAGTGTTTTCGGAAAGTTATTTTAAGCAAAAATAGCCGCAGGTTTGTGTTTCGACACGTATTTCATCACGCAATCATTAAGTATAATCAACATGTTTGAATCTCATTGACAAACTGCAGCTTTGTATTTTGGTAATATAAGTAATAATTTTTAATTTGGCGATGGTTAAAGCGTTTCTTACAATATAAACCGCTAATTGATAACTAGACAGCCTGTATGTTCGTTACAATGAATATTTTAACACTTTCTACTACACATTTGTATGCATATTTTGGCATTTTAAGTGTAAACTTTTCCGAAGCCTGACTATTACCATAGGAAAGCCTCCTGGAAGCACGGATCAACGGACAGAGATAGAATCCAGGATCTTCAACTCAGTGGCCAGCTCAGCCGTTATGGAGCTGTGAATAACTTCCTGGACCTCCCGAAGGCTCGAATGATTTAATACACACCAACATGTTTATTAAGTAGCTAGTGAACGCGGAGTTACTTTCTTTTTGAAAAATATACATAATGCAATGTAGATTTAACGTTGGCCAGATCCTGGCTCACACAAGTTGCGTTATACATTGTTTTATTTAGTAGAGATATTTTCTTGGGAGCTTTAAATAGTGTATTTTTATTAAGCCTTAAAATGTTTATTTTGGGAATAAATGGTGTGTTTCAAGGAGGGGATAATTTAGCTAGATACATCCTAAAGCTTCAGATGGGAGGAAACGAGCCAGCCCTGTTAACATTGTCTCACTAGAGAGCTTTAAGGGTGATTTACACTGACTGACAGAGCAAATGCAACACCAAGAAGGAGTGGTCAGAACTTTATGCCAATTGCAGGGTAGACTGACGTCACTGAGGTATGCTCATGATGTGAAATGCGCCGCTGTGCTGCGCACGTAGCGAACGATAAATGGGACACGGCGTTGGCAAATGGCCCACTTCGTACCGTGATTTCTCAGCCGACAGTCATTGTAGAACGTGTTGTCGTGTGCCACAGGACACGTGTATAGCTAAGAATGCCAGGCCGCCGTCAACTGAGGCATTTCCAGCAGACAGACGACTTTACGAGGGGTATGGTGATCGGGCTGAGAAGGGCAGGTTGGTCGCTTCGTCAAATCGCAGCCGATACCCATAGGGATGTGTCCACGGTGCAGCGCCTGTGGCGAAGATTGTTGGCGCAGGGACATGTGGCACGTGCGAGGGGTCCAGGCGCAGCCCGAGTGACGTCAGCACGCGAGAATCGGCGCATCCGCCGCCAAGCGGTGGCAGCCCCGCACGCCACGTCAACCGCCATTCTTCAGCATGTGCAAGACACCCTGGCTGTTCCAATATCGACCAGAACGATTTCCCGTCGATTGGTTGAAGCAGGCCTGCACTCCCGGCGTCCGCTCAGAAGACTACCATTGACTCCAAAGCATAGACGTGCACGCCTGGCATGGTGCCGGGCTAGAGCGACTTGGATGAGGTAATGGCGGAACGTTGTGTTCTCCGATGAGTCACGCATCTGTTCTGTCAGTGATAGTCACCGCAGACGAGTGTGGCGTCGGCGTGGAGAAAGGTCAAATCCGGCAGTAACTGTGGAGCGCCCTACCGCTAGACAACGCGGCATCATGGTTTGGGGCGCTATTGCGTATGATTCCACGTCACCTCTAGTGCGTATTCAAGGCACGTTAAATGCCCACCGCTACGTGCAGCATGTGCTGCGGCCGGTGGCACTCCCGTACCTTCAGGGGCTGCCCAATGCTCTGTTTCAGCAGGATAATGCCCGCCCACACACTGCTCGCATCTCCCAACAGGCTCTACGAGGTGTACAGATGCTTCTGTGGCCAGCGTACTCTCCGGATCTCTCACCAATCGAACACGTGTGGGATCTCATTGGACGCCGTTTGCAAACTCTGCCCCAGCCTCGTACGGACGACCAACTGTGGCAAATGGCTGACAGAGAATGGAGAAACATCCCTCAGGACACCATCCGCACTCTTATTGACTCTGTACCTCGACGTGTTTCTGCGTGCATCGCCGCATATCGGTTTGAAATAAACATCAATTATTTATCCGTGCCGTCTCTGCTTTTTCCCCAACTTTCATCCCTTTCGAACCACTCCTTCTTGGTGTTGCATTTGCTCTGTCAGTCAGTGTATTTCGCTATGTAATGCATGCGGATAGTGTCTTCGATAACGCACGCATCCGGACGTGTAGAATTGATGGAAAACGAGGGCACTGTAGCATAGTTTAATAGGTTGTACAAGTGCTGTCTGACGTGCCATGGACTCGACCCCAGACCTCCTACTAGCTGGAGTTCTCGATGAGTGGACGATATGTCTTGCGCTGAAGGGATCGGGTATGCTGATAACAGAATCGCTAATACCAACGAGAAAGGACATACGTGACCACTTCGGTCAGAAATCTGTATGGACTAAGGATGGACGTATCATTATTCTAAGCACTGATGGGAAGAAAATTCAAATGACCACACGAGCTGACCTTAACAATGTTATTCAATCAGCTAGGGGTGAAACAGTGTGAAGTGACGACAATGTGGATTAGTTTAAGTTTGTATTATAATGTCTTATTATTGAGTGTGAATCTGATTGAGTGCATGAAAAGCCGGCGCGATATCAGAGGAAATACGCAGGTAAGAAGCATGTATTCTTCTTGGTATTCTGCTTTGTGTGATGAGTACTGTTATAACCACTGCCAGCTATGGACCTGACTGTCCCCCTACCCCTAACCTCTCCTATCCAAGAACGGAAATACCCCGCTGCCAGAGCTCACTAGTGAAAGCATTTCAGGCCAACGCACGTTCATTGAACTGCATTCATTTAAATTAACAATCCCTACCTGCTCACCATGAGGAGCTAACAGCTCTCCTTGAAAACAGTAATGTACACGTAGCTTGTATCAGTGAGAGCTGGTTACGCGGAACTATCCCTAGTAGTATGGTACACATAACGGGCTATAATATTTACAGGCATGACCGAATAGATAAAAGAGGTGGAGGAGTAGCCTTGTACTGTAGAGATGATATTAAATGTAAAATCGTATGCACATCTGCCCACTGTGCTGACCCGAGACCTGAGTTCATTTTTGCCGAGAACACTGTGACAACAGTTAAAGCCCTAATAGGAGTTTTTTATCGGTCACCACGGGTAGGTCACCTCGCAGACATTGAAGACATCTTGCAGAGAATATCACCTGCTTATGAACATGTTTTAATATTTGGAGACTTCAATACTAATTTACTGGAACAGGCTGGAGATACAAAGCAACTCTTAAGTATTTTCCAGACGTGTGACATGACAATACTTTCACTAAAACAGACAAATCATACCTCATCTTCACATACACTAACTGACTTGATGGTCACTAACAACCCACAGAAAATAGTATCACATGGACAAATTCCTACCCCTAGCATATCGACACATGACTTAATATACTTGTCTTACTCGCTCAAAGTACCGAAGTATAAGTCCAGACACATCACATTCAGGGACATTAAACGTATAAACTTAGATCATGTGAGAGTTGACGCCTTGAATAGTCCTTGGGATGACGTAAAAATATAAACGGTATCGATAAGAAAGTTGAAACTTTAAGTTCACTTATACTTGGTCTCCTTGATAAACATGCACCTAAGCGTACAGCCAAAGTCTCCCGACCTCCTTCTCCATGGCTGACCGATGACATTAAACAAATGAGTCTCACCGTGACGCGTTACACTGGCTCTACAGACGCACACACTCTTCCAGTGCGCTTGAACAGTATCGGACACTTCGGAATAGAATTAAAGTAATAATTCGAAATAAGAAATTTTCTTTTTACGATCACCTGGCTGGAAATTTAAATTTGTCAGACACTTGGAAACAACTTCGTTCCATTGGAATTGGGAAATCTTTGCCCCAGCCATGTAATCCAGACATCTCTCTGGAGAGATTGAATGCTCATTTTTCGGAAATTAAAATTAAACCGGAAATACACGCAATATCACAGGCTATAACATCTCTTCTGAACCAGCCAACACCAAATAGGCCATTCTTTGAATTTCGGGAAGTCACAGAGATTGACGTGAAACGCGAGGTATTATCAATCACATCATCCGTTGTAGGACCTGATGAAATACCCATACTCATAATACAACACATCATTGACATTATTCTTCCCGCCATTACTCATATACACAACACGTGCCTCACAAGTGGCCTCTTTCCAAGAATGTGGAAAAATGCCATTATAAATCCTGTTCCCGAAACTTCCTCACCTGTACTTATAACAGATTATCGACCTGTTTGCATACTTTCATCTCTCTCCAAGCCTCTTGAACGCATAGTACACGTGCAATTAACCGAATATTTAAATAAATACAAACTACTTGACCCTTTACAATCGGGTTTCAGAAAGGGACGCAGTACGGCCACTGCCCTGCTGAAAGTTACAGACGACATGAGACGTGCTATGGACGAAAGGCAGGTGACGTTACATACACTTCTTGATTTTAGCAGCGCTTTTGACACAGTAAATATAGACGTACTCGTTGCTAAATTGAAATCGCTTTACCTTGGACAGACAGCTCTAGAATTCTTTCTCTCATATCTTACGGAACGAAAACAACGCGTAATTTTTCAGAATAGGTCACCCGAATGGGTAATGAAATATTCTGGAGTATCACAAGGCTCTGTACTTGGACCACTTCTCTTTGTTATCTATATTAACGATATATCGACACGGCTAAGACACTGTAAATACCACTTGTATGCTGACGATCTACAGATCTATTATCATTCCAAAATTTCAGACATCAATCAAGCAATAAGTTATATGAACTCTGACTTAAATAATATCTGTGCATTTGCTCATGAAAACTGTATTTTCATTATTCCATCAACATCTAAAGCTATTATTGCTGGGCAGACGAAGCAAATCAGTGCGGCAAAAAACAAAAACATTCTTCCACTAATTTTATCTGGTAAAATGATTCCGTACGAAAACTCGGTAAGAAATCTTGGTGTAATTATAAACGAGAATCTTAACTGGGGAGAGCATATTATAAATATCTGTAGAAAAGTGTATGCGTTCCTTCACCCACTAAAATATCATCAAAATATGCTGCCACTAAACATGAGAATTAGGCTTATAAATACTCTTATCCTCCCTATATTTTCCTACTGTGACGTAGTATTAATTGATGCCACGAGAGAACAACTAAGCCGAATACAACGTGCCATGAACTCATATATTAGATTTATCTTTTCCTTACGCTATGATGTTCATGTTACCCCTTATTATCGACAACTTTCCCTTCTGAAATTTGAACAATATAGAAACCTCTACGTGGCAGTATTAATCTTTCGAGTATTAAAAGAGAATATCCCATACTACTTATCTTCACAACTCAATTTCCTATCCTCTTTCCACCAGCATATCACACGCTCCGGCAGTACACTTGCTATCCCTCTCAGCAGGTCAGCAGCATTTAGCCGTTTCTTTGTTGCAAATGGAGCTAGAATATGGAATTCTCTCCCCCACAACATAAGAGCCATAAATTCCTTAAATTGAGCAAGTTGTCTTGCCGTGAGCATCTCCTCGCTGTGTGCCGCTAGGCTGAATGAATCTGGTAGAGTGAATGTGTGTATGAATGTACGTTTACTATGCTTATGGTATTTTGTGTCATGCAACTTTTAATTTGTAACGATAGTTTTAAGACATGACTAAGAATATTTATAGAGTATGTGTTATTTTGTTTCATAGTTTGTAATGGTAGTTTTAAGATAAGATTATGAATATTGCTCTCACATGTACATTGTTAATGAAGTGTGGTTAAGTGTAAGAAAGGACCATGAGTCCTAACTTCGCCACTGCAAATAAAGGCAAATATAATATAATATAATATAATATAATATAATATAATATAATATAATATAATATAATATAATATAATATAATATAATATAATATAATATAATATAATATAATATAATATAATATAATATAATATAATATAATATAATATAATATAATATAATATAATATAATATAATATAATTGTGTGAAATATTCTTCATCAAGGTGTCGTAACATGTCTGGATATGCCGTGAAAACAAAACCTCCTGATATTTTACTTTAGGAAGTTGGCACGTCTGCATAGTAGTACTAATCACGGGCAATGCACATTCCTGTGGTGATCCTCACATAGTAGTACTAATAAGACGCAAACAAGTCCCATGGAATTCCTTATATAATCATGGGCAACACTGATCCATGGTGTTCCTCACATAGTTGTGCTAATCACAGGCAACCTAGACCCGTGGAGTTTCTCACATAGTAGTACTAATCAGACGCAAACAAGTCCCATGGAATTCCTTATATAATCATGGGCAATACTGATCCATGGTGTTCCTCACATAGTGGTGCTAATCACAGGCAACCTAGACCCGTGGAGTTTCTCACATAGTAGTACTAATCAGACGCAAACAAGTCCCATGGAATTCGTTATATAATCATGGGCAATACTGATCCATGGTGTTCCTCACATAGTGGTGCTAATCACAGGCAACCTAGACCCGTGGAGTTTCTCACATAGTGGTACTAATCAGACGCAAACAGGTCCCATGGAATTCCTTACATAATCATGGGCAATACTGATCCATGGTGTTCCTCACATAATAGTACTAATCACAGTCAACCAAGAACTATGGAATTCCTTATAGAATAACGAGCAATGCATATCCATGGTGTTACTCATATAGTAGTGCTAATCACAGGCAACGTAGACCCGTGGTGTTCCTCACATAGTGGTACTAAACACAAGCAGCCTAGACCCATGGTGTTCCTCATAGAGTAGTACTAATCACAGGCAACCTAGACACGTGGCGTTGCTCACATAGTGGTAATAATCAAATGTAACCTAGATCCATGGTGTTCCTCACATAGTGGTACTAAACACGCGCAATGCAAATTCCTGTGGTTTTCCTCTCACAGTGGTACTAATCACAGGCAACCAAGACCCATGAAATTCCTTATTGAATCACGGACAATACAGACCCATGGTGTTCCTCACAAAGTGGTGCTAATCCCAGGCGACTTAGACCCGTGGTGTTCCTGGCATTGTGTTAAAAATCACAGGCAACCTAGACCCGTGGCCTTACTCACATAGCGGTACTAATCAAGGCAACCGAGACGCATGGTGTTTCTCATATAGTGGTTTTCCTGTCATAGTGGTACTAATCGCAGGCAACCGGGACCCATGGAATTACTATATAGTAGTACTACTCGGAGGTAACGCAGACCCATTCCGAACACGATAGAACCAACCTATTCGAGCGCAGTGCTCGGCAGATTCTCCTACTAGACGCTATTATGTGCAGCCGAGTGCCCCTCTCCATCTTCGGTGTGATGCACACGATAGCACTAATCACATGCAATGCCCAGATCTGTGATGATCTTCGGAGAATGGTACTACAATAACAATAATATTATTAGCATTGCGTCAAGATAAGTATTTTTTACGGTTTTTGGAGACGCCGAGGTGGCGGAATGTAGTACCGCAGGAGTTCCTTTACATACCAGTAAATCTACCGACACGAGCCTGACGTATTTGAGCACCTCCAAATACTACCGGGCTGAGCCAGAATCGAACCTGCCCGGCTGGAGTCCGAAGGCCAGTGCCTCAACCACCTGGGCCACGCAGTCCGGCAGAATGGCAGACTCCAAGGTACCGTTGATCCATGTTGTTCCTCGCAGAATGGTACTAATCGTAAGTAACGTCAACCCATGGTGTTCCTCACAAGGTGGTTCTAATCGTAAGTAACTTCAACCCATGGTGTTCCTCACAAGGTGGTACTAATCGTAAGTAATGTCAACCCATGGTGTTCCTCACAAGGTGGTACTAATCGTAAGTAACGTCAACCCATGGTGTTCCTCACAAGGTGCTAGTAATCGTAAGTAACGTCAACCCATGGTGTTCCTCACAAGGTGGTTCTAATCGTAAGTAACGTCAACCCATGGTGTTCCTCACAAGGTGGTTCTAATCGTAAGTAACGTCAACCCATGGTGTTCCTCACAAGGTGCTAGTAATCGTAAGTAACGTCAACCCATGGTGTTCCTCACAAGGTGGTACTAATCGTAAGTAACGTCAACCCATGGTGTTCCTCACAAGGTGGTTCTAATCGTAAGTAACGTCAACCCATGGTGTTCCTCGCACGGTGGTACTAATCGTAAGTAACGTCAACCCATGGTGTTCCTCGCACGGTGGTACTAATCGTAAGTATCGTCAACCCATGGTGTTCCTCACAAGGTGGTACTAATCGTAAGTAACGTCAACCCATGGTGTTCCTCACAAGGTGGTTCTAATCGTAAGTAACGTCAACCCATGGTGTTCCTCGCACGGTGGTACTAATCGTAAGTAACGTCAACCCATGGTGTTCCTCGCACGGTGATACTAATCGTAAGTATCGTCAACCCATGGTGTTCCTCACAAGGTGGTACTAATCGTAAGTAACGTCAACCCATGGTGTTCCTCACAAGGTGGTACTAATCGTAAGTAACGTCAACCCATGTTGTTCCTCACAAGGTGGTTCTAATCGTAAGTAACGTCAACCCATGGTGTTCCTCGCACGGTGGTACTAATCGTAAGTAACGTCAACCCATGTTGTTCCTCGCAGGGTGGTACTAATCGTAAGTAACGTCAACCCTTGGTGTTCCTCACAAAATTTTACTACTGGTCTCATGGTTCTAAAGCCATCATCCCTTGGTCGCTCCTTTTAGTCGTCTCTTAAGACAGGCAGGGGATATGGTAAATATTTTTGTCTTCGTCTTCCACCCACAGAGAAGCAGAAAAGAAGACATTTCTGATTAGGCTGGTGGCAAGCAAAAAGATAAAAGGTCCATATAGAGTATTAAGGCATTGACAGTTAACAAATACAGTAGATATAACAAATGCTGTAACTTTCCTTTGAATGCCTTTACCCCTCGAATTAAAGTTCTCTGTGTTGTCTCTACTACTCGTATTTGAACCCACTGACATACTAATTTTAATTAACTGAGCATGAGCATGAATGCCATTTTTTCATGCATGAGATACAGTTTTACGCTACTAAGATTTATTCTTGTAATCCGCAACATGCTGAATTTTAATCACACCCTTATTTGATGTGATGAAGTGCAGCATTCAGAAGAACCATTTGTGTATGTTGCAATGGTGCGAAACACCCTTAAACACTCCGAGAAATATAAACCCATAGAATACTTTCCAGAGTCGTATCTCCTTACACTTTTCTTGCTTGTCTTGCTTTCAATATAATCAGGGCATGGTTCAGGGCTATAAGCCTAGTAAAATTTTCCCAGTGAACTCATACGGGGTCAGTTAGAATTTTTCTGTGAATAACTTATCGGCAATAAGTTTCTTTCAGTAGCTGTTTCATCCCATAAAGAGTTTGAATCACATGCTGAGGAATGTGTAGAGGGGAGAGATTTGGAAGAAGGGTCCTGTTTACGATGGGTTTTATTCCAGAATTTCATATAATCATATTCGGATGGTTTATAATCTGCTTTATTCCATTCCCAGCTATCTTCCTTTGTCTTTTTCTAGTCAGGATGAACTTCAATATCATTGTCACTTTCAAATGCGCCATCACTCACGTGAAATGTTTTGTTATGCTGCTATAATTTTCACTGCTAGTAAATAACATTGATTTATTTCCGAAAACTACATCACTGATCATTTCACTCTGAATATCCCATAATATATGATCAATTTTATTCCTTTTAATACAATGTTTACTACGGCCGGCCATTTCTGTCTGTTCAAGAGAGAGAGAGAGCAGATTCTCAACTTACAGACAGTATACTGCATGTCACGGCATCTATGGACACAAGGCTTGAACTAGTTGCAGAAAGCTTACCTCTCAGTAAACCGCCTGCCAGGCGTCTGTGTATGAATGGTCACTGCATGCGCGGCCTCCTGGTAGGCAGCAAAGTATGCTAATGAGTTAAATATTAATTTCTATCTTACATGACCTGCATTCATCTTTCACGACTTTGGAGATCGAACTTGCTTTTAAATGATACCTTTAGATTGTCCGCCTGTACAGAAAGCTGTACTGGAGAAAATAAAAGAAATATGTGCAATTTTAGACAATTAATTTATATTTTTATTGTTACTATCGTTAACACATACCGATTGGTTTTGTTAATGATTTCTCTGAACAAAGTATCGTTAAAAGCAATTTAAAAACTCTAATTCAGTCTCTGATTTCATACCTTGCGGTAGCTTGTTGTCTGAAAGCGCTGTAAACGGCGATTTCTTGAAATCGGGATCTGCTGATTGTCAGTATCAGGCACAAGTTGGGTTAGGGTACCCAAGCCGACCGTCGCCATTTCACTTCTAGGTATCGTCAAATACAGTATATTCATTGGGGTACAAGGAAGGAGTAGAGGAGCAAAAATACTGTGGTTTTGTGTGCTGCCTGACATATACAACATTGAACGGTACACTATGTATGACTAGAACAGCACACGGTGACCATGTTTGTTTACTATCGCTCGAGATTTCGTGTGCATGAGGGGACAGCAGACGGCTACACTGCCATCTAAATAATAGATTTTTGACTGACTGTCAAATAGTATCTGGATTCTACAAAATTCCACGCTGAGCCAAAAGATGGCTGTGTACTATAGCATTGTGTATTTTGTCTGTTAAGACACGGCTGACGAGCGGTGGGCGATAAAATGTAATGTCGGGCCTCACCCGACAGACAAGGGGTAATTTTAAGTCAGTGTTCATGGAGGGCAATGCTCGATCATAAAACAATGTGTTGCAGACTTCCACCATGAGGCAATTACCAAAAGGTGTCATTGTAACGAACGCCAGTTTAAGGAAATGTTCAGAATAGCGAAAGTTTTTTTAGGCCACTTCCCTTTTCCCTATTTAACGTGTGTTAAAAATATTTCATTCTAACGAATTTCTAACTTTCAGAATAACGAGTTCAAATGTAGCGTTTTCTTCAAAATATAATTGAAATCAATCCTGTTTTAATTGCCGGGCATTTCGCACAACATGTCTCTATACAGTAGTACAGCTAATACCAGGCAGCACACACTATACAACACACAGGAAAATCTACCCGATTACAAATCAGGGGAAAGTAAGCAATTGCATCACAAGTCTGACGAGCGGGTTACGTACCCAACAGTACGTTTTGGTGTACCGGTACAGAACGTCATTACAGTAAAACCTCGAAGCCGTTGAGACGCAGACATCGGACTTGGAATTAACCATCAACTCGTAATTGAGAATTGCCAAATACAGTATTGCCGCATCACAAAATATCCTAAGACCCATTACTGCATGCAATTAACTTTGATTCACAGTTTAAAGCTTTCAAATGTTATGGAAAAAGCTATTTCCAAAATATATCCAAAAACGTGCAATTACAGTATTCAGATAATGCACTCGGATGTTCTTCACTTGCACGGAAAGTGCCAGATGCCCTTAAAACTTTGTGGCTTATCAAAAGTTTCTACGAAGAGGGGATAAAGTCTCTCGCTTCCCGTGTGCGTTGCAACACAGTACAATGACCCCAACCCTTGTACAATTTCCCGCCTGGCACTTCTCTCCTTTAAAATCAAAAGTCCGTTTGGGCTCGGCATCAAAAGAAACATTGCAGTTTCATTGGCATTGACAATATCGTTCGGTGCGTACGAATTGATTGTATGAGCCACGTTTTCTTTCGCGAACTGTCGGCACAGCCAGTGGTCGCTGATTCTGCTTCTCCGCACACTGCCTGCTACGTGATATTGTGGTGTTCTTTAAAACACTGAACATGCAAGAATTACGGTTTCACTCTAATCTAGCAAATATGAAGCAAACTGCAGACACACCGAAGTGAGTGAAAGTGCGAATTGCTATCCTGTACGTTCCGGCAGACGCGATCTACCATGACGCGGGTAAGTGTTGAATTTAATTTACTCTTTAAAGTTGTATTTTTTACAATTTGAAGGCAGTCTTGAATTAAATTTGTGTTAAATTCATGTGCACTGGTTCCTGAGTACCTTGAATATTCGTTTGTGTCTGGGAGTGTTCAGAAGACCATCACATACTTTTTCAAAAAATAAATTCGAGGAGATAATGTACCGGTACAGGGTAAATTTTGAGATGCTGAAAACACCTTACACGTACCTGTACTTTATATTATTACTTCACGTAAATATACCGTATTTTCTTGCATAATTAACGCCCTTGCATAATTTACGCATCCCAATATTTTAGGGTACAAAATGGAGAAAACGAAAAGTTTATGTATTTGACGTACCCACTTCTTCGAACATCCACCACGCAGCTCCGGGTGCATTTCGAAATAAAGATGTCAACTACTCAAGCAGCAGGCTTCCTATTGCAAAATCGGGCACTCAAAATACTGGGCAACGTGCTGTTACCAGTCTATAGAAAATACCACTGCAATTAGCACAGAAGTGACTGGTGTCGCTCTATTCCCTCCTCCTGACCTTACGCATTATTTATGCTAAGCTGTTGACCATCTATCGTCCCTTCGCCCAACTCTTGTACGACACTTCATTTCTGAGGTGGTAGGGGGGTAAAGCTCCTCCAGTTTTGTGTAAAATATGATTTGAGATGAGTTCAAATTTTTTTATCGTAACAGTAACATTTTGAAAATATATCTTTGTAAGCCAATTAGGATGGTAGAAGGTAGAAAAGCTGCCATTAACACAACTGCCAGGGTTGCTGCCCCGCGTCTGACCAAAGTGTAACAAGTTTCTCTACGCCTCTCCATCATCAACCGATCAAAGCTCACATTAAAAATAAGCACACAACTACAGAGACTCTAATAACACAGGTTATAAAAATTCTACAAGTACATTAGGCTGATGACCACAATATTTCCAACCTATACATAAATCAACAACGACTTTTATAAAAACGTCAAGATGTGGATTCAAACCCCTACATAAGCTGCCGTGTAAGGGATTTTCCGCACTTCTTAAGACGCTGAATACAAAAGAATTACGATTTCACTCGTAGTAGGCTATGACTATTGATAGTATTACTTTTGTATCGGAAAAGCAGAAAAATATTATTATTATTGTTATTATTATTATTGATTAGTCATGAATAACACGAACACGGAACATGTTTAATGGCGTATAATAGTTGACTACATTTAAGATATTTTAAAAATGTAGAATCAGCCCTCAGCTGCAGGTAAAAATCCCTGACCTGGCCGGGAATCGAACCCGTAAATAGCATCTTCTGCCACAGTAAATAATTAGGCAGTTAAAAATTATTACAATTTTTACGTAATTGAATGTGATTTAACATTTGCCTGGAGTGAAAATGAGATACTACGCAAAGTCATCTTCCTTGATCAGTTATGGGTAAGGAGTGAGACGGTCGCTCGGTAGACTATGGCTGTTAATATTATTATTCGTGTTTCCGAAAAAATGTAGAAAATGATTATTATGGATTATCCATGAATAACGCGAATACAGAACACGTTTAATGGCGTATAATCGTTTATTACATTTAAGAAATTGTATACACTTACCTTGGATACCTTTGAAGAGAAGATTCCTGTTGTGTAGCGTATAATGTAATTACCTAGGACACAGCCTGAGTACTGTGGTCGTCAGCCAGCGCTCGACTGTGTCTGCTGCTTGCCAACAGGAAAATGGATGTATTCAGTTTCCTTGTGTGTCAGTATACTGCATGCGCTGGACATCTCACACATACAGTATTAGCTAATGACATTATCCACTACACGAAGGAACGAAACAATAATATTAGTATTCCTATTGTCTCAATTATGATGTGCAGATGCAACCGGGGAGATGGTGGGCTCGACCCTTCCCCCCTACTCTCATTAACTCCCATGATGTTAGTTTTCCGAGGTTTAGCATTTTCACACCAGGCAAAATGCTGCGTTGGGTTCGATTTCCAGCCAGGTTAGGGATTTTTACCTGCATATGAAGGAGTGAGTAATTTATGGCCGGGTTCGATTCCCGGTCAGGTTAGGGATTTTATTTTCACCTGCATCTAAGTCCAGTTCGTAGTCTGCACAGCCTACATCGGATAGTTCATGGCCGGGTTCGATTTCCGGTCGTCAGGAATTTTTCTGAGTAGAGGTGAGTTCGATTCGCACATCACCTAACCGCGAAGTAGTTTTCCGGGGTTTACCGCTTCCTCTCTATGCAAATGCCGGATTGTACGTAACTTAACGCTGCGGCCTGCTACCTCCAGAGGCCTGGGCCAGTCATAGACCAAACAGACTTAACCCCTTAACGAACATGGCTACCATGCAGACATAGATAGTAGAACGGGGAGAGGGGAAAAAGATCATAGAAAACTCCATATCGTATTATGATGATGACGATGATGACATGTAAAAGACTATAGGTAAAACATTTAGTATTTTCCCGACAGCATTAATAAACTCTGTTATAGATCGCTCTACAGAGAATCCGTTTTCTTCCGAACCGACTATCTCTCTCGGATGCAAGCCCACAGCTGGCCGCCCCTAACCGCACGGAATACAACCAGAGAGGATGTTCAGTACCTCGCACCCTAGGTGGTTCATACCTGCTATACAGAACGGAAGGTATGTAGGGGGATGGGAAACCGAAAACCACGTACCTATCTCCACTCATTAGACTATCCATAGCCGAGTAGTCGACGTCATGTGCAGTCTCTAGCATGGAAGACCCTCCAAGCCTCTCCGGAGGTCACATGCCATTATTATTATTATTATTATTATTATTATTATTATTATTATTATTAGTATTATTTAGAAACTGCTTTACGTCGCACCGACGCAGTAAGGTCTTACAGCGACGAACGGATGGGAAATGTCTAGGAGTCGGAAGGAAGAGACCGTGGCCTTAATTAAGGTACAACCCCAACATATGCCTTGTGTGAAAAAGGGAAACCACAGAAAACCATCTTCAGGGCTGCCGACAGTGGCGTTCGAACTCACCATCTCCCGGACGCAAGCTCTCAGCAGCGCACCCCTATCCCCAAGGCCGACTCGCCCGGTCATGTGTCCAACTATACAAATGCATTCTTGGGCCCAGTTTTACGGTCGCTATTTTGGAGTGATTTAACTACACAGGACCTAGTGTTATGGTCAGATGCCCCTCCCATCGCCATTTTGGAAGAGCCTAACTACACACTCGCCATCCTTGGCCCTATTTTACGCTCAGATGCCCCGCTCGCCACCATTTTAGAGGGGCCTAAACACACAGTCCCAATCTTGGACTTAGTTTTACGGACAGATGCCCCTCCCATTACCATTTTAGAGGGCCTAAACACGCACAGCCTAGTTTTACGAACAGATGCCCCTCATGCCGCCATTCTGAGGGCCTACCTACACAGAGTCTAGTTTTACGGACAGATACCTCTCCCGTAGCCATATTGAAGGGCCTAGCGACACAGAGCCTAATTTCACGGACAGATGGCCCTCCCGTCGCCATTTTGTTGGGCTTAACTACACAGGATCTAGTTTTAGGGACAGATGCCCCTCCCGTCACCGTTTTCACCACAACGCTGTTCACTATTCCTCTTATAGATTTTGCAGTTCTATAAGAAACCGAAATGTGTTATTACTTACATTCACATGACAATCAGTTCTACTTATGACAGGTGGGCAGTTGTTGTTATTGTCGGGTGCAGTATAAAACTATACATCATATCTATCTAAGTGTGCACGTTAATATTAAAACATGTACTATTTTTATGTATGATTTTTGCAGTGTGACTTTTCAAGGCGAGACAATTTTCAACGAAAGAAAACTGTAAAGCGTAACTTCGGAATATTTCCATACAAACGATGTACTGCTACGTGCAACAGGCGTGATAATCTCACACGACATGTGAATTCTAAACACATTGTTTAAGTAATCTACCAGTAGAACGCTTAGAGGCTTTGACTAAATGTCGAAAGCGCAATATAAAGAAGCGTGGTCCAAACGATACGCCATTGTCTCAGCCTACTACAAGTTCTGTTACTAACCTCACACCAATAGATACAGAGAAGCAAGGAGAGGAGATGTATAAGGAGGAAGAGGTAGAAGAACTCAACATTTTCTTTACCATAGGAGCTTTTTCATTCTATTTTATTTTATGAGTCGACTGCACGTTCTGTCGCTGTGCAAATATCTCAAGAAGAGAAGCAAGATGTGGTAATAGAAGATAAAGAATAGGAAGAAGATTTTACCGTTTCCTCACAATCAAACCGCGTTAAGTTTTATCAACAGATAACATTGCAGAACCACATACTACATCAAAACCAGTTCTTCCGTTCTCTATGCATCAACTGACTGCAGGTATTCTTAATGTTAACAGCAAAACTCTGTTCCCTATGCAGATGTAAGATACTGTAAAGAACTTAAGTTACTCGTTGAACGATTACAACTCCTAAGAGCTTATTCAGATGCTGGTTACACAGTGTATGGACGAGAGATTCAAGAAACAGAGGAAGAAGTACGCCGTAGAGGTAAGACGCACTGAGTTACAACAACGAACTCACTGCACCTACCGTAGTAGACGGCGACATCACATTTAGAAATGGGATAAAACCGGTATTAGCTTGTTTTATTTTGTAAATAATTACAAAATAACTATTTAATTAATTTAAAATATCTACTTATTGGATTCCCTTTGCCTCCGTACACCTACACCTACAATTTTAATGAACAAGTCAAATCATGCTTAATCATGTCGACGTGATCACTACATGTTATGAAACAGAATGACTTTAGTATTACACATGCTCTGTCCCGTCGGACGTAATACTGCGCAAGAGGATGAGGAGGAGGAGAAGGGCATCTATCTCTCGGATGGAGACGCAAAGCCATAAGCTGACCTCTCGAGAGCATAGGTGCACAACAAAGTAGTCCATCGGGTGGATATGTAAATCCTTGACATTTGTCATACTGTGATGTCACAGCTTTAAAGGCCTGCGTCAGTCCGCATTAAGATCACGTCGCAATGGTTATGCATGTTTGGACTTGTTCATCACTGTCGAATGAAGACGTGAAGGCTTGAGCTGACTTTCCAGCAGCTGGGTTCCAAGTTGGCGACTGCGTAGTTAGGCCCCTCCAGAATGGTGCCTATGAGGAGAGAAGGTTATCTGACCGTAAAACTGGGCCCAAGATGCAGACTGTGTAGTTATGCCCATCCAAAATGGTGCCTGTGATGAGGAAAATACATCTAACAGTATAACTGCGTCCAAGATGCGACTGTGTTGATAGGCCCCTCTAAAACGGCCCCTGTGATGAGCTAAGTGTATCTGTCAGTAAAACCTAGGTCCAAAATAGCAACTGTGCAGTTAAGCCCCTACAAAATGGTGGCGAGATGCACATCTGACCGTAAAACTAGGCTCAAGATGGTAAATGTAGAGTTAGGCCCTCCAAAATGCCGCATGTGTGGAGGGAGGTATATCTAATCATAAAGCATAAATCCCATTAGACATGAGTCATTCGTGATAGCAATGATGTTGACCAATAACATGTCTGATAATACAAGGATTTGGAAGTAGATTTTTGCTGTAGTAAAAGGCCATCCGTGGCGAGATTTGTTTGCTCACTTGTAAACCAGAGGATAGTCTCATGAAATAATGCGTGTTCACATTTATATGAGGCGGGCCCTGTTCGGAAATAGAGGGCAGTGTTGCAACATTATTGATGTTAAGATAAATAGGGTTTTTTGAATTTAAATTCTATTGCACAGGCAAATTCTAAGTAACATTTCCGAACATTTGCCTATGTATTCTAGTTTCGGTGTTTTCATAACACAGTCATAGTTCATGTTGCCACTGAGCATTTAAATTATTATTTTGGTGTCAGAAGGATGTCCTTAGGTATTTAGGATTTCTATTCCTTGATATATTCGCAGTGCAGCGAGGTGTTAAATATTGCTGATGGCAGAAAGTAGGATGATGGTGGAAGTGCATGGAAGGGATTCTTGGGATTACTCGGCCATGCTAGGACCGTGAAATTATATAGCTAGCCAACTGCTCCTAGATGAGACGTGAACATTCTAATCTGACACAAAGATTCCATAAGACGTAGCACTCTGGCAATAGTCCAATGGCTACCCATGATTTACGACCATGTTGTTAATAAAGGAGTTGTAATATTTTGTGTGTTTATATTCTAGTAGGACTATATATGAGGATGTAGTTGAAATCCGTGACCAATAATATTTGAGGGTTACCCATGAGTCGAGTTTATTTTGGGGTTTGATTGAACGTTATAACTAAATGTTAACATGATTTCTTTTCACAGGTTTTCATGAATTTATTCCAATCACCGACTTCAACCTGTCGTTTTGGTTCATGAAACTTCCTTCATTTAATATAAATGGCACTATGGTATGTTGTGTAATTTTACGCGATTAATTCACTGGCACTTGAAATCCTCTTATTTTGGAGACTCACTTTGGTCATCAGGCACGTTTCCTGAACCTCAAACTTTAATGTAGTGGGTGACCATGATAGCACAGTGATGTGAGTTGGAGGTTATTCAAATTCAATTGAGGGTCAAAGTAACTCATCGTATGCTGATAGTCAGTTAATCAGCGGCCTAAATTGAAAAAGGTCTCGAGATCACTTCCTGATATTTAGACAATCAAGAAATCGGAAGCACAACGCATAGTTGTTTATGGAGCCGAACAGATTGAATCTCATGTTGTTGTTTTCTAGTTAACCACAAAGTGGTTTTCTGTAAATAGGCCTTCAGGCTTTCTTTTGTGGTGATATTAATTTCAACCTGAAATCGTCCAGCTGCAGCGTTATATTAATGTCACTGATCGCATTCCACTGTTTATGGCCATAGTTGTAAACACACTCGCCATCATATTTCCTTGTTTTTAATGCATAAACATAGATTATGCAAGCTTTTAATTTATATAGGTCTTCATTGATACCCGATAGTCATGCCTGGAGGTGACGAAGAGCCATTAACACCATCTGAGACACAAGTGTTAACAATTCATGCTGAAGAACTGGAACAGGCAAACATCAGTTTGACATGAGGAAAGGGTTCAGTTCTCAGTGTGCCTCTTGAACACTTTGAGCGTTGAGATATAAGACATCTTTAGTGACTTCCTTGTGGCTCCATTACAGAAAAGCGACTGGCCAATTATCTGCCACCAGGTAAACAAAAATGGAGTAACTTAAGGGCGAGTATACTGCAACTGTCAACATACGAGTCCTTACCTAGACGTCTTCTCGAGAACTACATGATCTTCATGAATAGCAACGGGCAGTGAGGTTGAACTTCCATTTAGCACTCAAAACCGGTTGACAGGCCAATATTATCGTAAAACTGCCGAGGGAGCATTTACAGTTTTGAGGTACTGGTCTACTCCTAATTAACACGTCATCACACGCCCCCTTATTTTTACATGACAGCACGCCCCACGGCAATTTGCTCACGCATGTTATATATTGTTGCTCTGATTTTGAAATGAAGAAACCTATCCTCAAACGTTAACAACATTGTAAGAAAGAGAATTTACTTACCAAAACGTCATATTTAGGATTGTAAATCATTATTAGTGATTTAAAATATTTTACAACACGAGAACACGCTATGTTAGCAAACTGCCGCAATTCCAAGCCTGTGATCTGACATCAAAGCACGCCCCGTTAGCAAATTGCCGCATACTATATCTTAGGCATTTTCACATAAGTTGCATTAACACAAGTCCAGTTGAATAAGTAAAATATGAAATATAAAAAATATGATTGATTTAAGAAACATCGTAAGCATATTACTTCTGTCCAACAATCAGCCAGTCTTGTCATTTTTCAGCTGGATCCTCCTGTTGGGTTGAGCATCTCGAACACGTTGGCACTGTATGTTCTCGGCAGATGTGAATATCACATGCGCAACAAATAACCATTGTTCTGCTATTTTTCCTTCTAGGGCAGATACCACAGATAGCATATTGACCTGGTTGCAGGGGCCTCTCATGTGGTTGTTGGCTGTCTCACTTTAAGAACAGGCTCACAACGTTCAGGTTCTTGCTGAGCGCCTACTGAAAGGTTCAGTGTCTCTTCGTTTGGCGGTGGGGTGTGTTGTTCGTTACCAACCTCGCACGGCTGTATTATTTCTTCTGCAACACTCTCTTCTGAGTCACTATTATTATGCTCTAAAATATCTGTTTCATCAACGTCACGATAACCAGAAGTATCTTCTCCTAATTTACTTGAATGACATTCTGGAACACTGTCCACTATATGTCTCACTGTAGCTTGTCGTACGTCGTACGGATCCATTTCCAGGTAATGGCGCAAACAATAAAACAGAAATATTGCAACTATATCATATTAAATATACGCGAGAACTCGCCCGTTTGCAATATGCTCACTAATGTTTGTACGCGATAGCACGCACGTTAGCAATCTGCTCACACAACGTGACACCATCAACACAAATATGAACTGACGTAGAGAGGAGACAGCGACGAACTGGATTACGCTACGGTCGTTATACAGAGATGTGGGGGAGGAATACCTGACTGCCCGCCGATTCTTGGATACAACAAAGGAAGATATTAGGATTATTGTTCAAACGCGGCAAACTGCCGCGGGAGCGTGTGATGACGTGTTAAAGGAACACACGACAACTAGGATGGGGGAGCACAGGTGTGCTCAATTTTCAGCAACAATTTCTTCAATTGCATACCTTACTATTACTTGATTAGGCACTTATGTATCACTTGAATTGTTTATTCAAAAGTTTGAATACTTCTTTCCTGCGCTTCTAGTCCTTCGCCACGTGTCTTTGCTGTATGATTATTCTGTGTTATCCGGATTACTTATTCTCGCATCTCACCGGCTCCCCTATGATTGTTGATGAGCACACTTCTTCTTTAGTCCGAAAAAAGAAAAATTGTCGTGCATGGTTGAGAACAAGCAGTTGTCATATATCTGTGATTGGTGAGGAGATAACAAATGAAATTCCTTTGCTCTTTTCGCAAACGGACCAGGCATTCTTTTACTTGAAGATTTTCTCTCAGAGAAAATGACACAAAGGGACGGACTGCTCTCCGATGTACATCATGAGGTGTGCCGAGAAGGTGCCGTTCTGGCTGAAACAATTGATTACTTCTTCAGAATTAGAGCAGGTCTTGTGGAAATCCGAACTCTCGTGCAGTAGTAAGTGGGACGTAAAGCAAAATAACATTACTAATATATTACGTGCGGCTTAATCACGGCGTGACGTAACGCTCGTGCGCCGTCTGGCCCGTGTGCACCGACAGCGTGTGGCTACATGCGAGCGATCTGCCACAAAACGAGGACCAGTGCGGCATCTCTCCAGTGTGGTTCACATGTGCGTGGTTAAGTTACGTGATTATCTGAATATTTTTAACGCACTACTAAGCATCCGTGTGTGTGTGTTTGGATCTGAATAGGGAACATGCATGATCCGGGGTTTTAATTAAAAATATGCTAATCTGATTCAAAATTGCATGCAGAATTCAAAAATGTGATCAGAATGTACAAATAATAACTCCAAACATGATAAAAATCTACGAAAATGTCACGTCACGCAAGTACGCGATCTCATTGGCCTGACGTCATCGTACAGGTTGACTGAATTAGCACACGAAATAACACATAGTGTGCTGTGAGAAGCACGATACACTTCGCGTATTTCTACTTTACGTTAGTGTCTAGTATGGTTAAATTCGAGGTCTATACATTGGATAATAATCTGCGTGGTATATTTTAGACTTAAAATGAATCCTGCGCAGACAGTGAGGCAGAAAACTTATAAATGGTGTAGAGTTCCGATGTGCAATAGCACATCGCATACCATACCAAACAAATTGCTTATAAACGTTCGAAAGACGCTAAAACTAGGGAGAAATGGATTTTGGCGAGCTGGAGAAATGCTGGTAATATATCGGAAAAGTCTACAGTTTATTTTTTTGAAGATTTTAACGTAAGATGAATTTGTTTGAATTTTCAAATCACTTTTCCATGTCAGCTGTTCTAGTGGTAAAACTTTAAATTTTAATGTGTGATGCTTTATTTAAATGCTTCAATTACATCTTGGAATATGAAAGTAATAAACACCGGGCGAGTTGGCCGTGCGTGTAGAGGCGCACGGCTGTGAGCTTGCATCCGGGAGATAGTAGGTTCGAATCCCACTATCGGCAGCCCTGAAGATGGTTTTCCGTGGTTTCCCATTTTCACGCCAGGCAAATGCTGGGGCTGTACCTTAATTAAGGCCACGGCCGCTTCCTTCCAACTCCTAGGCCTTTCCTATCCCATCGTCGCCATAAGACCTATCTGTGTCGGTGCGACGTAAAGCCCGTAGCAAAAAAAAGAAAGTAATAAACAGTGCATTAAATAATGCTGATTATTAAAGTATTCTCCAAACCTAACCTATGTTTTGTGTGATCCATGTCAAGATAATAAATCAAAGGGGTTATGAACCATTTTGACAGCTCTAATTCTACCAATATATCTTGGTTTCCTTCTTTCTTTCTTTTTAATCAGTTTATCCTTCAGGGTTGGTTTTCTCTCCGACTCAGCGAGGGATTTCACCTCTACCACTTCAAGGGCAGTGTCCTGGAACGTGAGACTTTGAGTATGGTGATGAAACTGGTGAGGAGGGCCATTACCTCGCCCAGGCGGCCTCACCTGTTATGCTCAACAGGGGCCTTGTTGGAGGATGGGAGGATCGGAAGGGATAGACAAGGAAGAGGGAAGGAAACGGCCGTGGCCTTAGGTGCCTGGAGGAGAAGTAGGAAAATACGAAAAACCACTTCGAGGATGGCTGAGGTGGGATTCGAAACCCTTCTACTCAGTTGACCTCCCGAGGCTGAGTAGACCCCGTTCCAGCCCTCGTACTATTTGTTTTCAACTTTCATGGCAGAGCCGGGAATCGAAACCGGGCTTCCGGGAGTGGCACACATTAACCACTACACCACAGAAGCGGACTAGTACTATAATGCTACCTATATGTTTATGTTAGTGCTGAAATCCGATTTCTTACTTTACTAATGCTGAAAGCCTGAAAATGTAATGTTATTCTTTAATAGGGGAATCAGTCTAGAAGGAAATGTTGAAAGTGATGTGATATCTATCCAGGTTCGTTGTTATCCTAATACTATGGGTTACAGTACATTGCACGTATATAAAAGACGCCACTTACAAACTTGCTTGTTATCCGCGAATTTCTGCGGCCACAAAAGTCACTATTTTTCAAGAATGATGACATTTACACATGATAGATTGTCTGATTGTGCTGTTTTGAACCTTTCTTCTGTCATTTTGAAGTTATTCGCGATCATGAATAATAAACAATCGGCTTTTAGCAACGGCTGATGCACAACGGCTGGTAGAGCTCCATGCGGTACTGGATCGTGACGTCACAGCGCGCCGCTTACGTCAGAGGCCGTTTCACTCGCCTTGCGGAAAGGCACTATTAAATATTTTTTTAATGGTAGAAAACAAGGCAACATACCACAATGTAATACGTTTACGTACTATTTCATTGGTGTACTTTTCAAAAAAAATATTTTTGAAAATGATGCATGTTCCCAATTGTTAGAATGAAGTTATGGCTGAATATCTGCCACAGACATCACACAGTATGACTCCTCACCTGTGTGTGATTCCGCATGTGACGTTCGAGGTGGGATCTCCTGCTGAATAACTTGCCACAGGCATTGCAAGAGAACGGCTTTTCGCCTGTGTGGGTTAGCATGTGATTTACTAAGGTGGATTTCATGTTGAAGAATTTGCCACATACACTGCAACAGAATGGCTTCTCGCCTGTGTGTGTCCGCATGTGAACTGTTAGGTTGCGTTTCTGAATGAATGATTTGCCACAGAGATTGCAGCAGTAAGGCTTATCGCCTGTATGAATTTGTATGTGACTTTTTAGATTGACTTTCATTCCGAAGGTTTTCCCACAGACGTTGCAACAATATGGCTTATCGCGTGTGTGAGTATGATCGTTTTGTGTAACGTTGCCTTTCTGGATAAAGGATTTACCACATACATTGCACCAATACGGCTTCTCACCTGTGTGCGTCCGCATGTGAATAGCTTGGTGGACTTTCGTGCTGAAGGATTTCCCACACACATTGCATTTGTAAGGTTTTTCGCCTGTGTTAGTCCGGATATGAATAGCTTGGTAGGCTTTTGTTGTGAAAGATTTCCCACACACATTGCAGAAGAAAGGTTTTTCGCCTGTGTGAGTCCGCATGTGATAAGTTAGACCGCAATTCTGGCTGAATGGTTTGCCACAGACACTGCACCTATGTGGCGTATTGCCTGTGTGAATCCGCATGTGAATAACGTGGTAGGCTTTCGTGTTGAAGGATTTGCCACACACATTACAAAAGTATGGTTTTTCGCCTGTGTGAGTCCGCATGTGACAAGTTAGACCGCCTTTACGGCTGAATGATAAGCCACAAATATTGCACCATTCAACTTCCAGTCTGTATGAGAACGCATGTGGTTTTTTAAGTACATCAAGTTCCTGAACTTTTTATGACATACCGAGCATTCATTTGCTAACAAATTTGTGTGCAAATGAATGTGCTCTGTCAGCATGTCCCTCTCAGTAAAGCATTTATTGCAAAATCCGCACACTAGAAGCGGGTGGATTCTGAGGTTTTCCGACAAGCTGCTTTCGCTGTCGAAAAGTTTTTCGCAGTGATCGCCATTGATGGGACGGTCATCTTTGTGTCTTTTCAGATGTTCCAACAGGCCCAACTTCCTAGGCAGGACTATACCGCACACATTGCACCTATAACAAGGTGATCCACCATCCGGAGATTGATGATCTCTATAGCTCACCTCGGGTCTCGACCTATAGTAACAAAATAAAACAATGTGACCAATAGTTCAACAGCCTACTCCACTGCATCCCTCACATAAAGGAATAGCTACTGGACAATCCAATCACTGATACGAGGATGTGTTGCGTCTTTTCTCTCGAATCACGACATAACGCGCAAGAAACCCGTCACGATTTAGAAATGTACGAGTTAATAGACAACCAGAGTTCTAGCCTAAAAGGAGAAATGCATGTTCCTTGATCTGGTACACATTTATCTATTGAAATCTAACTATGTCTCTTCTCCTATATAAAGGACGTCATATGCTTTGGAATTTTGATCTTGTTCAACCACTCTGCGCTTTATGGCAGGCAAGTAATAATTTTTGTAAAAGCCCTTGTTGTTGAGGTTGTTTGAGAGAATCTCAGTGTTGTAGATATAAATAAAATGAGAACATTAGTTGCTGATGGTCAGCAAGATCTGCTGAACCATTGCTAACCTTTTATGAATGTTATTTTGTCACACAAATATACATATTGTATTTGTACATTGTTATCATATCAGTGTAGCATTCTATTACGTCACTGTGTGGTTATTCCTAAATATGTGGCTTTGATGTGCTATCAAACAGAGCCAACCTACATATAGGACGGTAGGCTTATACCAGGACGTTCATACTTACTACCATGTATTATATCAGTCTACGTCTTAATTGGTCTTTAACACAAGCCGTGTGCAACATGGAAACCACTCATCCTGATAAAAGCCTGGAAAAGCTGAAATATAACAATAACAACACGGCTCTCTTCCTAACATTGATGCTGTCTTTTCTCCCCCAGCTACTTCTCTTATAGACATTACGAAGGCAAGGCAGATTATGGCTTCGGTGGTTGTGTTTTATTACAATGCTCTGATTTCCCGAATTTGAACCCTAACGCAAGCTATCATGCCCTTGAATATATTTACAAGTATTACTTTAACAATACGGCTAGAAGGAGCACGAAAATCAAGGCTTGAGCCAAAATTCGAGAAGAGAAGACGTTGAATTTCGCTGCAGTGGATATTGCTGCTATTTAAAGGAGGGAATGAGATTCCATTTATTTCAATAGATCACGGAAAACGTGATTATTTTTAGTGGATTGATAACATAAATGGATAGCATCCAATTCTGTGCCTGTCCTCCCACCGCAGATGTTCTACATATTCTAGGAGAGAAGGGCGAGAAATACAAATTTATTGGTTAAAGGTGAGATACCCTTACAACTGGCACATGGAAAAAGTCGATCATGCAGGCCAAAGTATACCGTAACATGAACTGGTACTTCCCGATTCATGCTGTGTGCACTGAATTCACATGGCCCAGTCGAATGCATGACTTCCTCACAAGCAAAGTAATTGGAGGCTCGACCACGTGTTATTAGTGCAAACTTAGGAGAAAATAAGTGACAAATAAAAGAGGGACATTGATTCCAGATATGACAGACTCGACCTCTTGATCATCTCACAAGGTATTGATTTTGACACCACTAGACAACAGGGGGCAGAACATACGACACTGGATTGTATGTCATATGTTTTGTGGCATATCACGCCAAGCAAAAGCTGCAAGAGTCTGTAATGGTTCTTCTTTTATGTGATTGCGTGTGTCTTGTGAGAAGGAATTTATCAGGTTCACAATTAGTTTTTCAGTAAAATGGTATTTCATTTTGCACTGATCAATATTCTCCACGAACCAGCTATATTGCTGTGACACGTGGCGCGTCCCAGGTGACGGAATGGGTTCCCCACGGGCCTGCCGACGAACTTGAGCAAAATATAAAAGCAATTTTGGCGGAGATAGAGACGTTCGGTAGGGAAGCTGTTGCCAGAAGAAGTTTTCTGCCGTTCTGGAGGTTAATGCAGGAAAGAGCGAAGCGTTTCTTCTCTAGAAGAGCCGCTGCAAAAGGCGTCTGTTCCCCATATGCGCAGCGGCGTAACTACCTGCTGTCATGAGCTCTAAAATGCTTCAAGACAAGCCGGCCGTAAATTAATACCGTCACATGATTACAGAAATATGTCTCATGGAATCGGAACCATGGTAAGGGCATCCTCTGAAAGAGACACGCGTTGGTAGGGAACAGTCAGCATGAAAAGTATGCAAGGGTTACCGTCGCACGGGCTGTGACGGCTGAGAAAGTGAGTACCCCCATTCTGAATCCCATCACTGAACTATGCCTGGATGAAGTTGCAAATAAGCTGTGCACTTGAGAGAAGGCATACAGGAATCTGTGAGGTGCAGGAAAAAGGATGGAGTGGAGAAAAGTCATGGGAAAAGTGGTGCGGTTATTAACTGATGTACAACGGAAGCCGAAGAACAGCTCATGGTGTTGACATTGTCATTATCAGCAAAATTTGACGGTTCAGTCTCCGATGTGCAAAAGTATGAACATTGTTTGATGTAACTCGTCCCCACGGGGGAGAGAAGGAACTTCTAATTTCTCAGTGCAACGCTCCACAAACTGGCGTGCGCACGGCAATCAAAGATGCGTTCTGGGTACTACCTGACAAGAAGACCGCTGACTATCTCATCGTTGCCGATGATCTGAATGGACGTGGCGGACGGAGGAAGGAATAACACACAGTCCATGGCGTTCATGGATATGGACAAAAGAACAACGACGGCCAACAAATTCAAGATTATGCAGAAACTGATCATCGGAAACACACGGTTCAAAAAGATTGATATTCATCTACTCAGTACTACAGTGGCTCCCATCCAATTCGCATTGACTATATCCTTGTGAGAGGATGAAATCTCGAAGATGTTCTAGAGATAACAGTTGTCCCTTACTACATCGTTGCGATGCAACATCCACCAGACATATGTAAGCTGCTGATAAAGTCAACAAGAGCCCCAAAACTTCGCAGGAAATGGACCAATTGGGATCAAATTATGACGCCTGAAAAAGGAGACTAACGTTGTTGCAAAAGTTACAGAGCCTCAAATCACCATAGTTGAATTGAGCCGCACTAAACTGAAAGACGCCGTAAGCTCTATTCTTGGAACAACTAATCAGGGCGACGACAACGAAGGATTAACCATGGCATATGGTAAAGGAATGAAGATGTTGAGTATGCAGTACGGTTGAAGAAACAGCTGCACCACGAGGTTCTTACTCGTTAGAATGCCTACAAAACAGCCACTAGTAAAGTGAAAGAGGTCATTTCTGTAACAAAAGCAAACCGGTAGGCAGGTCTCTATATTAAACTTGACACGCGCGAAAACGAGTGGAATATTTAATGGCTAGTCAAATCGAGGCATCGCAAAACGGAACAAGTCCAACGTTTTTACGGCATCAATGAGGAAACAGATCATCTGCTACTCGACTGGCGGAACTATTTTGACAAAATTTCAATCACGGAATTTCCGTATCTACCAATCCTAATCACATCCGCCGTTGAAGGTCCAATATAGTAAAATGACGTCACCAAAGTCCAGGTTATGCAGAAGGACATAAAACCAGGGAAGGCCATTTGTCCTGATTATCTTCCGGCAGTTTTGTTTCTCTAAATGAGGGGGGGATGCAGCACTGGGGCTAAAGCAAGCTTTTAAACCAGTTCATCAAAGGAGGTCAAAAACAAACAGACTGGCGACGGAGTATCCATTCAAAAATAAGGGAAGCCCTGCCGATTTCTCTTATTACCGCTCGATCGTACTTCTGAGCCACGCAATGACAGGCTTAGAACAAATCTTCGACAAGAGGATTATTGATTTAGCCAAACATACAACAAGCCAATCTGGATTTGTGTAAAATTGTGGCGCAATGTCCGGCTCAATGGCTAAATGGTTAGCGTGCTGGGCTTTGGTCACAGGGGCCCCGGGTTCGATTCCCGGCATGGTCGGGAATTTTTACCATCTTTGGTTCATTTCGCCGGCACGTGGACTGGGTATATGTGTCGTCTTCATCATTATTTCATCCTCATCACAACACGCAGGTCGCCTACGGGTGTCAAATAAAAAACCTGCACCTGGCGAGCCGAACATGCCCTCGGACACTCACGGAACTAAAAGCCATACGCCATTTCATTTTCTTTTTTTGGCGCAATGGAGAAACCCACGCTGAAGGGCTGTTATTTGAGAGACACTCTGACCAGAATAAGAGGGTTCATCAAGAAACCCTGAGAAGGCCTTCCATCGTGTACCTCATAACCTAATCAGCCAGCGCTACAAGTTCATGGCATTCTAGAGCACATTCTTGGGAGGGTATAATTGCTCTACAAAGAACAAAGTAGTTATGTTCAAGCTGCCGTGGGAGCGTCTGATGACTTCCGCATAACTGTAGGAGTCAACAAGGCCCTGCCTTATAAACACTGCTGTTCATTCTTGTAATGGACACTGTACCGGGCGGTACACCTCTACGACGCAAGTTCAAATCTTGCGCCAATTCAATCTACTCTACAGGAGAAACCCTGAACTTTAAAATCCGAACTAACTCTACTGTTTATCAGAAGATGTCACTGTGTGTTTTCAATTTGCTTTTGTTTCGTTAATCAAGAAGTGTGGACATACTCTAACAGATGTCTGTACAAAAAACTATGGTAATGCACTCTGGTGCAAGGGAATGAACTCTCTGGAAGAAATTTTTTATTCATAAGTTTTGTCTTTACTAAATTTTGTTCTGTGGTTTGTGGGTTGGCAACATTAATCCTTCTATCCGCCTGTTTTGAATTAAGCCAATCCAGAATTTCTTTAATTAATTCTCAGCCAATCATGTATGTCTTCTTCGATATGGATATGTAGCTCTAAGCTATCCAATAAAGTTGAGGGGGTGTGTCTACTCATTCTTGAAAGGTCTCGAATTTCCCACGAGGGTATAAAAACTGCTGATTTTCTTGTCTTGGGGCCACTAGTATAACATCTAACTCAGTGTGTGAATATGTAGAAGGGGCGGGAAGCGCCTCGTTCTTCAGACAGCAGTTCTTCAACAAGGTAATGGCCTTTTGACATCTTTATTTCGTGCTAGCTCAGCAGTTTAAATCTCGGGGAAGGTTCGAAACCTTTAATATGTAACCTACCACTTCAAATGTAAATTCCTCTTCTGTCTATGTAAAAACTACAAATCTCTTTAACTGTAAAGCGGCGATAGAAAGTGCTTTACCCTCTCGAGCTCCCCTTCATTTTGCAATTGAGGTGACCACGTTTTCATAACCGTTTCTACGCTTCCTCAATGTATTAAAGTTTTCTCATACGGGTCAGCTCCCTAGCTTGGGATTAGCCCCTGTGTATCGGCCTAGAGCCATTTAGGTTTTAAAAAGTGTATTTGGAGTGCAAGTTCACGGCTCCAGTCCTTTCTGTACTTTGGGCCAGTAACTTAACTTGATGTTTTATTTTTCATTGCGAAGGCCCTGTAGGTTGGGTATTAAATACCCCTGTTTCTTTGTGTGCCTTGAGGGCAGATAGAAGTGAAATTCGTTGTGGCCTTTGATAGGCTTGAACTTTGAGAGCGGGTCTGCTCTTTCCTAAATTTGATTTCTGTGTGCCTCTAGGAGGCTTAACATTGTAATTTGGAGCAAGTGCTCCTTGGCATGATGGGGTTTTTTGCCCCTTTGTTCAATTTTGTACCTTGGTAAAGTTGGGCTAATAGCTCAAGGATTGTGATTGTGGGGCTCGAAGCCCAAATCTTGTAACGAACTGTAATTTGTAATTTCTTAATTTGTTGATCTGCCACTTGGTACCTGTTATGCTCTGTTATTGGTTGATTTTGAAAATAAAATATAACCTTTGTTAAAGTTTTAAATTAACTTTAATTTTGTAGTTGAGACCTATTCCAGCCCGCACCTTCTTTCACCTCCGGACTACCACGGATAAACTCCGTAACAGACACCATTACATCAAACTTGCACAGTCGAATACTAGGGACACTCCTCTAAGCAAACTGTATCATTTTGGCTGAAGAGAATAAGCTTGATCTCCAGCGTCAAACAGAAGAGTGGAGCAATCGAGTAGCACAATTAGCCCCGCGTCATAACAAAAACATTGCATTACATTGTCGAGAAGTTGGAACCATGCATGTTCACGTTGAGGATATAGCACGAGTAGGGGAATTTAAGTATATTGGCTCCACAATCTCTGATGATGGCCGACTTACTGATGAAGTCAACTTAAGGATATACAAAGCCTGGCTGAATTTGGGAATAACAAGAGGCCCCCTACGGCCGTCGGATGAAGGATCATCTGAAATCTAAGATCTACCGAAATGATATCTGTCCTGTCGTTTTCTACGGCAACGAATGCTAGTAAGCTAAGGAGGAGGTAGAACGCCAACTAAGCATCATGGATACGAAAATGATTAGGCAGAAGGCTGGCATAACTAGACTAGATCACATTTCAAATGATGTTATTAGAAAATATTTTGGCATTGCACCGATCCAGAAGAAATTTGAGGAAAGGCGTGTGCGGTGGTTGGGGCATGTGTTGCGTGCAGATGACGATATATTGCGAGTCAGCGTATAAACAGAAAGTTGGAAAAAGAGGCGCAAGAAACGAACAAGTCATCATAGGACAGATAAAGTGCAAAACGACCTGAAAAGAGTGATACTACATACAGACATGGCCTGAGACCGAACTAACTGGAGACTATGAATCACAACACCGAACACTACCACCAGGCAGGACTCACACTAAAGAAGCAGAATAACAAGAAGTAGACTGATGAATAAACTGTAATAAAAATGGGATGCAATGGATACTTGACGCATCCTATCATTCAACTTAGTATGTTGCATGTTCAAATTCTCTCCCCTAAAGCCTATGTCCGATATCTATAAAGACTTATTTTCACAAAATAGGGTTTGAATGGCAGAACGCTTCTGGATTTCGTGTTTAAGAGTGTCTCCTATAAATGCATTATAAAGACAAATATATAAATCAACAAAATAAAAATTTTAGGATTATCTGGGTTAAATGGGAGGGATAGTTTGAATATCCGGTGAAATTCTATGAGTACCAACAAGAGGGGAGTCCGTCCGTGCATTCTAGCCTGAGTGGAAGTTTGCAATTCATTTTTCTGCATACATACGTCATAGATAGTAGACGATCATAATAATCAGTTTATTTTCACCCCAGTCAGTCTATAAATATGAAGATCATGGAGGAGTGGCACAAAGTGGTCAGCTCAGGGCCATGTGACACTCGACACGCTACTAGTGGAAGGAAACCACATCAATAAGTGGTTAGTTCAGGACCATGTGTCGCCACACAAACGGAAGTTAGCTCATCACTAATTATTTAGCTCAGGACGATGCATCTCTCCACAAAGGGAAGGTAATCCCATCACTAATTGGTAAGCTCAGAAATACGAGTATTTCCACAAGTCAGCAATTAGGAGATTGTATGAATCTTAAAACCTGTTCTTATGTGATTGAGTACCAAACTGGCATGGAAAATATTTTAGACATTTTAAAAGAAGTCATTTAAGTTACTGCACGATATTTGTAGACTGCTGAAATGAGAGTCAGGATAAAATAACGCCTGATGTGAGATATAAAACAAAGTGGGAAGCAGTAGATAAGATCCGGTCAACTGAATCCTTCAGAAGTATCTAAAATCTATGATATACAATAGACTAAGCTACGTAGACAACGGACTGTTCTCTGCCCTATATACCAACGAAAGCGAAGACACATAAAATTCATGCACTTTGCTGGTCCGAGAATGCCTCTGCACAAAATATGTTTAGGAAGTAGAAAGCAAATTTAGACTCCATCAAAAAATAGAAATTGGCATTTTGTGTGTGAAAAGCATTCATAAGCAACATTTTTACTAGTGGTAATAATAAAAGATTGTTCTCTAACGTAGCCCATTGTGTCCTGTTACACATGAATTGCAAAGACAGCAGGATTTGAATCTCGAGGAGTTGACGTATTAGGGCGATCTTAAGTCATGTACATGGTTCTACTCTGACTAATAAGAGAGTGTAAGCTGGTATTGGTAGTTCTGAGGACTGACATGAATATTTCTTGCCACTAGTTGTGAATGTACAGTAGGAACAAGTCAATGCATCACATAAGTGTCGAAAAGACTCTAATCACGCACAAAATCAAATAAACCATTCAGAACTTGTAGTTTCCATCACTAATCCGGTTTGAAGTCAAACCATAGGCCGTGACTAGCCATTGCATGACCTGCCGATACAAGGGCTCGGTTAAGAGCACCAATCCGAGACTATACAATCATTTCCCAGGGATTATCAAAGATCATTTCACACAGTAACCAACACAGGTGTAAGAGCAAAAAATTAATTAACATTGGCACACCTACAGTTCAAAAAACACTACGGGATTACACGTTTGAAAACAGAATATACACTTGTGTTACTTTATAAGGTCAGTGACAATAACAACAATTTCGAAATAATATTATATCATTGCATTATTTTCCTACTTTTATGAGATAATAAATTAACTTGAATATATCTGAATGTTTTAGGCAAACTGCACAAGTTTAAAACTCTACTTGCAGCTGTCCATTTTATTAGTTTATGCTAATTGTGTAAGTATGTTTGCAATCAACTCACTACAAGCGGTTACACTAAAATGGTTCAGCAAGTGTGACCACAACACTGGAACGAGCATAAATTCAATACCACAATTTTTTTACGCTTACAACAATGCAGACATTTTATTTGAAAACTATGATATCGAAGATGTAGCACTACTGATCTGAACGTTTCATTTCTACAGCACATTATCTGCTTTGGCATCCACCAATGGAGGATTCTGACTTAACACACAAGAGAACAGAAATGATCATAAGAAAAGGAATCTAACCAAATAATTTTAAAATGCCATTCTTTGAGCTATCACATTATTGAACTCAGCCACCATTGCACTGATTAATGAAACTGATTCTGTCAGTAGAAATAATTATATTATTTAAAATGTAAATAAAACTTAACAATTTTGAATTTGTAGATTCTTGTAGATATATATTCAAGAAACCATATGATGGAACATTAAATATGATCATAAAGTTCCTGAATATTCTAGATAATTTTAACGAATAGAATTTTACGATATTTGCATTTAAATGTAACCTTGTAAAGAAAGGATTGAACTGACGAAAATGCCCAGTTTATGGAAATAAACCCACCACTACTGAACACAGCTGTGAATAGGTACAAGATATTCCATATTATGTAGGATTTGTAGTGTACGTACTTTGTTTCGTCTTTGATGTACGGCAACAGCTGATCATCAGTTTGTTCCTCTATGAATATTTCCTCCTTAGTATCTTCGGAAGGCTATCAATAAGAAATAAGAAAAGTAGAATAAAGAAGTAAGGGAATAAAAATATATAGGCCTAAACAAGAAAGAGCTGAGGAAATATATCATATAACGGCACAAGAATAGTATAATTAATTTAACTCCAATTAAAAAATATATAATGGAAAGGAACAATCAAATCACATTCAGTTTAAAAGCAAGAGAGGTGTCTACCTTGGTGGCAAATGGTACACAAAAATACATTATTATCAAGCACTAAATTTTAATAGAACAGAGAAGACAATTTCCTAAAATACAGTCTTACACAATTTAAGCTATTTTTTTTTTCTATTAAGCACACAGCTCGTTCTTAATTAATGTATATAATTTACAAAATTTGCTCATAATATCTCCTGTATTACAAACATAATCAACACATATACAACTTGTGCAACTACTTCATATAATACTATACAACTTCTATTAGATTAAAATTTACACTGCATTTATTTATTTTACTGTTTTTACCCTTTTTGAAACCTAACTTGCATAACGACCTGCTGCGTTTTAACTCGAGTCCCTTTTGCCACAGCTTTTCAGACAACCGATAAGAGCATGTTGGATAGCAGTAGACAAGGTAGCATAGAAAAGGAGGAACATTTGGAAATATGTAAATTTAAAATTACCTACCGGTACATATTTGTGAATATTCAGCAGAGTATATGAACATATACATGTGTAGGTGGAGGCACTTCCAAGTATATGTACAATTTAAGGAAAATGAATAATAATAATAATAATAATAATAATAATAATAATAATAATAATAATAATAATAATAATAATAATAATAATAATAATAATAATAATAATAATAAACACTATTTTCTAAATCCTTACCCAATATAATTCCTTGCTTCTGTTTGTCTTTCTATTGGTGCCTATTTCCACAAAGACTTGCTATTTTCTTCATCCTCTTATATTCACATTCCCCGGTTAACATCCTTCTACACATGACTTGACTTGTCACCTCTTTGTACATTGCCATGTTCCTATAAACATCTTTTCCGAAAACACTTCACTGTAATGTCAAATAATCCCACATTATGCCCACCACTTTCGTAACAAGTGGACAATGCTTAATTATCATAAGTATAGAAATATCCATCATCCTTCTCTGTACATCACATTATGTATGTTGTATGTTGGGTATTCAGCCCAAAGGGTGGCTTGATCCTCTACAGCTCCACCAACAGCTGTCATACATAGCCTAGGCGTCACTGAAGAGGCATACTAGGCAATTAGGAGTGAGGTGGTTTCCCGTTGCTTCCCTCAATGAGCCAGAAGTTGCTATTAAATAACAGTCTGCAAAGCCCACTGAAATGTATGCACCAACCGACCCTATGAGCGATATTTTCGCACCATTCATAACAGGGACTGACTGCATAAGGAACGGTATTACTAGAATCGTTCATACTTCAGTCACTTTCATATTGTCAAAGTCAAGGAAGAGACTGAGACAGGTCAATGAAAGTAACAAATTTATTCTATCCCATACCAGGAGACATAGTGCACTGTAAACAGTACATACTGCCAGCAAAGGCATGACATCACATTAAGACCAAAAAACATAAATCAGTCAATGAATGAATCAATCAAACAACAGCATTTAGGGCTGTTGATCATTTATGTAGAAAAAGTGTGTGGAAATATATGAATCAACTCCCTTGATAAATTATTTCAATCACTAAATCATCTTCCTATAAGTGAACATTTGTCAAAATTTGTCCCCAAGAATTCCAACTTATCTTCATGTTGTGACCTTTCCTACACTTAAAGAAAATGACTTCATAAACTAATGTCATTCCAAGCCATCTCTCCAATGACATCTCAGAATATATTGCTTAACCAAACAGCTTGTCTCCTTTCTCCAAGTCTTTCCAGCTCAAACTTTGCAACATCTCTGTAACACAACTCTTTTGTTAGAAATCACCCACATGAAATGAAGCTATTTCTGTGGATTATTGCCAGTTCCCTCCTCCAGTAATACTGGTGACGGTCTCATACTCTCACTGCGGCCTTGCTGGAGATTTATATGCCCTCTACTTTACAGCCCCTAAATAACCTCATAATCTTTTAAGAGATCAGTAAATTTTATTTTCAATGTGTTTATATGATTACCACAATGAAGACCTATTCTTATTATGAATGCCTAGGTACTTAGAGAGATCCCCATGAAGAACGTTTACCCTATCAACACAATAATTAAATCAGAGAGGACTCTTTCTATTTTTGAAACAGAGAATCTGACTTTTCACACCGTTTACCAAGATAGCATTGCCAAATGTCCTCAACAACATTGTTAAGGTCTTTTTGCAGTTACTCACAATCCTGAAACTTATTATTACATATATAAAAGCAAGTCGGTCTGAAGCGATGTATATGTAAATATTTAAACATGAAAATAGGCGTGAATTAATGAGGCACTTCCAGAAATCTCAGAAATTTGAAACTTGGTACGGAAGAAGCTGATGACCCCAGAACTCCTAGAAAAATCGAAAATTCTAAAAATTCCCTGAAGGGGACACGCTGGGGATATCAAATTTTGTGCTTAGCATAAGAACACCGTCCAATAATTTATCCAAAGCAGCAACCTATACGTTTCTAGGGCTTAAAACTTTTCAGGAATTTCCTAATTTTTATCCCCCGTCCCCCAAAGCAACATGGCGGCACAACCTGCCAGAAGAGGCAGAAAATTGAAAATTGGATACATTATAGCTTTTAGTCACTAACCGACGGATAAATCCCAAGATGTTCAAATGTTTCACATTTTACCCCACAAGACATCGAAATACGGAGGCAATTTTAATGACTGTGCAGACATTCCTTTGATGTATTTGTTGGCTAAACAGTAAGTCGTATCACAAAACGGATGGCACAATCCCAGTTCAATTTGGAGTGATCTACAACTTTGGACTTATGACTTTTTGTCGCAAATCTCTCCTTTATACGTTAGATTTGGCCGTATATCTGGATTGTTCATAAATTTGGTGATTTTTACAAGTATATTTCATTGTTTGACACACTTATATGAATGATATGATCATCAAGTTAGGTGCGCACATTGGAACGATCTGAGGCCATATGTGGAACAAATTTCATGACCCTAGCTTATATATAATTATGCATATATACATACATACATACACACATACATACATACATACATTCACATCTCTATTACCCACCCTAGTGTACACCATCGGCTTACAGGTAATAAAGACAGGGCGGAACACAGAGCAAACGAACATTAGGCACTACATCTCTCCTAAAAGTACTTAACTAAATTATCTACCTCTACATCTAATCAGTGTCCTCCCATACGTACGCGGATAGCTAGCATACGTGCAGGAAGCACCGGACTGCAAACTACCCTATTCACCTACTCCCACTTACCAACTAAACAAAATTTTTTGTAGACTGGTCGCTGCGTCAGCCCTGGTATGGAATACATGCCCACCAACCCGCTGATCGCAGCCACCAGCCTCGCCACGTGAGAACTGATCTCATATCTCACCTACACTTACTGACAATGTATTCTCTCCCTACCATGTGTGACAAGCCAGCTTGGCGGAAACCAGACCCAACACATGGCCTGCCACACACTTCTGCTATGTACGTCACACCTACTCTGTTCATTGTCAGCTTTTTATCTTCCCTCTCCTTTTTGTTCCCATGCAGACATGCTCAAGCCTAACTTCTATGGGGTGGGTCAAGGCCCAACCCCTCCCTCTTCCCTTGATACGTCACCTTCTCCTCTCTCGCACTATTCTCGTCCACTACATCTCACCTTATAAAGATTAAGACTTAAACATCAATTAACAACCATTTTACATCCCTCATCATCGCACTTAAAACAATTTAACTTTTTTTTACATCTCACTTACACACAAACAGTTTCCATTCAAAGTCCATTAGTTCACTCTGTCTTCTCAATCTACAGGACCACACTTACACCAAACTGTTAGACTTACCCATTTATTCCATCCTATTAAACTTAGTACATAAACATCAAAAATCCCTCAATTTTACACCCTTCATCAAGGCATCTACACAATTTAACTTTTTTCATATGACCTACTTTCATAATTTCCATACTGCCAACATTTTCTCCTTAACTACAGTTCCACTTAATCTATCTCAATTCTATTACATACACCTTCTTTATACTCCCTCCTCACACAAATACACTTAAACAATCCATTTTTTCCACTCCTCATTTACACACAGACAGACAGACAGTGCTCCATTCCATGTCCATTAGTTCACTCAGCCATCTCACTATATATATATATATATATGTATATATTTTTGCTTCCACCTAAGCTTCATTTCAACTATCCACGATAAACTTAAACTATATACCAGCTCCTTCAATTTACACTACCATCAAGCCTACTCAACCTCCCCTTTTCTCAACTCTTAGCTAATTTTCTCAGGCTTTCCCTTGTTACCAACTCATCTCATAAACACATCTACTCTCATATTCCTCAAGTCATTAATCTATCACCTCCTCCCATCCTACTACTTCTCTGTCTACTTCCCAACAACTTGCCCCAGGCGGATCACCTTTCCACAAGGCAAGGTGCTCTCCCCCTTTCCCGTAACACTACAGCCCACTCTTTCGATATCATGGTTACCATGATACCCTTCCCGCATCTGCTCAGGGCGGATATCCATTCCTCTGAGCAGAATGCCTTCCCCCTTCCTCAATTGGCAAGCACCACATTATCTGCATAACCCCTGTTACTCCCTCAATTTCTTTATAAATATAGCTCTGGCCACATTTAATAATTTCACTATATTTGTTCCTTTCCCCCACTCTCTACATAACCAAGATGTCATCTTATAGCTTTCCCCTACCTTATCTAGCTCCTTCTTACTTAGTAGATTGATCTTTATCTCCGCCCAAGCTCGGCATTGATTAAAAATATGCAGGTCCTCCCACTTCTCTCCACATAACACACAACTATCCCTATTCTCACTATCTACCCATCCCCTATTCGTCGGAACACCCAATACCCACCAATACAAACCTCTCTTATCCCGTCTACCCTCAAACTCCGTTTTCGTGTTTATTACTTCCACCAATTTATTTTATACTGATAAAGAGGCTCTCTCTCTACATTCCCTTACTAAGCTCTGTCTTCCAATATCTAGTGGTCTTCCCTTTATCCTTTCCCATACCCATTTATTCCTATCACCCCCCAGACCTCTCCATATACCCCCAATTCAATGTTTTGTAACCATTTTTTGCACTTATTCACCCAGTAACCTCCATTCGTCATATCCTTCTGAAAACTAAACGTTTCTTGTACTAATGCCCCACCCTTCACTTCCTCCAATCTAATACAGTACTTGAACACCCTGTTAGCTATTTCAACCTCTATCGATTCTTTACAGACTAAGCTGGCACCAGCATTGGCTGTACAGTTCGGGAGGTCCATCATGATCTTACTAAATTTCGCTACCACCTGGTTTAGTTCACCCCTGCCCTCCTCCATTCCCCATACTTCAACCCCAAATAGCATTTTGCCCATTACCAGTGATTTAAACACCGTTTTCTGAATTTTGTAATTAACATCTGGAAATTTCTTTTCTAATACCCCCACTGCCGCAAGCGCTCCTCTTCCTTTAAATGTTGCCCTCTTACACTGATTTTTCCAAGAAGCATTCTGACTAATTATTACACCTAGGTACTCAATTATTCCCCATGGTCTAATTTCTTCCTGATCTAGCCTCCAGACTGCCTTATTCTTTCTCCCACCCCTTTTCCTACACACCATTATCTGAGTATTTCTTACATTTACTCTGAGAGACCATTTCCTAGTATACTCAACTACCTTGTCCAACCCTTTTTGCAACCCACTTACCGTCAAAGCCAAAATCAATAGGTCATGCGCGAACACCAACCTGAGAACCTCCATTTTCCCCATGCAAGGGCATTGCCATGCGTCTCCACCATGACCCTCTAAAATATTATTTATAAATAATATAAATAATATCGGGGATAGCTTACACCCCTGCCTCACCCCGCTTTCCGATTCAAAACACTTACTCAACCTTCCATCCTGCAATTTAATCATCACAAACACTTCCTCATAAATTGTTTCTATTGCCACCCTCATTTTCTTCGACATTCCAACCTCCCTTAATCTCAAAAATAGCGCCTCACTACTGACCGTATCGAAGGCTTTTTCTAAGTCGATCGCTGCTATAAGTAATTTACGCCCTGCTATCCTCACATACTTTGTAATCAAAGTGTCCAGAATCCAAACATTATCGACTGTATTCCTTCCTTTCCTAAATCCACTTTGGAACTCAGATATCCTACCGTACTGCTCCGCCCAATTTGTTATCCTATTCGCCAAAACCCCTGTGTACACCTTCGACAACGAGTCTAGGAGTGTAATTCCTCTATAGTTGTTAGGATCACTATTAGCTTCTTTATTTTTATAAATAGGGCATAATACCCCCTTCCTCCATTCTCCAGGAAATTTCCCCGTTTCCAGCAACCTATTAAAGAATTACACAATCCCTCTCAACATCGGTTCATTTGCCCCAACCTCCTTCCGTACACTATTGGAAATACTAATCACACCTCCTGCAGCCTGGGGTCTAGCATTTTTTAATACTGTAATTACCTCTCGCCTTGTTATCTCCCCATCCAATATTGTAATGACTGCTTGCAATTCCCTTCCTATATGTGACTTGTCCATTTCTCTACCCAATTTCCCCTCCCCTTCTAAAAGCCTTTTAAAATGCCTAACCCACTCGTTTTCTCCTATTTTATCCCCCTCCCCCACCGGTTTCGTTCTTATGATCTTGTTTATTGACTCCCAAATCCTCTCAAATTTCTTCTCTCTACAATATATATTTATTTTTTCAGCATCCGCCTCCTTCCATCCTCTTTTCTTCTCATTCAATACCTCCTTATATTCCCTTCTCAATTTACAATATTCCTTCCTTTTCTCTTGCACACCCTCCTTCCTAAATTTCGCTAGGGCTCTCATTACAACCTCACGTTTTTTCCTGCAGTCTTCATCAAACAATCCATTCATTTTTTTCTTTTTTCCGTCTACCCTTCTCCTCACTTTCTTCCCCACCCTCCATACAGGGTATTCTATTTATTTTAGCACGTTATCCATATCATTCCCTTCTGCCGCCCTTTCAATTCCTACCCTTAATATATCTCCCTCCTCTTTCAAATGCCGTCTCAATTTCTCTTTAGTATTATCATCCCATACAAACTTCCATCCTCCATTCCTATATCTCTCCCTACCTTCCACCATCTTTCCCTTTTCATCAGCAACCAAAGTTCTCAATTTTATTTTGATAGGCATATGTTCCGTTAACCCACATTCTAACACCTCAAAAATTATTCTCCTTAACGCTATCTCTGAGTTTATTCCTATATCAACTACACTCCCTCCATTTGTTGTAATATACGTCAAATCTCCCACACTATCCCCCTTCATCCACCCATTAAAAATAAATAAATGTTCTATAGCACGTAACTCCAATAACCTTTCTCCATAACTATTTACACCATTATCCTTACTCTTTCTTTGCAGTTCCCCGTCTACTTTTACTCCTTTCCCGTACACCGGTATCCTATTGCTCACTCTCGCATTCCAATCCCCCAATAAAAGCATCCCATCTTCTACATACATCCCTTTAATTGTGTTTATTTCATCAATCAGTTCGTCGAGAAAATGTTTATTTGCATAAACTGAATCGCTCGGATGGTTATAAAGCAATGCCAGACAAATTGCTTCCGCTGCCCCCTTCCCCATTTTTACTCTCAACCACACTACCCCTTCTACCCTAGTCTGTAACGTCTCCACCATTTCAGCTATCTCATTTCTTATTAAAACTACAATGCCCCCTGGGTTTCGGCCCTTCTTCCCTATTTTTTCCTTAACACGTTAACTACTCTATAACTGTCCCATGTAATTTCAACCCCCTTCCCTAACCACGTCTCTACTAGAGCAATAATCTCAAAATCTTTCACTAAATCCACAATTTCCTTGTTCCCTAACTTCCCCATCAACCCCTCAATATTCAGCACCCCTGTCACCATATCTAGTTATTTATTTCCTCCCCCTCCCTCCCTATACTTCTGCATTTCACCACTTCTCCCCTTACTTCTCGTGATTCTTCCTTTTGGCTCCACCCCATCCCTCTCCCCTTACCTCTCTTTCTTCTCCCCCTGCATCCTTCCCCTCTTCCGTGCCAGAGCCTTTCTTCCCACCACCATATATATTTTAAACTTAACGATCTCGCCTTATTCAACGCCTTCTTTCTCTCAAGGTTTCTTTCTGCATTTCTCTTATTCGGGGTGGTTGAGTCACTACCCTGACTCCTTTCCCTTCCCGTCACCTCTTCATTACCTATATCCACTTCACTTCGGTCTAGTGTCCTACTTGTTGATTCACTCCTTCCTGGGTTGTTCTGACTCACCAAGGACTCTGCTGTCTCCGCTAACTGCCCACTGACACCGCAGTCCCGTCTTCTCTCTTTCTTCTCCGTACTGATGTCGCCCTGCTCTCGATTTCTGCAACTCATTTCCTCCTCACATTTTTCCATCCTCATCAGTTCCTCCTGTGTCCAAGATCGCGACCAATTTCTGCCTGAAGTTACCAGACACCTCCCCACTATCTTGACTCGCAATCCCTCCGCTCTAGCACGCTACATACGCCGCTTACAGACATCCAACCGCATCCTGTCTCCTTTCTCTATCTCAGCCTTTAAATAAATGTTCGAACCTTTAAAATTTCCAGCATTCCTCAGAATTATATCGGCCATCGGAGTTGATATTAATCTTAACTTCACCGACCTATGTCCCTTGTTCCTTCCCACTCTATACATATCGTCTATATCAACTTCAGAGAAGTTGATCTTCATTTTGTTCGAAACTATGTCCACCACTTTCAATACTAACTCCACTTTTGATTCTCTTCCTTCCTCAGGTACACCATACACAAACACATTTTTCCTTGCTGATTCTTTCCTCGCTAACCTCACTTCTCTCTTCATTGCTCTTAATTCCTCTTCCAGTACCACCACCTTCTTTTTCAAGCTCCCTACCTCATCTTTTATCTCCGCTAACTTCTCATTTACACCTCCAATTTCTTCTTTAATAAAAATTTTTAAGTCCTTCATCTCCCTCATTTGGGTTGCCTGGTATTCCTGCATCATTTCCTTTATTTCTTCACCTTTCCTCGCTTCCTTCACCACTCTCTCGATCTCTTCAAGCTCCTCCCAACCGAACGGTCCCAGGTTAGGACCCGGGTTCTTTTCTATACCTCCTACCACCAGCAGCGTCGCAATAACCGTCGCACACAACATAATCTCCAATAGTCCTTTACAACCACTGATTTCTCTTCCTCTCTCAGCTCCACCTTCCTTCAAACACCGCCTTGCACCATGCCATCTTGCTATTCTTAGCCTGTATTGCTGTAGCGTTATTCCCATATTGCGCACCTCTGCTCACTCACATGTCCGCACTTCCCGATGTCTCACTCGTGACTGATATATAAAAATGCAAAAAGTAATGTAAAGCGTTAAAAATGTACCCAAATTTCACCCTATTCAAATTTCTCAACTCAATTTACCCCTAAATAGGGGAGATACGAAGAAATGGTTTAGAAATAAACATGTAGAGCGATAAAGGTGGCGTCTGTTGGTGCAAACCGTTTGGTAATATCATGCACCGTTTAGAAGTTATGAATCTTGAAGTCGAGGTCTGCACTTTCAAACGTGCTCATTGCTATCCGTCATCCATATACATAAAAGCAAATCGGTCTGAAGCGATGTATATATAAATATTTAAAAATGAAAATAGGCGTGAATTATTGAGGCACTTCTAGAAATCTTGGAAATTCGAAACTTGGTAGGGAGAACCTGATGAACCCAGGATCCTTAGAAAAATCAAAAATTCAAAAAATTCCCTGAAGGGAGTATGCTGTGGGCTTCAAATTTTATGCTCAGCATAAGAATGCAGTCGTATAATTTATCCAAAGCGACAACCTGTATGTTTCATGGGCTTAGAAATGTTCAGGAATTTCCTAATTTTTATCCCCCGTCCCCCCGAAATCAAGACGGCGGCACAACCTGCCGGACGAGGTAGAAAATTGAAAATTGGATAAATTATAGCTCTTAGTCCCTAACTAACGGAAAATTCCAAGATTTTCAAATTTTTCACTTTTTACCCCCAAGGATATCGAAATATGGAGGCAATTTTAATGTCTGTGCATACATTCCTTTTGAGGTATTTGTTGGCTGAACGTTAAGTCGTATCACGAAACGGGTGGCACAATCTTCGTTCGATTTTGAGTGTTCTACAACTTTGGTCCTATGACTTTTTGTCGTATATCTCTCCCTTATACGTTATATTGAGGTCTATTTCTTGATTATACCTGAATTTTGCACCTTGCGATTGATGGTTTGAATCACTTATGGGAAAGATAGGATCATCAAATTGTACACGAATATTAGCCCACCGATTAACTATATGTGTACCAAATTCTATGTTTTAAGCTGTCACATAAGTATCTGAAAAAGTAATTCAATATGTGAAAAGCTTACACAAATTTCACCCTATTCAACTTTTCTAAAACAATCTTACCTTTAAACAGAGGAGATACTTGAACATATCATAAGACCAGCTATTTAGATCGCTAAATGTCGCCAGAGGCGTCTTATCGTACAATCCGTTTTTCGATATGATGCACAGTTTAGCAGCAGTTATCCTGTAAATGTAGGTGACATCCATATACTTACGTATGACGATCTATATTCATTCATTGATGTCGATTTGTGGCGATCTAGATAGGGTGTGTCTGCCATTGCAAATCGATAGCGTCTGTTATTTTAATCAGGCCTCCTCACACCGACATTGACAGGCAGTAAGAATGGGGTCGTCCTCCAACACCTGTGCACCCTTGTACTGAACAGTTCCCTTCTCGATTCGACTAGCAGAAGACAGGGGAGCGTGCAATTTTTTCATAACTCTTTATCCGATTCTGTTTGTCAGTAGGCAAGGGTGTGTCCCGTTATAAACAAATATACCCATCTAAAATGTGACTGAACTTAGGCAAAGTGGCCTGCGATTATAATAGAAACTCACCAAATCGGTGTGACTGGCAATAAGCTGACTGGCATTAGAAAATGCGTCTGCCATTATAATGATAAGAACACAACTCAATTTTGACTGGCATTAGGGAAGGTCCTTGCAAATATAATAAAAGTTCCTTAACAGTGATCTATCTGAAAGTAGGAAATGGGGTCTGCCATTGTAATGAAACCACTCCAAATCGACTTTGGCCGCGCACTAGGCAATGGGGCCTGCCGTTAAATGAAAATTACCAACTTCTTTCTGAATTGCAGTGGACAAGTGGGCTTTCCGTTATCATCGCAATTACGCAAATTGCACTTAAATTGGAAACAACGTCTGTGGAATTCACAATGCTGTAATTTAATTCGACATCCGTATAAAATGCAGAGTACCGTAGCGAAACACGGGTATATTTGCTAGTCGTTTATATATATCAAAAATAAAGGTCTCATAATACTGCCCTGTGGGAGCCAATCCAATAATTGTTACAGGATCAAATAAAGCTTCACCTACTCTAATGCTCTGAGACGTGGCCAAATCCTAATGGTAAAACGTATATTTTTACCTTTATGTAAATTATCAACCTTTATAGCCTAATCCTTGAACTTGTTTGATGCTTACCACTTGGAATATCCCTGTCTACACTACTGTATTTTCCCATATTGTGGCTACAGTTAGAACCACAATGTAATTTCATTATTCCTATGGTTTTGTGTCATTTTTGTTAGTAAACATGTTCTGTTGTTCGTTGCCTATATCTGCATATTGTTGCTGTATAGAAGTAAATAATGTGACCTATTATTACGTCTGTGCATTCTGTAAGTTACACACATTATTGATAATATTCACGAGTAGTTCTAGTGAAATGCCAAATTTTGAGGTTATGGGGAGACGAAAGGACCTCTCGCCAAGAAAGGCATTGTCAGAGAGCTGCTTGTTGAGAAGCGCTATTCACAGCAAGTGAAAGATTCTAGATTGCAAATATCACAGAAATCTGTAAGTAGAATTTTAAAATGTAAAGATAAGGGGAAGACAAAATGTCAACAACGTGTCGGAAACTGTGGGCGAAAGAAGGAAATAACCCCAAGGAGTAAACAAAACTTATTAATTAATCAATAAACAATTGCAAGGTTACTAGTGCCGATTTGCGTAAGAAATTAGAAGAGTATGGGTCATTGGTACCAGCCAGAACTGTGAGATGAGAGCTGTTTAATGCTAGCATGAGAGCCAGACGACCTCAAGGAAAAGCGAAGACTACTCCTGCTATGGCTGTAAAGAGGTTCCAGTCAGCCAAGACTCTCCAGAGTTGGTCATCTGATGAATGGAAACAGGCAAGTCCATGACCATTACTGTAATTACTGTATTCCATTTTTAACCCAATCTAAGTGATGTAACCGTACAGTCCAGTAAATGTATGATTTTTCTAAACCTTACAGCTTATTGCACTTAGTGTTAGGCTTATTTGTTTTATTTATCTCAGGTTTGCTTTAGTGAAGAATCGGTATTTCTTATCGAAGAAGAGACAACTCAATATGCCAGTTGAAAAAGAGAAGCATTCCATCCAGATTGAGTGAAGCATACAACTTCAGGGATGGTTTGGAGTGTGTTCTCTTGGTACGTGTGTGGACAATTATATATTGTAGAAGAAACTATGAGACGTGAACAGTACAGTATTAAGAATCCGTTTGGTAGCTCAGGTGCAAGAGTGGTTTGGCCAAGGTGTGCCATAAAGCCTAGAAATAGTCCAGACATGAACCCCGTCGAAACTCCTTGGGCGATAGCAAAGAAAAATCGGAAATACAAATATAACGACGAAAATTGGCTTGATTGAGAAGATGGTTCAGATCTGGTGTCATGATGACGATTTAAAGAGTCAGTGTAAAATACTGTTTGAGGGTATGCCCAGTCTAACCAAGTCACTCATGAAAGCTAAGGGGATGCATATCAAGTACTAAAGTCATCAATTTATATATTGGCAATATCTTATGTGTTCAATTCCCAATTTTTAATGTTTAATAATTTGGCCACGTCTTTTTAGTCTCCCATTCAGCCACTATTTTATCTATCCCAACCGCAGTAATTTTTGTCAACAGTTTCCCGAGATCTACCCTATCAAAATCCTTATATATGTCAATCGTGATACATTTGACCACCTGAATCAAATATATCTGCTATGTGTGTGTGTGTGTTGTGTTTGAGTCATCAGTCCATAGACTGGTTTGATGCAGCTCTCCATGGCACCCTATCCTGTGCTAACCTTTTCATTTCTACGTAACTATTGCATCCAACATCTGCTCTAATCTGTTTGTCATATTCATACCTTGGTCTACCCCTACCGTTCTTGCCACCTACACTTCCTTCAAAAACCAACTGAACAAGTCCTGGGTGTCTTAAGATGTGTCCTATCATTCTATCTCTTCTTCTCGTCAAATTTAGCCAAATCGATCTCCTCTCACCAATTCGATTCAGTATCTCTTCTTTCGTGATTCGATCTATCCATCTAACCTTCAGCATTCTTCTGTAACACCACATTTCAAAAGCTTCTATTCTCTTTCTTTCTGAGCTAGTTATCGTCCATGTTTCACTTCCATACAATGCCACGCTCCACACAAAAGTCTTCAAAAACATCTTTCTAATTCCGATATCAATGTTTGAAGTGAGCAAATTTATTTTCTTAAGAAAGCTCTTCCTTGCTTGTGCCAGTCTGCATTTTATGTCCTCCTTACTTCTGCCATCGTTAGTTATTTTACTACCCAAGTAACAATATTCATCTACTTCCTTTAAGACTTCGTTTCCTAATCTAATATTTCCTACATCACCTGCCTTCGTTCGACTGCACTCCATTACTTTTGTTTTGGACTTATTTATTTTCATCTTGTACTCCTTACCTAAGACTTCATCCATACCATTCAGCAACTTCTCGAGATCTTCTGCACTCTCAGATAAAATAACAATATCATCGGCAAATCTCAATGTTTTGATTTCCTCTCCTTGGATTGTGATTCCCTTTCCAAATTTCTCTTTGATTTCCTTTACTGCCTGTTCTATGTAAACATTGAAAAGGAGAGGGGACAAACTGCAGCCTTTCCTCACTCCTTTCTGGATTGCTGCTTCTCTTTCAAAGCCCTCGATTCTTATCACTGCAAACTGATTTTTATATAGGGTGTAGATAATTCTTCGTTCTCGGTATCTGATCCCAATCATCTTCAGAATCATAAATAGCCTGGTCCAATCAACATTATCGAATGCCTTTTCTAGATCTACGAATGCCATGTACGTGGGCTTGTCCTTCTTGATTCGATCCTCTAAGATCAGACGTAAAATCAGGATTATTCACGTGTTCCTACATTTCTTCTGAAGCCAAATTGATCTTCCCCAACTCAGCTTCAACTTGTTTTTCCATTCTTCTGTAAATAATACGTGTTAAAATTTTGCAAGCATGAGATACTAAACTAATGGTGCGGTAGTTTTCACATCTGTCAGCACCGGCTTTCTTGGGAATAGGTATAACAACATTCTGCCGAAAATCGGATGGGACTTCTCCTGTCTCATACATCTTGCACACTAAATGAAATAACCTTACCATGCTGGTTTCTCCTAAGGCAGTCAGTAATTCAGAGGGAATATAATCAATTCCAGGTGCCTTGTTCCTATTTAGGTCACTCACAGCTCTGTCAAACTCTGACCTCAAAATTGGGTCTCCCATTTCATCAGCATCAACAGCCTCTTCATGTTCCAGAACCAAATTATCTACATCGTTACCTTGATACAACTGTTGGATATGCTCCTGCCATCTTTCTGCTTTGTCTTCTTTCCCTAGAAGTGGCTTTCCACCTGAGCTCTTCCTTGGCCTACCACTGCATTCCAGTCTCCCATCACAATTAGATTCTCGTCACCTTTTACATATTGTATTAAATCTTCTATCTCCTCATATATTCTTTCAATTTCTTCATCATCCGCTGAACTAGTAGGCATATAGACCTGCACTATTGTGGTGGGCATTGGTTTGGTGTCTATCTTGGCGACAATAATTATTTCACTATGCTGGTCGTAGTAGCTTATCCGCTGTCCTATTTTCTTATTCATTATTAAACCAACTCCTGCATTACCCTGTTTGATTTCGTGTTGATAATTCGGTAGTCGCCTGACAAAAAACCTTGTTCTTCCTGCCAACGTACTTCACTTATACCAACTACATCTAAGTTTAGCCTATCCATCTCCCTTTTCAGGTTCTCTAACCTACCACAACGATTCAAACTTCTAACATTCCATGCTCCGACTCGCAGAATGTCAGTATCTATCTTCCTGATGATCGCCCCCTCTCTTGTAGTCCCCACCCGGAGATCCGAATGGGGGACTAGTTTACCTCCGGAATATTTTACCCGGGAGGAAGCCTTCATCAGTACATCCTTCATACAGAGAGAGCTGCATGTCCTCGGGAGGTAGTTACGGCTGTAGTTTCCCGTTGCTTTCAGCCGTGTAGCAGTATCAACACAGCTAAGCCATGTTGAGTATTATTACAAGGCCGTATCAGTCAATCATCTAGACTGCCGCCCTTGCAACTACCGAAAGGCTGCTACCCCCCTTTCGATGAACCATTCGTTAGTCTGGTCTCTCAACAGATACCCATCCGATATGGTTGCACCTGCGGCTCGGCTATCTGCATCATTGGGACACGCAAGCCTCCCCACCGCGGCAAGGTCACATGGTTCGCAGAGGAGGATATCTGCTATATCCTGCTGTAATTTACAAGATGAGCTTCAGTGGAATAATGTTTCTGAAACCTGAACTATCCTCTATCGAACGAGTTGGTAGTTTCGTAAATGCGTATAATATAATCAGAAAGAAAGCATTCCAAGAGCTTGCATGCAACACCAGCCAAGACGACTAGTGTGTAGTTATTGACTTTATGTTTAGCACATCTTCTTTACACACAGGGTGCTACTACACTAAATCTGGTATAGCTGCTTCACACACACACCAATCAATAACTCAAAGAACTCACTTTCGTACATGCCCAGAAATTTTACCAATCGCAATAGCGTTTCTAGTTTTAAAAATTTTGTATAATATTTTAATGTCTTTTTAGAGTAGGTTCACGTGGACGTTGCAAAGTAATTGCAAAAGATTGGATGAAATTGCCAACTGCGTCAGGTGCTGCAAAAGGACACGGCCATACCATTGGTGACATATCCTATGCCTCACGAGCGATGGCTGCGATGCTCATTAGCTGGTGACCGGTGTCTTTTTTACGTGGTGCAGGACTGCAATGCCCATCGACTAAAGGAGTATACACATTTCCATGTTGTGTAATTGCTACTCCATACCTTCTTCGGTCTGTCGAGATTCAACACAGTACACAGGAACACGACGTAGTAACATGCAGTATATTCTGGACTTCAGACGTACTGTTATCCATCAGTCACAGAGTGTGCCTGTGACTTCCCTTCATCTCATCCATACTGCCTTTATCATAATTCGCACTTCAACATCTACCCCACTACCAGTCTGTAGGCAAGATCCTAGGTACCTGAATCAATTTGGACGGAGCCTTTAGATGGTTCGGATGACTCCAAGTATTCACTCTTCCTTTTATTTATTCTAAAGTTGCATTGTGAAAAACAGGTATTCAATCTTCAACTTGATGCCGCAGTCCCATTCCGGGTCCATCAGCAAGTGCAACATCATCTGCATATAAGAGAGTCCTACAAACACTCCTTTGCAGGTCCCATGTGGTGGTGTCCACGCTGAGGACAAGGGGCAACAGGGACAGAGTGGTACATTGGTGTACACACCAACTTTCACTGAGAAGCTCCCCGAGACGTTGACAGCGCAACATACGTAACCTCTGATGTTCCTGTATAGCATCTTGATCCAAATTATAAGCATTTCTGGTACACCATGGTCACGAGTGCAGACCAGATCACACGGTGTGGAACACGGTCGAAAGTAATTCCAGTATCAAGGACGACAATGTACACTGCCGGCTGGTGCTCTCAGTGCTTTTCAATTAGCATTCTGGCAGTGAAAATTGCATGAGTTGTTCCAGCACCCTTAATGAAGATGCACTGGATAGTAATAATGCCGACGATATCACCCAGTCAATAATGAAGGATACTCTCAAAGATCTTCTCATGTACAACTGGGTGCAATTTGGACGGTAATTTACACATTCTGCTGGCTCGTCATTTTGGTTCAAAAAAGGCACAAAGATGTTTACAGCCCAATGACTGGGAACAGAGCCAGAGTCAACTCTTTCAATGAACAAGCTTGTCAGCCAGTTGATAATGAGTTTTTCAAATTGCTATAATTTCAAGAAGTTTGTAGGAAAGTCATCTGGTCCTGGCGCTTTTTGGTTCTTCACACTCCTAATGGGACTCTACTTACTTTCATGTGATGCATAAGATGGGACATACCATGGGGAATAGGGTGAGGTGGTAATGATTCCATGGGGTATTTGGAAGCTAACACTCAGAGAAGTGTTTCTCTCATGGATCAGTTTATCTCCAGAGGGAAGAGATTGGGTTGGATCAAAAACATTTCAATGACACATGGGTGAATTATCAATTAACAAATAGTAAATTAAATGATTATCACTATTTTACAGTAAAACCAGTTACAGTATTAAAATTAACAGCTAAAAGATAGCAAGGCATCTCAGAAAACTGTTAATAATGTAGAATGACACTGCGTAAGCATTGTACAAATCTACACATAGTTTCACTTTAAAGTTCTACACAACAATTTAATCCAAAAATGCAATTATCATATCACACATAGGATTTCTACAAAATATCAACCCATCAAAATATCAAAATAATACACTTTTAATACTTCTGTATAATTTATACAGTAGTATATACTGTGGAAAGAAATTCTTCATCTACAACATATTGTATCTTAATATGGCATAATTATATTTAACATTGAGATTGCTGCAAAAGCCAAATTTAATTCGGCCATTTATAACACCTATGGTGAGGGCCAGAATCTGATAACCTTAGAGCACGTCGCCTTTATGCTCATAGCTGCATGCAACTATCAAGCTCGGTGAGGAAGTAGCAACGAATACTGCATTATGGAGATATATTATTGAGCACATGAGGCGACAAGCGCAGTTTGAGGTAATAATCACTCTCTGTGCTCAGTCAACTAGAACACCTAGCTTTAGCGTTATAAGATTCAAAGGAAAAATCACCAACAGAACTAGGATTTGAACATGGAGCTCGCTTGGACCCAAAGCTGAAGTGCTATTCAAATATCTAACACCAAAAATTAAAACTTTTAATTCTGAGCAATGAAAACAATCGCTGAATTGGGTTCTCAAACCCGGAGCTAACTTTGACTCAGAACTAAAAGTCTTAAGTTCACGAGAAGAAAAAATGTTAAAAGTCCTCAACCTGACCAGGAATCGATGACGGGCTTTTCATTCACTGAAGACTAAGTGTGAACGATTAGCACAAATTATGTCAATTGAATGTGGAAAGAGAATGCAACAACTTCTGTACTAAGTGAGGTCGTGACATATGTGCGTCTTAGCTTAAAAAAAAAAGATTGATTCCAAGAACATTCTGATTAGACTTGGAAATATTTGCTGTGACATGAAATACAAAGTATATTGTTTTTGCAATTAGTCTAGTATGCACATCTCAGCGAAAGAACATTGGCGGTACGAGCAAGTTGACTAGACTTCGAAGTAACTTATTTGGTAAGACAGGGAATACAATGTTTCTTGTTTGCGCATTGAGCTCTAGGCTACAGATTTGAACCCTGGAGACGTGTAATTGCCTGCTGGTTTACATCACTTGGTAACTAACATTAGAGAAGCGAGCAAATAAAAAATCACCAGGCCGCCTGGGAATCAAACTAACATAACAACTAAAGGACTCAAAATCCACAACCTTCGAACTAAAAGAAATTAAAAAACACCGACCAGACTAGGAATCGAACCAGTGGCTTCTTTACACGTGCATGAAACGAGCATGCTGACTAAATGACTGTACATTAAAAGCTTGTGTGTTTAACCTCTTCAGTCCCGAGCCTGTTGATGCATTCGATGTGTTATATTTTGCTCAAATAATTTTAAAAAATTCACCATAGAAAATTAGTGTGTTTCACTAAGTTGTTTTATCAGGACTCAGAGTTGACTTTCCTACCATCATTACTTTTTTCCTTAAATTACTTTGTTTTATTGTAAGTAGAAAAAACCACATGTAGAGCATATGCTACATACGGACTGAGGAGGCTAATTGAAACACATCAAGTTCGACTTCCTTTCACGGGGTGGTGGGGGTGGTAAACAAAAAAAATCACTTTACGTCTTAATAACTACACTCGAACGTTTGAAAAGTTTGAAATAATAATTTTGAAGATCCAAGTTGCTGTCGTACTGAATACTCAACATTCACGCACAATAAGAAAGATAAGGCCAGCACTTTAACCGCCTGAGCTACTCAGCTAGGCAATTAAACTATTATCTGCCAAAACACACACACACTAATAATGATAATTGAACCGCAAAGTACACCTCAACCGCGTGCATTTAAATGAAGCGCATTGAAGAACGCTACCTATCACATAAAAATTGAAACAACTAGTGCAAGAAGTTGGGACGTTGATCAACAGATGTCACTACTAAAGTGATAGAGTAATGTGTTATATTTAGGTGTCCTAAACAGACTGCATTTCTTTTGTTCCGTTCTTGGTGTATCATAGTTGGATAAAGCTATTTCAAGAAGTTTGGATATTTCTCCACAGACGTCTCTATTAAACAACTGATGTCATGCACTCTGGTGTAAAGTGGAACAACTAGAAATTTATAGAAATTTTTTGTTTATAGGTTTCCTGAACTGAACGGACTTTCTTTGCTTTTGATACTACTAGGTTTTGAACACTTCTTACTCATCCCGCCAGCCTTGTAGCCTGGCAAATCAAAAATTGTGTGTATTTATTTTCTGCCAATCATAGGCTTCTTGTAACTTTTCGACTGTCCAATAAAAATGATGGGGTGTGTCTGGTCTTAGCCCAGAGCCTTCTCGGACCTTCCTCTCAGGTATAAAAGCTTACGCTTTTTCGAGTTAACTTGTTTTACTGATCATCGTGCTACTGAGTGTGTGTGATATGAAAGGAGGCGGGGGTCTCATCCATAGTCAGGCAGAATATCAGCTAAGGTAATGGCCACCATTTTTCATTTCCGTAGTTATGTATACTTCTCTTCCTTCTCGTGTAATAGTTCGAGTAAATCAAGTGTACTTAACTGAAATTCGGGAGTAGAGAGTGTGACAGCCTCTCGGGTTCCCTATCAATTTGTTTTTGAGGTGACTATGTTTTTGTAACCATATTCTATCTGTAGCCTTGTAACTTAAATTTCCTCTATATAGTCACCTCAGCTGTGTGGGATTCGCCTCTGCATCGTCGGGCCACTAGCCCAAGTAGAGTTGTAATCTTTGATTTCAAGGAGCACAAGTTTCCGCCTCCATACTTTTTGATTTTTGGGCCAGTGTAATCAATTGAAATGGTCTTGTTAAATGTAGGTTGTGCCTAGAGAGGCTGGAAAGTGTAAATATGATTGAGCAAGACACTCTTATCACTAGTGTAAAAGTTAAAGGCTGTAAGGCTTTGGGAGCGTAGTCTCCTCAGTAGAACTGTAGAGCATTGAGGCTCTTTTATTCAAATGTATACGTATTTATGTGATATTGAATGGTGCCTTTGGAAGGCGATAACTGGTAACCTTTGGAGCAAACCGCTCTTGAAAATTGTGATTTAAAATTTCCTGTAAAACAAACTGGGATATTCGTTTGCTAGCCTGTCTAACTAAACGCAAGAGTAGTGGCGTAGGGACCTTGTAAATAGGGAGCTGGAAGCTCGAATTTTGTTATTAAACTTTTGTAGGTTTTTCTGTTTTTATTTTTTTATAAACTACCTCTGTACCTGAAAATTTGTTGTTTGTTAAAATTTAATATCAGAAAAGAAATATAACCTTAATTTTAAAGTTTTAAATTAATCTTTGAATATCGTAGATAGACGCATTCAAACCAGCACCTTCATTCACCTCTCTGTGATCCACGAAAACTCAGTGACAATAATAATAATAATAATAATAATAATAATAATAATTTTAGGGGATCCAACTCACTTTTGTACTGAATATTCTACATGCATACCTAATAAGAAAAAAGAAATCTAGTGCCGGAATGTAGTCCTACAGGAGTTTGCATCTTGTCAGAATTACCCTGTTAAGAATAAAATCCCAAATTAACTGGGAATTACAACATTGAGAATATTTAAATAAGCCTGGATTACAACTACGTGCACATTATTCCTGTAATGTTCAATCATTACCAAGCAAAATGCTTATCCTGAAACACAGACATGTTCCACATTCAGTTGTCAGAGACAAAAAAGGGGTTACTCTACTCTAGTTTCTAACAACTAGGCTCACAGAAACACAACTTTTCACGCAGCATTTAATAATGGATAAGAAAACTCATGAAACCTAACCAGTTCTTAAAAAATTGTGGTGAATCTGTGATGGATATGTTAGTATAATTACATACGAAAGGTAAAAGATGATCGTCGAAGAGAAATATGCAAGTGCCGGTCAACAAGCGGTATACCTTGGATGGTACACGGGGGTAAGTGTTACAATCACCGCTACATGCTACGTATATTTCCTACCTTCGCATGCGGCTTTTCTCCGACCACAACACCGCTGCTTCACTCACTCTACTGCTCTGCTCACCTGCCGCCTGCCTACTCCGTCCATCCCGTGTCTCTCCCGTTCTTCTCCACGCATCGCCTTCTCTGCTTGCTGTGTGTGTTTGTGTTATCCTGATTATGACGTTCATATTTCTGGAACATTTTGGCTTTCAGCTTCTCTATTCATCTCGACGCTTCCTTACCGCTATATATTCTCTCCTCCACCACTCTAAAATTGAGCCTGCCTTCGTCTCGGAGTGGTGGAGCACCGAACAACTGTGCTACGTTTATATTGTCATTACCATCTGGACTATAATTCTTCGCATTATTTGGTGAGCAAGACTTATCATGACGTTATTTTGTCATTAGATTCTTCTTTGGGCCATCTGTCCCGGTTTGAACTTTGCATTCGGCAGCTTATTTCGGCATCAAATTACGTATGCGAGCCATTATTCCTACTAAATATTTTTAAACACGAACTGTACTACAGACAATGGAACTTTGATCTCACATTATCTGCTTCCTAGGAGCAATGCTACATTCTGCAAAAATAATAAAACATCCTGAAGTCTAACTACACCCGGCGAAGAGAATCCTTTCCCCAGTTCGATCCCTACTTCCATTCCCATTTTTCCCTTCTTTTATCATCTTTTCTTCTCATTATTTTTAGGTTCTTTGAGTTTACCACTCTTTATTGTTTGCTTATACTCATTGATATGGTTTTTGATGTATTTCTGATATTCTTTATTGTAAATATGGTGCAATTTCCTTGTCTTCTGAGGTTTCCTTTATATGCTTTATTGTCTGCAAAGTTCTTGTCAGGCATTTACTATTTTGTTGAGAAATGTTTAATTACTAATTTACTTATCGTTAAATAAAGATCTTATTTACATTGTTAACCTTTGGTTTTCTCTTGTCCCTATAATTTTCTCTTAGCCTAGTTCCTTCTCACTGCATGTTTCTGTCGTTATTGTTCAATTATTATTATTACTATTATTATTATCATTATTATTTATTGTGTTTCTTCTTCCACTACTTGTATGCTTAATCTAATCTATCTATTAACTATTACTATAACTATATTATTTCAGCATCGTACGTACATAACGATGATAGAAGGGCAACAGAAGATATAAACAACACACAAGCAGTCACGCAAATAAAAGGACACTAGTGTATGAACAAGGATTGGCTACTTCGGATGTATTGAAACACAAGACACAACAAGTTACAAATAGCACTGCACAAAAATAATGAAAAATATTTCAAAATTAATCACAAAGGAAATATTACAAAGGTCAATCAGAGGGACACCAACATTTACAATTGGACTCATTAAAAAGAACAGATGATTCCTAACCAACTGTACAATAAGAAATAAGAAACATTAGGGAGGATATCGAAGTAAAAAAGAATAGGGGAAACGCGCTGACTTAGTGACAAGACAACTACAAATGAACATAATCATCAACAATACATTTTGTTGCCATGGTCCCAGATGGTTGAATCAAGATCACTGGACTATCCCAAAATCAAAACGTAATGTTCAAATTAATCTCCCAATTCAAAACATGCCACTACAGCTTCTTACAGTCATGCATGGTGAGCTGTTCATAATAAAAGTTGCAAGATTAAACAAGGTATAGAGAGTAGCTGTATATTGTTTGTGAATTATCTCACATTAATTCAACAATGGTACAAAAGTTTATTGGAGATCCACCTATTCAGTACACATAGCGTTCTTATAATTAAGATTTACATCTTGTCTTACTAATTTAACGGGACATGTTTCGCCCATTGCATGGGCATCATCACCCGTGATCTCGTGCCTAAAGAATAAAAATCAGGATGCTGATTACTCTAGTCAAAGTGTTACATTGAGGAACATGTGTGTTATAAAAATGACGAAACTTGTTGTAAGTTCACAAATGACAATTTACACAATTAATGCATGTCTAAAAATGTGTGAGAATAATGGTTAATCTTGCTGGAGTTTTACATTGATAACTTTAAAACAATTTAAAAAATAGCCAATCTGTCTACATTTACATGAACAATAAGAATGTGTATGGCTAAAATTATGGCCTCAGGTTACAAGTTTAAAATATGAATGGAACCCGGTTTAACGCAACTCAATTTGAAGTCATAGAATGGTTACTATGAACCTTAAGTTGTTTTATCATTGAAAGATGACACTGAATGTTCTCGTAAGAAGCTTGTAGTGTTATCAGAGAGTGTACAGCTGTGGGACTGATTGAGTTGTTACTGTTATTAAACAAAGTGTCCACCAAATCCAGATTTTGAAAATTCCTGACATTTCCCTGTTTTCCAGACATAAAAACCAGTTCTTTTCCTGATACACAATGACAAAAAAATAAAATTATAAAGGGAGTTTCCAGCTATGACAGCAATATTAAAATTCATTTTTAAAGCTTAACATCAAACATCAAGTTTCCACCTTTTTATAACACACAGTCCTCTATGTTACACTTTGACTAGAGTAATAAGGATCGTGATTTTAATCCCATAGGCAGGAGATCACGGCTGATGATGCCCAAACAATGGGCAAAACATGTCCCCTTAAATTAGCATGACAAGATGTAAACCTTAATTTTAAGAACCCAATGTGTATTAATTACATGGATTTCAATAAACTTTTGTAACATTGTTCATTGAATGTACATTTCAATATGGACCAGTCATGGGATTTGTAACATATAATTATCTGAGATTGTCGTAAACAACCCATGGAGTGTAATTAAAGTCCACTGTTTGTATCGGAGTTGAACCCTGTACTCAAATGTTAGATTAATGTTGTGTAGGAAACTATCAACTCATATTAAGACTATAAAACCAATCATACATCAAGAAGGCCATCTTCTTGTCGGCAGAAGACTGCACAATACTCCAATACCAGTGGAGTGGAAACATTAGAAATTCTGTATTAACTCACAAATATAATTATGATGGCAGAACAACTTCAACTACTTCATGCTGGCACTCGATTCTCTGAGAAACAAGTTCAGGATCTCATCAGCAAGGGGGATGGAAAGAAGCCACACTCATACATGTCCCAAGTTCTAAGTTGAATGCAGATATCTCAGATCAATTAATGTGAAATACACAAATAGAGCCTGTAAGCCCGATATACCCATTCCTTAAAACTAGCATAGACTATGCTGGCCGAATTCTAACAAAAAAACTGTGAGAAACTGAACAAGACAAGACTGCCTAGCTACCAAGGCTGTCTACATAGACATGATACCTGATCACACCACAACAACATTTCTCTCTGCACTTTATCAACTTAGTTCTCATAGAGGTCAACCCCTGAACGTTTACAGCAATAATGGCACAAACTTCTTTGGAGCAACTACAGAAATCAAGGCCTTCCTGCAAGACAATCCTCAGAAAACCAACTCTTCGCACAACTGCAGTCATGGGACTGACGTGGCATTTCATCCCTCCTGCAACACCACACTTTGGTGGAATCTGGGAAGCAGCTGTCAAGAGTCTGATTTAATGCCCAAGACAAGTGATGGATTCTATCGCTTCACCAACAAAGAATGGACCATTCTTGAAACACAAACATCCTCTCACCAAAGCTAAATGATGAACCTTTCGACACTTCTTACCTAACTACAACCCATTTCCTTATAGGACAACCAATTACTACACTCTCTGATCATGATTATATATCCTCTCTCATCACAACCTTCCCCACATGGCTATATTTTCAGCAGCTAACCCAGAACTCCTGGAAGAGATGGTGAAATGAATATCTCAATAAATGGGCATTGAAATACCCCATAGAAACATAGTCATAGTGAAAGAAGATGACATGCTTGCTATGAAGTGGACGATGACAGTGATCAAATGTGCAGCCTGGTAATGATGAATTCATTCTTGTAACAAATGTTCAGGTGAGTAACGGTGAACTTTACAAGGCCTATTCACAAACACTATCCCATACGAAGAATAAAACAGAAAGGCAAGATAACTCTTGAATGGCTTATTTATTCATTGCATGTTTAAGTAATATTGTTCCGAGATTATCTGTGGAACGCAGACAGTTGAAAGAAGGTGTCAGCTTGAATGGGTCTATCTACAATATCAAAGATTAATTTAAACTTTAAAACAAAAGTTATCTTTCTTTTCAGATCTCAAATTTAACAAAATTCCTCACTAGGTCAAGGAACAAAATGTCAGGTACAAAATGGCAAACAAGAATAGAAATCCATGAGTTGGAAATTACAAGTTTTGAGCTTCCAGCTCCAATTTACAAGTTTGAAACGTCACAAATGTTGTGTTAAGGAGAGATATCTCCCAAGACACAGTTCAAGAGCACCTTGCTCCAAAAGTTACACATACGGCCTTCCAAAGCCCCCACACAAAATTGCACCAATATCAGACAAGAGTTTACATGCTCTTTAAATTCAACCAAGGAGGCTGTGCTCCCAATTCCTTACAGTCTACTCAAGGAAACATTAGAAAAAAACCTTACAATTTCTGGCATCTCTAGGCACAACCTACAATTTACAATTCCTCTACACAGGGGTATCTAGTACCCATAATACTGGGCCTTCATAGAAAAGAACAACAGGTAATATTACTGGCCCAAACTCAAAATCTATGCAGTCGTAAACTTGTGCTCCTTGTAAATCAAGTTTTGAAACTCTACTTGGGCTTGTGGCCCAATGATGCAGAGGCTAATTCTACACAACTGAGGTGACTCGAAAGAGAAGTTAATGCGTGATTTACAGGAGAAAAAGTTACAAAATCATAGTCACCTCAAGATAAACTGAAGGGAAATTCGAGAGGGTAACACACTCTCTATCCCCAATTTACAATTTAAGTCTGTATGAAATTTTACATTAGCAGAATGAAGGTTTACATTTTCGAAAACAGATGGTTACATAGTTAAACATTAGAAACTTCCCCTCATGTGAGTTTGCAGAGATAGCTACAGATACAGAAAAATGGTGGCCATTACCTGGGCTGACGTTCTGCCTGCCAAAGAATTAGGCACCCCTCCTCCTGTCTTAATACACACACTAAAAAATTTGACGAGAATAAGACAAGGTAATTAGAAAAGGCCACGGCTTTTATACCCAAGGGGAGGGTTCAAGAAGGCTCTGGGCTAAATCCGACCACACCCTCCCATTTTATTTGATATTAAAAAAGTTACAAGAAGCATATGATTGGCTGAAAAATAAATACAGATAATATGTGACTGGCCAGACTTCAGAGCTGGCGGGATGAGAAGGAATAGTTGCAAAACATTGAAGTATCAAAATAAATTAAAGTCAATTTAGTTGAGAAAACTTATAAACCCAAAACTTCTTTAAATCATTAATTATTCCACCTTGCACCAGAGTGCATGACCTCAGCTTTTTGTAGGGACTTCTATGGAGAAAAATTCAAACTTTTTGATGTACACCAAAACAAAACAAAGAAATCCAGTCAGTTTAGGAAACTTTAAAATAACATATTACTCAGTAATTCAGTAGTGACATCTTCTGATCAATGTCCCAACTATATGCCTTAGGGGTTTCAAGTTTTGTTCGATAGATAGTGTTCCTTAAGGCGCTTCTTTTACATGTGCAGGGTTGAGGTGCACCTCCCGGTACAAAAATTATAAGTCACAATGGACTAGTACCATCACAGACCACATTACGGAGAAAAAGAATACTTTTCACTGGCCAAGAAACGGCTACAATGTGTGTAGTATACAAGCGAACAATCACAGTAAACAAGCACATCACCTGCAACTTGTATCAACAAATTACTGTATTATTTACAAAACAATAATTAATATAATCAATAAGATAACAAAGGGGTTTCATTTGGAAACAACCAGTAAAATATTCTGTAACAGTAACGAAAGAATGCATCTTTCAGCTACATTTTGTTCAAAACTAATTTACGAATTCAAAAATATTAGTAGGAATGATGCCAGCCACCAAATAACATAGAGTAGTGGTCTTTGGAATAATCCTAACTGCTGGACAATTCATGACGCAAGATCGTGGAACAACATGAAGGAAAAGTGAAAACTAGGTATGTAAACAGTCAATCTCATAAAAAGTATATTATCAGTGGGACTATCAATCATGTGCACTAAAAAGATGGATCTAACCCCAGTATCTGTTGAGCCATTTTCTACCCATTTCCATTATCTGACAATGGCTTATCAAATTATGTACATTACCTCAAGAGAGTTTTCCTGCGATGCCCCTGGCTCTGTTGACTCTGATTTAACTTCTTCTTTCAGAGCTATCACTTCTGATACATGCTCAAAATTTTCCTGTGGAAAATAAGATATATTAGGTATGCTCATAACACACATCTACAAATACAGTCACCAACAAATGAGCATGTTCATTAATTTCCAGTATTACAGTTACTTTCAGAATTTCACTAATGTTTAAGGAAGATTTCTACCAGCAGATGATTGTTATAACCAAAGGCTGTACTGAGAATGGTGTTACTATTCTTGCTCACTCCTTATGTCAGAGAAAGGATGAGACTGAGAACAAAATATAAAATGCAAAACATTTTCTAGCCATATCAGAAGATACACTACCAGGGATGGAATTGGGGCTATCTCACACAGAATTTAGAAGTAAGCAGCCATAGGCATAAACACTAAATTGTATGAACTGTTTTCATTTGTTCAATCATATCAATCAAATCATAAAAGTGGTCTCAACCAATTAGAAGCCTTACAACATTTCTAAATAATTTTTTGTTCTCAGCATAGAGTTTGTTTATAGACAGATTTAATAACTTGAAATAATGGAATCACACTCTCTACTATGGTTTTGCTGAGATCACAGGGGCTACATAAATCATTAATACAGTTCTGTTTCAAACAACATATTTCAATGCTTCCAAGTGTAAAATAAAAAAAAGTCATATAACAGTGAAAGATGTGATGCCGCCGAAAGTCATAGCAGCGAGAAATGAAATATTTTAGTACTATAAGCATGTTATGTAGTGTTCTGTGAGGAACTGAGGGGATGAGGACACTGTCAATGGAGAATCAGCAGTGTTGAAGTGTATATCTGCAGTTTTAGAAGATCTTTTACGATCTACTACGAGACATTTAGATTTCACTCTTGGATTCATAAAACCTTGTCAACATTAAAGGGGGGAGGGACTGTGATTAAAAGCTTATGTTCTAATGTAAGTTAAGTTACTAATAAATGTCAATTAAAGTAACAAGTTCTAGAATATACCAACTTAACACATTCAATAGAGAGGAGAAGAGTAGCTGAACTAAGGAATGGATGAAAAAGATGCCAAAAAGCACAGGGAAATAATGACAAAGAGGAAAGAAAAAATTCTGTTTAATGTGCCTTAAGAAATTAAAGTGTCAGAGCCCACTAAGATTTGGCATATAAAAGAAATTATTCTCAGAAATCATACATTCTAAGGCGCTTAGACATGGTTCTCTACAAAGCATAGAATCTCACCTGTATTTGAGGAATAAAATGAGCTAATCACGATTCTGTCTTTCTAGAAGAATTCAACATCTTAGCAAAATACTTATTTTGAGAGAACGTACATTCAGATTTTGAGCTATTTCATCCCTTGTATGTCATAGGCAAATCTGCTCGTTCCTTAAAACACATATTATCTTCCAGCACATTGTGGATGTGAGAGTAACCCAGAATAATCACACCTGTGTTGACATTTTGTTTAGCAGACTGGTGTATCCAGGCTCAAAAACACTAATGAAAGATTTGTGATTTAAATTCTTCTACACTAATTATGGTAGGAGTAATAAATTTTAACAAGTGGTGCTAATGCTGGTGCAGTAGTGTAGGAGGATATTAGATTTTTTTAAAGTACGATCGGCCAACCATCCTCTATTATAATCAGAGGGGAAAAATAAATAAGGTGCAACCCCTAAACCAAAGTAATTTCGATACTGACAGTAAAAAGTACAGACTAATCCAAGCCCAACCTTACGTTCCTAAGAGTTGGCAGCTTTGTGTAGTGCATTGTCGTGTATTTGCAGACAAATAAACAAAACAGAGTTATACTATGCATAGATGCCCATTCAGCAATTGGTGACTGCTGGTGTTAATACTAAAGAAGCACATAGAAAATTATGCCCCTGCTAAACTTATCCAGCTATTAAGGGTTAATTTCTGACCTCTATAAAGTTGTCTGGAATGAGACTTACAAGTGATGCAGTTGTTTTTCCTTCAAGCCAGGCTGGTTCCTTTTTGATCTTTATTTCCAGGTCCATTTCACACTGCAAACTGAAGTAGTTAGAAGGTACTGGGATGGTTGATAACTTCCACTGACCTTACACTGAAACATCAGCCAGAAAAATATATTACCTTATTGATGTCATTGATACTTATGGTGTTTGTCAACAGACTAAGCAACAACCTTTTCATTTTATATGACCATCAATATTATGATCATACCAAAAAACCCAAAATTTTACATGACTCTTGATATTGTGATCATACCAATAGGACCTCAAGTTTTCTACGACTGATACATCAATCAAAGCTAAGGACCTGCAGTTTTACATGATTTCTAAAACAGTGATCACTTAAATAGGAAATATAATTTAACTTATCAATCGATATCAAGATCATAGTCAAAGGACCCCTAGTATTTCATGACACCTTATATTGTATTAATAGCTATCTAACATACAGTTTTATATGGAACTGAAACTGCAACAAGATAACCTTTCTTCAGAATTCAGTGACTGATCACCTGAGTCCATATACTGGAATCTTCCTACCATTTTTATCCTTTGCAATCAGCTTCAAAACTAACTGAACAAGTTCACTGTTCTTTGAGATATCTTCTATCAAAATTTTCTTTCCCAGGATCAAATTCTCCCAAACCATTCTCCTCTCATTAAGCTTATTCACTATCTCATTATTTGAGACATGTTCTATTAATCTTATCAAGAACTTCTGATAACACTGGTCAACAATGATTTTGTTAAATGTATAATTTATGGTGATTCTTATGTACTTTTGTGTGCTGATTACGAATATGAAACCAGAAACTTCCCATCACCCACAGTTTTTTTTTTTTGTAATTCCAAATCTTTGGTTTCATATTTACGGGTTAGCATGCTACCATGAACAAAGATTAATAAACTTTTATAATGTTGGTTTATCATACTCTTACTATATTTTTTTACTTTTTATTCTCTTAAGAATGTACAGAATTCCATATTATTGATTGTTGCCACAACAATTAGAAACTTTAAAACATTTCAGTTGTCAGTTGAATTAGAGATTTCTTTCATGCGACTGTCTGCATAGAGTTGTGCTTCCAAAGTCTATTGAAAGGAGATAGTTTGTGTTCAATATAGAGTAGTGTTTTATTTTATTGTGTGAAAAATGCCTCGCAACTGTAAAAATAAACCAGATAGTTTCTGTAATATATGTGGCGAGTTAACCCTTAAAGCGCAGAGGCGAAGTGTTGCTACTTTAATTAAGGAAGCTTATGAGTTGTATTTTGATTGCAACATGGATCTGAATCAGAATTGGGCCCCCAACATATGTTGTGCTTCATGTGTAACTCTACTCACTGGATGGATGAATAACTTCTAATATTCTCAATTGAAATCTATACATTTAGCGAAATTGAATTATTGAATTTGAACATTACCGACAGTATGTTAGAGGTTGTTGACACAGTGTAAAATGATAGAAATCACAATTCCGCAATGAAGAAAATCCGTAACTCACTTAACGTAATAAGCTGTCGAATAGCCTAATACGCGCCCTACAAAACAACATACCAGCCACTTCGAAACAAAACCAGATATTTGAATGTTGTTTAATCACTTAAAACAAACTCTTGAAGAACAAACTTGATTTGTAACAGCATTAGAACAGGCTGAATTTAGGAATGGATGTAGTACTAGTGATAACTGCAGAGTAAGCGACACTTTATCTTCTCTTGAAATGTGAATGGGCTTGTTATATCACCCTGTTTAATACGACTTGTAATAAATCACACTGAAACACAAATGTATACCAAAATACACAAATGTGGGGAGAGTTTTAGTTTAACATATCTGTAATGTCTACAATATGCGACACTTACTGAAACGAGCAGTGGCGGCACTGGGTGCAATGTTACGGTATGTCTGGCTCAATGAGGATGTTTACGAGAGAAGGAACCTCTCCGGGTGAAAAAAAAAACACGAAAGCAAGTCCATAGGTCTTAACGTATGTGGACAGCCATGGAAGGAGGGATCAACTGGCTGAACTTTACGATCCAATTCTTCGTACACTAACGGATATAAAATTTTACGGTTTTTTATAATATATACATGCATTATCATTATAGTCCGCTATGCCTTTCAGCGTTCAATCTGCAAGCCTCTGTGAGTTTACCAAAATGGCACGTCACGAAAATCCTCTATTTGCAACTAGTGCCGTGGCCTCATTTAGTTCTATACCTCGTATCTCTCAATCGTTAGAAACTGAGTCAACCCATTGTCATCTTGGTCCCCCTCTACTCCTCTTACCCTCCATAATATAGACTTTAATTCTCGTAGGTAACCTAGCCTCCTCCATTCGTCGCACATCTCCCCACCACCGAAGATGGTTTACGCGTACAGCTTCATCCATCGAGTTCATTCCTAACTTAGCCTTTATCTGCTTGTTCCGAGTACTCTCCTGCCATTGTTCCCACCTATTTGTAAAAGCAATAATTCTCGCTACTTTAATGTCTCTTACTTCTAACTCATGAATAAGATATCCTGAGACAACACGGCTGCCGTTCTCGTGAAACAAAGATGGTCTGGAAACACACCGATATAAAGACAGTTTCGTCCGGGAGCTGACTTCCTTCTTACAGAACGCTCTTTATCGCAACTGCCAGCTCACTGCATTAGCTTTAATACACCAAATACAGTGGAGACGATACGCGACACACTGCGAGATATCGAGGGACAGCGATTTGAGCTCCCTCTAGCGGGGTGACCTGAAAGTTACTGAATCTGTCGTAAGAGCACGTGTATTTGTTTGTGAAGTTTTTGGCGTTATTTATGCGTTTGCATTAAGTTGACATAAGTAAATAGTAGCATGTGTCATTCCTTTCTATCTCCTCTCAATATGAGTGGAAGGATATCTGCTTTGTTTGCCTGCAATAACCATGAAGTGCAGAAGGATTCGCGGTCTTTCTTCCGTTTCCCTAGTGACAACAAAATGTAAGTAAATATTGTGTTAGCATATATATTCTTCCACTTACAAAGAGATTTTTATAGTACTTCCTGAACTTGTGACCTGCGCGACCCACATTTGAATTGGCTAAAAAAGTATAATAAGCTTATTTTATTGTATAGTGCAGCAGTTAACCTTCAATATCGATGTGTTGTTGTAGGTGTGATCTGTGGGTTTGATTTAATTCAGGAAAATACATATGTATATGTGTGTGGCTACTTGTGTTCCAAGTTAACCCATTTGGAATGCCGTAATGCGTTGTGAAGCACTGAAGAAAATATGGGTGATTTAAGAAATGTACATATTTTGTTGAAACAATATGATGATGCAAATTTGCTTTACACTAATGAAATCGCATTGTGGCAAGTCTTGCTTATAGGGAAAATTTGAATGTTTTTGAGGCTAAATTTATAGATTTTCTTTATGTTAGTAGGCTTCAAGTTGAAAGAAAAATTCTCCAGCTCTTAAATGTAAATTAACTGAATCATGTGTGTAAGGAATGTGCCGATATTTTTGTTGACAAGCGTTTTAATGTGATTATACTATGCTTTGAAATGAGATAAACGACAAATATAGCCGTGAACGTTCAGGCAGGTATGCTAAAGCTAAAAAAGTAATGCATAAATAAAAGATCAAGCCCTTTCACAGCAGTCCATTTCACATCTTGATTATATGTCTAATTTCAGTCTTTAAATAATAACCTATTAAATAATTCTTCATTCATTTATCCAGAATTGCTTTAGCAACTTTGAAATTAATATCTTAGTAACACTTTCTTTCGTATATACATTTCCATTGATATTTGAATTTCGCGCGAATTTTCAGGTCACGCCACTAGTAGCGCCACATTCGACTTGTCTCCCATTTAAACAAGGCTAAATCCGGAAGTGTCGCGTAATGCCTCTGCTGTATTTGACTATATCTTGATTCAATCTCACTTACTATATTACCATCCAGGGGGAATAATAATAATAAGTTAATTTATTAATTTGATCACCTAATCAATAAAATAAGTGTTGTCTTTGATGATATACATTGACATGTAATCCTGGGAGAACACATAACAAAAATACTTAAACTTATCTACATTTTCCAGCTTTGTATCATCAATCTGACATTCAATTCTGTTGACTTGCTTACCTACCGACATCAATTTAATCTTTGAGAGACTAATTGTTATTCCATACTCATTGCACCTATTTTCAAGTTCCAAGACATTAGACTGCAGGCTTTCGGCACAACCTACCATTAAGACGAAGTCGTCAGCAGAGGCCAGACAGCTTACTATATTTCCACCTAACTGAATCACTCCCTGCCAAATTATACCTTTAATCAGATGATCCACGTAAACTACGAAGAGCAAAGGTGAAACATTACAGCCTTGTCTAATCCTTGTAAGTATCCTGAACCAAGAACTCATTCTATCATCAATTCTCACTGCAGCCCAATTGTCATCATGAATACCTTTGATTGATTTTAATAATCTACCCTTAATATCATACCCCCTCCCCCCAGTATGGTGGACATCACTTCCCTCGGTACCCTGTCATATACTTTCTCTAGATCTACGAAACATAAAATCAACTGTCCATTCATATCGTAACATTTTACATTTACCTGGCGCGTACTGAACATCGGATCTTGACAGCCCCTCCGTGCTCTGTAACCACACTGGTTTTCATCCAACTTCCTCTCAACCACTGATCGCACCCTCCCTTCAAAGATGCCAGTGAATATTTTGCCTGGAATACTAATCAATGAGATACCTCGATAGTTGTTGCAATCCTTCCCTTGCTTTTAGATATGTGTAATTACTGCTTTTGTTCAATCTGAAGGCACCTTACCAACACTCCATTCTAATCTTATTACTCTATGAAGCCATTTAACCCCTGCATTCCCACTGTACTTCACTATGTCAGGTCTAATTTCATCTATTCCTACTGCTTTATTTCAATCGAGTTTATTTACCACCCTTTCAACTTCAACCCTTTCGAATACTTCAGTTCTATTTCCAACATTCGCATTGATATCGCCCATTAGCGCCCTTCTCATCCTTGCTGTTGACCCTGACTACGGTGTCACTCGATGTTTCATAAAACTTGTCAACTTCATCCTCATCTGCACCCTCGCATGGTGAATACGCTGAGACAATTCTCGTCCTAATTCCTCCGACTGCCAAATATGCCCACACCGTTCGCTCATTTACGTGCCTAAAAGAAACTATGCTTCTTAGAATAGTTTTCCACATAAACAGTCCTTCCACATACCCTGCCCTTGCCTTTTTAACAGCCATCAAGTACCCTTTAGCATCTCCTGTGTTTTACTCGTTATCTTTCTTACCCGAATATCACTTACGGTACCCAAGTACATCCGGATGCGTCCTCTTTGCTGAATCAGCCAGTTTTTTCATTCTTCCAGTAGACCCATTAATACTGATAGCTCTTCATCGAATTTCATTTCCTTCGCCATCTCCCCACTGACAGCTCGGAACATACCCCTTAGTCGAGCAGCTCGTCTCCTTTATCCCAAGTCTTCCCAGCCCAAACTTTGCAATATTTTTGTAACGCTATTCTTTTGCCGGATATCACTCGGAACAATTCAAGCTGCTTTTCTTTCGACTTTTTCAGTTTCTTTCTCTCTTCAGTAACAAGTAAAGGAGAGAGATTATTGAGCATATTATCAGTTTGTAGTCTGGTTATATCTTCAAGCTTATCCAGGAAACATAGAGGAGAACTAATGTGCTCAGCTATGTGAACGGAAATTAGGTCGCTTTCAAGCTCACTGCTGAATTGAGAATAATAATGTTATTATTTCTACTAACTACTTCTATGGCTTCCATAAACGCCGAGGAGCCAGAACTTCGTCCCGCAAGAATTCTTTTACTTACCGGTAGGTCTGCGGACATGAGACTGGCGTATTTGAGCACTTTCAAATACCGCCGGACTCGAACCCGCCAACCCGAGCTAGTCATACATTCTCTCCTTCACCAGCTTAAATTAAATTTAAATATTTTCTGCCTTTATTTTGGTGTACGTATTATTATAACCGTATTCTCAAAGTGAGGGCGGAGGAAGGAGAAAGAGAGAGAGAGAGATCTAGTTTGTATATTTTATTGCAATTTCCGTAAGTTCAAGGGCATACCACGTAGGACTTTGTCCTTCCTTTTGCCTGGATGCTACTTTAGTCTTCTTCTTTCTTCAATAAGCAGTAGGGGACGGGGGATCATTTTAAACATATTTTTAGCTTGCAAGTTGGTGTATCTCAAGCTTTCCACATTAGGGAAACCCAGAAAATCTACAGGGGCACTAATGAGTCAATCACAATTACCAGATTTTTATATATATTGGCTTAAATCACACTGATTGAAGACAGGTTGTAAGGCAAGAATGGCATAGGAAAGAGGGCTGGGACTTAAATGAAAGAAAGCGGTCTTTGCCTTAATAAAGGTACAGGCACAGAATTTGCCAATAGTCATAGCGAGGGAACCACGGAGAAACAAAAAGAACTTCAGATCTACCGACTGAGGGTTTCGAATCAACCACCCCCCGAAAGCAATCTCACATCAATGTGTTCGAACTGCAGAGCCAATTCACTCAGTTTCTTGTGACGCGCAATACCGCATGGGCTTACTCTCTCCCAAATTACCATTTATACCTGTATATGGATCTTCAGTTCTTCAATTATACATGTAAGTAAGAACATATCGTACTGTAATGAAAGATACTTCCCTAGTCTGTAGTCGGATTGGTGCAGGTATAATAAACCTGATGATGCTTTTTGTTTTAAGCGGCTTAATATCTAGGTCATCAGTCCCTAATGTTATGAAATTAGACGAAATGTAATGACAATTCAAAAGTTCAAAATCATCCACTGACCAGAATAAAAAGCGTGATGATGAAGAATAAATGGGTGAATATGCATTTAAATCAATCGGTGGATCCGACCCAGAAACTATTATAAACGATAGTATTAATGACCAAGGGACTGCTTCTAAAGTACAATTCTGAATCGAGGATGCTTGTTGTCTAAAGGGGTCCAATAATCTGGTCAGCGACCCCTATTAAGTACACTTATGGCTAGTAAAGTAGAATCATAGTACTTGTCATCTTGCTGTACTAATCAAAAATAGCGTAGACTCACGGTGTTCCACACATTATGGTACTACACACAAGTATTTTACTTCCGACAGGTAACGCAGACCTATGGTGTTTCTCACATTATGGCGCTACTCATATGCAACGCAAACCCATGGTGTTCCTCCCCTAGGTGTACTAATCACGGGCGCCGTTATTCCCGTGGTGTTCTTCATGTAGTGGGTACTAATTACAGGCAACGCAGACCCACGGTGTCGCTGATATAGTGGTACTTATCGCAGACAACTCCCAGAACCGTGGTGTTTCTCATAATGGTACTGATCACGGGCACTAGAAAACCCATACATAGACTCAACAGATATTGCTACTAAACACAAACCTGTTGTGTACCTAACATAGTGGTACTACTCGCAAGTAGAGGTGACCCATGGAGTTCCCCGCATGATGGTACTAACCACAATTAGTTTCATGGCTCTAACACTACCATACCTTGGTCGCTCCTTTTAGTCGCCTCTTACAACAGCAGGATATAGCGTAGGTGTATTCTTCATCTGCGTCCCTCACCCACAGGGGGTGTATAACATATCTATTTGGGAAGAAATACCTTTATTCTGTACCTACATCATAAAGAAGTCTTGTTGCCATAGCAATAAAAATATGCAATAAAGTACATGAATTCAAAGAGATAAGCATAACTTAATATATTGAATATTAGTTTATTTACATTTTAAGAGATGCTTAATAATAATAATAATAATAATAATAATAATAATAATAATAATAATAATAATAATAATAATAATAATAATAATAATAATAATAATAATAATAATAACAACTACAACGAACGTATGCAATAAAGTAATATAATGTACAACATCAAGAGCCATTCCATGGTCACTGAATTACAAAGCAGGGAGTATGAATAAACAAACACAATAAACATGTATTTACAAATCAAATAGCAAAATCATCTCCACACAAGCCATATAATATCCTATAAGAGGGAATGGACATGAATATGATTACTAATTATTATTTGTCAGAATTACAATATGTGCCTTGTTTGGGATCACTTCGTAATTCTCTGATTTCGGAATGTTATAGGTTGACTGAAAAGAGACGTTGTAATAAGAAAATCGAGTTAAAAACAAAATTAAAGGACAGGTATGGAAATTTCCTTTTTTATTTTCTATGCAAATTCAGTTCAATTGGAAAACTGTACGCATCAAGAAAACAAAATTTGATTTTTCTTACCTTCAGGGATGGAATCTGAAATCCGTATTATAGGAGTAAATGGGCTTTTACTATTTATATGCAACTTCGATAATTTCAACGTCCATTCCATTTTGTGTCTCTCCTGTTAAATGTAACTTTGTGGACGTGTCCTGTTTTCCAGATGACCGACTCAGTTAGTGCCGATTGCTCAGCTTGACTTACATCAGGAGAACTTTGCTGTCCACCACAGGAACTGACTCTAGAGATGAGAGAACTCAGTTCTTTCTGATAACTACTAACAGTAGAACTTTGCTGTGTACCACAAGAACTGACTACTAGCAGTAGAACTTTGGTGTCCACCTCAGGAACTGAGTACAGAGATGAGAGAACTCAGTTCGTTCTGATAACTACTAACAGTAGAACTTTGCTGTGTACCACAAGAACTGACTACTAGCAGTAGAACTTTGGTGTCCACTACAAGTACTGAGTCCTGCGATGCGAGAACTCAGCTCGATCTGGTAACTACGGTACTAGCAGTAGAACGAGGAACTCTCAATAACGTTATCAAGTCTAGCCGTTACTAGGAACGTACAACTTACCGGAAGTTCCATGGAAAGGTAAACATTGTCGCGCTAAGAAGTGAACAATGCCATTTACACTTCACCAGTGTTGAGTCTCTGCATGTGGGTAATGCGTTGAATCAATTGTATATTCATTTCAGTCGAGATAACACCGAAGTTCTCTTTCAATGAGAATTCAAGTGCTTTCAAAAGATTCCTGTTCGTTGAGATACGGGTAAAAATGTCATCCATCACCAGTGAGAGAAATTTGGCTACAGGTGAACAAAACACAGGGTTCATTCCTTAATACAGCTACGAGGAAGAACGGAATCACTTTGGGCTGACGAATTAACCTGGTACTCATTTATGGAGCAGGCTGAATGTACCTCTGGGCCATGTGTCGCTCCAGAAGTTGAAATCTCTTTTCTCACATTTCTCAAACCCACGGACTTCCAGGAGAATCGAGGACATTTTTGCCACCTCGGCTATGTAGCCCTTGTTTGAACTGTGTGAAGAGAGGTGACGGTCTGGTATAAATTCAGGATATTTCTACCTCTCTCGGTCGACCAACGAGATATATCCACGTGTTGGGCGCTTTAATACACGTGACTAAAGGGCAACACGGTTGTTCATAGACACGGAAACTGCATTTTATTCGTCGTAATTTGACCTTGAACGAATTTATAACTTTACTCTGCACGTTTAGCAGTTACAGGAGCAAACAGTTATTTTACAGAATATCCTCAGTGTGGTCTAAGAAAGGCGATTGTAATAAACAGTTCCACACTGCGGGTGTGATTGTACCTCTTAAAGTCTCTGAAATTACGGTACCAGTAATAACAAAGTACGTAAGAAATGTGTGTGGATCCGTGAGAGGAATAAGAACTACCAAGTATCTCCAGATATATTCATCAAACAAACTGCAACTTCTGGTACATTTTTACGGCACGAGCTGCTCATCTTTTGAAAGCAGCAGTCATACATCACAATGAAAACAATAACAAGATATTCATAGCACAGCGGACATTGAGCAGTTACGACAATTGCTTGTTTTAACCACTTAGGATATAATGAATTACTTGTAACTCCCGTAATGGTCCACATTGTTTATTTTCGTGTTATATTACTCGACTGTAAGCACTTCTGAGACGAAGAAGGGAAACACTCACTCGGATCATGCACTTAATACTGACCGTTTGATAAGATGATGTCTAGCGAACAACAATCCATGAACAAGGGAGCTGGAGCGAAGGTTTTACGTTGATCACTCACAGGCAGTGGGTGGGGTGGGAGCACAAGATTTTCGTTATCAGTCAAGTAATAGAAGGAGAGGAAGAGACAGTTATGCTTATGGCAGACCACCAGGGGATCAGGGACATATTATTACAGAACTGATCAACACCTTCCTCTCTTAACACCAATCAGAGAAGAAGTGAAGCTATCGATAAAATTAAGGGAACATACAAAACTAATAGCGTCACAGTCGGAAAAGATTAACAGTTGACCAAGAAAGGTCGGAGAGTGAATAGAAAGTTAGCAGGCTCACACAAATAACTGGATAGTGTGTCAGACCCAGCTACGAGTTCCGTGGTCACCAAGTTTAGAGTCAAGGAGAGGTTACATCTTCTTTCTCTTACTTAGGATTACGTGATTCAAAGGTGGACGATTTGTTCTACAGCTGTCCCGTACCAGTTCAACATGTCGCATCACTAATCAGATAACTTGGTGACACATGACCGCGCACAAAGTCATTCTGCTCGGTCTGTCCCTTTTTACTGCATTTAAAGAGGATGAGCTTCGTAATACAGTTATGTCTAGAGCAGGATAGCAACCACTGGGTCCCGACCTGGACCAGACAATATTTCCAGTCTTCTTGTCTGATATCTCTTGGCTAAGAGCTGGTCTCATCTCACGCATAGTGAATCCCTTACTTCCTCTGAACATGTCTTCATTGCTGCAAGAAGCGGCCCGTGGTTCCTTAACACTCAATATCGTTTGTTTACTTATAACGGTGATCTGCAATGGGCAGTGCTGGTGTCTTTTGCGATACCCTGTCACGAGTTCTGTAAGATTCCACACATCTTCCCGCATCTTTCAGGGGTTACAAGGGATCATCCTATTGCTGCTTTTCTTTATCTGCACGCTGCATCGTCCTGGATAGTGCTCAAAGCCTTCTCGTTCAAGGAAGAACAATACTCGTAAATTGGGGAGGCTTGGCACGAGCTCGCCGTGGCTCTGAATCTGGACGTAGAAAACTCGTGTGTTCTGATTCTCTCTGCATGAACATACGTCTTTTACGTATAGATTATCGTTCGCCCTTCCTTTCTATATAATGGCTGACGATCTACGTATATACTTATCAAAGTTGCCCAAGTGTGTTTTCTCTTGCTTGGTGTTCTTTTAATGACTTTCCCTCTAGCAGCCAATTCTGCCTCTTAACGGTTCTCACTAAATACACTTAGCCCAAGACCCCGCTGTTGAGTGAATTACTCAGGTTACTACTGTACAGGGTGACCAACTAAAACCTTTCACCGCATATATATCTGGAACAATAAGAGATATTGAAAAATGACTTTCACGGGCATGAAGGCAAGGAAGGGGCTAATTAAAGTAATTAATATGAGCCAGTCCAAAACGTAGGAAAATAGTATTTTCAACATAAACTTACGTTTCATCAAACAGACACTCTGGATTATTTTTTGCGCAGTCGTTAACACTAGAAATCACATAAGTAATGGCGTTTGCTTCATCGCAATAGGTCAATTACATCCCGAGATATTGCAACGTGAAGTTGTCGCTTGAGATAAACGAAACGTGCAGCAGTTGCACATCCCGAGATTCCCGTGCGAACCTCACGGTTCTCTTACTCGCGATATAATTGCCGTACTACGATGCGACAAGCGCTGTACTTAATGCTATTTGCACTTTTATTACGATGGATGAAAATAAGAGAAGGGTTTCCTGCTACAGCAAAATGATGTGCAAATAACGCTTTCTCTCTTGCGTGTTTTATTTACCTACACAGTACAGTGCAGTACTCTGTATTGTACTACTTCAGAATGTACATAATTCGTACAACAAGGTTACTGTAACGAAATTTAATGTCACCGGTCAGTGTAAGCCGACCCATTACGCTACCCAATACACCCCTCGCCTCTGAAGGTCTGTACTGGAACAGAACGATATGACATCACCACTGTGCAGTGTGCGAAAGGTTCTCTACGAAGAAGGTTGACTTGTTGGAGGTACGTTCGGGTAAATGACAGTGGTGTACTGTACACAGTAATTGGTATCAATGTTTTAAACGTGGCATTAATCGAACAGCTTGTTTCCTTTCTCGAAGTCTTCCCAGCCTAAACTTCGCAACATCTCTGTAAAAAACAACTCTTTTGTCAGAAATCCCCCAGAAGAAACGGAGCACTTTCTGTTGATTATTGCCTTTCTCTGATCAAATAATGTTATGGTCTCATACTCTCATTGTGGCCTTGCTGGAAATTTATATGCCCTCTCCTCTACAACCCCTAAATAACCTCACAATCATATAAAGAGATCTGTAAATTTAATTCTCAGTCCTGTTTATGTGATTACCACAATGAAGTTCTGTTGTTATTATTATGAATACCTAGATACTTACAGAGATTCCCATGGTGAACTTTCACCCCATCAACACAATAATTAAAGCGGAGAGGACTCTTTCGATTTGTGATACACACAACTAGACTTTTCACCCCGTTTAACAACGTAACATTGCCTGAAATCCATCTTAAAATATTGTCAAGGTCGTTTTCCAGTTACTCAAAATCCTGAAACTTATTTATTATAAAGAGCCTTACCCCTTATTTTAGTTCACTATTTATATATATCAGAAAATAATGTTCTTACAATACTGCACTGTGGGACCCAATCCCATCACTGTTACAGGATAAAATAAAGCTTCACCTACTCTAAAGCTCTGAGTTCTATCTTCTAGAAATACACCAGACGTGGCCAAATTATTAGGGTAAAAGATATATTTCTATCCTTATGTGAATTATCGACCTCTATAGCTTCATCCTTGAACTTGTTTGGTGGTAAAGTTACCCATTGGGATATCCCTGTCCTCATTAATGTTTTTTCTCATATAGTGGCTACAGTGCGAACCACAATGTAATTTCATTATTCAAATGGTTTTGTGTCATTTTTGTTAGTGCTCATGTTCTGTAGTTTATCGTCTATATCTGCATGTTGTTGGTGTATTCATTTAAATAATGTGACCTATTGTTAAGACTGTGCATTCGGTAAGTTACATGCATTACTGATACTATTCACGAGTTCAGTTGATATTTTGTTTAAGAGTGGTTCTAGAGAACTGTCAAAATTCGAGGTTATGGGAAGCTGAAAGGACCCTTCGCCAATAAAGGCTTTGTCAGAGAGCTGCTTGTTGAGAAACGAATACCTGCCAACTTTTGAAAAGGGCTATCAGTAAATCTCACGCGTGACGAAAACATCTAAGGATTTTCGACATACCCCGGCTTGACGAAAACAATAATACTTCTGGGCTACAAGATACAATAATTCTTTCTTTAAACAGGACATTTCAATGAAATCAAATCCACTTATATCATGGACCAATGATTTGTAGAAGAAGATAACAATCAAGAAGAAATCCCTGTTAAACAGCAGCAGGCGTGGTGAATATAAGTTTGGATCATACATACCAGGACTTCCCTGAAAAATTAAGCAGATATGTAATAAATGAAAAAGGCTTTACACAATAAAACTTGTTTAACGTAACACAGGCAAGAAATAATATAATACACACTGCAAATCACACGCTAATTCGACTTTAGAGCCACAGTTGTGGCATTTTTAGCTTCCTGCGAAAAGTCTCGAGAAAATATTTTGTCATAATAGGGACCAGAACTCCTGGTCTTCAAAATAGAAATAGACTCCAGATATTCATTGGACAAGGATGATCTGAACTCTGTTCTATTTTTCTTCACAAGTTTGAAAACACGTTCACATTCTACATTGCTATGGGGTATGGTGTGAATAGAGAGCATTACCCTAGAAATTCGGTTATACTTATGAAGTCAATCGGCTCCACGAATTCTCGATATTTGTACTCAGCTGGAACCACTCGCAGCATCTTGATTTGCAACGACAGTGTCATCTACCTGAAGAGCTGTGAACTGCCTCTGAAGCTCATTCACCATTTCATCTGTAGTTTCACTTTCTTCCTTTCTTTTCCAAGAAAAAACGAATGGAGGAAAACTGTGCATCTTCAATTTTGTCTAACCTAGGAACATGAGCATGCCTTAACACATCATCCTTGAGTGGAAACTCGTTGATGATGTAGTCACAGGCAGTACAAAAGTAGTTTCTCAGTGATGGCAAGAAAAGGGATTTATCTGTATACTGGAGATCATTCACTATGTTCGAATTCTGAATGCCAATAACTAACTCATCATCACTTCTTTGATTTTGAATCAAGTTGAACTCAACTTTTAGCAATGAGGAGCTTTGGACAACTTTGGGCTTAACAAACTTGGTGAAGAACTGCTTTAGCAAATCCATTAGAAGTTCTAATAAAAAGTGAACTTGTGGGGTTAAGTCTAAGGGCAACATTGAATTTGTCAAATAAAGGAATAGTCACATGAAGGAAAGTGCAAAAGGCCTTGTTCAATTTGGAGGATAGGAACATAAACAATTCTTCCACACGTGTTGTAGCAGAAGTCTTGCTTTTTAGGATGGGTTCGTCACGTTTGCAAAAATATGCTATTCTTTTAGGGGCATGTGTAGTAGCATAATGAAGAATTCTCTTCTTCTGATATTCCTTGGATCCGCTTTGTTCAGCTCTACGTATCCTGAAAGATGTCAAGCTTGTGGAAATGTTTTGGGTACATAATATTACGTACTCCTTGAAGACAAAAAGACAGAAAGAAGGGGATACCACTGGTCCAGAAGTATTTCCAAACATCTGCCCAAAGATAACCACCTAGTACATACGTGCTTCAGAAATTTCTTTGCCTTTTTATTGTGCAAGTTCTGAAATTTCTGAAGGCGTTCTTTCATTTTGCCATTCTTCTCTAAGAAATAAAATATATCAACAAAGATCTCACCCACTTTAACTGGTAATCTTAAAGCACCTTTTCAGCTGCTAGGTTAATCACGTGTCAAGTGCAACCTATAACGGCAATACCTGGCTGAACTTCCTACAGTACTACTGAAACCCCATTTTTTTATCCTATCAAACATGAGCATTATCGGAGCACACAGTTTTCAGTTGGTATGTTATGAGAATTCAGCTGTTAGAATGTAACAACAATAGGATACAACTTGGCATTCGTATCATTGCTTCCATCAGTTGCCAAAGAAAATGGACCGTTCTGAATGCACTTAAACTTTTTGCCATTTTTATTTACAATGCATGTCGTTTTCGTGCGACCACAACTGTATTTCCTGTCAACTTCTGATGTGGGAAGCATCTTAAATAAAGCACCAGCATGAAAACCGCACTTAAGGGAACATTGTATTCCACCAAAAAGGAAGTAAACAGACACTCGACCCTAATTACGTCACTGTCAACGTCTCCAGACTTGGCAAAAATGTGTTGATTTTCTTGTTATCTTCCTTAGATTTAACGTAACGTAGGTGTTTACCGCACTTCACATGATTACTTAAATCGTTTCTTCCAGTATGTGCAATATTAATATCACACCCACATACAGTGCAAAAGGCAAATTTTCTCCCTTTCTTGATTTTCGTATGCACGGAAAATCAACAGAATATGATTCTTGAAATGTCTCGATAATAATAATAATAATAATAATAATAATAATAATAATAATAATAATAATAATAATAATAATAATAATAATCGTATGGCCTAAGCTACCGTGTGCAGACATTTCATTTGACGCCATCCGGCTGTCTGCTCGTCAATTTCGACGTTCCGTTTTACTGTAGGCCCACTAGATAGCTGACCTAGTAAACCGAAACTCTCTATGGCTGAGATTTAATGTGTCATGCAACGTGCTCCCCTATCTCTACGATTCTACCTTTTCAACTGGTCTACTGCGGCGTGTGTTCCAGCTCTGTGCTTCACTACTGCTCTCCCTCCGTCCCCTCCCCTCTGCACGCTGCTTGTGTCGTCACCATGCGCTCTGCTCCTTCTGGACTCTTCTTTTACGATATAAATAGGCCTGCTCTGGCCTCGAGCAGCGAGTCCGACTTTGTACAACAAACTGTGTGGAGGGAGGACTCCTTTTATTCGCATTTACGGCTGGCCCGTATGCGATGTTTACTTCGTCTACTGCTCAAGATCCGAACTCAAGACCGCTGGCTGGGTGAGCGAGTTTTAATCTCTTTCCGCTTTCTACTTCGTATTTTCACATGAAACTATTTTCCTTTTCCAGTATGCCCTTCTGGCTGGAAATGTAACTTTATACTTGCTCTGCTTGCAAGACAAAGCTGTAGACTTTCGTGTTCTATCTCAAGATCATACTTGGATTTTCTAAATTTCATTCCCCAATTAGCACTGAAAGGAAGAAAAGTGAACCAGAAAGCATAAACATTTCTCTGAACAGACGCAAGAAATAGACTGTATTATCTGTGACTTCTTCGAATCTCTCATTTACGCCTAGTTTTTGGTGCGAGCTCACTACTTTAAAAAATTAATTGCAGGCTGTACTTTTCTTTTCCCTTTGCCAACCCTTGGATACTATTTTCTCCTCCCTTCATCCGTTATGTTTCCTTTCATCCTATCCTGCAGGTTTCTTTTTTGATATTGTACAGTGGCCTCGGTATCTTTAAATTCCTTTTAAAAATTTGTGGTAATATATCGCTACGATTCTTGTTGTTAAATTCTAGTTAATCTTTTGGTATCTAATCCCTTATTTTTTGTCAAACTACTTAATATTGATAATCTATTTGGTTTTCATAATCAATTTGTTGCCCTATTTTATGGTGATACCGTTCATAGTTCGATTGTTTACTGCTGAATATAGTCATTCATTTCAATTAATTATTTTACCTTGTTTTCGTGTGACCACTTTTGTTGTCATTACAATACATGTCTATTATGAAAATACGGTTGGTTCTGGTTCCCTGATTACTGTTTCGCCTATTCCAATACTCCTTCCCAAGCTGTACTTACCACGCACACCTTTGGAAATGGTCTCAGCAAAAAGTTTCTTCGCGCACTCTGCTTACTTGCTTCCACCTTGTATTTGAAAAGTGAACTTTGGTTATAGCGGGGCACGCCTATTTTGCTGAAGGACAGTAATCCTTTTCACTGTGTGCCATACCTCGCTTCGCTCGCGTTTGTTTACGCTACCACACTGGTCAGACCAGTGTCACACTATACTACATACCTTTCTATACTACGTGCCGTATTGATGCTTGGTTACAATGAATGTTCTACAATCTTAGTTTTATTTTTATATGTTTGTGATCAATCTATTTATTCACCATTGCCGTCCCACACATAATAATTCAATGTGCAACTTACGTCACAGTCACCAGAGATCTTTTACATGCCGACATCGTACGACATGGAGTGTCGAATGGACTTTCCCGCCCTTCAAAAATCCGACTACCTCTGCCGGGTTTGAACCCGCTATCTTGGGATCCGGAGGGGACACTCTACCATTGATCCACAGAGGCAGCTAATGTTGGATTTATTCAAGATAATCTACAATAGAAGTATAGCGTATGAAAATGTCCGAGAAAAATGTCTCTATATCTCTTGAAACATCGAAAGAAACCTGGATCACTGAACGTCACATAAAATGATAACATAAACACTCACGGCAGTCAAACACTTCATAAAAACATGGCAAAGCTCACAAAGTCTTAAACCATTAAATGAACACGACGCCAACCGCGTGAACGAAGAATATGCACATGGTAAAAAGCATGCACACGTGGAACAAATGTAATTATTGTTCTTCTTTATAATTTAACGGGCTGTGCTAATAGCGGTATATCCAATCACTGGAGCGAATGTAATTAGTCAATGAATATAGGAAACTGCGAAGCACTAAGTTATAACACAAAAACTCGAACACTTCATTAAAATATGTCATAACAGTAAAAGGCCAACAAACAACAACAATCACGTGGTCAAAGTATATAGATTAAATCACAACAAGCGAACGGAGCGGAACAAAGAATTTGCGGAGCAGAGTCTGTCGACACCTAACATTCACACGGGAGAACTGTTAACACGGCTTTAAATTCAATTCCATTACCGACACGAACATCACATGGTTAAAATTACTAATCATATCAAAGAATGAGTTATCGGCAATCATGGATATGCCTTCGACCAAGACCGAGCGTGCTTCGACCCACGCAAACAATCGATTGTCGGTAGTGGAGTGATTATCGAATGTTAACGTTTCAAATTTTTCTCCTCGAAGTCGCAAAATGACACCGTCCATCCGTAAAACCGTAAAAATGCTGCAATTTCCGTAAATTCTACGGGTAAACAGTAAATGTTGGCACGTATGGAAACGTTACTCACCGCAAGAGATAGCTTCTATATTGCAAATATCACAGCAGTCTGTTAATGGAATTTTAAAATGTGAAGACAAGGGGAAGACAAAATGTCAACGTCGTACCGGAAACTGCGGGCGAAAGAAGATACTAACCCCAAGGAGTACGCAAAACTGATTAATTTGCCAGTAAACAATCGCAAGGTTACTAGTTCGGATTTATGTAAGAAACTAGAAGAGTATGGGTCACTGATACCAGCCAGGACTGTGAGGCGAGAGTTGTTTTATGCTAGAATGAGAGCAAGACGACATCAAAGAAAAGCGAGGATTACTCGTGCTATGGCTGCAAAGAGGTTAAGTAGGCCAAGACTCTCCAGAATTGATCATCTGGTGATTGGAAACAGGCAAGTCCATAAAAATTACTGTAATTCCAAAATTATCATTCATTATTCCATTTTTTACCCATTTTAACTCATGTAACCGTACAGCACAGTACAAGTATTATTTTTTCTTTGAAACGGTACAGCTTATTGCATTGAATGCTAGGCTTACTTGTTTTATTTACTTCCGGTTTGTTTTAGTTACGAATCGGAATTCCTCTTGAAGAAGAGACAAGTCAGTATGTCAGAAGGAAAGGAGGAGAATAATTCCATCCAAATTGGTGAAGCAGAGAGTGAAGCATCCTATATCAGCGATGGTCTGGAATGTGCTTTCAAGTGTGGAGGTGGACGATTATATATTGTCAAAGGAAGTGTGAGACGTGAACAGTACAGTACTAAGAACCCGTTTGCTACCTCGGGTTCAAGAGTGGTGTGGCCAAAGTGAAATTATTCTTATGCCTTGCCATAAAGCGAAAGAAGTAATGGAATATTAAGGGAAAACAATATGAATGTGCTTGATAGGCCAAAAAAAAGGTCCAGACATGAACCCCATGGAAAACCTTTGGGCGATAGCAAAGAAAAATCCGAAAAACTAATATAAAAAAAAAATTGGCTTGATTGAGAAGCTCGTTGAGATATGGTTTCATGATGACGATTTAAAGAGTCAGTGAAAAATAGTGACTGAGGGTATGCCCAGTCGAATCAAGTCACTCATGAAAGCTAAGTACCAAGTACCAGTCAACAACTTAAAACTGGTAACATCTTATATGTTAAATTCTCAATGTTTTAATGTTTACTCTAATAATGTGGCCACGTGTTTATAGTCACCGATTCAGCCACTATTTTATTTAGCCCACCTGCACTAATTTTTTTCAATAGTCTCCCAAGATATACCCTGTCAACATCCTAAGATATGTCAATCGTGATATATTTGACCTCCTCAATCTAATATATTTTCTTTATTCACAGGGTGCTATTACATTAATTCTTCTTTCATCTGGTGTAGTTGCTTAATTCATACACAAACCAATTAAGCACTAGAGATTTGGTTCTATATCTCAACGAATTGACTTTGGTATATGCCTAGAAATGTTACCAATCCCAGCAACATTTCTTGTTTTAAATATTTGTTTCTTATTTTCAATGTCTTTTTATCTTACGTCCATGTGAACATAGCGAAGTAATTTCAAAGGATTGGTTGAAATTGTCAACTGCGTCAGATGCCTCACGAGTGACGGGTGCGATGCCCATTTGCTGGTGAACGGTGTCTTTTTTTACGGGATGCAGGACTGTGATGCCCATCGACTAATGGAGTATACACTTTCACATGTTGTATAATTGCTACTCCATATCTTTCTCAGTCTGTCGACATTGAACACCGTACACAGCAACAAGACGGAGTACCATGCAGTACATCCTGGACTTCAGATGTAGTGGCATACTCCAGCCGCAGTGTGTGCCTCCGACTTCCCATCATCTCATCCATGCTGCATTTTTCATAATTTGCACTTCAACAACTACCCCACTACCAGTCTGTAGGCAAGATCCTAGATACGTGAATCAACTTGGATGGAGCCATTATATTATTCGGACGACTCCACGTATTCACTCTTCTTTTTGTTCTTTCTAAGGTTGTATTGTGAGAAACAGATATACCAATATTCATCTTGATGCCGCAGTCCCATTCTGGCTTTATCAGCAAGTGCAACATCATCTTCATATACGAGAGTCCTAGGAACATTCCTTTTCAGGTCCCGTGTAGTCGTGTCCATGCTGAGGACAAAGAGCAATGGGGACGGAGTGGTAGATTGGTGTACACGCCAACTTTAACTAAGAAGCCCTCGGAGACGTTGATAGCGCAACATACACAACTTCCGGTTTTATAAGCATTTCTGGTACACCATGGTCACGAGAGCAGACCAGATCACACGATATGGAATACGGTGGAAAGTCAATTCGGAAGGTAATGTACACTGCCTGCTGAAGCTTTCACTGCTTTTCAGTTAGCATTCTTAATGAATATGCACTGGTTAGCAATAATGTCGACGATTTCAAGCAGTCAATAATGATGGATACGCTCAAATATTTTCTCGTGTACAATTGGGAGCAATTTGGACGGTAATGTGCACATTCTGCTGGATCGTCATTTTGCTCAAAAATAGCACAAGGATATTTGTAGCTCAATGACTGGGAACAGAGCCAGAGTCAACACTGGCACTGAACAAGCTTCTCAGTTGATAATGAGATCTTAAAATTGCTACAAATTCCAGATGTTTCAGGAAGGTCATCTGGTTTTGGCGGTTTTTGGTTTTTCATACTCCTACTGGGACTGTCGACATCCTTTGATGTGATCGATAAGATAGGACTTAGCATCTGCAATAGGGTGATGTGGCAATTCAATGCAGGAAATCTCTACAAATATTGTTGCTAATGTTCGATGATTTCTTGTTTGTCCTGTAATCACTGGTAAATTTTGCCTCTAATGCACACAGAGTGCTCAATACTTGTGTATATTTTGGTCAGCTGAAAAATAGTTCTTTTCTCCTTCTTTTGAGTTCAGTAATGTACAGTGTTTATCAAAACTGTACCTACAAAAATCAAGGGTGCTCTTCGTGTTATGTTCAGAATAATGGTTAAATCAGACTGGCGGGGAAAATTGTTATTTTTGAGAAAAATAGGTTAAATAGTTACTTCAGGGTGCGCGATTCAGATTGACGAGCTGCTGCCGTGTTTTAGGGAAGACAAGAAAAGCACCAGATTGTTTCTCCTCACACCTGTTTGTCGCAGTAATATTCTCTATTAATTAACATGCTCGAAGATGCAAAGCTGCCGCGTCGCGATTGTGTATACCTTCACCCACAACATTGTAAATTTAATGAAATACTGAACGAGGGATCAACACGCCGAATGGTTTGATTACAGTAGATGTTCAATATGGCCCCCTCCTACGTTGGTGCATAGTTCACAATGGTGTAGTAGTGAGTGACCTTTGGACTCTGCCCAGGATGTGTAGTGCGTGGCGAACGGCTTGGAAAGCTGTCTGTATTCTTGGTACAAGTATGTCTTCTCTTTCTATAGGGTTCACATAGTAGTCAATTTGTTTAGAACAAACTGTACACTGTCCAGTTCCTTCCACTTCCCCTCACCTCACTCTTCTCACGCTCAGAGGCTGACTCTCTGGCATAGCACTAACAGCAAATTCGTCAATTTGAACTGCACGCCCGGAAGTAACAAGGTCACTTAATTTCCTCAAAAATATACACTTCATCGACAATCCAACTGCATCATCACTCTCAATATCACACGAAGATTATGCCTGATTTCTTTGTCAGTATAGTTCTGATACACCTTGTACACAGGTCATTACAGTGAGTGGCGACAGATTTCTTAGCCACACGTTCGGCAAAGACAATACTTTCCCTGTGTTCTGGAGTCTATTTGAAACCCAGTTTATATACAGTATGCCTCTTTCTTTTTCTACAGCTCTCTTTGGATCGGAATCATCCATAAGAATGTTTGATTTTCAATGCAATAGGAACTAGGTTATTTCGTACCCAAGTTTACTGTGACTGTTGCAGTGAAAGATCTGTAGAATGAGTCCACATGTTTCCAATTGCATTCAGGTCAACGAGAGTAAAATTTATGCTCTCTGCTAAGGTCTCCTTCTAGTCTTCAAGCTTCCACCACTTGACCTTCTCGGGGGCATTTATCCTTCCACCTGTACGATGCATTAAATCCTCTATGACCAAGTTATGCTGAGTTGGTACACAGATGACATGACATTAACATCTTTTCTTAGTCGGATATCACGGCGCCGATCAAAGACCAGGTCAATTTGGTTGCTGCAGTCACCACAAGTACAGGTGATGAGGTGATTGGTGCACTTTTGAGGAATGCATAACCACTAAAACGAAATCAATTGCCTCGGTGAAAACCAAAATATGAGTTCCATCATAATTTCAGATACCGAAGGTATTACACCATGGCAGCTATAACCATAATTGGTGTGACCAACATGCTCATTAAGTTCGCCACGGAGAAGTGGGAACTCATCTTCAGGACACGCTGAAACATGATGTCGTAGTTCCTGCCAATGCTGTTCCTTATGTAGGTCATCACAGCCAGATTGTGACAGAGAAAGCACAAGTTCGAGCAGATGCAATGTCGATTGTAATTGACATAAGGCTGTCTGGATAGCACTGAACCTCAGCAATTCAATCTTATAGGCTTGCGCACACAATAAAATCAACACCATTCCTGCTAGATGTAACCTGGTAGATAAGTTCATAGACATCTCTAACGTCAAGAGATATCTGGCCATTCCAAAGCATGCAACTTACTATCTAATTAACATAGCTACTCTTCAATTCTAAACCGGACTTACATTATCCTAATTACAACAGGTTGTCTGAAACAGTTGAATTCTAGTGAGAGCTAAATGTCTAGGGACATATCTCCCCTACAATGAAAATATTATATAATAATGAAGCAAGAATGATATTTACTAATAAAAGAATCACACTACAATAATTCTAAGCAACATTTAGTTGTATCCTACTTACAATAGTTTAACTGGCATAACAAATATTCTAAACTATGTATCTATGGAGCTTATGAGCCTGTAAATTTTCAATTACTATGTACATAACATTTAGTTTCCTCGGTTTATGAAAGAGAATAAAAGGTGAAAAGTTTGAATGAAATTATCAGTCAAAGAATAGTGGCCAGTTAATATCATAAATTTAAGCCCTAGTAACGAATGTTAATTCAACATACAATACGGCATATTGTTTTTTAATAATTTCTGCTATTTCTCTTTCACACCATCACAGATAGGTCGTATGGCGATGCTGAGCTAGAAAATGGCTAGGAGTTGGAAGGAAGCAACTGTGGCCTTAGTTAAGGTACAGCCGTACCATTTGTACGCTGTGGAAATGTGAAACCGTGGACAACATGCACTTCAAGGCTGTCGACAATGGGTTCGAACCCAGCATCTCCCAAATGCAGGCCGATACGTACACGGCCAGTTGTATAGTACCACAAAGAAGCAATTGTTTGAATTCCTTCTCTTACAATACTTATTGTGAATGTATCTTGTTATTTAATTTCAAGCAATACGTTAAAAGTGAGTTTTTAATTTTAAAATTCTGTGTTAGAGTTACCCAGATTTGCATGCACTTCGGACATAAGTTTTCATATATATGTCCTAAATTTGACGATACATGAGATTATTTTGGAAAAGTAAAGAGTAAAATAGTATCACAAATGCATCTTTCAAAATTCTGTGCAGAGCATGCTTGCCTCCGTTGAAGTCAATATGGGCTGCCTACCTATGCTCTTCGGTTCTAGGATCGAGGTAGCCCTTACTTCTTCGCAGCTTCTCCGCATGTCCTTCACCAAGAATCCATTTAAGAGACTTATCAAGCTTATCGGCATTGCAAATTACGACAGACCCTGCCTCCAAGTTTAAGATTATATTCTTGCAGCACAGTCCGAAGTAACCCCGCGAATGAACCCTACTCAGAAAAACTGCGAAAGACATGATTCTTGAGGTTATCAAGCTTATGCAAGCTGATCCTAACAGAACTTCAGTTACAGTAAAACACTCGAAAACAATTCACTTGAACTAACATTTGTTGATAATGTGAACATGCAGTACCACGCCAGACAAGAAATAAATTCTCTCACTGAGAGATAGAGAGAAAGAGACAGCAATCAAGAAATAGTTTTATCACAATAGTTCTATGAACTTCGACTGTCCTATATCAACACAGATCTATACATATTAAGAAACAAAGTGTACACTTGTTTGAAGATAAACCGACGTCCAGAATTACCCCATGGAATATTTAGAAGCTAATACTAAGAGAAGTGTAAGAAAACACTAGTAAATTGCAGGGTATATGCTGTCAACGGAATCATGGATCAAAGGTATCTGGGCATAGAGAAACGGTCATGGGTCAATTTACCTCCAAAGGGAAGAGATCAGGTTGGATCAAACACATTTCTATAACACTTGGGTGAATTATAAATTAACAAATAGTAAATTTAATGATTATCATTATTTTACTCTGAAACCAATTATAGTATAAAAATTAACATCGTGAAGATAGCTGGTCATCTCAGAAAAGTTAATTGTTAACAATGTAGAACTAGGGGACCCGTGCGAGAAATATCGCATGTTTATAAAAGTATGCAGTGGAGTAGCCCCTGGTGAACTAAGGAATACACAAATCAGTACAATATTCGACAGTCGTACTTACCACTTAATATAATCTCTTTTTACATTTATGATATCCACTTGAACGGGAGCAAATGCAAGTGCATTACTATACTGACGAATGTTCCGGAAGTAACTTTTGGTTTTACTATCATTCTTTTCTTAACTGATCATTACAGCATGTCATAATGACACAAAACAGGCGTCCCAACGGCCAAATATGAAGTGGACACCAATGATGGCGCCTGTTTTCCTACAGTTAACATTTTCAAGGTTAACACCACCCGGAAAGTTTTCAGAACTCTTCACAAGACCAGTTTCGAACCATAATAATTTAAGAAGAAATGAAGAAAATTTATGATTGGTTTCCTATTATTCTCACCTTCTAGGCCGAGAACTGATAAAGGCAGTGTGTAATCGACGCTCAACTTACTCAGCTCTTACTCTACTGCTTTCGTACTGCTCTACTTTAGAGCACAACTTCACTTCGCTTTCCCACTACAATTCTACAAGATATTCTACGCCAAGCGACGTTTATTAGCCATGATGTCTTACAAAGGGAACACTATATTTCGTCTTCTATAAGACATAACCACTATAATATTAATTGCGGAACACGTGTGGTATGCATGAATCATCTGAACCCGCAAGTTAAGTGTCAACAGACATTTAAATAGGCATGGTTGGAGCACATATTAATATGTCATTTATTTTCAATGTGTGTGTCTGTGTGTGTGGGTGGATGTCTGTGCGCGTGTCAGAAAGCTTACTGTTACTAGAAGCCTGCAAGACAAAGAACAAAGGAATCATTGTGCAGTTTGCAAGAAGAATCTTTAATTTCATCATGATGCACCTTGCAAGGGCTATTCCTTTCTGGAATATGGAACTAAAAGGGGAGATCCCACCACACCCTAAAGGGTGCTAAATGGACCAATCGTGAGACATTGCAAGTCAGGACCTAATCAGCTTCCATCATAAACATTTAAGTACCCTTTTTATATATTATTTTCCTTTTCAGAATGACTTACAGTATTTATTGAAAGGAAGATGATGATGATGATTGAAATTATATTTTCTACTGTTTTGTGTTGTGATAGATTCTTATCGCTTCTCATCTACTTATTGGTGCTGGTAAGTTTTGTGAATGATTGAAATACACCCAGATCCAAAAAATCAAGATCACCTTGAAAGACTAGAGATGGGAATTCATACTCACAGGATATGTGCAATAGTATGTTCTGAAGAAATGGCTAGCATTTGAACCTCGTCGACCCTCAGTTTCAAGGCCCACATTGATATCTCTGCGCACCACCACCAACTGGTAAATTGTGCCTGCGGCTCTCGTTGTCGCTATAAACCGAAGGTAATGGATCAGTTTGTCCTGAGCAGTGCAGTACCTACAGTACTGTACATGCTCCAGTGGTGTGCCAGGTACTGTCACTTTTATAGGTTGAAAGACATATTTTCTTACGATCACTAAGTTAGTATTTTTTGTGTTTAAACGCAGAACTTTGTTTGACCAATCAGTTTGCTAATATCTGCGGATCATCAGCACTTATTGCAAACAGAAAAGTACCATATGCATTATGCAGTTTATTTATTACGATTGCATTAACAATGATGATATCCTGTTTTCCTTGCAGTGCTTAAGAAAAACACCTTTTCACAGTAGATATTGAAGAGGAGTTGAGTTGAAACAGAGCCTTGCCTCATCTCTTGCTTTATTTCAATAGCATGGTTGTTGGTGTTATCAACATTAACAGATGAGGACTGATTTTAATACAGGTTGGCAACGGTTCGTATGTCTTTTTTATCCAGACTAATATCATATAGTGTAGTCAATTTAAGAGGTAACTAGAAAGTATCTAGACAAGTGGAAATAAAGCGACACCAAGACGAATCATTCTCTTGTGAACGGAAACATGCTGTCTTTCCTGAACATAGATACCTTGATCATGACCAAGTGTTTCTAGTTTAATGTGGAATCCGAACCAGAAGGATGTCTTCTTAATTTAATGACTCCCACATTCCTTGGCCGAAACTCTACCTACAGCCAGCTCAGCGGCAATGATACTAGGCATTCATGCCGCCTGATCTTAGGTCAGCAATAACCTTACACCTGTCTTGGTCGAAATGGGCCTGTAATTTGTATTGAACTTGGATCTCATCATTTAAGGCACCTTTTGGGTGGTCCAGTGACAGAGAACACTAGCAAAAGATATGTGGAGCTACAGGCAAGAGACCAAGAGAATATAGAGTTTGGGTAAATGTGTTGCAAGGAAGATATTTTAAGATGTCGTTGGTGATGTGGGTCATCACTTCACTAGTGCCCGCTTCTAATGCTCGAGAGCTTCCGGAACCCTTTGAGATTGTCGGTACAGTCTTTCACGGCCAGTGTCTTCACTGTATGCTGCGCTTGAATTGCGTTAGTAGCTGCCAATGTTTCGCCGGAAACTGAGCGCAGCATTCTCAGGAATCCGCTCTGTATGAACGTCAGTAGTGTACACAAGGTGTGTCATCCAGTAAATGGAAGAGTAACCCGAAGTGGCAAGAAATTTATCTGAAAAGAAACATAAAACACATTGTTGGTGTAGCTCCGAAGACGTAGCTGATGGAAACTGCCATGAAAGTGAGGATCTGGCAACGCTTGAGGCCGACGTGTGGAATGGACGTGTTCCTACAAGCTGGGCTCAGCTTACTTCGCCTGTCCGTTATGTATAACAGAGTAACAGAGGAGGGACTGTTGAAAACTTGGCCAAGTGTAGATCCTTCAAACGGCACTCAACATACAACAGCCACGCGCAGAAATCTCCTGAGCTGTATAGATTACTTTCCTCATGATGGATCTAGAACTTGTGTAGCAATTAGTCAAGTACATTCCATCTCTTCGTGAAGTGATGGTTATTATTATTATTGTTTATAGTGGCCTAGAATCTAGGTTATCGGCCCCTAATGGTACGAAATGTAATAAAAAATTTCAAGTCCAAAAATTCATACACCGACCACAATTCAATTCTTGATTATGAATAATGAATGGATGAATTCGAAGGTAAAATTATCAGCAGCTCACAGTATTACAATTTACAAATAATTTCAAATCAATACTCCGACTACAATTAAAAAAACACGACGACGAACAATGATTATGAACTTAAAACAATGGTATGTACTGACCGAGGTGCTGCTCCAAAGCACATCCCTGAATAGATGATATTTTTGTTGAAAATACAAGCCAACGGCCCCTCATAATGGTATGTATCCCTAGTACAGCAGAACCATGTTCCTTATCATATAGCGGTACTAAAGTATACTCACGGTGTTCTTCACTACGCACAGGTAATGCAGACTTATGGTGTTCGTCACATAAGGGCCCCAATCATACGCAATGCAAGAATGGCGTTCCTAACATAGTAGGTACTAATCACAGGGACCCGTACTATCCCGTGGTGTTCCTAACATAGTGAGTACTAATCACAGGTAAACACCAGACCCGTAGATTCTGTCACAGTTACGAATGGGGATATGAACACAGTTATGACAACGGCGAGCTAATACAACAATGGGCAGATGCTACGGAACTCTCTCTTATTCATGATGGCATACAGCCACTTTATTTTAACAGTGGCCATAGGAGAAGAGGATATCATCCAGATTTGATTTTCATCACTAATAACTTAGGAGAACAATGCAGCAAGGGAGTATGCAACCCAGTACCTAAGTCTCAACACAGACCAATCCTGTCAGTTTTACTCCGCTATCCGACCTCAGTATGTTCCCTTTCGTCGTAGATACAACTTCAAAAAAAGGGAGATTGGTCAAAATTCCCTGCTTTACTGGATGATACGGTCCAAAACATCAAACAAATTCCTGAATCATATGAACAGGTCACTTAGGCTGTTAAGGAAAGTTCTCGTAAATCTATTCCCCGTGGATGTCGCACTAGTTACATCGAAGGTCTTAATCTGGATGCAGTCTCGCAACTAAATGACTACTACAAGCTATTCAAACAGAAACTAATAGGTGAGGAAGCTATTACAGCAGCACACGCCCTAACTTCTCTAATAGCCTCATCGAAAAGAGAGAGCTGGTGGTTATGACGCTGAGCAGCCAAAAGGCCTGGAGGCCCATAATGAAGTTGACCAGAGATCCAACCTTGAGTAACACACATTCTTTTGTTACAGCCAATCAGATTGCCCACCAACTTCTCATGAATGGCAAAATAAAACAAGAAGCCAAACCCCGGAGAGCTATGTTGAAGGTACCTGCGGGTAGGGATGAAGAAATATCTGAGCTCATGCAACATTTCAATTTCACTGAGTTGGAAAATGCAATTATCAAGTGCAAATCAGGTAAAGCTGCGGGTTTGGATGATTTGCGAGTTGAGAAAATAAAGAATTTGGAAGAAACACGAAAGAATTGTTGCTACAATTTCATAATAACTGCTTACAGATGTCCAATATTCCAATATTGTGGAGCAAATCACGTGTAATTGCTGGTCTAAAGCCTGGAAAGGACAACAGAGACCCCAGGAACTACAGACCAATATCTCTTCTGTGCCACCGATATACGATTTTCGAAAGAATGATACTCAACAGACTCATCCAGACTATCAACACAAACCTAATTCCACAACAGGAAGGTTTTAGACCAGGCATGAATGCTGTTGCACAAGTTCAAACCTCACGCAGTACATTGAGGACGGTTTTGAAAATCGACAAATTACAGGGGTAGATTTCATTGACCTCAGTGCTGCATATGATAAGAGTGAACCACCGTATACTGCTTCAGAAGATCTTTACGCTCACGAAATATTCAAAACTTACCAGATTGATGTCAACCTTGTTGCAGAACCGCAGTTTTTATTTTTATTTTCAAGGACAAAGAATCAGATGGAAATCACAGAAAAATGGATTGCCCCAAGGTAGTGTACTGGCTCCATTGCTATTTAATATTTATACCAATGCCCAACCACTCCCTAACAAAACAAGAAGTTTCATATATGCAGACGACCTTTACTAGCCTGCCAGTGTGCAACTTTTGAAGAGGTAGAACTCACACTTGCCAGCGCTCGGAAGGAATTATTCACATAATACAAGGCTAACCACCTAAAGCCGAATCCGTCAAAATCTCTGCTTTGTGCTTTCCACCTCAAGAACAGAGAGGCATCAAGGAAATTATACGTCTCTTGGAATGGAACCCTCCTGGAACATTCTTTCACCCCAAAGTACCTAGGCGTAACGCTGGACCGCTCACTTACTTTCAGAAAGCACTGTTTCAACATCAATCACAAAGTCAATGCCAGAAACAACATCCTGAGGAAGCTGAGAGGTACAAACTGGGATGCAAAGCCAGAAGTTCTTAGAACCACTGCATTGGTTCTGTGTTACACTGCTGCGTAATACGCATCCGCTGTGTGGTATAGATCAACACACGCTAAGACTGTGGACCTGCCCTGAATGAAGCTTGTAGATTAATCACAGGATGTCTGAAACCTACCCCTGTTGAGAAGATACACTGACTTGCTGGCGTTGCACCTCCAAGTAATCGTCGAGAAATCGCTGCTGATCAAGAACGACTAAAGATTGAGAATGTTGAAGCTCACCCGGTGTTTGGTCATCAACAATCTCAATCTAGGCTGAAATCCAGGAAAGTTCCCTCCAGACATCAAAGCCCTTGAAAGGACCACCAGGAAAGGCAAGACATTCCTTATGGAAATCTAAGCAGCAATAATGGATGAGGCCACGTGAATATCTTCCGGCTGGGTGTAATGAAGACTGGAGTGTTTGGAGGTCCCTTAACCGAACTCTTTCGCTGCGCTATTTTTAAACAGAACACTTATAGAAAAATGTAATTTTTTTCGTATTTTCCAAATGAATTGAAATTTAATTTTTGTTAAAGGTTAGTGACATTCAACACCAATGCACAATTTTTAACTCAACTTTGGGAAACTAGCAGTGACATTTGACCTTGAAACATACATTATTGTGATACATTTCCGAACATGGAACCGGACACATTGCAGGCTGCCCTAGGTAATTCTTACAAAAAGTACTGTCTATTTACTCTTGCACAGTCCCTTCCTTTCTCTGAACATTTTGCTGGTAATATGGAACAAACAACACAATTAGGTTTGTGACTCTTGTCCTGCTGCTCCCCAAGAAAGTGCGTCTCCGTCAGGCACGCTTGAGGTATGTAATCAGAAAGTCTTCCTCGTTTCGCCGGCGGACTGCACTGATACTCTCGTAGAAGTCCGAATATGACAGAACTTCTGAAGTCAGGAGCACTAATTGCCCTTTTTTGAAGCTTATTGTACAATATTCTTCCATTCATTAGTGAAGTTTCATTGCCATCATTAATATCCTGCTAGTCTGAAACAAAATGAAGATCTTCCTCGTTGGCACTTTCTTCCGAACAATCACTATGCACATCATCACTGGTTCACTTGTCCAAATTTACTGAACAGACTGAATCAGAATCGGCCGCTAAAAGATTGAAGATTTCGTCACTGTCATTACTAATGTTTTTCCGCTCGCTCATAGCTGCTGAGTGAAGCCTGCTATCGGCCAGACAGCTGACAGGAATGTTGGCGGGCGGGTGGGTGAAAAATAACAATTAAACATAGGTCCTGTATTCGCGGCAACGTTTTCAAACAATGCTTATTACATAGTCAATACATGACTATAGATGTTTGTATTATTTATGCGGCTTTATTAAAGAAGCGCGTGGAAACTATAGCAGGAAAGTACCAAGTCGACAATAGTCGATTTCCGCAGCGAATGCTATAGGGAAGTAAGTCGACAAAAGTCGACTTCCGCAGCGAAAGAATTAAGAACTGGTGTCAGCAGGGCGAAGTAATCACTTAAGTTATGGGGCTTCACATCACAGGACAGCAAGTGCGACTGCGGTGAAGAAAGAAAAGTGAACCATATGTATCACTGTCCTTTCAGCCCATTTTCACGCTCAAACCGTGATTTAATGCTTGCTGATTACAATGCCCTAGGTGTGGCTGAGTTTTTGAAAACACCATCTAGATGTACAGTAAATTTGGTCAATTTCCTATGTTTGTTAATTTTTGGAATTTTCGTAAATAGTTTGAAATTATTTTACTTTTACTGTATGATCAAGTATGATTCTGACACGAGTAAATAAATAAATAAACCAGGAAATTCAGCATCCCTTGGACTCGTCCCCCACCCACAGAGGTTTAAGTGTTTGGTCCGCGAGATAAATTTTATTTCGCTCAAGTCGGCCGGAAAATCGGGTAGGACTCCCCCTATCTGCCACCTGGGACGCGTCATGTTGGAGTTATCACGACAGCGTAGTATGCTCGAGGTTAATCTGCTTTAATCTGATATCGTCTATCCCTCCCGGCTCACCGCTAGAAAAGCCGCATATATTTTTTTCTAGTTGCTTTACGTCGCACCGACACAGATAGGTCTTATGGCGACAATGGGACAGGAAAAGGTTAGGAGTGGGAAGGAAGCGGCCGTGGCCTTAATGAAGGTATAGCCCCAGGATTTGCCTGGTGTGAAATTGGGAAACCACGGAAAACCATTTTCAGGGCTGCCGACAGTGGGGCCCGAACCTACTAACTCCTGAATACTGGATACTGACCGCACTTAAGCGACTGCAGCTATCGAGCTCGGTGAAAAGCCGCATAAGGTGACTAAACTCTAACTCTTCTGACCGTAAAGTTTTGAAGTGTGATGGTGAGGTTTACAATTCTCAACGAGGTGGCGGACAATATTTTTAGATGTTACATTCGCATGACCCACTCTAGCTGTTAGGTTTACAACTCAGATGCTTAAGAAACCTCCAGGCATTGTGGCTGCTCTTCCTTATATCAGTCTCCTCCATTCATCCTGTTATTAGATATCGCTTTTAAGGGAACTTCCCCAGCTTGGACGGTTTCGGAGCTCAAAGGATCGTTGTCAAAGAGATCACGATAGTTTCACAATATTCCCCTAGTTTCTGTATATAGTGTGCAGCCTCAGGGAATTGAGATACGAGAACAATGCTTCACGATATTTGCAAAATAATCATATGATTCAGTAAAAAGCTCTACGTTCAAAATGTTCTCGTCCAGTGAAATGGTACATTTCTCCTAATCAGCCTTCATAAAATGATATCTTCTTCGAAGAGGAACTCACATTCTAAAGATTTAAAGGTAAGACGTATGAATCTAAGACGAAGCCACAGAACTGGTTGCAAATAGAGGATTATGGGGGCGTTTAGTAAATTCACAGAGGGTAGACGGTTGAACGCTGGAGGGCATAACAGTCTGTAATGAAGAACGATTAGGGATTTTTGCCCCACTTATTTCGCTGATAACTGTGATATATTTGCTTACGCGGATACTGTAAGTTAATATCTGGATTATATCCATGTTCCATCTCGCACTGTTGAATGATGCTGGAAGTTTGTTATGCAGTATAATTTGATCGCACGAATCTGCCCATTCTACGCCAGCCTCTTCTCTTTTGTCGGTACCTGGGTAGCCCCATATTGTATTCTGACTGTTGAAATAACCAAACACAAAATTCTCATATTGATGCCGGAAGGCTCCACAAATCTAAACACAGTATCTGATGGCTTGTTAATTGAGCTCTACTGTGGGAGTTTCAATGTCATTACGGGGGAGGATCTGGATGTTGGATAGCACTGAGGATCTTCAACCACTAAACGCATGCCCTTGATTTTTGAACGGCGAAGATTCTAGTCTCGGTGAGTTTCTTGAATGCATATTATTAGCGTGCGGAGAAAATTGCGAGGGTATATATTGTGTGTTCTTTTTCAGATTCTTGGTACTCAGTCACTAATAGAAATAAAATAATGAAACTGCAAAATATTATTATGCAAAATTGCGTAAAATAAACCAGTATATCCATACATACAGAGGACGACGAAGAGCAGAAATTGAGCGGTGACAAAAGTTAAATACGGTCTGTTTATTCCAGTAACTTCTACAATGTTGTCCGGTGACTTTACTATGTGTAGAGCTGATATGACCTTGTATTATTTTAGGAGAAGTTTATCACAGCTTCAACTATTAATTTCTGAAATTAAATAGAAGCAAGAAATTAAGTGGTTGAACCTATTCAATGCAAGAAAATAAGAAATGTAGTGTTACATTCTTATTTGGTTAAGAGTGGTACCGGTTTCGACCAGCAATCTGGGTCATCATCAGCCAATTAAAAATATAAAAACAATGAACAGGGAAACAAAAAATTAAAGGATATGTCTTTCACAAAAGCAGTTCATGAAGCATTATGAGACAATAGGGGTTAGGACTGTCCGATTTTAAATCATAAAATCCAGATGAACTCGAAGAACAGTCACTTATTTGTGTCAAAGAGCAAGTCCCTGAAGAGTGGCATAACACACGCAAAGTCCGGCACTGTTTTCAACCAAATAAGTATGTAACACTACATTTCTTATTTACTTGCATTGAATAGGTTGAACCACTTAATTTCTTGTTTCAATTTAATTTGTGATACAGTTCAATATGGAACATTATGACATTTTATTAATTTCTGTGTTGAGAGGATACGAGGCGAAAAGTACGATGCTTGCGTGCGTTAGAAAAATTTCGTCAAATTATTATTCGGCATGGGACGTTAAATTTAGTGCATTTCTCATCGAATTCTTTCAGACGTAATGAAGCACGTGTTTGCATTAGAGCAGTGAAATTTAGAGGAATTTTAAGTAAGTTAATTTGCGAGATTTCATGAGCACAGACGTACAATCAGTTATGTATACAAACTGAAAAGCTTTGGTCAACTTGTAGTTTATAAACTTCAATAAGGGTAATAAAAATTATTTATTTGGCGTATGGCTACATAACTAAAATCAATTAATATTTACAATAATGATTTCATACTATTAATAACAATAATTGATTCTATCACGCTAGTATGTTGAAGACAGAGGAGAGTTAGATTTTAATCTATCTCAGCAGTATAACTATGGTATTTAGCATTAGAGGTTGCCCCAAGGCATTTCCTGGCAAGCTGGTTAATGATAAAGTTCACATCAAATGTTTGGCCAACACATATTTTCTAGTTGATTTATCCAACAATAGGCAACAAATTTAGTCCCTAGAAAAACTTCATGAGACTGCATCTAAAATGAATCCAAATCTCATAATAGAAAACCCGATACACGGATGTATCTACTCGTACAAACAAAACCGGGTAACTCAGTTTGGCAAAATTCCTCACGTAAATAATTTCTAATACTTGGGGAAATTCTCCAGCAATCAACATTAAATCATGAAGAAAACAGAAAAAGTTTTCTATAGTACAAGTAGGTCATGGTATCACATGGAAAAGGTACAAAAATTAATATCCTGGAACGCTAAATTAATATATTATAACACGTAATTAGGTCTGAAATATCACATATGTCAGAAACATTGATCAGACTGGAGAAAGATCACTATCTAAAATTATCGAAAAACTGAAAGGAAATATCCTGACGGACATGTTTGGCCAGGTATGCATAGTAGGGTGTGGATGAATAGGAGATCTTCGGAATTATACCAACATATTGAGAAAATATCGGACACAATTGGAAAAAGGCGATTGAAATTTGATGACCATATTCAAAGAATGGTTGATGAATGACAAACTAAAAATATATTTAAGTATGCCTCCTCGCTAAAAGACAAGAGTAATTGGATTATCTACAAGAAAAGGACTTCGAGAAATCAGCATTCCAGATTAAAGTACATGGGACATAGCGAAGCATTATGATAAAAAGTCAGGATGAAAACAAAGGGATGGACCGCTCTCCGGTATACACCATGAGGTGTGTCGAGGAGGCGCCGTTGTGGCCGAAGAACTTATTACTTCTCTACTGTGTGCGACCGCATGTGCCTGGCTACATCTCCAGAATTTGAGATGGTGCTATTCGTTCAGTAGTTAGTGTGACTTGAAACAAAACCACAGTATTAAATCACGTGCGGCTTCATCCCGGCGAGATGTGACGCTCGTGCACCGACAGCGTGGTGCTGCGAGCGAAGATTTGCCACAAAACACGGCCCAGGTCGGCATCTCTCAACTGTGGTTCAGATGTGCAGCGTTAAGTTACATGAATCTCTAAACATATTATCATATTACTGAGAACACGTGTGCTTTTACACCAGTGTGTGTTCGGATCTGAACTGCTAGATCGATTTTTTGGCTGAAGATATGCGACAGATATTTCACGGTATGGCTTCTCGCCAGCAAGCGTTTTGGAAGTGCGATTCTTCCGTTGAAGTGCTTACTACAGATACTGCTTTGGTGTAGCTATTCTCTCGTGTGAGTTAGTATGTGACGTACCAGTTGGGATTTTCTGCTCAATGATTTGCCACAGAAATTGCAAACGAAGGACACCTCGCCAGTATGAGTCCGCATGTGACGTGACAAGGCGGATTGCACACGGAATGACTTGCTACAGATATTGTATGAGTATGGCATCTCACCAGTGTGAGTTCGCATATGACAAACCAGGCAGGATTTAGTGATGAATGGCGTGCCACATATACTGCATTTGTACGGCGACTGGTGTGTGTGTGTGTATGTGACGTGCCAAGTGTGATCTACTGCTGAAAGCCTTACGACATACAGTGCAACAAAATGGCTTATCGTACGTGTAGGATCTCATGTGACCCGTTACTCGGGATTTCGTGGTGAATAATTTCCCGCACACATTACAGGAATGTGGCTTATTGCCCATGTGAGCCGCAGATGATATTTTAGAACGACTTGCTCGCTGAAGGATTTGCCGCAGACATTACAGCAGTAAGGCCTCTCGTTCCTGTGAGTACGCATGTGTTGCGTGAGTCCACCTCGTTGCGTGAAGAGCTTACCACAGATATTGCAAAAGAATGGCTCCTCGCCGGTATGAATCCGAATATGACGAGCAACGCAGCTTTTCGTGCTGAAGGATTCGCCGCAACCCTTGCACCAGTGTGGCTTTTTTCCCGTATAACTCACCGTGAGAAGTGTTATGTGTACTTTTTGTACGAAGGATTTTCCACACACATTGCATTCTTTCGGCCTGTGGTCTGCGTGTGTTTTGATGTGACGTGCTAAATGGCATTTTCTACTGAATAACCTGCCACACGCATTACATTGCAGTGTCTTGTCTCCCGTATGAGCCTGTATGTGTTATGTTAGCCCAACGTCCTGCCTAAAAGATTTGCCACAAATATTACCTAAATTCGGCCTCTCGCCAGTATGAGTCCACATACGTACCATAAGACCACTTTTATGGATGAATTGCTTCCCACACATAGTTCAACAGTGGAGCGTCTCAACCGTGTGTATCGGAACATGATAACCTAGGCGAAATTTACTGCTGAAGGATTTGTAACAGATATCACATCGGTATGGCTCGTCACCCGTGTGAGATCGCATGTGAGCGACTACGCTTTCTCTTCGGGTCAAGGGAATGCAACATAGATGGCAGCGGTTTGGTTTGTCGTTCATCTGAGTCTGTAGGTCAAGTGCTTAGTGGTATTTTCTACCGAATGACTTGTAGCATATATTGCATTAGAATGGCTTCCCGCCTATGTGTGTCTGCATGGGAGAGTCTAGGAAGGATTCGTGATGAACGACTTACCACATACAATGCGCCCATTTGGCCTTTGGGCTATGTGAGTCTGAATATGTCGTGAAAGGCGGCATCAATTGCTGAACGTCTTGCCACAAAATTTGCACCTAAAACTGGTTGCTCCACCATCTGGAGGTTGATGATCTGCATAGCTCATCTCGGCTCTCGATCTATATAGACAAAATCAAACCATGTGACGAATAGTTTAACAGCCAACTCAACCAGAACTCTCATACAAAGGAAATGCTACTGTACATGCCACTCACTAGTATCCCACGCAGAGAATATCATTACACATGAACATCACATTTCTCTCACTTGTTACGAAGAACTGTTGCGTCTTTTGTCTCGAATTACGATATCACGCGCAAGTAACTTGTGACGATGTGGCAATGTACTAATTCATAGTCAACCTCACTTAAAAAAATCAATGATAAGAAGAGGTATACTCTAAAAAGATGATAACAAGCTCTTTAATCCGGCACACATTTATAAACTGAAATCCGTGTATGTCCGTTCTCCTACATAATGACGGCATTAGCTTAGAAGCTTTGATGTTGTTCAAGTGTTCGGCACTTTGTGGCAGTCAAGTAATAATTTATGTAAAAGTCCTTGTTGTTGAGGGTGTTTGGGAGAATCTCTCTGTTGTAGATATTAATAAAGTTGAGAACAATTTTTGCTGACAGTCAGCAAGATCTGCTGAAGCAGGGCCAATCTTCTATGAATGTCACTTACTGTCATGCAAAACAAATCTTATTGAATTTGTACATTGTTATCACATCAATGTAGCAGTCTATACTTCAGAGTCTGGTCATTTCTAATTACGTAGCTCTGATGTGCAATCAAACAAAGCCAACCCACATATAGGACGGTAGGTTTATACAAGGAAGTTCATACTTACTACCATGTCTTTAACAGAGGCCATATACAAAATGGAAACCACTCATCCTGATGAAATACTGTGAAAGATGAAATATAACTAGCACATGACAGCTCTTTCCCTAACAGTGACGCTTTCTTTTCTCCTCCAGATACTGCAGTCAACAATGAATATGGCTTTGGTAGTGTTTCATTACTATGTTCTGATATCCTGAATTTGAAACCAAATTCAAGCTATCATGTCTGAATATTCTTACAGGTGTTCCTTTAACACTACGGCTAGAAGGAACATGAAAATCAAGGCTTGAGCCAAAACTCGTGAAGACAAGACGTTGAATTGCACCATAGTCGATATTGCTCCTATGTAAAGGAAGGAATGGGATTCTTTTTATTTCAAAAGATCGCGGACAACGTGAATATTTTAGTGTCTTGATGATATAGTTGGATAGCATCTAAGTCTAAGCCTGTCTTCCCACCGCATATTCTATGAAAGAAGAGCGAGAAATAAAAATTTCTTGGTTAGAGGTCAGATCCGTTTACAACATGCACATGGGAAAAGTCGATCACGCATGCCAAAGCATATCGTAAAAAGAACTGGTACTTCTCAACTCATGGTGGATGCACTGAATTCTCATGGCCCAGTCGAATGCATAACTTCGTCACAAGCAAAGTAACGGGATGCTCGAACACGTGTTGTTACTGCACTCTTAGGAGAAAATCAGTGGACAAATAAAATGGGGACATTGATTCCAGATACGACATGCTAGACCTCATGATTATCACACAGAATATTGATGTTGATACCACTAGGCAACAAGGCACAAACAATATGACACCGGATTTTATGTCATACGTTCAGTGGCATATCACGCCAAGTAAAAGGTGCGAAAGACTGGCCATTCTTCTTTACGTGATAATGCATTTTGGTGACAAGTGATTTATCAGGTTAACAATTAGTTTTTCAGTAAAATGATATTTCATTTTGCATTGATAAATATTCTCCACGAATCAGCTATATTGCTAGAACATGTGGCACTTCCCAGGAGATTGACACGGGTTGCCTACTTGCCTGCCGGCGAGCAAAATATGATAGCTCTCGCGGACGAAACACGCACAAAGTCTTTAATGGCGGTTTTGGAGGAGATGGAGACGTTCGGTAAGGAGCAGTTGGCAGAAGAGTTACTCTACCTTTCTGGAAGTTATTGCAGAAAGGAGCATAGCGTTTCAACTCTAGAGGAGGGGCTGCACAGGGTGTCTGTTCCCCATGTACGGAACGGCGTAACTACCTGCTGTCATGAGCTGTAAAATGCTTCAAGACACGCCGGCCGTAAAATAATACTGCCACATGTTTACAGAAATATGGCTCATGGAATCGGAACCAAGGTTCGGGCGTCCTCTGGAAGGGACGCGCTTTGGCAGGGCCCAGTCAGCATGAAACGTATGCAAGGGTTACCGTCGCGCGGACAGTGACGGCTAGGCAAGCGAGTACCACCATTCTGTAACCCATCACTGAACTATGTCTGGATGAATTAGCAAATTAGCCACATCACATGAGATAAGGCATATAGGCATCTGTGAAGTGCAAAAAAAGATTGAGGGGAGAAAAGTCATGCAAAGCGGGGTGCGACTACTAACTGATGTACTGCGCCCGCCCCTTCCGCGGTATTACCCCGTTGATTGTCATTGGGAGCACTCTACACCCAGGGTCTTGACGGGTTCTTCTTATTGTTGTGGGGCTATTTCATAGGGTCGCAGGACTTTGTATGTGCGTCAGCTAGCTAATATATTCCGGCGAATAAAAATCGCATCTATGGTTGAAAATTGGATTCGGAATCCTAGCGGGCGGCTTATTATCAAACTTATATATTAAGGTTTAAGTCAATCGCTGTTATGTTTGCTTCATCTGTTTTCATAATTTATGACGTGCTTGTAACAACCGAGACCTTGTCTTGATAAAATTGATTATACCAAATATGTTCTTGAAATTTGAATTAATTTCATAAATATGGCCGTGTATATCTATTTTATAATTAAAAGATGGAGATATTCTGGATCGGATTATATTTATTAATTTAAATGATCCTACTGGCTAAGACGAAACCAAAGTATAACCCAGATTTTAAATATTGTTGTGACACAAATTCGAAATGATATAAAACGGCTGTCGCAATTTAATTAATGTATACTGCAGTGATTTCAACTTGATAAATCCTCATTTTATAAGAGCTATATGAAATTCCGGACCTAAGTCTATATTTATTCATTAACGTACTTAAACCTGGAAAATTACCATTATGGCCATACTCTTTCTTTTATTTCACAAGTTTTGGGTACTCTTATCCCTTCAGTTTTGATTTGATATCTGATTTACAATAGGAGAATCTCGTTCATGTCAAATTCAGCTGATAATAATGTCTTTTTATATGTGATACCTAACCTAATTGAAATAAATCGTCATCACCACATTAACTAACTCATACGACCTGATGAGGTTCGCCTTAACGCGACAATAATTACACGATTATCCTCACGCATGCCTTCGAGGATCATGTTACTTTAATGCTACTGCATAGCATAAATGATCAAAAAATAATATACGTAAGGACAAGAATATATACCCTCAAATGTCAATAAAACCATTTATGATATCTCTACTACGTCTACTAAACTAACATGTCCATGAAGTAAACATCTAACTTATTAATATCATGTTATATATCCTCGAAGCTGTACGCGTGGTAAGCCTTATGCACGCCTCAGACACGTCGCCGTCATACCGGTTAAAAACCCTAATCATTGACATAAATTTTGAATATGACATCCGAAACGTAACGATAATCGATAGGACAATTGTGGCCGATATCTCATCGCAATTAATAATTTTCTGCCTTATCATCTTAGCCTACACTTACATATCAACATTATGATCCCCCCATTCCATCATGTAAGAGTATTATAACCTTAACATCATCTTATACTTGGGCATTACAATTTCCGCATTAGCTTATATACGAGTATCACACCGCCATTTGCTTTATCTAACTTCACACTAGCATAACGCAATTAAATAATACGTTCTATGTAGCGACATCAAGATAATTTTCATTGTCACCTCCCATCTTATTAAAAAATACTCACAGCACAGAACTTTTCATTATTTCAACTACTAAATTTTACGTAAGCTAACCCACACATCACTGGCATATCGCGATGTCATCCCCATGTTTTATTATTCAGCATCACAATAACTATTACCAACACAAGCACTTAATACTCTTGAATTATTCATCAACACAATGACCACCATCATCGCAGGTACTTAACATATTTGACACTCACACCATCATCATTATCATTATTATTATTATCTCACGTTGATTCACACTAGTATCATTACTCATAACATTACTACATTTGTATCACTTACCTGCATTATCAATGTTAGCTTCGCGATAAATATGCTGATTCTATATTAATATATGTTACTTATGTATACGTAGGCTTGTGTCTTCCAGTAATTACGGCACAACAACATAATATAAGCGGTGTCGAAGTCATCCACTAACATAACCATTCATTCACTCGCATGGTATCGTAGCATTTCGAAGCCGAGTCACCAAACGTATATATGAATTCCTATATACCAAACAACATAATGTCTCGCCGCTCGACGTGTAATTACTATTACGTCTTGGCGAACTACTTCAGGACATGTTCTACATATACATTACTACCTACATTAAAGAAACTAGTAACTAAAATAAAATACAGATATATGTTGCTTCAAATAAAATGCACACAATAAAAAGACATCATTATAATGGAAAGCAGTTACTGACTTGAATGGCTAGGGTTATGGGAATCACTGGCCTAAGTTATCCATTCCGGTAACCACTCCATCATCTCAGCTGGACATGCTCGTACACGATTTAGCACTCCATATTCTCCTGTGAATTAGTACTTCTTGAATACATTTCTGAAAACATCATTTTAGACTCATGCAGATCACACCTGAAAAAGGTTAATATTAGTTCATTGACAACACACAGAGCCACTAGTAAGTCAATTACGCATACACCTCTGATCATATTAAGTTATTTACGACACGGACAATCTCTATTATATATCGTGCTGCTCCTTCTATAATGCCTTGGCCTTTATACAATCATAAGCATATCACCGTTATTTCAGGCTATTTGCATTCGTTTAACTGCATATACATATTCCTTAATAACTTACTTTTGCATACAATTTTTAATTTTTACGTATCATTTCCATACCACCATCACATTGACATTAACAATGAATAAGAAGATTTTCTAAAATAATATTTTAACGTATTACACAAGGCATAGAATAATAAAATTAGATACTAGATGTGAAAATCTATCTTATGTATTTACTTACATCTACTAACACCTAGATGTCGCTACCATTCTTATTAACAAATATCGATATTTTATACTCCGTAACATTACCCTATGTGTTCAATCTTTGGTTTCGTCTTGTTTTCATACATTCTACATTTTACATTTGATTTAATTCGAACAATATTTACACATATATACACGTTTTTCTCCACTTAGAGATGAAAGTAAAGTCCTTTCTTCACAATCACTTCATTGCGTATTAAACATTTATAAACCAGTCCTCGCCTAAACTGCTCCGGCGCCATGTTTCCGGACTTCGTGTTAGTTGGTTTTGTTCGCGCTGTAGCATATGTCACATATGAAAACGGCACATTGACCCCCGCGGCCACCGAATAAAAATTATGTGAGTAATTTTTTTACTATTGTTGGGTATCTTCCTGATGTGTCGTTTTCGAGTTCTTCTGCCCGTCTCCTTTTGGCTTATCGTATCAATCGTCGTGCGATCTCCTAGCTAGACTTCACCTTCTTCCTTGGTCTCACTGCTGTTCGACAAATCTGCTTCAAATTCTATTTTCGGTGTTTCCTCGCATGGTTCGCCAGTTCGGCTCTCCTCTTCCTTCCAAGAGTAGTATCGTTTGAGGTTACTTGCATTATACGTAGCTTCGTTGGCACCATCCAAACTTCTTATTCTGTAGGCGTTGTTGTTGTATGTTCTCGTAATAACCTACGGACCATCAAAGAGTGGTGCAAATCTCGCGTAGAATCCGACGGCTACGTTTGAGCTTTTGGGTTTTCTCACTAACACCAGTTCTCCTTCTTGCAATGGTAAGTGGAATTGACGATGCCGTACTCTCCTTGCTCGTCTCTCTGCTTGCTTTTTTAAGTTTTCGCCGACTTGACGTATGCGCTCCGTGGTCGTTAGCTGGTCGTCGCGTAGGTAACACAGTATCTCGTCCCATGGTCGACTTGGGTGTCTGTTGCAATGTATCACACTAGGAATAGCGCCTGTGGATTCGTGCACTGTATGATTTACGCTGCTGAGGATGATGGGGATCACTTTCGCCCACTGCCAATTATATCTTGGACAATAGATGCGACAAAACTTTGCAATCTCTCGCATTAGTCTTTCAGCTGGGTTCGCTTGTGGATGTCTGATTGAAATGAATACGTGTCGTATCCCCATGTCGTCTAATGCTTTCTGGAATTCTGCGGCCGTAAACTGCGGACCGTGATCAGTTAGCAGGAATTTTGGTTTTCCTATGTTAACGATGATGTACTTCACCAGGCCTCGGATGATGGATTTGGTGTTTGCTTTCCTAACGGGACGCATGTCAATGAATTTCGAGAATTCGTCCATGGCTACGGTGATATATTTGTTTCCTTTGGTGGATTTTGGCTAAGGTCCGTACAGATCAACTGCCATTAACTCTAACGATTCTTTTGGTAGTATTGGGATAGGTGTCTGTTCCATCGTGAATGAATTATGCTTTGCTTTTTGGCATGTGTCGCAGGTTCTTAAAATCTTCCATATGTCGTTCTTCATTTTGTCCCATGTAAAGGTTTCGCGCATGGTCGCATGCACCTTTTCAACTCCTGCATGTCCGATATGCCGATGTGTTAACCACACCAAATCCTTATGATATTCCTTTGGCAGTACTATCCTTGCTTTGGTGTGTTCTTGATCGATGTATCGACATAGGTATCCTTTTTCCATCGTGTATCGATCTAGTACTTTGTTCAGCATAGGTTTCCGTTGACATTCATCTCCCGAGCTTCGCTCCAGTCGATTGACAATCTCCCCAAGGTAAGGATCTCCTCTTTGTGCTTTGCTCAATTCCTTGAGTTTATCCATAATGTCCTTGTCTTTAGGATCGGTTTCCAGACTGTAGATCTCGACCTCCTCGTCACATGGATTTCGACTCAATATGTCGGCTAGAATGTTCGACTTTCCACCGCAGTGTTCAATATTGATATTGAATTGTTGCACAAAGAGTATCCACCGCGATATCTTCTCGCTGGATAGAGTAGATTTGAGCATGAATGTCAACGCCTTGTGATCGGTCCGGATTATGATTGGGTATCCGTAAATGGTCTTACGCCACTGCTGTAGTGCTTGTACTACCGACAGCATTTCTAGCTCGGTGATGGTGTAGTTCACTTCGTGTGGTCGCAGTTTTCTGCTGTAGAATGACAGGTAGTCTCTTTTATTATTCTCAGCGTCCTTCTCTTGATATAGGATTAGTCCTATGCCAGTCAACGAAGCATCCGTCTGGATTATGAAGTGAAGTTGGAAGTTTGGGTATCCCAGTTTGATCGAGTTGTTCAAGAGCTCCTTGACGTCCATGAAAGCTGCTTCGCATTCGTCGTCCCATTTACACTTGTTATTCTTTTTAAGCAAGTCGTATAACGGTGCCATGACTTTTGCATATCCCGGACAATGATCTGCGAAGAATTGACATATGCCAATGAATTGGCGCACATGCTTTATTTTAGTGGGCCTTGGGAAATTGCTAATCGCTTGAATCTTCGTTGGATTCGGTCTCACTCCTTCGCCATCGATTACGTAACCGACGAAGATTATCTCAGATTGGCAAAATCTGGACTTGTCAAGATTGATTTAGAAACCAGCAGTGGATAGGTTGTCTAACAACTTCTCCAGTTTGATTAGATGTTCTTCAAAACCGTTTGTGGCCAATATGAGGTCATCTACATAGCGGATGCAGGATCCTTTCACTTCAGAAGTCAGATTTTCGTCTAAAGCTCTGCTCAATGCGGAAACAGCGGTCTTAATTCCAAAGAGAAGCCGATTGAATACGTACGTGTGGTTGTTAAACATGAAGCCAGTGAGCAGTCTTGACTTGTATTCTAGTGTAACGTGATGATACGAAGACGTGAAGTCTATACTCGTGAAATATCGGTTACCTTGAAATGATCGAGTGATCTTGATGTTCAGGGCTTGATCGTTCTTGGGCACTATCTTATCGTCTATGGCTCTTGCATCCATGCATATCCTTAAGGATCCATTCGGCTTCCTTACTACCACCAGTGGGTTTACGAATGGAGTATTTCTCTTTGATATTATCTGGTTCTCTTCCATTTCCTCGATGATTTTGGCTACTTCGCTGAAATATTTGTTTGGGATCGGATACGGTTTCTTCTTAAATGGACACCAGTCAGTCACCTTCAACTTATACTCGTAGTTTGGTATTCGTCCTGGTTTTGTATCAAACACACTGTGGTAATAACATAACAGTTTCCAAAACTGTTCCTTCTCTTCTCGAGAGCAAATTGTTTCCTCTACCTTTTCCAAATTTTATCATTGGAGATATCGTTTTCTTTTTATCGTCTTTCATTTTCTCTCCTGGGTACCATAAGTTTTTTCCCCACAAATTCTTTACCTTCCCTCTGCGCTATACATTTCGACGTTTCGTTGAATTCATTACTGTAACTGGATATCTCTGCGTGTTTATCATTATTGAACGACGCGTCGACGATCTTCCCTATTATTTCCGTGTTCTCGTCTCCACGGCGAAATCGAATTTCTTCTCTGCTCATATCGGTGATACCTCCGTACATTCTCATGAAATCCGCCCCCAAGATTAAGTTATACTGTATGTTGTTCATTTACCAAAAATATGTGCGGGTAATCGACGTCATTTATTGTTATGTCCAGGTAGGTTTGAATCTTGCATACCATGCTACGATGTGGAATGATTCCTCTGACTTTGACGTTGATACCGGGATGACTGGTATTTCTCCCTTCCTTTGTATCTCTTGAAATAGAGCTTTTGGTATGACCGATACGGTCGCTCCTGTGTCCAATAAACACCGTACCCGTAGATCCATGAACTTAACCACGATAATGGGTAGCCTGTGTGTGACATTACTTCCCACTCTGGTGGCTTCTTCTAAGAGTTCCTCTGGATGCATGTCCCATGATTCGATGTTAGTAATCACCCATTTGAACTCAACATCGTCGTACCATTCACCAATCTCGTCTGTCGTTATTGTGTCGGAGTTCTTTTCTTAGCCTCTCATTCGGCTCGTAAGCTGAGGTTTTCGGGTTCAGTCTCCTTTTCTCCTCTTGTTCGCGGCGGTACTCCTGGTATTCCAAGCTTTCTGCTCCTGTGCAGTTCGGATCTGCGTCCTGTTCTTGAATTGCGCGTTCCCATTTGCTGCGCTCTTCCGTGTTCCGTCGCAATTCTTCGACGTATTTGCGTTTGTCCAGCTCTCGGTCAGGCAAATCTCTTCGGTCTCTGTAAGATTGGTCTCTCGCGTATCGCGCGTCTCTGGATTCACGTCTGTAGTACGGTCGACCTCTTTCTCTCGGAAAGTATCTCGAGTCGTTTCTCTCGACCTGTTGTTCTTGAAAACGTACTCTCCTCCCTCTATTAGAATCGTACATTTTCCGGTCATTCCAGTTTTCGAATCTATGTAACCTTCTTCGCCGCGGTTGATGCTCACCTCCTACTCCGGGAGTATAAACTGGTCCGATAGTGTTTATCGCATTCTCCGTTACTCTCGGTTTACAAGTACTGGTCTGTACCGACGTACTGTCTAACTGTCTCAATACTTCCTCAGCATGTACTGCTGTTTGTACGTTTGCTGCTGTTAGCAACCCTTGCACCTCGGGTGGAAACTGTTTCTCTATGGCACGTATCAGTTCGGATTCGGGAGGTAGTGTAACTAGTTCACGCAATTTGTGACATTGATACGTGAAATATTGCGCATATCGACTTGGGCCTGTACCTGAGTATCTTTTTGAATACATTTCCAAGCGTAGGTTTTGTTGTGTGTCTTAGCTGCAAAATTTGGCTAGGAACGCCCTACGGAATTCCTCGTAGTCTGCGAACGTGTATCTGAACGCCTTAAACCAGATTAGAGGATGACCTTCGAGGTACTTCTCCACCGTTCTGAGCTGTCGTTCGGGTGTTATCTTTACCTCTTTGAAGTAGTCCTCTACGTCACGCAAGATTGATTTCGGCGTCAAACCATTTCCCATGTTAAATTTCTTGGGCCTGTCCTCGTGTGTTCTCATGATGTGAATGATGGGTTGGTTGTTCGTCACGACCGTGTGATAGTCTCCGCGGTTTCTGTATTTTCGGGAATTGAACTTATCCAGTTCGGAAAATCCCTGGACATTGGTGCCTCTATGTCTTGCGTTCCATTCGCTTCCACCGGAATGTTGGGTTTTGCTCTGTCTTCCGTCAATTTCAGTTTCCGAACCTCTTCTTCCAGTTGCCTTATGTCTTCTGGTAGGTCTCCTACGCGTTTATTCACGTGCTCTCGGTGCTCCTGCTGTTCATGTGTTAGGATAATTAGCTTGTTTCCTAGATGATCTTTGGTCTTTGTGAGCTCATGTCTCGTCACTAGTTCCATTGACGTTATCTCGTCAGTCAAGCTTTGCATTTGTTTTCGCCGTTCTTCCTGGTCCTGGTTGAGCTGTTCCTCAACTGCGTGACCTCGCTTCTTATTCCGTCAATATCTTGGTCAACTTTCCTTTGCAATTCCGTCATGCTCTGTACTTTTTCGTTTTTGACGATCATGAGTCGCTTCTGCATTTCTTGTTGGTTGGCTACTATTGAATCGTTCACTTCCGTTCTCAGTGTCTTCATGTCCTCTTGTACTTGGGACAGATTCAATCCAATCGTATTGACCTCTTCGCTTATGGATCTGATTTCTTGTTTGATTGTTTGCGCGGCTTCTTTTAGGTTCTTCTCTGACCTTTGCTGTGCGCTTGCCAGCTCCTTTGGTAACATTTCCTGAGCTTCCGAGTTTTCTCTCCGCATAGCTTCCTGAACTTCCATGTTTTCCTTGTGTCTATTTTCCTGTGCCTCGATCATCTCCCTGCGCATCGTCTGCTCAGCTTCTGCGTTCTCTTTTCGTGCATTTTCCTGCGCATCAACCATTTCCTTCCTGCTCTCGTGGATCTCCTTACGCATTATCTCCTGAGCTTCTGCATTCTCTTTTCTACTTTCGGCAATTTCCCCTCTAATAGAACTAATGTCCTTGCCTAACTCCTCTCTCAATATCTCGAAGAGTGCCTTCACCTCTTTTAACGAACTCATCTTTGCTAATTCTGATTTATCTACCTCCACAAGTATACGCTTAACTTCTAATGATCCTTCAAACAATGAGTTATTTATCATAAAAGAAAGCAAGTCCAATTGAGACAACTTAATGGCTACAAGGAGGATTGCTGGACCTGACAGGAACGAAATTGAACTTAAGTACTGTGTTCGTTTTGTTGTATTTATAACTAATCATTCCTAACCATTTATAACATCACTGCCTTACGTTGTTCCCTACTCTACGCCTCTCCAGAATATTCTCCGGTGATTTTGGTATAATGTGTTTACAATTCTGTCATTTAATTTTTCTTATGTTTTATTATTAATATCTCGCGACTGACTTTCGTTCCCTCGTCGACTTTCCTTTCATGTTCACAGACATTTTTTTGTATTTGTTGACCTTAGGGCAAGGCGTTATTATATACCTTTTCCGAGCAAACCATTGCGTCTTCTTTCTCAAACATATGCTCACTGATCATGTCAGCTTGATGAAGTTTGCGACCCATTCTCTTTTGGTGATCGTGACCATTATCTTAGTCATCCAGTGTACGATGTTTCTCAGCAATTGATCCTGCGATCCCTCTCAACAATCGAGCCGACAGGTTGGGCGCCAAATATTGCGCAACCCCATTCGCGGCATTGCCCCGTAGATTGTCATTGGGAGCACTCTACACCCAGGGTCTTGACGGGTTCTTCTTATTGTTGTGGGGCTATTTCATAGGGTCGCAGGACTTTGTATGTGCCTCAGCTAGCTAATATATTCCGGCGAATAAAAATCGCATCTATGGTGGAAAATTGGATTCGGAATCCTATCGGGAGGCTTATTATCAAAGTTCTATATTAAGGTTTTTAAGTCAATCGCTCTTATGTTTGCTTCATCTGTTTTCATAATTTATGACGTGCTTGTAACAACCGAGAACTTGTCTTGAATTAAATTTGATTATACCAAAAATGATCTTGAAATTTGAATTAATTTCATAAATATGGCCATGTATATCTATTTTATAATTAAAAGATGGAGATATTCTGGATCGGATTCTATTTATTTATTTAAATGATCCTACTGGCTAAGACGAAACCAAAGTATAACCCAGATTTTAAATATTGTTGTAACACAAATAGGTAATGACATAAAACGGCTGTCGCAATTTAATTCATTTATACCCGATTCAACATAATGCAGTGATTTCAACTTGATCAATCCTCATTTTATAAGAGCTATAAGAAATTCCGAACCTAAGTCTATATTTATTCATTAACGTACTTTATTCCACAAGTTTTGGGTACTCTTATTCTTTCAGTTTTGATTTGATATCTGATTTACAATAGGAGAATCTCGTTCATGTAAAATTCAGCTGATAATAATGTCTTTTTTATATGTGATACCTAACCTAATTGAAATAAATGGTCATCACAACATTAACTAACTCATACGTCCTGATGAGGTTCGCCTTAACGCGACAATAATCACACGTCCATCCTCACGCATACCTTCGAGGATCATGTTACTTTAATGCTACTGCATAGAATAAATAATCAAAAAATAATATACGTAAGGACAAGAATATATACACTCAAATGTCAATAAAACCACATATGATATCTGTACTACGTCTACTAAACTACAATGTCCATGAAGTAAACATCTAACTTATTAATATCATGTCATATATCCTCGAAGCTGTACGCGTGGTAAGCCTTATGCACGCCTCAGACACGTCTCCGTCATACCGGTTAAAAACCCTACTGATTGACATAAATTTTGAATATGACATCCGAAACGTAACGATAATCGATAGGACAATTGTGGCCGACATCTCATTGCAATTAATAATTTTCTGCCTTATCATCTTAGCCTACACTTACATATCAACATTACGATCCCAGCATTCAATCATGTAAGAGTATTATAACCTTAACATCATCTTATACTTGGGCATTACAATTTCAGCATTAGCTTATATACGAGTATCACACCTCCATTTGCTTTATCTAACTTCACACTAGCATAACGCAATTAAATAATACGTTCTATGTAGCGACATCAAGATAATTTTCATTGTCACCTCCCATATTATTAAATACTACTCACAGCACAGCACTTTTCATTATTTCAACTACTAAATTTTATGTAAGCTAACCCAGACATCACTGGCATATCGCGATGTCATCCCCATGTTTTTTATTCATCATCACAATAACTATTACCACCACAAGCACTTAATACACTTGAATTATTCATCAACACAATGACCACCATCATCGCAGGTACTTAACATATTTGACACTCACACCATCATCATTATCATTATTATTATTATTATTATTATTATTATCTCACGTTGATTCACACTAGTATCATTACTCATAACATTACTACATTTGTGTCACTTACCTGCATTACCAATGTTAGCTTCGCGATAAATATGCTGATTCTATATTAATATATGTTACTTATGTATACGTAGGCTTGTGTCTTCCAGTAATTACGGCACAACAACATAATATAAGCGGTGTCGAAGTCATCCACTAACATAACCATTCATTCACTCGCATGGTATCGTAGCATTTCGAATGCCGAGTCACCAAACGCATATATGAATTCCTATATACCGAACAACATTATGTCTCGCCGCTCGACGTGTAATTACTATTACGTCTTGGCGAACTACTTCAGGACATGTTCTACATATACATTACTACCTACATTAAAGAAACTAGTAACTAAAATAAAATACAGATATATGTTGCTTCAAATAAAATGCACACAATAAAAAGACATCATTATAATGGAAAGCAGTTACTGACTTGAATGGCTAGGGTTATGGGAATCACTGGCCTAAGTTATACATTCCGGTAACCACTCCATCATCTCAGCTGGACATGCTCGTACACGATTTAGCACTCCATATTCTCCTGTGAATTAGTACTCCTTGAATACATTTCTGACAACATCATTTTAGACTCATGCAGATCACACCTGAAAAAGGTTAATATTAGTTCATTGACAACACACAGAGCCACTAGTAAGTCAATTACGCATACACCTCTGATCATATTAAGTTATTTACGACACGGACAATCTCTATTATATATCGTGCTGCTCCTTCTATAATGCCTTGGCCTTTATACAATCATAAGCATATCACCGTTATTTCAGGCTATTTGCATTCGTTTAACTGCATATACATATTCCTTAATAACTTCCTTTTGCATACAATTTCTAATTTTTACGTATCATTTCCATACCACCATCACATTGACATTAACAATGAATAAGAAGATTATTTTAAATAATATTTTAACGTATTACACAAGGCATAGAATAATAAAATTAGATACTAGATGTGGAAATCTATCTTATGTATTTACTTACATCTACTAACACCTAGATGTCGCTACCGTTCTTATTAACAAATATCGATATTTTATACTCCGTAACATTACCCTATGAGTTCAATCTTTGGTTTCGTCTTGTTTTCATACATTCTACATTTTACATTTGATTTAATTCGAACAATATTTACACATATATACACGTTTTTCTCCGCTTAGAATAGAAAGTAAAGTCCTTTCTTCACAATCACTTCATTGCGTATTAAACATTTATAAACCAGTCCTCGCCTAAACTGCTCCGGCGCCATGTTTCCGGACCTCGTGTTAGTTGGTTTTGTTCGCGCTGTACCATATGTCACATACGAAAACGGCACAGTACAATGGAAGCCGAAGAACAACTAATGGTGTTGACAAGGAAACCAAAAATCCCTTCTGAACACTATATGACTAGAACACTGCTTACTATCTTATCGTGGCCGGTTTCTCTGAATGGACGTGTCGGACGGAGAAAAGAAGCACACACAGTCCATGGCCTTCATGGATATGTTCAGAAGAAAGATGACTGCCAACAATTTCCCGATTATGCAGAAACTGATCATTGCGAACACACGGTTCAAAAAGCGTGATATTCACCTAGTCACGTACTACAATCGCTCCCATCCAATGCACATTGACTGCATCCTTGTCAGACGAAGGAATCTCAAAGATGTTCTAGAGACAACAGTTGTTCCTTACGAAACCGTTGCGATGCAACCTTGACCAGTTATCTGTAAGATGCGGATAGTCACCAAGAGCTCAATACTTCGCAGGAAATGGACCAAATTGGATCAAACGGTGACGCCTGAAGAAGGAGGCCAACGTTGTTGCAAACGTCACAGTGCCACAAGTCACCATATTAGAAGCGAGCTGGAGTAAACTGAAAGGCGCCGCACGCTCCATTCCTGGAACAACTAAGTCAGGGCGACGACAATGAAGGATTACCAATGACACGTGGTTTCGGAATGACGATGTTATGTATGCAATACGGTTGAAGAAACAGCTGTAAAACGAGTTTCTTGCTCGTTGGAATGCCTACAAAGCAGCCAGTAGCAAAATGAAGGAGGTTGTCGCTGTAACAAAAGCAAAGCGGTAAGCAGGTCTATATATGAAACTTGACATGCGCTAAAACGAGCGGAATATTTAACGGCTAGTCAAATCGGGGCATCGAAACACGGAACGTTCTACATCATCAATTAGGAAACAGACGGTTTTCTACTCGACTGGCGGGAAGCGCGAGTACACTGTCTTAATTACTTTGACAAAATTTCAATCTTGGAATTTCCGTATCTACCAATCCCAATCATCGCCGCCGTTGAAGGTCCAATATAGGAAATTGACGTCACCCAAGTCCAGGCTATGTTGAAAGAAGTGACACCAGGGAAAGCCGTCTGTCCTGATTATCTTCCGGCAGAGTTTTGTTTCTCTCAATGGGTGGATGCAGCAGTGTGGCTAAAGCAAGCTTTTCAACCAGATCATCAAAGAAGGTCAGGAACCAACAAACTGACGACGGAGTATCCATTCAAAAATAAGGGAAGTCCTGCCGATTTTTCTAATTACCGTCCGATCATACTTCTCAGCCACGCAGTGACACATTTCGAACAAATCGTCGACAAAAGAATTAGCGATTTAAACGACCACACAACAAACCAAGCTGGTTTTGTGTAAAATTGTGGCGCAACAGGAGCAACAAAACCTGCAAGGCTGTTACGTGAGAGGTATTTCGAAAGGAATAAGATGCTTCATCACGACTTTCTGGACCCTGAGAAGGACTTCCATCCGGTACATCATAACCTAATCAGTCAGCGCTACAAGAGCATGGCATTACAGAGCACCTTGTTGAGAGGGAATAATTGATCTATGTAGAACCGAGGAGTTATGCTGAAGTTGTCGCAGGAGCGTCTGATGACGTCCGCGAAACTGTACAATTCCACCAAGGCCCTTCAGTATCACCACTGATGTTGTTTTATTTGACGGACACCATTACATAAGACGTGCACATTCCAATACCATGGACACATGTGCATGAAAATGGTGCGGAGAATAAGCGCCAAACGGAAGATTGGCACAATCCACTAGCGCAATACGTCCCGCGCCTCAACAAAAAGGATAGAGAATACATTACATTACATCGGTGAGAAGTTGGAAGCATGCATGATGACGGTGAAAATATAGTACGAGAAGAGAAATTTAAGTATCTTGGTTCCAAAATCTCTCATTATGGCCGACTTACTGACGAAGTCAACTTAAGGATAAGCAAACCCTGGCTGAAGTTGAGAATGACAACGGGCGCCCTTGCTACCGTCGGATGAAGGACCACCTGAAATCTAATATCTACTGAACTGTTATCCGTCCTGTCGTTTTCTATTGCAACGATTGCTGGCCAGCTAAAGAGGAAGTAAACGCCGACTAAGCATCATGGATACGAAGACGCTTAGGTGAACGGCTGACATAACTAGACTCGATCACATTTCAAATGATGTTATTAGGAAACGTTCTGGCATTGCACCGATAAAGAAGAAAATTTCTGAAAGGCGTGTGCGCTGGTTTGGGTATATTTGCGTGTAGAGGACGATATATTGAGAAATTTAACGTATATACAGAAAGTAGGTGAAAAGAGGCGCAAGGGACAAACAAGACAGCATAAGACGAATGACCTGAAAGCTGTGAGACTACATAGAAACATGGCCCGTGACCGAACTAACTGGAGACAATGAATCACAACCAGGCAGAACTAATTTTAAAAGAGCAGAACAATAAGAAGCAGGTTGATGAATAATCTGTTATAGAAATGGGATACAATGGATATTTTGCACATCCTAACATTTAACTTACTATGTTCAAATTTTCTCCCTTAAAGCCTATGTCTAATATCTATGTTCTTATTTCCACCAAATAGTGTTTGAATGACAGAGCACTCTGGATTACGTGTTTAAGGTATTCATAAACGTTTGAAATGGCGTATTTAGACAGAATTTTCACTTTTTCATTTTTGTTTCCTGATGAAAGGTTTATTCTTCTACTTTAAGAAAATGTATAGTACTTACATGTTTCGTGCATAAATATGCACAGAAAATTGATATAAAAGGAACAGTACACCCGTGTCTCGGTCTAAGATGGGCGTGGCTTCGCTGCGCGGAGAATTTCATTGTTCCTTTCGATTTAATTCAAGTTTGGCGCTCGTTGTTACAGAATAGCTCTCCATAGATGGCTCCATATGCGCATTCTTTATATGCAGCAGTAATACTATTTGGTACTGAGAGCTTCCATGGTTTCCATAACTGAGTGTTTTTAGTGAAAATATTGTCATGTTGCCTGTTTGCCTGTGTGCCTTTGGATGTATATTCGTTGTTGAGATAATGTCCAGAAACTGTATTGGATGTAAGAAGCATTCAAATGATTTTACGCATTCCCCATTCTATTTAGGTTGGAAAGCTGGATCATGCTGCAGTCTTTGCCAAAAATTACAGTGGGTCTTCGCCTAATATGGAACAGTAAAAATATTTTCTCCCTCAGGTGAGAGTAGAGGTCTGGAGTATGTAGATTTCTATGGGGATGGGGATTCCAAAAGTTACAAGGTAGTGTGTGATTCCAATCCATACAATGGTAAAGAAGTCAATAAACTGGAATGTGTGGGCCACTATAAGAAGCATTTAGGAACAGCTCTTAGAAAAATTGTACAACATAACAAACCATGGGTGGTAGAGGCAAATTAACTGGAACACTGATAGACAAGTGTCAGAATTATTTTGGAATTGCTTTGCGTTCCAACTACAGTTTCATAAAAGATATGACAAATGCTGTATTGGCAACATTGTATCATTTGACTGCCCAAAAAGCGCCTCCCCACCACAGGTGCCCTATATGAACAGAGAGCTGCTGTTCATACCAACGAGCCACAGCTGGCAATCTACTTGAAAATTATAAGCATAAACCAGGAATACCACTGAAAGTCCTAATGCAATGGTAAGGTAAGGGTTATTCTGCCCGAAGGCAGGTCCGAACCTCCGCAGAGGTGTTCCTGAGCCGGAGTTTACATGCAGAAGGGTGGCCAGTTCCTTTCTGCTCCTCCATTCTCTTACCCCCACCAACAGCGCGTGGCACCCCATCCAACTCCTGACCACGCAAAATGTTGCTTAACTTCGGAGATCTCACGGGATCCGGTGTTTCAACACGGCTACGGCCGTTGGCACATGCAATGAAGCCTGTGTATGAAAGGCTCTGTAATCCAAAAATGCTATTCAAATGTCTTCATGGTTTGACTTAAAATACCAATGAGTCATGCAACGGTACGGTATGGAAGAGGTGTAGAAAAGATACATATGTGGGGCTATCCACTCTCAAACTGGGTGTCATGGATACAGTTTTACACTTTAATTGTGGAAACAAGGTTGAAATAGAGGTTTTAGGAAGAATTAAGGTTGTGCCTGATATGTACTCAGCATCAGGAGTGTCACAAGCTGATGAGGCATGTGTACGCATAAGTCAGCTTCAGAGCACTTCTGAACAAAGACAGCGAAGGAGGTACCTCAGGGGAAGAAGAAAGCTGAAATAGGACAAGAAACTTGAAGGGGAAGGTCGCACCTATGCAGCGGGAGAATTCTAATACTTTCAGGTAAAAAGAAAGAGGTCTAATCATAATACAACCCTTTAAATTTACTCAAAACTAAAAACTATGTTTTCTTTTCAGGTTCGAACAACGAGTCGAGTTATAAATCGGATATCTACCTCGAAAAGGTCTCAAATTGATGATAATTAAATTAGGAATATCTTGTACTAGAACTGAGAAAAAAATATATATCCCCGTTCAAAAACTGAGAACGAAGAAATGAAAAATTATTTTTGAAATTTTGAATTTTTGAAAGGTGTTGTAATTCATTGTGAAATCGTGATAAACTAATACATTTAGTAGGAGACATCAAGAACACTAACGATGATAGTTCGGCGAAAGAAACATTAAAATAAATGCATTTTTGTAGTTGCTAGATAGTCTCAAAAAGTGCCATTTTTGTTAACAAAAAATTCTTGGACAGCCGTTAAATGATAAAGTGGGCAATCCTATAGTATAACAGTCTTCATTTACCTTCCTGTTAACTACTAACACAATTTTAAAATTTTTGTGTCAAATTATGGATTTTGTAATGAAGCGAACATGAATACCGGGGACAAACAAGACAGCATAGAACAAATGAACTGAAAGCTGTGAGACTACATAGAAACATGGCCCTTGACTGAACTAACTGGACTAACACCAGGCAGGACTAATATTAAAAGAGCAGAATAACAAGAAGCAGGTTGATGAATAATCTGTTATAGAAATGGGATACAATGGATATTTTTCTCATCCTAACATTTAACTTACTATGTTCTAATTTTCTCCCTTAAAGCCTATGTCTAATATCTATGCCTCATTTCCACAAAATAGTGTTTGAACGGCAGAACACCTCTGGATTACGTGTTTAAGTGACTCCTATAAATGCATTATAAAGAATAATATATAACTCAACAAAATGAAAAATTCAGGAGTATCTGTTTTAATCGGGAGTGACAGTTTGAATATCCGGTGAAATTGTACGAGTAACAACAAGACCTTCAGTGTATTCTAGCCTGATTGGAATTTTGCAATTCATATTTCTGCTGACATCCGTTGTAGATAGCAGACGATCATAATAATTAATTTATTTTCACCCTAATCACGTCTATATATATGAAGACTATGGAGGAGTGACAAAAAAGAGGTCGGCTCAGGGCCTTGTGACACTCGACATCTACAAGTGAAAGGACACCGCATCACTACATGTTTAGTTCAGGACTATGTGTCTACACAAACTTAAGTTAGCCTCATCACTAATTATTTATTTCAGGGCGATGTCTTCTTCTTCTTCTGTTCTAGCCTATTTCAATCCACTGCTGGATGTAGCTCTCTTCCATGTGCTTCCATCGTCTTCGGTCTTGAGCCACTTGGAACCAGCGTGTTCCAGCCAATAGCTTTATGTCGTCGAGCCATTTCTTCTGGGGTCTTCCAATGCCTCTCTTGTGTCCCCATGGTCTCCAGTGAACAATCCTAGAGGTCCACCTGTTGTAGTCTTGTCGAGCCACGTGTCCTACCCATTGCCATTTTAGTCTTGCTACTATCTCTAGGATGTCTGTTACATTAGTTCTTCTCCTGATGTCCTCTGAACGGATCTTATCCCTAAGGCTGATCCCTAGCATCTATCGCTCCATGGCTCGTTGTGTTCGCTGAAGCTTGCGATCACTTTCCTTCGTCAGAGTCATCGTTTCCAGACCGTAAGTTGTAACTGGCAGCACGCACGTATTATAAACCTTGGTCTTCAGGTTAATTGGAACATCCTTGTTGGTGAGGATGAATCTTAGTTTTCGGAATGCAGTCCAACTCATACCTATTCTGCGAGGAATTTCTGCACGTTGGTTGTCTTTTCCAAGTTTTATCTTGTGTCCAAGATAGATGTACTCATCAACAGCTTCTATATATTGGTTTCCCATTTTAAGTGGTCGACTCTCTGGGCTTAGTATTTTCATTTTATTAATGTTCATTTCCAAACCAATCTTAGCATAAGCAGTTTAAATTCTTGGATCATGCTTTCTAGCTCATCTAGATTTTCACTTATGAGCACAATGTCATCGGCAAAACGCAGGTGGTTCAAATATAACCCGTTGATTTTTATTCCTTTATTATCCCAATGAAGGGTTTTGAATACATCTTCCAAGGCAAGGGTAAACAGCTTTGGAGAGATTGTGTCACCTTGTCGAACTCCTTTGCCAACTGGGATTTTATTGGTGATGAGGTCTTCGTTCCAAAAATGGAAGGAAATCTCATCAGTAATTGGTAAGCTCATAAACATGTGCCTTTCTACATGTCAGCAATTAGGAAATTTTATGAACCTCAAAACCTGTTGATATGTAATTAAGTACCAAACTGACAAGGCATATATCTTACACATTTTAAAAGAAGTCATTAAAGTTGCTGTTTGATATTTGTAGACTGCTGAAATGAAAGTCAGGATAACATAGCACATGAGGTGAGATATAAAACAAAGTGGTATGCAGTAGATAAGATCCGGTCAACTGAATCATTCAGAAGCATATAAAAATATATGATATACAATGGCCTAAGCTACATAGACCATGGACTGTCCTCTGCCTTATATACCAAGGAAAAAGCATACACACAAAATGCATGTCGCTTTGCTGGTTCAAGACTGCATCTGCACAAGATATGTTTAGGAAGAAGAAAGCTATTTAAACTCCATCCAAAAACAGAAATGTGCATTTTGCATGTGGAAAGTATTCATAAGGAACATTTTTATTGGTGGCCATAATATATGATTGTTCTCTAACAGCCTATTGTGTCCAGTCACATAAAAATTACAAAGAAACAGCAGAATTTCCTCCTCGAAGAGTTGTATTTGGGCGATCTTCAGTTGTGTGCATGGTTCTACTCTGACTAATGAAAGCATGTAAGCTGGTACTGGGTAGTTCCGAGGTCTGAAATGAATATTTTTTGCTACTGGTTGCAAATGTACAGTAAGAAGAAATCAACGCGTCATATAACAGTCAAGAAGAATCTAACTACCAACAAAATCAAATAAACCTTTCAGAATTCAAAGTTTCCATCACTAATCTGGTCTGAAGAAAAATCATAGGCTATGACTAGCCATTGCAGGACCTGCCGATACAGGGGTTCAGTTAAGATTACCAATCCGAGATTATACCATCATCTCCCAGGTATTCTCAAGGATCGTTGCGCACAGTAACGAACAAAGGTGTGACAGCACAAAATTAATTAGCATATAGTCTAAAGGCACACCTACAGTTCAAACAAACTACTGCATGAAATGTTTGAAAAGAGGATGTACACTTGTGGTACTTTTTAACCTCAGTGATAAAAATTACAATTTTGAAATAATATTATATCATTGCATTATTATTTACCTCCTTTTACGAGATAATAAATTCACTTACTTGAAGTATTCTGAATTTTTTAGGCAACCTGCACAAATTTATAGTTCACTTGTAGCTGTCCATTTTATTAGTTTATACTAATTGTGTAAATGTGTTTGCAATCAACAAGCTACAAGCAATTGACTGACAATGAGCACTAAAATGAAAAGTGGGAATTGGCGACAAACAACAAGTGTGACCACAACACTGGAACAAACATAAATTAAATGCCACAAATTTCCTTTGCTTACACAAATGTGGACGTTTTATTTGAAAACTTTTATATCTAAGATGTAGCACAACTGACGTGAACATTTCATTTCTACTACAACTTATCTGCTTTGGGATCTACAAATGGAGTAATCTTACTTAACACACAAGAGAACAGAAAAGATCATTAGAAAGGAATCTATCCAAATAAATACTTGAAAATGGCATTCTTTGAGTTATCACACTAATGAACTCAGGCATCATTATATTGATTAATGAACCTAATTATGCTGGTTTAAAATTATTGTACTGTTTACAATGTACATAAAACATAACAGCTTCGAATTTGTATATTTAGTTTATAATCTACAAAATGGCTATTTCTGTGTGTCACTGTTGGTACTGTACCAGGAAAAAATAAGGATATGTGCATGAGAATCTTGTGAAGGGGGAACGGTCCTTAGGGAGCAGATACAGAAAGATTTAAATGCAGAGCGAAATAATGGATATATTTTAAAACTTAATTTATTCACCTGGAGAATTTGATGAATAAGTTCCCTATTATTTCTGACTCGTAGCATTTGAACCAAATTAAAATATTGTCTGAGCAAGTTCATGTCGCCTGGCTAATTGAAACAAAATAAATATTTATGATTGTCCATCTTTTAACATGAAACGATTATCTTTCGTTGAAATCAATAAGTTCTTTCCTGATAATGTTCATAAAGTTCTTCAAGTATTGGTTCAAATGACAAAAACTGAAAATGAATGTAACACCCTTTCACTTGAAAAATGAATTTCCCTACACCACTTTCAATATTTTAACACTTCAAAATTTGGCAAATTTTATCTTCTTCTAAAGTTCGGTGCTATAGTCTATTTTAGAACTGTCACTCAACATTTATAAAATTTAATGTGAAATCCAATGAGCGAAGTAGTTCGTTGAATTATGAATGAAATCACTGATTCTACAGTTCAACTTCTAATATAGTCTGTTTAAATCTCAAGTTTGTTTACAGTGGCACTCATATCACTAGAAACATCCAAATATCAAACTGAAAATGTAGAGAAATGCGGTTCAACGAACATCATATGAAGTCCTCGACAGCTGGTGTTGTGATGCTATCCCCACGGTACCACTTCTGATTCCCGCGTAGTAACCACGTTTAAATTCTATGAAGTGACCACGTTCCAACTCCCACGTAGTCGAAATGACAGCAGCTTTATCTGACAAAATAGGCACTCGGTCAGGGTTTCAGCGTGTCACTTATAAAATTTATAAACAAGAAAACGTTCAACTGACAAGATTAACTTCTGAGTGTTCTATGCTTGTAAGTCATAAAATTGGCACTGTATTTTACTACGTGAATTTCCTCTAATATTTAATCACTGGTAGATGATTGTTATTGCTCATTAGATTGGATTCACTGTTTATGTTGAAGCACAGTTATAACATATTTACACACGAAAATCAGTCTTATCCACCATAACGAAATACTTAATTCGCGGATATTTACAAGTTCCTATGACGGCAATGTCATACAATGTCAAATACTGTTCACTTGTGATGAAGGTTTAGCCGTATTAAAACTTCAAACAGTAATTATTACACACGTACTTAAGGTAACTTTATGAAATAGATTAGTTTGACAGATTAATATTTAATTATTTCACTTGAAAATCGTCTTAATATTCATACGCTTATTTCTCATGAATATTTAAAGTCAGTTTCATTTGAATATGAATACAAGTTTAAATCAATTAAATTTGTTCGATTTGCAGTGGAAAGTAGTAAGTCTGTAAAGTGATTAAATATCCTAAATCTTTGACAACACTTTGAAATTATTAAATTAGTATCATATCACTAGAAAAGTTTCTAAGTTCCAACACGAGTTATTGTTTTATAAGTCTTGGCGAAAACTTTACCGTAGAGTTCGTACGATGTGATGTTTTAAGTTCGAACCTCGCGAACCCGTTCATGTGAGACAGCATGACTACACGACGGCAATGATTTGAGAATTGAACTGACTTGACCTAGCAAAACCCCGTTCTTTTATAGCAATCTGCCGAGCTCAGCTTCCTCTCCTCTCGTGGAAAAATCAAGTTTCTTTATACCTGAATTACTCTTTAAGTCCGTAGGACGACATTATTGAAATTGCAGTATGTTTGCCTTTACATAATGGGCTATACGATGGCGTATCTCATTAACTGATATATCAGTGGGTTCCAAAGTTAGTACAATTTCTTGTAGTATGTTCGACAATATCAGGAGGTGTTCACGTGATAGCTGCATCACGCTCTGCGTGACGTATCTTGCTTGCTGTATGCATGCTCGAACCGGTCTGCTGCGCTACATCGCATGCTAGGGTCCCCCCGCTGCACTGACTTCCATTAAATACAATTATGTTCCAGGCCACACATGGTTCCTGGTACAGTACGAACGTACAAAATTACTGAGACTATCTGGAGGTAATAGTTGCAGACGGCATTTCAGATAATAAGAATGTGATGAACAAATCATGCATTGACAGTGAAGGAAAGAACACATTTTACATGGTTGCTTAAAGGTATTGTAAAGAAATACACTTCAAAAATATCTAGCGTTACCAGAGATTGTTTTTGTATACATATATATATATATTCAGTATAACTACATGACGGAACAAAAATACGATCTCAAAATTCCTGAATATTTTAGATAAATATAACCTACAGAATTTTAAGATATTAGCGTTTAAATGAAACTTTGTAAAGAAACGATTGAACTGATGAAAATGGCCAGCTTTTGGACATAAACCAACCACTACTGAACACAACTGTGAATAGGTACAATATATTCCATATTGTATAGGATTCGTACTGTACGTACTTTGTTTCTTCTTTGATGTACGGCAACAGCTGATCATCAGTATGTTCTTCTATGAATATTTTCTCATTAATATCTTCAGAAGGCTGTAAGTAAGAAATAAGAAAAGTAGAATAAGGAAGTAAGGGAATAAAATATATAGGCCTAAACAAGAAACAGCTGATAAAATTAATTTCACAGTGGCACAAGGAGAGTATAATTAATTTATCTCCCATTTAAAAATATAAGAGTGGAAAGGAACAATCAAATCAAAATCACTTCAAATGAAATGGAGGTGTCTACCTTGGTGGCAAATGATACACAAAAATACCTTACTATCAAGCATTAAATTGTCAATGAACAGACAGGAAGACAATATCCTAAAATACAGTATTATACAATTTACACTAACTTTTTTCTATTAAATACACACTCATCATTATTAAATTTACATTATTTACAAAATTTAACTCATGATGATGATGCTTGTTGTTTAATGGGGCCTAACATCGAGGTCATCGCCCCTAATGGTACGAAATGAGACGAAATGGTATGACAAATTAAGTCCAAAATTCTCCACTGACCAGAATTCAATACGTGAGGACGAAGAATGAATGGATGGACATGAATTTAAAACAATCAGTGGATGCGACCCGCAATGCATTACATTCACAGAAACTGGCGTAAAACTATAGGATTACTGACCAAGGGACTGTTGCTATTGCGTAACACTGAATGGATGATGCTTCCAAGTTATCGGCCCCGCATAACGCTACTTACCTATAGGAAGGTAGAACATGGTATTTGTCATGTTGCGGTACTAATCAAAAGTAGCAGAGACTCGCGGTATTCCACACATTATGGTACTACACACATGTTATGAAATTCGACATGTAATACAGACGTATGGGTTATCTCACATTGCGGCGCCATTTCATCACATAAGAGTACTAGCCACAGGGACCTGCACTATCCCGCGGTGTTCCTCATAGAGTGGGTACTAATCACAGACAAGGCAGGACCATGGTAGCTATCATCTCATGGTCCCGCTCGTATGCTGGTACTAATCACAGGTACTGCAAAACCCGTCCGTACGGTGCTCCTATGATACTAATCAGAAACCTATTTGGTACCTAATATAGTGGTACTACGCGCAAGTAAATGCGAACCATGATGTTCTCGCATGGTGGTACTAATCACAAGTAGTTTCGTGGTTCCTTGGTTGCCCCTTACGACAGGCAGGGAATACCGTGGGTATATTCTTCGTCTACGTCCCCCACCTACAGGTGGGTTGTGTGTTTGGTCCGCGAGAGGTATTTTATTTCCCTCAAGTCCGCCAGCAAGCCGCTTAGGACCCCCTATCCGCCACCTGGGACGCGCCACTTGGGAGTATCACTTCTCCCCCTGCTACGCCAGCGTAGTAGGTTCGTAGAAATTTTACTCATAACATCTTCTGTATTTAAAAACATTATCAACTCATATACAACATGTGGAGTTATTTCAAACAATAATATACAACTGCTATTAGATTAAAATTTACATTGCATGTATATATTTTATTTTCTTACACTTTTTGGAACCTAACTTGTATAGCGACCTGCTGCGTCTTAACCCAAGTCCTTTCGCCACTGCTTTTTAGACAACTGATAAGAGACAGGAATGTGAAATGCGACACACTGTAGGATAGCAGTAGACAACTTAGCGTAGAAAAAGCGGAACATTTGTAAATACGTATATTTAACATTACCTATATATTTGTGAATATTCAGCGGAGAATATGCACACATACATACGGGGATGGAGGCACTTCCGTGCATTTGTACATGTAGAATTTTAGGAAAATAAATAAATAAATAATAGTATTAATAATAAATACTATCTCAAAAATATTTCCCAATACCATTCCTCTCTTCCTTTTTCCTTTCTGCTTATCCCTATTTCAAAAATTACTAGCTATTTTATTTATCCTCTTATTACCGGAGTAATAATATATATCCTCTCTGTGAATACTTCAGTGCTGGCGGCATGGCCATTGAAATTCGTGTCTTTAATGTGGTTTGCCTCTGCGTTATTCATCAAGTGATTCATGGTCACAGATACTATGGTTTTCAATATTTATAAACATTAACTTCCACCGGCTTTAAAGTTATTATTGAGCCCATCTGTGGTGTATGGCCAGACAGTGCCTTTTCCAGTATTCTTCTGCATTCTAGTGTCGTCGGTATGAACCATCTTGCCACTCTCCCCCTCCACCGAGCGAGTATGCGCACGTAAACATTGCGACTGTGGTCTGACTTCTGGCTTCTGGGTTGTCGCCAATAAGGTTCTGTGATGGAAGGACGGCGTGCTTCTCCGCTTGGCGGGGTGGATAGACCCAGGGTGAAGTTGGTTTGATAGGGCTTACGCCCTCGTCAACTTTGCAATTTAATTTCAAATTTTGTTATCATTTAATGCACCTCGCCTGGAATTTTTGAGTGCACTCTAAGGGTTACCTTTACCATACGTAAGTAAGGATATTATGCTGCAGCGTACTGACGACTACGGCAAGATACTACACTGTAAGTGTTTTTTCCAACTCATCTTTAACTTGTTCCAACTGGTGAACTGAATATTTCTAAATGCCTTGTTCCGCCAATGTGAGGGAATCCTGAAACGTGAAATTTCTGAAGCTATTTCGAAGAATATAAAGATTACGGAATTTCATGAGCTTGTACTATCAAAATTTATTCCTTCTTTAGCACTGCAAAATTTGTTTCCTCAATATTGTTTTAGGACTCAACTATATCTTAGACTCGAGGTTTTATTGCATGGTATTTGTAATTTCGGTGCCAGAAGAAGAAATGGTGGCATATATTCTGAAAGGTTTTCCTCCCTACAACCGATCCTATCTCTTCCTCAGGAAGAGCCCGACTAATTTTGTGGAATTAGAGGCTGCTTGTACCTTTGCTGAATATGTCAAGCACGGGGACGCGGCCAGACCCATCTGCCACCCTCCTCCTTTTAACCCGGCCTCGCCTCAATCTAGGGATAGTGGAAATCTTAAAAATGGTATAATTGTGGATTACGTGACCACCTTCGGAATGCTCGCCCGTCAATAAAGCGTAGTACTGGTCCTTGTTCTTATTTGTGTGGGTCGAGGCAGCGCATTAAGAATAATTGCCCAACCTCTTTCAAAAAACGCAATCAATGACTAAAGGTTAATAGTAATACTTGTGAATCCTGCCCCTGAATTTTCTGTGGATTCAGAGAGTGTTATTTGTCGGCAGGAATGTAATAAAATCTCCGATTTGGTTGAGACTAAAAGTACCTTCGCGAAGGCAGAGCTGAATAATGAACCGATTGTTGCTTTAAATGACTCGGGTAACGTTGTCACTTTAATACATGATGATGCTTGTTGTTTCTTTCTATTTGCTTAACGTCGCACCGACAGAGATATGTCTTATGGCGACGATGGGATAGGAAAGGTCTAGGAAGTGAAAGAGGCCTTAATTATGGTACAGCTCCAGCATTTGCCTGGTGTAAAAATGACAAACCACGGAAAACCATCTTCAGGGCTGGCGACAGTGGGGCTCGAACCCACTATCTCCCGATTACTGGATACTGGCCGCACTTAAGCGACTGCAGCTATCGAGCTCGGTGCTTACCGTCTTTCACCTTCGCACATCGAAGGTCAACGGCCCACATTAATTAATGCCAGTTGGTATGATGAAATAAGGTCCTCTTGTAAACTGCCTCAGTTGCAGAAAGTCAAAATTCCATGTGTCACGGCTAATAAGGATAATATGGAAATTTTTGGATCTGTTGACGTGATATTGCGTATTGGTAATTTTAATTGGAAGGTTCATTGTTTGGTATCTCCGAAGCTAGCTTGTAGTATTATTTTTGTCAAGGACCGGATTCGTTTTAGACCTCCAGGCTAGACAATTCTACTTTAAATTTTCCTCAAATTGTAACGTCGATATTATTGATGCTCCTTTGGGTACCTTCAGAATTTCTAGTGTAGGTAGGCCGCTACCAGGGAAGAACAATGAAATCGATCAGTTGGATCTTGATCATTAGGATTATCAACAAGCTAATAAAGTCCGTAACTTGTGCCATCAATTTCCTGAGGTATTTACCAACAAGTTAGGACTGACGGATGTATTGGAGTACGATACAGAACTGCCTGACAACCAACTTGTTAGAACTCCTCCTTACCTCTTTCACCTCCTCGCATGCTAGAACTCTAAAGGATTATCGACCAAATGCTTGCCAATGGTGTCATCAGACGGTCCATTTCTCCTTATGCCTCTCTGGTTTACCTGGTACCTAAACCCTCTGGAGGACACCGTGCCGTTATCGATTACAGATCTCTTAATCGCACAATCATCCTGCAATCTATTCCTTTGCCAGATTTACATGTTTTGGATGGTTCTCCGCCCACGTTCTTTACCGTGTTAGATCTAAATCAATCCTATTATCAGATTCCGCTCTCTAAAACTTATATTTCCCTGAACCGCCTTCATCACGGACTGGAATATTTATGAGTACCTCAGGTTGACGTTCGGACTATCTTGCGGAGCAGCTGTTTTAACTAGATTTCTGAATTCTATTCAAGGGGATATCAAGTTTAAGTTTGTTTTCAATTACCTTGGTGACTTGTGATCTTCTCGAATACCTTTGAAGAACACGTGGATCATGTCACGAAAGTCGTTGAGCGTTTGAATCAGGCTGGTCTTACTGTGAAACTATCCAAGGTAACCTTCGCCAAGCTATATATATCCTTTCTTGGCCATGTCGTGTCGCCCGACGGAGTCTCCGTTGATCAATCTAGGACCCAGGCTATCAGGGAATTCCAACCACCTAAGGACGTAAAAGGTGTTGCACGCTTTGTGGGTACGGTAAATTTCTTCCGCAAGTTTATCCCGAATTTTGCTGTGGTACCTCACCCCTTAACTATCAGAGGCGTAAGGATGTCAAGTTCACCTGGGTCCCTTCCAGCAAGAAGCCTTTGAAACTCTGAAACTTGCCTTATCGAATGCTCCTGTGTTGGCCATACCCGACTTTAGTAAACGTTTCATTGCAGAAACTGATGGCTATGGAGAAGCTGTTGCTGGTGCACTCTTTCAGGATCATGAGGACGGTCGTAGACTCGTTGCCTATGTGTTTAGGATACTCAATAATCTGGAGAGTAAGTACTCAATCTATGAGTTGGAATGTTTGGGCGTGCTGTTTGCACTTGAGAAATTCAGACCCTTTATTGAACATGTGAATTTCGTCCTTGAACCGACCCAAAAGAACGGGCAGAATCACTAGATGGGCTCTTAGGATACCCGCTTTTAGTTTTCAGGTTAAGCGTATCAGAGGTTCGGAGAATGTCACAGCTAACAGCTTAAGTAGAATGTTTGTCGGGAGCTTTGTCCTTGATGTAAAATCTGAAGCTGAAGAAATTGATGAAACTAATATTGTTAGTGTGGGCGCCATTCCTCCGGATCTACCTTTGTTATACCATGAGTTTGGCGATCAAAAAGCTGATCCTGAGTTGAATGAAATCACCGACAAGATTAGTGACGGAATGGTAGTAAAACCTTATTCTCTGGTGAAGGGTGTTCTATGTTGAAAAGGTCGAATTGATGCTAATTACATTATTGTTCTTCCCAAGGTCCTAGTGCCAATCATCTTCAAATATTATCACTGTTGACGCATTGGTGGTCACTTAGGCACATTTAAAACTAGGCAGAAAATTAGAAAATTCTTCATTTGGAAAATAGTTAAGTCCTGTAAAACTTGTGCTATCAGTAAACCCAACCTGAAGAACCGTGTTGGTTTATTTTCATCTTCAGAAGCCTCTCGGCATATGGAAAGGTCATTCATCGATTTTGTAGGTCCGCTCCCTCGCTCTACCTTGGGAAACATTCATATCTTTGTGTGTATTGATGCGTACTCTGTTTTCCGGGATTATTCCCACTAGATTTATGACTTCCCGTACGTCTATTAAGTTGCCTTAATTCTATCTTCGATCCTTTGGTGCTCCCAAGTTTCTGGTTTATGACAATGCCAGTGCATTCACTGGCCACTTGTTTAAGAAGTACTGTCCGCATACTTTATCTTGGTGCATTTACATCCTAGTGCTGAATCGGTCGACCTCGGCGATCTTCGAGATTCGTACTGGCAACCTTTGAAACACAAACTATGAATCGCTTAAGCATCGTTGTGCGACATCTGGCGTACACTTTACGTACTCGTACTGTTGTTGTTTACACATCAAAGCCAAAGTTTAGAATTCATGCTAGGAACAAGATCCGCATCGAGAGATATGTTTTATAATGTTATATAATGTGTATGTGACATAGATGTTGGCTTAAGATGATAACGATTTAGAAATTTCATATCGATCGATCATATTCTCGATTCAATTCAGATTTCATTTTCATTCAGTTGGCAGCACCAGGCAGCACTATCGATACCGGGACAGCTCCCTCCTTACTCCTCAACCCCGTACACAAATGCATCAAGATAAAGTGTGCGGACAGTACCTATTCGAGTTGAGCATTTCCCATGCTACTACAACTCCAAACTATCCAAACCCATCTTACGCCGAGAGAATGAACAGGAAAATGAAATCTTCCCTGATTGCATATCATCACAATAACCAATCCAAGTGGGATTCTTGTCAACACTGGTTAGCCCATGCCTTCAATTCTGCCACACACGAATCTCATAGTAAAACTCCCATGTTCCTTATGTTCTGTTACACCCCGTATTCTCATATGTCCAACGAACTTGGTATTGATAATATTCCCGACCTGTCTAAACCCAACTATGTTCAGAAGAAGAAATTGTCGGTATCCTGTAAGACAGGCAGAGATAAGTACAACGAATGTAGAAAGTCAACTAGGTTGAAAGTTGGTGATCAAGTTTTTGTCAGGTCCTATACCATTAGTACAGAAATTAACAAATTTTATGCTAAGCGTGCTCCTAGGTATCAAAGTCCCTGTACTATATTACATTTTTTGTCTCCAGTATCGGTACTGGGGAGTGACCCCATCACCAAGAGGATTAGGCGAGTTCAATTTTCTCAGTTAAAATCAGTTTGTGTGATCCCTCTTCTCTCTTAAGGGCTTCTTGATAATACGTATGGTATGAGTTCGGACCTGCGAAAGAGGGCTACATTTCAGTGAGAAAATTTGTTTAATTATCTTTAGATTATTTTGTAACTATTCAGGTTGCGTGTGAATTTTATTTAGTAACTTTTCCATGTATAGTATTTTTGTGTTGAGTATTGCTTCCTGACCGTATGGCCTTTTTCTCTCCAGAAATTGTTGTTTAGTAGTGTGCGAATTAATTACAACGTGTTATGATTTTCTGCACCAAATCTTCTGCATTCATGTCTCATGTGAATCTTAATATCACTGTGTAGTAGCTTACTACCGTGTACTTGTTACCATTGTATTTTAAAATGTGATTGTGGTTCGTGGAGTGTGGATCCTTTTACTTGCGCTATTGGCACCTATTTATTTAATCGTTAATATCTCATTGCTCCTTTGGTTTGGGTGCATGCCTGCTCTGTCCATCATAAATTGATTCTATCCTGATCATTGAAGATTACTAAATTTTCATCATTAATTTAATTACGTATTATGTAGTAGCCTTTGTCTTGTAGCAAATTTTGGAAAATTGTATATAATATTAGGTCTGTGCATTGTTGTTCACTGGTATGAAAACTGTTAAGGTGTCGTAACCTGTATTTATCTTGAACTGTTCTAGTATTCTATTGCCTATGTCTTGTTATCCGACTTTAATTTGGTGATATAACTGTCTATTCCGGTTGTGGTATTGTTAGGTGTGCATTAAACGAACCGAGTAATCTGTTAGGTTAGTTTCTTTATTTGGGGGGTTGAGTAGGAACTGGATAGTACCCGGTGTTAGATCCTATTTGTTGAGTTTTGGACTTGCCTGTGGATATTGGTTATTGCGGAACTCTGTCGATCGGACTTGGTGGTGGTTGGCTGCTTGCCTTCACGGCATGGACTTAACTGTCTTCACTGCTTTCGGTCTCCAACTTCTGGTGGTGTGATTTCCTAATTTCCGATTGGTCTCATGCCCAACTTTTAATCATTTCTGTAATCAGTTGTGAATTACCCGTTAACTGAGTGATCTATTTCTAGTCATTCCTGTCCTTTTGATTTTCTGGTGAGTAAAATTTTACCCCATCTACCTTCTCAAAATTAGGCATCTGGGTTTTCCATTCTGGTAATGGTGGTTAACTGCGTTGCTATTTGTTGTATTTTTGGGGTGCATGTGGTATTAATTCTGCATTCTTCTACAGACCTTACTTGCCTGGTTTCTGTCTCTAAATTGGTGTGTTATTCATGAAGTGTGTTAATCTATTGAGTTGTAACGTCCATGTCGTCCTACCTCGTCTACTTGTTATGGTGGTGTTATTTTTCACAAATTGCACCAATGGATCCTCTCCTTTCGAACCTAGTAGGTAATGGTTTTGGTCCTGAGTTAGTTATGTTGTAACGGTACGTGATTTTGTTTTAAGTTTGCATTGTGAGGTGGCATGATGGCTTCACGGCATGTCGTGTAGGATAGTTAGTGCTCCCTTCCCCCCTTTTTCGCTAACGCATGTCCGTTGAGATTCATTAAGGTTGTATTGTTATTGTGTTGTATAACTAAATGGTTATGACACTTCGGTATGGTCGGTATTGCATTTAATTTACCCCTGTGTGCCCGTAGATTGGGAAATAAACACCGGCATGGGTTTACCACTCTTCTTAGAAAAACCTGGTCTGCTTGCATGTAATTTGTGATTCCTGTATGACCTGGTCTATTCTTGTTTTGTTTTAATTCTCTGCATACCCAGGTAATCTGACGTCATCATGTATTTATCCTGGACTATAAAGTTCATTTTGGATTAACCTGCCAGTCTATTTGTCATTTTCTCTCCGGAGTGTTAGTATCCGTTGCTATTAATTTTTGGTCATCTTGCCGTTCTGCGGGGCGCCAGTTGAGTATGGGATTAACTAGTGCTTCATAGGTGGTATTGAAGCCTCCCACTATTCGATGATCGGGTCTTTCCGTGGTGTTTTCTCTTTCTTCACCGTTCTATTGAGCGTTTTCCGTCGTCCTAGTTCATGAACTACCATTTAAATTTTATTTACCTTGTTTCATATATATTTCGCACGGTACCTGTGGCTGTGTGGCTACAGTGTGAGTCTACGGATGTCACTTGTTACTATTCCGGATTTGTCCGAGATCCCTTGTGGATAACCGGTAGGGAATCATGTCAGGTCTCTGCTCTCATTTCCAAATTGGCCACTTAATTGAGGGGTACTTCTAAACCATTTATTTAAATGAGTATTCCATTGTTGATGTATATGTTTGAAAATTCGGTGAAGTTGTGAGGAATATAATTTAAGATTGGGTGACACTTCTGAATTTCTTTCTGCCATTTTCTGTCCTGCTCCACCATGGTTTTATTATGAGTTCCTATATCCTAATACTATTCTTGACTTGGTGTTGCTGATACGCGTATCCACCATCTGAAAGATCTTGAAGTCTCGAACTGCAGCTAACTATATTCATCTTGCCTTGAATAATTATTTACCGTAACCCATGGATATTGATCTTTTTCTCATATCCAGTTTCTCAGTGTTTCTCTTATTTGTGAGTATAACTATATCTGATCTTATCTCTTCTTTAGACGGGTTATGCATGGAGTGTATACGTAGCATTACAATTGATTAATAGCAAAATATAATTTCTAGATTTTGGTCGTGTATTTAACCCTCAAGCACACGCGCCAGATCTTAGGACGCAGAAACACGCGTGGGGGTGCTTTCCACCCCACATATCATTGTATTATAAAATATGAATTACTGTATTAATTTGATATTTTAAGATAGATTATGTAAGAATGACTCTCTCTGCGGGGATCCAGCCAGAAAGGTACAAGAGCGGGGTGAGCACAGGAAAGTTATTTGTACATTTCACGAGGAAATAAAATGACCTGGGGTGGATTCCACACCATACGCGTGTGTTTGAGGGTTAATGGGTTTAAAAATGTATTTATTGGCTCACTGATTAGTGATTCTACTCTACTGATTTAAAAAAATTAATTGTAATTTTAATTAACTTGGATTACTGTGTAATGTGTTATTGCTTCGCAACATGTTCTCCCTTGGTCAACGTCTGGTTATTTTGAAATTATGTGTGGATTGCTGTTCTCTTAGTATTTCAATTCTGGAAATGATTTGACATCTCTTGGTAGGTCATCTATATGAAGAGTACTGTCGGTGTGGCTGTGTTCGATAATTTGATGTGTTTCTTGCTGTGTTGTTATCATGCATTGCTGGATCGGCTGTTATGATCTGTAGCGTCTTCTTACTTGATTGATGCCTGGACTTATTGAAATTACCATGTTTGTGTTTTGTTGTAATCTGTCAGTATCTTCTTTCCTAAGCTTAACTTATTTCCGTGTATTGTGTATGTTTGAAGTTGTATGTCTATGCAACGGTAGCTTCTCGTTTTCATTGTTGCTGGTGGTGTCTTTATTATGTGGCATTCCGATAGGGTTGCTGACGTGCACAGAAAACTAATTTGAGGAGATGACTATCTTTAATTTTCAAGTTAATTCTTTTCCTTATATGTTGTGCATCAAATTTCTGCCGATATGTTTAATTTTAGCATGATATATTTATGGTTATATATTTCCTAGTACCTGGTCAAGGGCCGTTTATGTAATTATTGTATTCTATTGTAATCCTGTTCTCCTTTTGCTTTTACTAGTAGTTTTATCCAATGCCATACTGTAGTCTTAAGTCAAGTTAATCCAGTTAAAGATTATGTAAAGGATTTACCTGTTGGATCTTGTGATCTTATTACATGCTCACCAATTTTGTTTTCCTATATTTGTTCATTTCTTTTCCTTGCCCTTCTGGGCGTTTTTCATTTGTTAAATTGGTTTATGCCACCCTGGCAATAATAAAAAAATGGAAACCAAATGAAGGCGTTTCTTAACTTACGCAAGTCCGATAAACAATACTAAAATGAATGTCTAACATGTGATAATCTCAATTTGGGTGTATAATCGCGTGCATTTAAATCTAAGAAGGTTTATTATTCTACCAGTGAACATTTAAGAAGTTGTTCAGTTGTGTGTGTGTACCACAAAGTAACGAAATCTTTGAACAGTTGATACATATGAACTTGCGAGACTTGTTCATTGGAATTAAAACTTAGCAAATGATCTGGAGCATGAGTGTCACCATTTATCTAGAACATTAACAGATTTCCCTGCGACTTGCGTGTAGCACCACTTTAATGCATGGGACTTCTTAATGATTGAAAGTAACTGGACAGCTAGTGTCATTGAAATGCACTCAATTGTTTTTTACTCAATTCATATATGTTTTGGTTCTTAATTGACTATTGGATTCATCTTGCTGGTGGTGCATAAACTGGGACATGTGATCGGTGGTCATTTTCTTATTCGGACTATTCCATTAAAAACTCAGCTTGTATCCAGACCACCACCTTACGAAAGTCATTATATGTTGTATATGTGGAGCTTCGGGGAGGGAGACTATTACCGGATTAAGAATTTATACCTCTCTGTGAATACATTAGTGCTGGCTGCATGGCCATTGAAATTCGTGTCTTTAATGTGGTTTGCCGCTGCGTTATTCATCAAGTTATACATGGTCACAGATACCATAGTTTTCAATATTTATAAACATTAACTTCCGCCGGCTTTAATGTTATTAATGTGCCCATCTGTGGTGTATGGCCAGACAGTGCCTTTTCCAGTATTCTCATGCATTCTAGTGGCGTCGGTATGAACCATCTCGCCACTCTCCCCTTCCACCGAGCGAGTATGCGCACGTAAACATTGCGACTGTGGTCTGACATGTAGGCTTCTGGCCAGTCGCCATTAATGTTTTGCTAGTGAGCTGTGATGGAAGGACGGCGTGCTTCTCCACTTGCCGGGATGGATAGAGCGATTATCATGGACCCAGGGTTACGTTCGCTTGATACGGCTTATGCAATCTTGAACTGTGAAAGTTAATTTTAAGTTTTAATTTAATGTACCTCGCCTGGAATTTTGGAGTGCACTCTAAGGATTACCTTTACCATACTGTACCATTACGTTACATTTGAGGCAGTAACTATTATGGAAATACAGTGGACAAATATGGCGCGGAGCAGCTTCAGGCGGCGTAAATGCGAACGGAATATAATCTTACTGCAAATCGATCTTGATCAGTAGGCGGAGGTCGATATTGACCAGCAAAAGAGTAAAGAGTTTCCAAGATTGAACAACTATGGACCATGAAATAATTTAATTGACTCGATTCTTGGATACCTTGAGAAGAAAAACTGCATGAAGGAAGAACTGTACGTTTTACTACGAGATAGCGAAAGAAAATCAACGAATTATAAATACTAAAGAAATTTATATATAATAAATCGAAGGAATAAACCTCCAATATCTGCAGGATACTTAAGGAATCAAAGAAAAACGCCAAGATATTGAAGTAAAGTGTGACTGCAGCCGAGTCAGATATCGACGTAAAGAAAAAGGCCGGAATAGCATAATAAGTGGCCAATCTACACTAAAAAACGCAGAAAAAACTATTTCAAGTTATAAGCAGTACCTGTTTAGGCGACATAATTGACGAAAAGCAGACCAAAATTGAGGAAATATATAATTTAAGAGAAATATTTCTATCAGTTATAAAATATATAAACTCAAGTACACGTATTGGAAAACCTGCAATTCATCAGAGAAATATGTATTCTACAAAATATTTGCTGTCTTTTCGTTGCACGATCCCTGGTGACGTAATGAATCTCGCCTAAACGGATGGAGGAAGATTGCGCAAGATGACCTCAGCTCAAGCTAAGATGCCCAGCCGAATCCAGCCGTGACGTGATCCTGGGACATGATTGACTACTCCGAAATGTCCTAGTCGATGAACGAGCCAGCAACGGGAAAGTCGACACGAGATAAGTAATATGGTTTCGAACTTTGCATTATAAAATTTTAATTATTCGCTAGGATATATTTTTTTGAGTGCGGAAGTGCCTACAGATATATATAAAGTGCCAATAAGTGAATACTATGGTCTGGATTTAAATAATTAACCGCTGAGATGTGCTATTTTAAGTAATACAAACCCTGTGCTCGTGAGATATTTTTAGGTTGTTATAAACAAGATCAATATGAGCATATCCATGTTTTATATGATAATCTACTTGAGAAGACCAATTCATATCGAACTATTTGTGGTTAAGAGGAATGTATGCGATGTAACGTAACCTAGTTTTTATGAGCACTTGATCGGCAGACATGGCCAGTACGATTATTGTATTGAAAGGAAATGATGAAATATTAGGGAGTTGCAGTTTATGAATGGAAATTCAGGCTATTGGACTGTTTTCACCGTAACACAGAGGTTATTGAAATGAAGTTGAATTTGTATTGTTTTTATATGAAGGTATCGGGAAGAATAGCATAATGTTGTTAGCCTGAGGAAATGTGTATTGTTCTCGGCGTAAGCAAAGCCTAGATGAGGTTATTGCGAGTTTATGTGTCGGTTACGGTTTTTAATATAGAGGTTAACAATGCAAGAGATGGAATTAGGTCATGTTTATGTGAATGTATGTTACAGTCCAAGCGTTATATGGTCGATAAATAGCATTCATGCCAGACATATCGCTAGGTTATTTGTGTATTACATGCAAAATAATCTGAATATACGTACAGATGAAGGAACATCGCATAACTAAAAATATGTCTTATTATGTGAATGTATATCGGTAGAGTAGGTTTTTAACCTAATTTTGGCACAGCGGTGAATAACTTGAGAGTTGGTTTTATATGCAATGGCACGTATTTATGATAACATTTGGCACAACTTACGCGTTTACAACTGATTGATCATCGTAATGGTGGCACTCTATAGTAAGAATACTTGAATTAATCTTGCACATATGAATGTATATAATTATAATAAGCTTGATATCGGTATCGATAGGTACATTTATAGTTGCATTGATATATTTTTAAAACCGTAATTAAGAAACATATTACTTATCTCATGTCGTGAAGAAGTTATAATGAAAATCCAAACCAAAAAAAGCAAATGAAAATCAAGTGGATGTCCCAAAGCTAGCCCAAATAATACTAACAGGATGATATACCACTCCCTCCATGATAAATAAAGAATTATCCCTCTCTTACCCAATGAAACATATTAAAATAATGAAAATGGTTATATGACCGGATGATATTCAGTTTAATGAATATAATATGATGAATTCAATTAGGTTTACCATGAAGATTACGAGCTCAAGAATGATATTATATTATGAATCCAATTTCTTTTCACTATTGCTAATAATTTAATTCCTATTTTAATTATAAAACATTAGCATGCTAATAAATTAGATCTAGGCTTATTTATCAGTTTCTTTTCCCAAAGTAACTTATAATACGTAGAAATAGGATAGTATTAGAGCTATTTAAGGTTAGATATGCTGAGTAATGAACATCATATCAGGTTTTCACCTACTTGCGGGGGAATTGAATGATTGATTAGAATCATGACTACTCTTCAACGGAACCTACGACTGTTTTGTATAATTTGAGAGTTTAATGAGATGTTTTACCCTGAGAACCAAATGTATACCTCCGACCATCGTGCTTATACATGCGAGAGACCCCCGCGTACATGATGGTTATCTTAGTTTTGGGTCATTTGCAGCCGAGGCATGATATTATGATCGCCCAACGAGAGTTATATGAGTAGATAGGTGCCGATGACAGGAGAGAAGATGGTAGGAAAGGTGTAATACGTAAGTAAGGATATGACGCTGAAGCGAACTCACGACTATGGCAAGACACTACACTGTAAGTGTTTTTCCAACTCATCCTTAACTTGTTCCAACTGGTGAACTGAATATTTCAAAATGTGAAGTGCGTACCGCAACAGGATGTAACTTTGCATCAACTAAACTCTACATTTTAGCCCTGCGGTGTTTGAACACTTTTCGAGTCAAAAACTTATATATAAACTACTTTTGTTTACCAGGGACTTGCACCTGCTGTTAATTAATATTAATTCTTATTCTTGGAAATTGTAAATTTAATACTCAATGATTGGTAGCGGCTTTCTAGCCCTAATAAGTAGGGGTTAATGCAATGTTCTGGCAGGGTTATTAACCAAGTGGGTTGCTGTAAGGATGGGAACAAACGTTCGTTTTCCATCTTAATTTTCCTACTTCTGGGTTATATTATTAAATTAATTTGTTTGGTATTTTCGTGATTTTTCGACGTCCAGTTTTTCTTTTGTCTCTTAACATGTACATGCCTATTGTTGTTTGGTGGCCTATGATTGGCCATTTTCCTTAACTGCCTAGCGTATTTTCGTTGCCATGAGAATATTATGTTGATTGATGGTGATGTTGATTGTTGATGGATGTTGGTGGAAATGAATTGATTTCCCTGTTATGAATTTAGTATTGTGGGTTGTTTAACCTGTTTTTCTTTTAATTAATTTTGGCATTATTCTCTCCCTGATGGCATATTTTCCTACCATGTGTCGCGGACCTTATTATTATTATTTTGGGGTAAACTAATTCTTGGAAAATTGATCGTAATATTCCACCCTTCCTTGTGGGAGCTCCTTGGAATATACCCCAAATAACGTTTCAGTATCAAGAAAATCACTATTTAAGTACAACTATATAACCATTCTCTAAAAGAGGGGGTGTTTCACTGACATGGACATGACACATATGAAAAAGATTTCAAAGTCTTTTACGACTTACTGGAATCAAAACTGATAACCTCCCTAAAACCAGTAGCTAATTATAATGAAACTGAAGCAAAGATTCATTTAAATCAAGAGAATTGGTCAGACAGACAAAGGTCTGCCTTCCAAAAATTAAAATTACCAAGTTTCGACAGAGACATAATGTTGTGACTATACTTCAAGGGCAATTTTTGAAATAAGATCACTAGAAATTAAGGCCTAACTGGATTCAAAAGTTTCAAAATATCACCTTGTCCCTGAAAGTTTAGACAAAGAAAACCCTAGTAAAACATTGCCATGAATGAACCAAATATAACCATACTGTAGAACTTAATTCATAACCACTACCACTGCCCTAAGCTGATTGCATTGGAGTATGCGAAGCACATCCTTGAATGTACAAATAAGCTCTGCCCCACTTGTAGCATTATAATGAAGTGAGACATTATTATCAGCATCTCGACATGTTCATTAAGGCTCGTCTCTACCCCATTTAATCCTTCTGATCTGAATGGATTGCATCGACCCAGATTTAATATTCAATTGCTTGTAACTGACAAAATATGAACTGTATATGCCAAAAAACTTGTGTATTTGTTCATCTCCTTTAGTAGGTATTGACATGATTTAAAAATATTTTTCAGTTGCTGAACTACCAGTTCAAAAAATTACATATATGATGAATGGATCAAATGGACATATCCATTAATATCAATGCTGCCCTACCTGCTGGTCACTACACAAACAATGTTCGACTACCCCCACGGCTAGGGAGTGCTGCACTGTTTCTGTGATCAAATATGGATGGTCATCAGCGGTTAATGAGAAATCTATATGAAATTAGTGAGAGTAAACATGAAGAGGAAGCTGATGATGCATTGGCTGATCCTGAATTTGTTTTTTCCAAAAAACTGATGATGATCACTTTTCTCTGGAGGGAGAAGAAAATGACGAGCTCCAAGTATCTGGTTATAAACTACAAGATGAGATTAACTCTGTACAAAAAGAAGTGTACATATCTCGAAATGGGACGGAATGGAGAAAACAACCATATTGACAATCAGGTGTAAGGTACGTTCCACATTCAGCAGAACCCCTATTTAACGTTTTTACAGGGACTTGAATTTTTATTTTTAAATGGGTGTTAACATATATTGTGCCATCATACGTTATTTACACAATGACAGCAATGAAAGAAGGAGATATCTACATTATACACTGTACTGTAGTTACAGTTTGTGCTTCATTTTGGCAATTTTTTGTTGGTGAATGCAAATATCTTCAGTTTAAGGTTTTTCTTATAAAGTTATGCATGATTTTTCATAAAAGGCAGGAAAGATACCGAACTCACACAAACCCATTAAAATTACTACAGAACAGCAATCAGTTTGTTTAAACATTATTGCGGATGTTTTCCAAGCAATAGCCGACTCATTGGAATGTATGTATTTTCTAATTCCAATAGACTGAACACCCATATTACATTTCCTTCTTAAGAACTGCAATAGCATCAGTCCAGAGGATTGTTGCCAACATTGCCAGTTTCCTATTTCAAGCGGCATCACCTAACCTAGGTATCAATTGCAAGAAATCAGCTTCATTTCCCGTATCAAATCCTATTTACAAAGAAACAGTAACAGTAAAAATGTTCACCTATTTGATACTTAAATTTGCATTAAGCAAATCAATTAATCACACACAGTACATGTTTCATTCCATTTTGAAACATCTTCAGCTGTATTACATTGCTTAGGTGAAAAAATTAAGTATTTATCTTTTTAAGAACATCTCAAACAGGTACCTTGTTTTTCTTAAAATCTACATAAATTTAAAATTTGAAGTAAATTAAAATCAATGTGGATGGTTGAATGGTGTGGTGAAATGAGAGGAAAATGGATCTGTTTATGGTTAGCCTATTTTAAAAAAAATCTATTCACTTGAACAGATGTTTTAAAAATGTTTCCAGCACTTTTATCACCAAAATATTCTGCTTGTCTCCTAATAAAAAGTTTTTTGAAAATATAACTTTCCTTTGTCACTGTTCTGAATATTACAAGGTGTTCTCTTCGTTTGCTCCTTCAAAGGCGATTGCTATTTGTTTTAAATTTACAAAAGTATCTCTTGAATTTGGTTAGTTCAGGATCCCTGAATTTGATTGCTGTTTTACTTCCCCATAATCTTGTTGCTAAAATCTACTATGTCCTTGGAGGAGCACAGCTAATGCAGCCTTCGACCCCATTCAACAATCCACATTCATTTTAATTTAATGCAAATTTTAAATTTACGTAGATTTTAAGAAAAACAAAGTACCTGTTTGAGATATTCTTAAAAAGATAAATACTTAGAGTTTTCACCTAAGCGATGGAATACAGCTGAAGATGTTCCAAAATGGAATGAAACATGTACCGTGTATGATTAATTGATTTGCTTAACGCAAATATAAGTATCAAATAGGTGGAAATTTTTACTGTTATTGTTTCTTTGTAACATAGGTTTACCGCGCACATTTTATAAAAATAAATTTCAAGCTCCCTGTAGAATAATAACAATTTTACTATAAATATACATGGGAACAGCCATTCTGAAATTTAACAAGATGCAAAAGTACATAACCTAACCTCTGAAATTAGTTATGCACACCACTGTATCTTGAGAAGTATCACATTCTTATTTTATTTCAGAACATAGTAAATTAAGCAATATTTTACTTCAGCTCTTATCTCTAAGAGTTAACAAGTGCTGCCATTACACTTATTGCAAAAATATGTCATCCCTATGTTTAATACACCAGTCTGTGTTGTGAGAAGACCTCAGAATCACTCAAGATCAATTCACTCATGCGTAGCAATGAATCAACACAGAAGACGATTGATCACATTCAATATAAACCCTGGAGTAGAATGTATGAATATTGGTAATGGTTGAAAACTAACATCCCTGAATTTGGCTGTGATACTGGATGAAACGGTAAAAGGATTCTCATTGTATTGTAACTAAACGTTATTGCACAGATTAATACAGGATTTTTCATAGATTATAATAACATTGTCATTAAAACGGGGGTTCTCTTCTACTACATCGGCCGCGAACAGATGTCAATCAGAGTCAGACATCTCACTTTAGCTCTAAGTGCCCATGCTCCAAATTCCTCTTCTGCCTTGAATCATCCTTAGCAAGCTTATGACATCTTTTGCAGTGGTTCTTAATGCCCCATAAACAAAATGAATAGAAATATAGGAAAATTTTAACATTTCCTTAATGCTAAATGTGAGTTTTGCCCTACAGTATTTTGAATTATGTAAAATTGAATATAAAATTGCATTGCTCTTATGGAATAATTTTCAGGACCTGAAATTTCTTCCATTAAATGCGGGTTTATGCTAAACTGAGGTCACACAAAACTGGGGTTGCACTGTAATATGAACAATGCTATTGCTTCATTTACATCATGAACCTATATCTATAGGCCTATATGCTCTTCAATATTTTAGTTGTTTATATTAATTATACTTCAGAGAAACGTAAATTTCAATTATGTGTATTCCAGATTGAGTAACATAATGAGAATTGCACCTGGATCCACGAGATATGCTCTTCAGAGGACAGGTGATCCCAGATGTTGGCAATGAAGTTATTCATCATTGATAAAATGCTGGAAACCACCTTATGGGAAACAAATTTTGAAATGAAGAGGGCTTTTGCAGATAAAGGGTAAGCTACAAGCCCATTTCTTTGATAGAGAGTGAAGCATATCTAGATATGTACGATTTACACAATTTGGAAACAATAGCAGTTTCTGTTTTTTGTTAGCTGCTAATAATCACTGTACCGGGCGGTACACCTCCACGCCGCTAATTTAAAATGTGCGCCAGTTGAAACTCCTCTGCTGGAGGAAGTCTGAACTTTATTGACGGTATTAATTTTCTACTTTCTCAGAAGATGTCACTATCTGGAAATTTTAGAGTTTTTGAACTGTGTCATTTTCGACGTATTTTTGTTTTACTTGTAGTAAGAAGTGTGAACTTTCTCTTCTAGAGGACACTACTGAAGATCAACAATAGTGCACCCTAGTGCGGAGTGAAAGAACTGTTTTTTGGAGAAATTTTTATTTCAAAAGTTTGTTTCTTGTTAAATTTCTTTCTGTTATTGTTTAAGTTGGCTGTATACCCCTCTCTTTCCCCTTTTTTGTATTTAGCCAATCCCAAATTTCTTTTATTAATTTCCGACCAATCGGATCTACCTTCCCCCAACTTGAATATGTTGCTGTATCCTACCCAATAAAGAGTTTGTGGGAGGGTGTTTTCATTCCCCTAACGCCTCGAACCTTCCGCGAGAGATTATAAACTGCTGATTTTAGGGTCTCCGGGCCACTTCTGTTCCATCTTTGAGTGTGTAAAGTACATAGCAGGGGGCGGGAAGCGCCTCTTTCTCCGGCAGCGGTCAACAACCAGGTAATGGCCGATTAATTTCTTCTTTTCTTGCTTGCTCAGCAGTTTAACTCTCGGGGCGGGTCCGAAGTTTTTCCATTATGTAACCTTCCTTAAAATGTAAAGAAATCTGTATCTATTCTATCTTTTAAACTACATATTGGGATAGAGAGTGCTTTACCCTCTCGAGCTCCCACTCATATTGTTTTGAGGTGAACTTATTTTCTCAACCTATTCTTCCTTAACATTATGTAAAATTGTTTCCTTTCTAAAGTCACCTCCGTAGTATGGGATTAGCCCTTGCATCAGTGGCCTAGAGCCAAATTAGGTTTTGAAACAAGTGTATTAGGAGTGCAGATCGCCTCCTCTCAAATTGTTATTTTAGAGGTCATGTAATCAACCTTCTTTTCATGTAATAGACCTCAGTAGGTTGGGTATTTTACCCCTGTGTATATGTCCTTAGAGAACAGCTTGAAGGTGGAGTTTGGTGTGGCCCGTAATTGGCCTAAACTTTGAGAGCAGATTGCTCTTTTGGAATTTGACTTTTGTATGCCTCGAGGAGGCTTTTCTGTGTAAAGAGGAGCTAGTGCTCCTGAGCATGAATGGGGTTTTCTGCCCCTCTGTTAATATTTATGTTGAAGTAAGGTTGGGCTGATTACCCAAGCATTATGAAGTCAGGGCGCGAAGCCCAGATCCTGTAAATATTGTAACTACCCTTTTGACTTGCTACTTTGTACCTGCCATGCTTGTTATCTCTTTATTTTGAAAAGAAAATATAACCTTGTTAAATTTTAAATTAATTTTACTTTCGTAGCTTGAGACCTATTCACCACCCCGCACCTTCTTTCACGCATAACTACCACCAAAACACGGTAACAATCACAATCAACAATAACATGCAGTTATGTATATTTGCAGGCTTGATTTTGCTGGAGTCTACAAATCATTGGGCAAATCACTTCGAGAAGTATGGAATGAAGCAGACGGTCACCTTATCCTTCGAGCTACAATATCTCTTCAAATGTCCTAAATGATAACCCAGTTTTGAGCTTCGATAATAAGGAAGAGAGACCAGCCCATAGATGTAATGGCAAGTTAACAGCAAAAAGAGAAGTTCATGACATGTTCGTTTCACAACTACCTAAAGTGTTTGTTCCATATGAAAATAATACTGTGGATGAATAGCTGGCTTCCTTTAGGGAAAATGCCTCTTTAAGCAGTATTTATCTACCGAACTAAGAGGAAAATATGGAACAAAATTATGGCTCCTCTCGGATTTTGGCACGGTCTATGTGTGCGCCTCTACAGTTGACAACGCTACACCAGTAAGCAGAGAAAGAGAAGTGAACAATGGAAGGAATGTGGTATAGAGACTTGTCAAAGATATTGAGGGAACAGGGAGAAACGTCACTACACACAATTTCATCACTGACTTTACCCTGGCTAGTGAGCTTCTGAAAAAGAACCACAATTTCAAAAATGATAATTTCCTACCGGAGCATTCCTAGAGACTTAACACTTGCTGATCCCATTTTGCATACTCCTCAAATGGACCTATTCCCAAGAACTCAAATTTTCATACATCATTTAATAATGTATCAGCAAACTCATAAAAACTAACCAGTTCTCCAAAACACAAAATTGAGATGAATCTCTGATGGACAGGTTAGTACAATTACTTACGAAAGATAAAAGGTGAACATCAAGGAGACATATGCACGTGCTGGCCAAGAAAGGTTATACTATGGATTGTACACAGGGGTAAGATATAAATAATGCACAAGCAGTCAGGAAAATACAAGGACACTAGTGCATGAACAAGAACTGGCTACTTCGGATGTATTGAAAGACAAGGCACAACAACTTACAAACAGTACAACACAAAAAAATCAAAAGGTAATTCACAACCAAACACAAAGGAAATATTACAATGATCAGTGAGAGTGTCACTAACATTTACAATTAGATTCATTAAACAGAACAGACATTTCCTAACCAACTGTACAATGGGAAATAAAGGAATATTATGTAACAAATAGAAAAAAAATAAGAACAGGTGACTGAATAAAAGATCAGCATTTTCAATTACAAAATCTGGGCATACAGTAAGAATTGAAATGACTAGAAAATATGAGCAGAGTAAGTTCAAGATAAGACTATTATGCAGTTCAGGAATGTAAACAAATTTTTAATTCCAGGATTTTTTTGAGAATTGACACACAGAAAGTTCATTTTCACATAAATTCCAAAAGCATTCCAAATAAAGGAATTACACACGCAGCTGCACCTTTAAGGATACATAATCAAATATTACCACTCAAGAGTCTTGATGATGATGGTGATGATGATTATTATGATGATGATGATGATGATGATCATGCTTGTTGTTTAAAGGGGCCTAACATCTACGGTCATCGGCTCACTCGCGAATCAAGCGCAGTTTACAATACCTTATGGTCAAGAATAAGTCCCATACCAGTGTGAAAATTTACACCAGCATAAGACAAAGATTTTGCCCTCTGTCCAACAGCCAAAGAGTGCATCAAGGTAACAGGTAAAGACAACATGAAGAGGGGAGGTAGAGGAAAAGTCATGACACATGGCACTAGAAACGCCAAAAACATCCATGAAAAGTGTAGAGTGTACAATCTAAAACCGATGATGCCATCCATGTTTTATGCAGGTAATCGGCTGACTGCAGCAGTGTGCACATGTCAAATGCCAGGAAGAAAGCAGTGGTAAATGACGAATGCGGCAGAGGTGAGTTGACAAGATAAAACCTATGCCTCATCAATCTCTACTCGTATGCAACCTACAAAACAAAATTCACTATTTTGGATAACATAAGAGACCAACAACACCAATGGAAAAACAGCATGAAGCAAACTTCCAGCAACACATGATGACAGACAGGTCAGTTAGATACACTGTATAACTCCCTATGAAGAAATGATTTAAAACTTAGTTGATCTAAACAAATGGAAATTAAGCATGTCCTGTCCCTGGAAAAAACGTCTGAAAAGTAACAAGTTTTGCCAGGAATATGTTAAATTCATGTTAGAATTCAAATCACTTGATAACATGAGAGGAATGTGAAAACCTGCAGGAAGGAAAACACTATTAAATTCCACATTACCCTGTCATAAATCATTCAAGTAAAACAGCAAAAACACTTGTTAATATCAACGCTTCAGTCAAGACTGACAATGGCATTAGTCTCAACTACATACACCATGAAGGGTCATCCACTCAAGAACATCTCTTCTCTATAATCATCTGACTGCGGGCTCAACAAATAGCATTTACGTGTGTATGTCAGATTGTTTAGCAATAAAATGTTGCTCTGTGTAAAATGCAAGGCAGCAAAGCTTTAAAAAAATTGGTTTTTCATAACTCTCCCTTCAAAGTCTGAGATTTGCGGAGCCTTTCTATTGACAAGACTACTCAAAGAAAACATTAAAGGCTCCCAGTTTGAAGTTGCTAAAGATACAAATGCGTGGCACCATGTGCCGTTCAAAGAGAAACCCGCTGACTTAGTGTCCAGACGACCACAAATGAACACAATTGTCAACAATACAGTTTGTTGGCATAGTTCTGGATGGTTGAATCAAGATCCTATGAGTAGGAATAAATGAAAACGTGATGTTCGAATTAATCTCCCAGTTCAAAAAATGCCACAAATGCTTTTAGAGACTTGATGATGACTTATTCATAACAAAAGTTTCAAGATTAAAAAAGGTACAGAGAGTAGCTGCATATTGTTTTTGATTTATCTCAGACTGTTATAAACAAGAGTGAAATTCAAGTCCACTGTTCATATCGGAGTTGAACCCTACACTCAAATGTTGCATTAATGTTCTGTAGAAAATATTAAATCATATTGATTATAAACATAATCATAGATCAAGAAGCCATCTCCTTGTCGGCAGAAGACTGCACAATACCTTAATTATAGTGGGGAGGAAATATTAGATCATTCTGTATATATATCATCATCTCACTAATCTAATTATCATTACGGAACAACTTCGACTACTTCATCATGGCACTCAACCCTTAATCACATCTCTGAGGCAAGTTTCGGATCCCATCAGCAAGGGGGGCGGTAAAGAAGCAACATTTATGCACGTCTCAAGGGTCGTAAGTTGAATGCAGATACTTCTGAACAATTAACGCGAAATACACAAAGTGTGTGTGTACCCATTTCTTAACACTAGAATAGACTATGCTGGCTCAATTCTCATAAACATTGGCGTGAGATGGAACAAGACCAGACTGCCTAGCTACCAAGTCTGTCTACATAGACATGATACCTGATCTTACAACAACTACATTGCTCGCCTCTCTTTGTTCACTTATTTTCATAGAGGTCTCCCCGTGAACATTTACAGTGATAATGGCACAAACTTCTTCACAGCAGCTAAGGAAATAAAGGCCTTTCTGAAAAACAATCCTGAGAAAAACCAGCTCTTCCCTGCAACTGCAGGCATGGGACTGATGCAGCATTCCATCCCTCCTGCAGCACTACTCTTTGATAGAAAACGAGAAGCAGCTGTCAACAGTCTGATATATCACCTTAGAAAAGTGATGAATTCTTATTTCTTGACCAACAAAGAATGGACCACTCCTACAACACATCTCCCAAATGATATACAGTAGAGGTCTTTGGATCTATGCCAACTGCTGCGTGATACATAATGCAAGATCTTAAAGAACATGAAGGAAAGGTGAAAATTAGGTAAGTAAACAGTCAATCTCATAAAAAAGTGTATCAATCATATGTACTGAAATGAAGGGTCAACCACTGATATCTGTTCAGCAATTTTATATTTTCAGTACCTAACAATGGCTTATCAAATTATGTACATTACCTCAAGTGAGTTTTCCTGCATTGGCCCTGGCTCTGTTAACTCTGATTTGGCTTCTTTTTTCAGTGGTATCATTTCTGATACATTTTCAATATTTTCCTGTGGAAAATAAGATACATAAGTTATGCACGTAACACACATTTACAAATACTGTCACCAACAAATGAGCGTGATAATTTACTACTTCCAAGTATTACAGTTACTTTCAAAATTTTACTACTGTTTAAGAGAGATTTCTACCAGCAGAGGATTTCAAAACCAAAGGCTGCACTGAGAATGGTGTTATCATCCTTGTTCAAACCTAATGTCAGAGAAAGCATGAGACTGAGAACCAAATATAAAGTGAGAAGCATTTTCTAGCCATATCAGAAGATATCCTACCAGAGATGGAATTGGGACCATCTCGCACAAAATTTTGGAAGGAATCTGCCACAGACATAAACACTAATATTAATTGATTTTATGTATCCAATTACGTCTATCAAATCATTGAGGTTGTTTGAATCACATCCAAGTATTAAAACTGTCCTAAATCGTTTGCCATACAGTGAGAAATATTAATACTATGCTCTTAACATACATTTTGTTTAGACAGACAGATCAAAATCCCTTGAAACATTTTAATCACTTTCTATAATCTGGTTTTGCCAAGCTTACAGGGGATAAACACTGCATTGAGACAGTTCTGTTCATCCAAGTGTAAAAATAAAAAACGAACATGAAAGAAGCAGGCTTATCACAGTCATAGACCAGGGAAAGATGTGATGCAGGTCAAACATAAAGCAGCTACAAATGAAATGTTTTACTACTACAAGGATGTTATGCAGTGTTCTGTGAAGAACTGTGGGGATGAGAACACCATCAGTGTTGGAGTGTACATCTGCAGTTTCAGAAGCTCTTTCATGATCTACGAAGGTCATCCAATAAATAAGTTTCCTTATTTTTTCTCTGCATACCACATGTTTTAGAATTAAGTTGGTACTGTAGGAACTTCCATTGGCGTATGGCTGGGGTAAGGTGATCTTCAACCGCACGTGCTTGCTCTGTGTTCACCAGTACGGCGCTACCTGCCATGGAGCTACCACTTGAAAGCGTTTCCACTTGTGAACTCTGTCCTGTTATTCGCTTTTCCACGGCAAAAAATGAAATGGCTACCAATATTCATTGCCATTTGGTGTGAGTTTATAGTGAAAGATGTATGCTGGCATTCACGGTTCCTGGAATGGCAGCAAGATGTACATGATGACAGCGCAGCGCCAGGCCCATTACAGCCACTGTTGGTCAGAATGTGGTGGACAAAGATTAATGCGTCAGCACTGATGAGATAATGAATCTACTGCGTCCCGGCACGGAAACTGGCAGTCCTTTATTGCAATGATATTGTTGAATGTCTTGCAGTATTGTAAAGTCTGTGCAAGATGGGTCCCAAGTTTTCTTACCGATGCTCACAAGCAATAACAGTACGAGGTAGCCTGAGCTTTCCTGCAAATGCTTCAAAGAGAGGGAGATCAAATGTTTTCCCGCATTGTTACTAGAGATGAAAGCAGGGTGCATTATTCAACTCTAAAAACAGAACCACAAAGCATGCTATGGAAGAAACTTGGCGAACATGCTCATAAAAAGGGCCAAGAACTCAGACTCCTTTTTACAATTTACTTTACATCGCACCGACACAAACAGGTCTTATGTTGACAATTGGAGAGGAAGAGCCTAGGAGTGGGAAGGAAGCAGCTGTGGCGTTAATTAAGGTACATCCCCAATACTTATCTGGTATGAAATTGGGAAACCACGGAACACCATCTTCAGGGCTGCCGACAGTGGGGTTCGAACGCACTATCTCCCAGATGCAAGCTCACAGCTGCGCGGCCTTAATCGCATGGCCAACTTGCCCGGTTAGACCTCAGCCTCTGTAGGCATAGTTTTGGCTACTGCCTTTTGGGACTGTAATGATGTTGTATTGGTTGACTGACTGCCCCAATGCACTGTGGTCACACATGAGAGGTCCTGCACGGTCCTCACGAAGCTCAGAGTTGAAATCCAACGAAAACGTTCTGGTCTTGTCTCAGAAAATATTGCCCATTCAGCTCAAAGGATGCAGGATTTGCTGCAGAACTTCAAAAGGGACCTTTTTCCCCATCCACCTTATTCTGCGGAACTTGCCCCGAGTGATTTCCATCTCTATCCACAACTCAAGTTGCACCTTGGAGGTAAGCGGTTTGCAACTGATGAAGAGGTGGAAGAGGAAGTGCACCGCTGTCTACAGAGATGGGACCCGACCCGGTATGATGAAGGTATCAAGAAACTGCTGCCAAGATAACAAAATGTTTGGACTGAAATAGTGACTATGTGGAAAAGTAGTGTACGAGTTGTAGAATGAAAATTAAATATTTCTCAAAGGTAAATAAAACCAAGCACCATGGGGCAACAGCCCCCGTAGGGCCATGGCTTACCAAGTGACCACTGCTCAGCCCAAAGGCCTACAGATTACGAGGAGTCATGTGGTGAGCACGAACAATCCTCTCCGTCGTTATTCTAGACTTCCTAGACCAGGGCCACCATCTCACTGTCAGATTGCTCCTCAATTTTAATCACATAGACTGAGTAGACCTCCAACCAGCCCTCAGATGCAGGTAAAATCCCTGACCTGGCCAGGAATTGAACCCGGGGCCTCTGGGTAGGAGGCAGGCATGCTACCCCCACACTGCAGGGCCAGCACAAGTGTAAATAGCCTGCTTGTATTTTTTGTAAAATAGGGAAACCTATTTATCGGATGGCCCTCGTGCTACGAGACCTTTAAATTTTTCACTTCGATTCATGAAACATTTTTACACTACAGGGGTGCAGAAGGGACTGTGATCAAAAGCTTACATTCTATTACAAGTTAGTTTACTAGTAAAAGCGAATTAAAGTATAAATTTCCAGAATATACTCACTTATCCCATTTAATACAGAAGAAATCAAACAGTAGCTGAACTAAGGAAAGGAAGATAAAATGACGCACAAAATGGAGAGTTTGTTAAAGATGAAGCCATACTTTCCATTGTAGACTCCAGTTTGTCAAACATACGATTTTAACATAAATTATTACACTATAAACATACCCGTAAAAAATAAACACTCTATTATACAATTAATGACATGTTTCATTCTACAAGAACATCCTGAGACTCTATGAAATCACACAAAATATGCATATATGTACAGCATTGTTTACGTTGCATAAACTTGTCAATGATAGAGAGTTCAGTGATAATATGAGCCAGTACTGACAAATAAGAAATTTACAAGTATGAATATATCGAGCAAACTCCTGAACTTATCTAGACTGCCAATGCCAACTTTGTTGTCACCAAATACTATTTCAGGACAGTGGTCATGGAGAGGTAAATGGAAAGTTTTGAATATAGCACAAACCTTACGGAGAGAGGAAGGGAAGCATGAGAGGGGAGTGCCGAACATTGTGGATCCATCCTACTGGATGTTAAAATCTAGTACACTGTACCATGGAGAGGAGAGGGGGAAGTAGGATTGAACGAGTGGAGCACTGTGGAATACTCTTTCCACACTGGAGAGGGGAGAGAAGGTTATTAACCTACTTCATGTTATAATGTACTTTTGTGTAAGATGGATGAATGCAAGTGAATGATTTTAGATGAATAATGTATGGAATTGAAATAGAGAATATCTATAGGATATTATTGTGATAAATGCCAATTTAATGAGTAAGTATGGTCCGGATATTATGTGAGTATAGCGATGTGCGGGGAATTTTTTAAGTGTGTATGGTCATTCAAGTAGGTTACGTTAGCACTTTTTGCGATGTAGATCTCAATTGCTTCCCTCATATTCGAATATTTGATTTTATTTTCAAAGTGAAATTTTTTTAGATCTGTGTTGATGTCTGTGAAATAGTGTGAACTGTCGTATATGTGCTCCCCAAAGGCTGAATGCTGATTATATCTGATCGTTTATTGTGTTCTTTGAATCTTGTGTGGAAATTTTGTTTTGTCTGACCTATATAGGTGGCATTGCAGTTAAGTTCTTGGCACTTGAGTTCATAGACTCGTGACTTTGAGAAAGGGTCTTTTTTGTTTAGGTGCACTTGCTGATGTGTCTCTGCAGTGTGTTGTTCATCCTGAAGGTTAATTAAAACCCTGTTTCCTAAAAATATAACCTACTTTTTATGTGTTATTATTAATGTAGTTGAGAACCAAGTGTGGTGGTTTTCCAGGGACTTTTCTTTTGTTTGTTTAATATTTTATCTACTGTGCCTGGAGGGTGGTTGTCTTCTTTTATGATTTGTTTAACAATTTGTGCCTCTTCATTGAACTCCATTGTGCTCATTGGTATGGAAACAGCTCTGTGTATCATTGTATTCAATCCTGCTATTTTTAGTGTGTATGCATGGTTAGACTCGTCAATAGCATGCAGCACCTGAGTGGGCTTGCTGTACACTTTGTAAGACAGGTTGCCATTATTCCTGCTGATTGTGGTGTTATTTTCTTACTAGCAAATGTACCCGTGCTTCGCTACGGTATTCTACAATGTATACGGATATCGACGTAAATACTGTGCGTGCAGCAAATGAGATTGTTTTAAAATTGCATGTCTCTTGGCCTTATCCGAGAAATAGCATGGGGAGGTCCACATACGTTGTTTCCAATGTAAAGTGAGGGTTGCGGAGTTGTGATGATAACGCCAGGCTCACTTGCCTACTGCCATTCACAATCGAGTTGGCAAGTTTACATTATAATTGCAGGCCCCAATGCCTACTGCGCGGTCACAATCGATTTGGGGAGTTTTAGTTACAACGGCAGACCCATTTCCTACTTTCAGACAGGTTACAGTTGAGGAGTTTTTATTATAATACCAAGGAACTTCCCTACCACCAGTGAAAATTGAGTTGTGCAGTTATCATTATAATGACAGTCCCTTTTTACTGCTGCTAGCCAGCTTACTGCCAGTCACACAGAATTAGTGAGTTTCCATAAAAATAGCAGGCCACTATGCCTAATGCTAGTCAAATTTTAGATTGGAACATTTGTTTAAATGGCGGGCACCCTGGCCTAGAGCCAAACACAATAGAGTAGGGGACTTTCGAACAAAACTGCATGATCCCTTGCCTTCTGCAAGACAAATCGAAAAGTGAATTATTCATTAAAATGGTAGGCCCTCCTTACTAATGCCAGTTACACAGGAGTTGGAGAAGGATCCCATTCCTACTGCCAGCAGTCAAAGTCGGTGTAGGGAGTACTGATTACAATAGCAGACACATCCTTTCTCGATCGCTACAAATCGACATCAATGAATATATACAGATGGACATACGAAAGTATATGAATGTTTACAATATTGCAGACCTTCATTTACAGATTAACTGCTGCTAAACGGTACGTCATATCGACGAAGGATTGTACCGTAAGGCGCAGTATTTAGCGATCTAAATGGCTGGTCCTATGATATTTTCTCGCATCTAATCTATTCATGGGTCAGATTGAATCAGAATCGTTGAATAGGTTGAAATTTGTCTAAGATTATCTTACATTGCATTACTTTTCGGATAATTATGTGACATAGCATTTGGCTCACATATGGGTACTGGGTGGGCCAATGTTCGTGTAGAGTTTTATCACACTATCTTTCCTGTAAGTGATTGAAATGATGCACATGAGAAGAAAAGGTTTAGAAATTAATTTCCATTAAGGCAGGTAGATTTCCATTAAGTTTGGTTGTGTGTATTTTGAGGGAGTGCAAAGTCACGGTTTCGGTTTCGTATAAACCCCCAAATAGTTCAGGGATTTAGAAACAATATTTGCCCTAAAACCTCCCCAAAGGATAGGTGGATTCTAAATATGAAGTTTGGTGGAAATATATCCAGTAGTTTTCAAGTTAGAGAAAGACAAACAGACCAAACAAACAAACAAACAAACAAAGAAACAAACAAACAAATTAACTAACTAACAGACACCAAGGAAACCTACCCTTGGACAGATGGATGCTATATATAAAATTTGGTTCAAATATCTTGTTAGTTTTCAAGTTGTAAGAAGTACGCTTTACACGTACCCGCTCTTGCGTTAAGTCCGCTGGGATTTGTACCGAAAAACGGCCCGTTAATGATATCTCCCTTACTAAATCCTGTTATCGAAATGATGCACATGAGAAAAAAAGGTTTAGAAATTAATTTTCATTAAGGCAGGTTGATTTTCATTAAGTTCGTTTGTGTATACTTTGAGGGAGTGCAAAATCACGGTTTCGGTTTCGTAAAAATCCCCACTCAGTTCAGGGATTTAGAAACGATATTTGCGCTAAAACCTATCCAAGGAGAGGTGGATTCTAAATATGAAGTTTGGTGGAAATATATATTTAGTAGTTTTCAAGTTATAGAAGGACAGACAAACAGACAAACAGACACCAAAGCTAAAAATGATGCAGATGGTCATTATTACACCTGAAACGGATAACTGTACGGAAATTTCGCCAAAATAATCAATGTACGGACACACAGTCGTTACGATTTTATTTTTTGCGCTAAAACCTACCCAAGGACAGGTGGATTCTAAATATGAAGTTCGGTGTAAATATATCCAGTAGTTTTCAAGTTATAGAAGGACAGACAAACAGACAAACAGACAAACAGACACCAAAGCTAAAAATGATGCAGGTGGTCATTATTACACCTGAAACGGACACCTGTACGGAAATTTCGCCAAAATAATCAATGTACAGACACACGGTCGTCACGATTTTATTTATATAGATGACGGATAAGCATGAGCACGTTGAAAAGTGCAGACTTCCACTTCGAGATTCATATCTCCTAAACGGTTTACGATATTAAGAAACGGTTTGCGTCATCAGACGCCTCATTCATCGCTCTACATGTTTGTTTCTAAACCATATCCTCGTATCTCCCATATTAAGGGGGTAAATTGAGTTCAAATTTTGAATAGGGTGAAATTTGGGTGCATTTTTAACATTTTACATTACGTTTTGCCTACTTATGTATAAGCTAGAATCATGAAATTTGGTACACATATGTCCCTTAAGCGTGCCAATGTGCGCACATAACGCGATGATCCTATCATTCTTATAAGTGTGTCAAACAATGAAATATACTTGTAAAAATCACCAAATTTACGAACAATCCAGAAATACGGCCAAATTTAACGTATAAGGGAGAGAGATACGACAAAATGTCACAGGACCAAAGTTGTAGATCACTCCGAATTGAAGAGACATTGTGCCATCCGTTTTGTGATACGACTTACCGTTTAGCCAAAAAATAGCTCAAAAGGAATGTCTGCACAGTCATTAAAATTGCCTTCATATTTCGATATCCTTGGGGGTAAAAAGTGAAAAATTTGAACATCTTTGAATTTTCCCGTCGGTTAGGGACCAAAAGCTATAATTTCACCAAATTTCAATTGTCTACCTCGTCTGGCAGGTTGTGCCGCCATTTGATTTGGGGGGATAGGGGATAAAAATGAGGAAATTCCCGAAAATTTTTAAGCCCACGAAACCTATAGGTTATCGTTTTGGATATACTATATGACTGTGTTCTTATGCTGAGCCCAAAATTTGAGCCCCCCCAGCGTGCCCCCTTCAGGGAATTTTGAGAATTTCCGATTTTTCTAGGGATCCTGGGGTCATCAGTTTCCCTCGTACCAAGTTTCAAATTTCTGAGATTTCTGGAAGTGCCTCATTAATTCACGTCTTTTTTCATTTTTAAATATTTATATATACATCGCTCCAGCCCAACATGCTTTTATATATATAGATGACGGATAAGCATGAGCACGTTGAAAAGTGCAGACTTCCACTTCGAGATTCATATCTCCTAAACGGTTTACGATATTAAGAAACGGTTTGCGTATCAGACGCCTCATTCATCGCTCTACACGTTTGTTTCTAAACCATATCCTCGTATCTCCCATATTAAGGGGGTAAATTGAGTTCAAATTTTGAATAGGGTGAAATTTGGGTGCATTTTTAACATTTTACATTACGTTTTGCCTACTTATGTATAAGCTAGAATCATGAAATTTGGTACACATATGTCCCTTAAGCGTGCCAATGTGCGCACATAACGCGATGATCCTATCATTCTTATAAGTGTGTCAAACAATGAAATATACTTGTAAAAATCACCAAATTTACGAACAATCCAGAAATACGGCCAAATTTAACGTATAAGGGAGAGAGATACGACAAAATGTCACAGGACCAAAGTTGTAGATCACTCCGAATTGAAGAGACATTGTGCCATCCGTTTTGTGATACGACTTACCGTTTAGCCAAAAAATAGCTCAAAAGGAATGTCTGCACAGTCATTAAAATTGCCTTCATATTTCGATATCCTTGGGGGTAAAAAGTGAAAAATTTGAACATCTTTGAATTTTCCCGTCGGTTAGGGACCAAAAGCTATAATTTCACCAAATTTCAATTGTCTACCTCGTCTGGCAGGTTGTGCCGCCATCTTGATTTGGGGGGATAGGGGATAAAAATGAGGAAATTCCCGAAATTTTTTAAGCCCACGAAACCTATAGGTTATCGTTTTGGATATACTATATGACTGTGTTCTTATGCTGAGCCCAAAATTTGAGCCCCCCCAGCGTGCCCCCTTCAGGGAATTTTGAGAATTTCCGATTTTTCTAGGGATCCTGGGGTCATCAGTTTCCCTCGTACCAAGTTTCAAATTTCTGAGATTTCTGGAAGTGCCTCATTAATTCACGTCTTTTTTCATTTTTAAATATTTATATATACATCGCTCCAGCCCAACATGCTTTTATATATATAGATGACGGATAAGCATGAGCACGTTGAAAAGTGCAGACTTCCACTTCGAGATTCATATCTCCTAAACGGTTTACGATATTAAGAAACGGTTTGCGTCATCAGACGCCTCATTCATCGCTCTACATGTTTGTTTCCAAACCATATCCTCGTATCTCCCATATTAAGGGGGTAAATTGAGTTCAAATTTTGAATAGGGTGAAATTTGGGTGCATTTTTAACATTTTACATTACGTTTTGCCTACTTATGTATAAGCTAGAATCATGAAATTTGGTACACATATGTCCCTTAAGCGTGCCAATGTGCGCACATAACGCGATGATCCTATCATTCTTATAAGTGTGTCAAACAATGAAATATACTTGTAAAAATCACCAAATTTACGAACAATCCAGAAATACGGCCAAATTTAACGTATAAGGGAGAGAGATACGACAAAATGTCACAGGACCAAAGTTGTAGATCACTCCGAATTGAAGAGACATTGTGCCATCCGTTTTGTGATACGACTTACCGTTTAGCCAAAAAATAGCTCAAAAGGAATGTCTGCACAGTCATTAAAATTGCCTTCATATTTCGATATCCTTGGGGGTAAAAAGTGAAAAATTTGAACATCTTTGAATTTTCCCGTCGGTTAAGGACCAAAAGCTATAATTTCACCAAATTTCAATTGTCTACCTCGTCTGGCAGGTTGTGCCGCCATCTTGATTTGGGGGGATAGGGGATAAAAATGAGGAAATTCCCGAAAATTTTTAAGCCCACGAAACCTATAGGTTATCGTTTTGGATATACTATACGACTGTGTTCTTATGCTGTGCCCAAAATTTGAGCCCCCCCAGCGTGCCCCCTTCAGGGAATTTTGAGAATTTCCGATTTTTCTAGGGATCCTGGGGTCATCAGTTTCCCTCGTACCAAGTTTCAAATTTCTGAGATTTCTGGAAGTGCCTCATTAATTCACGTCTTTTTTCATTTTTAAATATTTATATATACATCGCTCCAGCCCAACATGCTTTTATATATATAGATGACGGATAAGCATGAGCACGTTGAAAAGTGCAGACTTCCACTTCGAGATTCATATCTCCTAAACGGTTTACGATATTAAGAAACGGTTTGCGTCATCAGACGCCTCATTCATCGCTCTACATGTTTGTTTCTAAACCATATCCTCGTATCTCCCATATTAAGGGGGTAAATTGAGTTCAAATTTTGAATAGGGTGAAATTTGGGTGCATTTTTAACATTTTACATTACGTTTTGCCTACTTATGTATAAGCTAGAATCATGAAATTTGGTACACATATGTCCCTTAATTGTGCCAATGTGCGCACCTAACGCGATGATCCTATCATTCTTATAAGTGTGTCAAACAATGAAATATACTTGTAAAAATCACCAAATTTACGAACAATCCAGAAATACGGCCAAATTTAACGTATAAGGGAGAGAGATACGACAAAATGTCACAGGACCAAAGTTGTAGATCACTCCGAATTGAAGGGACATTGTGCCATCCGTTTTGTGATACGACTTACCGTTTAGCCAAAAAATAGCTCAAAAGGAATGTCTGTACAGTCATAAAAATTGCCTTCATATTTCGATATCTTTGGGGGTAAAAAGTGAAAAATTTGAACATGTTGGAATTTTCCCGTCGGTTAAGGACCAAAAGCTATAATTTCACCAAATTTCAATTGTCTACCTCGTCTGGCAGGTTGTGCCGCCATCTTGATTTGGGGGGATAGGGGATAAAAATGAGGAAATTCCCGAAAATTTTTAAGCCCACGAAACCTATAGGTTATCGTTTTGGATATACTATATGACTGTGTTCTTATGCTGAGCCCAAAATTTGAGCCCCCCCAGCGTGCCCCCTTCAGGGAATTTTGAGAATTTCCGATTTTTCTAGGGATCCTGGGGTCATCAGTTTCCCTCGTACCAAGTTTCAAATTTCTGAGATTTCTGGAAGTGCCTCATTAATTCACGTCTTTTTTCATTTTTAAATATTTATATATACATCGCTCCAGCCCGACTTGCTTTTATATATATAGATTAGATTCTTGCTCCATTGTGAAGCTGGTGGAATTTTGTAAATAATTTAGTGTGTTTAATAACTGGTGTGCATTAGTGAAGTCATTATCATATGCATATGATGTCGCCTACATACCTGCTCCAGTATAATATTCCTTTTGAATGCTGATACGTTCAGAAGATGTTTTTAAAGTTATTCAAAAATGTTTGCTATTATACCTTATAATGGTGAGCCCATGTCCAACCCTTCTTTGTGGCAACTAATCTTGTCAGTGAATGCAAAGCAATTTTGGTGTAGCATTGTTCTAATAAGGCTAATTATTTCTTTGGTTTCCTGCAGTGAAGTATTTTCTTTATGAAGATTTTCGATAATTTTTACGGATTCATCTATTGTTACGTTGGTGTACATATTAGTGATGTCAAAGGGTATCTTTAACCCTTTACCACCCACATTTTTGCTCCGCTTATCCCCAGGTTTCAACCTATTAATTAGGAAACATTCAAGCAGAGCACACCGTTTCATTTTCAATAATATTAGAAAACATGCCATCATTTACAACATTTAATATACCATCATGTCCTTTTCTCTATTCATTGAGTCATAAGTTTGTCGGTTCAAACCCCCACCCGAGCTAGAGATACTCAACACTGAGGTAGGCTGTATTTGTCATATTCTCATGTTGTCTAAATCCCCCTAAGCCAATAAAGATGAGATTCTGGAAGTGTAATGATGACCTTGTATATCAACTTTCACTTCCTCTAGCAAGTGTCTTCCCATTCTGTTTCTATTTTACTGAAATGCGCCTGTTTGATTGCTGCATTAATATATACGCAATCAATAATGTCACTGAATAGATTGTCTCCGCCTAACATATCTAAAAATATAACCTACTTCTCATAATACTCTTTTGAAATTATTGATAGGTTCAACTTAATCAATATAATCATTGAGTAATGAAACAAAATGTTTGTGTTACCTGAATTGCAGCCGCATCATCATCAGGTCCGATATCTAGATATCCGTTTTCACTTATATCACAGTTATCAGTTAAATTATCTTTGTTGATATGTTATTTACTCACTAAAAATATACCTCCACCCCTGCTCAACAATTTTGTGTCATTTCTTATGCCGTTATTCAGCTCAGTCTCAATATCCGCAGTATTCAATCCCGTCATGTTTACGAACTAAACAGCTGACCACCACTCGCCGAAGTTCAAGTCCGTTGCCTAGACAACTTCAAGACAAATTCTCACTCTTCTTTTATTTCCTAAGCCTTGTATATTGTACTGCATGTTCATCAAAGCCTAATAAACATTTCACTACAAAAAATATATAACTATTTCATAGATAGCACACGTATGCAGATAATGCAGCTGGGTGTTTTCGGGCAATATGGACCGTAAGGCAAAGTGAACAGTCGGGCGCTTTCGGGCGGGAAGGGGTTGATAAGTTCTAGGCTGATTTTAATTTATCTGTCTTCTTTAAGTGAGATTTTCTCTTTTAGGATTTTTTCTGTTGTTAGCTTAAATTGTAAATTGGCACATCATAATTTACTATTGGTCTAATGGGACATGAGCTTTTGTGTATTTTGGGGATGGCTCTTACTGTGGGGAGTTTGGGATTTTTTGAAGGTGAGGCTTTCCTTTTCTTGTTCTGTGAGAATAAAGTCTGTTTGCTGGATAGCTTGTTTTATTTTGTTTTGAAATTTATTTGTAGGGTCACATTGTAGTTCTTGAATTCCGTTGTTGTTGATGACAGCTATTGTTTTTTCTATATACCCAAGAATAGAACATAACAAGAAGTGTCAAGAGTATAGATCTTGAATAACAGTGCACTCGCATCTCAGATATGTTCAGACACCGTTCTCTTCTGTAGTGTCTATAATTTAGAACTCAACCAGCAAACATTTATTCAGAGAACAGTGTGCATAAGCAGCAGAATTTCACCTTTAAGCAACTCCTGGAAAATATCACATCTATAAATTAGCAGTTCACAGTGTTGGGAGTAGATTTTTGCTGCCGAGTCACAATTATTCATTGAATATCCCTCTTCCAACTCTCAAGGTTTTCAAAGACTCTGAGGTGCAAGAATGATGTGCAGGAATTCACTTTTATGCCAGTATAACTACAGACGTGTGCTGGGATATTCAGCTTCATCAAATACCTCTAGAATGGACCCATATTACACTCCCCAACATGAAAGTAGAATGTTATCACATCACCATGTAAGCCATCAGATGAAGAGAGACTGAACAGTAAGCCACACATTCAGAAGATTACAATTTACTGTGTTTACAGTAGCAACAGACAGAGCAAGGAAAGATGATGGCAATAAGTCGCTTCTTCTCCAAAATTATTCCACAGCTTCTCCACCAAGGCAGAGTATTACTATGAGATCACCCAACATTAGTAACATTGTAAAGAAGTTTAAATGATGCAAATCTTACCTGGAATTTCTTTTGGAGGAAAAATATGTTCACTATGAGATTCAAAGTCCTACTGGCCATAACCGAATTAAATCCAGCACCCACAATTGTCCTTCAGTTCAGCAGCTACTAGCACTAAGAAAGGATAATGTATGATAGGAGATGATGTCAATCCCATAACGATACCATTACCAAACCATGGAGAATAAAAACATAACCATACAACCTACAGAAATCCATTTCAATAAACGCCAGAGGTAATCAATAAACAATAAACAGTCATTTGATGGGTACTTACCTCATGAATTGTCCTGATGCCTCGATCTTGAAACGCTGCCTGTCACAACTTCATTGGTAGCTGGACCTAACCAAGGTTGTTTCACTATCAAGTCCACAACTTAAATTCAGCTTTTTGCCACTATCAAACATAGCATGCACTGCCATCTCCCTAGTAAATGCTAGAGGCCAATTGTCCACTTGGCGACAATAATCTGGGGACATGTGCCACCAGAACCCCTCTCCTTGCCCCATGAACAAAGTTTCTGTCATTAGTTGGACCTAAAGATGTATATAAATACACTTGTTTGTACTTCCTAAGAGTTGGCTGCCTTGCGTAGCACATTATCACATACTCCCAGACAAAGAAACAAAAGAGAGACATACTTTTCCTAGATGGCTATGTAGCAAATGGCGACTGCTGGGGTTAATATTGGGGAAGCACATAGTAAATTATGCCCCTGCCAAACTTATTCAGCTACTAAGGGTTAAATTCTGACCTCTATGAAGTTATTTGCCATGAGACTCACAAGTGATGCATTTGTTGTTCTTTCAAGCCAGGCTGGTTCCTCTTTGATTTTTACTTGCAGATCCATTTCACACTGCAACTGAAGTAGTTAGAAGGTACTGGGGTTCTTGATTACTTCCAATGATTTTACACTAAAACATAGGCCAGAGAAATATATTACCTTATTGCTGTCATTGCTACTTAGGTTATCTGTCAATAGACTAAGCATTATGCTTGAAATTTTACATGCCGTCAATATTATGAACATACCAAAAAGACTCAAAATTTTACATGACTGTTAATATTGTGATCATACCTATTGGACCTCAAGTTTTCTATGACTGATACTATGCAGAAGAATCTCTATAACAACACTGATAACCATAACAAGAATTCTACATATGATATCCTAAACGGAAACTTCTCAAAATTTCGAACCCTACTACCATATGTCACAGCCTACAGTGTAAAGAACAACTCAACATTCACAGCGTCACTATTAAATTGCAAACATAGGTAAATAACACAGCAAAACAATAATTAAAATTATGCACTACATATTGTAATTTCTTTCTGAAACTAATATCCGCGATTCTTCACCTGTGTAGCCCTTCAGAAATATTCTTCACTCCAAAAAATTTTGATAGGTAAGGTAAGTTACGTTATATTGCTACAACACACGAGGAACAGATTTGCTGGCACTTGTGACACAAAGGCCAGGAGTTTTCAAAAAGAATGCCAGTTATATGCGTATACAGTTTTAATGCTTAAGTAGAAATAAAATTTAAGAAAATTAAAAATATTAAATGTTAAAAATATGTAGAATGCTGAAACTGAGAAAGATTAGTATTAACTTCTTACTGTTCCCAATTGAGATCTATAATTTTCGCAAAAGTAAATTATAGAACTTGAACCTTACCGACAATAGAGATTGTGGACACAGTGTAAATGATAGAAATCACAATTTCTCAATGAAAAAAATCTGTAGCACAATAAATTAACGGAATAGGCTGTACAAATGGCTAATACGCGTCTTATGTAACACATACCTCACACCTAGAGACAATCACTTAATCACTTAAAACAAACACTTAAGGAACGGATTTGATTTGTATCAGTCAGTAGAACGGGCTGAATTTAGGAAAGGAATTACCAGTGAGAACTCCAGAGTACACGACACTTCTTGAAAACAGCACTGGGTGCAATGTCCCGTTATATTTTTAACCATCAACTATCAATACAGTCCTGCTCTAGTGGGCTTTACACGTGGTCAAAGAGAATGAGTAAGAGATGACTCTCAACGCTATTTTTCACTTCTGTACGCAACGGCTGCGCAAAGATCGCCAGGAATTGCACACGAGCGCCTCTAGTGTAAACAGGGCTGAACTAAAATTACCGGGCGGGTGATTTAAATCGTATAGCGCGCGGAGGTTCTCCAGGTTCTCGTCCCCCCTCCACTCTTAAATATTATATTAAATATATTTTTTATTTTCTTATTTCTCTTATATTTTTCTTTCATTTCCTTTCCTTTCTTTCCTTCTTTCTGTTACCTTTTTCTGAAATACTGCATTCTGAACAACAATACACCCGGAGGTTGGCCTGTGCTTTATTATTATTCTTATTAATAATTCTTTTGCTGGAGAAAAGAAGCTTACCACTTGTGCTGCTTATTATAATTATTTCAATTATGGAGCTATATTTTATTTTTACTAATCCACAAAGTCTTGAAGGATCGGAGTGACTGGCCTTGCCTGTGCTGCTTTTGTTTGTTTCTGCTGAGGAAAAAGGAAGCTCACTCACAAAGGGAGGAAGGAAGTGACCTGAAGGTGAGTGGGATTGCCAATCCTTATCTCAGATTAAGACCTATGACAGAAATAGACACTAACATCCCCTCGTACATCAGTCCTCTTTAACACTACTTAAGCCAACTGTAACAGTCAATAGTATCAAGACATGCCACTTATGCAGGAAATAAAATATAAATACAATGTAAGAAAGAAAACCATGCACAGGAACCAAAATGATGAAAGGAAACTCATATGCTAAGGAGGGAGTTTGTAGGATTCAAAGGTAAATTGAAATGAAACATGATCTTTTGATTTATGGAGCTATATTCTACCTACTATCCACAGTGTTACAGGTATAAAATTGTGTAGAAATTTGAACAAAACTTTTAGTGATCATAGTATATCATAATCTCATGACATTATATTCAGGAGTGTTAATCATCAATTAATATTCATCAGCCAGAAAACTATTCAATACAACACAAATACAAGATCATTCATTTATGAAAGAAAGACTGGAACTGACAAGGTACAACATAATACTTTTCTCTCTTATTGCAGTTAAACGTTGCACTGACATTGCAAAAGTTTTCAGCAACACCATTTGTATTTTCCCAAGGAACTTACTATATGATACATCTTTCAGTCTGTCAAAAGAGGCACCTTGGGCTACACACTGAAAAATATTGAGATTTGTACTTCTTTTGCATCTACTAGAGGATGGCAAATCTCTGGCAGAGTAGTGTTTGAAGAAACCAAGACATGATAGCACATACTCTGTTCCTACATACTGCACCAAAACACAACATATCATTCAATCAGTCATCTGCATTTAGATGATAAACAATGTCAAGCTACAAAATTGTATGCATCCCTTGTATTCATTGGTCTACACTATTTACAATAAAAAATGTTCTATTTTATGTGACAGTAGGATATATAAAAAAAATTCTGCTACATGGAAAAGGATGGAATCATGAATATATTTTAGGGTTTAAAAGACAAGAGAGAGCTTACAGAATCTGTGATTGCTCGCTCTTACAACATGCAGGAGGTACAAATAATGCTTCCTTTCACTCCATCTGCAGGAGAGGAGTTCTAATAAATTTACAGAAATATGTATCATCAGGATCTACATACAATAATATGGCAGCTGATCCAGCACAAAACATTCCCATGCCAAGTCACAACATAGCTCCACCTATTAAGAGCTATGTCCAAGGAATTGCTTGCTAATTTAGTACAGTATTACGAACAATATGCTGCTACTTCCACAACATTACGGTGTGCAAGGGACTTTGCTGTGACCTAGACGAAATGCCAGTTGAAGACAGTGGAAACTCACTTCAGACAGTGCCATTTGTACCTACTGTATATCAAAGGCAGAAATCTATGTTGGTGGTTGCAGAGTAGGCTGATCTGTGGTCTGACAGCATGCACTCCAACCGGCCAACCAAGCAGAGGAGGTGTGGCTATGGTTCCACCGTGTTTCTACACCTCTGCATTTGGGACACAGAAACGGGCTGTTCCCCTACCACTGGCTGTCCTGAGATTGGTTTTTCCTTTCGCCTGCAGTAAGGCGAATGATGGGACAGTTCCTAGTATATGTCATGGCCATCAAATATCTTGCCCTCACCACAAACCTCCTTGCTTAAGATGATGATGCCTGTTGATTAAAAGGGCCTAAAATCTAGTTCATTGTTTTAAGAGAAAGTACAACTAGGCAACCATCCCCTATATATATTAGTAATCGGAGAGAAGAAATGGAAGGGGGCTGACACTAGGAAAAATGGTGGTATCAGCTAAGAAGGACCATGCCCTTTGAGGAAAATAAGACTCCCTAGGCCTCCATACATAATACAATCGGGGGCAGAAAAGAACAGGTCGTGATCGAGGTAGATCAGATAGGATAGATGAAAGTGGTTAGCCTGGCACAAGTAAGCGGAAGCAGTGCCAAAATTCAATTAAGGGCTCCGTGGTCGCCTACCCAAGCTCCCAAGTACAGAGCCCACATGGGACCCCTTTTAGTCGTCTCTTACAGCAGGCAGAGAATGCTGTGGCTGTTATTCTACTGCCCCTACCCACAGGGGGACAACTATGATAAGGCTAGTTGCTTTACGTTGCACCGACACAGATAAGTCTTATGACGATGATGGGACAGGAAAGGCCTAGGAATGGGAAGGAGGCAGCCGTGGCCTTTATTAAGGTACAGCCCCAGCATTTGCCTGGTGTGAAAATGGGAAACCACAGAAAACCATTTTCCGGGCTGCCGATAGTGGGGTTCGAACCTATCTCCCGAATACTGGATACTGGCCGCACTTACGTTTCATTACATACATACATACATACATACATACATTTTCATTATAGACTGTTATGCCTTTCAGCGTTCAGTCTGCAAGCCCCTTAGAATTTACTAAACGTCGCCACAATCCTCGATTTGCAACTAGTGTTGTGGCCTCATTTAGTTCTATACCTCTTATCTTTAAATCGTTAGAAACAGAGTCTAACCATCGTCGTCTTGGTCTCCCTCTACTTCTCTTACCCTCCATAACAGAGGCCATTATTCTCCTAGGTAACCTATCCTCCTCCATTCGCCTCACATGACCCCACCACCGAAGCCGGTTTATGCGTACAGCTTCATCCATCGAGTTCATTCCTAAATTAGCCTTTATCACCTCATTCCGAGTTCCCTCCTGCCATTGTTCCCACCTGTTTGTACCAGCAATCATTCTTGCTACTTTCATGTCTGTTACTTCTAACTTATGAATAAGATATCCTGAGTGCACCCAGCTTTCGCTCCCATAAAGCAAAGTTGGTCTGAAAACAGACCGATGTAAAGATAGTTTCGTCTGGGAGCTGACTTCCTTCTTACAGAATACTGCTGATCGCAACTGCGAGCTCACTGCATTAGCTTTACTACACCTTGATTCAATCTCACTTACTATATTACCATCCTGGGAAAACACACAACCTAAATACTTGAAATTATCGACCTGTTCTAGCTTTGTATCACCAATCTGACATTCAATTCTGTTGGATTTCTTACCTACTGACATCAATTTAGTCTTCGAGAGGCTAATTTTCATACCATACTCATTGCACCTATTTTCAAGTTCCAAGATGTTAGACTGCAGGCTTCCGGCACAGTCTGCCATTAAGACCAAGTCGTCAGCATAGGCCAGACTGCTTACTACATTTCCACCTAACTGAATCCCTCCCTGCCATTTTATACCTTTCAGCATATGATCCATGTAAACTACAAACAGCAAAGGTGAAAGATTACAGCCTTGTCTAACTCCTGTAAGTACCCTGAACCAAGAACTCATTCTACCAGCAATTCTCACTGAAGCCCAATTGCCAACATACATGCCTTTGATTGATTTTAATAATCTACCTTTAATTCCATAGTCCCCCAGTATAGCGAACATCTTTTCCCTCGGTACCCTGTCATATGCTTTCTCTAGATCTACGAAACATAAACACAACTGCCTATTCCTCTCGTAGCATTTTTCAATTACCTGGCGCATACTGAAAATCTGATCCTGACAGCCTCTCTGTGGTCTGAAACCACACTGGTTTTCATCCAACTTCCTCTCAACGACTGATCGCACCCTCCCTTCCAAGATGCCTGTGAATACTTTGCCTGGTATACTAATCAATGAGATACCTCGATAGTTGTTGCAATCCTTCCTGTTCCCTTGCTTATAGATAGGTGCAATTACTGCATTTGTCCAATCTGAAGGTACCTTACCAACACTCCACGCCTATTTTACTACTCTATGAAGCCATTTCATCCCTGCCTTCCCACTATACTTCACCATTTCAGGTCTAATTTCATCTATTCCTGCTGCCTTATGACAATGGAGTTTATTTACTATTCTTTCCACTTCCTCAAGCATAATTTCACCAACATCATTTTCCTCCTCCCCATGAGCTTGACTGTTTGCAACACCACCATGATGATTTCCTTTTACATTGAGATGATGTTCAAAATATTTCCTCCACCTCTCCAGTGATTTCCTGGGATCTGTTATGAGTTCACCTGAATTACTCAAAACACTGTTCATCTCCTTCTTCCCTCCCTTCCTAAGATTCTTTATTACTCTCCAGAAAGGTTTCCCTGCTGCTTGACCTAGCCTTTCCAGGTTATTACCAAAATCTTCCCATGACTTCTTTTTGGATTCAACAACTATTTGTTTCGCTCTGCTTCTTCCATCTACGTACAAATCCCTGTCTGCCTCGGCCCTTGTTTGGAGCCATTTCTGATAAGCCTTCTTTTTACGTATACAGGCTGCACTCACTTCATCATTCCACCAAGATTTTCGCCTTTTCCCATCTTTACACACAGTTGTTCCTAGGCATTCCCTTGCTGTTTCTACTACAGCATCCCTGTATGCCACCCATTCACTTTCTATATCCTGAACCTGCTTACTGTCTACTGTTCGAAACTTCTCACTAATCATATCCATGTACTTCTGTCAAATTTCCTCGTCCTGGAGTTTTTCTACCCTTATTCGTTTGCAGACAGATTTCACTTTCTCTACCCTAGGCCCAGAGATACTTAGTTCACTACAGATCAGATAAAGGTCTGTATCATCGAAAAATCCCCGAAAAACTCGTACATTCCTAAAAGATTTCCTGAATTCAAATTCTGTTAAGATATAGTCTATTATGGATTTGGTACCCCTAGCCTCCCATGTGTAGCGGTGAATAGCCTTATGCTTGAAGAATGTAATCGTAACAGCTCAACCCATACTAGCACAGAAGTCCCGCAAACGCTTCCCATTCCCATTAACTTCCATATCTTCCCCACATTTACCAATCACCTTTTCGTATCCTTCAGTTCTGTTCCCAACTCTCGCATTGAAATCGCCCATTAGCACTATTCTATCCTTGCTGTTCACCCTGACCACGATGTCACTCAATGCTTCATAAAACTTGTCAACTTCATCCCCATCTGCACCCTCACATGGTGAATACACGGACACAATTCTTGTCCTAATTCCTCCCACTGACAAATCTACCCACATCATTCGCTCATTTACGTGCCTAACAGAAACTATGTTGCGTGCAATGGTATTCCTGATAAAGAGCCCTACCCCAGACTCTGCCCTTCCCTTTCTAACACCCGTCAAGTACACTTTATAATCTCCTATCTTTTCCTCCTTATCTCCCCTTACCCGAATATCACTTACTCCTAGCACATCCAAATGCATCCTCTTTGCTGACTCAGCAAGTTCTACCTTCTTTCTTCCATAAGCCCCATTAATATTGATAGCTCCCCATCGAATTCCATTTCGTTCGGCAAGTTGTTTCCAAGGAGTCCCTCGCCTGTCAAATGGGAGTGGGACTCCATTACTCCCATAGGTCCGAGGCTTGCTTAAAGTGTTCTGAGCTCGGTAGATTCATGAAGCAGGATGCTGCCCTACTTGCACATAGTCCAAGTGAGGATCTCTCCTCTAACGGGTTATGGACCACCAGTGAATTGTGTAGTCCTAGCCGCCTGAGTACAAGGAGGGCCACGACTCAGAATATGTCCGAGATGCCCACTCCCATTCCATAGCAACTGGTATCCCGACTCTCAGGACCACTTACTAGGCCACTCAGCCGTTGCCCATGGTTCACGAACTAGGACGTGACTACAGTAACGCACAAACATGAACCAAATTATCCGAAATTCATTTGCCTTGGTGTGGTATGTTTTCATGTTCTGGCCTCAGGAGATTAGTAAAACAAGAACAGTAAAGATGCTTACCTCAAATATCTTGTACTTTTTCTTCAAACACGCAAACGAAGATAACAAATATACGCATACAAATCAAAGTAAAGCAAAATGACACAAACGTCAAAAACGTGGTCGTCCCACGTGGTCCAAGTTGTCAAACTCAAATCGACCAATAGAAATCGGGAGATGTTTCTACCAATAGGAGCTGCCGTATTCGTCACGTGGGCTTAGGGTGAGTGACGTGATGTACAACAGCGCGCCCACGCGAGTGGAGGGCAAAAGTATTCAGTCTGAGCCGGGCCCTCGGAAGGGTAGGACCTATGCCGCTCTCAACCCTTTCACGAGGTAGTGGTGGGGGTAAGGTTCGGCATTTCGGTTCACTGCCGTCTCAATCCTACATATATAGATTGAGACGGCTGTGGTTCCGTTATTGATGTTGGGGAGGAAGGGGCGTTATCGTTGAAGGAGGGATTGGATATGGGTGGGGTATAGCAGCCATTACTGAATGAAAACAGCTCATTTGCGAGGTATAATCTGAAAATGCAACAACCCGACAACATTATAGAGATCATTTTGCAGTTGCTCACAATCTTGTAACTTATTTATTACTCTGTACAGAATAACATCATCTGCGAAAAGCCTTATCTTTGATTCCACTTCTTTACAAATATCATTGACATATATAAGAAAACATAAAGGTCCAATACTATTGCCTTGAGGAATTCCCCTCTTAATTTTTACAGGGCAGGATAAAGCTTCACCTACTCTAATTCTCTGAGTTCAATTTTCTAAAAACAGAGCCACCCATTCAGTCACTCTTTTATCTAGTCCAATTGCACTCATTTTTGCCAGTAGTCTCCCATGATCTACCCTATCAAATGCCTTAGACAGGTCAGTCGCGATACAGTCCAATTGAACTCCTGAATCCAGGATATCTGCTATATCTTGCTGGAATCCTACAACTTGTGCTTCAGTGGAATAAACTTTGTAACAGTATGGCTTCTCTTCTGAAGTGTGTCCGCATATGAACAGTTAGGTCAGACTGCCTTTCTTTGTGAATGATTTGCCACAGACATTGCAGCTGTTTGGCATCTCGCCTGTATGGGTCCGCATATGATCGGTCAGATTGCCTTTCCTTGTGAATGATTTGCCACAGACAAAGGCTTCTGGCCTGTATGTTTCCGCATATGTTCGGTTAGTTTGCCTCTCTTTATGACTCGCCTGTATGTCTCCGCAAATGTTCGGTAAGTTTGCCTCTCTTTATGCATGATTTGCTACAGACATTGCAACTGTAAGCTTTCTCGCCTGTATGGGTCCGCATATGACCGGTTAGACAGCCTTTCTGTATGACTTATTTGCCAGACATTGCAGCTGTTTGGCTTCTCGCCTGTATGGGTCCGCATATGATCGGTCAGACAGCCTTTCCTAGTGAACGATTTGCCACAGACATTGCACCTGTAAAACTTCTCGCCTGTATTGGACCGCATATGTTCGATTAGCTTGCCTCTCTTTGTGACTCGCCTGTATGGCTCCGCATACGTTCGGTTAGTTTGCCTTTCTTTATGAATGATTCGCCATAGACATTGCAACTGTATTGCTTCACGCCAGTATGAGTCCGCATATGACCGGTTAGCATGCCTTTCTGTATGAATGATTTGCCACAGACTTTGCAGCGTAAAGCTAGTTGCCTGTGTGGGTCCGCATATGATAGGTCAGATTGCCTTTCTTTGTGAATGATTTGTCACAGACGTTACACCTGAATGGCTTTTCGCCAGTATGGGTATACATATGATCGATCAGACTGCCATTCCTTGTGAATGATTTGCCACAAACATTGCAGGTGTAAGGCTTCTGGCCTGTATGGGTCCGCATATGTTCGGTTAGTTTACAACTCCTAATGAATGATTTGCCACAGATATTGCACCTATATGGCTTCACCCCAGTATGGGTCCGCATTTGTTCGGTTAGACTAACTCTCTTTATGAATGATTTGCCACAGACATTGCAACTGTATGACTTCACGCCTGTATGGGTACGCATATGATGGGTCAAACTGCCTTTCGTTGCGAATGATTTGCCACAGATATAGCACCTGTATGGCGTCTCGCCAGTATGGGTCCGCATATGTTCGGTTAGTTTGCCTCCCTTTATGTATGATTTGCCACAGACATTGCAACTGAAAGGCTTCTCGCCTGTATGAGTCCGCATATGTTCGGTTAGGTTACCACTCTGTATGAACGATTTGCCACAGACACTGCAGCTGTAAGGCTTCTCGCCTGTATGGGTCCGCATATGTTCGGTTAGTTTACCTCTCGCTATGAATAATTTGCCACAAACATTGCAGCTCTATGGCTTCTTGCCTGTATGGGTCCGCATTTGACCGGTTAGACTGCCTTTCTGTATGAATGACTTGCTACAGACTTTACACCTGTTTGGCTTCTCTCCTGTTCGAGTCAGCTTGTGATAAGATAAACTGCTTTTCTTGACAAATGATTTGCAACATACAGTGCAAAAGTGAGTCTTGTTGCTTGTCTGAATACCCCTGTGACCTACTAGTTTTTTCCACCTGAAGGATTTTCCATAGACGTTGCAGCAGTATCGGTTCTCGCCCGTGTCAGACCGCATATGTTCTGGGCTTTTCCTGAAATTTTTATGAGATACTGAGCATTCGTTTATAATCCCACATTTATGCAATCGCGTGTCCCCAGTCAGCATATTCCTCTTTGTATAGCAATTATCAGAAAATCCGCACACTTGGAGCGGGTGGATCGTGAGGTATTTCGACAAGCTGCTTCGGCTACATAACATCTTTCCGCAGTGATCGCACTTGACGGGTCGATCTTCCTTGTGTCTCTTCAGATGTCGCAAGAGGTCCAACTTCCTAGCCAGGACTTCACTGCACACACTACACCTAAAACTAGATGATCCGCCGTCCGGAGGTTGATGATCTCTATAGCTCACCTCGGGTCTCGATCTACAGTGACAAATTAAAACCATGTGACCAATAGTTCAACAGCCAAATCCACTACAACTCTCACACAGGGGATTTGCTACTGGACATTCCAATCACTGATATCCAGTGCAGAGAGCTCGTTACTCATAAACATTACATTCCTGAAAGTAAACATCATCTGAGGTTAAATTTCAAAATGTCTCACTTGTTACGAGAATATGTTGCGTCTTTCTTAATCACGATAACAGGCGCAAGAAACTTTTCACGGTTTAGAAATGTACGAGTTAATAGACAACCTCATTTGAAGAAAGCATGAGAAGTGGTCGCGCCTAAAAGGGTAAATACTCACACAAGCTCTTTAATCCAGCACATATTGTTCTATCGAAATCTGTAGTCTGTTCTCCTACATAAAGAACGGCATATGCTTTGGAGTTTTGATCTTGTTGAAGCACTCTGCGCTTTGTTGCAGGGAAGTAATAATTTTTGTAAAGGACCTTGTTCTTGAGGTTGTTTGAGAGAATGTCTGTGCTGTAGATATTAATTAAGTTGAGAACGTTTGCCGACATTCAGCAAGATCTGTTGAAACACGGCTAATCTTTTATGAATGTTATTTTGTCACACAAATATACATATTGTATTTGTACATTGTTATATCACTATAGCATTTTATTATGTCGCTGTGTCGCTTTTCCGAAATATGTATCTTTGATGTGCAATCAAACATAGCCAACCTATATATAGGACGGTAGGTTTATACAAGGACGTTCGTACTTACTACCATGTACTACATCAGTCTACGTCTTAATTCCTGTATTTAACACGGTAGCCACTAATCCTGATGAAATCCTGGCAAAGCTGAAATATAACAAGTAAACGACGGCTCTCTCGCTAGCATTGATACTGTCGTTTCTCCTCAAGACACTGCTGTTAAAGACATTATGAAGGCAACACAGCATATGGCTTTGGTGATAGCGTTTTATTACAATGTCCTAATATCCTAATTTTGAAACCAAACGCAACCTATCATGCCCTTGAATATTCTTAAAAGTACTACTTTAAAAATACGGAGAGAAGGAGCATGAAAATCAAGGCTTGAGCCAAAATTCGAGATGAAAAGACGTTGAATTGTACCGTAGTGGATATTGCTGCTATGTAAAAGAAGGAATGTTATTCTATTTATTTCAAAAGATCACGGGCAACGTGATTATTTGTAGTGGATTCATAACATAGTTGGATAGCATCCAATTCTGAGCCTGTCTCCCCACTACAGAGTAGTTCTACATATTCTACGGAAGAAGGGCGGGAAATGCAAATTTCTTGGTTAAAGGTGAGATCCGCTTAAAACTGCGACATGGGAAAATCGATCACGCAGGCTAAAATATATCGTAACATGGACTGGTACATTCCAACTCATGCAGTATGAACTGAATTAACATGGCCCAGTCGAATGCATGACTGGCTCACAAGCAAAGTAATGGGAGGCTCGACCATGTATTGTTACTGCACTCTTTGGAGAAAATAAGTGGGCAAATCAAAGGGGGACATTGATTCCAGATATGACAGACTAAATCTCTTGATCATCAAACAAGATATTGATGTTGACACCACTAGACAACAGGGGGCAGAAAATACGACACTGGATGGTATGTCATGCGTTCTGTGGCATATCACACCAAGCAAAGATGCAAAAGTCTGTAACCCTTCTTCTTTACGTGAATACTTGATTCCTGTGACAAGTAATTTATCAGGTTCACAATTAGTTTTCAGTAAAATAATGTTTCATTTCGCATTGATAAATATTCTACACCAACCAGCTATATTGCTGTAACACGTGGCGCTTCCCATGTGACGGATACGTGTTCCCCGCTGGCCTGCCGATGAACTTGAGCAAAATATAAAAGCTCTCGCGTACCAAACATGTACAAAGTCTTTAATGGCAACTTTGGCGGAGATGGAGACGTTCACTAGGGACCAGATGGCGGAAGAGGTACACTAAATTTCTGGAAGTTAGTGCAGAAAAGAGGGTAGCGTTTCTTCTCTAGAGGAGTGGCTGCAAAAGGCATCTGTTCTCCATGTCCGCAGCTGCGTTACTACCTTCCGTCATGAGCACTTAAATGCTTCAAGACAAGCCGGCCGTAAAATAATGCCGTTACATCATTACAGAAATATGTCTCATGGTATCGGAGCCAAGGTTAGTGCAGCCCCTGGAAGGGACGCGCATTGGCAGTGCCCAGTCAGCATGAAAAGTATGCTAGGGTTACCGTCGCACGGGCTGTGACGGCTAACCATGCTAGTACCCCCATTTTGTATCCCATCATTGAATTATGCCTGGGTGAAGTAGCGAATACGCCACTGCACTTGAGAGAAGGCTTGTAGGCATCTGAGAGGTGCGGAAAGAAAGATGGAATGGAGAAACGTCATGTGAAAAGAGGTGTGGTTACTAACTGCTGTACAACAGAAACCGAAGAACAGCTCATGGTGTTGACATTGTCATATCAGCTAAATTTGACGGTTCAGTCTCCGAGGTGCAAAAGTTTGACAATCGCTTGATGTAACTCGTCCGCATTGGGGAGAGAAGGAAATTCCAATTATTCAGCGCAACGCTCCACAAACTGACGTGCGCACGGAAACCAAAGATGCGTTCTGGGCACTGCCTGACAAGAAGAACGCTGGCTATCTTATCGCTGCCGCTGATCTGAATGGACGTGTCGGACCGAGGAAAGAAGAACAAACAGTCCATGGCGTTCATGGATATGGAGAAAAGAACGACGATGCCCAACAAATTCGCGATTATGCAGAAACTGATCACCGCAAACACACGGTTCAAAAAGAGTGATATTCATCTACTCTCTACTACAGTGGCTCCGATCCAATTCGCATTGACTACATCCTTGTGAGAGGGTGAAATCTCGAAGATGTTCTAGAGATAACAGTTGTCCCTTATTAAATCCTTGCGATGCAACAACGACCAGTCATCTAAGCTGTGGATAAAGTCACCAAGAGCCCAATACTTCAGGGAAATAGACAAATTGGGATCAAATGGTTGCCCCTGAAGAAGGAGACTAACGCCGTCGCAAAAGTTACAGAGTCACAAATCACCATAGTTGAAGTGAGCCGGACTAAACTGAAAGACGCCTTTCGCTCTATTCCTGGAACAAGTAAGTCAGGGCGACAACAACGATTGATTAAACATGATATATGGCCAAGGAATGAAGATGTTAAATATGCAGTACGGTTGAAGAAGCAGCTGTACCACCAGTTTCTTGCTCGTTGGAATGCCTACAAGGTAGCCACTCGTAAAATGAAGGAGGTATTTGCCGTAACAAAATCAAACCGGTAGGCAGGTCTATATGTGAAACATGACATACGCGAATTCGAGCGGAATTTTTAACGGCTAGTCCAATCGAGCCATCGCAAAACGTCAGAAGTCCAACGTTTTTACGGCATCAATGAGGAAACAGACGATTTGCTACTGGAAAGGCGGGAAGCGCGAGTACACTGGTGCAACGATTTTGATAACATTTCAATCATGGAATTTTCGTATCTACCAATCCTAATCACCTCCGCTGTTGAAGGTCCAACGTAGGAAAATGACGTCACTAAAGTCCAGACTATGATGAAGGAAATGAAACCAGCGAAGGCCATCTGTCCCGATTATCTTCCAGCAGAGTTTTGTTTCTCTCAATGGGGGGATGCAGCAGTATGGCTAAAGCAAGATTTTCAACCATATCATCAAAGAAGGTCAAAAACAAACAGCCTAGCGACGGATTATCAATTCAGAAATAAGGGAAGCCCTGCCAATTTTTCTAGTCACGGCCCGAACATACATCTGAGCCTCGCAATGAGAGACTTAGAACAAATCTTCGTCAAAAGGATTAGCGATTTAGCCAAACATACAACAAGCCAAGCTGGATTTGTGTAAAATTGTGGCGCAATAGGAGAAACCCATGCTGCCGGACTAATACTTGAGAAACACTGTGAAAAGTATAAAAGGCTTCATCACAAATTTCTGGACCCTTAGAAGCCCTTCCATCGGGTACTTCATGACCTAATCAGTCAGCCCTACAAGTACATGGCATTCCAGAGCACCTTGCTGAGAGGGTATAATTGCTCTACAAAGAACAAATGAGTTGTGTTCAAGCTGCCGCAGGAGCGTCTGATGACTTCCGCATAAGTGTAGGAGTCCATCAAGGCTTATCACCACTGCAGCTTATTCTTGTGATGGACATAATTACCACAAACCTGCGCAGTCCAATACCATGGGCACTTCTCTAAGCAAATGATATCATTTGGCTGAAGAGAATAAGCCAGACCTGCAGCATCAAACAGAAGACTGGAACAATCGACTAGCGCAATAAGCCCCGCGCCCCAACAAGAAAAAGACAGAATACATTGCATTACATCGTCTACAAGTTGGAACCATGCATGTTGACGTTGAAGATATTGCACGAGTAGGGATATTTAAGAATATTGGCTCCACAATCTATGATTATGGCCGACTTACTGATGAAGTCAACTTAAGGATATACAAAGCCTGACTGAAGTGGAGAATGACAACAGGCGCCCTTCCGAACTTTGGACGAAGGGCCATCTCTAAACTAAGTTCTACCGAACTGATATCTGTCCTATCGATATCCATCCTGTCGTTTTCTACAGCAACGAATGCTGACCAGCTCTAGAGCTAGAACGCCAACTAAGCATCATGTATACAAAGTTGCTTAGGTGGAAGGCTGGCATAATTAGACTAGATCACATTTCAAATTATGTTGTTAGAAAACGTTTTGGCATTGCAGCGATCCAGAAGAAAATTGGGGAAAGGCGTGTGCGCTGGTTTGGTCATGTGTCGCGTGTAGAGGAGGATACATTGGGAAAGTCAGAGTATTACACAGAAAGTCGGTGAAAAGAGGCGCTAGGGACGAACCAGACAGCATAGACTGCTAAAGTGCACAACGGCCTGAAAGTTGGAAGACTACATGCAGACATGGCCCGAGACCGAACTAACTGGAGTCAATGAACCACAACACCGGACCCTGCCACCAGATATGGACTGATGAATATTCTGTTACAAAAATGGAATGCAATGGATATTTTACACATCCTAATATTCAAATTAGTTTATTGTATGTTCAAATTTTCTCCCCTAATGCCTACGTCCGATATCTATAAAAACTTATTTTCACAAAATAGTGCTTGAATGTCTGAACGCTTCTGGATTTCGTGTTTAAGTGACTCCTATAAATGCATTGTGAAGAAAAACTCATAACTCAAAAAAATAAAAAATGGGTATATCTGTGTTAAAAGGGAAGGACGGTTTGAATATCCGGTGAAATTCTACGAGTACCTACAAGAGGGGAATAGAATTTTGTTATTTTCACTCCGATCACGCCTATAAATATGAAGACCATGGAGGAGTGGCACAAAGTGGTCAGCTCAGGGCCATGTGACACTCAACGCTCTAAAGCTGGAAGGAAGCCACATAACTAAGTGGTTAGTTCAGGACCATGTGTCTCTACACAAACGGAAGTAAGCCCCATCACTATTTAGCTCAGGACGATGTGTCTCTCCACAAATGGAAGGTAATCTCATCACTAATTGGTAATCTCAGAAATACGTGTATTTCCACAAGTCAGCAATTAGGAAATTTTATGAATCTTAAAATCTTTTCTTATGTAATTCAATACCCAACTGGCATGGCAAATAGTTTAGACATTTTAAAGGAAGTCATTTAAGTTGCGGCATGATATTTGTAGACTGCTGAAATGAGAGTGAGGAAACAATAGCGCCTGAGGTGAGATATAAAACAAAGTGGGAAGTAGCAGATAAGATCCGGTCGACTGAATCCTTCAGAAGCATCTAAAATCTATGATGTAAAATGGACTAAGCTACATAGACAATGGACTGTTCTCTGACATATATGCCAAGGAAAAAGAAGACACAAAAATGCATGTCGCTTTGCACAAAATATGTTTAGAAAGTAGAAAGCTAATTTAGACTCCATCAAAAATAGATATATGATTTTGTGTGTGAAAAGGATTCATAAGCAACATTTTTACTGGTGGTCAAAATACAAGATTGTTCTCTAACGTAGCCTATTGTGTCCTGTTACACATGAATTACAAAGAAACACAGAGTGTGAGCTGGTACTTGGTAGTTCTGAGGACCGACATGAATATTTCTTGCCACTAGTTGTGAAAGTACAGTAGTAACAAGTCAGTGCATCACATAAGAGCCAAGAAGACTCTAACCACTCACAAAATCAAAGAAACCATTCAGAATTCATAGTTTCCATCATAAATCTGGTTTGAAGTCAAATCTTAGGCTATGACTAGCCATCGCATGACCTGCTGATACAAGGGCTTGGTTAAGAGCACCAATTCGAGACTATACAATCATTTCCCACGGATTATCAAAGATCATTTCACACAGTAACCAACAAAGGTGTGACAGCAAAAAATTAATTAGCAATGTCACAATTACAGTTCAAAAACACTACTGCATTAAATGTCTTAAAACAGGACATACACTTGTGGTACATTGTAAGGTCAGTGACAACAATTACAATTTTGAAAGAATATTATATCACTACGTTATTTACCTATTTTTATTATTAGCATAGGGCAACAAGTTAGATACATATATACAAATATATAGTATTTACAAATGTACACAGAGAGGAAACATGTTTTATAGCAGAATGTCCAGTTGAGTGATCCTCTGTATGGCTTCCTCTGTTGGTTCCAAAAAGTCACTCGGGCTACCTGTGTAGGAACGTCGTGTACATTCACTTACAATATGGGGATCATCTGTCGAGATGCACCACAGTCGCACTCTGGTGATGAGATATATTTCCACTTATAAAGGGCATCCCTGCGTCGTCCATGATTTGTTCTCACCCAATTCAGAGTGGTCCAAATCTTACGCGGTAGATGATGTTCACCAGAAAAGATGTTGTGTAAGGAACTGTCTGTGGCAACTTTCCAGCGACTTCTCCATTCTTCTAAAGGGTGAAAATTCCCATCAGCCAATGCGACAGCATCATGCAAAGATGGATGTCGTGACTCCAACCTCGTTACCTTGAGAACAGGAATATCATCCAAAACAGGCAGTTGAGGCTTCATTTCTATCTTCTTGATCTCTCGGATGGGAGCATTTTATCTTTTTAAAACAGGTGGAATTATACCTGACAGAATTGGGAGCCAATAAAGGGTTGTGGACTGGATAGTACCAGATATTAACCGCAAGCTAACATTCAGTTGAGTACCAATTAGTCTTGTATATGGGCTATCCAGCCAAACTGGTGCACAGTACTCACCACACGAGAATACCAGTCCCAAAGCAGATCATAAAGTCTTTGCTGATGAACCCCAACTTGAGCCATACAATTTCTGAAGGATAATATTAGGTGTTTTGAGCTTTTTGACAGATTCATAAGATGTTGTTTGTAAGATAGTGTGCGATCAAGTGTAATCCACAAATATTTGGGATAGCTGCTATGCCGAAGTTCTTGGTGACAAAAACGTATGTTAAGTTTAATGCCAGCTTGGCGATTATTCAGGTGAAAACATGACACTTCTGTTTTGTTAGAGTTAGGACACAGTTGCCATTTCTTGAAGTACGTTTCAAGTGAAATCAGGTCTCTTTGTAGCACTTCTTCTGTCACACTAAGGTACCGATTTTGAGTGGCTAGTGTTATGACATCAGCATAACAAAATGTTTGCGATGATGTTTCTGGGAGATCGGAGATATACAAATTGAACAGTAGGGGAGACAGTACCGATCCTTCAGGTAATCCATTTTTGTGCTTCCTTTCTCTACTCATACTATTTCCCATACACACTCGAAATCTTCTGTCATTGAGCATATTGCTTATAACCTGCATGATGGTCCTACGGGGTGCAATTCGGAGAAGCTTGTAAATTAATCCTTCCCTCCAGACTGCGTCAAATGCTCCTGTAAGATCAATGAATACAGCTGAGGTCTTGAGTTGTTTCTGGAAACCTGCTTCCATGTGGAATGTCAGTGAAAGCACTTGATCACAGCGGTGGCGATTTGGCCTGAATCCAGCTTGATCAACTGTAATACGCTGAAAAATAGTTGCGCTGATTCTGTTGTGGAATAGCCTCTCAAAAAGAAGGGCAACTGGTCTATAACTGCTTGGGTCATTGGCAGGCTTACCTGGATTCAAGATGGAAATCACTTTCATTCGTTTGAATTCTGCCGGGAGTTGTCTGTTCTGTAGAAGGTCGGTAAAAAAACCTCACCAGCCAACTTCTTGCATTCTTCCCTAAATGAATGCGAAATTCTGGATGAATGTCGTCAAAATCTGGAGCTGTACTTGGTTTAACGTCTTTGAGAGCAGCACTGATGTCCCGTAAGCGGTTGTGAATACCTTGATGTGCGTGGTGTTCTTGATTCCAGAGTTTGGAGCTGGTGCCGTATGTATTTGGTATGTTTCTTATCTGATGGAGTTTGGGAAGTTGTGACGATGAGAGATGCTACTTCATCCGGAGTAACTCCAGGCTGTTGCCTTACCAAAGGTGTCCTTCCTCCAAGTTTTCTGCGGTGCCCCCAAGATCTTCAACTGGAATGAGTTAGGTCGATATTCTCCACTGTCTCAATCCACCGTTCTCTCTGGGTAGTATCCATGCTGGAAAGAAGACCATCAGCTATGTCTTCATCACCAGTATGCCGATATTCGTTATAGAGTGCATCAGTCTCTACATTCCAACCAGGGATGTATTCTTTTCTATGGCATACTCTTCTTAGCCGCCATCATAACAGCACCTACGAAACGCTTGTAATTGTGCTTGGGAGCAATCCACCGAACACATTTATCCAGTTCAGTGGTGAATGTTGACCAATTTGCTTTTCTGAAGTTCCTCCGAGCATGTGGTATTGACCGTACAACAGGAATTTTGATGCCAATGTCCACTACAATGGGGCCATGTTGACTGTGGGGAAAATGTCTGAACACTTTACGACTGGTATGTAAGGGCTGTCCTGCCTCCTATCAGCTAACAAATCACAAGTCAGGATTGAAATCCCTATTTCATGCAGCTGATTGGAAACTACCAAGATCTTTTGGGTAAAAAATCAGATGGAGATTGTTCATTTCTGTCTATTCTACGAGTTTCTTTCCACATTCATTGTCATCCGAGTACTTCCATAGTTCGTGATGGCTGTTGAAGTCGCCTATATAAACTGCAGGGTGTTGAGCAGTCGGGAGTACGGTACCTGACCACTGTGCGTTTGGGGGTTTATAAATGTTAAAAATAGTAACATGTGCCACTCGCACAGCAACACAATGGATGTCTTCGTCTTTGTCTTCGTTTTGAAAGAGCAGTGAGGCATCTTGGATATTATTACGAACCTAAGTAGCTATACCATGTGCACTGTGAAATGTTGCACCAAGAGCTGTGTAACAATTAATGAGGCCCCTTTTCCGAAACTCTTCTTCATTGGCTGTATGGGTTTCATGTATACCCACAACATCTATATTATTATTCAGGATAACTTTGGACAGGTAGTCACATTTTGCTCTGCTGATGCTTTCTACGTTAAGCTCGAAAACATGGATGAAAGGTCCGATGTTTCTTGTCTGGTAGCTCTGAGAAGAGCCATTTCCATGAAATACTTCTGCCATTGCTGGAGGATCTTTAAAATGATAGGTCCAGCAGCCACAGTTATTGCTTTCTTAGCACCACCCGGAGGTCACGTGTAGGGCACTTTTAGGGTAAACCTACGAACGTGAAGCAATAATGTACCGCCTATTTATCTACTTTTATGAGATAATAAATTCACTTACTTGGAGAATACTGAATTTTTTTAGGCAACCTGCACAAATTTAAAACTCCACTTGTACCTGTCCATTTTATTAGTTAATACTAATTTTGTAAGTATGTTTGCATCAACACACTAGAAGCACCTGACTGACAATGAACACTAAAATGAAATAGAAAGTGTGACCACATCACTGGAATGAACATAAATTCAATAGCACAATTTTTTTATGCTTACAACAATGCACAAGTTTTATTTGAAAACTATGATACCGAAGATGTAGCATACCTGACCTCAAAGTTTCATTTCTACAACACATTATCTGCTTTGGCGTCCACAAATGGAGGAATCTGACTTAACACATAAGAGAACAGAAATGATCAGAAAAAAGGAATCTAACCAAATAATTTCAAAAAGACATTCTTCGAGTCATCACATTATTGAACTCAGCCATCATTATATTGATTAATGAAACTGATTATGTTAGTTTTAAATATTTATTGTTTACAATGTACATAAAACTTAACAATTTCGAATTTGTAGATTTAATTTTTAATCTACAAATATCGCTTTTTCTGTGTGTCACTGTTGGCATGAACGTATAAAAATATTACTCAGAATATCTGGAAGCAATAGTTTCATATAGCATTGCAGATGATACGAATGTGATGAATAAATGATGCAGAAAAAGTGAAAGAAAGAACACTTTTTCATGATCGCTTAAAGGTATTGTAAACAAATACACTTCAAAAATATCTAGCTTTACCAGAGATTCTTTTTGTAGATATATATTGAATATAACTACGAGTACATGATGGAACATTAAAAATGATCTTAAAGTTCCTGAATATTTTAGATAATTTTAACCAATAGAATTTTCAGATATTAGTGTTTAAATGTAACCTTGTAGAGACAGGATTGAACTGATGAAAATGGCCACTTTTGGAGATAAACCAACCACTACTGAACACAACAGTGAATAGGTACAACATATTCCATATTGTATAGGACTTGTAGTATACGCACTTTGTTTCTTCTTTGATGTATGGCAACAGCTGATCATCAGTTTGTTCCTCTATGAATATTTCCTCCTTAGTAACTTCGGAAGGCTGTCAGTAAGAAATAAGAAAAGTACAATAAAGAATTAAGGAAATAACAATATATAGGCCTAAAATAGAAACAGCTGAGAAAATAAATTTCATAGTGGCACAAGAAGAGTATAATTAATTTATCTCCCATTTAAAAAATATATAATGGAAAGGAACAATCAAATGAAAATCCCATTAAATGCAAAGAGAGGTGTCTACCTTGGTGGCAAATGGTACCCAAAAATACATTATTATCAAGCACTAAATTTTAAAAGAACAGAGAAGAAGACAATTTCCTAAAAACAGTATTATACAATTATTGCTATTTTTTTCTATTAAGCACACAGCTCATCCTTAATAAATGTATAGTCAACAAACATACCACTTGTGCAACTACTTCAAATAATACTATACAAATTCTATTAGGTTAAAATTTACATTGCATTTACTTATTTATTTTATTTTTTACCCTTTTTGGAACCTAACGTGCACAATGACCTGCTGTGTTTTAACCTGACTCCCTTTGGCCAATGCTTTTCAAATAATTGATGAGATATAAGAACATGAAAAGGAACACACTGTTGGACAGCAGTAGACACAGTAGCATAGAAAGGGAGGAACATTACAAATTTGTAAATTTAAAATCACCTACATATTTGTGAATATTCAGCAGAGTATATGTATACATACGTGTATGTGAACATGTACAATTTTAGGAAAATAAATAATAGTAAGCAGTATCTCCAAATCATTGCCCAATACCATTCCTTGCTTCTGTTTCTCTTTCTGTTGATCCCTAATTCCACAATGACTTGCCATTTTCTTCATCCTCTTATATTCATATTCCCCTGTTCCCATCTTCCTACATATGACTTGACTTGTCACCTCTTTGTTCATTTCCATGTTCCCATATATTTTCTTTCCAAAAACACTTCACTGTAATATCAAATAATCCCACAGTACTCCTACCACTTTCCCAACAAGTGGACAATGCTTAAATCATAAGCATAGAAATATCCATCATCCCCCATCTGTACATCACATTAAGACCAAAAGCATAAATCAGTTAATGTCCCAATCAATCAATGAATCAATCTATGAATCAATCAAACCACAGCAATTAGCGCTGTTGGTTGTTTAAATAGAAAAAGATTGTGGAAATATATGAAACAAATTATTTCAATCACTAAATCATCTTCCTATAAGTGAACATTTGCCAAATTTGTCCCCTTGAATTCAAACTTATCTTCATGTTGTGACCTTTCCTACAGTTAAAGAACATGACTTAAATGTATTCATCTACTAATGTCATTCCAAGACATCTCTCCAATGACATCTCAGAATATACTGCTTAATCAAACAACTTGTCTCCTTTCTCCAAGTCTCCCCATCTGAAACTTTGCAACATCTCTGTAACACAACTCTTTTGTTAGAAATCACCTGCAAGAAATGGAGCTATTTCTGTGGATCATTTCCTGTTCTCTACTCAAGTAATACTGGTGATGGTCTCACACTCTCATTGTGGCTTTGCTGGAGATTTATATGCCCTCTCCTTTACAACCCCTAAAAAAACTAATAATCATATTATGAGATCTGTAAATTTTATTTTCAATATGTTTAAATGATTACCATAATGAAGCTATATCCTTATTATGAATAGCTAGGTACTTACAGAGATCCCCATGAAGAAATTTCACCCATCAATACAATAATAAAACCGGAGAAGACTCTTTCTATTTGTGAAACAAAGAAACTGACTTTTCACCACGTTTACAAATATAGCATTGCCCGATGTCCATCTTACAATATTGTCAAGGTCTTTTTCAGTTACTCATAATCCTGAAACTTATTTATTACAAAGAGCCTCATCACTTATTTCAGTTCATTATTCATATTGTTTATATATAGGCCTATCAGAGAATCAAGGTCTCATAATAATGCCCTGTGGGACCCAATCCCATAATTGTTACAGGATCAAATAAAGTTTCACCTAGTCTTATGCTCTGAGTTCTGTATTGTAGAAATACACTAGACGTGGCCAAATTTTAATGGTAAAAGGTATATTTCTACCTTTATGTAAACTACCAACCTTTATAGCCTAATCCTTGAACTTGTTTGGAGGCAAAGTTTCCACTTGGGATATCCTGGTCCACACTATGGTATTTTTTCATACAGTGGCTACAGTGAGAACCACAATGTAATTTCATTATTCACATGGTTCTGTGTCATTTTTGTTAGTGAGCATTTTCTGTTGTTTATCTTTATTAACTGCATATTGTTGCTGTTTGGAAGTAAATAATGTGACCTATTGTGAAGACTGTGCATTCTGTAAATTACATGTATTATTGATACTATTCAGGAGTTCAGTTGTATTTCATAAGAGTGGTTCTAGAGAACTGTCAAATTTTGAGGTTATGGGAAGACGAAGAGATCTTTCGCCAAGAAAGGCACTGTCAGAGAGCTACTTCTTGAGAAACGTCATTCACAACAAGAAATAGATTCTAGATTGCAAATACCACAGCAATCTGTAAGCAGAATTTTAAAATGTGAAGATAACGGGAAGACAAAATGTGATGATGATGATGATGATGATGATGATGAAGCTTGTTGTTTTAAGGGGCTAACATCGAAGGTCATTGGCCCAAGACAAAATGTCAACAACATGTTGGAAACTGTGGGCAAAAGAAGAAACCAACGCCAAGGAGGAAGCAAAACTGATTAAGTTGTCAGTAAACAACCGCAAGGTTACTAGTTTGGATTTACGTAAGAAATTAGAAGAGTATGGGTCATTTGTATTAGCCAGGACTCTGAGGCGAGAGCTGTTTAATGCTGGAATGAAAGCAAGATGAGCTCAAGGCAAAGCGAAGTTTACCCCTGCTATGGCGGCAAAGAGATTCCAGTGTGCCAAGACTCTCCAGAATTGGTCATCTGATGAATGGAAACAGGCAAGTCCATGACAATTACTGTAATTCCTAAATTATCATTCATTATTCCATTATAACCCAATCTAAGTGATGTAACCGTACAGCACAGTAAAAGTATGAAATTCTTCTTTTAAACCTTACAGCTGATAGCATTTAATGCTAGGCTTATTTGTTTTATTTATTTCAGGTTTGCTTTAGTGACGAATTGGTATTTCCTGTCGAAGAAGAGACAAGTCAATATGTCAGAAGATAAGGAGAATCATTCCATCCAGATTGAGTGAGGCATCCAACTTCAGTGATGGTCTGGAGTGTGATTTCTTGGTATGGCTGTGGACGATTATATATTGTAGAAGGAACTATGAGACGTGAACAGTATAGTATTAAGAACCCTTTTGGTAGCTCAGGTGCAAGAGTAGTTTGGCCAAAGTGAATTTATTTTTATGCAAGGTGGGCCTCCTTGCCACAAAGCCTAGAAACAGTCCAGACATGAACCCCAAAGATTATCCTTAGCCAATAGCAAAGAAAAGTCCAAGGAAAAATAACGACAAAAATTGGCTTGATTGAGAAGCTCGGTCAGATGTAGTGTCATGATGATGATTTAAAGAGTCGGTGTAAAATACTGTTTGAGGGTATGCCCAGTCTAATCAATTCGCTCATGAAAGCTAAGGGGGTGCATACCAAGTACTAATGTCATGAACTTAAAAATTGGTAACATCTCATGTGTTCAATTCTCAAATTTTTTATGTTTAATAATTTGGCCATATCTTTATATAGTCACCCATTTAGCCATTGTTTTATCTATCCCAAATGCACTAATTTTTTGTCAGTAGTTTCCCGAGATCTACCCTAAGAAAATCCTTAGATATGTCAATCGTGATACATTTGACTTCCTGAATCTAATATATCTGCTATATCCTGTTGGAATCCACAAGATGAGCTTTAGTGGAATAATATTTCCTAAACCTGAACTACCTTCTATCGAGCCTGTTGGTAATTTCTTAAATGTGTACAACATAGTCAGAAAGAATGCATTCCAAGAGCTTGCATGCAACACAAGTCAAGATGACTATTGTGTAATTACTAGCTTTAAGTTTAGCACATTTTCTCTATACACAGAGTGCTACTACACTAAGTATTCATTCATCTGGTATAGCTGTTTCATACATACTCTAATCAATATCTCAATTGAGCGACAGATTTCTTAGCCACAGGTTCCTCAAAGACAATTCTTTCCCTGTGTTCTGTGGAGTCTTTTGTGAAAGCCAATTTATATACAGGGAAAGAATTGTCTTTGAGGAACCTGTGGCTAAGGAATCTCAATCTGAACTGCATGACCGGAAGTAACAAGGTCACTTTAATTTCCTCAAAAGGAAACATTTCCCTGAGAATCTGACTGCACCATCATTCTCAACATTCCACGAAGAGCATCGCTGATTTCTCTGTCAGTATAGTTCTGATACACCTTGTACACAGGTCATTACAGTGAGTGCGTCTCGATTGAGATTTATATGCAGTATGCCTTCGTCTTATCCTACAACTCTTCTTGGACTGCAATCACCCATAGGAACGTTAGATATTCAATACAAGAGGAAGTAGGTTATATCGTACCCAAGTATACTGTGACGGTTGCAGTGAAAGATCTGTAGAATGTGTCTACATGTTGTCAAATGCATTAAGATCAACAAGAGGAAAATTTATGTTTTTGCTAGGGTCTCCTTCTAGTCTTTAAGCTTCCACCACTTGATGTTCTCATGGGCATAGAGGTCCTTAAATCCGCTATGCCTACCTTAAGCAGAGGTGGAATACAGTCAGATGATATGACATTCACATCCTTTCTTCGTCGTAGATCACGGTGCTGCACAATGATAAGGTCAATTTGCTTGCTGCAGTCACCACAAGTGAAACCTGAAATATGAGCTCCATCATCATATCAGGTACCGAAAGTATTACCACCATGGCAGCTATAAAAATTCTTAGTGACCATCATGCGCATTAAGGTCATCACAGTGAAGTGGAAACTCATCTTCAGGATACGCTGCAACATGACCTCGTAGTTCCTGCCAATGCTCTTCCTTATCCAGGTCGTCACAGCCAGATTGTGACAGAAAACACAAGTTCGAGAGGATGCAACGTCGAATGTAATTCACATAAGGCTGTCAGAATAGCACTGAACCTCAGCAACTCAATCTTGCATGCTTGCGCACACAATGAAATCAACACCATTCCTGCTGGATGTAACCTGGCAGATAAGTTCACAGACATCTTTGATGTCATGAGATTTCTGGCCTTTCCAAAGCGAGCAACTTAAAATCTAATTACATAGCTACACTTCAATTCTAAACCGGACTTACATTATCCAAATTGCAACAGGTTAACAGGAACAACAGAATGAAAAGATAAAGTAATAATAAAGCAAGAATGATATTTACTAATAAAATAATTATTCTACAATAATTCTAAGCCAATTTAGATGTATCCTAACTACAATAGTTTAACTGAAGCAACAAATATTCCTAAAGTATAAATGTATGGAACTTATGAGAATGTAAATATTCATTGACTATGTACATAAAATTTAGTTTCCTTGATTCATCAAAGAGACAAAAACGTGAATAGTTTGAATGTAATTATCAGTCAAAGGACAGTGGCCAGTTATAATCATAAATTTAAGCCATATTAATGAAAGTTAATTGAACATAACCTACGGCATATTGTTTATTTGATGGTTTCTACCATTTCTCTTTCACACCGACACAGATAGGTCATATGGCGATGATGAGATAAAAATGGCTAGGAATGAGAAGGAAGCAATTGTGGCCTTAATTAAGGTACATTCGCACCATTTGTTTGCTGTGAAAATGTGAAACATGCACTTCAGGGCTGTCGACAGTGGATTCGAGCCCAGCATCTTATAAATGCAGGCCAAGAGCTACATGGCCAGTTATTCAGTACAACACGGAAGCAATTGCTTGAATTCCTTCTCTTCCAATACTTACTGTGAGAGTATATTAATATGTAATTTCAAACAATACGTTAAAAAGTAAGTTTTTATTTTAGAAATTCAGCTTTCACAGTTCCCCAGATGTACATGCACATTTGGACATAAGTTTTCATACACATGTCCAAAAGTAGTAAAGTAGATTCCCGAAATTCTATGCAGAGCATGCCTTCCGCCCTTGAAGTCAAGATGGGCTGCCTATGTGTGCTCTTCGGATCTAGGATCGAGGTGGCCCTTATTTCTTCGCAGCTTCTCTGTATGCCCTTCACCAAGAATCCCTTTAGGAGACTTATCAAGCTTACCGGCATTGTTATTATGTTAGACAATGCTTCCAAATTTATGCTTATATTCTTGCAACACATTCCAAAGTAACCCCATGAAAGAACCTTACTCACAAGAACAGCCAAACACATGATTCTTGAGGTGATCAAGCTAATGCATGTTGAACCTAACAGCACTTCAGTTAGAGTAAAACAATTCACTTCAACTAACATTTCTTGACAATGTGAACATTTGGTACCACACGATACAACAAGCAACGTCTCTCACTGAGGGACAAAGAAAAAGAGACAACAATCAAGAAAAAGGTTTATCACAATAGTTCTATGAACTTTGACTGTCCTACATCAACACAAATCTATCCATATTAAGAAACAAAGTACACATATATGTGAAGATAAACCGACGTCCAGAATTATCGCATGGAATATTTGGAAGAGAAGTGTACGGAAATACTAATCAATTGCAGGGTATATGCTGTAAACGGGAATCATGGATCAAAGGTATCTGGGCATAGAGAAATACTCACAGGTCAATTTATCTCCAAAAGTGAGGAGACAGGGTTGGATCAAACACATTTCAATGACACATGGGTGAAATATCAATTAAGAAATAGTAAATGTAATGATTATCATTATTTTACTGTAAAACCAATTATAGTATTAAGATTAACAGCTAAAAGATAGCTGGGCATCGCAGAGAAGTTAACTGTTAATAATGTAGAATGGCACTACATAAGCACTGTACAAGTCTACAGGTAGTTTCACCTTAAAGTTCTACACAACACTTTATACTGAAAATGCCGTTTTCACACCACACACAGGATTTCTACAAACCAATTTTACTAATTCCGCATCAATATATCGAAATAATACACTTTTAATACTTCTGCATCATTTATACAGCAGTGTATACTGTGGAAAGACCTACAACATATTGTAACCGAAGATGGCATAACTGGAGTTAAAATTGAGATTGCCGCAAAAGCCTAATTTAATTCAGACAGTGGGTCATTTACAACAGCTGTGGTGAAGGCCAGGATCTGATAACACTGGAGAAATTCGCCTTTAGGCTCATTGCTGCATGGCCATGTGGCGATCCACTCCTTTTCTCTTATTGGTCAGGAGGTTAGCATGCGACAGATATGAACAGTTAACATTTTCAAGGCTAACACCGCCCGGCAAATTTTCAGAATTCTTCACAAGAAAAGTTTTGAACCATGATTCTTTAAGAAGACGTGAAAAAAATTATGATTGGGTTCCAACTAATCACACTTTCTAGGCCGAGAACTGATAAAAGCAGTGTGTAATCGACGCTCAACTTACTCAGCTCCTACACTACTGATTTCATACTGCTCTTCTTTAGAGCACAACTTCACTTCGCTTTCCCACTACAATTCTACAAGATGTTCTTCGCCAAGAGACGTTTATTAGTCGTGATGTCTCATAAAGGGAACACTTTATTTCGTCTTCTACAAGACATAACCACGACTATATTAATTCCAGAACACGTGTGGTATGCATAAATCATCTGAACCCGCAAGTTAAGTGTCGACTGACATTTAAATAGGCATGGTTGGAACACATATCAATGTGCCGCTTCAGTTACAGAGAGAGAGAGAGTGTTTGTGTGAGTGTGTGTGTGTTTGTAAGAGAGAGAGGAAGCCTACTGTTACGAGAAGCCTGCACGACAAGCAACAAGGGGAATCATCTTGCTGCTTGCAAGAGGAATCTTTACTTTCATCATGGTGCACCTTGCAAGGGATATTCCTTCCGGAATGTCTAACTTAAAGGGGAGATCCCACCAAACCCTAAAGGGTGGTAAAGGGACCAATTGTGAGACGTTGCCAGCCAGGAATAAATCAACTTCAATCATAAAATTTTAAGTAACTTTTTTAAATATTAATTTCATTTCCAGAGGGTCTTCATTCTTGAAATAATATTTTCTATTACTTTCTACTGTTGCAGATTCTTATCGCTTCTGATCTACTTATTGATGTTGGTAAATTTTGTGAATGATTGAAATACACTCATGTCCATAAAATCCAGAACACCTTGAAAGACTAGAGATAGGAAGTCTATATTCATAGGATATGTGCATTAGTATGTTCTGAAGAAAGGTCCACATCGATATCTCTGCGCAACACCGACTGGTAAATTGTGCTTGCTGTGTTTTGAGTCTTAAGGTCTATAAAATGTGCTTAAATGTAGCAGCGTATGCTTTTATAATATACTTTATATTAGGCTTATACCTTGTCAAATTAAGTAATATAGACATTAAGACTAAAAACAACGCAATATGACAAAGTCAATCTAGGAACTTGTTTTACTTGTAAAACTTGTACGTTAATGATATAATTCAAGGTCATATGTACATAGCAAAGTTTTATCATACGTTGTGATCCTTTTAATGTGTTCAAAAAGTGGTAACTTTTTAATATATAATAGTTTCTAAACTTAGACATAAAAAACAGTATTATTCACTCTGAAACATATTACCTAATGTCAGTCAAATATGAAATGTTTATGGGCAAGGCACAACTATTAAAGAAATGTATTATAATGTGAATGTACATGACAGCTGAGGATGACGTGTGAAGAGTCGAAACAGGTCCTGTTGTTAAGAAGAAAATTTTAATAAATTAGTATTGATTAGGTGGATCTCTTTCTTTCTATGACACATTTAGTTCATCTATATGAGTTGAGAATCTTAACTCTTGGCACTAAGGTGACATAAGTGAAGTGTGCTTTTATGTCTATTTAGGGCTGACTGGACAATGTGAGTTGTAACTTCAAGGAGGGGGAGTTTAGGGTGAATGGACTAGCAGATAGACAGGTTGATGGGATAGGTGGGGAAGAGGAAGTGTGGCAAGGGAAAATATTGCTATGGTCAGAGGGATTATGGCTGTTTGTGGTATGCATTGCCAATTGCTGAAATGAAACTAAAACACAGCATGTGACTACACCCTATTAATGGTCAGCAATTAACATATTTTAGATAATTAAATTGTCAGTAATAATAATAGTGATAATGTGCAACAGCAGATTAGGCATACAGAATACTCAAGTAGGAGCTTTTTCTACGTAGTGTTGACGTTAGAGCTATGTACATGTAATATGGAGGCATGACTTAAAAGAGAACGAGTTAGGAAAATTTTATTAAAGAGTATGTAGATCGACAGGTGGTAGGGTAAGAAGACAGATTAAGTGAATAGATATTTACACAGATAGATAAATATAGTAAATGGATAGATAGATAGACAAATTTACTTGAAAAAATAAAAAAGCTATCTCCTCAGCTGTGACTTACGGTAAACGATGGGTTTGGACTCACATAGTCAAGTGATCAAATAGCACTGCAAGAGAAGCTTATGCCATAGGAAGTTCCTTTAACTGGCACACTTTTAATTTCGTCCCGTCAGCCTTCTTGATTATGATGTCTCCTGAGTCAGTCCAAGTGTTTCTAAGACCAAAACACTGGATTGCTGTCGTCATGATGGACATTCGGGTAGCTGTAAGATCTTCACAGATTGTTGTGGATGAGCCTTTCAGTTTCCTTTTCCTAGTGAAGACATTCTGCCATGAGTGATAAGACACAAATTTGAATAGGATAGGTCTTGTTTTCCATGGTGATCAAGGACCTAGTCTGTGACACCTATTCATATCATTAAGTATAACTTATGCACCTACTGCTTTGCACACGCTGAGTACTAGTTCATCTCAGTTTTCGTTCAAACATTCGGGGATGCCGAAAATCTTACATTATTCCTCCTGCTGTATTGCTCCAATGAATAACATTTGAAGTCCATATCCTCCTTCATTTTGTGGATTTCCACCTCCTTTTCATTAAGATTTTCTCTGATTAACTCTGAAAATGCTTCGACATTAAATATTAAACCTTTTTCAAGTTCTCTTATAACCATTTCTGTTATGCAGGTCAAAATGGCTTGCACAATTTTTTTAAGGAAGCTGTCCGAGTTAATAAAGTTGTCCAGCGTGCACTTCATGAGGTGGTTTACGTTGGCATCATTGGTAGTGGCTGGGCTTCTAAGTCTGTTGTTTTGGCGGCCCATTTTGTTTACAATGCAAATTTGGAAGAAAAAGAACAATACCGACAAAATGTGTTGGTACGATTCATAAACACAAACGTAACACTGCCGCAAGTTTTTATCACTTCCACTGCTGTATAACACCTCCAAATCACTTGATTACTGAGGAGCCTCACTCACCCACGTCCGTGACGAACCATTTCATCAGATAGGTTAGAAACTCAACATGGCACGGCCCGAATGGTGTCACGATGCATTACTCATTTATACAAGGTTTACCTACAACAGCACATTTAATAATTGTAATAATAATAATAATAATAATAATAATAATAATAATAATAATAATAATAATCGCAATAGCAATGAGCACTTGAATGAGTATTAAGTTCAAGTGATTTTCATACTTACCTGCATTCAGTCAGTGTTTTTTGTCTCTTTTTACATTTTACGAGGTAGTGACTACCGCACACGTCATTATATAGTAAACAAACAGAGTCATCTGTTGCCTATGTGCATATTTTGCTGTGGAAACCATATATTTAAGCTATTAGAAAGCTGAAAACGCAATATAGGCCTCTCCATTCATCAACAACACAGAATATACAATAGTAAGCAAATCAAATCATTGAAAATTGGATCAACCGATCAGAGCGCTATAGGCTACCCATATAGCTACTGAAGCCATTGGTTACTTCACATTCAATATCACACTTGGTTTTGTTTGAATGTTTATTCAGTTTCCTTCACAATTTATTCCTGGCATAGAAGACATAAGCCTACATAAGATTAGTGTTATAAAAATTAAAAAATGTGCTTCTATTAAGGGATAAATAAGGTACATCCATTTTATCTGGCCGAAGAACTAATTTCCAGATATCTTCTGAATTCCCTGACATTTCCTGGTTTTCCCGCTATTAATCGAATTCTCTGACATTCCCTGATTTGCGGTTTTTCATGCAGGTGGACTCCCTGTTAAACCCTTATTTGGGCCGATGACCTTCGATGTTAGGCCCCGTAAAACAACAAGCAGCAACAAACCCATATTTGTATGGGGAGGCCACTCACTTTTTATTTTCGTTGAAGTGAAAAAAGGTTCATGATCGTGTGTTGCTATGTATGTTTTTACTAGTTGATGTGGTAACCTCCTTTTGTAGAATTAGTCAAGCGGAAACGCTCATGCTTGAAGTTGGCTACAGCTTCAATGTTCAAATTGACTACTCAGGGATGAGTATTGAAGAATCAGTAACGAGACGAGGGTAGAGCGATATTTAAGAAAAGAGAAAAAAGGGTTAAATTTTGTGAAAAACACTGTGTATACATTTACCTACACAGTCAACCTTTCTGGTATGAACTAGTTGCCTTTGCAGCGTCAGAACAAATGACACTTGCACTTCTTGTATTGTATCTGTGTGGTATTGAGGGCAGGGGGTGTGGCGAGGGAGAGGAGATGGGCAGAGCCTTGAGCTTATGCGCTGTTGGCTGTAGGCTGAACATTTACAGCGATAATGGCACAAACTTCTTCAGAGTAGCTAAAGAAATCAAGACCTTTCTGTAAAACACCCTTCAGAAAACCAACTCTTCACACAACTGCAGGCATGGGACTAAGTTTCCTCCTTTTTATAACACATGGTCCTCTATGTAACACTTTGGGTAGACTAATTAGGATCGTGATTTTAATCCCTTAGGCATGAGATCACGGCTGATGATGCACATGCAGTGGGCGAAACATGTCCCCTTAAATTAGTATGACAAGATGAAATTCTTAATTTTAAGAACCCAATGTGTATTGAATACGAGGATTTCAATAAACTTTTGTAACCTGGTTGAATTAATGTACATTTCAATATGGACCAGTCATGAGATTTGTAACATACAGTTATCTGAGATTGTTGTAAACAACCAACGGAGTGAAATTAAAGTCCACTGTTTGTATCGGAGTTGAACCCTTCACACAAATATTATATTAATGTTGTGCAGGAAACTAACAACTCATATAAAGACTATTAATACAATCACAGATCAAGAGGCCATCTTCTTGTCAGTGGATGACTGCACAATACTCCAATACTAGCGGACTGCAAACATTAGAAATTCTGTATCACCTCACAAATATAATTATGATGGCAGAACACCTTGGACTACTTCATCCTGGCACTCAACACTCTGAGAGACAAGTTTAGGATCTCTTCAGAAAGGGGAACAGAAAGAAGCCACACTCATACACATCTCAGGTGTTACATCGTGTCATACTAATTTATGTTTCGCCCTTTGCATACGCATCATCAGCCGTGATCTCACGCCTGGGGGAATAAAAATCAGGATCCTGATTACTCTATGCAAAGTGTTACATAGAGGAATAATTAATGAGAAATACACAAATGGTGCCTTTAACCCCGACATACCCATTCCTTAAAACTAGAACAGACTATGCTGGCCCAAATCTAATAAAAAATTGTGTGAAATCGAACAAGACAAGACTGCTAGCTAATAAGGCTCTCTACTTAGACATGATACCTGATCTCACCACAACAACATTTCTCTCCACACTTTATCAACTTAGTTCTCATAGAGGTCAACCCCTAAGCATTTACAGCAATAATGGCACAAACTTCAACGGAGCAGCTACAGAAATCAAGGCCTTCCTGCAAAATAACCCTCAGAAAACCAACTCTTCGCACAACTGCAGGCATGGGACTGATGTGGCATTTCATCCCTCCTGCAACACCACACGTAGGTGGAATCTAGGAAGCAGCTGTCATGAGTCTGATTTAACGCCCCAGACAAGTGATGGATTCTTATCGCTTCACCAACAAAGAATGTACCATTCTTGAAACACATACATCCTCTCAACAAAGCTAAATGATGAACCTTTTGACACTTCTTACCTAACTACAACCAATTTCCTTATAGGAGAGCCAATTACTACACTCTCTGGTCATGATTATACTTCCTCTCTCATCACAACCTTGCCCATATGGCTATATTTTCAGCAGCTAACCCAGAACTCCTGGATGAGATGGTGAAATGAATATCTCAATAAATGGGCAATGAAATACCCCATAGCAACATAGTCATAGTAAAAGAAGATGACAAGCATGCTATGAAGTGGACGATGACAGTGATCAAATGTGCATCCTGGTAATGATGAATTATTCATGTAACGAATGTTCATGTGAGTAATGGTGAACTTACAAGGTCTATTCACAAACACTATTCCTTACGATGTATGAAACAGAAAGGCAAGATAACTATTTAATGGCTTATTTATTCATTGCATGTTTAAGTAATATTGTTCCGAGATTATCTGTGGAACGCAGAGAGGTGAAAGAAGGTGTCAGCATTAATGGGTCTATCTACGATATCAAAGATTAATTTAAACTTTAAAACAAAGGTAATATTTCTTTTCAGATCTCAAATTTAACAAAATTCTTCACTAGGTCAAGGAACAAAATATCAGGTACAAAATAGCAAACAAGAATAGAAATCCAAGGATTGGAAATTAAAAGTTTTGAGCTTCCAGCTCCAATTTACAAGTTTACAACGCCACAAATGTTGCGTTTGGTTAGATAAGGAGAGATATCTCCCAAGACACAGTTCCAGAGCACCTTGCTCCAAACGTTACACATACGGCCTTCCAAAGGCCCGACTGAAAATTGCACCAATATCAGACAAGAGTTTACATGCTCTTTAAATTCAGCCAAGGATGCTGTGCTCCCAATTCCTTACAGCCTACTCAAGGAAACATTACATAAAACTATACAATTTCTGGCATCTCTAGGCACAACCTACAATTCCTTTACACAGCGGTATATTGTACCCATACTACTGGGCCTTCAAGGAAGAGAACAACAGGTTATATTACTGGTCCAAACTCAAAATGTATGCAGTCGTAAACTTGCACTCCTTGAAAACCAACTTTTGAAACCCTACTTGGGCTTGTGGCCCGATGATGCAGTGGCTAATTCCACACAACTGAGGTGACTCGAAAGAGAAGTTAATGAGTGATTTACAGAAGAAAAAGGTTACAAGATCGTAGTCACCTCAAGATAAACTGAAGGGGAATTCGAGAGGGTAACACACTCTCTATCTCCAATTTACAGTTTAAGTCTGTATGAAATTTTATATTAACAGAATGAAAGCTTACATTTTTGAAAACACATGGTTACATAGTTACACATTAGAAGCTTCCCCTCCTGTGAGTTTAAGGAGATAGCTACAGATATAGAAAACTGGTGGCCATTACCTGAACTGACGTTCTCCCCGCCAAAGAATTAGGCCTCCTGTCTTAACACACACTCAGAAATTTGGCGAGAATAAGACAAGGTGACTAGAAAAAGTCGTGGCTTTTATACCCGATGTGAGGGTTCGAGAAGGCTCTGGGCAAAATCTGACCACACCCTCTCACTTTATTTGATACTCAAAAAGTTACAAGAAACTTATGATTGGCTGAAAAATAAATACAGAAACTTTGTGATTGGCCAGATTTCAAAGCTGGCGAGATTGGAAGGAAGTGTTGCAAAACATTGAAGTATCAAAATAAATGAAAGTCAATTTAGGTGAAAACACTTAGAAAACCAAAACTTCTTTAAATCAGTAATTATTCCACCTTGCACCAGAGTGCATGACCGTAGCTTTGTGTGGGGACACCTATGGAGAAAAATTCAAACTTTTTGATGTACACCATAACAAAACAAAGGAATCCAGTCAGTTTAGGAAACGTTAAAATAACATACTCAGTTATTCAGTAGTGACATCTTCTGATCAATGTCGCAACTTTATGCATTAGTGGTTTCAAGTTTTGTTCGCTAGATAGTGTTCCATAAGGAGCTTCTATTCAATGTGCGGGATTGAGGTGCACTTCCCGGTACAAATATTATAAGTCACATTGGACTAGTACCATCACAGACCACATTAGGGAGAAAAAGAATATTTTTCACTTGCCAAGAGATGGCTACAATGTGTGTAGTATACGAGCGAACAATCACAGTAAACAAGCATATCACCTGCATCTTGTATCAATACATTACTGTATTATTTAGAAAACAATAATTAATATAATCAATAAGATAACAAAGGTGTTTCATTTGGAAACGACTAGTAAAATATTATGTAACAGTAACAAAATAATGTACCTTTCAGCTACTTTGTGTTCAAAACTAATTTACGAATTCAAAAGTATTAGTAGGAATGATACCAGCTACCAAATGACATAGAGTAGAGTTCTTTGGAATAATCCTAACTGCTGCACAATTCATAACGCAAGATCGTGGAACAACTTGAAGGAAAAGTGAAAACTAGATATGTAAACAGTCAATCTCATAAAAAAGTATATTATCGGTAGGACTATCAATCATGTGCATTAAAAAGATGGATCAAACCCTGGTATCTGTTGAGCTATTTTCTACCCATTTCCATTATCTGACGATGGATTATCAAATTATATACATTACCTCAAGAGAGTCTTCCTGCGATGACTCTGGCTCGGTTAACTCAGATTTAACTTCTTCTTTCAGAGCTATCACTTCTGATACATGTTCTAAATTTTCCTGTGGAAAATAAGAAAAATTAGGTATGCTCATAACACACATCTACAAATACAGTCACCAACAAATGAGCATCTTAATTCATTAATTTCCAGTATTACAGTTACTTTCAGAATTTCACTAATGTTTAAGGAAGATTTCTACCAGCAGAGGATTGTTATAACCAAAGGCTGTACTGAGAATGGTGTTACTATTCTTGCTCACTCCTTATGCCAGAGAAAGGATGAGACTGAGAACAAAATATAAAATGCCAAACGTTTTCTAGCCATACCAGAAGATATAATACCAGAGATGGAATTGGGGCTATCTCACACAGAATTTGGAAGGACACAGCCATAGGCATAAACACTAAATTGTATGAAATGTTTTCATATGTTCAATCAGATCAATCAAATGATAAAAGTTGTCTGAATCAATTAGAAGCGTTACATTTCTAAATGATTTTTTGTTCTCAGCATAGAGTTTGTTTATAGACAGATTAAAATTACTTGAAATAATGGAATCACATTCTCTACTATGGTTTTGCTGAGATCACAGGGGCAACATAAAACATTAATACAGTTCTGTTTGAAACAGCATATTTCAATGCTTCCAAGTGTAAAATAAAAAACATAAACATGAAAGAAGCAGACTTATCACAGTTATATAACAGTGAAAGATGTGATGTAACCCAAAGTCAAAGCAGCTGGAAATGAAATATTGCACTACTATAAGCATGTTATCTAGTGTTCTGTAAGGAGCTGAGGGGATGAGGACACCGTCAGTGGAGAATCAGCAGTGTTGGAGTTAATATCTGCAGTTTCAGATCTTTTATGATCTACTACGAGACATTTAAATTTCACTCTTAGATTCATAAAATCTTGTCAGCATTACAGGGGGGAGGGACTGTGAGGAAAAGCTTATATTCTCATGTAAATTAAGTAACTAATAAAAGTGAATTAAAGTAACAAGTTCTAGAATATGCCAACTTAACACATTCAATACAGAAGAGAAGAGTAGCTGAACTAAGGAATGGATGAAAAGGATGCACAAAAAGGACAGGGAAATAATGACAAAGAGGAGAGGAAAAAATCTGTTTAATGTGCCTTAAGTCCTTAAAGTGTCAGAGCCCACTAAGAAGGGGCATATAAAAGAAATCATTCTCAGAAATCATACATTCTAGAGCCCTTTGACATGGTTCCCTATATAACATAGAATCTGACCTGTATTTGAGAAATAGAATGAACTAATCACTACTCTGTCTTTCTAGAAGAATTCAACATCTGAGCAAAATAATTATTTTGAGAGAACGTACATTCAGATTTTGAGCTACTTCATCCCTCGTATGTCATAGGCAAATCTGCTCATTCCTTAAAACACATAATACCTTCCAGCACATTGTGGATGTGAGGGTAACCCGGAATAATCACACCTGCGTTGACATTTCGTTTAGTAGACTGGTGTATCCAAGCTCAAAAACACTAATGAAAGATTTGTGATTTAACTTCCTCTACACTAATTATGGTAGAAGTAATAATTTTGAACATTTGGTGCTAATACTGGTGCAGTAGTGTAGGAGGATATTAGTTTTTTAAAGTACAATTGGCCAACCATCCTCTATTTTAATCAGAGGGGAAAAATATAAAAGTGCAACCCCTAAACCAAAGTAATTTCAATACTGACAGTAAAAAGTACAGACTAATCCAAGCCCAACCTTAAGTTCCTAAGAGTCGGCAGCTTTATGTAGTGTGTTGTGGTGTATTCCCAGACAAATAAGCAAAACAAATTTGTACTACGCATAGATGCTCATTCAGCAATTGGTGACTGCTGGTGTTAATACTGAGGAAGCACATAGAAAATAATGCTCCTGCCAAACTTATTCAGCTATTAGGGGTTAACTTCTGACCTCTATAAAGTTATCTGGAATGAGACTTACAAGTGATGCAGTTGTTTTTCCTTCAAGCCAGGCTGGTTCCTCTTTCATCTTTGCTTCCAGGTCCATTTTACACTGCAAACTGAAGTAGTTAGAAGGTACTGGTATGGTTGATTACTTCCACTGGCCTTACACTGAAACATAAGCCAGAAAAATATATTACCTTATTGATGTCCTTGATACTTATGGTGTTTGCCAACAAACTAAGCAACAATCGTGTCATTTTATATGACCATCAATATTAGGATCATACCAAAAAACCTGAAATTTTACATGACAGTTGATATTATGATCATACCTATAGGACCTCAAGTTTTCTATGACTGATACTTCAATCAAAGCTAAGGACCTGCAGTTTTATATGATTTCTAAAACAGTGATCACTTCCATAGGAAATATAATTTAACTTATCTGTCGATATCAAGATCATAGTCAAAGGACCCCTGGCATTACATGGCCAGCTTGATAGCTGCAGTCGCTTAGGTGCGGACAGTATCCAGTATTCGGGAGATAGTGGGTTCGAACCCCACTGTCAGCAGTCCTGAAGATGGTTTTCCGTGGTTTCCCATTTTCACACCAGGCAAATCCTGGGGCTGTACCTTTATTAAGGCCACGGCCGATTCCTTCCCACTCCCAGCCCTTTTCTGTCCCATCGTCGCCATAAGACATATCTGTGTCGGTGCAACGTAAAGCCAATAGCAAAAAAAAGTACTACATGACACCTTATATCGTATTAATAGCTATCTAACATACAGTTTTATATGCAACTGAAACCGCAACAAGATGACCTTTCTTACGGTTTTCATATCACTCTGATCACCGGGGTCCATATACTGGAATCTTCCTACCATTTTTATCCTTTGCAATCGGCTTCAAAACTAACTGAACAAGTTCACAGTTCTTTGAGATGTGTTCTATCAAAATTTTCCTTCCCAGGATCAAATTCTCTCAAACCATTCTCCTCTCATTAAGCTTATTCACTATCTCTTTATTTGAGACATGTTCTATCAAAATGATCTTCAAGAACTTCTGATAACACGGCTTTTAAAAGGCTTCAAACTCTGTTTTTCTTGGCACCAGTTATTATCTGTGTTTCACTTACATATGGTGTCATACTCCTTACTCAGTGTAAACATAATTTTAAAAGTTTTTAATCTGTTCAACCTAAAGAACGTGACGGAGAACAGATGGGAATTTAGGCTGGATTCAGTGATGATATTTATCGATATTGAGAAGGCATATGTCAGTGTACCATCGCAAGTGGTCTCGAATGCATTGATAAAAAAGAAGGCAGGGAGAGGTGAAGAACATATTATAAAAGCCATGAACGAAAAGTGAGTAAGTAGTATGAATACTAAGATAGGACAAACAAACTGGTTCAAAGTAGAAATAGAACTTCAAAATGGATGTGTTTTATCCCCTCCAATCTTAATTACAATCATTGATGAAATCCATACGAGTATACAACAAAAAAATAGGAACCAAGGAGGCAAAGGCCTCACTCCTTGCAGATAAGACAGTAATATGTGGAGAAGATGAAATGGAAGGACAAGATCAAGATAATGTAAGGAATCAGGAGATGGAGGAATATGGAACGAAAATCAGTGTGGAAAAGAGTACGATAGTAGTGGTGACGAGAGGTAATAGAGAAGGAACTGGGAATATTGAAGTAAATCGAAGACCATTAGAAGTTGTGGAAAGCTTCAAGTATTCAGGGAGAATAATTGAAGAAGATAGGAAAATAAATTAAGAAACTGGATAGAGACTTGAACAAGCCAATGAGTTTTACCAATGTGCGAGATGTATAGTCTGTAACTGGGACATCCAACGGAATGCAAGAAAATTTTGCACCCAATGTATTACACACCATGGACAACAAAACTGCATGATGAATGCAGAATGCAAGAGGCCAAGATGAAATTCTTTAGAGAAATAATAGGGAGGGCATAAAGGGATAAAGTCAGAAACATAGAAATGAGGGAGTGAATTGTATTCCCTGAACTGAAAGGCAAGATAGACACACATAAGCTGAAATGGTATGGACACATGATGAGAATGGAAGAGGATAGAGTTCCACAGTAAGTATTTACAGAGAAAGTCAGAGGAGAATGACATTGGAGAATGCCCAGAAAGGGGTGAATTGATACGGTAAGGAGAGTACAGAGAAGAGTGGAGTAAAATTAGAAAAAATATTCGAGGAAGGAAAGGAGTGGTGGAGAGAGAAAAACTGAGGAGGTTCTTGATTCACATTTTTACCCAGAAGACTGGAAATGGAAAATGAAGAAAATTCTGTTGAAATGAAGATAAAAGTTTATACAATACTGCTATCAGCTCATTTCATCGAACAATGCCAGCAAACTTTACTTAAGTGCCTTTTCTTTATTTTTCTATGCATGTCATGTCTAATGACACAACCAAGTGGTGTTTAACAGAGAGCCCCTTGTAGGGAGTTCCATGTCAAATGAGTGGTTTAAATGTTAAGCAGTTTTTATTGTTTCGCAGGTGGTTCGAAAACTGTCTATGTTGAATACACACAATATTAACTCATTGGGCCCGAGCCACGGAACCGTTCCGTGCTTTTTCTTGGTGGACCAAACGCCGGATCACGGAACTGTTCCGTTGTCTCATTTTACTACGTAATTCTACTTTTCCTCAAGAGATGGCAGAGTGAGTTGCATTTGTGATTCGCGTAGGGACTCTTTCTTCGCAATGTTATACGCTCTTTGGTAATATATATCGATCGTGTGCTTGGTAATATTAGTTTGAAGTGGGCTCTCTCTACCTTTGAGATTCGCTTGTAAACAAGATGGCTGCCAGTATAGAACTGATATTTACAGATATATAACCCCTTTTAGGAAGTAATGATAATTAGGAATGTAATTTTTTCAGTGAAATTAGTAGTAATATTAGTACTAGTGTGAGCAATGCTCCTGAATAACAAATAGATGTGGAAATCGAAGAGAAAGTGCAAAGAGAAAACTGGGTTACAGCTCAGCAGGCAGACTGAGTAGGCCTACAGTCCCGTGATGCTAATAAAATAAAGTGTTTTACTGTATTCCTTGTTCCGCAGTTTGTGGTATGGAAGCCTTTTGTGTTCATGTATATTTAAATCTTTAATGGTCTTGTAACTAAGAAATTTCTGATGATACGAAGCGACACTATATTTCCTCCAAAATAATCCCAGCGCCAATGCAGTTTCTGTCCAACAAATATGCAGGGCTCAATGGGTTAAACAGAAGGAAGGATCCACCTTTCAATACTCAGTTTTAAGTTGAACCAAACAGAGGTTACAACTTGTTCATTTGGGACTGATTTCAACACATTTGAAGTGTCATCATCAGCCAATTGGCAAAGCAGTGCAAAAATTAAGTCATAAATGTCTAAAACCAACTAACACAATGATCATAACTTAACAACGGAGTATTGAAAGGTGGATCCTTCCTTCTGTTTAATATTGTGTGTTTCTCTATTCAATACGGGAAAATCATGAAATTTTTAACTTTATATGTTGAATACCTCGAGTAGTGCCCCAGAGAATTCATTTCACCCAATTGCAGTGTTCATTAGTCACTTTGTGATATTTTACTGTAAATGTAAACATACTGCACAAACAATGAATACTACAATTTCTCCTACAGGTAATACAAGCTTCGTTCCTGTGGCTAATTTTGTAGATTCTTACACATTGCCAGGGAATACATTTCTATGTAAACACATATCTATTCAGGAAACTATGCTCATTTGTATTTTGTATATTTTAATGTAGGGGACAATACTGAAATGTACCGTGTTTACTTGTTCTGACTACCGTTTACAGTTTCTACAGTCAGAATTTATTCCTGAAGATTGTTCTTCCATTCCTGAAAGCAGTTTAATGTTGCACTAACAACTCCAAGGTAAAGGGTTAAGATTAGGTATGCAGTGGCATTAATTAAGGTTAATTAATGATAAAATGGGGAAACCACGGAAACGTTTTTCAGGGCTGCAGATACTAGTATTCGACCCCACGCAATCTCACCACCACTCACTCCTGAAAATCTTTTACACAGCAATAAATCAAAAAAGACAGCCGACAGTAACTTAAATCATCACAAAAACATACCAGAAATAGCTGCTGCGGGGTATTGATGTGATACAGAAGAATCTCCACAACAACACTGATAAAACAAGATACAGATATCCTAAATGGAAACCACTTGAGAATTTGAACCCTAGTTCCATATGTCGCATCACACAGAGTAATGAACAACTCAACATTCACAGCCTCACTATAAAATTGCACACAGAGGTAAATAACACAGCAAAACAATATCGGTAATTAAAATTACACACTAAATATTGCCATTTTTTGTCTAACTACCATCCGCATTTCTTCATCTGCGATGCTCTTCAGAAAAAAATTCCTCATTCCACAAAATTTAGATACATGATAGATTGCTACTACACACAACTTGCAGGCACTTGCAATGCAAAGGCTGGGAGTTTTCTAAAAAGCATGCTAGTTATATGCGTATTCATTTTTAATGCTAAATTAAAAATAAAATTTAAGAAAACTAATAACTTTAAATATTAAAAATATGTAGAATGCTGAAACTGAGAAGGATTAATATTAACTTCTAATATTCTCACTTGAGATCTATGTACATTATTGAACTTGAACATTACCGACAATATGTTAGAGGTTGTGCACGCAGTGTAAAAAGACATAAATCACAATTCCTCAATGAAGAAATCCGTAACTTTCTTAACGGAATAAGCTGTAGAATTGGCCTTATGTAACAACGTACCAGCTACTTCGAAACAAAACCGGATATTTGAATGTTGTTCAACCACTTAAAACCAACTGTTGAAGTAAAAATTTGATTTCTAACAGTCAGTAGAACAGGCTGAATTTAGGAAAGGATGTATTACTTAAGACTTCTTCTTCTTCTTCTCCTTCTTGATACTTACGGACGTTTTACTGTCGTCCAGCCACTATGCGTATAAAAAGGAGATCACACGCCAAATAGAGTCCAAAAAACATAGGATAAGTGCATTTCGCACATATTATAGAGGGTTGAAAAACCTTATGTCTTGAGAGCAGTCTAAGGGTTCACTGTTCACATACAACCAAAACTTGCACTGGATTCAAAGACGGAAGCCAGAACAGCACGCAATAATGATAGGTATAAACTTGTGCAGAGAACAAAATATATGGAGCACCAGTAAATATGATCGAACTGCGAACATGTCATGTAAATTTTTGGACCGTAACAATGTAAAGCAGGTGAGAAGGGGGAAAATAAGGGTGTGTGACACAGAAAAAAGCACAGGGACACAAAGGTACTTCACGCCGAAGTGGCCTGTCTTGGCGACTTGTCAACTACTCAAACACAACACCGGGCCTACAATTGGGATAGACAAACACTTAGGAAAAATGTAGTAGGGAGAAAGGAAAAAAATAGAGCTAATAGGAGTATTAATTGAAGGAATATGAAGGAGTTGAGGTATAGGCCTATACCAGAGAATTTAGTGCAGAAATGAGAATACTATCCTAAAAACAGTAGTGCGCAATGTTCTGATTTCGTTGGTGAAAGACGAATGCACCGGAATTAACGTATAGTAATGTTTGAAGCACGAGGAACGGGAGTAACAAAAGACTGTAGCTGTGGAAAGTAGCGAGACAAGCAGTAGCAACTAAAGTGAAGTACAACGGGAGCCAAATGAAAAGTAAGATCAAATGAAAATGAGTGAATAAACGTACATACCAGTGAAATATGTAATTAAAGGACCAAAAGCGTGGAATGATTAGAGGGTCAAATGAGCATCGTCAATAAATTGATTAAGAACTGCAATGATATCAGATGAGAGATCAACTAATAGACAAGTAAGACTTGTAGGAAAGGGAATTTTCATTCGTGTCAGGCTAGCGAGTAACTTACGCCGGGGTGCAGAATAGAGAGGACATTGAAAAATGAGATGGTTACTATCCCCTTCTAATTCACCACATATACAGTATATAGCCTACAGTATACACTAAATGAAAACGAAACTTGTATTGCGGCGTAAGGGAATGATTGAAACGTAATCGAATTATGTTAGTGATATGTCGACGTGTGTATGAACCCTTGGCAAACCAGGGTTTTGTGGTAATATATGGTTGTAGTTGATAATAATACGTACCTCTAGAACGTGCAGTTTGATTCCAGTCATCTTGCCAGGAGCTGTAGGCCATGTCCTTAAGACTGGGATAGAAATCAAGAGGGGGATGTAGCTACTGTGAGAGGGGGCGTGGGGAGTCGACTAGCTTCTTTAGCAGCAGTGTCCGCTAGATCATTACCAAGAATATTGGAATGTCCCGGTATCCATACGAGTGTAATATATATGCCATTTTTTTTCAAGGTGATAAAGTAGGGATCTAACAGTATAAATATATAAATTTAAGGATGGAGTAACAGGGGATAATGCCTGTAATACACTTTTAGCGTCGGTATGAATAGTAGCTTTTGGCAAGGAATGTTGTTGTATGTAAATTAATGCTTGTTGAATGGCAAATAACTCTGCAGAAAAGATGGAGAAAGTAGTCGGAAGATGAAAACTTTCAATTGTGTTGGAGTCTCTAATAACAAAAGCAGCACCGACTCCTTGGGAGTGTTTTGCCCCATCTGTGTAAAAGTCTACACCGATAACAGAGGGAGATATGCGCATTCCTTTTGACATGGGGTAGGCGCAATCAGCGATAGCTGACGATCCTGTTAATAAAGATGTATGAGAGGAAATAATTGTGGGTGTGTAGTGTAAGCTTGCAAATGGAGTAGAATACATGGGTATGGAAGGAGTTCTAAGGATCGAAGTGCAGAATCTGTTTATAATGGTATATGCAGTATATATAGCTGGCACGCGTCCCGATCTAGGCGGACATTGTTGATAGTAGTCATGTGAGAGCTGTAGCTTTGGAATTAAAGGGGAAGATGAAAAAGCAAGCCTTTTAATCAGATATTTTTGTGAGAGCAGTAAACGCCTTATCACAAGTGGGACTTCACTCGTTTCCACTAATAATGCATTGGTTGAGGTAGTCTTAAGTGCTCCAATACAAAGGCGTAAAGCTTGAAATTGGAGGGTATTGAGTGGAATAAGCGAGGTAACTGAAGCGATGTCTATTATGTGAGTTGAATAATCAAAAATGGAGCGTATAAATGCTTTGTATAAGGAAAGAGCAGTATTGGGGTCGGCGCCCCAGTTACGACGAACTACAGTTTTAAGAATGTTGATAAATCCATCAACTTTTTGACGTATCAAAGTAATATGACATTGCCAGGTGAGTTTATGATCAAAGATTATGCCAAGGTATTTATGATGAGTAGTGAGAGGGATACTATATTCCTCAAAAGTAAAGGGAGAGTGATCATATGAACGCTTATGAGTAAATATCATTGCCGCACATTTTTCGATGGATAGTTGAAGGCCATTATCTTGAAACCATATATACACATGACTCATGACCTGGTTCATCAGCTGTCGGGCAACATCAATGTTGTCTTGCGATGTGTAAAGAAGTATATCATCTGCATAAATAAGTGCTCAGGCATATTGTGAAATGAGATGTTCCAATTCACTGATATAAAGGGCAAATAAAATTCCGCTTCATATATCACCCTGAGGCAAACCATTACAAGCAGAGCGGCTGGGTACGTGATGATACGATTATTTAACATTTAATGAGCGATATGTATATAATTTTTGCAGGATAACAATAAAGGCGGGAGGTATGCTTTTTGTCGCTAATTTTTCCCAAAGGCAGTGGAGTCATATGCACCTTTGATATCTAAAAATATAGAAATAGTACTTTGCTTTCGATGTTTGGCTAGGAGCAGGTCAATAGTAAAAATATTAATAGGATCTTGGGTGCTTTTGCCTTTAAGGAAAGCATATTGATATTTAGGTATTAACTGATAATACTCAATAGTCCATAATAGTCTTTGTAATAATACTTAAGAATGTCTTACGAATACAAGATCCAAGTACAATACCACGATAACTGTTTGGATGTGTTGGGGATTTTTGTGGTTTGAGGATCGGTATCAGAAAAAATTCAGTCCAGTGCGGTGGAATATGCTTATTCAGTAAAATATCATTATAAGAATTTAGAAGTGCATTTTGTGCTCGTAAGGGTAAGAGCCGGAGCATAGTGTATGAAATATAGTCCGGGCCTGGGGCGGATTTAGAGGCGGAATGAAGGACAGCTGATATTTCACTTAATTGAATGGGTTGAATTAGAGTGGAGTACTGTGAGCGAACATTATACGAGGGAAGTTCAAAATAAGGTATCACATAGTCGGGGGTCAGAGAATGCAGAAACTTATTGATATATCACGTGGGATGATTCGATGTACTTGATGTTGAGAGGCACGCGACAACATGCGAATAGCGTTCCATAAATGCAGAGCTGACATATGAGAATTGAGAGAGGAGATGAACGACTTCCACGCAGCACGTCTTTTCTGATTAAGGATAAGTTTAGTTTTGGCAATATGATTCTTTAAACGTAAATAATTATCTCGCGTTAGAGAACGACGATATGTGCGAAATAAAGCCTTGCGGGTTAATATTAATTGGTGACATTCCTTATCCCACCAATGGATATAACGGAACGAGCGAGGACTAGAAGAGGCGAATGGTTTGGGAGGATGATAGATATCAAGATACTAATGAAGAAATGACATAAGGGAAGAGTACGTGTTGATGCGCTCGGAGCTATGACGAAGATGATATTGCCTATAAGATATATGTGTCTGTTCATCAAATGATCGTATTGAACGTACATTTCTGGATGACATTGAAGTGGGCTGGTCTTGTGTGGGTCTACCAACTCCATACGTAATCCATATGGGATAATGGTCGCTGGTGTAGGTATCTGAGAATCTTGGCCACGTAATTATAGGGGTCAAGATTGATCGACAGAATGTTAAATCAACCGCACTAGGTGGGGATCCAGGTACAGTGAGGCGAGTGGGGGATCCATCATTAAGAAGAGTTAGGTCATGCTGCTGAGACCCTATGAGGAGATATGAGCCTCATGGGGTATCACTAATGCCACCCCATGCTGTTTGGTGTAGATTGAAGTCCCCAAAGATGATAATATGAGACAAATGATGAAATTGATGGAAAAAGCGAGACCAACTCGAACTCGAAATATAAATATCAGGGGGGCAATACAGGGTAATAAGTTGTAGTTGCCGATAAGAAATGGCGACAAGAAAAGTATGTGGAATGTAATACTGTATAGGTAATGATTGATATGAGACCGTATAAGAAATGCAGCCCCTCCATACCCCGGGCCAGCATGCCGCACAAGATCATATCCGGGAAGTAGAAAATTTGTTTCTTCGGAAAACCATGTTTCCTGTAAAGCAATAACATGTGCATGAGTTTCATTAATTATTAACTGAATATCACTCTTCTTATGATGGACACTCCTAGCATTCCATTAGACGATATTGATCATATAACGAAAAAATATCACTTAACCTGTCACGTAATTGGTAAATAACATGCTGTAAAAAAGGGTGACCGCCTACCGCCTGCAGTAGGAGGATAAGAATTTTATGTATGACCTGTTGTAAGTCGTCTTTTTGGCGATAAACGGGACGTTGTGGCTGGTCAGAAGATGGAAGGGGGGAAATTACATTTGCCAAAGGAGCCGGGAATTGCGGCTGTGAAAGGGGTGGGGGGAGCATTATGTTCATAGGCACAGTAAGTGGATTAGGGGTATCCCGAAGGATAGCCATGTGTGCAGCTCGATCATACCCCTGAGCGGGTTGCGGTCTGGGTGATTGAGTAATAATCTGAGTAAACTTTCGTTTTCTCGGAATTGAAATAGGAGGAGGGGAGTGTTCAGCAACAAGAGGGGGAAATTGTTGGGGGTGTTGCGCTGGGCAGTAGCTAGGTGGTGAAATCTTGGACTTGGTCTCAAGAAAAGATACATGCTCGGTGCTCATTATTTTCTTAATAAGCTGTTGTTGTTTGTGCTCGGGGCATGACTCATGTCCTGTGGGATGGTCCCCATTATAATGAGCACATTTGGTATACTGCTCCGTAGACTTATCTGTAGCATGCGACAAGGTGCTTTTGCCGCATCGAAACGTTTGCGAACGACACTGACGTATTGTATGGCCGTATCGCTGGCATTTTTTAAAAATTATGGGATTAAAGATAAATGGTTCCACCTCCAGAAAGACACTATATAGAGAGACATATCGTGGCAACTGCTGGGATCGGAAAACTACATTTACTGATCCAGTAGGAAGGTATTCGATAGCCTCATTAACAACCGCTTTACGTTTTAATCTCTGGACAGATTTAACAATGTAGTCAGATTTGAGATGTTGGAGTATAGATTCCTCAGTCAAATTTTTATCAACCCCTCTTATCCTCTTCAGTCCCAGGAGACAAAAATTTGAATTTTGACAGTGATATTCACTAGAGTGGATAATAGGGAATCAGAGATGTTGAGAAAAATTCCAGAAAAAATATTCTACTGATAGGGTGTCCAAAATTGATGGTGTACATATGTACACCTCAGGTTTTTATTACATAAAAATATTTAACAAAATTATACATATATCTTATTAATGTTGAAAAGTATGGTACATTTACACCCAGATTAAATCACAAAATTACATAAATGCCTTAAACTAAAAATTGAAGGTATAAATCTGACATGAGAACTTTATGTAATAATAAGCAAGATGTTCCTCAATAACCATGACGTCAGTATCCAAACCAACCTATAACTCTAAAAATACTTGAAAAATGCAAGCATACTGTACATATTACATTGTAATTACATGCTCAATCATTACTTAACATGAACCAGTTGTTTTTGAGGACACACAAGTACATATTGCATTTTACACACATGATTCTTGATTTGGACTTGCATCCTGGGAACCTACACTTGGATGGAAAGCTGCCATTTGAATACTTGGGAAAATGTCCGTACATATCAAATCTGACTTCCGGAATAGGCTGTGATATCACTTTACGGTATTTAGATGCTGGTTCTTGTTCTTCCTGTTCCCTTTGTGCACAATCCTCAATGCCAACAGTGTGCAGTCCTCTTGGTGAGTGTCTGACTTACTGTGAAATTGTTTCAGATCTAATCAGGGCATTAGCTGCATGGAGACGGTATTGTAGGAGACTCATTTGTTTTCTCTTAGGGATATCTGATTTCCAGCAGGCCCTTCTGTACATTAACCAGCAGTTGACAAGGACAAGGTCTACAAAATGGTTGAAGACTCGTACTGTCCATCTTTTTGTTCGTACAGTACATCTATAGTATGCCAACAATCTGGCGAAGAGGTCAGTTCCCCCCATGTTTGGATTATAACTCCTTGTTACTGCTGGCTGTGGTACCTCAATTTTATTTTTTTCCTGTTTGGACCAACGCATGCATGTGGCCTGTGGCTCACTTCCAACACAAGTTGACAAAAATGTAACACATTTGTTGTCTTTCCATTTCAGAACACAAACTTTTCCATCTTCCCTAACTTTCTCATCCCACTCCCCTCTTTGCAACTGTTTGTCACCTTTCAGCTTACTAACCACAGGCCCGATTCTGTTTTTCAAGACAGTTCCTGTTTGATGAATGCCATTACTCATCAGGAACTCTGCACACTTCATACTGGTAAAGAAACGGTCAGTGTAAATGACATGATGTCCATCCTTTGGCACTGTCACACTTAACAGTTTCACAATGCTGCCACCCAAACCAAGCTCTTTCATGTCATTTTCACAAACAATTCCTCTCCCCTGATATATACAAAAGTCTAATACTAATCCATCTCTAGCTGCCAAGACAAAACTTTTAAGTCCAAGTGGGTTAGGTTTTGAGGGGACGAACTGGCGAAAACTACACCTTCCTGAAAAGGGTATCATCTGTTCATCAATCGACAGATGTGCAGGCCTTGGCAACGTCAGACACTTATCCCTAACAATATTTATCATTGGCCTAATTTTCCACAGTTTATCAGACAGGTCATGCTCAGCTAGGTTGTCTGTGAAATGCAGGTAATTCCTGAGTTCAAAATACCTATCTCGAGGCATACATTCTGAAATTAAAGGCACTTTTAATTCCCTGCTCCAGTATAGTTTTCCCTGTGGTAGCTTCAGAGTACCTATCAAAATCTGAATCCCTGTAAAGTGTAGTAATTCTACAGCTGTGGTCTGAACAGAGTGCAAGTCACGTTTTTGCACTGAATACAGGTTTGTTTGCTCAGCCAACAATTCCCAAAAAGCAGTTGGCAGATATTCATAAAAGGCCTCTTGTACTCCTTTAGGACCATTTTCATCGACCTCCAGTTCCTCTTCAAATTCATTCTGAAAAGCATTCCAAATTAGTGTGAATTAACATCCATTTATGAAACGTAAATTAGGCCTACACTCATTTTGTATTTACAAGTACATGCGCATGCTTTACATAATGGGAAGAGTTCCTTCAATATAAAAATATAGAATATTTTGAACATACATTGATGTTTTCCACTTCATCAAACGGGTGTTTACTTGCAGTGGTGTAGTAGCAGCTGTTAAATGTACATTATCTTCATTTTCTGATTCAGAGTCTGTGGATGAGGTTTCTATAATTGCTGTCTCAAATAACTCATCATCAGTTCGGCATCACTGTTATTCAGTAAATCTACTAATGCATCTGTAGTAAGGATGCCTGTAAATGTAAAACACTGGTCAATGATGCAGAAAACATAGGAAAAAATCATAACCTCAAAGAGGGAGAATATTGTTGTAGGGACCTGAGGTGCACAAATGTACACCTCATTTTTACCAGATAAAAACATACCAAATTATTAACTTCAACACATTAAATACTATGTGTTTTCAATTATTAAATATAACTGAACGTATTCCAATAGTTATTTCATTTATATGCCGTTAAATATAATTTTTACCGGTACTTACTTCTCTTGCTGTGCTCTCTAGCAGCCATCTTGGCCAAATGTAAAATTCCATGTGGTCTGGCTCACAGCTGAACCGGTATATAGTGCTCCTAGTGGTTTTATTTGGAACTAATAAGGCAAACATACGTGTGGCACACGGCAAAAACATAAAAATCTAACCTCAATGTGTCGAAATAAAATAAAAATTGAAGGTGTACATATGTACACTTCTGGACTCAAGAGGTTATGATACCAACACGGAATATGCTTGTGCTTGGAATATATGCCCGTGCACAAATAGATCCTAATAACGGGTGACTCAAATATTTATTTGCTTGGGTAGCATGCTCAAATTGCACCTGAAGACGATTTCTGCCCTTACGTATGATGGATTTTACTGGTAAATTTCAATCATAAAATAAACGACCTAAGGTCATAGGATGCAGCTCTCCAACATTTTTGTCCGTTACAGATTCTACTAGAACAATGTAAGGACCAGAATGTTCTCGAGTGTATTCGTCCGAACTAATAGGAGATGTTGACTTTTGAGTATTCTGAGTGGTTTGTTTGTTAGGCATAGGATCTTGAGAACTTTGATTATTAGATTGACTATTTAGAGAAACATCGTCCATTTCCACCTCAATCTCCTTTTCAACTGGTAACTTGGTGATATCCAGAAGGGACCTCCCATCACTGGCGGGAGCCATCACACGCTAACTTCACAAGACACAAAGCACGAACAAACTCCTCGCGACCACCAAGTAAATACCGTGCACACTGTACAACCGAACTGATTCGCAGCGCAGCGTAGACTGTATTACTTAAGACAACTACAGAGTATGAGACACTTCTTCCGCTACTTGAAATGTGAATGGGCTTGTTATATCACCCAGTTCCATACTTGTAATAAATCACACTGTAACACTCATATATACTAAAATACACAACTGTGGGGAGAGTTGTAGTTGAACACATCCGTAATGTCTACAATTGTAGTATGAGGCACTTACTGAAAAGTGCACTGTTGACACTGAGTGAAATGAGTAGTGTTTAAGAACCTTGTGTCCCGCTATGTCTAGCTCAAAGAGGATATATAAGGGAGAAGGAACCTCTCCGGGTGAAAGAAAGAGAATACGAAAGCAGGTCCGTAAGTCTAAACGAATGTGGACAGCCATGGAAGGAGGAATCAACTGCCTGAACTTTACGATCTAATTCTTCGTACACTAACGGAAATAAAATCATAAAATTTTAATACATATATACATGCATTATCATTAAAGCCCGTTTTACCATTCAGCGTACAGTCTGCAAGCCTCCGTGAATTTACCAAAACGGCACGTCGCGACAATACTCTATTTGCAACCAGTGCCGTGGCCTCATTTAGTTCTATACCTCTTATCATTAAATCGTTAGAAACTGAATCAAACCATTGTCAACTTGGTATCCCTCTACTCCTCTTACCCACCATAATAGTGACTATTATTTTTCTAGGTAACCTATCCTCCTGCATTCGTCGCACATGTGCCCACCACCGAAGACGGTTTACGCGTGCAGCTTCATCCATCGAGTTCATTCCTAACATAGCCTTTATCTGCTAGTTCCGAGTAGGCCTACTCTCCTGCCATTATTCCCACCTGTTTTAAAAGCAACAATTCTCGCTACTTTCATGTCTGTTACTTCAATTTTATGAATAATATATCCTGAGTCCACCCAGCTTTCGTTCTCGTAAAGCAAAGATGGTCTGGAAACACACCGATGTAAATACAGTTTCGTCCGGGAGATGACTTCCTTCTTACAGAACAATGTTGATCGCAACTGCCAACTCACTATATTGGCTTTACTAGACCTTGATTTAATCTCACTTACTTTATCCTCTTCAGACCCGAGAGCAAGGAAGTTGGGATAAAAATTATTTCTTTGCTTTCTTGACTTGAAAATGACCTCAGTAAGTCATATTTGGTGGTAAAAAGAAATATTTATTTTATTCATAAAATATACAGAAGGTGCACATATGTGCACCTCAGGTCACAGTTCAACTTTCATCTGTGATAGTTCTCAAAACAGTTGTTTTTCATTATGTACAAATGCACTTTGCATTTCACGCACATAACTCGTGATCTTGATTTGCATCCCGGAAAACGGCATTTGAGGCAAAATTGTCGTCATTGTAGTGGGGTAGGTGTCCAAAACCGTCTGTTCGAACAACAACATCGGGCTGTGGCACAAATCTTCTTTGCTTCCTTGGTGTTAGGTCAGCCTCTTGACTCGTGTTGATCTCCAATACTGATTCTCGACTTGGTCGAACTCGCTTAGGTACTGATCCAGATTGATGCGGAGTTCCCCCTTCATACTGAATCATAGCTCTTGCGACAGCCAGACGGTAAGCAAGGAGTCCAAGTACGTCTTCGGAATTTCTTCTTGTGCACAAAAACGCTTGTACATAAGCCAGCAGTTTACAATTACTACATCAATAAAGTGGCTGTATACTCTTACTGGCCATTTGCAGGTCCGCATGTCAGTTCTGTAATAGGCCACGAGCCTATCACACAAGTCTGTTCCTCCCATTGAGACGTTATAATTTTTTTTTTTACAATCGCTGGTCGTGATACATCAATGTTCTTGTTATCTTTCTTTGACCACCGTAGGCACGTGTCTGCTGGTCTACTTCCCACACTAGTCGACAGTAGCACAACGGACTTATTGTCTTTCCATTTTAGAACACACATATTTTCGTCCTGTCGAACTCTCTCATCCCATTCTCCCCTGTTCATATCTTTGTCGCTCTTCGGTTTCTTCGTTACAGGACCAATCCTGTTTGTCATAACTGTACCTGTGATGTAAATTCCATCCTGAAGCAGTACATCAGCTAACTTTAAGCTCGTAAAAAATCTGTCGGTGTAAAGAGTACTGCCACTAAACTTAGGAACTGCACGACACAATAGCCTAACAATGCTTGCACCAAGGCCAAATTCTTTTAGTTCTTTTTTTTCGACCGTATCTTTCCCGACATACAAGTTAAAGTCAAATACAGCACCATCTCTTGCCGTTAGAACGAAGTTCTTCAGCCCGATAGGGTTTGGTTTTGATGGCACGAACTGTCTAAATTTGCACCTTACGGAGAAAGGAATCATCAGCTCATCCATGGAGAGGTGGGTTGTTCGAGGTAAGGAATGGCACTTGCTTAAAACACAGTCTAAAATCGGTATTACTTTCCACAGTTTATCTTTACACTCAGAACGGTCCACCTCGTTGTCTGCAAAATGGAGATAATTTCTCAGCTCAAAATATCGATCTCTTGTAATAGCCTCACTTATAAGTAGAACTGCCAGATCTTATGACCAATACATTTTACTCTGGGGAAACTTCAGTGTTCCTATCAGCACTTGGATTCCAGTGAATTTCACAATCTCCTTCACTGTAGTACTCACAGATCTATGATTGCACTTTTGCACGGAATTTAGATTAGTCTGATCTGCTACTAGTTGCCAGAACTGTAAATTGAAATATTCAAAAATTGAATACAGCTTTCCCTTTGAATAATCTGAATCTGGAGATAGCGCCACATCAGTAGTCACTCCACGGGGTGTCATTCTGGAACAACATTGCGCTGTGTTACTGTTACAAAAACAATTGCTTCCTAACAAATTAATTAATTTCCTATTATAACTCGGAAATTCTGCACATTAATCAGCATAACATTATGTCATTTTAGTACCATGCGTAACACCCGTGAGGTTAATGAACTTATGATTGAAGAATGATTTTTTTTTCTAATTATAATTTCTAATTTTTCTATTTTCTTAATGAGTTTACTCCAATACTGCAACAATATTATAGAAACATCAATAAACTTAATAGACTTACGCTTTAGAAACCCATGGCAATTCCCTATGAGACGTTGTAACACTGGAATCAGCCGAGTCATTTCTATCTGGATCATGATATATTTCTGGTTCTGATGGAACTTCTTCGTTATTTGGCACTTCCAGGGGCTCATTTATGTATTCTTCATCACTAGAATCTGAAAATTTTCCATCACTATTGTTCAGAAGGGCACTAATATCATCATCACCTAAGCCGAATCTGTAAGAATAAATAGGGAGGTACAGGCATTTTCTGTTAACTTGAACCTGAGGTGCACATATGTGTACCTGGTAATTTTTGCTCAAATAGTGCAAACATCAACAAAAATTCTGTGAAATTATAACATGAATGAGATAATTAGGCATGTAGTAAAGTTTATACATTTTTATCCTGGCTGAAAATAGGCATATACTAATTAAAATGGACTTACCAGTAAGCGAGGTTGGTCGTGCCGCCATCTTGGTAACTCTACTTTCTTTCTTCGTCTGCAGCAGAAGCTTGTTCTACGCGCTGCTGCGATCTGGTGTAGATTTAAAGAACCCAATGGTACACAAATGTGTATGCGAGGTCAGAATGCAGATAAATCAAATCCCTACGCTGTCAATACGTAATAACCGAAGGTGCACATATGTGTACCCCAGGTCTGAAGAGGATATTACCATCCTGGGGGAACAACCAACAAAAATACTTAAAATTATCTACCTGTTCCATGTTTGTATCACCAGTCTGACATTCACTTCTGTTGACTTTCTTACCTACTGACATCAATTTAGTCTTGGAGAGGCTAATTGTTATTCCATACTCACTGCACCTATTTTCAAGTTCCAGGACATTAGACTGCAGGCTTTCGGCACAATCTGCCATTAAGACGAAGTCGTCAGCAGAGGCCAGACGACATACTAAATTTCCAACCGCCTGAATCATTCCTTGCCAATTTATATACCTTTCGGCAGATGATCCACGTAAACTACGAAGAGCAAATGAGAAAGATTACAGCCTTGTCTAACCCCTGTAAGTATCCTGAACCAAGAACTCGTTCTACCATCAGTTCTTACTGGAGCCCAATTGTCATCACGAATGCCTTTGATTGATTTTAATAATCTACCCTTAGTGTCATCCCCCCGCAGTACTGTATTGTGAACATCATTTCCCTCGGTACCCTGTCATATGCTTTCTCTAGATATACTAAACCAATACACAGCTGTCTATTCATTTCCTAACATTTTACATTCACCTGGTGCGTACTGAAAATTGGATCTTGACAGACCCTCCGTGCTCTGTAACCACACTGGATTTCATGCAACTTCCTCTCTGATCGCACCCTCTCTTCCGAGATGCCGGTGAATACTTTGCTTGGTATAGTAATCATACAGGGAACGGATTTATATGTACTAATATTTATTGAAATATGTACTGCAACCTTTGGTGGCATCGTAGTCCTAATTCTTATCAAGTTCCACGTTGGACCGATAGAAATATAGGTATGACCATCGCGCTGTACTTCCTCTCAATTCACCACATGTTGTAGTACTAATTTAATATGTTGTTGCCCGCGCTATATTTCCTCTTAAATACTACTAATTAACTATACGAAATCGGGGATGGATATACAGATCAAGCGCGGTGGTTGCATGTCAATATTTAGTCAGTATCTCAGGGTAAAAACATCTATATATATTCAAAAATACTATCTACCTTCGCAAGTTCCGTTGAAGAGGGTATATCTGTTCAATAAGTTACTCATTTTCTCCGAAATCCTATCGTAGAATCAATATGAGCTTCTAAATATCATGACTCCGAAATACCAGTCTATATATTACCTTATAACTAATCTTCCTATCTCTACCTTGGAAAATAAACGCTTAAATAATCTTAAAACTAATTTATTAGCATGCCAACACTATAAATAATAAAATAATATCAATCTCTGGTAATAGAGGAAAATAAACTCAAATATTACACATTATCATTCTTGACAAATCAAATTCTTGAATTAACACAATTAAAATTGTGTAGGTATCATTAATTCATTTGGGCATTAATTATTATTTTGCTGTGTGACCACATTTCATGATTTTATTTCATCATGGGGATAATTAGGATTTATTCTTTATTAAAGGAGGGAGTGGTCTTTCTTTTCTTTAGGTCTATTTGGAGTCTTCTTTGGGATTGGTTTGGAAATGCGTATTGACTTGTTTATGGCATGAGATAAGTAACTCCTTTCCAACTATGGCTTCAAAATGCCATCTTAAGTATTTAAAAGAAATTAATTAATAATGTTATTTGCTTTACGTCAAACTAACTACTTTTACGGTCTTCGGAGACGCCGAGGTGCCGGAATTTAGTCCCGCAGGAGTTCTTTTACGTGCTAGTAAATCTACCGACACGAGGCTGTCGTATTTGAGCACCTTCAAATACCACCGGACTGAGCCAGGATCGAACCTGCCAAGTTGGGGTTAGAAGGCCAGCGCCTTAACCGTCTGAGCCACTCAGCCCGGCTTAAAAGAAATTAATCTTAACCATATTAATATCAATTCCAACATCCTTATATATTTAAAATATGTGCCAAAATAAAATCAAATTATCTTCTTTTACGAGTGCCATATCCATGTTCATCAATCGTCATAACCTGCCAAAATCGTACTGATCAATTAAATATTATGTGCATTTTCAATTAAAATGATTCCTTCTACTGCCTACTAATTTTACCATTTTCAGGTTAACGCGTGCTCCAATACTGTATACTCACTATGTGAGACAAATATATTACTAGGCGGCTATATCTCTTTCCCATATGCACTTCAAAAAACATGTAAATTACGATCAACCTGTCTCCATATTTCATTTAAGTTCGACCAATCGACCATCTAACCTCACTGCTATACTTAATATTCACGTATCTAGGCCTTAACTCCATTGCTTGCCTCATTTTCAATCACAACATAACTGTAGCTAAGCATAAATTCGCACCTATTTCATTCAATCATTTATTTACACAATACGTATTCAACATTTCAAATCTCCAACAACATATTATCATTCACGCTCCTAATTATTGCGATTCCTCCGCATACAATCAATATCTTTACTCAACTTCTTCATAATGACTATTACGTCGCAGTAAAACACTTCTTTTACCTCAATATCTATTCATAACACAGCAAGCTGCTACTATTTATTCCAACTCTTCGTAAATATGAACGATATTGGCCTAGTTAGTCGATCTGGTCATTGGGTAGCCTAGGTTTATTATTATTATACACTTCACTTTCATATCTTAGCCTCGCCTAGTTTGATATACGACGTTCTCTTAAACATATAGGTTCAAGAACATCATTATTCACTTACCGATACTGCTCACATTAACCTCAGATCAACTTATGAGCACGGCAGTATATTACTACACATAAATAATACGTATCTGTGGTTATTTTCTCCGGCATGTGCCTTAGAATTCACATATTGGCACAAACAGGTTATATTTTTGGCACTTCAACAATCCTACAATTATACTACACTAAATGAAATACTTTTATAGTTAAATTTCTAAAAATGTTACTTATCTCAAGACATTTTTATGTCCGATGTTGGTTTCTTCTTCCTCCTCACGGCATCACGGAACGTCTAGCCTTGTGCTGGATTACGTCCTGCTGGATCTCTCTAAGTCGCCAGGCTTGAGCTTACGATGATCTGGTCAGCCTTCCTCCATCGCTTTACGCTAGCTCCATTTCGTGTCCAATTTCCATGCAACGAAAAGACATTGTTAATTTCACAGAATACATCTTAATTTTCCGTATATAAAGCTCTTCCAAGGATTTTGACTAATTGTATTTATACTTCTTATTCTCTATAGATAATGCTCAGAGTTAATTATATTTTTATAAATTGGTTCCTTCTTGGTGCAATATGTTGTCTGAATAATGTTCTTTGAATCTTATAGATGGGTTATTCGTTTTATTTGAGGAAATCTGGCCGCTTATTACACTGACTGACAGAGCAAATGCAACACCAAGAAGGAGCGGTCAGAACTTTATGCCAATTGCAGGGTAGACTGACGTCACTGAGGTATGATCATGATGTGAAATGCGCCGCTGTGCTGCGCACGTAGCGAACGATAAACGGGACACGGCGTTGGCGAATGGCCCACTTCGTACCGTGATTTCTCAGCTGACAGTCATTGTAGAACGTGTTGTCGTGTGCCACAGGACACGTGTATAGCTAAGAATGCCAGGCCGCCGTCAACGGAGGCATTTCCAGCAGACAGACGACTTTACGAGGGGTATGGTGATCGGGCTGAGAAGGGCAGGTTGGTCGCTTCGTCAAATCGCAGCCGATACCCATAAGGATGTGTCCACGGTGCAGCGCCTGTGGCGAAGATGGTTGGCGCAGGGACATGTGGCACGCGCGAGGGGTCCAGGCGCAGCCCGAGTGACGTCAGCACGCGAGGATCGGCGCATCCGCCGCCAAGCGGTGGCAGCCCCGCACGCCACGTCAACCGCCATTCTTCAGCATGTGCAAGACACCCTGGCTGTTCCAATATCGACCAGAACAATTTCCCATCGATTGGTTGAAGGAGGCCTGCACTCCCGGCGTCCGCTCACAAGACTACCATTGACTCCACAGCATAGACGTGCACGCCTGGCATGGTGCCGGGCTAGAGCGACTTGGATGAGGGAATGGCGGAACGTCGTGTTCTCCGATGAGTCACGCTTCTGTTCTGTCAGTGATAGTCACCGCAGACGAGTGTGGCGTCGGCGTGAAGAAAGGTCAAATCCGGCAGTAACTGTGGAGCGCCCTACCGCTAGACAACGCGGCATCATTGTTTGGGGCGCTATTGCGTATGATTCCACGTCACCTCTAGTGCGTATTCAAGGCACGTTAAATGCCCACCGCTACGTGCAGCATGTGCTGCGGCCGGTGGCACTCCCGTACCTTCAGGGGCTGAGCAATGCTCTGTTTCAGCAGGATAATGCCCGCCCACACACTGCTCGCATCTAAAACAGGCTCTACGAGGTGTACAGATGCTTCCGTGGCCAGCGTACTCTCCGGATCTCTCACCAATCGAACACGTGTGGGATCTCATTGGACGCCGTTTGCAAACTCTGCCCCAGCCTCGTAAGGACGACGAACTGTGGCAAATGGTTGACACAGAATGGAGAACCATCCCTCAGGACACCATCCGCACTCTTATTGACTCTGTACCTCGACGTGTTTCTGCGTGCATCGCCGCTCGCGGTGGTCCTACATCCTACTGAGTCGATGCCGTGCGCATTGTGTAACCTGCATATCGGTTTGAAATAAACATCAATTATTCGTCCGTGCCGTCTCTGTTTTTTCCCCAAATTTCATCCCTTTCGAACCACTCCTCCTTGGTGTTGCATTGTCATTGTCAGTCAGTGTAAGTTAGTATCGGCCTTATTTACGAATGCCGTATTCCGACACCTCTTCTTCAGCACAGTACTTGAAATGTATTATACGTGCTTCCCTGCCGCTTTCACGTATTTTTCAGTAATTTGTTACTGGATCCTTCCTTCGTATGGATCCTATTATGGTTGTATTGATTATGATAGCTGTTCTTCTGGTTAAGTAATCATAATTTACAGTTCGTTTCTGGTGTAATCTTCTTGCCAAGTAGATAATAATAGAACGTGTTTTCAATTTTTTTTACGTACAATGGTTCATTTCTCATAGAGTTTCCTTTCCTTCTCGCCAGGCAATGCCTCCTAATTGCGATCAACTTGTCATAAAAAGTTATTCCGTGCATTCTCAACGCTTGAAGCTGATCTGCGCCATTTTACTTCCGATCTACCTTCATGTCAACTGACGTCAATTGTAACGTAATGGTACAGTACATATATATTTAGTTTTTTTTATTCAAATATGGAATTACATATTGTACCCTTCTAAATGGTCCCTCAGTAAATTTGGGAAAGATGGAAAAATTTTATTACGGAATATTGGTTTACGAGAGCGCGTGTATCAGCTGTTACCGTGCCGTGCCGATGGGAGCCAACTGAAAGTAGGTCAACAGCTGTTGAAGGCCGCCAGCGCACGCAGTTACGTCACCTGACACACCGGCAGACGAGAGGTGATTAGTATTCTCGAAAAATCCACTCGCAGCTGTGAAGGACGAATCACGGGTCATGATGGCCAACACCCAATGGAAATAGAGGAAGGTGCTAGAAAGTCTTAGGATTTTACTAGAACAAAGTCGAGGAAGAGTCTCTTATGAAACACCGAACAATACAGTCGAGAAGAGTACCTTACGAAACGACGAACAGAACAGTTTTGAAGAACGTCGTACAGTCGTATTCTTACGGAGAAGATGAACAGTGCATTCTCTACGGAAAGGAAGAGTATTTGCAGACGACGTTAATACCTGTATAATTCTCGTAAGGCACAATCATTGCTTTATTTGAGTGCCAATACAACTTGTCGTTAGCTCAATGCAGTATCTAGCGAGTTTATTACAGCCGCATATTTTCCCGTGTGGAACATGCTGAACCGCAGTCAGTTCGTGTGTTTATTGAAGCCGAGTCTTATAATAGAAACTCATGGAATATTCCTTTGGACATTGTAAAGGAAAGGCACAATCTTAAGGGAATATTCGAGAAGTAATCTGGCCTTTAAACATCGTAGTATCCAGTAATATTATTTGTCAGCTTTAAGACATATCGTAACTAGGTGAATGTGTTTGGAAGTCGAAGCTGGTAGTAAACCTGGACCTGAAAATACATCGTTGCACCAGTTAAGTGTTGTAAATAATTTAGTGAGTTACGACTGGTGTGGATCTTATTGTTAATGCAGAATTTCAGTTTCAGCTATCTCCGTGAAGCCTAGCAGTCAAGATGCAACGAACACGAGGAAAAGATTGGAATGTTCCGGAACTTTGCTGGAGTAATACGACGATGCTGGACGTAGCCATAGTCATGATGGATTATACTCCAGTGTGCACGCCAACACGATGACCTGGTACACCTGTAAACCACCATAGCTGAGGGAGAGGACGCCGACGTCCATAGCAGCATCCCGACGCCACGAATTCTCATCGGAAGTATAAGTACCGCTGTAAAATTTCTTCTCTTTTTGTAGATGCCTAGTAGATTGTATTCTGGTTTAGAGGAATGTAGTTTCTTTAGTAATATTGTACTTAATGGTGATGGTAGAGTATTCATTCCTTCGTTGATTTATGATTTCAATATTGTCCTATCTTCGCATTTTCTTGGAATAACGGTTCCTTTATTTTTTGAAAATGGTGATGAGTAATCCCTGCTGCCAGTAAGTTGATAAGGTCATAAGTAATTACGATCTTCAAAAGAAATTATAAGGGATTAAGACCTAATAATAATGAGAATAATAATAAAAATAAAATAAGGTTATAATAATCATGACGAAGAGGATGTGATTAAAATAGGAGTAAACTGTGATTAAATCGTAATCTTAAAAAGCTGTTATGCATGTATGACGATTGATACTAGAAGGGAAGGTAATCGACGAGTAATAGGAACAGTTCATCGAGAGAACGTTCTAGGAGCCATTGTAGGAAATAAAAATAATTTTTAATAATATTAATGAAGGTCGGAAAATTTTAACTAGTTGTTGAGAATAATTGAGCGATCATTGTGATAGTAAAATTTGGTGAATTGACGATATGGGACTACTAGGGTGCATATCAGTCGTAATGATTATAATGGATCACAGTGATTATATTGAGTGATGGTATTGATAGTGATTTATGATGGTATGAAAGGATTTAGGGGCTAATAATAGTTCTTGTTCTTCGCTCAACAACTGAGATGAATAATACGCGACTTAATCATTATTTGATTTTCTCGAGGCTCTTAAACGCATATTTCTAATGATGGTGATGATTATTTATCGAGAAAAAAAATGTCATCCTATTTCATCTTATACTACAGTCATGAGGAGTTCCCATTATGGTCAGGTTATGTTGTAAGGATCTTCAACCGAATTCAAGAGGAAGTGAAGGTTATAATAAGATAATAATAATAATAATAATAATAATAATAATAATAATAATAATAATAATAATAATAATAAAATATTATAGTCCTATTGTGTGATAAATCTACTCATAAACAGTTGTTCGAATTATGTTATTTCGTGACATTTACCCGCATCATTCCAGGAATGCTTATCTTTTGTGTATTTGATGTGATTGATGATGCATTGATATTGTTGTTGTTGTTAATTCCACATAGTGTTGCGTGATACTCTATCCATCCATAAAATATTAGTTAGTTAGGAAACGTTATTAAGAATTCTAAAGGAATACAGTCGAGCGAAGTCTACGAGAGAGGGAAAGTTCGCCAAAGGATTTTTCAAAAATGTCTAACATTGTAAAGAAATTTCTCGAAGTGGTAAGGAGTTTTTCAAAATTATAACGACAATCTCAAACATTGTAAGGAGTTTTCCAAAAGTGATTTGTACAGAACTTATTAAGTATAAGTTAAAGAATTTCATGATGGTGATAAACGATCTAGAAAGGATTTTTCACAAGTGTGGTAAAGTAAATCTTTAACAATTTTTTTATGAGTAAATGCAATTTCGATAGCGAAGTTTCTCAAAGAGGTATTAAAGTAATTTACCTGAGGATTTTATAAACCTGTGTTGCAATTGAAAATGATAGCATTGCTAATCACATGATTAATTCAATGTGGCAGAATAAAATGTTGGAGGGAGTTTCATTGAAGAAATAATTGAATCAAATGAAACCGAGGAGCCTGGAAGGACTCACAGTCATTTTATTTGTTCACAAGCAATAATGAATTGAATTATTTGATGAAATATTGTATTAGTTTTTTTTATTTTTTGCATTTCTCCAGGCTGAGTTTTCATTATATTTTAATAAATATTGTTGTTATTTTGTCCTGATTTTCATTCAACATTATGTCTCCTATCCAGTCACCAATGGCCCTGTAAAAATAAATGTTCTGTCGGTCGGTCCCGTAAAAGCAAGTTGGCCCTGCGAACAGTCCACACTTTGGGACTCTCGCTCCGCCGACTGAGCGACCCTGGAGAAGGGGACAATATGGACTTAAAATTGCACATATAACATTCATTTCTATTCTTATCAAAGTTCAAAGAAGCTAAACAAAGTAGATCTACATGCAACATAACGTTGCACTTCACATTTTAATATATTTGAAGAACACACAATATTTTATTCTGTGTTACCAAAAGAATGGATTACAAAATGTTCTTTTAAGTGCTGCAAAGTGAATCTCCATCTATTATCTGCAAGGACAGTTTTATATTGACTGAAACTGCGTTCAACATCGGAAGACGTAATGCGGGCATAATTCAATTACACAATACCTACTGGCGTTAAATCCAGTGTTAATTTTACAGTTAAATCTCCACACAGCATTGCAGCAACCTTTGTCCGGGGTTATTTGAAAGCACAGTTTGCTTCATTTGCAGGATTTAGTTGTTCCACAGTTTTATTCACAATTTCACAACTTTCAGAAAGTGGGAGATGCGAGTTTTGGAGCCTTTTCAGTGTTTGTTAGTAGTATAATACAGGGATTCTGCGGCCACCACCTCCTCCGGCTCCCAGAGGCCACTTCCACCACCACCACCACCACCACCCGCTCCCAGATGCCTCCTCCACCACCACCACCACCACCCGCTCCCAGATGCCTCCTCCACCACCACCACCACCACCACCACCCGCTCCCAGAGGCCACCTCCACCACCACCACCACCACCGGCTCCCAGAGGCCTCCTCCACCACCACCACAGCCAGAGGCCTCCCAGATGCCTCCTCCACCACAACCACAGCCAGAGGCCTCCCAGAGGTCTCCTCAACCACCCGCGGAAAATTTGAATATGCAAACAAAGCCACGTGCTTTTTGACAGCTGTCATCGACAACAACGCATCGCTAACCTCAGTACTGCCATCTTGACGGGCCTAAACCTCAGTAGTACCAACTTAACCTAACTAGCGCGAGGTAAACAAAGCCACGTGTTTTTGACAGCCACGTGCTTTTTGACAGACAACAACGCATCGCTAACCTCAATACTGACATCTTGACGGGCCTAAACCTCAGTAGTACAAACTTAACCTAACTAGCGCGAGGTAAACAAAGCCACGTGCTTTTTTGACAGCAGTCATCCGCCATCTTTAAACTACAGAGCACTGTGCTGCCCTCTTTATCGTAGTAGATGTAAAATTCGTCACCTGTCATCGGTAGTGCTGCCATCCTGGCGGACCTAAACCTTAGCGCTACCAACTTAACCTCACTACCGCGAGATAAACAAATCCACGTGCAGCTGTCATCCGCCATCTTTAATCCATAGAGCACAGTGCTGCCCTCTTTAGCTACTTACATTTGAAATGTGGTGGCGGATAATTTGAAAAATGCTTTTTGACAGCAGCCATATTTGAGCACCGTGCTTCCCTCTTTAGCTAGATACCTGTGGTGGCGGTAAATTCCACGTGCTTTACAAACCTATATGCTTTTCTGACAGCTGTCGTCCGCCATCTTTAATCTAGAGAGAACAGTGCTGCAATCTTTAGTTGAAATGTGGTGGCGGCAAATTCCACGTGCTCTTGTTTGGAAACAAATCAACATGCTTTTTTTGACAGCTGTCAACCGCCATCTTTAATCACCGTGCTCCCCCTCCTTAGCTACTTACCTTTGAAATGTGGTGGCGGTAAATTCCACGTGCTCTTGTTTGGAAACAAACTCACGCGCTTTTCTGACAGCTGTCATCCGCCATCTTTAATCCAGAGAGAACAGTGCTGCAATCTTTAGTTGAAATGTGGTGGCGGCAAATTCCACGTGCTCTTGTTTGGAAACAAATCAACTTGCTTTTTTGACAGCTGTCATCCGCCATCTTTAAACTACAGAGCACCGTGCCGCACTCTTGCGTCAGCTGTCATCCGCGCAGCAATTCTCTTTCTATATAATAATTTCGTGTGGCTATTTCTAGCTAAGTGCAGTCTAAAAAAATAAATCCTAGTCTTGTTGTATCAGGAAGGGTAACTGGCTAAATCCCGGTCTTTCAGCGTCAGGAAGGGCAACCGGCCATACCGTGAAACAATAGTGTATTATGTAAGAGGGTAGATACTGCTTTGAGCATCTAGCTGTAAAACCCCGTTTCTCGTGTTAAAAAGAGCATCTAGTTGTAAAACAGATTCTTATTCCTAGTTCTTTGACGTCAGGAGTAGTATAATACAGGGATTCTGCGGCCACCATCTCCTCCGGCTCCAAGAGGCCACCTCCACCACCACCACCACCACCCGCTCCCAGATGCCTCCTCCACCACCACCACCACCACCACCACCCGCTCCCAGAGGCCACCTCCACCACCACCACCACCACCACCGGCTCCCAGAGGCCTCCTCCACCACCACCGCAGCCAGAGGCCTCCCAGATGCCTCCTTCACCACCACCACAGCCAGAGGCCTCCCAGAGGACTCCTCCACCACCCGCGGGAAATTTGAATTTGTAAACAAAGCCACGTGCTTTTTGACTGCTGTCATCGACAACAACGCATCGCTAACCTCAGTACTGCCATCTTGACGGGCCTAAACCTCAGTAGTACCAAATTAACCTAACTAGCGCGAGGTAAACAAAGCCACGTGTTTTTTGACAGCCACGTGCTTTTTGACAGACAACAACGCATCGCTAACCTCAGTACTGCTATGTTGACGGGCGTAAACCTCAGTAGTACCAACTTAACCTAACTAGCGCGTGGTAAACAAAGCCACGTGCTTTTTGACAACCACGTGGTTTTTTGACAGCTGTCATCCGCCATCCTTAAACCACAGAGCACTGTGCTGCCCTCTTTATCGTAGTAGCTGCAAATTCGTCACCTGTCATCGGCAGTGCTGCCATCTTGGCGGGCCTAAACCTTAGTGCTACCAACTTAACCTCACTAGCGTGAGATAAACAAATCCACGTGCTTTTTTGACAGCTGTCATCCGCCATCTTTAATCCAGAGAGCACCGTGCTGCCCTCTTTAGCTACTTACCTTTGAAATGTGGTACGTCACAGCTGTCATCCGCCATCTTGCATCGCAAACCTCAGTGCTGCACTCTTTAGCTAGATACCTTTGAAATGTAGTGGCGGAAAATTCTTTATGCTCTTGTTTGGAAACAAAGCCACGTGCTTTTTTGACAGCTGTCATCCGCCATCTTTAATCCATAGAGCACCGTGCTGCCCTCTTTAGCTACTTACCTTTGAAATGTGGTACGTCACAGCTGTCATCCGCCATCTTGCATCGCAAACCTCAGTGCTGCACTCTTTAGCTAGATACCTTTGAAATGTAGTGGCGGCAATTTGAAAAATTCTTTATGCTGCTGTTTGGAAACAAACCTATGCGCTTTTTTGTCAGCTATCATCCGCCATCTTTAATCTAGAGAGCACCGTGCTGCCCTCTATGTGGTGGTAGTAAATTCTACACGCTCTTGATTGGAAACAAACCCATGTGCTTTTCTGACAGCTGTCAACCGCCAGAGAGCACCGTGCTGCCCTCTTTATGCCGGTGGAAAATTTTACATGCTTTTTGACATCTGTTATCCGCCATCTTTAATCAAGAGAGCACCGTGCTGCCATCTTTAGCTAGATACCTTTGAAATGTGGTGGCGGCAAATTCCACATGCTCTTGTTAAGTAAATTAAGCCACGTGCGTTTTTGACAGCTATCATCCGCCATCTTTAATCAATAGAGCACTGTGCTGCTATCATGCGGGTAATTTCGTCAGCTGTCATCCACCATCTTTAATCTACAGAGCGCCGTGCTGCTCTCTGTAGTAGCGGGCAATTTGAAAAGTTCTGTTACTTGTCATCCGTCATCTTTAATCAACAAAGCTTCGTACTGCTATCTTTAGCTACATACATTTAACATGTGGTGGCGGATAATTTGAAAATAAAAACCTTCCGTTAGCTATCATCCGCCATCTTTATTCAACAGAGCATCGTGCTGCTATCTCTAGCTACATACATTTAACATGTGGTGACGGCAATTTGAAATTCTATCTAGATGCCATCTTTAATCAACAGAACACCGTGCTGCTATCGCTTTGAATTGTGGTGACGGATAATTTGAAATTCCGTTAGCTATCATTAAACATTAGTGCATTCGCTAACCTAACCTCTCATCTACTATCTTGAAGGAGATTATACGACACCTCCTCTACCTCCTGCTCTTCCTCCTCCTCCTCATACCCTACCACCTCCGCCTCCTCCTCCTCCTCTGTCAAGGCATAACTTTATCGAACACGCATCGCGAAGGCAAGAGTGTGCAGCGATATGCATGTTTAGACTTGCGGATTACGAAAGAAACATAACAAGACTTGAAGCGAACACTGCACTCGATCTCGTTAACTTCAACATGTAATTAAAACATTGTCTGGTGTGTTCAGAACACTACATAAGTAGAATCGAACGCTGTACCTTTGTTCTAAGAAGATCAGATTGAAACATAACAAGACTAGAATTGAACACTGCACTCGATGTCGTTAACCTTAACATGTGATCAGAACATTGATTGATGTGTTCAGATAACTAAACAAGTAGAACCGAACACTGTACAACATGTTAGGGGTACCTTTGTTCCAAGAAAATTAGATTGCAAAATAACAAGACTAGAATCGAACACTACACTCGATACAACATGTGATCAGAACATTGATCGATGTGTTCAGATCACTAAACAAGTAGAACCGAACACTGTACAACATGTCAGGGGATACCTTTGTTCTAAGAAAATTAGATTGAAACATAACAAGACTAGAACCGAACACTGTACAACATGTTAGGGGATACCTTTATTCTAAGAAGATCAGATTGAAACATAACAAGACTAGAATTGAACACTGCACTCGATACAACATGTGATCAGAACATTGACTGATGTGTTCAGATCAGTAAACAAGTAGAACCGAACACTGTACAACATGCTAGGGGATACCTTTGTTCTAAGAAAATTAGATTGAAACATAACAAGACTAGAATCGAACACTGCACTCGATGTCGTTAACCTTATCATGTGATCCGATACAACATGTTAGGGGATACCTTTGTTCTAAGAAAATTAGATTGAAACATAGCAAGACTAGAATCGAACACTGTAAGAACATTGTTTGATGTGTTCAGAGCAAATGTACAACTTCAATGATTTACCTAGTGTAAAAATCAAAAACACACACTGTGCACATATCGCATAGCTATCTCGCCTATTACTTGCCTAGTATGAAAATCAAAAACACACTGTGCACATATCGCATAGCTAACTCGGCAACACTTTCAATGATTTGCTTAGTACGAAAATAAAAATCTCTACCGCGTAGCTAACTCGTTCATCGCACTGCTAAGACGCTTAGTAATTGCAAATGCACTGATATATGTCATACGAAAATCAAGAAAGCACACTGCGTAGCCAACTGGCTCGGGTCACTCGCTCAGTAATTGCAACACGACTAGAACTCTGATACACTTTACTCTTTTTCTTTCTCGAAACACACACACACACACGGATAAGAATGTTCCGAGATACTACATACTTACATGTTTTTTTAAAAAAATAGGGGGGATGGAAGATCATAAATTATATGTACACATGTTGTCTCCTCCATGTTGTAAGACGAAATAGACGCAGTACTGCGAGTTTCCGCCCTAGCTGGCGAACGGAAGAAGCATGATATCTCAGCAAAAAAAATACGCGTGAGCTTGCACATACGCAAGTCAGACACAATGATGGATACCGCGATACAAATCCTGGCGACTTATGCCGTCAGGAAGGGCATCCGGCGAGCATCTAGCTGTAAAACCCCGATTCTCGTGTTAAAAAGAGCATCTAGTTGTAAAACAGATTCTTAATCCGAAGTATTTGACGTCAGGAAGGGCAACCGGCCGAAAACAATAGTGTATGATGTAAGAGGCTAGATACTGCTAGTTTTGCGTCAGGAAGGGCAACTATTCTTAAAAGAAATTCTTGCGATTTAAAATCTTAGTTTTGCGTCAGGAAGGGCATCCGGCTGTAAAACAATAGTTCGTGATACAGCGATTTAAAATCTAAGAAGAGCATCTAGCTGTAAATCCCCGATTCTCGTGTTAAAAAGAGCATCTAGTTGTAAAACAGATTCTTAATCCGAGTTCATTGACGTCAGGAAGGGCAACCGTTCGATAAGAATAGTGTATGATGTAAGAGGCTAGATACTGCCAGTTTTGCGTCAGGAAGGGCAAATAGTCTTAAAACAAATTCTTGCGATTTAAAATCTTAATTTTGCGTCAGGAAGGGCATCCGGCTATAAAACAATAGTTCGTGATACAGCGATTTAAAATCTAAGAAGTGCATCTAGCTGTAAATCCCCGATTCTCGTGTTAAAAAGAGCATCTAGTTGTAAAACAGATTCTTAATCCTAGTTCTTTGACGTCAGGAAGGGCAACCGTTCGAAAAGAATACTGTATGATGTAAGAGGCTAGATACTGCCAGTTTTGCGTCAGGAAGGGCAAATAGTCTTAAAACAAATTCTTGCGATTTAAAATCTTAATTTTGCTTCAGGAAGGGCATCCGGCTATAAAAAAATAGTTCGTGATACAGCGATTTAAAATCTAAGAAGAGCATCTAGCTGTAAATCCCCGATTCTCGTGTTAAAAAGAGCATCTAGTTGTAAAACAGATTCTTAATCCTAGTTCTTTGACGTCAGGAAGGGCAACCGGTCGAAAACAATAGTATATGATGTAACAGGCTAGATACTGCTAGTTCTGTGTCAGGAAGGGCAACTTAAACAAATTGTTGCGATTTAAAATCTTAGTTTTGCGTCAGGATGATCATCCGGCTGTAAAACAATAGTTCGTGATACAGCGATTTAAAATCTAAGAAGTGCATCTGGCTGTAAATCACCGATTCTCGTGTTAGAAAGTGCGAGTTATTGTAAAACAGATTCTTAATCCGAGTTTTTGACGTCAGAAAGGGCAACCGGTCGAAAACAATAGTGTATGATGTAAGAGGCTAGATACTGCCAGTTTTGCGTCAGGAAGGGCAACTTGTCTTAAAACAAATACTTGTGATTTAAAATCTGTAAAACATATTTTTATTCCCAAGAGAATCGAACCCGAGACTGCCGGGTGAGAGGCATGCACTCTAAACCAAACTGTAGGCTATAGGTTACATTTTTCTTGTTCCACAGTCTTTGAAGTTGTATTGGCGCAGTCATTCAGAGCGAGGTACGGAATGCATGTGTTGGCTGAAATTGTACATGCATCTTCCGGCTGTAGTAACCTTGAACGAAGACACTGCGTGGTGATAAGCTACTTGTAACTCATGCAACGTCTTCTTAGCTGAGTAGCATTCAGCCCGTGTAAGCTCCTAAAATAAAATATCATGATTGTAAGGAGAGGTTAAAACACAGTGTCAGCATATAGCCCAATCCTATCGAAAGAGCCTGCACGGTGCCGGCATGTAGGCTACTCTTGTTGAAGGAGCCTGTACAAGGTTTAACACCCCTCTACCAACAGCCCTTACTTAATGCTGGCTTTTTGCACGCCCTCGAAACTACCTAAGAATGTAATATACAATAGTAGGGAGAGGGTAAAACCCGGTGCCGGCACATAGCCTACTCCTACCGAAGAAGCCTGCACAAGGCTTATTGCCTCCATCCGACAGATGAATCACCATCAACGTATTGTACTCAAAATCATTTTCGAAGGAGTCTGCACAAGGTTTAACGCCCCCCTATCAACAGCCCTTACTTAATGCTAGCTTTTTTGCATACCCCGCCTCTTAGATCATACACCATAGTCTTACGACCGGTTACCCTTGCTGACTAGGATTTTAAATCGCAGTATACGCGATAAATTTGTTATAGCGGGTTTTATAACTAGATATCCCGGTACCGGCATATAGCCTACTCCTACCGAAGAAGCCTGCACACAGCATAACGCCTCCATCCGACAGATGAATCACCATCAACGTCTTGTACTCAAAATAATTTTCGAAGGAGTCTGCACAAGGTTTAACGTCCCCCTGTCAACAGCCCTTACTTAATGCTGGCTTTTTTTGCACACCCCGCCTCTTAGATCATACACCATAGTTTTACGACGGGTTACCCTTCCTGACTAGGATTTTAAATCGCAGTATACGCGAAAAATTTGTTGTAGTGGGTATTATAACTAGATATCCTAATGCCGGCACATAGCCTACTCCTACCGAAGAAGCCTGCACACAGCTTAACGCCTCCATCCGACAAATGAATCACCCTCAACACTCCAGTACTCGCAATCATTCTCGCTACTTCGGGAGATAGCAGGTTCGAACTCCTACTGACGGAAGCCGTAAAAAATAGCAAATGATAGGCGAGGGACCTGCGCGATCGTCATAACATGATCTAGCCGGATGCCCTTCCTGACGGCATAAGTAGCCAGGATTTGAATCGCGGTATCCATCATTGTGTCTGACTTGCGTGTGTGCAAGCTCACGCGTATTTTTTGCTGAGATATCATGCTAATTCCGTTCGCCAGCTAGGGCGGAAACTCGCAGTACTGCGTCTATTTCGTCTTACAACTTGAAGGAGACAACATGTGTACATATAATTTATGATCTCCCATTCCCCCCTATTTTTTTAAAAAAAGCATGTAAGTGTGTAGTATCTCGGAACATTCTTATCCATGAGTGTGTGTGTTTCGAGAAAGAAAAAGAGTAACGTGTATCAGAGTTCTAGTCGTGTTGCAATTACTAAGCGAGTGACCCGAGCCAGTTGGCTACGCAGTGTGCTTTCTTGATTTTCGTATGACATATATCAGTGTATTTGTAATTCCTAAGCGTCTTAGCAGTGCGATGAACGAGTTAGCTACGCGGTATAGATTTTTATTTTCGTACTAAGCAAATCATTGAAAGTGTTGCCGAGTTAGCTATGCGATATGTGCACAGTGTGTTTTTGATTTTCATACTAGGCAAGTGATAGGCGAGATAGCTATGCGATATGTGCACAGTGTGTGTTTTTGATTTTTACACTAGGTAAATCGTTGAAGTTGTACTTTTGCTCTGAACACATCAAACAATGTTCTTACAGTGTTCGATTCTAGTCTTGCTATGTTTCAATCTAATTTTCTTAGAACAAAGGTATCCCCTAACATGTTGTATCGGATCACATGTTAAGGTTAACGACATCGAGTGCAGTGTTCGATTCTAGTCTTGTTATGTTTCAATCTAATTTTCTTAGAACAAAGGTATCCCCTAGCATGTTGTACAGTGTTCGGTTCTACTTGTTTACTGATCTGAACACATCAGTCAATGTTCTGATCACATGTTGTATCGAGTGCAGTGTTCAATTCTAGTCTTGTTATGTTTCAATCTGATCTTCTTAGAATAAAGGTATCCCCTAACATGTTGTACAGTGTTCGGTTCTAGTCTTGTTATGTTTCAATCTAATTTTCTTAGAACAAAGGTATCCCCTGACATGTTGTACAGTGTTCGGTTCTACTTGTTTAGTGATCTGAACACATCGATCAATGTTCTGATCACATGTTGTATCGATTGTAGTGTTCTATTCTAGTCTTGTTATTTTGCAATCTAATTTTCTTAGAACAAAGGTATCCCCTAACATGTTGTACAGTGTTCGGTTCTACTTGTTTAGTTATCTGAACACATCAATCAATGTTCTGATCACATGTTAAGGTTAACGACGTCGAGTGCAGTGTTCATTCTAGTCTTGTTATGTTTCAATCTGATCTTCTTAGAACAAAGGTATCCCCTAACATGTTGTACAGCGTTCGATTCTACTTATGTAGTGTTCTGAACACACCAGACAATGTTTTAATCACATGTTGAAGTTAACGACATCGAGTGCAGTGTTCGCTTCAAGTCTTGTTATGTTTCTTTCGTAATCCGCAAGTCTAAACATGCATATCGCTGCACACTCTTGCCTTCGCGATGCGTGTTCGATAAAGTTATGCCTTGACAGAGGAGGAGGAGGAGGCGGAGGTGGTAGGGTATGAGGAGGAGGAGGAAGAGCAGGAGGTAGAGGAGGTGTCGTATAATCTCCTTCAAGACAGTAGATGAGAAGTTAGGTTAGCGAATGCACTAATGTTTAATGATGATAGCTAACGGAAGTTCAAATTATCCGTCACCACAATTCAAAGGGATAGCAGCACGGTGCTCTGTTGATTAAAGATGGCATCTAGATAGAATTTCAAATTGCCGTCACCACATGTTAAATGTATGTAGCTAGAGATAGCAGCACGATGCTCTGTTGAACAAAGATGGCGAATGATAGCTAACGGAAGGTTTTTTATTTTCAAATTATCCGCCACAACGTGTTAAATGTATGTAGCTAAAGATAGCAGTACGAAGCTTTGTTGATTAAAGATGACGGATGACAAGTAACAGAACTTTTCAAATTGCCCGCTACTACAGAGAGCAGCACGGCGCTCTGTAGATTAAAGATGGTGGATGACAGCTGACGAAATTACCCGCATGATAGCAGCACAGTGCTCTATTGATTAAAAATGGCGGATGATAGCTGTCAAAAAAGCACGTGGCTTAATTTACTTAACAAGATCACGTGGAATTTGCCGCCACCACATTTCAAAGGTATCTAGCTAAAGATGGCAGCACGGTGCTCTCTTGATTAAAGATGGCGGATGACAGCTGTCAAAAAGCATGTAGAATTTGCCACCGGCATAAAGAGGGCAGCACGGTGCTCTCTGGCGGTTGACAGCTGTCAGAAAATCACATGGGTTTGTTTCCAAACAAGAGCGTGTAGAATTTACTACCACCACATAGAGGGCAGCACGGCGCTCTCTAGATTAAAGATGGCGGATGATAGCTGACAAAAAGCGCATAGGTTTGTTTCCAAACAGGAGCATAAAGAATTTTTCAAATTGCCGCCACTACATTTCAAAGGTATCTAGCTAAAGAGTGCAGCACTGATGTTTGCGATGCAAGGTGGCGGATGACAGCTGTGACGTACCACATTTCAAAGGTAAGTAGCTAAAGAGGGCAGCACGGTGCTCTATGGATTAAAGATGGCGGATGACAGCTGTCAAAAAAGCACGTGGCTTTGTTTCCAAACAAGAGCATAAAGAATTTTCCGCCACTACATTTCAAAGGTATCTAGCTAAAGAGTGCAGCACTGAGGTTTGCGATGCAAGATGGCGGATGACAGCTGTGACGTACCACATTTCAAAGGTAAGTAGCTAAAGAGGGCAGCACGGTGCTCTCTGGATTAAAGATGGCGGATGACAGCTGTCAAAAAAGCACGTGGCTTTGTTTCCAAACAAGAGCATAAAGAATTTGCCGCCACTACATTTCAAAGGTATCTAGCTAAAGAGTGCAGCACTGAGGTTTGCGATGCAAGATGGCGGATGACAAATGTGACGTACCACATTTCAAAGGTAAGTAGCTAAAGAGGGCAGCGCGGTGCTCTCTGGATTAAAGATGGCGGATGACAACTGCACGTGGCATTTTTCCAAACAAGAGCATAAAGAATTTGCCACCACTACATTTCAAAGGTATCTAGCTAAAGAGTGCAGCACTGAGGTTTCGGATGCAAGATGGCGGATGACAGCTGTGACGTACCACATTTCAAAGGTAAGTAGCAAAAGAGGGTAGCACGGTGCTCTCTGGATTAAAGATGGCGGATGACTGCTGTCAAAAAAGCACGCGGGTTTGTTTATCTCACGCTAGTGAGGTTAAGTTGGTAGCACTAAGGTTTAGGCCCGCCAAGATGGCAGCACTGCCGATGACAGGTGACGAATTTTCAGCTAATACGATAAAGAGGGCAGCACAGTGCTCTGTGGTTTAAAGATGGCGGATGACAGCTGTCAAAAAAGCACGTGGTTGTCAAAAAGCACGTATCTTTGTTTACCACGCGCTAGTTAGGTTAAGTTGGTACTACTGAGGTTTAGGCCCGTCAAGATGGCAGTACTGAGGTTAGCGATGCGTTATTGTCTGTCAAAAAGCACGTGGCTGTCAAAAAACACGTGGCTTTTTTTACCTCGCGCTAGTTAGATTAAGTTGGTACTACTGAGGTTTAGGCCCGTCAAGATGGCAGTACTGGGGTTAGCGATGCGTTGTTGTCGATGACAGCTGTCAAAAAGCACGTGGCATTGTTTACAAATTCAAATTTCCCGCGGGTGGTGGAGGAGACCTCTGGGAGGCCTCTGGCTGTGGTGGTGGTGGAGGAGGCCTCTGGGAGCCGGTGGTGGTGGTGGTGGAGGTGGCCTCTGGGAGCGGGTGGTGGTGGTGGTGGTGGTGGAGCAGGCATCTGGGAGCGGGTGGTGGTGGTGGTGATGGTGGAGGAGGCATCTGGGAGCGGGTGGTGGTGGTGGTGGTGGAGGAAGCATCTGGGAGCGGGTGGTGGTGGTGGTGGTGGTGGTGGTGGTGGTGGTGGTGGTGGTGTTGGTGGTGGTGGTGGTGGTGGAGGAGGCATCTGGGAGCGGGTTTGTGGTGGTGGTGGTGGTGGAGGTGGCCTCTGGGAGCCGGAGGAGGTGGTGGCCGCAGAATCCCTGTATTATACTACTTTTGTTGATGCATAAAAAATTATGCTGAATGTAACAAGTCATTTTTCACATATATGTCGCAAACAACTGTTTTCGCGGCTTCAATTGAGGCTGCATCTTCAGAGTCCATGGTTGCAGAACGTTCTTAATACAGCCTATATATATTAAACATAATATTCAATTGCTTGCAGCCACGTACTCCACCTAGTTAGAATCGGCTTAGGAGGCACTGGAATCTCTGGGTACATTTCTTTCAAAAGATGAACTCTTCTGTGGGCTTTGAGAAAAACTGTTTTCACTGAGGAAATCAATAAATTTACCTTGGGGAAACTGCCTTTTACCACTTCAGCCACACGATGAAAGGCATGTGCTACACATGTTAAATGAGTCATCTTTGGATATACAGCACATAATGCTTCTCCGGCGTTCATCTTATAAGGTGCAGAATCGCTAATAAAAAGTAACACTTTATTATACTTAACGCCCTGTGGCCAGAGGTTTCTCATAGCCTCACTGAACAGTTTTGCTATAGTTTTGTTATCGCACTTTTCTAGAACATCACAGTTTAAGAGAATCCGTTTACAATAATCTCCGCTTAAAGAGCCAATGATTACGTTGCCAATTAGCCTGCCTTCTTTGTCTGTTGTCTCATCCGTGGAAACCGAAATTGGACCGTCTTTAATCTCTTGCTTTATCTTCCGAACAGTTTCATCGTATATGGCTGAACAGTACGTTTTTCTGAACGTTGACTCATCCGGGATGGATCGTTTGGTATATTTCTCGAGGAATTCCATGAAGCGCTGATTATAAGAGGGGTATGTCAGCAGAGATGAGAGCACGGTAGAGATCGGAGTTGAACTCGAACGTTGCACTGGAAGTTGCTGGTTGTGTCAGAAACAACTGTCTCTGCTTGGAATCTCCTTGTTTGTTAGCCGGGTGTTTACTGGTTGAAACGTGCTGTTGCACTAGGAACATTTGAGTAGATGTCACTGCACAATGACACAAATTACAAAATAATATCTCACTGTCAGTTGATAAACCATCTTCTTTAAATTCTGATACGTAACTTTTCAATTTTAAACTGGTTGACTGAGCTACTTTAGGCACGTTGTAACAATGTTAATGTCTTCAATGAATATCAATATACAACTGCACACACTGAACGTACTAGAACACTATGATCCGTCTCAATGCTAATTCAAACTGTGAAGACGGGTAGTGAACTAGATGGAGTTATTAAGCAATCGATGGGAAAGCCCAAATTAACTAATCCGGAAACCACTAGCACATCGTCGTTGAATGAGATTTCCCTAGTTACGAAAGCATGGCACAGACACAGTCGATGTTATGCAATGCAGCTTATCAGTGCTGTAAGTGGGATTCAGATAGTCGCGGTACTGACCATCTGATCTCCACCACTTCCGGGCTCAACCTCTCTCTTTCTTCGCACCGCTTTTCAGCTTACTTTATCAGCCCAGACCTGGACAGGCGTGATAATGACCTGCACACCACTTAAAATATTAATTTTTTGAATATTGATTTTTAATTTATTTCTTCATTATTGAGATGAATGTTAATTTAATATAATTTAATACGTTTTAACCGAAATATGGACTATATTGATTTTAATGACGAAGAATATGGAATATATGTACTAAACTCCGAAATAAGGAAAAATATGGAAAATGAATACTTCATATTTCAACTCCACGCATCATGATTCGTAAAAATAATAAAGAAATATAATTAATTTTATCTTCCTAAAGAGATATGCATTTACATATAAATCCGTTCCCTGCTAATCAATGAGATACCTCGATAGTTGTTGGAATCCTTCCTGTTCCATTGCTTATAGATAGGTGCAATTACTGCTTTTGTCCAATCTGAAGGTACCTGACCAACACTCCATTCTTATCCTACTACTCTATAAAGCCATTTCATTCCTTCCTTCCCAGTATACTTCACCATTTTGGGTCTAAATTCATCTATTCCTGCTGCCTTATGACAATGGAGTTTATTTACCATCCTTTCCACTTCATCAAGCGTAATTTCACCAACATCACTTTCTTCCTGCCCATTAGCTAGGTTGTTCGCGACACCACCAGGAAGATTTCCTTTTACATTGAGAAGATGTTCAAAATATTCCCTCCACCTCTCCAGTGATTCCCTGGGATCTATTATGAGTTCACCTGAATTACCCAAAACACTGCTCATTTCCTTTTACCTTTACTTCCTAAGATTCTTTATTACTGTCCGGAAAGGTTTCGCTGCTGCTTGACATAGTCTCTCCAGGTTATTACCAAATTTCTCCCATGGTTTCTTTTTGGATTCAACAAATATTTGTTTCGCTCTGTTTCATTCAACTACGTGCAATTCCCTGTCTGCATCAGCCCTTGTGTGGAGCCATTTCTGATAAGCCTTCTTTTTACGTTTACAAGCTGCCGTCATTTCATCAATCCACCAAGAAGTTCGCTTTTCCTCACCTTTACACATATGCGTTCCTAGACATTCCCTTACTGTTCCTGCTACAGCATCCCTGTATGCCACCTATTCTCTTTCTATATCCTGAACCTGCTTACCGTCCACTGTTCGAAGCTTCTCACTAATCATATCTATGTACTTCTGTCTAATCTCCTCGTCCTGGAGATTTTCTACTCTTGTTCGTTTGCAGATAGATTTCATTTTCTGTATTCTAGACTTAGAGATACTTAGTTCACTACAGATCGGATAGTGGTCTGTATCACCGAAAAATCCCCGTAAAACTCATACTTTCCTACCAGACTTCCAGATTTTAAAATCAGTTAAGATATAATATATTTTGTGGACCTGTTACCCTTAGCTACCCAACTGAATAGCCTTATGCTTGAAGAATATATTCGTAACAGCTAAACACAAACTAGCATAGAAGTCGAACAAACGCTTCCCGTTCCCATTAGCTTCCCATATTTACCAATTACCCTTTCGAATACTTCAGTTCTGTTTCCAACTCTCGCATTGATATCGCCCAATCGGCTAACGTATGCGGCTGTTGGCCGCAAAACTTGGAACCAACTCGCCGTTTCGTCTCGGCGCATCACAGTGTAATGGAAGGAGCCAGTATTCCTAAGTTACACCCTTCCCCATTAGGCGGCACGGTTTCCAGAAGTCTCCACGACAAGGAGGCGCCCTGTGTGTCTTCTAAGTTCATAGGTGTCAGATCAGCGGCTGTCTGCCAGTGTGTCTCAGCTATTGGTCACAATGTAAGTGTATTTGTTTTGTGGATTGCTTTGTAAATAGGTGTTTTCAACGACATTAACTATAAAATTATTAATGTCTAATACAAATAAGTACATACTATAAAACTTTTGTTATAATATAAAATATACGCATCCTTACTTAGAAACTTGACCGGCTACTACTACTTCTGTAGTTAACCGCTTGCTGAGCATCTTCTGAAGAATAGCATTACATTCCTTGGCATTCTGCGTGAAGTCTTTGCAGTGTGATTTTCGAAAGTTCCAGAAATTACTTAGTGCCTTTACTTTCTTTTGTACGAGCGTCAATCAATCAATCAATCAATCAATCAATCAATCAATCAATCAATCAATCAATCAATCAATCAATCAATCAATCAATCAATCAATCAATCAATCAATCAATCAATCAATCAATCAATCGATCAATCAATCAATCATTCAATCAAACAATCAATCGATCAATCAATCAATCAATCAATCATTCAATCAATCATTAAACCAATCAGTCAATCAATCAATACTGATCTGCATTTACAACTGTCGGCCACGTGGCAAATTCTCTATCTGTTTTTCTCCTAGACTTTTCTCAAAGGATTATTAAGAAATTGGAAATTTATTGAACGTTTTCCTTGGTAAGTTATTCCAATCCGTAACTCCACATCCTATGAACGAACATTTGCCCAAATTTTTCCTCTTGAATTCCAGCCTTATCTTCGTATTTTAATCTCCTTTTAAAGACACCACTCAAACTTATTCGTCTACTGATGTCATTCCACGCTATCTCTCCACTGACAGCTCGGAACATACCACTTAGTCGAGCAGCTCGTCTCTTTTATTCCAATTTTCCCAGCCCAAACTTTGCAACATTTTTGTAAAGCTATTCTTTTGTCACATATCCCCCAGAACAAATCAAGCTGCTTTCTTTTCGATTTTCTCAGTTTCTTTCTCTCATCAGTAACCTGTAAGAGAGATTATTCGTCACATTTTCAGTTTACAGGCTGGTTATGTCTTCAAGCTTATCCAGGAAACATAGAGGAGAACTAATGTGCTAAGCTATGTGAACGGAAATTAGGTCAGCTTTCAAGCTCATTTCTGAATTGAGAATATTAATGTTAATATTTCTACTAACTAAATCTATGGTTTTTTAAAGGACGAGGAGCCAGAATTTCGTCCCACAAGAATTATTTTAGGTACAGGTATGTCTGGAGACATGATACTGGCGTATTTGAACACCCTCAAATACTGCCGGATTCGAACCCGCCAACCCGAGCTAGTCATACGTTACCTCCTTCATCAGCTTAAATTAAATGTAAATATTTCCTGCCTTTATTTTGATTTAGGCATTAGTATAACCGTATTGTCAACGGGAGGGGGGAGCGAGAGGGAAAAGGAGAGAGATCTAGATTGTATATTTTATTGCAATTTCCATAAGTTCAAGGACTTACCACGTAGGACCTATATATCCTTCCTTTGGCTTGGATATTGTTTTATTCTTCGTCTGTCTTCAATAAGCAGTAGGGGAAAGGAGAGTCATTTTAAACATGTTTTGAACTTACAGTTTGGTGTATCTCAAGCTTACCACATTAGGGAAGCCCAGGAATTCTCCAGGGGCACTAATGAGTCAAACAAAATTACCAGAATTTTTAAATATATTGGCCTAAGTCACACTGATAGAGGACAGGTTGTAAGGCAAGAATGGGATAGGAAAGAGGGCTAATACTAAAATGAATGGAAGCGGTCTTTGCCTTAATAAAGGTACAGCCAAAGAATGAGCCTAAAGTGAAAACGAAGAAACCAAGGAAAAAACAAATATAACTTCAGATCTACCGACTGAGGGGTTGGAATCCACCACTTCCTGAAAGCAAGCCACAGCAGTGTAATCGAACTGCACAGCCAATTCACTCAGTTTCTTGTGACGCGCAATACCACATGGGCTTACTCTTTCCCAAATTACACAGTTTCGATTTATACCAGTTATAACCGTATATGGATCTTCAGATCTTTAATTATACAAATAAGTAAGAACGTTATGTACTGCAATAAAAGGCATTTCCCTAGTCTGTAGTCTAATTGGTGCGGGTATAATTAACCGAGTGATGATGATGGTGGTGCTTTTTGCTTGAAGGGGCCTAACATCTAGGTCATCAGTCCCTAATAGTATGAAATGAGACGAAATAGAATGACGATTTAAAATTCAAAATCGTCCACGGAGCAGAATAAAAACGTGATGATGAAGAATAAATGGGTGGATATGAATTTAAAATAATCGGTGGATCCGACCCAGAAACTGTCATATACGATAGTATTACTGACCAAGGGACTACTTCTAAAGCATAATCCTGAATCGAGGATGCTTGTTTTGTAAAGGGGTCCAAAATGCTGGTCAATGGCCCGTCATAATGACACGTATCGCTAGTAAAGTAAAATCATAGTATTTGTAATGTTGCTGTACTAATAAAAAATAGTGTAGACTCATGGTGTTCCACACATTATGGTATGACTCAAAAGTATTTTACTTAGAACAGGTAACGGAGACCAATGGTGTTTCTCACATTATGACGCCACTTATAGGCAACGCAAACCCATAGTGTTCCTCACCTAGGTGTACTAATCACGGGTTCCAGTATTCCCTTGGTGTTCTTCATATAGTGGGTACTAATTACAGGCAACGCAGACCCATGGTGTCGCTGATATAGTGGTACTAATCGCAGACAACGCCCAGACCCGTGGTGTTTCCCACAATGGTACCAATCACGGGTACTGGAAAACCCATACAGACTCACCTTATGTTGCTACTAATCACAAACCTACTGTGTACCTAACATAGTGGTACCATTCGCAAGTAAAGGTGACCCATGGAATTCCCCGCATGATGGTAATAATCAAAATTATTTTCATGGCTCTAACACTATCATCCCTGTGTCGCCCCTTATAGTCTCCTCCTATAACAGACAGAGTACATCGTGCGTGTATTCTTCATCTTCGTCCTTCACCCATACGGGGTGTATAACAAATCTATTTGGGAAGAAATACTTTTATACTGTGTCTACATCATAAAGAAGTTATGTTGCCATAGCGATAACAATATGCAATAAAATAAATGAATCCAAAGTGATAAGCATAATTTACTTTATTAAATATTAGTTTGTTTACATTTTAAGAGATACCGTATGTAATATTAATAATAATAATAATAATAACAAAAGTATGCAATAACAAATAAATGAACGGTAATTTACAACATCAAGAGCCATTCCATGGACACTGAATTACCTACAGAGCAGGGAGTGTGAATAAACAAACATAATAAACATGAGTATTTGTATTTAAAAAGGAAAGAACAAAATCATCTCCGTACAAGCAATGGGGGCCATTGGAATGGTGAAAGGTAAAGGCTTCCACTATTCATAACTTTGGCACTTGGTGGGGTAGAGAGTTAGCTCTACATTCAGCATGAACATTGGAACTTGCTCACTGACCTGAAGCTCACTGACCGCAAGTTCTTCCCGACAAGTGACATTGATTTGTTAATGGTTACAGAACATTTCTTTTCATTACTGAACTTGGTCCCAGAACTCGATCACCAGATTATCCTATTCCTCAAGACACTGAACTTGGATGGATTATTGCTGGACACTTCCATCAGCGGGAAGAGAATAATGTCTTACATTAATCACATGTTTCTCGAAGTCAGAGAACAGGTTAGACACGCAGCTACAGCAGTCATGGGAAATAGAAGAGATTACGTCCCCAGTCATGACAAGAGAAGAGAGAGCAACAGAAAGGCACTTTACCGTACCACTAGGGAAGCTACAGGTAGATTTATAGTTTAGTTACCCCTCAAGCACAAACCTGAGATTCTGGGAAACACCTTCAGTCATGCCATGTCAAGACTAGCACAACTAGAACTGCATTTCAGTAGGCAGCCCTCACTTAAGCACGAGTTCTGTAACCTTCTTCACGAGTATTAGGCCATGTGGTATATGGCTAAGGTCAGGGAATGAAGGTGGAAACTATTATCTACCACATCATCCAGTTTTTAAGCTTAGTAGCTCAACTACAAAAACGAGGGTTGTATTTGATTTACCTGCTAAAACTTCTAACAATATTTCATTTAATGATATATTAATGGCTGGAACGACAATACAAGATGATCATTACTCCATTATTCTAAGATTTAGAATTCATATCTTTGCCTTCACTGCAGATATTGCTGAAATGTATCGGCAAGTCATGGTTCATGCAGATGATAGGAACGCTCAGCTTATTATCTGGAGTGAATCTCCTAGGAACCCACCCTGTCATTATGAACTGACAACTGTAGCATATGGTACAGCAGCAGCAGCAGCCTTCCTAGCTACCAGACCACAGAAGCAACTTGCTGAAGATGAAGAATCGAGGTTTCCTCAGAGACGCACAAGTTGTTCGCAGAGATTTTTATGCTGATGACCAAGTAAGCGGCTGTGAAAATATAGAGGATGCTCTTCAGTTGCAGTCGGAAACTATTAATTTACTAGAGAGTGGAGGATTTCACCTCTAGAAATGGTGTGCAAACCACCCAGCATTACTGGAAGCATTTAGGACAGTCGCCCAGGTGGCAGATGTTACCCAGTAAACAGCATAGAAATCTAAACGAAACCTCGCTGTAATAATACACATGAGCAGGTATATTGTATACACATATGCCGTAAGGCAATAAGAATACACAAAGGCTAGGTCTGCAAACCGCATTAAAATTCGAGACAAGACATATTTATGTTAGGTTTGGTTAGGATAAGTTCATAACGAAGTATTTTTCCATTTCAACTGATTCTCATTGTCAGAAACTTATCACAGGAATAAAGTTAAAATTAGCACTTGCCCTAATTACTTGTGAAACTCTTGCCATAAAGTCATATCACTAAGAGTGACAACTCATCGCCTTCCTTTTTCAATACCCCGTAGCACGGTCTGAAGTGTTCTGTGAACGAGGTAACGTTGCTTTCATTTCGTAGGAGTCCTTGATGACATTTCGTGCTCGTTAGACATCCTAACTGATTTCTGTACTAAGTATTGGACGAAATAAAACCAAATTAATAAAATGCTGCGTTCACACATGCTACGTTACCAAATGCTACCTGGCATTAGCCAAACAGATTTACAATTATACCCGCAAATGTAAGACTCGTGACTGCATTGGCAATACGTAATTCAAGCAATTCACGAGATAAATCCTCACTGTATTGCCCCCATTTTTCCCGAGCTAAGCCCAGCCATCGAGCGAGAGATCCCAAGGTGGACCGTTCGATCGTTGGCTATCACTTTCCAGAGGCATTTAAGGGATGTTAAGGATTGATGACCAAGCAGGATAAAAAGAAATGTTAAAACAACACTCTGACATTTATTCACATAAGCAAACAATAAATGAAAATATTCTTACTAATATTTTTTTTATTTTACATAGAACTTCCATAATATTCTTCCTCGACTTAGAGTGACACGTGTTCTAAATCTCCAGCCTACTGTGCTGTAATGAAAACCAAAGAAAAATTAGGCCTCCTGCCTTTCCAAATTAAAATATTTGGTTGAAAGAATTAAATAAATTAACATAGAGGTTCATAAATCATTAACAGCTGTCTTGCTAACGAGGGTTTTACAATAAACGAGTTCAAAGCATTACCAATTCAAAGTAGTCTCAACACGTGGTTTTAAGGTGTACTCAATTAAATTTATCATTTACAGCATTTAATGTTAGTCAATGACACCAACATGAACTTCAGTAGAAAATGAAAATTGATTTCAAAAATTCTCAAAATTAATTAATTATTATTCTGATTATTATTATTATTATTATTATTATTATTATTATTATTATTATTATTATTATTATTATTAATTTCTCATCTTTTAATTAACCTATGTTTCACTGTCACACGATCGTGTTCTCACTAATTTTCCACTGCATTATTTACCTAATGATCGTCATTAGAACTTCAGAATAATTATTTTCAATTTATTATTAATGACTTGGTTTCACCATAACTCAAAGTAATAATGCGGCTAACGAACTTCTACTTCTGATCTTTGTATTGCACTTTCATTCAAATTAATCTTAAAATATTTCAAAGTTCAACTATAAATGTGTCAGAAATTTACATTATCCACGTGTGAGCTAGTTAAATAAATTTTATTTACAAATCGAGTGCCTTCGTAAAATAACGAGATGATCTTTCCTTTTAAATCTCGCTAATGAAGAAAATAAATCCATTTCTAGTCTTCCTCGACTTAAGTTGATCAAACTTTCCCTTAAGGGCATGAAAATTACTTCTTAAGGCAACACACAACGATGAGTGTAATCTGCGTCGCAGCAAGTGCATGACCAGATCAAATCAAATGGGACCAACATGATACAAGAGAAATATACATATTTACATACACACACACACACATTCACACTAGGAAACACGTTTTTATGTACATTATTTACATCGAATCCTATTTTTGGCAAGTTTATTCATGATTTTTACGAGTGGTCAGGTCACGTAATATCTAGCAGAAATAATCTGTGTACTGAAATTATCCTTCATTAATGGTGATTAGTGATCGAAGTCATGGGTATCAATTGGTAGAAACACATTTCAAATATCAATGTAAGTTCATCTAACTCTTGAAATTATATTGGAAGATTCTAGTAAAATCCATAACCACTACCATCGTTTGGGCTACAGGTTGAAATTATCGCAAGCGTGAGCCTTAATCGTATTATTTTTATTCCCTACCTGTGAAATACACTCGCAACACGTGCTCCAATAATTATAATCTATCTTGCGCTCCCAATACACAAGAATAAGTCAAATATCATCATTAAATCATCAATTGCTCAATTATACAACAAATATCCCTCAGGATTGGTCATATTCCAGACCCTTCATGAACAGAGCACATTCAATCTCACATATAAGGACTCTACTGTAAATTTATGGCTCACGAGCGTTTAATTCTGTTTTACCCGATCTTTAGTCAATATTATTATTATTTAAGTGATTATTACATCTACTGATCCTCGTGGAATATCGTAAAATTAGATGACTTTGTCAAAAATACAACAACTGATCTTGAAAGACACTAGGTTCGACCCTATTCACTCAAAATATACACGCAAAGTTCAGTCCAGTAACTTTCAACATTACAAGGAAGTAGATTTATCGTGTGGTCAGTGATTATTAAATATAAAGCTTCTAAGCATGGGAAATCATTCAAAGACAACCTACATGTCTACTCTAATAGATTCAAAATTGCATTCACACGTACCTAGTCTACCACGACACCTTAAGAAGTGGAAAAATGAAATATTTCTAACTACAGCAAACTAATAGATCTACGACTTAAAGAAGAAAGACCTCTAGTTGTACAAAAGGTAAGACAGATAAATTAAATTAAAAGGTACTCAAGTTTTAGATGGAGTTCGATTCCCGTCGACAGTCAATTATTCCAGCATTTTCCTCCGGTCAGTCTAATTCCAATTACCAGATACGCCTCACATTTTATAGCTCCATGGAGGCTCTGTAGTAGGTGTCCCTCGATGAAGTTGTGTTGTCGGTGGTTGTGGAATTGTCCATCTTGAGGTGTTCAGCTTCTATGACGACTTCGGTGGAATTCCGGTCACAAGCTGTAACTGAGATGACAAGATTAAGTATTTTGTACAAGCGCACGTCGAATATTAATAGCTCGTCTACACAGTCACACTTAACTTGGTTCTTAAGGCGTGTTTTATTCCATAAGAATTCACTAATTATCACACTAAATTCTGGCAGAACGGGCGTCGACTTGAACTGGAAATTATCTCTCCACGTGGTCCGATAATGTAGTGTCCCACACAGCAGCACAGCGAAGAATATTCAGAGAGAAGGATATTCAAAGAGAGCGATTTACTTGAAACATGGCCTTTTTATTTTATCAGCCTGGGAGGTGTGATCTTCAGCGAGAACGGTAATTGGCTGATGGTCTCATTTAATTGGCTCAGACTATTCCAGAATCCAGAGTGTGAGTCGCGCGCGTGCAGCGGTAGTCACGTGGTTTGCTTTGGCCTTGGCACAGTCCTGGCCGTGTATCACCCCTCTGAACGACGAAGAAAACTCGTTCTTAGCTCGCCGCTACTCCCCAAATGACATGCTGCAGCTCCAAGCAGACAATAAAACTTTTACTTTCCACTTGTTGAAAATATTCACAATATCGCCAATTTTAACGGGGACAGTATAGTGCCAACGTGGCAGACGTCGTATCGGAAAGTGGGGTCCCTAAACTGTATGGTGAGCGACACTGAATAGAAACCCAACAGTTAGAAATGTAACTATAAATCACTATCTTTACATTACAGGGGAGAAAGAGTAAGGTTGCACCCTTAGTGTACGGGCTTACATGCTCAAGAGTACAACAATGGTCATTTGAGTGTTGCAGCCAATGGCCGGAGATGAAAGTGAAGAAGTGAATGACAACAGGGAAACGATCCAGATTCTCTGCCTGTGTAAGTTGAAAGCTCAAGTGGAGAAGATGTTAATGTTTTCCATCAGGTTTTTCGCAAGAAGAATGCTGTTCGCAGGTTGAAAACAGCGGAAAGGGAAAATCTTATACCACTTTAGAGCCATAGTAATGGAACCACTTAGCGACTATCGATCAAAGTGTAAAGAGAGACCTCGTGAAGACGTACGAGAAACATTACTGAAAGAATATTGGTCTCTTGGCAGCAGAGGTAAGAGAACACCACATGTTGATACTGATAAGGAGACATTTAGAATTGTGTCATGTGTTTCATATCTTAAAACAGATGTAGTATGAGTAAAAGTGCGCAGGGGAGAACATCACATGTTGATACAGAACAGGAGATCCTGATGAGGGGACATTTAGAATTGTGTCATATCTTTTATATCTTAAGACAGATGCAGTATGAGTAAAAGTGCGCAGGGGAGAACACCACATGTTGATACAGAGCAGGAGATCCTGATGAGGGGACATTTAGAATTGTGTCATATGTTTCATATCTTAAGACAGATGGGGTATGAGTAAACGTGTGCGGAGGATGTAATATAAACACATCGGCAGTAATTAACAAAAATGTTTCTACATATGGCATAACGCAAGAAGAAAAGAGAGGAAAATCCACAGTTCTAGGCCTGTGGCAAGGAACTCAATGCTGAAAATATCCTAGGGATATGAGCTACGACTCTTAAGTAAATAAAATATAATAAACTATGAGAATATATTCTATATTGATTCCTAAAAAGTGCAACCATTTGTTTAATCATCGTTACCGGTCGATTAGTTTATCAGTTTGCCTCTGTCCACCACTACGAGCGCTAATGTGAGCCAATACATTGTGTCACTTAAGCACCACTACGAGCGCTAATGTGAGTCTATGCAGAGTTTCACTTAAGTCTTCGTCCATATGGCCCCACATGGGTCCCGATCTCCCGCGACACCCGACACCCCTACGGTATACTCAACCGCTGGACCCGCCTGCCGATGGGACATAGCCTGGCCAACGCTGGGCTGTTGCAGTCCCTTGAGTTCGGTGTTCAGATGATACCTGGCTCATCCATAGCCCCGATCTCACGGACGCTCTCATGCGCGAGATCGATGTCTATCTTACCCAGATTCTGGGCATCACCCTCAACTATTCCAAGTCGGTGCTGCACCCGACTCCCATACTGAGGTATCTTGGCGTCACCATCGACATCCCCAGCCAAGAGGTGACCATGCATCATGTCACCCAGCAGCGCGCCCTCTCCCTTGTGAGCGAACTGCCCGACCTGTCCCCACATCAACTCCAACAGGCTGCCGGCTAATTTTCTTGGCTCTGCTGGGTCATGGGGTGGCCGGCATTCCCTGCTAAACACATCCTTTCAGGCGAGTTCTTCTGGGTACGAGGACTCTTCACCCCTCAGTTCCTGTCGACGCCCCGCCAGATGTCCGGTGGCTCTCTACAGCGACGCCACCCCACAAAGCGTTGCAGCAGTCTGCCCTGCAGTGAACCAGGCCTGGGCACAGGCATTCCACCAGCCTCATCGGATCAATGTGGCCGCGGTCGTGGCAGTGCATCACTTCGTACAGGACTTTGCCCACTTGGGCTATGATCATGTTCTTGTGTATACGGACAGTTCCGTCGCCCGATACACTTTGCAGTCGGGCCGCAGACCTGCCCTCCATTCTAATGTATTTCTTCTTGATTTGTATGTACAAGTTCTCAATAAAGCAGCACAGGGAGGCGTTCGCCTCTCGTGGCGGCCCATCGCGTCGGCCGATAATCCTGCTGACGCTCCCTCCCGGGAAGTGCTGTCCTCAGTACACGCGAGCCTCAATTCTATATAAGGAGGCTCTCCCCGGGAGGGACGTCAGTCGGCTGTCGGTTCGGGGCGATGGGGCGTCACCTTCCCACCGCCGGGCAGCATTCGGCGCAGCCGCGCGCGTCCGGGCGACGGTGGCGAGAGGCTCCGCTGGAGACCTACAATCGGGCGTCCGACCAGAGGGTACTCCCCAAACTCGCTTAGTCGGCACGTCGATTGTGGCGTCAAGCTGGAACCTTCAAGTGCTTTATTAACATGAAAGAATACAGGAGGGCGGTCGGAAGACCTAGTACAAACAAATTATGCATGAGAATACCATTAACAAAAGAATAAGATCAAGGCTGCATAGGCTGTAATGAACAAAACAATACACAGAATCACTCCACAAGTCCATGACACAACTGGTAATGGCTGATGTACGGCGTGCTGGGCGGCAGGCAATTCCCAGACGTCGTCACTAGGTTGTGCCTCCGGATGGCGCCCCACGGGCCCCGTGAGCGCCGCGACCCCTGCCGCGACTGACCGCGGGTAGCGTGGTGGGGTTCTGAAACTGGAAACGGGGCGGCAAGTTGACCAGGTCATCAGCGGTGGCCTTGTCCACCTGGACAGCCATCCTCCACCCCTTGGTTACTGCGTAGTACAGGATCGATGTCCCGGTATAGAAAAACCTGCGTTGGACGTGATCCATTTTTCAAAAATCAAAGATCCCTGAGAGTGCTGAACCAAGGAACGCATAACAGAAAGAATATTTCAGCTAGGATTTGAATAAGATAGAAAACGAGTAATGACCAAGTGGTTTTAGGCTCAAAGTGATTTTCGAAATTTGTTTTTTAGTTTGATAGAGCTCTCCAGTGCTCACAACATAACACGTTAGCCCCTCAAATCTCGGCACAATTGAGGAAATTCCCTACTTTTATGGTTTTCGCAGTATTGGGACCCTACATTGTCAGCTGAGAAACGTTTTCTATATTAAAGTCACCTGGTGATGCGATGTGTGGCTGAGGTTCGTTCGTTTGAATCTCACTATGTACTCCGTGTCGGTCGCACTCTATATTCTAGGGAATATCTTTCAAACATGTCACAAGTGTGGAACTCTACAAATGAAATTCAAGCTAGCCAAGGATTAAGAAGAACAAGAGATCAAAAATGAAATTTCTCTTCATCAGGTGAATCCTTCAGTTCGGCTGAAATCAGAATACACACTGAATGATGACACAAACCTGCTTGTATCGAATAAACTACAGCCGAATATTTTTTCATCACTGCACTTCCGATTTCCAAGCAAAAGTACAAGGATCTGTTAGTCCTTTACCGCTGATTGACACAGTCTTCGAAGTTGAAGTCCACTGCGGAAGCTGAAAATACACTTCCTGATATAGATGAATTCACTGAATGTAAGTGTGCCCTGTCAGAAGATGTAATTGTGCAAAATACACTTGCATTCTTATGAAAAGTACGACATACTTGGTGTTGTCAAAACAGTTGTCAAGTGTGAAACTTAATTTTCTTATAATACTTCAATTATTTTACGTTATTCTCCGTTCGTTCTCTCAGTATACGGTATACTAAGTCCCATTAATATTAAGAAGGTCAACGACATGAGGAAACTTTTACGGTATATTGGTGGTAAGATGCCAGTTTCTACCATGACACTGTCAACAACTGTCCAATCCCTGAGCAGGAAGCTCTGCCTGAAGAAGAATTCTGATCCCCTTAAAGAGGAGCTACTTGCAGCTCTTGTTTTATATTCTTAACCTACGGTCAGGGACTACAATATGTTCATTACAATGGTTACAAGGCCAGTTCTCGATGAGAGAACATGAACCGTATTGAAGAATGTAATGTCCTATATAAGACGGAATGAATATGTTCGCTGATTTTTTTGTGAAAACTATAATATGTCCGTTGTTTAGGATCACTTCATAATTCTCTGATTTCTAAATGTTATAGGTTGATTGAAAAGCGACATTGTAACGGAAACTCAAATTAAAATCAAAACTAAAGGACAGGGATGAAAATTTCGTTTATATTTTCTAAGAAATTTCTGTTCACTTAGAAAACTGTATGCATCCAGAAAACAAAACTTGATTTTTCTTACCTTCAGGGACGGGATCTGGAATCCGTATTATAGGAATAAAGGGCCTTTTACTAGTTATATGCAAATTCAAAAATTTCGTTTGTTAATTCCTTTTTGTATCTCTCGTGTTAAATGCAATATTTTGGACGTGTCCCCTTTTCCAGATGATCGACTCAGTCAGTGCCAATCGCTCAGCTTGACTTACGTCAGGAGAAAGTTGCTGTTCACCACAGGAACTGACTCCAGAGGTGAGAGAACTCAGTTCTTTCTGATAACTACTAGCCGTAGAACGAGGAACTCTCAGTAACGTTGTCAAGTCTAGCCGTTACTAGGAACGTACAACTTACCGGAAGTTCCATGGAAAGGTAAACATCGTCGCGCTAAGAAATGAACAACGCCAATTACAACGCCTCAGTTCTCTTTGAATGAGAATCCAATTGCTTTTAGATGTTTCCTGTTCGCTGAGATACGAGTATAAATGTCCTCCATCATCACTGAGGGAAATTTGGCTACAAGTGAACAAAACGCACGGTGCATTCCCTAGTACAGCTACGAGGAAGAACGGAATAACTTTGGGCCCACGAATTAACCTGCTACTCATTTCTGGAGCAGGCTGAGTGAACCTCTGGGTCATGTGCTGCTCCAGAAAATGAAATCTATTTTCTCACGTTTCTCGAACTCACACCCTTTCAGGAGAATCCAGGACGTGTTGGCAACCTCGACTATGCAGCCCTTGTTAAATAGAGGTCTTACTGTAAGGGTGAGTCTCAATTCTGTGAAGACAGGTGACTGGTGTAAATTCAGGATATTTCTCCCTCTCTCGGACGACCAATGAGTTACATCCAAGTGTTAGGCAATTTAATATGCGAGCCTAACGGCAACACAAGTGTTCATAGACAATAAAACAGCATTTTATTCGTCGTAATTTGACATTGAAAGAATGTTTAACTTTACTCTGCGCGTTTAGCAGTTACAAGAACAAACAGGTGTTTTAGAAAATATCCCCAGCGTTGTCATAAAAAGGCGTTGGTAATAAACAATTGTACACTGCGGGTGTGATTGTACTTCTTAAAGTAGCTGACATTACGGTATCTGTAATGAGAAAATGTGTAGATCTGTTTTTATCGTGAGAGGAATGAGAACTACCAAGTACGGTATATCCAGATATATTCATGTAACAAACGTTGAAGAAACTGCAACTCAGGTACATTTTACCGCACGAGCTACTCATCTCATCATACATCACAATGAAAACAATAACAAGATATTCATAGCACAGCGGACATTGAGCAGGTACGGCAATTGCTTGTTTTAACCACTTAGAATATAATTAACTACTTCTAAATCCCGTAATGGTCCACTTTGTTTATTTTCGTGTTATATTAGTTATATTACTCGATTGTAAGCACTTCTGATACGAATAATAGAAACACTCACTCGGATCATGAACTTAATAGTGGGCACTAGGAAAGTTTTGCAATACGCAGAACCAGTTGGCTGGACACCGCATTTATGGTGAGGGATGAAAAGAGGGGTGAAAATTGGTCTAGAAGACAGCAAGGCGCGACCTTCACACCAGTTGTTACCAAGCAGTGGGATTGATAGCATGTTAAGATGTCAGTGTGGTCTAAGGGTGAATATCGCGCAAATATCCGCTACAGTTTTGCTCGTGTATACAGTAAACTGTTAACCAGTGCCTGGAGGAAATGACTCCGGTGCTGGGGAAAGACTGTCCACATAGGACACCAATTTTCAGCTGGTATAAGGAATTCCAGAGGGGAAATTTTGGGATTCAAGACGATCCTCATTCTGGGCGACCCTTTGAATCAGTGACTGAGGAAAACATTGAAGCTCTGAGGAAAATGTTGCAGCAAGAGGGACGGATGACATATCGGCAGGTGGAAGAGACCTTCCACATCCCTGCACCAGTTACTCATTCAATTCTACACGACCATCTCCATGTTAGAGAGGTTTGTTCCCTTTGGGTGCCCCATTCACTTTCAGAGCAAAGGGCACATCGAGTGAAATGGTACCGAAAAATGCTAAAACAGTTTGAAAATGAGACTTCGCGTAACGCCAATAGCATCGTTACAGGTGACGAAACTTGACTCCATTATTACGATGTCCCAACAAAATCTCAGAACGAGGTGTGCTTGTTTGAAGATGAGGGTACTCCTGTGACTGAGCGAAAGTCAAGGTCAGTGAAGAAAAGGATGATTGCAGTATTCTTCACTAAAGGGGTCATCCTGACTCGGGTTGTGTTAGGAACACAAAGAGGAGTTACTGCGAAGTGGTACAGTGAGACTTGTCTGCCTCAGGTCACCCAGGCTCTGAAGCAGCTCCGTCCAAGGTCACGGCTCAACACTTGGCTCTTGCATCACGACAATGCTCCATCACATACAATTTTCGGCTGGTATAAGGAGTTCCAGAAGGGAAATTTTGGGGTTGAAGACGATCCTCATTCTGGACGACCGTCTGAATCAGTGACTGAGGAAAACATTGAAGCTGTGAGGAACATGTTGCAGCAAGAGGGACATCGTGCTAATGCAACAATGGATTTTCTTGCCAGATCAGGGTTGACTGTGCTTGATCGCCCTCCATAGAGTCCTGATCTTGCCCTTGTGACTTCGCACTCTTCCCAGAAGTGAAGATGAAGCTGAAGCGGCGGCGTTTTGCATCCGACGAGGAGCTTCTGGCAGCATGGGATCAAGCGTGTGAAAATGTAATCGAAGAAAAGTGGCAGAGTTGGTTCAGTGACTGGTTTCGACGTATGTAGAAGTAAATTGAGTCGGGTGGAAATTATTTTGAAAAAGTCTAAAGCGTTCACTCACATTGCAAAACTTTCCTAGTGCCCTTTGTATTGGGCATAGATCCTCTAGCGAACACCAATCCATGAGCAAGGGAGATGGAGGGAAAATATTTCGTTGATCAGTCACAGGCAGTGTGTGGGCTGAGAGCACAAGATTGTCAGTATCAGTCAAGTAATTGAACGATAGGAAGAGACAGTTATGCTCATGGCAGAGCACCAGGAGACCGTGAACAGATTGTTACAGAACTGATGACAACCTTCATCTCTTAACACCAATCAGAGGACAATGAAGCTATCGATAAAAGGAAGGGAAGACACAAACCTAATAGCGTCATAGTCGGAAAAGATTAGGAGTTGACTAAGGAAGATTGGACAGTGAATACGAAAGTTAGGAGGCTCACAAAAACAACTAGATAGTGTGTTAGACTCAGCTACGAGTTTCGTGGTCACCAAGCGTAGAGTCAAGGAGAGGTTACCCCTTCTTTCTCCTACTTAGGATTATTTAATTCAGAGACGGATGATCTTTTCTACAGCTGTCCCCTATCAGTTCAACATATCGCATCACTAATCAGATAACTTGGTGGTTACATAGAGTTAGGGACCCCTTTAAGTCCTTTCTTACGACCGCGCTCAGGGTGATTCTGTTCAGTCTGGTTGTTTGTAGGCTACATTTAAAATGATGAGCTTCGTATTGTAGCCAGACAAGGGGTGTTAGGTCAGAGTGGCGAGCGTGGAATCACGAGCTGGGTAAGCCAATGTTTCCCCTCTCCCTGTCCGATATCTCTTGGTAAAGTCCTGGTCTCTTCTGACGCACAGTGAATCCCCCATTTTCTGTGGACATGTCTTCATTGCATTCTATTTTCTCTCTTGTTTTACCTGCGCGCTGTACCGTCCTGGTCACAATCCATACTTTGTAAGGAGCACGAACACTACATTTATGAAGAGCTCGCTTCCAAAATTGGCAAGTTATTGAATTACATGTAAAAATTAATTTATTTTTAATTTTTACTCGTAATTCACTTCTGAAATTAAAATTGTAATCGTTACATTGTAGTAATCGAGATACATCGCAACAAGAGCTTGGTAACTTTGGAGCCCCAACACTCGTTCATTTACTCGCAGCTTGTTGAGATTTAGGTAATCGTGTACTACATTGTTCAGACGATGGTGGTGATTACTGTTTTAAGAGGAAGTACAACTGGACAACCATCCTCTATTAACACTAAGCAGAGGGAAAATGGAGCAAATATGACATTTAAAGGTATCGGCAAAAGAATGAGTGGACTCCATAGGACTCGAGCACCTCAAAAAACCGTGGAAGAGACTCACACAAGACTCAGCTAGCGGAACAGTGGAGGAGCCTCACACAAGAGCCAGCTAGAGGAATCGTGGAGGAGCCTCACACAAGAGCCAGTTAGCGGAATCGTGGAAGAGCCTCACACAAGACTCAGCTAGCGGAACAGTGGAGGAGCCTCACACAAGAGCCAGCTAGAGGAATCGTGGAGGAGCCTCACACAAGAGCCAGCTAGAGGAATCGTGGAGGAGCCTCACACAAGAGCCAGTTAGCGGAATCGTGGAAGAGCCTCACACAAGGCTCAGCTAGCGGAACCATGGAGAAGCCTCACACAAGACTCAGCTAGCGGAATAGTGGAGGAGCCTCACACAAGAGCCAGCTAGAGGAATCTGGGAGGTACCTCACACAAGACTCAGCTAGTGGAACAGTGGAGGAGCCTCACACAAGAGCCAGCTAGCGGAATCGTGGAAGAGCCTCACACAAGGCTCAGCTAGCGGAATAGTGGAGGACCCTCACACAAGACTCAGCTAGCGGAACAGTAGAGGAGCCTCACACAAGAGCCAGCTAGCGGAATCGTGGAGGAGCCTCACACAAGACTCAGCTAGTGGAACAGTGGAGGAGCCTCACACAAGAGCCAGCTAGCGGAACCGTGGAGGAGCCTCAAACAAGAGCCAGCTAGCGGAACCTGGGAGGAGCCTCACACAAGACTCAGCTAGCGGAACCATGAAGGGGCTCACACAAGACTCAGCTAGCAGAACAGTTGACTAGCCTCACACAAGACTCAGCTAGCGGAACCATGGAGGGGCTCACACAAGACTCAGCTAGCGGAACAGTTGACTAGCCTCACACAAGAGCCAGCTAGCGGAACTTGGGAGGTACCTCACACAAGACTCAACTAGCGAAACCGTGGAAGAGCCTCACACAAGAGCCAGCTAGCGGAATCGTGGAGGAGCCTCACACAAGACTCAGCTAGCGGAACCGTGGAAGAGCCTCACACAAGACTCAGCTAGCGGATTCGTGGAAGAGCCTCACACAAGGCTCAGCTAGCGGAACCATGGAGAAGCCTCACACAAGACTCAGCTAGCAGAACCGTGGAGGTTTCTCACACTGTTAACGAGGTAACGTTTTAGCCTTCCCCATTTATGTTTTGGACTGGCTATCGCTGTAGAAATTAGTGTCACTTCATGCTCATCTTTCAAACTGGTTTTCTACGACTACTTCTAAGTTACTGGAGGCCGTACTCCTAACTTATTATTTCTACTTGCCTAAAACACTCTGTTCTATTTTAATTCAAGAACTGTCTGTTTGTGTTCGTTTTATTCTGTGCCAGGTATATACCATTGATGGACTAATTAATATAAAAATAGGATCAAATCAGTATAAAGTGTGCACTATGGAACAGTTAAATGAACTAAAGTGATATGCGGGAGAAATGGTCAGAGCATTTTGTAACTTTCTATTGTAGTTTAATTTTAAAGTTATCCTTGTAGTATATCGTAATTTTTAACTTTAACTCCCTATTAGAATGTAATCAGTAATATAGTTTACTTTTGCTTGCCGTAGTGGTAGATTGGTGTTAGTAGCAGCAGACTTGGTTCAGTGCCTTATTTTTTTCGTATTTATTTCCACTTACATTATTGACACATTGCCATTATCGTATTGATCGATGTAAATTGTTATTCCCATTCCCATTATTGTCATAATCATCTCCAACGTAACTGAGAACAACGTAAGTTACAGTCCCCCTGATGAACTTGAGACAAACGAGCAGGCTCCCCTCTTACTTGCAAACATTCCTCAATACCTTTTATATACACCACCTTCCCCCACTGTCGCTGGAACCAGCTGTGCAGGCAACACACACCTATTGTCATCTGAGATTTCTTACCAATCCCAGTCGACAAGGGACATCATTAACCACCAGCTTTCTGCGTACAGTAATGCTTTAAATATTTGCAATATAAACGCTCAAAGCTTCCTTGCAGAGGCGCGAATGGTTGAAATAAAAGCCCTATTTATGCCTCCCAGTTTCCATGCAATATTAATCACTGAATCTTGGTTAAAATCACACCACGCAATAGAAAGACTGCAGCTGGCGGGTTATACATTTCTCAGATCCGACAGATTAAGTAATCCCTCCGGGGGTACTGCCGCATGCTGTATGTTATGGCCAGCTTACGCCCTAAAATAATCTGTAGGTCTCCAGGTCAGTACGAGCGAAAACCTGAGTTCATGTTCCTGGAAATAACTGTGAGTGAAGTAAAATGTCTTCTGGGTGTAGTATATAAGCCACAGAAATCGGGTTTTTTATGCGGTCTAGAGACTCAAATACAAGATTAAGTCCGTGATTACTCAATATAATTATAACGGGCGACTTCAACATAAATCTTCTTGAACGTAACTCTCCTCAGACAACCCACCTATTAACTTCTTTTAAAGCTTGCCATTTAACGTTTCTCCCTCTCATCGCTAGACATCACACAGACACATCACATACTTTAATTGATCTCATTACCACTTACCAACCTAAATTAGTTCTTCATCGCGGTCAAATTAGTGCCTCAGGCATATCGCGACATGATGCTATATTTATGGCCTATTCTATTAAAAGTCCCAAGTTCAAACCGAAAATAATTTCATATAGAGATCTACGAAGAATTGATAAGAATAAACTTTTACAAGACACAGTTGCAGTGCCATGGTGTGACATATTTAAACTTAACCTTCTAGCGCTCGCGCTGTTTGGAATAACACACGCGATCGCGAGGCGGCATTTTGACCGCCCATTTTTAGTTGTAATTTAATTTCTTTCACTCAGTTTCTTATGAATGAATAATGGACAATATAGTTAAATAACTTGATATACACATATTTAAATGTTTAAAATAACTTTATTCACACATATTTAAACGAAAAGTTAATGATGAACCCTTAAACATAACAATTTCGAAATAGCATAAGTAAAGTTCACCAGTCAGTCACAACAATTATCTTGAACAGAAAATATAAATATTTTAAAAGTAAGGAACTGAAATCCGTCTCTAATTTAAGAAAGCATCATTGAACACAAACATTTTGAATTTAAATCACGTACGATGCACTTCCTTGGAATAAGCTAAACCATGTCGTTATCATTGTCCTCCAAACCTTCATCGCAAATGTTACAGGTTACTTGAAACGACGAATGATTTTTGCAGACATATCTCGTGCATCAACCGAGTTTTTTTAGAGCCACAGTAATAGCAAATAGGTCGCCTGTTTGATGTTGTTGTTGTTCTCTGTCAAGAAAATATACAGTTCTTTAGGAAGGCACCAAAGTTTTGCACGATCTTTCAAATTGTCGGCCATTAGGTCCATCGCTAAGTTTTCTCCTTACAGTGGTGTCGTCAGGGTGATTTGCTTGGAATATCTTCAAAGAATTTATTCCAGCGACATCAAGTAAGCGAAAAAAAGCAGCCATCGGCCATCTTTGCGTTCTTCTAGTGGTAGAACATCTCGAGCTCATCAAGTCTACTGTATCCACACCTCCTTTAGTAGAATTATAATCCGTCATTTGCAGAGGTTTCCCGGTTTATTTGTCAGTATCGTGCGTTGTGGACAACAGTAGTACAAACTTCTTTCTTTTAGGTTTCATCATCCTGGCATGCAAATTGATACTTTCCACGAACTAAATGCTTATTTTCTGTCACAAATTCAGGAGGAATCTCCTTTTTATTTCTCCTCAGGGTGCCTAGAAATGTCAGACCTACTCCCAGTAAGTACTCGGCAAGTGGGTAAATGCTAAAATAGTTATCAGTAGTTACGTTCCGATTAGTACATTTTATTGGCTCGGTCAATCTTTTCACTACATCGAAAGGTTTGTCGGAGGTTACGAAAGGTCCGGGCTTTTGCTTCCCACAATATATTTCCACGTTGTAAGTGTAGAACGTACGGGAGTCATACAACGCATATATTTTCAGGCCGTATTTTGCCGGCTTTTTGGCCATATATTGTATAAAACCGCAACGACCACGGTGTGCTATCAGCATTTCATCCACTGTCACAAATTCGCTAGGATTATATGAACTCTGGCAGTTGGCAACAAATTTAGTAAATAGTTCCCGTATAGCGGCCAGCTTGTCGTAAGCCGAACGTTCAATTCTTGTTTTCACATCATCAAAGCGAAGGCTCCTCATCAGAAATCGAAAACAATTTTCACTGAAATTGGCACGCAGAATTATTATTCCAGTCCCGTTATCAGTGAAAAGTTCTGCAAATTAGTTCGGCCCCCTTTTTACAGCCATCAAGAACAGAGCACCAAAACAGCTAATATTTCTGATCTTGTAGTGTCTCTGTAGTCCCTCTCCCGACCTTGAGGATGTTCCACTCTTTTCACAGCAATAAAAATATTTGTATATTTGACAATATCGTCAATCATGTCCTCACTTATAATTTGAAGAAAGCATTCCTGTCTAGTTTTGCACTGGCGAGCAGGTCCCCTAGGGAGAGGGGAAATTTTGGTTATGTTTTTTGATTTCGTTTTAGAATTTGCTGAAACGGGTTTGTTTACACACAACGTTTCACCATCCTTTGCAATGAAGTAGCGAACACTGTCGATGTCATAGTCATCCTCTTCATCAGGGCAGTCTACGTCCACTTCAGAGTCACTGCTATGCCTGTCTTCTTCAATTTGTTGTGGCTCAAAATCTATGTCATCTAGATGGTCGATTTCGTTATCTTCTCCATCTTCGCCTACGTCCTCTAGATCTTGGAGAATTTGTAGAATGTCGTCAGGTTAGCAGTATCGGGCCCTGAGAGAAATACATTTATTTATTTTGTGCGGTAGGTATGTTTTATTTAATATGTTTGAGATTTGATATATATATTCTCATGAAGTACACAATGAGCAATTGCTTAAAATACTCTAATAAACTTAAAATATGTACTTACATTTTTGTTATTACGTTAGAGGAGCACTCGATCTTCAGTTCCACGCGCGCTCGCAAGGCGGTTTTGTGACCCTCCGTACGGTCGTGCGTGACCAGCACAACTTTGACACTGTCTTCCTACGAGCCGCGGCGAGTTGAAGGCCAAATGTGAACGGTATCTAGTGGCAAGATAGCCAACTAGAGAATACTCTTGGTCCCCGCATAATTTCTCAGAACCGTTTAGATATACCGCGTTTTTTTTTTTTCCAAATTGGCGGCCAATTTGCCGCCAACGCGAGCGCTAGAAGGTTAAACACATAAATGACAAAGTGACTCTCTTCAATCAACATATGACTGAACTGTACGATAGACATGCCCCTGAAAAGAAGGCTCGAGTTACGCGAAAGCCAGCTCCTGGCTCTCAGATGAGATTAGAGCACTAATGGCTGAACGCGATGCTGCTTATAGACGAGTTAAGAAACATTGCACTCCTGACAATCTACTGAACTATAAGAGACTAAGAAACGCTACGACCCAACAGATTAGAAATGCGAAACTACGACACCCTCACAGTTAAATTCAAATAAATGCTTCAACAGCTGCATTGTGGAAATCCATAAACAACTTTGGAATTACCAAAGGACGAGACGACGACGAAAAAAATAAACCCTTGGAAAAACTGAACGATTATTTTTCATCTAACTGCACATTAAATGCAGCACTGAAACAGGAAGTTCTAGACGGGAATTATGCAAAGACGCAAACAGATAGAGCTAACTTCTACTTCCGTCCAACAACCCACTCACAAGTCAGGTTTGCTATAAATCGGACAACATCAACGGCAAAAGGAAATTACAGTATAGGAATAGAGATGATAAAAAATATTCTGGATGTGATATTACCTGCACTAAGTAACAAATTAAACTCTTCCCTTGTAGAGAGCATATTTCCCGAAAAATGGAAAGTGGGCATTATACGTCCTCTAAAAAAGTAGCATCCCCTTCTGAACCATCTGACTACAGAGCCATCTGCATACTTTCTGCTTTATCCAAAGCGCTAGAGTTCATCGCTCATAGACAAATAACAGACTACATGACGACTTACAACATACTTGACCCACTACAATCTGGTTTTTGTCAAACACACAGTACTACAACGGCACTACTGAATGTCACAGAAGACATCCGAGAAGCTATGGACAACAAGGAAGTGACAGTTTTAATTCTCCTGGATTTGAGCAAAGCTTTTGACTCTGTTGAAATTGACATTTTGCTCTCGAAATTGTATTCCCTCTATTTCTCGGATAGCGCCCTCCTTTGGTTGCATTCCTACCTGCATGGCCGTCGGCAGTGTGTTACAGATAGAATAAACAAATCAACTTGGCGGTCTGTGCAGTGTTGTGTACCCCAAGGGTCAGTGTCAGGACCCCTTCCTTTTTATATTTACATTAATGATGTCTCCCAAATCCTAACACACTGCAAATACCATATTTATGCTCATGGTGTACAAATGTACCTTCATACATCTCCAAATCTAATATTTTTGGCTATAGACAAAATCAATCAGGATTTAACATAGTTTTCTTCTTGGTCATTGAGATGTGGTCTTTGGTTAAACCCAGCAAAAACGCAAGCCATCATCCTTGGATACCCGCAACTACTACTACTCTACCAGAGATTCCATCTATAAGGTTGTGTAATACTAACATACCATTCATGTCATCAGTAAAAGTCCTAGGTGTTACTTTCGATGATGACATGTCATGGAAAATGCATATTACAAACATCACCCAGAAAACATTCTCTGCATTGCACATGCTGCACGGGTATAAATACTTATTTTCCTGAAAATCTCAAAAAATACTGGTAGAAGCTCTGGTTTTCCCTCATTTCGACTATTGTGACGCGATTTATAGAGACACTCGGGGCATGTTATTGAGCAGATTACAACGTGGTCAAAATGCATGTGTGAGATACGTCTGTAACCAACGGTACTATGACCACGTAACTCCTTCATATAACCACCTATCTTGGCCCCGACTAGAAATCCGTCGCACTATGCCATCTCCATAAAATCCTTAATTCTTCAAAGCCATTTTACCTTACTTCATATTTCAAATACCTATCCTCTTATCATACTCTTAACACCAGATCTGCTAATAATTCCATAATTGCTTTACCTACCCATAGAACTGCCATCTACGATAAATCATTCACAGTAATTGCCTGCCGTGAGTGGAACCTCTTTCCCGAAAGTATCAGAGGGTTAAGCGCTATTCGCACTTTCAAGGTAGCACTTTGGAGACATTTTATGCACTAGTAAGGATCATCTGTAAACTTGATGCTGCTACTTACAATCATTCTCTTGTTATGGATGTCCTGGTAGAGAGTCTAAAATTCTTATCCGATATGTTTTTAAAATCAAGTTTTATGTACTGCCCCTTTCTTTTACATGTAGAATATTAGTTTGATTAATTTATCCTTTTATTATATCTGATTTATTTCATCTTAATTTAATCTTAATTTATTTATCTTAATGTAATCTCACCATCCTTGTATTTTTGTTAATTTAATTTGTATGAGATCTACTTGTTTTAAGTAATACAATGTAATATATGTATATTTCACTTCCTGGTTAGATGGAAGAGGAGGCCTGAGGGCCTTATATATCGGTTTTGTTACAATCTGTACCCCTTCTGAATGTTCATTCTTGTTTTTCATGTTTTCGCAAGGGTAAGTTCTTTACCATATTAGATGTTAACCAGGCATATAATAAATACCTCTGGCAGAAGAATCCAAACACATGACGGCTTTCGCCACGGATTGGAATCTGTATAAATACTGCCGCGCCCCTTCGGGATCCAAACGTGTGCAGCTATCCTTACTAGACAGCTGGAGAGGGTCTTCTCCGATATCAAATTCGAATACCTGAAACATTACCTCGATGATGTCGTCGTGTTTTCAGTGACCTCCAAAGAGCACTTAGATCATCTGACGGAAGTCCTCAATCGCCTTCGGAAGGCTGGGTTGACTGTTAAATTATCTAAGGTAGCCTTTGCTAATCCTTCTATGTCGTTCTTAGGGCATACTGTGTCGCCCGATGGTGTTTATATTTACCATCCCAGAACACAGGCTATTCGTGACTTTAAGCCTCCGAAGGACATAAAGGGAATCGCTATATTCATAGGCATGGTGATTTTTTCAGGAAATGTATTCCTAACTTTGATATTAGGGCGGCGCACTTGAACTTACTTCGCAAGAAAGGTGTAAAATTTAAATGGGGGCCGTCGCAGCCAGCCGCTTTTGAAGACTTTAAATTAGCTCTTTGTAACGTCCCTGTACAAGCCATGCCCGATTTCTCTAAGAAATTCATTGTCCAAAGTGATGCCTGTTCATCTGCTGTGGCTGCTGTCCTTTTTCAGGAAACGAAACTCGGAAGTCGGCATACCTTCTATGCGTCTAGGACCATATCGGCTCGAGAAGTAAAGTATTCTAGCTATGAATTAGAGTCTTTGGCAGTCTTGTTTGCCCTGGAGAAGTTACGCCTTTATCTGGAACATGTCAAATTTGAATTAGAAACATACAAGCAGCCTTAAGGTGGGTCTTAGCAAGGCCTCGTAGTAACGGACGTAACGCCCGTTGGGCTATCAGGATCTCAGCTTTCCTATGTGATGTACGACACATTAGAGGATCATAAAATGTAGTTGCTGATGGACTAAGAAACATGTTTTCTAGTGATATTGAGACCAGTGAACAGGAAGTTAGTTCTTCTCTTTCTATGCCCACACCTCTTAGTATTAATGCTATTTTGACGGATGCTCCTACGCTGTTTCGTGACACTGAGATTTATCAACCAGAAGATCCCGTGCTGGATCCGATAATGGAAACCCTTTCTTCTGGGGAACATGTTGTCCCTTATGTATTGGGGAACGGGGTTTTGTGTTGCCCTTCGGGGCATGATCAGAAAGTTGTAGTTCCAACCTTTCTTGTGCTAATGATCTTCAAATACTATCATGAGACCCCATTAGGGATCAAAGAGGAACGGGAATAAATTTATTATTATTGTATGTGTAGACGGCTTCACTAGATTTTCATGGTTGTTTCCCACAAAGCTGACTACCGCTCAGTCTACTATTTCTTGTCTTAATACTATCTTTGCTTCTTTTCGCCCCTGTCAAAATATAGTTTCAGATAATGCAAAGGCTTTCACTTCTAACTTATTCCGGAAATTCTGTTTCAATCTGTCAATATCCCAGGTAATAACTTCAGCTTATTACCCTCAATCATCTCTGGCTGAGAGGATCAATCGTCATTTTCGATCTGCGTTGATCGCTTTTCATCATGGAGATCATTCCAAGTGGGATACTTCTCTGCATTGGTTATGTTTTACTTTAAATTCGGCTGTTCATCAGTCCCACAAGTTCACTCCCGCCTCTCTCGTGTTTAGATTTTTCCCAACACGCCGCTGTCTAATCTTTCGTCACTCAATGACAGATTACAAGAGACAATAGGTCCTGATAATATCAGAGACCTATGGAAGAAGGCTGAAAGTAATCTGAAGGCTTCTCATGAAAAGATTAGAGAGAGATATGATCGTGGACGTAGGCCCACCAATTTAAAGGTTGCAGATCAAGTCATGGTTAAGAATTTCGTGCCTGCACCAAAACTTGCCCCCAGATTTTATGGGCCTTATATTTTTTGGACTTCTTAACTCCCGTCACACTTTTGGTCAGTTACTCAGCCACTGAGACGTTATTTAGAGCCCACTTTCGCAGATTAAACTGGTATAATCTTTTGTTTTGCAGTATAGGCCACTAAGTCATGGCAGTAAGAAAACTGTTATCTTTCTTCGGGGTCAATTCTATAACAACATTTTTTAAATATCAGCGTGTAAGGTATATGGAGAGGCCTTCTGCCGCTCCCATATCCACATAACGGCAGTATCCTATGTATATACTTAATCCTGTACATACTTCCCCTCTAGTTAGGTTTATTTTATCCCGTTGCCCGCCTCTAAGCCCAAGCCTGCTAGTGACACATGCAGCCCGCCTAATCTGAAACTGCAACTTAGAAAAATACACAACTCTTGCTCCCCACAAAAACAATTTTTGTCGCCAAATAAATGACAGTTTCATCTGGCGAGGGATACCGGCGTGTGGTAACAGCCCACTCCGCTCTAGCCCACTCTCCTGCATAACAGCACACTGGAACACCATCATTTCCGGCGAGGGCTGTGGTGCCTACCCATCTTGGAGCAGTATCACTATATCTGGTCTGTGGCGACCATCACCATGGCTACCCCTCTCAAGGTAGCGGGAGAGATGTATCTGAGAGTACTTGGGGATCCGGGCGACCCCACCAGGCAAATGCAGACAATTATCTTTCCTATGTGATGTACGACATATTAGGGGATCATAAAATGTAGTTGCTGATGGACTAAGCAACATGTTTCCTAGTGATATTGAAAATTATATTATTGCCGACAAAACTTGAACTGTATATCTTGCATTGGTACGGCTGAAAGAAGATTTCAAAATTGTTTTCTTAACGTAATTTCTTAAAAATGAACTTTTTCAAGAAAATTTCTGTCTGTAAAATACAACTTGGTATTTTTTCTTCTTAGAAGCAAAATGTCAAACTTTAACTGTTGGTTGATTTTCTGATTTCTCCTATCTTGTATCTAAGCTACCGAGCTAGTTCTGCACCTGAAATCTTGTTCTGTTACTGAGCGACTTGTATTGTTAAAACTTAGCATAAAAACGGCCAAAATTAATATAACTCTAAATTTAAAGCTTTTTATTAATATTTTGACTGTCATAGATAGACCCATTCATGCCCGCACCTTCTTTCGCCTCTGTCCGCCACGGTATCCCCATAACAGAAATAAATTATGAAAAAATATACTTTATCTATGATGCCCCTCACTTGATTAAATCACTCAAAACAATCTAAAGAAGTATGATTTAAATGGAGGAGGGAAAATTTGTAGCTAGTCTCATACTGAATAATTTTATAATAAATATTCAACCATTGTTCCCAGACTAGCCCCAAAATTAATAAAACGACGTACTTCACTTCCCTCCTTTCACCAATGAGAGTGTGTTTAGCTGTTCGAACTGTGAGTCATCCTGTTGCTTGTGGCATAAAGGTGCATGTTCAATTTAATTCACTACCACCCTCTGCAGTTATTCGGGCAGTTTTAATTGAAATATGTGACATACTATTTGATATCTTGAATTCTTCAAAATGTAGTATCAGTCTCTAAGCAGTATAGACAACACCTTTGCAGTGATTCTAATCATTTACAAAAAATTGGTAGAAATTGAAAATATCTAAGGCAAATCATTGTGTTGAACAGAGGTGCTAATAGTAAACTCAACCCAATATGTATTCAATGTTGGGTAGATAATATCACTGCTCTTAAGATTTTGGGGTCAGAATTGATGGAGCAATGGATTTTCAATTTCTCTTCACTAGAAGACTGATACAAGATTGTCTGGAAAATTCATTGGCCTTTGTCAGAAGTAAAGAGGGCAATAATATAGCTCCAGATGCATCGGATATTCACAGTGCATTAAGAACTGCTGGATAAATAACTTACTATCCCCATCACAGGGTAGCAATTGTGAGGCTGATGCTGCAGTATTCCTAAACAAATACAATTATTTGAAAATGAGTTATGCTGTGAATGAAAGATTAAATATTAGTGATAAGAGACCTAACTGTAATGAAAAAATTATATCATCGACTGTAATGTGCAAAATACACCAGACAATTATATTATTGTTTGGCAATCCAAAGACTGCACACAATGAGTGTGAAAATGTTTTGATGTTCCTTGACCTTAATTCCAATGGCCCAGAAAACTTCCTCTTACTAGTGAAGAAATATGAATCAAGTAACATGATTTTCCCCAATGATTGTTCTCACATGTTGTGTTCTAAAATGTACCGTGTTTTTCAGAGTAATCTAAATTAATTCATATGTGAAATCAATCAGGATGTCAAGAACAAGTTAGCGAAGACCTTAATGAATGAATATGTTAGTGTAGAAGGTATGTGTGACAGTTGTTATGCCTGGTTGGCACATAAATACTTTGCAGTCCACAATACAGCTTTTGTAAATAAAAAAATGGTTTATACACATATCAGCAGAGTCTGGCTCCATGGCTAAATGATTAGCGTGCTGGCCTTTGGTCACAGGCGTCCTGGGTTCGATTCACGGCAGCGTCGGGAATTTTAACCATCATTCGTTAATTTCTCTGACACGGGAGCTGGGTGTATGTGTCGTCTTCATCACCATTTCATCCTCATCACGACGCGCAGGTCGCCTACGGGAGTCAAATCAAAAGACCTGCACCTGGCGAGCCGAACTTGTCCTTGGAGACTCCCGGCGCTAAAAGCGATACTCCATTTCTTTATCTCAGCAGAAAAAATAAATGCCAAATTACAGAGTGTAACACATATGTAATTACATGTTTAAGTGCACTGATATATACATAATATAGTATATATATATATATATATATCATTATGGTATGTGCATGGTTTTCAGTACATATGTTTGCCTATCGTGTAGTTATATGCAAATTGTTACAGAAATTTGTCATGACTTAACTTCAATTTGTGGAAAATAGCATGTGTACCGTAGGAAAATATACTTTTGAATATATATGGCACATGTGAAAAAGTGGACGGTAGGCTATCACATGAAAGATCCAGTAGTTTTGGTCTAGGTGTAGCCCTAAAATTGATGTTACTTTCCATGCCTTAGGGTATTTCGTGACGAATAAAATGTTATAACCGCAGATCAAACATTTTGTACTTGAAAAGCTATTCCATAATTCGTTTGAAAATTAAAACTTAAAATCAATACAAATCAATTTCGAGACCTCTGGCTCAGGTGTTATGTCATAGCAGCCACAAGGAGCAGTCGACTGCGAGCCGCTAGATAGTGGTAGTGGCTGCACTTTGGAGAGTGTTTCTGCTATTATCTTTATAACCTGCTTGGTGTGGCCATGTAATGCGTACAGAGGGCACTTCGCATCACACCATCTGAAAACAGGCCACGTGGTCGGTCCTAGAAACACCTTCAAGAAGACACGAGGGATGTTCATCTTGTTCCAAATGATGCTCTTATAGAACCAAGTGAAGATTGGCTTACAAGAAACAGCAGACCCTGCTCAACTGCGGGACAAGCGCTAACAGGTATTACTTGCCTATGAAGTGCTCTGTAACAATCAGGATATAACAACACAGTGAACTGTACTCTGGTCCGACATCAGTACCGTTACACGTAGCAATACGAACTTGTGTCATGAGCACGAATATCTTCCTTATAGAGTTGGCAAGTAATTGAATTACATGAAACGACTACTTTCTTAGTAACTTTTACTCGTACTTTACTTCTGCAAATAAAATTGTAATCGATACATTGTAGTAAACGATATACATCGCATCGAGATCTTGGTAACTTTGGCCCCCACCACCCATTCATTTACTCACAGCTTGTTTATATTTAGGTAATCGTGAGACGGTGGTGGTGATTATTGTTCTAACAGGAAGTACAACTGGAGGAGAAGTGAAGGTATCGGCAAAATAGAGGGAGGACTCCCTAGGATTCGAGCATCTCAAACCGTGGAGGAGCCTAATACCAGACTCAGCTAGCGGAACCGTGGTCACCTAACGACACTCCCAAGTTGACTGTCCTTGGTCCCCCTTTAAGTCGCCTCATACCGCCCCCACGTCGTGGAGAATGGAGCCGGAATAAACACGTGACAGTGAACGGGTTAAGGCATTTCCACTCTCATATTTGAATAAGTTACCCTAAAAACTCGAAAGTGACATTCTAATTTTACTCGGTAGTTATCATTTTGAATGTCTGTTTAGTCTAACGCAGCAATGATAGCCACTTCACGTCCTTTTACTGAAAGGTACAAAACAGACTAATGCATTTCCCCCTGGCATACCCACTGGAAATAAGTCAGTGATTCTCTGAAGACTCGCGTTCTACGATTATTGTAACTTTACTGATTACATTCAGAAATTAATTTCTGCTCGGGTAACTAATTGAGCCCAATCACTTTTTTCCCACTTTTCCCTCACAGCTTAGTTACAGCATAACGAAAATGTTTCCACAGAGCTAATGACTACATAACTGTCGGGAGAAAATGGGATCAAACCGCACCTCAGCAAACTTGAATATTGATTTCTGTGGTTACCATATTCCCCACCAGGCAAACTAAGGCCAGAGTAACTTCCCTCGCTATCTCATTGTCACCGTAAGACCTGTCCACATCAAATAGTGAACCTGCCACCTGGTGACTGCCCTAAGTGCAGATCAGTGGCGACTGACTGAAGGTTGCACCCTCCTGTTCCAATACCACGGTTATTCCTAAATGCATCAAGGAATCATATGAGGCATTTCTTGTGGGAAGATTCGCAAATGATTTGTTGGAAGTAAGAGTTTAAGTGTTTAGATTGAATTGCATAATATCGCATAGTGCAACTAGTGACCTACTGAAGTTTCTTATGGGATCAATAGTTGCTTTGTAGCGACAGGCCTCTTATGTCATTGGCCGTTCTCCCCCTGTACATGGCTCAGTATGACAGCCGTCAGCTCCCTCCTTTCAACCTGTGTTATGATCAAACCCATTCTGCCATTTCAATGAAACCACGGCATCATAACCTTCAGCTAGGGTTCGATTCCAGGTATGTGGTTAAAAATGTATATGCATCTCCACAGGGGTGCACCTGAAATTAGCTGCACTACTTCAGGGAGAGGACGCGAGTTTACTGAGCCAACGGCTTTTCAAACCAAATATTTACTGCAAAAGATATATTTATCGTCATAAGTTAATTGAGATCATTAATGATTATTTTGATAAATACCATACAATTAAACTCAGAATGTACTTTCTAATTTCAAGCCTGATTTCATACTCTGGTAAAATCGCATTTCAAGCACTGGGATAAGTGGATCATTAGTCTGCCTTATTCTCCGCTGACACAGCCACTTGCATCGACTCTCACCTTCACCCTTGTTTAAAAGGTAATTCCAATACTTCTGCAGGGCTCAATGCAGGAACTACTGAAAGCATAAATGTAGTGGTGAGGAGGGAAAACATGAAAATTATAAGATGACTGAAGTGCTAGTCGCCTGTGTGATGGGGAATTTACGTACAATATTTCAAGTTTCCCATCTGTGCCACATCTGAAGGCCACCTACCTATCTGAGATCATGCTACATATTTCATTGCCGGTGTCTTCAACGGAAACGTTTCTCGAGGTCACTTACCTGGATGATCTATGGTGCTGACTATCCACACTGTCAACAGCCTGTAGAGCGGCTTCAACCACTTAATTGGACGATACTGTGCAAGTATATTACTCTACTCAACTCCCAATTAGAGAGCGGCATATGGTCTGCAGAGAGCTGCTAATTTAATCACAAGGAAGATGGGGCTGGGGCCAACACTAATTCACATTTAACAGTTTTATTATCTTGGAACAATTTATTTGCATTGGTACAAACCTTAGCACAGAATACCATTCGCTTCTAGGCAACGACAAAACACAGAGTTCTTTGTTACCGGTAGGATCCCTCACTGTTGTAGCACTGAACCTCCTGAGAGGAGTAAGGGCTCCTCCTCACCTCCGCGGCGCAGGTAAGGATCATAGTGTCGATAGAGGGAGACACACTACATTACTGTTGTGTGTCCAAGTAACTTACTTGCTCAGTGAGTACTGCTCTAGGAAGCGTACCACCTCATGGTGGCTTCCCCCCTCCGTTTGGCAAGGGACAGAGATGTGCAACTATTAGCCTTAGCATTGAGACTAGTGGGGTCTAGTGTGGTGAGGTTCATCACTATATCGAGGTGACCCCACTGAGCAACTCCCCAGTATTACCTCCCTCCTCCACCAGGTGCATCACCACCTCCAATTGGCCCTCTATGGCTGACAAGGTCAGTGCAGGCACTCCTTGTCTGTGGGTACCAATGTTCACATCAATGTCACTCCTTCCAAAGGAGAGATAGTCCACTCGACCTCGATTTTCTCCTTTCCTACCAGAGCATCCACAACATGCAGCTGCCCCCTATCTGCAGCATTGTTCAAATCGGTGCTCATCCAGTCCACACAGGGATTTCTTGCAAGAACGACATTCACCGAATTGATATATCCCTGATCAGAGGCCCAATGTAGAATTTGCTGAAGGATTTCGTGACCTGGTTCGTACTGGACGAGCAGTTCCCGCCACCGTGGACCTTCCTCTTTGTTCCGCCACTTTCTCTGTCTCTCTGGAGAGGAAGTTTCTCTCTCATTCCGCACGCCAGCTCTCTCTTCTCAACGAACTTCTCTCCGTCCTTACAAGCTCTTTTCATTTCCTCCTCTCTCTTCTTTAATACTCTCTCCACCTCCTCTTCTCTGTCCTTACGTGCTTTCTCCACATCCATTACTTTCTTCTCAAATGCCTCCTCCCTCTGTTCTATCACCATCTCACTCTATTTCAGCACTTCTTCCCATAAACTCGGGCTGTTCTCTGTCTCCTCATTAGTTCTCTCCAATTCTTCCACCACTCTGGTATCTTCTTTCAGCTGCAATTACCTTATCTCCACATGTTACGCCAGTGATCCGCAGAGTGCCGCACAGAGTTCGCACCGAGGCTGGAACACACAATAACACCTCCTTAGAGCTGGTTTACATGGTATAAATTTTAGTGAAACAGGCCACCATAAGAATTACCTGAAGGGAAATTGATTCAGTTACGAAGTGCTGCAGACAAGGCAACCCTGTTATAATGTTCTGGAAACTTACTTCGTCAGCTGAGTGGCACTGTAGCCAGGTCTCCAACAAAGAAAGAAAGAATAAATTGCACGCAAAAAGGATGCTTTAAACGTTGAATTTTTTTGTTATATAGAGTCCTCGCCTGTCATTTTGAATGCCGCACGTTTTGTATTAAACTACCTGTATTTCTCAATGTTCACGGTTGAATGTTTACTTCTAGGATTGTTACGACCTGTCAATTATCTATGATGTGAATTTTTGCAGATTTCTTTACTGTGAGAGTAATTGATGTTCTTCAATTTTTAATTTTAGTTTCAAACTTATTATATTTTTAAATAAAAAAATCTATTATTCTGTCCTAGTTCTTTTTGGTAGAGCAGTTTTTCTAGGAAATAGTTCATCCTTTCAAATTAATAGCAACCCTCGATTCCCTATTCAAAGCAACTTAAACAAATACAATTAATTCCAGACTCAGCTTGTGGTCCTCTAGCCGCTATTACCACGCTCGGAAGCTAAGAACCCATAACACCCCTTCTTAGTCGTTTCTTACAGCAGTATTCCATCACCCTCCTACCTATGTTACATCACTCCACCGAGAGTCGCAAGTTAGGAAGGGCATCCGGTTGGGAGGATAGAACCTCGAATTAGGGTAATACGTGAAAAAAGACCTAGCACAGCCTCCGCCGGGTTAGTGCAATAAGAGCCCATGTACACGCGTGCTTCTACTTACTTATGTTAGGCCACTCACTTTTATCTATCCTATCCGACCTTCCACGGTTAACTCTTGTTATTTTCCGAGCCCCCACGCTATTAGGTTTACGAGGGCTAAGGAGTGTTTAATTTTCACGCCTTTCGTAGCCTTTGTCTTTCTTTGGCTTATACCTTGCGCGGTCGCTCAACTCTCCAAGACCTAAGGTCGCTTTTCAGCGTTACGCCTCAATGAATAAAGAATATGTATTAAGTCTTACACCATCTCCCTGGTACCATGTCAAGTCCCGGGAGGTTACCGCGTGGTCAACGCAACGTTAGGCCTGCAGGGGCATCGAACGTGAAGTGTAGGTAGGGATCTTATTCTGTATTCGGGAATTCTGATAATACGCGAACTCCTGCAGGGCTAAATTCCAGCAGCACATTACTTTTACGTATTATATTGGGTATTTAGTCTGTAGATAGTTTAGGTCTTCCTGTGTGATTGTACTGTATCTAAGTTGCGAACTTGTGGAAAAAATGAACTTTGCATTCCATGTATCAGCAAATACATCCAAAGCTAGTCAACTTGCACATGCAGTTATTTCTTGTTGATATGTGCATGCTAGGCTCTCCGTATCTAGAACTTCGAAGATGCTTCCCAATATTACGCCCCCTATGAATAAAGCATTTGTATTACACCTTACATCATATTCCTAGTCCTATGTGTAGCCATCAGCTTCCATCAATCTCAGCATCAAAATCCGTGGATCATGTCCCATCTCGTCTATTTAGGTTGAGCGTAGGATCGAATCTCAAAGTTGAGACTGTAACGCCCTTGTAAAGTTAAGTTTGGTGTCAAATGCATCGGTTAACCTAACACTTTTGACCATAATCACGTCAGCAGTTAGGTTTTGAGAGGTTAACGCGCGGGCGAGGCGGGGTGAGGTACTGGCCATCCTCCTCAGTTGTATCCTCCGACCCCCAGTCTGTAGTTCCAGGACACTGCCCTTGAGGCGGTAGAGGTAGGATCCCTCGCTAAGTCCGATGGAAAAACCGACCCTGGAGCGTAAACAGATAAAGAAGAAGAAGAGGAAGAAGAAGAAATTATTGAATGCATCTATAAGGCTCTGTCTATGCCTATTTACCACTGTGTCCTAGCACAGCTCTCGCCAGAGTTAGCCTTCCCTTTTAGTCACCCTTACGACTGGCAGTATACCATTGACGCAATTCTACCCCTCCACCTCACCTCATAAAGAAATGAGGATCTGAGTGTAGTGACGTCATCATAGTAGCCAGAGTTGTAGTAACGACACCACGAACAAGCCGTGTCTTCTCAAAACTCACGAGTTTCAAAACTCACGAGTCTCAAAACTCACGAATTCCAGGAAGAGGATTAGTAAGAACAAGTTTCTCTACCTGGGCCAGTCTCAAAACTCACGAATTCCTGGAAGAGGATTAGAAAGAGTAAGTTTGTCTACCTGCGCCAGTCTCAAAACTCACGAGCAAGGCCAGTCCTTCTTTGAATGGTTAAATGTCCACCCTATTAGTGATGGGTTAATCGAATACTTTTAATAATCAAATAACATCCATCCGATTATTTAAATAATCGAATAAGTAATCAAATAAAATAATCGCTTGAATTTCAGATATCATTCATTTATATCGCGCGGAATAATGGGATGCGACACGGATATTTTTTTTCGGTTTAAATGTACCTGGTAGATAACCGATTGAAGTAAGCGAATTGATGAACGCTTACGAAAATTAGAAATACGCCTTTTTCCAAATGAATCTCCAAATGTTGAAACTAAATGAGTGAATTAACTGGCTTGACATCTAATATCTCTAAATAAAATTCCTTATTCAAATAAATGCCGCCTTTTGGCGCATTATGGAGCTGAACCCCAGTACTAACAACTGACAGTTTCTTTTAACTAGCAGTGGGAAATACACCTACTTAAATTTTATGTCGTCCAGCAGCATGCATAAATGGTTAGCATGCTGGCCTTTGGTCCAAGGGGTCCAGGGGGTCCCGAGTTCGGTTTCCGGTCGGGTGGGAGATTTTAACTTTCATTAGTTAATTCCTATGGCTCGGGGACTGGTGTTCGTGCCGTCTTCAGCATTAGACTTCATCTTAGGTAGGACTTCATCCTCACAGACGTGCAGGTGACCTATCCGGCGTCAACTCTAAAGACCTGCACCAGACCTCCCCGGAGGCCGTAAGTCAGTATTATAAATTTATGTGAAAGGTAAGAAATGTACTATATTAACTTTAAGACAACAGCAAAATATTTTTAAAATAATGATATTAATACACCTCGGTCGCTTTCATTCACTAACCATTATTTTTCCTCCTGGGTTGGGGTGGCAGAATAACATTCACAGTATCCCCTGCCTGTCGTAAGAAGCGACTAAAAAGGGCCCCCAGGGGCTCTTAAATTATTTAAGAAAAGACTAGATAAACAACTGATAGGCAATCTGCTACCAGGATGACTGCCCTAAGTCGATGAAAAAACATGGGTTGAAGGGAAGCATGAGTCACCGCGCACCTCATCCCTCCTGCAGTCATCGCAAGCACCTGCTGTCAGGATTCGTGAATTTTGAGACTCATTAGAATGTTTACTTTAGCTACCAGTTTTTAGTCGTGAGTTTTAATACTATTTCTTACTAATTATAGCCCGTGAGTTCTGAGACTCGTGAGTTCTGAGACGTAACCGAACAAGCTTTCACCTGTAGCTGAAGACTCCGAGTTCTCTCAAGTCAGATGTCTTGCGTCATAACACGTTGTCACATTCCTTTACAACACCAGATTGGAAAAATACAGCTTAGCTCGCAAAGTCATTTTTTCCGCTGACATGTACACTGTAGTCATTTACTGTAGTCAGTATACCTCCATCGTAAACATATTTCAATAAGGGTGAGGATATTTGAAATGCAATTAAGCTCTTTAGTTTTTTAGTTTATGTCAACTCCACGTTCGAATCCTTGGGAGTGGCATTTACTCTGCTCACCTAGGCCTTAAGTGCCCCTACAAGACTTAGCCAAGGAGGTTAGATAGACGACAGCTTAGCACACAACGTGCCTAGACTCAGCTAGAGACCCCCGCGATTCCGCCAATGCAGACAAAACAACAGCACAGGTTGCTCGACTCCTACCTAAGGCAAGGGTGCCCCTGGAGGAGCTTTACTATTCTAGAACCCCATCACATCGGAATGAAGTGTCCCACAAGAGTTGGCCCAGGAGCTTGGATAGACAACAGCTTAGCACACAACGTGTCTAGACTCAGCTAAAGACCCCTAGTCCACCAATGCAGACACAACAACAGCACATGTTGCTCGACTCCTACCTAAGACAAGGGTGCCCCTGGAAGAGCTTTGCTCTGCTCGATCCCCACCACACCATAATAAAGTTTCCTACAAGAGTTGGCCAAGGGAGGTTAGATAGACAACAACTTAGAATACATCATGCCTAGACTCAGCTAAAGACCCAGAGTTCGCTAACACATGCTCTCTCAAGTCAGGCGCCCTTTTCAGTAGCCTCTTTCGACAGTATTCCATAAGATAACGGCATCCTATTGTCTAGAGGTTTCAGAGGACGTAACGCGTGACTAGAGGTGGATTGCGCGTCGCGGCCATCTTGCGCAGTAGCCCCTGGGCCAGCTCCCAGGAGTTAGTCCCATAAGAGCCCATGTATATCCGCCAGCTTGCGCATTAGCCCCTGTGCCAGCTCCGCCTATTTTCCCTACTCAGGGCATTTGGTATTTTATGAACCCCAGCTGAAAAGGTTTTCATATTTGTTTTCTCGCCTTTTTCACACCTTTTAATAATACTTTCCTCTCATCTTTAGATATGGTATAGTTTACACTGTACCCGCGGCTACACAACGTAAAGTGCCCTCATGTCGGGAAAAGTCGTATTTATTGTTTCTGTATCCTTGTTGGATAGTTTTTATTCGTATATAGAGAAGTAGGTTTCCTTGCTTAGCACGTTCTTTTTTGTTGTCCCCTGTAGGAACGTCTTAACGAGGTTTTGCTGTCATAAACGTCATAAAAGAATACTTAAACTACCCTTTTCATAGGTCATAAAATGAACACATCCGTAAGTTTATAGTAAATTTTAAAAATAGTCCAACCTACATGATGGCAAATTTTATCCTGATTTTTAAGAAATATTTTAAGTTCACTTTGACAGCTGTACTGAACAACAAAAATGAATTTTGCAATAGAACCGAGGGTTCTGAATTAGAGGAAAGTAACACAAAGTAGCATACAAGTAACATAAAAGACATATATGCCAACTTATCAATTTCTAAAGCAATTGATATTGTAAGTGATGGGAATCCGTATGATGATGAGTTGCAAGAGGATGATGTGCCTCAAAGTGTTCAATAGACTTTGACTCTTGTGCAGGCAGCAAACATGGCACGTAGTCTTCAGGATTTTCTTCTGGCATGAAGTGATATGCCAGAATCTCTGTTAAATTCACGTGCAGTGGTTGCTGACTGCCTTGAATATTCTTTTGTGTCTGGGAGTGTTCAGAAGAAATTCGCAGACTTTTCCATAATATAAAGTTGAGAAGATAATGTACCGATACAGGGTAAAATCTGAGATGCTGAAAATTTCTAATTATAACATTAACACATAATTATAACACAGTTTATATAATGACAAGCAAATGTACCCGTGCTTCGCTATGATATTCAACATTGTATACAGATTTCTCCGTAAATTACTCTAAAGGCAGTTAGTAAAATTATATTAAATTGCATGTCTTTTAGCGAGTCCGAGAAAGAAAACAGGGAGGACACCGTACGTTGTTCCCGATGTGAGGTAGGCATTGTGGAAATTTCCTTGATAATGGCAGGCCACATATCCTACCGCCAATCACAATCGAGTTCGGTAATTTCTACTATAATGACAGGCTCATTTGGCAACTACCATTCACAGTAGAGATGGAGAGTTTTCATTATAAAGTCAGGCCCATTTTCCTCATGCCAGTCACAATCGAGTTGGAGGGATTTCATAATAATCGAGAAATGCAGCGCTAACGTATCAATTGGGACACGAAAATAAACCATAGGACCAAAGTTCTAGATCTCTCCAAATTGAACGGCGATTGTGCTATCTGTTTTAATACGCCTTACCGTACAGCCACCATCTACCCAGAAACGAAGGCCTGCACCGTTCGGGAAAGAAATATCAAATAAAGTCTGGGGTAAAATAAACAATATTGAAATTACAGACAAGCTATGAACATCAGGATTCGTCAATATAACCTGAAAGGTGACCACGGAGTCACATATCTATGCACCTTAGTCCTTTGGAGATTGTTCAGTTCCCCGGACGTCACACCTGTAGATGGCCAAATATGGGGCATACTGAAAGAATTTGTTTTCCAGTAAAGACGACTCTATCTATAAATGTACGTGAATTACAAGAGAAAACTGTCTGTTGCAACCATTATTCACAAATATCTTCGACGATCTACAGGAATCTTATGATCTATGCATGACGCATTAGGCCACACTTTTCACAGACTTGCACAGCAAAGTGAATACCAGTTCGTGCCAGTGCTTCAAAAAGAACACATTACACACTGCCCACGCAAACATATGAGGAAACGGAATAAGCGAAGGAGACATCGGCCATTTATCCAACGAACATTTACGGGCGTTTTTACAATTATCTACATGTCTTTAGTGGGAAGCTCCCATAGCCAGGGTCTCAGCTCAATTTTGCTGATTATCATGCTTCTCAGTGTTGCTGTTAATCTTCATACAGCAATAGCGATTGCACTCAGACCGGCTACTCCATGCCAGGGAAAGGCTGAGCATTGTAAGCTTCAATTTGTACCAATGAAATCACGTGATTCCTACGGGAGAATTTGAGGCATGTAGAGACAATTGCTCATAGATATCTGTGCTCCCTCTATTTTACCATGTAAGCTGTCTAGTATATGGCAACTATTTCCAGGTATTGGGGAGACTCACTTCACTTCACAACAAGCCTAATTTATTATTAAAACCTCTACAATTATCATTATGAAGGATGCACACTGGTACCAGTCATGCTTAAGGGAGAACTTAAGGGTACATCTCTGTGAAGGACCATAATTTTAACTACAAATCTCACACAAGATATCACAAGTAGTATGCTTAATATACACCCGAAATTCACTGTACAAGTGGAATTAACCTTTAGAACCATAAAACAAGAAGGAAAAATTAGTTAGTCAAGTAATTTAATAATTAGCCTACTTCATCCTTTGTATGTAATTTACTTTTTGGGAGTGTAGACAGTTTTTAGGTACCTTTATCTCTGAAACTTATCAATAAAATCCACCATTTTTAACTGTATACAGAGAATGTGTGTGTGCATAAAGTAGACTACTACGGAGAACATACAGAAAGAAATGAATTAACAGCATTAATTAGAACTTGGTACATAAAAATACAGCAATTTTTTGTTGGTGATAGCTGAAGTCAAGTCCTAATTTTTTAAGAGAGGTCCATGATTGTAGTCCACTTTTCTTCAATTATCGTACTGATTCTATGTACAATGTTTCAGCCTTCTAGCTTGAGTAGTTTTTGGTCTATTAAATTAAATATGTCAGAAAATTGAACTTCTGTGAAATTGGACTTAAAATTTAACTTTGCTTTTAATGAAAGTTGTGGCGTAACCTGATGTGTTTAATGCATTCCAGCCCCATAATCATCTTGGTTCAGAAGTTCTACATCCTCTTTCTTCCTCCTTATATTCCTTTTTCTGGTTCTTGCCTCCTTGGAAGTCACCTTAAACATTCTCTCCGCCTCGGCAACTATTCTGTCAATAGCAGTGAGGAGGTAGAGGAAGATCCATAATTGCACAGAAAGTTTGTGTTGCTTTATATCCTTTGCCTATACAGCGCATACCACAAGCTAGTCTTGTGTTCATATTATAAAGCCTCTTGTTATTTACCCCTGAGGTATATACAGATTCCTCATGACCACAGACACTGCACATAATGAGAAGTTTTTAGACTAAACTCTTTCTACTATTTACATCTTCAAGCAGTTCAATACTACTTTCACTTTCACAATATTTACACTCTAACATTTGTTCAGTTAACTGCACACAACACTCAGTTAAATTATCACGGACCCAGGATTAATGTTTGGAATATTTTCTTCACTAAAGTTACTGCTGTATGAAGCGTCCAAATATTTCAGTTAATTTTTTTGAAGCACTTCATTGCACCTTAACCTCACTCTCACCAGAACCATTACTGGTATTGATTTGTGTTTCTTGCTCCTTAGATGTAAATCTATTTCCGTAGAACTTGCGCCTGCCAGCACCAAATTTCCTTGTCCTCGGCATATCTATGGAAATATTTGCTACTTATATTTTAAGAAAAACTGTTGTGATCAACACTATAGTTTATTTATTACTGATGTGGAGAAAGATGAACATCGTGCAGGTTAGCCAACTTTTGAAATTGAAATTTACAATTTTTGCACAGATATTATATTTACTGCCCCAAAGTGACTTGTTCAGGAAATATTATGAAGTTTAAATACATTTGAAATGTAAAGGGGCGTGGCAGAGTTCTGCAGATATTTAGGATTAGCGCTGTAAAAGGTCCTAAAACATTAATAATGTGTACTTATTGTATATGGTTGGATTCAGGAAAGACTGGGGGATAGTATAACAGCAATTCTTTTATTTTCTAAAAAAATTCGCGTACATGTTCCCTTAAAATACTAACTATGATTACAAGTAAATAATACATAACATTAGTACGATATGGACAAGGAGAATATTTGAGTGATATATGTAACCGAAACATTACATACTTTCGTGATTTGTCTTGGTTGTGACAGTGAGTTTACAGACGAGGAGGTGACAACAGTAAGCTAATAAACATAATGAATTATTTTATAGGCCTATTTCATACAAGTTTATTGAGTTGAGTTCTAAAAACTGACCACGTACGTCACAGAAAGTGACTGTAAATATATTTATACTTATTTTAATTACATTTGTGATACTTCAGGAAAGGTGATATATAGTAGTTACAGTAAATTAAGTGAAAACTGTAATCAATTCATTACATGAATTAGAACAAAAGGTAAGTCATACTTCCTTAATTACTCTATCGTAATCTCCCTTATTAAGGCAACTGACAACAGCCCCTCATTAACCCTTTGACGCCGACATCCATATATCATATACGACTCCTTTTCTACACACGCTGCCGACCTACATACGTCGTATAGATACCTGCAGGCCCAACATCATTTTGTTGTTGCTCTTTAAGTAATAAATGTTGTAGACATGGAAGTGGTATATCTTAGACAGTAAAGACTTGTATGTATGAATCATCCCAAATCAGTGTTTCTGTCTTTCTCTCTGAAGTGTTTGATATAGTCTGATCGCTATCCGCCTGAGAGCACGAAGTCGAATCTAGCAGATGTACGTTTCATTACGGGATATTTCCTCACGTAGATTGATAGTAGAAATCGCAATCTCTTCACTGATATGAATGTTGACATCATCTGGTGAATTCATATACCGTAATCCTTTCAGTGCCTTGAAATCTGCTATGACTCCTTATTAGTTGGGGGAAAGGATATTGAGATAAACCACCCAATCAATTACAAAGTCAATACGGCCAATTTGAGCTGATTATCATAATTAATTGACCCGCTGTCAATTTGAAATGACATTGCGTGGAGCAGAAGGATGGCACGGTGCAGTTCGAATGAAAGGGAAGTAATACAGGTTTAATAAATCAGACGATATCAGCACTACAGCAGACTAAACTGAGCGCAGCGAGAATGGGCGTATTAACAAAAGAAATGGGAGTGCATGGTGCGCAGCAAAGTAACGGACGGCGAAACACGCCAAAGTATACGCCCTCTTTCTCATGAACTATTCGACCCATTAACCTGGGATTGGTGCCAAATAAATCTTCGAACTATTGTTCTCAGATCTTCCACTCAGTTACTGAGACAACGATTACCGAAGTTTCACTGCATTGAGAAACATCCCAGGCAAATACAAGAACGTAACTTTCATTCTGTACAAATGCGGAAGGTCCCTTCTCTATTACTAAACTATCAAGGTAAATACAAAGTTAATGTAAACTACATTATTTTCAGTCTCTTCTGTAAACGTCTGAAATTAATCTGGACTAAACTGTATAAACTTCATTATCTGTATAGTCAGTGCTGAACTGTGCAAAGTATAATTCTTTGTTTTTTCCTCCCATTCAAAACCTTATTCAACCTCCGGAGGGAGTTACAAATTCATGTCAGGTTTACTTAAAAGAACAGGCAGGTTTCTGTCATTCTTTATGGACATTCGAGGTACAGATTGTATTGTACTAATTTTTAAATAATCTAGATATAAGGTACGGTAGTATAAAAATTGACAATTATGGTACAATACACATAAACATTCACAAATTGTGGACCAAATTTTTTTTGATAAACCAAAAATTGCGTTTGGATAACAATCGCCTGATGCTGCTAAACTAATTCTAAATTGAGTCTGATACCCATGAACAGATTACACACAACCTTAGCCATACATTTATAGTTTGCTTACAGGCGGAGTCATTATTATTGACAGTGCTCTATTAACTTTGATGAAACCTTCTCCATTATTCTGACGCTTTTAACAACAGGCAGCCATGAAATAGGTTCACAGCTTCTACGGTCATTAGACAAGGACAGGAGAGAAAAGTGGGAAGCAACAGTGAAAGATATGGACTTTGCAAAATCGAGCAGAAAAGCTTGGAGGGTCTTAAATCGACTTACTGGAAAACATTATTCTAAAAAGCAGTGCACTAACTTGAGCCCAGATGCCATTGCAAATAGAATGGTTGAAGTCACCCGAGCCAAGAGAGATAAATGCCATACGAAAACTGTGAAACGTAAGCTCACCGAGCTCAAACATGGAACAAAGAAGAATGATGAACTGTCTAGACCAGTCTCTATTCAGGAAGTTGAAGCTGCTATCAAAATGCTCAAAACCGGTACGGCTGCTGGCCCTGATAATATCTTCAACGAATTCCTTCGAAATACGGGTCCGCATAGCATAAAATGGATCACTTCTCTTTTTACTTATTTCCTTCAGACTAATAACCTGCCGAAGCAGTTCAAACAGTCAAAGGTGATCGCCCTTATTAAGCCTGGAAAGTCGGAGCAGAGACCTGAAAACTACCGCCCAATAGCACTTCTCAGTTGCACTTATAAACGCTTGGAGCGAGTCCTCCTCACTAGGATAGCACCACTCATTGACGCTGTAATTCCCCCAGAGCAAGCTGGTTTCAGAAGAAATCGTAGCTGCACTGATCAAGTTTTGTCTCTTACCACTCACATCGAGGCAGGCTTCCAAAAGAAGTTGAAATCAACAGCTGTCTTTATTGATCTGACAAGTGCATATGATAATGTCAGGCGACATGGACTAATTCTTAAAGTGCTGGGAGTAATTTCCTGCTTCGAAATTGCAAACCTAATTTCCAACATGCTCTGTGAGAGAGAGTTTGTAGTATTCCCAGGTGATTCTAAAAGCCGGAAAAGAAAATTAAATAACGGTCTGCCACAGGGATCAGTATTGGCCCCAGTTCTCTTCTACCTATACATCCATGACTTACCACCAACCACATATATTAAGTTCATCTATGCAGACGACATTGCATTGGTAGCTCAAAGCAGAAATGTTGAGGATGGAGAAGGCATTCCTTCAGCAGACTTGGTCAAAACGGCAACTTTCTTCAAGTCTTGGCGTTTGATCCCAAGTGCTTCAGAGACCGAGGTTTCATGTTTTCATCTCAGCAACCGACTCGCAAACTATGAGCCATCTGTCTTATTCCTTGGTGAGAAACTAAAGTACAACCCGTTCCCGAAATATCTAGGAGTCACACTGGACAGAACTCTGAGCTACAAAGAACGTCTCACCAAGCTCTCTCACAAAATCGCTACAAGGAATAACATCCTACACAAGCTTTGTGGCAGTTACTGGGGAGCCTGGGCTGACTGCTTACGATTAACGGGTATCGGTCTTGTCTACTCTTCAGCGGAATACTGTGCCCAGTATGGCTGGAAAGTGCACATGTGCATAAAGTTGAATGATACCATGCGCTGCATAACTGGTAGTGTAAAGTCAACACCTCGCCACTGGTTACCCGTACTTAGTCATATCCCACCACCTCACCTGAGGAGAAAGGAAGCTCTGCTGAGAGAAGCAAAGAAGATCTGGTCATCTCCCTCATTACCAGTTCACCAGAAATTTTGTTACCCATCGCCACGACGACGTCGATCTAGGAGACCAGCAATTATACTCGCTGGCCAACTCTTGAGGGATAATTTTAATCTAAACGAGAGCTGGCGGGATGAGTGGTCAATTTCTACATCTGGAACAATTACTCATGACCTAAATCCAACCCTGAAAATGAAGCGATTCGACCTCCCAAGAAAACTATGGTGTCGCCCCAACAGACTGAGGACTGGGCATGGACGCTGCAATTTATTACGCCATAAGTGGGGTTGGATGGTTTCTCCAATATGTGAATGCAATGAAGAGGAGCAGACCATGGACCATGTCATCCCGCGCTGCCCTCTTCATGTCTACTCCGGAAGCCCCAGCGACCTGTTTCATCTTTCAGAGAGTGCTGTAAGTGGCTGAAACACTTGGACCTGGACTTATAAATTTGTAGTTATAATCACCATACGATTAAATAAATAAATAAACCTTTAGAACGAGCATCGACAATTCTGTACAGGCACTCAAAAATTTGTTTATCAATAAAATGAAGTATACACCCAAGAGAAGAGAATACTTCTCCTCGAACAACCTTTTGAACAAACTGAATTTACTCTGAGAATACACAAAAATTTAATATAAATATTGGCATGATGATCATACGATTTTAATATTTTTAATGGGAACGGATACTCAGTATGTTAACAACCACTTTTACTGAATTGTGGGCTTGTGAAAATAGGCCTACTTTCTACAGAGTCCTTGCAGTTATCCTGCTAAGTCTTAAACCTGTTATCATGGTATAAAATTTATATTAATATTGATAGTTCGTGGTGTAGCTTACTGTAGTCAGTCTGTGAATCAGGAACAACAGCTGAATGACCTGGTAAATGGAACTGAGACTCTGGATACCAGTTGCTACGGAATAGGAGAGGACATCTCGAGAAAACTGTGAGTCACGGCCCTGCTTGTGAAAAGTTACTGCAAGTAGCTCGCAGTTGTGAGACAGTATCTCTACATCGGTCAGTTTTCAGAGGAACTTTGCTGCAAAGGAGTGAAATTTGTGGAAGTGGGATATCTTATTCATGAGTTTTAAATAACAGACATGAACAGAGTGAGAATGATTGCTGTTACAAACAGGTGGGGACAATGGCAGGAGATTATTCAGAATGAAGGGAGATAAAGGCCAAGTTATGAATGAACTCATTCGATAAATGTGTAAACGTGACTATTTTTGGGATCATGTAAGGCGAATGGAGGATGATGTGTTATCGAGGGGAATAATGGACTCAGCCATAGAGGGCAAGTGAAGTAGCAGACTAAGACGACGATTGTTAGACTCAGTTTCTAATGAGGTAAACATTAAAGGTATGAAATTTAATGAGGCCACGAAGCCTTACAGACTTACCTAATCACTCCTTCCAAGTTATACGGGGAAGAGAGAGTGTGACAAGCTGCAGGAAGTGATGGCCGATACACATCTAGGTCACCTGTTACAGAGCTAATTGCTTCTCTCGCAATAACTGTTGCATTCACAAGTACGTAGACTTGTGATGAACGTGTGGATCAGTCTCAATCACTTGGTAGACAACTTCAGACGTAAAAGAACTAACAAATACATTTTGAGTAGAAAGAAACAAACAATGCTGAAATTACAAACAAGCTATGAAGATCAGGTTTGTCATTGTAACATGAAAGGTGTCCACGGGGTCACATGTATATGTCCTTTGGTACAGCACGTGTTACCTCACAATGGTCCTTTGTTCGGCACTCCAGATCACACAACTGTAGACACCTACATATGGGACGTGCTGAAAGAATTTGTTTACCAGTCAGACGACACTATCTCACATGAATTATAATAGAAGACTGTCTGCAGCAACCAGTGTTCAAACAGATGTTCCACAATCTACAGGAATCTTAGAAATAAGGCGAGTTGCATTGTGCCGCACATTTTGACGGACTTGCCACTGCTTTAAAATGAAGTAACAGCTGTTCAGTGCCTATCCAAACATATGAGGAGGTGGAATTAGCGAAGGAGACATTTCGGATACATCAGCGAGTTGTCCAACGAACTGTTAAGAGTGTTTTTACACTTCTCTATAAGCCTTCATTGGAAAGCTGCCCTAACCAGGGTCTCATCTCGAGTTGTCCAACGAACTGTTAAGAGTGTTTTTACACTTCTCTATAAGCCTTCATTGGAAAGCTGCCCTAACCAGGGTCTCATCTCTACTTTGCTAATTAACATGTCTCTCAGCATTGCTGTCCATTTTGATACAGCAACAGCAACTGCGCTCAGACCAGCTACACCATGCCATGTAAACTTCGAGCTTTGTATGTTTCAATTTGTACCAATTAAATCATGTGATCGCTATCAGACGAGCAGAGACACAGAGAGACAAAAGCCCGTGGATAGCTCTGATCCACCATGATCCTTCTGTTTATCACTGTAAGCTGTCATGTATAGGGGAACTATTTCCAGCGGATATAGGTTTCATTAAATAACGAGCTTCACCTCTTCTCAAAATCTCTATGAAGCATATACACTGGCACGAGTTTGCCGAAGGGAGAGTTTTTACTTATAAAAATGTTAAGTATTGTTACATGTAAATAGCATATAATATTGGTATGATGTGGAAAAGGAGGACATTTGAGTGATACATGTTACATATATATTACATACCTTCATGATTTGTCTTGTTTGTGGCACTGCATCCGTAGACGAGGATATGGAAATGTAAGTTAAGACAATAAACTTCATGATCGATTGTATTTTACCATACGAGATTATTGAGTAGACTTCTAAAAACTCGCAATGCATGTCATATTAATTTAAGTTAATTTGTTTATACCGATTTCTTTATTCCAAACACATTTTTGATACTGCGGGAAAGGTTATATTCATTAATTAAACTGAGTTAACGTAGAAATTATAATCAATTCATTTTGAAAATTACAACAAAAGTTGAATCACATCTAAAGTACCCACTTCCTGCCGTCTTGTTTTCTAAAACAGGATAATTCACAGTTAACTTTCAGGATTCCAAGAGAATAATATGGGGGAAATACAAAGAATAAGGAGCCAAGCTCAGACAGCCTATGAACAAATGAGCCCTTAACGCAGCGTTATTCAGTATAACAAACGTAAATTATAAGCTGTGGTTCAGCTTCTTACTGTGTTGCAAACTTACTAAAGGACAACACTCATTCTGCTCCAACTACATGCCATTCATACAAGAACTGAGATGATATGCCATCCGGAGAAACACAATTTATGAAGCAACTTGTGCAAAATTCAATCCAGCCAATATTTACTGGTAGGCTGAATGGCATCCTCGATCAATGTTGTTTGAAGAACACTTAAGGAGATCCCGATCATCTTCCTTCCGACGAAGGGCACAGGATAATTTACAGGCAACAAGATGAATGGGTTTATTTTATACAGCCCAATGAATATATTAAGATGGTTATGTGTAAACACATCTCCATTTCCACCATTCACGAACAGGTCCAATATGGCGTGGCTCGAAGAGTAGCAACACAAGGCTGCCAACTTAGGAATCTTTACAAGACCATTTGGCTGGATGGGTTAGGTCCGGTTGGAGAGAAAAGCTTAGGGATGACTACTCACCAAGGCGGCCTGGGGAGGGGGTGGGGGGCATAGCACTAGTTTAAAGCAGCGAAGCTGCCCTCAGGATTCTAGTACCCTACGTTACATCACCACTGGTCTGCCTAGAGACAAGACCACTGGTCTGGATAGTGACAAGACCACTGGTCTGCCTAGTGACGAAACCACTAGTCTGGCTAATGACAAGACCACTGGTCTGGATAGGTAGGGTCCGGGCACTCACCAAACCTATGGGATGGAGTCCTCCATAATTTCTGAAAATTGTCACCTGTACAATTCAACACATGTGCCAACAAGCCTGCTATGTCGTTCTACATTTGTTGTTGTTTTTGTTTGAGTCATCAGCCCATAGACTGGTTTGATGCCATCCTATTCTGTACCAACCTTTTAATTGTACATAACTGCTTCACCCTACTTCTGCTCTAATCTGCCTTTCATATTCACACCTTGGCCTACTGGCTACACACGCTGAACAAGTGCTGGGTGTATAACATTTTATCTCTCCCTCTCATCAAATTTAGCCAAATCGATCTCCCCTCACCAATTCGATTTAGGGTGATGATGTTAGTCTCTTACGTATCTTATTGCTTTTGGTGAAGGGAGTGATAACCTTGAGAGCTACAGATTTATGTCGGTTTCAAACAACAGGTACACGATTTTTCATTTCATAATTCTTACCATGCTCCACAGAGATTCATAGCTCGGAAATTTTGGTTAAGAACCCAGTGACTGTATCAACCTTTAAAACCCATCCCGCTGACCTAGAAAGTGTGCATCGTCGAATTCCCTTCAAAAGTGAAGGGAAAAGCTACACTGCGAATCAAGATTGAGGCGGTCTATTAGTCTACATTACATTTGGAGTAACAAATTGTGAAGAAAGTTCTCAACGAGTTATCAAAAAGAAATCATTCAGTAAAATGCATTTCTCTTTGTGGAATGACGAAGCTGAAATCCTTTCTTAATCTGTCAAAGCCCAATGTCACCTACAGGTGGGACCTAATATTAATCAAATTTCCTGTTTGAACTTCTCTGCCTGTTGTAAGTACTCAAAGAAAGGTCTTGGAATTTGAAATGGAACATTTTAAATTCGCAACCTGCACTGGTCAGTCAGCTCACGCTCAAGTACAAGAGGTAACAGACTGGATTGAAGAGGAGAAGCAACTGCAACTGCGCGTTATTATGGCATGGAAAGCGTGTGATAAAATGTAATTATATTTTGCAGTTGATGCTTGTATATTGCTTAAAGGGTCAGAAATGAAAGTGATACATTCTTAAGCATAATATTATAATTTAAACATGTGTTATTGACATGAAAGGCATGATGTTACCTATATGTGTCATTGGTCACATAAAGTAGGCCCTTTTGTCCAGTTTCAGTTATGAATAGTATCTGATATTCAGTTCATGTTTTCTCTCCCTTTTCAGTCTTACATTGAATGAGGTACTAGAAATGTTGGAAGATCTATAGATCTATAGATGATATTATTATGTTTCTACAAAATGACAGGTATATTACAGATGAGAGAAGTGGCGATGAGGCAACTAATTCTGTCGAACTCAATCCCCCTCCAGGTAGAATGTTGAGGGTGACAATGGAAATAAATATATCAGCAGATGATGGTACGCCGGTACCTTCTAATGAAATGAAGTAGGCGCCTGGTTTTTCTGGGGCAAATAAACGAGCACCTTCCAAGGAAAAATACAATAATTTGTGGGCAGCTACGGAGGGGAATTTTATTTTCCGATTGGGTGAGGGACGGGCATGAGGAACCTTCAGAATATGACGGACCGCAACTGTCTCCAGTTCAATGTTTTGAGTTACTGTTCATTGCAGAAGAAGAATCTCATTGTGAAAATGTCAAAATTATACGTTGTGCACAGGAACCATATGTTAGACATAAGTTCAGATGGCATAAGGTTTTATATGCCTGTACTATTTTTGACTGGCAAAACGCATCTGGAAAACATATGAATGTTTTTTGGAAATAAAATCAGATGTTACAATAACTTACTTTTCAAAGCATGAGAAGAAATACACTTCCAAAAATTAATCAGTATTTGTACCCTTCAGAAAATATGAATCTTCCCCTCAATAACGAAATTAGCAAGGTACAAAGATACTTCAAATTTCTTAATCAAAACTTTGGGCAGCAATTTGAGGGAATCGGTTCAAGTGATCTTGCAGTGGATGAAGCTATGGTTTCCTATTCCAGCAGTCACAGCACCAAGCAAGGGGTAACCTCTAAGGTTCGGACTTAAACTGTGATCAATTCCTACGCGATTTGCTTAGCTCGTAGCCTTTAAGCCTTACCAAGGATCTAAACCGGCCCAGCAGCCGCGACAGTCCAATATGCGTTAGGAGCAGCAGCTGTGTTCGCAATTGAAAGTAGGCTACCAGCAGGCTGCAAACTGTAACTATACTGACCAATGTAATCTACAGGTGGCATCCCTGTATTTCTTTTTTTTTTTTTTTTTTGTGGAACACTTTTCCTCTAGATTTTTAGTTTTGCTTTGTTTTTCGTAATGTAGCTAACATAATCTAAATTGAAATACATAGATCAATTTCGTACATTGTGTGGGCATTGGCAGTTTAAACTGGTGTGTGTGTGTGTGTGTGTGTGGTAACCATCGCAGACATGCTTAGCAGATGAAGATAAAGAAATCTCAGCCGTAATCAACCCTTTTGGACTATTTCAATTCAACTACATGCCGTATGGTCTTAAAAGAAATCACATTTATTGTAATGTTTTGAGAAGATTGAGAACGAATATGGCTGGGATGATGTAAAATTAAGGGAGTGTTTTGGTTTAAAATATTACTTTAACAATTCAGAATATTTTTTTCTGGAATTCTTCTTTGAGACTGCAAAATATATTTATTTTGTATAACACGATTGCGATGCAGAGTGCCAAAGCAGTTACCATACCCAATGCACTACAATATTCTGAATCAGCTGTTTCAGAAATAAGAGAGAAAATAATGAAAGGTATCGGATAGATGATGATGAATGTTCTACTCCAGCAACAAAAATCTCTAAACACAGTTCTGGTTTAAATCTGATTGTAGATGCCAACGAAGTGTGGGATATAGTGATCAACCAAGTGAAAGACCGATTACCACAGTCTTATACATTAAGGAGTTTCGAAATTTTGTTCCGAAAAGTTTGCTACGTTCAGAGAAATTTTCCCAACGAATTTAGTCAATACTTTTTCATTAAGTTTCAGTCCATTTGTCTACCAAGATAAATTGAGAAATGAACTTTCAGTGATTTATCGCAATTATAATTTAAGGATATTTCCCTCTGCCTCTGATTTTTTCACATTCTTCATGAAGCATTCCTCCGAACAATCGTTCTCTGAGGAACACAAAACTCTACAAATTGCACTAACTACGCCAGTTTCAGCAGCGAAATCAGAGCGAAGTTTCAAAGCAGACTGAATTCGCTCACTGTTTGTTCAGTTCATAAGGAGGACACTGGTGAAATGCCCAACTTCAACAACAGAGTCATAGAAATGTTTGCCAGCGCTCAACCACTGTATAAGTAATGTGCCATTTGGTGAGTTCACTTCTATTTCTTCATTATTAAGTATATAGTGTATATATTTAGGCCGATATACTTTGCTGTACGTACCCTCCTTTGGAGTTTTTGTGGTACGGTATAGATACCCGTGTTTTAGAAATACCTGCCGCAATCCCATTTCCATGGCCGAAAACTCTATATCGGGCCCCACTGGCGGAACTGATCCCGAGCCGCTACTGTATGCATTCAGGTCTGATAATATTGTAATTGGTCTTGGTTCACGCTCGGTGACTGGGTGTTTGTGTTTGTCGCAGAATTTTCCTCTTCATATTTACGCAACACTACCAATACGCAATAGGGATTACCGGTACATTCTATCACGTAGGCTTGGCCTCAGGAAGAGCATCAGATCGCAAACAAGTGTCAAATCCACATGTACGACACATCTCGCACCCACTGCTGTGGTAGAACATAACAGATCCATGCCATGGTTACTGTACCAGAGGTATGCCCGACTCGTGAATTTAAAACTAGTGACTTGTAGAAGTCCATGAAGATCATGAAATCTGAAACCCATTTTGGAAATAGTGTGAACGTTTCTCGACATACGTCACTACTATCGACTTATGTTGTGCCCTCTGGGGTGAAGATGAACTATTAAAATTCAGGATAAATTTTGTGCGTTAAGGTTTCCTAAACTGGAATATTTAGTGTTTGTTTTAGATGTTCAAAGGTTATCAACACTGCTATCTGTTCCCATACGCTTAAAGCGTTGGCTGCTGAAAAATGTTGTATATTTATTTATCGACCAATCAAAAATTTTCTGGTATCTATTAAATTAACCAATAAGAATTCGGGGTGTGTCAGGGCCTGGATTTTCCTCTCCGCTATAAAAGCCGAAGGCTGATGAGCCATGATGTCCTTTGTAATCGCTCCAGTCTAGAGCGTGTACGTAACGGAGGCTCCCTCGTCCATATTCTGGAGGTCCACAAGCTCGAGATAATGGCAGTTTCGTCTTAACTATGTGATAGTTTTGAGAGCTAGCTTGAGAGGAAAGTTTCAAACCGTCAGTAATGTAAATTTTATTTTGTCAAATGTATATTTCAAACTTTAATTGTAAAATTCAAACAAGTCAAAAGAACTGAACCATAATCAGAGAATAGAGAGTGAGTAACTCTCATGTATTCCCTCTCAAGTTGACATTGAGGTGACCATGATTTTGTAACCGTTAAAATCCACCTAGCATTTCTGTAACTTAAATATTTTCTCCATGTAGTCACCTCTCAAACGTCGGGCCATAAGCCCAAATAGGGTCTTAAGAATTTCATGTAAATATCAAGTAGTGAACGTGAAACCGAGGTTTCGTTTCGTCTCCTTTCCACCAACGTTTTGAGTTTGCCTATTACGGTGTAGAAAACTGTATTGTAATTTTCTTCTGCTTTCAACCGTGTTCTCACAATTTTTCATGTTTAACTCTGCGAGCGCATGTGAGCTCTGATTGTTACCGCTATCTACGGCTATAATGGGAACTATTTATCCCCTTTCTCCTTGAAGCTGCTCCTGCCAATCAGCGCTTGGTGTCAGCCATCTTGATGTAGACACTCTCTCTCTGGCGCGAGAGAGAGGGAAGCGAATCGAGCAGTTGCTGCTTTGCAATCATGGCTAAAAGTCGTTGGCGTTCTGAACTCAAAGCAATGCTTTGGGATAGCATCATGGACGGTGGATAGTAAATCATAAGGATGTGGGGATGTGCTCCACACCCTCATCATATTTTCTTTATATTCTCAATTGGTAACCTCGTAGTGAGTGATTGTTTTTAATATGCTGCGAAGGAAGATCTTCAACTGGTAAAGTGCACATGGCCGAGCCATGTATAAATCATACTACTGATTGAGCAAGCAACCAACCTGTAAGTCAACCTTTGTTATTTTGGTATTTTCATCGGCGGTGAACTGTTCGTGTGATTTCTTAGGAGGAAACTTATTAATTATCAAAGTTGTGCGTTCGATTATAATGATGTGGACCTTTTCATTGTTGGGTAAAATTATTGTGCCCCTTCAAAACAAAGTATCGGTTTGAAAAGACCTTGTTAATTCGGAGTACCTAGTGTATTACATTTCTCGTAATGGAATTTAAGTGTTACTTGGGGTAATTTCCAAAGAAAAGCAGTGGCGTAAAATTTTTATTTTTATTATTATTATTATTATTATTATTATTATTATTATTATCACACCGTAATGATGTTACTGCTGCTCTGAAATTATTTTGGTTTTTAAAAGTAGGGTAATACGTGGAAGATCCAGTAGGGATTACTTGTGCTATGCTGGTTTATTTTAATTTAATATCCTTTATTTTTTGGGGGGCTTTAAACGTGTTTTGCGTATGATTTTTGCCCTTCTGGCCTCCTTTGTTTTGGTGCCATTGTTGGTCCTTCCATCGGGTTTGGTTATCCCATGGTTTAACAATTGCTTTTGTTGCCGGGGTAATGGATGTTGATTTTGATATGGAATGATGTTGGTGATGATTTTTACGTTGGGAGACTACCCTGTCTGATGTTGGTTCAGTATTTTTGACACCCCGTTGTGTATTTACTGTTTCTTGGGCACCCCAGTTGCTCTCTTTCCCTTTTCCTTCTATGTTTGTAGTGGTGGGTTTCTTTCCCTTGGTAACTTATTACGAAAAGCATTTAGCATCCCATGACTGGAACTCCCACTGTATTAAAGGTTCCCCGTTTGATGATGTGAAACGGATAGAGTGTAGGAACCTCTCAAGGAATAACGGTGAACCAAGAAGGTTGTATTTTCTAATTTTTAACAAAGTATCCTTTCCAAATGGAATCCTCTGATAAATGATTTGGTGGTTGTTGCTAAGTAAACAGGTTGAGGTGATTGTAATCCTTCCTGCAGCCTATATCTTTCTTGCCGACTGGCGTTTTGTGTTTTAATTTCTTAATTTTGGTCTGTTTCATACTCAAGGTACCATTTAATTTACTTTCATTATTTTCTTACCGACCGGCGGTTTCAAATGATTTTTCATTAATTTATCTTTGGGTGTTTCTTGAGTTTAATTGTGTATTTCCTGTGGTTTTAAGTGAGGCCTGCTTCCCTTATTTTACCTAATTTAAATTACTCTCTTTGAATTTTAAAGGCCTCCTTATTTTAATCCTATGTCATCTGATTTTATTTAGTTTCTGGTACCTAGTTTTTCTTTTCTAATACTACTAACTACGAGGATGTCATTTTTTTAATTTGTTAATCTGAGTTTCATGAATTATATATATTCTTTTAAAAAAAAGAAAGTTTTGTCTTTATTTCCACGCAACATTTATTTGACACACTGTCGGTTGGTAGTTTGATCCACCTGTTTTTTTTCTACCACCTGGAGGTAAGTTGCCTTTTACTATGTTCCTTTTGGTGTTTTCTGGGTGTGTAGTGTTTATCACGCTTCCGTTTTGTTCCTTTCAACTGGATCTTTGTCCTGTGTTGTGTTTTTACTGCCAATCAGTTTAGTTGGCACCGGGTAACCTAACTGGTGGGGCAGTAAGTGGTAGCAGAGCGTGGTTCCTAAGTTGACTACGCTCGTGCTACTGTTAATTACCTGTAGGTCGGTCGTATCCCCTTTCTTGAAAACTGTACAGTGTGTCAAATGGTTGAGTAGTGGAAAAAAGGCAAATGGTCTTAAAGGTTACTTACTTTTGTGAAAAGAAGCGCATTTATCTTGATTAATTTGTAGGAATTTTGTTGCATGTATCTCCACGATGTCTCGTGCGGTCCTGTTTCCCCACAAGCTCCGTAAGGCAGAGTTAACCTATGAGCTAGCGATACGTGGAGCTAGTCCAGCTGGTTCAGTTGCAGATTGTGCTAACCTTCTTTCCGTGCTTATTCAGGTGCCCTTTATCTTTTCTCCTTGGTTTCATCGTAAATTGGTGAGTTCTGCACATTATCAAAAATTATACATTTTCAATTTATTACCATTTATCTTTTTAAAAAATGGGAGAATTGATCTACTCTTGAGCATGAATCTATTGGCTTTGGGCTACGAGTGTACCACAGTTTACAGCGTGCTCTGTGATTTTGGTGGTGATTATCTCTTGAGTATTTCCATTGTCTTCCGGCGAAAAAGATATAATCTCTGGTTATGGAATTAATTGCGTTTTAGCCTGTTATTGGTTTCGCTCGGATATGTTGCCTGTGATGTTATTTGTTTTACCGAAATATGTTCTTTGAACTGTACTCTGGGATCGTATTACATTATCTGTCTTGGCGTTCTATATTGATTCCCAGTTTGGTCTTAATTATTATTATTTTACCTGACATGATGCTTCGACTGTGAACGTGCTGATATTATTCTGCGAGAACCTACTGTTGTTAGTTTTTCCTATCGTGTTACTACCTGCATGTGAACTTTGCATGCAGTTAAACTAAACTTAGGCATATCTACCTTGTGGCTGGTTATATGGGTGTGATTTACTGCTGGACTGTTTGGCATTTCATTATATCCTGCCATCGTTACTGTCTATGAGCCTGTTTTAAACATTTCCTAGTTTATGTGGTGGGCGTGCGTGTGTTACTTTATCTTGTAGGCCTACTGTGCGAAAGTATTTATTGCCTGTTAACATCTTGGGCTTAAATGGATTGTGTACATATTGTAAAAGTTTCCTTCCAGTGGTTGATCCTTCATGATTGTTGAACTTTAAAATTTGTCCTGCCTGTGATGCCTTTTAATCGTTGTGCTGGTTGTTCATTTGAAATTATTTACCTTAAATTGACCTGGTAGGTGCTTCCTAACCTTGTTTAGTTACCTTTACTTCTGTGGGGAATTTGGCTTGAAGTGTAGTCCCTTATATCTACTTGGAAATCATCATTTATGTATTATACAAACCGGTTGGTGATGAAGGTGTTCCGTGTCTGCTGTGCGATTGCTGATCTGTGCTAGCTGCGAGCCTTGGCTGTGCTTATTGCATGAGTGGTTCCCACTTTCACCCTGTCTTGTGGTTGGTGTCGGTTTGGTGTGTCGTTAGGTGGTGGACGGAGACACGTTACATTATGTCATCTGTTATTTGGTAGTTATGGGCTATAGTTGAACTCTGTTAATCGGGGATTGTGTTGGTGACTTGTTGGCCACGTGCCTGGACATTTTAGTGTCTTTACTTGTTTCCCCTTTTCCTAACTATTGATTGCATGTGGTTCTCTGTTTCATTGTGTTTTGTACCCTATTATCGGTTGTATTTGTTACCTGGTTGGAAGTATTTGTACGGTGTGTGGGCTGCCTCAAGTATCACTGCTGATGAATTGTTTATGGTGGAACTGTTAAACTAGCTTGTTCTGTTTGAAATTTGTGATCTTGCGGTCATCCTGATGTAAATTTTGATCATATATGAAAGTTCTTGTATTTAGTAGTTCTCGGCATAACTGACTTGGTACCCTGTTGAAGTCATTATGTGTCTAGGTATACTTCTTCTGGAAAAAGCATTTAACCTATCATTATTAGCCTAGTTCCATTTCGAGTTGTGAGTTCTATGCAACTTCCTACCTTATCTTCTTATTGTTTTGGAGTTGAGTGATGCAGTAGGGTCATAACACCTGAGGACTAAGTTCCTTTTAACCTGTTATGGTTTGGTCGTGATCCTGTGTTTGAAGGAATGTGTACGGTACCGTGAGTTTGATTTTGGGTTTTGCATTTTGACTACTGAGCATGTTGTTGAGGATGGTGTATTCCTTTATCTCTCTATGGGCTAACACGTGGCTTGGGGTAGTCGTTACGGTTTTATTATTGTTATTGTGGTGTAAGTAATTGTGATTATGGCATGTCAGGTATGGGCAATGTGTTGTCTTGATGTTTTACCTTGTGCCTCTGTAGATTTGGGAATAACCTCTCGCATGGATTTGCTACTCGTTTGGAACTATCTTACCTTGTTGTAATTTGCTGGTTGCCTGTTTCTCGGTTTCTTCATTTCCTGTCTCCCTGCATTTCCAGTTGATCTGATGTCATTGTGTTTGTTATTTTTTTCTTCTGTAAAGCTCATTTTAATTTTATCTACCACTCTATGGTGTTTTTTCCCTCAGTGGATCTCCTTGCGTCTCTTGTCATTGTTTGTTGGTCATCCTACCGTTCTGGGTGTTTGCTTGTTGGGTATGGGACTAACCTGCTCTCCCCTAGTCGGTTCTGGAATCTCACTGCTGTTAGATTATGGGGTCTAGTAGTTGTGTACTGTCTTCTTCATGTTACTTTGAGCATTTTCCATGGACTTACCTCGTATTCCGCCATTTATATTTTATTTGCCTGGTCCCCTGGGGGATAGGGGGAGGTTCCTCTTTAGCCGTGAAGCGACAGTGTGAAGTGGATATCACATATTTCTAGACCGTATTATTGCCGAGGTTCTGTAAAGAACAACCGGTGGTTTACGTAGTGTTGGTCATTGCTCGTTACCTTCCTTGTCGGTCTTCTGGTCTGTGGTGTTTCATTGCCTTTAAGTTTGATTAGGTATGCCGTTGTGGAAATAATATTTTTGGTCACATCGTGTAGTGGGTTGGTTGGTTGATTCCAGATTGCGTTCCCTCCTGAGTTCATCCTATCCATTTTTCTGTCCTGTTTGTTCCATTGTGCTTTTAAAGGTCCAATGTTTTATCAATTTTTTGGATCCCGAAGTTTTGCTAGCTTGGGGTTAGTTGGTTGATCTGTTGTTGATGACAAACTGAAACGCGTACCCTCCATCTAAATGAGCTTTAAGAGGTCTCCAACCGATCCTACCTACTCTTCCCTTGCTATGAATTTGTTTACCTTTTTAGCCTTGGATTTTTCCATATTTTATATCCTATTTTCGCTTACCTGAAACATTGCTAATTGATTGTGAATTGGTTGCCTCTCCTTGTTCTTGTTCATCTTGGTTATGCATGGAGTATATGGAATGTTGAGCCTCATTTGTTGGATATTCATTTGCATCTTTTCTGGTGTATTGGTGAAATTTAGAATTTTGCTTACTCGCTGTGTTGAAGTTCTGCCTCTGTTTGGTTCTACCTGTTGAAAATACTTCTGATAACCTAGGTTCTGCTTGTGTTATTCATTTTTTGGGGGGGGGGTATTTTCTGTGGTATACTCGGGCCCTGGCTCAGCCGAGACTGGGTTGATTATTTTAATTTGAGCTAAAACTTGGATTTTGGGTATCATGTAGTACAGCATTCACCAATTTATGATCCTTCCTTTCTCCTGTTCCTTGCTCCCTTGTGATCCTTCTTTTCCGGGGGGTAATGTTCCTTAACCTTGGTATTTGGCACTCCTCTTTAGAATATACTCTAGAGCCAAACTATTTTTTTGGGGCATTTTCACCTTATTTATGATTACTCTCCAACGTTGCATTTTCCTTCCCTCCCTTTGGTCCTTGTTTTTTCTTTGGCGGGCCATTCCGCTGTAATTGAAACAATCTTGATGGTGCGTTTCTTTATTAGCAACCCGATTTAATAAAGAAAATTGGTTTAAAGGTTGGAAGGGTATTGTAAGAGGTGTTAGGTGATCTATCCTGAACTGTAGTGGACTTAAAATACTGTTTTCTAATGGTCCATTGAACTTGTAAACCAAGGTGTGTTTGGTGATTGAAGTCTGCAAGCGAAGAACATTGGTTCTGGTTATGTGAAAAACTTTAAGACTTCCAGATTCCACATGAACTCAGGAATGGTTATGGTAAAGCGTTTGCTATGAAACTGTATGTGAAAGGTAATCTAAAGCGAACTTGGTGTAAAACATGTAGGAAAATTGAATCCTTAAACTGTTTGGAGATTGTGATTCAAAAGAAAAACTGTTGTGGCGCTGTGTAAGTTTATCGTAACCTATAACTTCCGGACCTTGAACTGTGTTCAATGAACTTAATGGTTGATTGGTGGTGAGCTATGTACATTGCCGGTTTTGGAATGCTTTCACTTCTGCATGCTATGACAATCTGAAGATGGACTTGGTACCAGTGACTTTTATTTGTTGTGGACTGAAACACTTAAAATCTAGCTTAATTTCATACACTGGACTACGTCATGGAGTGATGTAAGAAGATATGTAACCCTTAAAGGGGGGGGGGGGAGGCTGAAACCGAGATTTCGTTTTGTCTCCTTTCCACCAACGTTTTGAGTTTGCCTATTACGGTGTAGAAAACTGTATTGTAATTTTCTTCTGCTTTCAACCGTGTTCTCACAATTTTTCATGTTTAACTCTGCGAGCGCATGTGAGCTCTGATTGTTACCGCTATCTACGGCTATAATGGGAACTATTTATCCCCTTTCTCCTTGAAGCTGCTCCGGCCAATCAGCGCTTGGTGTCAGCCATCTTGATGTAGACACTCTCTCTCTGGCGCGAGAGAGAGGGAAGCGAAGCGAGCAGTTGCTGCTTTGCAATCATGGCTAAAAGTCGTTGGCGTTCTGAACTCAAAGCAATGCTTTGGGATAGCATCATGGACGGTGGATAGTAAATCATAAGGATGTGGGGATGTGCTCCACACCCTCATCATATTTTCTTTATATTCTCAATTGGTAACCTCGTAGTGAGTGATTGTTTTTAATATGCTGCGAAGGAAGATCTTCAACTGGTAAAGTGCACATGGCCGAGCCATGTATAAATCATACTACTGATTGAGCAAGCAACCAACCTGTAAGTCAACCTTTGTTATTTTGGTATTTTCATCGGCGGTGAACTGTTCGTGTGATTTCTTCGGAGGAAACTTATTAATTATCAAAGTTGTGCGTTCGATTATAATGATGTGGACCTTTTCATTGTTGGGTAAAATTATTGTGCCCCTTCAAAACAAAGTATCGGGTTGAAAAGACCTTGTTAATTCGGAGTACCTAGTGTATTACATTTCTCGTAATGGAATTTAAGTGTTACTTGGGGTAATTTCCAAAGAAAAGCAGTGGCGTAAAATTTTTATTTTTATTATTATTATTATTATTATTATTATTATTATTATTATTATTATTATTATCACACCGTAATGATGTTACTGCTGCTCTGAAATTATTTTGGTTTTTAAAAGTAGGGTAATACGTGGAAGATCCAGTAGGGATTACTTGTGCTATGCTGGTTTATTTTAATTTAATATCCTTTATTTTTTGGGGGGCTTTAAACGTGTTTTGCGTATGATTTTTGCCCTTCTGGCCTCCTTTGTTTTGGTGCCATTGTTGGTCCTTCCATCGGGTTTGGTTATCCCATGGTTTAACAATTGCTTTTGTTGCCGGGGTAATGGATGTTGATTTTGATATGGAATGATGTTGGTGATGATTTTTACGTTGGGAGACTACCCTGTCTGATGTTGGTTCAGTATTTTTGACACCCCGTTGTGTATTTACTGTTTCTTGGGCACCCCAGTTGCTCTCTTTCCCTTTTCCTTCTATGTTTGTAGTGGTGGGTTTCTTTCCCTTGGTAACTTATTACGAAAAGCATTTAGCATCCCATGACTGGAACTCCCACTGTATTAAAGGTTCCCCGTTTGATGATGTGAAACGGATAGAGTGTAGGAACCTCTCAAGGAATAACGGTGAACCAAGAAGGTTGTATTTTCTAATTTTTAACAAAGTATCCTTTCCAAATGGAATCCTCTGATAAATGATTTGGTGGTTGTTGCTAAGTAAACAGGTTGAGGTGATTGTAATCCTTCCTGCAGCCTATATCTTTCTTGCCGACTGGCGTTTTGTGTTTTAATTTCTTAATTTTGGTCTGTTTCATACTCAAGGTACCATTTAATTTACTTTCATTATTTTCTTACCGACCGGCGGTTTCAAATGATTTTTCATTAATTTATCTTTGGGTGTTTCTTGAGTTTAATTGTGTATTTCCTGTGGTTTTAAGTGAGGCCTGCTTCCCTTATTTTACCTAATTTAAATTAATCTCTTTGAATTTTAAAGGCCTCCTTATTTTAATCCTATGTCATCTGATTTTATTTAGTTTCTGGTACCTAGTTTTTCTTTTCTAATACTACTAACTACGAGGATGTCATTTTTTAAATTTGTTAATCTGAGTTTCATGAATTATATATATTCTTTTAAAAAAAAGAAAGTTTTGTCTTTATTTCCACGCAACATTTATTTGACACACTGTCGGTTGGTAGTTTGATCCACCTGTTTTTTTTCTACCACCTGGAGGTAAGTTGCCTTTTACTATGTTCCTTTTGGTGTTTTCTGGGTGTGTAGTGTTTATCACGCTTCCGTTTTGTTCCTTTCAACTGGATCTTTGTCCTGTGTTGTGTTTTTACTGCCAATCAGTTTAGTTGGCACCGGGTAACCTAACTGGTGGGGCAAACGTGTTCGCCTCCTTACCATTTCGATTTTCGGCCAGTAACTTTACCTTTTGTTTTTACCAAAGGTCAGGTAGGATGGATACTTGTTACCCTTGTTACAGTTAACACCATTCACTTCATTTCTAGGCAGTTAGACTGTTGAGCAGTTAGGACAGGGAGTACTGTTTCATTTTGTGAAATGTAGGTTGTGCCTGGATAGGCCAGGAACTTGTAAATTACGAGAATAGTCTACAAGTATGTGAATTTGTAGAACAAAAAGCTCTTCCCCTGATGTAGAAATTGGAAGATCCGTCTCCTTGACAGTTGATTGAAAGGATCAGTAGCGCTGATTTAAAAATTGTAATTAGGGAGCTTCATGCTTATATTGTTAATTTACTGTTATCTAATTTTTCCAAGATTGTACCCAAGCTAACAAGCCAGATCTGTAGCTGAATCTTTATTTGTTTAGAAGAGTGTAAAATTTAATATTTGAAAAGAAACAGTAGAAGAGAAAGAAATATAGCTCCAATTTTAAAGCAGCTGCCATCGTGTTGTGAGGTGATTGCCGTAATATTTCTGTACTTATCTACGACGAAACACTTCGAGGTACAGTCATGCGCCACGTGTTCCGAGCTATAAACGATGTGGATATCTGCCAACACTCCTGCGTGACGGTACAAGCTACAGGGATGTATGAACAGCTGCCATCCACTCTGCATGTTCATAAGCGAAAAATTTGCATTTATATTTCAGAGAAGGTGCCTCTAGATTACCTTACATTTATACCGTAGTAGTATAATAGGCGGATTCGGCCGCCACCACCGCCACCGGCTCTCAGAGGCCTCCTCCGCCACCGCCACAGCCAGAGGCCTCCCTAGAGGCCTTCTCCGCCACCGCCACAGCCAGAGGCCTCCCCAGAGGCCTCCTCCGCCACCGCCACCCGGGAGGCCTTCCTAGAGGCCCACTCCACCACCCGCGGGATATTTGAATTTGTAAACAAAGCCACGTGCTTTTTGACAGCTATCATCTACAACAAAGCATCGCTAACCTCAGTACCTTAGTGGTACCAACTTAACCTCACAAGCGCGAGATTTGAATCGGTAAACAAATCCACCTGTTCCTTGGCAGCCACGTGCTTTTTGACAGACAACATCGTATCGCAAACCTCAGTACTGCCATCTTGACGGGCCTAAACCTTAGTGTTACCAACTTAACCTGACTAGCGCGAGATTTGAATCGGTAAACAAAGCCACGTGCAGCTGTCATCAGCCATCTTTAATCCAGAGAGCACCGTGCTGCCTCTTTATCGTAGTAGATGCAAATTCGTCACCTGTCATCCGCAGTGCTGCCATCTTAACGGGCCTAAACCTTAGTGCTACCAACCTAACCTCACTAGCGCGAGGTTTGAATCGGTAAACAAATCCACGTGCTTTTTTGACAGCTGTCATCCGCCATCTTTAATCTATAGAACACAGTGCTGCCCTCTTTAGCTACTTACCTTTGAAATGTGGTGGCGGATAGTTTTGAAAAATGCTTTTTGACAGCAGCCATCTTTAATCCAGAGAGCACCGTGCTGCCCTCTTCAGCTAGATACCTGTGGTGGCAGGCAATTCCACATGACAGCAGCCATCTTTAATCAAGAGAGCACCGTGCTGCCCTCTTTGTGGCGGTGGCAAATTCCACGTGTTTTACAAACTCTCGTGCTTTTTTTCTGACAGATGTCATCCGCCATCTTGCATCACAGACCTCAGTGCTGCGCTCTTTTGCTAGATACCTTTGAAATGTGGTGGCGGCAATTTGAAAAATTCTATGTGCTCTTGTTTGGAAACAAAGTCACGTGCTTTTCCGACAGCTGTCATCCACCATTTTTAATCAACAGAGCACCGTGCTGCTATCATGCGGGCAATTTCGTCAGCTGTCATCCGCCATCTTTAATCTACAGAGCACCGTGCTGCCCTCTGTAGTAGCGGGCAATTTGAAAAGTTCTGCTAGCTGTCATCCGCATCTTTAATCAAGAGAGCACCGTGCTGCCCTCTTTAGCTAGATACCTTTGAAATGTGGTGGCGGCAAATTGAAAAATTCCACGTGCTCTTGTTTAATAAACAAACTCACGCGCTTTTTGTCAGCTGTCATCCGCCATCTTACATCGCAAACCTCAGTGCTGTGCACTTTAGGTACATACCTTTAAAATATGGTGGCGGATAATTTAAAAACAAAAATTCTACAACAGCCATCTCTCGACGCCAATTGCACAAGAGGGTTGCTATACATGACTCCTTAAAGTTGCTTATGCAAGATGGCCGCTATACATAGATTCTTATGAGACGGCCTTGGGATGCTTGCGCAAGATGGCAGTTATAAAATGCTCCTTATGAGTAGCCCTAGGGATGCTTGCGCAAGATGGCGGTTGCTCTTATGAGGCGGCTTAAGGGTACTTGCACAAGATGGCTAGAGACGCCCTAAGGATGCTTGCACAATATGGCGGTCACAAGATGGTTGCTATACACGACTCCTTACGAGACGCCTTAAGGGTGCTTGCGCAAGATGGCTGCTGCTCTTATGAAGAAAGCTAGCTTAGAGGCTAACCTGTCGTGCTAGTTCGATTCATTAAATTTGGGGCTTAAATGCAAAATGTTAAATATCTCAAAAACGGTGCATCGTAGAGCAAAACGGACAAAATTTTTCCGCCTAGTACGTGGGTTCGCAGCATGAGGAACATAATAGCATAAGAAAAACATAGTCTAATGATGAGATCGACGGTTCGGTTCCTGCTTAGGCCCTTTGGCATTTGCTCTGTTTTAGCTTGTATTGAAGCAAGTCTTCGTAACATGATCAGGTCTAGCTATGGTAGAGAGTATAACGTACCGTGCTGGTTCGATTCATTAAATTTGGGGCTTAAACGCAAAATGTTAAATATCTCGAAATCGGTTCATGGTAGAGCAAAACGGACAAAATTTTTGCGCCTAATACTTAGGTTCGCAGTATCAGGAACAAGAGGAACATAGACTAATGATGAGATCAACGGTTCGATTCCTACTTAAGCCCTTTGGCATTGGCAGCTATCTAATTCCACAAGATGGTGGCTGCTCTTATGAGACACAAGATGGCTTGAGACGTCCTAGGGATGCTTACGCAAGATGGCGGACATAAAATGGTGACTATACATAGCTCCTTATGAGACAGCTGCACCGGACCCAATACGAAAAAACACATATATAACCGACGGGAGATTCGAGGACGTGGACTCCGATCAGGAGAGGCAGATAACAGCCTCGAACTAAAGACGTTGATTAATAATAATTCATGACAAGGAAAAACAACTAACTACCAGCAATAAAAATCAAATGAAATTAAATGAGGGTTTAATAAGATAAAACGTAAATGCAGAAAGGAAGCCACCCAAAAAATAATAATTGAAACATTATTACATACGTGCTTTTGTCCTTCAGGTGAGTAGAAGCTAGCATCGTAACCTTTTGAGCACAACATACCATAAACATATGGATAAACAATACCTTGAGACGTGTTCTCGGCTTAATTGATATTTTCACAACATCTTTAAACACCTACAACAGGAAGGATCCTCACAGACGTATTTTGGTCATTTCTTTCCGCGAAGCAGTTCACATTATATTTTCCAAACATTACTCAAACCTCCATCGTTATTACAGCATCAACAATGACCATCACAAGGATAAAAGATAACGCAGCCTCTCGGAGTAGAGCGAACAATAGTTACATGAAGGCAATGTAGGTATCGAGATGGCCAGGGGTGCAGCATCTCTGTACCGAAGAGCACGCAAAAGGCAAAGAAAATAAAGCGGGTGTGCGCATCACCCGAATTGAAATGAAACAAAATGGCGGCCATAAGAACGAGAAAAACGGTCATAAAATAGACCAAGATAAAATAATAAACACCGCACTCGAAGTGAAAACCAAGTGTACGAGGAATAAATGAAAAGGAACATAAATTAACTGACCGATACGACATCCATTTAGCCCCTCGCTCGCTCTCACACATACACACAAACATTCAGGCATTGTCGATATCGGGCAACAATAGGGTCAATAACCTATTTTCAAAACAGATCGCAAACACATGTAGTATGACTCACCTGGCCATAAGTAAGTTCCCGCACACGACGTAGAAACGTGCACACAGCAAATATATATATGCAGGACGATATGGACCCACGGCCCACGTACAAGCCCACCAACACAGGCGCTGGGTACGACGTATCTTCATGTCGACACCCAGAGCCTACTAACATTTGGTGGCAATAAGGAAGTATAATGTCGTGCACATGATGACAATTCTCGTAGAGATCCAGTTACCACGTCACCACCACCATAATAATGCCCGCAAACACACACCCATTCATATCGCGGGGCAAAGACGTATATCAGTCAGTCGCGATTACAAGGCACTTGAAACAGCCACAAGATAAACATAAAATAAAAGCGAAAACACAGCTCACATTACCTGAGGTTGAAGCTGATCAATTAAAAATCAGAATATGAATACAGGCAGAGTTTAAACCTGATAAAAACCCATCGATAATTCAAAAATGCTACTCCGAGTAGAGGCGACTCCATCTTTCTTTCTTTCCTTCAGGTCATAACAACAACAAAGACATCATGTTAAGGAGATAAAAGACTCGCGGAAGGAAGGACCATCCGTTTACAAAGCAGGGGCGCTGCCCTCTGCGGTACAGTTTGGGAAGTAGTTAATAGCCAGTTTAGTGAAGTCAAACGAGAGCTAATGCAAGCTCTTAGCAATCACAGATAAACCTACATGTTATGAACATGCTAAACGAGCATGTTTCACAGCCTAGGGGTGCTCGCACAAGATGGCGGCTAGTCTTATGAAGAAAGCTAGCTTAGAGGCTACTGCGCAAGATAACGGCTGCTGTTATGCATGCGGTGGAGGGCAATTTGAAATTCTATGTGCTAAATCAACAGAGCACACTGCTGCCCTCTTTAGCTGAAATGTGGTGGCGGATAATTTGAAAAATTCTTTTGACAGCTGTCATCTTTAAACAATGGTGACTATACATAGGATGTTAAAGCCTTATCATTCTCCTCCTCCTCCTCCTCCTCCTTCTCTACCTCCTCCTCCTCCGTCTCTTATGTCAAGGCATAGTTTTATATCGAACAAGTTTAAACCTGCATCGCGAAGGCAAGCGTGTGCAGCGATAACATTATTGTGCATGTTTAGACTTGCGAAACATTTGAAGAGTAGAATCAAACGCTGTACTCGATACAACATGTGATCAGAATATTGATTGATGTGTTCAGAACACAAAATAAGTGATCAAGACTAGAATCGAACACTGTACTCAATACATCATGTGTTTAGAACATGTCAGGGGATACCCTTGTTCTAAGAAGATCAGATTGAAACATAACAAGACTAGAATCGAACACTGTAATCGATGTTGTTAACTTCAACATATGATCAGAACATTGTTTGATGTGTTCAGAGCAAAAGTACAATTTTAATGATTTGCTTAGTGTAAAATCAAAAACTATGGAAACACACTGTGCACATATCGCGTAGGTAACTCGCTCAGTAAACGATACTGCAAAACTACAACTTCAATGATTTGCCTAGTATAAAAATAAAAAGAACATTGTACACATACTGCGCAGCTAACTCGCTCGGTAAACGATATAGCAAATTTAAAACTTCAAATTATTTACCTTCCATCATTCGTCTTGTGTGAAAATCAGTCGAACAAATTATCGCATAAACATATAACATGAAATATCAGTCGATCTGTTGGCATGGGTTACAAGCATGTAGCTTATGCGGGAAGTAAAATTAAACAGAACACTTGTGCTATAAGAAATACTCTGCTTACATTTAAGTCCCTTAGCTGTTGAACAAGTTATTACATAAATATGTAACATGAAATATCGGTTCGGAAACACATTGTTTCAATCTGTTGACATGGGTGACAAGCATGTAGCTTGTGCAGGCGAGGGCTATTATGCAAAATGCTGAGGCGAAAAAAAATAATCGTGATAGGGTATGGAACCCAGCGGTTAGGTCTTATCAGAAGGGCAAAAAGGATTAAAGGACTCTTCCGCCTCCTTACTGCACATTCCTTGGCTAAAGGGCTAATGGGCAAAAGGGCTAATGGGCTAAAGGGCTAATAGGCAAAAGGGCTAAAGGAGCAACAACCTCATCGATCGCTATCAGCAAGAACGCTTGTACTTTGTTAAGTGTAGAAAATTAATCTTTATTTGTAAATGGTTTCATGTTCAGAACAAGGAATGGAACCTAGGGGTTACGTCTTACCTAATAAAATCGCCGAGGTGCGATGAGTTACGATTTTTCGAAGTAGTGTTTGGAACACTCAACTTTTCAACATGATAGCAGAGAGTTTAGCAATGTTCTGTTGTTGGATTATAAATTCCGCGCTACAACATGCATAAGGTGGCAGCCTTGAGGTTTACCGCCGTAAATATGACAAAAGTGAGGTTAGCAATGTTCCGTTGTTGGATTTTAAATTCCGCGCTATAACATTCATAAGGTGGCAGCCTTGAGGTTTACCGCTGTAAAGATGGCAGCAGTTAGGTTAGCGACGCTCTATTGTCCTTCAAAGTGAGGTTAGGGTTCGTCAAGAAGACAGCTGTCAAAAAAGCACGTGGCTATGTTTACCAAACAAGAGCACGTGGTCGTGACGTCACGGTCACGTAGTATGCTGCTTCAGCATGCAAAGTTCAATGCCTACACCTACGTAGTAAACACTCTGCTATGTTCACAAAATTGTTACACATAACTATTTTTTATGCTTTAAGTTCGTGCACATAGGTTATGTAAAGATAGCAGCACACGTACAAGCGATGGTCGCACGCTCGCATAGAAGTTGTTTAGGACGATAGTTGATGCATGCAAAATCGATAGGTGATGTGTACACGCTTTGAAACTTAACTATTCTTCGTGGTTTAAATTCGTGCACATGGGTTATGGTAAGATAGCCGTACACTCTAGCGGGAGAAGTTTAGTACTCTAGTTGATGCGTGTATAATCGATAGGCAATGCGTACACGCTTTTAAAACATTGCTATTCTTACTGCTGTTGCTATGTTCACAAGATTTTTATACATCGCTATTCTATATGCTTTAAGTTCATGCGTATAAGTTATCCTAAGTTAGCAGCATACTTATAAGGTTGTTGCACGCTCTAGTGGGAAAAGTTTAGTACGAAAGACGATGCATGCAAAATCGATAGGTGTTGTGTACACGCTATGAACTTGGCTATTCTTTGTGCTTTAAGTTCATGCACATCGGTTATGTTAAGATTGCAGCACACACAAGCAATATTCGCACGCTCTAGTGGAAGAAGTTTAGTACAAGAGTTAATGCGTGCAAAATTGACAGGTGATGTGTACACGCTATTCTTTGTGCTTTAAGTTCACGCACATAGGTAGCAGCACACAATTGCGAACGTTGTACACTCTAGCGGCAGAAGTTTAGTACGACAGTCGATGCATACAAAATCGATAGGTGATGTGTACACGCTTTGAAACACGATTATTCTTTGTAGTTTAAGTTCATGCGTACAAGTTATGCTAAGATAGCAGCACAATCTAGCGGAAATATTTAGTATGAGAGTCGATGCATGAAAAATCGACAGGTGATGTGTACACGCTTTTAAACATGGATATTCTTTGTACTTTAAGTTCGTGCGTATAGGTTATGCTAAGATAGCAGCACAATCTAGTAGAAGAAGTTTAGTGTGATAGTTGATGCATGCAAAATCGATAGGTAATGTGTACACGCTTTTAAACATGGCTATTCTGCGTACTTTAAGTTCATGCGCATAGGTTATGCTAAGATAGCAGCACAATCTAACGGAAGAAGTTTAGTATGATAGTCGATTCATGTAAAATCAGTAGGTAATGTGTGCACGCTTTGAAACATGGCTATTCTGCGTACTTTAAGTTCATGCGTATAGGTTATGCTAAGATAGCAGCACAATCTAACGGAAGAAGTTTAGTATGATAGTCGATTCATGTAAAATCAATAGGTAATGTGTGCACGCTTTGAAACTGGCTATTCTCTGTACCTTAAGTTCATACGTATAGGTTATGCTAAGATAGCGGAAGAAGATTAGTGCGATATTTGATGCATGCAAAATAGATAGGTGATGTGTACACGCTTTAAAACATGGCTATTCATACTGCTGCTCTGTTCCCAAGATTTTTAAACATAGCTAATCCTAGTGCTTCTCTTAACGATGTAGAGTTAAGGATTGATTACGTGACCGTGACGTCACGACCACGTGCACTTGTTTGGTAAACATAGCCACGTGCTATTTTAACAGCTGTCTTCTTGATGAACCCTAACCTCACTTTAGAGGCCAATAGAGGGTCGCTAACCTCACTGCTGCCATCTTTACGGCAGTAAACCTCAAGGCTGCCACCTTATGCATGTTGTAGCGCGGAATTTGTAATCCAACAACAGAACATTGCTTAACTCTCTGCTATCATCTTGAAAAGTTCAGTGTTCCAAACACTAGTTCGAAAAAAACGTAACTCATCGCACCTCGGGGATTTTATTAGGTAAGACGTAACCCCTAGGTTCCCTTCCTTGTTCTGAACATGAAACCATTTACAAATAAAGATTAATTTTCTACACTTAACAAAGTACAAGCGTTCTTGCTGATAGCGATCGATGAGGTTGTTGCTCCTTTAGACCTTTAGCCCATTAGCCCTTTAACCCATTAGCCCTTTAGCCAAGGAATGTGCAGTAAGGAGGCGGAAGAGTCCTTTCATCCTTTTTGCCCTTAGATAAGACCTAACCCCTGGGTTCCATACCCTATCACGATTATTTTTTTTTGCCTCAGCATTTTGCATAGTAGCCCTCGCCTGCACAGCTACATGCTTATAACCCACGTCAACAGATTGAAACAATATGTTTCCGAACCGATATTTCATGTTACATATTTATGTAATAACTTGTTCAACAGCTAAGGGACTTAAATGTAAGCAGAGTATTTCTTATAGCACTAGCGTTCTGTTTAATTTTACTTCCCGCATAAGGTACATGCTTGTAACCCATGCCAACAGATTGACTGATATTACATGTTACATGTTTATGCGATAATTTGTTCGACTGATTTTCACACAAGACGAATGATGGAAGCTAAATCATTTGAAGTTTTAAATTTGCTATATCGTTTACCGAGCGAGTTAGCAGCGCAGTATGTGTACAGTGTTTTTTTATTTTTATACTAGGCAAATCATTGAAGTTGTAGTTTTGCAGTATCGTTTACTGAGCGAGTTAGCTACGCGATATGTGCACAGTGTGTTTCCATAGTTTTTGATTTTACACTAAGCAAATCATTAAAATTGTACTTTTGCTCTGAACACATCAAACAATGTTCTGATCATATGTTGAAGTTAACAACATCGATTACAGTGTTCGATTCTAGTCTTGTTATGTTTCAATCTGATCTTCTTAGAACAAGGGTATCCCCTGACATGTTCTAAACACATGATGTATTGAGTACAGTGTTCGATTCTAGTCTTGATCACTTATTTTGTGTTCTGAACACATCAATCAATATTCTGATCACATGTTGTATCGAGTACAGCGTTTGATTCTACTCTTCAAATGTTTCGCAAGTCTAAACATGCACAATAATGTTATCGCTGCACACGCTTGCCTTCGCGATGCAGGTTTAAACTTGTTCGATATAAAACTATGCCTTGACATAAGAGGCGGAGGAGGAGGAGGTAGAAAAGGAGGAGGAGGAGGAGGAGGAGGAGGAGAATGATAAGGCTTTAACAACCTATGTATAGTCACCATTGTTTAAAGATGACAGCTGTCAAAAGAATTTTTCAAATTATCCGCCACCACATTTCAGCTAAAGAGGGCAGCAGGGTGCTCTGTTGATTTAGCACATAGAATTTCAAATTGCCCTACACCGCATGCATAACAGCAGCCGTTATCTTGCGCAGTAGCCTCTAAGCTAGCTTTCTTCATAAGACTAGCCGCCATCTTGTGCGAGCACCCCTAGGCTGTCTCATAAGGAGCTATGTATAGTCACCATTTTGTGTCCGCTATCTTGCGTAAGCATCCCTAGGACGTCTCAAGCCATCTTGTGTCTCATAAGAGCAGCCACCATCTTGTAGAATTAGATAGCTGACAATGCCAAAAGGCTTAAAAAGGAATCGAACCGTTGATCTCATCATTAGACTATGTTTCTCTTGTTCCTGATACTGCGAACCTAGGTATTAGGCGGAAAAATTATGACCGTTTTGCTCTATGATGCACCGTTTTCGAGATATATAACATTTTGCATTTAAGCCCCAAATTTTAATGAATCGAACCAGCACGGTACGTTATACTCTCTACCATAGCTAGACCTGATCATGTTACGAAGAGTCGCTTCAATACAAGCTAAAACAGAGCAGATCCCAAAGGACCTAAGTAGGAACCGAACCGTTGATCCCATCATTGGACTATATTTTTCTTATTGTATCATGTTACTCATACTGCGAACCTAAGTATTGGGCAGATAACTTTGTCCGTTTTGCTCTACGATGCACCGTTTTCGAGATATTTAACATTTTGCGTTTAAGCCCCAAATTTAATGAATCGAACTAGCACGACACGTTAGCCTCTAAGCTAGCTTTCTTCATAAGAGCAGCAGCCATCTTGCGCAAGCACCCTTAAGGCGTCTCGTAAGGAGTCGTGTATAGAAACCATCTTGTTACCGCCATCTTGTGCAAGCATCCTTAGGGCGTCTCTAGCCATCTTGTGCGGTGGCGGAGGAGGCCTCTGAGAGCCGGTGGCGTTGGTTGCGGCCGAATCCGCCTATTATACTACTTACCGTAGGCCCAGTAGGCTTCGGAACACTGTGCCGGCGCAATCAACACATCAAGGCTTCACTGTTTCGAAGAATTGAGATCACTTCATGTGTCGTGTCGCGTGAACACGAACCATCGATGCTTCGGAACAGCACAGCTTTGAAACAGTGACGGTGGTTCGTTCATCTCCTCGCCTCACTCCGCGTGACATTGCCCTGAAGCCGAGACTCTTTATATTCCGAATAGCGAGTCAATGCACTCCACAATGTAAGGTCTTTCACACGGAAACATGACATTATTGTTCTCAAAGCAGGGTCACATTATAAGAGGAAGTCGCAAATGTTTATAAAATTATTTTTTAAAACTTCAATTTGAAGTAAAATTTTAAACTGGAATAGACCAAGTCTGTTACTATACACATAACACCGATCTTGGGCTCTTCTGAGATTTAATTCCTCATTTTGTAATTATTCAAGTTAGTCCACTTACTTAGACTACTTTTGCAACTGGATTACGTATACATAGAATAACTATTTTGAACTGTTTTTAAATTTCGTTAATCATTTTATAAATATTCACATTAGTTACTGTTTAAATTTGCATTTAACGGAAAAATTGATTGCTTTTAGTACCATTGTAAGCGCGTAATGAGGAAGGAAACGCTGTATATTACCGGTACTATATACTGGTACTACAATACAGTGCATCATATATTGATCATACTGTACGTTGTACATTTGCACATTAAATTCTTCTTGATCCTCATATTTTATCTGTATTAGAACGTCGAACATTTTAGTCCGTGAATTAGACTTAGCTATGAAACGTGGTTCATGTTCCACCACGCCATCGCGAAGCACTGTTTCTCTTGCATTCCGAGACGGAAGTGCGCCGTGTGTCGCTGTGCCGTATGAAACATTCAGCAGTGACAGTTAGGCCATGTCTATTATTAAAACAGTATTTAAGCCACACGAGGCGGAATAATTCAGGCTTATTGCATTCTACGATGTACAGATATATTCACAATATAAATCTAGCAATGATTCATCTTCTTGTTCTTCTTCTACAATATCCTTATCATATGTCGGCTGTCATCGGGGCGATCTGACCCTTGTCCTCAGCAAGTTGGGGTACAGAGTCCATACCATTCTCGCACAGTCCGTAGCCAAGATTTTCTCCTTCTTCTACTACACCTCTTTCCTTAAAGTATATCTTTGAGAAAAACGGAAGGAGGTCATTTATTTATTTGTGTCAGTCGCATAATTACAAGAGAGATTATACATAGTACAGTGGTGCTGCCTAGTGCCAGGTATGAGCACTAGTATCAGGTGGATGTTATTCTTTACGTTGTCGCAATTCGCACTCTCTTTGAAGACATCCACGTCGTCCAGGGCTCTCCGTAGTTACGGAGCAACTTCTATTCAAGTTTCGCAAGTTTCAGGCGATCTGGATGAGGAGCCCAGCCTGATCATGTCAAAGCATCGTGAGAGAGAAGTTTTGCTTCGGAGTTGGCGCAGTGATACTTGCAAAGTGTGGCCACAGGTACATAGGTGTATCACTGTGTTCCAGTACCTCCGCCATCCACCTGACCTACAAATTTCAAGATGCTTCTTCATTCCTCACGTGAAAAGCATGGGTCTGGTTTTAACTTATTATTCTCTAAACATGTAAACCACTGCAGTACCTCATAATTTCGAATGAGCGACGTAAAGCCCCTAGCAAAAAGAAAATTCCAATGATATTGATTCTGATATTGTAGTGACCTCCAGCTCGGAGTACTGTAGCCCCACATCTCAAAGGGTGGTGTTCAGGCCTCAACAACATTAAGTAAGGCAGGAGATACACAACACCGAAGTAAACGTGGACGGAGAAAATGAAGTCCCTGTTACAGAGAATTTAAATAATTCTCTTGAAGGCAGTCTTTGGGACCCAGTTTCAACAGGGCTGCTCAAGCTGTGATCAAGTATGCAGGTGAGAGACCTAAAGTACTGGACTTGCTTTAGTGATGTGCCAGCTACTCTCAAGTTTATAGGTTGAATGACATGTTTGCTTACGATCATTAAGTTAGTGTTTTTCGTGTTTAAACGCACAACTCTGTTTGACAACACAGTTCGCTAATATCTGTGGACCTTCAGCACTTATTGCAAACCGAAGGGTATCATCCGCATATGGCAGATTATTTTTCACGATTCCTTTAACAATACTGATATCAGAAAAGCACCCTTTCATAGAAGTTATTGAAGAGGAGTGGAGTTATAACAGAGCCTTGCCTCATCCCTTGCTTTATTTCAATAGCACAGGCGTTGGTGTTATCAACCTTAAGAGATGCGAACTGATGTTAATACAGGTTGGCAACGTTTCGTATATCTTTTCCATCCAGACCAATATCATATAGTATAGTCAATTTACCATGTAACCAAAGAAGTCTCTGGACAACTGGGAATAAAGCAACACCAAGATGAATTAGTCTCTTCTGCAAGGAAACTTCCTGTCTTTCATGAACATATATACCTTGATCATGACAAAGGGTTTCTAGTGTAATGTGGAATCCGAACCAGAGGATGTCTTCATTTTACGAGGCACGTCCAGAAAGTAAGTTCCGTTTCCATTTATCTCCGCTGCAGCGCTGCGATCGCAGGTCCGCACATGCACGGTAGACGCTCTGTATCAAGGAGAAGAAGCGTGTGTGATTTTGAGATCGCTGTCAGCCACGTACGCTTTGTTGTGCTTGTTTACAATGTCGGTGTTGATTGAACATCCCGCCGCTTGTGAAATCAGATCCGTGATTCGTTTTCTGAATGCTAGGAAAGTGAAACCAATTGAAATTTATCGGCAAATTTGCGACGTTTACGGACAAAATGCGATGAGTGATTCAATTGTGAGAAGCTGGGTCCGACAGTTCAATGAAGGACGTAGTGACGCGCACGATGAAGAACGAAGTGGGCGTCCATCTTTGGTTACAGAAGAACTGCTTCACGCGATTGATGACAAGATCCGGGAAAACCGCAGGTTTACAATTAGTGCTGAAAGAAAATGTTTCCAACTGGTTGAAGACACAGGCGGCAAACTTCTATGAAGAAGGTATACAAAAACGTGTGCCCCGCTATGACAAATGCCTGAAAAATTTCGGCAGTTATGGGGAAAAGTAGTTTAAGAGCTGTAGAATTTCGTGCAATAAATAATTTTTCTGTATCTGTACACAATTTTGTTTTATTACCAAACGGAACTTACTTTCTGGACGTACTTCGTTTAACTCCCGAATTCCCTGGCCAGAACTCCAACCGCAGCCATCTCAGCGACAATGATAATAGGCTATCAAGCCCCCTGATCTTTATCGTCAAATTAAGTCGGCAATGCCCTTATGATAGGAACATCGGTCCTGGTTGAAATGGGCCTCTACTTTGTGTCAAAATTGGAAGTCTTCATTTAAGGCACCATTTCGATGGATTTCGTTCCCGGACCACGCCTTTGCTGAGGGTCGGTTGCTAAAACTGAACGCGTCATTGCGTTCGAAGGGTGGGAGCGTCGCGGTTCGTGCGGCCACGGCCGCCGCCGCGTCTCCTGAAAGGAGCTTCACCCCGGTGGAGCTGGACCGGTCGACACCACCACTGAGAGTGTGTGAGACGGGAGGGTTGGTCCACGCAGCGTCTTTGTGTCTGCTGGCGCCGGTTCGCCGCCCTTGACCCGCGACCAAGCTCGAAAGTGTGTGCTGTGTGTGCAGCGACCGAACATTTTGTGCGACACGCACAAACCAAACACGACCTCAGAGCAGGTGAGACTACCCGCTGAATTTAAGCATATTATTAAGCGAAGGAAAAGAAACTAACAAGGATTCCCTTAGTAGCGGAGAGCGAACAGGGAAGAGCCCAGCACCGAATCTCGCAGGTTCACCTTGCCGGGAAATGTGGTGTTTGGGAGGGTCCACTTAACCGGGAACCTGCGGCGAGTTCAAGTCCTTCTTGAATGGGGCCACGCTCCGCAGAAGGTGCCAGGCCCGTAGAGACCGCTGCGGCTTCCGGGAGGATCTCTCCTTAGAGTGGGGTTGCTTGAGAATGCAGCCGTAAGTGGGTGGTAAACTCCATCTAAGGCTAAATATGACCACGAGACCGATAGCGAACAAGTACCGTGAGGGAAAGCTGAAAAGAACTTTGAAGAGTGAGTTCAAGAGTGCGTGAAACCGTTCAGGGGTAAACGCGAGAAACCCGAAAATACCTCAACCGGGGAGATTCAAGCCTTATCCGCGCCTCTTCCCCTGCTTTGGCCAGATGGGTCCGTTCCCCTGCACGGAGCAATCCGGCGTCAGGGTGGTAACAGGTTTCTACTCGGCCGGGTAGTGGTGGGGAGGTCGATGGGCCGCACTTCTCCCCTCGTTGGACGTCGCGACCCGTTGGGTGTCGGTCTAAGGCCTGGGTGTGTAGCCTGTTCGTCCGCGTCGCAAGGCGTGTTCGTCGGACCCCCGGTGTTCCGGCCGACGGCTCGACGGTATGTGTGCGCGGAGTTGATTCGCCGCCCTTCGGGGCAGGCGTCCGGCACCTGACAAGCGGGGGCGCGTGGCATGGACGACGGACCTCCAGCCCGGCTCCGGCCCCGCTCAGCTGTTGGTTTGGGGATGCCTCGGACAGAAAAATCTTGTAGACTCCCGGCAGCGAAGCAAAAGCTTCGGGTAATTTCAGGACCCATCTCGAAACACGGACCAAGGAGTCTAACATGCGCGCGAGTCATTGGGTTGACACTAAACCTAAAGGCGCAATGAAAGTGAAGGTCCCGCCTCGTGCGGACCGAGGGAAGATGGGCCGCGCTGCTGTGCGGCTCCGCATTCCCGGGGCGTCTCGTTCTCATTACGAGTTGAGGCGCACCCAGAGCGTACACGTTGGGACCCGAAAGATGGTGAACTATGCCTGGCCAGGACACTAGGAAGGGAGATGTGGAGCTACGGGCAAGAAACCAAGAGAATTTAGAGTTATGTGTAAATATGTTGGAAGGAAGATGTTTTAAGATGTCCTTGATGAAGCGGGCAGTCACTTCACCACTGCCTGCTCCTTAGGCTCGAGAGCTTCCTGAACTCTCTGAGACTCTCGGTTTAGTTTTTCACGGCCGGTGTCTTCGCTGTATGCCGTGGTCGAATTGCGTTAGTAGTTGCCAATGTACCACGGGAAACTGAGCGGGGCATTCCCAGGAATCCGGTCCGTATGAAGGTCATTAGAGTACTGAAGGTGTGGCATCCAGTAAATGGAAGAGCAATCCGAAGCGGCAAGAAATTTATCTGAAAGGAAACATAAAACACTTTGTCGGTGTAGCTCTGAAGATGTAGCAAAATGTAACTGCCGTGAAAGTGGGAATCTGGCAACGCTTGTGGCCGTCGAGTGGAATGACGTGTTCCTACAAGCTGTGGCTCACCTTACCTCGCCTTTCCGTTATGTATAATAGAGGAAGGACTGTTTACTACTCGGCCGTGTGTACATATTTCAATCTGTACTCAACATACAACGGCCACACCCAGAAATCTCCTGAGCTGTATAGTGATTACCTTCCTCATGAAGGAACTGCAACGTGAGTAACAATTAGCCAAGTATACTCCATATCTTCGTGATGTGATAATGATCATTGTTTAAAGAGGCCTAGCATCTAGCTCCTTGGCCCCTACTGATACGAAATGTAAAAACAATTTAAAAGTCCAAATATTCAACCTCTGACCGGAATTCATATCTTGATTGTGAATAATGAATGGACTAATACGAAACCAAGATAATCAGCGGATCCAACTCGAATATTAAACATTAAGAAGAATTCCAATAATCAATCCTACGAATACAAATATAAACACGACGATGAACAATTATTATGAACTTAAAACAATCAGCGGATCCGCTCCGAAATGGCGCACCTATCCAGAAGCTAACTTATAACAATGGTATATACTGACCAAGGAGCTGCTTCCAAAGCACATCCTTGAATCGATTATGCTTTGTGTCTAAAGAGGTCGAAAATCTAGGTGAATGGCCCCTCATAAAGGTACCTATCGCTAGTAAAGAAGAACCACGGTGTAATGGATTTAAAATTAATCTTCGCGATGATACGATGCATTTTGATTATGTGTCCATTTTCTTGTCTGGCCCACAGTGTATTCAAACTTCAGGATTCCATGGACTTTCTCTAATTGGTGATGGTGTGCTATCTAGCGGTCGACTTGGAATTTAAGCAGCGAGGTAGCTAAGTTGTGCTGCTATCTGGGCGCTAGAAGTGAAGCTTTCTCAGTCGTAGTCAGTCGACAATGCAGATAGCAGTTGTTCTGATTTTTGCTTCTTAACCTGAAGACGCTGGAACCTATTCTCTGCTGATTGTGCCTTAAGAAGAGTAGAAAATCATGATGCAAGAAGAGGAGATGGTGGCGAAATTAGACCCTGGATGATGGATTGTCCATCTAGGCGATAGGCCTGAACATTTGGTTATCCTTTTAGAATATTTAATATATCTTGTTTCCTTCGACCTCGTAATAAGTTGCATCCATCTTCTGTACTGAACTAAGCTACCAAGGAATGGATTAGTTAATAGTGTTAATACGCGGAGATATTTAACCTCAAAATTGAAATTCTGCATGTGGTTTTAAAAGAAATTGACTTCCTAAAACAGGTCCTCACAATAATCTTGTAATATGGTAATATTTTCGGGCTTCAAGTTGTAATGGTCATTATGGCATTTGTTTATCTTCTTGACTTTAGTTAATTAAGGTTTTGTGCACAAAACAAGTTATGTTTATTATTATAATATTTTCAATCAAATGTCGGGCTACTAATAGAGAAACATTGTGCCTTTAATGTAGGGCTTCTAATGACTTCCTCTGTACTTCAAGTGCTTGTTTTGATTTCGGTGCTCGTCATCTGTTACTCTCTGTGTAACAGAATGAAAACATACCGTGGCCATGGTGTGTTGAATTTGACATTTGAGTATCGAATTATTGTTGGTAACTTGATTTTCAGCTGATTTTTGGTGTGGATCTTCGTGCATATGGAAGGTTTTTCTGATGAGTTTGATTAACTCATTTGGTTTAAGCTACCGTACCTTGGAGAATATTAGGGTTATTTATCCTATTTATGGATTTATGTCCATGTTTCGAATGATTTCATGGTGTTAACTGAAGTTATGCTTTTTGGTGGATTTAATTTAATTTTAATGCAGCCCTGGAGTAACCGAGAAATTCATTAGGGAAATTTCAGCTTTCTTTCAGTAATAGTTGTCTTAAGATTTTAATCTTCTATTGATCTACGTTTGTTAATTGTTCAAAAAGATTTTCTGCCTCCTGGCAATTTGAGTTAGTGTTAAAATAATTTATTTTCAATTGATATCCTTGATTAATTACTCTGAAAGGTGTTCACGTTCATTGTGCAGCGGTAATTGATTTTTAAAAAAAATTAGTTTTGAGGTCGAAAATTCTTAAATTATTTACCTAATTAAATTTTGTTTGATCAATTTAATTTCAGTTATTATTTCAGCCAATTAGTTAATTAAGCTTATTTTAGTTGATTCGCTATGCCTCTTGTGTCCAGAGCTTCCTCAATCAGCGACGGCCTTCTGTTGGGATAATTTGTAAGTCGTCCTTTTGCTTATTTTATCCCTGGTCGTGCTAACACTCTTGACATTTACCTTATGTTGTGAGAACGGTATTTCTAGAAAATAACGTAAACATTCGGTGTTCCACACAAAAGGGCGCAACCCATAGGCAACTCAAACCCATAGTGTTCCCCACATAGTGGGTACTATTCACAGGGACCCGTTCTACCCCGCGGTATTCCTTGACATATTGAATAGTAATCACAGCGACCCGTACTATACCGTGGTGTTACCCACATAGTTGGTACTAATCACCGGGACCCGTATTATCCCGCGGTGTTCCTCACACTGTGGTATTAATGAGAGGTAAAACCCACACACTTGGTGTTCCTCACATAATGGGCATTAATGAGAAGTAAAACCCAGACCCGTAGTGTTCCTCGGAGGCAAACCCAAAATGTACCTCACACAGTTGTACAAATCTCAGGGAACAGTACTATCCGTGGTGTTGTTCACATAGTTGTACGAATGACAGGTAAACCCCAGACCCGTGGTGTTCCTCGAAACACAAACCCATTGTGTTCATCACATAGAGGTACTAATCACAGGACCCCGTACAATCCCGTGGTGTTCCTCATATAGTGGGTACTAATGACAGGTGACCCCCAGACCCATGGTGTTCCTGGGAACGCGAACCCACGGTGATCGTCACATAGTTGTACAAATCTCAGGGACTCGTACTATCGCGTAGTGTTCGTCACATAGTGGGTACTAATGCCAGGTAAATCCCAGACCCGTGATTCTCCATGGTGTTCCTCACATTGCGGTACTAATGACAGGTGAACACGAGACCCGTGGTTTTCCTAGGAACGCAAAACCATGGTATTCATCACATAGTTGTACAAATCTCAGTGACACGAACTATACAGGTGTGTTCCTCACAAAGTGGGTACTAATCACAGGTAAATCCTAGACCAGTGGTGTTACATGCAACGCGGACCCATGATGTTCCTCACATAGCGTAATTAATCACAGGGACCCGTACTATACCGTCGTGCTGCTCGGAACGAAGCACATGGTGTCCCTCACATAGTGGGTACTAATTTCAGGTAAATCCTAGACCAGTGGTGTTATATGCAACGCGGACCCATGGTGTTCCTCATATTGTGGTACTAATGACAGGTAAACGGCAGACCTGTGGTTTCCTCAAAACGCAAACCCCTGGAATTCATCACATAGTGGTACTAATCACATGGACCCGCATTATCCGGTGGTGTTCCTCACATAGTGGGTACTAATTTCGGGTGAATCCTAGACCAGTGGTGTTCCATGCAACGCGGACCCATGATGTTCATCACATAGCGTAACTAATCACAGGAACCCGTACTATACCGTGGTGCTCCTCGGAACGAAGTACATGGTCTTCCTCACACAGTTGTTCAAATCTCAGGGACCCGTACTATCCCGTTGTGTTACTCTCATAGTGGTACTAATCACAGGGACCCGTACTATACCCTGGTGTTCCTCATATAGCGGTACTAATAATAGGGAGCCGTATTATACCGTGGTGCTCCTCACACATTTGTACTATTCACAGGGATCCGTAGTATCCCGTAATGTTCATCACAGAGTGCGAACTAATTACGGGGACCCGTACCATCCCATGGTATTCCTCACATTGTGTTGCTAATCAGAGGGACCCGTACTATCCCATGGTGTTCATCACGTATTGGTACTAATCACAGGGACCTGTACTGGTGTTCCTCATATAGTGCGTACTAATGACAAGTAAAACACAGACCAGTGGTGATCCTGAGAACGCGAGCCCATGGTGTTCGTCACATAGTTGTACAAGTGTCAGGGACCCGTACTATCCCGTGGTGTTCCTCACAGAGTGGGAACTAATCACAGGGACCCGTCCTATCCCATGGTGTTCCTCACAGAGTGAGAACTAATCACAGGGAGCCATACTATACTGTGGTGTTCCTGACAGTGCGTACTTATCACAGGTACATCCCAGACCCATGCTGTTCGTCACATAGTTTCAGAAGTCTCAGCTCCCGTACTATCCCGTGGTCTTCCCCACATAGTGGGTAAGAATGTCAGGAAAATCCCATACCCGTGCTGTTCCTCGGAACGCAATCCCATGGTGTTCGTCACATAGTTGTGCAAATCTGAGGGACCCGTACATTCCCGTTGTTTTCCTCACATAGTGGGTACTAATGACAGATAAATCCTAGACTTCAGATGTTCCTTGGAACGCAACCCATTGTGTTCGTCATATAGTTGTACAAATCTCTGGGACTCGTACTATCCGGTGGAGTTCCTCGGAACGCACACCCATGTTTCCACAACCAGATGCTGAAACACCCGAGCGACGTTAGCTTCTTTTATCTCCCTGGGATCCTCTAACCGAATCTAGGCAAAGAGTTAGCCTCCGTCATAGTGATGGGTACTATAAATACACAGTGATCCTCTAACAGACCCATGGTATTCCTGAGTTTGTGGTACTAATCACAAGGATAGTGGAACTAAGCACAAGTAATTTGGTTCAAAATTCAGCATCCCTTGGTCTCGTCTTCCACGCACAGAGATCTGTGTGTTTGGTCCGCGAGAGCTATATTATTTCGCTCACGTCGACTGGAAAGCCAGGTAAGACACCCCTACACGCCACCTGGGACACAGCACGTGGGATAACACCTCTCCCCATGCTACGACAGCGTAGTAGGTTCGTGGATAATCTGCTGTTACTTGATGTCGTGTGTCCCCACTCCCTTACCGCTCTTACAACTGCCAATGGCTGCCATACAGAAAAGCCGCATAAGATGACTAGACTCTAATTCTTCTGACCGTAACATTTTGAAGTCTGTTGGTGAGGTTTACCATTTTCCACGAGCTGGTGGGCAATCTGTTTAGCTGTAACTTTCGCATGACCCTCTGTAACTGGTTGGTTACAACTCAGACGTTTAAGAAACCTCCAGCCTTTCTGGCTATCCTTCCTTAGATCAGTGTCCCCATCGCTCCTGTTATTAGATATCGCTTTTAAGAAATCTTCCCCAGCTTGGACGGTATCGGATCTCAAATGATCGTTGTCAAAGAGATCACGATAGTTTCTCAATATTTCAATAGTTTTTGTATATAGAGTTCACCGTCAGCGAATTGAGATACGAGAAAAATTTCACGATATTTACATAATCATCACATTAAGGAATATGCTCCATATTCAAAATGTTCTCGTGCAGTGAAATAATACATTTCCCCCAATCAGCCTTCTTAAAATGACATCATCTTCGAAAAGGCACTCAGATTCTAACGATTTAAAGGTAAGATGTATTGAACTAAGACGAGGCCACAGAACTAGTTGCAAACAGAATTTTGTGGTGGCGTTTTGTAAATTCACAGAGAGCCGCAGACTGAACGATGAAAGGCATAAAAGTCTGTAATGAAGATGTATGTATGAAAAGGAACTGTCTGCGGTCAGATTGCAGCATATATCTGGCATTTATTTATTTATTTATTTATATCGTGTCAGAAGCATACATAAGTTTAAAATTAAAGATAAGGAAAAACATAAAACATAATATATATACTCCAATGGCGAAGAGCCACATTAAACTATGTGAGCCCAAAACCTTGCAACATCAAGTGCATTTGGCTTCGCTTTAACCAGGTCTTCTGTTGTGCAGCTGAATGGGCATGAACTGCATTGCAGCAAATGGGCTGTGGTCTGCTCTTCTCCACATACACACAAGGTACTGTCCACTTCGAAACCTCATTTCTTCTGGTTTACCCTGCACCGCGTAACACCAGAGCGCAGTCTGTTCAGTGCTCTCCAATTCACCCAATCTGTGACATGGCCAGGAGGGAGTTCCTCTTTTGGTGTCATCCATTGACTGATCCTCGTATGTTGACTCCTGACGCGCCATTCTTGAATTCTTGCTTGCTGCGCTGTTCCTGCAAGTGTTTCGGTTACTCTCAAGAAGCTTTTCCTAGACTTAAGCCGCTGGCGTGGTGGCTCATATCCAAACAAAGGGTGGGCTTCCGATGTCAACACCTTTCTCTTTTCTTTCTTGGCTGCCACTTCACGGCGAATATCGGGAGGTGCTATCCCTGCAAGGCAATACACTTTTTCCAAAGGTGTAGGTCTCAAACATCCAGTAATAATGCGGCAGGTTTCGTTGAGTGCTACATCAACTGCTTTGGTATGGCAAGATTTGTACCACACCGGACATGCGTATTCAGCTGCGGAATAGCAGAGCGAAAGGGCAGATGTCCTCACTGTGTCTGGTTGTGCTCCCCAAGATGTTCCAGTTAGCTTCCGCACAATATTGTTTCTAGCAGCCACTTTCTGCTTGATGTTCAAACAATGTTTTCTGTAGGTTAAGGCACGATCCAGAGTGACTCCGAGGTACTTCGGGGTAGGATTGTGTTGTAATGCTATGCCTTGCCAAGTGACCTTCAGAGTTCGGGAAGCTTCTCTGTTGTTTAGATGGAAAACACAGGTTTGCGTCTTAGTTGGGTTTGGTGTTAGTTGATTCTTCATGTAATAGCCAGCAAGAGTGTCTAGAGCTGTGGACAATGTTTGTTCAATCGCCTCGAAGTTATCCCCCTGAGATGTGATGACACAATCATCAGCATAGATGAAACTATTCGTCCCGGCAGGAAGAGGCTGATCATTTGTGTAAATATTGAAAAGCATTGGTGCCAACACGCTTCCCTGAGGTAGTCCGTTCTTCTGTATCCCCCACCTGCTTCCTTTTCCCTGGAACTCAACGAAGAAACTTCGATTTTGAAGTAGGTTTCTAATGGCACAAGTCAGATGGAAGTCCTTTGTCATGCTGTATACCTTTCCAAGGAGAATTCGGTGATTAACAGTATCATATGCTGCCGAGAGATCTATAAATGCAGCTCCTGTGATTTTCCGGCTTTCAAAGCCATCTTCTATGTGTTGACTTAATTTCAACACCTGCGATGTGCAGCTTTTCCCTCTCCTGAATCCAGCTTGCTGTGGAATCAGAAGTGGCTCGATTTTATCAGTCAACCTATTGAGGATTAGTCTCTCCAGAATCTTAAAAAGATGGCATAATAAGGAGATTGGCCTGTAGCTCCTAGGGTCATTTTTATCTTTGCCTGGTTTTAAAATGGCTATGACCCTAGCCTTCCTCCATATTTTAGGTATCATGGAAGACTGAATGCAGTTATTCATGAGTTCTAGCAACCAGCACTTCGCAGTAGGACCAAGGTTCTTAATTTGTTCCATTCGAAGGTCATCAAGTCCTGCTGACTTCCCAATCTTACACTTACTGAGAGCTAATTCCTGTTCAGTTAGTGTGAAATGCTTAGATAACTCATTGCTCTCGTCTGGTTGTCTAACTATAGGATTCTTCCCTACTTTCATGGAAAGCTTTGGTTTTCCATTAAGCAAAAGTTGGTGTGCTATTTGATCTGCACTCACATTGAAATGTGTGTTACCTTGCGTGGGATCATTGCTCAAGTGTTTTAAAAGTCTCCAAGCTTCTTGACTGCTCCTACCCATATCGACTTCAGACATCAACTTCATCCATGTCTCCTTCTTTGCCTGGGAGATAGAGGAAAGAACACTTTGTGCTGCTTGAATCGTTTGCTCACTAAATGGGTCTTCTTCGTGAAGCCTGTAGTAATCATGCAGCAGAGCAGTTGTTTCACGAGTTATACCTTGAAGGTAGCGTGTCCTGCAGCCTCTGGGAATTGATGCCCGTGAACAGAACTTCACGATATCAATGAATTTGTCATAATCTTTGGGTATAGGAGAGACAGTTTTTATCCTCTCATCCAACATACTGGAAAACCTTTTCCAGTCAGCCTTTCGAAAGTTATATCTCCGTCTGAACCGAACTTCGTGTGGTCTTATGGGTGAAGAGAGGTGACATATTAGTGGCCGGTGTTGTGTTCTTGGGATTGGTGAACCCATTTCTTTAGAACATTGCTGCACAAAGCAGTTGCTCACAAAGAGAAGATCTGGGTTATACCCTCGGTGCCATCTTCCACTGTTGAAGGAGGAGGGAAGCTTACTGTCATGAATAAGGGAAAGCTCCTGAGTTTCAGCCCATGCAATGACGATCTCTCCATTCTCATCTTCTTGAGCATATCCCCAGATGTGACTACGGCTGTTAAAGTCACCGATTACTATTGACTTTGTTTGATTACCAAAATTTGCAGGTGGTAAGAAAGAGAACTTTTCATTTGGAGGCTTGTACACAGATGTAATGGTCATGTTGCTTAACTCCACGGTGATTATTTCGATGTCGTTATCTTCAGTATGATGAGTACTGATGATCTGGATGTCTGGCTTTACAAATACAGCACTACCATATTTCGCATGAGGCCTTTCTGCAACTAAAATCATTCCTGAAATCTTTGGACGTTTCTGATGTTCATCCCTATGCGTTTCCTGAATGCACAAGACGTCACATTTCTGATCTTGGCATAGTTTTTTCAAGAGTTCCTCTTTGGCAGCTGACAGGCCTTCAATATTTATGGATATTATTGTCATGGATGGCTCTGAAAAGAGCCGTTTCTTAAAATACATTTTAAGATTGATTAGTTCTGGCATATAACAGGACGATGAGGGATTGTTTGCCCCACTGATTTCGCTGAAAACCGAGATATGTGTTTGCTCACGCAGATACTGTAATTTAATATCTGGATAATATCCATCCTCCATCTCGCACTGTTGAATGATACTGGAAGTTTGTTATCATGCTGTAGAAATAGATTGCACGAATCTGTCCATTCTACGCCAGCTTCTCCTCTTTCTTCGGTACCTGGGTAGCCCCATGTTGTATTATGACTCTTGATGTCACCAACCAAAAAATTCACATGTTGATGCTGGAAGGCTCCACAAATCTAAATACAGTACCTGGTGGCTTATTGATTGAGCTCTACTGTGAGAGTCTCAATGTCATCACGGGAGATGATCTGGATGTTGGATAGCACTGAGGGTGTTCAACCACTAAACGCATGACCTTGATTTTTGGACGGCGAAGATTCTAGTCTCGGCGACTTTCCTAAATGCATATTATTAGAGTGTCCAGTAAATTGCAAGGCTATATATTTTGTGTTGTCTTTCAGATTCTTAAAATTAAGTGAATAATAGAAATAAAATAATCAAAGTGCAAAATATTATTATGAAAACTTGCGTAACATAAACCAGTAAACCTGTACATACAGAGGACGAAGTTGAGCAGAAAATGGGAGCTGATAAGAGTTAAATATAGTCTGTGTATTCCAGTAAATTCTACAGTCCGACTCGTTGGCTGAATGGTCAGCGTACTGGCCTTCGGTTCAGAGGGCCCCGGGTTCGATTCCCGGCCGGGTCGGGGATTTTAACCTTCATTAGTTAATTCCAATGGCCAGGGGGCTGGGTGTCTGTGCTGTCCCCAATATCCCTGCATCTCACACACCACACATAACACAATAACACGCAGTTCCCTACACGTGGAAGTTGCCGCCCACCATCATCGGAGGGTCTGCCTTACAAGGGCTGCACTCGGCTAGAAATAGCCACACGAAATTATTTTTATAGTAACTTCTACAACGTAGCATGGTGTATTTTGCTATCTGTAGGTCTGATTTGACCTTGTAATATTTTAGTGGAAGTTTATCACAGTTTCAGCTATTAATTTTTGTGCTGAAAAGACACAAGTAGACATTTACGATGCTTGCATATGGTAGAAGTGTCACTGTGTTATAACCGACATTTATTGATATTTTTTTAAGGATGGGACGTTAGATTGAGTGCATTTCTCATAAAATTTGTTCAGACGTAATGAGGAACATGTTTGCAGTATAGCAGTGAAATTTAGAGGATCAGTTGAGTATGAAAATTGGAAAGGTCTGGTCAACTTCTAATTTGTACATGTCAGTAATTCCAATATTTATTTATTTATTTGGCGTGTGGCTACATCACTAAAACAAATAATATTTACAAATATTATCTCATACTAATAACAATAATTGATTTCATAACGCTAATAAGTTGAAGACAGGGGAGAGTTCGATTTTAATCTATCTCAGCAGTATAACTAAGATATTTAGCATCTGCGGTTGCCTCAAGACACTTTCCGTGAAGCTAGTTAATCATAAAATTCATATCAAATGTTCGGCTTTCACAAAAGGTCTCATTATTTTATCCAACAATAGGCAGGAACGAATTCAGTCCCTGCAAAACTTCGTGCAATTGCATCTAAAACGAATCTAAAACTCATATAAGAAAACCCAATACATGGGAGGATCTACTCGATAATTACATAAACAAAATCTGGTAACTCATTTTCGCAAAATTACTCAGGTAAATAATTTCAAATACTTGGGAAAATCATCCAACAATCTGCATTAAATCATGAGGAAAACAGAGAGAGATTTCTACATTACAAGTAGGCCATAGAACCACATGGAAAAGTACGACAAAATATCAGTATCAAGCAACGCTATATTAAAGCATTATAACACCGTAAATAAACCTCAAACATTGCACACGTCAGAAACCTTGATCAGTCGAGAAAGATCATTATCTAAAATGATCGAAAAACAAGATAGGGAAGTCCTCAGGGAAACCATGGCCCAGTATGCATAGGAGTGTGGATGAATAGGAGGTCACCGGAATTAAATCAACATATTGAGGAAATATTAGATACAATCTTTGGAAAAGGTGATTGAAGTATGATTGGCATATTCAAAGAATAGATGATGAAAGACTCACTAAAAATTTAATAATGCCTCCTCGCTTAAAGTCAGAATAACTGGATAATCGAAATTGAAAAGGACCTTCAAGAAATCAACATACCAGATGAAATTATATGGGACACGCCTAGCTTTAGAACGTTGGTGAACAAACATCATTTTGCTGAGAACCCAAGATGAGTACACAGTTACACAGAAGGACGAACAGATGATAAACACAAAGAGGGAAGAAACTCTGGCAGGAGAAGAAAGCACAACCGTCTGCAAAATAAGTACAATCGCGCTCCTTAGTGGGACAAAACATTTTGAAATAATAATAATAATAATAATAATAATAATAATAATAATAATAAGTAATGGAATGAGTAATAGTTACCATCCATGTGGTATGCTTTTTTGTGAAGTGTCAGTCTGCAATACATTTGTCAGGAGGTGATAGCTCGGGGTTCGGTGTATTGAGGTTTGGGGTCTATGTTGAAGTCAGTGTCATATGCGTCTGGACTATTGTATTTCCAAGTGAAGTGAGAAACTTCGTAACTGTCCATAACTGTCGGTGGTAGATAAGTTCTATTTGTCCATGTAGTTATGAAACCACGCGACTCAGTTTGTGAGACATGCTCCTAGTAGATACTCCAGAGGCAATGGTGTAGATAATGCCGAGGTTTCTTTGTAAAAATGCTCGAGGGAAAAAATCAGGGCAGAGTGTTTTGAAATATGGTAAGGTACATGGTTTGAACACAGAACAGGTTCGTATATCCAGAGGGATTCTTTGTTCATCCAATTACTCCATTAGTACCAGTGAAATGCATATCAAACTCTACAAATCCCATTAGACTTGAAATAATTCGTGATGGCAATAATGTTGACCGATATATTGTGATAATACAAGGATTTGGACGAAGATTTGTGCTGTAGTAAAAGGCCATCCGTGGCGAGATCTGTTTGTTCACTTGTGTAAGCCAGTGGAGAGCGGCAGGTATAAACCTGTTTGACGAGATAACAGGTGTTCACATTTATATGCGGCGGAACCTCTTAGGAAATAGAGGCCCGTGTTACAACATTATTGATGTTACAATAAATGGGGAGTAATTTGAATTTCAATTCTACTGCATAGGCAAATGACAAGAGTGGATTCTCAGTAACATTCCCGAACACTTAACTATGTATTCTAGTTTCGATGTTTCCATAACACAGTCATAGTTCGTATTGCCACTGAGCGTTTAAATAATTACTTTGGTGTCAGAAGGTTGTCCTTAGATATTAAGATTTCCATTTCTTGATATATTCATAGTGCAGCTAGTTGTTAAGGACTGCCGATGGCGTGTCCTTCACTGGAAAGCAGGATGGTGGTTGAAGTGCATGGAAGGGAATATTGGGATTGCTCGCCCATGCTAGGATCGTGAAATTACGTAGCTAGCCAAATGCTCCTAGATGACAGGTGAGTATTCTTGTTTGACACAATGAGTCAGTACCACATAGTATTCCATAGGGTGTAGTAGCACCCTGCCATTAGTCCATGGGATACCCATGATTTTTTGCCATGTTGTTCATAAAGGAGTTGTAATATTTTGTGTGTTTATATTTTAGCAGGACTATAAGTGGATGCAGTTGAACTCCGTGACTTAAAATATGTAAGGGTTACACATGAGTCAAGTTTATTTTGGGGTTTGACTGAAGGTTATAACTAAATGTTAACAGAATTTATTTTCACAGGTTTTCATGAATTTATTCCAATCACTGACTTCAACCTGTTATTTCGGTTTATGAAACATCATTCAGTCAATATAAATAACACTATTTATGTTGTATAATTTTACGCTATTATTCACTGGCACTCGAAGTCCACTTGTTTTTTAGGGTCACTGTGGTCATCACGCACATTCAATTATCTTCAACGATAGGTCACTTTGGTCCTCAACCTTAAACATTAATATAGTGGGTGACCATGATAGCTCAGTGATGTTCATTTCGACGTTTCTCAGATTCCATTGAGGGTCCAGGTATCTCGTTCTATGGTGATGGACAGTCAATGGATGGCCTAAATTAAAAAGGTATCGAAAACACTTCCTCATATTTAGACGATCGAGAAATCGGATGCATATCGCACAGTTGTTTATGGAGCTGAGCAGATTAAATCTCATGTTGTTTTCTAGTTAACCATAAACTGGTTTTCTGTGAATAGCCCTTCAGACTTTTTTGCGGTGGATATTAATTTCAACTCGAAATCGTCCAGCCGCAGCGTTATATTAATATCACTGACCGCAGAACACTGTTTATGGCCATATTTGTTAACAAACCCGCCATCATTTTTCATTGTCTTTTATTGAATAAAATAGTTAGATTATGTAGGCTTTTAATTTATGTAGGCCTTCCTTGATACTCCAATAGTCATGTCTGGAAGTGACGAAGAGCCATTAACACCCCCTGAGATACAAGAGTTAACAATTCATGCTGAAGACCTGGAACAGGCAAACACCAGTTTGACATGACGAAAAGTGTTCATTACTCATTATGTCTCTTCAACACTTGCAACGTTGAGATATAAGAGATATTTAGTAACTTCCTTGTGGCCCCGTTAGAGAAGAGAGAGACGCCAATTAACTGCCGCCAGGTAAACTAAAATGGAGAAATGTATACTGCAGCTGTTAACATACGAGTCCCTACTTAAAGACGCCCCTCGAGAATTACGTGACATTCATGAATAGCTATAAGCACTGAAGTAGAACCTTCAATTTGCATTCAGAACCGGCTAACAGACACAATATTATCGTACAAGTGCCGAGGGAGCATGTACAGTTTTGAGCTACTGGTCTACTCATAATTAAAAGAAAACACGACATGTAGGAAACGGGAGCACAGATATGCTCAGGTTTCATCAACAATTTCTTAAATTGCGTCGTATTATGACTTGATTCGGCACTTGCTAATTCCCTTGAAATGTTTATTCATAAGTCTGAATACTTCTTTCATGCGCTTCTAGTCTTTTACCACTTTTCTTTGTCATAGGATCCTTCTGTGTTCATCCGAATTAATTCTTATCCTCGTCCTGGACGGCTCCCGAACGATTGTTGATGAGCACACTTCTACTTTGGTCCGAAAACATAAAAAGGCTCGTCCATGGTTGAGAACAAGCGGTTGTATATATCTGTGGTTGATGAGGAGATAATTCATGAAATGACCTTTGCTCTTTTCGTACACGGACCTAGCATTATGTTACCTGAAGATTTCTCTCAGAGAAAATGGTACAAAAGGATGGACCGCTCCCCGTTGTATGTTATGAGGTCGCATAAAAGGTGCTGTTCTAGCTGAAGAGCTTACTACTTCTCTGCTGTGTGCGATCGCATGCGCCTTGCTACATCTCCGGAATTGGAGGTCTTGTGGAACTCCGGACACTTGTGTAGTAGTTAGTGGGACGTTAAGCAAAATAACATTGTTATTAAATCACGTGCGGCTTAATCACGACGTGACGTGACGCTCGTGCGCCGTATCGCCCGTGTGAACCGACAGCGTGGTGCTGCGTGCGAACGATTTGCCAAGAAACACGGTGGAGTGCGGCATCTCACCAGTGTGGTTTACATGTGCGTGGTTAACTTAGATGATTCTCTTAACATTTTATCGCAAAACAGAGCACTCGTGTGTGTTCTGATCTGAAATGTTAAAGGGACCTTCTTGGCTGTATAATTGTCACAGACATAACACCAGTATAGCTTCTGGCTTGGGTGAGTCCTCATGTGAACTGGTAAGTCGGTTTTCTGGATGAGGGATTTGCAACAGATATTGCGGCAGTGCGCCTTACACCCGTGTGAATCCGCATACCACGTGCTAGGTGGGATCTCCTGCTGAATACCCTGATTCAAACCTTGCATGAGATTGGCTTCTTGCCTGTGCCAGTCAGCATATGAACTACTAATCTGACTTTGATGCTGAAGAATATGCCACAGATATTGCAGCAATATGGCTTCTCGCCTAAGTGTGTCCACATGTGATCTCCTAACTCGCGTTTCTGGATGAATGATTTGCCGAACACATTGCAGCAGTGTGGTATATCGCCTGTGAGGGTACGCATGTGACTGCATAGATGGACTTTCAGGCTGAAGGAATTCCCACAGACGTTGCAGGAGTTTGGCCTCTCAACTGTGTGTGTCCGTATGTGACTTGCCTGGACGGATTTACTGCTGAATTACTTGCCACAGACATTGCAGCATTATTGCTTCTCATCTATGTGTGTCCGCACGTGAATAGCATGGACTTGCCACAGACATTGCACGAGTAAGGCTTTTCGTCCGTGTGAGAAAGCATTTGAATAGCATGGTTGTCTTCCCTGCTAAAGGATTCGCCACAGAAAGTCTCGTCTGTATGGGTCCACATATGATGAGATAGAGTGCCTTTCCGGCTGAATGATGTGCCACAGACTTTGCAACAGTATGACTTCCTGTCTGTCTGTGTCCGCATATGAACAGTTAGTGTGCTGTTCAGGATGAATGATTTGCCACAAACATTGCAGCTGTTTGGCTTCACGCCTGTATGAGTCCGCATATGATCGGTCAGACTACCTTTCTTTATGTATGATTTGCCACAGATATTGCAGCTCTAAGGCTTTTCGCCTGTATGGGTACGCATATGATCGGTTAGTTTGCTTCTCATTATGAATGATTCTGCACAGACATTGCAACTGTATGGCTTCTCTTCTTTATGGGTCCGCATATGGCCGGTTAGAATGCTTTTCTTTATGAATGACTTGCTACAGACATTGCAACTATATGGCTTCTCGCCTGTATGGGTCCGCAAATGATCGGTCAGACTGCCTTTCTTTCTGAATGATTTGCCACAGACATTGCATCTGTATGGCTTCACACCTGTATGGATCCGCATATGATCGGTTAGAATGCCTTTCAGTGTGAATGACTTGCTACAGACATTGCAACTATACGGCTTCTCGCCTGTATGGGTCCGCAAATGATCGGTCAGACTGCCTTTCTGTATGAATAATTTGCTACAGACATGGCAGCTGTATGGCTTCTCGCCTGTATGGGTCCGCACATGTACGGTCAGATTGCATTTCTGTATGAATGATTTGCTGCAAACATGGCAACTGTATGGCTTCTCGCCTGTATGGGTCCGCATATGATCCCTTAGTTTGTCTTTCTTTATGAATGATTTGCCACAGATATTGCAGCTCTAAGGCTTTTCGCCTGTATGGGTACGCATATGATCGGTTAGTTTGCTTCTCATTATGAATGATTCTGCACAGACATTGCAACTGTATGGCTTCTCTTCTTTATGGGTCCGCATATGGCCGGTTAGAATGCTTTTCTTTATGAATGACTTGCTACAGACATTGCAACTATATGGCTTCTCGCCTGTATGGGTCCGCAAATGATCGGTCAGACTGCCTTTCTTTCTGAATGATTTGCCACAGACATTGCATCTGTATGGCTTCACACCTGTATGGATCCGCATATGATCGGTTAGAATGCCTTTCAGTGTGAATGACTTGCTACAGACATTGCAACTATACGGCTTCTCGCCTGTATGGGTCCGCAAATGATCGGTCAGACTGCCTTTCTGTATGAATAATTTGCTACAGACATGGCAGCTGTATGGCTTCTCGCCTGTATGGGTCCGCACATGTACGGTCAGATTGCATTTCTGTATGAATGATTTGCTGCAAACATGGCAACTGTATGGCTTCTCGCCTGTATGGGTCCGCATATGATCCCTTAGTTTGTCTTTCTTTATGAATGATTTGCTACAGACACCGCAGCTGTATGGCTTGTCACCTGTATGGGTCCGCATATGTATGGTGAGATTGCCTTTCTGTATGAATGATTTGCTACAGACATTGCAGCGGTTTGGCTTCTCGCCTGTGTGAGACCGCTTAACGTCCGGCCTATTCCTGAAATTTTTATGAGATACTGAGCATTCGTTTATAATCGCACCTGTATGCAATCGCGTGTCCCCTGTCACCATTTCCTTCTTTGTAAAACATTTATCAGAAAATACGCACACTTGGAGCGGGTGGATCCTGAGGTGTTCCGACAAGCTGCTTTGGCTACATAACACCTTTCCGCAGTGATCGCACTTGAAGGGTCGATCTTCCTTGTGTCTCTTCAGATGTCGCAAGAGGTCAAACTTCCCAGCCAGGATGTCACAGCACACACTACACCTAAAACTAGCAGATCCGCAGTCCGGAGGTTGATGATCTCTATAGCTCACTTCGGGTCTCGATCTACAGTGACAAATTAAAACCATGTGACCAATAGTTCAACAGCCAACTCCACTACAACTCTCACACAGGGGATTTGCTACTGGACATTCCAATCACTGATATCCAGTGCAGAGAGCATGTTACACATAAACATTACAATCCTGAGAGTAAACATTATCTGAGGTTAAAATTCAAAACCTCTCACTTGTAACGAGAATGTGTTGCGTCTTTTCTTAATCACGATATCACGCGCAAGAAACTTGTCACGGTTTAGAAATGTACGAGTTAATAGACCTCATTTGAAGAAAGCATGAGAAGTGGACCAGCCTAAAAGGGTAAATACTCATACAAGCTCTATAATCCAGCACATATTATTCTACCGAAATCCGTAGTCTGTTCTCCTACATAAAGAACGGCATATGCTTTGGAGTTTTGATCTTGTTGAACCACTCTGCGCTTTGTCGCAGGCAAGTAATAATTTTTGTAAAGGACCTTGTTCTTGAGGTTGTTTGAGAGAATGTCTGTGTTGTAGATATTAATAAAGTTGAGAACGTTTGCCGACATTCAGCAAGATCTGTTGAAACATGGCTAATCTTTTATGAATGTTATTTTGTCACACAAATATACATATTGTATTTGTACATTGTTATCATATCACTATAGCATTTTATTATGTCACTGTGTCTTTTTTCCGAAATATGTATCTTTGATGTGCAATCAAACATAGCCAACCTATATACAGGACGGTAGGTTTATACAAGGACGTTCATAGTTACTACCATGTACTACATCAGTCTATGTCTTAATTGCTGTATTTAACACGAAAACCACTAATACTGATGAAATCCTGGAAAAGCTGAAATATAACAAGTATACGACGGCTCTCTCCCTAGCATTGATACTGTCTTTTCTCCTCAAGACACTGCTGTTATAGACATTATAAAGGCAACACAGAATATGGCTTTGGTGGTAGCGTTTTATTACAATGTTCTAATATCCTGATTTTGAAACCAAACGCAACCTATCATGCCCTTGAATATTCTTACAAGTATTACTTTAACAATACGGATAGAAGGAGCATGAAAATCAAGGCTTGAGCCAAAATTCGAGATGACAAGACGTTGAATTGCACTGTAGTGGATATTGCTGCTATGTAAAGGAAGGAATGTTATTCTATTTATTTCAAAAGATCACGTCAACGTGATTATTTTTAGTGGATTGATAACATAGTTGGATAGCATCCAATTCTGTGCCTGTCTCCCCACCACAGAGTAGTTCTACATATTCTACGGAAGAAGGGTTAAAGGTGAGATCCGCTTACAACTGCCACATGGGAAAATCGACCACGCAGGCTAAAATATATCGTAACATGAACAGGTACTTTCCAATTCATGCTGTATGAAATGAATTCACATGGCCCAGTCGAATGCATGACTGGCTCACAAGCAAAGTAATGGGAGGCTCGACCATGTATTGTTACTGCACTCTTTGGAGAAAATAAGTGGACAAATGAAAGGGGGACATTGATTCCATTACGAACCAAATAGCATAGACTGATAAAGTGCACAACGGCCTGAAAGTTGGAAGACTACATGCAGACATGGCCCGAGACCGAACTAACTGGAGTCAATGAACCACACCACCGGACCCTACCACCAGATGCAGACTGATGAATATTCTGTTACAAAAATGGAGTGCAAAGGATATTTTACACATCCTAACATTCAAATTAGTTTATTGTATGTTCAAATTTTCTCCCCTAAAGCCTATGTCCGATATCTATAAAAACTTATTTTTACAAAATAGTGTTTGAATGGCTGAACGCTTCTCGATTTCGTGTTTAAGTGACTCCTATAAATGCATTGTGAAGAAAAATTTATAACTCAACAAAATAAAAAATGGGTATATCTGTGTTAAATGGGAAGGACAGTTTGAATATCCAGTGAAATTCTATGAGTACTGTGCCGTTACATTGCCAAACACCACAACAACAACCATAACGGCCAGCCCAAGGTATGAACTTGCAGTTACACAACTGCACCAGTTCGTAAGAAAGAAGTGGAAGCTTAATCAGACACTACACACTCCTTCCAACAACAAGACAACAAGAAAAACTTACCTTAACAAGTGGAGAAGTGTCACAACAAACCGTGGATAATTTAAATTAACCCCTGTACTGGACATCAGAACAGCAAAAAGTGAAAGAAAGAACAACAACATACCTTTACGAAGGTAAAATAATTTAATCTTGATACCCAAAGTAGAACAACCTTTTTTTTAAATATAAAAAAATTAAATAAAACCGTCCATAGAAGAGAAAAACAAACAATAATATAAGATAATTAACAACTGAGAAAAACTCCTGAAAACTGAGGTCGGCCAACCAGAAATAAGTGTAAAAGGTACATGACTACATGATAATTACTTTAAGTGAGTAGTGCCTTTGGGGTGCTTTACAAAGGGTGACCTTCAAAGTACAAGTTTTCTCTTCATTTACTCTTACTTTCATTTAACTTATTATATTCGTCCGGATAGTGTGATCATGGAGCTTTCGCAAGAGGATCAGGGTAATTACGTCTCGAGTGACATAAACACAAGTAGAATAAACAGACGTTAAGACAGCCGAACAAACACAAACCGGGAAAATATCGAGTCAAGAAAGTTTGGATAAAGTGTTAAAGTCACACAGACACCAAAATAAAATATTTACAAAAGCGACAGAATCCCCAAAACAACCACTACCATCACTACAGAGTAGCCATGGTAACCAACATTCGCCATCAAGAGTTGGCAATGACCAATCACAAAGCATAAGCATAACAATGGTCGAAACATAAGGAACCCGGAAATTCCAAAACTCATTCATTTACATTTTACAAGAAAAAAATAAAAGGAAAAGCAGGAATTAAAATTAAAAGTGACCCAAACTAAATTTCTGATACTCTGGAGAAAACTCACATGGTCCTAAAACCTTTCCAAGAGGTAAAGTTTCTTTGAAGTACATATAGAGGAGATACACCTTATCTCCCAAAACTCCACATTAATAATAATCATAACTTTTCATAATTTCCCAAACTAGATGAAACGTAATACACCTTCATACCACACACATCCAGATCATTAGGATATGTATACTATATATATATATATATATATATATATATATATATAAATTTACAGAGGAAACCCGAAAACCTTGAACAGTTACTGCCTCTTAAATTTTTGAACCAACAACTAGCATTATGGCTTTTTCAAACGTCTTAAACACACGAAAGTTCTAGAAGAGCGCACGTTTTCCAAAACATCATTTCGGCCTCCAGCGACTAAGTTCAATTTAAATGAAGAAGAAACTTACAGTTGCAGAATCAGGCTTGTAGTAACATCAAAGCGTCAGTTGCTCCATACTCACGTAATGATATCACAAAATATTGCATTTACTGCAGAAAGGAGGACGGTCTTCAAAATTTAAAAATTAAACCTTTAGAATGGCTGAAAGCCATCGCACTAATATATTATGTCGGATCCATAATGTGCGCTAAGGCCAAAAGCCGGAGCGAGTGAGTAGCATGTCCTTCCTCCATCATGGTCAAGCATCTTCTCATTTCTTTGCTGATGAACCCCAACTTGAGCCATACTATTTCTGAAGGATAATATTACGTGTTTTGAGCATTTTTGACAGATTCACAAGATGTTGTTTGTAAGATAGTGTGCGATCAAGTGTAATCCACAAATATTTGGGATAGCTGCTATGCCGAAGTTCTTGGTGACAAAAACGTATGTGAAGTTTAATGCCAGCTTGGCGATTATTCAGGTGAAAACATGACACTTCTGTTTTCTTAGAGTTAGGACACAGTTGCCATTTCTTGAAGTATGTTTCAAGTGAAATCAGGTCCCTTTGTAGCACTTCTTCTGTCACACTAAGGTCTCGAATTTGAGTAGCTCGTGTTATGATATCAGCATAACAAAATGTTTGTGATGATATTTCTGGGAGATCAGAGATATACAAACTGAACAGTAGGGGAGACAGTACCGATCCTTCAGGTAATCCATTTTTTAGCTTCCTTTCTCTACTCATACTATTTCCCATACACACTCGAAATCTTCTGTCATCGAGCATATTGCTTATAACCTGCACGATGGTCCTACAGGGTACAATTCTGAGAAGCATGTAAATTAATCCTTCCCCCCAGACTGCGTCAAATGCTGCTGTAAGATCAATGAATACAGCTGAGGTCTTGAGTTGTTTCTGGAAACCTGCTTCCATGTGGAATGTCAGTGAAAGCACTTGATCGCAGCAGCTGCGATTTGGCCTGAATCCAGCTTGATCAACTGTAATACGCTGAAAAATAGTTGCACTGATTCTGTTGTGGAATTGGCTCTCAAAAAGATGGGCAACTGGTCTATAACTGCTTGGGTCATTGGCAGGCTTACCTGGTTTCAAGATGGAAATCACTTTCGTTCGTTTGAATTCTGCCGGGAGTTGTCTGTTCTGTAGAAGGTCGGTAAAAAACCTTAACAGCCAACTTCTTGCATTCTTCCCTAAATGAATGCGAAATTCTGGATGAATGTCGTCAAAATCTGGAGCTGTACTTGGTTTAACGTCATTGAGAGCAGCATTGATGTCTTGCACCGTAAGCGGTTGTGAATACCTTGATGTGCGTGGTGTTCTTGATTCCAGAGTTTGGAGCTGGCGCCGTATGTATTTGGTATGTTTCTTATCTGATGGAGTTTGGGAAGTTAATAATAATGTTATTTGCTTTACGTCCCACTAACTACTCTTTTACGGTTTTCGGAGACGGCGAGGTGCCGGAACTTTGTCCCACGGGAGTTCTTTTACGTGCCAGTAAATCTACCGACACGAGGCTGACGTATTTGAGCACTTTCAAATACCACCGGACTGAGCCAGGATCGAACATGCCAAGTTGGGGTCAGAAGGCCAGCGCCTCAACGGTCTGAGCCACTCACCCCGGCAGAGTTTGGGAAGTTGTGACGATGTGAGATGCTACTTCATCCGGAGTAACTCCAGGCTGTTCCTTCACCAAATGTGTCCTTCCTCCAAGTTTTCTGCGGTGCCCCCAAGATCTTCTACTGGAATGAGTTAGGTCGATATTCTCCACTGTTTCAATCCACCGTTCTCTCCGGGTAGTATCCATGCTGGAAAGAAGTTCATCAGCTATGTCTTCATCACCAGTATGCAGATATTCGTTATAGAGTGCATCAGTCTCTGCATTCCAACCAGGGATGTATTATTTTCTATGGCATACTCTTCTTCTTAGCCTCCATCATAACTGCATCTACGAAACGCTTGTAATTGTGCTTGGGAGCAATCCACCGAACACATTTATCCAGTTCAGTGGTGAATGTTGACAAGTTTGTTTTTCTGAAGTTCCTCCGAGCATGTGGTATTGACCGTACAACAGGAATTTTCATGCCAATGTCCACTACAATGGGGCCATGTAGACTGTGTGGAAAATGTCTTAACACTTTACGACTGGTATGTAAGGGCTGTCCTGCCTCATTGCAGCTAACAAATCACAAGTCAGGATTGAAATCCCTATTTCATGCAGCTCATTGGAAAGTACCAAGATCTTTTGGGTAAAAATCGGGTGGAGATTGTTCATTTCTGTCCATTCTACGAGTTTCTTTCCACATTCATTGTTATTCGAGTACTTCCATAGTTCGTGATGGCTGTTGAAGTCGCCTATATAAACTGCAGGGTGTTGAGCAGTCGGGAGTACGGTACCTGACCACTGTGCGTTTGGGGTTTATAAATGTTAAAAATAGTAACATGTGCCACTCGCACAGCAACACAATGGATGTCTTCGTCTTTGTCTTCGTTTTGAAAGAGCAGTGAGGCATCTTGGATATTATTACGAACATAAATAGCTATACCATGTGCACTGTGATATGTTGCACCAAGAGCTGTGAAACCATTAATGAGGCCCCTTTTCGGAAACTCTTCTTTATCGGCTGTATGGATTTCATGTATACCAACACATCTATATTATTATTCAGGATAACTTTGGATAGGTAGTCACATTTTGCTCAGCTGATGGTTTCTACGTTAAGCTCGAAAACATGGATGAAAGGTCCGATGTTTCTTGTCTGGTAGCTCTGAGAAGAGCCATTTCCATGAAATACTTCTGCTATTGCTGGAGGATCTTTAAAAAGATAGGTCCAGCAGCCACAGTTATTGCTTTCTTAGCACCACCCGGCGGTCACGTGTAGGGCACTTTGAGGGTAAACCTACGGACGTGAAGCAATAATACACCGCCTATTTATCTACTTTTATGAGATAATAAATTCACTTACTTGAAGAATTCTGAATTTTTTAGGCAACCTGAACAAATTTTAAATTCCACTTGTACCTGTCCATTTTATTAGTTAATACTAATTGTGTAAGTATGTTTGCAATCAAAACACTAGAAGCATCTGACTGACAATGAACACTAAAATGAATCAGAAAGTGTGACCACATCACTGGAATGAACATAAATCAATAGCACAATTTTTTATGCTTATAACAATGCACAAGTTTTATTTGAAAACTATGATACCGAAGATGTAGCATAACTGACCTCAAAGTTTCATTTCTACAACACATTATCTGCTTTGGCGTCCACAAATGGAGGAATCTGACTTAACACACAAGAGAACAGAAATGATCAGAAAAAGGAATCTAACCAAATAATTTCAAAATGACATTCTTCGAGTTATCACATTATTGAACTGAGCCATCATTATATTGATTAATGAAACTGATTATGTTAGTTTGAAATATTTATTGTTTACAATGTACATAAAACTTAACAATTTCGAATTAGAAGATTTAATTTCTAATCTAAAAGTATAGCTTTTTCTGTGTGTCACTGTTGGCATGAACGTATAAAAATATTACTCAGAATATCTGGAAGCAATAGTTTCAGATAGCATTTCAGATGATAAGAATGTGATGAACAAATGATGCAGAGAAAGTGAAAGAAAGAACACTTTTTCATGGTTGCTTAAAGGTATTGTAAACAAATACACTTCAAAAATATCTAGCTTTACCAGAGATTCTTTATGTATATATATATATTGAATAAAACTACGAGTACATGATGGAACATTAAATATGACCTTAAAGTTCCTGAATATTTTAGATAATTTTAACCAATAGAATTTTCAGATATTAGTGTTTAAATGTAACCTTGTAAAGACAGGATTGAACTGATGAACATGGCCACTTTTGGGGATAAACCAACCACTACTGAACACAACTGTGAATAGGTACAACATATTCCATATTGTATAAAACTTGTAGTGTACGTACTTTGTTCCTTCTTTGATGTATGGCAACAGCTTTTCATCAGTTTGTTCCTCTATGAATATTTCCTCCTTAGTATCTTCGGAAGGCTGTCAGTAAGAAATAAGACAAGTAGAATAAAGAAGTAAGGAATAAAAATATATAGGCCTAAAATAGAAACAGCTGAGAAAATAAATTCCATAGTGGCACGAGAAGAGTATAACTAATTTATCCCCCATTTAAAAAATATATAATGGAAAGGAACAATCAAATGAAAATCCCATTAAATGCAAGAGAGGTGTCTACCTTGGTGGTAAATGGTACACAAAAATACATTATTATCAAGCACTAAATTTTAAAAGGACAGAGAAGAAGACAGTTTCCTAAAAACAGTATTCTACAATTTTTGCTATTTTTTCTATTAAGCACACAGCTCATCCTTCATAAATGTATAGAATTTACAAACTCTTACTCATAATGTTTTCTGTTTTACAAACATAATCAACACACATACCACTTGTGCAACTACTTCAAATAATACTATACAAATTCTATTAGGTTAAAATTTACATTGCATTTACTTATTTAATTTTTTACCCTGTTTGGAACCTAACTTGCACAATGACCTGCTGTGTTTTAACCTGAGTCCCTTTGGCACTGCTTTTCAAACAATTGATGAGTTATAAGAACATGAAAAGGAACACACCGTAGGACAGCAGTAAACACAGTAGCATAGAAAGGGAGGAACATTGCAAATTTGTAAATTTAAAATCACCTACATATTTGTGAATATTCAGCAGAGTATATGTACACATACATGTATGGGTGGAGGTACTTCCATGTATGTGAACATGTGCAATTTTAGGAAAATAAATAATAGTAAGCAGTATCTCCGAATCATTACCCAATACCATTCCTTGCTTCTGCTTCACTTTCTGTTGATCCCTAATTCCACAATGACTAGCCATTTTCTTCATCCTCTTATATTCATACTGCCCTGTTCCCATCTTCCTACATATGAGTTGACTTGTCACCTCTTTGTTCATTTCCATGTTCCTATATACTTTCTTTCCAAAAACACTTCACTGTAATATCAAATAATCCCACAGTACTCCTACCACTTTCCCAACAAGTGGACAATGCTTAAATCATAAGCATAGAAATATCCATCATCCCCCATCTGTACATCACATTAAGACCAAAAGCATAAATCAGTTAAAGTCCCAATCAATGAATGAATCAATCAATGAATCAATCAAACAACAGCAATTAGGGCTGTTGGTTGTTTATATAGAAAAAAGATTGTGGAAATATATGAAACATATTATTTCAATCACTAAATCATTTTCCTATAAGTGAACATTTGCCAAAATTTGTCCCCTTGAATTCAAACTTATCTTCATGTTGTGACCTTTCCTACAGTTAAAGAACATGACTTAAATGTATTCATCAACTAATGTCAATCCAAGCCATCTCTCCAATGACATCTCAGAATATACTGCTTAATCAAACAACTTGTCTCCTTTCTCCAAGTCTCCCCAGCTGAAACTTTGCAACATATCTGTAACACAACTCTTTTGTTAGAAGTCACCTGCAAGAAATGGTGATATTTCTGTGGATCATTTCCTGTTCTATACTCAAGTAATACTGGTGATGGTCTCACACAATCATTGTGGCTTTGCTGGAGATTTATATGCCCTCTCCTTTACAACCCCTAAATAACCTCATAATCATATTAAGAGATCTGTAAATTTTATTTTCAATATGTTTAAATGATTACCATAATGAAGCTATATCCTTATTATGAATAGCTAGGTACTTACAGACATCCCCATGAAGAAATTTCACCCATACATATATAATAATAAAACCGGAGAGGACTCTTTCTATATGTGAAACAAAGAAACTGACTTTTCACCATGTTTACAAATATAGCATTGCCCGATGTCCATCTTACAATATTGTCAAGGTCTTTTTCAGTTACTCATAATCCTGAAACTTATTTATTACACAGAGCCTCATTACTTTTTCAGTTCATTATTCATATTGTTTAATATATCAGAAAATAAAGGTCTCATAATACTGCCCTGTGGGACCCAATCCCATAATTGTTACAGGATCATATAAAGCTTCACCTACTCTAATGCTCTGAGTCCTATTTTGTAGAAATACACCAGACGTGGCCAAATTTTAATGGTAAAAGTTATATTTCTACCTTTATATAAACTATCGTCCTTTATAACCTAATCCTTGAACTTGTTTGGAGGCAAAGTTTCCACTTGGGATATCCTGGTCCACACTATTGTATTTTTTTCATACAGTGGCTACAGTAAGAACCACAATGTAATTTCATTATTCACATGATTTTGTGTCATTTTTGTTAGTGAGCATGTTCTGTTGTTTTTCTTTATTACCTGCATATTGTGGCTGTTTGGAAGTAAATAATGTGACCTATTGTTAAGACTGTGCATTCTGTAAATTACATGTATTGTTGATACTATTCAGGAGTTCAGTTGATATTTCTTAAGAGTGGTTCTAGAGAAGTGTCAAATTTTGAGGTTATGGGGAGACGAAGAGACCTTTCGCCAAGAAAGGCATTGTCAGAGAGCTACTTCTTGAGAAACGTCATTCACAACAAGAAATAGATTCTAGATTGCAAATACCACAGCAATCTGTAAGTAGAATTTTAAAATGTGAAGATAACGGGAAGACAAAATGTGATGATGATATGCTTGTTGTTTTAAGGGGCCTAACATCGAAGGTCATCGGCCCAAGACAAAATGTCAACAACGTGTTGGAAACTGTGTGCAGAAGAAGAAACCAACCCCAAGGAGGAAGCAAAACTGATTAATTTGTCAGTAAACAACCGCAAGGTTACTAGTTTGGATTTACGTAAGAAATTAGAAGAGTATGGGTCATTTGTATTAGCCAGGACTCTGAGGCGAGAGCTGTTTAATGCTGGAATGAAAGCAAGATGACCTCAAGGCAAAGCGAAGTTTACTCCTGCTATGGGTGTAAAGAGGTTCCAGTGTGCCACGACTCTCCAGAATTGGCCATCTGATGAATGGAAACAGGCAAGTCCATGACAATTACTGTAATTCCTAAATTACCATTCATTATTCCATTATAACCCAATCTAAGTGATGTAACCGTACAGCACAGTAAATGTATGAAATTCTTCTTTTAAACCATACAGCTTATTGCATTTAATGCTAGGCTTATTTGTTTTACTTATTTCAGGTTTGCTTTAGTGACGAATCGGTATTTCCTCTCATAGAAGAGACAAGTCAATATGTCAGAAGATAAGGAGAAGCATTCCATCCAGATTGAGTGAAGCATCCAACTTTAGTGATGGTCTGCAGTGTGTTTTCTTGGTATGGCTGTGGACGATTATATATTGTAGAAGGAACTATGAGACGTGAACAGTATAGTATTAAGAACCCGTTTGGTAGCTCAGGTGCAAGAGTAATTCGGCCAAAGTGAATTTATTTTTATGCAAGATAAGATTTTTATGCAAGAACAAAGCCTAGAAACAGTCCAGACATGAACCCCATAGAATATCCTTAGAAAATAGCAAAGAAAAGTCCAAAAAAAGTATAACGACAGAAATTGGCTTGATTGAGAAGCTGGGTCAGATCGGGTGTCATGATGACGATTTAAAGAGTCAGTGTAAAATACTGTTTGAGGGTATGCCCAGTCTAATCAAGTCGCTCATGAAAGCTAAGGGGGTGCATAAAAAGTACTAATGTCATCAACTTTAAAATTGGTAACATCTTATCTGTTCAATTCTCGAATTTTTAATGTTTAAAATTTGGCCATATCTTTATCTATCCCGAACGCACTAATTTTTTGTCAGTAGTTTCCCGAGATCTATCCTAAGAAAATTCTTGGATATGTCAATCGTGATACATTTGACTTCCTGAAGCTAATATATCTGCTATATCATGCTGGAATCCACAAGATGAGCTTCAGTGGAATAATGTTTCCTAAATCTGAACTACCTTCTATCGAGCCAGTTGGTAATTTCTTAAATGTGTATAACATAATCAGAGAGAATGCATTCCAAGAGCTTGCATGCAACACAAGTCATGACGACTAGTGTGTAATTACTGGCTTTAAGTTTAGCACATTTTCTCTATACACAGAGTGCTACTACACTAAGTATTCATTCATCTGGTATAGCTGTTTCATACATACTCTAATCAATATCTCAAAGAACTGACTTTCGTATATGCCCAGAAATTTTACCCATTCCAGCAGCATTTCTAGTTTTAAATTTTTGTATATTACATTCAATGTTCCTTATAGTGGATATTGTAAAGTAATTTCAAAGGATTAGGTGAAATTGTCAACTGCGTCAGGTACTGCAAAAGGACATGACCAAACCATTGGTGACATATCCTATGCGTCACGAGTGACGGCTGCGATGCCCATCGACTAATGAAGTATACACATTCTCATGTTGTGTAATTGCTACTTCATACCTTTCTTAATCTGTCAACATTCAACACCGTACACAGCAACAAGCCGTAGTAACACGGCTGAAAGTAATTCCAGTATCAAGGAAGACAATGTACACTGCCGGCTGGTGCTCTCAGTGCTTTTCAATTAGCATTTTGGCAGTGAAAATTGCATGAGTTGTTCCAACACCCTTAATGAAGATGCATTGTATAGCAATAATGCCGGCGATTTCACCCAGTCAATAATGAAGGCTACTCTAAAAGATCTTCTCATGTACAATTGGGTGCAATTTGGATGGTAATTTGCACATTCTGCTGAATCGTCATTTTGCTCAAAAATAGGCACAAGGATGTTTACAGCCCAATGACTGGGAACAGAGCCAGAGTCAACTCTGGCACTGAAGAAGCTTGTCAGCCAGTTGATAATGAGTTCTTTAAACTGCCTCATCTTCCAACGATACAACAAGCAAAGTCTCTCACTGAGGGACAAAGGAAAAGAGACAACAATCAAGAAAAAGGTTTATCACAATAGTTCTATAAACTTTGACTGTCCTACATCAACACAGATCTATCCATATTAAGAAACAAAGTACAAATCTATGTGAAGATAAACCGACGTCCAGAATTATCGCATGGAATATTTGGAAGCTAATACTCAGAGAAGTGTACGAAAATACTAGTAAACTGCAGGGTATATGCTGTAAACGGGAATCATGCATCAAAGGTATCTGGGCATAGAGAAATACTCACGGGTCAATTTATCTCCAAAATGAGGAGACAGGGTTGGATCAAACACATTTCAATGACACATGGGTGAAATATCAATTAAGAAATAGTAAATGTAAGGATCATCATTATTTTACTGTAAAACCAATTATAGTATTAACATTAACAGCTAAACGATAGCTGGGCATCTCAGAGAAGTTAACTGTCAAAAATGTAGAATGACACTGCGTAAGCACTGTACAAGTCTACATATAATTGCACCTTAAAGTTCTACACAACAATCTATACTGAAAATGCGATTTTCACACCACACACAGGATTTCTGCAAACCAATTTTACTAATTCAACAAGGCATCAATAAATCAAAATAATGCACTTGTAATACTTCTGTATAATTAATACAGCAGTATATACTGTGGAAATAAATCTTTCATCTACAACACACTGCACCCGAAAATGGCATAATTGGAGTTAAAATTGAGATTGCCGCAAAAGCTTAATTTAATTCGGTCAATGGGTCATTTATAACAGCTCTGGTGAATGCCAAGATCTGATAACCTTGGAGAAATTCGCCTTTAAGCTCATAGCTGCATGGTCGTGTGGCGACCCGTCCCTATTTTCTTATTGGTCAGGAGGTTAACATGTGACAGATATGAACAGTTAAAATTTTCAAGGCTAACACCACCCGGCAAGTTTTCAGAATTCTTCACAAGACCAGTTTTGAACCATGATACTATAAGAAGACGTGAAGAAATGTATGATTGGTTTCCTACTAATCAAACCTTCTAGACTGAGGACTGATAAAATCAGTGTGAAACCGACGCTCAACTTACTCAGATTTTACTCTACTGTTTTCATACTGCTCTACTTTAAAGCACAACTTCACTTCGCTTTCCCACTATAATTCGACAAGATATTCAATGCCAAACGTCGTTTATTAGTCCTGATGTCTTACAAAGGGAACACATTATTTCGTCTTCTGCGCGACATAACCACTACAATATTAATTCCAGAACACATGTGGTGTGCAAATCATCTGAACCCGCAAGTTACCTGTCGACTGACATTTAAATAGGCATGGTTGGAACACATATTAATGTGCCATTTTAGTTTCAGTATGTGTCAGTATGTGTATATGTGTGTGAGTGGAAGCCTACTGTTACAAGAAGCCTGCAAGACAATGAACAAGGGGAATCATCACGCTGCTTGCAAGAGGAATCTCTACTTTCATCATGGTGCACCTTGCAAGGGATATTACTTCCGGAATGTGCCACTAAAAGGGGAGATCCCACAACACCCTACAGGGTGCTAAAGGGACCAATCGTGAGACGTTGCCAACCAGGATTTAATCAACTTCCATCATAAAAGGTAGAGAACCTTTTTAATATTAATTTCCTTTTCAGAAGGACTTCATTCTTGAAATAATATCTTCCATTATTTTGTGTTGTTACAGATTCTTACCGCTTCTAATCTACTTATTGGTGTTGGTAAATTTTGTGAATGATTGAAATACACTCATGTCCATAAAATCCAGAGCACCTTGAAAGACTAGGAATAGGAAGTTCATATTCACAGGACATATGCATTAGTATGTTCTGAAGAAACGATTAGCATTTGAAACATGCCGATCCTCAGGTTCAAGGTCCACATCGATATCCCTGCGCACAACCACGGACTCGTAAATTGTGCCTGCGGCTCTCGTTGTCACTATAAACCAAAGGTAATGGATCAGCGTGACTTGAGCAGACGTGCCTGATGCCTCGCAGACGTGTGCAAGAAAAGTATTGTCAAGTTAGTGAGTTTGAAAGAAGGCGAATTATTGGCATGAGAGAACGTGATACATCTATCTGGTAAACTGCAGCTTGTGCGCGAAGTGTGTCGGCAGTGCAGCGGTTGTGTACAGAACGTTCATAGAAGGCCGTAGATCACAACGAGATGGGTCCGGTCACACCAACCAGAGAAGATCGACACCTCATCCGGATGGCATTGCAGCACAGATTTGCGTCTTCCTCGGCTCTGGCGCAACAGTGGAACACATCGTTCACTACCAGGAGTGACAATCCGTCCCCGTTGATTACGATATCGGTTACCAGCGCGTCTTCCACTTCTCCGCCTAACTTTGACCAACGTGCATAAACATGCTAGACTGCAATGATGTATGAAACGACGTCACTGGGGACAGGAATGGCAGCAGATAGTGTTTTCGGACGAATCCAGGTCCTTTCTGTTTGAAAATGATGGCCGCATTTTGGGTCGCCGCAGACAGGGTGAGAGGCATCACACTGACTGCTTTCACACAAGACATACAGCGCCAACTAAAGGCGTTATGGTGTGGGGTGCTATTAGGTACAACCACAAATCAGAGTTGGTATGTGTCCAGGTCACTGTTACCAGTTTGACCTACGTGAATGGCATCCTGCGAATTTAGCCACACCCTTTCTGCACAACACCCCAGACGCCTTCTTTCAGCAGGTCAATGCGAGACCACATGTCACTGCATGAACACGTGCTTTCTTGTTGTCACAGAATGTCAGACGGTTGCCCTGGCCCACCTGATCATCGGACTTGGCGCTAATTGAAAATGTGTGGGATATGGTGAAAGGACGGGTGTGGAGCTCTGACCCAATGCCAACCACCAAAGATGAACTGTGGAGCCAGGTGAATTCAGCATGGATGACTATAACCCAGGACCCCATCTGTGCCTTATACGTGTTGATGCCATCACACATGGAATATGTTATCAGTGCCCCCCGAGGACCCAGCGCCTACTAGGCAACGGGGCACATGCCGAACCTGGGGTACTGAAATGCTAATCGTTTCTGCAGAAAATACTAATGAACATGTCCTGTGAATATGAACTTCCTACCTCTAGACTTTCAAGGTATTCTGTTGTTTATGAAGATGAGTGTACTTCTAAGAGTTAAAATGTGTTGATATTGTAATAGGTCTACTATTTGAATTTCATTAACAACGTAGTGCACTAACAATTAAGTGTTAAAAATCACAGATCAATTTGTTTAACTTAGAACCTAAAACACTAACAGGAATGGATACGGTGCATTCCTTTGTGAATTTTTTACATAATATTACACCTCATCTTGCATAATTTCATCAATGAAGTACAAACTGTCATCCAAATGTTACTTATGTACATTAGGAACTAAACTTATGATATAAAGGTAAGTTATATTAAAAGTAATGAACGTGGATGTAAATGAAGGAGTGTTAATAATAGGCTTTAATAACATACGATGCTCTATTTAAGAAGGCGGTTAGTGCTCAATGGAAATGGCCTAGCCTTCTTAAGTGACAGAATGGAATGATAGCTCATATTTATGAACAGTGAGGAAGTAGCAACCAATATTGCATTATGGAGAGTATATTATTGAGCATATGAAGCGAACAGCACAGTTTAAGGTAATAAATCACTCTCTGTGCTCACTCAACAACACCAAGCTTGTCTAATTAAGGAAACGTATCTAATTAATGCAAATATTAAACCATTATTAGGCTATCTTCTATAATGTGCTAAAGTGATCATTCTTCTAGTTATTCGATCATGATTCTTATAGCGAGAGAGACATAAGTTCTCGAATGTTCAATAAATGATGAAGAACACACGTAATGTAATAATCATGCCTAACTAAAATGATTAACCTCACATGACCTAACTCTTGGAGGGTGGGGGTATTTGAAAAGTAGGGCTTAGCCAAGAATGCAAACTTAACCTAACATGCATGGATTCGACTCGAGGCCTAACATCACAGGCCATGGACTCAACCCTAGGCTTAACCTTACAAGGTCATTAGCTTTACAGACTCAAGTTTGATGTCCAAGAGTGCTGGCTTAAGCTATCAAGCACGGATTTGCTGCCCGGCTTAACCTTACAAGGGCGTTACAGACTCGAGTTTGACATTCAACCCCAGGCTTAACGTAACTAGACAAGATGAGACATGGTGCATGGGCTTTAGGAGCTGAGCTTCGTAGTGCATGGCGGCCATTCACATTATTTTAATAAGACAAGACAGATGGTGTAAAGCTTAATAAATGTGCTTTATTCATGGGGGCATAACGCGGAAAGTTGACATCAGGTCATGGAGCTGAGTGACTGCAAAAGGCCAAAAGGCTACAAACTAAAGGGCAAAAGGGAATGAGGTATGGTCTAGGGCTCAGATCTGAATGTGGAACAAGATGATGGTATGGGACTGTGGAGATGGTGAAGGTTTAACACATGTGCACTATTCATAGGGACATACCTCTATAAAGCTATTTCAAGGTCCTCAAGCTGAGCGGCTGCAGAGTCACAGATGTTGTTGCGTAATGTACTGCTGGTTTTTAGTGTTTGGAACTCTAAATATTTATTGTAACAATTCGAGCTCAGAAATTTGAATTTTAGAATTATTCTAGAATTCCTTTCTTTTGCTAGTTGTTTTACGTCGCACCGACACAGATAGGTCTTATGGCGACGATGGGACAGGAAAGAGCTAGGAGTGGGAAGGAAGCGGCCGTGGCCTTTATTAAGGTACAGCTCCAGCATTTGCCTGGTGTGAAAATGGAAAACCACGGAAAACAATTTTCTAGAATTCTAGAAATATAATACTGTTGATATCACTTAAGAGATTAAAACTTAAGCGTCAGAACATCAAAAAAATGTTCACTACATGTGACTGGGACTGCTGAGTATCATGCTAAGTAAATGAGTGCACGCTGAAAGTTTCTATTTAATTCTAAACACCTAACATTTGAGCTGCGTCAAATTAAAAAATTCCCCACACCGACTGGAAATCTAACTCAGCAATCTTTCCGTTGGACTGCTGTCTACCATAGTAACTAAATTATTTGTGTTAAGTACAGAAACACCCAACTTTTGAGCTACACGAAATGAAAATTTCGCCGACGCGACTAGGATTTGAACCCGGGACTCATTTACTTGGGAAACAAACAACCATGCTAACTAAATGACATGACTGTAAATTAACAGCTTATGTGTTTCACTGAAGCACCTAGTTTAGCGTTACAAGATTCAAAGGAAAAATCACTAGCAATACTAGGATTTGAACATGGAGCACGCTTGGACCCAAAGCTGAAGTGCTATTCAAATATCTAACTCCAAAAGTTCAAACTTCTAATTCTGAGCAAAGAAAACAATCGCTGATTTGGGTTCTCAAACCTGGAGCTAACTTCGACTCAGAACTAAAGGTCTTAAGTTCATAAGAAGAAAAGATGTTGAAAGACCTCAACCTGACCCGGAGTCGATGACAAGCTTTTCTTTCACTGAAGACTAAGTGTGAACGATTGGCACAAACTATGTTAACTGAATGTGGAAAGAGAATGCAACAAATTTTGTATTAAGTAAGGTCGGGACACATGTACGTCTCAGCAAAAATGAAATTGATTGTAGGAATATTCTGATTAGACTTGGAAATATTTGCTGTGACATGAAATACAAAGTTCATTGTTTTTGCAATTAGCCTAGCATGCACATCTTAGAAAAAGAACATTGGCGGTACGAGCAAGTTGACCAGACTTGGAAGTAACTTAATTGCTAAGACAGGGAATACAAAGTTTATTGTTCGCGCATCGAACTGTGGGCTGCAGATTTGAAACCTGGAGATGTGTAATTTCCTGCTGAAATGTTTACATCACATGGCACCTAACATTAGAGCAGGGAGCAATTAAAAAATCCCCAGGCCACCTGGTAATCAAATTCAGCACACTTTCCCTTGGACTGTTGACTATCATAATAGCAAAAGGATTCAATACACACAACCATCGAGCTAAAATAAATTAAATATCACCGACCAAACTAGGAATCGAACCAGTGGGTTCTTTACATTGGCAAGAAACAAGAATGCTAACTAAAGGACTGTACATTAAAAGCTTGTTTGTTTAATTGAAACACATCAAATTCGAGTTCCTTTCACGGGGGAGGGGGGCAATAATAATATTCTCTTTACGTCTTACTAACTACACTCAAAAGTTTGCAAAGTTTGCAATAATAATTTTGAAGAACAAAACTGCTTTCATGCTGAATAGTCAACGTTCACGCACAATAAGAAACTTTAACCTCTTGAGCTACTCAGCTCCGCAATGAATTTGCTAAGTGCAAAAATTTCAATCCCCGCTTTAAACAATTTTTCAAAATGCTAATGTGCCAGAATTTAGTCCTGCAAGCTTTCCTTCATGTGCCAGTAAATCTAACGAAACAAGGCGGACGTATTTGAACACTTTCAAATACCAGTGGGCTGAGCTAGAATAAAACCTGCCAAGTTGGGGTTAGAAGGCTAGCGCCTTAACCGTTTGAGCTACTCAGCTCGGCTATTCAATTATTAAGTACCATAAAAAACACACACTAATAATGATGATAATAATAATAATAATTTGGAGAATCCTACCCACAAACAAATGTTACAGTTTTCGTGTTTTTATTGTTGGCGAAAAACATTTCCAAATGAGGATCGGGATAAGGTGAACTATGCAGGGAACCACAGCTGGGTACTCTCTAACACTACTGATGAATGATATAAGGAGAAGAAGAAGATGAGGAGGAAAGGCCAGGATGAGGAGAAGAAGGTGAATAAGAAGAAATCTGTCGCTCTACAAGCTCGTTTCATACAGATATTTTGAGCATACACTTTTAAATCTTCCTCAGTTTGATATCCCTCTGAACTCCTGCAGAAGGAATTTCCATTCACGGCTGGCCACAACAGTGAAGGAATTATTGTAGGTAAATGATTTTTGCTTAGGAATAGCGAGCAATGTCGAGCTCAGCGCTCTGGTGTTTTGATCATGGTGTTCAGAAAGGCTATGAAATTGTTCATACAAGTAAGATGGGGATTGTAAGGTAAGGATTTGATGCAATGAAGTTAGGGTATGCAGCTTGCGTATGTCTTCAAGGCGTAGCCATCCGAGGTCGACATAAGTCTGGGTAAAATGATCTGAAAATTTCAGATTAAATATAAATCTTACACAGGCATTCTGTGCACATCGTAGTTTATCCCGAAGCTCTGTTTTCATGCCTTTGTAAACTACGTCACAATAATCGAATATTGGAAGTACGAGGGTTTCAACTAGTTTCTTCCTTAAACTGAATGGGGAAAGTAAATTTGAAATTGTTCAATAGGTGCAGCATCGCGAAAAATCGTCTACTCACAGATATTGTCTGATCCGTCCACGAGAGGTGCTGTTCAATGCCCACTCCGAGACTTCTTAGAGTAAAGCTTGCTTTTGAAGTCATACCTGAGGAGTGGGCATGCAGTAATTAGTGGAAATAAGTCTTGAGTGGGCAACGGTTATGGTTTGGGATGTTTTGGGTTTAAAATAAGTCCATGCTGGGATGATCATTAGCTTATGGCTTCTAGTGTGCCGTATTCATGTGTGACATATGCTACAGCGCAAACAAAACCAACTAGCACGAGGTCCGGAAACATGGCGCCGGAGCAGTTTAGACGAGGACAGGTTTATAAATGTCGAATACGCAATGAAGTGATTGTGAAGAAAGGACTTTACTTTCATCTCTAAGCGGAGAAAACGTGTATATATGTGTAAATATTGTTAGAATTAAATCAAATGTAGAATGTATGAAAACAAGACGAAACCAAAAATTGACCACATAGGGTAATGTTACGGAGTATAAAATATCGATATTTGTTAATAAGAACGGTAGCGACATCTAGGTGTCACTTGATGTAACTAAACACCTAAGATATAGTTCCACATCTAGTATCTAATTTTGTTATTCTATGAATTGTGTAAAACGTTAAAAGTATTCTTGTTCATTGTTAATGTCAATGTGATGGTAGTATGGAAATGATACGTAAAAATTAGAAATTGTATGCAAAAGGAAGTTATTAGGGGATATGTATATGCAGTTAAGCCAATGCACCTGGCCTAAAATAACGGTGATATGCGTATGATTCTATAAAGGCCAAGCCATTACAGAAGGAGCAATACGATATATAATAGAGATTGTCCGTATCGTAAATAACTTCATATAATCAGAAGTGTATGCGTAATTGATTTACTAGTGGCTCTGTGTGTTGTCAAAGAACTAATATTAACCTTTTTCAGGTGTAATCTGCATGAGTCTAAAATGATGTCAGAAATGTATTCAAGAAGTACTAATTCACAGGAGAATATGGAGTGCTAAAACATGTACGAGTAGATCCAGCAGAGATGGTGGAGTGGTTACCGGGATGGATAACCTAAGCCAGTGATTCATATAACCCTGGCCATTCAAGTCAGTAACTGCTTTCCATTATAATGATGTCTTCTTACTGTGTACACTTTATTTGATGCAACATGCATCTGTATTTTATTTTAGTTACTACTTTCTTTAATGTAGGTAGTAATGTATATGTAGTACATGTTCGGAAGTAGTTCGCCAAAACGTAATAGTAATTACACCTCGAGCGGCGTGATATTATGTTATTTGGTATATAGGAATTCCCATATGCGTTTGGCGACTCGGAATTCGATATGATACGATACCATGCGAGTGAATGAATGGTTATGTTAGTGGATGACTTCGACATCGCTTATATTATGTTGTAGTGCCGTGATTACTGGAAGACACGAGCCTATGTATACATATGTAACAACATTAACATAGAATCAGCATATTTATCGCGAAGCTAACCTTGGTAATGCAGGTAAGTGACACTAATGTAGTAATGTTGTGAGTAATGACACTAGTGTGAATCAACGTGAGATAATAATAATAATGACAATGATGATGGTGTGAGTGTCAAATATATTAAGTACCTGCGATGATGGTGGTCATTGTGTTGATGAATAATTCAAGTGTATTAAGTGCTTGTGGTAGTAATAGTTATTATGATGATGAATAATAAAACATGGGGATGGTATCGTGATATGCCACTGATGTGTGGGTTAGCTTACATAAAATTTAGTGGTTGAAATAATGAAAAGTGCTGTGCTGTGTGGATTATTTAATAAGATGGGAGGTGACAATGAAGATTTATCTTGATGTCGCTATATAGAACGTATTATTTAATTGCGTTATGCCAGTGTGAAGTTAGATAAAGCAAAAGGAGGTGTAACACTCGTATATAAGCTAATGCTGAAATTGTAATGCCCTGGTATAAGATGATGTTAAGGTTATAATACACTTACATGATTGAATGCTGGGATCGTAATGTTGATATGTAAGTGTAGGCTAAGATGGTAAGGCAGATAATTATTAATTGCGATGAGATGTCGGTCACAATTGTCCTATCGATTATCGTTACGTTTCGGATGTCATATTCAAAATTTATGTCAATCATTAGGGTTTTTAGTCAGTATGACGGCGACGTGTTCGAGGCGTGCATAAGGCTTACCACGCGTACGGCTTCGAGGATATATGACGTGATATTAATAAGTTAGATGTTTACTTCATGGACATGGTAGTTTAGTAGATGTAGTAGAGATGTCGTATGTGGTTTTATTAACATTTGAGAGTATATATTCTTGTCCTTATGTATATTATCTTTGATTATTTATTTTATGCATTAGCATTAAGGTAACATGATCCTCGAAGGTATGCGCGAGGATGGACGTGTAATTATTGTCGCGTTGAGGCGAACCTCATCAGAACGTACGAGTTAGTTAAGGTGGTGATGATTATTTATCTTAATTAGGTTAGGCATCGCATATAAAAAGACATTATTATCAGCTGAATTTCACATGAACGAGATTCTCCTATTGAAAATCAGGCATCAAATCAAAACTGAAGAAATAAGAATACCTAAAACTTGTGGAGTAAAAGAAAGAACACGGTCATAATGGTAATTTTCCAGGTTTAGGCATGTTATTGAATTAAATATAGATTTAGGTTTGGAATTTCAAATAGCTATTATAAAATGAGAAATGATCAATTTGAAATCACTGCATTATGTTGAATTGGGTATAAATTAATTAAATTACGACAGCCGTTTTATGTCATTACCAATTTGTTTTTCGGTAATATTTGATATCTGTGTTATACTTTGGTTTCGTCTTAACTAGTAGGATCATTTATATTAATAAATATAATCCGATCCAGAATATTTCCATCTTTTCATTATAAAATAGATATACATGGCCTTACTTATGAAATTAATTCAAATTCCAAGATCATATTTGGTATAATCAATTTTAATTCAAGACAAGGTCTCGATTGTTACAAGCATGTCATAAATTATGAAAATAGGTGATGCAAACATAACGGCGATTGGCTTAGAAACTTTAATATAGAAATTTGATAATAAGCCGCCCGGTAGGATTCCGAATCCAATTTTCCACCGTTGATGCGATTTCTATTCACCGGAACATATTAGCTAGCTGAGGCACATACAAATTCCTGTGATCCTATGAAACAGCCCCACAACAATAAAAGAACCCGTCAAGACCCTGGGTGTAGAGTGCTCCCAATGCTAACCTATGAGGCAATGCCACGAGGAGGGCGTACTAGATCCATGCTAATTTCCTCGATTGCTTCCGAAACGTCTGTTGGTTTTGCATGGATATACAATTGTACGTTGCCAGCAAAAATGTGACATTTACAATGAGTCAGCTGTTTAGCTAAGTCATTGATATAGACAGAAAGTGGCAAGGGAGCTAGGGTTGACCCTTGTGTTACACCTGTTTTTACATATTGCCACGAAGAAAAGGTACCCTGATTGACGACACTTTGGTGACGTTCGCGTAAATAGGCTCCCATCCATTTCAGAGTACTGTAGGAGAACCCTAGGCGATAAAGTTTGGATAGGAGCAACTCACGGTCTACAGAGTCAAATGCTTTGCTGAAGTCCAACAATACTAGAATTGTCAGCTTTTGCTCATCAGTAGCCTCATCACTCACGCTTAGTAAGGTAGTACATGTACTGTGATTTCGTCCGAAAGCTGACTAGTGTGGGTCTAGTATGTCGTGGTCGTTGAGATAGTTCGTGATTTGATTATGCACAATGTGTTCGAGTCCTTTGGCTGTTATAGACAGTATATTAATAGGTCTGTAGTCACTGTTTAGTCTAGGAGATTTTGTTTTTTGTAAAGGATGTACCAGGATCATTTTACAGACAGTTGGAAATACACTGTTTTGAAGGAAGAAGTTGTATATGAATGTCAATACTGGAATAATGGTGTCGATAATTTTCTTTATCATTATAATGCATATGTTGTCCGCCCCTGTGGATTTAGTTTTAATTTGCAAGAAAAGCGCTTTCACTTGCAGAGGTGAGACATAACTACAATAAAATTTGTCTCTGCCTATGCGTAGTGGGTTGTAATTTGCACTCAAAAGATTTTCTTTTGCATCTTCGTTTAACTGAACATGGGAAGACATTAAGTGATTATTGAATTCATCAAAAGAAAACTCCAAATCGTCTACCTTGTTCGGTATATTTAGTCCGAATTGTCGGATTGACTTCCATAAGGTCTTACGTGAGGTTTTATAAGGTCATGGGCGTACGATAGTCGAGCGTTTCTTACTGTATCAACCGTTTTAATACATAGTCATTTGTAATAAAGTTTTCCTCTGTCGGATAATGTTTATATTTCCTATGAGCTGCATCCTGCTTGGCCATCATTACTTCTAATATGTTTTATCCACGGAGGAGTCTTTTATAGATGCGTGCTGTTCATAGAGGGCGTGTTTGTCAAAAATGTGAAATATCATGTTATTGAAAGGGTTGACCATGTTGTCAATGTTAGTTGTATGAGTTATCTCCTGCCACAGCATCGAAATAGCGTCTTTCAATAATTTTTCGATGTCAATATGGCTATAGTCTCTGTAAATCACATATTTAGGTTTATGTTTGGGGTATTGCAGTGCGTAAGACATAATGATAATGTCATGGGCTGACAGTCCGGGAGGAGATATCTGGCCATGATGTAATACCCTGTCAGGGTTGTTCGTTACTATTACGTTCAGTAGTGTGTGTGAAGTTTTAGTGTGGTGAGTGGGAGAAAGTAGGAGGATCGCCATACCGCATGCCAGAAACATGTTCAATAGATGGGTGGTTTTGGAAGGATCTGAATCTAGAAGGTTTGTATTGAAGTCTCCCATCATTATAACATGTTTGTACATAGGTTCTGTTAAGATCTGTCTCTAAGTCATTCAAACGGTGAGCTTTAGGTGGCTTGTATACAGCACCTACTAAGCATTTCACAGTAGAGACCTGTATCTCTATGAACATGTACTCAGGTTTTCGCTCATACGGTTGAGGAGACTGACAGATAATTTGAGGTATCAAGCACGAAGAGACAAAGCACAGACCCCACCTCTCCCTTTGCCAAGTCTCTCATTTCTCAGAAGGCAGTAGCCAGGTAATTCCAGATTCCTAGCCTGCTGTTTGACTTTGAACCAACTTTCACTGCATAAGATTATATCAAAGGACAGTAGTATGAAAATCGCTTTTAGTTCATGTATACGAGCTTCAGAAACTAAACTCTTTGCATTAAGGTGACATGTGAAGTGCGCTTTTATGTCTATTTAGGGCTGACTGGAGAATGTGTGTTGCAGCTTCAAGGAGTGGGGATTGGGTCAATGGACTAGCAGGTAGACAGGTTGAAGGGATGGATTGGGAAGGGGAAGTGTGACATGGGAAAGTATTGCTATGGTCATAGGGAATACGGCTGTGGTATGCATTGCCAATTAGTAAAATAAAATTAACTTGAACACAGCATGTGACTATATCCTATGAATGGTCAGCAATTAACATATTTTAGATAGTGAAATTGTTCATAGTAGTAATAATATTAATAATAATAATAATGTGCAACAGCAGATTAGGCATACAGAATACACAAGTAGGAGCTTATTGTACGTAGTGTTGGTGTGAGATCTATGTGGACGTAATATGGAGGCCTAACTTAAGTTAGAACCAGTTAGGAAAATTAATCAAAAGGGTAAGTAGATGGACAGGTGGTAGGATCAGAAGGGAGATAAGCAAATAGATATTTAGATAAATAGATAAATCAATACAGTAAATGGATAGATAAGTAGAGAGCTAGATACATAGATAAAGCTACTTGAAAAAACCAGGTTCTCAGCTGTGACTTATGTTGAAAGATGGGAGTGGACTCACATTGCCAAGTGATAAGGCAGCACTGCAACAGAAGCTTATGCCATAGGAAGTTCCATTAACTGGCACACTCTTAATATCATCCCGTCGGCATTTTTGATTACAATGTCTCCTGAGTAAGTCAAAGTGTTTGTACAACCAAAATGCTGAATTGCCATTTTCAAGATGGACATTCTGATAGCCATTAGATCTTCATGGATTTTCGTGGATGAGCCTTTCAGTTTCCTTTTCCTAGTGAAGATATCCTGACATGAGCGATAGGACAAAAAGTTCACTAGGAGAGGTCTCATTTTCCCTGGTGATCGAGGTCCTGCTCCGTGACACCAATCAATGCCATTAAGTCTAACATCTACACCTACTGCTTTGCATACGTTCAGCACTGGTTCATCACAGCTTTCGCTCGAACATTCAGGGATGCCGAAAATTCTTACATTACTTCTGCTGTATTGCTCCAATGAATCACACTTGGCATCCCTATCCTTCTTCAGTTTGTGGATTTCTGTCTCCTTCTTATCAAGTTTTTTAGGTAACTCTGAAAGTGTTCTGATATTAAATTTTAAACATTTTTCAAGTTCTTTTATGACCACTTCTGTTATGCAGGTCAAAATGGCCTGCACAATTTTTTCAAAGAAGCTGTCCGAATTAATGAAGTCGTCCACACACACTTCATGAGGCAGCGTATGTTGGCAGCACTGGTAGTGGCTGGGCTTCCAACTCCATTGTTTCGGTGGGCCATTTTCTTTACAATGAAAATTTGGAACAAAAAGATCAATACCGACAAAACATGTGGGTATATACAAATGTAACATTTCTGCAAGTTTTTATTACTTCCACTGCTGTATAACACCTTCAAATCACTTGATTACTGTGGAGCCTCATTCACTCACGTCCGTCACCAAACATTTCAACAGATAGGTTAGAAACTATACATGGTGCGGCCTGAACGGTGTCCTGATGCATTATACATTTACACAAGGTATACCTACATCAGTAAGTTTAATAATTGTAATAATAATAATAATAATAATAATAATAATAATAATAATGAGCACTAGAATGAGTATTAAGTTTCAGCGAATTTCACACTTTCCTGCATTCTTGTTGTTGTTGATGCTTGTTGTTTAAAGCGGCCTAACATCGAAGGTCATCGGCCCATTTCCTGCATTCAGTCAGTGTTTTTTGTCAGTATATACATTTTATGAGGTAGTGACTATCGCACATGTCATTTCAAAGTAAACAAACAGTCATCCGTTGGGTTGTGGTATTTCGTCTATATGCAAATTTTGTTGTGGAAGCAATGTATTTAAGCGATTAGAAAATTGAGAACGCAATGTAGGCCTTGCCATTCCCCAACAACACAGAATATACAACAGTAAGCAGATCAAAACATTGAAAATTCGATCGATCAGTCGATCAATCATAGTCGCTACTGCTTGCTATAGCCTATCCATATAGCTACTGATGCTATTGGTTACTTCACATTCAAGATCACACTTGTTTTCTTTAATGTTTATTCAGATTTATTTACAATTTATTCCTGGCATAAAAGACATACCCAAGATTAATGTTATAAAAATTGAAACATGTGCTTCTATTAATGGATAAACATGGTATGACCATTTCAACTGGTAGAAGAACGAATTTTGAGACTTTTTTCTAAATTCCCTGTTATTTCCTGGATTTCCTGCTATTTATTGAATTCCCTGACATTCCCCGGTTTCCCGTATGGGCGAAACTCTGTTAAACCTGTATTTGGATGGTGAGGCCAGTCTTCTTTTTTTTTTTTGTAGAAGTGAAAAGATGTTCATGAATGTGTGTTAATGTGTATGTCTTTACTAGCTGATGTGATAACCTCCTCCTGTCTTATTAGTCAAATGGGGACGCTCATGCTTGAGGTTGGCTACAGCTTCAATGTTGAAATCTACTATTGAGGGATGTGTGGTAAAGAATCTGTAACGAGAGGAGGGTAGGAAGATATTCAAGATTAGGAAATAAGGGTTAAATTTGACAAAAAACGCTGTGTATACATTTACTTATCCCCTCGACCTTTCCGGTGTTAACTAGTTGCCTTTGCAGCATCAGAACAAATGACACTTGCACATCTTGTATTGTATCTGTGTGGCATTTAGGGAAAGGAGTGTGGCGGAGGAGAGGAGATGGGCGGAGCATTGAGCTTATGCAGTGTTGGCTGTAGGCTGAACATTTACACCGTTAATGGCAAAACTTCTTCGGAGCAGCTAAAGAAAACAAGGCTTTCTTGCAAAACAACCCTCAGAAAACCAACTCTTCACAAAACTGCAGGCATGAGACTGACATGGCATTTCATCCCTCCTGCAGCAACACACTTGGAAGCAGCTGTCAAGAGTCTGATATATCACCTCATTAGAGTGATGGATTCTTATCGCTTCACCAACAAAGAATGGACCACTCTCATAACACATACATCCTTTCACCAAACATCTTTTAGACATGCCTTAATTGTGTAAATTGGAATTTGTGAATTTAGACATGTCTTAATTGTGCAAATTGTCATTTGTGAAATTACAACAAGTCTCCTCATATTTATAACACACGTTCCTCTATGTAACACTTTGACTAGAGTGATCAGGATCGTGATTTTTATCCCTTAGGAATGAGATCATGGCTGATGATGCCCATGCAATGGGCAAAACATGTCTCCTTAAATTAGTATGACCAGATCAAAATCTTAATATTAAGAACCCAACGTGTACTGAATACATGGATTTCAATAAACTTTTGTAACATTGTTGAATTAATGTACATTTTAATACGGAAAAAGTCATGAGATTTGTGACATATAATTATCTGAGATTGTTGTAAACAACCCACGGAGTGAAATTAAAGTCCACTGTTTGTATCGGAGATGAACCCTGTATACAAATGTTAGACTAATGTTGTGTAGGAAACTATCAACTCATATAAAGACTATACATCCAATCATACATAAGGAAGGCCATCTTCTTGTTGGTGGAAGACTGCACAATACTCCAATACTAGTGGACTGGAAGAATTAGAAATTCTGCTTCATCTCACAAATATAATTATGATGGCAGAACACCTTTATCTACTTCATAATGGCACTCAACACACTGAGAGAAAAGTTTAGGATCTCATCAGCAAAGGGGACTGAAAGAAGCCACACTCATACACATCTCAAGTGTTCTAAGTTGAATGCAGATAACTCAGAACAATTAATGCAAAATACACAAAAGGTGCCTCTAACCCTGACACACCCATTTGTTATAACTAGCATAGAGTATGCCTGCCCAATTCTAGTAACAAATCGTGTGAAATCGAACAAGACCAGACCGCCTATCTACCAAGGCTGTCTAAATAGACATGATACCTGATCTCACCACAACAACATTTCTCTCCGCACTTTATCAACTTAGTTCTCATAGAGGTCAACTCCTGAATATTTACAGCAATAAGGGAACAAACTTCTTTGGAGCAGCTACAGAAATCAAGGCTTTTCTACAAAACAACCCTCAGAAAACCTACTTTTCACACAACTGCAGGCATGGGACTCAAGTGGCATTTCATCCCTTCTGCAGCACCACACTGGAGGAATCTGGGAAGCAGTTGTCAAGAGTCTGATATATCAGCTCAGATGAGTGATGGGTTCTTATTGCTCCACCAACAAAGAAGGGACCATTATTACAACACATGCTCACATCCCCTCACCAAAGCTATATGATGACCCTTTTGACACTTCCTACCTAACAACATCCCATTTCCTTATAGGAGAGCCAATTACTTCACTCTCTGATCATGATTATACAACCTTGCCCTCAAGGCTATACTTTCAGCAGCTAACCCAGAACTCCCAGAAGAGATGTTGAAATGAATATTTCAATAAATGGGCAATGAAATATCCCATAGCAACATGGTCAAACTGAAAGAAGATGACACGAATGCTATGAAGTGGGCGATGACAGTGATCTAATGTGTATCCTGGTAATACCAATATAAATGGTCCGTTATTGGACATTTGGACGGACCATTTATATTGGTATTATAAATTTACTCATTCGGAACAAATGTTTGAGGTTCCCTATGGGAATCAACAATCAACATATCCTGCTAATGACGAATTCATTCACGTAACGAAAGTTCAGGTGAGTAACGGTGAACTTGCTAGCCTTATTCACAAACACTATCCCTTACGAACTACGAAACATAAAGACAAGATAACTCTTGAATCGCTTATCTATTCCTTGCATGTTGAAGTAATATTGTTCCGGGATTATCTGTGGAACGCAGAGAGGTGAAAAAAGGTGTCGGCTTTGAATGGGTCTATCTACGATATCAAAGATTAATTTAAACATTAAAATAAAGGTTATATTTCTTTTCAGATCTCAAACTTAACAAAAAATTTCACTAGGTGAAGGAACAAAATGTCAGATACAAAATAGCAAACAAAAATAGAAATGCAAGGGTTGGAAATTACAAGTTTTGAGCTTCTAGCTCCAATTTACAAGTTTACAACTTCACAAATGTTGTGTTTGTTTAGATAACGAGAGATATCTCCCAAGACACAGTTCAAGAGCACCTTGCTCCAAGGGTTACAAGTACAGCCTTCCGAAGGCCCCCTCAATATTACACCAATATCACGAAAGAGTTTACATGCTCTTTAAATTCAACCAAAGAGGCTATGCTCAAACCTTACAATTTCTTGCCTCTTAAGGCACAACGTACAATTTACAATTCCTTTACACAGGGGTATCTATTACCCATACTACTGGGCCTTTGTGGAAAAGAAGAACAGGATAAAATACTGGCCCAAACTCAAAATGTATGGAGCCGTACACTTGCGCTCCTTTAAAACCAAGATTTAATACCCTACTTGGGCTTATGGCCCGATGATGCAGAGGCTAGGGAATCCCACACTACTGAGGTGAATAGAAAAAGAAGATAATGAGTAATTTACACGAGGAAAAAAAGTTACAAAATCGTAGCCACCTCAAGATAAATTGAAGGAGAATTCGAGATGGTAAAGAATTCTCTATTAACCGATTTACAGTTTAAGTCTGTATGAAATTTTACATTAGCAGAAAGAAAGTTTACGTTATAGAAAACAGATGATTACATAGTTATATACAAGAACGCACCCCTCGGGTGAGTTTGCGGAAATAGATACAGAGATAGAAAACTGGTGGCTTTTAACTGGGCTTACTTCCTGCCGAACAATTAGGCACACCACCTCCTCTATTAACACACACACTCAGAAATTTGACGAGTTTAGACGAGGTAACTAGAAAAAGCCGTGGCATTTATACCCGAGGGGAGGGTTCGAGAAGGCATCGGACTAAATCCGACCACACCCTCTCAATTTATTGGATACTCAAGTAGATACAAGAAGCTTATGATTGGCCAAAAAATAAATACAGAAAATTTGTGATTGGCCAGACTCCAAAGCTGGCAGGATGAGAAGGAAGTGTTGCAAACCATGAACTATCAAAATACATGAAAGTCAATTTAGATGAGAAAACTTATAAACACAAGACTTCTTTAAATCATTAATTATTACACCTTGCACCAGAGTGCATGACTTCAGTTTTTTGTACGGACATCTATGGAGAAAAGTTCAAACTTCTAGATGTACACCAAAACAAAACAAAGGAATCCAGTCAGTTTAAGTAACTTTAAAATAAAATATTACTCAGTTATTCAGTAGTGACATCTTCTGATTACTACTTTATGCATTAGCAGTTTCAAGTTTTGTTCAATAGATAGTGTTCCTTAAGGCACTTCTATTAAATGTGCGGGGTTGAGGTGTACTTCCTGGTACAAATATTATAAGTCAAAATGGACTAGTAACACCACAGACCACGTTAGGGAGAATAACAATATTTTTCACTTCGCAAGAGATGGCTGCACTGTGTGTGGTATACAAGTGAATGCTGACAGTAAACAAGCATATAACCTACAACTTGTATGAACAAATTATCTAGAAATCAATTATTAATATAATCAATAAGATAACAAAGTTGTTTCATTTGGAATCAACAGGTAAAATATCATGTAACAGTAACAAAACAATGTGTCTTTTAGCTACTTTGTGTTCAAAACTATTTACAAATTCAAAAGTATTAGTAGGAATGATACCAGATCCCAAATAACATAGAAGAGAGGTCTTTGGAATAATCCTAACTGCTGCACAAATCATAACGCAAGATTGTGGAACAACTTGAAGGAAAAGTGAAAACTAGGTAAGTAAACAGTCAATCTCATAAAAAAGTATATTTTCTGTAGGACTATCAATCATGTGCCCTGAAATGAAGGATCAAACCCTGGTATCTGTTGAGCAATTTTCTACCCATTTCCATTTCCTGATGATGGCTTATCAAATTATGTACATTACCTCACGAGAGTTTTCCTGCGATGACCCTGGCTCTGTTAACTCTGATTTAACTTCTTCTTTCAGAGCTATCACTTCTGATACGTGTTCAAAATTTTTCTGTGGAAAATAAGATATATTAGGTATGCTCATAACACACATCTACAAATACTGTTACTAACAAATGAGTATGTTAATTCATTGACTTCCAGTATTACAGTTACTTTCAGAATTTCACTGATGTTTAAGGATGATTTCTGCCAGCAGAGAACTGTTATAACCAAAGGCTGTACGGAGAATGGTGTTACTATTCTTGCCCACTCCTTATGTCAGAGAAAGGATGAGATGGAGAACAAAATATAAAATGCAAACTATTTTCTAGCCATATCAGAAGATATAATACCAGGGATGGAATTGGGGCCATCTCACACAGAATTTGGAAGGAAGCAGCGATAGGCATAAACACTAAATTGTATGAACTGTTTTAATATGTACAATCATATCAATCAAATCATAAAAGTTGTGTGAACTAATTAGAAGTGTTACAACTGTTCTAAATAATTTTTTTGTTCTCAGCATACAGTTTGTTTATAGACAGATTAAAATACCTTGAAATAATGGAATCATATTCTCTACTCTGGTTTTGCTAAGATCACAGGGGCTACATAAACCATTAAGGCAGTTCTGTTTCAAACAGCATATATCAATGCTTCCAAGTTTAAAATGAAAAAAAATAAACATGAATGAAGCAGACTTATCACAGTCATATACCAGCAAAATATGTGATGTAGCCCAAAGGAAAAGCAACTAGAAATGAAATATTTTACTACTATAAGCATGTTATGTAGTGTTCTGTGAGGAGCTGAGGGGATGAGAACACCGTCAGTGGAGAATCAGCAGTGTTGGAGTGTATATCTGCAGTTTCAGAAGATCCCTTATGATCTACGACAAAACATTTAAATTTTTCACTTGGATTCATAAAACCTTGTCAACAGTAAAGGGGGGGAAGGGACTGTGAATGAAAGCTCATGTTTTAATATAAGTTAACCTACTACTAAAAGTGAATTAAAGTATCAAGTTCTACAATATACAAACTTAACGCATTCAATATAGAAGAGAACAGTAGCTGAACTAAGGAATGGATGAAAAGGATGAACAAAAAGGACAGGGAAATAATGAAAAAGAGGAAAGAAAAACTCTGTTTAATGTGCCTTAAGAGCCTTAAGAAATTCTTCTCAGAAATCCTGCATTCTAGAGCCCTTAGACATGGTTCTCTATATAACATAGGCTGACCTGCATTTGAGGAATAAAATGAGCTAATCACTACTCAGCCTTTTTGAATGAATTCAACGCCTGAGCAAAATACTTATTTTGAGATAAGTATATTCAGATTTTGAGCTATTTTATCCCTCACATGTCATAGGCAAATCTGCTCTTTCTTCAACACACATAATATCTTCCAGCACATTGTGGATGTGAGGGTAACACGGAATAATCACACCTGTGTTGACTTTTTGTTTAGCAGACTGGCGTATCGTCTCAAAAACACTAACGAATGATTTGTGATTTAACTTCTTCTACACTAATTATGGTAGGAGTAATCATTTTTAACATGTGGTGCTAATGGTGGTGCAGTACTGTAGGAGAATATTAGTTTTAAAATCAGTACAATGGGCCAACCATCCTCTATTATAATCGGAGGGGGAAAATAGAAGAGGTGCATTCCCTACAGGAAAGTTATTTAGATACTGACAGTAAAAAGTACAGACTAATCCAACCACAACCTTAAGTTCCTAAGAGTTGGCAGCTTTGTGTAGCATGTTGTGGTGTATTCCAAGACAAAGAAACAAAACAGAGTCATACTACACTTAGATGTCCATGCAGCAAATGGTGACTGCTGGTGTTAATATTGGGGAAGCACATAGTAAATTATACCTCTGTCAAACTTATTGAACTGCTAAGAGTAAGTTTCTATAATGTTATCTGGAATGAGACTTACAAGTGATGCATTTGTTGTTCCTTCAAGCCCGGCTGGTTCCTCTTTGATCTTTATTTCCAGGTCCATTTCGTACTACAACTGAAGTAGAAGGTACTGGGATCGTTGATTACTTCCAATGACCTTACACTGAAACATAAGCCAGAAAAATATATTACCTTGTTGATGTCATTGCTACTTATGTTGTTTGTCAACAGACTAAGCAACTAGCTTGTAATTTTACATGATCATCATATTATGATCATAATGAAGAACTCAAAATTTGATATGCCTGTTGATATTGTGATCATAGCTAAGGACCTCAAGTTTTCTATGACTGATACTTCGATCATAGCTAAAGGCGTCTAGTTTTACATGACTTCTAAAACAGTGATCACTTCCATAGGAAATATAAGTTAACATATCTGTCAATATCAAGATCATAGTCAAAGGACCCCTAGTATTATATGACACCATATATCATACAGTTTTATATGGAACTGAAACCGCAACAAGATGACCTTTCTTATTAAAAATCCAATGCGCATCGCTTGTGATCGAAATGCACAAAACTTCTTGAAAATTCAGTGACTATTCCGTTTGCATATCACTCTGATCACCTGGGTCCATATCTTGAAATCTTCCTACAATTTATGAAAACCTATAACTTGTTTTCCGGTCATTGACCAGGTCAGGGATGGAATGAATGAAGAAGATATAGGCTATTAGTATGATAGGGTCGCCACTCCCAAAGTGATTTATTAATGACTGATAGTTGCTATGAAATGAGAATGGAGTGTGTTGCTGGAATGAAAGATGACAGGGAAAACCGGAGTACCCGGAGAAAAACCTGTCCCGCCTCCGATTTGTCCGGCACAAATCTCACATGGAGTGACCGGGATTTGAACCAGGGTATCCAGCGGTGAGAGACCGACGCGCTGCCGTCTGAGCCACGGAGACTCCCTTCCTACAATTTATATCCTTTGCAATTAGCTTCAAAACTAACTGAACAAGATGACAACTCTTTGAGATTTGTTCTATCAAAATTTTCATTCTCAGGATCAAATTCTCTCAAAACATTCTCCCCTCATCCAGCTGATTCACTATTTCTTTATTTGAGACATTTTCTTTCAATCTGATAATCAAGAACTTCTGATATCATGGCCATTCAAAGGATTCAACTCTGTGTTTTCGGCATCCGTGTTTCACTTCCATATGGTGTCGTACTCCATATTCAGTGTAAACATAATTTTAAAATTTTTCAATCTGTGAACCTAACGAACGTGATGGAGAACAGATGGAAATTTAGGCTGGATTCAGTGATGATATTTATCAATATTTACAAGGCATGTGTTAGTGTACCATGGCACGTGATCTCCGATGCAATGATTAAAAAAAAGGGCAGGGAGAGGAGAACCAATTATAAAAGCCATGAAAGACAAGTGAGTAAGTAGTATGAATACTACGATGGGACAAACTATCTGGTTCAAAGTAGAAACAGGACTTCAAAAATGATGTGTTTTATCCCCTCCAATCTTCACTACAGTCATGGAAGAAATCCACAAAAGTATACAAACAATGGGAACCAAGAAGGCATCTCTGCAGATGACACAGTAATATGCGGAGAAGATGAAATGGAAGCACAAGAACAAGACACTGTATGGAATTAGGAGATAGAGGAATATGGAATGAAAATAAGTATGGAAAAGTGTATGATAGTAGTGGTGTCGAGAGGTAATAGAGAAGGAAGTGGGAATATTGAAGTAAATGGAAGACCATTAGAAGTTGTGGAAAAAGCTTCAAGTATTTGGGGAGAATAATTGCAGAAGATGGGAAAATAAATTAAGAAATTGGAAAGAGAATTGAACAAGCCAATGAGTTTTACTAATGTGTGAGATGTATAGTCTGTACCTGGGACGTCCGAAAGATATATGAGAAAATTTTGCACCCAATGTATTACAAAACAATTTTGACATATGCATCAGGCACATGGACAACAATAAAACATGATGAAAGCAGAATGCAAGAGGCCAAAATGAAATTCCCTAAGAGAAATAATAGGGAGGGCAAGAAGGGATAAAGTCAGAAACATAGACATCAGGGAGAGGATTGGATTCCCTGAACTGAAAGGCAAGATAGAGTCCCGTAAGCTAAAATGGTATGGACACATGATGAGAATGGAAGAGGATAGAGTACCAAAGTAATTATTTACAGAGAAAGTCATAAGAGAAAGACATCGGGGAATGCCCAGAAAAGGGTGAATGGATATGGAAAGGAGAGTACAGAGAAGAATGGAGTAAATGTAGAAAAAATATTCGAGGAAGGAAGGGAGTGGTAGAGAAAAACTGAGGAGGTACTTGATTCACATTTCAATGCAAAAGACTGGAAATGGAAAATGAAGAAAATTCTACTGATATGAAGACAAAAATTTATACAATTGTCCTATCAGCTCATTGCATTGAGCAATGCCATCAACAATTACTTAAGTGTCCTTTCTTTATTTTTCTGTGCATGTCACGTCTAATGACACAACCGAGTGGTGTTTACCAGAGCGCCCCTTGTAGGGAGTTCCATGTCAAACAATTGGTTTAAACGTTTAGCAGTTTCAATCAATCAATACTGATCTGCATTTAGGGCAGTCACCCAGGTGGCAGATTCCCTATCTGTTGTTTTACTAATCTTTTCTTAAATGATTTCAAAGAAACTGGAAATTTATTGAACATCTCCCTTGGTAAGTTATCCAATCCCTAATTCCCCTTCCTATAAATAAATATTTGCCCCAGTCTGTACTCTTGAATTACAACTTCATCTTCATATTGTGATCTTTCCTACTTTTAAAGATGCCACTCAAACTTATTCGTCTACTAATGTCATTCCATTCCATCTCCCCGCTAACAGCTCCGAACGTACCACTTGTTACAAACCATCACTCTCATTTTGGTTCCATATTGAAAACAGCAAGCACACTTAGTTTACAAAAGGAGTATATTTATTACCCCGTCAATTCAATACAATTCATACCACGTTATGTGGTTAAATAAACATAGATGTTCAAAATTTTAAGGGGACATGTTCCGCCCTTCCCTTATTTGGCATCATCAGCCTTATTTAATCTTAAAACAAACATTATTTAGAGGACAATAATATTTATGTTTTCCAAAAATTGAACTGTGATGTCTTAAGGTTAAAAACACTAAGGAATAGTAGGTACAATGTATGATGTTGAGACATGACATATAAAGCACATGTTAAAATAATTGTAAACAATTTTAAAATCTTTGTCCAAAAGCAAATTTGTGTCATATAAAATTCTAAAAACAACTCTCGTCTGGAACTGAAGTGGATCCTCTTCGTAAGAAAATTCGAGCATATGTTAGCTTGAGGCAATTGTCAATACAAGTCTTCAATTGAGTAGCTGGTTGAAACGTTGAGGCTGGATTTTGTTTATTTTTGCGAAGAGGAGCTAAAGAATATTGACCAGGAGAAGAGGCGAATGTTCCTAATTATCTTATTAAGTTGATTGATCCATAAATTATCGTAATATATAGTAATATAATCAATGCAAGGAAAGATGTTGTTGTGCTGGTTGAAGCTGCTTTTGAAACAAGTATATCTGGTATTTGACAGGTATGCTTGAATTTCTCGTGAAAGTGTATTCCCTCTAGAAGATGTAGACCATCGTGGAAAAGGATGTGCATATACCGTAATGAAACAAAGAAGAAAGACGTGTAACACGGTGTGTGTTTTACCTTCCCCTCAACATTCCGATCCTCCTCTACCACATCGATACAACACGAGGAGTAGGAACTCCAGACAGAACAACGCTGCTAATACACAAAGATATACATAGTTACGGCGAATGAGTAAGTACCCGTTTTACATAATACATAACTCTTGGATATTAACATACAATTAAAACACACACCGTCATACACGCCTTTCTGTTTGTTTGTTTCATTACAGTATAACCACATCCTTTTCCACGATTCTCTACATCTTCTAGAGGGACTACACTTTCACGAGAATTTCAAACATACCTGTCAAATACCAGATATACTCTTCTCAAAAGCAGCATCAACCAGCATATCAACATATTTTTTGCATTGGTTATATTACGATAATTTATGGATCAACGAATTTAATAAGGTAATTTAAAACATTCGCCTTTCCTCCTGGCCAATATTCTTAGGCTACTGTTCACAAAAGGATACAAAATCCAACCTCAACGTTTCAACCAATCTAGTCTATTGAAGACTTGTATTGACAACTGCCTCAAGCTAACATATGCTCGAATTTTCTTGCGAAGAAGATCCACTCAGTGCCAGACTAGAGTTGTTTTTAGAATTTTATATGAAACAGATTTTCTTTTGGGCAAAGATTTTAAAATTGTTTAAGATGATTTTAACATATGTTGTATATGCCATGTCTCAACATCATATTTTATAACTACTATTCCTTAGTTTGTTTAACCTTAGGAAAACACAGTTCAATTTTTATAAATCATAAATGTCAATGTCCTCTAAATAATGTTTGTTTTAAGATTAAATAAGGCTGAAGATGCCCAATAAAAGAAGGCGAAACATGTCACCTTAAAATTATGAATTCCTATGCTTATTTAACCACATAACATAGTGTAAAGGTTGTAGAGTCCGCCATGCTAACTCGCTAAGGCCGGGGCGTCACCCATCGCCCCACCCCCTTTACGCTCGAGCGCGCCAATCCGCGAGCAACACTCAAGCGCTGGGCCAGCCCTTCTCACTTCTATCCGTGGTCGCGCCGCAGCGAACTACGGAAACGACTGGAAGATTAATCTGGAGTCTTCTATTTCGCGAGGTTCCTCGATCCATCGAACATCCGGACTATTCCAGAAGGGCTGGCGCAGGTATAAAAGAGCAGTTACTTGCCTACAGTCAGTTAGTCAGTGAGAGCTAGTCAGTGAGAATTGGAGAGTGACAGTTAGTTAGTGAGTGAGTGGGAGCGAGATTGAGTTCGCTGGAGAGCAGTCAGTGATAGCCTGACAGAGTGCAGCCTGATCGAGTATCTGTCTGTCGGAGCCGACGACTCGTTCCTGTCTTCCTGATATCGTGTGCGTCCCTTGAGACTGGCTGCTGGAGGAGAACCTGGAGTGTTCTGGAGCGGCGAAGAAGGGAACCCTAGGAGACGACGTGTGAAGACTGCGGAGTTCAGCGGGTTGAGTGAACAGCGGATACTATCCCGACCTGCGAGGCTGACGACCGTGACAGCGCTAACGAGTGTGACTGAGTGGCTGAGAGAGTGTACTGTAAATAATCGATGACTCTGTGCATGTGTGTGTGTCATTGTAGATGGAACCTAAGAGAAACTAAGAGAGAGAGCGCGTGAACCGTAAGTGTACTTGTGTAACTTGTAAGCTCGGCTATCGTCTGTGTGTGTGTGTAAATCTGTAATTATAGTGCTTAGTTAATAAATCTTAGAAATAGGTTGCTACCAGGTGCTGTACGCATTTATTTACTTAGTTACCCCGCCAAAACGTTACAACTGGCGCCAGAAGGGGAATGGACAAGTGTGATACACTAGTGGATAAACTCTTACGTAAAAACTGGTGTCAGAATCGAGTACCTGGTAGTTCAAGACCGGACGTCCAAGAAGAGTGCCGAATATCCGATCGCCGGCAGAAATGAATTCCGAACAGCTTCAGATTTTTCTAAGCAAGTTTAGTGAACTTGAAAATAAAATTTTACCTGGTTATGGCGAACTCATTAGTGAACTGAGATCTGAGCGGAGGTCAAACCCGGACCAGCTGAAAACCGATTTGAGTGAACGGAAGAGTGAGGACGAAGTGTGCTCTCTCGAAACCGAGGCCGACGTTGACGATGTGCGGGATGGCAACGAACTGGACGAAAAGGGATCCGAAGAGATGCTCGCGGTTGTGGAGTCCGGAGTTCGAGGCCCAGAGGTGGAAGTGAGTGCCCTGCGTGCGGAAACGATGGCTGTGGAGACGCGAATGAATCCTGCTAGCAGCGACGGCGGCTCCAGCATCGTGAAGTTGGAAAACCTACGGGACGACGGGATTACTTCCAAGAGAACATGCCGGACCCAGTTCAAGACCGGACGTCCAAGAAGAGTGCCGAATATCCGATCGCCGGGCCACGTGTACAACGTAGCCCCCAGCCAAGTTCGACCTACGTGGAGGTTATGGGATTGCTCGACGTACGCTGCGGGGTCCACCAACAGAGAGCCACCTACCGAGTACAGTCGCAGGAGAGGACTCAGCGCACAGATATAACGCCCCGGATAATCGACGCCGAGATCGAGCGAATAGGCGACGTGACTGTGGAAGAGTTATCGCGAGGTGACACCAAGCTCGAGGCGACTGACGCCTGTGAGAAACTACGTGGCGCTGAGGACGATCGGCAAGAAACAGAACTAGGAAGAGCCTCTGATGATGGCCCACGAGACAGCGGCAGCGACTGCAACGGCACGGCTGGAGGGACCCCTACTAGGAGAGGGAGCAGCAATGGAAGACGAACCGATGACCAACGAACGAGGATGCCACCTGAATAGGACACTTGTTCCGGCACGAAGCTGCGTGTCGGTACGAACACCAAATTCCGCACCCCGGAAGAAGAGGAAATCCAGCTGACCTAAATCTGGGACGAGCAAACCAGTCCCCGGCATCGCACTAGAGAACTACGAAGGCGCTCAAGCCCTGAAAATGGACGCGGATGTGGACGAAAAGAAAACCACCAAAGATCCGGCTGCCACGCGAGGACATGCTGATCGTTACCAACGGGAACGAGGACACCGTCAACCGGACCCAGCGGATCCCCCATGGGAAGGTGGTGGCCAACTGAACAAACTGTATTGCAGCGAAACGTGGAGGGGGCAATGTAATGGTTGTAGAGGCCGCAATGCTAACTCGCTACGCCCCGGGGCGTCACCCATCGCCCCTTCCCCTTTACGCTCGAGCGCGCCAATCCGCGAGCAACACTCAAGCGCTGGGTCGGCCCTCTCACTTCTATCCGTGCTCGCGCCGCAGCGAACTACGGAAACGACTGGAAGATTAATCTGGAGTCTTCTATTTCGCGACGTTCCTCGATCCATCGAACATCCGGACTATTCCAGAAGGGTTGGCGCAGGTATGAAAGAGCAGTTACTTGCCTACAATCAGTTAGTCAGTGAGAGCTAGTCAGTGAGAATTGGAGAGTGACAGTTAGTTAGTGAGTGAGTGGGAGCGAGATTGAGTTCGCCGGAGAGCAGTCAGTGATAGCCTGACAGAGTGCAGCCTGATCGAGTATCTGTCTGTCGGAGCCGATGACTCGTTCCTGTCTTCCTGATATCGTGTGTGTGTGCGTCCCTTGAGACTGGCTGCTGGAGAAGAACCTGGAGTGTTCTGGAGCGGCGAAGAAGGGAACACTAGGAGACGACGTGTGAAGACTGCGGAGTTCAACGGGTTGAGTGAACAGCGGATACTATCCCGACCTGCGAGGCTGACGACCGTGACAGCGCTAATGAGTGTGACAGAGTGGCTGAGAGAGTGTACTGTAAATAATCGATAACTCTGTGCGTGTGTGTGTCATTGTAGATAGAACCTAAGAGAAACTAAGAGAGAGAGCACGCGAACCGTAAGTGTACTTGTGTAACTTGTAAGCTCGGCTATCGTCTGTGTGTGTGTGTAAATCTGTAATTATAGTGCTTAGTTAATAAATCTTAGAAATAGGTTGCTACCAGGTGCTGTATGCATTTATTTACTTAGTTACCCCGCCAACACGTTACAATAGTATTAATTATATTGCATATGTGGGGTAATAAATATACTCCTTTTGTAAACTAAGTGACATACCACTTAGCCGAGCAGCTCGTCTTCTTTCTCCCAATTCTTCCCAGCCCAAACTTTGCAACATTTTTGTAACGCTACTCTTTTGCCGGAAATCAACCAGAACAAATCGATGAGCTGCTTTCCTGTGGATTTTCATTCCACGAATCAGATAATGCTGGTGAGGGTCCCATACACTGGAACCATACTCTAGTTGGGGTCTTACCAGAGAATTATATGCCCTCTTCTGTATATCCTTACTACAACCCCTAAACACCCTCATAACCATGTGCAGAGATCTGTACCCTTTATTTACAATCGCATTTATGTGATTACCCCAATGAAGATCTTTCCCTACATTAACACCTAGATACTTACAATGATCCCTAAAAGGAACTTTCACCCCATCAATGCAGTAATTAAAACTGAGAGGACTTTTCCTATGTGTGAAACTTACAACCTGACTTTTAACCCCGTTTATCAACATACCATTGACTGCTGTCCATTTCACAACATTATCGACGTCACTTTGCAGTTGCTCACAATCTTGTAACTTATTTATTACTCTATACAAAATAACATCATCCACAAAAAGCCTTACGTCTGAATCCACTTGTTTACTCATATCATTTATATACAAGAAAACATTAAGATTCAATAACACCGAATTGAGGAATTCTCCTCTTAATTATTACAGGGTCAGGTAAAGCTTCTCTGAGATCTATTTTCTAGAAATATAGCAACCAATTCAGCCATTCTGTTGTATAGTCCAATTGCACTAATTTTTGCCAGTAGTCTCCCATGATCCACCCTATCAAATGCTTTAGACAGGTCAATCACAATACAGTCCATATGACCTTCTGAATCCAAGATATCTGCTATATCTTACTGGAATCCTACAAGTTGAGCTTCAGTAGAATAATCTTTCCTAAAACCGAACTGCCTTCTATCGAACCAGTTATTAATTTCACAAACATGTCTAATATAAGCAGAAAGAATGTCTTCCCATAGCATACATACAACGCATGTCAAACTTACTGGCCTGTAATTTTCAGCTTTATGTCTATCACCCTTTCCTTTATACACAGGGGCTACTATAGCAACTGTCCATTCATTTGGTATAGCTCCTTCAAGCAAACAATAATCAAATAAGTACTTCAGATATGGTACTATATCCCATCCCATTGTCTTTAGTATATCCCCAGAAATCTTATCAATCCTAGCGGCTTTTCTAGTTTTCAACTTTTGTATCTTATTGTAAATGTCATTGTTATCATATGTAAATTTGAATACTTTTTAGCATTAGTCTCCTCCTCTATCTGGACATTATCCTTGTATCCAACAACTGTTTATTGTTCCCCAGTTGGTACAAAAATTGTCTATGTTGAATACCTCAAGTAGTGCCTCAGGGAATTCATTTCACCCAATAGCAGTGTTTTTTAGTGACTTTGTGATACTCCACTGTAAATGTAAACTTACTGCACTAAACAATGAATACTACAATTTCTCCTACAGGTAATATATAAACTTTGTTACTGTGGCTAATTGAGTCGATTCTTACACATTGCCGGGGAACAGATTTCTATCTAAACACATATCTATTCAGGAAACTATGCTCAATAGTATTTTGTATATTTCAATGTAGGGGACAATACTGAAATGTGCTGTGTTTACTTGTTTTGGCCATCACAGGTTATTCTATTAATATGTTATTAGCTTTACTTTCAAGCGACTACTTTTACAGCTTCCACAGCCGGAATGTATTCCTGAGGATTGTTCTTCCATTCCTGCTAGCAGTTTAATGTGCACTAACAACTCCAAGGGAAAGGGATTAGATTAGGTACGCAGCAGCTTCAATTAAGGTTAATTAATGATAAAATGGGGAACACGGAAACGTTTTCCAGGGCTGCAGATCCTAGGATTCGACACCATGCAAACTCACCGCCACTCGCCCCTGATAATCTTCTACACACCAATAAATCAGAGAGGCAGCCAACTGTTACCTACATCATCACGAATAAAAACCGGATGTAGCTGCTGTGGGATAATGATGTCATACTGAAGAATCTCCATAACAACACTGATATAACAAGATACTGATATCCTAAATGGAAACATTTCAAGATTTGGAACCCTACTGCCATATGTCGCAACCTGTAGTGTAAAGAAAACAATAATTAAAATTACACACTACATACTGAATTTCTTTCTGAAACTACCATCCGCAATCCTCATCTGCGCAGCTCTTCAGAAAAAGATCGTCATTTCACTAAATTGAGATATATTGCTGCTACACACATCTTGCAGGTACTTGCAACGCACAGGCTGGGAGTTTTTTAAAAAGCAAGCTAGATATATGCGTATTCACTTTGAATGCTTAATTAAAAATAAAATTTAAGAAAATTAATAAAATTAAATAGTAAAAATTAAGAGAATGCTGAAACTTAGAAAGATTAATATTAACTTCTAATATTCTCAATTGAGATCTATATATTTAGCAAAAGTATATGACTGAACTTACCGACAATATGTTACTAGTTGTGAACACAGTGTAGAATGATACAAATCACAATTCCTCAAAGAAGAAAATCCGTAAATCACTTAACGGAATAAGCTGTAGAATTGGCTATTACGCGCCTTATATAACAACATATCAGCCACTTCGAAACAAAACCGGATATTTGAATGTTGATAAATCACCTACAACAAACTCTTGAAGAACAAATTTGATTTGCAACAGTCAGTAGATCAGGCTGAATTTAGGAAAGGATGTATTACTAATGACCACTGCAGAGTATGCGACACTTCTTCTGCTTCTGCTACTGCTTGAAATGTGGATGGGCTTGTTATATCACCCAGTTCCAATACTTGTAATAAATCACACTGTAACACTCATATACAGTACCGTATACCAAAATACACAACTGTGGGGAGAGTTGTAGTTTAACATATTCGTAATGTCTACAATTGCAGTATGCGACACTGGGTTCAATGTCCCGCTAAGTCTGGCTCAAGGAGGATATGTAAGAGAGAAAGAACCTCTCCGGGTGAAAAAGGGAATACCAAAGCAGGTCCATAAGTCTTAAGGAGTGTTATGCCATGGAAGGAGGGATCAACTGACTGAATTTTACGATCCAATTCTTCGTACACTAGGGGAAATAAAATCGTCCGGCTTTTATACATATATACATGCATTTTCATTATAGTCCGTTATGCCTTCCAGCGTTCAGTCTGCAAGCCTCTGTGAATTTACTATACGTCGCGACAATCCTCTATTTGCAACTAGTGCCGTGACCTCATTTATTTCTATACCTCTTATCTTTAAATCGTTAGAAACTGAGTAAAACCACTATCATCTTGGTCTCCCTATACTCCTCTTACCCTCCATAACAGCGACTATTATTCTCCTAGGTAACCTATCCTGCTCCATTCGTCGCACATGTCCGCTCCACCAAAGACGATTTACGCGCACAGTTTCATCCATCGTGTTCATTCCTAAATTAGCCGTTATCTGCTTGTTCCGTGTACTCTCCTGCCATTGTTCCCACCTGTTTGTAAAATCAATAATTCTCGCTACTTTCATGTCTTGTACTTCTAACTTATAAATAAGATATCCTGAGTCCACCCAACTTTCGCTCTCGTGAAGCAAAGATGGTCTGGAAACACACCGATGTAAAGACAGATTCGTCCAGGAGCTAACTTCCTTTTTACAGAACACTGTTGATCGCAACAGCCAGCTCACTGCATTAACTTCACTACACCTTGATTCAATCTCACTTACTATATTACCATCCTGGGGGAACACAAAAAAAAAAACTTAAAATTATCTACCTCTTCCAGCTTTGTATCACCAATCTGACATTCAATTCTGTTGACTTTCGTACCTACTGACATCAATTTAGACGTGGAGAGGCTAATTGTCATACCATACTCATTGCACATATTTTCAAGTTCCAACACTTTAGACTGCAGCCTTTCGGCACAATCTGCCGTTAAGACGAAGACGTAAGTAGAGGCCAGGGCTGCTTACTACATTTCCACCTGCCTGAATCTCTCCCTGCCAATTTATACCTCTCAGCAGATGATACACGTAAATTACGAAGAGCTAATGAGAAAGATTACAGCCTTGTCTAACCCCTGTAAGCATCCAGAACAAAGAACTCATTCTACCATCAATTTTCACTGCTGCCCAATTGTTATCATAAATGCCTTTGATTGATTCTAATAATCTACCCTTAATTCCATAGCCCCTCAGTATGGTGAACATCTTTTCCCACATTACCCTCTCATATACTTTCGCTAGATCTACGAAACATAAGCACAACCGTCTATTCATCTCGTAACATTTTTCAATTACCAGGCGCATACCGTACTGAAAGTCGGATCCTGACAGCTCCTCTGTGGTCTGTAACCACACTGGTTTTCATCCAACTTCCTCTCAACAATTGATCACACCCTCCCTTCCAAGATGCCAGTGAAAAACTTTGCCTGGTATAGTAATCAATAAGATACCTCGATAGTTGTTGCAATTCTTCCTGTTCCCTTGCTTATAGATAGGTGCAATTAATCAGGGGCGATTTCTCTGAGCATGCTACGCTTGCTGCGCAAGCGCAATATTTTTCTAAAGCAGGCGAGCTAAAAAAAATTACAATATGTACCGTATCTGTAATAGATCTGCATTATACAAACCGCGTGTTGCATATATCTTGGCGAGTCCAGCGAGGCTTGCTCGTGCCTTAAGAGCTTCAGCGGAGCTGTCTACACAGCGAGAAATGTATGCGCGCGCAGGTTTCTTCTCTCCAAGGCCGGTTGCAAGCTGTAACGTTTGTAATGAGTAGTTGGAGCATTATACAAACCGCGTTTTGCATATATCTTGGCGAGTCCAGCGAGGCTTGCTCGTGCCTTAAGAGCTTCAGCGGAGCTGTCGACACAGCGAGAAATGTATGCGCGCGCAGGTTTCTTCTCTCCAAGGCCGGTTGCAAGCTGTTACGTTTGTAATGTGTAGTTGGAAGCTCTGGTCTGAGAGCCACAGAGCTAGTGTGCTGTGTCAGTGAGTAGTGTACTGTAAGTTCCTGATCACCTATTCTAAATTATTTGACGTGCTGCAATGGGTTCCGAACCGTGCATTATTGACAGCTTGTTATCAAATCCATTTTTTCGGAGGAATATCCAAGAGAAAACAGACAGTATTAAGAATGGCAGGCCCTGTCCGGCGCTGCCAGATTTAAAGACACAGCACAGGGAGAAAAATAGAGAATATGTACGTTCGTTCTCTGTATCTCAATATAATAATACGCACTGGTTGACAGGGTCCAAGAAACTGAATAGACTGTTTTGCTGGCCGTGTTTACTATTTTCTGCTGATAACGGTGTATGGTGTAAAAGTGGCTTTGACAGTTTGAACACCCTGACACTGTCCATTACAAGACATGAGAAATCTGCAAACCATATGAAGTGTTTCTTGCAGTTAAGTAGCTTTGGGCGTACAAGGATCGACCACCAGCTGGATGAACAGAAACGCATCAGTGACCAACTTCATAATGAAAAGGTAAAGAAAAATCGTGACATACTTAAACGACTGATCGGTGCAGTGTGTTTTTTAACAAAACAGGAACTACCATTTCGCGGACATGACGAGTCTGCAACTTCCGTAAACAGAGGAAATTACATCGAACTTCTACAAATTATAAGTGAATATGATCCTCTTCTGGCAGCTCATCTGAAAGACTCCACCATTTTTAGAGGGACGTCGTCTGCAATCCAAAATGACTTAATAGCAGAAATAAGTTCAGTGATTGTGAGAAGAATAAAGGAGGAGCTCAAACAAGCAACTTTTGTGGCAATGATGTTGGACGAAACGTCCGATATCATTAAGTCACAACTCTCTACTTTACTCCGTTTTGTAGATGAAAGTGGTGAAATTCAAGAGAGGTTTCTTGGTTTTGCTGACGTTAGTAAAGACCGTACTGCTGGAGCCCTCTTAAATCATGTTCGTGCTGTTTTAAAAGAGTTCAGTTGTGAGGAAAAGATTGTGGCTCAAACGTATGACGGTGCTGCTGTCTTAGCCGGTCATGTGAATGGGCTTAATAAACTACTTCAAGACCAGTATCAATATGCGACATTTGTGCATTGTTATAGCCACCTATTGAATTTAACACTACAGCAGTCTACTTCAAAAATCAAAGAATGTACAATTTTCTTCCAAACAATGTCGGGACTTGCTGCTTTTTTTTCAAAGTCTACAAAGAGAACAGCTGCTCTTCGAGATTTTGTTCAGAAGAAGTTGCCAACAGTAGCACCAACGAGATGGAATTTTGCTTCACGTCTTATTAATACTGTGAAGGAATATTGTGATACGCTGGTGAAATTCTTTCAACATGTACAGGATACTTCAGACGACTGGGCTGAAGACACTACATTGAAAGCATAAGGATTTTTGTTCTTCTTACTTAAGTTCAACACTAGATTTCTGCTGGCAGTGTTCTCCAAGATTTTTTCATTCTCCAATAGTGTGTTCAGTATTTTACAAACAAAAAGTCTGGATATTCAGTACTGTGGCAAGAAGGTTGAGGAGCTCTTTTTAAATATCCAGTCAATGAGAGATGAAGATTTTGATAGTTTGTATGGACATGTTGATACTGAAATTGATGTTTATGAAGGACAGCCGTGCTCTAAAAATTTAAGAATTAGTGATGAACCAGAAAAATCAAAATCAAAACGTCTATTCAATGAAATTATTGACAATGTACTTGTCTAAATAGGAGAGCGTTTTAAATGCATAAAGAAATTTTTGTTCTTCTCGCTGTTGGATTGTGATTTGTTTGAGAAGCACAGAAATAGGTTTCCAGACAGTGATGTTACTGCCCTAGAAAAGACCTATGGGTCATTTTTTGACGTTGTTCGCTTAAAAACCGAATTAAGTGTGATGTATTCATCTTCTGATTTTAAAGAGAATGTTTCAGACTTAATGCAGATTATGCATACTAATAAATTGTACATGGGTATGCCAGAAATTTTCAAGCTCATCAAACTTGTAGCAACAATTCCTACTATTACATCCTCTGCAGAACTTTTTTTTTCAAGACTGAGACGCATTAATACATATTTCAGATCGACTCAAGGTCAGGAGAGGCTATCATCATTAGCTACGTTGTCGATTGAAAAAGGATTGCTTGCAAAAATTAGATTACAGTCCTCTTTCTATGATGAAGTTATTGATGGTTTTGTAAAGAGAAGCCGCAAAGTAGAGTTTGTTTTCAAGTAGGAAGATCTAATAAATAGTTGCAATTTTTCTGTCTACATAGTTTGACGTCTACTTGTTTAAATTATATAATCACTGGCTTGTCATGATTTGTTAATAATTATAAAATGTGTCTGATTTTTATTCTTTTGGCCATTCTTGAAGGTGTGGCGTAACCAGTTTGAATGCAGGTTCATGTAACCGATGATTAAAATGTTCATGTGATTTAGCGATTATTGGGTTTATAAATTTTATTCATTCAGAACTATGCATGTCCCACCCCACCATCTTTCACGAATAGAAGAGCAAGCCTGACTTTTATGACCAGCATTCGCCCCTGCAATTAATGCATGTGTCCAAACTGAAGGTACCTCACCAACACTCGGTTCTAATCTTAGGTACCACCGGTATTCTATGAAGCAATTTCATCCCTGCCTTGCCACTATACTTCACTACATCAGGTCTAATTTCACCTATCCCTGCTGCTTTATGACAATGGAGTTTATTTACCATCCTTTCCACTTCCTCAAGCGTAATTTCACCCCATCATTTTCTTCCTCCCCATGAGCTTGGTTGTTCGCGACACCACCAGGAAGCTTTCCTTTTACGTTGAGACGATTTTCAAAATATTCCTTCACCTGTCCTGTGGTTCCCTGGGATCTATTATGAGTTCACCTGAATTAACCAAAACACTGCTCATTTCCTTTTTCCTTCATTTCCCAAGATTATGAATTTCTGCCCAGAAAGGTTTCTCTGATGCTTTAAAAAGCCTTTCTAGGTGATTACCAAAATCTTCCCACGACTTCATTTTGGATTCAACGACTATTTCTTTCTCTCTGTTTCATTCTTCTGCGTACAATTCAATGTCTGCATCGGCCCTTGCTTGGAGCCATTTCTGATAAGCCTTCTTTTTACGTTTAGAAGCTGCTGTCACCTCATCATTCCACCAAGATGTTCGCCTTTGCCCATCTTTACACACAGTCGTTCCTAGTCATTCCCTTGTTGTTTCTACTACAGCATCCCCGTATACCACATATTCTCTTTCTATACCAGTAACCTGCTTACTGTCCACTGTTCGAAACTTGTCACTAATAATATCCATGTAGGCCTACTTCTGTCTAAATTCCTCGTCCTGGAGATTTTCTACACTTATCCCTTTGCAGACAGATTTCACTTTCTCTGTCCTAGGCCACTGAGATACTCGTACTTACTACAGATCAGACCGTGCTCTGTATAACAGAAAAGTCACCTAAAAACTCGTACATTCCTAACAGACTTCCTGAATTTGAAGTCGGTTAATATATAGTCTACGTTATGAAACTGGTACCCCTAGCATTCCACGTGTAGCGGTGAGTAGCCTTATGCTTGAAGAATGTAGTCGTAACTGCTAAACACATACCAGCACAGAAGTCCAGCAAACGCTTCCTTTTCCCATTAGCTTCCATGTCTTCCCCATATTTACCAATCGCCCCTTCGAATACTTCAGTTCTCTTTCCAACTCTCGCATTGGTATCGCCCATCAGCACTATCCTGTCTTTGCTGTTGACCCTGACTGCGATGTCACTCAATGTTGCATAAAACTTGTCAACTTCATCCTCATCTCCACCCTCACATGGTGAATAAATTGAGACAATTCTCGTCCTAATTCCTCCAACTGCCTAATCTACCCACAACGTTTGCTCATTTACGTGCCTAACTGAAACTACGCTGCGTACAATAGTATTCCTGATAAACTGTCCTACCCGATACTCTGACTTTCACCTTTTTAACACATATCAAGTATACTTTATAATCTCCTGTCTCTTCCTCGTTATTACTTCTTACCCTTAATTTCACTTACACCTAGTACATCCAGATGCATCCTCTTTTCTGACTCAGCCTGTTCTACTTTCTTTTTTCCGTAGCTCCCCATCGAATTCCATTTTTTACAAAGTTGTTTCCAAGGAGAACCTCGCCTGTCAAGTGAGAGTGGGTCACCATTACTCCCATAGGTCCGAGGCTTTCTTAAAACGTACTGAACATGGTAAATCCATGAAGCAGGATGTCACCGTACTTACACATAGTCCTGGAGAGCATTTTTCCTCTAACGGGTTAGGGACCATCGGTGGATTGTGTAGTCCTAGCCGCATGAGCGAATTAAGGGCCATTATACAGAATATCTCTAAGGACCCACTCCTGTTCCGTAGCAACTGGTATCCCGACACTCAGGACCACTTACTAGGCCACTCAGCTGTTGCCCTTGGTTCACGAACTAGAACGTGACTACAGTAGCGTACACCATGAACCATCTAATATTATTATTCCGGAAATATCGTGCATCACAGAGGTGTAAGAAGGTGTTGTGCTGAATGGATGGACAAGGAATTGACAAGAGCATAATTTAATGCCCAAAATTTTGAAATTGTATTCCTTCCGTCTTGTTCTCTTATTTAAAATTTGGTAAATAGAAGATCTAAAAAAAGCAATAACAATATAAAAATGAACTCGTTAGTTCCAACAACAACGAAATAAAGTCCAAAATCAGGTACAAAAGTAGAGAGAATTATCAGGATGATAATATACGATGGATGAGTATTATTAGCTCTGAAACAGTTATACTATTTTATAAGAGAAGGTTTGCTCCATTAACTTCCATAGCCTAAGAGTCTGAGCTCCAAACTCAGAGGCATAACTTTCTTATAGCGCAGAAGGTTATACAATGGCAATCTTCAAATCAGGTATTTACAGTCACTTCCGCTCTATTGTTTTTTTTTTTTTTTTCGGAAACATAAACAGGGGCGATGAGTGCCCATAATAAATGGCTATGATGTAAAAAGGTAAAGGTTGATAAAGATCGGGGGAAAACAAAATCCACGAGGGCGAAAAACCTGCGCTCCTTGTAGAAAGCTCTTAAAACCTTAAGTGGGCTTATGGCCCCAACATACAGAGGCTAAGCGTATTGTGCGCCGGGGAGACTAAATGATAAACATTAAATACCAAAATATGTAAATAATTTTAGGGGATAAGAAACTTTAGTCACCCCATACCGAGATGAACGGTAGTCAACAGAGGGTAATCACTCTTGTCCCCTTACATTATGTATTTCCCAGTAGGGAATAAAACAGATTACTTAGATTGGCGAAATTTTTTACATTTAAACAGCAGAGTTCAGTGATGTACATGAAATAAAAGAGTTTGAAATCATTTCATATGTTAAGAAAATTCTGCCATTACCTTGAGTTGCTGGGCCTTTGAACGCCGACTGCGTCCTCTGCCACTTTAGTATACGCCGCACACAATAAACTGGAGCCATGATCATGACAATACGGCCTTAAAGCGCTCAGCTTTTATAGTATCTGGAGGGGAAGTTCCAGAACTCTTTACAGATAGGCTGGATGCTTGTACACACCCCAAAACAAAATTTATTTGGCTAGAGAAAGTATACACAAATTATCTTTAATCCCTGCGGAGAGGACAATTAGGCCGATGGTAGAGACATCTAATAGATGAAAATCCAAGTGTATTGCATAACATTAATTCAAGTTCAATTACATAGATATCCTTACAGAAGGCAAGCAGTCTGACTGCACGGAGAAGGTGCACCCCCGGTACAGACCGCCACTCCCTAAGGTTTTGCCACGGTATGAACAGCTTTGAAATCTTGAATCTTGCCGTACATAATATTTGATAAAACATATATAAGTTGGATTATCAGTTGATAGATAGGCCTTTCATGTTTAGTTGTTGAAGTAAAGTAGTTTAGATAGTGTTTGCGAAGTACTAGAAGTTCGGGGTGTTGCGCCCAGAGTCGACAGCAAGAGCGGCCGCCGATGACGATGTCAGGATGGGGTCGCCCGGGCCCCCAAGGTACCCTCAGATATCATCCTCCCGTATATTTTTTGATGAGCAACCAAGGCGATGGTCACAAAGTACCAAGTAGCATTGTTCGGGCCAAATATAGAGTGGGCGGTTGGAGTTCAGCATCAAAGCCACTCCAGAGGATGATATTCCCAAAGGAGTCAGTTTGGACGGAGTCTCGGCCGGAACGAGGCGGGTCCATACCCCGCGCCGGCATCTCTCGCTCATTGACACGACGTGGCCTCAGGTGAAAATATGGCACTGTAGTATTGATTTTTGGGGCAACTGTAACTTACTCACAGAGAGTGTTACATGTGGTGCAGGTACGGTTGGCGACTTTGGAGGAATAGTGCACGGAGTTTCTGACACAGGTTTGGAGGCAGGGTCCTTAGTGGCAGAATAATAATGAGATCATTGAAGGGAAGGTTTATAAAAAAGGATTTCAACAAAAAACGAAATTTAAGTTATAATGTTACTTAAATACATACAATATTTCACAGCCAACAGGGGTAGCAAGACTCCTTATTCTAACTTGATTATATAAAACTTAAACTAATAAGATGCTAAGGAAGGAAATATAATGAAATCAACAACATCATCCCTTGGTGGCATATACTGAAGAAGCAAATGCCTTTACACAGGTTTTACTGGACACAGGTGTAGCTCAAAAATCTTTTCATTTCATTGACAGGAGTAAGGAAATCAAGCCTAATGCAGGGTTAATGAAATCTGAGGGCAAGCTTGCCAGCGGAAACAAAGTTTTTAACCATTACCTGATCTCCAATTTTTTACTTGGTGGATCTTTGTCCACGGTCATACCTCATTTTTACTCTCCGGTGAGAGGCCTTAAGATTATTTCTAGCTTTTCCCCATAAATCTCGGATATTCTCTGGATCTATTGTCTGTGGCAAAATCTCATTGGTCGACTACGAATTTGACAAATGAGTATTTGGGACAAACTTAAACATAAGAGAAATTGGAGAAACTTGTGCTATTTATGAATGGCCGAGTTAAATGCTAATGATAACCAGTGTAAGGAAGTGTCCCTTTGGGAATGATCTTCGTGGTGAAAAGCAATAAGGGCAGGTCGAGGATTATGATTAACCCGCTCAGCTAGGGATGGTTGTGGGTGGTGCGCAGACGTCGTGACATGCGAGATAGAGAGATCGAAACAGAACATACGAAATCAATTACAGGGGAACGGCTTAGCGTTATCAGGAACAACATATTGACAGGGTCCAAAAGACGACAAAACAGAACTGAGACAAGAAATAGTAAACTGAGTAGTGGCAAGCCTAGTCGGAAACAGCCATAAAAACCGGGTAAAACCACCCACAACACACAAGAATGAATTTAATCCCATTCCCTTTATATTGGGGAAGGGTGTGACGTAATCCATGTACAATCGTCCATAGGGCGAGATGCTTGGTGTGAGGACAACAGTCTTTAATTAGCTGACAACGTGGGCTTGCTAATCAAACAAGACTTACATGCCTTAACCAGTTCGCTAATCTCGCCATCCATGCTCTTCCAGATAAACGTCCCTCTTATCTTCTCTCTGGATTTATAGATGAATAGATTTCCCCTAATGCGATCTCATGGTAATACTTCAAAATCATAGGTACTAGCACTGCTGGAACGACAATTTTTGTCTTCTGATCGTGCCTCGAAGGGCCACACAGATCTCCATTCCTCAAAACATAAGAGACGACATGTTCCCCAGAAGAAAGGGTTTCCATAATAGGAGCATGCACCGTGTCTCCACGCTGGCATTTGGCTATATCGTCAAATAACAAAAAGGCACTAGTCAAAAGTGCACTTATGCAATTGGTTTGAAAATAGAAGGGGAACGTCTTTCCCCGGATCAACAGAATTAGAATCGCCGGAAAACATTCGGCTTAAGCCACTGCGACTTCGTTCTCCGACACTCGAATGTGTAGCACGTCAAACTGAAAAGCTGAAACCCTAGTCGCCCAACGGGTGATGCGTCCGGTACAACGGGGCCTAGGAAAAATCCAGCTCAGAGCCTGATCGTCGGTCTCCAATTAAAATTTAACGTGCTCAAGGTAGAGGCGGAATTTTTCGAAGGCAAATCAGACGGCCAGTCTTTTCAACTCATATATAGAGTACTTGGTCTCTTGAGGTGACAATGTTCCAGGCGCGTTGTTAGTTGGGCGCTTTCCGATTTCATATTCCTGAAGAAGAACCGCCGCACTGCAGATAAAGCGGTGTCTGCCTGTAAAGTTAACTTCCTTGAGAAATCTGGCATTGCCGAGACCGGGGCGTTACACAGAGCTGATTTCAGATCCTCAAACGCAGCTTGCTGTGATGTCCCCAATTCAAACTGGGCACCTTTCCTGCGGAGAAAGTTTAGGGGTGCCTTCCTACTAGCAACGATTAGGAGTTCACCATGCTGATGAATCTGGCAACACCTTTAGCATTTTAGGAGGCCCGAATCTACGGATTGCGTGAGTTCTGAAATGATCGACCGAAACTCCAGAAGGTGACACAGTATGGCCCAAGAAGGACATGGATGGTTTAGCAAAAGGTACCTTTGACAACTTGATCGTCAATCCAGCTTTACACAAGTGTTTAGAGCTTTCTCTAGACGAGCGAAGTGTTCTTCAAAGGTCTCGGAGAAAACAACACCATCCAGATAATCGTACAGATAATTAAATTTAATATTGGAGAAGATGCTAACTAGCAGCCTATTAAAAACCGCCACGTCCCCAGGGAGCCTGAAAGGCATCCCCTTGTATTCATACAAGTTCCATTCACTAGCGAAACCAGTCAGATATTTCGATTCTTCCACCAGAGGTATCTGGTTATAGGTTTGGTTAAGATCTAATATGGTGAAGAACATGGCCTTACGTTTGAAAATATAAGAACAGTCACGTCCGTAGGGAGCCAGAAAGGCACCCGGTTTTATTCATGCAGGTTCAATTCACTAGCGATAGCAGTCAGATATTTCGATTCTTCCACCAGAGGTATATGGTTTTAGGCTTGGTTAAGATCTAAGATGGTGAAGAACATAGCCTTACGAAACCAAGAAAGACACGAATGCAAGTCGGGAAGGGGTGCTGATGATAGAATTATCTTACGATTTCATGCCCTCTAATCAAGCCGCCTTGAGGTTTCTGAACCAGAAATATGGGTGAATAATACGCCTACTTGGAGGGTCGAATGATACCATACCTCAGCATTTGGTCAATGATTTCCTTGAGGGACTTTGTTTCAGGTGGAGATAGCCTGTACAGAGGAAATCTTAGACGGACCGAATCCGGAAACTCGATTTTGTATTCAAGTAAGTCAGTCACACCAAGATTTTCCGAAAAACGTCGGAAAATGACTGACATAATTTACGAATGCAATTAGCCTGTTCCTCAGGTAGATGGCTAACGTCTAACGACATCTCACTCCCGGTAGACGAAATAACAGATGATGATACAGAATTACATTTTAAATGAGGTATTAATCCTAAATTTGAATGTGCAGGAGTTACTTTGAAAATCGAGCACGATACCGGAATATGACATAGGCTATGACAGATTTTTACCGACAAATAACATAAAATTAGATGTAAATTTAGAAATACGAAGTTTCACCTGAGTAAATCTTAAAATTTCTAGTGGGCAAGAGTTAGCGAAAACACATCTTACAGCAGGAGAAACTTATTCAGGAAATTTACAACTAAGCTTTAATTTTGAATACCATTCTTCCGAAACAATAGAGTGAACACTTCCGGAATCTAAGAGGGCAGTAACATGTTCATAGCTTATTTCAATTTTAAGGAATGTAACAAAATCTGAAGTATCGGAGGCAATCTTGAGGCACTCTTTTGGACCTTCAAAGATGGTCTTAGGCGTTCTTCCCTCTTTATAAGATATGATTTCCGATTTAAACTGGGCTGGGCCTTGAGGTGCAGATAGTGGCGCGGACTCAGCCGAGCACCCTAGTCATTTTCTATTGCTGTGGTTAGCAAAGGTAAAACCAGAAGTAAGACAAGAAGATATACTATTTGACAAGTTACAGTTCTTAGCCTGGTGTGTGAATGGCCCGCATTTGCAACAACCTTGAGAAGACGATCCTCTTCCGTACTGACTTTTAATGGGACAGCATAGTCCCCATTTCTACCCGGAGACCCTGACATTAATTTATTAACTTTATTAGACAGTTCATAAATATGTTGAGCCAAGGAGTTTGGCATATTTTAGTGCTCATCTCTGATTTTAAGAGGAAATAGATCCCCTACACTATTACAGAAATTAAAGAGTATAGCCTGAACACGTTTAAGCTGGTTTGCTTTCCGGGTTGAACCGTATTGTCGTTTTTTGTACATTACATACAGTTTGCTGACGTTTCGAATACATCGCAGTATTCTTTGTCAGGGCGACTGAAATACCCCTACTCGATCCGAGGTAACCAGTCTCCCAGGCAGCAATCCCACTACAAAGGGTGGTTCCTGACCTTGATCTATATATCCTAGCCTTTCTGGCTGACGTAAGCAGTGAAAAAAAAAGAGATCTACATCATTCGGAATTCTTTCATCCGCACGAAGAAAATGCTTTCGAGAGCGGATATGAACTCATCATCATCATCAAGATCCTAAACCATCTCCAGTTTCCAGGGTGTGGTATATGTACCATGTGCCTTGTACCATTCCTCCTACACCAACTTGTTGCAATCATGACCTCTCAGCAATACATCGTTCTTAACTGAATCTATCCATTTCCTTCGTGGCCTTCCCACTGGTCGTCTTCCTTACTTTTCTGTCAAATTCCTTCCTTGCAGTTCTGTTAACTGGCATCCTCTTCATGTGGCCAAACCACTTCAGTCTTGATATCTGAACCTTATTGAGGAGAAAATCATCTATTCCTACTTCTTCTCGGATTTTCTCATTCCTAACCTTGTCTTTCCTGGTTTTATGGATCACAGTGCGTAGAAGTTTCATTTCAGCTGCCTGGAGTTTGTAATTATCTCTATTGGTCAGTGTTGTGGTTTCGAGACTGCATGTAAGAATTGGTGTATAATAGGACTTGTACAACGTCATTTTTGTTTTCATAGGTATTTGCTCATCCAACAGCATGTGTCTTACCTGGTGGAAAAATTGTGTTGCCTTATTGATTAGATTGTTCACCTCATGTTTTGCTAGGTTGTCATTTGATAGAACGCTACCCAAAAAGAGCGGAACTGAACTAAGCTAACTAATTAAGGAATATTACAATGTAATTAACATGCAGATAATTATGATAACCACACCTGATGATTTATTGTTTGTATAAAAGTTCTAGTCTTCTCTCTTTAGCTCTTGTGTACTGCTCTGTTTCTTTCTTATTAAACTCCGGGATGTTCCCCAAGGCTGAACAGAGCCATCTTCTCATAGTGTTTCTCACAAAAATGTCAACCCCATTTTGAGTCGAAGAACGACGTTAACTTTCAACAGTTGGCATGTGTATGGTGACGGTTTTATTCACAGCATTGACGCATTACCAGAAAGTTATTCCGAATGAAGAAGCCTTAACAACGTTTTAGCACCGGCAGCCACTCGCAGACCTGGTCTTCAATATAGAACTTGCAATTCTGTTTTCAGTTTTTGTTCATTCTACGATTATATGCCGATCCTACCTCGTTCCTACATCTTTGTTTGTTAAAGGGCTCACTTGCAGTCTCGTCGTATTTATAATCTCTGTCCATTGCTCTTTGTATCGAGATATCGATTATAGGAAATACCTTAGCATTGTTGATTTTACAGCGGTGTGAAAATTATTAGAAAATTTTGTATAAAATCACTTTTATTCATTGATATTTTTCTTCCAATTGAAATTAATCACATATTTAGTATTTGGTATGCATTCGCTTTGATTATATGGCAGATTCAGTGCGATATGGCACGCTTTCTACATTTTTTTGCAGGAATCTTTGATTTGCTTTTCATAGTGCCATTTATTAATAAGTGTCTCTATGATATTTATCTTTGTTGTAATGATGTTTTTCTTCAGTTTTCATTTCACAATGGCCCAGAGATTCTCAATGGGGTTTACATCTGGACTACTGCAGGCCAAGAAAGTGCTTTTACTTTGTTTCCACTTAAAAGCTTCGTCACAGACTTCGTTTTATGGCAAGGAGCAACATCGTGTCACCATTGGGAATCCATTCCCTCATTTGCGTCAATAATATTCTTTCAAGTACTGTTTTGTATTGCGGCTGGTTCATCATACCCTCCACAATATACAGACGTCCTATACACTCCAGACCATAACCTGGATGGGATGCTTGGGGCAAGAACTCTCCATCAGTGCTTCTCCTCACGTACTCACTACTTTCGCCTGTTATTGCAAACACTGGTTCGTCGGAAAAACATGCCTGGAAAATTAAAAACATATCTAATACCATACACACATCAGTATAATGAAAATTAAATGAATAAGTTTCTTGCAAGGGGAATTTCATTCATTTGTGTTAAATTTGGATTTCTCTTACTTCAGAATATCGTATCATAATTCAGGTTCATTGACTGGTATTATTATAAGTAACCAATTATAATTTTATAATACCTTGCTCCAGTCATCTCCGAATCGTTCACTCACGTCTTTTGCCCACGCTTCATCCAGGTGTCAGCGCAAGACACACACAAGCCAGTAACGGGAACATCTGATTCAGTTGTTTCCAAATCACTGTTTAGGTTCACAGCTTCCTGCACTGATGATGTCAGATTATCCTCACATTACTTCTCTTTGTATGAGTCTACCTTGCAGCTGGGGGTGGCATGTTCATAATTCCACAAAACAAGCTGGTATCTTCCCTTCCAATACCTGAACATCTCATTCCATAGCACAATCTCAGGTTGCTTCATAAGTCCAGTTATTCACTTCAGACCTTCTAGAAGCAATATAAAACTGACAGCTGTCACAATACAAATATAACGTACAGACTACACCAACCCTCTCTTCGTCATCATATAACTTCAAATCTCGCGCACAACAGTTAGCACATGCACAAGCTGAACGAATAACTTCTCGGAGAATCCTCAAATCTATGAACCTAAACCCACTTGAGGATTTATCTTCCATCTTGTATTCATCGAACGAAATGCCTCAATCAATATTCGTCTCAGCAGCACTGGATATCTTGAACGAAGGACTGCGGATACTGGTATCCTGTTCTGTGCCTTGCCCTGATACATTCGATTTCTTTTTCGTAAACCGAGAAGAACTGTCCTTTTCTTACTTTCTTCAAAACTCTACGTTCACCTCAAGGCATACTGTTACTTTGAATAACATACAAGTAACAAAATTAGCAATTGGTAAATCGGATATGAAACCACAGCAACACATATAGATAAATACGCTGTCAACAAAGGAACCTGAAGAATGCGGCGGCCATACTTTTCCACAGCTTTATTGATGACAGGTTTCCATGGAAGAAAGACAAACACGTGGAAATTCTCCGTAAGAGTAATGAAAAAACTCGTCCTACAGAGTTGGGCGTGGCAGTATACAAGCAGTTACAGATACTCATTTTTCTCATATTTACAGATGGCATTGACCTGTAATATATTTATTAAAATCCTGACATGTTAAGGTATATTATGAGCAAATAAAAATTGGCTATTTTTACTCATTTTTACGTATGTTCCCCCTTAAAAGGTGTTTTATGGGTATCATAGGTCGTTTAAGACAGTATAGTACATCAGCTGTGTCAAGACACATACAAAATGTAGTTACTAAGGAGATACTCTAATATCAAAATAAAGCTACACTAGAGGGTTCGGTCAAAGCTTTAAGAGTTTTATGTCAGCAGATTGGAAAAATGGAACAATACCCACTGGCTGGAAACGATCCACCATCTACGTTCCTATACCAAAAAAGGCGATCTGTTGGACTGCACAAACTACAGTACGCTTGTCCTAATATCACATGCTAGTAAGATGTTGCTAAAGATTATGCAACGAAGATTAGAACTTTAATTATCTAAACCTCGAGCTCGTTTTAGGATAGATATCATTAATAATATGCGTTGGATGGTAGAGGGAGCACAGGAGTTGGTCATCAGAAGGCCTTTTATGGTGTAAATCACAGGACCATGAGGGATGTCCTTAGACAGATTAACATCTCTCTGTTTTGGATCCCAACTACCGATTTAAATTCACACTCTTGACTTAGTTATATGGTTCTCCGAGTACTGATATACATTTTACCTGGACTTTTTCTGACCGTAATTTGGCAGGTGCGATCCTAGCTCAGTCAGGTGGTATTTGAAGGTGTTCAAATACGTCATCCCCAAGCCGGTAGATTTACGAGCAGGTAAATGTGCTCTTGCGGGACTAACTTCCGGCACCTCGGCGTCTTCGAAAACTGTACAAGTAGAGTAGTTAGTGGTACGTAAAGCCAATAACAAAAGTATTCAATACTATTGTTGAAATTGTACTTTTTCTGTTCTTCTGGGTTTATTTTATCTTACTGTATATTATTTACTTCTCATTGGCAACGGTGAGGTTTGGACTCGTGGTTCCTTCTTATAGTTAACCCCAGGAATACTAACGGGGGTACATTGTGCCCACCACCTGCTATTTATTGCTCTGTTTCTTTTGACATTTGATATTAAAAGGCTGTAAAATATATTCATTGTTACCAACTCCGAATGGTGTATTTGGTTTGCTCATTTTTACCGTCTGAAGGCGGCGCAGTCATTCAAACATGAGTGAGCAAGAAGTAACCCCTTCACTTAATTAGTATTGGCAGGATTTATAGCGTTGTTGGCCACTCACAGTAAAACTGAAATAGTTTCTTTCTTGACTGCTACTAGACATTACTAACTGGATAGTTCTGTGCGTACTCCAAGAGCATTGCACCTGATGGATGGATGCTGGAATACTCTCCGAGATAGCTAATTCGTCTGAAGATGACGACATTGATATTACTGTTAGTGAAAACGAAGAAGGAACTGAGAATCTATATAAATAAAATTGTTTCTGTTTGTCTGTTTGTCTGTCTGTTTGTCTGTTCCACCATCACGTCGAAACGGCTGGATAGATCTCAACCAAACTTCATATTTAGAGTATACTGACCCCGGGGAAGGTTTCGATATGCATATCATTTTAAAATCTTTGAAAAGACGGGGGTTTTATAGGAAAAACGGTTTTCCTCCATTTTCTCTTATACTATTATAGGCAAAATATCGAATTTGTCGTATAAGGACGAGACAAAGCTCAATTTAATCCTCTTGACGCAAAGAACAAAACTCGGTAAGCCCTACGGGCCCGAAAACCATGTTTTAAGGCCCTAAAACCAACCGTTACGGAGATATTGGCACCACACTACCCCTGCTCTAGGAATCGGATAAAGAAATGAACTGCCGTAACCATGGCAACGTCAGCTCCAGGATTCTAGAGCAGTGAGATTATGCATGTACGTTTGGGCATAGCTGTCAACCAAAATAGGTACAAATAAGACTTAATATCTGGGAAAAAAATATACTGTTGTGTAAGGCACTCATAGGACTCCTTTGGGCGGGGATGGAAAGGGGGTGAAGAACGAGTGTAAAAATCTTACTATATATAGAAATGGAAGTGTGTGTGTAAATGACACATCTCCAACTAAACCACTGGAGCAATTTCAACCAAACTTGGTACACGAATCACTTACTATCGGGAGACGATCACTGTGGGGGGTAAGCCATCCCTAGCGCCCTTAAGGGAGAGGGTCAGGGGGGTGGTAGTTACAATAATAATCGAGAATAGTGTCGAATTCATAGTTTTCGGGGTCGCTGAGTTGAAAAGTGATACTCTAGAATTTTTTTAAAATCCAGCCCCCTTTTAGGTTGGGAGCAAAGGGTGGGGGGTTGGGGTGAGATATAGAAATAATTAAAAACAGTTTCGAATCCATAGATTTCAGGGTCTCTGAGATGAATAGTATTACTCCGGATTTTTTGCAAATCCAAGTGGAGAGCGAAGGGGGTGAGATATAAAATTAATCGAAAAACTACATATAAAAATATTATCTTCTTCTTCTTACTATATATAAAAATTGATGTATGTGTGTGCGTGGGTGTGTGGGTGTGGGTGTGTATATGACACATCTCCTCCTAAACCACTGGAGCAATTTCACCAAACGTGGTACACTTATCAATTAGTATCAGGAGACAAACCGCGTGAGGGTAAGACACCCCTAGCACCCTTTTGGCAGGGGGCGAGGGGAGTGGTATAAAAATAATCTTATAAATAAAGTTGTTCGTTTCTGTTTGTCTGTTTGTTTGTTTGTTTGTTTGTTTGTTTGTTTGTTTGTTTGTTTGTTTGTTTGTTTGTTTGTTTGGCTTAAGTGCGGCCAATATCCAGTATTCGGGAGATAGTAGGTTCGAACCCCACTGTCGGCAGCTCTGAAAATGGTTTTCCGTGGTTTCCCATTTTCACACCAGGCAAATGCTGGGGCTGTACCTTAATTAAGGCCACGGCCGATTCCTTCCAACTCCTATCCCTTCCCTGTCCCATCGTCGCCATAAGACCTATCTGTGTCGGTGCGACGTAAAGCAACTAGCAAAATAAAAAGAATAAAAATGTTTGTTTGTTCCACCATCACGTCGAAAGGGCTGGATAGATCTCAACCAAACTTCATATTTAGAGTATACTCACCCCGGGGAAGGTTTCGATATGCATATCATTTTAAAATCTTTGAAAAGACGGGGGTCTATAGGAAAACCACAACGGTCTTCCTCCATTTTCTCTTATACTATTGATTTTCTGCAAACTCTGTGGACCGTATGTGAAAGGTCTCTTCATCACAAACAACTTTCGTTGTGTTCATAATTTACCTTACTCTTCAAATGACGGAGAAATTTACTATTTTCTGCCGATACCATGCTCGGCATTGAGGGACCGACAGAGCGATAACGAATATATGGGTTACCATGGCAACGTCTCTGACTGCTTGCCAGCAGGGAAGTAACGTATTGTCATTTTCCTCATCATTCCTTTAAATTCGTGGTTGTTCCTTGGGTAGAAAGCAAGAGAGTCGTCAATCGGCCATTCTGCGGGATATTGGCGGAATATCATTGGAGGTTATAACCGTCCTCGAATAGCATAAGTAATAACACAAATATTCATCTTCTTATCTGATTACCTAAGAATCCCTGCGCCTAAATTTCTCTCCGATTACCGCTTTCTTATATCCATAACTCACTCCGGCATAATTTATTGAGGAGCATTTGATTTTCCAATACATTCACTTGGTATTTATATATTTGTCGTCATCCGGATGTCCTCTGTTATAATCTATTTTCTATTAATTTCAACTTACTAAACTGTATTACTTTCTTCCTTAATTACCACGTATGTATGCGAGTGCTAATCCCGAATGCTGTACACTCTTTCCTTTGAGGAAATATTCTAAGCTATGCAAATGTATAACTTCTGGCCCAGGAAAATTCCGAAATATGGATGCAGTTTTAACGGCGGTGCAGACCTTCGTTTCGGGGTAATTGGTGGCTAATCAGTAAGTCGTATCAAAAGTCACAAAGCAAATTGCGTTTCATTTTGGAGAGATCTACAACTTTTGTCCTGTGACTTTTCGTCGTATTTCTATCCCTAATACATTAAACACAAGTTGATTTTGTACTTTTACACGTATATGTTATCATTTGGCACACTTATAGGAAAGGTAGAATCATGACATTCGGCACGCACATTGACATGACCATTGGCAATGTTATAGCCAAATTTTATGATTCTAGCTGTCACATGAGAATCAAAAATATAAAGTAGCATTCAAAAACTGTACAACATTTCACCCCATTCAATGACTCTAACTCAATCTAACCCATAAATAAAGGAGATACGAGAAGATGTCATAGGACCAACCATGTAGAGCACTGAAAGGGGCGTCTGATGGTGAAGTCCGTTTGTAGATACGTCGTACAGTTGCAAAGCAGTAACTATCGAAATAAAGGTCTACACTTCTAGAGTATGTCTGTACATTGACAATTTTGGCGAAATTTCCGTACAGTTATCCGTTTCAGGTGTAATAATGACCATCTGCATATATTCTGTTTTGGTGTCTGTCTGTTTGTTTGTTTGTCTGTTTGTCTAAAACTTGGAAACTACTGGATATATTTCCACCAAACTTGATATTTAGAATCCATCTGTCCTTTGGTAGGTTTTAGGGCAAGTATTGTTTCTGAATCCCTGAATTGACTGGGGGATTATACGAAACCGAAACCGTCATTTTGCAACCAAACTTAATGTAAATTTAGCTGCTGTAATGGAAATTCATTTCTAGGCCTTTTTCCTCATGTGCATCATTTCAATACGAGGATTAATAAGGGAGATATCATTAACGGACCGTTTTCCGGTACAAGTCCCACCGGACTTAACTCAAGAGCGGGTGCGTGTAAAGCGTATGTTTTACAACTTGAAAACTACTGAAGATATTTGAGTCAAACTTTATATTAACATCCACCTGTCCAACGGTAGGTGTTAATCGTCAATAACATTTCATGTTCCCGGAATGGACTGGCGGTTTATAGGGAACCGAAATGGTGATTTTACTCTTCCAGAATATATACAGTACAAGACCAACCTGACTGGAAATCGACCAAACATGATGGAATTCCATCTCTAAAACTTTTTTTCATGTGCATTTTTTCGACAGGAGGATTAATAAGGGAGATATCATAAACGGTCCGTTTTTCCGGTTAAGTCCAGCGGATATAGCCCAAAAGGTGTTGTACGTGGAGCAGGTTCCTTATTTATCTATGTAAATAAAATCGTAACTACTGTGTGCCTGTACATAGACTATTTTGTCGAAATTTTCGTACAGCTACACGCTTAAGGGGTAATAATGATCATCTGCATATTTTTTGGTTTAGTATCTTGAAAGTTCTACTTTTTACACTTCTCACTGAAAACCCAGATTGCGGCATAATCTGCCAGTCGAGAAAGAAAACTGAAATTTGGCAAAATTTTACGACTTAGCCTGTAACGGGCGGAAAACTTCCAAGAGCTTTAAATTTTTCCCTTTCTATCCCGAAGAATATCGAAATATGGAGGCAATTTTAATGATGGTGCAGACCTTCGGGAAGTATCATCACATAACGGATGGCACAATCCCCGTTCAATTTGGAGTGATCTACAACCTTGGTCGTACGACTTTTTGTCGTATTTATATCCATTTTACGTTTGACTTTTCTCTATTTCTCGATCTTAAGTAAAGTAGTACTTTTCACATACATAATTCATACCTTCCATCACTTAGAGGAAAGATAGAATCATCATACTCTACACGAAAATTGGTCCGCCCAGTAGCCATATGTGAGCCAAATGCTATGTATGTAGCTGTCACTTAATTATCCGAAAGCAATGCAATGTGAGATAATCTTACACAAATTTTACCCAAGTTTCTAACTCAATCTGACCCATGAATAGATGAGATATCATATGACCAGCAATTTAGGCCGCTAAATCCGGCGTCTTATGGTACAATCATTTCTCGATATGATGTACCGTTTAGAAGCAGTTAATCTGTAAATGAAGGTCTGCAATATTGTAAACAAGCACATACTTTCGTATGTCGAACTATATATATTCACTGATGTCGATTTTGTAGCGATCGAGAAAGGGTGTGTCTGCTATTGTAATCAGTACTCCGCACACCGACTATGACTGGCAGTAGGAATGGAGTCCTTCTCCAATTCCTGTGTAACTGGCATTAATGAGGCAGGCCTACCATTGTAATGAATAATTCACTTCTCGATTTGACTTTCAGAAGGCAAGGGAGCATGCAGCATACAGTCTTTGGCTGTAGGCAAGCGTTCCCGCAGTTATAAACAGATGTACCCATCTAAAATGTGACTGGCATTAGGCATACTGGCCTGCTATTTTGATGGAAACTCATCAACTTGGTGTGACTGGCAGGAAGCTGGCTGGCAGTTGGAAAAGGGGCCTATCATTATAATGATAACTGCACAACTCAATTTTGACTGGTTGTAGGGAAGTTTCCTGCCATTATAATAAAAACTCTTCAATTTGTAATATGTCTGGAGGTAGGAAAGGGGGCCTGCAATTGTAACGGAAACTCCCCAAATAGATTGTGACCGCGCAGTAGGCAATGGGGCCTGCAATTATAATGTAAACTTCCCAACTCGATTGTGAATCGCAGTAGGGAAGTGAGCCTGTCGTTATCATCACAAATCCGTAACAAGCACTTTACACTGGAAACAACGTATGGGGACCTCTGCATATTGTTTCTCGGATAACGCTAAGAGACATGCTATTTTAAAACAATCTTATTTACTGCATGTACAGTATTTACTTCAATATTCGTATACAATGCAGAATACCGTAGCGAAGCACGGGTACATTTGCTAGTATATATATATATATCTTAAAAAAAGCGAGCTGGATTACCATCATGCAAGAGATACAGAGATAAACCCAGTTTCAAAACTGTTATCCGCCAGACGCGTAGAAATGATTCATCAGACTGAATGTAGAACATTGAAAATATTTTCACTTTAACAATAGCTCAGTCAGCTGTTTTTTATGGGGTTGACAGCTGATAATGTTACCAAGTTGAAATATATTTCTTTAGTTGATTGTAAGGAATGTGAAATAAGTTGGTAAATATCTCCAATAATAAACATCAGAGATTCACAGGAACTTGACTTTAAGTGCTCGTCACAAAGCGCACTCCCGTTGGTATACAATGCCATTAAAAATAGGGTTGATATTCCTAGGGTTAAAATTGAAAGTCACGCAGATAACAATAGAACAACAGTGGAAGCTATTGGATGAGGGTGACAGTGGGTTGAGTGAGAAGACGTATGCATAGAGCGGAACTTTCTTTCACACATCACAGGAAAACTAGAATCCAGCTTTGAATTGTTGATGCTAGTAAAATAAAATTTGATTTATCTTCTGGGAAAATAAATTGTTAGATGATGCAAATATCTGTGAGTTTTCCGCAAATGTGTAGTAAAGCTGGAAATATGGTCATAATAATTATAACACCAGCTGCGTGGCGGAAATACTTGATGCGAGTCGCTCGACCTCTTGACGCGAGTGTAACGTCCAGCCGTCAGAGCAAATGAACACTATGACTATCTTGAGGAAGAACATCTATACTATACACTCTTATGCCTTTCAGCGTTCCGTCTGCAAGGCTTGTGAAGTTACTAAACGCCTCAAGAATAATCTATATTCAACTATCCCTGAGACCTCGTTTATTTCCATATTCTTATCTTTAAAACTGATTCTGACCATCGTCTTCTGTGTTTCCCTTTACGTCACTTACCTTCTACGACTACTTCATTATTCTCCTAGACAACCTACCTTCCTCCGCTCGCTTAACATGACCTCTCCACAGAAGCCGGTTCACGTGTACCGCTTCATTTATCGTGTTCATTCCTAACTCAGTCTTAGTACCTCCCTGCCATTGTTCCCACGTGTTTGTAGCAGCTATTTCTAACAGCAAACAGACTGGTACACAGATAGACTTCTTTCTTACAGAACACTCTGGCTGCGCGGTTAGTCACACACCTGTCAACACCACTGTCGGCAGCCCTGAAGCTGGTTTTCCGTGGTTTCCCATTTTGATACCAGGCAAACGCTGGGGCGCTTCCTTCCCACTGCTGTCCCGTCGTCATAAGACTTATCTGTGTCGTAAAGCAAATTGTAAAATAAATAAAACACACACTGCGAGCTTCACACTTACTGTGTTACCATCCTGGGAGAATACACATCCTAAATAGCTGAAGTGATCTTCCTGTTCCAGATTTGTATCACCAACTTCAGATTACATTCTCTTAGGTTTCTGGATACTCACTGCATTAGCTTTGCTGTACCAATCACACTTACTGTGCTACCATCCTGGAGAATACACATCCTAAATAGCTGAAGTGATCTACCTGTTCCAGATTTGTATCACCAACTTCAGTTTACATTCTCTTAGGTTTCTGGATACTCACTGCATTAGCTTTGCTGTACCAATCACACTTACTGTGCCACCATCCTGGGAGAATACACATCCTAAATAGCTGAAATGATCTACCTGTTCCAGATTTGTATCACCAACTTCAGATTCAAAAATTCTCTAAGGTTTCTGGATACTCACTGCATCTACTTTATAAATTACTACTAGGCCACCATATCTCAGTGTTAGAGCAACCAACGCGAAGTTTCTAGATCCCGGGCTTCAGCAGAGTCTGCCAAACTGCTTACTGAATCCCTCCCTGTCACTTTTTACTTTCCAGTAGTTTATCCATTAAAAGTAGGAATAACAAACAGCTTTGTCTAATTCCTGTAACTCCTTGAACAAAGAACTCATTTCGCTCTCCGTATCCCAATTGTCATCATAAATGCCTTTGATTGCTCAACTATAGTATATATATTATTTGCTTTACGCCGCACATAAACTCAGATAAGTCTTATGGCTTCGCTGCGATAGGAGAGGCCTACGAGAAGGAAGGAATCTTCCGTGGCCTTCATTAAGGTACAGCCATCTTTAGGGCTGCCAACAGTGGGGTTCGAACCCACTATCTCCCGGATGCAAGCTCACAGCTGCGCGCCCCTAACCATCTAGCCAACTCACCCGACAATTATAGCATATTATATTATGTTATATTATAAGAATAATTTAGTGTGGCTATTTCTAGCCTGGTGCAACCCTTGTAAGGCAGACCCTCCGATGAAGGTGGGCGGCATCTGCCATATGTAGGCTACTGCATTATATTGTGGTGGAGGATAGTGTTAGGTGTAGTGTGTGAGTCGCAGGGATGTTGGGGAGAGTACAAACACCCAGCCCCGAGTCACTGGAATTAACCAATGAAGGTTAAAATCTCGACCCGGCCGGGAATCGAGCCCGGGACCCTCTGAACCGAAAACCAGTATGCTGACCATTCAGCCAACAAATCGGATATTATATTATATTATATTATATTATATTATATTATATTATATTATATTATATTATATTATATTATATTATATTATATTATATTATATTATATTATATTATATTATATTATATTATATTATATTATATTATATTATATTATATTATATTATATTATATTATATTATATTATAATAGTGGCTGCAGAGACCATAGGTCTTCGAATAGGAGCAGATGCATAAAAACAGCGAAAAAATTTTTCACTCGGTGACAAATTCTTTCTTTCTTAATCAGTTTACCCTACAGGGTTGGTTTATTCCTCGGACTCAGCGAAGGATCCCACATCTACCGCTTCAAGAGCAGTGTCCTGGATCGTGAGACTTTGGGTCAAGGATAAACTGGGAAAGAGGACAAGTACCTCGTCCAGGTTGCCCCGCAAAAGTTCAAATAAAGCGTATAGGAATGTTTTGAGATATTAGAGAGCTATAGGCTGTCCTGAAAATACTTTACTGCAGTTTCCTATTTTACTTGCAGGCAAACAGCCGATTCCTTCCAACTCCTCACCCAGTTCCATTTCATCTTCATTTTTCTAGAAAAATGTTCAAATGTTTTGTTTTAGAGCTATCTGCAATATTTTGAACCATTGTTACTCCTTGTTGCTTGACGTAAGTCTCGTCTTATTCGTTAGAATTTAAAAGCAGCGCTGCGCTACGTTCATTCGCACTGCAACAACGCACTTTGCTTCACAATCAAGCTAAATTCTCTGATTCATCAGCAACTTTCATCTAATCCTCTTGTAGGCATGATAATGTATTGTCCACAGCGTCTACAGAAAGACAGTAGTGTAAGAGAAAATGGGGGAAAACCGTTCGTTTTTTCCTATAAACACCCAGTCTATTCAAAGATTTTTAAAATGATATGCATATCAAAACCTTCCTCCGGATGTGTATACACTAAATATGAGGCTTGGTCGAGATCCATCCAGCCGTTTCGCCGTGATGATGGAACAGACAGATAAACGGACACGAAAAATAAATAAGAAACACCGGATCGGTATTGAGTTGACCTAAAAAGGATAAATATCTGAAAATTTGGCAAAACAAATGAAATTACAGACAACGGACCGCCTACAAGTTTATTTATATAGATAAACATGGACACGTCCAGAAGTGCAGACCTTTATTTCGAGAGTCGCTGCTTTGAAACTGTACGACATATCTACAAACGGACCTCACCATCAGACGTCTCATTAAGTGTTTACAAGGTTGGTCCTACGCCATCTTCTCGTATCTCCTATATTTATGGGTTAGATTGAGTTAGAGTCATTGAAATGAGTAACATTTTGTGCAGTTTTATCACTCATGTGACAGCTAGAATCACAAAATTTGGCTATCATATGGCAACTGGTCATGTCAACATGCGAGCTGAATGTCGTCACTATATTATGTTTCCTATAAGCGTGCGAAGCGAGAACATAATCGTGTAAGAAGTACAAAATTAACTTGAAATCGAGAAATACATCTCTATTTAACGTATAGGGGATAGAAATACGACCAAAGTTGTAGATCTCTCCAGAGTGAAAAAGATTGTGCTTTCTGTTTTGTGAGATGACTTACCGCTTAGCCACCAATTATCCCGAAACGAAGGTCTGCACCGCCGTTAAAATTTCATCCCTATTCCGATATTTTCCGGCGCCAAAATTTATACATTTGCATAGCTTAGAATATTTCCTCAAAGAAAGAGTGTCCAGGCTTCGCGATTAGCATTCGCATATGTATGGAGGAAGAAAATAATACAGTTAAGAAAGTTGAAATTAATAGAAAATAGGTCAATAATTGAGGACAGTCGGATAGGACAATAATATGTAAACACCAAGTGAATGTATTGGAAAATCAGATGCTGCTCAATAAATTATGCTGATATGAGTTAAGGATATAAGAAAGCGGTAACAGATGGGAAATTTAGGCGCTGGGATTCTTAGGAAAACACATGAGAAGATGACTAATGGTGTTATTACTTAAGCTATTCGATGACGGTTATAACCTCCAACGATATTCTACCAATATCCCGCAGAATGGCCGATTGATGTCTCTCTTGATTTCTACCCAAGGGACAACCACGAATTTACAGGAATGATGACGAAAATGGCAATACGCTACTTCCTTGCTGTCAGAGAAGTTGCCATGGTAACCTGTAGGTTCGTTGTCGGTCTGTCGGTCACTCAATGCAGAGCATGATACCCGCAGAAATTAGTAATTTTCTCCGTCATTTGAAGAGCAAGGTCAATTATGAACATACTATAAGTTGTTTATAATGAAGAGATATTTCACATACAGACCACGACGTTTACAGAAAGACAGTAGTATAACAGAAAATGGGGGAAAACTGTTTGGGTTTTCCTATAAACACCCAGTCTATTCAAAGATTTTAAAATGATACGCATATCAAAACCTTCCCCGGGATGTGTATATACCAAATATGACGTTTGTTTAAGATCTATCCAGGCGTTTCACCGTGATGGTGGTACAAACAAACAGACAGCAAACAGACAAACGGACAAATAGACACGAAAAATAAAAAACACCGATTCGGTATTGAGTTGACATAAAACGGATAAATATCTGAAAAATAGGCAAAACAAACGAAATTTCAGACAGCGGACCCCTACAATTTTATTTATATAAATAACAGATAACATTTATGAAGCTAAATGAGAATATTTGCATGGTTAAATTTGCTATTAATTTGAGGTAATAACGTTTAAATGGGTCCTTACAACCAATAATTAATTATTTAATATATCTTGAAGGAAACTGATTACTGCCAAATGGGTTAGAGCTCAAATTCTGGAATCCCCAAATTACAACTGTTTGATCAATCAATCAATCAATCAATCAATCAATCAATCAATCAATCAATCAATCAATCAATCAATCAATCAATCAATCAATCAATCAATCAATCAATCAATCAATCAATCAATCAATCAATCAATCAATCAATCAATCAATCAATCAATCAATCAATCAATCAATCAATCAATCAATCAATCAATCAATCAATCAATCAATCATCAATCAATCAATCAATACTGATCTGCATTTAGGGCAGTCGCCCAGGTGGCAGATTCCCTACCTGTTGCTTTTCTAGCCTAATCCTAAATGATTTCAAAGAAATTCGAAATTTATTGAACGTCTCCCTTGGTAAGTTATTCCAAACCCTAACTCCCCTTCCTATAAATGAATATTTGCCCCAGTTTGTCCTCTTGAATTCCAATTTTATCTTGATATTGTCATCTTTCCTACTTTTATAAACGCCACTCAGACTTATTCGTCTACTAATGTCATTCCACGCCATCTCTCCGCTGACAGCTCGGAACATACCACTTATTCGAGCAGCTCCTCTTCTTTCTCTCAATTCTTCTCAACTCAAACTTTGCAGCATTTTTGTAACGCTACTCTTTTGTCGGAAATCATCCAGAACAAATCGAGCTGCTTTTCTTTGGATTATTTCCAGTTCTTGAATTAGGTAATCCTGGTGAGGGTCGTATACACTGGAACCATACTCTAGTTGGGGTCTTACCAGAGACTTATACGCCCTCTCCTTTACATCCTTACTACATCCCCTACACAACCTCATAACCATGTGCAGAGATCTGTACCCTTTATTTACAATCCCATTTATGTGCTTACCCCAATGAAGATCTTTCCTTATATTAACACCTAGATACTTACAATGATCCCCAAAAGGAATATTCACCCCATCAACGCAGTAATTAAAACTGAGGGGACTTATCCTATTTGTGAAACTCACGACCTGACTTTTAACCCCGTTTATCAACATACCTCCTCTGCGAACCATATGACCTTGCCGCGGTGGGGAGGCTTGCGTGTCCCAATGATGCAGATAGCCGAGCCGCAGGTGCAACCATATCGGATGGGTATCTGTTGAGAGACCAGACTAACGAATGGTTCATCGAAAGGGGGGTAGCAGCCTTTCGGTTGTTGCAAGGGCGGCAGTCTAGATGATTGACTGATACGGCCTTGTAATAATACTCAACATGGCTTAGCTGTGTTGATACTGCTACACGGCTGAAAGCAACGGGAAACTACAGTCGTAACCACCTCCCGAGGACATGCAGCTCTCTCTGTATGAAAGATGTACTGATGATGGCTTCCTCCCGGGTAAAATATTCCGGAGGTAAACTAGTCCCCCATTCGGATCTCCGGGTGGGGACTACACGAGAGGGGGCGATCATCAGGAAGATGGATACTGACATTCTGCGAGTCGGAGCGTGGAATGTTAGGAGTTTGAATCGTTGTGGTAGGTTAGAGAATCTGAAAAGGGAGATGGATAGGCTAAAGTTAGATGTAGTTGGTATAAGTGAAGTACGTTGGCAGGAAGAACAAGATTTTTGGCCAGGCGACTACCGAATTATCAACACGAAATCAAACAGGGGTAATGCAGGAGTTGGTTTAATAATGAATAAGAAAATAGGGCAGCGGATAAGCTACTACGACCAGCATAGTGAAAGAATTATTGTCGCCAAGATAGACACCAAACCAATGCCCACCACAATAGTGCAGGTCTATATGCCTACTAGTTCAGCGGATGATGAAGAAATTGAAAGAATATATGAGGAGATAGAAGATTTAATACAATATGTCAAAGGTGACGAGAATCTAATTGTGATGGGAGACTGGAACGCAGTGGTAGGCCAAGGAAGAGAAGGTAGCACAGTAGGAGAATTTGGATTGGGACAAAGGAACGAAAGAGGAAGTCGGCTGGTTGAATTCTGCACTGACCATAATTTAGTCCTCGCCAATACTTGGTTCAAACACCACAAACGACGGCTGTATACGTGGACGAGACCTGGAGACACTGGAAGGTATCAAATAGACTTCATTATGATTAGGCAGAGATTCAGAAACCAGGTGTTGGATTGCAAAACTTTCCCAGGAGCAGACGTGGACTCTGACCACAACTTGTTGGTCATGAAATGCCATCTGAAGTTGAAGAAATTGAAGAAAGGAAAGAATGCAAAAAGATGGGATCTAGACAAGTTGAAAGAAAAGAGTGTGATGGATCGTTTCAAGGAACATGTTGCACAAGGACTAAATGAAAAGGCTGAAAGAAACACAGTAGAGGAAGAGTGGAGAGTCATGAAAAATGAAGTCAGTAGGGCTGCTGAAGAAATGTTAGGAAGGAAGAAAAGATCAACTAAGAATCAGTGGATAACTCAGGAGATACTAGACCTGATTGATGAACGACGAAAATACAAGAATGCTAGAAATGAAGAGGGCAGAAAAGAATACAGGCGATTAAAGAATCAAGTGGATAGAAAGTGCAAGGTAGCTAAGGAAGAATGGCTGAAGGAGAAGTGCAAGGATGTCGAAGGCTGTATGGTCCTGGGAAAGGTAGATGCTGCATACAGGAAAATCAAGGAAACCTTTGGAGAAAGGAAATCTAGGTGTATGAATATTAAGAGCTCAGATGGAAAGCCACTTCTAGGGAAAGAAGGCAAAGCAGAAAGATGGCAGGAGCATATCCAACAGTTGTATCAAGGTAACGATGTAGATAATTTCGTTCTGGAACATGAAGAGGCTGTTGATGCTGATGAAATGGGAGACCCAATTTTCAGGTCAGAGTTTGACAGAGCTGTGAGTGACCTAAATAGGAACAAGGCACCTGGAATTGATGATATTCCCTCTGAATTACTGACTGCCTTAGGAGAAACCAGCATGGTAAGGTTATTTCATTTAGTGTGCAAGATGTATGAGACAGGAGAAGTCCCATCCGATTTTCGGCAGAATGTTGTTATACCTATTCCCAAGAAAGCCGGTGCTAACAGGTGTGAAAACTACCGCACTATTAGTTTAGTATCTCATGCCTGCAAAATTTTAACACGTATTATTTACAGAAGAATGGAAAAACAAGTTGAAGCTGAGTTGGGGGAAGATCAATTTGGCTTCAGAAGAAATGTAGGAACACGTGAAGCAATCCTGACTTTACGTCTGATCTTAGAGGATCGAATCAAGAAGGACAAGCCCACGTACATGGCATTCGTAGATCTAGAAAAGGCATTCGATAATGTTGATTGGACCAGGCTATTTATGATTCTGAAGATGATAGGGATCAGATACCGAGAACGAAGAATTATCTACAACCTGTATAAAAATCAGTCTGCAGTGATAAGAATCGAGGGCTTTGAAAAAGAAGCAGCAATCCAGAAAGGAGTGAGGCAAGGCTGCAGTTTGTCCCCTCTCCTTTTCAATGTTTACATAGAACAGGCAGTAAAGGAAATCAAAGAGAAATTTGGAAATGGAATCACAGTCCAAGGAGAGGAAATAAAAACCTTGAGATTTGCCGATGATATTGTTATTTTATCTGAGACTGCAGAAGATCTCGAGAAGTTGCTGAATGGTATGGATGAAGTCTTAGGTAAGGAGTACAAGATGAAAATAAATAAGTCCAAAACAAAAGTAATGGAGTGCAGTCGAACGAAGGCAGGTGATATAGGAAATATTAGATTAGGAAACGAAGTCTTAAAGGAAGTAGATGAATATTGTTACTTGGGTAGTAAAATAACCAACGATGGCAGAAGTAAGGAGGACATAAAATGCAGACTAGCACAAGCAAGGAAGAGCTTTCTTAAGAAAAGAAATTTGCTCACTTCAAACATTGATATCGGAATTAGAAAGATGTTTTTGAAGACTTTTGTGTGGAGCGTGGCATTGTATGGAAGTGAAACATGGACGATAACTAGCTCAGAAAGAAAGAGAATAGAAGCTTTTGAAATGTGGTGTTATAGAAGAATGCTGAAGGTGAGATGGATAGATCGAATCACGAATGAAGAGATACTGAATCGAATTGGTGAGAGGAGATCGATTTGGCTAAATTTGACGAGAAGAAGAGACAGAATGATAGGACACATCTTAAGACACCCAGGACTTGTTCAGTTGGTTTTTGAAGGAAGTGTAGGTGGCAAGAACGGTAGGGGTAGACCAAGGTATGAATATGACAAACAGATTAGAGCAGATGTAGGATGCAATAGTTACGTAGAAATGAAAAGGTTAGCACAGGATAGGGTGGCATGGAGGGCTGCATCAAACCAGTCTATGGACTGATGACTCAAACAACAACATCAACATACCGTTGCCTGCTGTCCATCTCACAATATTTTCGAGGTCACGTTGCAGTTGCTCACAATCTTGTAACTTATTTATCACTCTATAGAGAATAACATCATCCGCAAAAAGCCTTACCTCCGATTCCACTCCTTTACTCATATCATTTATATATATAAGAAAACATAAAGGTCCGATAATACTGCCTTGAGGAATTCCCCTCTTAATTATTACAGGGTCAGATAAAGCTTCACCTACTCTAATTCTCTGAGATCTATTTTCTAGAAATATAGCAACCCATTCAGTCACTATTTTGTCTAGTCCAATTGCACTCATTTTTTCCAGTAGTCTCCCATGATCTACCCTATCAAATGCTTTAGACAGGTCAATCGCGATACAGACCATTTGACATCCTGAATCCAAGATATCTGTTATATCTTGCTGGAATCCTACAAGTTGAGCTTCAGTGGAATAACCTTTCCTAAAACCGAACTGCCTTCTATCGAACCAGTTATTAATTTCACAAACATGTCTAATATAATCAGAAAGAATGCCTTCCCAAAGCTTACATACAATGCATGTCAAACTGACTGGCCTGTAATTTTCAGCTTTATGTCTATCACCCTTTCCTTTATACACAAGGGCTACAATAGCAACTCTCCATTCATCTGGTATAGCTCCTCCGACCAAACAATAATGAAATAAGTACTTCAGATATGGTACTATATACCAACCCATTGTCTTTAGTACAGCCCCAGAAATCTGATCAATTCCAGCTGCTTTTCTAGTTTTCAACTTTCGTATCTTATTGTATATATCATTGTTATCATATGTAAATGTTATTACTTCTTTGGCCTTAGTCTCCTCCTCTATCTCGATATTATCCTTGTAACCAACAATCTTTACATACTGCTGACTGAATACTTCTGCCTTTTGAAGATCCTCACATACACCCTCCCCTTGTTCATTAATTATTCCTGGAATGTCCTTCTTGGAACCTGTTTCTGCCTTAAAGTACCTATACATACCCTTCCGTTTTTCACTAAAATTTGTATGACTGCCAATTATGCTTGCCATCATGTTATCCTTAGCTGCCTTCTTTGCTAGATTCAATTTTCTAGTACGTTCCTTCAATTTCTCCTTACTTCCACAGCCATTTCTAACTCTATTTCTTTCCAGTCTGCACCTCCTTCTTAGCCTCGTTATTTCTCTATTATAATAAGGTGGGTCTTTACCATTCCTTACCACCCTAAAACGTACAAACCTGTTTTCGCATTCCTCAAATATTTCTTTAAACCCATCCCAGAGTCTGTTTACATTATTATTTACCGGTTGCCACCGATCATAGTTACTTTTTAGAAACTTCCTCATGCCTGCTTTATCAGCCATATGGTACTGCCTAATAGTCCTACTTTTAAGACCTTCCTTTCTATCACATTTATTTTTAACTACCACAAAACAGCTTCATGTTCACTAATACCATCTATTACTTCAGTTTCCCTATAGAGCTCATCTGGTTTTATCAGCACCACATCCAAGATATTTTTCTCTCTGGTTGGTTCCATCACATTCTGAATCAGCTGTCCTTCCCATATTAACTTATTTGCCATTTGTTGGTCATGCTTCCTGTCGTTCGCATTTCCTTCCCAATTGACATCTGGCAAATTCAGATCTCCCGCTACAATCACATTTCTTTCCATGTCATTTCCCACACAGCTGACTATCCTATCATATAATTCCAAATCCGCGTCAGTGCTACCATTTTCCGATCTGTACACTCCAAATATATCAAGTTGCCTATTACCTTTTGAAATGAGCCTTAAACCTAGAATTTCATGTGTCTCATCTTTATCTTTTTCGTAGCTTACAAATTCTTCTTTCACCAGAATGAACACTCCCCCTCCCACCATTCCTATCCCATCTCTACGATACACACTCCAGTGCCGTGAGAAAATTTCTCCATCCATTATGTAATTTCTCAGCCGTGATTCAACTCCTATTACAATATCTGGTAAATATATATCTATTAAATTTCTTAATTCTATTCCTTTCTTTACAATACTTCTACAGTTCAACACTAACAATTTTATGTAATCCCTACTTGATTTCCAGTTCCGTGTTCCCTTACCACCGCTCCCTAGGCCACCCTGTTTACCTGAATGTACCTCCCTATTACCCTTCCAAACAAATTTCCTAACTTATACGTACCACTGCGGTTTAAATTAAGGCCATCTGAGCGCAGATCCCCATCTCCTACCCACCCATTAGGATCTAGAAATTTCACTCCCAGTTCCCCACATACCCACTACATAGTCTCATTTAAATCCCCAATCACCCTCCAGTCAGTATCCCTCCTACACAGTATTCCACTAATAACAATCTCCGCTTTCTTAAACTTCACCCGTACTGCATTTACCAGATCCCACACATCTCCAACTATGGTACTTATATCAGCTTGCCTTACGTTGTTGGTGCCAACATGAAACACTACCACTTTCTCCTTCCCCTCCTCCCTCTCTTCTACTTTCTTCAACATCTGCCTCAACCTAATTCCTGGATAACATTCTACCCTGGTTCCCTTTCCTCCACACACTTTCCCCACGTGTCTAACGATGGAATCCCCCATGACCAGAGCCTCAACCCTACCCACCTCATTTGATCCACTCCCCTCCTGGTCAGCCCTATCTTTCCTGATAGCTGCAGAAGCTACTTCCTCCTCCCTTTTCTCCTTCCCATGACCCTGTTCCACCTGTCTTTTCATATCCTCTACTCTACATTTCCCTTTCCTACCTTTTCCCTTCCTCCTACTTCCACACATCTCACCAACAGTTCCCTGTCCATCATCTTCCCTCTGTTGGTCTACCTGGAGTGACTCGTACCGATTTCGCACAGACACCTGTCCTGAATTCTGATCCTGAATAGAGCCGTTAGCCTTCAATCTCCTTCCCCTTAGAACATTAGACCACCTGTCTTCTACAACTCCCCCTTTCCCTCCCCTCCTTCTTGTACACCTACTGTAACCTGTACATTGTTTGAGGGAGTCCTATATTCCTTCCTGTCTTCTGTGAGAATCCTAATTATCTCCCTCAAACTTTACAACTCCTCCCTCATACCCCTCAATGCCTCGCCACACCCACAGTTCGTATACTCGCGCTCCTTAGCCATTCTTTACGAAAAAATGAAATTAAAAATAAAATAATTTAAAAAAATAAATGAACGGAGGGATATATTGTCTGGGATAGTACTCAAAGATCACACAACAATAAGGTAATTAATCTACGACTACACTACAATACTACTCTATTTTTATCCTACAACCTGTAACAGGATAAAAACTGCTGTTAATTACTGAATATCGAAAGTAATACACAAGAACTACACAATTCCAAATCCTAATTACAACAACAGAATTTTTAATAAAAGTTTCTACGGATACTTCTACTACACCAGTACTACACAAATATTTTACAATAATAAAATAAGCACACTAAATTCTAATAGGATATTACTCGTATACTACTGTACAGTACACTACAGTAATTTTTAAACTACTTTCAGACGTATCCTAATTTCGATACCGGTACCGTATGTCACTACTAAGCACAAACAGATATGAAGTAAGTAAGTAAGTAAGTAAGTAAGTAAGTAAGTAATTCGTCTTTATTCGTGGCGAAGTTAGGGCTCAAGGCCCTCTCTTACACTTAACCACAATATTTAAAATGATTAACGTACACATAATATTTAAATGCAACAGATTCTTTAAAATAATATGCTACTAATAGAAAATTTGGAGATTGTAATAAAAAACTATTGTAGAATGTACAACACTACAATCTAAGTGTACATGATAATAAATATAAAACTAACACTAGTGATAATAAGAGACGGAAACACAGAAAAAACCTATAACTGGCAAATGTATTTCTAATTTTTATGAATATATGCTCATTCACGCACTCATTCACACTACACACATCGAAAAGTCAGCTAGAGGTATTCAGAAAGTGATTTCGGTAATCCATCTTAAATCTCCTACGAGAACGCAAATCCCTAATGGTAGCAGGTAGGGTATTCCACAGCCTCGCGGCAGTGACTACAAAGGAGCGGTTGTAGGTCCTGGAGTGACTGAGAGATATTGTTAAACAGGAGCCAGATCGTGTATCGTGGTTATGATAGGAGGAGAGGTAATTGAATTTTGAAGAGAGATAATTCGGTACACCTGTGTTTAGGACTCCATGCAGAAGAGACAACATGTGGAGACTGCGACGCTCATGAACACGAAGCCATGACAACTCCCTGTAATAAGGTGAAATGTGAGAACCATATCGCAGCTTAAATATGAATCGAATACAGGTGTTCAAACTCCGTTCAAGCATCTTGTTACTGTCTTGAGATATGTCCGTAAGTACAGTGTCGCAGTAGTCTAGAACTGGTAAGATTAGGGATTTTACCAGTTGTATTTTAAGATTTTTTGGAAATATAGTAGAGTAGCGTTTGAGAGGAAAAAGGGATTTCTGCACTTTACGGCATGTATTTGTCACTTGTTCAGTCCAGTTGAGGGTCTCAGTCATTATAACGCCTAAGTTTCTTACTGACGTACAATAGGGCACGACAATGTTATTAAAAATAATTGGGGGTACATGTCTACTTTTTAACAAGTTGAGGTTTATTTTGGTACCAAATATAATAGCCTGAGTTTTGTTAGGATTTATTAACAAGCTGTTTTTTTGCATAGTCATTCAGTCGTCGTAAGTCAAAATTTACTCTGTCAATGGCTACATCTATGTCTTGTGGATATGAGTGATAATAAATCTGAATATCATCTGCATAGATATGGTACTTGCTATATTTCAATGCGTCCACTATGTCGTTGACACTAACAACAAATAAAAGTGGGCCCAAAACCGACCCCTGCGGGACACCTATGGATTTGTTGTGCCATCCTGAGTACATTGTTCCTACTGATACTCGTTGCCGACGGTCAGTGAGGTAGGAGCTAAAAAATTTAAGAGATGTCATATTAAAGTTGAGACTACGGAGTTTCAGCAATAGTAACCCAGGGCTAACTGTGTCAAAGGCGCTGCTTAGGTCTAGTAGTGTTGCTACAGTCACATATCGTTGGTCTATCGCTTGTCTGATGTCGTCCGTAACTCGCAGTAATGCTGTCGCGGTACTATGTCCTTTTTTAAAGCCGGATTGAAAAGGCTCAAGGAGGGAATTTTGGGTCAGGTATACAGTGATTTGTGCATGAACCAGACGTTCGAGTGCTTTTGCGAGGGGTGGCAGGATGGACACAGGGCGGTAATCTGATGGAGAATCCAAGGTATTGTTTTTCGGGATAGGCCTTATTAGTGCGTCTTTCCAAACGTTAGGGAATACTCCATTGGTCAGGCAGTAGTTGAATATGTGAGTCAGTATTGGTAGTACAGCCCCGATGATGTTTTTAATTAATTTTATAGAGATACCGTCATTACCTGTCGCATCGGAAGTGATAGAGTACAGCACACGTTTAACATCATTTGCGCTAACGGTGTGGAAAGAGAACTGGTCGCACTCGGAAGAGCGTGCTAAGTTTGTGGGATTAGCTGGTAATGGAACTGGTCCGACTTTAGGCTGAGAAAAGTAATCATTTAAGGTATCTAGAGATATGGTGGGAATGTGCTCTTCTACGGCTTTGCCTATGCCCAGAGATCGTAACTTCTTCCAGGTTTGGTTTAAATTATTATTTCTCGCTAACTGTTGAAAGTAGCGGCATTTACTGTTTCTAATTAGCTATTTAACTTTGTTTCTAAGTATCCTGTATTGCTCAAAGTCATCTTTGTCACGTGTTCGTCTGAATTGTCTGTACCAACGGTCACGGCTGGCCATAACAGATCTTATCTCGGTCGTCAGCCAGGGAGAAGGGGGGCGGGTAAATCTTACCTGCCTCTCCGGAGCATGTTTGTCATACAAGTTCAGCACTAATGAGTTGAATCTGTTGACTTTTGAGTCAATGTCATGAAAATTACGTATGTCATCCCACGGTAAGTTATATGCGTCATTACGTAGGTCATCTAATTCAATATGTTTTATGTCTCTTAAAATAACGTAGCGTGCTTTATACTTCGGTCCTCTGATAGAGTAACATAAGTACAATAAGTCGTGAGTTGAAATCCCAGGAGCTGGGATCTGTCCGTGCTTAACGACTTTCTGGGGTTGATTTGAAATTATAAGGTCAATTAAAGTGTGAGTCGAGTGGTCAGGGTAGTAGACATGATTCGTAGCGTTAAGTGGTAGGATTTCCATGTTCAGAGCATGGAATATGTGACACAACTTATCCGATTCACTAGTTTGTTTTAACAAGTCAGTATTAAAATCCCCCATGACTATGACATCTTCGTAGACCGAGATAAGATCAGTTAAAGCTGCTTAGAATTCCCCCATTTGTCTAATATTAGGTGGCTTATATACAATTCCTATTAATATTTTCTTATTACAGTCGAGTTCAACAAACATATACTCAGGTCGCAGGGGAAGGCTTGGGTCTGAGGTGCAGATAATCTTGCATTTTAAATCATTCCTGTCGTAAAAGGCTACTCCACCACCTCGTCTGTCAGTACGGTCATGTCGTAAGAGCGAGTATCCGTCGAGATTTACAGCACATGACGGCAAATCTCCACGTAACCAGCTTTCTGATATGCCAATACAATGCACCTTATTATTTTCGAAAATTGCCTATAGTTCTTCTAGGTGAGCTGCAATGGATAGTGAATTTAGGTGACAACACGAGAGAGCTCTCGGGTGATTCATCAGCTGTCGCCTCAGAATGGATCCCGTTGCTTCAGAGTATGGGAGGGGTGAGGGTTGAGTTAAGAGGGGAGGCGAGGAATGCGGGTCATTGACACAAGGGATAGATTCGTCTACCAACATAACAGGAAAACTAATAGTAGGTACATGAAATAAGATGAGCTTACCTGAGAACAGCACTGAATACATCCACTGACTATTACATACACACACTCACTCACACACAAACGTAAACTACTGAAAACACACATAATAAAATTTAACAGTCCACTCGTTCATCCTACACAGCTAAGGCATTTAGTTGCGCAATCGTGCATATTTGAAACTTTGTGTTATCTTTCAAAACACATATTCTCCCGTCCTGAGTCCAACAGTTTCTTGGTCCCCAAAAGTCCCTAGCACGATGTAATATACTTTTCCTCACACTTGTGAGGGACTCTGTGATAAGAAGTCCACTCCCCTTCAGTGCACGCTTGGCTCGCCACACACTATCACGATCATGATAGCGCAGGAATTTAATTATAATCGGGCGATTTCCTTGCGCAACCACTTGTGCAGATGTCCGGCTTCGGCGCCCCAGCCGGTGACAGCGGTCAACGTCACTCATTGAGAGCTCAATCGAAAATTTAGTTTTTATTATATCCAAAGACTTATTATATACATCTTCAGACGGTTCTTCCGGGACGCCGTGTAGCAGTAGGCAATTTCGGCGACTATATTGCTCTGCCTCATCTAATGCCTCATCCTGTTTCTGAATTTTATCCTCTATCGCGCTTAGTTGTTTCTTCAGGTCACCAATTGCATTTGTTACTTGCGACTTGAATGCCTGGAATTCGCCGTCCAGCGTTTGAAGTACAGTCGGAGGGTTGGCAGCACTTACAGCGGAGTCCAAGCGAGCTTGAAAGTCCTTCATCACTTCTTCAAATTCAGTTATTTTCCTAGTTGCTTCTTTCAAAGCCATGACGGGAGTGTAGAACTGACGCTTGTCAATTTATGTTCCACAACTATGCACAGATTAAACGCTTTCTGCAACTTATTATGCGAATCGAGTAGGATGTTTACGGAGCGAAAATTACTCACTCATCACACTAGTCGCCATCTTGGATAGTTTGCAACTTTGCAAGAACTACTGTACTCAAAGATTACCAACAAAGCTAAATGCTTAGACAAATTGTTATTAGCATTACGGTCTAATAGATACACACGAAAGATAAAACACGAATGTAGCAGGCAAGATACGGCACTATCTAAATGTACTGTACCTATACTACAATGTATCTACACTACACTACACTACGTTTGGTTAAATTCTTAAGTATCGAAAGGTTTGCCGTACAGGAAGAAAAACACGAATATAACTGGCAAGATACTATCTAATATATTATACCTTATCTTCACCACAATTCTACTGAAATGTGGTTACGTGATTATTACAGCTGGTGGATTACTATTATTTTCCCTACTCCACGTGACTGAGAGTAAAAGTGTCCTTAATTAGGCCTACTGAAAAATACGAGGTTGTCTACAATAATTTCTCAAATATTTCTATCAAAACTACTCCTACTGCTCCAGGGACTCTAACGGCAATTAGGCCCACTGGGATATATGAACTTTAATATTATTATTAGCTAACCGCTCATAAATACTGAAGGATCGAGGGAGTGAAGTATAAATTACGGATACTTTAACCTACTCAGAAGTACAAATGACTGGAATACAAGGCCAGCTGATTTATATTTATATTTACTTGACTATACTACTCCCTTTGTTCACGACTGTAGTCAACAATGCAATATTTGAATATGAGGAGCGACAATAATCAATAACAATACAACGACTGTTAACTACTACCGAGTAATCTCTTTAACTACTTTTTAAATGTAGTAAATTATTACCTTCGCGATAGTTCGGACGGATATCTATACGAAATACCGGAGGAATTTCGGCGGAAGTTACGGTACTATTCCTTATGATAAGCTGCCCTTGTAAGTATTATACCAACGAACCTACAGATATTCACAAATATTTTAAAAGTTAATATAATTACCTAAAAGTTAATATTATTACCTAAAGTATTTCCTAAACCTAAATTCGAAACAAGGTACACCTAGCTAGCCCACTTAACCTAGAAAACGTAAATTACTGAAGACCAACTGAATTACTTGTTATAAAATTTAAATATATATCACTACTCCCAATTTCTACCAACAAGCACTAAACACCACTATATAAATAGCACTAAATGAATCACAAATACAAAACATTAAGCTATTTCAATAATTTTAACTACTTTATCACTACAATAATGCAAGAGCTCTCTCAACAGCCAACCGTTCTCAAGCGCATCCAACAATGCAAGACCAGATCAGGAAATAATTAAATCTCAACTTTTACGATTAACGTATTGAGGTGACAATTAATAAATAGATAAACTAGCATCAAATCAATTACTATTTAGGACACAACCACGAAGTGACAAGCGTGAAGAATGTATGTTATAGTCATGTGGTAATGATCCTTCACTATCAGCACATCAGTTGTCTTTCATTATTTTTTATAAACAAGAGAAAGGGCAAAAAAGTATTCATTAACAAAATAAATGCCATTATAAGGCAACAAACCTGAACAATAGACAAGGCATAATATAACGTACTGTAAACTAGTCTTAACCCTAGAACACTAACCCTTCGTAAATTTTACGACAGTAGGTGGCAGAACGGTATAGTTTAATGCCTTCCGCGCGTGCGTGCGTGCCGCTATTTTGTGTAGCTGATTTTTTCGAGCAGTTATTGACTGTGGCATGTGCGATTGTTGATATCTTTGCTCATTCTTGTAATAATTGGGTGGGTGTCGTCATATTCACGAACGGTTCGTGATAGTGTGAACTTATAAGTATAGTGTTTCGTCATGCCTTTTTTACATTTATACTTATTTAATTTATTTTCTTGGTAGTTTTGGTTTCTTTGTGATGTAAATAACCTACATTCATAATTTAAGGGTTTATTTTAATATGTTGTGTTATAATTTTTTTTTATAAAACGTGTTCATTTAATATTTTTTGTGCGCCAAGTTTTCTATATTTAATAAATAATCACATAAAATTGTTTAATATCTACGTATTTTGTTTCATGTTAAGTTCACGACACTATAGGAATTCTTAATAACCAAATTCTTGCCAAATATAAGCTGTTCCGTAGAAAATATAACAATTATAAATTGGAGTAGTCAAATTTACGAAGGTTTTGTAATAATGTGTGGCGAAATAATAAATTTGAGGCTTCATTTACATCAGTAGAAAAGAATGTGACGATATATTATTAGGCCCATCCTCGCATATAAGAAACTTCGATAGACCTTGAATAAACTCTATGCAAGAATGAGATTAGAAATTATGTTAACAGAAGAAAAATTTGGTCCGAACGGTTATTAAGGATTCCCAATTTTATAATTATGAGATCGAACTATAGCTATTTTACCTGCTTATAAAATCGATACAGGAAACTTCTATACATAAACTCTTTATTTAAAGCATGCCAATAACAATATTAGATCATTAAGTTTAAGGTTCCGGAATCAGCACATACTTCGTTAAGCTGATTATACATGATGAAATCAAACTGTTACAAGGGCATAAGAAAACATAATTGCCCGAAGTTAAATCAAAATGGAATAAAACATTTTGACGCCTAGCGCCGATGAAAAGTGTTTTTCTAGCCTGAAACCAACTGATATATTTAGCCAGGAACATAATCCAATCCTCTGAACAGCGTCTTTCGCCAGGAACACGAATATCCGCCTGCTGTCGACTCCATCTTACTCCAGACTACATGGGTCATTCGTATTTTGTTTGTATCAGATCATTTACCACATTGTCGCAGTTATGAATAGCGGCCACCAGGTGCGCCACCAGCTTTAGTAAATAGTCACGCCAACAGGTAGCGTTCAAATGCACACCAGCTGCACAACTTTCCGAATAGTTCCTAAGGTTATCAAGTTCCGTATTAACGTTACAAACAATATTCCTACAATAATAGGACATTCATTCAGAAAATGTATTTGTGAAGCACGTTCTATATTTTCTGTTTATTTGTGATAACTTTTGATAGCTCTGTTCATAAGACATTCTTTCGAAATATGTGTTTATGAATCAAGTTCTTTTAATGTTTATTTATGAACATTATGAAAACTAACCAATCTCATTTTCAGTGTCTGTGTCGTTCGTCTTCCCTCTTTGACATCCTGCCAGTTTTTCCTGAGCCCGTCGAGCAGCGCTTTCTTCCACTCCTGTGGTAAAGGGCCTGTCTGTCTTCTGGGTGCTGTCTCCGCCATAAAACCCTGATAGCTTTTCGTCATACTTCTGAAACAACCCGTCATTGATTTCATCCTCACCGAGCTGAGTGGCTCAGACGGTTGAGGCGCTGGCCTTCTGACACCAACTTGGCTGGTTCGAACTTGGCTCAGTTCGGTGGTATTTTAACGTGCTCAAATACATAAGCACCTTGTCAGTAGATTTAATAGCACGTGAAAGAAATCCTGGGGACTAAATTCCCGGACCTCGGCAAATCCCAAATCCGTAAAAGTAGTTAGTGGGACGTAAAGCCAATAACATTATTATATCAATTTAGGAAGGCTCGGAACATAATGGGCTGACTGCAAGGGGTCGCACTCTTGATTATGAAACTATAGGTACATATATTAACAGAAATAATTACAATATATACATTTACTAGCGCTTTCCCCGCGACTTCGCTCGCGTCATAGTTGAGTTATGTCCCATTATATTATATTATTTCCCATTTTCTTTTGAAATCCACTGAACCAACCTTACGCGTTCATCGACTTTTGTACGAAATGTAAGACATGAACGTAAATGATGTGTTTTCCCGTCCCGGCTTCGGCCGGAATTGAAAACTTTCACGCGTGTTCCGAGTTCGCTGTTAAATGAAATTCTCTTGTAATAACAGTAGCTTCTATTATTTTTTAACCCCGTCACACGTAATCTAGTGCCATTGCACAACTTAGGTGGTTTGAGGTTACGTAACAACATTACAGGTGCTCCTACTTTCAAACGAAGTTTGTGAGTTGGGAATCCTGGAGGATTAAGGTAAGGTAAGGGTTGTTCTGCCCGAAGGCAGGTCCGAACCCCCGCAGAGGTGTCCTGAGCAGGAGTTTACGTGCGGTAGGGTGGCCGGTTCCTTTCCGCTCCTCCATTCCCTTACCCCCACCAACAGCGCGTGGCAACCCATCCACTTCTCGACCACGCCCAATGTTGCTTAGCTTCGGACATCTCACGGGATCCGGTATTTCAACACGGCTACGGCCGTTGGCGGAGGATTAAGAGTATTTAGGAATTCTACTGGATAACTGAGAGCATCGTCCGTTTGTAATACCGTGTCGACCGATTTAGACTATTTTTCTGCATCAAAATATGTAAGCAATGCTTGATTTAATTCAGGGACTCTCAAACGCCCAAAATCTCACGCGTGCAAATCGAGGCGCAAGAGCTCCGTGCACTGTGCATCGGTCCCGCTCGGCTCGGCTCGCAGCAACGCCTCGTCTCTGGGCTACTCGGCTAAGCTCGGCTCAACTCGGCTCGGATTTGGAGCGCTACGGAGCAAGTGAGGAAGAGGGAGACAGGGGGAGCGAGCGAGACAGGTTTGGGGAAAGAGGGAGACAGCGCTATTGCTCCAAATCGAGGAGTGGGGGTCTGCACTCTGGTCATCGAAGCGAAGTCGTCTTTTGCACCGTGCACAGTGCATACACCAGGCGCATGCACCCTGAGAGGCCCTGATTTAATTCACTAGCCGTCTCATTAAAGTAAACCTGCAAAAATCCAGGATCTTGATGAGCATTTCGCAATAGACTGCCTATGGAATGCTAAATTTGACCTTGTACTTTGAATGTAGGCATAAAGCCGGGTTGGATGACTTGCTTAGCACCAAAAGATGTCATTTGAAAACAGCTGATATGTTTTCTAATTCGATCAAAAAAATTACCATGATCTGGATGGGCACCCATTAGTAACTGTACAATGGTTCAGGTGGAGATTAGAGTGGTGGCAGCAAAACCTTGCCAGAATCGCAACACATGCCTGGTGTTTCATCTTTCCACTCGAGAGCATTGCAGAATTGGCATTTATGGATGATTGTACCAATGGTTCTCAAGCTGTTATCTTCGTAATTCATTTCAGGATCGTAAGACATCCCGGAACGAAACTTAATTTTACATGGACGCAGTCGTCTTTCTTTTCGGACCCCTGGGTGATGTTGCTCATATCGCATTTGAATTGTCCTGTGATATTCGCGATTATTTTGCTGGTGTGTAGCTGCCGCTGCTCTATGAAACTCGGGATTATTTTTCTGGTATGTCAGTGCCGCTGCTCTGTGAACCTTGGGGTTATTCTTCCGGTACGTGACTGCCGCTGCTCTATGAACCTTGAGATTATTCTTCTGGTACCGTACGTGTCCGCTGCTGCTCTATGGACTTCGGGATTTTTATTTTGGTATTTACTTCCAGCAATGGTACCGTACGTGCGGAAGGATTATTTTGTAAAAATGTGGCTGCTTCTTTTTTAAATTGTATTTTTCTCGTACCGTTTGAGTATCGAGTACGACGTTTTTCAGAAACTTTTGTAACAACAAATGAAGCACTTGTTTCTTCGCACAGACATTCACATACAGTACGGTACTTCAAAATGTCCGTTAGAGAGATTACCAGTAAATCGCAATCTTTTTACGGGATTAGCTTCATCCCTAAATATCCAGTATAACTTTATATCACGATAAACTTCAAAGCGGAATGGAAATATTTTGCCACCTGCCGTCAACTCACATGTTCCACCACAAGTTGAATCTTCTGACACGATAAGTCGGCACTATTATGAAGGGGAATAGTTATTACCAAGTTGATTTTCGGACAAAATGGAAACAACTTACGAAACAATAGCTTCACGAACTTCATCAAACCGTAACTGAGTAGAATATAAAATGTAAGAAAGAGATGTAAATAGACATGCACCGTCACCTACAATAGAAACAATGTTATGTGGCAACACTTCACCATTAATGTTTAGATAAGTTACTGCCATTATGCTGTGTGCGTGAAAAAGACATTATCGCGCTGCAGTCTGTCTCCTTGAAATATCACACACCAGTACGTTGTATCTTCTGGTATGAAATGTTTGTACTCTTCTGAGGAGGAGTAGTTATTAGCAAGGATTGCCAAGGTTCAAACCCTTATTGCTCAAGAGTTCTATGGCACTCACTTCATTACTGGTCGACAATATTATGCAAGTTGCCTCCGGTCTCTCCTTCGTCAATATGAGCGACATATCTTCGAACCATAGACAGCTTTGTTAATGACGCATGCTCGTGCCGAACTGGTACTGCTTTCGCCTAGCCTTTTCTACCAGTTGTATGGATGAAACAATTCATTTAAACTGTAAGCGGCTGCATAACTCACTAACAAAATATAAAACCGTAATAAATCTCATTGATAAAACAATATTCCTGAGTTAAAAAAAGGCTGCCCACAGGCAGATTCGAACCTGCATTTTCGCAGTCTGCACTCCGTTGACTTAACCGTTGCGCTATCAGCACAACGTAATACAACCTCTCACGAATTTACTCACAAACATTCGTATATGTAGGCCTATATACTGTTATTTGTATTTTCTTTTCTTTAAGGATTTGGTTCACTACCGTCTTAAAATACACGGAAGCGGAGTGAATCGGCACGTACACTCATGTGTTGGAGAAAGTGCCGCTGCCATTTTTAATTGGCAAAAGCCAAAGATTCATGCGCGCAAGGCAAGCATTTCATCTGGAAAATCTTGAAAATACATATATTTCCGTTGACTTTTCAAGAAATGCAAGATTTTTGCTGTACTATTGATACGATTTGGAAGAAATGAATATATTTGTAGAATATTGTTAAAAACGGATATTTTGAACACAAATGTAAAACCTCATATCACCCCTTTTCACCCCTTTGAAATCGGAATTTTAAAAATTTCTTTTAAAATAGTATTTATGATATATGAAAATAAATATGTGAATGAATATAAGTACTTACAATTTCACAGAAATGGAGAAAATCAACAAAAAAGTAAAATAACCTTTCAACCCTTTTCACCCTTTAAAAGAGGAATTTTTAAAAATCCTTTCTTAGTGCGCATCTAAGCTACGGTAGGAACATATCCTCAAATTTTCATGCAATTATCTCCAGTAGGTTTTGCTGTGCGTTGAATATCAGTCAGTCAGGACATCTTGCTTTATATATATAGATGCAAGAAATATGCACAGATGATGTCGCTAAACAACTCCTTATCTCCCCTTTTGGGAATCTGTTCTTCAGTATTACTGGAACTGCGGCCTGGAACGTCATGCTGTTTGGCGTAAGTCAGAGGAAAAGTTGTTCCTAGAAACTTTCTCACAATGTGGCAGGTGCTCAGGAGGGTATCTTTCTGTAGTTCGACGTATGTGTGATGATGCAGGTTTAATGCGGCCAGAGAGCTGTGCAACCCTTCTGGAATAACACCGGTACATGATATTACTGTTGGAACTGTCGTGGCTGATTCTAGTTTCCACAGGCATTGTATTTCTATTGCCAGTTCTGTGGATTTTAATATCCTTGTGGCTATTTTTTATTTATCGACTAGAACAATATCTGGCCTATTGTTGCAGAGTGTGACATCGGTTATGCCTTCTTGGTACCATAGTAGTTTGTATGAAGAGTTTTCGAGAACGGGTGGAGGTGTATATTTCCAATATGCAGCTGATGACTGAAGAAATCCACATTTTACAGAAAGTTTCAGGTGAATGATTTTAGCTACCTGATCATGTCGGTGCTTATAATCGGTGTTGGTCAAGGATGGGCAGCCAGAGATGACGTGCTTTATGGTCTCTGTAGTTCTGGAACAGTGGCGGCAGTTGTATGAGACGACTCTTGGATCATTCGTGATGAATCTACGGTGGTTCCGTGTAGCAATTACGTGAATTTGGATGGCCAGAACAAATCCTTCTGTTTCAGGGAAAAGACCAGAGTAGGTCAGCCAAGCGTGCGACGCTGGTTTGTCGACATGAGGCTGATCCAGTTCGTGGGGGTATTTCCCGTGAAGAGGTTTTTCCTTCCAAGTGTCCATATTCATCTCCTTTGTAGGTGGGGTAGAAACCGGCATTTCCGGCGACGATGGATTGAGAGGTGTATAGTTTATGTCAGCTCTGCAAACAGCTTGATGAAGACACGATGTATCAGCTCTCGAGTGGAAATATTCTCTTAGACTTGATATCAAATTGCTGTGTAAATTGACAATGGGTAAGAAGCCTTTACCATCTTCTGATCTCGGGAGTGTAAGACGATTGATTGCAGATTTAGGATGGTGCATATGGTACCGGGTGAGTGAAAGTGCTGTTTTCGTCTGTAACTGCTGAAGTTCTGATTGGGTCCATTTTATGACGCCAAAGGAGTATGTGAGCAGTGGTACGGAGTACATTATTATTATTATTATTATTATTATTATTATTATTATTATTATTATTATTATTATTATTATTATTATTATTATTTCATCCTCCGTAATGCCCACTTCTCTCAGTAGCCTGTGTTCTCTGTTAAGTAGTTTTATTATTGCGCTGGTTTCATTAATTTTTGTGAATATTGATAAGTTGTTTGCCCTCGCATATTGCCTCCTAAGTAATGGCTCTGGATTATATAATGAAGTGTATCACTACCTATTGTTACGTGCCAGTCCTGTCGTAGTCCCTTTCACTACTTGCTGAAAGGCCTAAGGAGTCAGATGACCGGGGATCTCCCAGCTGGCCAGGACTTTCTGTGAATTGTACTCATTGGTTGGTTTTCCATTGAGTTTCTGCGAGATACGTAAGTGTTTTGTCTCTAGCCATATCACGCGAGCTGTAGAAAGGAGGCTAGCTGCGAACAGTCAGCGTTGGGTAACATATGACAGAGGTGTTGGCTGTTCCTGGTGACCCACGGGGAGTTGTGGTCCTTGTGTTAAGTGAGCATGTGGGCTGCCATCGTCGTTACACTGGAGTCACGACATTCTTGGGTATGGGACGGAGTACTGTGTGTGCTTTTCTGTGGACTGCGAACTGTCATAGAGTCAGCGCTGGAGCCCAGCTACCGTGAGTAATTCCTGCTGCTCAGCACTGTTGAATAGTTGCTGTGTAGTTGTTAATTGTATGCGATAGTAGAGGAGCTAAGGCGGTCACAAAGGGCTATAGTTTTACGGCCAGATGCGCTTCCCAACGTGACTTGCACAAGATGGCGGCCATACACAGGTTCTTATAAGACTAAATACTAGAACCTGAGTTAGAGGTTACTGTGCAATATGGCGGCTATACATACGCTCTTACGTGGCCAGCCAGGGGTGCTTGCGCAAGATGGCGGCTATACATAGGCTCTTATGAGACGGCCTAGAGGCACTTGCGCAAGATGGCGGCTGCACACGGTTTCCTATAGAGAAAGATGACGGCCATTGGCGTTTGCGCAAGATGGCGACTATACATAGGCTTTTATGGAGAATGATGACGGCCATGGGCGATTGCGCAAGATGGCGACTATACATAGACTCTTATAGAGAAAGATAGTGGCCATGAGAGATTGCGCAACATGGTGGCTATACATAGATTCTTATAGAGAAAGATGACGCCATGGGCGATTGCGCAAGATGGCGACTATACATGGGCTCTTATCGAGAAAGATAATGGCCATGGGCGATTGCGCAAGATGGCGACTATACTTAGGTTCTTATGGAGAAAGATAACGGCCATGGGCGATTGCGTAGGATGGGAGGCTCTTATAGAGAAAAATGACGCCCAAGGGAGGTTGCATATGATGGCGGCTATACATGGGTCTATTATAAAGAACGCTGCCGGCCATCGGCGATTGTACAAAATGGCGGCATTACATGGGCTCTTATAGAAGAAGATGGTGCCCAAGGGCGGTTGCACAACATGGTGGCTATACATGGGCTATTATAAAGAAAGATGACGGCCATGGGCTATTACACAAAATTGCGGCTATACATGGGCTCTTATAGAGCAAATGCCGGCCAAAGGTGATTGCATAAGATGGCGGCTATAAACGGGCTCTTATGGAGAAAGATAACAGCTATCGGCGATTGCGCAAGATGGGGCTATACATGGCTTCTTTTGGAGAAAGATGACGACCATGGGCGATTGCACAACATGGCGGCTATACACGGGCTCTTATGGAGAAAGGTGACGACTATGGGTGATGGCACAAGATGGCGGCTATGGGCGATTGTACAAGATGGCTGCTATACAAAGACTCTTATAGGGATAGATGACGATCATTCGCGATTGCGCAAGATGGTGGCTATACACAGGTTCATGTGGAGAAAGATGACGGTTATGGGCGATTGCAAAAGATAGCGGCTATACATATGCTCTTATAGCCTCCTCCTACTCCGACAGGACACAGCCGCCCTCCTCCTCCTCCTCTTCCTCATCTGTATAGCAAACGGGCAAAAGGGCAGGGGACACAGCTGCTCTCCTCCTTCTCCTCCTCCTTATACGTATAGCAAGAGGACAAAAGGGCACTGGACACAGCCGCCCTCCTCCTCGTTTTCCTCCTCCTCATCCGTAGAGCAAAATTGGAAAAGGGCAAATAGGCTCCTCTACCTGGCAAAAGAGAAAATGGGAAGAAAGGACACCTCTTCTTTATCTGTGGGGCAAAAAGTCCAGAGGGCTCCCCTTCCCGGCAAAAAGGCCAAAGGGCAGCTCCTTATTCGTGGGGAAAAGGGCAAAAGTTTTTCTCTACATTATCTGTTTGGCAAAAGTGTAAAAGGGCTTCCCCCTCGTAGCAAAATGGCAAAAAGTCTCCTCTTGCTGGCAAAGGGGCAATAGGGCTCATCATCCCTACAAAAGGGCTCCATTTCCAGGCAAAAGGGCAACTCCTCCTCCTTACAGCTACTGAGGTTTGCTCAATCCCTCTTCCTACGGACAGATGCCTACTTACGTTATTAAACTAATGTAGCGTTATCATCTTGTTCTCGTCGCAAATGTTTTTACCCTTTTCGACTGACGAGGGAGCGGTTGGAAGATGATGAGGTAAGGAGAACGTAATATTTTTTCGATTGCAATTGAAATGAAAACCTACAACCTGTTTTCCAGTCATTGACCGGGTCAGGGATGGAATGAAAGAGGCAGATATAGGCTGTTCGTACGATGGGGTCGCCACTCCCAAAGTGATTTATTAATGCCTGATGGATGCTATGAAAAGAGAATGGAGAGTGTTGCTGGAAGGAAAGAGGACAGGGAAAACCGGAGTATCCGGACAAAAACCTGTCCCGCCTCCGCTTTGTCCAGCACAAATCTCACATGGAGTGACCGGGATTTGAACCACGGTATCCAACGGTGAGAGGCCGACGCACTGCCATCTGAGCCATGGAGGCTCCTCGATTGCAATTATCATGCAAAAATATAGAACTGAATGTAGAATAAGCAAATGTTCTATGTTACTATCCGACAAGGCAAAAAAAGTTCAATGGAATTACAGAATGCAATTAGCAAAAATATATATCTGACAAGCTAATGCTCTATGTCTTCATCCAGCAAGAGAAAACATGTTGACTGTTAAACATAAAACACTTATAGCGCAAACACAATAGTTACTGTGTTGTATGTGTCTATTCGAGAAGACAAGTTTAATCCTGTTACAATTAGCACACACTAGAATTGATTGTAGAACAAGCTAATATTGTATGTCTTTATCCGACATAACAAAACATGTTGACAATTAGTGTTGAGAACAGAAAACTTTTAACGCTACTGTGCTGTATGTTTCTATTCGACTAGTTACAATTAGCACACACTAGAATTGATTGTAGAACAAGACGAAACATGTTTAAAATTAGTGTTTAGAACAGAAAAAACTTATAACGCTAAATACTATGAGATTTAAAATCTGCGTTATAGGATTAATCTGTGTTGACACAAGCGCACTTCTATGCAGTCAGCCTACACACATAGAATTGCAAATGTTATCTCTATCCGACGTACAGTTGTACATCATCTTAATTACTGCAGATGAAATGATTACTACATAGCAGGGTATACCTATGTTCTAAGGAGATTGATTTTGTGGGATTCGAACACATGCAACAGAGAAACAAATTTGTATAGCGATTTAGTTACCGTAACGGAATAAAAAATCATTCTACTGTGCAGATAAAATGATTTTAGTACTTTCCAGGGGGTACCTTTGTCCTACATCATATTGTGTTAAGGAGAAAATTTATGGATTTAAACCCTGTTGTAACACTATAAAAGATTTTTGGGATTGAAACCTTGTTTAAAAGGGAGAGGAATAGAAGTGTACTTCCTCTTAAATCAAAAATCGCTACTATTATGGAGATAAAATGAGCTGTGAGAGGGATCGGTAATGTATATTGTTCTTACCTTCATTTTAGGGACGACTTAGTATTTAGAACAGAAACAATTATAACGCGAAACATTATGAGATTTGAACTCTGCATTATGAGATTAATCTCTGTACTGATACAAACGCACTTCTAGCGCGCGCGCGCACACATACACACATGGAATTGCAAATGTTGTATATCTCCATCCGACGTACTTCTTCTTAATCACTGCAGATAAAATGATTTTACTACTAAGCAGGGGATACCATGAAAAATCTTTGGCGTAAGGATATGGAGTTTTGCGGGATTCGAACACATGCAACAGAAAAAATCTGTATCGATTTCGAACTCTGATTTAGTGGATTTCAAAACCTCGCTCTACGTAGCTAAATTAGTGCACATAGGTAGGACGTTGGTAAGATAGCAGGTGTCATCTTAACGACGTAGGCGCACGAAATTTAAAATCTGCATGCTTTTTGACATGTTCTAGCGACATAGGCGTCGATTTTGAACTTCGGGTGCCAACGCAGAATACCACGTGACCGTGACATCACGACCACGTGCTCTTGTTTGTAAACAAAGCCACGTGCTTGGCCACGTTCTTTTTTGAAAGCTCACATCTTGGCGGACCCTAACCTCATTTTTAAGGACAATATATTTTCGCTAACCTCACTGCTACCATATTCACGGTGCTAAACCTCATTGCTGTTAACTTGTGCACGTGGTGGCCAGGAATTCAAAATCCATGTGCTTTTCTAACAGCTGTCATGATAACAGCTGCCATCTTTAACCACGTTGGTGCGGTATTCTAAACAAAAGAACATCGCTAACCTCACTGCTGCCATCATGACGAGGCTAAACCTCACTGTTGCCACTTTATGAATGTGGTGGCAGGCAATTTAAAATCCACGTAATCCTAACTCGGTACAATATTCCACGACAGCCAGCCAGCTCGCTCCATGGAAATATTTACTTTGAATGTACTGTGTGTTAAATGCAGATCTGTTCTTTTCCATTTCATTATGTAAGTATTGTTAATCTCAGGAAAGTGTGTGCTTTTCTACTGTGCGGTGCTAATAATTTACACGTCAACGCCTTCGAAAACAGGATGCTTTTTGTGTATGCATGTGTAGTTTTACGATGCAGAGTAATAGTAGGCAGTGATTATTGTTTTACCGTTTATTCACACGCTACTGCGTGTAGCGGGTAGGTTTGAAGATGCGTTTCCGTAGTTTCTAATTTTTGCACCAGGTAAATAATATAAGTTGTATCTTAGCTGTAATCAATTTTAGACTTTTGGGTTGACGATGTGTTAGCCTCCAGATCGTAAGATATTCGGTTCAAACTGTAATGTTAATCGTGGTAGTGGTGATTGTTGTTTTAAGAGAAATGTAACGTTTAATTCTGTATTTTTGTAGATCGATTTTAAACATTGTGTGTTCTAAGCATGTGCTGTAAGTGTCGAGACCGTCCTACTGTGTGGCTGGGGGCTCGATTAGTGATTGTAGTGTTTCTTGTTTTATGAGGAAGTACATCTCTCCACTATTTATATCGTTCCGCTGACTTGGAGTTGCCCTTCTGTCAATGATTACAGCGATATCGTTGCACAATTAATTAATCACGTTTTCGATTCCCGGGATTACAAGAAGATGGTAAGTATAGCCTGTTGTGATGTTTTTTAAATTCTAATATGAATATCGACAGAAGATATAGTTGCAGAAAATCGCATTTTCTTGCACTATTTTATCTGCATAGTGGTAGTGATTATTGATTTATGAGGAAGTACATCAATTCCTCTCTCCCTGGGATCTAAGGTCGAATCCTATAATTAATTTTTCTTTCTCTATGTTATTTGCGATAAGAGAATAGGGTTTGAATCCATGTTTTCTTCTATTGTAACTAAATCAGACTTCGAAATCCATACATTTTATCTGCAGTGATTAAGAAGAAGTACGTCGAATGGAGATATACAACATTTGCAATTCAATGTAATGTGTGTGTGTGTGTGTGTGTGCGTGCGTGTACGCTGAATAAATGGAAGTGCCATTTCATCAATAGAGAGATTAATCTCATAATGCAGAGTTCAAATCTCATAATATTTCGCGTTATAATTGTTCCTGTTCTAAACACTAAGCCGTCCCTAAAATGAAGGTAACACTATACATTACCGATCCATCTCACAGCTCATTTTATCTCCATAATAGAAGCGATTTTTGATTAAAAGGAAGTATACAACTATTCCTCTCCCTTGTAAACAAAGTTTCATTTCCAAAAATCTTTTGTAGTGTTACAACAGGATTTAAATCCATAAATAATCTTCTTAACACAATATGATGTAGGACAAAGGTGCCCCCTGGTAAGTAGTAAAATCATTTTATCTGCACAGTAGTATTATTTCTTATTCTGTTACGGTAACTAAATCGCTATACAGATTTGTTTCTCTGTTGCATGTGTTCGAATCCCGCAAAATCGATTTCCTTAGAACAAAGGTATCCCCTGCTATGTAGGAATCATTTCATCTGCAGTAATTAAGAAGATGTACAACTGTACGTCGGATAGAGAGAGACAATATTTGCAATTCAAGTGTGCTCGCTGATTGCATAGAAGTGCGTTTGTATCAACAGAAAGATTAATCCTATAACGTAGATTTTAAATCTCATAATATTTTGCGTTATAAGTTTTTCTGTTCAAAACACTAATTTTAAACACTTTTTGTCTTGTTCTACAATCAATTCTGATGTGTGCTAATTGTAACTTGTCTTGCCGATTACAAACATACAGCACAGTAGCGTTAAACGTTTTTCGGTTCTCAACACTAATTGTCAACATGTTTTGTTATGTCGGATAAAGGCATTCAACATTTGTTTCTTCTACAATCAATTGTAGTGTGTGCTAATTGTAATAGGATTAAACTTGTCTTGTCGAATAGACACACACAGCACAGTAATTATTATATTTGCGTTATACGTTTTTCTGTTTAATAGTCAACATGTTTTCTCTCGTTGGATGAAGACATACAGCACTAGCTTGTCAATTCTGTATTTCTCCTAATTGCATTCTGTAGCTCTATTGAACCTCTTTTGCCTTGTCGGACAGTAACATACAGCGTTTGCCTATCCTACATTCAATTCTATATTCTTGCATGCTAATTGCAATCGAAAAAATATTACTTTCTCCTTACCACATCATCCTCCTACCGCTCCCTCCTCAATCGAAAAGGGTAAAAACTTATGCGACGAGAACAATAGGATAACGCTATATGAGTTTAATGACGTGAGTATGTGACGTTCAATTCTATTTGTGCAGGAAGGCATCTGTCCGTAGGAAGAGGGACTGAGCTAACCTCAGTAAATGTCAGGAGGATGAGTTGGCCTTTTCCCAGGAACAGTGGCCATTTTGCTAGAAAGAGGAGCCCTTTTGTAAGGAGGAGGAGCACTTATGCCCTTCTTGCCAGAAAAAGGTGTCTTTTTCCCCTTTTGTTAGGAGGAGGAAGCCCTTTTAGCCTTTAGCCAAACAGATAATGAAGAGAAACACTTTTGCTCTTTTGCAATTTTGCTATACGGAAGAGGAGGAGGAAAAAGAGGAGAGCGTCTGTGCCCCTTCGGAGGAGGAGGAAGCTATAAGAGCCCATGTAAAGCCGCCATCTTGTGCAATCCCGCATGGCCGTCATCTTTCTCTATAAGAGCCCATGTATAGCCGCGATCTTTTACAATCGCCTATGACCGGCATCTTTCTCTATAAGAGCCCATGTATAACCGCCATCTTGCTCAATCGTCCATAGCCGTCATCTTTCTCTGTAAGAGTCTATGTATAGCTGCCATCTTGCGCAAGCGCCCCTGGGAAGTCTTATAATGCCTATGTATAACCGCCATCTTCCACAGTAACCTCTAACCAAGGTGCTAGGAATTAGTCTCACAAGAACCTGTGTATAGCAACCATTTTGTGCATTTCACGTCGGGAAGGGTATCTGGCCGTGAAACTATAGTCCTGTGTAGTTAGACTCCTCCATGTAGTTACTTGTGCTCTCTTATGCGATTCTACATTGCCCTACTACATAAGATAGCGTCGCGAGAATCATCATTGTCCTACTACTCAAGATAGCTTCGGGAAGGGTATCTCGCCGTAAAACGACGTCCTCTAATGTTAAGACCCTCCAAGATAATGACTGTCTACGTCAGGAAGAGCATCTGGCCGTAAAACTAAGGTTAGGACCCTCCATGAGGTCAGGCTTGTTCTCTTAGGCGTCGGGAAGGGCAACTAGCTGTTAAAGTGTAGTTAGGCCCCTCAAGATGACGACTGTGTTGTTAGGCTCGCTCTCTTATGCTAAATCCGCAAAATAGCAATTGTACCTCTAATATACCAGGGGTAATTGACCCCTAGTAGGGGAGCAATGCTGGTTCTAACCCAAGGGGAGACCCTTCGTGGTTGTGGGACCGGCTTAGCTCCTCTATTTGCGATTGTGGAATTTCTCTGGAGATGAACCAAGGACCGATCATCGTGCTTCTGTGTGAGGTGAGAGCACCCTGTCCAACTGAGAGAGTGTGCTCATTCACGTTGAATGGTGTGCATTATCCTGAAATAAATTAGAGTAATACAACAAACGGTGAGCGATTTGTGAAACTAACAATTGTTAAATTTATCTTTTGAACTGAACCTAATATTTGTCGTATTGCCGTTACAAGTGCTTTAGGCATCCCAGCCATTAGGTCAGAGGCATCCTGAGTTGGAGTTAACTTGAGGTGGGCTCGCTCCTTCTCTACCCAACAGCATGTTGTGACCAGTTTCCGACTGTTTCCAGACAAACCGCACTGTACCAAATGCCATCACTTCGAGGCCTAGTGATATATTTGATTCATTTTCATACCATAATATTTTAAATTTCATAACCATTTTATACGCACAGGATGAGATGGGTATCTCCCTATGGTAATGGAACAGACCATACTGCCAGCAACTCTACGCCGAGTGTCGGGTAGTGGAAAATAATCCGACTCCCTGACAGAGTGGTTGAACTATCCTGCGTGGAGGAATTTCCACTCAGTTTGATTACAAGGCATCTGACTTTCCGTTTCAGGAGAACCTTAAAAACAATGTAATCCTACTCTTCACTATGTTTAAGGGTGAGAAAATACCTTCACAGACAGATGAACTGGATATACACCTCGCCAGTCACGTAGGATTTAGCAGGCAAGGGAAAATCTTCTAAGTATTCCCCCAGCAGTGTGTTTCGTGATGTAAATTTGGCTACCTGCCATGTATAGCACAAGTTGAAGCCAAGTGATTTAAGTACTAGTGTGACAGCTGGGCGAGCATGAGAGGGGATGCTGTGAACGCAACGTTACCGATGTAGTAAAGTGCAACGGTCATAGCCAGCTGTTAACACTATGAGAAAAATTTACTGTAAAAATACACTTCTAAAAGCAGTGATTCTAAGCCATCATATTAAACAATGAATACCCAGTTCAGATGTGATCTCACAATGCAATTAAGTTGCCAGCAGAGTAGAACTCTCTACCATTGTGCACTGAACTATCATGTTCAGAGATTGAATCGCTATTCCTGTCACTACCAACATGTATGATGAGTTCTCCAAGCTACACATTCCTCATCCAGTACTCAACTCTTAGCCTGTATGCAAGTTCATACTCATTCCATTCCTCACTTGTAACGGCTGCAAAAGCACTGTGGTGATGCACTCTTTATCCCTGAGTACCTTGTACATATTTGTGTCAGCAATTAGTTGCTTCACTGTACTCCAATATGTCATTAGCTAGTTCTCTTAATTCGTATTTATTGCCAGATGTTGAAGGTACTTCATTAATCTGATGGGTGTAGTACAACACGTTGTCACACTTGATATGTTTGGTCATGAAGTTATATACCTTCATTTCACCATGGTAATAACATTTCGTTTTCGATTTGAACATGCAGAGTTCTCACTACCAGCATATCACCTGCACTGTCCAAAGAGAGAAAGTCTAGTGAATTATACTCCCAAAACTTCATTACAGTATAGGATGGACGGAAAAACGTTTCATCTAAAAAAAGGACCGATCTCTTGTCTTTCTCTGCTAAAGTTCTCAAGTACACCAATCTCTTAAGCAGAATTTAGTTTCTTCCATGTTCTTCACACTTATTAAATTTAAAGCCTATTGAAAGCAATACTTACCTCAGACGTTTGCGACTCGCCTTGTAATACAGCAACCTTGGAACGAAATGATTCTGGATCCACCTTATTCAACACCAATGCGTATACTGTTGTCAATACAGGACAGCGAATATGAAATTTATAAACTGCAGTTCGCCTAATTCCGTCTGATGATGCACTTACCTGTATCATCTAGTAAGTTTCCATTATTCACTGCTCCATTTTACCCAGACTGGATAACTTCATCCCATTATCACCTCCCTTCTGATTTTCTTAATAAATGTCTGATGTTTCCTTACCACTGAAGCTCGTTTACTTGCTTGAAAGAAAGGCAAGCTAAAGGAAATTTCACTCTTTTCTAAACCACGAAAAGCAATTACATTCCCTATGAACAACCTTGTTTTAGGACTTACCATCACCTAACATACGGAGACAATACACTTCCGAAGGAATACAATACATTAAATCAACGGCGTCAGCTAAAATATCGCACAAGACAGTTCAACATTCGGCATGCAAAAGCCGACAGCACAGCTAATTAGGAACCTTTCCCGCCAGTACATACCTCGTTCTTACCAAGCTGTGCACAGTACGGACGAGAATTTCTTTTCCTCGAGAGTCTAGAGAAAAATGGCTAAAATGTGGAGAATCTCAAATCATCTCAAAATAAATGTAATAGTGCCACATTCCCTTGAGCACCTTTGCGAATTGCAACAAAATGTTGGTGTTAGAACTTCTAGTTCAAAGTGCGGCATTCGGGTTATTTTAAACAACGGCATTTTTTGTTGATCTGTCCTGGAACACTTGGATTATTTCTTTTGATCTTATATTTAAGTTTATATGAACACATAAAGGAATGACATAGAAAAGAACTTACTTTAGATGATCGTTAGAAATGAACACAAAAATAAAAATCAAACTTTCGCAATGGTTTCATGGGCTGTGAATTAGTGGAACATCCTTTTACATTATTTTAAAGACGTAATATTTATTATGAAATGTAAATTTCTCGAACATATGCAATGGTAATTACTTAGTATGTACTTTTTAGAAAATGGAAATGCAACACCATGAAGGCATAGAGTCGTTTGTGTTGATTTTCAAGATATGGAACGATGCCATGTAGGTATGTAACCGATTAAAGTTTCAGACCCATTGGATTGTTGCTACAAGTCTCCCCACGTGATTGGTCGCGGAGGAATCAACTCCAGTATATGGACTCTGGTGTGGCGTAGTTGACTTGCAGTCTGTGCAGTGAAGTGTTCCCCGTAAAACATGCCACGACGTCAGAGAAGAGCACGCTATCAACAACTGTCGCCGTTTGAGAGGGCTCGGATAATTGGGCTGTGTGAGGCTGGATTATCGCTAAGGACTGTCGCTGCACGTGCTGGCCGACAAGCATCTACGGTATAACGTGTATGGCAACAGTGGTCAAATGAATGTACCTACACTCGTAGACCTGGCACAGGCCCAGTGCGACAGACAACTGTGAGAGAGGATCGCCGCATCATTCAGATGGCCCGGATGGAACCCCATGGAACAGCAGCGCGAATTCGAGCAGCTGTTGCACCCCACGTTACACAACAAACAGTTGGTAATCGCCTGCGTGCAGCTGGCTTACGAGCCCGTGTCCCTGCAGAAGGTGTTCCATTGACCCCACAACAGCGACGTGTAAGGCTGGCCTGGTGTCGAGAAAGATCGACGTGGGTCGACGAATGGCATAGGGTCGTCTTTAGTGATGAACCGCGCTTCTGTCTTGCCCGCAATGATCGCCGGAATCGTGTGCGCCGACGTACCGGGGAGAGGGGCCGCCCAGATCTTATTGTCGAGAGGTACACATGGCCAACACCCAGCATTATGGTCTGGGGAGCTATTGGCTTTAATGTGAAATCACAATTAGTGCTTGTTGAGGGCACTATGACTGCTCGACAGTACGTTGATAGGGTACTCAATCCAGTGATTGTCCCTATGATAACGAACATTGCTAATGGGATGATTCAGCAGGACAATGCCCGGGTTCACACTGCACGCATCTCCAGAGAAGTTCTCCACGACATCACAACCTTAGAATGGCCCACCAGATCCCCGGACCACAGTCCTATTGAGCATGTGTGGAACATGATGGGTCGACAACTGGACAACCGTCCTCAGCCACCCACAACTCTGGAACGACTGACCCGTGCAGTGCAGCAAGCATGGTTCGCAATTCTTCAGGAAGCGATCCAGGGCCTTATTGACTCCATGCCTCGAGGAATTCGTCAATGTATTGCAGCTCGTGGTAGGCACATCCTGTATTGATTGTTGTCCAAACTTGCGGTCAGAGGGACCTGAAAGTGTAATAATCGAATCACAACCGAACACTCGTCCTGCATGTTCAATTGCAGCAATGTATCAACACTCCTTCTGGGTGTTGCAATTTCCATTTTCTTCAGTGTATTTCTGGAGCAGATGTCATAAAATCAGATGTCCGCGTCACACTCGCTCGAAGATACTCCCACTATCCCCCATTTATTGTAAATAATTCACTTTACAGATGTATACACATATCTATACAGTGAGCAACATAAACATTGAATCATACAATAATGTTGACTGGACGAATCAGGCAACGTCATCTTGCTGCGACTACCAGAGTCAAGTTTTGTCTGTCATAAACGTGTTAGATTGTTAATAGCGTAGTTCTGAATACATGATGTAATGAAAGTAACATGAACATACACTTCTTTAACATGGCATTGCAGGTTATTTTCTGGGTTATCCCTGAAATATTAACGGGCCCATGATTTCCTCTTGGTAGCTATCAATATGCACTCTAAGAACTGCATCGCAGTCAAATGATTAGGCTTAAATTAAATGGACTGACTTTTACTCGTAGGTTAAGTGTGATGTTGCATACCTACTTACTTCCCCGTGAATAGAAGGCCAAACTTCCATTCACGACACAACCTGTTGTCCCGTTGCGCCTGTCGTTCTCAGTGTGCCACGTAGCTGTGGTGTAAGGTGCGTGCTTATGTCCTCGAGAGCCTCATGGGGCCTGCTTTTGTGAGAAAAAGCATTGAGAGGTTCTCGAGAAACTTGAGAGATGTCCTCTTGTTTCCTATCCCTATTGCACAGTGACAAAGCATGGAACTAGAGCTATTCAATACTGGCTTAACGGAAACGTCTCCCATGAGGCCTGGGTGAGCACTGACCTGCGTTCACCGTTCGACAACATTGGGCAATCTTCCCTTTTATTGGCTTGTGACGGTACACTCCCCTGTGCAGATTAGAAAGCTATTGGTCTTGGATGACTAGGGCCAAAAGAGCAGGTAAGTTATCGAGAAGTTTGCATTTCCCAGAAGTTTCACTTGGAGTTGCTGAGGTCTAGATAAGGAGGTACAGGCCTCACATGTGCTATTAGTGACTTGATCCGGCATGTGGAATGCGGTATCAAGAGTTTTAGTTCACGCTGGAAAGCTGAGCCTCCAAGAGTAAGAGCTGTTTCATGAGAAGGTAGACATTTGTGGCTTCCCCAGAACACATTAGCAATACTGAGACACAACACATCGCAAGGGAAACATTCCTCTACACGATCATGATCGTGTTGATCACCAGTCATATCAGTGCAGAAGTATGGAAAATCACAGACGTTGATCTGAAAAAAGCAAAGAGGGTTTGGCTAGGACTGAGAATGCCTCATACATTTTGTGATTTAGACAATAACACTCTTTCAATTCATGTTTATTACTATTAATTTGCAACATATAAAAGAAACAGAAGAAAAATTCTACTCATGGCATCTCTAAAATACAAAATGAACTAAGATTAGCACAAAATCGCATAATCTCTGTGTCACAAAACAATCAAGGTCTCCCAAGTTAATTGCAGAAAACATAACACATCTCGTTCCATAAGCTGTAAAAAAAATTTCTTTCTTGAGGAAATCACTTTTCATTGCTCAGAATTTAAATCCAGACCTCCTCGATAACCAACCTATGGCAATGTTATCCAGAAATCATGCCCCACTAAAATGATATTGTAAATGTTATTTAAACACCACTACTAAGTATGTTTTAGATTCACACAATATACTATTCCTCATTCAATTCTGAAGAGCTCGAAATAAATACCCTACACAGGGTGGCGCAAAAATCACTGGACACTGATTTAAACAAAAGATTGAATTTCTGTTTCATTACAAATACAAACAATGCTAACTGTATTCTGTCTGCGTGACTACATCTTCCAAGTCTTTGGAACATTTACATACTGTATGACATAGTGTTCTATCACTGTCGAAATCATGAAATGCGCCGTGTATATAGTCTTTTATTTCAGCAATGGTCTGAGGATTTTAAAAATAAACAGAGTCCTTGACGACATCAAGTAGGAAAAAATCCATGCACGTGATATCTGGTGAACGTTGAGGCATGTCACCCTTCGACCAATCACTTTTCTATGGAAAGTTTCATTTAAATAATCGCGGACGGCAGTGGCATAATGTGGTGGTGCCCAACCATGTTGAAGGTTATTTTCTTGAAAGTTTTCAGCACACGCTGTAAGTCCTGGTAACAGATAATTCTGAAGCATGTCCAAATACTTATCCACTGTAACTGTTCCGTCAAAAAATATGGTCCAAATACGCCAAATAGTGATATTGCCCCCAGACACTCACACCAGGTTGATTTACTTGTTCATCTAAGAAAGGATGCTTATTCTCAGTATACCAGTACGTGCATTTATGTCCGTTAACTGAAAATTGGCGTCATCAGACTACAGAATGCTATTGAATGGGTTAGGATCATCTTTTTGTTCGCCAAGCATCAATTCACAAAACTTAGGATGATAAGGATCGTCTTGAAGTATCCCATGCCGTAAACGTGGTATGTTAATTTTAAACTTCTGTTTGTGTAACATTCTTTGCACTGACCCTCGTGATAAATTCAGCTCACTTGCTAATCGTCTGGTTGATTTTGCCGGACTTTGGTTCACAGCTAAACTTACACGCAATTCATTTTCCTCAATTGTGACTGTTCTTGGGCGGTCAGATCCCGGTGCATCCATAACAGATCCATGTTCTTCAAAACTATTTCGTACGTCGTAAACTGTCTAGACGTTGGTTTTGATCTAAAGTGTTGTCCCCGTTCATTAACAACTGCAGTAGCACCACCTTTGAAAATGAAGAAATTAAACCAAGATTCGTTGTTAAATCACATCAATGCACATCATATTACAAGAAAAAACACAAATTACATAGGACAATGAAATAACATTCCCAACAAATTTATAAGAAAATCATAATTATTGATAAACAATTTGCTAACACCTTAATGCACATTTCAATCATCGTTTTCCAATTCATACTGCAATGACACTTATCAAGGTTACAGAAACTGCTCTCAATTAGCAGAAATCCTAACACTAGCACCGCCTCTCTTTGATTCTGTAACTTAGGAAATTCTGGTTTGTAACTGTAACCAATGAACACATAGTTTGCACAGTGGCGGCTGTAACCCATCCCCACTCCAAAAAATACAAACATTTAGAATCATACCGGTGTGTGGTTTTCTTTCTTTGCCATTTGCCTTACGTCGCACCGACACAGATAGGTCTTATGGCTACGATGGGACAGGAAGGGTCTAGAAATGGGAAGGAAGCGGCCGTGGCGTAGATTAAGGTACAGCCCCAGCATTTGCCTGGTGTGAAAATGGGAAACCACGTAAAACCACCTTCAGAGCTGCCGACAGTGGGATACGAACCCACTACCTCCCGGATGAGAGCTCACAGCTGCGCGCCTCTAACCGCACGGCGAATTCGCTCGGTGGTATGTGGTTTTCAAGGGGCTATCCACTGAGTTTTCCACACTGAACAAACACGCAAACAACCCCAACACATATACACATTCCTCATAAAACACTATAAACCTATATAATTAAACACACAATAACACCTGCAATGGCAAAATATTCACCAACTCAAACACTTGGTGTGAGAGCGCAAAAACGTAACTTCTTAATGTTACCAACATCATTGAAATAAAACCAGCAACGTCGTAATGCAAAATTACATGTTATATTGACATTTATAAACTAGAGATTTCTTATTAAAGAAAATCACAATATCATGTCCTTATTCTGACAACATAAAAAGTACAATTTTTATAGTTCATCGATTTACAAATGTGGCTATGAAATAGGAAAGTTGATGGTATTCTATCCTCTTTGGTATTAAAAGACCTGGCGTGAACAGCATTACAGCATTTTGTGTTCCCGTTTGCTTTGAGCGATCCCCTCTTAAATACTACCGCTGAGTCAAGAGGGTGCCAGCTGCCACGTTCTCATATCGGTCGTAATGCAAGTGCTGCCTCTCTGTGGTCGAACGAAGAATCGCTGTGAAGTGATGTCTTGGCTGTTGTTTCCACAGCCTGTCGGAACACATTCTCTTTGTATCGAAAAAGTTGCGCACGCATGCGCAAAAGGCAGAGTTGCTGGTTTCTGGCTAAAAGCTTAGCTCTCGCTGAGCTGTGACCACACAGCACCCGGCGTGCAGCGCACCAGTAGTTACCTGGTTGTGAGGGGAGTTGAATAATTTCATATTATTTGGCTGACGCCTTTTCCAATGCACTGTATTCGATGTAGATAATATTTTTATACTAATTTATTTTTCCAACAGGCAATGTGCTGCAGCACTTCAGCACATAAGGTACGGCCGCCACACAGGATATGACCATCAATGATGGACACTTCGAACCACCTCTCTACACTACTTTGGAATACATCACCATTTCCCTGTCACTATCCACAAGCAATTTCTTTTCAGCCTGCAACATTTTAATGCAGACATCACACTTATTAAATGCTATTTTAATCACTTACAAACTGGTGTAGCTGGCAATGCAGACTAAAATCCATTGAGTTTCAAGGGGAACTCTGATGTGAACTACTTAAGATCTAACACATCTATATTATCAATAACTGTATCATGGCTATTGATACAGGTATTATGAGCAAAGTCTTTCAAAGAAAATTCACGAAGTTTTGCAGACCTCATCTTCAATACACCTAACAGTTTGATCTTTCTTTCAGACTCAAGAATTCATTCGACAGAGGCATTAGAAGTGCAACCACTCAATCTCCTGTAGACACCAAATCTTCCCTCTGAACTGTCTGTCTACAATTTTGTAGTAAACACATAAGACCAGTGCTAATTATTGAAAACACACTGTGGTAAGTATGTGCATCAAAATAGTGTATGATTCACTTGTCAATCTTCCTTCTGCTTATGACATGTGCCTAAGTGCATATATGTTTTAAACATGTAAGGAGTGAAAGGTTCATGTTACCAGGACCAGTAATTGGACTAGCATCTTCATTCCTGGTATATGTATCTTTCATGGGATGCTGTACGTTACAGACTGACCACCAGTTTTGAATTAATTTTGGGAACTGGACTGAGCTATCAGAAACATCCACTCATTGAGCTTTAAGCAAATACAAATCAGCAACATTCTTATGGTCAAAGACTTTACTACTAATGACACATTCTGTCTCTATTGTTGTTGGATACAGAGCCATCCTAGATAAATTTGAAGCCATTTTTAGTAACAATTTCTTCTCTGAACGAAACAACTCTTCATGATCTGAAAATTTGGCCTGAGTAGTTATAATTTACAGACTGGCTCTGTACCAACACCAACACTGACCACATCACTGAAAACATCAAATGTCTTATCAACGTTTGGTATAATAAGAGAATGTCACTGCCCATATCATTAGTTTTGGAGAGTATCTTATTTGATGAATTACAGAGAGCTCTAACTGTTCCGGGACAAATTTTATTTTACAAATTCTCTCTGCATTAAACTCACAGGTCTAACTCAAGTGCGTTTTTTCAAAAGGTTCATAGAAAGAATCATCAGAATAACTTGTGAAATGACTTAGCAAAGTGTAAAAACTTCGTCCATCTGTCATATTTCCGGTCTTCACAAGCACTAAAATGCTCTGGAGACAAACACACATTTTTGTGAAACATTTGAATTGCAAATGAACTTGAAACTTTAAGTCTGAATGTTGCAACCTTAATACATGACTCATCATTCACCATCACAAACAATGCATAATCTTCCTACACTATTCCATTGAATGGTTCAACGAATTTCTTCTGAACTTCACAGATGAAGGAGGTAAAATCTGTAAAATTGTCACATTCACACCACTTAACGAAATAACGTCTAAATACTAAAAACACCGCAACACATAAAAATATCTTGATGACCGATAAAAGGACACTGCAACACTATTTAACACATAAAAATATTCGGTGGAAAACAAACCAAAACCAAACCCCATGGCACTACAGCCATGAAGGGCCTTGGCCTACCAAGCGACCGCTGCTCATCCCGAAGGCCTGCATATTGCGAGGTGTCGTGTGGTCAGCACCAAGAATCCTCTCGGCCGTTATTCTTGGCTTTCAAGACCGATTCGGTGGAAAATAAAAATCGCGAATTCCAGTAGCAAGATAACCTCAACCAACCACACACGTGAGCGGTACAAACCGAACTGAATGTAAACACGTCCCACACGCCGTCTACACGTGGCCCAATGTGACAGCCATTTTGCATTCCGGTCTGATAATATTGTAGTTGGTCTGGGTTCATACGTGAAGAGAAATTGACAATCCTTTCCAACATACGATAAGTCAAAGACGCCAAAATTTGGTTGTTGGAGATGATAGACGACTTGAAGAGGCTGGGTGGTGCGCAAACAGACGTAGAAGTATCGCACGATTGAATTTACTGAAAAGTGTTTCTTATTTCTACAACAAGGAGCAACATAATAAATATAAGAGATCCGTCCGACTCCTTGGCTGAATGGTCAGCGTTCAGGCCTTCAATTCGGAGGGTCCCGGCTTCCAATACCGGCAGGGTCACGATTGTAACTGCTTCTGGCTCGAGGACTGTGTGTCCCAACACTCTCCTCTTCATATTTATGCAACACTACCAACACGCAATAGTGATTACAACCCATCACGTAGGCTTGGCGTCGGGATGAACATCAGATCGTAAAACAGAGTCAACTCCACATGTGAGACACATCTCGCACCCACTACCCCAATGCTGTGGGAAAAGCGGTAGAATATAACAGATCCATGTCATGGCTGCAATTGACTTATATTAAATTATCGACAAGAAGCAGAAACTTGTAAAGAGAATACACGATTATGTAACATAAGTCGCGCGCAGTTGGTACGATCTCAAAACTGACCCTCTTCCTTTCTCCTTACCAGGATGACGATGAAGTGTTGTAACTGCACATGCAGTATTTTATAATTATTCAAGTTATTTCACTTACGTAGATTACTAAGTACTGTTCATTTGCTAGTTAACATTTCATGAAGTTCATATTTTCTCGTTGTCAGAACGTCGAACATTTTCTTTAGTAAATTGGACTTAGCCATGAAGCATGGTTCATTTACCACGACGCCATCAAGAAACATTGTTTCTCTTGCATTCCGAGACGGAAGTGCGCTGTGTGTCGTCACACGGCTTCGAGGAAATTCGCTGTGCCGCATCGAATGTTTCGAAACAGTCAGCGGTGACATTTAGCCCATATTTACTGTTAAAACTGTATTTAAATATACAAGAGGCTTATCGCATTCTATGTTGTACATATATAATCACGATATAAAACTAGCAATAATTCTTCTTCTTCTACAATTTCCTCATCGCATGTCCGCTGTCATCACGGCGATCGACTCTTGTTCCCAGCAAGTCGGAAAAGTGTGGTGGAACGAAGCCCACAACATTCTCGTAGATTATGTACGCAAGATTTTCTCCTTTTTTCCCTACTCCTCTTTCCTTAAATGTCATCTATAAGATAAACTGCAGGAGGTCACTTATTCATTTGAGCCAGTCCCATAATACAGTAAAAATTACAACAAAGATCATACATATTAGAGTGGTGCTGCCTAGTACCAGATACTAGCACTAGTATCAGAGGGATGTTTTTCTTTACGTAGTCCTTGGACCTTCCAATTCTGTTTAAAGACTTCCATGTCGTCCAGGACACTTCGTAGTAACAGAGAAGCTTCTGTTCAAGTTTCTCAAGTTCCAAGCGATCTGGGAATTTGCCGTTCCTGGTTCAAACATGGTTTCATTTGGATCTGCAAGTAGACAAGTTGATGTCTATGGAGAGGGCGAACTGTACGTCTCCACATTCGCGGCTACTTCACGTCGAGTGTCAGGTGGAGCTATTAGTTTTAGTTGGTTGGTTTTAGATACCCTGCGATCAGTCAGTAAGCTTCTACGAGTGCAACTTAGAACTTCTTGGCATGTACAGATTTATACCATACAGCTGTGGCACTGTTTCTGGATGAGCGGCCCAATCTGATCATGTCAAGGCATTGTGAGAGGACTTTTGCCTCGGTGTTGCCACAGTGATAAGTGCAAAGCTTGACCTCAGATACTTAGGCGTATCACTGTGTTCCAGTACATTTCCCAATCACTTCACCTGCAACTTTCAGTATTCCCCACGTGAAAAGCATATGTCTGGTTCTTTGATGGATTTGGTTTGAAATTTTTATTCCCTAAACGTATAAACCACCACATTACCTCACAATTTCCAATGACATGACCAAAGTACTCTACTTTCTGATATTGTACGTGACCTCCAGCTCGGAGTACTGTAGCCCCACATCTCGAAGGATGGTGTGCAGGCGTCAGCAACATAAAGTAAACCGGGTGAGTTAGTAATGCGGTTATGGGCGCGCGCTGTGAGCTTGCATCCGGGAGGTAGTGGGTTCGAACTCCACTGTCGGCAGCCCTGAATATGGTTTTCTGTAGATTTCCATTGTTACATGGGGCAAATGCTGGGGCTGTACCTTACGAAGGCCACTGCCGATTCCTTCCCACACACAGGTCTTTCCTGTCCCATCGTCGCCATAACACCTATCTGTGTCGGTGCGACGTAAAGCAAATAGCAAAACCACCATAAAATAAGACAGGACATACACAACACTGAAGTAAACAGGAACAGAGAAAATGAAGTGACACGGGATTTAAATCATTATCTTGAATGCAGTCCTTGGGAACTAGTTTCAACAGGACTGCTCATGCTGTGATCAAGTACGCTGGTGAGAGACCTAAAGCACTGCACATGCTCCAGTGATGTGTCAGGTACTGTCAACTTTATGGGTTGAATGGCATGTTTTCTTACGGTCACTAAGTTAGTATTTTTCGTGTTTAAACCCAGAACTTTTTTTGACCAATCAATTTGCCAATATCTGTGGATTTTCATCACTTACTGCAAACAGAAAAGTATCATATGCATATTGCGGATTATTTATTAGATTTATTTATTTATTTATTTATTTATTTATTTATTTATTTATTTATTTATTTATTTATTTATTTATTTATTACGATTCATTACGATTCAATGGGATGGGTTTAAAGCAATTGTTGAGGAATGTGAAAATAGGTTTGTACCTTTAAAGGTGGTAAGGAATGGTAAAGATCCCCTATATTATAACAGAGAAGTAAAGAGACTAAGGAGGAGGTGCAGGTTGGAAAGAAATAGAGTAAGAAATGGCTGTGGAAGTGAGGAGAAATTGAAGGAACTTACTAGGAAATTGAATCTAGCAAAGAAGTCAGCTAAGGATAACATGATGGCAAGCATAATTGGAGGCCATACTAATTTTAGTGAAAAATGGAAGAATATGTATAGGTACTGTACCCGTAAAAATGTGTTCATATCTTTAAGGCGCTTGATATTAAATGAACGAGCATGATTCTTAATCAAGGGAGTGGCTTTATCATTGGAGCTGGTACAGAGAGAGGTATAGTTATCAATTTGAGAGATTATTTTGATAAATTGAGTTTATTGATCATCAAAAGCAAGTTCATATCACCTTCGTACAGCAGCGTGGAAGTGTCGTGGCTGGTTGGTACCTCCAAGTCCTGGGATGGTGCTGGACATCGACTGGGCAGGGACCACACCTGCTCGGATGAGGAGTTCTGGAATGTCTGGAGGTTCTGGAAAAGTCTCGACGTTCTGGAATGTCCCGACGTTCTGGAATGTCACGAAGATTGGCACACGTTCCTGGGTTCGATTTGAGACGTAATTCACACCTGAATTTCCTGCACGGCACTCCACACATTCAGGGCGCTGTATGAACAGATATGACCCTTTAATTATGGTTATTGCACTCTAGATATTAAATCGAAACGTTCTGGAATAATCACTCGAAGAACAAGTACTGGTAGAAATGCAAGTTCATAATGCAAGCTCACTATAAGTCAGAATGTTCTAGAGGATTACTGTCACTGCAGTCCTAAATGCATAGTTCTGAAGATTTAAAACATATTGGCAATGTACTGAATAAGTAGCACTCGAAAAATGTCCTGTTGCATTAATAGGCGAAGTGAATAGCCATTAAAGAAAATACTGGAAAGTTCTAGGCTTTCTGGAAATGCGATATGCGTATTCTGAATTTTCACAGTCTTTAAGAATCAAAACATAAGTCCCTGTGCAGCACTTGGAAAGCATTGCATATTTCACAATTAAACGTAATGTTGAATGTCCCCTAAGTTCAATGTTCCAGAAATTGATTCAAAAATATAAGTTCGAATAAGTTCGAAACGTAAGTTCAATGCGATACACAACACACGTGAAATTCAATCGTCGTCGAATAAGTAAGTCCTTATGTGGCACTTCAAAGAAACCAAAGTTCCAATGTGTAGAAATAACAAAGTTCCAATGTGCCAAAATGTTAAAGTCCCAACACGACACTCGAAGAAAATAAAGTTCCAACGTGTCGAAATGTTAAAGTCCCAACACGACACTCGAAGAAAATAAAGTTCCGATGACAATGTTCCAGTACGTCACCTTAAGAAAATAATAAAGTCTTATCGCGACACTTGGCGAAAATAACTAAGTTCCAATGAGACGCTTCAGGGGAAAAAAACAAAGTTCTTATATGGCACTTTAAGAAAACATCAAAGTCCAATCACGACACACAAAAAAAACAAAGTCCCAATGTGGCAATATGACAAAGTTCCAATACGATGCTCTCAAAAGTAAAGTCCCATTCAGGCACTTCAAGAATATGACAAAGTCTTGATACAACACTTAGAGAAAATACCGAACTTGGATTTCGCAGACTGTCGACTAGAAGTTCGACACGCACAACACTTCTCTTGTCACCCGTGTCACAGAGACGGCGGAGTGACAGACACTGAATTCGTAGGTCGGGTGGGCCTCCTTTTATACACGTTCGCATGGAAGTGTCTAGAACTCGGGTACTATCTACCCTTATAACTTCTATAATACTCGGCGGATTTTCTTGAAATCTTAAGATATGATGTCCATTGTCAAGGCTTTCAAGTTGGCAATGTCAAAATAGCGATAAATTAGCTCAAAAATGTACTTTTGAGGACGAGCTGGATCATTACCACATATGGTAGCGGATAGCTGGCTTACGGCGGCCACGTCACTCGCTGGGTACGTCACTGCGTTCGGCGGGCTGCCTACCTTCCATCTCGCGCGAAGTTCAACAAACATACTTCGGACTTCTGTCGTAGCGGTGTTCCCGGTACAGTACCTTAAGGCAGAAACCGGTTCCAAGAAAGACATTCCAGGAATCATTAATGAACAAGGGGAGTGTGTATGCGAGGATCTTCAAAAGGCAGAAGTATTCAGTCAACTGTATGTAAGGATTGTTGGTTACAAGGATAATGTCCAGATAGAGGAGGTGACTAATACTAAAGAAGTATTAAAATTACCTATGACAGCAGTGACATTTACAGTAAAATACAAAAGTTGAAAACTAGAAAAGCAGCTGGAATTGATAAGGTTTCGGGGGATATACTAAAGACAATGGGTTGGGATATAGTACCATATCTGAAGTACTTATATGATTATTGTTTGCATGAAGGAACTTTACTAAATGAATGGAGAGTTGCTGTATTAGCCCCTGTATATAATGGAAAGGGTGATAGACATAAAGCAGAAAATTACAGGCCAGCCAGTTTGACATGCATTGTATGTAAGCTTTGGGAAAGTATTTTTTCTAATTATATTAGACATGTTTGCAAAATTAATAACTGGTTTCATTGAATTTTGGCATTTAATAGGGTAGATCATGGGAGACTATTGGCAAAAATGAGTGCAATTGGACTTGACAAAAGAGTGACTGAATGGGTGGCTCTGTTTCTAGTAAATAGAACTCAGAGAATTAGAGTAGGTGAAATTTTATCTGTCCCTGTAAAAATTAAGAGGGGAATTCCTCAAGGCAGTATTATTGGACTTTTATGTTTTCTTGTATATATCAATGATATGTGTAAAGAAGTTGAATCAGAGATAAGGCTTTTCGAAGATGATGTTATTCTGTACAGAGTAATAAATAAGTTACAAGACTGTGAGCAACTGCAAAATGACCTCGATAATGTTGTGAGGTGGACAGTAGGGAGTGTATGATGATAAACGGGGATAAAAGTCAGGTTGTGAGTTTCACAAATAGGAAAAGTCCTCTCAGTTTTAATTACTGCGTTGATGGGGTGAAAGTTCCCTTTGGGGATCATTGTAAATACCTAGGTATTAATATAAGGAAAGATCTTCATTGGGGTAATCACATAAATGGAATTGTAAATAAAGGGTACAGGTCTCTACACATGGTTATGAGAGTATTTAGGGGCTGTAGTAAAGATGTAGAAGAGAGAGCATATTTGTCTCTGGTGAGACCCCAACTAGAGTAGATTACTTGATTCAGGAACTGGAAAAAATCCAAAGAAAAGCACCTCGATTTGATCTGGGCGATTTCCGACAAAAGAGTAGCGTTACCAAAATGTTGCAAAGTTTGTGCTGGGAAGACTTGGGAGAAAGGAGACGAGCTGCTCGGCTAAGTGGTATGTTCCGAGCTGTCAGTGGAGAGATGGCGTGGGAGGACATCAGTGGACGAATAATTTTGGATGGTGTCTTTAAAGGTAGGAAAGATCACAATATTGTAACAGTAAATGTGGTACTTCGGTAGACATGAGACGCAGGGCGTGTATCATTCGTTGAAGTGCGTACAGAGGGAGAGGGTTTGTTTAGAAATAAATCTTAAAATTTTTCCTCTGAGTTTATTAATAAATTCAAAGTCATGTCACCTCTGTACAGCAGATACAGTAGAAAATGTTCCTCGTCGTAGGGCTGGCGATGTCCTTGGATTCCGGCAGCTCATCCTTTTCCCATACCAGTGATCCACCATTCCTCCCCCGATGGAAGTTATAGAAGATCCATCCGACGTCTTGAAGATCCATACGGTGCTGATGAAGGGCGTTGAGGTAGTCCTCGTGAATGATGAACGTGAATGAATATCGTTAAGCCTTCGGGCGAGTTAATGCAAAGACTGCTTCTGCACAGATGAGAGGAAAGTTTATCAATGGTTTTAACAAGGTTCAAACACGAAAAAAAGGTATCTTTGATAGTTCATCACACGGTGAAATGTCACTAAATTTTGTGCCGTGTTAAATGAAAAGAAGGCCACTAGACTCGAATGACCTTGTAAGTTTAATACTCATAAAAATAAAAGTCCACTCGAAACTTATCGTCGAATTTTAACAGAGTCACTTGAAGTTTGTGGCACTTGGCATAATGTAAAGTAATCCCGCACGACTTAGTTCTTAGTTTGAAACACTGTTCAACGAAATTTAATTGGATACGAAAATAAAGATGTTTCACTCGTGAATTCGAACTCATTCACGTATTGATAATAAGATGAAATTAAAAGACGAAATTAATCATGTATTGACAGTCCTCGGTTCGACTGTTCGAAAAATCGAAACGCACAACTGAATGTTCGTAGAATTGAAATGTGCTGTTTAATAGAATTGAAATGCACAGTTCACACATGCACAGTTTACAGTTCATGACCTAAAGTTCATGAAATGGTAAATTAGTGACGTAGTCATGCTTGCAATCGAGTAAATCTGGATTAAAACACAGTCTCATAAACTTGAAGTATTTAGTACTCTGTAAGGAGCAAACTGTCCTAAGTCCTGTCCATAACATTAAACATCAAATTACGAGCACTCGAAAACGTTCGCGAGTCTTAGACACTTGATAATGTTCAGACGAAGCACAATTTATATCACGTCCCGTCGGAGGAAAAGTTTATCACTCACAGTATAAAGAAATCCGTACAAGTCCATATTCGACGCGATTGGGTTAAAGTCCACGGACTCGAAGATTGATAGCCGCTTCACGCTAGATCACGGTCCTCGCGAACCGACTGTATGAACTCCACTGCCTAGCGTGCACATACACACTCTGGCCACATACTCAGGCCACACACTGCTCTGCGGAGCGAAGCACTATTGTATTTATATCTGATCCGGGCCTTCACATCTCGTTCCATAACTTCATCGCCTCATGCCAGATTTACGTGAAACTCTGCAGGAACGTAGATAAGGGATCGGGTTACACGATGATATTGTTAAATTTGTTTAATTGTTATTGTGGGGAAAGTTATTACCCATAGGAACTCGAAGAACATTCCACATCAGTCTAGGCTCTGTGTTGTGGTGAGGCATGCTGTGACGTCACCCGCTCTCTACGTCACACGCTCGCCGTCCAGTCAGTCTTTCGTAGCCGGCCCGGAGCGTAACGCGTAAGTTTTCTTAAAGATTTCTATTACGGGGACTTAGTTTTGTACCGCCGTTACCGGTACAATATAAAGAGATAGAAGATTTAATACAATATGTAAAGGTGACGAGAATCTAATTGTGATGGGAGACTGGAATATAGTGGTATGCAAAGGAGGATAAAGTAATATAGTAGGAGAATTCAGATTGGGACAAAGGAACGAAAGAGGAAGTGGCTGGGTGAATTCTGCAGTGATCATAATTTAGTCCTTGCTAATACTTGGTTCAAACATCACAAACGACGGATGTATACGTGGACGAGACCTGGAGACACTGGAAGGTATCAAATAGACTTCATTATGATTAGGCAGTGATTCAGAAACCCGGTGTTGGGTTGCAACACTTTCCTAGGAGCAGAAGTGGACTCCGACCACAACTTCTTGGTCATTAAATGCCATCTGAAGTTGAAGAAATTGAAGAAAGGAAGGAATGCAAGGGGATGGGATCTAGACATGTTGAAAGAAAAGAATGTGAGGGATTGTTTCAAGGAACATTTTGCAAAAGGATTAAATGAAAAGGCTGAAGGAAACACAATAGAGGAAGAGTGGATAGTCATGAAAAAGGAAGTCAGTAGGTCTGCTGAAGAAATGCTTGGAAGGAAGAAAAGATCAAGTAAGAATCAATGGATAACTCAGGAGATCCTAGACCTGATTGATGAACGACGAAAATACGAAAATGCTAGAAATGAAGGAGGCAGAAAAGAATACAAACGATTAAATAATGAAGTGGATAGAAAGTGCAAGGTAGCTAAGGAAGAATGGCTGAAGGAGAAGTGTAAGGATGTCGAAGGTTGTATGGTCCTAGGGAAGGTAGGTGCTGCATACAGGAAAATTAAGGAAACCTTTATAGAAAGGAAATCTAGGTGTATGAATATTAAGAGCTCAGATGGAAAGCCACTTCTAAGAAAAGAAGACAAAGCAGAAAGATGGCAAGAACATATCCAACAGTTGTATCAAGGTAAAGATGTAGATGATTTGGTTCGGGAACAGGAAGAGGCTGTTGATGCTGATGAAATGGGAGACCCAATTTTGAGGTCAGAGTTTGACAGAGCTGTGAGTAATAAAGAGGAACAAGGCTCCTGGAATTGATGACATTCCCTCTGAATTACTGACTACCTTAGGAGAAACCAGCATGGCAAGGTTATACCATTTAGTGTGTAAGATGTATGAGACAGGAGAACCGCCATCCGATTTTCGGTAGAATGTCGTTATACCTATTACCAAGAAAGCCGGTGCTGACAAGTATGAAAACTACCGCACCATTAGTTAAGTATCTCATGCCTGCAAAACTTTAACACGTATTATTCACAGAAGAATGGAAAGACAAGTTGAAGCTGAGTTAGGAGAAGATCAATTTGGCTTCAGATGGAATGTAGAAACACGTGAAGCAATCCTGACTTTACGGCTGATCATAGAGGATCGAATTAAGAAGGAGAAGCCCACGTACATAGCGTTCGTTGATCTAGAAAAGGCATTCAATAATGTTGATTGGACCAAACTATTTAACATTCTGAAAGTGATTGGGATCAGATACCGAGAACGAAGAATTATCTAAAATCAGTCTCCAGTCATAAGAGTGAGGCAAAGCTGCAGGTTGTCCCCCCTCCTTTTCATTGTTTACAGTTTACAAAGAATAGGCAGTAAAGAAAATCAACGAGGGATTTGGAGAGGAAATCACAATCCAAGGAGAGGAAATCAAGACCTTGAGATTTGCCGATGATATTGTTATTTTATCAGAGACTGAAGAAGATCTCGAGAAGATGCTGAATGGTATGGACGAAGTCCTGGGTAAGGAGTACACGATGAAAATAATTAAGTCCTAAACCAAAGTAATGGAGTGCAATCGAATGAAGGCAGGTGATGCAGGAAATATTATATTAGAAAATGAAGTCCTAAAGGACGTAGATGAATATTGTTACTTGGGTTTAAAATAACTAACGATGGCAGAAGGAGGAAATAAATTGCAGACTAGCACAATCAAGGAGGAGCTTTCTTAAGAAAAGTAATTTGCTCACTTCGAACATTGATACAAGAAATAGAAAGACGTTTCTGAAGACTTTCATCTGGAGCGTGGCATTGTATGGAAGTGAAACATGGACTATTACCAGCTCAGAAAGAAAGAGAATAGAAGCTTTTGAAATGTGGTGTTACAGAAGAATGCTGAAGGTGCGATGGATAGATCCAATCACGAATGAAGAGATACTGAATTGAATTGGTAAGCGGAGATCGATTTGACTAAATTTGACGAGAAGAAATGATACAATAGTAGGACACATCTTAAGACACGGAGGACTTGCTCAGTTGGTTTGGGAAACAAGTGTAAGAATCAGATTAGTGCAGAAGTATGATGCAGTAGTTACGTAGAAGTGAAAAGGTTAGCAAATGATAGGGTGGAATGGAGAGCTGCATCAAGCCACTCTATGGACTGATGACTCAAACAACAGCAACTTGTGAGATGACTTACCGAAGTGCCAAACTTCGTCCATCTGTCATATTTCAGGTCTTCACAAGCATAAGATTCCAATATAAAACTAAAGTGCTCTATAGGCAAATACACATTTTTGTGAAACATTTGAACTGCAAATTAATTTGAAACTTTAAACCTCACTGTTGAAACGTTAGTTAATGACTCTACTCATCATGAATACGCTACATTACCATCGAATTGTTTTGAAAATAAAATACAGTCCGTGATTACTCACTGGTAAGGTGAAGTAATTTTTAAAATCGGTAAGTAGTTTTTGACTCTATCCGTTACAAACAATATTCCTTATAATATTAGTATAGATTTAATACATGGATCTTCAAACATGGCACCTGACTAACTTTATTAATTCTGCTCATCACTAACTAACCGCTTAGTGCTAATTGAAAATTTTAACATTATTTCAGATGGTGGACACGTTAGCTATTTCAACTCAAATGCTAGAAGGATTTGTCCGTAATTCATCACCTGCAGATCATTTCTCGTTTTCAGCAGTAATCATGTCAGCGTCACACGAAGAAGCCTCAACTTCAGAATGTTTATTTTTTTAGGTTAATAAATTGTGACACTAGAACTATTTACGTTTGCTGCTAACCACATAGAAATTGGTAAATTTTCTGTTAATATTTTATGTATTACTTGTGAAATAAACCTACTTTCGAAACCCATAAACTGTGAGTGTTAATGCGAGCTCCTCGTAACTTGTTGTGGAGCACTGTATCCGTGCGGTCGCTGAAGTAAACATGCAGCCTGTTTTTGCCTATTGTTGTCAACAGCCAGGAAGAGTCCAGAAGATTCAAATTCAAGGGATGTATGCTTTGGTGACATACGTATTTAAGGCAGCAATAAAGCTGTTAGCACAGCGTATACCAGACAAAGTGTTTCACATCACCTGTTTGAGCAGACTATAGTATTCCGCTATGCAATATAAGGTACTAAGGAAAAGAAGATTTATTTCTGTCATCCTTATGTAGCACTCAAGATAATTTCCTTACCTATGTAATACACACACAAGTTGTTATGTTCAGCTCTAGACACATAGTCTTACTAATAAACATCCTTATACACTTGTTTAACACTTGAATACACGTTCATGGCCACTTTTTTTGGTTAGGCCGATCTGTATATAAATCTGAATATTATCGGTTGACATAGGTAAATATCCAGTTATGTATAGTATTTCAAGCCGCATCTAATGCTGTTAACAAAAATAATGTTAAAAAAGGAATCCAGTGTGAAATTATTAATATAATGGAAAGTTACGTAAAATAAAAAATCTTCATAGCATGGAACCTACTATGTCATAACTCCCATTTCATCTTCATTAAGTTTTCAATTATTTCACAGGTCGTAAATAAACATTTCGGATTTTAAATGTGAATGATAAAATATCAGTACGTGTCATTCCTTACAGTCATGTTCAGAAATTAGTGTGCGCAAGCACGAAAACGTCAGTCGCTGGCCAATGTCTTTACTATTGACTCTACATTGAGCGGAGGGGGAAAGCAAGGCAAATGGTCTCCGGATACGGAAGTTACTTTTTAAAAAAGTTTTTATCTCGCTTAGTTCTTAATTTGTGACAGGAAGAACGTCTCGTTTGTTTAGGTTTCACGCGTGACACTGCTGGCTGGTGATGTGCCAGTAGGGATCTCACATTCCGTCTGCATTTAAATCTCCAGACAGTCGTATGCACTGCAGTGTTCATTTTATTATCAGTACAATACTGATGAAATAAAAATCAGTGATAAATGAACTCTTGAGGACAAGTGGATTGTGGTTGTGAAGTTTTGTGTAATTTGAGAGTGCGTGCTTTTGCGTGGGGATTATTAGTTCATAGCAAAAAGGCAGAAGCCTGCACAATGGATCTTCAAAATGAGAGGAAACGTTCCATAGTAATAATTGTCACTGATAATAATTACAAACCTCTTTCCTCGCTCATGTCCGCAGTGCTGTGAGAACTTGAATTTCGCAAGATATGAAGCCGCCTCTAGGATCTTTAATTAAGTCATTTCTGGCTGTGTTAAGGAGAATTCGAGCATGCGCCTTCGTAAATCTACATTTAATTTTAAAACTTCCGTCATCTTGTTTCACTCCACCTCCTACAGTGTTTTATTTTTCAGCCTCCATAATCATAAAATGTTCTGTCTTCTACTATGTCTTCACAATATCTTGGAGATCATCAACGTTATTTTCCATTCTTTCAATGTTTGCTCAATGGATGAGTCGGATGTTTCATCACGATTATATTACTGCAGATAAACTGATCACTCGTTTCCTTTTCGTCACTCGGTCCTGGTCTGTACAAGTAATTCAGCGAATAACTATAACAGACATATACACGGGAAGCTTATACACGGTTTATTAGTAACAAATTGCATATCAACGGTGTATAAACCTTGTATAAAAGTGTGTTAATTTATTAGTAAGACTGATAAATATTAAAACATTAAGACCACTGTCGCTTCCTTTCGCTCCTAGTCATTTCCTATGCCATTATCCCGATGAAACCTGTTCATGGCAGTTCTGACACCAGCTGCTCTGAAGACTGGAGTTGGGATCATGGCTGAATCTTGATGTACGCCAATTTCAGCAGGAAAAACGAACTAGATTCCTCTTTCGTAGAGGGACGGACATATCTTCCTTAGTTTGGAGGTAGCACATGTTCCATATTCTCAGTCATTAAAAGCAATAAAGTACACATTTCGGCTGGAGAGTATTAAGTACTATTACATTAACAGTCCTCTCAATAGTCGCGAAACAAATTAAATAGGTAATATGTTAACTGGTGAGCAGCTCAACAATAGGGGCAGGGTGTGGTCGGATCACACGGAAGAACGTCGGTTCGATTCCTCGTCAGGAAGTCGACTAATTTCAGAAAATAGATTTCCTTCTCCGGAAGTGCTCATTGCCCTGGGGGTCGCCCAGTCTATACCCGGTTAATTCATTGGGGTAAAGGCGGCCGGGCGTAGAGCTAACCACTCTGCCCCACCAAGTGCCGAGGTTACGTATAATGGACTGTACGTCCGAGCTGATAAGTGGTGTGGAGGGAGAGAGGAGGAGAGGACAGCCGGTCAGTACATAACACTAGAGTAGTTTAGTCGACCAGTTGGATGACATGCATATTGCCTATCCCGGTCTTCGGCGAGGGGAACTTCTGCGCCTTCTGGATTTGGAGTCGTCCTCCGACCAGACTACTGAGCAGAATCGAACGGTAGAGAAGAGAGGCACGATGAAGTATTTATGAAGCAATTGTGATCAGTGGAAAAAGGTAAATGAACATGTAAACGGCCTATGAGATATTTAAAGCGATTCTCGAGATGTTTAAAAACAAGTATGTGCCTTTCACGGTGAAAAGAAAGAGTTGCTATGGACCACTATAATCTAACAGATAATAAAGTAGTTTAGGAAAAAGGTGCAGGTCAGAAAACCTATTTATCAATTAGAGTGAAGAAAGGACAGACTGCTGGATATTTCTAGGAAAATTAAATTACGAAAAGAGTCATCTAAGGAAAGAATAATGGGTTGGTTACTTGCAAGTCATGAGAATGTTAGTGAAAGTGTTGAAGTATTTACTGACACATTAGGCGAGAAACAAGTTCCTGGAAGTATATTCCAGGGATCATGAATGATCAAGGGTAGTGTCCTGGTACAGGTGGTGACTAATACTAGTGAAGGACGGAAATTAGCGTATAATAATAAAGATCCTTACATGAGAGATACTAAGAACTAAAGCTGAAATTGTTAAGGAACCAGGGAATACACAAAGAAGGTAAAGGGTCGGGATATAGTTGGGTATCTGAAGTACTGATCTGATTACAGTTTGCAAAAGGGAACAAAACCAAATGCATTGAGACTGTAATGTGCAAAGTATGGGTTGGTTGACATAATGTGGATAATTAGATGTCAGTGACATGTAAGGTGTGGGAAATAATTATTCCCAATTATATTTAACACAGCAGTTGTTAAGATATATGGCAAGAAATCTGAAATCTTCAAGGCACAAAGGGGCGTTCGCCACGGCTGTATATTTTTCTATTGGTGGCAAAAAGGTATCGGATCTCCGATATGCAGATGACACTGTATTGATTGCCACGGATGAGGCAGGAATGACAGAGCTTTCAGACCGTGTCAGAACTGAGAGCATCAGTTTGAGTTTGCATATCAACACGCTAAAGACAAAAAATTTGGTAGTTTGTAGGCCTGGCAAGCTGAATAAACTCAGTGCCTTCAGCGACACGGAAATGGTTTCTGAAATGTTTTACCTGGGTGTCATTATAACTAGCAATAACAGCTGTGAAATAGAGATCAGGAGAAGGATTGCCAGTTATCTCATATTTGGAACGATCGCTACATTTCTGTAAAGCTGAAGATGAGACTCGTACAGACACTGGTACTCTCTGTCTTCCCCTATTGTGCTGAAACGTGGACCTTACGAGCTTCACATTTGAATAAGATCAAGTCTTTCGAGAAGTGGTGCTGGAGAAGAATGCTTCGCATTCCTTTGACAGCATTTCCAATCTACAACTACATCCTCAAGGAGCTGAACATCAATACCAGGTTATCGGCAAAATGTCAACAGAGGATTCTCCAAATCTTTGGTCATATTATGCGTCGTGGAGAAGGAAGCCTTGAAAAGCACATAATCTTGGGAAACGTGCCTGGAAAGAGGGAGCGTGGGCGAGCACCTATACGCTGGACAGATGGCATAAAACATGCAACAAAGACATAGTTCATACAATCTACCGATACAGCAGAAGACCGTGGAGGATGGAGACGGATACAAAGAAATATCTTCAGAGAATACGATCCTCAGGATTGAGGGACCGATATAGACAGACATATTTAAGATGACATGTGGATGAGGACTCCCTTGATGTTAGTTGACAGTTCTGTTACTTTCTAAAACACCATTTAGCGGGGAACCATTAAAACTAGTTCCCTTACGATTACCTCTTGTTTTGCTATTAAGCCTCTTGATAGGCTACGTGCTGTGCAGTGAGGGCTCGTGAGGGATCACACAGACGACAGCAGAACTAAACTAAACGAAAATAAATTAATTCGTAGGTTAAGACCCTTCACTGGACATTCACGGTCTTCGAAGACGCTGAACCGCCAGAATTTTGTCCCGAAGGTGTTCGTTTACGTGGCAGTAAATGTACCGAGACGACGCTGACCGGACTGAACCGGGTTTGAACCCAGCAAATTGAGTTCTCTACAGTAAATAATAATCTCAGAATACAGTACGTTGTATAGTATATAAACCGAGAATATTGTATAGTAAATAATGAACACAGATTACAGTACGTTGTATAGTAAATGCTCAGTGTATTGTATAGTAAATAGTGATCTCAGAAAACAGTACGTTGTATAGTATATAAAACAAGTATATTGTATAGTAAATAATGAATACCGAATACAGTACGTTGTATAGTATATAAAATAAGTATATTGTATATTAAATAGTGATCTATAATACACTTCGTTGTATAGTAAATACACCAAGTGTATTGTATATTAAATAATGATCTCAGAATACAGTACGTTGTATAGTATATAAACCAAGCATATTGTATAGTAAATAATGAACATAGAATACAGTACGTTGTATAGTAAATGCACCAAGTGTATTGTATTGTAAATAGTGATCTCAGAATACAGTACGTTGTAGAGTATATAAAACAAGTATATTCCATAGTAAATAATGAATACCGAATAGAGTACCTTGTATAGTAAATGCACTAAGTGTATTGTATAGTAAATAGTGATCTCAGAATACAGTACGTTGTATAGTAAATGCACTAAATGTACTGTATAGATAACAGTGATATCAGAATACAGTACGTTGTATAGTAAATACACCAAGTGTATTGTATAGTAAATAATGAATACCGAATACATTACGTTGTATAGAAAATACACCAATTGTAAGTTATAGTAAACAGTAATCTCAGAATACATTACGTTGTATAGTGTATAAACCAAGTATATTCTATATTAAGTAATGAATACCGAATAGAATACGTTGTATCGCAAATGCACAAAGTGTAATTTGTTGTAAATAGTGATCTCAGAGTACAGTACGTTACATATTAATACACCAAGTGTATTGTATAGTAATTAATCAATTCAGAATACAGTACGTTGTATAGCAACGGTTACGGTAAGAATATCAGAGAGAGAGAGCAGAGTTCGTATCTATATCCATAATGCAGAATTTTCTGTTGTATGTGTTAGAGATTTTCATTTTCTTAATCTGGCATTCAAGAGAGAGATCAGTGTAGGAATACCTCAGGGTAATAGAGATTTTTATAGTGGTTATATGTTTGTGTCATAAAATTAACGCTGTATTGATTCATATGTAGACAGCACATGTAATAAGAAGTGTGGTAGTTTTTTATTCTTGCGGTAATCAGAGAGATCAGGGTTCGAAATCCATGTGATGCATGTATTAGAGATTTTTATTCTAATCCTGAACAGAGAGAGATCAGTGTTGGAATCATTGATTATTCATTCTGTTACGGTGACTGTTGTGTTTGCGTCATAAAGTTAATGTTATATTCGCAAAATAAAGAGGCAGAGAGGGGTAGTCAACATCATCTGCCTGCATGACAATTTTTGTTTTTTTTGCAACCCCATTAAGAAGAAGAGGCCTAACAAGGAAAATACATACATAGCAAAATGAAAACAATTCACAATTACTCACCATGAGGGCAGTAGCACAAAATACAACGCGTGAAGGGCCAAAACATGAAGGATAAAAGGACTGGATCTTAAAATTAACGCTTGAAAGTTTGCCAGGTCAATATTACTAACTACTAAATAAGAAGCGAGATTAAAGTTAAATTAAGCTTTAAATTTCATTATATAGTATATATATGTACAATTACATATATTTTTGAAAAAACAATAACGCAAAGAAAATTAAATTGTGAAATAATACTTCATAATGAATTTTAAGTAGACATAAATGAAGCTGATACCAGCATAGGCTTCTTTAAGGAATTAAATATTTGGAGGGCTTAAAAACTTTTATCCTTAAATAATCTGGTAAACAATGTTTAATTAAAATATTGAAGAGCTAGAATATTTTAAAAAATAGGTTGCATCCAATATCATGTATAAATACTTGAACCATAAATACTTGATAATTAGTATACGGGCCCGCAACTACTAACACTGCTTAGAATTGATATTTGCTACACTTCCCAGATTAACACACAAGGACACACATACTACAATCGACTGTGGCTCCAACCGCGAATAAATATTACACAATTAAATGACAATAAATATATAGCAGAAAGCTTTCCCAACCAAGTCAAGCATTACAAGGGAAAAATAAAATAAACGTTCCACACTTAACAACAGAGCACGGAAGCAAACAACAGAAGCTAGTCGTTACCGACGCCAAGCCATCATCCCGTAAAAGTCGTCAAAGCCACCAAAATTAAAAACGTGTCCATCAGATAAGATAATATGACACATTATGTAATAATAAACGAAGGCAAAGGCCCCAAACAACGGATAGTATGTGACAAGAAAACGTCAACAGAACGGCATATATTAACTTAAATGTCGACCAGCAAATTAAAATTTTTTGGAGACTCGACGTTATTAAAAGCATAGTAAGAATAATTATAATTACAGTTTTGGATGATAGTACGAAATTACTTTTAACTTTTAAACAGTTCGCCAAAAGCTTAGATAATTTTGAATGGAGGGGGCTTTGGATAAAGCCAGATGCATACTTGAGGTGTTTCAATTAAAGTCGAGAACAACGCAAAAAACGATCCGATACAAATCGTCAGGCAGCAAACGCAATAGCAACACAGTTAGAAGGCAAATTCAAATAAGCAAGAAAATTAGGAAGGAAAACACACATCAAAATTAAAATAATAATAATAATAATAATAATCATCACGAAGAATGAATCAATGACAATCAAGCACGAACGATAAGACAGTAAATTTAAAGAACTCGCACAAAACACAACCTCATAGACGCATCACTAGCGATTCCAAATTCCAACATAATTTAATTATATTTACATTTAGAAATTTAGTACATAACCAATACAAGAACATTTTGTTTACCAAAGTTCACAACCGACGTTGCCAAAAAGAACACAGTTCAATTAAATAAAGAAATGTTGTCGATAGGATCAATAAAATTATAGGCCAAATTCACGGTAAGATTTCTTACTTCTAATCATCCGCGGTCTTAAAAGATCTGCCGTAATAATTATGATTTTCCAGTACTTACATTTTGTAACGGTCGACACTCACAATACTTTCTATTTACACAAATAAATCAAACTTTAGGTTGGAGCTCACAGATATATAAGAAAAAAGACACAAAGGCGTAGCCTTAGTCGCCCCATACTTAACCAGGAGTATTCCACTCAATTTGTAACACGCTCCGGGTATCCCAAAATGTCTTCCCACGGACAAGGCAGAACATAGCCATCTTTGAAAGGTGGCACTTAAGCACTTTATGCAGCAGGAGAGTTTGGATGCCTTTTCCTCTCATTGGTAAGTTTAAACATCATTCTCAGAAACTTTAAATTTACTTTTCTTTTCCTTCATAACTAAAACATTTTTGAGTTATCCTGATGAAAATTTGTACGCGTATTGTGACATTTTAGGTCTATTGTAATTGGCAGTGAATTTTATGTGACCGGACTGTACGCCATGTGTTCCGCGCAGAGTGTCGGCGGCGGAACCTAAAGGGATGACTTCTTCTTTCTTTTTGTATAACCTGTTGTGGGGTGAAAGACAATGTTGTCACCGCTAGAGAAGACGAGAAAAATGTTAATACTGCTGAACTCTCTATCCACGAGAAGTACTACATTCAAAATATTTCGTAATATCACAACTTCAGATTCGACGTGTTAATAAACATTCTCCAACAAGTGTGCATAAAAGCTTTGATATCACATTTCAGGAAGGCATAAATAATAATATTTGGAAATTAAATTAATTGTGGAATTAATTAACTAATTTATTAACCCTTTTGGACCCAACCCCATTAAAAATTTGTTTTCACAGTTTATCTTTATTTATTTATTTATTTATTGACATCATTTTAGACTGCAAAACACATTTAAAAGGTAATTACATATAGTAATATCTTCAAAAATGGATGTTCCCATTTGGGAACAATGGTCCCACACAATAGCTCTATTGAGTCCAGTCTTCTGGAACAATGGTGAGCAGTGAAGGTGCAACAGGACTGGAATCTGTGCACTACAAGCTGGTACGAGATGGTGTGCTCCACCGGTTCTCTGTACAAAATAAAGTGATCCTGAAGGTCCAGTTCTAGGAGATGGTGGAGTGGATGTAAACATACCACTGACTAGCATTCTGGTGAAAACAAGGTGGCCCAGCTTTGACTCTGGAGAGAGCTGTGTGTGGATCCGCCAAGCAGCAATTCTCAGCATACTGATGCAATTCATGAGTATAGGCCAGTACCATTTTTTGACGTTATTACCGGACTATACTGCGAAGTAAAACGGTCAAGTAAATCCACTCCACCCATGTACTTGTTGAAAGGTTTTATTAAAAGAGGCTGGGTGACTTGTATATGCTTTTTCTGACTTTGGTTATACCGTTTCACCTGCTGGGTAGGATGCACTTTATCAAAATTTGTTGCAACACAAACAACTTTATTGTCTTTCCACTTTGCTGCGAGGGCCCTTCCATCAGTTCTAAAGTCGTATGTTCCTCGAATGGACTTGTCTGTTGAGGTAATATTCTGGAGAGGGCAGTTCTTGAGTCTCACCTCGCGCACTGTTCCCGTAGCCCTGAATCCAAGAAGACGTAATTCAGCCAAGAGATCATATGACGTGAAAAAGTTATCCATGAACACAATATGACATGACGGGTTGAGTACACAGCTCAACATATTTTTCACCACTTTAGTACCCAAAGGAATACCAGATTTCTGATTATTGATGTCTCTACCACAATATGGATCAATATTGAATGGATATTCAGGAGATGAACATAACATCCAAAGTTTGAATCCGAATCTGATCGGTTTACCACGCAGGAACATTTTGCAACTATGGCGCCCACAGTAAGGTACCATTTGTTCATCCACACTCAATTCTCTTTCAAAAATCCCGAACTGTTGTAAAGATTCATTCACTGCCTGAATGAGAGGTCTCACTTTTACCATTTTGTCTCGAGGTGTCAGGTCTCCATTGTTGGCAACATGAATGTTTCTTTTCATCGCCTGAAATTTGTTACGACTCATTTGCCTTGAAACAAATGGAACAGAAACATCTTCTGCCTTTGACCAATACAATTTTTCTCGTGATAAAGAATGATATCCGGACATAAATATTATTCCAAAATTTTTTGCACATCTGTTTATCACAGTAAAAATTAGTCATATTGTATATGCGTATCTTTTCATTTCCCTTACAAACATGTCCAAAATACGATTATTGAAAAAATAACGGAATAGGGAAAACGGCTCCAGTCCTACAAGGTGAGGATGACTTTGTTCCAAACTGTCAATAGGAGTTTCTTGTAGATTGGCTATATATTTTTCCGACTTCTTCCATTGCGGTGTAATTCTCTCTTTCTTGCCTTAACTACTTGCCGTTTTACTGGAAATGCGTGGATCTTTTTCAGACCTAGCCCTCTTAGAATGCGATTCACCGCCATCATCAGTATCATCTTCAGTAGCATGGTGTAGTTTCACCTCTCCATGCACTTCTGCAGGCAGATCTTGCTCATCGGTGCATGTTACGTCATCGTCACCAGCTTCATCATCTGTCAAGTTCCCATCTCCTCCTTCAGGGGGCATTATAACAATATCTACTTCACCCTGTAGATTGTAATTTTCTAATTCTTCTAAAATCTCTTCAAGTTTCAGGAATTTCTTGAAAGACATCTGAAATAATAGACAAACGAACTTATATGAAAAACGTGAAGTGAAGCGGATGTTACATCGAACCGGTTATATGTACGAAAAAGTCATAGAAGTTTTACTGATTAAATCCGGAGAAAATGAGCATTGATAATGCTTTTGAATTTCTCACTAATCTTACTAATACAGATATTCAAATTTGATAAATATTTAGGTTGTCAGTGGAAATGCAAGGTCCCATTGTTCCCATTTGGGAACAACAAAAATGAATCCTATACCATCCCCCCATGTATCGTTTTCTTAATATTTACTTTGGTACATTGTAAACTCCAGAGATAAAAAAACATATTTGTGACTGATTTTTTAAAACAAATATTATAACTTACTTCAAACGTAAGTAAGAACGAAGTCTGAAGACATTCGGCTGCAGCATGAATATACAACAACAAAATGACTGATGTCGGTACTGTATAAAACCTGGAACAGAGTTGGAACTCTCAAACGGAATTCAACACTAGGCGCGAGTAACAATAGAACAGCCTTAACTTAGCTTATTGTTTCCTGACAAGAATAAGAAATCATGTTCCGATTTGGGAACAATTGGATCAAATAGGTTAACAAGATATTAGGGGACATGTTAATTACAACGTTGAGGAATTCAGGACGTCAATCGAATCACGAGGTATGACGTCAGAGCTCAGAATATAGGTGGCGAACCGAACTAGGATTTTCTTACTCTTGCTTATCTGCTGGCTACGCGTGTTTCTCGGAAGCTCACTACGCAGGGAGGTCTTTTATAGACCTGGACAGCTGTTACTTGCACCACGAGGAGAACAATGTCATTTCTTGGCAGTTTAACAGACCATCTACAATCATAAGAGACGTCAATAGTGTCTGGGAAGAAAGTTCGTATCATTACATGTCAACTGTGAAACCACGAGTGGGGAATTTATACTAACATTTTTGTGAAAGTTTCAGTGAACATCAAGCAGTACCAGTTCGATACCGGTCAAGGCAATGAAGACCTACAGTAAGAAATTCGTGTGCCCCGGAGACACCGCCCACATCAGGATGCAGTACTAAAAGACGGGACCAATGCCGACAGCGTCCTAATGCCATGAATCCAGCCTAGAAGGAGACCAGGGTCAACAAGACATCCAAGTTAAGTCGACATTACATTCATACTGGGTATTATCTGTTCTATGTAGCTGTAATAAGTAGTTAACTTTCTTCTTGAAGGGATTATTGATTGAACAGTAGTTTGAGTAGATTTCTAGTATCTTTACCATGTCATTTTCTTGTGTTATACGAAGTTGAATTTGTATTTTATCCTACTATTCGATTTTAAAGTGCGTGATGACTGTATGTCAACATCATCGACCACGCGGGTTTCAATAAGTCATGTCATCGGACAAGTATCTGATTTAAATATCAGCCATCAGCTAACCTTTAAGGAATTTTACGTTTCCGTTCAATTACTATAATATTGAGGATTGTGTACGCGTGATATTTTTATTCTTCGGAATTTATTTCTCCTATATTTTACCGAAAGTGGTTGCCACGTTTTTTTATGAGGGAGCAGGCTCATCTGACATATTAATACTACGCTAACGATACAGATTGCTTTCTTTTGGATCCGATTTCATACTGTTAAGGGAGGATATTGTCTAATTGTTATATTTACGTGAGGTTCCAGTCATTTATGAGAATTTTCCCGTGATATTTTTGACGGATGTGGCGAATTATTTTCGATATTGTACCTCTCACGTTGTGCCACGTGGAGAAATGTTGCATGGATTATGGTGATTTTATGTGCTATTTGGGGGCGAATCTTCGCGTCTCTATGATCAGAAGCACATGCAATCTATTTTCTGTGATGTTGTGTGCAACGATGAATGGATATTTAGGAATAATTTATCGTCATTTTTGATGTATTTGCGAGTAGTTGTTTTCGTGAGAGAACCATAGGCAATAGCGTCTTCATAAAATGTTATTGAACCACGAGGTAAACCACATGTCTTCCTACATAATAAAATTGAGCGTATGAGATTGTTAGAGCCTTCTGTCATACTGCATGAGCGTCATCGCAATAATATCAAAATCGTGGCTGTGTAATATTACTCAATGCCTCGACATTTGATAAATTTTGGTAACGTCCTGAGTTCGATGTAGATATTGACGATATTATCAGTCACCATTACCCAGACTATTTGTACCTGATGGATTATTTCTATGTGCAAGCCATTATTTACGGAAGTCTTCCATTTCTATAAAATGGACGTATAACGTGTGGACGTGTGTGTATATTTGTAAAATAGTACCCTTAGTTGTAGTTGGTTCCAATTCTTTCCTTGGCGGATGAGGGTAAGTGGAGACTTATTACGTGCATTTTATTTCCTTATTTCCACAGGTTGAGTGATCTTATTTTTGTTATGAATTTTTGATGTGTGTGTTACCACCGTTGTTCTGAGTTTCGGCGTTGTGTTAAGGTCATGACACATGGTTAAAATTTAATTTAATTTTTTTCCTCTTTCTTGCTTACTTTTATCACGTAAAGTCACGTGTATTCTGAGGTTACACTGAAGAGATAATCACTGAATGGTCGCTTTAAATTGGAGACATAATTAGCAAGTGAAATTAATTTTTTAATTCTTAATTTTTTGTATTTCATCTTTTTGACCAGTCATGTAACTTAAGCATTTAAAATCTTGTTCCAGAATTTCCGGCATGATTTGAAATGCATACGAGCATAATTCTCTAACAAAATCAAATTTAACATTCAAATAATATTCGATAAAATATGACTTTTATGAAAACAATGTGTGTCAGAATTAATAAGAATTCATTAACATGTACCATCTCATTTGCTTTAATTTTTGGATGTACAGCAAGAGTTAACGAAAAATTAAAACTTTTAGTGATCATCTCACACAATCATAATTCTTAGAAGGACGGAATTATTTTGTAATAAATCATCCACCATTAATGTGTATTTCGACGGTTCATTATTTACTGATATCTGTCCATTTACTTGATCCACACCATCTTTTTGTGGAACATGTCAATCCCTTACTGAGCACCCCTGAGGGTGTCTTATGTTTCTAATGTGTTAGTCGTGGCTTAAACGGGCAGAATATGTAGTTTTTGCTTCTTAACAAATGAACTAGAACCATTGCTCTAACTTTTGTTTTTGGTATTTTTTGGGGAGAAAATACTTCAAGAGAATGCCAAAAAATTAAACTACTCCAATCAAAAAGGGAGAATAAATATTATTTCAAAGGATAACCTAAGGATCTTAGTTCACATTGTTAACACAAGCATTGTAAATATTCTAAAACAATCATATTTCAGTAATATGAAAATTTGTAGAAATTATCAAGGAAAAGCATGATGAATGTAGAAATTAGTCCAAAATTTTGAAAATTAATTTTTATTAACATGGGACAATTACAAATGTTCAAACGGAATACTAAAGAAGAAGGACAGTACTATGAGTGTGTGAAATTTCATTTCAACAGAACATAGTGTTACAGAGAAATAAAAGGTTAAATGTTGTAGATTATTATACTTGTAAAAGTGTACCTTCCCCCTTACCCCATTTCTTTGTGTTCTATCATAACAGGAGCATTGTCGGAGCAGAAAGCCGCACAGTTTTCAGTTGGTATGTTGTGAGAGTTCAGCTGTGTTTACATCAGGTTACTTATGTTTCGCCCTGTTGAGTCGCTTTCTAACGCTGGTATGGATAGCACAATGCTCACTACTTTTCCCTGAGGATTACCGGAGAATGTAACAACAATAGGATTCAACTTGGCATTCGTATACTATCTTCCATCCGTTGTCAAAGAAAATGGTCCGTTCTGAAGGCACTTAACTTCAGATGATGCATTTTTGCCATTTTATTTACAAAGCATGTCGTTTTCGCGCGACCACAAATGTATTTCTTTGCAACTTCTGATGTGGGAAACATCTTAAATAAAGCACCAGCATGATCAGCCGCACTTAAAGGCACACTGCATTCCACCAAAAAGGAAGTAAACAGAAACTCGGCCCTAATTACGTCACTGTCAACGTCTCCAGACTTGGCAAAAATGTTGTTGATTTTCTTGTTATCTTCCTTCGATTTAACGTAACATAGGTGTTTACCGCACTTCACACGATCACCTAAATCATTTCTTCCACCGTGTGCAATATTAATATCACACCCAAATACAGTGCAAAGGCAAATTTTTCTACCTTTCTTGATTTTAGTAAGCACGGAAAGCAACAGAATATGATTCTTTAAATGCCTGGAAATACTGTATCTTGTTGGATTTATACATGATAATCTACAAATGGAATATAGTGTATGAAAATGTTCGAGAAAAATGTCTCTATATCCATTGAAACATCGAAAGTAACCTGGATCACTGAACGTCACATAAAATTATAACATAAACACTCTAGGCAGGCAAACACTTCATTAAAACATGGCAAATCACACAAAGTCTTAAACCATTAAATGAACACGACGCCAACCTCGTGAACGAATAATATGCACATGGTAAGGACATACACACGTGGAACGAATGTAATTACTCTTCTTCATCTTTATAATTTAATGGGCTGCGCGAATAGCGGTATATGCAGTCAATGGAACGAGTATAATTAGTCCAACGAATACAGTGAACTGCGAGGCACTAAGTTATAACAAAAAAACTCGAACACTTCATTAAAATATATCATAACATTAAAAGGCCAACAAACAACAACAATCACGTGGTCAAAGAATATAGGTTAAATCACAACAAGCGAATGGAGCGGAACAAAGAATTTGCAGAGCAGAGTCCGTCGACACCTAAGATTCACTCGGAAGAACTGTTATCCTGGCTTTAAATTCAATTCCATTAACGACACCAACATCACATAGTTAAAAATACCGATCATATCAAAGAATGTGTTATCGACTATCGTGGATTTGCCTTCGACCAAGACCGAGCGTGCTTCGACCCACGCAAACAAGCGATTGTACGGAAGTGGAGCAATTATCGAATGTTACCATTTCGGATTTACGTGAAAAATTAGAAGAGTATGGATCATTGGTACCAGCCAGGACTCTGAGGCGAGAGCTGTTTTATGCTGGAATGACAGCAAGACGACCTCAATAAAAACCGAGGTTTACCCTTGCTATGGCTGTGAAGAGGTTCCGGAATAGGGCATCTGATGACTGGAAACAGGCAAGTCCATGACAATTCCTGTAATTCGTAAATATAATTGATTAGTCCATGTTTACCCAATCTGACTGATGTAACCGTACACCAAAATACAAGTATGAAATTTGTATTTGAAACTGTACAGCTTATTGCATTTAATGCTACGCTTACTGATTTTATTTATTTCCGGTTTGTTTTATTGACGAATCGGAATTCAGGTCGAAGAAGGGACAAGTCAATATGTTAGAAGGAAAGGAGGAGAATAATTCCATCTACACTGTGTGAAGCAGAGAGCGAAGCATCCAACTTCAGCGATGGTCTGGAGTGCGCTTTCTTGGTACGGAGGTGGACGAATATATATTGTAGAAGGAACTATGAGACGTGAACAGTATAGTATTAAGAACCCGTTCGCTACCTCAGGTTCAAGAGTGGTTTGGCCAAAGTGATATATTTTTAATCATGATGGGACTCGTTGCCATAAAGCGAAGGAAGTAATTTGATTTTTAAGGGAAAACAACACGAATGTGCTTGATAGGCCTAGAAACAGACCAGACATTAACCCCATAGAAAATATTTGGGCGATAGCAAAGAAAAATCCGAAAAACAAATAAAACAAAAAATGGCCTGATTGAGAAGCTCGTTCAGATCTGATTTCATGATGACGATTTAAGGAGTCAGTGTAAAATAAGGATTGAGGGTACGCCCAGTCGATTTAAGTCACTCACGAAAGCTAAGGGGATGCACACCAAGTACTAAAGTCATCAACTTAAAAATGGTAACATCATATGTGTTCAATTTTCAATTTTGTTATGCCTACTCTAATAATGTGGCCACGTCTTTATAGTCACCCATTTAGCCACTATTTCATTTTGCCCACCTGCACTAAATTTTGTCAAGCTCTACCCTAACAAAATCCTAAGATATGTCAATCGTGATACCTTTGACATCCTGAATCTAATATATCTTGCTGGAATGTACAAGAGAAGCTTCAGTGGAATATTGTTGCTGAAACCTAACGAACCAGTTGGTAATTTCGTAAATGTGTATGATATATTCAGAAATATTGCATTCCAAGAGCTTGCATACAACACCACTCAAGACGACTAGTGAGTAATTATTGGCTGCTACGTTAATCCCTCTTTCATCTGGTATAGCTGCTTAATACATACACTAACCAATTAAGCACTACAGATTTGGTTCTATATCTCAACGAATTGACTTTCGTATATGCCCAGAAATGTTACCAATCGCAGCAGCATTTCTAGTTTTAAATATTTGTTTCTTATTTTCAATATCTTCTTTTATCGAAGGTCCATGTGAACACTGCAAAGTAATTTCAAAGGATTGGGTGAAACTGTCAACTGCCTCAGGTACTGCAAAAGGACATGACCATACCATTAGTAACATATCCTATGTCTCACGAGTGACGGGTGCGATGCTCATTTGCTGGTGAACGGTGTCTTTTTTACGTGCTGCAGGACTGCGATTCCCATCGACTAATGGAGTATACACATTTCCATGTTGTATAATTGCTACTCCATACCTTTCGCAGTCTGTCGACATTCAACACGGTACACAGCAACAGGACGTAGTACCATGCAGTATATTCCGGACTTCAGATGTAGTGGCATCCTTCAGTCACAGAGTATGCCTCTGACTTCGCGTCGTCTCATCCTTGCTGCCTTTTTCATAATTCGCACTTCAACAACTACCCCACTAACAGAGTGTAGGCAAAATCCTAGATACCTGAATCAACTTGAATGGAGCCATTGGACGGTTCGGATGATTCCAGGTATTCACTCTTACTTTTTTCACTCTAAGTTTTTTTAGAAAAAGTATACTAATCTTCACAATGATCCTGCAGTCCGTTTATGGGTTTATCAGAAAGTTAAACATCATCTGCATAAATTAGAGTTGTAGGAACACTCCTTTGCAGGTCCCATGTGGTGGTGTCCATGCTGAGGACAAAGGACAATGGGGACAGAGTGGAACATTGGCGTACACATCAACATTCACTGAGAAGCTCTCCGAGACGTTTGGCAACGCAACATACACAACCTCTCGTGTTCGTGTATAGCATCTTGATCCAAATTATAAGCATTTCTGGAACACCATGGTCACGAGTGCAGACTAGATCACACGGTGTGGAACACGGTCGAAAGTCATTTCAAGATCAAGGAAGACAATGTACACTGCCTGCGGATGCTCTAAGTGATTTTCAATTAGCATTCTGGCAGTGAGAATTGCATGAGTTGTTCCAGCACTCTTAATGAAGATGCACTGGTTAGCAATAATGCCGACGATTTCACGCAGTCAATAATGAAGGATACTCTCAAAGATCTTCTCATGTGCAATTGGGGGCAATTTGGACGGTAGTGTGCACATTCTGTTGGATCGTTATTTTGCTTAAAAAGGCACAAGGATGTTTGTAGCCCAATGACTGCGAACAGAGCCAGAGTCAACTCTGGCACTGAACACGCTTGTCAGCCAGTTGATAATGAGCTCTTAAAATGGCTAAAAATTCCACAGGTTTCTGGAAGATCGTCTGGTTCTAGCGCTTTTTCGTTCTTTATACTCTTAATGGGACTATCGACATTTTTGGTGTGATGGATAAGATGGGTCATAGCATCTGAAATACGGTGATGTGGGAATTGAAAGCAGGAAATCCCTACAAATTTTTTTTTTACTTTTGAAGATTTCTTGTTTGTCCTGTAATCACTGGTCATTTTTGCCTCTAATGCACACAGAGTGCTCAATACATGTGTCAAGTTTGGTCAGCTGGAAAATAGTTCATTTCTCCTTCGTTTGAGTTCAGTGATGTACAGTGTTTATCAGAGCTATACCGAAAAAATTCAAGGATGCTCTTCGTGTTATGTTAAGAATAATGGTTCAATCAGGCTGGCGGGGAAAATTATTACTTTTGAGAAAAGTAGTTTAAATTTTTACTGCCCGGTGCGCGATTCGAATTGACGAGCTGCTGCCGTGTTTCACGGAAGGAAAAGCAAGCACCAGATTGTTTCTCCTCTCACCTGTTTGTCGCAGTAATATTCTATATTAATTAACATGCTAGAAGATGCAAAGCTGCCGCGTCGCGATCTGTATTCTTTCACTCACAACATTGTGAATTCATTAAATACTGATCGAAGGAATCAACACGCCCAATGTTTTGATTACAGTAGATGTTCAATATGGCCCCCTCCTACTTTGGTGCACAGTTCACAATGGTGTAGTTGTAAGTGTCTTTGGTCTCTGTACAGGATGTGTAGTGCGTGGCGAACGGCTTGGAAAGGTGCTTGTATTCTTGGTGCAAGTATGTCTTCTCTTTCTATGGGGTTCACATAGTAGTCAATTTGTGTAGAACAAACTGTACACTGCCTACCGGAGCTCGGGACTATGCGAAATGAACGAGAATCTTGTGCATTCGCACCGAGCATTACCTCTGCCTCCCACTTTTCACTTCCCCTCCCCTTCCCTCTTCTCACACACAGCGGCTGACTCTCTGTCATAGCACATACAGCAAACTCGTCAATTTGAAATGCACGGCCGGAAGTAACAAGGTCACTTTATTTCCTCAAAAAGGTACATATCCTTAGCAATCCAACTGCATCATCACTCTCAATATCACACGAAGAGTATGCCTGATTTCTTTGTCAGTATAGTTCTGATACACTTTGTACACATGTCATTACAGTGAGTGCGACAGATTTCTTAGCCACACGTTCGGCAAAAACAATTCTTTCCCTGTGTTCTGGAGTCTATTTGAAACCCAGTTTATATACAGTATCTCTCTGTCTTTTTCTAGAACTCTTCTTGGACTGGAATCATCCATAAGAACGTTTGAATTTCAATGCAGTAGGAACTAGGTTATTTCGTACTCAACTTTAGCTTCCACCACTTGACCTCCTCGGGGGTATTTATCCTTCCACCTGTACAATGCATTAAATCCTCTGTGACCACCTTATGCTGAGGTGGTACACAGACTACATGATATTCACATCGCTTCTTAGTCGGAGATCACGGTGCCGATCACAGATAAGGTGAATTTGGTTGCTGCAGTCACCACAAGTATAGGTAATGAGATGATTGATGCACTTTTGAAGAACGTATTACCACTAAAAACAAGACATTTGCTTCTGAAAGCCAATATATGAGTTCCATCATAATTTCAGATACCGCAGGTATTACATCATCGCAGTTATAACCATAATTTGTGTGACCAACATGCGCATTAAGATCACCACAGATAAGTGGGAACTCATATTCTTGACACGCTGAAACTTGATCTCGTAGCTCTTGCCGATTCTGTTCCTTATGTAGGTCATCACAGCCGGATTGTGACCGAAAAAACACAAGCTCGAGCGAATGCAACGTCGATTGTAATTGACATAAGGCTGTCTGGATAGCACTGAACCTCAGCAACTCAATATTGTGGGCTTGCGCACACAATGAAGTCAACACCATTCCTGCTGGATGTAACCTGGTAGATAAGTTTATAGACATCTCTAACGTCATGAGATTTCTGGCCTTTCCAAAGCAAGCAACTTATTATCTAATTAACATAGCTACTCTTCAATTCTAAACTGCACTTACATTATTCTAATTACAACAGGCTATCTGAAACAGTCGAATTCAAGTGGGAACTAAATTTCTAGGGACATATTTCCCCTACAATGAAAATATAACGTAATAATGAAGCAAGAATGATATTTACTAATACAATAATCACACTACACTAATTCTCAGGTACATTTAGTTGTATCCTAATTACAATAGTTTAACTGACACAACAAATATTCGTAAACTATGAATCTATGGAACTTATGAGCCTGTAAATTTCCATTGACTACGTACATAACATTAAGTTCCCTTGGTTTTTGAAAGAAAATATAAGGTGAAAAGTTTGAATGAAGTTATCAGTCAAAAGAGCAGTGGTCAGTTGAAATCATAAATTTAAGCCCTACTAACGAAAGTTAATTAAACATAACATACGTCATATTGTTTTTATGATGTTTTTATGATTTTACGATATCAGGCATTTCTCTTTCAAACCACACAGATAGGTCGTATGGCTATGATGAGCTTGAAAATGGCCAGGAGTGGGAAATAAGCAACTGTGGCCTTAATTAAGGTACAGCCGCACCATTTGCCGCCCTGAAGATGGTTTTCCGTGGTTTCCCATTTTCACACCAGGCACATGCTGGGGCTGTACCTTAATTAAGGCCACGGCCGCTTCCGTACCACTCCTAGCCCCTTCCTGCCTCATCGTTGCCATAAGACCTATCTGTGTCGGTGCGACGTAAAACAAATAACAAAAAATGAAAATGTGAAACCATGGAAAACATGCACTTCAGGGCTGTCGACAATGGGTTCGAGCCCAGCATCTCCCAAATGCAGGCCGATACGTACACGGCCAGTTGTTAAGTACCACAAAGAAGCAATTGCTTGAATTCCTTCTCTTCCAGTAATTGTTGTGAGAGTATCTTATTATATAATTTCAAACATTACGTTAAAAAGTAAGTTTTTATTTTAAAAATTCAGTGTTCACAGTTCCCCAGATTTGCATGCACCCTCGGATATAAGTTTTCATATACAGGTCCGAAATTTGACGATACATGGCGTTACTTTGTAAACGTAAAGAGTAAAATAGAATCGCAAATGCATCATTAAAAATTCTATGCAGAGCATGCTTTTTTCCCCTTAAAGTCAAGGTGGGCTGCCTACCTATGCCCTTCGGTTCTAGGATCGAGGTAGCCGTTACTTCTTCGCAGCTTCTCCGCATGTTTTTCACCAAGAATCCATTTAAGAGATCAAGCTTCTCGGCATTGTAATTACGATAGACCTTGCCTCCAAGTTTATACTTATATTCTTGCAGCACAGTCCGAAGTAACCCCGCGAATGAACCCTACTCAGAAAAACTGCGAAAGACATGATTCTTGAGGTGATCAAGCTTACGCAAGTTGATCCTAACAGAACTTCAGTTACAGTAAAACACTCGAAAACAAGTCACTTCAACTAACTTCGACTGTCCTATATCAACACAGATCTATCCATATTAAGAAACAAGGTATACACTAGTTTGAAGATAAACCGACATCCAGAATCATCCAATGGAGTATTTGGAAGCTAATATTCAGAGAAGTGTAAGATAACACTAGTAAATTGCAGGGTATACGCTGTAAAGGGGAATCATGGATCACAGGTATCTGGGCATAGAGAAACGCTCATGGGTCAATTTATGTCGAAAGGGAAGTGATTAGGTTGGATCAAACACATTTCGATGACACTTGCGAGAATTATAAATTAACAAATGGTAAATTTAATGATTATCGTTATTTTACACTAAAACCAATTACAGTATTAAAATTAACAGCTAAAAGATAGCTGAGCATCTCAGAAAAGTTAATTATTAATAATGTATAACTAGGGGACTCATACGAGAAATCTCGCATGTTTATAAAAGTATGCAGTGGAGTAGCCCCTGGTGAACTAAGGAATACACAAATCAGTACAATATTCGACAGTCGTACTTACCACTTAATATAATCTTTTTTTACATTTATGATATCGACTTGAACGTAAGCAAATGCAAGTGCATTACTATACTGACGAATGTTCCGGAAATAACGTTTGGTTTCACTATCATTTTTTTCTTAACTGATCATTACAGCATATCATAATGACACAAAACAGGCGTCCCAACGGCCAAATGTGAAGTGGACACCAATGATGGCGCGTATTTTCCTACAGTTAACATTTTCAAGGCTAACACAGCCCGGAAAGTTTTCAGAACTCTTCACAAGACCAGTTTCGAACTATCAAAATTTAAGAAGAAATGAAGAAAATTTATGTTTGGTTTCCAACTATTCACACCATCTAGGCCGAGAACTGATAAATGCAGTGTGTAATCGACGCTCAACTTACTCAGCTCTTACTCTACTGCTTTCGTACTGCTCTACTTTAGAGCACAACTTCACTTCGCTTTCCCACTACAATTCTACAAGATATTCTACGCCAAGCGACGTTTATTAGCCATGATGTCTTACAAAGGGAACACTTTATTTCGTCTTCTCCAAGACATAACCACTATAATATTAATTCCGGAACACGTGTGATATGCATAAATAATCTGAACCCGCAAGTTAAGTGTCAACTGACATTTAAATAGGCATGGTTGGAGCACATATTAATATGCCATTTTAGTTTCAATGTGTGTGTCTGTGTGTGTAGGTGGATGTCTATGCGCGTGTCAGAAAGCTTACTATTACGAGAAGCCTGCAAGACAAGGAACAAAGGAACCATTGTGCAGTTTGCAAGAAGAATCTCTAATTTCATCATGATGCACCTTGCAAGGGCTATTCCTTTCCGGAATGTGGAACTAAAAGGGGAGATCCCACCACACCCTAAAGGGTGCTAAATGGACCAATCGTGAGACATTGCAAGTCAGGACCTAATCAACTTCAATCATAAACATTTAAGTACCCTTTTTAAATATTAATTTCCTTTTCAGAATGACTTATTTATTGAAATTATATTTTCTACTGTTTTGTGTTGTGACATATTCTTATCGCTTCTCATCTACTTATTGGTGATGGTAAGTTTTGTGAATGATTTAAATACACCCATATCCATAAAATCAAGATCACCTTGAAAGACTAGAGATAGGAATTCATACTCACAGGACATGTGCAATAGTATGTTCTGAAGAAATGGCTGGCCTCGACCCTCAGTTTCAAGGCCCACATTGATATCTCTGCGCACCACCACCGACTGGTAAATTGTGCCTGCGGTTCTCGTTGTCGCTATAAACCGAAGGTAATGGATCAGTTTGCCCTGAGCAGTGCAGTACCTATAGTACTGTACATGCTCCAGTGGTGTGCCAGGTACTGTCACTTTTATAGGTTGAATGACATATTTTCTTACGGTCACTAAGTTAGTATTTTTTGTGTTTAAACGCAGAACTTTGTTTGACCAATCAGTTTGCTAATATCTGTGGATCATAAGCACTTATTGCAAACAGAAAAGTATCATATGCATTATGCAGTTTATTTATTACGATTCCATTAACAATGATGATATCCTGTTTTCCTTGCAGTGCTTAAGAAAAACACCCTTTCACAGTAGATATTGAAGAGGAGTTGAGTTGTAACAGAGCCTTGCCTCATCCCTTGCTTTATTTCAATAGCATGGTTGTTGGTGTTATCAACATTAACAGATGAGGACTGATTTTAATACAGGTTGGCAACGGTTCGTATGTCTTTTTTATCCAGACTAATATCATATAGTTTAGTCAATTTAAGAGGTAACTAAAAAGTATCTAGACATGTGGAAATAAAGCAACACCAAGACGAATCAGTCTCTTATGAAAGGAAACATCCTGTCTTTCCTGAGCATAGATACCTTGATCATGACCAAGGGTTTCTAGTTTAATGTGGAATCCGAACCAGAAGGATGTCTTCTTAATTTAATGACTCCCACATTCCTTGGCCGGAACTCTACCCACAGCCAGCTCAGCGGCAATGATACTAGGCAATCATGCCGCCTGATCTTAGGTCAGCAAAAACCTTACACCTGTCTTGGTCGAAATGGGCCTGTACTTTGCATTGAACTTGGATCTCATCATTTAAGGCACCTTTTGGGTGGTCCAGTGACAGAGAACACTAGCAAGAGATATGTGGGGCTACAGGCAAGAGACCAAGAGAATATATAGTTTGGGTAAATGTGTTGCAAGGAAGATATTTTAAGATGTCGTTGGTGATGTGGGTCATCACTTCACTAGTGCCCGCTCCTAATGCTCGAGAGCTTCCGGAACCCTTTGAGATTGTCGGTATAGTCTTTCACGGCCAGTGTCTTCACTGCATGCTGCGCTCGAATTGCGTTAGTAGCTGCCAATGTTTCGCCGGAAATTGAGCGCAGCATTCTCAGGAATCCGCTCTGTATGAACGTCAGTAGTGTACACAAGGTGTGGCATCCAGTAAATGGAAGAATAACCCGAAGTGGCAAGAAATTTATCTGAAAAGAAACATAAAACACATTGTTGGTGTAGCTCCGAAGACGAAGCTGATAGAAACTGCCATGAAAGTGAGGATCTGGCAATGCTTGAGGCCGACGTGTGGAATGGACGTGTTCCTACAAGCTGGGCTCAGCTTACCTCGCCTGTCCGTTATGTATAACAGAGTAACAGAGGAGGGACTGTTGACAACTTGGCCAAGTGTAGATCCTTCAAGCGGCACTCAACATACAACAGCCACGCCCAGAAATCTCCTGAGCTGTATAGATTACTTTCCTCATGATGGATCTAGAACTTGTGTAACAATTAGTCAGGTATATTCCATCTCTTCGTGAAGTGATTATTATTATTATTATTATTATTGTTTATAGTGGCCTAGAATCTAGGTTATCGGCCCCTAATGGTACGAAATGTAATAAAAATTTTCAAGTCCAAAAATTCATCCACCGGCCACAATTCAGTTCTTGATTATGAATAATGAATGGATGAATTCGAAGGTAAAATTATCAGCAGCTCACAGTATTACAATTTACAAATTATTTCAAAACAATACTCCGACTACAATTAAAAAAACACGACGACGAAGAATGATTATGAACTTAAAACAATGGTATGTACTGACCAAGGTACTGCTCCCAAAGCACATCCCTGAATAGATGATATTTTTTTTGAAAATACAAGCCAACGGCCCCTCATAATGGTATGTATCCCTAGTAGAGCATAACCATGTTCTTTATCATATAGCGGTACTAATCACAAGTAAAGTATACTCACGGTGCTCTTCACTGCGCACAGGTAATGCAGACTTATGGTGTTCGTCACATAAGGGCCCCAATCATACGCAATGCAAGAATGGCGTTCCTAACATGGTAAGTACTAATCACAGGGACCCGTACTATCCCGTGGTGTTCCTAACATAGTGAGTACTAATCACAGGTAAACACCAGACCCGTAGATTCTGTCACAGTTCCGTATGAACAGTTATGACAACGGCGAGCTAATACAACAATGAGCAGATGCTACGGAACTCTCTCTTACTCATGATGGCAAACGGCCACTTTCTTTTAACAGTGGCCATTGGAGAAGAGGATACCATCCAGATTTGATTTTCGTCACTAATAACTTAGGAGAACAATGCAGCAAGGGAGTATGCAACCCAGTACCTAAGTCTCAACACAGACCAAACCTGTCAGTTTTACTCCGCTATCCGACCTCAGTATGTTCCCTTTCGTCGTAGATACAACTTCAAAAAAGGGAGATTGGTCAAAATTCCCTGCTTTACTAGATGATACGGTCCAAAACATCAAACCAATTCCTGAATCATATGAACAGGTCACTTAGGCTCTTAAGGAAAGTTCTCGTAAATCTATTCCCCGTGGATGTCGCACTAGTTACATCGAAGGTCTTAATCTGGATGCAGTCTCGCAACTAAGTGACTACTACAAGCTATTCAAACAGAAACTAATAGGTGAGGAAGCTATTACAGCAGCACACGCCCTAACTTCTCTAATAGCCTCATCGAAAAGAGAGAGAGCTGGTGGTTATGACGCTGAGCAGCCAAAAGGCCTGGAGACCACTAATGAAGTTGACCAGATATCCAACCATGAGTAACACACATTCTTTTGTTACAGCCAATCAGATCGCCCACCAACTTCTCATGAATGGCAAAATAAAACAAGAAGCCAAAACCCGGAGAGCTATGTTGAAGGTACCTGCGGGTAGGGATGAATAAATATCTGAGCTCATGCAACATTTCAATATCACTGAGTTGGAAAATGCAATTATCAAGCGCAAATCAGGTAAAGCTGCGGGTTTGGATGATTTGCGAGTTGAGAAAATAAAGAATTTTGGAAGAAACACGAAAGAATTGTTGCTACATATTCATAATAACTGCTTACAGATGTCCAGTATTCCAATATAGTGGAGCAAATTACGTGTAATTGCTGGTCTAAAGCCTGGAAAGGACAACAGAGACCCCAGGAACTACAGACCAATATCTCCTCTGTGCCACCGATATAAGATTTTCGAAAGAATGATACTCAACAGACTCATCCAGACTATCAACAAAAACCTCATTCCACAACAGGAATGTTTTAGACCAGGCATGAATGATGCTGTTGCACAAGTTCAAACCTCACGCAGTACATTTAGGACGGTTTTGAAAATCGATAAATTACAGGGGTAGCTTTCATTGACTTCAGTGCTGCATATGATAAGAGTGAACCACCGTATACTGCTTCAGAAGATCTTTACACTCACGAAAGATTCAAAACTTACCAGATTGATGTCAACCTTGTTGCAGAACCGCAGTTTTTTTTTATTTTCAAGGACAAAGAATCAGATGGAAATCACAGAAAAATGGATTGCCCCAAGGAAGTGTACTGGCTCCATTGCTATTTATTATTTACACCAATGCCCAACCACTCCCTAACAAAACAAGAAGTTTCATATATGCAGACGACCTTGCACTAGCCTGCCAGTGTGCAACTTTTGAAGAGGTAGAACTCACACTTGACAGCGATCGGAAGGAATTATTCACATAATACAAGGCTAACCACCTAAAGCCGAATCTGTCAAAATCTCTGCTTTGTGCTTTCCACCTCAAGAACAGAGAGGCATCAAGGAAATTATACGTCTCTTGGAATGGAAACCTCCTAGAACATTCTTTCACCCCAAAGTACCTAGGCGTAACGCTGGACCGCTCACTTACTTTCAGAAAGCACTGTTTCAACATCAATCACAAAGTCAATGCCAGAAACAACATCCTGAGGAAGCTGAGAGGTACAAACTGGGATGCAAAGCTACAAGTTCTTAGAACCACTGCATTGGTTCTGTGTTACACTGCTGCGGAATACGCATCCGTTGTGTAGTATAGATCAATACACGCTAAGACTGTGGACCTGCCCTGAATGAAGCTTGTAGATTAATCACAGGATGCCTGAAACCTACCCCTGTTGAGAAGATACACTGACTTGCTGGCGTTGCACCTCCAAGTAATCGTCGAGAAATCGCTGCTGATCAAGAACGACTAAAGATTGAGAATGTTGAAGCTCACCCGCTGTTTGGTCATCAACAATCTCAATCTAGGCTGAAACCCAGGAAAAGTTCCCTCCAGACATCAAATCCCTTGAAAGGACCACCAGAAAAGGCAAGACATTCCTTATGGAAATTTAAGCAGCAATAATGGATGAGGCCACGTGAATATCTTCCGGCTGGGTGTAATGAAGACTGGAGTGTTTGGAGGTCCCTTAACCGATTAAGAACTGGTGTCAGCAGGGCGAAGTAATCACTTAAGTTATGGGGCTTCACATCAGAGGACAGCAAGTGCGACTGCGGTGAAGAAAATAAAACAGTGAACCATATGTATCAATGTCCTTTCAGCCCATTTTCATGCTCAGGGCATGATTTAATGCTTGCTGATTACAATGCCCTAGGTGTGGCTCAGTTTTGGAAAACAGCATCTAAATGTACAGTAAATTTGGTCAATTTCCTATGTTTGTTAATTTTTGGAATTTTCGTAGTTTGAAATTATTTTACTTTAACTGTATGATTAAGTATGTTTCTGACACGAGTAAATAAATAAATAAATAAACCAGACCCGTGGTGTTCCCCAGACCGCAAATCCATGGTGTTCGTCACATAGTTCTACATATCTCAGAGACCCGTACTATCCCCTTGTGTTCCTCAAATAGTGGGTACTAATGATAACTAAAACCTAGACCCGTGTTATTTCTCGGAACGCATTCCCATAGGTTTCCTTCATAGTGGGTCTAATCACAAGGATGATGGAAATAAACACAGGTAATTTGGTTGAAAATTCAGCATCCCTTGGACTCGTCCCCCACCCACAGAGGTTTGAGTGTTTGGTCCGAGAGATAAATTTTATTTCGCTCAAGTCGGCCGGAAAATCGGGTAGGACTCCCCCTATCTGCCACCTGGGACGCACCATGTTGGAGTTATCACGACAGCGTAGTATGTTCGAGGTTAATCTGCTTTAATCTGATATCGTCTATCCCTCCCGGCTCACCGCTAGAAAAGCCGCATATATTTTATTGCTAGTTGCTTTATGTTGCACCGACACAGATAGGTCTTATGGCGACAATGGGACAGGAAAGGGCTAGGAGTGAGAAGGAAGCGGCCGTGGCCTTAATGAAGGTATAGCCCCAGCATTTGCCTGGTGTGAAATTGGGAAAACACGGAAAACAATTTTCAGGGCTGCCGACAGTGGGACCCGAACCTACTATCTCCCGAATACTGGATACTGACCGCACTTAAGCGACTGCAGCTATCGAGCTCGGTGAAAAGCCGCATAAGGTGACTAAACACTAATTCTTCTGACTGTAAAATTTTGAAGTGTGATGGTGAGGTTTACCATTCTCAACGAGGTGGCGGACAATATTTTTAGATGTTACATTCGCATGACCCTCTCTAGCTGTTAGGTTTACAACTCAGATGCTTAAGAAACCTCCAGGCATTGTGGCTGCTCTTCCTTATATCAGTCTCCTCCATTCATCCTGTTATTAGATATCGCTTTTAAGGGAACTTCCCCAGCTTGGAAGGTTTCGGAGCTCAAAGGATCGTTGTCAAGGAGATCACGATAGTTTCACAATATTCCCCTAGTTTCTGTATATAGTGTGCAGCCTCAGGGAATTGAGATACGAGAACAATGCTTCACGATATTTGCAAAATAATTATATGATTCAGTAAAAAGCTCTATGTTCAGAACGTTCTCGTCCAGTAAAATGGTACATTTCTCCTAATCAGCCTTCATAAAATGATATCTTCTTCGAAGAGGAACTCAGATTCTAAAGATTTAAAGGTAAGACGTATGAATCTAAGACGAAGCCACAGAACTGGTTGCAAATAGAGGATTATGCGGGCGTTTAGTAAATTCACAGAGGGTCGACGGTTGAACGCTGGAGGGCATAACAGTCTGTAATGAAGGACGATGAGGGATTTTTGCCCCACTTATTTCCCTGATAACTGAGATATGTTTGCTTACGCGGATACTGTAAGTTAATATCTGGATTATATCCATGTTCCATCTCGCACTGTTGAATGATGCTGGAAGTTTGTTATGCAGTATAATTAGATCGCACGAATCTGCCCATTCTACACCAGCCTCTTCTCTTTTGTCGGTACCTGGGTAGCCCCATATTGTATTCTGACTGTTGAAACCACCAAACACAAAATTCTCATATTGATGCCGGAAGGCTCCACAAATCTAAACACAGTATCTGATGGCTTATTAATTGAGCTCTACTGTGGGAGTTTCAATGTCATTACGGGGGAGGATCTGGATGTTGGATAGCACTGAGGATCTTCAACCACTAAACGCATGCCCTTGATTTTTGAACGGCGAAGATTCTAGTCTCGGTGAGTTTCTTGAATGCATATTATTAGCGTTACGGAGAAACTTGCGAGGGTATATATTTTGTGTTCTTTTTCAAATACTTGGAATTCAGTCACTAATAGAAATAAAATAATGAAAATGCAAAATATTATTATGCAAAAGTTCGTAAAATAAACCAGTATATCCATACATACAGAGGACGACGAAGAGCAGAAATTGAGCGGTGACAAAAGTTAAATACGTCGGTTTATTCCAGTAACTGCTACAATGTCGTCCGATGCACTTTGCTATGTGTAGGGCTGATATGACCTGGTATTATTTTAGGAGAATTTTATCACAGTTTCAACTATTAATTTCTGAAATGAAATTGAAGCAAGAAATTAAGTGGTTCAACCTATTCAATGCAAGTAAATAAGAAATTTAGAGTTACATTCTTATTTGGTTAAAAGAGGTACCGGTTTCGACCATCAATCTGGGTCATCATCAGCCAATTAAAAATATAAAAACAATGCACAGGGAAGAAAAAAATTAAAGGATATGTCTTTCACAAAAGCAGTTCATGAAGCATTATAAGACAATAGGGGTTAGGACTGCCCGATTTTAAATGATTAAATCCAGATGAACTCGAAGCACAGTCACTTATTTGTGCCAAGGCGCAAGTCCCTGAAGAGTGGCACAACACACGCAATGTCCGGCACTGTTCTTAACCAAATAAGTATGTAACACTACATTTCTTATTTACTTGCATTGAATAGGTTGAATCATTTAATTTCTTGTTTCAATTTAATTTGTGATACAGTTCAATATGGAACATTATGACATTTTATTAACTTCTGTGTTGAGAGGACACGAGGCGAAAAGTACGATGCTTGCGTGCGTTAGAAAATTTTGTCAAATTATTGTTCGGCATGGGACGTTAAAGTTAGTGCATTTCTCATCGAATTATTTCAGACGTAATGAAGCACGTGTTTGCATTAGAGCAGTGAAATTTAGAGGAATTTTAAGTAAGTTAATTTGCGAGATTTCATGAGCACAGACGTACAATCAGTTGTGTATATAAATTGAAAAGTTTTGGTCAACTTGTAATTCATAAACGTCAATAATGGTAATAAAAATTATAAAAAATTATTATTTATTATTTATTTATTTATTTATTTATTTATTTATTTGGCGTATGGCTACATAACTAAAATCAATTAATATTTACAATAATGATTTCAAACTAATAACAACAATAATTGATTCCATCACGCTAGTAAGTTGAAGACAGGGGAGAGTTAGATTTTAATCTATCTCAGCAGTATAACTATGGTATTTAGCATTAGAAGTTGCCTCAAGGCATTTCCTGGCAAGCTGGTTAATGATAAAATTCACATCAAATGTTTGGCCATCACATATTATCTAGTTGATTTATCCAACAATAGGCAATAAATTTAGTCCCTAGAAAAACTTCATGAAACTGCATCTAAAATGAATCCAAATCTCATAATAGAAAACCCGATACACGGAGGTATCTACTCGTACAAACAAAACCGTGTAACTCAGTTTGGCAAAATTCCTCACGTAAATAATTTCAAATACTTGGGGAAATTCTCCAGCAATCCACATTAAACCATGAAGAAAACAGGAAAAGTTTTCTATAGTACAAGTAGGTCATAGTATCACATGAAAAAGGTACAAGAATTAATATCCTGGAACGCTAAATTAATAAATTATAACACGTAATTAGGTCTGAAGCATCCAACATGTCAGAAACATTGATCAGACTGGAGAAAGATCACTATCTAAAATTATCGAAAAACTAAATGGAAATGTCCTGAGTGACATCTTTGGCGAGGTATGCATAGTAGGGTTGTGGATGAATAGGAGGTCTTTGGAATTATACCAACATATTGAGTAAATATCGGACACAATTGGAAAAAGGCGATTGAAATTTGATGACCATATTCAAAGAATGGTTGATGAATGACAAACTAAAACTCGTTAAAAGGCAAGAATAATTGGATTATCGACAAGAAAAGGACTTCGAGAAATCAGCATTCCATATTAAAGTACATGGGACAAAGCTCTCCGGTATACACCATGAGGTGTGTCGAGAAGGTGCCGTTGTGGATGAAGAACTTATTACTTCTCTACTGTGTGCGACCGCATGTGCCTGGCTACATCTCCAGAATTTGAGATGGTCCTATTCGTTCAGTAGTTAGTGTGACTTGAAACAAAACCACAGTATTAAATCACGTGCGGCTTCATCCCGGCGAGACGTGGTGCTGCGAGCGAAGATTTGCCAAAAAACACGGCACAGATCGGCATCTCTCGAGTGTGGTTCAGATGTGCAGCGTTAAGTTACATGAATCTCTAAACACTTTATCATATCACTGAGAACACGTGTGCTTTTACACCAGTGTATGTTCGGACCTGAACTGTTAGAGTGACTTCCTGGTTCAAGATATGCGACAGATATTTCATGGTATGGCTTCTCGCCAGTAAGCGTTTTGGAAGTGCTAACTACAGATACTGCTTTCGTGTTGTTATTCTCTCGTATGAGTTAGTATGTGACGTACCAGTTGGGAATTTCTGCTCTATGATTTGCCACAGAAGTTTCAATTGAGGAGCTTCATGCCAGTATAAGTCATCATGTGACGTGACAAGGAGGATTGCACACGGAATGACTTATTACAGATATTGCAGGAATATGGCCAGTGTGAATTTGCATATGACAAACCAGCCAGGATTTAGTGATGAATTACGTGCCAGATATACTGCATTTGTACGGCGACTCGACGGTGTGTGTCCGCATGTGACGTGCCAAGTGTGATCTACTACCGAAAGCCTTACCACAAACAGTGCAGCAAACTGGCTCATCGCACGTGTGAGATCACAGTTGACCTGTTACTCGGGATTTCGTGGTGAAAAACTTCCCACCCACATTACAGGAATATGGCCTAATGCCCATGTGAGCCTGCAGATGATATTTTAGAACGACTTGCTCGCTGAAGGATGTTGCGATTATACCTCATTCGATGAAGAGCTTCCCACAGATATTGCAACAGTATAGCTTATCGCCGGTGTGAATCCAATTGTGACGACCAACGTACGATTTCGTGCTGTAGGATTTGTCGCAGATTTTACAACATTATGGCTTATCACCCGTATGACTACCCATGTTACGGGTTAGCCGTACTTTTTGTATGAAGCATTTTCCACACACATTGCTGTCGTGCGGCCTGTGGTCTGTGTGTGTTTCGATGTGACGTGCTAAATGGCTTTTTGTACTGAATAACTTGACACACGCATTGCTTTGCAGTGTCTTGTCTCCCGCATGAGTCTGAAGTGATATGTTAGCCCAATATGCCTCTCGCCAGTATGAGTCCGCATATGTACCGCAAATCCACTTTTATGGATGAATTGCTTCCCACACGTAGTGCAACAGTGTAGCTTCTCACCGGTGAGAATCCGAACATGATAACCTAGGCGTGATTAACTGCTGAAGCATTTGATAACAGACATCATACCGTTATGGCCCGGCACCCGTGCGAGTTCACATGTGAGCGACTACGTTTTCTCTTCGGATGAAGGATTTACCACATAGATGGCAGCGGTGTAATTTGTCGTCCATATGAGTCTGTAGGTGAAGCGCTAAGTGGGATTTCCTATCGAATGACTTGTAGAATATATTGCAACAGATTGGCTTCGCGCCTATGTGTGATGCACGTGAGAGGCTACGTAGGATTTCGTGATGAACGACTTACCACATACAATGCACCCATGTGGCCTTTGGGCCATATGAGTCTGAATATGTCGTGAAAGGTGGCATCTATTGCTGAATGTATTGCGTCACAATTTCCTTCTAAAACAGGTTGCTCCGCCGTCCGGAGGTTGATGATCTGCATAGCTCATCACGGCTCGTGATCTATATAGACAAATTAACACCATCTGACGAATAGTTTAATAGCCAACTCAACCAAAACTCTCAAACAAAGGAAATGCTACTGTACATGCCACTCACTAGTATCTCATGCAGAGAATTTCATTACACAGGAACACCTTATTTCTAGGCTAAACATAATCTGAGATCATATTCAGAGTGTAGAGTTAAATTTAAAAAGGTCTCACTTCTTACGAAGATGTGTTGCGTCTTTTCTCTCGAATTACGATATCACGCGCAAAAAACTTGTGACGATGTGGGAATGTACAAATTCATAGACAACCTCATTTAAAAAATCAATGATAAGAAGAGGTATAGTCTAAAAGGAGGATAACAAGCTCTTTAATCCGACACACATTTATATACTGAAATCCGTGTATGTCTGTTCTCCTACATAATGACGGCATTACCTTAGGAGTTTTGATGGTGTTCAAGTGTTGTGCACTTTGTGGCAGTCAAGTAGTAATTTTTGTAAAATCCCTTGTTGTTGAGGGTGTTTGGGAGAATCTCTCTGTTGTAGATATTAATAAACTTGAGAACAATCTTTGCCAACAGTCAGCAAGATCTGCTGAAGCACGGCTAATCTTCTATCAATGTCACTTACTGTCACGCAAAACATACTTATTGAATTTGTACATTGTTATCACATCAATGTAGCAGTCTATACGTCAGAGTCTGGTCAATTCTAATTACGTAGCACTGATGTGCAATCAAACAGAGCCAACCCACATATAGGACGGTAGGTTTATACAAGGAAGTTCATACTTACTACCATGTCTTTAACAGAGGCCATATACAAAATGGAAACCACTCATCCTGATGAAATACTGTGAAAGATGAAATATAACAAGCACATGACAGCTCTTTCCCTAACAGTGACGCTTTCTTTTCTCCTCAAGATACTGTTGTCATAGACATTATGCAGTCAACAATGAATATGGCTTTGGTAGTGTTTCATTACTATGTTCTGATATCCGGAATTTGAAACCAAATTCAAGCAATCATGTCTGAATATTCTTACAAGAGTTCCTTTAACACTACGGCTAGAAGGAACATGAAAATCAAGGCTTGAGCCAAAACTCGTGAAGACAAGACGTTGAATTGCACCATAGTTGATACTGCTCCTATGTAAAGGAAGGAATGGGATTCTTTTCATTTCAAAAGCTCGCGGACAACGTGAATATTTTAGTGTCTTGATGATATAGTTGGATAGCATCTAAGTCTAAGCCTGTCTTCCCACCACATATTCTATGAAAGAAGAGCGAGAAATAAAATTTTCTTGGTTAAAGGTCAGATCCGTTTACAACACGCACATGGGAAAAGTCGATCACGCATGCCAAAGCATATCGTAAAAAGAACTGGTACTTCTCAACTCATGGTGGATGCACTGAATTCTCATGGCCCAGTCGAATGCATAACTTGGTCACAAGCAAAGTAACAGGGTGCTCGACCACGTGTTGTTACTGCACTCTTAGGAGAAAATAAGTGGACAAATAAAAGGGGGACATTGATTCCAGATACGACATGCTAGACCTCATGATTATCACACAGAATATTGATGTTGATACCACTAGGCAACAAGGCACAAACAATATGACACCGGATTTTATGTCATACGTTCAGTGGCATATCACGCCAAGTAAAAGGTGCGAAAGACTGGCCATTCTTCTTTACGTGATAATGCATTTTTGTGACAAGAGATTTATCAGGTTAACAATTAGTTTTTCAGTAAAATGATATTTCATTTTGCATTGATAAATATTCTCCACGAATCAGCTATATTGCTGGATAATGCGGCACTTCCCAGGAGATTGACACGGGTTGCCTACTGGCCTGCCGGCGAGCAAAATTCGATAGCTCTCGCGGACGAAACACGCACAAAGTCTCTAATGGCGGTTTTGGAGGAGATGGAGACGTTCGGTACGGAGCAGTTGGCAAAAGAGTTACTCTACCTTTCTGGAAGTTATTGCAGAAAGGAGAATAGCGTTTCAACTCTAGAGGAGGGGCTGCACAGGGTGTCTGTTCCCCATGTCCAGAACGGCGTAACTACCTGCTGTCATGAGCTCTAAAATGCTTCAAGACACGCCGGCCGTAAAATAACACTGTCATATGTTTACAAAAATATGCCTCATGGAATCGGAACCAAGGTTCGGGCGTCCTCTGGAAGGGACGCGCTTTGGCAGGGCCCAGTCAGCATGAAACGTATGCAAGGGTTACCGTCGCGCGGACAGTGACGGCTAGGCAAGCGAGTACCACCATTCTGTAACCCATCACTGAACTATGTCTGGATGAATTAGCAAATTAGCCACAGCACATGAGATAAGGCAGATAGGCATCTGTGAAGTGCAAAATAAAGATTGAGGGGAGAAAAGTCATGCGAAGCGGGGTGCGATTACTAACTGATGTACTGCGCCCGCCCCTTCCGCGGCATTACCCCGTTGATTGTCATTGCGAGCACCCTACACCCAGGGTCTTGACGGGTTCTTCTTATTGTTGTGGGGCTATTTCATAGGGTCGCAGGACTTTGTATGTGCCTCAGCTAGCTAATATATTCCGGCGAATAAAAATCGCATCTATGGTGGAAAATTGGATTCGGAATACTATCGGGAGGCTTATTATCAAATTTATATTTTAAGGTTTTACGTCAATCGCAGTTATGTTAGCTTCATTTGTTTTCATAATTTATGACATGCTTGTAACAACCGAGACCTTGTCTTGAATTAAAATTGATTATACCAAATATGTTCTTGAAATTCGAATTAATTTCATAAATACCGCCGTGTATATCTATTTTATAATTAAAAGATGGAGATATTCTGGATCGGATTATATTTATTAATTTAAATGATCCTACTCGCTAAGACGAAACCAAAGTATAACCCAGATTTTAAATATTGCAGTGACACAAATTTGTAATGTCATAAAACGGCTGTCGCAATTTAATTAATTTCTACCCGATTCAACATAATGCAGTGATTTCAACTTCATCAATCCTCATTTTATAAGAGCTATATGAAATTCCGAACCTAAGTCTATATTTATTCATTAACGTACTTAAACCTGGAAAATTACCATTATGACCGTACTCTTTCTCTTATTCCACAAGTTTTGGGTACTCTTATCCCTTCAGTTTTGATTTGATATCTGATTTACAATAGGAAAATCTCGTTCATGTCAGATTCAGCTGATAATAATGTCTTTTTATATGTGATACCTAACCTAATTCAAATAAATGGTCATCACCACATTAACTAACTCATACGTCCTGATGAGGTTCGCCTTAACGCGACAATAATTACACGCCTATCCTCACGCATACCTTCGAGGATCATGTTACTTTAATGCTACTGCATAGAATAAATAATCAAAAAATAATATACTTAACGACAAGAATATATACACTCAAATGTCAATAAAACCACATATGATATCTCCACTACGTCTACTAATCTACCATGTCCATGAAGTAAACATCTAACTTATTAATATCATGTCATATATCCTCGAAGCTGTACGCGTGGTAAGCCTTATGCACGCCTCAAACACGTCGCCGTCATACTGAATAAAAACCCTAATGATTGACATAAATTTTGAATATGACATCCGAAACGTAACGATAATCGATAGGACAATTGTGGCCGACATCTCATCGCAATTAATAATTTTCTGCCTTATCATCTTAGCCTACACTTACATATCAAAATTACGATCCCACCATTCAATCATGTAAGAGTATTATAACCTTAACATCATCTTACACTTGGGCATTACAATTTCAGCATTAGCTTATATACGAGTATCACACCTCCATTTGCTTTATCTAACTTCACACTAGCATAACGCAATTAAATAATACGTTCTATGTAGCGACATCAAGATAATTTTCATTGTCACATCCCATCTTATTAAATAATCCTCACAGCACAGCACTTTTCATTATTTCAACTACTAAATTTTATGTAAGCTAACCCACACATCACTGGCATATCGCGATGTCATCCCTATGTTTTATTATTCATCATCACGATAACTATTACCACCACAAGCACTTAATACACTTGAATTATTCATCAACACAATGACCACCATCATCGCAGGTACTTAACATATTTGACACTCACACCATCATCATCATTATTATTATCATCTCACGTTGATTCACACTAGTATTATTACTCATAACATTACTACATTTGTATCACTTACCTGCATTATCAATGTTAGCTTCGCGATAAATATGCTGATTCTATATTAATGTATGTTACATATGTATACGTAGGCTTGTGTCTTCCAGTAATTACGGCACTACAACATAATATAAGCGATGTCGAAGTCATCCATTAACATAACCATTCATTCACTTGCATGGTACCGTAGCATTTCGAATGCCGAGTCGCCAAACGCATATATGAATTCCTATATACCAAACAACATAATGTCTCCCCGCTCGACGTGTAATTACTATTACGTCTTGGCGAACTACTTCAGGACATGTTCTACATATACATTACTACCTACATTAAAGAAACTAGTAACTATAATAAAATACAGATATATGTTGCATCAAATAAAATGCACACAATAAAAAGACATCATTATAATGGAAAGCAGTTACTGACTTGAATGGCTAGGGTTATGGGAATCACTAGCCTAAGTTATCCATTCCGGTAACCACTCCATCATCTCAGCTGGACATGCTCGTACACGATTTAGCACTCCATATTCTCCTGTGAATTAGTACTTCTTGAATACATTTCTGACAACATCATTTTAGACTCGTGCAGATCACACCTGAAAAAGGTTAATACTAGTTCATTGACAACACACAGAGCCACTAGTAAGTCATATACGCATACACCTCTGATCATATTAAGTTATTTACGACACGGACAATCTCTATTACATATCGTGCTGCTCCTTCTATAATGGCTTGGCCTTTATACAATCATAAGCATATCACCGTTATTTCAGGCTATTTGCTTTCGTTTAACTGCATATACATATCCCTTAATAACTTCCTGTTGCATACAATTTCTATTTTTTACGTATCATTTCCATACCACCATCACATTGACATTAACAATGAATAAGAAGATTTTTAAAAATAATATTTTAACGTATTACACAAGGCATAGAATAATAAAATTAGATACTAGATGTGGAAATCTATCGTATGTATTTACTTACATCTACTAACACCTAGATGTCGCTACCATTCTTATTAACAAATATCGATATTTTATACTCCGTAACATTATCCTATGTGTTCAATCTTTGGTTTCGTCTTGTTTTCATACATTCTACATTTTACATTTGATTTAATTCGAACAATATTTACACCTATATACACTTTTTTCTCCGCTTAGAGATGAAAGTAAAGTCCTTTCTTCACAATCACTTCATTGCGTATTCAACATTTATAAACCAGTCCTCGCCTAAACTGCTCCGGCGCCATGTTTCAGGACCTCGTGTTAGTTGGTTTTGTTCGCGTTGTAGCATATGTCACATATGAAAACGGCACATTGACCCCCGCGACCACCGAATAAAAATTATGTGAGAATTTTTTTTACTTTTGTTGGGTATGTTCCTGATGTGTCGTTTTCGAGTTCTTCTGCCCGTCTCCTTTTGGCTTATCGTATCAATCGTCGTGCGATCTCCTAGCTAGACTTCACCTTCTTCCTTGGTCTCACTGCTGTCCGACAAATCTAAATCAAATTCTATTTTCGGTGTTTCCTCGCATGGTTCTCCAGTTCGGTTCTCCTCTTCCTTCCAAGTGAAGTATCGTTTGAGGTTACTTGCATTATACGTAGCTTCGTTGGCACCATCCAAACTTCTTATTCTGTAGGCGTTGTTTTTGTATGTTCTGGTAATAAAGTAAGGACCATCAAAGAGTGGTGCAAATCTCGCGTAGAATCGGACGGCTACGTTTGAGCTTTTGGGTTTTCTCACTAACACCAGTTCTCCTTCTTGCAATGGTAAGTGGAATTGACGATACCGTACTCTCCTTGCTCGTCTCTCTGCTTGCTTTTTTAAGTTTTCGCCGACTTGACGTATGCGCTCCGTGGTCGTTAGCTGGTCGTCGTGTGGGTGACACAGTATCCCGTACCATGGTCGACTTGGGTGTCTGTTGCAATGTATCACACTAGGAATAGCGCCTGTGGATTCGTGCACTGTATGATTTACGCTGCTGAGAATGATGGGGATCACTTTCGCCCACTGCCAATTATGTCTTGGACAATAGATGCGACAAAACTTTGCAATCTCTCGCATTAGTCGTTCAGCTGGGTTCGCTTGTGGATGTCTGATTGAAATGAATACATGTCGTATCCCCATGTCGTCTAATGCTTTCTGGAATTCTGCGGCCGTGAACTGCGGACCGTGATCAGTTAGCAGGAATTTTGGTTTTCCTATGTTAACGATGATGTGCCTCACCAGGCCTCGGATGATGTATTTGGTGTTTGCTTTCCCAACGGGACACATGTCAATGAATTTGGAGAATAAGTCAATGGCTACGGTGATATATTTGTTTCCTTTGGTGGATTTTGGCAAAGGTCCGTACAGATCAACTGCCATTAACTCTAACGGTCCTTTTGATAGTATTGGGATAGGTGTCTGTTCCATCGTGAATGAATTATGCTTTGCTTTTTGGCATGTGTCGCAGGTTCTTAAAATCTTCCATCTGGCGTTCTTCATTTTGTCCCATGTAAAGGTTTCGCGCATGGTCGCATGCACCTTTGCAACTTCTGCATGTCCGATATGCCGATGTGTTAACCACACCATATCCTTATGATATTCCTTTGGCAGTACTATCCTTGCTTTGGTGTGTTCTTGATCGATGTATCGACGTAGGTATCCTTTTTCCATCGTGTATCGATCTAGTACTTTGTTCAGCATAGGATTCCGTTGACATTCATCTCCCGAGCTTCGCTCCAGTCGATTGACAATCTCCCCAAGGTAAGGATCTCCTCTTTGTGCTATGCTCAATTCTTTGAGTTTATCCATAATGTCCTTGTCTTTAGGATCGCTTTCCAGACTGTAGATCTCGACCTCCTCGTCACATGGATTTCGACTCAATATGTCGGCTAGGATGTTCGACTTTCCACCGCAGTGTTCAATATTCTCGCTGGATAGAGTAGATTTGAGCATGAATGTCAACGCCTCGTGATCGGTTCGGATTATGATTGGGTATCCATAAATGGTTTTACGCCACTGCTGTAGTGCATGTACTACCGACAGCATTTCTAGCTCGGTGATGGTGTAGTTCACTTCGTGTGGTCGCAGTTTTCTGCTGTAGAATGACAGGTAGTCTCTTTTATTATTATCAGCGTCCTTCTCTTGATATAGGATTGCTCCTATGCCCGCAAACGAAGCATCCGTCTGGATTATGAAGTCAAGTTGGAAGTTTGGGTATCCCAGTTTGATCGAGTTGTTCAAGAGCTCCTTGACGCCCATGAAAGCTGCTTCGCATTCGTCGTCCCATTTCCACTTGTTATTCTTTTTAAGCAAGTCGTATAACGGTGCCATGACTTTTGCGTATCCCGTACAATGATCTGCGAAGAATTGACATATGCCAATGAATTGGCGCACATGCTTTATTTTAGTGGGCCTTGGAATTGCTAATTGCTTGAATCTTCGTTGGATTCGGTCTCACTCCTTCGCCATCGATTACGTGACCGACGAAGAGTATCTCAGATTGGCAAAATCTGGACTTGACAAGATTGATTTAGAAACCAGCAGTGGATAGTTTGTCTAACAACTTCTCCAGTTTGATTAGATGTACTTCAAAACCGTTTGTGGCCAATATGAGGTCATCTACATAGCGGACTCAGAATCCTTTCACTTCTGAAGTCAGATTTTCGGCTAAAGCTCTGATCAATGCGGAAACAGCGGTCTTAATTCCAAAGGGTAGTCGTTGAATACGTACGTGTGGTTGTTAAACATGAAGCCAGAGAGCAGTCTTGACTTGTATTCTGGTGTAACGTGATGGTACGAAGACGTGAAGTCCATACTCGTGAAATATCGATTACCTTGAAATGATCGAGTGATCTCCTTGATGTTCGGGGCTTGGTCGTTCTCGGGCACTAAGCTATCGTTTATGGCTCTTGCATCCATGCATATCCTTAAGGATCCATTCGGCTTCCTTACTACCACCAGTGGGTTTACGAATGGAATAGGTCTCTTTGATTTTAACTGCTTCTCTTCCATCTCCTCGATGATTTTGGCTACTTCGCTGAAATATTTGTTTGGGATCGGATACGGTTTCTTCTTAAATGGACACCAGTCAGTCACCTTCAACTTATACTCGTAGCTTGGTATTCGTCCTGGTTTTGTATCAAACACACTGTGGTAATAACATAACAGTTTCCATAACTGTTCCTTCTCTTCTCGAGAGCAAATTGTTTCCTCTACCTTTTTCAAAATATTATCATTGGAGATAACGTTTTCATTTTTATCGTCTTTCATTTTCTCTCCTGGGTACCATAAGTTTTTTCTCCCCACAAATTCTTTACCTTCCCTCTGCGCTATACATTTCGACGTTTCGTTGAATTCATTACTGTAACTGCATATCTCTGCGTATTTATCATTATTGAACGACGCGTCGACCATCTTCTCTATTATTTCCGTGTTCTCGTCTCCACAGCGAAATCGAACTTCTTCTCTGCTCATATCGATGATACCTCCGTACATTCTCATGAAATCCGCCCCCACGATTAAGTTATACTGTATGTTGTTCATTACCAAAAATATGTGCGGGTAATCGACGTCATTTATTGTTATGTCCAGGTAGGTTTGAATCTTGCATACCATGCTACGATGTGGAATGATTCCTCTGACTTTGACGTTGGATACCGGGATGACTGGTATTTCTCCCTTCCTTTGTATCTCTTGAAATAGAGCTTTTGATATGACCTATACGGTCGCTGCTGTGTCCAATAAACAACGTACCCGTAGATCCATGAACTTAACCACGATAATGGGTAGCCTGTGTGTGACGTTACTTCCCACTCTGGTGGCTTCTTCTAAGAGTTCCTCTGGATGCATGTCCCATGATTCGATGTTAGTAATCACCCATTTGAACTCAACATCGTCGTACCATTCACCAATCTCGTCTGTCGTTATTGTGTCGGAGTTTTTTCTTAGCCTCTCATTCGGCTCGTAAGCTGAGGCTTTCGGGTTCAGTCTCCTTTTCTCCTCTTGTTCGCGGCGGTACTCCTGGTATTCCAAGCTTTCTGCTCCTGTGCAGTTCGGATCTGCGTCCTGTTCTTGAATTGCACGTTCCCATTTGCTGCGCTCTTCCGTGTTCCGTCGCAATTCTTCGACGTATTTGCGTTTGTCCAGCTCTCGGTCAGGCAAATCGCTTCGGTCTCTGTAAGATTGGTCTCTCGCGTATCGCGCGTCTCTGGATTCACGTCTGTAGTATGGTCGACCTCTTTCTCTCGGAAAGTATCTCGAGTCGTTTCTCTCGACCTGTCGTTCTTGAAAACGTACTCTCCTCCCTTTATTAGAATCGTACATTTTTCGGTCATTCCAGTTTTCGAATCTTTGTAACCTTCTTCCCCGCGGTTGATGCTCACCTCCTACTCCGGGAATATAAACTGGTCCGATAGTGTTTATCGCATTTTCCGTTACTCTCGGTTTAGAAGTACTGGTCTGTACCGACGTACTGTCTAACTGTCTCAATACTTCCTCAGCATGTACTGCTGTTTGTACGTTTGCTGCTGTTAGCAACCCTTGCACCTCGGGTGGAAACTGTTTCTCTATGGCACGTATCAGTTCGGATTCGGGAGGTAGTGTATCTAGTTCACGCAATATGTGAAATTGATACGTGAAATATTACGCATATCGACTTGGGCCTGCACCTGAGTATCTTTTTGAATACATTTCCAAGCGTAGGTTTTGTTGCGTGTGTAAGCTCCAAAATTTGGCTAGGAACGCCCTACGGAATTCCTCGTAGTCTGCGAACGTGTATCTGAACGCCTTAAACCAGATTAGGGGATGACCTTAGAGGTACTTCTCCACCGTTCTGAGCTGTCGTTCAGGTGTTATCTTTACCTCTTTGAAGTAGTCCTCTACGTCACGCAAGATTGATTTCGGCGTCAAACCATTTCCCAGGTTAAATTTCTTGGGCCTGTCCTCGTGTGTTCTCACGATTTGAATGATGGGTTGGTTGTTCGTCACGACCGTGTGATAGTCTCCGCGGTTTCTGTATTTTCGGGAATTGAACTTAGCCAGTTCGGATAATCCCTGGACATTGGTGCCTCTATGTCTTGCGTTCCATCCGCTTCCACCGGAATGTTGGGTTTTGCTCTATCTTCCGTCAATTTCAGTTTCCGAACCTCTTCTTCCAGTTGCCTTATGTTTTCTGGTAGGTCTCCTACGCGTTTATTCACGTGCTCTCGGTGCTCCTGCTGTTCATGTGTTAGGATAATTAACTTGTTTCCTAGCTGATCTTTGGTGTTCGTGAGCTCAAGTCTCGTCACTAGGTCCATTGACGTTATCTCGTCAGTCAAGCTTTGCATTTGTTTTTGCCGTTCTTCCTGGTCCTGGTTGAGCTGTTCTTCAACTGCGTGACCTCGCTTCTTTTTCCGTCAATATCTTGGTCAACTTTCCTTTGCAGTTCCGTCATGCTCTGTACTATTTCGTTTTTGACGATCATGAGTCGCTTCTGAATTTCTTATTGGTTGGCTACTATTGAATCGTTCACTTCCGTTCTCAGTGTCTTCATGTCCTCTTGTACTAGGGACAGATTCAATCCAATCGTATTGACCTCTTCGCTTATGGATCTGATTTCTTGTTTGATTGTTTGCGCGGCTTCTTTTAGGTTTTTCTCTGACCATTGCTGTGCGCTTGCCAGCTCCTTTGGTAACATATCCTGAGCTTCCAAGTTTTCTCTCCGCATGGCTTCCTGAACTTCCATGTTTTCCTTGTGTCTATTTTCCTGTGCCTCGATCATCACCCTGCGCATCGTCTGCTCAGCTTCTGCGTTCTCTTTTCGTGCATTTTCCTGCGCATCAACCATTTTCTTCCTGCTCTCGTGAATCTCCTTACGCATTATCTCCTGAGCTTCTGCATTCTCTTTTCTACTTTCGGCAATTTCCCCTCTAATAAAACTAATGTCCTTGCCTAACCCCTCTCTCAACACCTCGAAGAGTGCCTTCACCTCTTTTAACGAACTCATCTTTGCTAATTCTGATTTATCTACCTCCAAAAGTATACGCTTAACTTCTAATGATCCTTCAAACAATGAGTTATTTATCATAAAAGAAAGCAAGTCAAATTGAGACAACTTAATGGCTACAAGGAGGATTACTGGACCTGACAGGAACGAAATTGAACTTAAGTACGGTGTTCGTTTTGTTGTATTTATAACTAATCATTCCTAACCATTTATAACATCACTGCCTTACGTTGTTCCCTACTCTACGCCTCTCCAGAATATTCTCCGGTGATTTTGGTATAATGTGTTTACAATTCTGTCATTTAATTTTTCTTATGTTTTATTATTAATATCTCGCGACGGACTTTCGTTCCCTCGACGACTTTCCTTTCGTGTTCATAGACATTTTTTGTGTTTGTTGACCTTTGGGACAAGGTGTTATTATATACCTTTTTCGACCAAGCCATTGCGTCTTCTTTCTCAAACATATGCTCACTGATCATGTCAGCTTGATGAAGTTTGCGACCCATTCTCTTTTGGTGATCGTGACCATTATCTTAGTCATCCGGTGTACGATGTATCTCAGCAATTGAGCCTGCGATCCCTCTCAACAATCGAGCCAACAGGTTGGGCGCCAAATATTGCGCCACCCCATTCGCGGCATTGCCCCGTAGATTGTCATTGGGAGCACTCTACACCCAGGGTCTTGACGGGTTCTTCTTATTGTTGTGGGGCTATTTCATAGGGTCGCAGGACTTTGTATGTGCCTCAGTTAGCTAATATATTCCGGCGAATAAAAATCGCATCTATGGTGGAAAATTGGATTCGGAATCCTATCGGGAGGCTTATTATCAAACTTCTATATTAAGGTTTTTAAGTCAATCGCTGTTATGTTTGCTTCATTTGTTTTCATAATTTATGACGTGCTTGTAACAACCGAGACCTTGTCTTGAATTAAAATTGATTATACCAAATATGACCTTGAAATTTGAATTAATTTCATAAATGTGGCCATGTATATCTATTTTATAAATAAATGATGGAGATATTCTGGATCGGATTATATTTATTTAAATGATCCTACTGGCTAAGACGAAACCAAAGTATAACCCAGATTTTAAATATTGTTGTAACACAAATTGGTAATGACATAAAACAGCTGTCGCAATTTTATTAATTTATACCCGATTCAATATAATGCAGTGATTTCAACTTGATCAATCCTCATTTTATAAGAGCTATATGAAATTCCGAACCTAAGTCTATATTTATTCATTAACGTACTTAAACCTGGAAAATTACCATTATGACCGTACTCTTTCCTTTATTCCACAAGTTTTGGGTACTCCTATTCCTTCAGTTTTGATTTGATATCTGATTTACAATAGGAGAATCTCGTTCATGTCAAATTCAGCTGATAATAATGTCTTTTTATATGTGATACCTAACCTAATTGAAATAAATGGTCATCACCACATTAACTAACTCATACGTCCTGATGAGGTTCGCCTTAACGCGACAATAATTACACGTCCATCCTCACGCATACCTTCGAGGATCATGTTACTTTAATGCTACTGCATAGAATAAATAATCAAAAAATAATATACGTAACGACAAGAATATATACACTCAAATGTCAATAAAACCACATATGATATCTCTACTACGTCTACTAAACTACCATGTCCATGAAGTAAACATCTAACTTATTAATATCATGTCATATATCCTCGAAGCTGTACGCGTGGTAAGCCTTATGCACGCCTCAGACACGTCGCCGTCATACCGGTTAAAAACCCTAATGGTTGACATTAATTTTGAATATGACATCCGAAACGTAACGTTAATCGATAGGACAATTGTGGCCGACATCTCATCGCAATTAATAATTATCTGCCTTACCATCTTAACCTACACTTACATATCAACATTACGATCCCAGCATTCAATCATGTAAGAGTATTATAACCTTAACATCGTCTTATACTTGGGCATTACAATTTCAGCATTAGCTTATATACGAGTATCATACCTCCATTTGCTTTATCTAACTTCACACTAGCATAACGCAATTAAATAATACTTTCTATGTAGCGACATCAAGATAAATCTACATTGTCACCTCCCATCTTATTAAATAATCCTCACAGCACAGCACTTTTCATTATTTCAACTACTAAATTTTATGTAAGCTAACCCACACATCAGTGGCATATCACGATATCATCCCCATGTTTTATTATTCATCAACACAATGACCACCATCATCGCAGGTACTTTTTATTTGACACTCACACCATCATCATAATCATTATTATTACTATCTCACGTTGATTCACACTAGTATCATTACTCATAACATTACTACATTTGTATCACTTACCTGCATTATCAATGTTAGCTTCGCGATAAATATGCTGATTCTATATTAATGAATGTTACATATGTATACGTAGGCTTGTGTCTTCCAGTAATTACGGCACTACAACATAATATAAGCGATGTCGAAGTCATCCACTAACATAACCATTCATTCACTCGCATGGTATCGTAGCATTTCGAAAGCCGAGTCGCCAAACGCATTTATGAATTCCTATATACCGAACAACATAATGTCTCGCCGCTCGACGTGTAATTACTATTACGTCTTGGCGAACTACTTCAGGACATGTTCTACATATACATTACTACCTACATTAAAGAAACTAGTAATTAAAATAAAATACAGATATATGTTGCATCAAATAAAATGCACACAATAAAAAGACATCATTATAATGGAAAGCAGTTACTGACTTGAATGGCTAGGGTTATGGGAATCACTAGCCTAAGTTATCCATTCCGGTAACCACTCCATCATCTCAGCTGGACCTGCTCGTACACGATTTAGCACTCCATATTCTCCTGTGAATTAGTACTTCTTGAATACACTTCTCACAAAATCATTTTAGACTCATGCAGATAACACCTGAGAAAGGTTAATATTAGTTCATTGACAACACACAGAGCCACTAGTAAGTCAATTACGCATACACCTCTGATCATATTAAGTTATTTACGACACGGACAATCTCTATTATATATCGTGCTGCTCCTTCTATAATGCCTTGGCCTTTATACAATCATAAGCATATCACCGTTATTTCAGGCAATTTACATTTGTTTAACTGCATATACATATCCCTTAATAACTTCCTTTTGCATACAATTTTAATTTTTACGTATCATTTCCATACCACCATCACATTGACATTAACAATGAATAAGAAGAGTTTAAAAAATAATATTTTAACGTATTACACAAGGCATAGAATAATAAAATTAGATACTAGATGTGGAAATCTATCGTATGTATTTACTTACATCTACTAACACCTAGATGTCGCTACCATTCTTATTAACAAATATCGATATTTTATACTCCGTAACATTACCCGATGAGTTCAATCTTTGGTTTCGTCTTGTTTTCATACATTCTACATTTTACATTAGATTTAATTCGAACAATATTTACACATATATACACGTTTTTCTCCGCTTAGAGATGAAAGTAAAGTCCTTTCTTCACAATCACTTCATTGCGTATTCAACATTTATAAACCAGTCCTCGCCTAAACTGCTCTGGCGCCATGTTTCCGGACCTCGTGTTAGTAGGTTTTGTTCGCGCTGTAGCATATGTCACATATGAAAACGGCACAGTACAATGGAAGCCGTAGAACAACTAATGGTGTTGGCAAGGAAACCAAAAATCCCTTCTGAGCACTATGTGACTAGAACACTGCTTACTATCTTATCGTGGCCGGTTTCTCTGAATGGACGCGTCGGACGGAGAAAAGAAGCACACACAGTCCATGGCCTTCACGGATATGTTCAGAAGAAAGATGACTGCCAACAATTTCCCGATTATGCAGAAACTGATCACCGCGAACACACGGTTCAAAGAGCGTGATATTCACCTAGTCACGTACTACAATCGCTCCCATCCAACGCACATTGACTACATCCTTGTCAGACGAAGGAATCTCAAAGATGTTCTAGAGACAACAGTTGTTCCTTACGAAACCGTTGCGATGCAACCTTGACCAGTTATCTGTAAGATGCGGATAGTCACCAAGAGCTCAATACTTCGCAGGAAATGGACCAAATTGGATTAAACGGTGACGCCTGAAGAAGGAGGCCAACATTGTTGCAAACGTTACAGTGCCACAAGTCACCATATTAGAAGCGAGCTGGACTAAACTGAAAGGCGCCGCACGCTCCATTCCTGGGACAACGAAGTCAGGGCGACGACAATGAAGGATTACCAATGACACGTGGTTTCGGAATGACGATGTTATGTATGCAATACGGTTGAAGAAACAGCTGTAAAACGAGTTTCTTGCTCGTTGGAATGCTTACAAAGCAGCCAGTAGTAAAGTGAAGGAGGTTGTCGCTGTAACAAAAGCAAAGCGGTAAGCAGGTCTATATATGAAACTTGACATGCGCAAAAACGAGCGGAATATTTAACGGCTAGTCAAATCGGGGCATCGAAACACGGAACGTTCAACATCATCAATTAGGAAACAGACGGTTTTCTACTCGACTGGCGGGAAGCGCGAGTACACTGTCTTAACTACTTTGACAAAATTTCAATCTTGGAATTTCCGTATCTACCAATCCCAATCACCGCTGCTCTTGAAGGTCCAATATAGGAAATTGACGTCACCCAAGTCCAGGCTATGTTGAAAGAAATGACACCAGGGAGAGCCATCTGTCCTGATTGTCTTCCGGCAGAGTTTTGTTTCTCTCAATGGGTGGATGCAGCAGTGTGGCTATAGCAAGCTTTTCAACCAGATCATCAAAGAAGGTCAGGAACCAACAAACTGACGACGGAGTATCCATTCAAAAATAAGGGAAGTCCTGCCGATTTTTCTAATTACCGTCCGATCATACTTCTCAGCCACGCAGTGACATATTTCGAACAAATCATCGACAAAAGAATTAGCGATTTAAACGAAACACACAACAAGCCAAGCTGGTTTTGTGTAAAATTGTGGCGCAACAGGAGCAACACACGCTGCAAGGCTGTTACGTGAGAGGTATTTCGAAAAGAATAAGAGGCTTCATCACGACTTTCTGGACCCTGAGAAGGACTTCCATCCGGTACATCATAACCTAATCAGTCAGCGCTACAAGAGCATGGCATTACAGAGCACCTTGTTGAGAGGGAATAATTGATCTATGTAGAACCGAGGAGTTATGCTGAAGCTGTCGCAGGAGCGTCTGGTGACGTCCGCGAAACTGTACAATTCTACCAAGGCCCTTCAGTATCACCACTGCTGTTCATTCTTTTGACGGACACCATTACATAAGACGTGCACATTCCAATACCATGGACACATGTGTATGCAAATGGTGCAGAGAATAAGCGCCAAACGGAAGATTGGCACAATCCACTAGCGCAATACGTCCCGCGCCTCAACAAAAAGGATAGAGAATACATTACAGTACATCACCGGTAAGTTGGAAGCATGCATGAAGACGGTGAAAATATAGAACGAGAAGAGAAATTGAACTATCTTGGTTCCAAAATCTCTCATTATGGCCGACTTACTGACGGAGTCAACTTAAGGATAAGCAAACCCTGGCTGAAGTTGAGAATGACAACGGGCGCCCTTGCTACCGTCGGATGAAGGACCACCTGAAATCTAATATCTACTGAACTGTTATCCGTCCTGTCGTTTTCTATGGCAACGATTGCTGGCCAGCTAAAGAGGAGGTAAACGCCAACTAAGCATCATGGTTACGAAGACGCTTAGGTGAACGGCTGACATAACTAGACTCGATCACATTTCAAATGATGTTATTAGAAAACGTTCTGGCAATGCACCGATAAAAAAGAAAATTTAGGAAAGGCGTGTGCGCTGGTTTGGGTATATTTGCGTGTAGAGGACGATATATTGAGTAATTTAGCGTATATACAGAAAGTAGATGAAAAGAGGCGCAAGGGACAAACAAGAAAGCATTAGACGAATGACCTGAAAGCTGTGAGACTACATAGAAATATGGCCCGTGACCGAACTAACTGGAGACAATTAATCAGAAAACCAGGCAGTACTAATTTTAAAAGAGCAGAACAACAAGAAGCAGGTTGATGAATAATCTGTTATAGAAATGGGATACAATGGATATTTTGCACATCCTAACATTTAACTTACTATGTTCAAATTTTCTCCCTTAAAGCCTATGTCTAATATCTATGTTCTTATTTCCAACAAATAGTGTTTGAATGACAGAGCACTCTGGATTACGTGTTTAAGGTATTCATAAACGTTTGAAATGGCGTATTTAGACAGAATTTTCACTTTTTCATTTTTGTTTCCTGATGAAAGATTTATTCTTCTACTTTAAGAAAATGTATAGTACTTACATGTTTCGTGCATAAATATGCTCAGAAAATTGATATAAAGGGAACAGTGCACCCGTGTCTCGGACTAAGATGGGCGTGGCTTCGCTGCACGGAGAATTTCATTGTTCCTTTCGATTTAATTCAAGTTTGGCGCTCGTTGTTACAGAATAGCTCTCCATAGATGGCTCCACATGCGCATTCTTTGCATGCAGCAGTAATACTATTTGGTATTGAGGGCTTCCATGGTTTCCATAACTGAGTGTTTTTAGTGAAAATATTGTCATGTTGCCTGTTTGCCTGTGTGCCTTTGGATGTATATTCGTTGTTGAGATAATGTCCAGAAACTGTATTGGATGTAAGAAGCATTCAAATGATTATAAGCATTCCCCATTCTATTTAGGTTGGAAAGCTGGATCATGCTGCAGTCTTTGCCAAAAATTACAGTGGGTCTTCGCCTAATATGGAACAGTAAAAATATTTTCTCCCTCAGGTGAGAGTAGAGGTCTGGAGTATGTAGATTTCTATGGGGATGGGGATTCCAAAAGTTACAAGGTAGTGTGTGATTCCAATCAATACAATGGTAAAGAAGTCAATAAACTGGAATGTGTGGGCCACTATAAAAAGCATTTAGGAACAGCTCTTAGAAAAATTGTACAACATAACAAACCATGGGTGGTAGAGGCAAATTAACTGTAACACTGATAGACAAGTGTCAGAATTATTTTGGAATTGCTTTGCGTTCCAATTACAGTTTCATGAAAGATATGACAAATGCTGTATTGGCAACATTGTATCATTTGACTGCCCAAAAAGCGCCTCCCCACCACAGGTGCCCTATAGGAACAGACAGCTGGTGTTCATACCAACGAGCCACAGCTGGCAATCTACTTGAAAATTATAAGCATAAACCAGGAATACCACTGGAAGTCCTAATGCAATGGTAAGGTAAGGGTTATTCTGCCCGAAGGCAGGTCCGAACCTCCGCAGAGGTGTTCCTGTGCCGGAGTTTACGTGTAGAAGGGTGGCCAGTTCATTTCTGCTCCTCCATTCTCTTACCTCCACCAACAGCGCGTGGCACCCCATCCAACTCCTGACCACGCCCAATGTAGCTTAACTTCGGAGATCTCACGGGATCCGGTGTTTCAACACGGCTACGGCCGTTGGCACATGCAATGAAGCCTGGGTATGAAAGGCTCTGTAATCCAAAAATGTTATTCAAATGTCTTCATGGTTTGACTCAAAATACTAATGAGTCATGCAACGGTACGGTATGGAAGAGGTGTAGAAAAGATACATATGTGGGCCTATCAACTCTCAAACTGGGTGTCGTGGATGCAGTTTAACACTTTAATTGTGGAAACAAGGTTGAAATAGAGGTTTTGGAAGAATTAAGGTTGTGCCCGATATGTACTCAGCATCCGGAGTGTCACAAGCTGATGAGGCATGTGTACGCATAAGTCAGCTTCAGAGCACTTCTGAACAAAGACAACGAAGGAGGTCCCTTACGGGAAGAAGAAATCTGAAATAGGACACGAAACTTGAAGGGGAAGGTCGCACGTATGCAGCGGGAGAATTCTAATACTTTCAGGTAAAAGGAAAGAGGTCTAGTCATAATACAACCCTTTAAATTTACTCAAAACTAAAAACTATGTTTTCTTTTCAGGTTCGAACAACAATGAGTCGAGTTCTAAATCGGATATCTACCTCGAAAAGGTCTCAAATTGATGATAATTAATTTAGGAATATCTTGTACTAGAACGGAGAAAAAAAATATCCCCGTTCAAAAACTGACAACGAAGAAATGAAAAATTATTTTTTGAAATTTTGAATTTTTGAAAGAAGGTGTTATAATTAATTGTGAAATCGTGATAAACTATTACATTTAGTAGGAGACATCAAGAACACTAACGATGATAGTTCGGCGAAAGAAACATTAAAATAAATGCATTTTTGTAGTTGCTAGATAGTCTCAAAAACTGCCATTTTTGTTAACAAAAAATTCCTGGACAGCCCTTAAATGATAAAGTGGGCAATCCTATAGTATAACAGTCTTCATTTACCTTCCTGTTAACTACTAACACAATTTTAAAATTTTTGTGTAAAATTATGGATTTTGTAATGAAGCGAACATGAATACCGGGGACAAACAAGACAGCATAGAACAAATGATCTGAAAGCTGTGAGACTACATAAAAATATGGCCCGTGACCGAACTAACTGGAGACAATGAATCACAACCTTAACAAGAAGCAGGTGGATGAATAATCTGTTATAGAAATGGGATACAATGGATATTTTGCTCATCCTAACATTAACTTACTATGTTCAAATTTTCTCCCTTAAAGCCTATGTCTAATATCTATGCCTTATTTCCACAAAACAGTGTTTGAATGGCAGATCACCTCTGGATTACGTGTTTAAGTGACTCCTATAAATGCATTATAAAGAATAATATATAACTCAACAAAATAAAAAATTCAGGAGTATCTGTTTTAATCGGGAGTGACAGTTTGAATATCCGGTGAAATTGTACGAGTAACAACAAGACATTCAGTGTATTCTAGCCTGATTGGAATTTTGCAATTCATATTTCTGCTGACATCCGTCATAGATAGCAGACGATCATAATAATTAATTTATTTTCACCCTAATCACGTCTATAAATATGAAGACTTTGGAGGAGTGACAAAAAGAGGTCGGCTCAGGGCCTTGTGACACTCGACATCTACAAGTGAAAGGACACCGCATCACTACATGTTTAGTTCAGGACTATGTGTCTACACAAACTTAAGTTAGCCTCATCACTAATTATTTATTTCAGGGAGATGTCTTCTTCTTCTTCTTCTTCTGTTCTAGCCTATTTCAATCCACTGCTGGATATAGGCCTCTTCCATGTGCTTCCATCGTCTTCGGTCTTGAGCCACTTGCAACCAGCGTGTTCCAGCCAACAGCTTTATGTCGTCGAGCCATCTCTTCTGGGGTCTTCCAATGCCTCTCTTGTGTCCCCATGGTCTCCAGTGAACAATCCTAGAGGTCCACCTGTTGTAGTATTTTCGAGCTACGTGTCCTACCCACTGCCATTTTAGTCTTGCTACTATCTCTGGGATTTCTGTTACATTCGTTCTTCTCCTGATGTCCTCTGAAGGGATCTTATCCCTAAGGCTGATTCCTAGCATCTGTCGCTCCATGGCTCGTTGTGTTCGCTGAAGCTTGCGATCACTTTCCTTCGTCAGAGTCATCGTTTCCAGACCGTAAGTTGTAACTGGCAGCACGCACGTATTATAAACCTTGGTCTTCAGGTTAATTGGAACATCCTTGTTGGTGAGGATGAATCTTAGTTTTCGGAATGCAGTCCAACTCATACCTATTCTGCACGTTGGTTGTCTTTTCCAAGTTTTATCTTGTGTCCAAGATAGATGTACTCATCAGCAGCTTCTATATATTGGTTTCCCATTTTAAGTGGTCGACTCTCTGGGCTTAGTATTTTCGGTTTATTAATGTTCATTTCCAAACCAATCTTAGCAGAAGCAGTTTAAATTCTTGGATCATGCTTTCTAGCTCATCTAGATTTTCACTTATGAGCACAATGTCATCGGCAAAACGCAGGTGGTTCAAATATAACCCGTTGATTTTTATTCCTTTATTATCCCAATGAAGGGTTTTGAATACATCTTCCAAGGCAAGGGTAAATAGCTTTGGAGAGATTGTGTCACCTTGTCGAACTCCTTTGCCAACTGGGATTTTATTGGTGATGAGGTCTTCCTTCCAAAAATGGAAGGAAATCTCATCAGTAATTGGTAAGCTCATAAACATGTGCCTTTCTACATGTCAGCAATTAGGAAATTTTATGAACCTCAAAACCTGTTCATATGTAATTCAGTACCAAACTGACAAGGCATATATCTTACACATTTTAAAATAAGTCATTAAAGTTGCTGCTTGATATTTGTAGACTGCTGAAATGAAAGTCAGGATAACATAGCACATGAGGTGAGATATAAAACAAAGTGGTATGCAGTAGATAAGATCCGGTCAACTGAATCATTCAGAAGCATATAAAAATATATGATATACAATGGCCTAAGCTACATAGACCATGGACTGTCCTCTGCCTTATATACCAACGGAAAAGCATGCACACAAAATGCTTGTCGCTTTTCTGGTTCAAGACTGCATCTGCACAAGATATGTTTAGGAAGAAGAAAGCTATTTAAACTCCATCCAAAAACTGAAATGTGCATTTTGCATGTGGAAGGTATTCATAAGGAACATTTTTATTGGTGGCCATAATATATGATTGCTGTCTAACAGCCTATTGTGTCCATTCACATAAAAATTACAAAGAAACAGCAGAATTTCCTCCTCGAAGAGTTGTATTTGGGCGATCTTCAGTTGTGTGCATGGTTCTACTCTGACTAATGAAAGCATGTAAGCTGGTACTGGGTAGTTCCAAGGGTTGAAATTAATATTTTTTGCTACTGGTTGCAAATGTACTGTAAGAAGAAATGAACGCGTCATATAACAGTCAAGAAGACTCTAACTACCCACAAAATCAAATAAACCTTTCAGAATTCAAAGTTTCCATCACTAATCTGGTCTGAAGTCAAATCATAGGCTATGACTAGCCATTGCAGGACCTCCCGATACAGGGGCTCAGTTAAGATTACCAATCCGAGATTATACCATCATCTCCCAGGTATTCTCAAGGATCGTTGCGCACAGTAACGAACAAAGGTGTGACAGCACAAAATTAATTAGCATATAGTCCAAAGGCACACCTACAGTTCAAACAAACTACTGCATTAAATGTTTGAAAACAGGATGTACACTTGTGCTACTTTTTAACCTCAGTGATAAAAATTACAATTTTGAAATAATATTATATCATTGCATTATTATTTACCTCCTTTTAGGAGATAATAAATTCATTTACTTGAAGTATTCTGAATTTTTTAGGCAACCTGCACAAATTTATAGTTCACTTGTAGCTGTCCATTTTATTAGTTTATACTAATTGTGTAAATGTGTTTGCAATCAACAAGCTACAAGCAAATGACTGACAATGAGCACTAAAATGAAAAGTGGGAATTGGCGACAAACAGCAAGTGTGACGCCAACACTGGAACAAACATAAATTAAATGCCACAAATTTTCTTTGCTTACACAAATGTGGACGTTTTATTTGAAAACTATGATATCTAAGATGTAGCACAACTGACCTGAACATTTCATTTCTACTACAACTTATCTGCTTTGGGATCTACAAATGGAAGAATCTTACTTAACACACAAGAGAACAGAAAAGATCATTAGAAAGTAATCTATCCAAATAAATACTTGAAAATGGCATTCTTTGAGTTATCACACTAATGAACTAAGGCATCATTATATTGATTAATGAACCTAATTATGTTGGTTTAAAATTATTGTACTGTTTACAATGTACATAAAACTTAACAGCTTCGAATTTGTATATTTAGTATATGATCTACAAAATGGATATTTCTGTGTGTCACTGTTGGTACTGTACCAGAAAAAATTAAGGATATGGGCATGAGAATCTTGTGAAGGGGGAACGGTCCCTAGGGAGCAGATACAGAAAGATTTAGATGCAGAGCGAAATAATGGATAGATTTTAAAACTTAATTTATTCACCTGGAGAATTTGATGAATAAGTTCCCTATTATTTCTGACTCGTAGCATTTAAACCAAATTAAAATATTGTCTGAGCAAGTTCATGTCGCCTGGCTAATTGAAACAAAATAAATATTTATGATTGTCCATCTTTTAACATGAAACGATTATCTTTCGTTGAAAATCAATAAGTTCTTTCCTGATAATGTTCATAAAGTTCTTCAAGTATTGGTTCAAATGATAAAAACTGAAAATGAATGTAACACCCTTTCACTTGAAAAATGAATTGCCCTATACCACTTTCAATATTTTAGCACTTCAAAATTTGGCAAATATTATCTTCTTCTAAAGTTTGGTGCTATAGTCTATTTTAGAACTGTCACTCAACATTTATAAAATTTAATGTGAAATCCAATGAGCGAAGTAGTTCGTTGAATTATGAACGAAATCACTGATTCTACAGTTCAACTTCTAATATAGTCTGTTTAAATCTCAAGTTTGTTTACAGTGGCACTCATATCACCAGAAACATCCAAATATCAAACTGAAAATGTAGAGAAATGCGGTTCAACGAACATCATATGAAGTCCTCGACAGCTGGTGTTGTGATGCTATCCCCATGGTACCACTTCTGATTCCCACGTAGTAACCACGTTTAAATTCTATGAAGTCACCACGTTCCAACTCCCACGTAGTCGAAATGACAGCAGCTTTATCTGACAAAATAGGCACTCGGTCAGGGTTTCAGCGTGTCACTTATAAACTTTATAAACAAGAAAACGTTCAACTGACAAGATTAACTTCTGAGTGTTCTATGCTTGTAAGTCATAAAATTGGCACTGTATTTTACTACGTGAATTTCCTCTAATATTTAATCACTGGTAGATGATTGTTATTGCTCATTAGATTGGATTCACTGTTTATGTTGAAGCACAGTTATAACATATTTACACACGAAAATCAGTCTTATTCGCCATAACGAAATACTTAATTCGCGGATATTTACAAGTTCCTATGACGGCAATGTCATACAATGTCAAATACTGTTCACTTGTGATGAAGGTTTAACCGTACTAAAACTTCAACTAGTAATTTTTACACACGTACTTAAGGTAACTTTATGAAATAGATTAGTTTGACAGATTATATATTTAATTATTTCACTTGAAAATCGTCTTAATATTCATACGCTTATTTCTCATGAATATTTAAAGTCAGTTTCATTTGAATATGAATACAAGTTTAAATCAATTAAATTTTTTCGATTTGCAGTGGAAAGTAGTAAGTCTGTAAAGTGATTAAATATCATAACTCTTTGACAACACTTTGAAATTATTAAGTTAGTATCATATCGCTAGAAAAGTTTCTAAGTTCCAACACGAGTTATTGTTTTATATGTCTTGGAGAAAACTTTACCGTAGAGTTCGTACGATGTGATGTTTTGAGTTCGAACCTCGCGAACCCGTTCATGTGAGACAGCATGACTACACGACGGCAGCGATTTGAGAATTGAACTGACTTAACCTAGCAAAACCCCGTTCTTTTATACCAATCTGCCGAGCTCAGCTTCCTCTCCTCTCGTGGAAAAATCAAGTTTCTTTATACCTGAATTATTCTTTAAGTCCGTAGGACGACATTAATGAAATTGCAGTATGTTTGCCTTTATATAATGGGCTATACGATGGCGTATCTCATTAACTGATATATCAGTGGGTTCCAAAGTTAGTACAATTTCTTGTAGTATGTTCGACAATATCAGGAGGTGTTCACGTGATAGCTGCATCACGCTCTTCGTGACGTATCTTGCTTGCTGTATGCATGCTCGAACCGGTTTGTTGCGCTACATCGCATGCTAGGGTCCCCCCGCTGCGCTGACTTCCATTAAATACAATTATGTTCCAGGCCACACATGGTTCCTGGTACAGTACGAACGTACAAAATTACTGAGACTATCTGGAGGTAATAGTTGCAGACGGCATTTCAGATAATAAGAATGTGATGAACAAATCATGCATTGACAGTGAAGGAAAGAACACATTTTACATGGTTGCTTAAAGGTATTGTAAAGAAATGCACTTCAAAAATATCTAGCTTTACCAGAGATTGTTTTTGTATACATATATATATATTCAGTATAACTACATGACGGAACAAAAATATGATCTTAAAATTCCTGAATATTTTAGATAAATATAACCAACAGAATTTTAAGATAGCGTTTAAATGAAACTTTGTAAAGAAACGATTAAACTGATGAAAATGGCCAGCTTTTGGACATAAACCAACCACTACTGAACACAACTGTGAATAGGTACAATATATTCCATATTGTATAGGATTCGTACTGTACGTACTTTGTTTCTTCTTTGATGTATGGCAACAGCTGATCATCAGTATGTTCTTCTATGAATATTTTCTCATTAATATCTTCAGAGGGCTGTAAGTAAGAAATAAGAAAAGTGGAATAAAGAAGTAAGGGAATAAAATATATAGGCCTAAACAAGAAACAGCTGATAAAATAAATTTCACAGTGGCACAAGAAGAGTATAATTAATTTATCTCCCATTTAAAAATATAAGAGTGGAAAGGAACAAACAAATCAAAATCACTTCAAATGAAATGGAGGTGTCTACCTTGGTGGCAAACGGTACACAAAAATACCTTACTATCAAGCATTAAATTGTCAATGAACAGACAGGAAGACAATATCCTAAAATACAGTATTATACAATTTACACTAACTTTTTCTATTAAACACACACTCATCATAATTAAATTTACATTATTTACAAAATTTAACTCATGATGATGATGCTTGTTGTTTAATGGGGCCTAACATCGAGGTCATCGGCCGCTAATGGTACGAAATGAGACGAAATGGTATGACAAATTAAGTCCAAAATTCTCCACTGACCAGAATTCAATACGTGAGGACGAAGAATGAATGGATGGACATGGATTTAAAGCAATCAGTGGATGCGACCCGCAATGCCTTACATTCACAGAAACTGACGTAAAACAATAGGATTACTGACCAAGGGACTGTTGCTATAGCGTAACACTGAATGGATGATGCTTGCAGTCTAAAGGGGGTCGAAAATCCAAGTTATCGGCCCGGCATAACGCTACAAACCTCTAATTTCAATTTAAACGACATTTCTGAAAAACCCAATATCCTTTTTGACTTCCTAATTCTTCTTCTCAAAAATTCCAAATTCCAAAACCCCAATTCTATTTTCCATGTCTTACATAGTTCCCACCCACATTTTCTACCTCCAATAACCCACCCTCCTAACCCACCTTAAACTACCCCTCCTTCATTTCCCTATCTTGTGATTGCTACGTTTCTTTCTTTTGAGTATTGAATAGGTTGAACCTCCTTTCCAGTTATTTAATTTTTAACATCAATAATTTCAATACGGAACAATGAAATTTTTATCTTTAAATCTAGGAAGGTAGAACATGGTATATGTCATGTTGCGGTACTAATCAAAAGTAGCAGAGACTCGCGGTATACCACACATTATGGTACTACACACAGGTTATGAAATTCGACATGTAATACAGACCTATGGGTTTTCTCACATTGCGGCGCCATTTACAGGCAACGCAAACCTATGGTGTTCATCACATAAGAGTACTAGCCACAGGGACCTGCACTATCCTGCGGTGTTCCTCATAGAGTGGGTACTAATCACAGACAAGGCAGGACCATGGTAGCTATCATCTCATGGTCCCGCTCATATGGTGGTACTAATCACAGGTACTGCAAAACCCGACCGCACGGTGCTCCTATGATACTAATCACAAACCTATTTGGTACCTAATATAGTGGTACTACGCGAAAGTAAAAGCGAACCATGATGTTCTCGCATGGTGGTACTAATCGCAAGTAGTTTCGTGGTTCCTTGGTCGCCCCTTACGACAGGCAGTGAATACCGTGGGTATATTCTTCGTCTACGCCCCCCACCTACAGGTGGGTTGTGTGTTTGGTCCGCGAGAGGTATTTTATTTCCATCAAGTCCGCCAGCAAGCCGCTTAGGACCCCCTATCCGCCACCTGGGACGCGCCACGTGGGAGTATCACTTCTCCCCCTGCTACGCCAGCGTAGTAGGTTCGTGGAAATTTTACTAATATCCTCTGTATTTAAAAACATTATCAACTCATATACAACATGTGGAGTTATTTCAAACAATAATATACAACTGCTATTAGATTAAAATTTACATTGCATTTATATATTTTATTTTCTTACACTTTTTGGAACCTAACTTGCATAGCAACCTGCTGCGTCTTAACGCAAGTCCTTTCGCCACTGCTTTTTAGACAACTGATAAGAGATACGAATGTGAAAAGCGACACACTGTAGGATAGCAGTAGACAACTTAGCGTAGAAAAAGCGGAACATTTGTAAATATGTACATTTAAAATTACCTATATATTTGTGAATATTCAGCGGAGAATATGCACACATACATACGGGGATGGAGACACTTCCGTGTATTTGTACATGTAGAATTTTAGGAAAATAAATAAATAATAGTATTAATAATAAATACTATCTCCAAAATAATACCCAATACTATTCCTCTCTTCCTTTTTCCTTTCTGCTGATCCCTATTTCAACAATGACTAGCTATTTTATTTATCCTCTTATTACCGGAGTAATAATGTATATCCTCTCTGTGAATACTTTAGTACTGGCGGCATGGCCATTGAAATTCGTGTCTTTAATGTGGTTTGCCGCTGCGTTATTCATCAAGTGATACATGGTCACAGATACCATGGTTTTCAATATTTATAAACATTAACTTCCTCCGGCTTTAATGTTATTAATGTGCCCATCTGTGGTGTATGGCCAGACAGTGCCTTTTCCAGTATTCTCTTGCATTCTAGTGTCGTCGGTATGAACCATCTCGCCACTCTCCCCCTCCACCGAGCGAGTATGCGCACGTAAACATTGCGACTGTGGTCTGACATGTAGGCTTCTGGCCAGTCGCCATTAAGGTTTTGCTAGTGAGCTGTGATGGAAGGACGGCGTGCTTCTCCACTTGCCGGGATGGATAGAGCGATTATCATGGACCCAGGGTGACGTTTGCTTGATACGGCTTATGCACTCTTGAACTGTGAAAGTTAATTTTAAATTTTATTACCATTTAATGTACCTCGCCTGGAAATTTTGAGTGCACTCTAAGGATTACCTTTACCATACGTAAGTAAGGATATGACGCCGAAGCGAACTCACGACTATGGCAAGATACACTGTAAGTGTTTTTTCATCTCATCTTTAATATGTTACAACTGGTGAACTGAATATTTCAAAATATGAAGTGCGTACCACGACAGGATGTAACTTTGCATCAACTTAACTCTACGTTTTAGCCCTGCGGTGTTTGAACATTATTCGAGTCAAACACTTATATGTAAACTACTTTTGTTTACCAGGGACTTGCACCTGCTGTGAATTAATATTAATTCTAGTAGTATAATTGGACAGTTCGACCGCCACCGCCACCGCGGGCTCCCAGAGGCCACCTCCACCGCCACCGCAGCCAGAGGCCTTCCAGAGGCCACCTCCACCGCCACCACAGCCAGAGGCCTCCCAGATGCCTCCTCCACCACCACCTCAGCCAGAGGCCTTCCAGAGGTCTCCTCCACCACCCGCGGGAAATTTGAATTTGTAAACAAAGCCACGTGCTTTTTGACAGCTATCATCGACAACAACGCATCGCTAACCTCAGTACTGCCATCTTGACGGGCCTAAACCTCAGTAGTGCCAACTTAACCTAACTAGCGCGAGGTGAACAAAACCACGTGTTTTTTGACAGCCACGTGCTTTTTGACAGACAACAACGCATCGCTAACCTCCGTACTGCCATCTTGACGGGCCTAAACCTCAGTAGTACCAACTTAACCTAACTAGCGTGAGATAAACAAAGCCACGTGCTTTTTTGACAGCTGTCATCCGCCATCTTTAAACCACAGAGCACTGTGCTGCCCTCTTTATCGCAGTAGCTGCAAATTCGTCACCTGTCATCCGCAGTGCTGCCATCTTGGCGGACCTAAACCTTAGTGCTACCAACTTAACCTCACTAGCGTGAGATAAACAAATCCACGTGCACCTGCCATCCACCATCTTTAATCTATAGAGCACAGTTCTGCCCTCTTTAGCTACTTACCTTTGAAATGTGGTGGTGGATAATTTGAAAAATGCTTTTTGACGGCAGCCATCTTTGAGCACCGTGCTGCCCTCTTTAGCTAGATACCTTTGAAATGTGGTGGCAGGCAATTCCACATGACAGCAGCCATCTTTAATCCAGAGAGCACCGTGCTGCCCTCTATGTGGTGGCGGCAATTTGAAAAATTCTACATGCTCCTGTTTGGAAACAAACTCACGCGCTTTTTTGACAACTGTCATCCGCCATCTTTAATCAACAGAGCACAGTGCTGCCCTCTTTGTTGTGGCGGCAAATTCCACGTGCCCTTGTTTGGAAACAAAGCCACATGCTCTTTTGACAGCTGTCACCCGCCATCTTTGATCCACAGAACACCGTGCTGCCCTCTTTATGGCTACTACCTTAAGCATGTAGTAGCGGGCAATTTGAAAAGTTCTGTTAGCTATCATCCGCCATCTTTAATCAAGAGAGCACCGTGCTGCCATCTTTAGCTAGATACCTTTGAAATGTGGTGGCGGATAATTTGAAAAATGCTTTTTGACAGCAGCCATCTTTGAGCACCGTGCTACCCTCTATGTGGTGGCGGCAAATTCTACATGCTCTTGTTTGGAAACAAACCCACGCGCTTTTTTTTGACAGCCATCATCCGCCATCTTTAAGCAACAGAGTATGTGCTGCCCTCTTCGTTGTGGCGGCAAATTCCACGTGCTCTTGTTTGGAAACAAAGCTACATGCTCTTTTGTCAGCTGTCACCCGCCATCTTTAACCAACAGAGCACTATGCTGCTATCATGCGGGCAATTTCTTTAGCTGTCATCCGCCATCTTTAATGAACAGAGCACCGTGCTGCCCTCATGCGGGGCAATTTCGTTAGCTGTCATCCACCATCTTTAATGAACAGAGCACCGTGCTGCCCTCATGCGGGGCAATTTCGTTAGCTGTCATCCGCCATCTTTTAACGAACAGAGCGCCGTGCTGCCCTCATGCGGGGCAATTTCGTCAGCTGTCATCCGCCATCTTTTAATGAACAGAGCACCGTGCTGCCCTCATGCGGGGCAATTTCGTCAGCTGTCATCCGCCATCTTTAATCAAGAGAGCGCAGTGCCGCAATCTTTAGTTGAAATGTGGTGGCAGACAATTTGAAAAGCTGCCAAGAGAGCATCGTGTTAGCATCTTTATTCTTCGACATGTGGTGGCGGCAAATTCCACATCCGCAATCTGAGAGCACCGTGCTGCGCTCTTGATCGTAGTAGCGGGCAATTTAAAAAGAACATGTCAAGGAATACCTTTGTTCTAAAAGAAAACAAGACTACAGTTCTGAACGGCTTGCGTAAGATAGCGATTGTTATAACCTCCTTTTCCCTGCTCTGTTAAGGCATAGCTTTATCGAATACTTGAAGATTATATTACAAAAGAAGTGATTAAGAATATAATCGATACAACATATGATCAGAACATTGAATGATGTGTTTGCAGTGCACCTTCGTTCTAAGAGAATCGAACCCGAGACTGCCGGGTGAGAGGCAAGCATATTAAACCAAAACGTAGGAGCTGGCAATTCTCTTTCTATATAATAATTTCGTGTGGCTATTTCTAGCCAAGTGCAGTCTAAAAATAAATCCTAGTCTTGTTACATCAGGAAGGGTAACTGGCTAAATCCTGGTCTTTCAGCGTCAGGAAGGACAACCGGCCATACCGTGAAACAGTAGTGTATGATGTAAGAGGCTAGATACTGCTTTTTAAAATCTAAGAAGAGCATCTAGCTGTAAAACCCCGATTCTCGTACTAGAAAGGGCAACTAGTTGTAAAACAGATTCTTAATCCCAGTTCTTTGACGTCAGGAAGGGCAACCGGTAGAAAACAATAGTGTATGATGTAAGAGGCTAGATACTGCTATTTAAAATCCTAGAAGGGCATCCAGTTGTAGAACAGATTCTTGTGATTTAAAATCTCACGTCAGGAAGGGCAACGGACCGTAAAACAATAGTGTATGATGTAAGAGGCTAGATACTGCTATTTAAATTCCTAGAAGGGCATCCTGTTGTAAAACGGATTCTTGTGATTTAAAATCTCGCGTCAGGAATGGGCAACCGGCCGTAAAATATATTCTTGCGATTTAAAATCTAATGATAGGAAGGGGGTACTCGGCTGTAAAACATATTTTTAATCCCGGCCCTGTTACGTTAGGAACTACATCTAGCTGTAAAACAGGAGCTCCAAACATTTACAGTGTTAAGCTTTAGTAGCATGCTATGGGTTACATTTTTTGTTCTACCGCATAGAACACTATCTTTGAAGTTGTATCGGCGCAGTCATTCAGAGCGAGGTACGGAATGCATGTGTTGACTGAAATTGTACACTCGTCTTCCGGCTGCACTAACCTTGAACGAGGACACTGCGTGCTTATAAGCCACTTGTAACTCACGGGACGTTTTCTTAGCTGTGTAGCATTTAGCTCGTGTAAGTTCCTAACATAAAATATTATGATTGTACGGAGAGGTTAAAACACAGTGCCAGAACATAGCCTACCCCTATCGAAATAGCCTGCACGGTGCCGGCATATAGACTACTCCTGTTGAAGGAGCCTGTACAAGGTTTAACGCCCCCATCAACAGCCCTTACTTAATGCTGGCATTTTTGCACGCCCTCGAAACTACCTAAGATAGTAATATACTACAGTAGGGAGAGGGTAAAACTCGGTGCCGGCACATAGCCTACTCCTACTGCAGAAGCCTGCACACAGATTAACGCCTCCATCCGACAGATGAATCACCCTCAACATCTTGTACTCACAATCAGTTTCGGGGAAGCCTGCACAAGGTTTAACGCCCCCATCAACAGCACTTACTTAATGCTGGCTTTTTGCACACCCCGCCCCGTAGATCATACACCATAGTTTTACGACCGGTTACCCTTCATGACGTTAAAGGACTAGGATTTTAAATCGCAGTATACGCGATAAATTTGTTACAGCGGGTTTTATAACTAGATAACCCGGTACCGGCACACAGCCTACTCCTACCGAAGAAGCCGGCACAAGGCTTATTGCCTCCATCCGGCAGATGAATCACCATCAACGTCTTGTACTCACAATCATTTTCGAAGGAGTCTGCACAAGGTTTAACGCCCCCATAAACAGCCCTTACTTAATGCTGGCTTTTTTGCACACCCCGCCTCTTAGATCATACACCATAGTTTCATGACCGGTTACCCTTCCTGACGTTAAAGGACTAGGATTTTAAATCGCAGTATACGTGATAAATCTGTTGTAGCGGGTTTTATAACTAGATATCCCGGTACCGGCACATAGCCTACTCCTACCGAAGAAGCCTGCACACAGCTTAACGCCTCCATCCGACAGATGAATCACCATCAACATCTTGTACTCACAACCAGTTTCGGGGAAGCCTGCACAAGGTTTAACGTCCCCATCAACAGCCGTTACTTAATGCTGGCTTTCTTGCACGCCCTCGAAACTACCTAAGAATGTAACATACTACAGTAGGGAGAGGGTAGAACTCGGTGCCGGCACATAGCCTACTCCTACCGATGAAGCCTGCACACAGCTTATCGCCTCCATCCGACAGATGAATCACCATCAACATCTTGTACTCACAATCAGTTTCGGGGAAGCCTGCACAAGGTTTAACGTCACCATCAACAGACCTTACTTAATGCTGGCTTTTTGCACACCCTCGAATCTACCTAAGAATGTAATATACTACAGTAGGGAGAGGGTAAAACCCGGTGCCGGCACATAGCCTACTCCTGCCGAAAGAGCCTGCACACAGCTTATCGCCTCCATCCGACAGATGAATCACCATCAACATCTTGCACTCACAATCATTTTCGAAGGAGCCTGTACAAGGTTTAACCCCCCCCCATCAACAGTCCTTACTTAATGCTGGCTTTTTGCACGCCCTCGAAACTACCTAAGAATGTAATATACTACAGTAGGGAGAGGGTAAAACCCGGTGCCGGTACATAGCCTACTCCTGCCGAAAAAGCCTGCAAAATGCTTATCGCCTCCATCCGACAGATGAATCACCATCAACACTCTTGTACCCGCAATCATTCTCGCTACTTCGGGAGATAGTAGGTTCGAACCCCTACTGTCGGAAGCCGTAAAAAATAGCAAATGCTAGGCGAGGGGCCTGCGCGATCGTCATAACGTGTAATTACATGATCTAGCTAAATGTAGTTTTAGCTCAATACCTTTAAGTGCCTACAGGTAAGGAATACCGCGGATGTCGGCTTCTTGCTTAGCTTAGTACCCTCCCGTTTAAGTCCGGAGGTCGAGGATCGCGCGCTAACTTTCCAAGGCTCGATCAGCTGCAGAACTCTTAAATTCTGACACCTCGGCAACAACAGCAGGCTCAATCCCGGCTTAAATACATCAGCCTGCGGAACTCAGCGTAAGACCTTCAGGAGAGCTCTTGTTGCATAAACATTTCGTTCCGACTGTACCGCAAACGTCTGCAATTCTTGATATCCGCTTGGCAACAAGGAGCATATTTACTCACTGCAGTCTGCGTGAAGCGCTCACAGTTCTCTGTATGCGATTATTACGTGTACATCTCCCGTCTAAGTACTGTCTGCTGTGAATATTATTCTTCAGCCTTTATCTTAAGGTAAGCTAGAACTGTTAGTTACTGTTTGCAAAGCAACTTCTACGCTAGGTAATAGACATCTACATTCATATATGTTTGTTCTTTTCTTTTTTAGGTACCGTTCGAGTTACAGGCTTGAAAGTACGCATTTTATTCATCCAAGTAACAGTTTGCAGTGCGAAGATTTTAAGGTATGTCTGACCTCTATACGTTGAAACTTGGTTTCTTCCGAACATCTTAATTTTAAGCTAATCATAAATAGTTGTTCTCTTCAATCCTCATGCTATAGACGAGGTTAATCTTATAATTACCGGGCGAGATGGCTGTGCGCGTAGAGGCGCGTGGCTGTGAGCTTGCATCCGGGAGATAGTAGGTTCGAATCCCACTATCGGCAGCCCTGAAGATGGTTTTCCGTGGTTTCCCATTTTTCACACCAGGCAAATGTTGGGGCTGTACCTTAATTAAGGCCACGGCCGCTTCCTTCCAACTACTAGCCCTTTCCTATCCCATCGTCGCCATAAGACCTATCTGTGTCGGTGCGACGTAAAGCCCCTAGCAAAAAATCTTATAATTTCAAACTCACAGCAATGTCCGACCTCTATACGTTGAAACTGGGTTTCTTCCGAACATCGTAACTTTAGTCTATTGATAAATAGTCGTTCTCTTCAATCCTCGTGCTATAGACGAGGTTAATTTTATAATTTCAAACACACAGAGCTATGTCTGACCTCTACAGGCTGAAACTTGGTTTCTTCTAAAACATCGTAACTTTAGTCTATTGATGAATAGTTATTTTCTTTAATCTGCATGTCATAGAAGAGGTTAATCTTATAATTTCAAACTCACAGCAATGTCCGACCTCTATACGTTGAAACTTGGTTTCTTCCGAACATTGTAACTTTAAGCTAATCATAAATAGTTGTTCTCTTCAATCCTCATGCTATAGACGAGGTTAATCTTATAATTTCAAACTCACAGCAATGTCCTACCTCTATACGTTGAAACTTGGTTTCTTCCGAACATCGTAACTTTAGTCTATTGATAAATAATTGTTCTCTTCAATCCTCATGATATAGACGAGGTTAATCTTATAATTTCAAACTCACAGCAATGTCCGACCTCTATACGTTGAAACTGGGTTTCTTCCGAACATCGTAACTTTAGTCTATTGATAAATAGTCGTTCTCTTCAATCCTCGTGCTATAGACGAGGTTAATTTTATAATTTCAAACACACATAGCTATGTCTGACCTCCACAGGCTGAAACTTGGTTTCTTCTAAAACATCGTAACTTTAGTCTCTTGATAAATAGTTATTTTCTTTAATCTGCATGTCATAGAAGAGGTTAATCTTATAATTTCAAAATCACAGCAATGTCCGACCTCTATACGTTGAAACTTGGTTTCTTCCGAACATCGTAACCTTAAGCTAATCATAAATAGTTCTCTTCAATCCTCATGCTATAGACGAGGTTAATCTTATAATTTCAAACTCACAGCAATGTCCTACCTCTATACGTTGAAACTTGGTTTCTTCCGAACATCGTAACTTTAGTCTATTGATAAATAGTTGTTCTCTTCAATCCTCATACTATAGAGGAGGTTAATCTTATAATTTCAAACTCACAGCAATGTCTAACCTCTATAGGTTGAAACTTGGTTTCTTCCGAACATCGTAACTTTACTCTATTGATGAATAGTTATTTTCTTTAATCTGCATGCCATAGAAGAGGTTAATCTTATAATTTCAAACTTACAGCAATGTCTAATCTATATAGGTTGCAACTTGGTTTCTTCCGAACGTCGTAACATTAGTCTAATGATAAATAGTTGTTCTCTTCAATCTTTCATGCTGTAGAAGAGGTTAATCTTATAATTTCAAACTCACAGCAATGTCTGACCTGTACAGGTTCAAACTTGGTTTCTTCCGAACATAGCAACTTTAGTCTATTGATAAATAGTTGTTCTCTTCAATCTTTCATGCTGTAGAAGAGGTTAATCTTATAATTTCAAACTTTCAGCAATGTCTGACGTCTATAGGTTGAAACTTGGTTTCTTCCGAACATCGTAACACTAGGCTAGCACACTTACCCTTTTATATCCAATTATTACTATGTGTGATGCAAGTGCTAACGCTACATTTATATATTTGTTCTTTTTAGAAAATCCATGGAGAAGATTAACCAGCTAGGTCATATTTCATCTCCAACTACCAAGCCGCTAACAAGTCTACCGCTAAATGAGCAATTTAAAGTAATTTCACTACGAAGATTAAAAACGAATTTTGGAGAAAGGATTTTATGTGTCTGCAAAGACTTTCAAGTTTTTTTACCTAATAGATTTAGCGTGCTAACTGATTTAGAAATAGAAGAACTAAATCAACGTTCTATTTTCATTATATATCGCGGCATAGAGAACAAATCTTGTGTTATTAGTTTTACTGACGCGTAAAAGCATGTACATACAAGAATTACATCGAGAAAGCAAAAGTACGCAAACATCACTACAAGTAAAATAATTCATGATAAAACTAGTACATACAAGATGTTAAATAAATACTGTAGAATTGGCATATTCTTTTATTTTAGATTAGGTATTACCTTCTTCTCCTACTCCTTCCTCTCGAAGAAGAATAAGAGCAAGAAAGAAGATGTTCATTAAATTCGTAAGTATGTTATCGTCTAGCACAGTAAGTATGTTGAGAAGAGATTTTTTTTCCTAAACAGTGCTTGATTCTAGTATTGCAATGTAGTGTACTACAACATCGCACTATAGTATGTGTATATATGGATTTTTTCGAACGGTAGTATGTATTCAAGTCTAAACTTGCACACTCTCGCTTTGCAATGCATGTTCGATAAAGATGTACCTTGGCAGAGTAAGTAAAGGTAAAGGAAGTTATACACATCAATTAATGTTCTGATGTCCGACTCGTTGGCTGAATGGTCAGCGTACTGGCCTTCGGTTCAGAGGGTCCCGGGTTCGATTCCCGGCCGGGTCGGGGATTTTAACCTTAATTGGTTAATTCCAATGGCCCGGGGGCTGGGTGTTTGTGATGTCCCCAACATCCCTGCAACTCACACACCACACATAACACTATCCTCCACCACAATCACACGCAGTTACCTACACATGGCAGATGCCGCCCACCCTCATCGGAGGGTCTGCCTTACAAGGGCTGCAATCGGCTAGTAATAGCCACACGAAATTATTATTATAATGTTCTGATCACATGTTAAAGTTAACAACATCGAGTACAGTGTTCGATTCTAGTCTTGTTATGTTTCAATCTGATTTTCTTAGAACAAAGGTATCCCCTAACATGTTCTAAATACATGTTGTATCGAGTACAGTGTTCGAATCTAGTCTAGATCACTTATCTAGTGTTTTGAACACATCAATTAATGTTCTGATCACATGTTAAGGTTAACAACATCGAGTGCAGTGTTCGAATCTAGTCTTGATCACTTATCTAGTGTTTTGAGCACATCAATTAATATTCTGATTACATGTTAAGGTTAACAACATCGAGTGCAGTGTTCGATTCTAGTCTTGCTATGTTTTAATCTCATTTCATGTTCTAATCACATGTTGAAGTTAACAACATCGAGTGCAGTGTTTGATTCTAGTCTTGTTATGTTTTACAATCTTGTTTTTTGCAAAGCATGTTCGATAGAGGTGTACCTTGAAAGAGTAGGAAGAGTTCGATTCTAGTCTTGCTATGTTTGAACCTGATTTAATGTTCTAATCACATGTTGAAGCTAACATCAAGTGCAGCGTTCGATTCTAGTCTTGTTATGTTTTACAATCTTGCTTTTGCAATGCACGTTCGATAGAGATGTACCTTCACTGAGCTGGAAGAGCAGCTCAGTAAGTATGTTGAGAAGAGAATTTTTTGTTTTTCTAAACAATGCTTGATTCTAGTATCGCAATGCTGTGTTCTGCAACATCGAACTATAGTACGCGATTCTAGTTGTAATAGGTTTTAAACAGCAGTATGTGTTCAAGTCTAAAAATGCATCACTCCAGTTACGCGATATGTATAAAGGTATTCTCAAACATGTCGTATCGTGTTCTATTCTAGCCTTGATCACTTATCTAGTGTTTTGAACACATCAATTAATGTTCTGATCACATCTTAAGGTTAACAATATCGAGTGCAGTGTTCGATTCCAGTATTGCTATGTTTGAATGTTCTACTCACATGTTGAAACTAAGCAAACAATAGCTATCTTACGCAAGCCATTCAAAACTGTAGTCTTGTTTTCTCTTAGAAAAATCGATGTTCTGATCATATGTTGTATCGAGTACAGTGTTCGATTATATTCTTAATCGCTTCTTTTTAAATTGTTCGCTACTACGATCAAGAGCGCAGCACGGTGCTCTCAGATGGCGGATGTGGAATTTGCCGCCAACACATGTCGAAGAATAAAGATGCTAACACGATGCTCTCTTGGCAGCTTTTCAAATTGTCTGCCACCACATTTCAACTAAAGAGTGCGCCAGTGCGCTCACTTGATTAAAGATGGCGGATGACAGCTGACGAAATTGCCCCGCATGAGGGCAGCACGGTGCTCTGTTCATTAAAAGATGGCGGATGACAGCTAACGAAATTGCCCGCATGATAGCAGCATAGTGCTCTGTTGGCTAAAGATGGCGGGTGACAGCTAACAAAAGAGCATGTAGCTTTGTTTCCAAACAAGAGCACGTGGAATTTGCCGCCACAACAAAGAGGGCAGCACTGTACTCTGTTGCTTAAAGATGGCGGATGATGGCTGTCAAAAAATGCGCGTGGGTTTGTTTCCAAACAAGAGCATGTAGAATTTGCCGCCACCACATAGAGGGTAGCACGGTGCTCAAAGATGGCTGCTGTCAAAAAGCATTTTTCAAATTATCCGCCACCACATTTCAAAGGTATCTAGCTAAAGATGGCAGCACGGTGCTCTCTTGATTAAAGATGGCGGATGATAGCTAACTGAACTTTTCAAATTGCCCGCTACTATATGCTTAAGGTAGAAGCCATAAAGAGGGCAGCACGGTGTTCTGTGGATTAAAGATGGCGGATGACAGCTGTCAAAAGAGCATGTGGCTTTGTTTCCAAACAAGAGCACGTGGAATTTGCCGCCACAACAAAGAGGGAAGCACTGTGCTCTGTTGATTAAAGATGGCGGATGACGGTTGTTAAAAAAGCGCGTGAGTTTGTTTCCAAACAGGAGCATGTAGAATTTTTCAAATTGCCGCCACCACATAGAGGGCAGCACCGTGCTCTCCGGATTAAAGATGGCTGCTGTCATGTGGAATTGCCTGCCACCACATTTCAAAGGTATCTAGCTAAAGAGGGCAGCACGGTGCTCAAAGATGGCTGCTGTCAAAAAGCATTTTTCAAATTTTCCGCCACCACATTTAAAAGGTAAGTAGCTAAAGAGGGCAGCACTGTGCTCTATAGATTAAAGATGGTGGATGACAGCTGCACGTGGATTTGTTTATCTCACGCTAGTGAGGTTAAGTTGGTAGCACTAAGGTTTAGGTCCGCCAAGATGGCAGCACTGCGGATGACAGGTGACGAATTTGCAGCTACTGTGATAAAGAGGGCAGCACAGTGCTCAGTGGTTTAAAGATGGCGGATGACAGCTGTCAAAAAAGCACATGGCTTTGTTTATCTCACACTAGTTAGGTTAAGTTTGTACTACTGAGGTTTAGGCCCGTCAAGATGGCAGTACTGAAGTTAGCGATGCGTTGTTGTTTGTCAAAAAGCACGTGGCTGTCAAAAAACACGTGGCTTTGTTTACCTCGCGCTAGTTAGGTTAAGTTGGCACTACTGAGGTTTAGGCCCGTCAAGATGGCAGTACTGAGGTTAGCGATGCGTTGTTGTCGATGATAGCTGTCAAAAAGCACGTGGCTTTGTTTACAAATTCAAATTTCCCGCGGGTGGTGGAGGAGACCTCTGGGAGGCCTCTGGCTGCGGTGGTGGTGGAGGAAGCATCTGGAAGGCCTCTGGCTGTGGTGGCGGTGGAGGTGGCCTCTGGGAGGCCTCTGGCTGCGGTGGCGGTGGAGGTGGCCTCTGGGAGCCCGCGGTGGCGGTGGCGGCCGAACTGTCCAATTATACTACTAATTCTTATTCTTGGAAATTGTAAATTTAATACTCAATGTTTGGTAGCGGCTTTCTAGCCCTAATAAGTAGGGGTTAACGCAATGTTTTGGCAGGGTTATTAACCAAGCGAGTTTCTGCAAGGATGTGGAACAAACGTTCGTTTTCCATCTTAATTTTCCTACTTCTTGGTTATATTATTAAATTAATTTGTTTGGTATTTTCGTGATTTTTCGACGTCCTGTTTTTCTTTTGTCTCTTAATATGTACATGCCTATTGTTTGGTGGCCTATGATTGGCCATTTTCCTTAACTACCTAGCGTGTTTTCGTTGCCATGGGATTATTATGTTAATTGATGGTGATGCTGATTGTTGATGGATGTTGGTGGAAATGAATTGATTTCCCTGTTATGAGTTTAGTATTGTGAGTTGTTTAACCTGTTTTTCTTTTAATTAATTTAGGCATTTTGTCTCCCTGTTGGAATATTTTCCTACCCTGTGTCGTGGACGTTATTATTATTATTTTGGGGTAAACTAATTCTTGGAAAATTGATCGTAATATTCCACCCTTCCTTGCGGGAGCTCCTTGGAATATACCCCAAATAACGTTTCAGTATCATGAAAATCTCTATTTAAGTACAACTATATTACCATTCTCTAAAAGAGGGGGTGTTTCACTGACATGGACATGACACATATGAAAAGGTTTCAAAGTCTTTTACGACTTACTGGAATCAAAAATGATAACCTCCATAAAACCAGTAGCTAATAATAATAGAAACTGAAGCAAAGATTTATTTAAATCAAGAGAATTGGTCAGACAGACAAAGGTCTGCCTTCCAAAAATTAAAATTACCAAGTTTCGACAGAGACATAATGTTGTGACTATACTTCAAGGGCATTTTTTGAAATAAGATCACTAGAAATTAAGGCCTAACTGGAATCAAATGTTTCAAAATATCACCTTGTCCCTGAAAGTTTAGACAAAGAAAACCCTAGAAAAACATTGCCATGATTGAACCAAATATAACCATACTGTAGAACTTAATTCATAACCACTACCACTGCCCTAAGCTGATTGCATTGGAGTATGCGAAGCACATCTTTGAATGTATAAATAAGCTCTGCCCCACTTGTAGCATTATAATGACGTTAGACATTATTATCAGCATCTCGACATGTTCATTAAGGCTCGGCTCTACCCCATTTAATCCTTCTAATCTGAATGGGTTGCATCGACCCAGATTTAATATTCAATTGCTTGTAACTGACAAAATATGAACTGTATATGCCAAAAAACTTGTGTATTTGTTCATCTTCTTTAGTAGGTATTGACATGATTTAAAAATATTTTTCAGTTGCTGACTACTCTACCAGTTCAAAAACTTACATATATGATGAATGGATCAAATGGACATATCCATTAATATCAATGCTGCCCTACCTGCTGGTCACTACACAAACAATGTTCGACTACCCCACGACTAGGGAGTGCTGCATTGTTTCTGTGATCAAATATGGCTGGTCATCAGCGGTTAATGAGAAATTTATATGAAATATATTATACGAAATTAGTGAGAGTAAACATGAAGAGGAAGCTGATGATGCATTGGCTGATCCTGAATTTGTGTTTTCCAAAAAACTGATGACGATCACGTTTCTCTGGAGGGAGAAGAAAATGACGAGCTCCAAGTATCTGGTTATAAACTACAAAATGAGATTGACTCTGTACTAAAAGAAGTGTACATATCTCGAAATGGGACGGAATGGAGAAAACAACCATATTGACAATCAGGTGTACGGTACGTTCCACATTCAGCAGAACCCCTATTTAACGTTTTTACAGGGACCTGAATTTTTATTGTTAAATGGGGGTTAACATAAATTGTGCCATCATACATTATTTACACAATGACAGCAATAAAAGATGGAGATATCTACATTATACACTGTACTGTAGTTACAGTTTGTGCTTCATTTTAACAATTTTCTGTTTGTGAATGCAAATCTCTTCAGTTTAAGGTTTTTCTTATAAGGTTATGCATGATTTTTCATAAAAGGCAGGAAAGATACTGAACTCACACAAACCTATTAAAATTACTACAGAACAGCAATCAGTTTGTTTAAACATTATTGCGGATGTTTTCCAAGCAGCAGCCGACTCATTAGCATGTATTTTCTAATTCCAATAGACTGAACACCCATATTACATTTCCTTCTTAAGAACTGCAATAGCATCAGTCCAGAGGATTGTTGCAAACATTGCCAGTTTCCTATTTCAAGCGGCATCACCTAACCTAGGTTTCAATTGCAAGAAATCAGCTTCATTTCCCGTATCAAATCCTATTTACAAAGAAACAGTAACAGTAAAAATGTCCACCTATTTGATACTTATATTTGCATTAAGCAAATCAATTAATCACACACAGTACATTCCATTTTGAAACATCTTCAGCTGTATTACATTGCTTAGGTGAAAACATTAAGTATTTATCTGTTTAAGAACATCTCAAACAGGTACCTTGTTTTTCTTGAAATCTACATAAATTTAAAATTTGAAATAAATTAAAATCAATGTGGATGGTTGAATGGGGTGGTGAAATGAGAGGGAAATGGATCTGTTTATGGTTAGCCTATTTAAAAAAAAATCTATTCACTTGAACAGATGTAAAAAATGTTTCCAGCACTTTTATCACCAAAATATTCTGCTTGTCTTCTAATAAAAAGTTTTTTGAAAATATAACTTTCCTTTGTCACTGTTCTCAATATTACAAGGTGTTCTCTTTGTTTGCTCCTTCAAAGGTGATTGCTATTTGTTTTAAATTTACAAAAATATCTCTTGAATTTGGTTAGTTCAGGATCCCTGAAGCTGATTGCTGTTTTACTATTAATAAAAGAGCTTCCCCATAGTCTTGTTGCTAAAATCTACTATGTCCTTGGAGGAGCACAGCTAATGCAGCCTTCGACCCCATTCAACCATCCACATTCATTTTAATTTATTGCAAACTTTAAATTTACGTAGATTTTAAGAAGAACAAGGTACCTGTTTGAGATATTCTTAAAAAGATAAATACTTAGTGTTTTCACCTAAGCAATGTAATACACCTGCAGATGTTCCAAAATGGAATGAAACATGTACTGTGTATGATTAATTGATTTGCTTAATGCAAATATAAATATCAAATAGGTGGAAATTTTTACTGTTATTGTTTCTTTGTAACATAGGTTTACCGTGCACATTTTATAAAAATAAATTTCAAGCTCCCTGTAGAATAATAACAATTTTACTATAAATATACAAGGGAACAGACATTCTGAAATTTAACAAGATGCGCAAGTACATAACCTAACCTCTGAAATTAGTTATGCACACCACTGTATCTTGAGAAGTATCACATTCTTATTTCATTTCAGAACATAGTAAATTAAGGAATCTTTTACTTCAGCTTTTATTTCTAAGAGTTAACAAGTGCTGTCATTGCACTTATTGCAAAAATATGTTATCCCGATGTTTAATACACCAGTCTGTGTTGTGAGAAGACCTCAGACTCACTCAAGATCAATTCACTCATGCGTAGCTATGAATCAACACAGAAGAAAATTGATCGCAATCAATATAAACCCTGGAGTAGAGTGTATGAATACTGGTAATGGATGAAAACTAACATGCCTGAATTTGCCTGTGATAATGGATGAAACGGTAAAAGGATTCTCATTGTATTGTAACTAAAGGATATTCCACATATTAATACCGGAATTTTCATAGATTATAATAACATTGTCATTAAAACGGGGGTTCTGTTCTACTACATCGGCCGCGAACAGATGTCAATCAGAGTCAGACATCTCATTTTAGCTGTAAGTGCCCATGCTCCAAATTCCTCTTCTGCCTTGAATCATCCTTGCAGTGGTTCTTAATGTCCCATAACCAAAATATAGGAAAATTTTTACATTTCCTTAACGCTAAATGCGAGTTTTGCCCTACAGTATCTTGAATTTTGATTTATGTAAAATTGAATATAGTGCTAAATCGAGGTCACACAAAACTGGGGTTGCACTGTAATATGAACAATGCTATTGCTTCATTTACATCATGGACCTATATCTATAGGCCTATATGCTCTTCAATATTTTAGGTGTTTATATTAATAATACTTCAGAGAAACGTAAATTTCAATTATGCGTATTCCAAATTGAGTAACATAATGAGAATTGCACCTGGACCCACGAGATATGCTCTTCAGAGGACAGGTGATCCCAGATATTGGCAATGAAGTTATTCATCATTTATAAAATGCTGGAAACCACTTTATGGGAAACAAATTTTGAAATGAAGAGGGTTTTTGCAGATAAAAGGAAAGCTACAATCCCATTGCTTTGATAGAGTTTGAAACATTTCTAGATATGTACGGTTTACACAATTTGGAAACAATAGCAGTTTCTGTCTTTGGTTAACTGCTAATAATCACAATCAACAATAACATGCAGTTATCTATATTTGCAGGCTTGATTTTGCTGGAGTCTACAAATCAGTGGGCAAATCACTTCGAGAAGTATGGAATGAAGCAGACTGTCACCCTATCCTTCGAGCTACAATATCTCTTCAATGGTCCCAAATGATAACCCAGTTTTGAGCTTCGATAATAAGGAAGAGAGACCAGCCCATAGATGTAATGGCAAGTTAACAACAAGAAGAGATGTTCATGACATGCTCGTTTCACAACTACCTAAAGTGTTTGTTCCATTTGAAAATAATACTGTGGATGAACATCTGGCTTCCTTTAGGGAAAATACCTCTTTAAGCAGTATTTATCTACCAAACCAAGAGGAAAATATGGAACAAAATTATGCCTCCTCTCGGATTTGGACACGGTTTATGTGTGCGCCTCTGCAGTTGACAATGCTACATCAGTAAACAGAGAGAGAGAAGTGAACAATGGAAGGAATGTGGTATTCAGACTTGTCAAAGATATTGAGGGAACAGGGAGAAACGTCACTACAGACAATTTCATCACCGACTTTACCCTGGCTAGTGAGCTTCTGAAAAAGAAACACAATTTCAACAATGCCAATTTCCTACCGGAACATTCCTAGAGACTTAACACTTGGTGATCCCATTTTGCATACTCCTCAAATGGACCTATTCATAAGAACTCAAATTTTCATACACCATTTAATAATGTATCAGCAAACTCATAAAAACTAACCAGTTCTCCAAAACACAAAAATGAGATGAATCTCTGATGGACAGGTTAGTACAATTTCTTACGAAAGATGAAAGGTAAACATCAAAGAGACATATGCACGTGCTGGCCAAGAAAGGTTATACTATGGATTGTACACAGGGGTAAGATATAAATAATGCACAAGCAGTCAGGAAAATACAAGGTCACTAGTGCATGAACAAGAACTGGCTACTTCGGATGTATTGAAAGCCAAGGCACAACAACTTACAAACAGTACAACACAAAAAAAAATCAAAAGGTAATTCACAACCAAACACAAAGGAAATACTACAAAGATCAGTAAGAGTGTCACCAACATTTACAATTAGTTACATTAAACAGAACAGACATTTCCTAACCAACAGCCTTTCTCTTGACAAGACTATTCAAAGAAAACATTAAAGGCTCCCAGTTTGAATTTGCTAAAGATACAAATGAGTGGCACCATGTGCCGTCCAAAGAGAAACCCGCTGACTTAGTGTCTCTATAGAAAAAATATATGAACGGGTGACTGAATAAAAGATCAGCATTTTCAATTACAAAATCTGGGCATACAGTAAGAATTGAAATGACTAGTAAATATGAGCAAAGCAAGTTCAAGATAAGACTATTATGCAGTTCAGGAATGTAAACAAATTTTTAATTCCAGGATTTTTGAGAGAATTGACACAGAAAATTCAGTTTCACATAAATTCCAAAAGCATTCCAAATAAAGGAATTACACATGCAGCTGCACCTTTATGGATACATAATCAAATATTACCATTCATGAGTCTTGATGATGATGATGGTGATGATGATGATGATGATGATGACGATGCTTGTTGTTTAAAGGGGCCTAACATCTACGGTCATCGGCTCACTCGAGAATCAAGCGCAGTTTACAATACCTTATGGTCAAGAATAAGTCCCATACCAGTGTGAAAATTTACACCAGTATAAGACAAAGATTTTGCCCTCTGTCCAACAGCCAAAGAGTGCATCAAGGTAACAGGTAAAGACAAATACTTGTATAGACGACATGAAGAGGGGAGGTAGAGGAAAAGTCATGACACATGGCACTAGAAACGCCAAAAAAATCCATGAAGAGTGTAGAGTGTACAATCTAAACGGATGATGCCATCCATGTTTGATGCAGGTAATCGGCTGACTGCAGCAGTGTGCACATGTCAAATGCCAGGAAGAAAGCAGTGGTAAATGACGAATGCGGCAGAGGTGAGTTGAGAAGATAAAACCTATGCCTCATCAATCTCTACTCGCATGCAACCTACAAAACAAAATTCACTATTTTGGATAACATAAGAGAACAACACCAATGGAAAAACAGCATGAAGCAAACTTCCAGCAATACATGATGAGAGACACGTCAGTTAGATACAATGTATAACTCCCTGTGAAGAAATGCTTTAAAACTTGGTTGATCTAAACAAATGGAAATTAAGCATGTCCTGTCCCTGGAAAGAAACGTCTGAAAAATAAGAAGTTTTGCCAGGAATATATTAAATTCATGTTAGAATTCAAATCACTTGATAACATGAGAGGAATGTAAAAACCTGCAGGAAGAAAACACTATTAAATTCCACATTACACTGTCATAAATCATTCAAGTAAAACAGCAAAAACACTTGTTAAAATCAACGATTCAGTCAAGACTGACAATGGCATTAGTCTCAACTACATACACCATTAAGGGTCATCCACTCAAGAACATCTCTTCTCTATAATCATCTGACTGCGGGGTCAACAAATAGCATTTACGTGTGTACGTCAGATTGTTTAGCAATAAAATGTTGCTCTGTGTAAAATGCAAGGCAGCAAAGCTCTAAAAACAAATTGGTTTTTCATAACTCTCCCTTCAAAGTCTGAGATTTGCGGAGCCTTTCTCTTGACAAGACTATTCAAAGAAAACATTAAAGGCTCCCAGTTTGAAGTAGCTAAAGATACAAATGAGTGGCACCATGTGCCGTCCAAAGAGAAACCCGCTGACTCAGTGTCCAGACGACCACAAATGAACACAATTGTCAAGAATACAGTTTGTTGGCATAGTTCTGGATGGATGAATCAAGATCCTATGAGCAGGAATAAATGAAAACGTGATGTTCGAATTAATCTCCCAGTTCAAAAAATGCTACAAATGCTTCTTAGAGACTTGATGATGACTTATTCATAACAAAAGTTTCAAGATTAAAAAAGGTACAGAGAGTAGCTGCATATTGTTTTTGATTCATCTCAGATTGTTATAAACAAGAGTGAAATTCAAGTCCACTGTTCATATCGGAGTTGAACCCTCCACTCAAATGTTGCATTAATGTTCTGTAGAAAATATTAAATCATATTGATTATAACCATAATAATAGATCAAGAAGCCATCTCCTTGTCGGCAGAAGACTGCACAATATCTTAATTCTAGTGGGGAGGAAATATTAGATCATTCTGTATATATATCATCATCTCACTAATCTAATTATCATTGCGAAACAACTTCGACTACTTCATCATGGCACTCAACCCATAATCACATCTCTGAGAGGCAAGTTTCGGATCTCTTCAGCAAGGGGGGTGGTAAAGAAGCAACATTTATGCACGTCTCAAGGGTCGTAAGTTGAATGCATATACTTCTGAACAATTAACGCGAAATACACAAAGTGTGCGTGTACCCATTTCTTAACACTAGAATAGACTATGCTGGCTCAATTCTCATAAACATTGGCGTGAGATGGAACAAGACCAGACTGCCTAGCTACCAAGTCTCTCTACATAGACATGATACCTGATCTCACAACAACTACATTGCTCGCCTCTCTTAGTTCACTTATTTTCACAGAGGTCACCCCCTGAACATTTACCGTGATAATGGCACAAACTTCTTCAGAGCAGCTAAGGAAATCAAGGCCTTTCTGAAAAACAATCCTGAGAAAAACCAGCTCTTCCCTGCAACTGCAGGCATGGGACTGATACAGCATTCCATCCCTCCTGCAGCACTACACTTTGAAAGAAAACGAGAAGCAGCTGTCAACAGTCTGATATATCACCTTAGAAGAGTGATGAATTCTTATTTCTTGACCAACAAAGAATGGACCACTCTTACAACACATACTCACATCTCCTCACTAAAGTTAAATGACGACCCTTTTTTTTTTTTTTGCTTTACGTCGCACCGACACAGATAGGTCTTATGGCGACGATGGTACAATGAAGGGCTAGGAGTAGGAAGGAAGCGGCCGTGGCCTTAATTAAGGTACAGCCCCAGCATTTGCCTGGTGTGAAAATGGGAAACCACGGAAAACCATTTTCAAAAACCATTTTCAGGGCTGCCGATAGTGGGGTTCGAACCTACTATCTCCCGAATACTGGATACTGGCCGCACTTAAGCGACTGCAGCTATCGAGCTCGGTGACGACCCTTTTGACACTTCTTACCTAACTACATCCAATTTCCTTGTAGGAGAGAAAAATACTACACTCCCTGATCATGATTATACTTCCTCTCTCATTATCCAGATGGCTGTATATTGAGCAGCCAACCCAGAATTCCTGAAAGAGATTGTCAATTAAATATCCCAATAAATACCCCATAACAACACAGTCACATGCTATACAGTGGACGATGGCAGTGATCAAATGTGTATCCTAATTCATGTAACAAATGTTCAGGTGAGTAATGGGGAACATACAAAGCCTATTCACAAACACTGTCCTTTACCACATATGAAACAGAAAGGCAAGATCACTCTTGAAGGGCTCATTTATTCATTGAAAGTTTAAGTAATATTATAAGTCACCATAGACTAGTATCATCACAGACCACATTAGGAAGGATAAGAATATTTTCTACTTGCCACAAGATGGCTACAATGTGTGTAGTACGTAAGTGAATTCTGACAGTAAGCAAGCAATCACCTGCAACTTGTATCTACAAATAATTGTATTATCTAGAAGTCAATAATTAATATAATCAACAAGATTACAATGGTGTTTCATTTGGAACAACTAGTAAAATACCCAGGAACAGTAACAATAGAGTGCTCCTTATAGCAACTCCCTGTTTGAAAATAATCACTAAGTCAAAAATATTAGTAGCAATGATACCACCTCCCAAATGATATACAGTAGAGGTCTTTGGATCTATCCCAACTGCTGCGTGATACATAATGCAAGATCTTAAAGAACATGAAGGAAAGGTGAAAATTAGGTAAGTAAACAGTCAATCTCATAAAAAAGTGTATCAATCATATGTATTGAAATGAAGGGTCAACCATTGATATCTGTTCAGCAATTTTCTATTTTCAGTACCTAACAATGGCTTATCAAATTATGTACATTACCTCAAGTGAGTTTTCCTGCATTGGCCCTGGCTCTGTTAACTCCGATTTGGCTTCTTTTTTCAGTGGTATCATTTCTGATATATTTTCAATATTTTCCTGTGGAAAATAAGACACATAAGTTATGCACTTAACACACATCTACAAATACTGTCACCAACAAATGAGCATGATACTTTACTACTTCCAAGTATTACAGTTACTTTCAAAATTTTACTACTGTTTAAGAGAGATTTCTACCAGCAGAGGATTTCAAAACCAAAGGCTGCACTGAGAATGGTGTTATCATCCTTGTTCAAACCTAATGTCAGAGAAAGCATGAGACTGAGAACCAAATATAAAGTGAGAAGCATTTTCTAGCCATATCAGAAGATATCCTACCAGAGATGGAATTGGGACCATCTCGCACAAAATTTTGGAAGGAATCTGCCACAGACATAAACACTAAATTATATTAATTGACTTTATGTATCCAATTACGTCTATCAAATCATTGAGGTTGTTTGAATCAAATCCAAGTATTAAAACTGTCCTAAATCTTTTGCCATACAGTGAGAAATATTAATACTCTGCTCTTAACATACATTTTGTTTAGACAGACAGATCAAAATCCCTTGAAACATTTTAATCACTTTCTATAATCTGGTTTTGCCAAGCTCACAGGGGATAAACACTGCATTGAGACAGTTCTGTTCATCCAAGTGTAAAAATAAAAAACGAACATGAAAGAAGCAGGCTTATCACAGTCATAGACCAGGGAAAGATGTGATGCAGGTCAAACATAAAGCAACTACAAATGAAATGTTTTACTACTACAAGGATGTTATGCAGTGTTCTGTGAAGAACTGTGGGGATGAGAACACCATCAGTGTTGGAGTGTACATCTGCAGTTACAGAAGCTCTTTCATGATCTACGAAGGTCATCCAATAAATAAGTTTCCTTATTTTTTCTCTGCAAACCACATGTTTTAGAATTAAGTTGGTACTGTAGGAACTTCCACTGGCATATGGCTGGGGTAAGGTGATCTTCAACCGCACGTGCTTGCTCTGTGTTCACCAGTACGGCGCTACCTGCCATGGAGCTACCACTTGAAAGCGTGTCCACTTGTGAACTCTGTTCTGTTATTCGCTTTTCCACGGCAAAAAATGAAATGGCTACCAATATTCATTGCCATTTGGTGTGAGTTTATAGTGAAAGATGCATGCTGGCATTCATGGTTCCTGGAATGGCAGCAAGATGTACATGATGACAGCGCAGCGCCAGGCCCATTACAGCGACTGTTGGTCAGAATGTGGTGGACAAAGATTAATGCGTCAGCACTGATGAGATAATGAATCTACTGCCTCCCGGCACGGAAACTGGCAGTCCTTTATTGTAATGATATTGTTGAATGTCTTGCAGTATTGAAAAGTCTGTGCGAGATGGGTCCCAAGTTTTCTTACTGATGCTCACAAGCAATAACAGAACGAGGTAGCCTGAGCTTTCCTGCAAATGCTTCAAAGAGAGGGAGATCAAATGTTTTCCCGCATTGTTACTGGAGATGAAAGCAGGGTGCATTATTCAAATCTAAAAACAAAACCACAAAGCATGCTATGGAAGAAACTTGGCGAACATGCTCATAAAAAAGAGCCAAGACCTCAGACCCTTTTTTACAATTTACTTTACATCGCACCGACACAAATAGGTCTTATGTTGACAATTGGAGAGGAAGAGCCTAGGAGTGGGAAGGAAGCAGCTGTGGCGTTAATTAAGGTACATCCCCAATACTTACCTGGTATGAAAATGGGAAACCACGGAAAACCATCTTCAGGGCTGCCGACAGTGGGGTTCGAACGCACTATCTCCCAGATGCAAGCTCACAGCTGCGCGGCCTTAATCGCATGGCCAAATTGCCCGGTTAGACCTCAGCCTCTGTAGGCATAGTTTTGGCTACTGCCTTTTGGGACTGTAATGATGTGTAATGATGTTGTATTGGTTGACTGACTGCACCAATGCACTATGGTCACACATGAGAGGTCCTGCACGGTCCTCACGAAGCTCAGAGTTGAAATCCAACGAAAACGTTCTTGTCTTGTCTCAGAAAATATTGCCCATTCAGCTCAAAGGACGCAGGATTTGCTGCAGAACTTCAAAAGGGACCTTTTTCCCCATCCACCTTATCCTGCGGAACTTGCCCCGAGTGATTTCCATCTCTATCCACAACTCAAGTTGCACCTTGGAGGTAAGCGGTTTGCAACTGATGAAGAGGTGGAAGAGGAAGTGCACCGCTGTCTACAGAGATGGGACCCGACCCGGTATGATGAAGGTATCAAGAAACTGCTGCCAAGATAACAAAATATTTGGACTGAAATAGTGACTATGTGGAAAAGTAGTGTACGAGTTGTAGAATGAAAATTAAATATTTCTCAAAGGTAAATAAAACCAAGCACCATGGGGCAACAGCCCCCGTAGGGCCATGGCTTACCAAGTGACCACTGCTCAGCCCAAAGGCCTACAGATTACGAGATGTCATGTGGTGAGTACGAACAATCCTCTCCGTCGTTATTCTAGACTTCCTAGACCAGGGCCACCATCTCACTGTCAGATAGCTCCTCAATTTTAATCACATAGGCTGAGTAGACCTCCAACCAGCCCTCAGATGCAGGTAAAAATCCCTGACCTGGCCAGGAATTGAACCCGGGGCCTCTGGGTAAGAGGCAGGCATGCTACCCCCACACTGCAGGGCCAGCACAAGTGTAAATAGCCTGCTTGTATTTTTTGTAAAATAGGGAAACCTATTTATCGGATGGCCCTCGTACTACGAGACCTTTAAATTTTTCACTTGGATTCATGAAACATTTTGACACTACAGGGGTGCAGGAGGGACTGTGATCAAAAGCTTACATTCTATTACAAGTTAGTTTACTAGTAAAAGTGAATTAAAGTACAAAATTCCAGAATATACTCACTTATCCCATTTAATACAGAAGAAATCGAACAGTAGCTGAACTAAGGAAAGGAAGATAAAATGACGCACAAAATGGAGAGTTTGTTAAAGATGAAGCCATACTTTCCATTGTAGACTTAGTTAAATGTAACAAAAAGCTTTCTAGTTTGTCAAACATACTATTTTAACGTAAATTATTACACTATAAACATACCCGTAAAAAATAAACACTCTATTATACAAAGAATGACATGTTTCATTCTACAAGAACATCCTCAGACTCTATGAAATCACACAAAATATGCATATATGTACAGCATTGTTTGCGTTGCATAAACTTGTCAATGATAGAGAGTTCAGTGATAATATGAGCCAGTACTGACGAATAAGAAATTTACAAGTATTAATATATCGAGAAAACTCCTGATCTAGACTGCCAATGCCAACTTTGTTGTCACCAAATACTATTTCAGGACTGTGGTCATGGAGAGGTAAATGGAAAGTTTTGAGTATAGCACAAACCTTACGGAGAGAGGAAGGGAAGCATGAGAGGGGAGTGCCGAACATTGTGGATCCCTCCTACTGGATGTTAAAATCTAGTACACTGTACCATGGAGAGGAGAGGGGGAAGTAGGATGGAACGAGTGGAGCACTGTGGAATACTCTTTCCACACTGGAGAGGGGAGAGAAGGTTATTAACCTACTTCATGTTATATTGTACTTTTCTGTAAGATGGATGAATGCAACTGAATGATTTTAGATGAATAATGTATGGAATTGAAATAGAGAATATCTATAGGATATTATTAAGATAAATGCCAATTTAATGAGTAAGTATGGTCCAGATATTATGTGAGTAGAGCGATGTGCGGGAATTTTTTAAGTGTGTATGGTCATTTAAGTTGGTTACGTTAGCACTTTTTGCGATGTAGATCTCGATTGCTTCCCTCATATTCGAAGATTTGATTTTATTTTCAATGTGTCAAATTTTTAGATCTGTGTTGATGTCTGTGAAATAGTGTGAACTGTCGTATATGTGCTCCCCAAAGGCTGAATGCTGATTATATCTGATCGTTTATTGTGTTCTTTGAATCTTATGTGGAAATTTTGTTTTGTCTGACCTATATAGATGCATTGCAGTTAAGTTCTTGGCACTTGAGTTCATAGACTCGTGACTTTGAGAAAGGGTCTTTTTTGTTTAGGTGCACTTGTTGATGTGTCTCTGCAGTGTGTTGTTCATCCTAAAGGTTAATTAAAACCCTGTTTACTAAAGATATAACCTACTTTTTATGTGTTATTATTAATGTAGTTGAGAACCAAGTGTGGTGGTTTTCCAGGGAATTTTCTTTTGTTTGTTTAATATTTTATCTACTGTGCCTGGAGGGTGGTTGTCTTCTTTTATGATTTGTTTAACAATTTGTGCCTCTTCATTGAACTCCATTGTGCTCATGGGTATGGAACCAGCTCTGCGTATCATTGTATTCAATCCAGCTATTTTTAGTGTGTATGCATGGTTAGACTCGTCAATAGCATGCAACACCTGAGTGGGCTTTCTGTACACTTTGTAACACAGGTTTCCATTATTCCTGCTGATTGTGGTGTTATTTTCTTATTAGATTCTTGCTCCATTGTGAAGCTGGTAGAATTTTGTAAATAATTTAGTGTGTTTAATAACTGGTGTGCATTAGTGAAGTCATTATCATATGCACATGATGTCGCCTACATACCTGCTCCAGTATAATATTCCTTTTGAATGCTGTTACGTTCAGAAGATGTTTTCAAAGTTATTCAAAAAATGTTTGCTATTATACCTTATAATGGTGAGCCCATGGCTAACCCTTCTTTGTGGCAATAAATCTTGTCAGTGAATGCAAAGCAATTTTGGTGTAGCATTGCTCTAATACGGCTAATTATTTCTTTGGTTTCCTGCAGTGAAGTATTTTCTTTATGAAGATTTTCGATAATTTTAATGGATTCATCTATTGTTACGTTGGTGTACATGTTAGTGATGTCAAAGGGTATCTTTAACCCTTCACCACCCACATTTTTGCTCCGCTTATCCCCAGGTTTCAACCTATTAATTAGGAAACATTCAAGCAGCGCACACCGTTTCATTTTCAATAATATTAGAAAACATGCCATCATTTACAACATTTAACATACCATCATGTCCATTTCTTTATTCGTTGAGTCATACGTTTGTCGGTTCAAACCCCCACCCATGCTGGAGATACTCAACACTGAGGTAGGCTGTATTTGTCATATTCTCATGTTGTCTAAATCCCCCTAAGCCAATAAAGATGAGATTCTGGAAGTGTAACGGTGACCTTGTATATCAACTTTCATTTCCTCTAGCAAGTGTCTCCCCATTCTGTTTCTATTTTACTGAAATGCGCCTGTTTGATTGCTGCATTCATATATATGCAATCGGTAATGTCACTGAATAGATTGTCTCCGCCTAACATATGTAAAAATATAACCAATTTCTCATAATACTCTTTTGAAATTATTGATAGGTTCAACATAATCCATATAATCATTGAGTAATGAAACAAAATGTTTGCGTTACCTGAATTGCAGCCGCATCATCATCAGGTCCGATATCTAGATATCCGTTTTCACTTATATCACAGTTATCAGTAAAATTATCTTTGTTGATATGTTATTTACTCACTAAGAATTTACCTCCACCCCTGCTCAACAATTTTGTGTCATTTCTTATGCCGTTATTCAGCTCAGTCTCAATATCTGCAATATTCAATCCCGTCATGTTTACGAACTAAACAGCTGACCAGCACTCGCGGAAGTTCAAGTCCGTTGCCTAGACAACTTCAAGACAAATTCTCACTCTTCTTTTATTTCCTAAGCCTTGTATATTGTACTGCATGTTCATCAAAGCCTAATAAACAATTCACTACCAAAAAATACAAAACTATTGCATAGATTGCACACGTATGCAGATAATGCAGCTGGGTGTTTTCGAGCAATACGGACTGTAAGGCAAAGTGGACAGTCGGGCGCTTTCGGGCGGGAAGGGGTTGATTAGTTCTACGCTGGTTTTAATTTATCTGTCTTCTTTATGTGAGATTTTCTCTTTTAGGATTTTTTCAGTTGTTAGCTTAAATTGTAAATTGGCACATCATTATTTACTATTGGTCTAAAGGGACATGAGCTTTTGTGTATTTTGGGGATGGCTCTTACCCTGGGTAGTTTGGGATTTTTTGATAGTGAGGCTTTCCTTTTATTGTTCTGTGAGAATAAAGTCTGTTTGCTGGATAGCTTGTTTTATTTTGTTTTGAAATTTATTTGTAGGGTCACATTGTAGTTCTTGAATTCCGTTGTTGTTGATGACAGCTATTGTTTTTTTCTATATACCCAAGAATAGAACATAACAAGAAGTGTCAAGAGTATAGATCTTGAATAGCAGTGCACTCGCATCTCAGATATGTTCAGACACCGTTCTCTTCTGTAGTGTCTATAATTTAGAACTCAACCAGCAAACATTTATTCAGAGAACAGTGTGCATAAGCAGCAGAATTTCACCTTTAAGCAACTCCTGGACAATATCACATCTATAAATTAGCAGTTCACAGTGTTGGGAGTAGAGTTTTGCTGCCGAGTCACAATTATTCATTGAATATCCCTCTTCCAACTCTCAAGGTTTTCAAAGACTCTGAGGTGCAAGAATGATGTGCACGAATTCACTTTTATGCCAGTATAACTACAGACGTGTGCTGGGATATTCAGCTTCATCAAGTACCTCTAGAATGGACCCAAATTACACTCCCCAACATGAAAGTAGAATGTTATCACATCACCATGTAAGCTATCAGATGAAGAGAGACTGAACTGTAAGCCACACATTCAGAAGATTACAATGGACTGTGTTTACAGTAGCAACAGACAGAGCAAGGAAAGATGATGACAATAAGTCGCTTCTTCTCCAAAATTATTTCACAGCTTCTCCGCCAAGGCAGAGTTTTACTATGAGATCACCCAACATTAGTAACATTGTAAAGAAGTTTAAATGATGCAAATCTTATCTGGAATTTCTTTTGGTGGAAAAATATGTTCACTATGAGATTCAAAGTCCTATTGGCCATAACCGAATTGAATCCAGCACCCACAATTGTCCTTCAGTTCAGCAGCTACTAGCACTAAAATTGGATAATGTATGATAGGAGATGATGTCAATCCCACAACGATACCATTACCAAACCATGGAGAATAAAACATAACCATACAACCTACAGAAATCCATTTCAATAGACGCCAGAGGTAATCAATAAACAATAAACAGTCATTTGATGGGTACTTAGCTCATGAATTGTCCTGATGCCTTGATCTTGAAACGCTGCCTGTCACAACTTCATTGATAGCTGGACCTATCCAAGGTTCCTTCACTATCAAGTCCATAACTTTAATTCAGCTTTTTGCCACTATCAAACATAGCATGCACTGCCATCTCCCTAGTAAATGCTAGAGGCCAATTGTCCACTTGGCGACCATAATCTGGGGGCATGTGCCACCAGAACCCCTTTCCTTGCCCCATGAACAAAGTTTCTGTCACTAGTTGGACCTATAGATGTATATAAATACTGTTCTTTGTACTTCCTAAGAGTTGGCTGCCTTGCGTAGCACATTATCACATACTCCCAGACAAAGAAACAAATGAGAGACATACTTTTCCTAGATGCCCATGTAGCAAATGGCGACTGCTGGGGTTAATATTGGGGAAGCACATAGTAAATTATGCCCCTGCCAAACTTATTCAGCTACTAAGGGTTAAATTCTGACTTCTATAAAGTTATTTGCCACGAGACTCACAAGTGATGCATTTGTTGTTCTTTCAAGCCAGGCTGGTTCCTCTTTGATTTTTACTTGCAGGTCCATTTCACACTGCAACTGAAGTAGCTGATTACTTCCAATGATTTTACACTAAAACATAGGCCAGAGAAATATATTACCTTATTGCTGTCATTGCTACTTAGGTTATCTGTCAACAGACTAAGCATTATGCTTGAAATTTTACATGCCGTCAATATTATGAACATACCAAAAAGACTCAAAATTTTACATGACTGTTAATATTGTGATCATACCTATTGGACCTCAAGTTTTCTATGACTGATACTATGCAGAAGAATCTCTATAACAACACTGATAACCATAACAAGAATTCTACATATGATATCCTAAACGGAAACTTCTCAAAATTTCGAACCCTACTACCATATGTCGCAGCCTACAGTGTAAAGAACAACTCAACATTCACAGCGTCACTATTAAATTGCAAACATAGGTAAATAACACAGAAAAACAACAATTAAAATTATTCACTACATATTGTAATTTCTTTCTGAAACTAATATCCGCGATTCTTCACCTGCGTAGCCCTTCAGAAATATTCTTCACTCCAAAAAATTTTGATAGGTAAGGTAAGTTACGTTATATTGCTACAACACACGAGGAACAGATTTGCTGGCACTTGTGACACAGAGGCCAGGAGATTTCAAAAAGAACGCCAGTTATATGCGTATACAATTTTAATGCTTAAGTAGAAATAAAATTTAAGAAAATTCAAAATATTAAATGTTAAAAATATGTAGAATGCTGAAACTGAGAAAGATTAGTATTAACTTCTTACTGTTCCCAATTGTGATGTATAATTTTCGCAAAAGTAAATTATAGAACTTGAACCTTACCGACAATGGAGATTGTGGACACAGTGTAAATGATAGAAATCACAATTTCTCAATGAAGAAAATCTGTAGCACAATAAATTAACGGAATAGGCTGTACAAATGGCTAATACGCGTCTTATGTAACACATACCTCACACCTAGAGACAAAACCTAATATTTTAATTCAGTGTAATCACTTAAAACAAACACTTAAAGAACGGATTTGATTTGTATCAGTCAGTAGAACGGGCTGAATTAAGGAAAGGATGAATTACCAGTGAGAACTCCAGAGTACACGACACTTCTTGAAAACAGCACTGGGTGCAATGTCCCGTTATATTTCTAACTATCAACTATCAATACAGTCCTGCTCTAGTGGGCTTTACACGTGGTCAAAGAGAATGAGTAAGAGATGACTCTCAACGTTATTTTTCACTTCTGTACGCAACGGCTGCGCAAAGATCGCCAGGAATTGCACACCAGCGCCTCTAGTGTGAACAGTGCTGAACTAAAATTACCGGACGGGTGATTTTAATCGTTTAGCGCGCGGAGGGTCCCCAGGTTCTCGTCCCCCCTCCACTCTTATATATTATATTAAATATATTTTTCTTTTTTTATTTCTCTTATATTTTTCATTCATTTCCTTTTCATTCTTCCCTTCTTTCTGTTACCTTTTTCTGAAATACTGCATTCTGAACAACAATACACCTGGAGGTTGGCCTGTGCTTTATTATTATTATTAATAATTTTTTTGCTGGAGAAAAGAAGCTTACCACTTGTGCTGCTTATTTTGATTATTTCAATTATGGAGCTATATTTTATTTTTACTCATTCACAAAGCCTTCCAGGATAGGAGTCACTGGCCTTGCCTGTGCTGCTTTTGTTTGTTTCTGCTGAGGAGAAAGGAAGCTAACTCACAAAGGGAGGAAGGAAGTGACCTGAAGGTGAGTGGGATTGGCAATACTTATCTCAGATTAAGACCTGTGACAGAAATAGACACTAACATCCCCTCGTACATCAGTCCACTTTAACACTACTTAAGCCAACTGTAACAGTCAATAGTATCAAGATATGCCACTTATGCAGGAAATAAAATATAAATACAATGTAAGAAAGAAAACCATGCACAGGAACCTAAATGATGAAAGGAAACTCATATGCTAAGGAGGGAGTTTGTAGGATTCAAAGGTAAATTGAAATGAAACATGATCGTTTGATTTATGGAGCTATATTCTACCTACTATCCACAGTGTTACAGGTATAAAATTGTGTAGAAATTTGAACAAAAGTTTTAGTGATCATAGTATATCATAATCTCATGACATTATATTCAGCAGTGTTAATCATCAATTAATATTCATCAGCCAGAAAACTATTCAGTACAACACAAATACAAGATCATTCATATATGAAAGAAAGACTGGAACTGACAAGGTACAACATAATACTTTTCTCTCTTATTGCAGTTTAACGTTGCACTGACATTGCAAAAGTTTTCAGCAACACCATTTGTATTTTCCCAAGGAACATACTATATGATACATCTTTCAGTCTGTCAAAAGAGGCACCTAGGGCCACACACTGAAAAATATTGAGATTTGTACTTCTTTTGCATCTACTAGAGGATGGAAAATCTCTGGCAGACTAGTGTTTGGAGAAACCAAGACATGATAGCACATACTCTGTTCCTACATACTGCACCAAAACACAACATATCATTCAATCAGTCATCTGCATTTAGATGATAAGCAATGTCAAGCTACAAAATTGTATGCATCCCTTGTATTCATTAACCTACACTATTTACAATAAAAAATGTTCTATTTTATGTGACAGTAGGATATATCAAAATTTTTTCTGCTACATGGAAAAGGATGGAATCATAAATATATTTGAGGGTTTAAAAGACAAGAGAGAGCTTACAGATTCTGTGATTGCTCCCTCTTACAATATGCAGGAGGTACAAATAATGCTTCCTTTCGGTCCATCCGCAGGAGAGGATTTCTAATAAATTTACAGAAATATGTAGCATCAGGATCTACATACAATAATATGGCAGCTGATACAGCACAAAACATTCCCATGCCAAGTCACAACATAGCTCCACCTATTAAGAGCTATGTCCAAGGAATTGCTTGCTAATTTAGTACAGTATTATGAACAATATGCTGCTACTTACACAACATTACGGTGTGCAAGGGACGGGACTTTGCTGTGACCTAGACGAAATGCCAGTTGAAGACAGTGGAAACTCACTTCAGACAGTGCCATTTGTACCTACTGTATATCGAAGGCAGAAATCTATGTTGGTGGTTGCAGAGTAGGCTGATCTGTGGTCTGACAGCATGCACTCTAACCGGCCAACCAAGCAGAGGAGGGGTGGCTATGGTTCCACCGTGTTTCTACACCTCTGCATTTCGGACACAGAAACGGGCTGTTCCCCTACCACTGGCTGTCCTGAGAATGGTTTTTCCTTTCGCCTGCAGTAAGGCGAATGATGGGACAGTTCCAAGTATATGTCATGGCCACCAAACATCTTGCCCTCACCCCCAATCTCCTTGCTTAAGATGATGATGCTTGTTGATTAAAAGGGCCTAAAATCTAGTTCATTGTTTTAAGAGAAAGTACAACTAGCCAACCATCCCCTATATATATTAGTAATCGGAGAGAAGAAATGGAAGGGGGCTGACACTAGGAAAAATGATGGTATCAGCTAAGGAGGACCAGGGCCATGGAGGGAAATTAAGACTCCCTAGGCCTCCATACATAATACAATCGGGGGCAGAAAAGAACAGGTCGTGATCGAGGTAGATCAGATAGGATAGATGAAAGTGGGGAGCCTTGCACAAGTAAGCGGAAGCAGTGCCAAAATTCAATTATGGGCTCCGTGGTCGCCTACCCAAGCTCCCAAGTGCAGAGTCCACATGGGCCCCCTTTTAGTCGTCTTTTACAGCAGGCAGAGGATGCTGTGGCTGTAATTCTACTGGCCCTACCCACAGGGGGACAACTATGATAAGGCTAGCTCCTTTACGTTGCACCGACACAGATAGGTCAAATGGCGATGATAGGAGAGGAAAGGCCTAGGAATGGGAAGGAAGCAGCCATGGCCTTAAATAAGGTACAGCCCCAGCATTTGCCTGGTGTGAAAATGGGAAACCACAGAAAACCATTTTCAGGGCTGCCGATAGTGGGGTTCGAACCTACCATCTCCCGAATACTGGATACTGGCCGCACTTATGTTTCAAATTATCCGAAATTCATTTGCCTTGGTGTGGTATGTTTTTATGTTCTGGAGTCAGGAGATTAGTAAAACAAGAACAGTAAGGATGCTTACCTCAAATATCTTGTACTTTTCCTTCAAACACGCAAACGAAGATAACAGATATGCGCATACAAATCAAAGTAAAGCAAAATGTCACAAACGTCAAAAACGTGGTCCAAGTTGTCAAACTCAAATCGACCAATAGCAATCGGGAGATGTTTCTACCAATAGGAGCTGCCGTAATCGTCACGTGGGCTTAGGGTGAGTGACGTGATGTACAGCAGCGCGCCCACGCGGGTGGAGGGCAAAAGTATTCAGTCTGAGCCGGGCCCTCGGAAGGGTAGGACCTATGCCGCTGTCAAACCCTTGCACGTGGTAGTGGTGGGGGTAAGGTTCGGCAGTTCGGTTCACTGCCGTCTCAATCCTACATATATAGATAGAGACGGCGGTGGTTCGGTTATTGATGTTGGGGAGGAAGGGGCGTTAGCGTTGAAGGAGGGATTGGATATGGGTGGGGTATAGTAGCCATTACTGAATTAAAACAGCTCATTTGCGAGCTTTAATCTGAAAATGCAACAACCCGACCACATTATAGAGATCATTTTGCAGTTGCTCGCCATCTTGAAACTTATTTCTTACTCTGTACAGAATAACATAATCTGCGAAAAGCCTTATCTCTGATTCCACTTCTTTACACATTTCATTGATATATATAAGAAAACATGAAGGTCCAATAACACTGCCTTGAGGAATTCCCCTCTTAATTTTTACAGGGCAGGATAAAGCTTTACCGACTCTAATTCTCTGAGTTCTATTTTCTAAAAACAGAGCCACCCATTCAGTCACTCTTTTATCTAGTCCAATTGCACTCATTTTTGCCAGTAGTCTCCCATGATCTACCCTATCAAATGCCTTAGACAGGTGAGTCGCGATACAGACCAATTGACCTCCTGAATCCAGGATATCTGTTACATCTTGCTGGCATCCTACAAGTTGTGCTTCAGTGGAATAAACTTTGCAACAGTACGGCTTCTCTTCTGTTTGTGTCCGCATATGAACAGTTAGATGAGACTGCCTTTCTTTGTGAATGATTTGCCACAGACACTGCAACTATTTGGCTTCTCGCCTGTATGGGTCTGCATATGATCAGTCAGACTGCCTTTCCTTGTGAATGATTTGCCACAGACATTGCAGCTGTAAAGTTTCTTGCCTGTATGGGTCCGCATATGTTCGGTTAGTTTGCCTCTCTCTTTATGACTCGCCTGTATGTCTCCGCATATGTTCGGTAAGTTTGCCTCTCTTTATGAATGATTTACCACAGACACTGCAGCAGTATGGCTTCTCGACGGTATGAGTCGCATATGACCGGTTAGAATGCCTTTCTGTATGAATGATTTGCCACAGACATTGCAGCTGTATGGCTTCTCGCCTGTATGGGTCCACATATGATCGGTCAGACTGCCTTTACTTGTGAATGATTTGCCACAGACATTGCACCTGTAAGGCTTCTCGCCCGTATGGGTCCGATTGACCGGTTAGAATGCCTTTCTGTATGAATGATTTGCCACAGACATTGCAGCTGTATGGCTTCTCGCCTGTATATGTCCGCATATGACCGGTTAGAATGCCTTTCTGTACGAATGATTTGCTACAGACTTTGCAACTGCATGGCATCTCGCCTGTATGGGTCCGCATATGATCGGTCAGACTGCCTTTCCTTGTGAATGATTTTTCACAGATATTGCAACTCTATGGCTCGTCGCCTGTATGGGTCCGCATATGACCGGTTAGTAAGCCTTTCCGCATGTGAATGATTTCCCACAGACATTGCGGCTGTAAGCCTTCTCGCCTGTATGGGTCGGCATATGTTCGGTTAGTTTACCTCTCTTTATGAATGATTTGCCACAGACATTGCAGCTGTATGGCTTCTCGCCTGTATGGTTCCGCTTATGAACGGTCAGACTGCCTTTTGTTGTGAATGATTTGCCACAGACATTGCACCTGTACGGCTTCTCGCCTGTATATGTCCGCATATGACCGGTTAGAATGCCTTTCAGTATGAATGATTTGCTACAGACTTTGCAGCTGCATGGCATCTCGCCTGTATGGGTCCGCATATGATCGGTCAGACTGCCTTTCCTTGTGAATGATTTATCACAGATATTGCACCTCTAAGGCTTTTCGCCTGTATGGGTCCGCTTATGAACGGTCAGATTGCCTTTTGTTGTGAATGATTTGCCACAGACATTGCACCTGTAAGGCTTCTCGCCTGTATGGGTCCGCATATGATCGATCTGACTGCCTTTCTTTGTAAATGATTTGTTACAGACATTGCAACTGTAAGGCTTCTCGCCTGTATGGGTCCGCATATGATCGATCAGACTGCCTTTCGTTGTGAATGATTTGCTACAGTCATCGCAGCTGTATGGCTTCTCGCCTGTATGGGTCCGCAAATGTTCGATTAGTTTACCTCTCTCTTTGAATGATTTGCTACAGACATTACACCTGATTTGCTTCACGCCTGTATGGGTCCGCATATGTTCGGTTAGATTGCTCCTCTTTATGAATGATTTGCCACAGACATTGCAGCTGTATGGCTTCTCGCCTGTATGGGTCCGGATATGAACGGTCAGATTACCTTTCTGTGCGAATGATTTGTCACAGATATTGCAACTGTTTGGCTTCTCGCCAGTATGGGTAAGCATATGATCGGTCAGACAACCTTTCCATGTGAATGATTTGCCACACACATTGCAAGTGTATGGCTTCTCGACTGTATGGGTCCGCATATGTTCGGTTAGTTTACCTCTCCTTATGAATGATTTGCTACAGACATTGCAACTGTTTTGCTTCTCGCCTGTATGGGTCCGCATATGATTGGTTAAACTGCCTTTCTGTATGAACGACTTGCTGCAGACATTGCACGTGTATGGCTTGTCTCCTGTTTTAGTCAGCTTGTGATAAGATATACAGCTTTTCTTGACAAATGATTTGCAACATACAGTGCAAAAGTTAGGCTTATTGCCTGTGTGAATACCCATATGACCTGCTAGTTTTTTCCAGCTGAAGGATTTTCCACAGACGTTGCAGCAGTATCGGTTCTCGCTTGTGTGAGACCGCATAACGTCCGGCCTTTTCCTGAAATATTTATGAGATATTGAGCATTCGTTTATAATCCCAACTTTATGCAATCGCGTGTCCCCTGTCAGCATTTTCCTCTTTGTAAAACATTCATCAGAAAATCCGCACACTTTGAAGGACAATAGAGCGTCGCTAACCTCACTGCTGCCATCTTTACGGCGGTAAACCTCAAGGCTGCCACCTTATGCATGTTATAGCGCGGAATTTAAAATCCAACAACAGAACGTCGCTAACCTCACTCTTGCCATCTTGATGGGCTTAAACCTTACTGTTGCTACCTTGGTTATACGCTTTTGTGTTAGTTTACTGTTAATCGCTAAGTTGTTCGCATCATCGAAGTAGGGAGTAACAAATGTCAAGTAGATTTAAAGAAGAATCTATTAGTAGAAGATAAAAGTCGGTCATGGAAAAACCCACTCCTAGGTATATTTGCGAAGAGTGTGGGAAAGCATTTTCCCGAAGCTATCACAGGAGACGTCATGAGTTATCATGTAGGACAATTTTTCAATGCAAATATTGTAGAAGAGAGTTCAAGAACGCATACAACGCTCAACGTCATGAAGCCGCGTGTAATGTAGCTTCATCGGGAACAAAATACAAAGAGCTCAACCATATTCAAGGGAACACTGATTTATGTAAAAAAAAGTACACCTCTGCGAGAGATTTCTAATTCTCCCTTGTTGTCTAGGCCTGCTGCAAGTTCTGTTACTGAGCACAAACTTCAAGATAAAGAGAGGCAAGATCATGATTATGATAATAAGGATAATGATGTTGATCAAAACAGTAGTAAAGGGAAAGTAGAAGAAGAAGAAAATTCATTGCCATTACAGCTTGATGATTTTACTTCATTTCCTAAGCCTACTACATGTTCTGTCGAAGTGCAAGCATCTCAGGAAGAGATGAAAGGTAAAGAAGAAGGAAATTTCAACGCTTCATCGCTATCGAAACAAGTTATGTTTGTACCTAGAAACGCTACTGCTGAAGCACGTATTACATCAAAACAAGTCCCTGCACATCAACTGTCTGCATATAGACTCAAAGTTCACAACAAGCCTCTGTTACCCTATGTAGATATAAGCTACTGTAAAGACCCCAACGTACTCGTAAAACGTTTACAACTGCTAAGAGCCTATCATGATGCTGGTTACACACAGTACAAAGAAGATATTTTTGAAATAGAGCATGAATTACGTCGTGTTGGTATTATTAAGTAAGCGCTTACCCTCACCTAAGTCATCCGTCTGTAGTATATAGTCGATCGAGTAGCTATATTCGTATAGATTATTTCCCAACATTCTCCCTTCCTTAGGGTGTTAACTCCGCCTCTAGTTGTAGAGCCGGTCTCAAGCCCGGATAAAGAGAGGAGAGGCGCCCTAGCCCTTTAGCCCATTAGCCCTTTAGCCTATTAGCCCTACAAGGAATGTGCGGTAATCTAATCTTCTTAGAACAAAGGTATCCCCTGACATGTTCTAAACACATGTTGTATCGAGTACAGTGTTCTATTATAGTCTTGATCACTTATTTAGTGTTCTAAACACTTCAATCAATGTTCCGATCACTTGACAAAGTTAACGGCATAGAGTGCGGTGTTCGATTCTAGTCTTGTTATGTTTCTTTAGTGATTTGCAAGTCTAAACATGCATAATGACGTCATCACTGCAGCGCGCGCTTACTCTAGCTATCCCGATGCAGGTTTAAACTTGTTCGATAGAGCTATGCCTTGACATAAGAGGAGGCCTTAACAGCTTATGTATAGCCGCTATTGTTTAAAGATAGCTGCTGTGAAGAAAAAGCACGTCGAATTTTTCAAATTGCCCGCCACCACATTTCAAAGGTATGAGGTTTAGTGCTCTAAAGATACCTGCACGATGCAAAGCTAGCTTTCTTCATCAGAGCAGCTACCATCTTGTGTAAGCACCTCTAGACCGTATCATAAGCAGCTGTGTATAGTCATCGTCTTGTCGCTACTACCTCCCGCAAGCACCCCTAGGGCGTCTCATAAGAGCAGCAGCCATCTTGTGCAAGCGCTCTTAAGCTGTCTCATAAGAAGCTATGTATAGCCAATATCTTGTAGAAATAGATAGATGCCAATGCCAAAGGGCCTAAGTAGGAAACGAACCGTCGATCTCATCATTAGACTATATTTTTCTTATGCTATCATGTTCCTGATACTGCAAACCTAGGTATCAGGTAGAAAAATTTTGTCCGTTTTCGAGATATTTAACATTTTGCATTTTAGCCCCAAATTTAATGAATCGAACTAGCACGACGCGTTAGCCTCTAAGCTAAGAGCAGCAGCCATCTTGCGCAAGCACCCTTAAGGCGTCTCATAAGGAGACGTGTATAGCCGTCATCTTGTGTCCGCCATCTTGCGCAAGCATCCTTAGGGCGTCTCTAGCCATCTTGTGCAAGGATCCTTAAGCCGCCTCATAAGAGCAACCACCATCTTGCGCAAGCATCACTAGGGCGTCTCATAAGGAGCCTTGTATAACCGCCATCTTGCGCAAGCATCCCAAGGGCGTCCCATAAGAACCTGTGTATAGCAGCCATCTTGCGTCAGCACCCTTAAGGAGTCATGTATAGCCGCCATCTTATGCAATTAGCGTCGAGAGAGGACTGCTGTAGAATTTCTCTTTTTAAATTATCCACCACCACATTTCAAAGGTATCTAGCTAAAGATAGCAGCACTGCGTATGACAGGTGACGAATTTACATCTACTACGATAAAGAGGGCAGCACGGTGCTCTCTGGATTAAAGATGGCGGATGACAGCTGTCAAAATAGCACGTGGCTATGTTTACCAAACAAGAGCACGTGGAATTTGCCGCCACCACATTTCAAACTAAAGAGGGCAGCACTATGCTCTGTTGATTAAAGATGGCGGATGGTAGCTGTCAAAAAAGCACGTGAGTTTGTTTCCAAACAAGAGCACGTGGAATTTTTCAATTTACCGCCACCACATTTCAAAGGTATCTAGCTAAACATGGCAGCACGGTGATCTCTTGATTAAAGATGCTGGATGATAGCTAACAGAACTTTTCAAATTGCCCGCTACTACGTGCTTAAGGTAGTAGCCATAAAGAGGGCAGCACGGTGTTCTGTGGATTAAAGATGGCGGATGACAGGTGATGAAATTGCCCGCATGATAGCAGCACGGTGCTCTGTTGATTAAAGATGGCGGATGACAGCTGTCAAAAAAGCACATGGCTTTGTTTCCAAACAAGAGCACGTGGAATTTGCCGCCACCACATAGAGGGCAGCACTGTGCTCTATAGATTAAAGATGGCAGATGACAGCTGTCAAAAAAGCACGTGAGTTTGTTTCCAAACAAGAGCACGTGGAATTTTTCAATTTGCCGCCACCACAGAGGGCAGCACGGTGCTCTCTTGATTAAAGATGGCTGCTGTCATGTGGAATTGCCTGCCACCACATTTCAAAGGTAAGTAGCTAAAGAGGGTAGCACGGTGCTCAAAGATGGCTGTTGTCAAAAAGCATTTTTCAAATTATCCGCCACCACATTTCAAAGGTAAGTAGCTAAAGAGGGCAGCACTGTGCTCTATAGATTAAAGATGGCGGATGACAGCTGCACGTAGATTTGTTTATCTCACGCTAGTGAGGTTAAGTTGGTAGCACTAAGGTTTAGGCCCGCCAAGATGGCAGCACTGCCGATGACAGGTGACGAATATTACAACTACTACGATAAAGAGGGCAGCACAGTGCTCTGTAGTTTAAAGATGGCGGATGACAGCTGTCAAAAAGCACGTGACTGTCAAAAAAGCACGTGGCTTTGTTTACCACGCGCTAGTTAGGTTAAGTTGGCACTACTGAGGTTTAGGCCTGTCAAGATGGCAGGACTGAGGTTAGCGTTGTTGTCTGTCAAAAAGCACGTGGCTGTCAGAAAACACGTGGCTTTGTTTACCTCATGCTAGTTAGGTTAAGTTGGCACTAGTGAGGTTTAGGCCCGTCAAGATGGCAGCAGTGAGGTTAGCGATGCGTTGTTGTCGACGACAGCTGTCGAAAAGCACGTGGCTTTGTTTACAAATTCAAATCTCCCGCCAAAATTCAAATTTCCCGCCAAATTTCAAATTTCCCGCGCCACGGGCGGAGGAGGAGGCGCCCGAACTCTCCCATTATACTACTCCTAACGCAACCTATCACGCCCTTGATTATTCTTACACGTATTACTTTAACAATACGGATGGAAGGAGCATGAAAATCAAGGCTTGAGCCAAAATTCGAGATGACAAGACGTTGAATTGCACCGTAGTGGATATTGCTGCTATGCAAAAGAAGGAATATTATTCTATTTATTTCAAAAGATCACGGGCAACGTGATTATTTTTAGTGGATTCATAACATAGTTGGATAGCATCCAATTCTGAGCCTGTCTCCCCACGACAGAGTAGTTCTACATATTCTACGGAAGAAGGGCGGGAAATGCAAATTTCTTGGTTAAAGGTGAGATCCGCTTACAACTGCCACATGGGAAAATCGATCACGCAGGCTAAAATATATCGTAACATGAACTGGTACTTTCCAATTCATGCTGTATGAACTGAATTCACATGGCCCAGTCGAAAGCATGACTGGCTCACAAGCAAAGTAATGGGAGGCTCGACCATGCATTTTTACTGCACTCTTTGGAGAAAATAAGTGGACAAATGAAAGGGGGGCATTGATTCCAGATATGACAGACTAAATCTCTTGATCATCAAACAAGATATTGATGTTGACACCACTAGACAACAGGGGGCAGAAAATACGACACTGGATTGTATATCATGCGTTCTGTGGCATATCACACCAAGCAAAGGTGCAAAAGCCTGTAACCCTTCTTCTTTACGCGAATACGTGATTCCTGTGACAAGTAATTTATCAGGTTCACAATTAGTTTTCAGTAAAATAATGTTTCATTTTGCATTGATAAATATTCTACACGAACCAGCTATATTGCTGTAACACGTGGCGCTTCTTAGGTGACGGATAAAGGTTCCCCGCTGGAGTGCCGATGAACATGAGCAAAATATAAAAGCTCTCGCGTACCAAACATGTACAAAGTCTTTAATGGCAACTTTGGCGGAGATGGAGACGTTCACTAGGGACCAGATGGCGGAAGAGGTACACTAAATTTCTGGAAGATAATGCAGAAAAGAGGGTAGCGTTTCTTCTCTACAGGAGTGGCTACAAAAGGCATCTGTTCTCCATGTCCGCAGCTGCGTTACTACCTTCCGTCATGAGCCCTTAAATGCTTCAAGACAAGCCGGCCGTAAAATAATACCGTTACATCATTACAGAAATATGTCTCATGGTATCGGAGCCAAGGTTAGTGCAGCCCCTGGAAGGGACGCGCATTGCCAGTGCCCAGTCAGCATGAAAAGTATGCTAGGGTAACCGTCGCACGGGCTGTGACGGCTAACCATGCTAGTACCCCCATTTTGTAGCCCATCATTGAATTATGCCTGGGTGAAGCAGCGAATAAGCCACTGCGCTTGAGAGAAGGCTTGTAGGCATCTGAGAGGTGCGGAAAAAAAGATGGAATAGGGAAAAGTCATGTGAAAAGAGGTGTGGTTACTAACTGGTGTACAACAGAAACCGAAGAACAGCTCATGGTGTTGACATTGTCATATCAGCTAAATTTGACTGTTCAGTCACCGAGGTGCAAAAGTTTGACAATCGCTTGATGTAACTCGTCCGCATTGGGGAGAGAAGGAAATTCCAATTTTTCAGCGCAACGCTCAACAAACTGACGAGCGCATGAAAACCAAAAATGCGTTCTGGGCACTGCCTGACAAGAAGACCGCTGCCGCTGATCTGAATGGACGTGTCGGACCGAGGAAAGAAGAACAAACAGTCCATGGCGTTCATGGACATGGAGAAAAGAACGACGATGCCCAACAAATTCGCGATTATGCAGAAACTGATCATCGCAAACACACGGTTCAAAAAGAATGATATTCATCTACTCTGTACTACAGTGGCTCCCATCCAATTCGCATTGACTACATCCTTGTGAAGGGGTGAAATCTCGAAGATGTTCTAGAGATAACAGTTGCCCCTTATTAAATCCTTGCGATGCACCAACGACCAGTCCTCTAAGCTGTGGATAAAGTCACCAAGAGCCAATACTTCACAGGAAATAGACAAATTGGGATCAAATGGTTGCCCCTGAAGAAGGAGACTAACGTTGTTGCAAAAGTTACAGAGTCACAAATCACCATAGTTGAAGTGAGCCGGACTAAAATGAAAGATGCCTTTCGCTCTATTCCTGGAACAATTAAGTCAGGGCGACGACAACGAAGGATTAAACATGACATATGGCCAAGGAATGAAGATATTAAATATGCAGTACGGTTGAAGAAGCAGCTGTACTACGAGTTTCTTGCTCATTGGAATGCCTACAAGGCAGCCACTCGTAAAATGAAGGAGGTATTTGCCGTAACAAAATCAAACCGGTAGGCAGGTCTATATGTGAAACATGACATGCGCGAATTCGAGCGGAATTTTTAACGGCTAGTCAATCGAGCCATCGCAAAACGTCAGAAATCCAACGTTTTTACGGCATCAATGAGGAAACAGACGATTTGCTACTGGACAGGCGGGAAGCGCGAGTACACTGGTGGAACTATTTTGACAACATCTCAATCATGGAATTTCCGTATCTACCAATCCTAATCACCTCCGCTGTTGAAGGTCCAACGTAGGAAAATGACGTCACTAAAGTCCAGACTATGCTGAAGGAAATGAAACCAGGGAAAGCCATCTGTCCCGATTATCTTCCAGCAGATTTTTGTTTCTCTCAATGGGGGGATGCAGCAGTGTGGCTAAAGCAAGCTTTTCAACCATATCATCAAAGAAGGTCAACAACAAACAGACTAACGACGGAATATCAATTCAGAAATAAGGGAAGCCCTGCCGATTTTTCTAATCACGGCCCGGACATACTTCTGAGCCTCGCAATGAGAGACTTAGAACAAATCTTCGACAAAAGGATTAGCGATTTAGCCAAACATACAAAAAGCCAAGCTGGATTTGTGTAAAATTGTGGCGCAATAAGAGAAACCCATGTTGCCGGAGTATTACTTGAGAAACACTGTGAAAAGCATAAGAGGCTTCATCACAAATTTCTGTACCCTTAGAAGCCCTTCCATCGGGTACTTCATGACCTAATCAGTCAGCCCTACAAGTACATGGCATTCCAGAGCACCTTGCTGAGAGGGTATAATTGCTCTACAAAGAACAAATGAGTTGTGTTCAAGCTGCCGCAGGAGCGTCTGATGACTTCCGCATAACTGTAGGAGTCCATCAAGGCCCCGGCTTATCACCACTGCAGCTCATTCTTGTGATGGACACAATTACCACAAACCTGCGCAGTCCAATACCATGGACACTTCTCTAAGCAAATGATATCATTTGGCTGAAGAGAATAAGCTAGACCTGCAGCGTCAAACAGAAGCCCGGAACAATCGACTAGCGCAATAAGCCCCGCGCCTCAACAAGAACAAGACAGAATACATTGCATTACATCGTCGAGAAGTTGGAACCATGCATGTTGACGTTGAAGATATAGCACGAGTAGAGATATTTAAGTACATTGGCTCCACAATCTATGTTTATGGCCGACTTGCTGATGAAGTCAACTTAAGGGGACCGGGGACACATATTTTTCGGTAAATGGATGAAATTGTCGGAATTTGAATTCTGGCATAAATAAATTGTATTAACCTTCCTCTACGTAACAAAGGTGGTTTTGTGTCGCTGTGACTATTTTTGGCGTAGTTACGGCCGTTTTAAATGGCTCTGCACGGTCATTTAATTCTCCACCACGCCCCCATTCCTCTGTATGCTCGGCTATCCGTGTCCCTTCTGTTACCATTAATTCCCCATTTACAGTAGCATTGAGATGAAACAATTTTTGAATATTGGAATATATACTGCCGTCTGTTGGCTATGTTATGAACTACTTCAACCTATAATTTAGTCAACATAAAACTTTATATTTCAAAACATGTTATCCATTCTAGTGACATGTTTGACTTGAAAAAATTCTATGTGGTTTTAGAAGTAGTATTTTAATATGTATGAGAGTTGTAATCAAATGATATATTTAATAAGTTAGTGGACAGCCTGACATCAGCCTATACACTTTCTTGTTTACTATTGGGTTTGTTAGGTCAGTTTCGTGAATTGCAAGCAAGGTTGTGGGAAATTTTTAGTGAATATTATATCAAATCATGAGGAAGTAGATCCATCCAATGTAGGTAAACAAGGGCTTGACATTGCTGTATCAGTTGATGGAACATGGCACAGGCGTGGCCATACATCTCTCTATGGCATTGGCATAGTGATTCACATTCTGAGTGGATTAGTTATAGATTACCATGTGTTATCTAAATATTGTCACATGTGTGTTGTAACTGCTCGGGAACTGGGTGATGATTCTCCAGAATATAATATATGGCTGGAAGGTCATAAAGCATGTGGGGAATGCTCGAGGAATTATGAGGGATCATTTGTAGCAATGGAAGTATTTGCAGCTGATATTTTATGAAAAAGATCAGTGGAAGAATGTGGCATGCGCTACACAACTGTGCTTTCTGATAAGGATGCCAAAACATTTCTCCTCCTTTTAAATAAAGCAGTATATTGACCAGATGTACAATTGAAGAAAGAAGAGTGCATTAACCATGTTGCAAAAAGGATGGGGACTGGTTTGAGGAATTTGGTGAAAGAGTGGAAAGTAAACGGAACTACACTTGGTGGAAGGGGGCCTGGAAGTTTGAAAGAAGCAACTATTGTGAAGCTCGCAAAATATTATAGGCAGGCAATATGTCCAAATATTCCCTCAACAGATAATATAAAATCTGCAATATATGCCTCACTATACCATTACTCCTCCACAGATGAAGATCCTAAGCATAAGAAATGCCTTTGAGGACCTGAATCATGGTGCTTCTACAACAAGAGTATCGCAACTGGACAAACCCCTCCAAACCCACAAAAAATGTCAGTTAAGTTCACAACTGCAATGCTGCTGAAAATTGTGCCTGTATACCAAAGGCTGGCATCAACAGAACTTCTGTCTAGATGTTGTAGAGGGGCTACTCAAAATGCAATGAAAGTCTTCATGCATGTAAATGGAAAATGTGCCCAAAAGAGACCTCTTTGTCCTCAAAAAGACTTGGAATAGCGGTTTCTAATGCAGTTGCAGAATACAACATGTGATGTAGTGCAACACAAGAAATGAAAATGGTTATAAGGAATTATAAACTTTCACCAGTATCCAACAAACTTGCCACACAAGGAGATGGAAGAAGAAAATTTTACAGTCAGCGGTCAGTCACACAACAAAAGAAAACAGCCAGGAAAGAACTGACAATCCTCAAGGTACACAGGGAGGAAGCCAAGAAGAAACAGGAGGGTAGGAGTTATAGTGTTGGTAAATTTTAAGAGATTTGGAAAGGCCATTATGAAAATTTTAAATAGTTTTAGAACTAAAATTCATTTAACTCAAAACACCATTTTTTGTAACCTGCAGTGCTCCATGCGGGTCAAATCTAAACCTACATTTACCAAAGTCGGTATGTAGCTTCTATGTGACCTAACAAAGAAATTGTAGGATGGATTTTGCATTCTTCTTCAACATACTCATTTTATGAGGCAAAATGTACAGAAAATTAGTGGAAAATTACATGAAATAAAATTAAAAAATTGAAACAGGAGTTAATTGAGAAACATAGGGTGAATCAAAAATTCCACCCTAGAGTTGTTTTGTATTATAAGGAAGAATCATTTCACAAGTTTTCAAACTCTCAGGTAAAAGTCCATCCCGCAGGGAACTTTTTGAAAGTTGCCTGTTTCGCGAGTGTCATAAACACAAAGTACATCATATCTCATGAACTAATAACGATATTAAGTTGAAATTAAGATATATTCTTTTCATAATAGTCCTACATATTCCATATCAATTTCATTGTGATTGCTCAAAAATTGTGGAAAATTAGAAAATGTGTCCCTGGTTCCCTCATTTGGCTGAAGAGAATAAGCTAGACCTGCAGCGTCAAACAGAAGACCGGAACAATCGACTAGCGCGATAAGCCCCGCGCCTCAACAAGAACAAGACAGAATACATTGCATTACATCGTCGAGAAGTTGGAACCATGCATGTTGACGTTGAAGATATTGCACGAGTAGAGATATTTAAGTATATTGGCTCCACAATCTATGATTATGGCCGACTTGCTGATGAAGTCAACTTAAGAATATACAAAGCCTGACTGAAGTGGAGAATGACAACAGGCGCCCTTCCGAACTTTGGACGAAGGGCCATCTCTAAACTAAGTTCTACCGAACTGATATCTGTCCTATCGATATCCATCCTGTCGTTTTCTACGGCGACTGCTGACCAGCTCTAGAGGTAGAACGCCAACTAAGCATCATGGATACGAAGTTGCTTAGGTGGAAGGCTGGCATAATTAGACTAGATCACATTTCAAATGATGTTATTAGAAAACGATTTGCATTGCACCGATCCAGAAGAAAATTGGGGAAAGGCGTGTGCGCTGGTTTGGGCATGTGCGTGTAGAGGACGATACATTGGGAAAGTCAGACTATTACACAGAAAGTCGGCGAAAAGAGGCGCCAGGGACGAACCAGACAGCACAGACTGATAAAGTGCACAACGGCCTGAAAGTTGGAAGACTACATGCAGACATGGCCCGAGACCGAACTAACTGGAGTCAATGAACCACAACACCGGACCCTGCCACCAGATGCAGACTGATGAATATTCTGTTACAAAAATGAAATGCAATGGATATTCTACACATCCTAACATTCAAATTAGTTTATTGTATGTTCAAATTTTCTCCCCTAATGCCTATGTCCAATATCTATAAAAACTTATTTTCGCAAAATAGTGTTTGAATGGCTGAACGCTTCTGGATTTCGTGTTTATGTGACTCCTATAAATGCATTGTGAAGAGAAACTTATAACTCAAAAAAATAAAAAAAATGGCTATATCTGTGTTAAATGGGAAGGACAGTTTGAATATCCGGTGAAATTCTATGAGTACCTACAAGAGGGGAGTCCGTCAGTGTATTCTAGCCTGAATAGAATTTTGCAATTCATATGTCTGCTTACATACGTCATAGACAGCAGATGACCATATTAATCAGTTTGTTATTTTCACTCCGATCACGCCTATAAATATGAAGACCATGGAGGAGTGGCTAAGGGCCATGTGACACTCAACGCAATAAGCCTGGAAGGAAGCCACATAACTAAGTGGTTAGTTCAGGACCATGTGTCTCTACACAAACGGAAGTAAGCCTCATCACAATTTAGCTCAGGGCGATGTGTCTCTCCACAAATGGAAGGTAATCTCATCACTAATTGGTAACCTCAGAAATACGTGTATTTCCACAAGTCAGCAATTAGGAAATTTTATGAATCTTAAAATATTTTCTTATGTAATTCAATACCCAACTGGCATGGCAAATAGTTTAGACATTTTAAAGGAAGTCATTTAAGTTGCGGCATGATATTTATAGACTGCTGAAATGAGAGTGAGGAAACAATAGCGCCTGAGGTGAGATATAAAACAATGTGGGAAGTAGCAGATAAGATCCGGTCGACTGAATCCTTCAGAAGCATCTAAAATCTATGATGTAAAATGGACTAAGCTACGTAAGCAATGGACTGTCCTCTGACATATATGCCAAGAAAAAAGAAGACACATAAAATGCATGTCGCTTTGCTGGTCTCTGCACAGAATATGTTTAGAAAGTAGAAAGCTAATTTAGACTCCATCAAAAATAGAAATATGATTTTGTGTGTGAAAAGGATTCATAAGCAACATTTTTACTGGTGGTCATAATACAAGATTGTTCTCCAACGTAGCCTACTGTGTCCCGTTACACATGAATGACAAAGAAACAGAGAGTGTGAGCTGGTACTTGGTAGTTCTGAGGACCGACATGAATATTTCTTGCCACTAGTTGTGAAAGTACAGTAGGAACAAGTCAGTGCATCACATAAGAGCCGAGAAGACTCTAACCAGTCACAAAATCAAATAAACCATTCAGAATTCATAGTTTCCATCACAAATCTGGTTTGAAGTCAAACCTTAGGCTATGACTAGCCATCGCATGACCTGCTGATACAAGGGCTTGGTTAAGAGCACCAATCCGAGACTATACAATCATTTCCCACAGATTATCAAAGATTACTTCACACAGTAACCAACAAAGGTGTGACAGCAAAAAATTAATTAGCAATGTCACAACTACAGTTCAAAAACACTACTGTATTAAATGTTTTAAAACAGGACATACACTTGTGGTACTTTGTAAGGTCAGTGACAATAATTACAATTTTGAAAGAATATTATATCACTACGTTATTTACCTATTATTATTATTATTATTATTATTATTATTATTATTATTATTATTAGCATAGGGCAACAAGTTAGATACATATATACAAATATATAGTATTTACAAATATACACAGACAAGAAACATGTTTTATAGCAGAATGTCCAGCTGAGTGATCGACTGTATAGCTTCCTCTGTTGGTTCCAAAAAGTCACTCGGGCTACCTGTGTAGGAACGTCGTGTACATTCACTTACAATATGGGGATCATCTGTCGAGATGCACCACAGTCTCACTCTGGTGATGAGATATATTTCCACTTATAAAGGACATCCCTGCGTCGTCCATGATTTGTTCTCACCCAATTCAGTGGTCCAAATATTACGCGGAAGATGACGTTCACCAGAAAAGATGATGTGTAAGGAACTGTCTGTGGCAACTTTCCAGCGACTTCTCCATTCTTCTAAAGGGTGAAGATTCCCATCAGCCAATGCGACAGCATCATGCAAAGATGGATGTCGTGACTCCAACCTTGTTACCTCGAGAACAGGAATATCATTCAAAACAGGCAGTTGAGGGTTCATTTCTATCTTCTTGAACTCTCGGATGGGAGCATTTTATCTTTTAAAAACAGGTGGCATTATACCTGACAGAATTGGGAGACAATAAAGGGATGTGGACTGGATAGTACCAGATATTAACCGCAAGCTAACATTCAGTTGAGTATCAATTAGTCTTGTATATGGGCAATCCAGCCAAACTGGTGCACAGTACTCACCACACGAGAATACCAGTCCCAAAGCAGATCATAAAGTCTTTGCTGACGAACTCCAACTTGAGCCATACAATTTCTGAAGGATAATATTACGTGTTTTGAGCATTTTTGACAGATTCATAAGATGTTGTTTGTAAGATAGTGTGCGATCAAGCGTAATCCACAAATATATGGGATAGCTGCTATGCCGAAGTTCTTGGTGACAAAAACGTATGTGAAGTTTAATGCCAGCTTGGCGATTATTCAGGTGAAAACATGACACTTCTGTTTTCTTAGAGTTAGGACACAGTTGCCATTTCTTAAAGTATGTTTCAAGTGAAATCAGGTCTCTTTGTAGCACCACTTCTGTCACACTAAGGTATCGATTTTGAGTGGCTAGTGTTATGATATCAGCATAAGAAAATGTTTGCGATGATGTTTCTGGGAGATCGGAGATATAAAAATTGAACAGTAGGGGAGACAGTACCGATCCTTGAGGTAATCCATTTTTCAGCTTCATTTCTCTACTCATACTATTTCCCATACACACTCAAAATTTTCTGTCATTGAACATATTGCTTATAACCTGCACGATGGTCCTACGGGGTGCAATTCGGAGAACCTTGTAAATTAATCCTTCCCTCCATACTGCGTCAAATGCTGCTGTAAGATCAATGAATTCAGCTGAGGTCTTGAGTTGTTTCTGGAAACCTGCTTCCATGTGGAATGTCAGTGAAAGCACTTGATCGCAGCAGCTGCGATTTGGCCTGAATCCACCTTGATCAACTGTAATATGCTGAAAAATAGTTGCGCTGATTCTGTTGTGGAATAGCCTCTCAAAAAGAAGGGCAACTGGTCTATAATTGCTTGGGTCATTGGCAGGCTTACTTGGTTTCAAGATGGAAATCACTTTCGTTCGTTTGAATTCTGCTGGGAGTTGTCTGTTCTGTAGAAGGTCGGTAAAAAACCTTAACAGCCAACTTCTTGCATTCTTCCCTAAATGAATGCGAAATTCTGGATGAATGTCATCAAAATATGGAGCTGTACTTGGTTTAACGTCTTTGAGAGCAGCATTGATGTCTTGCACCGTAAGCGGTTGTGAATACCTTGATGTGCGTGGTGTTCTTGATTCCAGAGTTTGAGCTGGCGCCGTATGTATTTGGTAAGTTTCTTATCTGATGGAGTTTGGGAAGTTGTGACGATGTGAGATGCTACTTCATCCAGAGTAACTCGAGGCTCTTGCTTCATCAAAGGTGTCCTTCCTCCAAGTTTTCTGCGGTGCCCCCAAGATCTTCTACTGGAATGAGTTAGGTCGATATTCTCCAGTGTCTCAATCCACCGTTCTCTCCGGGTAGTATCCATGCTGGAAAGAAGTTCATCAGCTATGTCTTCATCACCAGTATGCAGATATTAGTTATATAGTTCATCAGTCTCTACATTCCAACCAGGGATGTATTCTTTTCTATGGCATACTCTTCTTAGCCGCCATCATAACGGCATTTACGAAACTCTTGTAATTGTGCTTGGGAGCAATCCACCGAACACATTTATCCAGTTCAGTGGTGAATGTTGACCAATTTACTTTTCTGAAGATCCTCCGAGCATGTGGTATTGACCGTACAACAGGAATTTTGACGCCAATGTCCACTACAATGGGGCCTTGTTGACTGTGGGGAAAATGTCGTAACATTTTACGACTGGTATGTAAGGGCTGTCCTGCATCATTGCAGTTAACAAATCACAAGTCAGGATTGAAATCCCTATTTCATGCAGCTGACTGGAAAGTACCAAGATCTTTTGGGTCAAAAATCAGATTTACTTATAGTTATGAATTTCATTGGTTCCGTATTGAAGTGGGATTACAACAAAATTAAATTCTTTTCAAGGTCCACCTATTCAATACAATGACGTTTTATTGTGATTCAATCACATGTCAAATAGTCAAATGGTACCAGTTTCGGCATCTATGTGCCATCATCAGCCTTGGGTACAAATTAAAACAAGATATACATTCCTAAAACATCTAAAACACATTTTAACACATTATAAAATAACATACAATTAATGTGGTGATACATGAAATACGATAAAATTATGCCTTAGTTCCATTCCCCCGCAAGCGCTCCGCCTCCTTCCTTCCCCTCACCTTCCCCTAGCCTCCTTTACCGTTGCTCACACACTTCGTCCGGCTCCGTCTGTGTAACAACACGTTCACATGCTGCTCAAGGTGAGTCAATCATCATTTAACGATTCTAATGTTTCCAGTAACTTCCATACATTGCTTCCAACATCTAACTTAGCTAATTTCTTCTTCAGGTTCAAATTGAAGTGGGAAGTCATCTCTAAATACATCGCGATCTTACATGATCAAAGTAAACTTCCCTGGAACCACCTAATATCTAAAGGAACAAATGTCATTCACATAGACAGCATACAACTGTAAAAATTCACCCGGATGCACACAGACTGAATTATGTAACGAACAGCCGGAATTTTAAGAATTTTATATCATACCAATTGTATCATAATTTTATCGTATTTCATGTATCACCACATTAATTGTATGTTATTTTATAATGTGTTAAAATGTGTTTTAGATGTTTTAGGAATGTATATCTTGTTTTAATTTGTACCCAAGGCTGATGATGGCACATAGATGCCGAAACTGGTACCATTTGACTATTTGACATGTGATTGAATCACAATAAAACGTCATTGTATTGAATAGGTGGACCTTGAAAAGAATTTAATTTTGTTGTCAAAAATCAGATGAAGATTGTTCATTTCTGTCCATTCTACGAGTTTCGTTCCACATTCACTGTTATTCGAGTACTTCCATAGTTCGTGATGGCTGTTGAAGTCGCCTATATAAAGTGCAGGGTGTTGAGCAGTAGGTAGAACGGTACTTGGCCACTTTGCGTTTGGGGGTTTATAAATGTTAAAAATAGTAACATCTGCCACTCGCACAGCAACACAATGGATGTCTTCGTCTTCATTTTGAAAGAGCAGTGAGGCATCTTGGATATTATTAAGAACATAAGTAGCTATACCATGTGCACTATGATATGTTGCACCAAGAGCTGTGTAACCATTAATGCGGCCCCTTTTCCGAAACTCTTCTTCATTGGCTGCATGTGTTTTCTGTATAGCCACAAAATCTATATTATTATCCAGAATAACTTTGGATAGGTAGTCACATTTTGTTCTACTCATGCTTTCTACGTTAAGCTGGATGACACAGATAGAAGGTCCAATGTTTCTTGTCTGGTAGCTCCGAGAAGAGCTATTTCCATGAAATACTTTTGTCATTGCCGGGAGATTTTTAGAAAGATAGGTCCAGCAGCCACAATTATTGCTTTCTTAGTACCACCCGGGGGTCACGTGTATGGCACTTTGAGGTTAAACCTACGGACGTGAAGCAATAATGTAACGCCTATTTATCTACTTTTATGAGATAATAAATTCACTTACTTGAAGAATTCTGAATTTTTTTAGGCAACCTGCACAAATTTAAAACTCCACTTGTACCTTTCCATTTTATTAGGTAATACTAATTGTGTAAGTATGTTTGCAATCAACACACTAGAAGCACCTGACTGACAATGATAACTAAAATGAATCAGAAAGTGTGACCACATCACTGGAATGAACATAAACTCAATAGCACAATGTTTTTACGCTTACAACAATGCACAAGTTTTATTTCAAACTATGATACCGAAGATGTAGCATAACTGACCTCAAAGTTTCATTTCTACAACACATTATCTGCTTTGGCGTCCACAAATGGAGGAATCTGACTTAACACACAAGAGAACAGAAATGATCAGAAAAAAGGAATCTAACCAAATAATTTCAAAATGACATTCTTCGAGTCATCACATTATTGAACTCAGCCATCATTATATTGATTAATGAAACTGATTATGTTAGTTTTAAATATTTATTGTTTACAATGTACATAAAACTTAACAATTTCAAATTTGTAGATTTAATTTTTAATCTACAGATATCGCTTTTTCTGTGTGCCACTGTTGGCATGAACATATAAAAATATTACTCAGAATATCTGGAAGCAATAGCTTCAGATAGCATTTCAGATGATAGGAATGTGATGAACAAATGATGCAGAGAAAGTGAAAGAAAGAACACTTTTTCATGGTTGCTTAAAGGTATTGTAAACAAATACACTTCAAAAATATCTAGCTTTACCACAGATTCTTTTTGTAGATGTATATTGAATAAAACTACGAGTACATGATGGAACATTAAAAATGATCTTAAAGTTCCTGAATATTTTAGATAATTTCAACCAATAGAATTTTCACATATTAGTGTTTAAATGTAACCTTGTAGAGACAGGATTGAACTGATGAAAATGGCCACTTTTGGAGATAAACCAACCACTACTGAACACAACTGTGAATAGGTACAACATATTCCATATTGTATAGGACTTGTAGTATACGTACATTGTTTCTTCTTTGATGTATGGCAACAGCTGATCATCAGTTTGTTCCTCTATGAATATTTCCTCCTTAGTATCTTCGGAAGGCTGTCAGTAAGAAATAAGAAAAGTAGAATAAAGAAGTAAGGAAATAAAAATATATAGGCCTAAAATAGAAACAGCTGAGAAATTTCATAGTGGCACAAGAAGACTATAATTAATTTATCTCCCATTTAAAAAATATATAATGGAAAGGAACAATCAAATGAAAATCCCATTAAATGCAAGAGAGGTGTCTACCTTGGTGGCAAATGGAACACAAAAATACATTATCATCAAGCACTAAATTTTAAAAGAACAGAGAAGAAGACAATTTCCTAAAAACAGTATTATAAAATTTTTGCTCTTTTTTTCTATTAAGCACACAGCTCATCCTTAATAAATGTAAAGAATTTACAAACTCTTACTCATAATATTTTCTGTTTTACAAACATAATCAACACACATACCACTTGTGCAACTACTTCAAATAATACTGTACAAATTCTATTAGGTAAAAATTTACATTGCATTTACTTATTTATTTTATTTTTTACCCTTTTTGGAACCTAAGTTGCACAATGTCCTGCTGTGTTTTAACCTGAGTCCCTTTTGCCACTGCTTTTCAAACAATTGATGAGATATAAGAACATGAAAAGGAACACACTGTTGGATAGCAGTAGACACAGCAGCATAGAAAGGGGGCAACATTGCAAATTTGTAAGTTTAAAATCTCCTACATATTCGTGAATATTCAGCAGAGCATATGTACACATACGTGTATGTGAACAAGTACAATTTTAGGAAAATAAATAATAGTAAGCAGTATCTCCAAATCATTGCCCAATACCATTCCTTGCTTCTGTTTATCTTTCTGTTGATCCCTAATTCCACAATAACTAGCCATTTTCTTCATCCTCTTATATTCATATTCCCCTGTTCCCAACTTTCTACATATGACTTGACTTGTCACCTCTTTGTTCATTTCCATGTTCCTATATACTTTCTTTCCAAAAACACTTCACTGTAATATCAAATAATCCCAAAGTACTCCCACCACTTTCCCAACAAATGGACAATGCTTATATCATAAGCATAGAAATATCCATCATCCCCCTCTGTACATCACATTAAGACCAAAAGCATAAATCACTTAATGTCCCAATCAATGAATTAATCAATCAATGAATCAATCAAACCACAGCAATTAGGGCTGTTGGTTGTTTAAATAGAAAAAAGATTGTGGAAATATATGAAACAAATTATTTCAATCACTAAATCGTCTTTCTATAAGTGAACATTTGCCAAAATTTGTCCCCTTGAATTCAAACTTATCTTCATGTTGCGACCTTTCCTAGACTTAAAGAACGTGATTTAAATGTATTCATCAACTAATGTCATTCCAAGCCATCTCTCGAATGACATCTCAGAATATACTGCTTAATCAAACAACTTGTCTCCTTTCTTCAAGTCTCCCCAGCTGAAACTTTGCAACATCTCTGTAACACAACTCTTTTGTTAGAAATCACCTGCAAGAAATGGAGCTACTTCTGTGGATCATTTCCTGTTCTCTACTCAAGTAATACTGGTGATGGTCTCACACTCTCATTGTGGCTTTGCTGGAGATTTATATGCCCTCCCCTTTACAATCCCTAAAAAACCTCATAATCATATTAAGAGACCTGTAATTTTATTTTCAATATGTTTAAATGATTACCATAATGAAGCTATATCCTTATTATGAATAGCTAGGTACTTACAGAGATCCCCATGAAGAAATATCACCCATCATTACAATAATAAAACCGGAGAGGACTCTTTCTATTTGTGAACCAAAGAAACTGACTTTTCACCACGTTTACAAATATAGCATTGCCCGATGTCCATCTTACAATATTGTCAAGGTCTTTTTCAGTTACTCATAATCCTGAAGCTTATTCACTTATTTCAGTTCATTATTCATATTGTTTAATATATCAGAAAATAAAGGTCTCATAATACTGCCCTGTGGGACCCAATCCCATAATTGTTACAGGATCAAATAAAGTTTCACCTACTCTAATGCTCTGAGTTCTATTTTGTAGAAATACAAATGTTAATGGTAAAAGGTATATTTCTACCTTTATGTAAACTATCGACCTTTATAGCCTAATCCTTGAATTTGTTTGGAGGCAAAGTTTCCACTTGGGATATCCTGGTCCACACTATTGTATTTTTTCATACAGTGGCTACAGTGAGAACCACAATGTAATTTCATTATTCACATGGTTTTGTGTCATTTTTGTTAGTGATCGTGTTCTGTTGTTTATCTTTATTATCTGCATATTGTTGCTGCTTGGAAGTAAATAATGTGACCTATTGTAAAGACTGTGCATTCTGTAGATTACATGTATTATTGATACTATTCAGGAGTTCAGTTGTATTTCCTAAGAGTGGTTCTAGAGAACTGTCAAATTTTGAGGTTATGGGAAGACGAAGAGACCTTTCGCCAAGAAAGGCACTGTCAGAGAACTACTTCTTGAGAAACGTCATTCACAACAAGAAATAGATTCTAGATTGCAAATACCACAGCAATCTGTAAGTAGAATTTTAAAATGTGAAGATAACGGGAAGACAAAATGTGATGATGATGATGATTGTTGTTTTAAGGGGCCTAACATCGAAGGTCATCGGCCCAAGACAAAATGTCAACAACGTGTTGGAAACTGTGGGCAAAAGAAGAAACCAACCCCAAGGAGGAAGCAAAACCGATTAATTTTTCAGTAAACAACCGCAAGGTTACTAGTTTGGATTTACGTAAGAAATTAGAAGAGTATGGGTCATTTGTATTAGCCAGGACTCTGAGGCGAGAGCTGTTTAATGCTGGAATGAAAGCAAGATGACCTCAAGGCAAAGCAAAGTTTACTCCTGCTATGGCTGCAAAGAGGTTCCAGTGTGCCAAGACTCTCCAGAATTGGTCATCTGATGAATGGAAACAGGCAAGTCCATGACAATTACTGTAATTCCTAAATTATCATTCATTATTCCATTACAACCCAATCTAAGTGATGTAACCGTACAGCACAGTAAATGTATGAAATTCTTCTTTTAAACCTTACAGCTTATTGCATTTAATGCTAGGCTTATTTGTTTTATTTATTTCAGGTTTGCTTTAGTGACGAATTGGTATTTCCTGTCAAAGAAGAGACAAGTCAATATGTCAGAAGATAAGGAGGAGCATTCCATCCAGATTGAGTGAGGCATCCAACTTCAGTGATGGTCTGGAGTGTGTTTTCTTGGTATGGCCGTGGACGATTATATATTGTAGAAGGAACTATCAGACGTGAACAGTATAGTATTAAGAACCCGTTTGGTAGCTCAGGTGCAAGAGTAGGTTGGCTAAAGTGAATTTATTTTTATGCAAGATGGGCCTCCTTGCCACAAAGCCTAGAAACAGTCCATACATGAACCCCATAGAATATTCTTAGCCGATAGCAATGAAAAGTCCAAAGAAAAATAACGACAAAAATTGGCTTGATTGAGAAGCTCGGTCAGATGTGGTGTCATGATGACGATTTAAAGAGTCAGTGTAAAATACTGTTTGAGGGCATGCCCAGTCTAATCAAGTCGCTCATGAAAGCTAAGGGGGTGCATACCTAGAACTAATGTCATGAACTTAAAAATTGGTAACATCTCATGTGTTCAATTCTCAAATTTTTAATGTTTAATAATTTGGCCATATTTTTATAATCACCCATTTAGCCATTGTTTTATCTATCCCAAACGCACTAATTTTTGTCAGTAGTTTCCCGAGATCTATCCTAAGAAAATCCTTAGATATGTCAATCGTGATACATTTGACATCCTGAATCTAATATATCTGCTATATCCTGCTGGAATCCACAAGATGAGCTTCAGTGGAATAATATTTCCTAAACCTGAACTACCCTCTATCGAGCCAGTTGGTAATTTCTTAAATGTGTATAACATAATCAGAAAGAATGCATTCCAAGAGCTTGCATGCAACACAAGTCAAGACGACTATTGTGTAATTACTAGCTTTAAGCTTAGCACATTTTCTCTATACACAGAGTGTTACTACACTAAGTATTCATTCATCTGGTATAGCTGTTTCACACATACCCTAATCAATATCTCAAAGAACTGACTTTCGTATATGCCAAGAAATTTTACCCATCCCAGCAGCATTTCTAGTTTAAATTTTTTGTATATTACCTTCAATGTTCCTTACAGTGGATATTGTAAAGTAATTTCAAAGGATTAGGTGAAATTGTCAACTGCGTCAGGTACTGCAAAAGGACATGATCATACCATTGGTGACATATCCTATGCATCACGAGGGACGGCTGCGATGACCATCGACTAATGAAGTGTACACATTCCCATGTTGTGTAATTGCTACTTCATACCTTTCTTAATCTGTCAATATTCAACACCGTACACAGCAACAAGCCGTAGTAACACGGCTGAAAGTAATTCCAGTATCAAGGAAGAAAATGTACACTGCCGGCTGGTGCTCTCAGTGCTTTTCAATTAGCATTCTGGCAGTGAAAATTGCATGAGTTGTTCCAACACCCTTAATGAAGATGCACTGGATAGCAATAACGCCAGCGATTTCACCCAGTCAATAATGAAGGCTACTCTAAAAGAACTTCTCATGTACAATTGGGTGCAATTTGGATGGTAATTTGCACATTCTGCTGAATCGTCATTTTGCTCAAAAATAGGCACAAGGATGTTTACAGTCCAATGACTGGGAACAGAGCCAGAGTCAACTCTGGCACTGAATAAGCTTGTCAGCCAGTTGATAATGAGTTCTTTAAACTGCCTCATCTTCCAGACGTTTGCTGGATGGTCATCCGGTCCTGGCGCTTTTTGGTCCTTCATACTCCTAATGGCACTCTCCACTTCCTTTGATGTGATGCATAAGATGGGACTTACCATCAGGAATAGGGTGATGTGGTAATTCAATGCAGGAAATATCTACAAATGTTGTTGCCGATGATTGAGGATTTCTTGTTTGTCTACTAATCACTGGTCATATTTGTCTCTAATGCAGACAGTGTGCTCAATACTTGTGTCAATTTTCGTCAGATGGAAAACGGTTCTCGTCTTCTTCTGTTGAGCTCAGTGGTGTACAGATTTTATCAGGACAACACCGACAAAAATTTAAGGATGCTCTTCGTATGATGTTAAGAATAATGGTTCAATCAGACTGGCGGGAAAAATTATATTTTTGAGAAAATGAGGTTAAATTGTTACTTCCTGGTGCGCGATTGAAATTGAAGAGCTGCTGCTGCCTTTCAGGGAAGACAGGGTTAGGTAGATGTTGTGGAGTGTATAGGCAGACAGAGATAATGCTTCCTCATACAACTTCGAAAGGATTGTCTCTAACAGGCAATATCCACAGTCCATTTATCTAATAGCCGTAACTGCACACACAGTTAAAGAACACACTGTATTTAATACACACTTGTCAGTCAAGGAAAGCACCAGATTGTTTCTCCTCTCGTCTGTTTGTCGCAGTAATATTCTATATTAATTAACATGCTCGAAGATTGTGTATTCCTTCCCTCATAATATTGTAAACTCAATGAAATACTGAATGAAGGAATCAACACGCCGAATGATTTGATTACAGTGTATGTTCAATAAGGCCCCCCTCCTACTTTGGTGTATAGTTCACTATGGCGTAGTAGTGAGTGACTATGGACTATGTCCAGGATGTGTAGTATGTGGCGAACGGTTTGGAAAGCTGCCTGTATTCTTGTTACAAGATGTCTTCTCTTTCTATAGGGTTCACATAGTAGACAATTCGTGTAGAACAAACTGTACAGTGCCCACCGGAGTTTGGAAGCGACTATACGAAAAGAACGAGAAACTTGTGCATTCGCATCGAGAATTACCTATTTCTCCAAATTTCACTTCCGCTCCCTTCTCTTTTCTGACGCATTGCGGCTGACTCTCTGACATAGCAAATAGAGCAAGTTCATCAATCTGAACTGCATGACCGGAAGTAACAAGGTCACTTTAATTTCCTCACAAGGAAACATTTCCCCGAGAATCTGGCTGCACCATCATTCTCAACATTACACGAAGAGCATCCCTGATTTCTCTGTCAGTATAGTTCTCAGACACCTTGTACACAGGTCATTACAGTGAGTGTGTCTCGATTGAGCTGTATGTGTTCTGTGGAGTCTTTTGTGAAAGCCAATTTATATACAGGGAAATAATTGTCTTTGAGGAACCTGTGGCTAAGAAATCTCAATCTGAACTGCATGACTGGAAGAAACAAGGTCACTTTAATTTCCTCAAAAAGAAACATTTCCCAGAGAATCTGACTGCACCATCATTCTCAACATTCCACGAAGAGCATCCCTGATTTCTCTGTCAGTATAGTTATTATACACCTTGTACACAGGTCATTACAGTGAGTGCGTTTCGATTGAGATTTATATACAGTATGCCTTCGCCTTATCCTACAACTCTTCTTGGACTGCAACCATCCATAGGAAAGTTAGATATTCAATACAAGAGGAACTAGGTTATATCGTACCCAAGTTTACTGTGACGGTTGCAGAGAAAGACCTGTAGAATGTGTCTACATGTTGTCAAATGCATTAAGATCAACATGAGGAAACTTTATGTTGTTGCTAGGGTCTCCTTCTAGTCTTTAAGCTTCCACCACTTGATGTTCTCAGGGGCATAGAGGTCCTTAAATCCGCTATGCCTACCTTATGCAGAGGTGGAATACAGTCAGATGATATGACATACACATCCTTTCTTCATCGTAGATCACGGTGCTGAACAACGATAAGGTCAATTTGCTTAATGCAGTCACCACAAGTGAAACCTCAAATATGAGCTCCATCATCATATCAGGTACCGAAAGTATTACCACCATGGCAGCTATAAAAATTCTTAGTGACCATCATGCGAATTAAGGTCATCACAGAGAAGTGGAAACTCATCTTCAGGATATGCTGCAACATGACCTCGTAGTTCCTGCCAATGCTCTTCCTTATCCAGGTCATCACAGCCAGATTGTGACATAGAAAACACAAGTTCGAGAGGATGCAACGTCAAATGTAATTCACATAAGGCTGTCGGAATAGCACTGAACCTCAGCAACTCAATCTTGCATGCTTGCGCACACAATGAAATCAACACCATTCCTGCTGGATGTAATCTGGCAGATAAGTTCACAGACATCTTTGATGTCATGAGATTTCTGGCCTTTCCAAAGCGAGCAACTTAAAATCTAATTACATAGCTACACTTCAATTCTAAACTGGACTTACATTATCAAAATTGCAACAGGTTAACAGGAAAAACAGAATGAAAAGATTAAGTAATAATAAAGCAAGAATGATATTTACTAATAAAATAATTATTCTACAATAATTCTAAGCCACATTTAGATGTATCCTAACTACAATAGTTTAACTGAAGCAACAAATATTCCTAAAGTATGAATTTATGGAACTTATGAGAATGTAAATGTTCATTGACTATGTACATAAAATTTAGTTTCCTTGATTCATCAAAGATACAAAAAGGTGAATAGTTTGAATGTAATTATCAGTCAAAGAACAGTGGCCAGTTATAATCATAAATTTAAGCCATATTAATGAAAGTTAATTGAACATAACCTACGGCATATTGTTTATTTGATGGTTTCTACCTTTTCTCTTTCACACCGACACAGATAGATCATATGGCGATGATGAGCTAAAAATGGCTAGGAATGAGAAGGAAGCAATCGTGGCCTTAATTAAGGTACATTCGCACCATTTGTTTGCTGTGAAAATGTGAAACATGCACTTCAGGGCTGTCGACAGTGGGTTCGAGCCCAGCATCTTATAAATGCAGGCCAAGAGCTACATGGCCAGTTATTCAGTACAACAAGGAAGCAATTGCTTGAATTCCTTATCTTCGAATACTTACTGTGAGAGTATATTAATATGTAATTTCAAACAATACATTAAAAAGTAAGTTTTTATTTTAGAAATTCAGCTTTCACAGTTCCCCAGATGTACATGCACATTTGGACATAAGTTTTAATTTACATGTCCAAAATTTTACGATACATGGGGTTACTTTGGAAAAGTAAAGAGTAAAGTAGATTCCCAAAATTCTATGCAGAGCATGCCTTCCTCCCTTGAAGTCAAGATGGGCTGCCTACGTATGCTCTTCGGATCTAGGATCAAGGTGGCCCTTACTTCTTCGCAGCTTCTCTGTATGCCCTTCACCAAGAATCCCTTTAAGAGACTTATCAAGCTTATCGGCATTGTAATTACGTTAGACAATGCTTCCAAATTTATGCTTATATTCTTGCAACACATTCCGAAGTAACCCCATGAAAGAACCTTACTCAGAAGAACAGCCAAAGACATGATTCTTGAGGTGATCAAGCTAATGCAAGTTGAACCTAACAGCACTTCAGTTAGAGTAAAACAATTCACTTCAACTAACATTTCTTGACAATGTGAACATTTGATACCACACGATACAACAAGCAACATCTCTCACTGAGGGACAAAGAAAAAGAGACAACAAACAAGAAAAAGTTTTATCACAATAGTTCTATGAACTTTGACTGTCCTACATTAACACAGATCTATCCATATTAAGAAACAAAGTACACATATATGTGAAGATAAACCGACGTCCAGAATTATCGCATGGAATATTTGGAAGAGAAGTGTACGAAAACACTAATAAATTGCAGGGTATATGTTGTAAACAGAAATCATGGATCAAAGGTATCTGGGCATAGAAAAATACTCACAGGTCAATTTATCTCCAAAAGTGAGGAGACAGGGTTGGATCAAACACATTTCAATGACACTTGGGTGCAATATCAATTAAGAAATAGTAAATGTAATGATTATCATTATTTTACTGTAAAACCAATTATAGTATTAACATTAACAGCTAAAAGATAGCTCGGCATCTCAGAGAAGTTAACTGTTAACAATGTAGAATGACACTACATAAGCACTGTACAAGTCTACAGATAGTTTCACCTTAAAGTTCTACACAACACTTTATAGTGCAAATGCAGTTTTCACACCACACACAGGATTACTACAAACCAATTTTACTAATTCCGCATCAATATATCGAAATAATACACTTTTAATACTTCTGCAAAATTTATACAGCAGTGTATACTGTGGAAAGGAATCTTTCACCTACAACATATTGTAACCGAAAATGGCATAACTGGAGTTAAAATTGAGATTGCCGCAAAAGCCTAATTTAATTCGGTCAGTGGGTCATTTACAACAGCTGTGGTGAAGGCCAGGATCTGATAACACTGGAGAAATTCGCCTTTAGGCTCATTGCTGCATGGCCGTGTGGCGATCCACTCCTTTTCTCTTATTGGTCAGGAGGTTACCATGCAACAGATATGAACAGTTAACATTTTCAAGCCTAACACCGCCCAGCAAGTTTTCAGAACTCTTGACAAGAACAGTTTTGAACCATGATACTTTAAGAAGACGTGAAAAAAATTATGATTGGTTTCCAACTAATCACACTTTCTAGGCCGAGAACTGATAAAAGCAGTGTGTAATCGATGCTCAACTTACTCAGCTCCTACACTACTGATTTCGTACTGCTCTACTTTAGAGCACAACTTCACTTCGCTTTCCCACTACAATTCTACAAGATATTCTTCGCCTAGACACGTTTATTTGTCGTGGTGTCTCATAAAGGGAACACTTTATTTCGTCTTCTACAAGACATAACCATGACTATACTAATTCCAGAACATGTGTGGTATGCATAAATCATCTGAACCCACAAGTTAAGTGTCGACTGACATTTAAAGAGGCATGGTTGGAACACATATCAATGTGCCGCTTCAGTTACACACACACACAGAGAGAGAGAGAGAGAGAGAGAGTGTTTGTGTGAGTGTGTGTGTGAGAGAGAGTGAGTGTGTGTGTGTGTGTGTGTGTGTGTGTGAGAGAGAGAGAGAGAGAGAGAGAGGAAGCCTACTGTTACGAGAAGCCTGCAAGACAAGGAACAAGGGGAATCATCATGCTGCTTGCAAGAGGAATCTTTACTTTCATCATGGTGCACCTTGCAAGGGATATTCCTTCCGGAATGTCTAACTTAAAGGGGAGATCCCACCAAACCCTAAAGGGTGGTAAAGGGACCAATCGTGAGACATTGCCAGCCAGGAATAAATCAACTTCCATCATAAAATTTTAAGTAACTTTTTTAAATATTAATTTCATTTCCAGAGGGACTTCATTCTTGATATAATATTTTCTATTACTTTCTGCTGTTGCAGATTCTTATCGCTTCTGATCTACTTATTGGTGTTGGTAAATTTTGTGAATGATTGAAATACACTCATGTCCATAAAATCCAGAACACCTTGAAAGACTAGAGATAGGAAGTCTATATTCATAGGACATGTGCATTAGTATGTTCTGAAGACAGGTCCACATCGACATCTCTGCGCAACACCGACTGGTAAATTGTGCCTGCTGTGTTTTTAGTCTTAAGGTCTATAAAATGTGCTTAAATGTAGCTGTGTATGCTTTTATAATATACTTTATATTAGGCTTACACCTTGTCAAAATAAGTAATATAGACCTTAAGATTAAAACAACGCAATAGGACAAAGTTATTCTAGGAACTTGTTTTACTCGTAAAACTTGAACGTTAATGATGTAATTCAAGGTCATATGTACATAGCAAAGTTTTATCATACGTTGTGATCCTTTTAATGTGTTCAAAAAGTGGTATCTTTTTAATATATAATAGTTTTCTAAACTTAGACATAAAAAACAGTATTATTCACTCTGAAACATATTACCTAATGTCAGTCAAATATGAAATGTTTATGGGCAAGGTACAAGTATTAAAAAAATGTATTCTAATGTGAATGTATATGACAGCTGAGGCTGACTTGTGAAGAGTCGAAACAGGTCCTGTCATGAAGAAGAAAATTTTAATAAATTAGTATTGATTAGGTGGATCTCTTTCTTTCTATGACATATTTAGTTCATCTACATGAGTTGAGAAACTAAACTCTTGGCACTAAGGTGACATAAGTGAAGTGTGCTTTTATGTCTATTTAGGTATGACTGGACAATGTGAGTTGTAACTTCAAGGAGGGGGAGATTAGGGTTAATGGACTAGCAGGTAGACAGATTGATGGGATAGGTGGGGAAGGGGAAGTGTGGCAAGGGAAAATATTGCTATGGTGAGAGGGATTATGGCTGTTTGTGGTATGCATTGCCAATTGCTAAAATGAAACTAAAACACAGCATGTGACTACACCCTATTAATGGTCAGCAATTAACATATTTTAGGTAATTAAATTGTCAGTAATAATAATAGTGATAATGTGCAACAGCAGATTAGGCATACAGAATACTCAAGTAGGAGCTTTTTCTATGTAGTGTTGACGTTAAAGCTATGTACACGTAATAAGGAGGCCTGACTTAAAAGAGAACGAGTTAGGAAAATTTTATTAAAGAGTATGTAGATCGACAGGTGGTAGGATAAGAAGACAGATTAAGTGAATAGATATTTACACAGATAGATAAATACAGTAAATGGATAGATAGATAGACAGATAGACAAATTTATTTGAAAAAATAAAAAAGCTAGCTCCTCAGCTGTGACTTACGGTAAACGATGGGTTTGGACTCACATAGTCAAGTGATCAAATAGCACCGCAAGAGAAGCTTATGCCATAGGAAGTTCCTTTAACTGGCACACTTTTAATTTCATCCCGTCAGCCTTCTTGATTATGATGTCTCCTGAGTCAGTCCAAGTGTTTCTAAAACCAAAACACTGGATTGCTGTCATTATGATGGACATTCTGGTAGCTGTGAGATCTTCACAGATTGTTGTGGATGAGCCTTTCAGTTTCTTTTTCCTAGTGAAGACATTCTGCCATGAGTGATAAGACACAAATTTGAATAGGATAGGTCTTGTTTTCCATGGTGATCAAGGACCTAGTCTGTGACACCTATCAATATCATTAAGTGTAACATATGCACCTACTGCTTTGCACATGCTGAGCACTAGTTCATCTCAGTTTTCGTTCAAACATTCGGGGATGCCAAAAATCTTACATTATTCCTCCTGCTGTATTGCTCCAATGAATAACATTTGGAGTCCATATCTTCCTTCATTTTGTGGATTTCCACCTCCTTTTTATCAAGATTTTCAGCCAACTCTGAAAATGCTTCGACATTAAACATTAAACTTTTTTCAAGTTCTCTTATAACCATTTCTGTTATGCAGGTCAAAATGGCCTGCACAATTTTTTAAAGGAAGCTGTCCGAGTTAATAAAGTCGTCCGGCGTGCACTTCATGAGGGGGTCTACGTTGGCATCATTGGTAGTGGCTGGTATTCTAAGTCTGTTGTTTTGGCGGCCCATTTTGTTTACAATGCAAATTTGGAAGAAAAAGAACAATACCGACAAAATGTGTTGGTACAATTCATAAATACAAACGTAACACTGCCACAGGTTTTTATCACTTCCACTGCTGTATAACACCTTCAAATCACTTGATTACTGAGGAGCCTCACTCACCCACGTCCGTGACGAACCATTTCATCAGATAGGTAAGAAACTCAACATGGCATGGCCCGAATGGTGTCACGATGCATTACGCATTTACACAAGGTTTACCTACATCAGCACATTTAATAATTGTTATAATAATAATAATAATTGCAATAGCAATGAGCACTTGAATGAGTATTAAGTTCAAGTGATTTTCACACTTACCTGCATTCAGTCAGTGTATTTTGTCTCTTTTTACATTTTACGAGGTAGTGTCTATCGCACACATCATTACATAGTAAACAACCAGAGTCATCTGTTGTCTATTTGCATATTTCGCTGTGGAAGCCATATATTTAAGCTATTAGAAAGCTGAAAACGCAATATAGGCCTCTCCATTCAGCAACAACACAGAATATACAATAGTAAGCAAATCAAAACATTGAAAATTGGATCAAAAGATCAGAGCGCTATAGGCTACCCATATAGCTACTGAAGCTATTGGTTACCTCACATTCAATATCACACTTGGTTTTGTTTGAATGTTTATTCAGTTTCCTTTACAATTTATTCCTGGCATAAAAGACATAATGATATAGATGTTGATTCCCATAGGGAATCTGAAATATTTGTCCTGAATGAGTAAATTTATAATACGAATATAAATGGTCCGTAATTGGACATTATAAATTTTCCAGCTAACTCATTTTTGGTTGCCAGCGTTTCGCCCTTGTGTGCTAGGGTGGGCTCATCAGCTGGCAACCAAGAATGAGTTAGCTGGAAAATTTATAATGTCCAATAATGGACCATTTATATTGGTAATATAAATTTACTTATTCAGGACAAATATTTCAGATTCCCTATGAGAATCAACATCTATATCATCTGATGGCCAAGCAGGCATCAATTTTTTGGTAATGAGACAAAGTCTCTCAGTGCATTGGCACTGCCGGTGGCTCCAGTTAGCCTACGCAGTGGCCTCCACGGTATGCACTAGCCAGCGTATTGGTAGGTGTGCTAGGTACCAACTGATGAGCCCACCCTAGCACACGAGGGCAAAACGCTGGCAACCAAGAATGAGTTAGCTGGAAAACTTATAATGTCCAATAACGGACCATTTATATTGGTATTATAAATTTACTCATTCAGGACAAATATTTCAGATTCCCTATGGGAATCAACATCTATATCATCTGATGGCCAAGCAGGCATAAATTTTTGGTAATGAGACAAAGTCTCTCAGTGCATTGGCACTGCCGGTGGCTCCAGTTAGCCTACGCAGTGGCCTCCATGGTATGCACTAGCCAGTGTATTGGTAGGTGTGCTAGGTACCAACTGATGAGCCCACCCTAGCACACGAGGGCGAAACGCTGGCAACCAAGAATGAGTTAGCTGGAAAATTTATAATGTCCAATAATGGACCATTTATATTGGTATTATAAATTTACTCATTCAGGACAAATATTTCAGATTCCCTATGGGAATCAACATCTATATCATCTGATGGCCAAGCAGGCATCCATTTTTGGTAATGAGACAAAGTCTCTCAGTGCATTGGCACTGCCGGTGGCTCCAGTTAGCCTACGCAGTGGCCTCCACGGTATGCACTAGCCAGCGTATTGGTAGGTGTGCTAGGTACCAACTGATGAGCCCACCCTAGCACACGAGGGCGAAACGCTGGCAACCAAGAATGAGTTAGCTGGAAAATTTATAATGTTCAATAAGGGACCATTTATATTGGTATTATAAAAGACATAAGCCTACCCAAGATTAGTGTTATAAAAATTAAAAAATGTGCTTCTATTAAGGGATAAATAAGGTATGTCCATTTTATCTGGCCAAAGAACGAATTTCCAAATATTTTCTGAATTCCCTGACATTTCCTGGTTTTCCCACTATTAATCGAATTCTCTGACATTCCCTGATTTGCGGTTTTCCATGCAGGTGGACACCCTGTTAAACCCTTATTTGGGCCGATGACCTTCGATGTTAGGCCCCTTAAAACAACAAGCAGCATCAAACTCATATTTGTATGGGGAGGCAACTCACTTTTTATTTTCGTTGAAGTGAAAAAAGGTTCATGACCGTGTGTTGCTGTGTATGTTTTTACTAGTTGATGTGGTAACCTCCTTTTGTCGAATCAGTCAAGTGGAGACGCTCATGCTTGAAGTTGGTTACAGCTTCAATGTTGAAACCGACTACTGAGGGATATGTAATGCAGAATCAGTAACGAGAGGAGGGTAGAACGATATTTAAGATCAGAGAAAAAAGGGTAAAATTTTGTGAAAAACACTGTGTATACATTTACCTACACCGTCAACCTTTCTGGTATGAACTAGTTGCCTTTGTAGCGTCAGAACAAATGACACTTGCACTTCTTGTATTGTATCTGTGTGGTATTGAGGGAAGGGGGTGTGGCGGAGAAGAGGAGATGGGGAGAGCATTGAGCTGATGTGCTGTTGGCTGTAGGCTGAACATTTACAGCGATAATGGCACAAACTCCTTCAGAGTAGCTAAAGAAATCAAGACCTATCTGTAAAACAACCTTCAGAAAACCAACTCTTCACACAACTGCAGGCATGGGACTAAGTTTCCTCCTTTTTATAACACACGGTCCTCTATGTAACACTTTGACTAGAGTAATCAGGATGGTGATTTTAATCCCTTAGGCATAAGATCACGGCTGATGATGCACATGCAATGGGCGAAACATCCCCTTAAATTAGTATGACAAGATGAAATTCTTAATTTTAAGTACCCAATGTGTATTGAATACGAGGATTTCAATAAACTTTTGTAACCTCGTTGAATTAATGTACATTTCAATATGGACCAGTCATGAGGTTTGTAACATATAATTATCCGAGATTGTTGTAAACAACCAACGGAGTGAAACTAAAGTCCACTGTTTGTATCGGAGTTGAACCCTTTACACAAATATTATATTAATGTTGTGCAGGAAACTAAAAACTCATATTAAGACTATTAATCCAATCATAGATGAAGAAGGCCATCTTCTTGCCAGTGGATGACTGCACAATACTCCAATACTAGCGGACTGGAAATATTAGAAATTCTGTATCACCTCACAAATATAATTATGATGGCAGAACACCTTGGACTACTTCATCCTGGCACTCAACACTCTGAGAGACAAGTTTAGGATCTCTTCAGAAAAGGGAACTGAAAGAAGCCACACTCATACACATTTCAGGTGTTACATCGTGTCATACTAATTTATGTTATGCCCATTGCATACGCATCATCAGCCGTGATCTCACGCCTGTCAAAATCAGGATCCTGATTACTCCATGCAAAGTGTTACATAGAGGAATAATTAATGAGAAATACACAAATGGTGCCTTTAACCCCGACATACCCATTCCTTAAAACTAGAACAGACTATGCTGGCCCAAATCTAAAAAAGAAATTGTGTGAAATCAAACAAGACCAGACTGCTAGCTAATAAGGCTCTCTACTTAGACATGATACCCGATCTCACCACAACAACATTTCTCTCCGCACTTTATCAACTTAGTTCTCATAGAGGTCAACCCCTAAACATTTACAGCAATAATGGCACAAACTTCAACGGAGCAGCTAAGGAAATCAAGGCCTTCCTGCAATATAACCCTCAGAAAACCAACTCTTCGCACGACTGCAGGCATGGGACTGATGTGGCATTTCATCCCTCCTGCAACACCACACTTTGGTGGAATCTAGGAAGCAGCTGTCATGAGTCTGATTTAACGCCCCAGACAAGTGATGGATTCTTATCGCTTCACCAACAAAAAATGTACCATTCTTGAAACACATAAATCCTTTCACCAAAGCTAAATGATGAACCTTTTGACACCTCTTACCTAACTACAACCAATTTCCTTATAGGAGAGCGAATTACTACACTCTCTGGTCATGATTATACTTCCTCTCTCATCACAACCTTGCATACATGGCTATATTTTCAGCAGCTAATCCAGAACTCCTGGATGAGATGGTGAAATGAATATCTCAATAAATGGGCAATGAAATACCCCATAGCAACATAGTCATAGTAAAAGAAGATGACACGCATGCTATGAAGTGGACGATGACAGTGATCAAATGTGCTTTCTGGTAATGATGAATTATTCATGTAACGAATGTTCAGGTGAGTAATGGTGAACTTACAAGGTCTATTCACAAACACTATCCCTTACGACGTATGAAACAGAAAGGCAAGATAACTCTTCAATGGCTTATTTATTCATTGCATGTTTAAGTAATATTGTTCCGAGATTATCTGTGGAACGCAGAGAGGTGAAAGAAGGTGTCAGCATTAATGGGTCTATCTACGATATCAAAGATTAATTTAAACTTTAAAACAAAGGTTATATTTCTTTTCAGATCTCAAATTTAACAAAATTCTTCACTAGGTCAAGGAACAAAATATCAGGTACAAAATAGCAAACAAGAATAGAAATTAAAGGGTTGGAAATTAAAAGTTTTGAGCTTCCAGCTCCAATTTACAAGTTTACAATGCCACACATGTTGCGTTTCGTTAGATAACGAGAGATATCTCCCAAGACACAGTTCCAGAGCACCTTGCACCAAACGTTACACATACGACCTTCCAAAGGCCCGACTGAAAATTGCACCAATATCAGACAAGAGTTTACATGCTCTTTAAATTCAACCAAGGATGCTGTGCTCCCAATTCCTTACAGCCTACTCAAGGAAACATTACACAAAACTATACAATTTCTGGCATCTCTAGACACAACCTACAATCCTTTACACAGCGGTATCTAGTACCCATACTTCTGGACCTTCATGGAAGAGAACAACAGGTTATATTACTGGTACAAACTCAAAATGTATGCAGTCGTAAACTTGCACTCCTTGAAAACCAACTTTTGAAACCCTACTTGGGCTTGTGGCCCGATGATGCAGAGGCTAATTCTACACAACTGAGGTGACTCGAAAGAGAAGTTAATGAGTGATTTACAGAAGAAAAAGGTTACAAAATCGTAGTCACCTCAAGATAAACTGAAGGGGAATTCGAGTGGGTAACGCACTCTCTATCCCCAATTTACAGTTTAAGTCTGTATGAAATTTTACATTAGCAGAATGAAAGCTTACATTTTTGAAAACACATGATTACATAGTTAAACATTAGAAGCTTCCCCTCCTGTGAGTTTAAGGAGATAGCTACAGATATAGAAAACTGGTGGCCATTACCTGGGCTGACGTTCTGCCTGCCAAAGAATTAGGCCTCCTGTCTTAACACACACTCAGAAATTTGACGAGAATAAGACAAGGTAACTAGAAAAAGTCGCGGCTTTTATACCCGAGGGGAGGGTTCGAGAAGGCTCCGGGCAAAATCTGACCACACCCTCTCATTTTATTTGATACTCAAAAAGTTACAAGAAGCTTATGATTGGCTGAAAAATAAATACAGAAAATTTGTGATTGGCCAGACTTCAAAGGAAGTGTTGCAAAACATTGAAGTATCAAAATAAATGAAAGTAAATTTACTTGAAAAAACTTATAAACCCAAAACTTCTTTAAATCATTAATTATTCCACCTTGCACCAGAGTGCAGGACCGTAGCTTTTTGTGGGGACATCTATGGAGAAAAATTCAAACTTTTTGATGTACACCAAAACAAAACAAAGAAATCCAGTCAGTTTAGGAAACTTTAAAATAACATACTCAGTAATTCAGTAGTGACATCTTCTAATCAATGTCCCAACATTATGCATTAGTGGTTTCAAGTTTTGTTCGATAGATAGTGTTCCTAAGGCGCTTCTTTTCAATGTGTGGGGTTGAGGTGCACCTCCCGGTACAAATATTTTAAGTCACATTGGACTAGTACCATCACAGACCACATTAGGGAGAAAAACAATATTTTCCCTTGCCAAGAGATGGCTACAATGTGTGTAGTGTACAAGCGAACAATCACAGTAAACAAGCATATCACCTGCAACTTGTATCAATAAATTACTGTATTATTTAGAAAACAATAATTAATATAATCAATAAGATAACAAAGGTGTTTCATTTGGAAACGACTAGTAAAATATTCTGTAACAGTAACAAAAAAATGTACCTTTTAGCTACTTTGTGTTCAAAACTAATTAACGAATTCAAAAGTATTAGTAGGAATGATATCAGCTACCAAATGACATAGAGTAGAGTTCTTTGGAATAATCCAAACTGCTACACAATTCATAACGCAAGATCGTGGAACAACTTGAAGGAAAAGTGAAAACTAGATATGTAAACAGTCAATCTCATAAAAAAGTATATTATCGGTAGGACTATCAATCATGTGCACTAAAAGGATGGATCAAACCCTGGTATCTGTTGAGCTAATTTCTACCCATTTCCATTATCTGACGATGGATTATCAAATTATATACACTACCTCAAGAGAGTCTTCCTGCGATGACTCTGGCTCGGTTAAATCTGATTTAACTTCTTCTTTCAGAGCTATCACTTCAGACACATGTTCAAAATTTTCCTGTGGAAATTAAGAAATATTAGGTATGCTCATAACACACATCTACAAATACAGTCACCAACAAATGAGCATCTTAATTCATTAATTTCCAGTACTACAGTTACTTTCAGAATTTCACTAATGTTTAAGGAAGATTTCTACCAGCAGAGGATTGTTATAACCAAAGGCTGTACTGAGAATGGTGTTACCATTCTTGCTCACTCCTTATGTCAGAGAAAGGATGAGACTGAGAACAAAATATAAAATGCCAAACGTTTTCTAGCCATACCAGAAGATATAATACCAGAGATGGAATGGGGGCTATCTCACACAGAATTTGGAAGGACGCAGCCATAGGCATAAACACTAAATTGTATGAACTGTTTTCATATGTTCAATCAGATCAATCAAATGATAAAAGTTGTCTGAACCAATTAGAAGCGTTACATTTCTAAATGATTTTTTGTTCTCAGGATAGAGTTTGTTTATAGACAGATTAAAATTACTTGAAATAATGGAATCACATTCTCTACTATGGTTTTGCTGAGGATCACAGGAGCTACATAAAACATTAATACAGTTCTGTTTGAAACAGCATACTTCAATGCTTCCAAGTGTAAAATAAAAAACATAAACATGAAAGAAGCAGACTTATCACAGTCATATAACAGTGAAAGATGTGATGTAACCCAAAGTCAAAGCAGCTAGAAATGAAATATTGCACTACTATAAGCATGTTATCTAGTGTTCTGTGAGGAGCTGAGGGGATGAGGACACCGTCAGTGGAGAATCAGCAGTGTTGGAGTTAATATCTGCAGTTTCAGAAGATCTTTTATGATCTACTACGAGACATTTAAATTTCACTCTTAGATTCATAAAACCTTGTCAGCATTACAGGGGGGAGGGACTGTGATTAAAAGCTTATGTTCTCATGTAAATTAACACGTTGCCTGCCAGGACATATAGCAAGAAATGTCCCGGTGGCCAAAGCATTTTTTCTACTATGCATGTAGTAAATAAGCATTAAAGCAAAATTCGAAGTGATATTCCACTTAAGTGTTCAATGTACGTACGAAATACAATAAAATTTCTCAGCACCCCGAGGTACCGCCGTGGCCCCACAGAAAAGTTCACTGCATGGTTTTGCCTAGACGGCCAGAGCAGTACAGTCTAGCGGTACCAGAAGCTTGCATCGCTTGATAGTACACATTGTAGATAACAGAGCGAGCCATGATTTGTTTACTAGCGCTTACGACTACAATCGCAAGGCACTCATTCCTTTAGAGTAGGGGGTGTGTGAAATACTTGCGAGATATTTCTACGTTATTTTACCAGTGAATGGAGAGGTTAATTATAAAAATGAAACCGTTTTCTTTCCGAACTCGGAAGATAATGACGCTAACCCTTCAGTATGAGATCTCTGGTAAGTAGTGTCCATGTCAAAATGGTCTATTACATTTTGCAACACAAAAAACTCTTCACTAAATTAAATTTGAAGGATATTTATTTCCTATTTACTCCTTGCCAAATGCTCAACGGTAATGTAAAATTTTGCTATGTTGTCGATGAATGTTGTCAATTTAGAAAATGCAAATACGCTCATTTTTACGCTATATTTATTGCGATAACCGTAGAAATCAGCTCAGGTATGAGTGCAACAATTTGGAAGAAATCTGTGTAACGTATTGATTAGGTAATAATAAGCTTGGGGCGAAAATGGGAAATCACAGAAATCCATAACCAGGTTTCCCGACAGTAGTATTCAAGTCCACTATCTCCAAAATCTTGAGCTTGCGAGTTAGCTAACCCGGCACACCTAAGCGCATGGCTAAACTGATTGGACAAATACTCACATATTGCCAATGAATGGAGGTTGGATTAATAAAAAATAAAGACTATATTTTGGAAACCAAGCACGCCAGGATTTGCTCCGAGGCCATAGCGGTACGCTAGCATAGCGAATTCAACAGCTCAGCGGTCCGCCGGCCCGGCAGGGAAAGTCAAATAGCAACGCCTGTCAGCGGTACTTTGTACCGCCGTGGCCTCGTGAGACACTCACTCAGCGGTACAATGTACCGCTCTGGCAGCCAACGTGTTAAGTAACTAATAAAAGTGAATTAAAGTAACAAGTTCTAGAAGTGAATTAAAGTAACAAGTTCTAGAATATGCCAACTTAACACATTCAATACAGAAGAGAAGAGTAGCTGAACTAAGGAATGGATGAAAAGGATGCACAAAAAGGACAGGGAAATAATGACAAAGAGGAAATATAAAAAAATCTGTTTAATGTGCCTTAAGTGCTTAAAGTGTCAGAGCCCACTAAGAAGGGGCATATAAAAGAAAACATTCTCAGAAATCATACATTCTAGAGCCCTTAGACATGGTTCTCTATATAACATAGAATCTGACCTGTATTTGAGGAATAAAATGAACTAATCACTATTCTATTCATCGCAATACCTAAAAAGTGTCATCCAAAGAAATGCAGTGACTACCGTCTCATAAGTCTGATGAGTCATGTGCTAAAAGCATTCTTACGTATAATACACGCATGCATTAGAACAAAGTGCGAAATAGACTTCGATGACAACCAAATGGGTTTCAGAAATGCCTTTGGCACACGAGAAGCCTTATTCAGCGTCAATGTCCTGCTCCAAAAATGCCGCCAACTACACAAAAAAGTATTTGCATGTTTCATTGACTATGAGAAAGCTTTTGATAGAGTGAAACACGAAAAATTGATAGAGATTCTCCAAAGAAAACATCTCAATGGAAAAGACATACGTATCATACAGAATCTCTACTGGGGCCAACAAGCAACAGTCAAAATCAACCAAACCAAAACATCAGATGTGAAAATCAGAAGAGGGGTACGCCAAGGTTGTATTCTCTCACTGCTCCTTTTTAATATGTATTCTGACATCATTTTTAAAGAAGCTTTGCATGATGTTGAACTGGGGGTGAAAGTAAATGGTGTTTTGATCAATAATATTAGATATGCAGATGACACTCTGATACTGTGCAACACTATAGAAGGCCTTCAAGAACTCCTGAACAGAATCCATGTCAGAGGTTTACAGTATGGTCTCAATATAAGTGTAGAAAAAACTAAGTTAAAGGTATTTAGCAGAAATAGTAATGCAAATGTCACCTTGTCATTAAACAACCGTAAAATAGAACAAGTCCAACAGTTCAAGTACCTCGGCAGCGTAATAACAGAGAGTATGGATCCAGATAAGGAAATCAGATGCAGAATTGAGAACGTTAGAGCTGCATTTCGCAGGATGAGCTCTTTGTTCTGTAATAATCATCTAAATCTGAAGCTCAGACAGAGATTAATGAAATGCTACATCTGGTCAGTACTGTTATATGGAGCAGAAACATGGACCTTAAAAGCCGCAAGTATCAAACGACTTGCCGCCTTTGAATTGTGGTTGCACAGAAGAATGCTTAGAATACCCTGGACAGATATGATAACAAACGATGAAGTCCTAAGGAGAGCTCGGACAAAGCAAGAACTAATAACAACTATAAAAGTTCGCAAAACAGCTTATCTAGGCCACATATTAAGAGGAAACAAATATGGCCTCATAAAACTCATTCTCCAAGGTAAAATAGAGGGCAAACGGCGAGTTGGCAGACCAGAGATAACATGGTTACACAACATCAAACAGTGGACCGGTATTGAGACAACTAAGAGACTCTTCCGACTAGCAGAAGATAGAAAAACTTTCTCCAGATTAATCGCCGACATCTGGGAAACCGGATATGGCACTTGAAGAAGAAGAAGAAGGAGAAGAAGAAGAATCACTATTCTGTCTTTCTAGAAGAATTCAACATCTGAGCAAAATACTTATTTTGAGAGAATGTACATTCAGATTTTGAGCTATTTCATCCCTCGTATGTCATAGGCAAATCTGCTCGTTCCTTAAAACACATAGTATCTTCCAGCACATTGTGGATATGAGGGTAATCCAGAATAATCACACCTGTGTTGACATTTCGTTTAGCAGACTGGTGTATCCAGGCTCAAAAACACTAATGAAAGATTTGTGATTTAACTTCTTCTACACTAATTATGGTAGGAGTAATAATTTTTAACTGGTGCAGTAGTGTAGGAGGATATTAGTTTTTTAAAGTACAATTGGACAACCATCCTCTATTTTAATCAGAGGGGAAATATAAAAAAGTGTAACCCCTAAAACAAAGTAATTTCGATACTGACAGTAAAAAGTACAGGCTAATCCAAGCCCAACCTTAAGTTCCTAAGAGTTGGCAGCTTTGTGTAGTGCGTTGTGGTGTATTCCCGGACAAATAAGCAAAACAGAGTTGTACTACACATAGATGCTCATTCAGCAATTGGTGACTGCTGGTGTTAATACTGAGGAAGCACATAGAAAATTATGCCCCTGCCAAACTTATTCAGCTATTAAGGGTTAATTTCTGACCTCTATAAAGTTATCTGGAATGAGACTTACAAGTGATGCAGTTGTTTTTCCTTCAAGCCAGGCTGGTTCCTCTTTGATCTTTGCTTCCAGGTCCATTTTCCACTGCAAACTGAAGTAGTTAGAAGGTACTGGTATGGTTGATTACTTCCACTGCCCTTACACTGAAACATAAGCCAGAAAAATATATTACCTTATTGATGTCATTGATACTTATGGTGTTTGTCAACGAACTAAGCAACAATTGTGTCATTTTATATGACCATCAATATTATGATCATACCAAAAAAAACCAAATTTTTACATGACAGTTGATATTATGATCATACCTATAGGATCTCAAGTTTTCTATGACTGATACTTCAATCAAAGCTAAGGACCTGCTGTTTTATATGATTTCTAAAACAGTGATCACTTCCATAGGAAATATAATTTAACTTATCTGTCGATATCAAGATCATAGTCAAAGGGCCCCTAGTATTACATGACCGAGCTTGATAGCTGCAGTCGCTTAAGTGCAGACAGTATCCAGTATTCAGGAGATAGTGGGTTCGAACCCCACTGTCGGTAGTCCTGAAGATGGTTTTCCGTGGTTTCCCATTTTCACACCAGGCAAATGCTGGGGCTGTACCTTTATTAAGGCCACAGCAGCTTCCTTCCCACGCCCAGCCCTTTTCTGTCCCATCGTCACCATAAGACATATCTGTGTCGGTGCAACGTAAAGCCAATAGCAAAAAAAAAAAAAGTATTACATGACACCTTATATCGTATTAATAGCTATCTAACATACAGTTTTATATGCAACTGAAACCGTAACAAGATGACCTTTCTTGAAAATTCAGTGACTGTACGGTTTGCATATCACTCTGATCACCGGGGTCCATATACTGGAATCTTCCTACCAATTTTATCCTTTGCAATCGGCTTCAAAACTAAATGAACAAGTTCACAGTTCTTTGCGATGTGTTCTATCAAAATTTTCCTTCCCAGGATCAAATTCTCTCAAACCATTCTCCTCTCATTAAGCTTATTCACTATCTCTTTATTTGAGACATGTTCTATCAAAATGATTTTCAAGAACTTCTGATAACACGGCGTTTAAAAGTCTTCAAACTCTGTTTTTGTTGGCACAAGTTATTTCATACTCCATATTCAGTGTACACATAATTTTAAAAGTTTTTAATCTGTTCAACCTAAAGAACGTGACAGAGAACAGATGGGAATTTAGGCTGGATTCAGTGATGATATTTATCGACATTGAGAAGGCATATGTCAGTGTACCATGGCAAGTGGTCTCGGATGCATTGATAAAAAAGAAGGCAGGGAGAGGTGAAGAACATATTATAAAAGCCATGAACGAAAAGTGAGCAAGTAGTATGAATACTAAGATAGGACAAACAAACTGGTTCAAAGTAGAAACAGAACTTCAAAATGGATGTGTTTTATCCCCTCCAATCTTAATTACAATCATTGATGAAATCCATAAGAGTATACAACAAAAAAATGGGAACCAAGGAGGCAAAGGCCTCACTCTTTGCAGATAAGACAGTAATATGTGGAGAAGATGAACTGGAAGGACAAGAACAAGATAATGTAAGGAATCAGGAGATGGAGGAATACGGAACGAAAATCAGTGTGGAAAAGAGTACGATAGTAGTGGTGACGAGAGGTAATAGAGAAGGAATTGGGAATATTGAAGTAAATGGAAGACCATTAGAAGTTGTGGAAAGCTTCAAGTATTCAGGGAGAATAATTGAAGAAGATGGGAAAATAAATTAAGAAACTGGATAGAGACTTGAACAAGCCAATGAGTTTTACCAATGTGTGAGATGTACAGTCTGTAACTGGGACATCCAACGGAATGCAAGAAAATTTTGCACCCAATGTATTACACACCATGGACAACAAAAATACATGATGAACGCAGAATTCAAGATGAAATTCTTTAGAGAAATAATAGGGAGGGCATAAAGGGATAAAGTCAGAAACATAGAAATGAGGGAGTGAATTGGATTCCCTGAACTGAAAGGCAAGATAGAGACACATAAGCTGAAATGGTATGGACACATGATGAGAATGGAAGAGAATAGAGTTCCACAGTAAGTATTTACACAGAAAGTCATAGGAGAATGACATCGGAGAATGCCCAGAAAGGGGCGAATGGATACGGTAAGGAGAGTACAGAGAAGAGTGGAGTAAAATTAGAAAAAATATTCGAGGAAGGAAAGGAGTGGTGGAGAGAGAAAAACTGAGGAGGTTCTTGATTCACATTTCTACCCAGAAGACTGGAAATGGAAAATGAAGAAAATTCTGTTGAAATGAAGACAAAAGTTTATACAATACTTCTATCAGCTCATTTCATCCAACAATGCCAGCAAACTTTACTTAAGTGCCTTTTCTTTATTTTTCTATGCATATCATGTCTAATGACACAACCAAGTGGTGTTTAACAGAGAGCCCCTCGTAGGGAGTTCCATTGCAAGTGAGTGGTTTAAATGTTAACCAGTTTTTATTGTTTCGCAGGTGGTACGAAAATTGTCTATGTTGAATACACACAATATTAAACAGAAGGAAGGATCCACCTTTGAATACTCCGTTTTAAATTGAGCCAAATAGAGGTTACAACTTGTTCGTTTGGGACCGGTTTCAACACATTTGAAGTGTCATCATCAGCCAATTGGCAATGCAGTGCAGAAATGAAGTCATAAATGTCTAAAAACAACTAACACAGTGATCACAACTTAACAACAGAGTATTGAAAGGTGGATCCTTCCTGCTGTTTAATATTGTGCGTTTCTCTATTCAATACGGGAAAATCATGAAATTTTTAACTTTATATGTTGAATACCTCGAATAATGCCCGAGAGAATTCATTTCACCCAATTGCAGTGTTCATTATTCACTTCGTGATATTTTACTGTAAATGTAAACATACTGCACAAACAATGAATACTACAATTTCTCCTACAAGTAATACAAGCTTCGTTCCTGTGGCTAATTTTGTAGATTCTTGCACATTCCCAGGGAATACATTGCTATGTAAACATCTATTCAGGAAACTATGCTCATTTGTATTTTGTATATTTTAATGTAGGGGACAATACTGAAATGTGCCGTGTTTACTTGTTCTGACTACCGTTTACAGTTTCTACAGCCAGAATTTATTCCTGAAGATTGTTCTTCCATTCCTGAAAGCAGTTTAATGTTGCACTAACAACTCCAAGGTAAAGGGTTAAGATTAGGTATGCAGTGGCATTAATTAAGGTTAATTAATGATAAAATGGGGAAACCACGGAAACGTTTTTCAGGGCTGCAGATACTAGTATTTGACCCCATGCAATCTCACCACCACTCACTCCTGAAAATCTTTCGCATAGCAATAAATCAGAAAGACAGCCGACAGTAACGTAAATCATCACAAAAAAAATACCAGAAATAGCTGCTGCGGGCTATTGATGTGATACAGAAGAATCTCCATAACAACACTGATAAAAGAAGATACAGATATCCTAAATGGAAACCTCTCACGAATTTGAACCCTACTTCCATATGTTGCATCATACAGAGTAATGAACAACTCAACATTCACAGCCTCACTATAAAATTGCACACAGAGGTAAATAACACAGCAAAACAATATCGGTAATTAAAATTACACACTAAATATTGCAATTTTTTGTCTAAATACCATCCGCATTTCTTCATCTGCGATGCTCTTCAGAAAAAAAATCCTCATTCCACAAAATTTAGATACATGATAGATTGCTACTACACACAACTTGCAGGCACTTGCAACGCAAAGGCTGGGAGTTTTCTAAAAAGCATGCTAGTTATATGCGTATTCATTTTTAATGCTAAATTAAAAAATAAAATTTAAGAAAACTAATAACTTTAAATATTAATATTAATATTCTCACTTGCGATCTATACATTTAGCAAATGTACATTATTGAACTTGAACATTACCGACAATATGTTAGAGGTTGTGGACGCAGTGTAAAAAGACATAAATCACAATTCCTCAATGAAGAAAATCCGTAACTTTCTTAACCGAATAAGCTGTAGAATTGGCCTTTTATATAACAACATACCAGGCACTTCGAAACAAAACTGGATATTTGAATGTTGTTCAACCACTTAAAACAAACTCTTGAAGTACAAATTTGATTTCTAACAGTCAGTAGAATAGGCTGAATTTAGGCACTGCCTGCTCGATCTGCAACCGATGGCTGCTTATATTGCCTGCTCATTACCACATTTTAACATGGCACTAAATGAAACACTCCGTTTACAAATACCCACAGCAGATGGCAGCACCAACCGGCTCCTGAACTGTCGGAATGAAATAGCGGGAAATAGAGTAGTAGTAGTAGTAGTAGTAGTAGTAGTACTGTATTTGTTTACAGTGAAAATGGTGTACTGCTGCGTGCCTTTCTGCAAATCAAAGAAAGGGAAACCAGAATGCCGTGGTATTTCCTTCCATGACACGGGCTTTTTCAGGAGATCCAGTTAAAGCCATGTTTAGTTCTATAAGAATGGGAGAAGGGTGCAATGACATGACCGACTCCCGGGCTACTCAGAATTCCATAAAAATAATTCTGAAATCCGGTATTTTAATGTCCACCGATGATGCTAACGTTGTCCACAAACAAAATTCAAAATTTTCTACCTCAGTATCCTCTCCCGGACTTGATGAAACAGAACCAGTGATGCCCGCTGACTATGTACTTGATTTACTGGAAGATGTTCGTGAGCCCCCTGAGTCAGTGTATGTCACTTTGGAAACTGCTTCCCATGCATTAGTATGTGGTTATTTAGTGCATGTAATCGAAGAAAAAACAATGCAGCACGTGCTCGAATAACGTTTCCCCCTCAGTTAATGCATCCCCATTGATGAACTTCATCAGACAGTCTGATAGAGGAGGCCTGCGCTATCCCCAGCAAGGATTTATTGGCTTAATTATGGGGCTACAAAATTTGTTGAGGCAGCTCTACCGTACTGCAAGAAATCTGCAAGTCTGCTCCAGACTACAAAAAACTATGTTCTACCCTCTTTAAATAATAATAATAATAATAATAATAATAATAATAATAATAATAATAATAATAATAATAATAATAATGTTATTTGTTTTACGTCCCACTAACTACTTTTACGGTCTTCGGAGACGCCGAGGTGCCGGAATTTAGTCCCGCAGGAGTTCTTTTACGTGCCAGTAAATATACCGACACGAGGCTGTCGTATTTGAGCACCTTCAAATACCACCGGACTGAGCCAGGATCGAACCTGCCAAGTTGGGGTTAGAAGGCCAGCGCCTTAACCGTCTGAGCCACTCAGCCCGGCTCTACCCTCTTTGTGCCACAGTAAGATTTTAAAGTGTGTTAGTAACAATAAGCACCAGGAACTTGTGTCAGAAACTGTGGTGGCCAAATTCGTGAAACCTCTACCGGTACTTAGTAATGTAGGGAAGTACCATACAGACAAAATTTACAGGTTTTCTTATTCGTCGAAATCTCTTTCTCGAAAAGTCCTGAAGGCATTACTCTCTAGAGCGCCACTTTATGCATACAATTCTTTAATTTTTCTGTTACTTTCAGATTTAAAATTTTGCTTGTATGCTTATCTAGCTGTATTCACGCGATAACTGGGTACGTCTGGTGCTGCGATCTAGCGGCAGATTGTTTGTAAGTCGTGTTACACGTTTGAATATGAAATGAGCAGGCAGTATAACCAGCCATCGGATGCGGATCGAGCAGGCAGTGATTTAGGAAAGGATGTATTACTTAAGACTTCTTCTTCTTCTTCTTGATACTTATGGACTTTTTTACTGTCGTCCAGCCACTATGCGTATAAAAAGGAGATCACACGCCAAATAGAGTCCAAAAAACATAGGAGAAGTGCATTATGCACATATTATAGAGGGTTGAAAAAACTTATGTCTTGAAAGCAGTCTAAGGGTTCAATGTTCACATACAACCAAAACTTGCACTGGATTCAAAGATGGAAGCCAGAACAGCACGCAATAATGATAGGTATAAACTTGTGGAGAGAACAAAATATATGGAGCTCCAGTAAATATGATCGAACTGCGAACATGACATGTAAATTCTTGTATGGAACGTAACAATGTAAAGCAGGTGAGAATGGGGAAAATAAGGGTGTGCGACACAGAAAAAAGCACAGGGACACAAAGGTACTAAACTTCACGCCGAAGTGGCCTGTCTTGGCGACTTGTCTACTACTCAAACACAACACCGGGCCTACAATTGGGATAGACAAACACTTAGGAAAAATGTAGTAGGGAGAAAGGAAAAAATTAAAGCTAATAGGAGTATTAATTGAAGGAATATTGAGGAGTTGAGGTATAGGCCTATACCAGAGTATTTAGTGCAGAAATGAGAATACTATCCTAAAAACAGTAGTGCGCAATGTTCTGATTTAGTTGGTGAAAGACGAATGCACCGGAATTACGTATAGTAATGTTTGAAGCACGAGGAACGGGAGTAACAAAAGGCTGTAGCTGTGGAAAGTAGCGAGACAAGCAGTAGCAACTAAAGTGAAGTATAACGGGAGCCAAATGAAAACTAAGATCAAATGAAAATGAGTGAATAAACGTATATACCAGTGAAATATGTAATTAAAGGACCAAAAGCGTGGAATGATTAGAGGGTCAAATGAGCATCTTCAATAAGTTGATTAAGAACTGCAATGATATCAGATGAGAGGTCAACTAATAAACAAGTAAGACTTGTAGGAAAGGGAATTTTCATTCGTGTCAGGCTAGCGAGTAACTTACGCCGGGGTGCAGAATAGACAGGGCATTGAAAAAAGAGATGGTTACTATCCCCTTCTAATTCACCACATACACAGTTAGGATGATTAACTAAATGAAAACGAAACTTGTATTGCGGCGTAAGGGAATGATTGAAACGTAATCGAATTATGTTAGTCATATGTCGACGTGTGTATGAACCCTTGGCAAACCAGGGTTTTGTGGTAATATGTGGTTGTAGTTGATAATAATGCGTGCCTCTAGAACGTGCAGTTTGATTCCAGTCATCTTGCCAGGAGCTGTAGGCGGTGTCCTTAAGACTGGGATAGAAATCAAGAGGGGGTATAGCTACTGTGAGAGGGGGCGTGGGGAGTCGACTAGCTTCTTTAGCAGCAGTGTCCGCTAGATCATTACCAAAAATATTGGAATGTCCCGGTATCCATACGAGTGTAATATATATGCCATTTTGTTCAAGGTGATAAAGTAGGGATTTAACAGTATAAATATATAAATTTAAGGATGGAGTAACAGAGGATAATGCCTGTAATACACTTTTAGCGTCGGTATAAATAGTAGCTTTTGGCAAGGAATGTTGTTGTATGTAAATTAATGCTTGTTGAATGGCAAATAACTCTTCAAGAAAAGATGGAGAAAGTATTCGGAAGGTGAAAACGTTCAATTGTGTTGGAGTCTCTAATAACAAAAGCAGCACCGACTCCTTGGGGGTGTTTTGCCCCATCTGTGTAAAATCCTACACCGATAACAGAGGGAGATATGCGCATTCTTTTTGACATGGGGTAGGCGCAATCAGCGATAGCTGACGATCCTGTTAATAAAGATGTATGAGAGAAAATTATTGTGGGTGTGTAGTGTAAGCTTGCAAATGGAGTAGAATACATGGGTATGGAAGGAGTTCTAACGATCGAAGTGCAGAATCTGTTTATAATGGTATATGCAGTATATATAGCTGGCGCGCGTCCCGATCTAGGCTGACATTGTTGATAGTAGTCATGTAAGAGCTGTAGCTTTGGAATTAAAGGGGAAGATGAAAAAGCAAGCCTTTTAATCAGATATTTTTGTGAGAGCAGTAAACGCCTTGTCACAAGTGGGACTTCACTCGTTTCCACTAATAATGCATTGGCTGGGTAGTCTTAAGTGCTCCAATACCAAGGCGTAAAGCTTGAAATTGGAGGGTATTGAGTGGAATAAGCGAGGTAACTGAAGCGATGTCTATTATGTGAGCTGAATAATCAAAAATGTAGCGTATTGATGCTTTGTATAAGGAAAGAGCAGTATTGGGGTCGGCACCCCAGTTACGACGAACTACAGTTTTAAGAATTTTGATAAATCCATCAACTTTTTGACGTATCAAAGTAATATGACGTTGCCAGGCGAGTTTGAGATCAAAGATTATGCCAAGGTATTTATGATGAGTAGTGAGAGGGATACTATATCCCTCAAAAGTAAAGGGAGAGTGATCATATGAACGCTTATGAGTAAATTTCATTGCCGCACATTTTTCGATGGATAGTTGAAGGCCATTATCTTGAAACCATATATACACGTGACTCATGACCTGGTTCATCAGCTGTCGGGCAACATCAATGTTGTCTTGCGATGTGTAAAGAACTATATCATCTGCATAAATAAGTACTCGGGCATATTGTGAAATGAGATGTTCCAATTCACTGATATAAAGGGCAAATAAAATTCCGCTTAATATATCACCCTGAGGCAAACCATTGCAAGCAGAGCGGCTGGGTACGTGATGATACGATGATTTAATATTTAATGAGCGATATGTCTATAATTTTTGCAGGATAACAATAAAGGCGGGAGGTATGCTTTTTGCCGCTAATCTTTCCCAAAGACAGTGGAGTCATATGCACCTTTGATATCTAAATATATAGAAAGAGTACTTTGCTTTCGATGTTTGGCTAGGAGCAGGTCAATAGTAAAAATATTAATAGGATCTTGGGTGCTTTTGCCTTTAAGGAAAGCATATTGATATTTAGGTATTAACTGATAATACTCAATACTCCATAATAATCTTTGTAATAATACTTTTAAGAATGTCTTACGAATACAAGATCCAAGTACAATACCACGATAACTGTTTGGATATGTTGGGGATTTTTGTGGTTTGAGGATCGGTATCAGAAAAAATTCAGTCCAATGCGGTGGAATATGCTTATTCAGTAAAATATCATTATAAGAATTTAGATGTGTATTTTGTGCTCGTAAGGGTAAGAGCCGGAGCATAGTGTATGGAATATAGTCCGGGCCTGGGGTGGATTTAGAGGCGGAATGAAGGACAGCTGATATTTCACTTAATTGAATGGGTTGAATTAGAGTGGAGTACTGTGAGCGAACATTATACGAGGGAAGTTCAAAATAAGGTATCACATAGTCGGGGGTCAGAGAATGCAGAAACTTATTGATATATCACGTGGGATGATTCGATGTACTTGATGTTGAGAGGCACGCGACAACATACGAATAGCGTTCCTTAAATGCAGAACTGACATATGAGAATTGAGAGAGGAGATGAACGATTTCCACGCAGCCCGTCTTTCTGATTAAAGATAAGTTTAGTTTTGGCAATATGATTCTTTAAACGTAAATAATTATCTCGCGTTAGAGAACAACGATAAGTGCGGAATAAAGCCTTGCGGGTTAATATTAATTGGACCGAACTCGATAACTGCAGTCGCTTAAGTGCGGCCAGTATCCAGTATTCGGGAGATAGTAGGTTCGAACCCCACTGTCGGCAGCCCTGAAAATGGTTTTCCGTGGTTTCCCATTTTCACACCAGGCAAATGCTGGGGCTGTACCTTAAGTAAGGCCACGGCCGCATCCTTCCCACTCCTAGCCCTTCCCTGTCCCATCGTCGCCACAAGACCTATCTGTGTCGGTGCGACGTAAAGCAAGTCGCAAAAAAAAAAAATTAATTGGTGACATTCCTTATCCCACCAATGGATATATTGGAACGGGCGAGGAGTAGAAGAGGCGAATGGTTTGGGAGGATGATAGATATCAAGATACTGATGAAGAAGTGACATAAGGGAAGAGTACGTGTTGATGCGCTCGGAGCTATGACGAAGATGATATTGCCTATAAGATACATGTGTCTGTTCATCAAATGATCGTATTGAACGTACATTGCTGGATGACATTGAAGTGGGCTGGTCTTGTATGCGTCTACCAACCCCATACGTAATCCATATGGGATAATGGTCGCTGGTGTAGGTATCTGAGAGTCTTGACCACGTAATTATAGGGGTCAAGATTGATCGACAGAATGCTAAATCAACCGCACTAGGTGGGGATCCAGGTACAGTGAGGCGAGTGGGGGATCCATCATTAAGAAGAGTTACGTCATGCTGCTGAGACGCTATGAGGAGATATAAGGCTCGTGGGGTATCACTAATGCCACCCCATGCTGTATGATGCGGATTGAAGTCCCCAAAGATGATAATATGAGACAAATGATGAAATTGTTGGAAAAAGCGAGACCAACTCGAACTCGAAATATAAATATCGGGGGGGGGCAATACAGGTTAATAAGGTGTAGTTGCCGATAAGAAATGGCGACAAGAAAAGTATGTGGAATGTAATACTGTATAGGTAATGATTGATATCAGATCGTAGAATGAATAAGAAATGCAGCCCCTCCATACCCCGGGCCATCATGCCGCACAAGATCATATCCGGGAAGTAGAAAATTTGTTTTTTCGGAAAACCATGTTTCCTGTAAAGCAATAACATGTGCATGAGTTTCATTAATTATTAACTGAATATCACTCTTCTTATGAAGGACACTCCTAGCATTCCATTGGATGATATTGATCATATAACGAAAAAATATCACTTAACCTGTCACGTAATTGGTAAATAAGATGCTGTAAAGAAGGGTGACCGCCTACCGCCTGCAGTAGGAGGATAAGAATGTTATGAATGTCCTGTTGTAAGTCGTCTTGTTGGCGATAAACGAGACGTTGTGGCTGGTCAGAAGATGGAAGGGGGGAAATTACATTTGCCAAAGGAGCCGGGAATTGCGGCTGTGAAAGGGGTGGGCGGAGCATTATGTTCATAGGCACAGTAAGTGGATTAGGGGTATCCCGAAGGATAGCCATGTGTGCAGCTCGATCATACCCCTGAGCGGGTTGCGGTCTGGGTGATTGAGTAATAATCTGAGTAAACTTTCGTTTTCTCGGATTTGAAATAGGAGGAGGGGAGTGTTCAGCAACAAGAGGGGGAAATTGTTGGGGGTGTTGCGCTGGGCAGTAGCTAGGTGGTGAAATCTTGGACTTGGTCTCAAGAAAAGATACATGCTCGGTGGTCATTATTTTCTTAATAAGCTGTTGTTGTTTGTGCTCGGGGCATGACTCATGTCCTGTGGGATGGTCCCCATTATAATGAGCACATTTGGTATACTGCTCCGTACACTTATCCGTAGCATGCGACAAGGTGCATTTGCCGCATCGGAACGTTTGCGAACGACACTGACGTACTGTATGGCCGTATCGCTGGCATTTTTTACAAATTATGGGATTAAAGATAAACGGTTCCACCTCCGGAAAGACACTATATAGAGAGACATATCGTGGCAACTGCTGGGATCGGAAAACTACTTTTACTGATCCAGTAGGAAGGTATTCGATAGCCTCATTAACAACCGCTTTACGTTTTAATCTCTGGACAGATTTAACAATGTAGTCAGATTTGAGATGTTGGAGTATAGATTCCTCAGTCAAATTTTATCAACCCCTCTTATGATACCAACACGGAATATGCTTGTGCTTGGAATATATGCCCGTGCACAAATAGATCCTAATAACGGGTGACTCAAAAATTTATTTGCTTGGGTAGCATGCTCAAATTGCTCCTGAAGACGATTTCTGCCCTTACGTATGATGGATTTTACTGGTAAATTTCGATCATAAAATAAACGACCTAAGGTCATAGGATGCAGCTCTCCAACATTTTTGTCCGTTACAGTTTCTACTAGAACAATGTAAGGACCAGAATGTTCTCGAGTGTATTCGTCCGAACTAATCAAAGATGTCGACTTTTGAGTATTCTGAGTGGTTTGTTTGTTAGGTATTGGATCTTGAGACCTTTGATTATTAGATTGACTATTTAGAGAAACATCGTCCATTTCCACCTCAATCTCCTTTTCAACTGGTAACTTGGAGATATCCAGAAGGGACCTCCCATCACTGGCGGCAACCATCACACGCTAACTTCACAAGACACAAAGCACGAACAAACTCCTCGCGACCACCAAGTAAATACCGTGCACACTGTACAACCGAACTGATTCGCAGCACAGCGTAGACTGTATTAAGACAACTACAGAGTATGAGACACTTCTTCCGCTACTTGAAATGTGAATGGGCTTGTTATATCACCCAGTTCTATACTTGTAATAAATCATACTGCAACACTCATATATACTAAAATACACAACTGTGGGGAGAGTTGTAGTTGAACACATCCGTAATGTCTACAATTGTAGTATGAGGCACTTACTGAAAAGTGCACTGTTGGCACTGAGTGAAATGAGTAGTGTTTAAGAAGCTTGTGTCCCGCTATGTCTAGCTCAAAGGGGATATATAAGGGAGAAGGAACCTCGCCGGGTGAAAGAAAGAGAATACGAAAGCAGGTCCGTAAGTCTAAAAGAATGTGGACAGCCATGGAAGAAGGAATCAACTGCCTGAACTTTACGACCCAATTCTTCGTACACTAACGGAAATAAAATCATACGGTTTTAATACATATATACATGCATTATCATTAAAGTCCGTTATGCCATTCAGCGTACAGTCTGCAAGCCTCCGTGAATTTACCAAAACGGCACGTCGCGAAAATCCTCTATTTGCAACCAGTGCCGTGGCCTCATTTAGTTCTATACCTCTTATCATTAAATCGTTAGAAACTGAATCAAACCATTGTCAACTTGGTCTCCCTCTACTCCTCTTACCCACCATAATAGAGACTATTATTTTTCTAGGTAACCTATCCTCCTGCATTCGTCGCACATGTGCCCACCACCGAAGACGGTTTACGCGTGCAGCTTCATCCATCGAGTTCATTCCTAACATAGCCTTTATCTGCTAGTTCCGAGTAGGCCTACTCTCCTGCCATTATTCCCACCTGTTTAAAAGCAACAATTCTCGCTACTTTCATGTCTGTTACTTCAATTTTAAGAATAATGTATCCTGAGTCCACCCAGCTTTCGTTCTCGTAAAGCAAAGATGGTCTGGAAACACACCGATGTAAATACAGTTTCGTCCGGGAGATGACTTCCTTCTTACAGAACAATGTTGATCGCAACTGCCAACTCACTACATTGGCTTTACTAGACCTTGATTTAATCTCACTTACTATATTACCATCCTGGGGGAACAACCAACAAAAAAAATTAAAATTATCTACCTGTTCCATGTTTGTATCACCAATCTGACATTCACTTCTGTTGACTTTCTTACCTACTGACATCAATTTAGTCTTGGAGAGGCTAATTGTTAATCCATACTCACTGCACCTATTTTCAAGTTCCAGGACATTAGACTGCAGGCTTTCGGCACAATCTGCCATTAAGACGAAGTCGTCAGCAGAGGCCAGACGGCATATTAAATTTCCACCCGCCTGAATCATTCCTTGCTAATTTATACCTCTCAGCAGATGATCCACGTAAACTACGAAGAGCAAATGAGAAAGATTACAGCCTTGTCTAACCCCTGTAAGTATCCTGAACCAAGAACCCGTTCTACCATCAATTCTTACTGGAGCCCAATTGTCATCACGAATGCCTTTGATTGATTTTAATAATCTACCCTTAACGTCATCCCCCCCGCAATATTGTGAACATCATTTCCCTCGGTACCCTGTCTTATGCTTTCTCTAGATATACTAAACCAATACACAGCTGTCTATTCATTTCCTAACATTTTACATTCACCTGGTGCGTACTGAAAATTGGATCTTGACAGACCCTCCGTGCTCTGTAACCACACTGGATTTCATGCAACTTCCTCTCTGCTCGCACCCTCTCTTCCGAGATGCCGGTGAATACTTTGCTTGGTATAGTAATCATACAGGGAACGGATTTATATGTACTAATATTTTTTTGAAATATGTACATATATATTTAGTTATTTTTATTCAAATATGGAATTATATATGGACTTAAAATTGCACATATAACATTCATTTCTATTTTTATCAAAGTTCAAAGAAGCTAAACAAAGTAGATCTACATGCAACATAATGTTGCACTTCACATTTTAATATATTTGAAGAACACACAATATTTTATTCTGTGTTACCAAAAGAATGGATTACAAAATGTTCTTTTAAGTGCTGCAAAGTGAATCTCCATCTATTATCTGTAAGGACAGTTTTATATTGACTGAAACTGCGTTCAACATCGGAAGACGTAATGGGGGCATAATTCAACTTCACAATACCTACTGGCGTTAAATCCAGTGTTAATTTTACAGTTAAATCTCAACACAGCATTGCAGCAACCTTTGTTATTTCTTCATATCCGGGGTTATTTGAAAGCACAGTGGCCATCTCTTGTTTGCTTCATTTGCGGGATTTAGTTGTTCCACAGTTTTATTCACAATTTCACAACTTTCAGAAAGTGGGAGATGCGAGTTTTGGAGCCTTTTCAGTGTTTTTTGATGCATAAAAAATTATTCTGAATATAACATAAGTCATTTTTCACATATATGTCGCAAACAACTGTTTTCGCGGCTTCAATTGAGGCTGCAACTTCAGAGTCCATGGTATGCAGAACGTTCTTAATACAGCCTATATATATTCAACAAAATATTCAATCGCTTGCAGCCACGTACCCCACCTAGTTAGAATCGGCTTAGGCGGCACTGGAATCTCTGGGTACATTTCTTTCAAAAGATGAACTCTTCCGTGGGCTTTGAGAAAAACTGTTTTCACTGAGGAAATCAATAAATTTACCTTGGGGTAACTGCCTTTTACCACTTCAGCCACACGATGAAAGGCATGTGCCAGACATGTTAAATGAGTCATCCTTGGATATACAGCACATAATGCTTCTCCGGCGTTCATCATATAAAGTGCAGAATCTCTAATAAAAAGTAACACTTTATTATACTTAGCGCCCTGTGGCCAAAAGTTACTCATAGCCTCACTGAACAGTTTTGCTATAGTTTTGTTATCGCACTTTTCTAAAACATCACAGTGTAAGAGAGTCCGTTTACAATAATCTTCGCTTAAAGAGCCAATGATTACGTTGCCAATTAACCTGCCTTCTTTGTCTGTTGTCTCATCCATGGAAACCGAAATTGGACCGTCTTTAATCTCTTGCCTTATCTTCCCAACAGTTTCATCGTATATGGCTGAACAGTACGTTTTTCTGAACGTTGACTCATCCGGGATGGATCGTTTGGTATATTTCTCGAGGAATTCCATGAAGCTCTGATTATAAGAGAGGTATGTCAGCAGAGATGAGAGCACGGCAGAGATCGGTGTTGAACTCGAACGTTACCGGTACACTGGAAGTTGCTGGTTGTGTCAGAAACAACTGTCTCTGCTTGGAATCTCCTTGTTTGTTGCCTGGTGTTTACTGGTTGAAACGTGCTGTTGCACTAGGAACATTTGAGTAGATGTCACTGCACAATGACACAAATTACAAAATAATATCTTACTGTCAGTTGATAAACCATCTTCTTTAAATTCTGATACGTAACTTTTCAATTTTAAACTGGTTGACTGAGCTACTTTAGGCACATTGTAACAATGTTAATGTCTTCAATGAATATCAATATACAACTGCACATACTGAACGTACTAGAACACTATGATCCGTCTCACTGCTAATTCAAACTGTGAAGACTGGTAGTGAACTAGATGGAGTTATAAAGCAATCGACGGGAATGCCCGAATTAACTAATCCGGAAACCACTAGCACATCGTCGTTGAATGAGATTTCCCTAGTTACGAAATCATGGCACAGACACAGTCGATGTTATGTAATGCAGCTTATCAGTGCTGTAAGTGTGATTCAGATAGTCACGGTACTGACCATCTGATCTCCACCACTTCCGGGCTCAACCTCTCTCTTTCTTCGCACCGCTTTTCAGCTTACTTTATCAGCCCAGACCTGGACAGGCATGATAATGATCTGCACACCACTTAAAATATTAATTTTTTGAATACTGATTTTTAATTTATTTCTTCATTATTGAGATGAATGCTAATTTAATATAATTTAATACTTTTTAACCGAAATATGGACTATATTGATTTTAATGACGAAGAATATGGAACATATGTACTAAACTCCGAAATATGGAAAAATATGGAAAATGAATACTCCATTTTTCAACTCCACACGTCATGATTCGTAAAAATAATGAAAAATGTAATGAATTTTATCTTCCTAAAGAGATATGTATTTACATATAAATCCGTTCCCTGCTAATCAATGAGATACCTCGATAGTTGTTGGAATCCTTCCTGTTCCATTGCTTATAGATAGGTGCAATTACTGCTTTTGTCCAATCTGAAGGTACCTGACCAACACTACATTCTAATCCTACTACTCAATAAAGCCTTTTCATTCCTGCCTTCCCAGTATACTTCACCATTTTGGGTCTAAATTCATCTATTCCTGCTGCCTTATGACAATGGAGTTTATTTACCATCCTTTCCACTTCATCAAGCGTAATTTCACCAACATCACTTTCTTCCTGCCCATTAGCAAGGTTGTTCGCGACACCACCAGGAAGATTTCCTTTTACATTGAGAAGATGTTCAAAATATTCACTCCACCTCTCCAGTGATTCCCTGGGATCTATTATGAGTTCACCTGAATTACCCAAAACACTGCTCATTTCCTTTTTCCTTTACTTCCTAAGATTCTTTATTACTGTCCGGAAAGGTTTCGCTGCTGCTTGACATAGTCTTTCCAGGTTATTACCAAATTTCTCCCACGGTTTCTTTTTGGATTCAACAAATATTTGTTTCGCTCTGTTTCATTCAACTACGTGCAATTCCCTGTCTGCATCAGCCCTTGTATGGAGCCATTTCTGATAAGCCTTCTTTTTACGTTTACAAGCTGCCGTCATTTCATCAATCCATCAAGAAGTTTGCTTTTCCTCACCTTTACACATACGCGTTCCTAGGCATTCCCTTACTGTTCCTGCTACAGCATCCCTGTATGCCACCTATTCTCTTTCTATATCCTGAACCTGCTTACCGTCCACTGTTCGAAGCTTCTCACTAATCATATCCATGTACTTCTGTCTAATCTCCTCGTCCTGGAGATTTTCTACTCTTGTTCGTTTGCAGATAGATTTCATTTTCTGTATTCTAGGCTTAGAGATACTTAGTTCACTACAGATCGGATAGTGGTCTGTATCACCGAAAAATCCCCGTAAAACTCATACTTTCCTACCAGACTTCCAGAATTTAAAATCGGTTAAGATATAATATATTTTGTGGATCTGTTACCCTTAGCTCCCCAACTGAATAGCCGTATGCTTGAAGAATATATTCGTAACAGCTAAACAAAAACTAGCATAGAAGTCGAACAAACGCTTCCCGTACCCATTAGCTTCCATGTATTCCCCACATTTACCAATTACCCTTTCGAATACTTCAGTTCTGTTTCCAACTCTCGCATTGATATCGCCCAATCGACTAACGTATGCGGCTGTTGGCCGCAAAATTTGTAACCAACTCGCCGTTTCGTCTCGGCGCATCACAGTGTAATGGAAGGAGCCAGTATTCCTAAGTTACACACTTCCCCATTAGGCGGCACGGTTTCCAGAAGTCTCCACGACAAGGAGGCGCCCAGTGTGTCTTCTAAGTTCATAGGTGTCAGATCAGCGGCTGTCTGCCAGTATGTCTCAGCTCTTGGTCACAATGTAAGTGTATTTGTTTTGTGGATTGCTTTGTAAATAGGTGTTTTCAACGACATTAACTATAAAATTATTAAAGTCTAATACAAATAAGTACATACTATAAAACTTTTGTCATAATATAAAATATACGCATCCTTACTTAGAAACTTGACCAGCTACTACTACTTCTGTAGCTAACCGCTTGCTGAGCATCTTCTGAAGAATAGCATTGCATTCCTTGGCATTCTGCGTGAAGACTTTGAAGTGTGATTTTCGAAAGTTCCAGTCGCAAGTAAAGGTGACCCATGGAATTCCACGCATGATGGTACTAATCACAATTATATTCATGGCTCTAACACTATCATCCCTGTGTCGCCCCTTATAGTCGCCTCCTATAACAGACAGAGTACATCGTGGGTGTATTCTTCATCTTCGTCCTTCACCCACACGGGGAGTATAACAAATCTATTTGGGAAGAAATACTTTTATACTGTGTCTACATCATAAAGAAGTCATGTTGCCATAGCGATAACAATATGCAATAAAATAAATGAATCCAAAGAGATAAGCATAATTTACTTTATTAAATATTAGTTTATTTACATTTTAAGAGATACCGTATGTAATATTATTAATAATAATAATAACAACAACAAAAGTATGCAATACAAAATAAATGAACGGTAATTTTCAACATCAAGAGCCATTCCATGGACACTGAAATACCTACAGAGCAGGAAGTGTGAATAAACAAACATAATAAACATGAGTATTTGTATTTAAAAATGAAAAAACAAAATCATCTCCGTACAAGCAATGGGGGCCATTGGAATGGTGACAGGTAAAGGCTTCCACTATTCATAACTTTGGCACTTGGTGGGGTAGAGTGGTTAGCTCTACATTCAGCATGAGCATTGGAACATGCTCACTGACTTGAAGCTCGCTGACCGCAAGTTCTTCCCGCCAAGTGACGTTGATTTGTTAATGGGTGCAGAACATTTATTTTCATTATTGAAACTTGGTCACAGAACTCGATCACCAGATTATCCTATTGCTCAAGACACTGAAGTAGGATGGATTATTGCTGGACACTACCATCAGGGGGAAGAGAATAATGTCTTACATTAATCACATGTTTCTTGAAGTCAGAGGACAGGTTAGACACGCAGCTACAGCAGTCCTGGGAAATAGAAGAGATTACGTCCCCAGTCATGATAGGAGAAGAGAGAGCAACAGAAAGGCACTTTACTGTACCACTAGGGAAGCTACAGGTAGATTTATAGTTTAGTTACCCCTCAAGCACAAACCTGAGATTCTGGGAAACTCCTTCAGTCATGCCATGTCAAGACTAGCACAACTAGAACTGCATTTCAGTAGGCAGCCCTCACTTAAGCACGAGTTCTGTAACCTTCTTCACTAGTTTGAGGCCATGTGGTATATGGATAAGGTCAGGGAATGAAGGTGGAAACTATTATCTACCACACCATCCAGTTTTTAAGCTTAGTAGCTCAAATACAAAAACGAGGGTTGTATTTGATTAACCTGCTAAAACTTCTAACAATATTTCATTTTATGATATACTAATGGCTGGAACGACAATACAAGATGATCATTACTGCATTATTCCAAGATTTAGAATTCATATATTTGCCTTCACTGCAGATATTGCCGAAATGTATCGGCAAGTCATGGTTCATGCAGATGACAGGAACGCTCAGCGTATTATCTGGAGTGAATCTCCTAGGGACCCACCCTGTCATTATGGACTGACAACTGTAGCATATGGTACAGCAGCAGCAGCCTTCCTAGCTACCAGATCACAGAAGCAACTTGCTGAAGGTGAAGAATCAAGGTTTCCCCGGAAACGCACAAATTGTTCGCAGAGATTTTTATGCTGATGACCGAGTAAGCGGCTGTGAAAATATAGAGGATGCTCTTCAGTTGCAGTCTCAAACTATTAATTTACTAGAGAGTGGAGGATTTCACCACTAGAAATGGTGTGCAAACCAACCAGTATTACTGGAAGCATTTAGGACAGTCTCCCAGGCGGCAGATGTTACCCAGTAAACAGAATAGAAATCTAAATGAAACCTCGCTGTAATAATACACTTGAGCAGGTATATTGCATACGCATATGCCGTAAGGCAATAAGAATACACAAAGGCTAGGTCTGCAAACCGCATTAAAATTCGAGACAAGACATGTTGAGGTTAGGTTTGGTTAGGATAGGTTCATAACGAAGTATTTTCCCATTTCAACTGATTCTCATTATCAGAAACTTATCACACGAGTAAAGTTAAAATTAACACTTGCCATAATTAATTGTGAAACTCTTGCCATAAAGTCCATATCACTAAGAGTGACAACTCATCGCCTTCCTTTTTCAATACCCCGTAGCACGGTCTGAAGTGTTCTGTGAACGAGGTAACGTTGCTTTCATTTCGTAGGAGTCCTTGATGACATTTCGTGCTCGTTAGACATCCTAACTGATTTCTGTACGTAAGTATTGAACGAAATAAAAGCAAATTAATAAACCAAAATTAATAAAATGCTGTGTTCGTCATTTGTCATAAACTACGTTATTAAGTGCCACCTGGTATTAGCCAAACAGATTTACAATTATACCCGCAAACGTAAGACTAGTGACTGCAGTGGCAATACGTAATTCAGGCAATTCACGAGATAAATCCTGACTGTATAGTGCCGGACGTCGTATCGGAAAGTAGGGTCCCTAAACTGTATGGTTAGCGACACTGAATAGAAACCCAACAGTTAGAAAAGTAACTATAAATCACTATCTTTACATTACAGGGGAGAAAGAGTAAGGTTGCACACTTAGTGCACGGGCTTACGTGCTCAGGAGTACAACAATGGTCATTTGAGTGTTGCAGCCAATGGCCAGAGATGAAAGTGAAGAAGTGAATGACAACAGGGAAACGATCCAGATTCTCTGCCTGTGTAAGTTGTAAGCTCAAGTGGAGAAGATGTTAATGGGAACCACTTAGCGACTATCGATCAAAGAGTAAAGAGAGACTTCGTGAAGACGTACGAGAAAGATTATTGAAAGAATATTGGTCTCTTGGCAGCAGAGGTAAGAGAACACCACATGTTGATACTGATACGGAGATATTTAGAATTGTGTCATGTGTTTCATATCTTAATACAGATGTAGTATGAGTAAAAGTGCGCAGGGGAGAACACCACATGTTGATACAGAACAGGAGATACTGATGAGGGGACATTTAGAATTGTGTCATGTGTTTCATATCTTAAGACAGATGTAGTATGAGTAAAAGTGCGCAGGGGAGAACGTCACATGTTGATACAGAACAGGAGATCCTGATGAGGGGACATTTAGAATTGTGTCATGTGTTTCATATCTTAAGACAGATGTAGTATGAGTAAAAGTGCGCAGGGGAGAACACCACATGTTGATACAGAACAGGAGATACTGATGAGGGGACATTTAGTATTGTGTCATGTGTTTCATATCTTAAGACAGATGTAGTATGAGCAAAAGAGCGCAGGGGAGAACACCACATGTTGATACAGAACAGGTGATCCTGATGAGGGGACATTTAGTATTGTGTCATGTGTTTCATATCTTAAGACAGATGTAGTATGAGTAAAAGTGCGCAGGGGAGAACACCACATGTTGATACAGAACAGGAGATACTGATGAGGGGACATTTAGAATTGTGTCATGTGTTTCATATCTTAAGACAGATGTAGTATGAGTAAAAGTGCGCAGGGGAGAACGTCACATGTTGATACAGAACAGGAGATCCTGATGAGGGGACATTTAGAATTGTGTCATGTGTTTCATATCTTAAGACAGATGTAGTATGAGTAAAAGTGCGCAGGGGAGAACATCACATGTTGATACAGAACAGGAGATCCTGATGAGGGGACATGTAGAATTGTGTCATATGTTTCATATCTTAAGACAGATGGGGCATGAGTAAACGTGTGCGGAGGATGTTTTATAAACACATCGGCAGTAATGAACAAAAATGTTTCTACATATGGCATAACGCAAGAAGAAAAGGGAGGAAAATCCACAGTTCTAGGCCTCTGGCAAGCAACTCAATGCTGAAAATATCCTAGGGATATGATCTACGAGTCTTAAGTAAATAAAATATAATAAACTATGAGAATATATTCTATATTGATTCCTAAAAACTGCAACCATTTGTTTAATCATCGTTACCCGGTCGATTAGTTTAGCAGTTTGCCTTTGTCTACCACTACGAGCGCTAATGTGAGTCTATGCAGAGTTTTACTTAAGCCTTCGTCCATATGGCCCCACATGTAGCCCGATCTCCCGCGACACCCGACAGCCCTACGGTATACTCTACCGCGGGGTTCGGTATCGCTGGACCCGCCTGCCGATGGGACATAGCCTGGACCCATCCGTCATGCAACGCTGCGCCGTTGCAGTGCAGTAACTTCTGTCCCTTGAGTTCGGTGTTCAGATGATCCCTTATCTCGACGACTGGCTCATCCATAGCCCCGATCTCACGGACGCTCTCATGCGCGAGATCGATGTCTATCTTACCCACATTCTGGGCAACACCCTCAACTATTCCAAGTCGGTGCTGCACCCGACTCCCATACTGACGTATCTTGGCGTCAACATCGACATCCCCAGCCAAGAGGTGGCCATTCATCATGTCACCCAGCAGCGCGCCCTCTCCCTTGTGCGCGAGCTGCCCGACCAGTCCCCACATCTACTCCAACAGGCTGCCGGCTACTTTTCTTGGCTCTGCTGGGTCATGGGGTGGCCGGTATTCCCTGCTAAACACATCCTTTCAGGCGAGATCTTCTGGGTACGAGGACTCTTCACCCCTCAGTTCCTGTCGACGCCCCGCCAGATGTCCGGTGGCTCTCTACAGCGACGCCACCCCACAAAGCTTTGCAGCAGTCTGCCCTGCAGTGAACCAGGCCTGGGCACAGGCATTCCACCAGCCTCATCGGATCAATGTGGCCGCGGTCGTGGCAGTGCATCACTTCGTACAGGAATTTGCCCACTTGTTCTTGTGTATACGGACAGTTCCGTGGCCCGATACACTTTGTAGTCGGACCGCGGACCTGCCCTCCATTCTAATGTATTTCTTCTTGATTTGTATGTACAAGTTCTCAATAAAGCAGCACAGAGATGCGTTCGCCTCTCGTGGCGGCCCATCGCGTCGTCCGATAATCCTGCTGACGCTCCCTCCCGGGAAGTGCTGTCCTCAGTACACGTGAGCCTCAATTCTATATAAGGAGGCTCGCCCCGGGAGGGACGTCAGTCGGCTGTCGGTTCGGGGCGATGGGGCGTCACCTTTCCACCACCGGGCAGCATTCGGCGCAGCCGCTCGCGTCCGAGCGACGGTGGCGAGGGGCTCCGCTGGAGACCTACAATCGGGCGTCCGACCAGAGGGTACTCCACAAACTCGCTTAGTCGGCACGTCGATTGTGGCATCAAGTTGGGACCCTCAAGTGCTTTATTAACATGAAAGAATACAGGAGGGCGGTCCGAAGACCTAGTACAAACAAATTATGCATGAGAATACCATTAACAAAAGAATAAGATCAAGGCTGCATAGGCTGTAATGAAGAAAACAATACACAGAATCACTCCACAAGTCCATGACACAACTGGTGATGGCTGATGTACGGCGTGCTGGGCGGCAGGCACTTCCCAGACGTCGTCACTAGGTTGTCCCTCCGGATGGCGCCCCACGGGCCCCGCGAGCGCCGCGACCCCTGCCGCGACTGACCGCGGGTAGCCTGGTGGGGTTCTGAAACTGGAAACCGGGCGGCAAGTTGACCAGGTCATCAGCGGTGGCGTTGTCCACCTGGACAGCCATCCTCCACCCCTTGGTTAGTGCGTAGTACAGGATCGATGTCCCGGTATAGAAAAACCTGCGTAGGACGTGATCCATTTTTCAAAAAATCAAAGATCCCTGAGAGTACTGAACCAAGGAACGCATTACAGAAAGAATATTTGGGCTAGGATTTGAACAAGGCGGAAAACGAGTAATGACCAAGCGATTTTAGGCTCGAAGTGATTTTCGAAATTTGCTTTTTTAGTTTGATAGAGCTCTACAGTGCTCACAACATAACACGTTAGCCCCTCAACTCTCGGCACAATTGAGGATATTCCCTACTTTTATGGTTTTCGCAGTATAGGGACCCTACATTGTCAGCTAAGAAATGTTTTCTATATTAAAGTCACCTGGTGATGCGATGTGTGGCTGGGGTTCGTTCGTTTGAATCTCACTATGTACTCCGTGTCGGTCGCACTCTATATTCTAGGGAATATCTTTCAAACTTGTCGCAAGTGTGGAACTCTACTAATGAAATTGAAGCTAGTCAAGGATTAAGGAGAACAAGAGATCAAAAATGAAATTTCTCTTCATCAGATGAATCCTTCAGTTCGACTGAAATCAGAATACACACTGAATGATGACATAAACCTGTTTGTATCGAATAAACTACAGCCGAATATTTTTTCATCACTGCACTTCCGATTTCCAAGCAAAAGTACAAGGATCTGTTAGTCCTTTACCGCTGATTGACACAGTCTTCGAAGTTGAAGTCCACTGCGGAAGCTGAAAATACACTTTCTGATATAGATGAATTCACTGAATGTAAATGTGCCCTGTCAGAAGATGTAATTGTGCAAAATACACTTGCATTCTTATGAAAAGTACGACATACTTGGTGTTGTCAAAACAGTTGTCAAGTGTAATACTTAATTTTCTTATAATACTTCAATTATTTTACGTTATTCTCCATTCGTTCTCTCAGTATACGGTATACTAAGTCCACCATGACACTGTCAACAACTGTCCAATTACTGAGCAGGAAGCTCTGCATGAAGAAGAATTCTGATCCCCTTAAAGAGAAGCTACTTGCAGTTATTGTTTTATATTCTTAACCTACGGTCAGGGACTACAATATGTTCATTACAATGGTTACAAGGTCAGTTCTCGATGAGAGAACATGAACCGTATTGAAAAATGTAATGTTCTATAAGACGGAATGAATATGTTTGCTGATTTTTTTGTTAAAACTATAATATGTCCGTTGTTTAGGATCACTTCATAATTCTCTGATTTCTAAATGTTATAGGTTGATTGAAAAGCGACATTGTGACGGAAACTCAAATTAAAATCAAAACTAAAGGACAGGGATAAAAATTTCGTTTATATTTTCTAAGAAAAGTCAGTTCACTTGGAAAACTGTACGCATCCAGAAAACTAAATTTGATTTTTCTTACCTTCAGCAAAAAAAGAAAAATGCCAGATTACAGAACACATATGTAATTTCATGTTCAAGTGCATTGAGATCTACATAATATAGTATATATAATTATTCTATGTGCATGGTTGTCAGTAAATATGGTTGCCTGGCCTGTAGTTTTATGCAAATTGTTACAGAAATTTGTCATGACTGAACTTCAATTTGTGGGAAATAGCATGAGTACAGTTGGATAATATAGTTTTGAATGTATATGACACATGTGAAAGTCGACTGTAGGCTATCACATGAAAAATCCAGTAGTTTTGGTCTAGGTGTAGCCCTAAAATTGATGTTATTTTTCATGCCTTTTCGTGACTAATGAAATATTATAACCTCAGATCAAACATTTTGTACTTCAAAGCAATACAATACAATCTCGAGACCTCTGGTTCAGGTATTATGTCACAGCAGCCACAAGAAGCAGTCGACAGCTGTTCGTTTCTACACTGGGAGCCGCTAGATGGTGGTAGTGGCGCTGCCTCGTCGGAAAGCTATGCACTTACGAGAGTGTTTCTGCTATTATCTTTATAACCTACTTGGTGTGGCCATGTAATGCGTACAGAGGGCACTTCACATCACACCGTCTGGAAACAGACCACGTGGTCGGTCCTAGAAACGCTGGCTTGATCACCTTCAAGAAGACATGAGGGATGTTCATCTTGTTTCAAATGATGCCCTTATAGAACCAAGTGAATATTGGCTTACAAGAGACAGCAGACCCTGTTCCACTGCAGGACAAGCGCTAAGACGATGATGATGATGGAATCCGTAGAACAGGTATTACCTGCCTATGAAGTGCTCTGTAACAATCGGGATGTAAAAATACTGTACTCTGGTCCGACATCAGTACCGTTAACACGTGGTAATACGAGCTTGTGTCATGAGCACGAATATCTTACTTACAGAGTTGGCAAGTAATTGGATTACTTGTAACGACTACTTTCTTAGTAACTTTTACTCGTAATTTACTTCTGAAAATAAAATTGTAATCGATACATTGTAGTACCGGTAATCGATATACATCGCATCGAGAGCTTGGTAACATTGGAGCCCCAGCACCCGTTCATTTACTCACGGCTTGTTGAGACGTGAGACGGTGGTGGTGATTATTGTTCTAAGGGGAAGTACAACTGAACAACCATCCTCTACTAACACTAATCAGAGGGAAAATGGAGGAGAAGTGAAGGTATCGGCAAAAGAGTGGGAGGACGCCCTAGGACTCGAGCACCTCAAACCGTGGAGGAGTCTCACACCAGACTCAGCTAGCGGAACCGTGGTCACCAAACGACACTCCCCTGCTGACAGTCCTTGGTCTCCCTTAAAGTCGCCTCATACTACAGGCAGGGAATACAGCCCCCACGTCGTGGAGAATAGAACCGGAATAAACACATGACAGTGAACGGGTTAAGGCATTTCCAAAAACACAAACAAAGCCCATGGCACTACAGCCCTTGAAGGGCCTTGTCCTACCAAGCGACAGCTGCTCAGCCAGAAGGCCTGCAGATAACGAGGTGTCGTGTGGTCAGCACGACGAATCCTCCCGGCCGCTATTCTTAGCTTTCTAGACCGGGGCCTCTGTCTCACCGTCAGATAGCTCCTCAATTCTAATCACGTAGACTGAGTGGACCACGAACCAGCCCTCAGCTCCAGTTAAAAATCCCTGACCTGACCGGGAATCGAACCCGGATTCTCCGGGTAAGATGCAGGCACACTGCCCCTACACCACGGGGCCGGCCAAGGCATTTCCACCTCCCTATTTGAATAAGTTACCCTGAAAACTCGAAAGTGACATTCTAATTTTGCTCCGGAGCTCTCATTTTTAATGTTTGTTTAGTCTCACGCAGCGATGATAGGCACTTAATATCCTTATACTAAAAGGTACAAAACAGACTGATATATTTCTCTCTGGCAAACCCATGTTGTTCTCTGAAGACTCGCGTTCTATGATTATTGTAACTTTACTGATTACATTCAGAAATGATTTTTTGCTCGCGTAATTAATTGAGCCCATCACTTTTATTTTGCACTTTTCCCATCACAGCTTAGTTACTGCATAACTAAAATATTTCCACAGAGCAAGTGACCACATAACTGTCGGGAGAAAATGGGATCGAACCTCACCTCAGCAAACTTGAATATTGATTTCTGTGGTTTCCAAATTGCACACCAGGTAAACTAAGGCCAGTGTAACTTCCTTCCCTGTCTCATTGTCACCGTAAGACCTGTCCATATCTAATAGTGAACCTGCTACCTGGTGACTGCCCTAAATGCAGATCAGTGGCGACTGGCTGAAAGTTGCACCCTCCTTTTCCAATACCACGGATATTCATAAACGCATCAAGGAATCAAATGCGGCATTCCTTGGGGGAAGATTCGCAAAGGATTTGTTGGAAGTAAGAGTTAAAATGTTTAGATTGAAGTGCATAGTGCAACTAGTGACCCACTCAAGCTTCCTATGGGATCAATAGTTTCTTTGTAGCGACAGGCCTCTTATGTCATTGGGCGTTCTCCCCTGTACATAGCTCAGTATGACAGCCGTCAGCTCACTCCTTTCAACCTGTGTTATGTTCAAACCCATTCTGCCATTTCAATGAAACTACGGCAGCATAACATTTAGCTTGGGTTCGATTCCAGTTAAATGGTTAAAAAGTTATATGCGGCTCCATTGGGGGGTGCACATGAAATTAGCTGCACTAATTCAGGGTGAGGACGCGAGTTTACTGAGCCAACAGCTTTTCAAACCAAATATTCAATGCAAAATATATTTTTATCATCATAAGTTAATTGAGATCATTCATTATTATTTTGATAAATACTATGTAATTATCAAAATGTGGTTTCAAATTTCAAGCCTGATTTTATACCCTAGTAAAATCACATTTCAAGCACTGGGATAAGTGGATCATTAGTCTGCCTTATTCCCCGCTGACACAGCCACTTGCATCGATTCTCACTTTCACCCCTGTTTAAAAAGTAATTCAAATACTTCTGCAGGGATCAATGCAGGAACTACTGAAAGCGTAAATGTAGTGGTGAAGAGTGAAATCATGAACATTTTAAGATGACTGATGTGCTTGTCATTTGTGTGATGGGAAAATTACGTACATTACTTCAAGTTTCCCATCTGTGCCATATCTGGAGGCTACCTACCTAAGTGAGATCAAGCTACATATTTCATGCCAGCGTCTTCAACGGTAACGTTCCTCGAGGTCACATACCTGGATGATCTATGGTGCTGACTATCCACACTGTCCTCAGCCTGTAGAGCGGCTTCAACCACTTAATTCGACGATACTGTTTATTACTCTACTCAACTCCCAATTAGAGAGCGGCATATGGTCTGCAGAGAGCTGCTAATTTAATCACAAGGAAGATGGTTCTGGGGCCAACACTAACTCATATTTAACAGTTTTATTACCTTGGAACAATTTATTTACATTGGTACAAGCCTTAGCATAGAATACCATTCGCTTCCAGGCAACGGCACAACACAGAGTTCTTTGTTACCGGCAGGATCCCTCACTGTTGTAGCACTGAACCTCCTGAGAGGAGGAAGGGCTTCTCCTCACCTCCAAGGCGCAGGTAAGGATCGTATTACGGATAGAGGGAGACACACTAGATTACTGTTGTGCAGTGTGTCCAAGTAACTTACTTATTCAATGAGCACTGCTCTAGGAAGCGTACCACCTCATGGTGCCTTCCCCCCTCCGTTTGGCGAGGGTTAGAGCTGTGCAACTATTAGTCTTTGCATTGAAACTAGTGGGTCTTGTGTGGTGAGGTATCTCACTATATCTAGGTGACCCCACTGAGCAGCTTGTACAAGAGTAGTACCCAGCAACTCCCCAGTAACACCTCCGTCCTCCACCAGGTACATCACCACCTCCACGTGGCCCTGTACGGCTGACAAGGAAAGTGCAGGCACTCCTTGTCTGTGGGTACCAATGTTCACATCAATGACACTCCTTCCAAAGGACAGTCCTCTCGACCTCGATTTTCTCCTTTCCTACCAGAGCCTCCACAACATGCAGCTGTCCCCTTCTGCAGCATGGTTCAAATCGGTACGTTTCCAGTCCACACAGGGATTTCTTGCAAGAAGGAAATCCACCACATTGATATATCCCTGATCAGCGGACCAATATAGAATTTGCTGAAGGATTTCGTGACCTGGTTCGTACTGGACGAGCAGTTCCCGCCACCGTGGACCTTCCTCTCTTTTCCGCCAATCCTCTCTCTCGGGAGAGGAGGTTTTTCTCTCATCTCGCAAGCAAGCTCTCTCTTCTCAACAACCTTCTCCCTGTCCTTATATGCTCTTTCCTTTTCCTCCTCTCTCTTCTTACATTCTCTCCCCAACTCCTCTTCTCTCTCCTTACGCGCTTTCTCCACATCCTTTGCTTTCTTCTCAAATGCGTCCTCCCTCTGTTCTATCACCATCTCCCTCTTTTTCAGCACATCTTCCCAAGAACTCGTGCTGTTCTCTGTCTCCCTAGGGGTTCTCACCAATTCTTCCACCACTCTGGTGTCATCTTCCAGCTGCAATTCCCTCATCTCCACATGTGCCGCAGTGACCCATGGAGTGCCGCACACAGTCGCACCGAGTCTGCAAGGCACAATAACACCACAAATTAACAGATAGTCCTCCTTAGAGCTGGTTTACATGGGATCATGTTAATGAAACTGGCCACCATGAAAATTACCGGAAAGGAAATTGATTAAATTACGAAGTGCGCCAGACATGGCAACGCTATTATAATATTCAAGAAACCTACTTCGTCAGCTGAGTGGCACTATAGTCAGGTTGCCAACAAAGAAAGAAAGAAAGAAAAAAATGCACACTAAAAGGTTGATTTAAACACTGAATTTATTTTCAATGTAGATCCCTCACCTGTCATTTTGAATGCCCCACGTTTTATATTGAACTACCTGTATTTCTCAATGTTCACGGTTGAATGTTTACTTCTAGGATTGTTACGACCTGTCAATTACCTATGATATGAATTTTTGGAGATTTCTTTGCTGTGAGAGGAATTTATATTCCTCACTTTTTAATTTTAGTTTTAAAGTTAATATACGGGTATATTTAATTACAAATTCTATTATTCTGTCTTAGGTTTCTTGGCAGCTCAGTTTGTCTACGGAATAGTTCATACTTTCAAAGTAATAGCAACCTCGATTCCCTATTCAAAGAAATGTAAACAACTACAATTAATGCCAGACTCAGCTTGAGGTCCTCTAGCCGCTAATACCACGCTCGGAAGCTAAGAGCTCATAACACCCCTTTTTAGTCGTTTCTTACAGAAGTATTCCACCACCCTCCTACCTATGTTACAACACTCCACCGAGAGTCGCAAGTTAGGAAGGGCATCCGGTTAGAAGGATAGAACCTCGAATTGGGGTAATGCGTGAAAAAAGCCCTAGCACAGCCTCCACCGGGATAGTGTCATAAGAGTCAATGTATTGCACCCTTTAGTCGGTAGAGTTGCGGAACATCTTCGTCTATCTTGCCTCGGCTGCTGTAAATAAAATACTCACCGCATTTTTGAGATTCTGTCTCAGGTGTGCTCAGTCATTGGTCGCCTGGAGGGTGCCGCTGAGGGATTGCCTAGCTATAGGTTGCTATATGACTACTCACTAAATAACTGTCATGACACAGACTGAATTTAAATAAAATAAATTTTATTACCAAACGCGTAAAATCAATAATCCTGGATCAGGTTTTGACCAACAGTTGAATGTCCAAATTTATATATATATATATATATGCAAATTCACCATCGTAGATAACCACAATTAATTGTAATTAACTTAAAAAGATTAATTGATTAATTGACTAATTAAATAACTAAAAAATAATTATGATACATTTATCCATTATAAATCTTATTATAATTGTCTGATCATATTTCATCGTCAAGTACTCAAATTGGTTGAATTAAGTATTTATACCACAATGATCTCCAGTACAATCACCTGTTTTATTATAAAACCAATTAAGTTGTGTGTGTCTGAATTAGAAAATCACACTATAGCAAACAAAGAACTTACGATGTTATTATCAATTTAAACCAACCTTTTATAACATTTAGAACATTCCATTATTTTCTTTCTTTTTGGGAGCATAATCTCCACATTCTATATAAATTATTTGACATTAAAATCTCCTCATTTAAATACTGAGGATCGATGCAATCTTCAACATAAATCACTGTGTAACGTGATATAATTCGACTCAATAAGTCTGCAAATATAATTGTTGACTCTGGATATTACTGAACTTCAATTAAACCAAGTTTTACTTTTAAACAACACTCAAAATACGTAAACTCTCATTTGACAAAATTATTTCTCTCATAACATTCTCATGACTATTAAACATCACTATCATCGTATTATTTACTGTTGAAATACAATTTAGTAACCAAATTAATCGTTCAGTAATTTCTACAAATTTTGGTTGTGCGATGTTATGTGAGCGTATAATCAAATCTACCACTTCATGTACTTATTTTACGTGAGCTACTGTTCTATTTACAGTTAAATGAACACATTAATTATCACACAAATAGGCTTAGAACTACGGAAAATAGCTATATTACATCGTAGTCACAGAGGAATTACCTAATTCTACTCATAACATGATTAAAATATACCCGTCAGGGTTGAATGCTCTCTAACGCACGAATTGATGTCATATTTACACTATGTATATAACAATTATTCATTCACGCAATTAGCCGTATATAAATCAAACATAATATTATTTAGATTGTATCATTATGGATAATATATTTTCCTACTCAGAGTCCAGTAATTCCAAATCTCTGATTAAGGATATCGTTCTACCATGACCATATTAGCTTCTCATGGCTTCCCTAATTTTATTCATTAATATATATACCGAGGAAGAATTTAGAGTAAAAAAATTCAAAATCAGGTGGCGATAAAATTAAGGAAAATGTGATAAAACACTGACTCACATCAAAAAAATTACCAGAATACCCATTGTAATACGATCTTGGCATGTTAAGTGGGATTTTTGGCTATTCTCATGAGTCATTCACAATGGGTCAATCTGCTATCCTTACATATAATTTTTTAGTATAAGATGGTATGTCATGTTGCCTTCTCATGCATTCATCGTGATAATCGCCATTTTTAATGCACTTCAATTTAATTGCGAGACTGGTCCTCCCGCTCACTTTCATTCCTCTGATCCTCATGGCCGGCACATATTTCCAACATCGCGATACGAGCTTTCACAGCTTGAATATCATCTCATTTATTTAGCCCCAACGGCTTGTTCATTCATCCTCAGCTCCCCGGCTGATAATATATCAATAACTTCTCATATTTTGAGATAATTGCCAGTAGTGCATATTCAATCATCACATAATATTAACCTCTATTGTCGTGTGAGCATAATGACATAACATCCTTTCTTAGTGGGGTACAAATTCCCCATTATCGAAATATTCAATTATTATCTCCCAATTTAATGCCTCTATCATATCACAACAATATTAAATTATTTCACCAAAATCCATTATGATCAGTTGACAAATAAAATCGATTTTCACCTGCCCATATAATCGTTATTCAGGCGAACTGTATTTGAAACTAATATAAACTATTTCGAAATAACCATGAATAAAATAAATTTACACTCCATTAAAATTCTGTCATGTGACTAAGCGAATCGAACCGTCATAATATGCAATCTTACAAAAAACAAATAATGATGATCCCTGATATCGTTTAAATGTAGGCCTATTCATTTAAACAAATCAATCGAAATTGATAACAACAATGAAAGAAATATTAATAATAATAATAAGAAAATAAATGAAATTGAACACATCATGCGTGAATAAATCATCGTTATTAAATCTCCTCTGTGCTACACCCTGGGATGAAAATACAATACTTAAACATCTAATTGGTAGCTCACGTAACTAACTAATTAGGTAGTACATTCCATGTTTGAGTCATATATCTGATTGCAATTTACTCACATGTTGCAATGAAGCTTCGCACGCCATCGGGCGCCCGTCGAGTTGGAATTAGAACATGATCGTATAGATACTATACATCTTCACAAAATCGATGTATCCCTCCATGGTATTTGTTACACTATGCACACGCATTTAATATTCTTGCTGCCTTAATTCTAACGCAATGACACTTAAAGATATATACACAAAATGAAGACAATTATTATACACTATTTCTCTTCTCACGGCACACGCGGGCTTGGAGCTTTCTACGAGCTAATTATGTGCGCGCTGGGCTCGCTTCTTCTCAGTGAAAGTACTTCCCCGCACCTGGACTGACATCTCCGAGCTGCTTAAATCCCCTTACGAGTTTCTTGCCCTTGTAGTGGTGTTAATGACCTGTTTGCAGTGGAATTACTCATCCATAGTCTCTCCCTTTACCTGGTATTTATGAATGAATCAAAATAGAAGTACTTCCAGGACAGCCTGTCTTTCATTGAAGGAAGTCCATCCGGTCACCCATGTAATGTTAAAATGTTACTAAGTGTTCTGGATCGCAAATATCAAGTGTGAATAGCTTATTTTCACCAAATTTTAGTATAAGGTTCTCGATGTAATAATGTAGTAAAGTGTACTGTAATGTCTTTCAGTAAACCTATAAGTTCCTCAGGAGTTTAACTGTTAGCAGATTGTTCAAGTCAGAGAATTTAGATTACACGTCTAAACTTCACAACTGTTAACGAACGAGTGATCTTCTTGTCTGACGGCTTGTGCCTCCTTCGGTGCGTCTGCGGAGTAATACTAACTGATTTCGGGAGCGACTTTTAATTCATGCATCCCTATCTGTAATTTCATTATTGTCCTAATTTATAAATAAACTCCCGGTGGTTCCATTAATACACTGTGATCACGGAATTTATCACACAAATTCAAATAATTTAGATGGCTTCGGTCATACTACTGCATGTAAGACGGTAATGGCGCGAATATTTCTTCACTCCCGTTCACAGACACGTTTTCACTTAATTCAATATTGCTGCATATTAACATGACATACCTCACTCACTCTTTACGATACACAAATTGGAGTATTACTGCCGTCGAAAAGTTATTAATTACTTTCCGTTTCTGTCAAACGACTGAATATTCAAGAGCGCCCCATTCGAAATATTTCAAATACAGGTTTCTGATTGGATAAGAGGGTTTAAGCGGGGGACGTTGGCCTGTTCCCATTTGAATTTTGAGGGGTGTCTGGTAGGTGTTTTCTGTCTTACAAACAGCGGAAAAGTACATCGGGATGACCTAAATTCCTAGGTAGCTACGCGTCCTCTCGCTGTATTGTTCGGAGGTAATTACTTTATTGGGGGGCAAAAATACGTGACTTAGAGAGGCTTCAGCAGCTTAAGCTTCTATTGTGTGTGGTCTTGCTTCCTGTAGTATTGTGAGAAACAGAGTTTCCACTGTGTGGAAATATTCCACCTATGATATTGACTACAATTTATTAATATAATGCATCTAAGCTCAATTCCATGGGTGCAGTATGCGCGTGCTTCTACTTACTTGTGTTAGGCCACTCACTTTTATCTATCCTACCCGACCTTCCTCGGTTGACACTTGTTCTTTTCCGACCCCCACGCTATTACGTTTACGAGGGCTAAAGAGTCTTTAATTTCCACGCCTTTCGTAGCTCTTGTCTTTCTTTGGCTGATACCTTGCGCGGTCGATCCACTCTCCAAGACCTAATGTCGCTTTTCAGCGTTAAGCCTCAATGAATAATGCACATTGTGTATTAAGACTTACACCATCTCCCTGGCACAGTGTCAAGTCCTAGGAGGTTGGCGTGGTCAACGCGACGTTAGGCCTGCAGGAGCATCGAATGTGTAGTGTAGGTAGGGATTTCATTCCATATTCGGGAATTCTGATAATACGCGAAATCCTGCAGAGCTAAATTCCGGCACTACATTAATTTTTACCTATTATATTGGGTATTCAGTACAAATATAGTTTAGGTCTTCCTGCGTGATTGTACCTAAGTTGCGAACTTGTAGAAAAAATGAACTTTGTATTCCATGTGTCAGCAAATACATCCAAACTAGTCAATTTGCACGAGCAGTTACTGTATTTTTTTGCTGATATGTTCATCCTAGGTTCACCGTTTCTAGAATTTCCAAGATGCTTCCCAATATTATGCCCCCTATGAATAAAACATTTGTGTTACACCATATCCCTAGTCCTATGTGTAGCCACCAGCTTCCACAAATCTCATCATCAAAGTCGAATCTCAAACTTGAGAGTGTAACGCCCTTGTAAAGTTGAGCCTGGCGTCAAACGCATGGGTTAACCTAGCACTTTTGACCCTAATCTCGTCAGCAATTAGGTCTTGGGATGTTAACGCGTGGGTGAGGCGGGGTGATGTACTGGTCATCCTCCTCAGTTGTATCCCCCGACCCCCAGAGTCTGTAGCTCCAGGACACTGCCCTTGAGGCGGTAGAGGTGGGATCCCTCGATAAGTCCAATGGAAAAACCGACCCTGGAGGTAAACAGATAAAGAAGAAGAATAAGAAGGAATTAGGGAATTGCCTCTATAAGGCTCTGTGTATGCCTATTTACCCCTGTGTCCTAGCAGAGCTCCCCCCCTGAGTTAGCCCTCCCTATTAGTCACCCTTACGACTGGCAGTACACCACTGATGCAATTCTACCCCTCCACCTCACCTCTTAAAAATGAGGATCTGAGTGGAGTGACGACATCATAGAAGCAAGAGCTGTAGTGACGTCACCGCGAACAAGCTTTGACCTGTAGCTGAAGACTCCAAGTTCTCTCAAGGCAGGTGTCTTGGGTCATTACACACTGTCGCATTCCTTTACAACGCCAGATAGGGAAAGATACAACTTAGCTCGCAAAGTCATTCTCTTTTTTTTCTGCTGACATGTACACGTCTCCACATTTACTGTAGTCAGTACATCTTCACCGTACACATATTTCAATCAGGGTGAGGATATTTGAAATGCACTTAAGCTCTTTTGGTTTCTGAGTTTATGTCAACTCCACGTTCGAATCCTTAGGAGTGGCATTTACTCTGCTCACCTAGGGCTTAAGTGCCCCCTACAAGTGTTAGCCAAGGAGGTTAGATAGACGACAGCTTAGCACACAACATGCCTAGACTCAGATACAGACCCCCGCGATTTCGCCAATGCAGACACAACAACAGCACAGGTTGCTCGGCTCCTACCTAAGGCAAGGGTGCCCCTGGAGGAGCTTTACTCTTATAGAACCCCACCATATCAGAATGAAATGTCCCACGAGAGTTGGCTCAGGAGGTTAGATAGACAACAGCTTAGCACACAACATGCCTAGACTCAGATACAGACCCCCGCGATTTCGCCAATGCAGACACAACAACAGCACAGGTTGCTCGGCTCCTACCTAAGGCAAGGGTGCCCCTGGAGGAGCTTTACTCTTATAGAACCCCACCATATCAGAATGAAATGTCCCACAAGAGTTGGCTCAGGAGGTTAGATAGACGACAGCTTAGCACACAACATGCCTAGACTTAGATACAGACCCCCGCGATTTCGCCAATGCAGACACAACAACAGCACAGGTTGCTCGGCTCCTACCTAAGGCAAGGGTGCCTCTGGAGGAGCTTTACTCTTACAGAACCCCACCATATCAGAATGAAGTGTCTTACAAGAGTTGGCCCAGGAGGTTAGATAGACAACAGCTTAGCACACAACATGTCTAGATTCAACTAAATACCCCTAGTTCACCAATACAGACACAACAACGGCACAGGTTGCTCGGCTCTCATTAAAGGCAAGGGTGCCCCTGGAGTAGCTTTACTCTTTTAGAACTCCACAGCATCAGAATAAAGTGCCCTGCAAGAGTTGGCTAAGGGGGGTTAGATACACAACAACTTAGAATACATCATGCCTAGACTCAGCTAAAGCCCCCAGTTCGCTAACCCATGCTTTCTCAAATCAAGCATCTCTTTTAGTAGCCTCTTTCGACAGTATTCCATAAGATAAGGGCATCGTATTGTCTGAGGGTGTCAGAGGACGTAACGCGTGTCTAGTATCATAATCTCCAGAAATCCCTTCCACAGCTGTAGTATTGTATCCAAGGGACGAGCTAAACCTTGGTATAAAAATTCCTACATTCAGCTGGAAATATATCACAGGCAATGTGCTTCAATGTGGTAGCAAACACTTGTACTGAATTGTGGATTTGTGACAATTAGGCCTATATTCTACAGAGTCCTCGCGGTTACCCCGATAAGTCTCAAACTTATTACCATATTATAAGTTCAATTTTAATATATCATGGTGCAGGTTACTGTAGTCACGTACTTCAACAGATGAGTTCGGGATACAAGTTGCTACAGAATAGGTGTGGCCACCTCAAGTATATTCTGAGTTGTAGCCCTCCCTGTGAAAAGCCACCGCAGTGAGTTCAGAGTTTGATCAACGGCATTCTGTGAGAAAGAATTCCCAGACCACACTATATTTTCATCAGTCCGTTTTCACATCAACTTTGCTGCATGGGAGTGAAAGCTGGGTGGATCTGGGGGTACACTGTTTATGAGATATAAGTAACAGACCTGAGAGTAGTGAGAATGATTGCAGGTGGAAACAATGGCAAGGAGGATATTCGAAATGAGGGTAGTTCAATCCCAATTCGTACAGTACAGCTGCTGATTTAATTTGGCTTTGGTGGTGGGGTCATGTTTGGCGAATGGCGAAAAATAATGTATACTGCAATAGAGTGTAAGAGAAGTACAGGGAGGACCAATACGACGATGGTTAGACTCAGTTCTGAAAGAGATAAAGATTAAAGCTATGAAAACAAATGAACCATATAGGGTTGCAGACTGAACGCAAAATACGTGACAGTTGGAAATTAAGAAGTACTTATAAGACACACTTCCCGAGTCTTTGACAGTAATTTGTGTTTGTATCAAGCCTGTCCTTATTCCGAATACACTTACTTTATTCCTCCTTCCAAGATGCGCAGGGATGAAATGACGCCAGATGCCACTAGTTGCAGGAAAAGATGGCCGACACAAAGCCTGATCACGTGTCACAGCTTATCGCTTCTCTCAGCGATACCTGATGAATTGAAACGTGCGGAAAATAACAACTTCAGGAGAAAAGAACTAACAAATATACTTAGGGGTAAAACCAACAAAACTGAAATTACAAACAACTTGTTAACGTCAAAACTATTCATTATAACACGTAACTCTCAAGATTTCAAAAAATTACCTTTACTTCGCTGGCTGCATTGCTGCTAACGTCACTTCGCTTGCTACTACGCTACTGACTTTATACTGCCTCGCCGTACAGCTGCTACCTTCGCTGATTCTCCTCACTTCTGCAACCTGGGAACCTCTATGTCACTACAACATCAGCCGTCTGGAATCATCTCATGATAAATGTGTTTTTGAACTTTCTACACTCGCCCTATAACAGATCAGCCCTCCGCTTCTACAAATCAGTTCAATTCTGACAGCGGTGTGGTTCTGCTTTCGGTGTATTTAAGTTGACTTAACATCTTTGCTATCTGGACTCTTGTTCAGCACGGCATGGGTGAGAAAAGGATTGACATTTATATTTTGTTGTGAGCATTAAGTCCTCACAGTATGACTTATTTATATTCATTTCAGCAGCTCCGTTAGCCAATCATCTACGAGTGTTTATTATGCTATCTCGAAATTTATGGAGTTTCCAGAGAAGCACAGTGATTACAGGTGGTTAACGATCCTTTGCATTATTTTGGTTACGTAACTGCGTGTGGCCCTGTGGACTATTTTTCTTTACTTGTGCCATTTTCAACTACGCGGGAGGGTTGCTTCGATTCATGTACCTTCCCCGAGTTCCCCTTTTCCCTTTTCCAATGATGGGGGTTCTTCCTTTTTAATGTTCGCCACTTTTTTTATTGTTTATCTGAGATTTGGTGTCCGGATTATTTTCTTAAGGTAACTTTCACTGTTGTTATCTTTGCGACCATTCAAGCAATATGCGGCTGGTACACTGCGTCTTGGTCAGTGATTCGTTTTATGAATGTTATTCCGTGTTGCTCTCTTAACTTTGTCCTCTGAATTGTGTATTTAATTCTTAGCATTAATACGTGCTAAACGTTGAGTTGTTTGAAATATTTTTCTACTCTCTTTTGTCAATAATGTACTTTCCTGCAAAAATCTCTGGTTGCCGAAATGCTTCCACGAACCTAGTTAATTCCTATTATCATTGCTCTTTGTCGGTTGGACATTAGTTTTTGTATTGATGTTCGTGAGTATTATTATCATTATAGCCAACTCGCTTGAGTTAAAGTCAATTTACCACAGTCTATTAAACATTTGATACCTAATCTAACGCATAACAACCAGAACACATATCTGCGTGCTCTGGTACAGCACATGTTCACTTCACAACGGTCCTTTGGAGATTGTTCAGTTCCCCGGATGTGACACCTGTAGATGGCCACATATGGGCATACTGAAAGAATTTTTTTCCAGTCAAGACGACTCTATCTAGAAATGAACATGAATTACAAGAGAAAACTCTCTGCTGCAACCAGTATTTACAAATGTGTTCGACGATCTACAGGAATCTTATGATCAATGCATGACGCATTAGGCCACACTTTTGACAGACTTGCACAGCAAAGTGCATACCAGTTCGTGCTAGTGCTCCAAAATTAACACATTGCGCACGGCCTACGCAAACATATGAGGAAACGGAATAAGCGAAGGAGACATCGGCCATTTATCCAACGAACATTTACGGGCGTTTTTACAATTCTCTACATGTCTTTAATGGGAAGCTCCCATAACCAGGATCTCAACTCCATTTTGCTAATTATTATGCTTCTCAGTGTTGCTGTTAATCTTCATACAGCAACAGCGATTGCACTCAGACCGGCTACTTCATGCCAGGGAAGGCTGAGCATTGTAAGCTTCAGTTTGTACCAATGAAATCATGTGATTCCTACGGGATAATTTGAGGCATGTAGAGACAATTGCTCCTGGATATCTGTGATCCAATGTGCTCCCTTTGTTTTCCCATGTAAGCTGTCTTGTATATGACAACTATTTCCAAGTATTGGGGAGACTCACTTTACTTCACAACAAGCGTAATTTCTTACTAAAATCTCTACAATTATCATTATGAAGGATGAACACTGGTACCTGTTATGCTTAAGGGAGAGTGTTTGCATATAAACCTGAACTTATGGGTACATGTCTATGAAGGACCATAATTTTAACTACAAATCACACACAAGATATCACCAGTAGTTTGCTTCATATACACCCGAAATTCACCGTACAAGTGGAATTAACCTTTTAGAACCATAAAACAAGAAAGAAAAATTATTTAGTCAAGTATTTTAATAATTAGCCTACTTTATCCTTTGTATGTAATTTACTTTTTTTGGAGTGTAGACAGTTTTTAGGTACCTTTATCTCTGAAACTTATCAATAAAGTCCACCATTTTTAACTGTATACAGAGAATGTGTGTGTACATAAAGTAGACCACTACGGAAACATACAGAAAGAAATGAATTAGCAGCATTAATTAAAACTTGGTACATAAAAGTACAGCAATTTTTTGTTGGGTGTAGCTGAAGTCAAGTCCTAACTTTTTAAGATAGGTCCATGATTGTAGTCTACTATTCTTCAATTATCGTACTGATTATATGCACGAAGTTTCAGCCTTCTAGCTTGAGTACTTTTGGTCTATTAAATTCAATATATCAGAAAACTAAACTTTTGGGAAATTGGACTTAAAGTTTAACTTTGCTTTTAATGAAAGGTATGGCGTAACCTGATGTGTTTAATGTATTCCAGTCCCATAATCATCTTGTTTCAGAAGTTCTTCATCCTCTTTCTTCCTCCTTATATTCCTTTTTCTGGTTCTTGCCTCATTGGAAGTCACCTTGAACATTCTCTTTGCCTCGGCAACTATTCTGTCAATAGCAGTGAGGAGGTAGAGGAAGATCCATAAATGCACAGAAAGTTTGTGTTGCTTTATATCCTTTGCCTATACAGCGCATACCATAGGCTAGTCTTGTGTTCATATTATAAAGCCTCTTGTTATTTACCCCTGAGGTATATACAGATTCCTCATGACCACAGACACTGCACATAATGATAAGTTTTGAGAATAAACTCTTTACTACTATCTACATCTTCAAGCAGTTCAATACTACTTTCAGTTTCACAACATTTACACTCTAACATTTGTTCAGTAAACTGCACACAACACTCAGTTCAATTATCACAGACGCAGGATTTATGTTTGGAATCTTTTCTTCACTAAAGTTACTGCTGTATGAATCGTCCAAATATTTCAGTTTCTTTTTTGAAGCACTTGATTGCACCTTAACCTAACTCTCACCAGAACCATTACTGGTACTGATTTGTGTTTCTTGCTCCCTAGATGTAAATCTATTTCCATAGAACTTGCGCCTGCCTGCACCAAATTTCAGTGTCCTCGGCATATCTGTGGAAATATTTACTACTTATATTTTAGACAAGCTATTGTGATCAACACTATTGTTTATTTATTACTGATGTGGAGAAAGATGAACATCGTGCAGGTTAGCCAACTTTTGAAAGTTAAATTTACTATTTTTGCATAGAAATTACCTTTAATGCCCCAAAGTGACTTGTTCAGAAAAAATTATGAAGTTTAAATACATTTGACATGAAAGGGGCGGGGCAGAGTTCTGCATATATTTAAGATTAGGGCTGTAAAAGGTCGTAACACATTAATAATATGTACTTATTTTATATGGTTGGATTCACGAAAGACTGGGGGATAGTATAAGAGCAAAATTTATTTTGATTTTTTTTAAATTCGCGTACATGTTCGATGAAAATACTAACTATGATTACAAGTAAATAATACATAACAATAGTACGATATAGACAAGGAGAATATTTGAGTGATATATGTAACATAAATATTACATACTTTTGTGATTTGTCTTAGTTGCGGCAGTGAGTTTACAGACGAGGAAGTGACACGAGTAAGTTAATAAACATAATGAATTATTTTATATTTTATACGAGTTTATTGAGTTGAATTCTAAAAACTGACCACGTACGTCACAAAAATTTACTGTAAATTTATTTATAACTATTTCCTTATTTTAATTACATTTGTGATACTTCAGGAAAGGTGATATTTAATAGTTACAGTAAATTAAGTGAAAACTGTAATCAATTCATTACATGAATTAGAACAAAAGGTAAGTCATACTTCCTGTAGTCTTGTACCTTAATTACTGTATCTTAATCTCCCTCATTGAGGCAACTGTTAACGGCCCCACATTAACCCTTTGACGCCGACATCCATATATCATATACGACTCCTTTCCTACACACGCTGCCGACCTCTATGCTTGGTATAGACACCTGCAGGCCCAACATCATTTTGTTGTTGCTCTTAAAGTAATAAATGTTGTAGAGATGGACGTGGTATACCTTTGACGGTTAAGATCTCTACCTTGCTTGTATATATGAATCATCCCAAATCGGTGTTTCTGTCTTTCTCTGTGAAGTGTTTGAAATAGTCTGATACCTATCCGCTTGAGAGCACGAAGTCGAATCTAGCACATGTACGTTTCATTACGGGATGTTTCCTCATGTAGATTGAGAGTAGAAATCGCAATCTCTTCAGTGATATGAATATTGACATCATCTGGTGAATTCATATACCGTAATTCTTTCAGAGCCTTGAAATCTCCTCTGACACCTTATTAGTTGAGAAAAAGGATGTAGAGATAACCACACAATCAATTACAAAGTCAATACGGCCAATATGAACTGATTATCATAATTAATTGACCCGCTGTCAATTTGAAATGACATTGCGTGGAGCAGGAGGATGGCACGGTGCAGTTTGAATGAAAGGGAAGTAATACGGGTTTAATAAATCAGACGATATCAGCACTACACCAGACTAAACTGAGCGAAGCGAGAATAGGCGTATTAACAAAAGAAATGGGAGTACATGGTGCGCAGCGAAGTAACGGACGACGAAACACGCCAAAGTATACGCCCTCTTTCTCATGAACTATTCGACCCATTAACCTGGGATTGGTGCCAAATAAATCTTCGAACTATTGTTCTCAGGTCTTACACTCAGTTACTGAGACAACGATTACCGTAGTTTTCACTGCATTGCGAAACATCTCAGGCAAATACAAGAACGTCACTTTCATTGTGTACAAATGCGGAAGGTCCCTTCTCTATTACTAAACTATCAAGGTAAATACAAAGTTAATGTAAACTACATTATTTTCAGTCTCTTCTGTAAACGTCTGAAAATAATCTGGACTAAACTGTATAAACTTCATGATCTGTATAGTCAGTGCTGAACTGTGCAAAGTATAAGTCTTTGTTTTTTCCTCCCATTCAAAACCTTATTCAACCTCCGTAGGGGTTACAAATTCATGTCAAGTGTACTTAAAAGAACAGGCATGTTTCGATCATTCTTTATGGACATTTGAGGTACAGATTGTATTGTACTGCCCCAGCAGCTAGGTAACACATACCAACCTAGCTGATCGGCAGTAAAACTGCACCACTCAGGATAAAAGGTCCAGTGCAAGAGAAACAAACAGGAAGCGTCACATGCACTACACACCCAGAACAATATGAAAAGAACATAGAAACAGAGTAAACTTACCTCCAGGTGGCACAAAACAACGATAAACCGGTGGATCAAGCTACCAACTGTCAGTGTGTCAAATAGTTATAAAGCAGAAAACAAGACAAATCCTTCCATTTTTTGAGAAAAATATAATTCATAAACTCAAAGAGAAATTAACAGATCAAATTACAGGTCATCCTCGCAGTTTTGTTTTACCAAGATAAAATAATAGGTTAACTGAACAAAATAAAATCAGTTTTAAATCGAATGGGAATAAAATGGTCTTTAAAATAACATCAAATTAGATGAAATTAAAGTAACCTGACCTCACTAAATCCAGAGAAAAACTCCAATTAAATTCAAGTTGAACACCAAGGGTAAAATAACGGAATTATTTTTAAAACCGCCGGTCGGCAAGAAATAAATTAAAGGAAATAATATGGTACCATCAAGTTGAACAGAACACTTTAAATAAACGAAATTAAATTATAAACGGCCGGTCGGCAAGAAATGTAATCTAAAATGAAATACATAGATATATTTCGTACATTGTATTTGGGCTTTGACGGGTTAACATGGTGTGTGTGTGTGTGTGTGTGTGTGTGTGTGTGTGTGTGTGTGTGTGTGTGTGTGTGTGTGTGTGGTAACTATCACAGTCCCAACGAGTGTACTATACCTCACACTGATGACTTCAGTTACTTTCTTCAAGGTAAAACAGTGTTTCTTAAATTAGACATGTGACAAGCCTTCTGCCAGGTATGCTTAGCAGATGAAGATAAAGAAAACTTAGCCCTAATCACCCCTGTTGGACTATTTCAATTCAACTACATGCCGTATGGGCTTAAAAGAAATCACATTTATTGGAATGTTTTGAGAAGATTGAGATCGAAGAGGTTAGGATGATGTAACAATAAGGGAGTGTTTTGGTTTTAAAAATTACTTAACAATTCAGAATTTTTGTTTTCTTCTGGAATTCTTCTATGAGACGATGAAACATTGATAATTTGTATAACATAATTCCGACGCAGAGTGCCAATGCAGTTACCATATTCAATGCATTAGAACGTTTTGAATCAGCTGTTTCTGGAATAAGAGAGAATAATGAATGGTATCAGGAAGTTGATGATGATGAATGTTGTACCACAGCAACAAAAAGCTCTAAATAGAGTTCTGGTTTAAATCTGATTGTAGATGCCAACGAAGTGTTGGATATAGTGATCAACCAAATGAAAGACCAATTCCAAGAGTCTCATATATTAAGTAGTTTCGAAATTTTGTTCCGAAAAGTTTGCTACGGTCAGAGAAATTTTCCCAGCGAATTTAGCCAATACTTTCTCATTAAGTTGCAATCCATTTATCTACGAAGATAAACTGAGAAATGAACTTTCAGTGATTTATCGGATATTCCTTCTGCCTGTGATTTGTTCACATTCTTCATGAAGCATTCCTCCGAAGAATCGTTCTCTGAGGTACACAAAACTCTACAAATTGAACTAACTACGCCAGTTTCAACAGCGAAAGAAGAGCGAAGTTACAGCACATTAAAAAGAGTCAATGATTATCTTTCAATAATATTGGTCAAAACAGACTGAATTCACTCACTGCTTGTTCAGTTCATAAGGAGGAATCTGGTGGATGCCCAACTTTAACAACAGAGTCATTGTTCAGAAGAACAGGCGTGCTCAACCGCTGTATAAGTAATGTGCCATTTGGTGAAATAAATACTATTCCTTCATTATTAACTACTTAGTGTATATATTTAGGCCGATATATTTTGATATACGTACTCTCCTTTGGAGTTTTTGTGGTACGGTGTAGATACCCATGTTTCAAAAATACCTGCCGCAATCCCATTTCCATGGCCGAAAAGTCTATATCGGGCCCCACTGGTGG